>NC_082661.1:171557999-173993624 GCF_025265405.1 Mesoplodon densirostris | reverse complement strand
TGAGTGTGGGTTTTTGTTTCTATTTTATACTGAATGCTTTTAGCCCCCAGCCTCTCATTAAAAATAACCATTAAACAATACAAAGAACTTAAAGTTGGGTCATAACTGTAATAAGCCCAGGCCCTTAAAGACTGATGGCCTGCCCACGCCACACTGACGGCCGCTGTTGGCTGTCACAAGGAAGAACTTGGTCTCTTTGGCTTTTCTCCCTGCCTCTTGGCAGAATCTGGTACTTCTCCAGGTGGTTGGCTATGCTGCCCTGGGATCTTTCAGGAGGAATCCCAGAAAGGTACTCGGAGATTTGTCCTGTGGTCATGTGGCTCTCAGTTCTTCTTTGAGTCTAACTAAAGTCTGTTTCTCCTTCCTTATTGAGCAACTACTTGTGTTCTCAGGCCAGTAATAATAACCATCACAATCATGGGTATCCCTTACATGTATTTGGCATCTGCTGTTCTCAAAGCATTTTCACATATGTTTAATCACATGCATAACTGTTCTTGTCTCTAAGCAAAGAGACAGTTTTAGGCAGAAATTCTCCCCCACCAAGCACATATACCCAGTAGAATGGGCATAACAGGTTTAGCTCCATGGAGCTGAGCTGGTGTCGTTTCTGGCTTACATCCGTTTACGTTCACAAGTTCATGCTTATTACGATCATTTGTCCATGTTTATTTTTTTCTCGTTGGTACCTTTCATCAGCTTCTGCACCTTTAGAAGCGTGTGCCCAGTGCTTTAATTTTCTCTTCCTAAAAGGTTGGTTCCTTTAGTAGCATCTTAAACTATGTGTCCAACAGGCCTTCCCGGGTTAGCCTTAGGAACCCGTCACCAGTGACAATACTGTTTCTAGAGGAAATGGAACTCTGAGTCCCCAGGCACAACTTGTAAATGTAATGCCTTCCAAAACTGAGCCTACAGGTTGGGGGTGGTAGTGTCTGGGGTGGGGTGGGGTGATGCCTCCTGCATGTGGGAACCCTGTTCCAGGGCTGACGTCCTAGAGGGTATTTGGCATATCTGTGGCGTTTATCAAGGACTCTGTACAAATGGAGTTGCCTGAGATAGAACGCAAAGGCAGTGCCTGCTGCAGTGGGATTCAGGCGGAAGGGTAGCGTTGGCCTTGACCCTGAGGCCCATTTGCCCTTTGCCATTGGAGGGCTCTGTGGGTCTCTCTCGGGCTGCTTGTGTTCTCAGCTCTCTATTCAGACACAGATCCTCCTGAGCCACCTTAGGGGGAAGCATGGTCTGTGGAAAAGGCTTGTACTCGGGACAAGAAGATTGAAGTCTGGTCTGGCCAAGAGCTAGCTTTGGGGCCGTGGTCCAGTTTTTCCTCCTGTGTAGGCCCCAGTCGCCTCATCTGTGAAAGGAAGAGATGAAACGCTTGTGGGTTTCCAGACCTTTCCTTTGTCCACCTCACAGGTGAGGGGAAGCTGGGATGTGGACTCTGACCCCTCTCACCTCTGCCTCAGCCCCAGGCCTTCTACCCTGACCTACTTACATATTAGACTTTGGCAGAAGATTCATTGGGGGAAAAGTGCTGCTATTCAAAGAGTTTAAAAAACCACCTCCATGTTCTCTCCTGTCTAGTCAGGACTTTTCATTCTTTGCATCCCAGTATGCATCATGGTACTTCTAGCATGTCCATTTTATGAGGCCAGCTTATGGGGTTTTATTCTAGTCACTGAGCTGTCCTCCTTCTCTCTCAGCCACCTGTGGGGACCAAAAATCAGGACAAAGCCAGAGAACTTGCTGAAGGAGAGCTTTGGAGATGAGCAGGGAGAGAGCGAGCTTGGAAGGGGGATGGCATAGAAGACCACGTCCTTTATACCTGTGTTGTTCTGTCCCTTTTAGTCCTCATCATAGCGCTGGCTGAACGGACAAGCAAAAGGAACTATGGAGTCGCAACTTACATAGTATCTAAAATAGTATTGGTGCCTTAGATTTGTTCAGTGTTTCAAAATCTTGAAAGCAGTTTCATTGCCATTGCTATTTTGGCTATTTTGAATAACCCCAAAAGGTGGGAAAGGCAGAGGTTGTTGTCCTAGGTCGAGAGCTGAGGGCATGAATAATGCCTGTCACACAGACCTAAGGGCCAAAAGCAGGACCCAGTCTCCCTACTCTTGCTCCAGCACGGTTTCCATTCCTCTCTTCCACAGTCAGGGTTTCTCAGTGGCCCCGAAGTCAGTATTGCGATCGTGGAGTTGCTGGTGGAGAGAGAAGTTCATGTTGGTCTGTTTCCTTCTTCCTGTGGATGTTTTCTTCTTCCCTTACTCTCCCCATCCAAGAAGAATGTCTTTTGTCCTTGGGATGGCTTTAGGCAGCCTCTCCATCTGCTGCTTTGCCTTCCCTCTCCTCCCAGCAGGAATCAGGGTGATTACGGGGCCTTCTCTTAGGCGAGGTGTTAAGGGTTTATGTAGTGCTTGCCTACGGATGGCTAATGGACTTGGTTGGGTTGTTTCAATGAAAGTTTCCCACAATCTGATACTAAAGTGCAAGGCTTGAGTGAAGCTTTTATCACTCTTTCACCAGGCTCATCAAGGACTTCCTTTTCCTCTCTGGAAATTGTATTTCATGCAGTGCATTTCTGATCCAAGCGTTACATCAATCAGCAGTCCAGTGTAGGTTTGTGGTTCTCCTGGAGCGTTTTACAAGCAGGGATGGGGTTTCTTACGCTGGTCTGCTGGACTCTCTCTTACTCTTGGAAAAATACTCAAAGTGCAGTTTCCTTCCATCTATTATGATCTGTGTTTTTTTGTTTGTTTTTGGTTTTTTTTAGTTGCTATTAGAATTATTGGTTTTTCCAAGGCATTATCTTAATAAAGACATTCCTTTCTGGGCTGTGTTTGACCTGTGGGTGAGATTGGGAATCTGTTTATTCTCATGGTTATTGTAAAGTTAGGGCTTTCAGAAAACTGAGAAAAATGGGAACCTTTGAAACGTGATCTCCTTGGCCAGTGACTTCTCTGTTGCTGCAGGGATGCTGGATGTAGACTCAGCCTGTGCCTTTCAGTCTAGGGCGGTTTGTTTTTTGAGAAAAGCAACCCCCCCCCCCCACCCCGCAACAGTCAAGTTTTTCATGTTTTGGATGTCAAAGAAAGAAACAAGACATTTTAAACTACTAACAGTGGCGGAAGTATTGGATGACAAGGAAGGGGAAGAGAGATCTGGGACTTGGGCATCTCGCCCAGGCTGTTGTCTGAACATGTAACAAACATGTGACTTTGATGTGTTGGATCACAGAAGCCAGGGCTGGAGATCACAATGACTAACATGGCATTCATTGCCCAAAAGTCCACCTAAGAATTAGGAGCTAAGGTCATGAGCTGGTCTCAGTGAAAGGAAGGACACCCTGGAGTCTGGGATTTGAGCGGTTTTTGTTTGTTGGTTTGTTAACAAATATTTTTTAAAGGGTAAGAACATTGCTCCCATTCTCCAAGTAAAAATATTTAGCTGACATTTTCTTATATTGGGTCCAAAGATGGAAATGTTTTTTCTTTTTTAATTTTTTTTTAATTGGAGTATAGTTGATTTACAGTGTTGTGTTAGTTTCTGCTGTACAGCAAAGTGAGTCAGTTATACATACACATATATCCACTCTTACTTAGATTCTATTCCCATATAGGTCATTACAGAGTATTGAATAGAGTTCCCTGCAGAGAAGGGGATTTGTCTCCCAAATTCTATCCTACACATACAAGGATTAAAATTGGGGTAACTGTTTTGTCCTTCTCAGTTTTTAAAAATTCATCTGAAGCCATTTTGAAAAAACCTCTGCCAGCAACTGTGACAGGGTATCGCAGCTGTCTGAGGATTTTTTTTTTTTTTCTGTTATCTTTCCTTTCTTTAAGAAAAGAGTCATTTTAGAGGCAGCCGTAACAGCTCTGTCATTTCACTCCCACCTCTAAATTTCTCTTTCTGTTGTCAGTCAGCAGACAGCAGTCTCAGGGTTCTGATGGGCCTGAGTGATGTCCAAATCCGGGAGAGACTGGAGAGGGGCCTGGAGCAGTATGTCAGAAGCAGTCATCTTCTGCCTTTATTCTTAGAAGAATTGTCAGGAGTGAAGAAGTTCCCCTGTGCCAGGATCCCCAAACCTCCATTGCTGCCGTCTGCAGCATGCATGGGGTGGGGCTGAAGCAGAATTTCCAGAAATTCTTGTTAAGAAGTTGTATTGAGCTCCTCTGGCCTATGTGTTACCCTGGGGAATTTTTTTTTTTTTTTAAGACTTAGGTTTTTTTTTAGAGCAGTTGTACGTTCACAGCAAAATGGAGAGGATGGTACAGAGACTGCCCATGTACTCCCTGCTCCCACATGACCTCCATCCCCCACCAGAGTGGTCCATTTGTTACCACTGATCACCTACACTGACATGTCATAATCACCCAAACTCCACAGTTAACATGAGGATTCATTCTTGGTGTTGTACATTGTGGGTTTGGAGAAATGTATGATACCATGTATCCATCACTATAGCATCATAGAGAATATTTCCATTGCCCTAAAAATCCTCTGTGTTCTGCTGATTCATCCCTCCTCACCCTGAGGAAATTAATACTGCATTGAGAGTAAGTCCTTTCAGGATGAAACCACTTCACCATCAAAACGGCAACAGCTCCTAACCTTTATGAGTACCTACCTCCCAGGTGCTGGGTTTGGCATGCACTACCCCATTCATTTTCCAAGGCCCTGTGGTAGGTACTATTTTTCATCCCATTTTAGTGATGAGGCACCCAAGGCTCAGCTCCATTAAACAACTTTAGTAACTTGCCTAAGGCCCTGCAGCAAATGAGTGACAGAGCCGGGATTCACATTCAGGTTTATGTGACACTGTTGCCCCAACGGCTTAAGCCGTACGTGGTTCTCATATGCCACGGCTGTCTTTTTTCCACGATGCAAGGAAACCCGACCGTCCTAATGATCTGCAAGACAGGTGAGCTTTGTGCCCTCGCCCTCTGAAGCATGAAGGTCCCTGGATTAAGAAGCAGAGTGATGGCCGCAGCAGGGGTACGGGGGTGTCAAAGATGCCCCAAGGGGTGGGGTAGAAAGGCCACCTGCCCCCAGAAGGCAGGGTTCTCTAGCTGAAAGCAACCTGGATTTAGAGTATCTACAAAGGAGACCCCAAAATGTGTAGTCATGTTGTGCTTGGTTTAAGTCACGTGGTGGAGCCTAATTTACCTCTTGGTTCTGAGCTGTCCTGCCAGGCCGTGGCATGTGGTTTGGGCAGTCCCTGCCGTGTAGATGTTGGCGGAACTATGGACAACAGATTTTCCATTTTTAAAAGCGTGGATTCTGCCTCTTCTTTTATCTGTGGTAGACCGCTGTCCCCAGGTTTTCTTCTTCTGTCTTCTGTTCATTTCTCTTAAAGGTCCAGCATACTCTTTATCCACGAGTGTGTCCTGCGTTCCACTGAACTGTCCCCTGAGGCTGCCGTGCCAGGGAGGCTGATGACACACCTTGTGAAGCATGCTCCTGCCTGTAACTCACTGATGTTCAGGGCCAACGCTTTCACGGGATGAGCTAACCAGCAAAGCCTGTTGCTCATTTATTCCTCCAAAACATACTTGTTAGGCATCTGGTTTCTGGAGAGTGTGTCCATGGGGAGTTTGTTGAACTTCTTTGGGCTTTTGTTTGCAAAATGGGAATGACAGCAGCACCTGCCTCGTAGGGTGGTTGTGGCTGATAATCATAATCATAGTTAACTCTTTCATAGCCTTTACCTAGGCCCAGGCCTGTTCCAAGAGCTTCCCGTTGGTTAATTCATTTAATCTTCACAACAACTCAGTGAGGTTAGTACTGCTTTTCCCTCATTTTGCAGATGCGGACACTGAGTTGTAGAAAGCTTAAGCTAAAGGTCAGACAGGTAGTAAACAATGGAGCAGAGATTGAAAATGAAGTATTCATGCTCTTCTCACGCTCCTATACCTTTCCTGTGATTTAATGCCTGCGAAGTGCTTGGTGTCATGCTGGGCACATAGAGTTTAGTAAATATTGACTCCCATAAATAATAATTACATTATTAACTATTATTAATACTCGGCATCTTGTTAGCTGCTGGTAGTAAAGATGAGCAACCCAAGACTGGTTCACTTGTGTATTTTACAAACTAGTGAGGAATAGAGATGCTTAAGTGGGCAATAGTCATCAAGTATGGACAAGCTATGATAGAATATTTGCAGGATTCTGTGCAAGGAACAATGATTTCTTTAAATAACAATTGCTGAGAACTTTTGTCTCATGTCAGGCAGTGTGCTAAGTCCTTTAGGAGTGTTACTTCCCTTAATTCTACATGGTGATAATATTATTGTTCCATTTTATAGGCGCTGAGGATTAGAGAAGATGAGTGACTTGTCCAGGGTCACTAAGGGCCAATAAGTGTTCAAGTTTGGACTTGAACCCAGGGCTCCTTGACTGAAGGCCCTGGACTCTAAGCCACTGCCCTTACATACCTGAGTGTCCATATGTTGACAGTTTTTTCCAAGGACTTTCTGATCCTTCACAAACGATGGAAATGAGGGTGACCAAATGGGAATGAGGTCACACCTCCATCGCCACTTTTCCTTTAGGAGATTTTCCAGAAAATTGGTAGTGAGTTGGATGGACTCCATCGTTTCTGTTCGGTGATTGGCCTTCCTTCTTTGGAGTGGCCCATGTTGGACCTTCCTCTTCCATGTGTGCTCATGTGACCCTGTCTTCATGGAATGCCAGTGACTGTGTCCTCAGGGCCAGGTGTGGTGCCCCATATTCTGTGGCCTTCCTTGAAATGGTGTTCTCTCCTTTCTTTGAACCTTGGACTATAAACCATGCACTTAGGTACCGCTATCCCATTTTCTCTTGGCTCTATTTCATATGTATTAGGCTGCTCTGACCAACTCTCTTTAAAGCTCTCTTAGAAATGGAAGCCGTGTCTGCTCAGTATTCATCACAGGCTGAGGAGTAAACCAGGCCTCCCAAACTAGGAGTCATCCTTGATTTCTTTCTTTCCTTCACCTCCACATCCAACCTATCCCAAAGTCCTATCAGCTCCACTCCTAAACTACTTCCTGAGTCTCCTCCAGCAGCACCTGGCTCAGGCCCGGGGATGCATCCCGTCTTGCTGGGACAACCGTAGCAGCTTCCTCCCTGCCCTTTCCCCTTCCCTGCCTGTGTCCCCGTGATCCATTCATCACGTGGCAGCTGGAGTGGGCTTTTAAATTGTCCATCAGATCGAGTCACACTCTCTTCTTCCAATCCCTCTGGTGGTGACCTGTTGCTCTTGGTATAAAATCCCCAGTCCTTCCGTGGCCTACAAGGCTCAGTGTGACTTGGTCCAGCCGAATCTCCCACCTCAACTCCTGGGCCTCTCCCCATTCTGGACATGCCAGCCCTGCAGGCCTCAAGGAGAACAAACTCTTTCTTTAGTTTTAGAATATTCAAGTTACTCCTTTGGTGTAGAACATTCTTGGTTTAGTTGGTAACTTCTTACCATGTGGGTCTGAGCTCCTGTATCACTGCCTCAGAGAGACTTTCGTTGATGACCCTAACCTAAATGGCCCCCACTCCTACTTGGTAATCATCTCTATTCTATTCCTCTGCTTTGCTGTCTTCAGAGCACCTGTTACTATCTTAAAAAGTGTTATTGATTCATATGTCTTCATGGACTGTCTCTCTACCCCCAGGCCTCTAGGAGAACATAAGCTCCATGAGAGAGGGCCGCATCTACCTTGTTTGATATTGTGTCCTGTGTACCTCACAGAGTGGCTGGCCCATAATGCCAGCTAGTAAATAACGAGGAGCTAATATTTATTAAAAGATGACCATTTGCCAGGCATTGTTCTAAGCACTTGATATGTATTCACCCATTCAGTTTTGTCAGTGACCCCAGGATGTGGATATTATTGTAATTCCTATTTTACAGATGAGGAGACTGAGGCGCAGAGGGTTGACACCAAAGCCCAAGGTCATACAGCTAGTGAGTGGTGGAGCCTGGGCTGCAGGGCCAGGCAGCAGGGCCCGAGAGCATGTGTTCTTAATCACTATATTACCCTGCCTCTTGGGTAGACACTCAATAGATACTTGTTGAATGAATTAATGAAGATGCCCAGTAGAGCTGTGTTGGGTGAGCACAATCATGGATTATTATAGAGATGTTCTAGGCCTGGATGTTGTCAAATAGATCCCAGAGCAGAGGGTGTGGCACTGCCCACATGGGTATTAAATAGCCCGCAATCCAAAGTGGGTTTTGCTTACCACCACAGCTGCTATTTATACTTTCTACTTGGTAGAGCCGTCTGGCTTGAAGGTTCTTTTTTTTTTTTTTTTTTTTTTTTTTTGAGAGGAGAGAATTGTGGGAAATATTTTGTTTTCCCTGGGAGCCAGGCTATGTATTTACTTCAAGTTTTATTAAATGAGTTATAAATTTTCCCAGCAATTTACTCATAGCTCAAGAGGTTTAATTTGCATGTGTTGCCTTTTACAATATGTTTTTTGTAATGTTGCAGATGCTTCTTCCCCAGCTTCAGTAAACAACAGGCACTCAGCCAGGTTTTTGACTGAACATGTGCCAGGCCTTGGAAATACGAATTAACTCCGCGGTGGCCACGGAAGGGGCGGAGGGCACACACCCTGCTCTGTCCAGGGCATCTGGGGAGCCCGGTGCAGTTCCTGAGGGGCAGAAGGCAGAGATTTTCTGGATATTCCTTTTGGGCCTATGTTTGAATATTTCTTTCACCTACAAAGTAAGTCAGTAACAAGGGGCCCCAGGATGATTTCTCGAGAGGCCAAAGTCATTTCAGTTTTCACAGGAGTTGACCTGTGGTCCGTGATGGGGAAGCAGTTGGAGCCACTTAGAAGCCAGCTCCCCTGAGAGTCCAGTGTGTGATGCCGCTTTGATTCCAGGGAGAGAGCATTAGGGTTGAAAACTCATTCTTTGGGGTCAAACTGTTGGGTTTGAGTTCTGGCTCTGCCACTTACTCGTTCCATGACCTTGGGCATGGTACTTAGACCTCTCTGTGCCTGTTTCCTCATCCGTATAAATGAGGTTACAATGGTCCCCATCATGTAGGTTTGTTGGCAGGATTAAATACTCATGTATAGAAAGCATTTAGAACAGAGTGGTTCATAGTGAACACATAAATGGCCGCACTTATTGCCTCAGGATTTGCTTAGTTCCTTGAATACTTAGGGGACAGATTCTCGGGGTGGAATTTTTTGGAAGTTTCGTGGTTGAGGGGCAGGGGTTGCCAGAGTAAGAGATGGATGGTGTATTCATTAGGATGAGGTGCAGCTGAATGCAATAGAAAGGCTTGATTCACAGTGGCTTAACACTGTAGAGCTTTACTTCTCTCCCAAATAAAAGAAGTTTGGAGGTGTGGGTAGTGCAGGGTTGTGATAGTTTCATGGTCATGAGGACCCCTGGTTCCTTCTCTTTGGGGTTCTGACGTTCTTAGTGTATTTTCTCATGATTCAAGGTGGCGTCTGTGCTCTTGTCATCATGTGCTCATTCCAGAAGCAAAAGGGAGAAGGAGTAAAGGACAGGTTCATTCTCTTTTAAGGAAACTTCCGTGAAGTCCCATATAGCACAGTCCTTTAATTCTCATTGGCCAGAGTTTAATCACTGAGCTAGAGGTAGCTGAAATACATTCTTTCATTGTGGCAGCCACAGGCCAGAGAAAAATCCAGGCTCTGTTACCTGGGAGGACTTAGAGAATGGGTATTGAGGTAGGTGACTACCAGTGACTTGTTAGTATTGGTCCATGGTGGGGTTTTTTTTAGCTTGAAGTAGAAGAAATTCCCAGGTGACTAGAGCAGTATTTTTCTAATGTTTGTTTCATTGAGGATTTTAGGTAGTACTTAGAAATTTCTTATTTAAATAACCTTGTAATTATTTTTTATATGAGAAAAATTATAATTAAAATATTAAACCCAGATTTTCACAGATATTATTATATAATAGTATAATGTTTTCAAAACATTTGAATCAATTTTAAAAAAATAAAGTAAATGCAGGCATACAGAGATGAGAGAGGCTGTATTCATATGAGTTAGGTGTGGGCTCTGGGGCAGACTGTCTGGATTTGAATTTGTGATCGACCACTTATTGGCCAAATGACCTTAGCCTTTCCATGCCTCAGTTTGTTTATCTGTAAAATGGCATTAATAATAGTATCTACCTCCTAGAGTTGTTGTAAGAATCAGATGAATTAGTACTTTAAAGCTCTTAGAATCATGCCAGGCATGTGATAAATACTCCAGGAATATTTGTCATGGTTATTGTTGCTGCTGTTATTGTTGTTATTTTTCTTATTGTTACTATTATTGTGGTTTTACCAATACTATTATTACAAAAGGTAGCACTTGGATAGAGCAGAAATTATGAGACTAGTACACACATGAAATTAGGGAAACACTGGCTTAGAGGAATGAGGTTGGCAATTAACTAGGACCAATCTTAGGCACAGCTATACATAATAATTAATGGATAAAACTAGTGTTTTACAGTGTAAAGTGGTTCCACATATGATCATAACATTGCTTACAGTTTATTTTATTATTATTTTTTTTTTTATTTTATTTTTTTTTGCGGTACGCAGACCTCTCACTGTTGTGGCCTCTCCGGTTGCAGAGCACAGGCTCTGGATGCTCAGGCTCAGTGGCCATGGCTCACGGGCCCAGCCGCTCTGCGGCATGTGGGATCTTCCCGGACCGGGGCACGAACCCATGTCCCCTGCATCGGCAGGCGGACTCTCAACCACTGCGCCACCAGGGAAGCCCGCTTACAGTTTATTGAGCATTTACTGTGTGCCAGGCACCATGTGATTGTTTTAAAGATAACACTTAAAAAAATTTTTTTTATTGAAGTATAGTTGATTTACAATGTTGTGTTAATTTCTGCTGTACAACAAAGTGACTCAGTTATACATATATATATTCTTCTTCATTTTATTTTCCATTATGGTTTATCACAGGATATTTAATGTAGTTCACTGTGCTCTAGAGTAGGACCTTGTTGTTTATCCATCCTATATATACTAGTCTGCATCTGCTAACCCCAAACTCCCAATCCTTCCCTCCCCACCCCGCTTCCCCCTTGGCAACCACAAGTCTGTTCTCTATGACTGTGAGTCTGTTTCTTTTTCGTAGATATGTTCACTTGTGTCGTATTTTATATTCCACATATAAGTGATATCATATGGTATTTGTCTTTCTCTTTCTGACTTACTTCGCTTAGTATGATAATCTCTAGGTCCATCCATGTTGTTGCAAAGGGCATCATTTCATTCTTTTATATGGCTGAGTAATATTCCATTGTGTGTGTGTGTGTGTGTGTGTGTGTGTGTGTGTGTGTGTGTGTGTATACCACATCTTTATCCGTTCATCTGTCAATGGACATTTAGGTTGTTTGCATGTCTTGGCTGTTGTAAATAGTGCTGTTATGAACATAGGGGTGCATGTATCTTTTTGAATGAGAGTTTGCTCCAGATATATGCCTAGGAGTGGGATTGCTGGATCATATGGTAACTCTATTTTTAGTTTTTTGAGGGACCGCCGTACTATTATCTATAATGTCTACACCAATTTACATTCCCACCAACAGAGTAAGAGGCCTCCCTTTTCTCCACACCCTCTCCAGCATTTACTATTTGTAGATGGCCATTTTGACCTGTGTGAGGTGGTAGTTTTGATTTGCATTTCTCTAATGATTAGCGATGATGACCATCTTTTCATGTGCCTGTTGGCCATCTGTATGTCTTCTTTGGAGAATTATAAAGATAATACGTTTAATTCTCCCAACACTACAAGCTAAGTGTTTTTTTCTATTCTGCAGATGAGGAAACTTAGTCTGGGTAAATTACCCAATGGTGCAAGTCAGCAGGGGACCAGCTTCAAAGCCCCTGCTGATAAAAGTTTCTTTATATCCCTTTTGGTGTCTCCCCTGTCTTTTGGTTGTCCAGGACTCCTCCTTTCCTCCCTTGCCTCTAGGACCCTCTGATTCTTCTTCCTTCCCATGTCCCTTCCCATTTTCCAAATGCCAGCTAGCACCTATGGCAACCGTTTCCTGAGCCTCTCTCCAGTGTCAAAACTGACCTGTCCAGTATCTGTGTTCCTGCAGGACACAGCATGTGACAGCTTCCAGTGTAGGGAACTCATTTATGAAAATGGACATTCACGGGCTAATATGCTGCCTCTCTCTGGGTAATTTATTTTAGAATCATCCTGGAGATTTCAGGCAGGAAACAGTTCAGCAGCCTTGTAGCCCTGTTCTGCAGCTGACCCAGGGTGGGACTGGGCGGGGTCTGTCCTATAACATCTCTTAGGTCATTCTGTGAGGTTCTAAAATTGCTCTATGGTAAAGTCCTGACAGAAGTGGAACATTGAGATGGTGATCGAGGGGACCCAAGCACAGTGGTGAGTGATCAGTCAAGGGCAAGGGCTCCATCACTCCTCGTCCAGTTCCCAGCCCAGCGCCTGGCACATAGCGAGCATTCAGTCAATGTTGTTGAATGTATGAATCACTTACTGGAGGCCTTTCAGATGTGAGGGGAACACAAGTTCCTTGAAGGAAGAATGAATGGGAGAATGAATTATAATGGGGAAGGTTTGGTTGTGCCTTCTGGACTTGATAGACTTTTTTTGTTTGTTTGGGCTATTCTGTCACGCAGGTCAGCTTGCTGTCATCCGTGGACCCTGTGTGTTTCTGTCTAAGCATGAACTGAACATGAGCAGCACTGTGCTGGGGTCGGGGGACATTCATCTTCTACTCCCTTCTCTGTCTTTGGAGCTGGAGGCTCAACGTGTTACTCTTGTGATGTCATAAAGCAGCTGATGTCTTAGTACATCCTGCAAGAATTATTTCACCTTTTATTCTTCCTACAATTTGTACCTTATGATCCATTGAATTTCACTTTCCTATTTTTCCAACATTTCTCATTTTCTGCCCTTTTTTTATCTGCTCTGTCAGACCATTGGGAGAAGGAAGCAATGTTGCTTAGCAACCAGTATGAAACTAGTCAATACTGTGTCTGATATTAACCCATTGGTACCAAGTAAGCAACACAATCCATGGGTTCTATCACTCTCCCCTCGCAGGTCTTAAACTGTGGGTTCACAAAAGTTGGAAGCACCATTTAATGTTCTAATCACAAACTTCAAGGACGTTTATGGCTGGTTATACATGTAGCAAGTTCCAAAGTTGCAAGTTATAGAAATTGTCTGTGGTTTTTTTTTTTTTTAAAGAGAAAGAAGAACAACAAAACCCTCAAAGTTAGCAGAAGGAAAGAAATGATAAAGATCAGATCAGAAAGAAATGAAGGAAACAATAGCAAAGATCAATAAAACTAAAAGCTGGTTCTTTGAGAAGATAAACAAAATTGATAAACCATTAGCCAGACTCATCAAGAAAAAAAGGAAGAAGACTCAAATCAACAGAATTAGAAATGAAAAAGGACAAGTAACAACTGACACTGCAGAAATACGAAGTATCATAAGAGATTACTACAAGCAACTCTATGCCAATAAAATGGACAACCTGGAAGAAATGGACACATTCTTAGAAATTGTCTGTTTATTAAAATGGTTCACTTTGGGAGGCTAAATTTAAACATTTGCTGTGATTGTTTTACTTTCACTTTTTGAACAAAACCCTGTCTTGATCTCAGCAGGTCTTTTGTGTGTATGTGCTGGCTCAGTGTTTAGTCCTTTAAGTTTATTCATCTGACAAACAAGATATATTTTCTGGATTGTATCATTCATTCATCTAATATTTATTGAACTCTGCTGTGTGCCAGGTACCTTGCAAGACACTGTGGAGTATCACTGTGAGCACGCATGGCTCTTGGAACCTTTTTTTTTTTTTTTTTTTTTTGGTCAGCAGAATCTTTTTCCTGTTTCAGTTTCATCTATTGAAATACCCTATATTGATGCCACGTTTTCAGATACTGTAGTTACTCCTCTACTGGAATGGTTTCTTTGGCTTTGATTAGACAGTATTATTTCCAGGCTCTTGAGCCTTTTAGGAAGTGAGTAATAGGAAGCAGCACAAAGATCATTATTCACCAACTCCTTTCCCACACACATAGGGGGTGTGACCAGCACACAGCAGTAAAGGTTTGGGAGCATGAATTTGCCTTATACACAATTAGGATGTTGATGAAGTTGGCCTTTGGAGTTTGTCTTCTTCCATATGAGCGCCCCCTTTTTTTTTAACTACAGGTGAACTTCAAATCTCCCCAAATATCCAGCACCCTTAGGCCAGTCCACATCACCCCTAGTTGGTGGGGGACAGTGAGCTGATCTCCGCTCCTTAGGGTGTTAATGCCTTTGTTGAAGGCTCTCAACAAACAGAACATCTTTGGGGTGGATCAGAATTCCTGACAGACAGCAGGCTGAGTCAGCTTGAGCAGATTGCTTTCTTCTTCCTTCGCTTGTCAGGGGGTGATTCTCTCTCACATTGTATCTCCCAGAGTATCTGACAAGGGATATGGTTGACCATCCTAAGATCCTACACTGACCTGCAGGGTGACTCTACATGGGTTCCTCACATCCTTTGAGTCCTCATAGTCTGGATAAACTAGGTCATTGTTGAGTTATGGGGGTGGTGTGGATTCCCCCTCCTATCTTGAGTGCCCAGTATCCTGCAATTCTTAGGCTTGGTTCCTGTAAATTGGCGGTTTCAGTTAGTGGAGAGAAGCATCTCCAGTGCCTAGGTTCCATGAAGCCAGCCAAAGGTGGTTCCAGCCTCAGTGGCTCTGGGTGCTCACTTGTTATTCATACAGGAATGGTTACATAGGACTCACCAAGGTGTGGCTTTGAACTAGATTTTGAGAGAGGTCTCCAAAAGGGAATAGACATTTAAAGCCTCTGAGTTATCTCTTATGAGACTTGCTTTACTTCATTCAGCACAGGAAAGGAGAGAGAGCCTACAGACACAGAACTAGGCATGGGCATAATTCTAGCAGTTTCCATCACTGAGCACCTGCTATGGAACAGGCATTGTTCCAGACCCCTTGCGTATATTATCTTTCAGTCTTTCCAGCAGGCTTGCGAGGAAGGTGTTCATATTTCTGATTTGCTGATGAGGAAACTGGGACTCAGTAAGGGTAAATATCTCACTCAGGGTCACACAGCCCACAGGGACCAGCAGGGATTTAAATAGAGACAGGGCTTGACTCTGCATCTTGCGCTCTCTCCGCTGGGCTGTGCTCCTTTTCTGCAAATTGGCTTCCACCTGAAGATAGGGGAGAGCCTGGGGGTTGTGGTGAACAAGTCGAGATGTGGGGAATGTGGGAGTCCATCCGTGGACACTCCTGGGTCAGTTTTCGACACGCAGAAGCATTTAGCCTGTCCAGTCTGTACCATTCAGCAGCTCAAGCTGTGGCAGGAACAACTAAGGGGAGAGGAACCAAATTAAAATTTCAAACTGCCTAATTTAGAACCTCTTCCTTCGTTTCTCATTTACTGCCTTGCTGTGTGTCTTTCTGTCTCTCCTCTAAGAATATGAAGTGATGATCCCAATTCCCTTTACGTGGCTCTGTGTGGCTGGTGTTCTGAGTTAGTGGTGATTCTGAGGATGATAATGGTACCACTAATCAGGAGTGCTTCATGCAGGCTTGACATCAGGCTAAACGTTTAATAAATATTATTTAATCGTCTTCTCCTGACAACTGTGTCACGTGGGTGGTGTAACACCCATTTTCAGTTAAGACAGAGGCTCAGAGAGGTTAACAAACTTGCCCAAGGTTACACAGCTGGGAGATGGCACAATTGGCTTTGAACCCTGGATTTTCCAGATTAAGCCATTCTTAACTATTCACCCTGGTGATAAGGTCGGTGGCCCCTTGGTCTCTTTCTTCTGGGGCTCCTGAAGCAGACAGAGTCTGTGCTATATACCTGAGCATGGGTGTTCCTCGTGTTAAATTTCATTTGTGTTAATTGTTTCTGTATAGATAACCTGGAGGGCAGGGGCTATGCCCTAAATTTCTGATGGAATGTGTATAGATTGAACACTTGGGGTGTGCAGTGTAAATTGGGGAAATCCATTGCTTTTCTTCTCCCGGGCAGCCAGTGCTTTTAACAGAGAACTCATATCCTAAGAGATTGAGAGGGAATGCTATCAGCAGCTGGGTGGGCTCCCTTCTTCCAGATAAACTTTCTAGAAAAGTAGTTGGATACTGTTCTGTTTTCAGCCCACTTTGGATTTTTTATATCCTGGGAAACAGTAGAGCACAAGATAAGAGCTCTACTACTTATGTGCTAGGTGCCCTAGGGTATGTTACCCGACCTTTCCTGCCCTGCCCTGGATTCCTTCACTGTAAAGGGTCTAAAATAGCACCTACTTCATAGGTTGTGGTTTTGAGAATCAAGTGAGATAATACATGAGATTGTTGGTGCAGACATGGACACACAGCCCACGCTCAGGAAAATGGAGCTCTTTGTGTTTTGTTTATGTTTTGCATTCGACTCACTGAATTTTTTATGGACAATTTTTATGAATTTATTCACATGAATTTTTCATGGCCAATTATGAGACTAGAGTATTAGGTTGAAAATTCCATAGGGCAATGTTAGTAGGACTTACAATAGGATAAAAGGTTGGAAGTTGGAGGACAGTTAAAGGTATTCTTGCCTTTTAAAGTGTACAAATTCTCTGCTCATCCATTTCAGTTAGGTTTTTAGAGTATCGACATGGTGGTAAAGAGTATCGTGTCTGACCTGTCCCTAAAGTGCACTGCCGGGGCAAGAGCTTGTCACATTAACTTCTCCCACCTGGCAGAGAACAGCAGTCTTCGCTGCTGAATACGGCCCTCTTAACTTCTCCATGGGGTCTGCCATCCAGTTTCAGCAGCAAGAAACTAAAAATATTTGTTGATGGGAAGTAATGTCTCTCTTGTTCACACCTTCCCCATTGCCTGCACTGAGAAAGCAGCCGTCCAGCTGCCACTCACGACAGGGCTGCCCAGTGCTGGTCGTGGACAGAGGGCGTGGCAGCTCGGACCCATTTGCGGGTGAAGGAGGAGAGCCGATCCCAGGAAGAAGGAATAGAGAAGCCTTCCACTCCTTGCTCAGGCAGAAGGCAGATTCCTCTACCTGTTCTAGACGGAGGTGGAAAAAGGGAGCCAGACATGTAAATGGCATTTTCCTCACCCCTTCCACTGCCCTGCTTGGTCTCTCATCCTCTCAGCACCCCAGTGTCCTACAAAAGAAATCTCTGCTATTTCTCTTCCTCAGAACCGAGAAATCATGAAAGGGATTGTTCTCTTTGTGCTTGGTCTATGGCTGAACTTGGGGCTATTTCACTCTCATGTCCACCTCCAAATCTCATACACTCTTCTCTGGTCAGAGGACTAATCTGAGAAACAGTTACTGAAGAAAATACTGCCAGGTTAGCTTCGGAAATTGTATAGCCCCATATTGGTGATCCTTAAATGTAAGAAAATTATAAATGAAAGCTTAAGTGCAATTAATGATGTAGCTTTGTTGGATTTCAAAAGTACAATTGACATTGGTTTGTTTGTTTAATCATGTATAGAAATAGAGTTGTATGTATGCATGTGTCCCAAAAGCATTTTTATGGTTCCCAAATTAGCTCTCATTTATGGTTAGAAGTTAAATACTTGAAAATATAGTGTGTGTATGATGTGTATATGTCTGTTTGTATATGTGGATGCATTATGGTTACCTGTGTGTGTGCACGTGTGTGTATACGCATATTTGCCAAAAGCATTGCTGTTTCCCCGTTTTCTCTCCTTCCCGCAGTGCTGCTCCTGACGCAGGGGGCAGGCTGGGCGGTGCTGGGCCAGGGCAGCGAGCTGCACCTGGTTGAGCACTGACCATGCACCATGAGGTCGTTGAAAACGTCAAGTCCAGGCGTATTAAATGACAGGCCTTTGCTTCGGCAGCTTCATGATGTAGCGCGGGTTCTTGCTGAGCTTATCCGAGTGCAGCAAGGGGACAGGAAGTGCTGGCTGAGCGGGTAGAGAAGGGCTCGCTGCTGGGAGAAGGCTGCCTGGATTTTCTGGGGGATCTGTGTGTCTCAGAGATGAGATCCAAGCCAGAAACTGGAGAAGGAGGAAGGGACAGGCGCGTGGGCCTGGGCTGAGCTGCCCTGGCAGCGGCCTTGTCTGCGGGCCGGGAAGGAGCAGTCAAGGCCACGGAGCTGTCAACTTCTCTGCCACTTGTCCTCCCAGCAGGGGCGGGGAAGGCCTGCCAAGCCTGCCTGGAGGAGCAGCCCTGTGGCTGGTCATAGTCCAAGGGCACGTGTCCCCCATGCGGGGCCCAGGGTGGGAAGGCCACCTCGTCATGTAGTCTGAGCAGCCGTGTGCTATGTGTCCCTTCTGTCCGTTTCCCTGTTTGGGTGATCAAGGGAATGTACCGACCCGAGGTTAGATGAGCACATCTCACAGCCAGGCAAGGGGCTCACTTGATGTGCCAGCCACGTGGCCCATCATGGGCTGTGCTGAAGGATTTTCAACTCCTGGGGATGCATTTTGCAACTCGGTGTCAGCAGGGACTCTGCCACATTTTGCCTTTTCAGGCCCCAGTTTGAGAGGAGTGGGCTCAAGAACACAAGGTGGTAGGCTCTTCCTCACCCTCTGCCCAAACATCATTCTTAATAAACCTCAGTCCATAAGTAAATGTGTTAGTTTTCAAGTCCAAGTCCTGGGAGCCCTGGTGCATTATCGTGGTGAGGATGAAGATTTTTTTCTAGTTTTTTTGTACGAATACAACAACAGCCCGGATACATAAACTCTGTGCAAACAGTTATCTGTGGCTGAACTATCTGTCCCCCCAAATGGGGAGAGATTTGATGGTGGTCTCTTGAGAATGGACACCATGTTGGAGGGGGCCGGACAAAAGGGGTTAGCAGAAACATTCTTTATTGTTTTTCTGACTTTGAGGGAGAATTCCAAGGAAAGATGCAAAATGGGAAAGGAAGAGAGTAGGAAAAGAAGGAATGTTAACAAATGGAGAGAAAGTAAACAAGAGGGAGTTTTAGAGACACCAACCATGGCGTCCAGCATATTGCAAGTTTTAATCAGAATCTCAGTGTAAGTTAATGTAAATAAAAGGAAATTTATTAGTGCATGTATCTGAGAAGGTCAGGGGTATCTGTTGGGCATGGCTAGCTCCATGGCCCAACAGTGCACACAAGTGGTCTTTCTCCCTCCACCTCAGGGTGTTGCTTTCCTGCCTGGTGACTCTCGGGCCGTCCCCTCAAGGAGGCAAGAAGGCCGCTAACTCCCCAGGACTTCTGTGTTATCTTCCCAGCTACCTTAGTGGAAAAAGAGAGCCCCTTTTACCATCTCTTCCATCACACCCCCAAGTTGGGTCTTAAGGGCCTTGATCGGGTCCCTTATCTATCCTGAACCAGTCTCTGCAGTCTTGGGCTATGACGCTGTGGTTGGCCAGGCCCGTTTAGGTGCCTTCCTGGAGCCAGGGTGGAGTCAGCGCTACAGAACTCAGTGATGGGTAGTCTGGGGTGGTGGGGTTCCCTGGGAAACATCAAGGTGCTCTTCCCAGAAAAAAGGTGAATGCATGCTGGGCAGGCAAAGACCTGCTAAGGAAAGATGCAGTAAAGCTGGAAGAGGTTCTGAAAAGAGTTTTTGACACAATGGTGAGGGAAGATGGAAAACCAAAGAAAACCAAAGCTGGTCATTGCTTGGGGTATGCAGAGGCTGAATGATGGAGCTGACACGGCAGAAGGGCTGTTGTCTCAAATAGGAGTTGAGCGAGATGTTTTTTAGATAGTGTTTTCAGTCTGGAGCATCCTTCCCCCCCACCCCACTGGGGCTACAGAACCAAGGTATAGGGTTGTTTGGATCCATAGATCTTAATCATTTCTAGAGCCAATTATTCGGAAGGGTCTGAGAGTTGATGAGGAGTGCGTGTCATACATTGGAATGAATGTATCTTGAGTGCCTATTTAGCAGACACCAGTGATTAAATCATCAATAAAATATGGTTTCTGCTTTCTTTCTGAGGTATGGGTAATTTTACAACAGTAATTTTTCAAAACACTCATCTTCTTTGATGAAAAGGAAATATTCTTTTTCCTCTAGGACTAAGTTATTCAAGCTGTGCTCCCTGGAATGCCAGGGGGTGACTAGATGTTCCTCAAGAAAAAAAACCACAGCAACCTGTGTCTTGATAAGTTTGAGAAATGTTGCCTCTCCTTTGTCCTAGGGGAGGGGGATAGGCATTTGCAGTGCTCGTTATTGTATTAAGGGCTCAGAGAAGTTTGGCACTAAGAAAACCTTCAGGTTTTGTTCAGCCAGCTGCTCTAGCTAGCTTAGGTGACCATAGGATACTTTTCTCATGACACGAGAGTAGTGTTGAATATGGGTCATAAAACAGTGCCTAAGGAATCAGCCGTATTTCCTTTGATTTGCACACACAAAACCATCTGGAAAGGCTTTCATCGCTCAGTCTCACCTCAGATGTTGGAAGGGACCTCCCTCCACTATAAATCTCTGAGTGGTGCTTTCCTGCCTCTAAGACAAGCATCTCCATCTTGACATAACCAGCTTCCCAAGAGATGCGTAATGCAAATAACTCTGGCTTCTCATTGCTTTTGTCCCTTCGGGATTCCTCATCAGTAAATAGCCACAACCATACTCGTGTTTTGGCGCTGAGAAGACTGACAGATCAGCTCTGCCAATATCACCTTCTGCTGGTGGTACCCAAGATGATTTGGGGAGGTACGTGGATGCATCATCAATCACATAAGGAAAAGGTATTCCCTTTCAATTCTCTTTCTGTCGTTTTGACCATAATAACGAGAAAGTCTCAGTTTGGAGGTAATATGTCTTTTGTTTTTTAAACAAAGAGAGCAGGCTACTATATCTAACTAAAATGTAATATTTTGTTTTCATTGGGTATGTTTTTTGAATAATTTCCACTTATGACTCTGGACACTTTCTACTTATTATAGGTGATCTTGGCCTTTCCTTTATAGATATAATCCCCTTTTTAACATAAATATAGGGGGAAATGAGTCAACTTAGAGCAAGATTTCTCAACCTTGGCACTAATGATATCTTGACAAGATAATTCTTTTGTTTGCTGTGGGCGGCTGTCCTGTGCATTGTAGGGTATTTAGCAGCATACCTGGCCTCCATCCAGTAGAAGCCAGTCGCGCTGCCTCCCTCCAGGTTGTGACAATCAAAAAATGTCTCCAGGGCTTCCCTGGCGGCACAGTGGTTAAGAATCCGCCTGCCAATGCAGGAGACACGGGTTTGAGCCCTGGTCTGGGAAGATCCCACATGCCACGGAGCAACTCAGCCCATGTGCCACAACTACTGAGGCCCACGCGCCTGGAGCCCATGCTCTGCAACAAGAGAAGCCACGACAATGAGAAGCCCTTGCACCTCAACGAAGAGTAGCCCCCGCTCGCTGCAACTAGAGAAAGCCTGCGCGCAGCAGCGAAGACCCAATGCAGCCACAAATTTAAAAAAAAAATGTCTCCAGACATTGCCAGATATTCCCTGGGGGATGTGATTGTCCCCAGGCAATGAGAACTACCAATTTAGAGCCACAAGAAGTAAATATGAATAGCAGTGGTACACAAGCATAGCAAAAGTTGCAAAGGTGCTAGGCGTGACTGGTTCAGTTTAGTGAGCTGAAGTGCCACTAACTGGCCTGAAAACAGGACACCTTTGCCCTACCCCATCCTCGTCTCCACTTCAGAGCCTTTCCAGATGTGGTTCTACAAGCATGTATCTATGCATATCCCAGTTCTTTGTGGACATTTTGTAGAAGAACAAGCTTTGACCATGTTGCCAGTGGACTTGCCTGCTCCTTGGGAGGGAGCATTACACAGTCCAGCTGCACAACAAATGCCGCGTCGCCAGAAATCAGAAAAGGAAAGAATGCTGAGTCATAATTTCCTTCACACAGGAATTAACGTGTATAATACTTTTGAGATTTTGAACTGTGATGCGGCTCGGAGCTGGTGAAGGAGCAAGGTTTAAAGATCCGTTCAGCATTAGCATCGGTGAGGATTGCCGGCTGCTTTCATTAGTCAGCTTCAGGTTCTCTGTGTTTCATTTAGAAGCAGCTGTGATCGCTAATGGAATGACCCCGGCGTCATTTTCTGTTCTGAAGCAGGAGGCAAGATGGCTTCTCTTACGATGTTGTGTTTACCACTTGTGCCGACGCCAGATGCTAATAAAATGTGGTCCGTGGCCTTCAACAAAGCTCCTCTTTCTGTAAAAGAAAATTTTGTTTTCCTTTGTAATAAAGAGACAGGCCCCAGGCTTCGAAAGCGTAGGGCTTCGTGTTGCTTGACTGACTGCAGCAAAGGCATGGGATGGGGAGAAGCCCGTTTTCTTGTTTCCTCCCACCGCCCTTCTTCTCCACTAAAGCTCTCCACAACCTGGCCGGAGAAGCGGTCAGGCCTGGCTGCGGGAGGCCACTCCCCAGGCTCTCTTCTACTTGGGGCTCACTTGTCCCGAGCTCTTGTCTCTCTGTGGTCCGCCCACTGCAGTCCTCTCTATGCTTCGTTGTTGTGAGCACGTAGAAAGGAATAACCTAAGACCTCCCCCTTAGCCCCCTTCCCATTTCCCCCTCTGCCATCAGGATGCACTTTGGATCAGAACAAATGCTTGCCGTAACAATAATAATATTAACGTAAGCGTAATATGGTATTTGTTTATCATTCCCAGTACAGCAGCTCCAGAGCGCTCCCATTCAAATGCTGCGTTAGACCCAGTTATTCCCCTGCTAAAATCTTTCCAAAGGCTGACATCCTCCAGGGGTCCCGGGCAAGCTCACCCCCGAACCACCAGGCCTCTGCCCCAGCCTCCCCCCTGCCCCTGGTCCCTCTACAGAAACAGCTGTGTCCTGTCCTTGCCCCTCCTCAGACACTACTTGGAGGTGTTTTCCCTTAGGTTTCTTCTCTTTCTCTGCCAGTATCTCTGAGGCTCCCTCTCTTTCCTCCTTAGGGGCTTTCCTTAAAAGTTGTGTCCTCAGTGGGGCCTTTCCTGTCAAAAACAGCCACCCAACTCCCTGCCCAGGCTCGCCATGGCTGCTTCTACTGCTCGATTTTTCTCCGCCATCCTCTCCTCCCCTTTACAGCCCGCTTTTTGCACGAGGTTGCGCACCTGCCATCCCCAGAATCGAGCCCCACAAGGGCTGGGTCTTGCCTCTCTGGTCACTGAGGCACCCCTAGCACCTGACTCATATAACGTGCTCAATACATTTGGGCAAATTAATGACGGAACCTGATTAGTTCAAACAGTAATAACAGAAGATTGTTTGCGGGCTTACAGAGTGCATCTCTGTGCACTTTCTTGTTGGTCCTCACCACAGCCCCAGGAGGTAGGCTAGGCAGGCATTATCATCCCCACTTTATAGATGGGGAAAGTGAGGCCCAAAGATGTCCAGGGGTTTGTCCCAGTTCACACAGCTGGGAATGGTAGAGCTTGGACTCACTTTTTCTGCCTCCTGCAGTGTTGACCTTTGCTGTCTGATTCTGATCGCCTTCTAGAATTCTAGGGCAGTAGCAAGTGAAACTAGCAGACCTGGGTCATGGGACCTGGTAAATGAGTATCATGGTGAAATCCCTCCTGTCCGCTGGCCCCTTCCAGATGGGCTGCCTTCCCCAGGCCTTCAGTATAATTAGCTTGGAGGCCTTTGGCCCTGATGCAGTAACCGGTAAGAAGCTATCCATTACTGCCGTTCATTAAGACAGGCGACACAAGATGAAATATTTTAGGTGAATCATCTGGCCTAATTTAGAAAGTCTCGGTAGGGCCAGTGCCTTTCATTTATCAGGGTGAGGTATCTGTTATCAGAGAGATCCACACACGGACTTATTTATTTTCCAGAATCTGTTTTTAATTTTGGAGATTGTTTACCTAAACTGCTGTGTGTCAGATTCCAGGACGGATTTCTGCTTAGTGTTTAATTTTAGATACTTGACGTGGTGGACAGTAAAAAAATGGATCTCTAGAATTTGTGGTTTCATTATGAATCTTACCTCCTGGCAGTCCCTACCAGTAGTTTGTCTTTGAAATCTCCTTGGTACTTGTTAACCCTGCTCTGCTGTGAAAGAGATATAGTTTATTTATTGGACTTTGCCCATTTATGAAAAAGTACAGAAATTATTAATGGTTTAGCATCTATTAATGCATTACTTGGGTGGAATTCAAATTCTAATATTTATGGTAAACCCCTTTGTAATGAAACGGGCAGAGAATCAGCTCTCCTGCTCCTTAAATTTGGAAGGCTCTAGATGCCATTGGAATGACTCCCTGTGAAATATGAGCCCTGCTGGCTTTATATTTACACCCATAAATAAGAAATAAGTACTTTGGGTTGGAGGAGAAATAATTAAGAATATTTGTGTAGATAATAAGAAATGGCCCCGTTTGGTGAACTGTGTGCTTGGGAAATGCCAGAGGCCGCCAGGACCTGGATGAGAGATTTGGGAAAGACTAGTGCTGGGAGATTGTGGGTATGGAGGGCTTCTGGAGACAGAGGGATGGGGAGCCCTGTGGAGGGTACCTTGGAGCCACGGTAACATGTTAGAGGCTGTGTGCATAGGGCTTAGAGCTGGGAATCACAAGACCTTGTTTGGATTCCAGCTCTTCTGTGCTGTTGAACTTTTCCCGACCTCGGTCTCCTCATCTGTAAAATGGAGCTACTTACAAAATTAGCTTGAGGATAAACGGTATAGACTTAGAATTACCGAAAGTAATAAATATATCTGTGTACATGAGGCCTAAAGAGATGACCTGATTAGGGCAAAAGTGGCAGAGCAGGATAGAAAAGATATACGGGTGTATATTACGTATTCACACATATATGTGTACATCTTAGGGTGTGTGTGTGTGTGTGTGTGTGTGTGTGTGATTGCTGGTTGTTGAGCAGGAGATAGAGAATATAGGAGTATGTGTGTAAGTGTGAATAATGAGCTCAGCATGGAATTTTTTTAAAAATTAGGGTCTCAGAGCACAGTCAATGAATGGGTACCTCTTACGCACCAGGGCTCTTCCGCCCAGGGAGTATGGTATTGGGTTCCTTGAGGTTTTCTTAGACCACCCAGAATTTCCCCCTGACCTGCTCCTGGTATGAGTTCCTCGTTTGGTTAAATCTCCACATCTCTATGTATCTAGTAAAGGGTTATAAAATCATAACATGTAATCATAGGAAGGAATCTCAGGGAACATGTAGTTTAGGAATGGCAGATAAGTTTCATTGCATATAAAAAGTCTATAGTGGTGGCTTCCAGAAGAACTATATTGAGATAAATTCTGAGTCCCAGCCATGCTCAGCAGGAAAGAGTTCTGAGGTTCACCAGTGATGCTTACCAGGCTTGTTGGTCTAGGAAGTGGTAATGTGGTTCATAGTCTCTTGTTCTTCGTTTTTGTTTTTTAAGTAAGGAAACCAAAGCCTAGTGTGATCAAGTCAACTGGTCAGGCTCACACAGGGAGTTAGATGTGAGCCAGGACTAACGTTAGGTCTCTGGCTTCCAGTTTACTCAAGTCCCACCACACTTCCCTTCTTACCATGTGCAGCCTCAGTGTTTCTGCAGACCACCCAGGAGCACTACAGTCAGCTGTCCCCGACTTGTCAAAAGGACAGATTCAAGAGGATAAAGTGTTTGATATCCTTCTTGGGGTGTGTGGTGACCTGCATGGACAGCTAAGGCCAGGACACTATTTGGATTGGATGAGATGATGATGACGATGATGACGATGACAACTCATTTATTTAGCGTTTCCATATCCCAGGCCCTGAGCCGTGCATTTGAAGTATATTGTCTCATTAAATTACAACAGTCTTACCCCTGCAGGACAGTCTTTCCACTATGCACATGAGGAAAATGGGGTCCAGATCAGTTGAGGAACACCCTAGAGTCACAAGCTAGCAGGTATGCAAGTCTCTCAGACTCCAAAGCATGTGTTTGTGATCACTGAACATATATGAACACATCTCCTATGGGCTTGTGAATGGTGCTATCCAGTGGGTAGCATAGCTGCATCCTCTGCATGTCACAAAGAAAGACTCTCATTTGAAGGAGCAAAGGAGTCTTTGGGTAGTTGGTCCTCCTGCAGGCAACATTTAGGTAGTAGGGAAGAATGTTCTTTCATCCAATACAGAACTTCCCTGGATCTGTTTCATCTGTGTTCTGTGTAGAGCTTCTGTGTATATTTTGCCATGACTCAAGCAAGCATTGGATGTTATTGAGTAGATCATGTCCCCAGTTCTTCATTATTATATACTGTCAGCAAGAATTACTCCCAGGGGAATTCCCTGGCGGTCCAGCGGTTAGGACTCTGCTCTTTCACGGCCGGGGGCCCATGTTCGATCCCTGGTGGGGGAACTGAGATCCTGCAAGCCACCTGGCACAGCCAAAAAAAGAAAAAAGTATTAATCCCATAATGATTCATAAAAGTGAAATTGCTGGTTGAGTGTACCTACCAGGCTAATTGGCTAAAGGGTATAGATGTTTCCTGACTTCAGGAGGAAATGATCCCTGATACTGGACAAAGGAACCATCTTCTGTCTAGAAGATTTGGACTCTCTCTTCCCTAAGTGTTTAGGGAGGTTGAGTTATCAGTCTCATACCTGGAGGTATAAGGACCTCCCCGTGGAGACCTGGGGTTAGGTGGGTCGAGAGTGTTGAACATCTCTGCTGTGTGGAGAAGGCAGAGGCCCCAGTCATTGTTTTTCTCATCTTACCTGAGTAGCTGTAGCCAAATAGCACAGGCTTGGGAGTCAGCTTCAAATTCATTCATCCACCAGTCTTGTCCTCTGGCTACATACCAGCTTGTAAGCATGCAGGTTACAGGGTATTATCTTAACATTTAGCTTAACCATCGAATAAAAATAAAAATTAATAAGGTAGAAAAAAAAGAGTGTGTCTTTACTTACAGTTCTTACTGGAGCTGTAGAAGGGCTCCATCTCAGCCCAAGTGATTCCAGTCTAGGCGATGGGCTTGCTCCTCTGCGAGGTGCAGTATGTGGGTTGCTGGCCTCTACCTGCGGTGGGTGTGGGATTGGCTTGAGGTCACATAGCAGGGAGCACGAGAAACTCTGCTGTCCAAAGCTGCTTTGCTCTCCTGGAAAAGGTGTCTAGGGGGATTCTACTTCTCCCCCAGAGGGCCATGGAGATTGGGTGTAAGCCGTTAGCTGTGATGAAGAAGATGAAGCTGATGAGGGGGAGGGGGAGGAGCATGAATGCTACGCTAACATTTGAGTAGAACCATTATCTCCAGACAGGCGCTGCTCTAAGTAATTAGCCCACGAAATCCTTCAGCGTCCGTTTGAGGATGCTATTATTGCTGTCCCCATTTTGCAGTTCAGGAAACTGTGGTTAACTGAGTTGCTCAAGGTCTTGCTGTTGGTACGTGGTGACGAAGTTGGCCACAGGGTTGAGTCTGTGCTTGGTGTCTGGAAGTGCTTTTTAGGAGAGGTACACTCTTCTTGCCCCATCGGTCGTCACCTTCTTTCTCTTCTCCTCATTAGGATTGTTTTCCTTTTGATCAAGAATAAATATACAGAAGGGAGTGAAGATCCATCTGGAGCATCTCAGCCGGTCCCTTTTATCAGGTCTTTCCTCTGACTTTACCTACCTGCCTGTCCCCAGGCCCCTCTCTCTTGCCTGGACCGCATATACTCACCTGTATTTTCCCCCAGCAAAACCAGTTCTCAAAACCTCCATGCACCCTACGTTATAGGTGATTCACAGAAGCTGAGTGTGTTACTTATCCCAGTAATATTTGTATTTCAATTGTAGTCAAAGCATTGAAGGTGGAATTTCAGATCTATCTAACCAGGTTCTGCTTTCCATTCTGACTAACCTTTTTACCTCGAGGCCAACCTGAGATCCAAAGCTAGGAATTTCCTTAAAAATGGCTGCCTCTCATTCTGTTCATTCTAGTCCACAAGCCAATCAGGAATACATATGAAAGGTAAACTAACTTGCAAGAACCGAAGCAGAATTTTAACCTCATCTCCACCCCGGGTTTGCATGGTGCCACAGTCTCCAGTAGCATCCTCTGGATGTGATTTCTGTATTGCTCATCCAGATGCTCGATGAGACTGAAATGAGTGGGCTTCACTGGGCCCAGCCCAGGCTGCAGTCAGGCAGCTGATGCAGGGAGCGTTCCTCAGACGCTGGGACCAGGAGGAGAGAGGCTGGGTGTTCCATGTTGCTTGGGGCCACCGACCCCGTGGACTAAGACAGGAAGAAGATGATGCTCACCTCTGGCAAGTCCAAGTTGTTGATGTCCTGCCTCTCCTGTTCGGGACTGTTCTACCTATAAGGCCATCTTCTGGAGGCCGTGTTTTTTATATAACATTTTGTCCCTTTAGAAATTATCATGCATGTCAAGAGCGTTCACACTGAGAAAAAAATATGTCACTTTAGCTTCCAAGTTTCTGATTGTCTAAATAACGCAGCAACTCAACATACAGCTGTCTGGCATTTTGACAGTACAATAACCCATAATTCTTCCTGCCACTCAACACTTCAAGGTTAGCATTTTATAGTTTGCTCTCAAGGAGTATTCATTTAAAATTTCAAGAGCAAAGAGTTGAATGTAGCTGCCTTGCACCTCTCTTTTGATCTTTCCTTTATTTACTTGGGGGCTCTTCCAGTTACATGTATTTTATGGGATGCTCATGCGTGTGTATAAACTTTTTTGTAAGAGGTAGAATGTTGTTCAACTTACTGTGTCTCATTCTCCATATAGTTGGGGATAAGTGTGGGAAAGAGCTGCCGAGCTTCAGAGGGCAGCTACGCTGTCTGCAGTTTCCAAGCATTTGCTATGGAGTGAAGCATGAAGGGATTGGGGAGGGTATGGACCAGTTTAGGACTCTCTCTTGCCTCCTTTCAGAAGGCAGGTGAAATCCTCACAGCGGCCTTCTGAGGAAAGTGGAAGTTTCCAGTTCTCAACTTTCTCACTAGCGAAAGCTGCTTGCTTGGTCCTGTCTTGATTCTTGAGTCATGAGACGGATTCTTGGATACTCAGCCAACAGTTTTGACTTAGCCGCTAGTTGCGAATCTTCCTCCCTAGCTTGCTTGCCGTTGGTCATCCTCAGGCAGGTTGACACCCCTAGGCTGGAGACTGGATTATGAATCTGGCTTTCCTAAATTTCCTGCATAACCTTGGCCAAGTCAATAATTTGCCTCTTTGAACTTCTTATTTCTAAAACATGGTTAGTCGTCCTAGCCATACCTGCTTTTACAGGCTTGTAACTAGGTCAAGATGAAGCAACAGAAGTTCATGTGCTTTGCATTATTGAGTTGCACTAACTGAATATTAGAGATCATTGTGGGTTTTTTTTTTCTTTGAATCCATGCCCAATTTACCTCCCCGATCTACATCCCTGCCTACGGTAATCAAGTGGCTTACTGTGACGCGTGGGTCATCTTCTGAGACAAGGAAAGTCAATGTAAGTGCCTTGTGCCGTGAACAGGATTTACTTATTGGCCCTCCTTGGACTGTGTCCGAGGGTGAACTTTTGTATCTTGGGCACCCTTAGGACATTTCAGGGTCTAAAATTTCTAAGATAAAATAATTTTTAGATTGACGACTGACTCAGTAAATGTGCTTTGCCTGTGAAAACCCTAACTCTCCATGTTCGCCAAGGTACTCTTAAGCCCATAAGGTTAAGCACCATTTAAAAGCCTGAATGTGTGTGTAAAAAGCATTACTGTGTTGATATGCAGTCTGTTAACACTTTCAGAGCCATTAGAGTGATAAACATTTTACCATCTTTGGCCCTAAAATCTCTGTAACACAGTTTGCTTGTTGAGAACTGTTGGAATTGATGCTCCTGGCAGGGGGATTAACTCTTCTTCAGCAGCCTGGGACTGACTTTGACAAATCTGGGGAGGACTGGTGGCCGGAAATTAAGGAATGTTTGAATCCCAGCTCATGGGGTCTTTCTAATGTGTGGACTTTCTCTGGTTGGTTGGTTGGTTTTGGTGGGGAGGGGTCCGGGTTGACCGTCCCCAGGCTGTTAGAGGTTTCATGAACTCTCTTCTTCAGAATTGGCAATCTTATCCGCTCTGCATCTGCTACTTCTAAAAAGGGAGTTTGAAGTCTTGTGCAGGCTGCTTGGGATAAGATGGTGGAGTATCACAGTTCCAGGCTTAAAATAGCCTGGGCCCTGGAAGAGGACAGCTTGGCACGGTTAGCCACAATGTTTAGATACCAACAATAATGCAGTCACTTGAATTACATATCATTCTATACATTTCAGAGGGCCTTTCCATCTGTTACCACACTGATCTCAGAATAGTAGTGTGAAATAGAACTGATCAGGGTTTCTAAAATGATGCTAAGAATTTTTTTGTGATTATAAAAATAGTACGTATTCATTATAGAAATTTTGGAAAATACTGAAAATGATAAGGAAATTAAGATTGCCTGTAATTCTCCACTTTCCAGAAATAACCACTTAAACCATTCTGGTATATATCCACCCCTACATATACTTCATTTTGTATGTATTTGTACATGAATCTGTACCATATACATATATAATTTTATTTGGAATCACTCTATAGTGATACTGTTTTGTTACTTTTACTAATAAACACTTATCCATGTTGTAAACAGTACCTGAAAACCTAACATTTAACGTCTGAATAGTATCTGTTATAAAGGATGCATCCTGATGTTGTTGAGTAAATAGGTGATTTTCCATTGTTCCCTGTTGTACTCAGCACCATGAAGTATGTACCAGGATGTACATCTTTCATTTTAAACACACCTCTGATTATATCCTTAAGATAAACTGTTAGAAATGTTCTAGCCATACCATTTCTATCTACCTCCCAAGGATTATTACATAAAATGTCAGACTTAAGGCAGATTTTTATTTTATTTTATTTTTTTTTTTGCGGTATGCGGGCCTCTCACTGTTGTGGCCTCCCCCGTTGCGGAGCACAGGCTCCGGACGCGCAGGCTCAGCGGCCATGGCTCACGGGCCCAGCCGCTCCGCGGCACATGGGATCCTCCCAGACCGGGGCACGAGCCCGTATCCCCTGCATCGGCAGGCGGACTCTCAACCACTTGCGCCACCAGGGAGGCCCTAAGGCAGATATTTTATCATCATTTTCTAGGTGGGAAAACAGAGACTTGCACTGACTTGCCTAAGGATGCACAGCAAGTTAGTGGATGAACCAGCTGCCCCATGGTAGCATCTGCCTTACCTCTTACCATCTGGAGGTGAGAACACCTCCCCCTTCAAGGGCGAACTGTGTTACATGTGGTAGTTGTGGGTTCTCTTTACGACCCTTCCTTAAGTGTGGTTTGCTGACCTGATGAACCACCCCCACCCAGCAGCCTTTGAGATGGAAATTAAATAGATCTTCATTCCACTTCCTGTCATGGCTTCTTAGCACTTCCTGGGCTCTCCCTCTCCGAAGCTGTCTCTCCAGCCCAGCCCTGTCTCAAGAGTGGTGGCCAGGCTGCCTGCCTGCCTGCTTGCTTGCCTCCCTTTGGAGCTCAAGCATTTTGAGGGGAATGCCTGTCAAGTTCCAGGCCCTGTGTTGGGTACAGGGAATACCAAGGTGTGTTGAGCTCAGCCCTGACCCTCAAAACTCATCTGGGATTAAAGCTGAAATACAAACAGATAACTGTGATGAAGTAGGATGAAGACATGGTCCCAGGACTGTGGAAGAAATAAAAAGGTCTTACTTGGTGACTTTCATAGTGATATTCCCAGTGCATGACAGACCTCTCCTCTGTAGCCACAGTGGGTCCTTTTGGTCTCTTATTCTAGAACATTTGTTTTGTTCAGATCTGTCCCCACAAAGTCTCCCCACTTTCCCTTCCTTTTGTCTCTTGTCCACTTCAACTTGTTTCCCATTGTTCAGGTACACAGCAGGCAGTTTATAAGTAGCTGATGCAGTATATAAGGTCTGACCATGTGGCCCCTGCATATCTGCAGTCCTGGTCCCATTACTGCCACTCATAAATTCCCAAGGAGTTGCACCAGCCCTTAAGTCTCATTTTCCTAAAATAGATAATAATAGCTATTAAAAATAATAGCTAACATTTATTGAGCACTTATTATGGGCCATATACCGTTGTAAAGTCTCTCCACATATTAACTCACTTAAGCTCACATCTTTGTAAGGTGAAGGGTTACTGTTTTCCCCGTTCTCAGAGGAGGATCCAGGGACCAAGGCCACACAGCTAGCTGGTTGGACCAGGAGGCAGGCTGGCTGCAGAGCTTGCTCTCTTGACCTTGCACGCCACTATTTCAGAACCCTTTCCTTTTGCATTCATCCCTTGCCTTGCATTGCACCTGGCATGGGAGTCTAATGCGGTCAGTTTGGGAGAGCAGAAACTCTCTCGAGGTGGTAACTTATTCCTCTCCCACCACCCAGGAGGCACATGGATGTCAGGACCTTGGCCATTCTCCCATAAGGTTACAGAATATCCCAGAACCAGGGAAGTGTGGCACTGAGAGAGACCCAAGAGGAAAATCTCCTTTTTCACCCATCCATTCACCTCTACACTCAGCAACTTTTTGAGCTATCTGAAGGTCATGGTACTCTACCATGGACCAAAACAAATGTGACATCTGCTCTAGGGAAACTCACTATCCAGAAAGTGGGGAAATAGTTTACATAGCTCATGGGACTGCTGGGCTGCTGGGAAGGAAAGCCCTAAGGGTGAAAATGTTCCCAGGTTGAAATGCCTAGCTTTCTTCAGACTTGTAGGGACCCGTTGGTTCGGGCGGAAAGACTATCTACTCTCCAGGGAACCCTTCATGTTCCTGGGTCTCGCGAGTCCAGAATGAGCACTAGAGAGCTTTTGTTGTCCAAAAGACCTAGTTGGGGCCTGGATTTTATTGTTGTCATAGTACCTGGATTATAAAAAAATAAGCTTCATCATAATGGAGGGAGAAGAGGAAGCAAAATAATGCCAGGTTTTAGATCAGTTGTGGATATTTTTTTTCCTCCTTATTGAGATTTATAGTATGCCCAAGTGCCTGGCACTTGGGTTGATTTGAATGAGAAAACATGTATGCATATATATATGCATGCTTGAACAACGTCAGGCTTGTAGTGTGTCTCTAGTTCCTCTGTAAGTCCCCGATCCAGGGGTTTCTTGTGTAGCTCCATTCCAGCAAGAACGGGCGCTGCTTCAGTATCCATCTCAGTGGCATTGACAATACTGACAATATAATGGACCTGAAAAGTTCTGGATTTCCTGTTAATGCACTTTAGAAATGTACATCAACTACCCCAAAACATCATCTCTATCTACATTTCACTTGATTTCCATTTTCGAGAGAGAGGCTTCATCATTATTATTCTATTTGAATAGCACTGATATCTTGAAGGATGGAAGGAGATTTCTATTGTATGCGGGAGTACTTTATTTCGATATTTTCTTTGTCTGATTATACATGATAAACACACATTAGTGACATTTCGTGCATGTTTGGAAGATAAATGGGGATATCTCTTTAAACCATTCCTGACACTTGCTAACCTGCGAGCTTAATGGCATTTGCTCTTTGATTCAATCATTTGTCTGTCAAAAAAAAGCTGGGCTGACATTCTCCTTGTTGTGGGATTGAAATGGAAAGAGATCTCTTCTCTTGAAGGAAATTTTTTTTTTTTAACGGAGGGGAACATTTTAGGATAAAAATGTTTCTGAAATTCTTTGGGGTTTGGGTGGTGGAGGTGGCAGGGAGTGCGGATGGAGAGGGTGGCGCTAATGAATGCCAGAGCCCTGACATTATACGTGTGGCAAGTGATAAAAGGGAGATGATTACCTCAGTCTGAAAGTCCTCTTGAAATAATTGGGGAACGTGTAGAATCTTGCAGATGAAGGTGGCTTCTACCGCTGTGTCTTGTGGGAGGTTGTCAGCCTTGCTCCCGTGGAGGTGGTTGGGTTGGGGTGTGTATCCACGTGCGAGGGGATGGCTCTGACTCTGTTCACCTGCCTTGATTCCCTCAGCCTCATTCTGGGTGGGGAGGGGTGAGGCAGAGGGCTTGCTGTGCATCGTCCTGGAGAGGTTCTAAACCCAGGTGGTCGTTTTTCCCTTTTGGGAGATTTTGGAGAAGGCTCTTCAGGGGCTGTGGTGACAAGGAATCCTAGAGGTGAACCTGGAGTAGGGAGGCAAGTGGTGGGCTGGGAGGGGGGAGCTTGGCGTTCTTGAGGGAGCCCTTTGCGTTTGTGATAAAGGTGAGCATGCTGGGCATGAGGTGCTCTTTCAGAGCTGTATCATGTGACCCCACCCCCCCACCCCCACCCACGGTGTAGTGCTGACCCTCTCTCCTCAGACCCCTGCATCAGAGGGCTCCTGGGAAGTCTGATTAGGTAAAGTTGATGAGAGTAGGCAGGTGGTCGGGACTTGGGAGCAGGATGGGGGAAGATGTTGGGGGGTCAAAGTCTGCTTATCCGTCTGCCCCCTTCTCCATTCCAAGGGGTCTTCAGGTGTGCCATTGGAAAACACTGACTCATTAAGATCCCTCATATTGATTCATTCAACAGGTTTTATCGAATGCCTCTTCTGTGCCCAGCATGGCTCTAGACACTGGGGATGCATCCCAAGTTGCACAGGTTGTCAATAGCAAAGTTGGGAGTAGGACCCAAGTCTCTTAAGTCCTGATCTGGTGCTTTTTAGCACTGCATCCCTGGAGACTCTGCCTACTACAGGAGCCCAAGGGTCTGACATTCTTTCCCATTATTTGGTTGTTCCTCCCATGGCTTCCGGTCCCCGTGCCCGGCTATGGCTTCTCCGGTTTTTGATCCTGGCTGAGTCATGCTGGGTTGCCCTAGCAAAACACAACAAACATAAACAAAAATGAAGATGTTAACCATCTTGTGTGTTTTCCCAGCATGGACTTTCTCCCAGCAAGTAGGGCCATCTAAAGACCTTTGAACATCCTGAGAACTTTTATTTTCTATTTTCTAAATTTATTTTATTGAAGTATAGTTGATTTACAGTGTTTTGTTAGTTTCTGGTATACAGCAAAGTGATTCAGTTGTACATATATAATAGTTTGCATTTGTTAATCCCAAACTCCCAATCCATCCCTCCCCCACCTTCCCTCCCTCTTGGCAACCACAAGTCTGTTCTCTATGTCTGTGAGTCTGTTTCTGTTTTGTAGATATGTTCATTTGTGTCATATTTTAGATTCCATATATGTGATCTCATATGGTATTTGTCTTTCTCTTTCTGACTTACTTCACTTAGTATGATAATCTCTAGGTCCATCCATGTTGCAAATGGCATTATTTCATTCTTTTTTTATGGCTGAGGAGTATTCCATTGTTTATATGTATCATGTCTTCTTTATCCATTCATCTGTTGATGGACATTTAAGTTGTTTCCATCTTGACTATTGTAAATAGTGCTGCTGTGAACACTGGGGTGCATATCTCTTTTCGGATTATAGTTTTGTCCAGATAATGTGCCCAGGAGTGTGATTGCAGGATTATATGGTAGTTCTATTTTTAGTTTTGTAAGTAACCTCCATACTGTTCTCCATAGTGGCTGCACCAATCTACATTCCCACCAACAGTGTAGAAGGGTTTCCTTTTCTCCACACCCCCTCCAGTATTTGTTATTTGTAGATTTTTTTTTTAACTGAGCACCTTTATTTTAGATATCTTACTACACAATACATCAAACATATTAAAACGACCCCCCCATTTCACATTATATATGATTTATAAAATTTCAATGTGAAAAATTTGGAAGTATTCTAAAACTAATTTTAACAGTTTTGAGGCTTGGGGGTAAATTCATTTTCCTATGATTTAAACTTTGTTATATTTATATGTAACTGTAGAGCTGGACTTGATTTGCATTTGACTGACCAATGAATGTATTTTCTTTTGAAACTTATTTAAACATTAATCTTAGTTTTAGACATTTTATTTCACATCTTGGTGCCATTTTTTCAGCTCTCAAACATTCTGTTGGCCATTAAAAAATTTAAAAGAGGGCCCTTGACGCTGTGCCTGTGGCTCTTCATCGATTAAAGGCACTGAGAATAGATCTCATGGCACCCACCCACCTAAAACCAAATCCTGGACCTCAGCAGTTGCTTTCCCTCGGGGACTCCAGATGGGCTAGGCTCCTTTTCAAGCCTCTTCTCAATGTGCCCTCCTTGCCCTGCCCCCCAGGGACTGGCCCGGGTGTTATAGAAGTGACCCTGCAGGCTCAAGGAGCACTCTTGTTCCCACCTGCTATGGTGTCTGAGTCAGCTTGGGCTGCCATAACAGCATACCACAGATTGTGTTTCTTAAACAACAGACACTTATTGTCTCAAAGTTCTGGAGGCTGGAAGTCGCAGATCAAGGTGCTGGGCTGATTTGGTTCCTGTTGAGGGCTCTCTTCTTGACTTGCAGACAGCCACCTTCTTTCTGTGTCCTCATGGTGGGGAAAGTGAGCAAGAGCTCTGGTCTCTTCCTCTTCTTCTAAGAGCAATAATCCCATCATGAGAGGTCTACCCTCATGACCTCATCTAAGCCGAATTACTTCCTGAAGGCCTCATCTCCCAAGACCATCACAAGGGAGTTAGGACTTCAACATAGGAATTTTGACAGGAAAACGTTCAGTCCGTAATATACAGCGTGGTAGGGAAGCATGGGCCTCCAAATCTATGTCTGTGGGCTTCATAACCCAGTCCTACCACTTTTTAGCAATGGGACTTAGGATAAGTTGGTTATACTCTCTGAGCCTCAGTTTCTCCTTCTGTAAATTGGGGATAACAATGATTGGCAGAATTATTTGTATTAGAAATAATATTTGTAAAGGGCCTAGCACCAAGTAAGTAGCCCTTCTCCTTAGAATTTCCCCAGTGATCTGGAGTATCTTTAATTAAATGAATACAGCAGCTAATGTTTGAAGAACACTCGTGTGTGTGTGTGTGTGTGTGTGTGTGTGTGTGTGTGTGTGTGTGTGTGTGTGTGTGTGTGTGTGTGTGTGTGTGTGTGTGTGTGTGTGTGTGTGTGTGTGTGTGTGTGTGTGACTGATTGAGACAGAGGCCAGGAGCATGGCCGAGGCAGGAGACGGGTAAACTCTCTGGCACTAGGGAAAATCTGGGCTTCTGCAAGAGGAATTTGTTTCTACATTTCTGGAAGGTCTCAGGCTTGCAGGAACTCCTTGGGTTGTACCAGTGCACGGAGGGTAGACTGAGAAGGCTCTTCAGGGATCAGGCATGGAGAGGATGTACAATTCGGGATCGAAGGACCCTCAAGCTGGGAAGAGTAAGCTTGGGTTTTTCACCAGAAGAGGCTCTGCCATTTACCCTCAATTACTTTTGCCATTTCCAGAATAGGGAACAGAAACTGAAACGATTAATTTTCAAAAATGTGGGAGTTTTGAGCCTGGGGTGGGAGTGGGCGTTGGTATTCATGCGCAAAGGGCACTGGACTTTGCAAATCGCATTGGTATCTGGGGAAGGAACCAGTGACCAGCACTTAGAGAGCAGTCAGAACAGGGAGGGCCACCCCTGGCTGTGAGGATAGATGGGTCATGATAGGAGAGTAGTCAGTTCCCAGACGTGCCACAGTCGGAGGGAATTGGCAGGTGGAAAATCGGAGGAAGCTGATCATCCTCCAGACCCTTCCTCTTGAGTTGTGGCTGCCGGGAGCGGGTGAACCTTCCTGACTGACTCAAGTGAAGCCTGGACCATGGTGGGAAGAAAGTACCTGCCTTCCCTCCCTCCCTCCGTTCCATCCTTCCTCACTCGAGTGCACAGTGAGGATTAGGCAGTATCCTAAGCACTTGTATTACATCTGTGGGCAAAACTGACAGACATTCCATGGACCTTATAAAGTATAATTAAACAGGTAATATGATACAGAAGTAAATTATATGGTATGTTGGAAGGTGATAAGTGCTATGGGAATAAAGAAAGAAAAGAGAGCACATAATAAGTAGTCCTGGGTGGAGGTGGCGGGGGAGGGTGGCGTTAGTGAGCAGGGTGGTCAGGGGAGGCTGTGTTAGGAAAGGGAGTTGAGCAAGTGAGCTGGAGGAGAAAAGGAATGGCAAAATGAGTTTGCCATTTCTTTCTTTTTTTTTAACTTTTTATTTTATATTGGAGCATATCTGATTAACAATGTGGGGATAGTTTCAGGTGCACAGCAAAGGGACTCAGCCATACAAATACACGTATCCATTCTCCCCCAGACTCCCCTCCCATCCGGGCTGCCACATAACATGGAGCAGTTCCCTGTGCTCTACAGTAGGTCCTTTTAAATATAGTTGTTTATCCCTTTTAAATATAGCAGTGTGTACGTGTCAATCCCAAACGCCCTAACTAGGGAGAAAGAGAAAGAGAAATATTGTATGATATTCGGACTCTAAAAAGAAATGGTACAAGTGAACATATTTATAAAACAGAAATGGACTCACAGATTTAAAGAACAAACTTATGGTTACCAGTGGGGAGAGCGGAGAGGGAAGGGATAGTTAGAGTTTGCCGTTTCTGAGCTCACAACGTCTGGTAGGGAGAGAAGAAGCCAGCCAACATTGAAATTCCTGGAATATAATTTCTTCCTAACAAATTGAAGCAACATGGTTACTGGAGATGAGGAACGGCCATGCCTGCATGGTTCCTGTTACCACCAGGCAGTGTTTGGTATCAAATGGAGATTGGGAGGTGGGGGTGTAAAGCCAGAGTTCTGTGGTCCAGGTGGGTTTGCTGGGTCTTTAATGGTTCAAAACATTTGTTGGATGAGTGAATGATGAATCGTGAATGAATGAAGGACTGAGTAAATTTGTGAATGAGTAGATTAATGAAAACTGAATGAGTAAAGATTGACTAAAACTCATATCTCTGTTAAGAACGAGTTATTTCCAAGTTCACACCATAAGTTACTAGTGGAATATCTAGCTTCAGTGGTAATTGCTTTAGGGTGTGTTGCTTTAAATAATAAAGCAAAAGGGGCACAGCCATTTGTACCCCTGAGTCAATTTTCAAATAATACAATGAAAAATTATCCAGTTTTCTTTTAAGTATGGTTGCATAGTTAGGTTTTCACATATACCTGTAGTCAAAGGTTAAAGGGTATTCTTGGAACCAACAGGGGACTTCCCCTCATATTTAAATTAAGAGCAGACTGACTGATAACCTTGTTAATCACTGTACTTCACTTATGGACACACCTACTCTTGGTCTTTAATCATGACATAGAGATGGAGGCAGACGACTGGATGTCACTTTGGTGGATCTTCTGGTCTAGTGGTTACCAAACTTCACAGGTTATCAGAAAGTCCTGTGACAACTTCCAGACAGACAGACTGTGTCCACACTTTTAAGTCTATTGTCAGAAGTTCCAGGTATGGACCTCAGTATCTGTATTTTTAAATCCCTTCACAGGTGATTTTGTTGCAGGTGGTGTAGGGATTTAGGAACCGCTGTACTAAAGTCAACTTTGAGGGCAGAAACTATGGCCCCTTTTTAAAAAAAATATTCATTTTATTGGTGTCTACTTTCATACTAAAAAAAGTGGTAAATCTTTATCACTAGAAGCCAAACAAGATAGATTCATTCCCCTCTATCAAAGTAGCATTCAGTCCTTTCTTTCTCTCTCTCTTTTCCTCCCTCCCTCCCTCCCTCCTCCTTTCTTCCCTCCCTCCCCATTCCCTCCCTCTCCCCTCCCTCCCTCCCTCCTTCCTTCCTTCCTTCCCTCCCTCCCTCCCTCCCTCCCTCCCTCCCTTCCTCCCTCCCTCTCTCCTTTCCTTCCTTCCTTTCTTCCTTCCTTCCTTCCTTCCTTCCTTCCTTCCTTCCTTCCTTTCTTTCTTTCTTGTCCTCTCTCTCCCTTTATTTCTCAATTTTCCCCCAAACATAGAGCTATTCTGTAAATATTACTGTACTGTTTTCCTTCTTTTTATAATGCTTTGTACACCTCTCTCAATACTTTTTAGAGCTACATGATGTTCCAGAGTATGGAAATCACCCAGGCTTGCCAACTTGCTGAAACCCCTTGCTCTACTCAGTGCTTTCCACATAGAAAAATGTTACTGAGCCTTTATTGCCTGAATAACTAGGAGGAGACAGCTATCTTGTGCCACCCACCCACGTCCTATTCCTAGTCTTAGGGCAGAGCAGTCCTTGCTCAAGCTCTTTCCATTCGCCTAAAGAAACTTGGTAGTACAATAAGTTGACTTCTCTTTAGGGACAGTCTGGGCTGTAGTGAGAACCACTCCACCCCTCTGGTCGATTTGAAATGGAGTTGTTATTTCCCAAAATGAAGGAGAACAAATCAGCTAGTCAGAAGTGTGGATGCTGTAGCATCCTCAGATACTGCCTTTGAGGAGTATAAACCATTTAAGGAAGTAGAACTTTGTCTTCCTGGAGAGTTAACCCAATGATACAGGGCAGTTTCGGGGGTGGGGGATGGAAGACCAGGCAGCCCTGGAGCTCCCTTTGGACTGGGGTGGACAGTGAAGGCTGCTCAGAGGAGCAATAGTTTGGATGGAGTTCTCAGGAGAGTCGGAATTAGCTGAGAGAAGGCTGCTGTTCCTTTGCCTCGTGCATGGAAAGAGCTGTCCTGCCTCTGTCCCACCATATGAAGACCAACTGGCTGGTCTGTGGGGGTCTTGGAAACCAGGTAGTTCAGAAGCCAAATAAAGTAATCATTCTTCGGGCCCACCGAGAGGGGAAACGGCAGCACCAGAAAGCTCTGCCCCTCAGCTGAGCCAAGCTCCAAGAGCCCCTTTCATAGACACATAAATATTTAATAATCATCTGTCTACAGCCAATCTAGGGGAAAAAAATCTTTAAATAGACTGCTCGAAAGGCCAAAACCTGCATTTTAATTGAGGTACTTTGAATTATTCCCATTAGTCGGTCGCTCTGACTTTTTCTTAGTGAGGGGTGGATTGTTTTTGAAAGGGGGATCAGAATTATTAGCAGCCCTTAAAAAAAATAAAAACCTGCTGTTCCTACTAAATAATAAACTAGGGTTCTTTTTAAAAAGATGTGGCATTTTTGGAGCACAAAGCAAGAGGGTAGGGTGTGATAAGCCCTGCGGATTAGAGATGCAATTTGAAAAGTGTTAAGGGCGTTTGGATACCTTGCTAAGCATTTCCTCGCCACATCACCTCTGTGGTTCTCCCTGATCCTGCTGAAGTTTTCAGGATGGAGGAGGCGTATGTGTGTGTGCATGCGTGCTTGCGTGTGTGTGTGTGTGTATTTATTTTCCCTTTCTCTGCCCCTTGGGCCTAGAGCTTCCTGCAGCAGCTGTAACAGTCGTCTCCTGGAGGTACCCCTGGTATCTCACGCGAGCCAATTTCGACAGTCTAAAGTGCTCAGATTGAGCCATTTTGTTCTCTGTAAGATAAACCCCAGGCCATTATGCGTGGTTTTTCATTCACCCGCCTCCTTGTCTCCCTTCGGTTGGCCCCTCTCTGCACCCCCTCCCCTCCTTTCCCATTCTCTGCCTTCACGCCCCCTTCCATGAATGGGAGGGGAAGCAGGCATCCTTTAGGGGAGCACGGTTTTCAGCCCAGGCGCGTCAGCTCCACTCGGACACAGTTTGCTTTGAGATCTGTGGCACGGAGCAGGGCCGCGGGGTCACCCCCCACCATAACTGATCTTGTTTAATTCATCTGCTTCCCTGTATCTCCCTCATCCCACACTGGCCTTTGTTTGGATCAACTGGTTGAAGATTTACCGTGGTGCTAAGAGCCGCCAGCCCCAGTGTCCCCGCCACGTCGTCCATCCTGGGTGAGACCATGGAACGGCACTTGGGGAAGAAAGTTCTCCAACGTTCCCCCACTCTCCATCCCAAACACGGAGGACATCTCCCAGTGTTCTGAGTAAGGCGATTTCCAGACTAATTTACTATGGAATCACTTTGCATGGCCCCTCCTGCACCAGTATGAGAAATGTTAATTGGTGGGTGAGCCTGAGATACTCTTCCATGGGATTTATTGTTGTAGGCAAAGGAGGGGAAGGGGACCCGCGTCTGTCTTTGTGATGGCTCTGAGTCCACACTCACTTCCTCCTGATTATTTTTAAAACCAATGGTAATGATGGATCTGGATCCAGTAATTTATTAGATTTTGGGTCATTAACCCTTGTTCTGCTTATGGCAGCAAATGACTTCATCGTCAGAGATGATGAGTGTTCCAAACTGTGGGGTACTTGGCCCTCTAGAGCTCTTGTCTGAAAATCAGTTTGAAGCAAGTGGCAGGCATTGGAAATCCTTTCTGCTTATAGGTTTCTGCAGCATTGCCTGTAAGATTTGAAGAAGCTGGAGGGCAGCAGGGGGAGAAGAACCGCACCCCTCCTCCCCCCGCCGGCCCAAAGACTTCTGTTGCCAAAGAGTGTTTGTGTTGGGGTGGCTAATGTTATGAAAAGGCTGCACAATAGACTCTGTCAAAATGCATCTATGGGAGTGGGGAATGGATCACAGTTTGGAAATGGGGGGAAAGGAAAAGAAAGGAGCGAGCCTCCATCTAAGTGATCCCGTCTGAAGACTGAAGCAAATAGCTTGAAATCATTGTTGTGATTCCCATTGACTGCAGGCTGGAGGGGCTTTACTGGTTAAGCTTTTAAAGCCGCAGCAGTTTAAACACATTTTTCCCCTCTTTTTGGCCTGGTATACCCTTTCTCCAGTTGACCTTGAAACATATTAACTCATCTTCGGAAAGAAACAAAACAAAACACCTTTTGCCTTCAAATCCGAGGCCGCCTCTGTCTTGGAGTGTTATATAAATAGGTGGCATTGCCCGGTACCCCTGACTGTGGGGCACAGAAGATTGCTGTGGTTTGTGTTGGCCTGGCTCCATGCAGGGTGAGTAACCAGACATTCTGTGGCTCCCCCGCTGTGTCCCTCTGCCACATGGGGCCAGCTGACAGCACTGTTCAGGTCAGGGAATTCCTTCCCCACCTTTGAGGATGGAACCAATGTTTGAGCAGTGCTGGAGAGCTTCTGAGCATGAACCCGTGTTTAAGCACTACATAGGTCCTTTCCTTAAATGAGCAATACCTTCCATTGCAGAATTTTCAAGTGGAAATATCTGGGGGGAGATAGGGATTTTTTAGAAACTTTTCAGTGGAAGAGATTTAGTAATCATTTAGCCAATTCCCTTAGTCTTGCCAATTGCCTTAGTTTTGCAGATGAAGAACCTATGACCCACACATGTCAAGTGCTTGTCTAAAATCACACAGACTGTAGCGAGCAGAAAGGGTCCTAGAACCCCGAGCTCCTGAGCAGTGGTGTACCTGGGGGTGGGGACAGGTCGCCCCAGGTACAGGAAGTAAGGGGCTGCCTTGGCTTTGGAGGATACATAAACAATAACAAAGCCCCCGGCTCCAACTTTAATCCCACCATGAGCTGACAATTCCAAACAATGTCAGTGACAAAATACCCCTCCTCCTAGGGTGGATGCTCCCACGAGACCCCTCTTCACCTCTTTGGTACACCACTGCTCCTGATGCCTGGGTTGTGTCTCCCCCACTAAGATGCATCCCCATCAAACAAACCACAAGCAAACAAAGAACAAATCCCATGTTAGAAGTATGTACTCTGGGTTCTTTCGAAGTATAGTAAGGAAAATAGCCTTTTGATGAGCCTACTTGGCTGGCGTAGAAAAAGCGTGACCTCTTAAAATCCACATGTGGGAGACCCAAAAGAGCGGTGCTGGGATTTGCTGGAACGTGCCTCGCCTGCACCCCTCTGGTGTGTGGGTGAGGGCTGCTGTGCCCTGCTCTCACTGAGACTGGGCCAAGAGCTCCTAGCCCCTGGTCTGTGTTGGAACCAATAGAGCTGGAGACTCTCTGGATTCGTGTGTAAATCTAATTCTCTCCCAGATACTTAGAGCCTTCAGGGAAGCTCTTGGTGGTCTGGGGGCCTGACCGGCCTTGTGTGTGTGCCTCTGTGTGGTCATTTTGGCCAGACGGGCTGCTGTCCAGGCTTTTCCTCTCCTCTCCCGCCGCCCCCTGGAGAGGGTGGGTAAATATTCCAGGCTGACTTCAGCTGCCGAGTCATCAGTTCTGACAGATGGCTGTCTCTTTGCAGTCACCGCCCCCCACCCCTTTTCCCCCAGTCCCTCATTTCATCTTCCCCCTGTCAGAACTCACCCTTCGGCAGAAATCTTTTCCAAGAGCTAAATGTGAGCCTCAAAGAGATGCCGTCAAGGTACTTTTCGTAATTTTCAAAAGTCATTTCCCTCCTTCCATTCGCACCCCCCCGCCCCCGCCCTCTCTCCATTGTAATTATGTCTTAGCAGTTAGCCAGACCAGCACGGCAGCAGCCCAGTCCTCTGCCCCTGCGGGTACAGCCTTTTCCCCCACAGCTGGCCTGGGGCACGGTCCCTGAGAGAGAAACACTGGACAAACACGGCTTCCTCACCGTTGGCTTTAGAGGCGTTGGTGGTATAGTCCCATGAAGAAGGAAAACTTAAAATAGTCCCATATCCTCTTTGCTCTAGCAAAGGGCCCTGAGGGATTTCCCTACAGGTCAGGTCCTCAGTGGTGTGCAGGGTACTCTTAATCCAGTTCATGTGCATCTCTTTAAGAGTAGAGGACATCCATTCCAGAACATTCTCTGCCATTTCTTGACTCTCCCCCTCCTCTCCCTCTCAGGTTTCAGTCTCGCTCCCTCAGGAAGGAGTCAAGGAAAGATGTCATCTTTTCTCTCTGTACCTTGATCTCTGTCTCCGAATCCCTCCTGTGGCTGGTTCTCAGCAGGTGACCTGGCCACGGGAACAGGAAGAGGAGTGGTGTGTGTCTCTGGTCCTCTGCAGACACTGGGTATGGCCAGCCCCAGTTGAACTGAGATCCTGGGGGTAAATTATCCTCCACGAAGGGCACTGGGACTTGACATTCAAAAATTCTATTCATTGGGCCTCCCTGGTGGCGCAGTGGTTGAGAGTCCGCCTGCCGATGCAGGGGATACGGGTTCGTGCCCCGGTCTGGGAGGATCCCATATGCCGCGGAGCGGCTGGGCCCGTGAGCTATGGCCGCTGGGCCTGCGCATCCGGAGCCTGTGCTCCGCAACGGGAGAGGCCACAACAGTGAGAGGCCCACATAACGCAAAAAGGAAAAAAAAAAAAAAAAAAATTCTATTCATTGAAAACAGACACTAGCCCCGAAAACCTGGTTTAGTAGATAAAATCGGTAACCACAAGAGGGTAAATCTAGTTTGGCTTGCTTGTACTGGTCTAATTTAATATGATCTCCCTTGGAGTTTCCAGCGTCTAGATTTCCTAGATCATTAAATCCATTACTTTTCAGCATTAGCTTTTTTGGGGGGTGTGGGGAGGATGGGGTAAGGAGTGGCTATATATTTGAGTGGCATCCCACACTAATCAGGAGAGACTTGTCAAAGCTCATTTGGGATCTGGAGTGACTAATTCCTGGGCCTGTGGCTCTAAAGGAGCCCTTCTACCCATTTTACACAAAAGACCCCAGCAGCTGAGTTAGAAAAAGCATCTTCTTGCTGCAGCCACTGCTATCCTAGGACCCACAGGAGGGGTGGAGGGGTCATCCCCAACCTCCTAGAAGAGCTGGGTGCCAGCATGAAGGGTGTGGGAGAATGTGGCCGTCTCATTTTCCCACCCCTGGGATGGTCTAAAGAGCTTGGGAGGAATAGCTATGGGCTGATGTGTGACCTTGAGGACATGGGCCACCTCTCAGATCCTTGGTACCCTCATTGAGACAAGAGGAGCAGTTCTCACACCTGCCTCTAGGGGGTGGTAGACTGAGGCGGGTGGGAGCTGCTTGAAAGTTGCCCAGTGCTCTTGCAGCCATCCTGTTTCATTCAGACTCACCTCTCCCTCATCCCATCTCAGTTTTCACATCTCAAAGAGATTGAGAGGGATTAAGTGAGATTTTAATACCATCTACCCTTTCTATGTTAACTTTTGCTAAGTCAACGGTGAGTAATAGACAGAGTTCTCGGTTGCTGTAGCCCTTAGTCTGTACCAGGTTCCCCTCGTCCTTCACCTAATGTGTCTTGTCAACCAGACAGCTGCAGCCCTCTTTGTAGTGAGATGTGCTTGTAGGCTATGGTGTGTCTCAGAAGCCCCAGTCAGGGCTACACTTGCTTCAGGGCAGGGCTCCAGCTCAGATATAACACCCAAGCTTCCATGGCCCTGCTCCCACAGCAAAGAGCCAAGAGGAGGCTACAGGAATCATTTGATTGGGAATTTGAATCCATGGCTAAATATGTGTGTGTGTTTATGTGTGAGTGTGTATGTGTGTTTCCCTTCATGTCCTTTTCAGACTTTGGTAAGATGGTCCTTTCTTTAATTTTTTGACATTATCTTTAAATGGTCTGTATGGCTATTTCCTGCCCCATAACCCATCCAAACAAAAAGAAAGCATAGGGACAAAGCAAGCTAGGAAGCAAGATTTTGCAGCTTGTCAGTTTGAGCAGTAAAGCAGCATGTGTATGTGTGTGCGCACATGCGTGCATGACACTGGAGTGAAACACTTCATCATTAAAGGGTGTCCTTCCTTGGGCAGAAGAAGACACTGCAAGGTGTCTCTTCCTGCATAATTGGCCTGTCTTTTCATACCAGCCGAGATGCTTGTTTCTGTCTAAGCACTCCCCACAGGTCAGGAGCGATAGTAAAAACCTGTTGTCTGGCTTTGTATTTGGAATAATGGAGTCACTAATCTACTTGATCTGGCCAAGTCAGATAAAGAAGAAAGTGAGGGATGCCTGTGTTTCAGGGATGGAAGGTACTTGTAAAAGCAATTTCTTTTGTGGGGGGGGAGCAGGGGGAGACACACAGGAGAAAAAAAAAACAACAACGGAGCAAAGACTGTAGGAAACCTTTTAATTAGTACTAATTACCTCAGCAGAAAATGTTGGAAGCTTGAAAGGATTTGTGTCAGCAAGTGAAAGATCAAAGATTGCTAGGCTCGCATTTTAATCTGTTGGCTATAAAAAGGAGTGAGGGGGGTGGTAATGGGACCCAGGAGAATGGCTGCCCAGGTGGCTCTGCCCTTAATCCCTTCTTTACTGCTGCAGCCTGAAGCCTAGTCCCAATTACATAATAAGATGATTTAATTTAATTTTTTTCTTTGACGTTTACTGGGGTGTAGAGAAGAGGGAGGGCTTCCCCCCCTTTCGTGAGGATGGGGTGGGAGCGTATCACTGACTCCGTAGCTGCACAATCCCTTCTGTTGATTTTCCCAATCTTTTTCCCCATCCAGCCAACTGACATTTTAATTTCAATCAAAAAACAAAAACAAACTGCACACAGGGGAACTTCAAGAAGGAAGAAGTCTCTGGGTGCACTAAGGAGGTGAGGCCTCTCATGTGGTTGGTCTGTGGTGAGGACAAGTGGGACAACAGGTAAACTGTGTTACTGGAAAACTCTACCTGGTGTATTCTTCACTGTGACCGTTCCTTAAAAGTCAGTGGGCAGAGAGAGAGAGAGAGAAGAATGGTGTTGACAGCCCGCACCACCCATCATAGAAGGCATCTCTGCTCCTTTCCTCCTTCCTGTCACCACCCTCTTCCTGTCCTCTTTAAGAATGGATTAGGCTGGGACAGGGTCTGTGGACCTGCAGGTGCTCTGCCCATGGGCCCTTGGCACTCACCATTCCTGTGTGTACCAATCTGCATCTCTTTGCTTGGGCCACTGGAACCTGCTCAGCCCTCAATCAGTGGCTGGTGGGAGGAGGTGGATAAATATCCCAGCTCCCTCACCCCTAACTGGAGATTTCGCTAAGAAGCGGTCCACATTTCATCTCATGCTACTCCAGAGCAGGAGTTGGCTCCAGGGCCCAATCTGGCCTGCTAACTGTTATGGCAAATAAAGTTTTATTGGAACACATTTATGCCCATTCCTTTGCCTGTTATCTGTGGCTGCTTTCACAGAGTTGAGTAGTTGTGACAGAGATGATATGGCTCTTGCATCCTAACGTATTTACTCTCTGGCTGTTGACATGAAAAGTTTGCTGATCCCTGCCCTAAAGAGGGGTTGAACCCTAGTTGCCCTCGGCAGTAACCTACCTCGTGATGCATCCTTTACTAACTTCTCTCCCTTTCTTATCTCACTTTCCAGTGCTTTGTGCAATTACCTCCCAAGTAAAAGTCTTACTCTTGCATCCTCATCTCAAAGTCTGCTTCTGGAAGCTCCAACCTAAGACCTTGTGTGTGTGCTCATGCAAAAAGACAGAACCCCTGCAGTGAGTCCTGGTTTACGGCTCGCTTTCCCTTCCAGGGTCCAAAGTGTACACCTTCAGATGTGTCGTGAACCAGAATAGCAGCTCAGCTTAGAGAACTCGGAAATGCTGTAGAGTGTTGCCACTTTGACTCAAAAACCTGAGCTCAAGTCATTGATCCTTTTTGTTCATCAACTTAGGCTCATTTGTAAGCTTTTAGGAGATGGGGCCCAGGAAGAAAGCCTGCATGGTAGATTCAAGACTCCTGGCTCTGGATCCCTGAGTGTGGCTCAGTGCTCTGGGGATTGACACTTTTAACATTTTCAGTTACGAGAGACCTGACCTGTAGTGGCCCAGCTCCATTTCAGAAGGGCAGACCATTGGACACAATGTCTAAATATCCACTTCCTCTAGGACAGGCTACCAGGGGTGGTTTGGGGCCCAGATCACCTGGTGTTTGGCTTGTGTCTCTTCAGTCTTATGTGTAAATGTAACATGCCTGACATCCAAAATCTAGCATACAACACCTACTCGTGTATAACTGTTTTTTGTTTTCCTTTGTTCTCCTTTATCTCCTGATCTCAGTTAGTTCATTCTGACATCCATGTATCTTGAGGATAGAGAGGGTCTTAACTGGCAGATTAGAGAACTAGATGCATCAGCACCTTGCCCTTTGTATCAGTTAGCTATCGCCGCATAACAAATCACCCCCAAATTTAGCAGCTTAAAACAACAAACATTATTTTTCACACAGTTTCTGTGGGTCAGGAGTCTAGATGTGGCTTAATCTGGGGTCTCTCACAGGCTGCAATCAAGATGACAGAGCTGTAATCATCTCAAGGCTCAACTGGGGAGGATCCATTTCCAAGCTGATTCACATGTTGTTGGCAGGATTCCATTCCTCACAGGTTGTTGGACTAAGGCCCCACTTTCATCCTGGGTATTGGTTGGAGGCCTCCTTCAGTTACTTGCCACATGGGCCTCCGCACAGGGCCACTCATAACATGGCAGCTCGCTTTCGAGGAAATGAGCGAGGGAGAGAGAGAGAGGGCCATCAAGGGAGAAGTCATGGTCTTTTTGTGACCTTATCTCGGAAGTGAGATCCCATCACTTTGCCGTATTCTACTCATTAGAAGCAAATCATTAGGTCCCGCCCACACTCAAGCAGAGGGGGTGACACAGGGACATGAACACTAGGAGAAAGGGCTCATCGGATGCCATCTTGGAAGCTGTCTCCCACACAACTGACTGTCAGTCCTAATAGCCCATCATTTCTGGGGTCACTTAAGAGTGAGGTCTCCAACTTGAACACATTTTACTGGTTGTCTTTCATCATTAAATAATATTAATTCTTTTGGAATGAAGTCTTCCTAAAACTTCTATTACCCACTCCTCTGTTTTCTTAAAGAGATTATACAGAGTATACTTCTGTAATTTTCAAGTCTCAGCTCAGCATCTAAGTCTGTGAAAGTGTCACTCCTGGACTTTCAACCTAAAGGAATCACTCCTTCCGAGCTCCTGTAACACTTATTTTCTATATTGTTTATTTGGCATATAATCATTAATTGCTTTGTGACGGTTCTATTGTGATCTTGAGTTACTCCTTGAATCTTGTGTTGTTTAATTTCCGCATGTCGACATCTTGTCTCTCCATGAGAAGTAAAAACAATCTGAATGGAGCAACTGTCTAATACTTCAGGTAGAAGCAGTGCAGTGGAGGTTCTCTTTAAATATGTAGTGACTTTTTTCCTTTGATGTTGGTAATTTCTGACTGCTGACCATGATTTTTGATGGCTGCCAAAGGGCGTATTACTGATGGCCCCAATGCTGAGTGGCCCCAGGATACTCTGATTAGCTTTGGTCTATTTGTTTATTTTGGTAGATGGTTTTGTTTTAGTTTTCAGTCTGTTTTTCTTTGGTGTCAATGCAATAAGCCATGGTTTCCCTACCTTTTCTTAACTGAAGCCCAGGAGTAGGAAATGAGAATCTTAAAATGCTGCTTTGTTTGAGTCCCAGTTTTCTGAATGAATGCTTAAGATCCCCTTCCATGATATCCTGGGTTTGTGACATCATCGTTGGGGCTGAGAGGGGAAAGAAAAAGGAACAAGCCTTTATTGGACATGGACTTCATGCCAGCCTTATTCACTTACCTCTAGTCTCTTGGCCGTGTCTTGGAGAATGAAGATGGATGCGAGTGTGAGCTGTGGACAAATAGTGTGCTGTATTTTAAAATTCTGAATGATGGTCGTGTTAAACCAGGAATAGGAAGCCAGGTCTGGGGAAAGGAGAGTGAAAATGAGTACGGTGTAAGGAATGTGGGGTTAACTCCTGCAGCAGTGCTTATATTCTGAGTTCTCAGGCCTGGCTCAGACAGCTGCTCCCAGTGGCACCCCGTCACGGCATCACTTCCTTGGGCACCTTGAGAACCTTGGCACTCTTGATGGGAATCGTAGTCCCTTAGGAGATGTTACAGGCTGACTTTGCCTGCCCCCACATTCATATATTGAAGCCTTAACCCCCAGTACCTCAGAGTGTGACCTTATTTGGAAATAGGAGTGTTGCAGACATCATTAGTGAAAACAAGATCATGCTGGAGCAGGGTGAGCCCTTAATGCAATATAACCAGTACCTTACAAAAAGAATGCCGTGTGAAGAGACAGACCCACATGTAGGGCAAGTGCTAGGAGAGAGGCCTGGGGCAGATCTCTCTGCCCAGTGCCTGCAGAGGGAGCACGGCCCTGCTGGAACCTTAACTTCTAGCCTCCACAGCTATGAGACCAACTTCTATTGTTCTGAGCCGCCCAGATTAAGGTACTTTGTTACCGCAGCCCTAGGAAACTAATCCAGGAGGTCTTTCTGACCTGGTTTCAAGGCCCTGGACCTCGCGTCCTGTCCTTGGTCTTGAATCAGTCCCCTTGTGTTCTGACCCCATGCTCTGCATTGGTGCGCCGTTACCTTCAGGATCCCCCATTCTCTCAGGCATGGGGGGTCATGTCTTCTGTGGTGCTTCCAGCGTGGTGGCTGCTTCCCCGTGGAAAAAGGAGGCCATCAAGAGTGAGGAAGGGGCTGTCGCTGCCCACACTCAGGTGGCTGCACTGGGGCAAATCTGAAATGTCTGAGGGACCCTGTCTCAAGCCTGGGACAAGCCCATTTAGTGTGGGCTGTTTTCTTCTTGGGCTCCCCTGGCTCCCCAAGAAGTGTACACATCTTCCAAGGCTGTGCACAGTTCAGGGCCTCTGAGCGCTAATGAGAGCTGTGGCTTCCAACTCTCTCTTGATATGTTTGCTGTCACTTTCTTTCCCCGTGATGGTTGGGAAGGGAAAAGTCACGCAGTCAGTCGATCTTGTCTTTCCCCATGAAACTGAGAAAGTTCTATTACATTCCTCGCGGAGACGGACGGCTGTGCCATCTCTTCGCCTCTGTGGTGGCTCCTTTCTGTATCGTGAAATGGGCCAGCAGGACTTGGCTGTAACCCTCAGCAGCTGTGGAAGAGGGCTTACGGGATGCTTGTGAGAGCAGGAGGAAAAGAGAGAGGCTGTCCCCCACAACAGAGGGACCAAAAGCATCATCCTTCACCTAGTCCAGAGTTCCTCAGCCTCGGCACTGATGATGTGTTGGGACAGATAAGGCTTCGTTGTGGAGGCGGTCCTGTATATCGTAGGATGTTCAGCTGCATCCTGGCCTCTACCCGCCAGGGGCCAGCAGTACCTCCCAGTCATGACAACCAGAGCCGTGTCCTCATACTTTGCCACATGCCCTCCAGGGTGGGGGGGCAAAGTCACCCCTGGTTGAGAACCACTGATCACATCCCTTCAAACAATTGTGGGGATCACTGTGAGGGCCTTCAGTGTTCTCTTAGGAGTGGGTACAGACCCCTCGAATTAGGAAGGGGTGATTATGGGTACATGCTAGGCAGCTGTGGAGAGTTAGAGGAACTCTACAGGCATCAAGAGGTCAGACTTGCAGGGAGTTTTAAAGACATGGAGGGAAAAGTAGCTTCAGGGGATGCACGGTGTTGCAGATCTGAGCATTGGAATTAACCGGGCTCTGATCATCACATGACCCAGGGGTTTCTGTGCTGCTCATGGGTAGGAAAACTTTCATCTCGGTTGGCCCAGCACTATTCTAGTTAAAGCCTGTTTTCCTGGCATAATCAGTAGTATTGCCCCTTGACTCTGGGAGATGCCCCAGTTTAGACAACAGATTATATGGTGGTCCTACCCATGGGCCAGACACAGCCCACTGCTGTTTGTGGACAATACCGACATGAATTTGGTTGCCTTTGGGTAGAGCGTGTACTCTGATTCCTGCAGTCCTCACCACTCCCTATTATCTTGCCTGCATTTTCTGTATTTTCACATTTCTAAGATGTACATTTTCTCCCACAGTTTAGCACCCCTGAATCCATCTCAAAATTGATGGCTTCTTAAAATTGTCATTGGCCAGGAGGCAGCTGGGATATTATTGTTGTTGTCAGTACACACTTCAATTTGGTTATAGTTTGTTCTTATTATTTTCACTTCAGTTAACTTGTATGTGTTTTTTTTCTTTTTTTTTTTTTTTTTTTTTTGCGGTATGCGGGCCTCTCACTGTTGTGGCCTCTACCGTTGCGGAGCACAGGCTCCAGACGCGCAGGCTCCGGACGCGCAGGCTCAGCGGCCATGGCTCACGGGCCCAGCTGCTCCGCGGCATGTGGGATCTTCCCGGACCGGGGCACGAACCCGTGTCCCCTGCATTGGCAGGCGGACTCTCAACCACTGCGCCACCAGGGAAGCCCTTGTATGTGTTTTTGATATCTCATGTGCTGTTTAAAAATTCACTGTGATTTGACATTGAAAGACAAAATTATTGTGTATATGGAGAGGGCATACACTTGATATTATAAAGCAAATATTTGTCATTGGAGTAAGGACCTTGATTCATAGCTTCTTGCAAAAGCAATGAGCAGGATATAAAAAAGGAAGAGAGTTCCTGAGACATTTTAAGGTAGGAAGCATTGGGTCATTTTTAACTTGCAGTGGTTTTTCTCTCTTACCAAGACATAGAATAATGGTGTGTCTGTAATGGACAAGCCTTGGATTCCTTGAAATCTAGGACCTGATTGGTCCCTGAAGGTGTTTGAGTTGGGGGACCCCCCTCTTTCTCACTTTTGTACACGTAGAAATGATGTGGGGAATGAACTGTACATATCCAGACCTCACCCACAAAGAACCTGATTTGTAGGTCGGGGTGGACCTTGGCATCTGTATGTTTAATAAGTGTCTCTTGAGATGCTGATGTGCGTGGTCCACAAACTGCCTTTCTAGACACCCTGGTAAAGTCACCCCTCTTTCTTTATTCCACTCTGGAAGAATCTGAGGTCCAGAGAAGGAAAGGAAGGGCCCTGCTCACGCACAGTGTGTTGAGTGAGCTGGACTGGAGTCCAGTCTGCTGACCGCTGGTGCCTCACTGAACACTCTTTAACTGAGCCGGGGGACGACCGCTGAGCTGGGTGGCCAGCTCAAGGGAGCTTTGCCTTTTGGGGTGTGACCCGGAGTGAAGCAGCTGGGGCTCACTTGCCTGGCCTCTGAGCACTCCGTACTGTGTGTGTGTGTGTGTGTGTGTGTGTATGTATGTACATATATATACGTACACATATACATACTTGGTACCTGGGTGTGTACCTTCGTTTTTGTTTGTTTTCCCTGCATATGTTGTAGAAAACATGTTATGTTAAAGAAGGTAAGAGTATTTTTGAGGAAAGGAAGTGGGGCACATAGAATACATAGTGAGAGGAGCAGGAAGCAGAAGAGAAAGTTTCCAGGTGAGTGCGGCAGGGAGAGAATACAGGACTGGAGCCGGGGTGATCACCCCTTACGTTTCCCCAGTGCTTTTTCTCGTCTACCAAGAGCTCTCCCCAGTTTTCCTTTGCATGTCCAGGTTTGAAGTGGGGGACAAGGGGGTTGCCTAATGCTAGGACTGCCTATCCCCCCTCCCCAGTGCAGTCCCTTTACTCTAAGGGGAGAGACATTTGGGAAGCCAGTCAGACTCCCCTACAGCCACCGGACAGGAACTCCTTCCAGGCCCCTATACTGAGCTGGCCGCTCAGGGGGCCCTGGGGTGGTGCCTGGACACGGCCTGTCAGGAGTGTGTCCTCCAGGCTCCCCTGGGAGTTTCCCTCCAGCCCTTCCCCGGGTCGGGGCACCCTCCCAGATGGCGCTGAAGGAGAGGGCTGCCCTAGTGTGCAGGCCTCCTCGTAATAGCTGCCCTCCAAGGACACCCTTCCTGCTGTTGAGAAAACCTCCACCTGAGAAAACAGAATACAGCCTGTGGTGGGTGTGTGCATGAAACATACTTATTTAGAAATTCAGAGCCTGTGCAAAGATAGCCTCGATTTTCCCCTGACTTCTTCTGAGTATCTTATGCCTTTCACACTTCTTCCTAATTTTGTCTTTAGAAGTGGTATTTTCCAAGCTTCCTGTAAAGAAATAGCTGAATGAGCCTGTATTGTAAACATTTCTGGGGCTCTCTTGGCCCTGTCTTCCGGAAAGGAGACAGGATCAGGATTTGGACCTGCACCCAGGGCAGGTACGTAGGTTTTCTCTTCCTCCTACTTAGCTGCCACTAGGAGAGATGCAAAGAGATAGAACCCATTGGGCCTGCAGTCCCGTAAGCTTTATTTGATTGTCAAGGAGACAAGAGTAAGACACCTAGGACGATAGGAGAACAGACCAAGTCTGTGGCCCACTGGTGGAAGGAGTGTGCAGTGCAGAAGCCCTTTGGGAGTTGAGTCCAGGCATGGTCAGCCTGGGTTTGGCTCAGCCTGAGAAGTCTCCTCTCAGGAGGAGGTGTTTAAGCTCCACCTTGAACTGTGGGTGAGAGGTACAACAGCAGAGAATAGGTGGAGGCGTTTCAAGTGACAATAAAATGACCAGACAGGTTACCCAGTCTTCCCGCAGGTCTTGGCAGGTCCTTAGAAGGTGATAGGAATAAAATCTGGAGGACTGACTTGAAAGTCGGGTCAAGACAGATCAAAAAGTTAGCTTTGTCAAAGGCTTTGGGCCCATTCTTACCTATAGACAACCCCTGGTGATCCCAAGTCATGAATCCACCCAGAGGCCTGTCCCGACCTGAGTTCCCTTGCTTTGAAGTGGGCTGTCCTCTGCAGCATGAGGAAATAATTTGCTGCCTGCTTCAATGAACCATCAGGAGAGCCAGCAGACCTAATGACTTGTGAGAATATTAACCTCCTACCACGAAGAGCTGTGAATCTTGAGCGGCAGTCTATAATTCAACCTGGACTCCTGAGCCAGACCTCTCTGGCTTTCTGTCTCACTCACTTTCTCACTTACACCCAGAGAGTGAAGGAGAGACCTGCTCATAAAACTTTATATTCTCCAATAGTGCAAGCCTTGCTGAGCTGTTTAGTAATGAGTGACTTTCCTTTTGTAGTTGTGGAAAAAAGGGTACCCTCAGAGGCAGGAAGCAGGGGGTAGATTTTGTTTTTTCTTTCTTTCTTTCTTTTTTTAAGTTTTATTTTATTACTTTAGTTTTTTCGTCCAGTTTTATTGATATAGTAGACATCCAGCACAGTATAAATTTAGGGTGTACAGCGTAATGATTTGACTGACCTACATCATGAAGTGATTATCACAGTAAGTTGAGTGAACATCTATCATCTCTTATAGATACAAAATTAAAGAAATAGAAAAAACCTGCTTTTCCTTGTGATGAGAACTCTTAGGATTTACTCTCAACGACTTTCATCTATAACATACAGCAGCGTCCATTATCTTTATCATGTTGTACATGACATCTCTAGTACTTATTTATCTTATAACTGGAAATTTGTACCTTTTCATCACCTTCACCAATTCTCTCTCCCCCACCCTCTGGTAACCACAAATCTTTTTCTATGAGTTTGCTTGCTTGCTTGTTTGTTTTTGAAGTATAATTGACCTACAACACTATGTTAGTTCCTGGTGTACAACATAGTGACTCAATACTTCTGTACATTACAAAATGATCACCATAATAAGTCTAGTTGCCATCTGTCACCATACAAAGGGGAGAATTATTTTTCACATTGCATTTTGCATAGGATTCTTCTAACATGGGGGAAATGCATGGTATCGTGGAGGTGGCTGTTAGAATGCTTGGATAACCAAGCTTTTTTGTAATTCTGTACTTTGTCTTAAAAATTAAAGAAAAATGGAGGTTAGGACACTAATCTTAGGACACTTGAGTCTTGGAAGGGATCTTAGAGGTCTTTTAAGGTCACCTGGAGGCAGTAGGAGCACTTAAACCTCACTGTGTTATGGCCAAGTGTTTTTGCCCTTGTTTCACGAGATCTTGGGCCCCTTGAGGACATGATAATATCTTAACCAGGTGTGTACTCCCAGGCCTGTCAGAATGTTTGATCTTTCAAGGCCTCAAATAGTGTTAGTCAAAAGATGGAGCAAATCATCTGCTGCAATCCCACATTTTGCATATGGAAAAAACCAAAGTCCACAAAGTAATATACTCATGGGCATAGCTAGAGGGTACTTGGGCTGAAGTCTGCCATCCTGGTTATATGACTGCTGCTCTTGGCGGTAGAACACCATTGTGGGGTTTTCACAAGCACTGTGTTATTCTGATGGAGGTGATCTGGGAAACTCAGTGAAGCCAAGCACAAACATAGGACCAGAAGACCAAAATCAGAAGATAAATATGGAAATGAGAACTTAGCTGGGGGTGGGACATGTTCAAGGATGTAGAGTCATGGCTGCCAGGCAGAGACACCTAGCACAGTAGGAGTCCTTGGACCAGGAGAGTATTCCTCACTTTGCTAGAAAAGCCAAGCCCACCAGGCTCCAATGCAGGTGAGAGCAGACCTGTTTCATTCACCCTAGGTAGGGGATGCTCAGTTAATATTTGCCGATGGAGGAATGAATGAATGATCCATTCTGTGCATATCAGGGTACTGTTCTATTCAGCCAGGCCAGTTAATTTCCATATCTCAGTGTCTCTCCACAATACTGGACGCAGACAGCCTTTTGATGACATATAGATGTAATGAAATCAAATCTTTTCCCTCTGATGACTTGATGAGCACAGTGAATGCAAAAGCCGACGGTTAGCGTCCGCTCTGGATATTTGTAATTCTCAGCCTTTCTGGTCTCTCCAAATTGCTCTCCTCTTTCTTCTGCCACTTTGTTGTTGTTCTTCTGTTTAAAATTAATTTTATTAAAACAAGTCAAATGAAAACCACGCCTGTCCAGGGCATCTCAAGGTCCATTCATTATGGCTTCTTATCTTGGCAGGCGATCGACATGGAAAGGCAGCTCAGCCATTATGCACATACAAAGCCCATCACTTCCCTACCAATGGCCAATCCATCAAACATTTATCTTTTGCCCTCTGAGCACTGTGTCACTTTGCCTGTCACTCCCTAGTGTAGGATGCCTTGAAAGATGAGAAAACGCAGGGGTGGAGGGGTGGTATTTTTTTCTCCCCCAACTTTTCCCTCCCCAGATAGTCCTTGTTAATCAGATTTCATACTTGAGACTTAAAACTCTCCCTGCACCCCTGCCCTTCAAACCCCTTTTCTGGCCGTAGGAAGGTTGGAGATGGCCTGCCACATTCATGCTGAACTTTTTAATGAATGGTGGCATAATTAAGGAAATAATAAAACTTTGGTTTAGCTTGGGGGTTTTTCTCCTGCAGGCTACTTTAGAGCAGAGAATGTTACAAAGGGAAGAGATGTCTGAAATAATTGAATCCAGCCTCCCCAGTTTACAGAAAATTATGGGGCAAGGATATGACTGCAGCATGGCAGGAAAGTAGTCACCAAGGCAGGATGAGGATCAGGGTCCCTGGTCATTCTTCAGACAGAGGTTCTCCCAAGCTGCTCTGTTGCCAGATGATTCTGAATAAGTGTTAGTATCTCTTGGAAAGCTTTGGCTACTTGCTTCTTTTTCTTTGGTAACTAATTACCTCTATAGAAAATACACACGTTATTGTTTGCAAAACAGTCTTTCAAATATCAGCAGTCTTTCAAATATCAGCAATCCTTATATTTATCTAGGTTTGTTTATACATACTTTATCCCATGTCTTCCCCATTCCAATATGTGCAAACTATACAGGTCAGGGATTTACTTGCCCCTGTGGTGGATTAGAAAATTAAACCTGAGGGGTGTTATATTTCCAAAGTCTTACAGCACATCTAGGAAAACAGAGCTCCTGCCCCTAATATAGTGGTCTTACTTTGTGTGTCATCTTACTGTGTTTTGTGTTTGGCTTCACTGAGTTGACAAGATCAGAACACCACGTGCCTTGGAAAACCACCACTAGCACATTCTGCCCCCAAGGGCAGCAGTCAGATAACCAGAGAGGCAGACAAGGAGGAAAGAACCTTCGTTTAGTCCCAGGAAAGTCCCTTGTTCATCGCTGTACATCTACAGGCATTGTCTCTCTCCTCTTTGCCACTTCTGTTAGGTGTTGGTCCTCAGGGCCCAGAATGTGCTACTATATGAAATGGAGCCCAAACCTGACACAGTTGTTCTTTGAAAGGTTTTGCAAATCACAGAGCAAGGGCTGCTTTGGAAGAAGGAAAATGGCTCCAGTGGCAAGCGACTTTTGGAGGTTACCATATCTCCCAGGGCTTTCTTTCCTGAAGGAGATATAAAGCTATCCTGTAGTCTGGGACAGAAAACATGTTTTCACCTTTTCCAGCCAACTGGGACCTCACAGAATCAGCACTTGGCACGTTTTTGCTGGTTTTCCTGGCCCGATTCCATTCCAGAGGGCCCTGCCCATGGGGAGCTGGTCTTTGGGAAAGTATTTGATGAGGGCCCCTCTGGGTCTCTAGGGCCTGGAGGCCCAGCCATGTAAATGTCTCCTTTTCTGGTTGGTTTGCAATGAGTAGACGCCATCTGTTGAATTAGAAATTCCCTTTGCGGAGGGTGGTGAAAGCCGCATGTGGAAGAGACACTGTTATCTTTCAAGCACACAGTTCATGAGGTTGAAGAGCTGTGTTCTTGGCCCAACATATGTTTGCCCAATGGCCATGGGAGCCTCCCCTACCGGGCGCTGGATTCCATCCCATGGCGACGTGCACACATACCGCGGCTGCAGCACACCATGTCCGCGCCCTTACATCTCCCCAGTAAAGAAAACCTCCATTTATAGAACCCGCCAAACAAACTCACTCTTTAGACTCTTAAAAACAAACAAGAACCCGAGGCCACAGGCTCCATGCGTGCATGTGTGGTTTTGTAAAATCTCAAGCCGTGAATCAAAATAATTTTAGAGACGTAGTCAAAGCCCAGAACCAAGCCCTGTCACCAGGGTGGGAGAAATGTAGGAAAGATGGGCTGAGAGGAGAGGAGGACAGCCAGATGGGCAGAGTGATGGGAACAAGACGTGGGGACATCTGACATGTTCATAGGGGGAGGGTACCTGGTTCCTCACCTCTGTCCTTAGGGACTCACTTGCTGTAATAACTTCAGGACAAACATGGGCCTAAAAGGTGACCACTAAAGCCCTCGTTACTTTTCTCTCAACATCTAGAGCCCATCTTGCCCATACTGCTTAATATATGCTGTCCTATATGATTTCTCCTCCTTTCAAGTTTAACTTCTTTCTCTCTTCCCATACATGAGAAACCCACTGGGAGCAGGTGCCATGAACTGTGCATCTTTCGTATCCCCAGATGGAGGTGCTCATTGAGAACCTGACATACTGGAAGTGGATGTCACAGACAGGCTTTCTGGTTCTCAAGAAGCTTTTTGGAATATCCATTACTGGAGTGCCAGAATCACATTCTCTCTTCTTCTCATGTTCTTTCACCACCACCTTTGGCATAAAGTGCAAGTAGAGGCTCAAAAGATGAGAATTCAACTGGACTAAGACTTGTCTGCTCAAGCCCATCTCCTCTTTGAAGTTCTCCCTGAGCCAGCCCTCCCCACCCAGAGCAGTGCTTATCATCCCAATCTAACCCACTACCCTGTGTTCTATGGCAACTGCTTTCTTGTCTGTGTCTACTACTTAACGGTAGGGGACTACGCCTCAGCCGTCTCTGTAGCCCCAGAGTTTAGCAGAGGGCTAGGCACCGAGTTGGGGCTCACTACATTTTGGTAAATGAATGAATAACCTATAGAGGTACATGCCAAGGGGACCGTTAGCTGGTAAATTTCAACCCAGCCCTACCTAATGAATACCTAACCTCGTGAGAACCACATTAAAAAAAACTATAAGAACTCGTTCTTCAGGGGATTGTTCTAGGAGGGCTAGGACGGGAGTAGAGATCAAAAGGAAAAAGAATCTGAAGACCGTCTAGGTTGATCATTACAATTGAGGACCTATAATGAATGAATTACAAAGAGATATACTGTGTTTTGGTAAGGAATGTGGCAATGGTGAATTTCCACTTCTAGACCTCCACTAGAAATTATTTAGAGGTAGTTTATCACGGTTAAGTTGAGGGAACACTGCTCTTTATGTCCAAAAGTTCTAGACACGTCTTGGTCACTAGGTATGGTTTCAGTCAAGCCACTTTACCTCTCTGAGCATTAGTCACCTTCTGTGAAGTGGTGAATGGAACACCCTAAAATACCCCTAGGACTCCAAGTCTGCGTGTCTAGGAAGAAGACTGTGATGCATGCAGACAATGCTGTGGCTCTGACATCTGGTTTATTGGCTGTAAGAGGCTGTAAGTGTGTTGACATGTGCCTCTTTAATTATGGGGATGTCCCCCTAGTTAGGGAAACATTAAAGAGACCTTGCAGGGCTTCCCTGGTGGCGCAGTGGTTGAGAGTCCGCCTGCCGATGCAGGGGACACGGGTTTGTGCCCTGGTCCGGGAAGATCCCACATGCCGCGGAGCGGCTGGGCCCGTGAGCTGTGGCCGCTGAGCCTGCACGTCCGGAGCCTGTGCTCCGCAACGGGAGAGGCCACAACAGTAAGAGGCCCGTGTACCACAAAAAAAAAAAAAAAAAAAAAAAAACCTTGCACAATCCCAGCTAGAAGATCAGAGTAAGGCACAGAGTTGAGTGTGATGGGGAATGACAGAGCTAGAGCTCTCTGCTGCCCTCTTTCCACCAGGCTGGGTCAGAAGGGACCCTTCTGGCAGGGAAGAAGTGGCTCTTGGCAGCCCTTGTGAACTGTGGTTATAGCAGAAGGAGCTCCAGTCAGAGAAGCACAGCCTCTGGATAGAATGTTAGTGGTCGCTGAATCTCATCTTCTGTATACAGAAATTCCTTGTGAACATCCTTTATGATTCCCAGTCTCTGATCAAATTCATATAATGACTCATAAGGTAGCTCAATCCTTTGGCAAAAACAGCTCTCTATTTTTAGAAGTTTGTAAAAAATTGATTCAAGACCTCTCCTCCCAAATTACATCATTTTCTCAGATCAACAAATTTGTTTTTGATTCTGCCTTCTGGCATGCCATAGACTCACTACTTTGAAACAACTAAGCCTCCTCTCTTCCTGGTTAGGTAATCTTGACGGTCTCAGTCACCGTTCCTCACACCCTTCCAAACCAGCTGGTTGTTCTGGTCACGCAGTGTTTCCGAATGCTGATGCTCCTTGGAGTCCGGCACTGAGAATTGAAACAAAGCTCCCAGTAGAGTTACTGAGGGGCCGGTAGGGTGGACTAGGATCAGATTAGCTTCTGTGGTGGCAGCCCCACTCTGGAGATTCATGCTAACTAAGCCCTCTTTATACACGCTCCTCTTTATCTAAGCCTCCTCCATCTGCTGTTTGGTAAATTGTTTTGTTTTATTTAAAAGTAATATTTACTGGAGTTTCTCATGATTATAAAATACTTACTCATGATAGAAAATCTAATAACTAGTGAAAACTGTAAAAGAGAAGGAAAAAATCCTATAAACTCATTACTTAAGGGTTAGTGGTGTATATCTGGGATCTGTCTGTCTATCTATCCATCCATCTACAGCTAGGTATGTGGATATGTGTGTATGCATCAATGTATATTTGTGTGTGCAGAATTGTCATTAAAGTCCCAATGTACAAAATTGTGTATTAATAGCAGTTTGTAAACTAGAAACAACTAACAAAGACTAATGACTCTTGGGACTTCCCTGGTAGTGCAGTGGTTAAGAATCCGCCTCCAGTGCAGGGGACACGGGTTTGATCCCTGGTCCTAGAAGATCCCACATGCCGTGGAGCAACTAAGCCCTTGCGCCACAACTACTGAAGCCTGCACACCTAGAGTGCGTGCTCCTCGACAAGAGAAGCCACCACAATGAGAAGCCTGCGCACCACAACGAAGAGTAGCTCCCGCTTGCCACAGCTAGAGAAAGCCCGTGCACAGCAACAAAGACCCAACACGGCCCAAAATAAATAAATAAAATAAATTTATTTTAAAAAAAGACTAATGACTCTTAACCATCAACATGGAAGACATAGTACAGATGAAAATTTGTGTAGAGAATGGAGGCAAGCACATGGATGACTTTTAATTTCCATGTGTGAAATCTTTGTGTATTACCTGTATTATAACTTAATTTAGGTGCTTAAATAGATAATGTGACAGTTTTACTGGCTCCATAGATATCTGCCTTTAATATCATTTTAAATTGGTGCATGGGGGCTTCCCTGGTGGCGCAATGGTTAAGAATCTGCCTGCCAATGCAGGGGACATGGGTTTGAGCCTTGGTCTAGGAAAATCCCACATGCCGCGGAGCACCTAAGCCCGTGCGCCACAACTACTGAGGCTGCGCTCTAGAGACCGCAAGCTACAACTGCCCACGTACCAAAACCACTGAAGCCCGTGCACCTAGAGCCCATGCCCCACAACAAGAGAAGCCATCTCAATGAGAAACCCACGCACCACAACGAAGAGTAGCCCCTGCTTGCTGCAACTAGAGAAAGCCCGCGCACAACAACGAAGACCCAAAACAGCCAAAAATAAATAAATAAATAAATAAATTAAGAAAAATAAGTTGCTGCATGGTGTTTCATCATACAGATATTTTGAGCTTTATTTAATAATTCCTCTATCATTAGGCATTTAGGCTTGTTTACAATGTTGTTATAAATAATGCTGTAGTGAACATATTTAAACCATATAGACTTCTTTGAGATTTGCTGAATAAATTCTTGGAATTACTGGATGAATAGGTGATAATTTTTAAGGCTTTAGTATAAATTCACGCCAGAAAGGTTATAACAGTTTCACTCTCCCATTAGTGTTACCTTGAACTTTTGACAAGACTATGTTAAGAGTTAAGAAAGCAGTGCATTTGCTAGTAAGGTGAAAATATCTTGTCTAATTTGAATATTTTGGATTCCCAATGAAGCTGAAATTTCACCCCACATTTTCATTATTGACCATTTGCATTCCTTGTGTATTTTCTCTCCATGTCTTTTGATCATTTTAATCCTAGGCCTTTCAGCTTTTCCTTAATGTTTTTCAAACACTTTTCATATTAAGGATGTTAAACCTTACACTATCAGAGAGATTGTAAACGTTTTCTCCAATTTTCATTTGCCTTTTAATGTTTTAATTAAATGGGTATTTTGGGGTAGTGTTTACATTAGACGTTGAAAAATGTCATCTTGTTGGGCTGGAACAATGGCTTGACTCTAGCAGGATCATTTTGGTTCCTACTGCATCCTTTAAAATATCTTTCTAGGTGCTGGCCTCCATAAATGTGATAAACCTGTCCTTAACCAAGTCATTGGCAAAACATCAGGACCAAAGTCCCCAGACCCTTCCCCCAGAGCAAGCTGAGCCATTAATTGGTATTCTTCAGGTATATTTTCAAACCAGTTATGACTCTAGCTAAAGTGGTCATTTTCTAGTCTACTTTTTGCTTTTCTGCCACAAGGATATCATTAGAATTAGTAGAATTCTTTTCAAAGACATTGTGAAATGGGGATAGAGTATACATCTTTATTCCTAGCCAGCCATCCGCATTAATAGCTGGCCTCACAGAACTTGTCCTTAATGCACAGAAACTGCCTGTTTGAGAAGCTATGCTATATTAAATTGATTATATATATATATCCTACCTTATTATACAAAGGATTTGAGCTAGCTTATTAGAATTAGTAAAACAAAAAACAATATATAGATTGTCTATAAAATATTTATAAGCCTTGACAGTGAAGTTAGAAAGCAGATATAGAGACCATGGGGTACTGCCTTTTTACAGTTGGGTCATAATTTAGTTCTGAGCTTCCTGGCAGCAAAAGTGAAAAGGGTTACATGATCACATACATGATTTATATTGTCCTATAATATAGGACAAGAAAATAATGGCTCCTCAGAGCTACAGTCTGACTAGAATTCCATGTAGGTAAGTTTATGAACTTATCAATCTAAAGTTTATAGAATTTTACCTTCCTTTTCAAATAACTGGAAATGCAGGCACTCATTTCTGGTCTCCTAGCTCCTTGCTCATTCTCCATAATTCTTGAGGGACCATATTTAACAGTTTCTTTTTTTGTTTTACTGTTACTAAGTATGGTGCATGATGGCTTTGGACTTGATCCCACATAGAGTTAACAAACACCTAGCTAACTACCTTAGATTTTTGACTGGTCTTGGGTTCAGATCTCTTATACCGTTTTTGAATTTTATTCTCTGAAGATCAGGGATCATCCATCCTGACAGGGGGCTCAATAGGGCTTTGAAAGTGACTTTGACAAATTCCATGTGATATGCTGTCACATGGTGTCACTGTACACTGTCTTACATAGCCTAGAGCCTTTTCCACATTCTGCTAATTTTTAAAGACACATTCATCCTCTATTGATATACTTACCATATAGACAGTCGATTTATATTATTATTTGTACATATACCCCTGGTTATGTGACCTGAATGACAGAAAAATATGTAGAAAATACATAGTGCCAACTGTACATATAACACTATGTACAGTGACATACTATAGTATATATTATCTATAGTAATATACTATATATTATGTACTATCTATGGTTATAGGATATAAAAAATGTTTTATGGCAGAAAGAAAGGATTCCGCTCATGGGTTAGATGAACAGCCTTTCTAAAACTGTCTGTGCCACTGGGCCATTTTCTGGGATGGAGCAGTCATATCACAGTTTTCCTATTCTCATAGTTTTTCCTTTATTCTCCACATGTAGCACTGTGCTGTCTGTCCTGTCCTTGTAGCTTTGGTCATGACCTCTTGTAAGTCTGTGTGTAGACATTCAACAAGAACCTGCTGTGTGCCAGACACTGTACTTGGCATGGTGGGGAGGGGTAAAGTGTGCAAGTTGCTATTTCTGCTCTCAAGTGCGATGTTTAAATTATTTAACAGTTGCACTGACCAGTCAGAAAGATCTTGGCTGAAGCAGGGTCCTTGAAGGCCCTGTGTGATGAGGGTGAGAGGGACACTAACCACTTAAGTTGCTGAACTGTGGAAAGGTCTGGGAGTTCTGGGGAGTGGCCAGGGTAACAGGGTGGGGCACCCAGGGTATTCAGAGCTGCAATTTTTTACCAGTTGGTAAGGAATTACTGAAATAGTTTAGTAACCAATACTGGTATATAGGCGCAGACTTGCCGAATGTCACTTCTGCCTATTCTCAGTCACTTGGCCTTGGGGTAAAGAGAGGGAGGCACTCTGGCCTCTGAAAGAATGCCGATTGAGGGATTGCCCTGCTAGCCCTTGGCTGGTCACTCTGAGGCCTGCTCTTTGTCCTGCCCTTCATGCTATTGGCAGCATTTTTCTCAGCAACTCACAGGCTCCTGGCTGATCAGTAGTCAGCTGGCTAAAAGGCACTGAGCCCTTACTGTGCATTTGACAACTTTCTGGGTATTTCGGAGGTTGCCCTGAGATCCCTTTTTGTTGGGAGCTGGGCAGACAGGAGTCATGCAGAAAGACCGTTACAGAGCAGGCAGTGGCTGGCCTGAACAGGTCTGCAGAAGTAGCCAGTGTGGCAGACATCAGGTATATGGGTTAGGTCCTCTAGGATTTCCACGGCCTCTCCAATTTCTCAGTTAAAAATATGTATATGGATATTTAGGTAGATATCACAGAGGGAGTAGATAAAGACCTTAGTAGAAATCTTCTTTTCTTAATTGGTTCTGGATTTGAGGCAACTCTGGTTCCACAAAGGGATACTTTTCTTTCTCCGGGTCTGTGGTTAACTGTCTCCCCATTCCCTGCCCATCTCATGTCAGGCAGAATTATCATCCCCGCTACAGGCTGGGAGCTGAGGGCAGAGAGGTCTAGTTCTGACCATAGCCTGTACCCCAGGAAAGAGATTGTCAGTTCTTGAACCGGGAATTTTGGATGTGTCTTCTGATGGTTTTCCTGGCTGGTTTTTTTTTGCTGGGGAAGGGGGAGCTACATCTGAATACCTCTTCTGCCCAAACCTCCCAGCCCTGCTCTGGTCCGGGCCCTTCTCCTTCCCTATTCTGACAACTTTTGGGGAAAGGATGGAGGCCACTGAGTGTGCGCCCACCCAGGAGCAGAAGGGATTGGGGTTCCAGGCGGTCCTGCTGCCCTGCCTGAGGTCCCTCCCTCTGTGAGGCTCACAGCACTGGCCTGACTTGCAGAGGGCGAGGGGCCTGTTTAGCGCCACTGTTTTTGTAAGCTAATGAAGGCAGAGTGGGAGCCACGGGCAATGATGCTGGGATATTAACTCTGACAGGAAGCTTGATCATAATTATCTTAACGAGGATAGGGTTAATTACAGTGGAAACTTAAAAGTTCTCTCTGTTTGAATCCGCTGGAGCTGAATGCATTGTGATGTTTTGTCATTTTGATGTGACTTTGGAAAAGGCACTGGGACTCTCCCAGCAGCCGCAGCGGCTCCTAGGGGAGCCCAGCCGGAGCCCTGTGAACGAGGTAACCAAGATGGTACCCGTGGGTGACATAATGGGCAGCTTTCCCGCTGGTGGAGCGGAGGCCGGCAGCCTGCAGTGCACTTCGGAGGTGCTGATTAGGTTTCTAGAGCAAACCACCTGGCACAGATTGGACCGCACACCGGGTCTCCCTGCCTGCCCTTGACATCTCCTTGCTGGGCCAGGAAGACCTCTCTCCAGCTGGCTGTGCCTTGTCCTCCCTGTCCAGCCCCTGTCCGTGGCACTCAGGTCTGCCTGGCCTTCCCAGCCCACCCCTCAGGCGTTTGTAGCCACAGCCAACCAAGCTGGCGGGTGACCCTGGAGTGACACTCACCTCCTCCACCAGGGCTCTTGGGTCTGGGGTGCATTTTGCTGTCCACACCCAAGGTTATAGGGGAGAAATTCCAGTCCTGCCATCTTTTTCTTGTAGCTACCATAGCTGTCCCTTGAACAGCATAGATCTGTGTGGACCCTTACAGCCTTTTTTGCCTTGTCATTTAATAGCACACATCTCTTTGCAGGCATCTTGTATATAGGCGTATGAGCTCAAAGATTGACCCACATAATTTCTTTCCCCGTCTCCTTCCAGGAAAGCAGCAAGAACAACAATAGCAATAACACAAAAATAAACTTTTTTTAAAAGTAAAAACTGAAAGCACCTTCCAAGCATCTGTTTATTGCCTTCCACATGCCAGCCAACCTCCAGAAATCCTGTCCCCTCCAGTTTTATCCTTCATTACGTTCTCTGCCTCCTGACCCTCCAATCCCTCAGCTCTGAATTTAGCTGATTAAATCACCAAGTGCACACCCCAGTGATGACATGAAGACAGGGATTTATTAATTAGCAACCCCCACCCCCCATAACCTGCCTTTTAACTGAGCAGCTAACAATATGACATGGCAAAAAGGATCTCGAACCAGACAGGTGACTGGGGATTTGAGCCTGAGCTTCCCAAGTGCTCTCTGAAGTCTCCCTCCTGTTTTGAGCTCTGCCCCAGAGCCCACCCTGGAGGGAAAGGCATCTCTGGGGGCACTCCTGCTAGTGTTCCCGGCTTTGTCCTCACCATGTGGTGTCATTTTGTCTTATGCCTCCCCTGAAGCACTCTTGGAAGGGAGCTTTCTTCTGCTTGCCAGTTGCCAACCCTTTGCTGATTCTCATGATAAAAGTATTATATTTGGATAACATAACTCTGGGACAACGAGTATTTGGATGCCACCTTTGACCAGAGCCCAGCTGATGTTTGTGCACAAAGGACTGATTAGCCATCCATTAGGTGCCCTGATGGGGAGGTGGCCACGACTCCCCTTGAGGTAAATGGGGGCTAGTCCTGACACTTTGGGATCAGCACTCAGTAACCCCCAAGGTGGAAGGGACTTCAAGAAAGCTTGAAGTTTCCGTGCAGAAGCCACACTTACTACACACCTTTGCACATCTCCTCCTCTGCCCACCCCCTGCATCCTGAACCACCCCCCACACCCCTGACCAAAGGTCAGGGCTTCCAGAAAAATCAATGAGGAAGGAGAAGAAAGAAACCAGTATTTGCTAATAGGTTGTTAGTCCTCTCCCACGTAGTCCCTGTAAGATCCTGTGAGCTGGGACAGCATAGAAGAAGGGAACTCAAGGGAGTTGTTGAGATGCCCAAATTCAGGCTGCAAGTAAATGATGGCACAGAACTAACACCCCAGGCCTTCCTGACTGTACGTGTATAAATTTTGTTTTGCCTTCCTGAAACATGAGGAAGGAGAGAGAGGAGGAGGAGGAAATGGAACTTGGTGACCCTGTTGACCCTTGACCCCAAGTGTATGTGGTATTGCCCCCTGCTATGGTGCAGGTAGTGTCAGTTACGGGATTAGACGTGGTCTGGGTGCTGGGCCGTGGCTGGGACCACCTGGAGGTTTGGGGCAGGAGTGGGGCTGCTGGTGGAGTTCTGGATCCAGTGGAGTCTGGGGGTTGAATTGCTTCTTCACCAGGCATCTTTCTCACCTCCTCTTGATTTTGGAGTCCTATTGACACAGGTCCCACAAGGGAGAGATGGATGTATTCAGAAAGGTCTGGTGCTCAAGTTCACACTCACGCCACACATACAGGCACTGAACAGTCACATCACATGTACCGGCATTGCACACGCAAGCAGGAGGGTCTGTGATGGAAGGGCCATCAGTAAATGCATAAATAGCTTAGACAACATCTCCCCGATTCGTTGCATTTTATAGAACAGCCAGGCACCCCTGTGTGAGTCCACCCTCTGGTCAACGTCGTAGCTCAGCTGTCAGCCTGTGCAAGCTCAGCACAGCTCTTGGGTCTGGCAGGTGAACGAGCTGGGAGCATGTGGCCGTGTGAGTCCCTCCACCGGGCTGCTTTCTGTAATTACCATCTGCGTGCACCGGGCAGGCACATGCGCACAGCTGCCCCTCGCTGCCTGCACCCCCAGCAGCCCTGTGCCCCTAACCTTAAGAGTTAACTTTCAGCTACGTCTATTAACAGGGCTGTTTTCCCCCGATACTTTTTTTTTTCTCTGAGCCGGGTACTTAATTCTTTCCGATGCCTGTTTCTTTACTGCCCCGACATCTCCATTGCTGCATTCGGCACTTTTTTCAAAAAAAAAATGAACTGAGAAATCCACTTTCCATAAATTAAAACAGTAAACGTCAAGTCAGGAGCCTAGAGGCAGAAATTCCCTGAACCCCTTCCTTACCTCACCTCCCCCCGCCAAACAAAAACAAAAACAAAAAGAAATCATGAAAGAAAAAGAAACAGTCACTCAGACTGGAGTGATTCCGTGCTTCCGCAGATATCTTGCCTTTTGAGGCAGCCACAGGGACACTGGGCAGAAGCAAATTAAGTGATTAGTAAGGAAAAAAAGCAGAGGGGAGAAAAAGTCAAAGGCGGTGAATGCAGAGAAAGGAAGCCTTCCTTGCCTTTTCCTAGGACTGTGTAGAGGAGGACCGCTAAGAAATGATACTTGAAGTTATATTTATTATTGTAAGAGGGGTATGATATTTCTGGGCAGGAATGATGGATGACAACTTAAATTTGTGTCCAGGGAATGAAGGTGAACTGTGACAGAGTTATTTATCTTGGGAATGGAGGTTAGGGTCAGCTGAGGCTGGGTGCCTGAAGGCACAAGACATTGACAAATTTATCCTGCAGGCCGTATCTGAAGCCCTTTGTTTTGGATCCTGGCTACTCACTAAGTGACCCTCATCCTTCATGTTGGCAATGCGTGAAGGATGCGGTGAGTGCCAGCGGCCCCTTCTCCCCCGCCGCCCCCGCCCCGGCTCCCGCTACTAATTCTTGTCATTCACTTTGCTGACAGGCACCAAGCCCAAACTATTCCCAGTCCTGAAAGGGAAGGTTAAAATATTTATTTCGGCTCATAATGGCCTCCCTGATTTAGTGCAGGATCATTTTTCCTGTTGCCTTTGTCATTGCAGGTCACTGGAAGGACTGAGCGCGTTCGGGAGCCTGGAGGAACTCATCTTGGACAACAATCTGCTCGGGGATGACCTCGTGTTGCCAGGGTTACCCAGGCTCCACACCTTAACCCTCAACAAGAACCAAATATCCTTGGCTCTGCCGCCACCCACACTCCCCGCCCGGCCCTGCAGTGGTCCCCTCCCTCAGGCCACCCCACCCCCCCCCACCCCCCACAAATACCTGTGAAATGTCAAATGAGTTTTATGTGTCAGCTAAATTAAAGCAGGTGAAATACAGTCCGTGGGCAGACAAAGCGTTCTGTCTCCTGGCACTCGAGACACTTCGGAGTAATTTATTACAGGTCATTCATAAATGAAATGCACCATTATATCTTCCTGTTGGTCCATTTTAGTGTAGAGATCTAAGTTATGGCTGTAAAGAAATCTTTTTAATAGATAAAAATAGAGAAAGAAAATAATGTCACTGCTGCCGAGAAGGCAAAGCCGGGTTGTTTGCTTAGGCTTGTGTGGGAGGGCGACCTCTGGTGGGAAGCAGGCGGTAGTACCTCCAAGCAACCTTGGCCTTCAGGGAGGTTTCTGGAAGGCTTTGGCTCAGGCTTGGGGAATGCTTTTGGCCAAAGAGAAGGGGGAAGGGGCTCAGCTGGAGGATAAGTGGGAAGCCCTGGCCCAGCTCTGCCCTCTGGGGTGTTTATGGTACTAGGATGTTGAGGAGGGCCGAGGAGAGCCATTCTAGTGTGTGGTTTCTCCTTAGGTGGGTGAGGATCTAGCAGCCTGGGATGAGACTCAAAGGGACTAGTTACTCTGGATTCTGTAGTGAGGCTAAGAAAGGAATCAGAACCTTTATTCAGTGTAAGCCACACACCTCCTCCAGGTTAGAGTCGTGGACCTCCATGCCTGCACAGGGCCAGCTCGCTTAGGCGGGGAGTTTTGTCAGTTTTGTTAACTCCTGTATCTTCACACCTAGAATAATGTCTGGCGCAGACTTGAGGTTCAGTAAATGATTATGGGATGAAGAAATCATTATCATCAGCTGTTCTTTATTGAGCACTCCTGTGGATCAGACACTATGCTAAGTAACTTTAAGTGTATGATTTTTCATTCTTTCCAAACCCTTTGAGAAGGGTGTGGTTTGTCCATTTACCTAGATGAGGAAAGAGGTGAAATATAGGCCCACAGCCAGACATTTAACAAGATGCTAGGCCCCGGATTCAGTCTCACCTGTGGCCAGATCCAGAGTTCTTTCCATTTTACCGTGTTACTTCAGACTTGAAGTCCAATCACCTTGTTTTATTGATGGAGCGTTTGAGACCTGGTGTGGTTTTAATCACTTGTTCACGTGGTAAGTTAGAAATAGAAATGGGATGGCGGCATTTTCCCATAGAGTATGAAATAAAGCCAGATAAATATGTTAAGATTAACGTATATGTTTATGTCAGCTTTAAGACTGATTTGCACAGTTATTTTTAGCCACTGTTTATATGGTAAGTCATAAGTTAATATTTTCCTTATTCAGTAAAATATGCTATTTGTGTCCATTAATAATAGGCACTTTCTTAGAAGAAGGAGAAGGCCTACAAGTAAATATCGGTCTTTATCATAATGAAATGTTGATGGATTTTTTTTTCTTCTCCTATCCTTTGGTCAACCAAGTTTCCTAGTTGTTGCTTGAAAAGTTATTACAGTCAGTGTGTCTTATGGGTTCCTTAGCTGTCTGGGATGATCAGCTGGATGATATTCTCAAATCAATTAAGAATAAAAGGATAATTAGACTAGAATTTGGATGATATGGTTCCTCCTATGGACCCCAATGCTCATATCCTGTGTCCCATGTCACTGTAGAGTATTGGAGTTGTTGGACTTGGGTTCACGAGTCAGCTTAATCATGTTTAGCTGTGTGGCCATGGTCAAGTAATCTTCTCAGAGCCTCTGTTTTGCATTGTTGTGTGTGTGTGATGTTACAGCTTTCACCTGCCTATCAGAATAACTCACAAAGAGGAATATGTGAAAAACTTTTTTGCATGTTGGAATCAAAGTACAATGAGGACATAAGCAAGCAGGTTTCTGCATAGCTATAAAACCAGCTGCCGCTGCCCTGGGATATTGTCAAGAAGGCAATATTAAAAATGGTACAGTGAGAAAGGCTTCCCTAACAGCCCACAGATGAAGTCACAGGACTGTACAGCAAATGCTGTACAAATGCTAATCCCAAACTCAATTCCTGTTCTCACTCAGCACACTTCCTGGCCGCTTCTGTGTGGTATTAATTGGTACGTACTGAGAAATGCAAGCTCCTTTTAGCACCAGCCTGAGCAAAACAATTAAAAGAAGGGCATACCAGCTGTGAGAGAATGTCATTTCATGCAATCCCAGTCTACAGATGAATCAGTGGGTGATTTTTCTTTTTTTTGATCAACCACTGATTTATGTAATAACCAGTTATTGGAAAGTATTTGTTGGATACCAGTGTATCTGAAATAGGTAGATTATAGTATTGCATTCTTCTATTACCACTGACAATTGAAGAGATACTGAGTAAGTATTGATGCCTGGCAGATTACCTGGTTAGTCTAATTAGGTTACATTCTACTAATATTCATGCTTCATGTGAATTTACTAAGCATTACTGTCTCCCATTTTAGAGGATTCATTTTCATAACCTGGCATAGAATATACTGAAAATGCACAGGGATCCACTTTAGAATTAATTAATAAACTTTTTCAATTTATTTAAACTAAAAACAATAGCAACAAAAAAGCAGTTTACCATTTCTCCTACTCCCATCACCCCTCCCTCTTCTGGCAACCACCAGTCTGTTCTCTCTGTCTATGAGCTTGGTCTTGATGTCGTTATTGTTGTTTTAGGTTCCACATATAAGAGAGATCATACAGTGTTTGTCTTTCTCTGTCTGACTTATCTCACTTAGCATCATGCTCTTGAGCTCTATCCATGTTGTCACAAATGGCAAGATTTCATTGTTTTTTATGGCTGAATAATATTTCCTTGAGTGTGTGTGTATCACAGTTTCTTTATCCATTCATCCTCGATAGAACTTCGGTTGTTTCCATATCTTGACTATTGTAAATAATGCTGCAGCGAGCATGGGGGTACATACATCTTTTCAAGTTAGTGTTTTTGTTTTCTTTGGATAAATACCAAGGAGTGGCATCCTGGATCATATGGTAGTCTTAATTTTTTGAGGAACTGTCATACTGTTTTCTATAGTGGCTGCACCAATTTTACATTACCACCAACTGTGCACAAGGGTTCCCTTTTCTTCACATCCTCACCAACACTCATTATTTCTTGTCTTTTTGATAGTAGCCATTCTAACAGGTGTGAGGTGAAATCTCATGGTGATTCTGATGATTAACGACACTGAGCATCTTTTCATGTACCTGTTGGCCATCTGTATGTCTTTGGAAAAATGTCTATTCAGATCTTCTGTCCATTTTGTAATTGGATTGGTTTTCTTTTTGCTTTTGCTATTGAGTTGTATGGGTTCTTTGTATATTTTAGATATTAGCCCCTTATGAAATATTATTTACAATTATTTTCTCCCATTCAGTGGGTTACCTCTTTGTTTTGTTGGTGGATTCCTTTGCTGTGCAGAATGTTTCTCTTTTTTTGTTTTTTTTTTTTCAGTACGCGGGCCTCTCACTGTTGTGGCCTCTCCCGTTGCGGAGCACAGGCTCCGGACACGCAGGCTCAGTGGCCATGGCTCACGGGCCTAGCCGCTCCGCGGCATGTGGGATCTTCCTGGACCGGGGCATGAACCCGTGTCCCCTGCATTGGCAGGCGGACTCTCAACCAGTGCACCACCAGGGAAGCCCTGTTTCTCATTTTTAAAGGAATAAGGTGGACTGAATAACAGTTTTGTTTTCAGTGTTGCTATCATCAGATATTAACAGGCTTCTTGTTTTTCCTTGGTTCAGTCCTTTTCTCCAATCTGTAGCAGTAATGCTCAGGGAGCAATGATGGTGGTGTGAAAGGGACTGCAGCTGAAGGCAATGTGTAGCTGTAGAGCTGGCCATTTATATCGCTACACTATAGTAAGTACTTTATTGCCAGTAGATACAAAAGATAACTAGTTAGCTTTTTCATGATGCAGCATGACTTCTTTCTCCCCTGATCTACCAGTGTGATCATGAAGATTGGTTTACTTTCCCCATGCACTTGACCAAGAAGTTGTAGGATGAAAGGCAGGTAAAAGCAGCAGTAACACTACATGCCATTCTCTTATCCTATACTCTTGACCTGACCTTTTCAGCCAACTGACTCTCCTCCCTACTTATGGAAATACTCCAGGCTCTACAACAGTTATGAGGTTCCATATTGCTACTCCATGAAATGCCTTAGACTAGGGCTTTGTCAGTTAGCTTTGCTGTGTAATAATCCACCCCCAAAATTAGTGGCTTAAAATAACAAATATTTTTGGTTTACAATTCTGTGCATCAGCTATTTGGGCAGGGCTCAGCTGGATGGTTCTTCTGCTAGTCTTGCTTGGGTCACTCATGCAATCACAGTTATTTGGAGGCTTGGCTGGGGCTGGATGATCTGAGATGGCCTTGCTTATATATCTGGAGGTTGGTACTGGTTGTTGGCTGGACTACATGTCTCCAACAGGCTAGCACAGGCCTTTCCATGTGGGAGGGATGCTCCAAGAGCAAAGCTTGATGTACAAGTACTTTTAAAGCCCTATTTGCATCATGGATGTTGCTGTCCCATGGCCAAAGCAAATCACGTGCCAAATGTAGAACAAATATGAGAGGGATTCCAGAGCCCAAATCAAGCATCTGGCAAATTTCTTCTCAATTCACCTTCCCAGCTGCACACTTCCTCCTTATCTCCCAGCCCTTTGTTCCACTTCTGTTCAGCCCTCAGCTTTGGGGTCCTGTTCTGGTAGACCTAAGAGCTTGGTTGTCCTAGTCTACCTCTTCATCTCATATTTATAGCTTATCTCTCTCTTCTTTCTTTGGCTTGTTTGGACTAGTCCTGTGGTCACTGGCCATGGAGTGGACTTCCTCTCCTCAACACTCATATTCTCACACTCTCTTCTTCTTGCTCACCCATGAGTATGGACAGTCTCAGCCATATCATGTCTGAATACTCAACCCTAAATAAGGGAACAACAGAAATGTCAGGAAAATATAGATAGTTAACCTTTGCACAAATTATTCTCTCCCACTTGCCTTTTGGGGGTGGGTAGGGGAAAGGTGATAAGCTGACTTCATTTTAAATCACACTTCATTTCTTTATTTTCTGTTTCTCTTTGCTTAAGCACATGTATGAAGAGACAGTATGAATTATAGTGCCAACAGGAAGAAAGAATAGTGCTATATGTTACACAGCTGGGCTGTGGTAAGGAGACCAGTGTGTGGAGTTAGAAGGCCAGACTTGAGTTCCCATAGCAACTTACCGTGTCATCTTGGGGAAGGGTCTATACCTGTAAACTGGGTATTACACATTTGGAAGTATTGTTGAGAGATTGTAATGGCATTTTATATAGATATATGAAATCACTTAAACACCCCAAAACTTTACAAGTTCTTTGAACACTTAACTGTTAGCCAAAGCCTTGATGCCTTAAATGAATAAGCCCAAATTGAAAGCAGCTGAGGTACAGAGCACAGCTGGATGACAGAACCTTATGATATCCCACAAAAGCATATGACCCCTCATTTTTCAGTGTTTTAGATTCTCCTTTTTGTGTTAGGAAATGACGAGAAGTATCATTTTATAGGGCCTAGGTTTGAATATAGACTTGGCCATTTAGAGACTGTGAGACCTTTGACCATAGTTTTCTTTTTTGTTTTTAGAAGTATCTTTTTAAAAAAATTAATTTATTTATTATTTTTGGCTGCATTGGGTCTTCATTGCTGTGCGCAGGCTTTCTCTAGTTGCAGTGAGCGGGGGTTACTCTTCGTTGCGGTGTGCACGCTTCTCACTGCAGTGGCTTCTGTTGTGGCGAAGCACAGGCTCTAGGCATGCGGGCTTTGGTAGTTGTGGCACGTGGGCTCAGTAGTTGTGGCTCTTGGGCTCTACAGTGCAGGCTCAGTAGTTGTGGCGCATGGGCTTAGTTGCTCTGCGGCATGTGGGATCTTCCCGAACCAGGGCTCTAACCCATGTCCCCTGCGTTGGCAGGCGGATTTGTAACCACTGCGTCACCAGGAAGTCCTGACCATAGTTTTCTTAATTGTTATCTGGATGTGATAATATTTCTGACACGTGTGGGTGTGAATCAAATATGCCGTGTAGACTGTTTAGCATTTGAAAATCTTCTATCAGGATAAGTTCTGGTTGAAATACCCGCAGTGGTCATAAGTGCTGCCCTTTGACCTGGAGCTGAGCACAGAGAGAGGTACGTACCCATTCTCACCCGGGAAGCAGCTTCAGACCTGTGCAACTGGACGTGACACCATGAGATTCCCCTCCTCCCTCGGGCTCCAAACTTTCAAGGCAAGATGTGGCTTTGATCTTGGGCCCTATGCAGAAAATCTCCGTTGGCAAGCCTAGCCATGACAGCTTGGCTCTGTAGTGGCAACTTTCTGTAGACAACACTGAAAAAAAATCTAAACGGCAAGTACTCTGGAGAAGACTTGATGAGGGTAACCAGGTGTATGCTGAGAATGCAGCTGGAGAGAGTTGAAACTGTGCCAGATAGCTTCACATTTTAAAAAGGAGAAAAAATGAAACCACCTTTCGGAGAATCCCTGGTAGTGGCTCCACTGAGGTAGTCTTGGTTAACCAGGGACACCAAGTTCCCTCCACTGATTGCCTCTGGTTAACTTTCTCTGCAACTTGACAGAAAGGAATGTGACAAGTTCTGTCTCTGAGCTCACGATCAGGCAAGACAGGGCTGTGCTTGTCCTTATTGACCCAGGAGACGAGGAAACCAATTAAAACTTCTTCTCACATGTCATCCTCCAATGGTGGTATCAACATAATGATGATGTTCTGGTCCAGAGTGTCCACGGAGTAGGTGCTAGTGATTTCTCATAGTTTGGATTTGGCCCAGCCCAAATGATCATTTAGCGGGTAGTTGGAAGGCTTAGGAAGAAGGACTTGCTTCTGCCTCACAAAATATCCTAAAGGAGGCAGGCTCTGAGGCTCCGAGGAATCCAGCCCTTCTTGGATTCATTGGCATAGGGTGGCTGAAGCTTCTTGAAGCCTGCAGACCCTTTGCCCAAGAATTTCCCATGATCAAGATATTTGAATGAGTCTGCCTCTCCATGGCCTCCTGTTAAGGGGTGGATCCAGATTTTGTGGAGTATGAAGCTTGCATAATTTGAGGAGCCCCTCTTAAAGGCAAAGACTATAATTACAAATGCAAAATTAGGTATGGAGATGAATGTTTATTTGGAATAAAAAATACATCAAAGCAAATTAAAAATTTTTTAGGTTGACGGATACTGCACATTAAAATATTTAGAAAACGATCTCCTTTATACTAAACGTATCTTTAAGAACTTTTTTCTATTTCTTTTCTGCAAATTCCCTTATAAGTTCATTATGTAATTAAATTTTGTAGTATTTTCTATAGAGTAGATAATTCCATCTAATTGAAAATTGATTTTTATTTTTAATATTTAGGGATGTTTCTTTCAGTTTCACCATTCATTATTGGTAATTTCACCACTGAATTATTGGTAAAAGTTTTAGAATTACTCAATTTTGGGAAAACTTACACATTTCTCTCATCTATGAGCTAAAAGATTTCAAGACATTTCAAGTTAGTTGTGTTTGAGTACGTGTGTGTGTACATACTCAGCAACTTAATATTAAATATTCTCTGAATTGATAAGTTCATTAACTGTTTTATCATCATTTTTACGTGGGTCCCCACATGTGTGTCAGCATGGTGGGTGGTAGGAATATTACTGCAAGCCATTCCTACTGGTGCTGTTGTAGTAACAGACACAGAAATGACTACAAGCCACAGAAACAGACCCACTGAATCCTAATTCAATGCCACTCCTTCACCATTTCCTCTTAGGTCCCCAGAGTTACTACTCCAGCTACTCCAGCTACTCCAGCATCATCCTACTCAAGCAGAAGTGTGACAGAAAAAGTCCTACCAGAGAAAGACAATGCTCTTAACTGATTGCGGTTCAAGTAACCTACGTTTGCAGGTTTTATGAAAATATGTGACCATGTGACTCTATTACCAGGGCCTTTCCCGGGACCCTGGAAAGGGCCTATGTAAGTGTGCAGCCCTCACGCACAAGCTCTGTTAGCTCTGTGGCACGTTTACGTACGAAGATTTACTCACATTAGACTGGGCCTACTTCCCTGGATGGTAGAATGCAAGGCTTCCCATCACTAGTCACCAAATGTTGAGGCATGACTGGGACTTCAAGCCAACTCCGTTGCCCAGTGTTTCCCTAACTTGAAGATCTTGCCAGTTTTGAGTTCCATTCCTTCACATTTTCACCTTCATGAAGTAGATGAAGAAAAGGTGAAGCTTTACGGAATTTGTCTCTAAGAGGGAAATAGGTTTGGCCTGGACTTTGCCGTCCAGAGCAGAAAGGGCTTCCCCTGGGTTCTCTAGGGCCGTTGTCCACATAAATACTTCTAACCACCTCATGTCAACACATCAGCGCCATTTTGGTAGCCTACTCTCTTGCAGTCTCACAAAAGAAATACTGTGCCAGCGAGCAAGAGTGATCAGCTGTCTGGCTGCCCCCCTAGAACTAGCACCTGGCTTGAGGCTTCTGGACGACCTGATGGGCGTGAGTCCTAGTGCTCCTTGGAGCATCCAGTGGGTCCCCTGTGTGGGGCAGAGGATTGGAGAGAACCTTGAAGGGGAGAAACCAGGACTGTGGCTGAAGCCCATGCAGGTCCAAGTGAAGGCATGGGGAATCCTACCTGAATGACGCTGTTGGCCCCTAGGCAGTCCTGGTACTGAACTACGACTGAAAAATTTTTGAGGAAGACACTCCAAAGCACGCGGGCCCCTGAGGTGCCTCTGCCTGGGTCAAAGGGCAGCACTTGTAGAGTACTGGCAAGATTCCTTTTTTTTTTTCTTTCTTTCTTTTTTTAATGTATTGGTAATGACTGTGAAGGATCCAAAGATAGAACCTGCTGGAAAAGGCAAGTTTTCCCTGAAATTGTTCACTGTCATTTTAATTGGTTTTATTTAAATGATTTTCTTGAAGAGTGTGGTGACTGAACTTTAAGAAGTAGTAAGTGTGTTTTGTCTTGGGTGATGAAATACATTAATGTTTTGACTCCTGGCCACTTAAACCTGCTGTATTTCAAGCTTACCTCCTTGGTGAGACCTCCTTTCTCATCTTTTCCATGTGCCCCTTTTCCCATCATCCTCATTCCAGTGATCCTTTGTGGTCATTCCTGGATGTCATTGGTTGAAGATTTGAAAGATTGATAACTTTGTTGTCCATTGTCCTGTCTTTGTTTAGGAAATGGGGCGTGATGTTGGCAAATGGAAACCCACAATGGATGAGGATGCTTGGACCCTCTTTAACTAGTTTTTCCCTCTTTGGCTTGTGAGCTTGCCTTTTCATTGTCTTGGTCTTGCTCCCTCCCAGGGTCCGGTGCTTGTTCTTGTATATGATGTTGAAATAGCTTGTGTATGAACAGTGCTTGAAGGAACTTAGTTTGGAAAATATAAGGTTGATGGAAAATATGTGAGCTTCAACCATCTGAAGGGCCATCACATAGAAGACAAGAATGACTTATTCTTTGTGACTCCCAAGTAGCTAAATGGAGACAGTGGGTGGGAATTCGAAGAAGATTCAATCCCTGGGGAAAGAAAAACTCTCTTCTTATGGTTGTTATAGGTAGAATGAGCTTCCTTGTGGTGGCCCTTTGGCAGATATGTTAGGGACTGGATTCAGACATTGGTTGGATTTGGAGTTCAACTGACAAGCTGAAGTATGAGAAAATTGGATGACATCCCGTGGTTAGAGAGCACCGTCACAGAGTAAGGGCAGCCCTTTTATTTCATTTTTATTTTCTCCTGGAAATGGCATCCTGAGTCTTTGACTCTTGTGTGCTGCATCCACCATCACGTGTTTAGCCCCTGTATGCTCTGCTGGCATGCATTCGCTGGCAAGGACCCCGTTCTCTCTGCTGACACTGGCTAACTCTTCTCATTGATAGGCCCCTGGTAGTCATGCCTCAGTTCACAACCTGCTGAATCAGCTTGCCTAGGGCTCAGCTCTCTGTATGTGGCTTGGGAGCTGATGTGTGGACTAGTCCTTCCCAATGCCTGTGATTCCCTGAATCTGTGACTCTTGCCTTATTTGGTTTGGGGTCTCAGTGTTTATCTTGACCGAACAGTGGGTCCCACTGAGGGGATGGATCATGGAATACTCTCACCACTATGCCCCACCTTTTCTTTTTCATTCTGTCCTTCATAGAATATTGATTTCACAACAGATTCTCAGGAAATGCTTTCTGACCTCCCTGGCTTCACTAAAACTGTCCTAACCGTTTGTCTTCTCCTCCTAGCTTTGTGCTCCTTTTCACCCAATCCAGTGTCTCATTGCCACCAGTGAGGCCACTGAGCAATGCTTAGCTCCACAAGAGGCTGTCAGATCGTAAAGGATGCTGCTAATTCCTGTTTGCGTCCATACCATTCCCACGTTTTAATGATGAATTTCTCCCTAAAGGAGAACGAATATATTTCTGATGAGGCCTTTGGAAGTAATTTCTTGCTTTCACTACTAGAAAAAATAAAGTTTTATGGAGCTGCATATTGTAAAATATTTTACTACGTGGAATCTACCCTTCATCATTTAAAACAAAAATAGAACTATATAGGAAAGAAAAGTACAGTGAAACAATTAAGCTCATGCATTCTTTCTTAAGTGATCTGGACTTAACCTCACCTGCCCAGAGAAAAGCTGGGCTGTGTCCCAAACAGTAGGAGGGGAAAACTAGCCATGCCAGACACCCACAGCAAGTTGATTTCAACCCTCACCCACGTCTTGTCCTGGGAGCAGGCAGGACTCAATCAGCTGCTAGGCTGTGCCTGCCAGGTATGGTCTGTGCTCCTTGCTAAGCCTTTTGTCTTTCTGGACCAAGATCCTTAACCTTTGTCACATCACTGACTTGGAGTGCCTGCTTGATCACCTGGCAGAAGTGACACCAGCTCTGGAGTACCTCAGCCTGCTGGGAAATGTGGCATGTCCCAACGAGCTAGTCAGCCTGGAAAAGGATGAGGAAGACTACAAGAGATACAGGTGAGTATCTAGGGGTTTGAGCATGGTGTGAGAAGGGAAGAATGACATCTTTGGGGAGATAATATTGTATTCTGGGGTGCATAGTAGATGTCTGGTAAGTATCAGTGGCCCCTTCATGCTGTATTAAACTTTCCCCCTTGGGTACCCTATAGCCAGGGTCTCCCTTCATTGAGGGTAACAAGAGTCAAGAAACATGAATAGATGTTGTGTGGTATAGGCCAGGCATTGACAAACTTTTTTGTAAAGGGCTGGATATTAAATATTTTATGCTTTGAAGGTCATATGTTCTCTGTTGCAGCTATTCAACTCTTCCATTATAGTGCGTAAGTAGCAATGAACAGTTGGTAAATGAATGGGCAATGCCATGTTCCAATAAAACTTTATTTACAAAAACATGCAGCAGGCCAGGTTAGACCCGTGGGCTATTTTTTGCTGGCCCCTGCTCCTTGTCGTAAGATCTTCCTGTCTGCTTCTGAGTCACTATTTAGAGAGAGGGTACTTCCCACAAAGGTTTAGGGAGCTTATATACAATCCCAAGAGGAAATCCCATGAGGCGTATGGCTTTGTTCCATAAAGCTATGCCTCCGTGTCCACCAACAATGGGATTTGATGGGCTCCAGGTAGAAATGCTTTTTTTTCTTCTCTCAACTTCTGAACCATCTGCTTTGAAATACCTGATCCAAACTCACTTCTCCTTAGGGAGTCTTTTTGATCTAACCCATTTTACTAAACTCATTTTTCCTCTACACTTGGAATTCTGTATGCTCTTGTTCTTGATTATTGTTTTGTAAATGTTTTGAATGATCTTTTCATATGTGTAGTGTAGCTTTTCTCTCCATTATGATGTGAGTTCTCAATAACACCCCACCTGAATCAATGTGGGAGGGAGGGAGGGAGGAAGGAAGGAAATGTAAGGCAGGTAGGACTACTGGAAAATAAGTTTGGGAGGATTGGGGAGAAAGGATAACGGTTCGAGAGGAACTGGTTCTGTTGGGGCTCAGATTTTTAAATCTGTGGTGACTCACGAAGGAATGTAGTTGAGGGCATACATTTTATATAAAGGTAAAGCTGTAAGAAATAGTGAAGGTTATTGAACACTGTATGTTAAAAAAAACGTACATATACATATACATGTTAGCAAGAGTACAGCAGAAATTCAGCTGTACTTCTTTACTGGGAAGAATATTGTAGGAATCTTAGACTATTTTTAAGCCATCTTAGAATAAAGCTCTATCCCTACTTCAAAAGAAATGAACTAACTCTTTTTTCCTCATGAAGATTTTTATTTGGGAGGTGATACTGTCAATTTGAATATGATTTCTATTAGGAGAAATATGGTTAATATCCAACGAGTGAATAGTTAAAATTTCTAAATCAACCTGTTAAGTTAATCACTTAGAATTTAATTTTCTTCTTTAACGTTACTCTTATCAACTTTGAGTAATTTAACGGCTTGATTTCAGCTATGAAGGGGTCATTTAAAACATTTTATCTTCTGGCAGCAACTTATTATAAGATATATCTTAGAAGGGTCAGGAGGTACAAGAAAGTTCTCTCAGTTAACATTTTTAGTAAACCAAGAATTGTTTGGGAAATTCTCATTTGTTTTTTGACTTTTTTCTTTAGATTTCTGTTTTTAATGCTTTAAAATCGTCCAATAAATTTTATATATGTACATATACATGCATGTGTGTATATGTGTGTATGCACACATTCACACACATTCATTCTTTCATTCACTTATTCACGGAGTTATATGTGAATTGAACTGTAGGTGCATTTTTTTTTAGAATGAGAGTAATAGAGTGAGGAAAATCTCCCACTCCACCTTACTGTATTCAGTCTCAAAGAGAAGGTTGTAAAGGAAAAAGAAAAGCTAATACTACTTTTGTTGTTATTGTAACTAGTCGCATTGGAAAAAATACTTAGATCCATGGTGTAAGGGGTCAGTTCAAAAGATCTGATGTGGATCAGTGACCCTTAACCAAGGCTATACTTGTGTATCATCCAAGACGTTTTGATTCATTTAGTGCCAAATGCAACAAAATAGTCAATAGGTGACTTTGATGCTCAGTCAAGAACTACTGGACTAAGGGGTACTTAAAGTCCCTGTCGGCTCTGGTGTTCTGAGATACTGTCCTCCCAAGCAGTTACAGTTCCCCTTTGACCATCTCATACCATTTTATATATTCCATCATGTATATTTCTCTGACTACTTCATATATGTCGACATCCAGAGAATGGCTTCCAGAAAGTCAGGACTTTGTCTTCTTGCCCTTTGAAGCCTTATCAATACTGAAAGTAGTGCTGGCCGTGTAATAGGGACTTGGTAACTGTTTACAGGAGGTGGCTTGAAATTACTGTTCCATCTGAGAAGCTGAGTACTTGTAGAGAAATGCAGGGCCCTTTGGGCACCTTGGGTGCCCACTGCCTATTTAGAATTAGATCCACTTGGATGTCAACAAACGCAGTTAACAAGCAAGGAACTATCCTTCAGAATCTACCCAAGTGTTGGTCATTGGGTCATGATTCTTTAGGGAGGGCTTGATTGTAGACGAGTGATCCTTCTCCTGGGCTGGCCTGGGTACCCTCCAAGCATACCTTCCCTACTCCAGGTTTGTTAACCCCTGGAAGCCGTGGAGGGCTGGGGCTGGGGAGGCTGTGTGTTAGTGCACATATGTCAAGGTTGCCATGAGGAGCTGGATTCTAGAGGCCACACACAGCCGAAATCACATCTGGTCAGAACTACCTTAGAAAATCCGTAAGTCACCCACAACACCGGCAAAATGCTCACCCTCTGAGAGAAACAGGAACTAAGAGCAGTGGAGGGCACATTCAACGTGGCCCCACCCAGTTATACATCGACTGCACGGCCTCTGATGCTTGAGTGGAGTGGCAGGCCTGTTCTCTAGCAATTCAAGATTTTTTATTTCTTTTACTTATTTTTTATTTCTGCTTTAACAAGCACTGTCCCCCTTGCATTTGGGTGAGATGAATGGGTGGATGAGGCAGTTCTGTTCTGTGGTCTGTAAGCAGCCCTGCTTTGTTCATCCTGGAGTCTGTGCTTCATTTGCCCCTGAGAAATTTTAGAGTTTCACAGTAAGACTTCTGAATCCTGAGTTCCTGTGGCATTTGGGTTTCTACAAAACAGTGTAGCCACCGTTTGTTTCCTTTTGGTAAAATATTTTCCTGGCCCTTCATCCACAAAGCGTGAGGTCAGCCTGCCTTCTAGCTGTTACCCAGAGCCTAATAGTAGGGCCCCTATGTAAATTTATGGGACATTTTCACTCGAAAATTGCTTAAAAAATGAATGATACTTCTGCAGTTTACTGTTTTTCACTTTAAGTACATTTTCTGACAATATGTCTTCTATTAATCATTTAAGCAGTAGTAGGAGCCTTAAAGGAGTGTATTCAGAAGCAAGAACCCATGGTTCATTTAGTGCTGTCTGAAAAAATTTCACATTGATTGGCATCCTCTGTGGTTATGTGATGTAATATTTATAATATGTCACCCAGCCATACATCAAAACAAGTACGTCTCTTGTTTCATTTTCATGAGATATGTTGATTTCAGAGAGGTCAGTCCAGTTTCAGGTCACATGGTGGGCAACCACTGGACCAGAAATGGGAAGTGACCAGATTTATGGAGCTATTGGAAATGGACCCACAGTTGCTTCAGTTTCTACTGATGCTTTCCTCCCCTCCCCGCCCCACATCACCCCTTTTCCTTCCTCACTTACCCCTGTGTACCCAGTTGGATTTTCTTGGCACACATCCCAGCAGTAAAATGGGCCCCTTAAATCCATGAGTGAGCATGAACATACTCCCAAGTTGTTGAGCGGTGCCCTGGTCCTGCTGGGGCAGGAACTAAACTGAGCCTGGGGTTTCTCTGTGCCGTTCATCACAGCTCATAGCTGTTAACATGGTGAGCTGTTATAGCTCACCGTGTTATTACAGGCGCTGAAACCTGCCTTTGCTTTGCCAGGTGTACACAGTGGGCTGCTATTTTGGAATGAATGTTGAATGGAGGTGCATGTTGAATGGTGGTGCTGGACCTGAAGGTCCAGCAGCCTTCAGGACTGGGGCAGGAAAGGATGGGGAAGCCGAGCTGAGCCGGGGGGCCACCACTGTACTAAGGTTCCCCTTGGGGCCTCCGGTGGATTTGAATACTGGCCAGACAATAAATGAAGTATGGGGAACTTGGATGCCCAGGACGGTCTATTTCTTGTCTTCCTCTGTCATGCTTTTCTTTCCTCTTACTGCAGGAAAGACAGTAGAGTGGAAGTCAATGGTGCCCAAGTGCTAGACCTCAGGCATCAGATAAGGGAGTTGGTCTCATGGTCTCTTAATGCCCCTTCCTCCACTAAATCCTTCTGTCACTAAATCCTTCATTCTCTCCTGCCACTCCAATCTCTGGTTGGCTTCTCCTTCCTCCCTCCTCCTCAGTAGGCCCCTCTGTATTCCTTACAACTTGAAATCATTTAAAACGTGACACCCTTTCTTTGTTGCCTACCAGGGAGCAGCCCTGGGGCCTGCCCAGTGTCTGTCTCACTCAGCCAAGGGGAAGGAGGGAGGGACCTGCCATCGTCTGCTGGCTGTCCTGAGCTACCACCATTTCCCAGCCGTAGAGGAGCTGTAAAACTTGTGGCTTACATAACCCAGCGAGCATTCTCCAGCTAATCTGCAATCTGGGCTTTGAAGATCACAAGAAAGCAAAGGTCACGACCCAGAGATCAAAGTGACAGAAGGCCACAGCGTAATTGCTGGTGACCCTCTGTCGAGGGCCTTGGTCTGTCCTGTGGGTGTATTGTTTGCACTGAGACTTCAAACGTGCTGCCGGTGAACTGTGAGGGAAGTCAGCTGGCCTTGGCCGGTTGTCAGGCGTTCGTTAATGCTGTAGGTGAGCTCACCTCAACTCATTAGAGAGCATTGTCATCTCTCCACTCACAGTGTTTGTTCATCCCTCTGTGGTCTTTATTGACTTTTCCTCACGGTTCTCCTTTACCTGGAGATGTGAGGGGGTGGTTAGACAAGGAAACTGGAGTAATAAGAAAGGAGGATATGGATGCATTTATTGTAAATTAACTTGGAGGCACATGGAATTCAAGCCAGCTAAAGCTTAGAAGAGGCTGGGGCAGCATGTAGCCCTTTCCCTTTATGGCACAGATGGAGAAATTGAGGCTCAGGAAGGTGGCAGAGACTGAGCCAAGATCACACAGCAAGCGAAGCCCAGAACCTGGGCTCTTTCCTCTGCCCCATTAGTCCCCACGCTTTTTGTTGGGAAGACCTCCCTCTTGTCGTTTTGTCCGCTCCCCCCCCACCACCCCCCAGCACTTGAAAGCTTTGGTCTCTTCCATAAGCCGCATTTAAGCCGCTGCTAACTTTGTAAAATTCGTCAGAGACCTTTAGCTGTTGGTCAGTGCTTTTGATCAGCATGAGGTAAGCAGCGTTACCAAACTGGGTTGATGTCATCCAGTCAAGAGCAAAGAAGCTTGATGTTTTGTTGGCATGTCCACGCTTTTCTGTTAAGCTTTTGAAAGTTTGAGAGCAGTTCATGGATCACCCCTTGCTGCCCTCGGGGCTGGGGCACCAGTCACCAGGTCTCTCCCCTTCCCATGCATGGGAGCAAGAAGGCAGCAAGAAGCGATAGGAAGAAGCATTGAGTGCTGTAAAAGGAAGGAAGTGGGGAAAATCCCAGTGACGCCACATCCAGTTCCCTCAGGATCTGGAAATTTGGTGTTACTTGAGTAGAGTCTCCTCAGAGGATGAAACATGGCAGCCAGCCCCAGGAGCAGACATCAGAGATCTGTCTTGGTGTTCCTGTGGTTGTGCAGAGGGCCTGGGGAGCAGCCAGCTCCCCCAGGGAAGCAGATGTGGGCAGAAGACAAGAGCATCCTCCCTTCCCTTTGAAGTCTAGATGAAAAATGCGAGCTTTGGGATTTCGGTAGAGAAAATTGATTTGGGAGCGAACAAATAAACAAACAAAAAAGCCTTTCTGCTGTTCCTTTTGTCCCCCCTACCAGTTGTAGGTAACCAGTTACTTCCTAAGAGAAGTTCTTTCAGGAAGCGGAGCATCCTCTATGAAAAGAGAGAGAACCCGAAAAGCTCTGTGTGGGGCTCTCACTTTTGGAGGATCTGTTTGCAGACAGAGACAGATGGGTCTTTGAACACCTTCCCAGGGTCCCTGGTCTCCTCTTGATAACCTCACCTTCCGTATCACAGCCAGGAGGGCCCCTGATTTCACTCCCTACCCCTCCCAGCCCTGCGGCTTTCTCCCAGCCACCTTGGGAAGGTCAGGAAAGTTGGCATTGCCCTCTGGAGCAGGGGACGTGAGCCTGAGAACTTAGACGGATCTCTTTTCATTAATCAGTGCCCTGGCTTAACAAGCAGTTTTATAAATCTGAAGCTGTCTCCGGGTGCTGCAGGATTTATAGAGGGGGGTTTCTGCCATAAAGTGGTTTATGATGGCTGCCTTCTGTGTTATTAGTAGCTGTCTCTTCCTTCAACCATTGCTGTTTGATAATAGCTTTAAAACACCCAGAATTACTTACCTGCAAGCCCCATTCCCGATAGCCCCTGTTGACAGTCTGAATAAGTTTACTGCCCTTTTGTTGTACTTTACCTTCAAAACAAACTGATTGAACCATCAATAGCTCGTGGAAGCTGACAGAGGCATGTCATCTGGACTAGCCCTGGTGATTGCAGGTTATCTGGGGGAGTTAACCTTCCTGCATTGTTAACTGAAATGTTTTATGTACTGTGCAACTTTAGGATATGGCTGTGATAACCCCAGTAACTAAGTAATACATCACAGTAAAGAGTTTTTGGTGCAACAAATAACCCTGGATTAAATTTACAAGGGTTGAATTGATATTGTAAAAGCCTTCATTCTGTGGCTTCGGGAATCCTCTCTTGTATTTTTATGGCAAACTTATATTATACTCAGGATTGAAGCTGCAGCTTTTGACACCCTGCCATGACCTAGAACAAAGGGAAATAGATCTCCCAAGACCAGAATGGGACAGGCAGGCAGAAAGCCCACTGGACTTATCTCTTGGCAGTAATGTTTGGAGCCAGTTCCAAACCACCAAGGTACAGGAAGGTCTGGTAGATGTGGCTGCTGTCTGGGCGCTGGGTACCACAGACATTGGAGCAGGACAGACCATTAGCAGAACTGGGAAGGAGACTCTTGGTGGCCTTACCAACCTCATAATTCCAAAACTGTTATTCCTCGTGATGTTATTTTCACTTGCACAGTGGTTCGCAGCATGCCTAGTAGCATCAGCCTCACCTGGGAACTTATTAGGATGTGAATTTTGTGTGTGTGTGTGCGGTACGCGGGCCTCTCACTGTTGTGGCCTCTCCTGTTGCGGAGCACGGGCTCCGGACGCGCAGGCTCAGTGGCCATGGCTCACGGTCCCAGCCACTCCACGGCATGTGGGATCTTCCCAGACCGGGGCATGAACCCGTGTCCCCTCCATCGGCAGGCGGACTCTCAACCACTGTGCCACCAGGGAAGCCCTAGGATGTGAATTTGAGACTTCATTCCAGATGTAGTGAATCAGAAACTCTAGGGGTGGGGCCCTGCGATGTGTTTCAACAAGGCATCTGGGGGATGCTGATGCCCCCTCAAGTTTGAGAACAACTGAGCTAGAATATAAGCTCATTGAGAGTAGAGACCTTGTCTGTTTTGTGCATCACCTTATTCTCAGTACCTAGCGCAATTCCTGGCAGGTGGTAGCTTCTTAATAATTATTTGTTGGGTGAGTGAATGTGTAAGTAAATGAAAGAAGACATCTCTTAAGACACGAACTTGGGGCCCTGAGCTGAGTTTCTGACTGAACTATCTGGGACAAGCCTTCCTGGTGCCTCTCAAACATCTTTAAGCATCGACCACCTGGAAACCCCAGGCTGGCCAACGGGATGGGAGTCAAGTCACCTCTAGTTTCAGGGGTGACTGGCAACCTATCCCATGGGTGTTTCTTTGGTTCTAAAAGAAGAGTGCTCTGAAAACAGCAGCTCTTTGTCATCTAAAATTTTTAACTAGCTTAAAAGCCAGCACTTCTCTCTCTCTCCTTTGATTTCAGGGCTGTGATCCAAAGTGGGGCAAAATGACAATGTGCTGTCTGTTGTCACCGTGGTTCCTGCCAGCCCTGTGAAGACATCTTTCATTCCATCATTAAACACTGGCTGATTTTCTAATACTGATGTTTTCTTCCCCTGAATATTCATCTTTTCCCACCCTACACTTAGTGGGTGTCTTTACTCCTTTGAGCGTCACTCCTGACATATTGTTTCCATCTGTACGTGTCTTTATTTGAAAGAATCTGTTGTCATCAAGACTTTGCTGCTACAAGCAGAAGATGGAAGTTTTTTCTGACGCTGACTGAGGCCAGTGGGAGTTCTCCTGGAGGATAGAAAGGTCATTTGGGCCTTTGTAGAACTTTTCTAATTTAGGGTAAGCTTAGGCGGCATTTGGAGAGGGAAGTGCTCAGGGAGAAGCAGGAAAGAAGGTAGTGCATAATTTGAGGCCAGGGGGGAAGCAGGAAGTAGATCGTCAAATTTCCAGGACCTCAGATGTTGGTGTGGAAGTTTCAGGGGAGGAAAAGGATATGCAAGATAATTTAGAGTATTTTGACTTTAAAAAAGAGTAATATGAAGGCTGTGATCAGAGGCCTCTAAGCTGTTGTCTCTGGCACCTGAGTGATCAGCTAAATCTTTTACCTGGACAAGCATATGCGAGGCCATGGGGTGATGTGAGACCACCTGATGAATGGGGAAGCTGGCCTTGGGAACCCAAGGCTTTGCTGAGGCGGGAGGCCTGCTACACACCCCAAGTAACATGCGCACTGAGAAAAAGCTCAGTGCTTGGGCTGCTTTAGGGCTTGGTTCTTTGAAGCCTTCTTGAGATTTCCTGTTCCTCTTTCTTTGTGCTCCCAAAGCTACTTTGTGTATAACCTCAAACTTGGCACTTGCCTATGCTGATTTCTAATTTCTTTGTGTGAGTCTTTCTTCCTCATTACACTAAGACCCTCTTTAAGAGCAGGAACCATGTTGTAATCACCTCTGTATACCTAGGGTCTGGCACGTAGTAGGTGCTTAAGAAATATTTGTACAAGTGAAATGAACTGGTATTTTATGGAGTCCGTTCTAATGCTACTTTCCTAAATGGTGTGAGGGTGAGGGGAAAAAAAAAAACCTGGTCCCTGCCTTCAAAAAGCTTATAGTTTAGGTGAGGACATTAACTGAACACCAGCAAAACAGTTAAAAAACAATAAAATGTTAAAGTGCAGGGTGCTGAAAATGCCTCCTGGGAGTGTTGAGAAGGGAGAAAGCAATGCGGGCTGCGGGTGCAGGAGAAAACTTCCTGTGGGTTGGGATTTGGAAGATGAGTGGGTACAGAGGAGGCTGGGTACAGGGAGAAAAAGTCAGATTCCCATGGAAATGATTTACTGCTTTTGATGTTGGGTCCTCAGCTCTTCTTCCTAAGCAGGACAGGGTCTAAACAATGGCTCCTTTGATTGATGGAGTATGGGGGCTTGATGGAGAGTATCTGGGTTGGTGACTACCATTGAGGAAGGAGACGTATAGGCAGGTGTCTATATCTTTTATATATTTATTTATATGTTTATGTACCTGTCTCCTGGCCAGGCAAGTCTTCTTGTCAACTCCATACACCTGCTTGATAGTTCATCACACAAGAGGTCAGTCATTGGGTTATCCTTGGAGGCCGTAATGGCTCCCAAAGACTCTTTCCAGGGGGATGGAGACCATATAGCATTTTGGGGGCTATTAATATCCCTTAGAAACCAACTCTCCTTGTTTCTCCTTGATGGAGATAACCTTCATAGTGCCAGTGTAGAAGTAACTCAGTGATGATGAGAAAAAAGTCCTCAAGACCCCTGTTGGATTCCTCAAGGGAGCATTTCTCAGCTATATGTGTTTCTTACTGCTATCCCAAAGTTGTCCAGGTTATTATTATTATCTTGATGGCAAATTAAAGTTTCCTGTCTCAGCTTCAAAATGAAGATTTGCTGTTATCTCAGAGATGAGAATGATACAGATGACCCATAGGAATGGCAATGACGTTAATGGTATGATCAGGTTGTAGGTTATTTTCACTGAGAACTTCTTGTGTAGCAAAGATGTTGGGTCCATTTTTCAGAATGATAGAAGGTAAACACGTTGATAGGATCTTACTGGCTAATCCAGGTGTGTGTGTGTGTGTGTGTATGTATCTACCTTTGAATCAAGAGCAACCATTGGTGTATATTTTGAAAGTTTAGTTGTGTATCTGTGTAAAATGGAATGATTTGGATTTCCCCAAAGAGTGGTTATTCATTCTTTGTGAAAGAAAAGAGGAGAGGCAGGAACCAAGGTCTAAACTTCTGAAGACCTAACAGTGTAGTTTCCTGCTCATCAGACAAATTGCATGAAAGTTTGAGGCTGTCATCCCAGTCTTCCTGAGTTACCTCTGACTGTTCTCTTCCAGATACTTTGTTCTGCACAAGCTGCCCAATTTGAAGTTTCTGGATGCTCGTAAAGTAACCAAACAAGAACGCGAGGAAGCTTTGGTCAGAGGGGCGTTCATGAAGGTGGTGAAGCCCAAGGTAAGCCCTGTACTGACTGTTCTTTGCAAGGATTTATGCCTCACCTGTTGGGTACTCTTTGACCCTGGAGGAAGTCCTCCTATGTGTTCAGAATGCAGGAGGGATCTCACACCAGGATTTCATCCATGGATATACTGTTGGCCAAACAAGAAGTAGAACTGGGTATAAACTGGGTCGTCCTAGGGGACCTTATTGGTAAGGTGATTTCAGGCAGATGGCTCTTGTACCAATAAAACAGCATCATACACAGCCCAATGGTGACGTTCCTGGGGAGGATTTCGGGCCTCCTGGAAGATGTTTTATTTACAAGGTGGGGCCTCTGCAGGTCTGTAGCTAAGAAAGGAGAAACAGGAAAGCATTGGGCATTTACTGTTTCTCAGGGCGGGTAGGATTCCTCTCGTGCCTCAGAGGGGGCCCTTCTTTCTTGGGACCAAAGGGTAGCTGGGGGAGAGTGATTTTCTCTTGTCCACAGGTGAGGGCTCAATAGCTCTTGGAAATATTGTTGGCAGGGAGGGCGATTATTCTGACAATGTGATCTGGGACTGGTGTGTGCTTCCGTCATGTAGCTCATGGGAATGCTGTTTACTGACCTTTGCTTCGCCAGCTGAGTCTGCTTGGGGGCCATGGGATTGAACGTGGTGTCATCTTAATGACAGCATTGATGAGGCAGGGGAGATTTGGCTTGGGGTCCTGGATTCAGACACAAGGAGATTATTAAAGACATGGGCCTGGGAGGAGCTGGGGTCCTTCAGTGAAGCCTGAGGCTGGGGAATGGACTTGATGACCCCTTTGGAGGTCCCTCACTGCCCTGGAGCTCTGTGGTGCTACGGTCACTTCCTGTGGGATCCTAGCTCGTGTGTTGAAAACACTAGCCCAGAAATCCTTGAGGCCTCGTTTGTCCTCACTGATTGACTTCGAGCGCTCTGCACATGCATTGGAAGTGATTAAGAGGGAAAGAGGAAAAAACAAACAGAACCAAAACAGAAAAATGAAACCTCTTCCATCAAGTTGCTCAGCTGGCAGCAGACCTCAGGCCACTTTCTTTCCCTGAATCCATGAGGTGCAACTTAGTTCCCGTTATGCTGAATACAATTGCTAACAGTTGTGGAAATATATGATATGGAGAGTATAATGCTGGCAGATAAATGTATTGTTACCTGTTTCAGCATGTGGGAAATTAATTGAGTGATTTGCTTCGTAGCTATTAAAGTGTTAACAGTTTTACTAATGGAGGCACCGATTTGATGTATTGCTCATGACTGCCTTTAGTTATTCCAGCTTTTGTGATTTTGTCCAAAAGAAATAATTTATTTCTTGGCCTCCTTTTTTTTTTTTTTGGCTAAAAGATTCCAGAGACAGCCCGTATCACCAAACCAAAGTACGACAAATAGACTGTTTATAGTATCTTGGGTTCCTACCCATCCTGAATTTCCCACCGTCATGTATACATGCATTTTATAGAATAGATGCTATTTCTCCTGCTCTCTTTGTCTTTGACATGGAAGCTCTGGAAATCCGGAGGGTTCGTAAAGATATACCCATCGTATTGGGGTGGGGTGGGGTGTCAATGTCATCCACTACTGTTCTAAGGTTCTTTGTGTCCAGGTATGTGAGTCCTCACATAATCTTCTAACGTGGAAGGAAGGGAATGTTGGCTTACTGTACAGATGAGATAACTCAGGCCTTGAGACGCTATTTGGGCTGCTCAAGTCACCAGCTCATCATTGCTAGAGCCCGTGTTTTACCTGTGTGTCTGACTGCAGAGCCTACATTCTTCCACTCTGATCTCTTACCCCTGGAGCACTCATCTCACCATTCTCCCCATGCGTCTCTCTGTCCAAACAGAACCTCCGAGGAAGGCCTAAGTGAAGAAAACAGGAAACAGCAGGACTGTTCTTCTCTTGGAGTAGAGATGGGGGGAACTGAAGTCCTCCCCTGCCTCTGAAAGCAGGGAATGACTCCTTAACATCCAGCAGTAGCTGGCTCTCTGAGTCGTTAGCACCATCATCAGAAATGCTCTTCAAAGCTCCACATCAGTTTCTGATCAGTTATAGAATTAGCTCCTGTTTGTGTGGTTGATACTACCATCTTTACTAACTGTGTTAAGCTTTGAAATATCCATTAATTATTTGGAGAGAGACAAAAAGACTTTGACAAAGCATGAGGCCATTTGGTGGTTATCCTTTTGTAGAGTTCCATGATTTCCAAGCTGGAGAGGGCTTCAGAACTCACCTGGTCTGTGCTCTCATTTTATGGGTGAAGGAACTGGGAGAGGACGTAGTTCCCTAAGGCCCCACAGTCCCTTGGAGGCAGAACTGGGACCAGAACCCAGACCATCTGGGCTCCCAGTGAAGTGTTCTCTTTACACTGTGATCCTTTAAGTGCACTGGAGGATTTCTCTGTGTTCTGGTTTCATATCAAGCTGTATGCCTCTCATGAATGGCAGGCAATTCCCTTCTGTCTGCTGTTTGCTGGGCAATGTGCTGGTACTTTTCTTGCAGATAGAAAGAGGCCAAATGAGCTCCTTGCTGAATTAATAAATTGGGATTAAAAAGGCTGGTTCTCGCCTGCTCGCACTATGTACAGACATATGTTTGTTCCTTGCAGGTGTGTATATACGCTTTCCATCTCTGTGTGTATATATACGTATATATATATATATATATATATGTACACACACACACAAACACACACACACAAACACACACGTACTAGGAGGTATGTGTACTCCCGGAGTCGGCTCCTAAGTGGAGAGCAATTTCCTCTCCGTGAATTGCCGACACTGTGCTGAGCACACTTGGTGAAGACATATTTTTCATCACGGACTCGGAATCTCAAGTTGGCTTCTGTCCTTTCTGAGGCAATGGCGTCCTGTTTTGCTTACTTGGCAGAATGCGCCGATGGATGATCAAGGGGGCCGTGATTTGGGGAGCTGTTCTCATTTTATTCCTGACATAAAGTATTTGGGAGAATGGAAAATGCCTCTACAATCACAGCCCTTGCTTTGGAGGTAGGGAACGGGCAGTCTGGGTGTTCTCGGCTGACGCAGATGCAGAATCATCCAGTAACTCATAACCCCCCTAAGTCACAGGGTTTGATCTCGTACCTGGCAGGCCCCAGCGCTTGAAGCGCAGAGCTGGCCCTCGCTCCCTCTCACTATGACACATTTCTCCTTCGTGGCTGCCTTTTGGCTTTTGTTGTTTAAAAGCTGCCTTCTGTCTGAGCTCTGATTGTACAGGACGATGCTGTCATTCATTAGGAAGTGACAGCTAACATTGCAGTGGCTCTTCTAGACTCTGTGTGTGTGTGTTTAGTGAATGGACCTACAACAGCTAGGCTTTGCTCATTTCCCCAAATTTTAAAGAAAATATATATCTCTGTCAAATATTGGCCATCGGATCATGCCACTGTCAGTGCAGAGAGCACCAAGCTGGACGCCGAGGAGGTGGTAGACCACAAAAAACGGATTCTGTAGTGACCAGACCGTGACCCCCCCCTCGCTGCCCCAGGAAACGTAGATCAAATCAGTGCAGAGACCTGTCCAGGAGGGTGTGCGTGGCAGGCACGCCGGCCTTGCACGTCAGAGAGACAGTGCAAGAATCCAACAGTTAGAATTGCTTATTATGTCCTGGCTTTGTAATTGTTCATCCCTGTTCTGGCAAAGAGCACAGTTGTCATTTCTGTGACATAATTATTTAAAGCTGAGCCCTCTTGTTTTACAGGCACATATAGGAAGTTGGCTACCAACAGTTTAATCTTTGTAATCTTATAGAAGCGATGGGAGGCGCAGCTACCAGGGCAGCTGGACCGAGAACCTCAGCCTCTATTAGAAAGTGTTTAGACATGTGTGTTTTTGCTTGTAATCATGGCCCTTCTCTTATAGGTAAGATAGGGTCATAGGTTTGTTTGTGAGTGTCAGTGTGTCCTTGAAAATATGACATCCGTCTTTATGTGGGCACACCTGGGTTTCCTATCCTGTGTGGCTTGTGCATTTGTGTAGTTTTGCATTGTTTTGCATATTTGTGTATGTGTCTTTGGGTATTTTTTGTGGGGGGGTGCACTATAGAATGTGCATGTGTATGTGTGTGTGTGTGTGAGAGAGAGAGAGAGTGAGAGAGAGAGAGAGAGGAGAGAGAGAGAAAGGGGAAGGGAGGAAAGGAGGCAGAGGGAGACGTGATGTGTTAAAGGAATAAACATGTACCTTTGGAAATCTTTTTTATTCTTGTCCTTAAACTCGAAGTTGAAAGCTATTTGGGTCCAAGGACCGCCTGCTTCGCTGACTACACTACATAGTCCTGCTCTTGATACTTGGAGTTGGGCCCAAACTTTTCTGGGTACCTTTAGTTTCTTCCATCTGTGTCTATGTTTTTGGAGTTCCAGGCAAAAGGCAAACTAGGATAAAGACAGGGAGTAGAAGCATCTGGAAGCCCACTCTTTGTCAAGACAAAGCTGCAGCGCACCTACTGGTATGTCAGCTCCATGAGGATAGGAACTTGCTTTTGTTCACTCTATCTCCAGGGCTTGGTCAGTCACAGAGGCTCAGCCAATACTCGTCAAAGCAGTGAACTATGAACAGAGCATTTCGGAGGATCCATCAAAAAAGGTCATCCATTTTTTTTATTGCCTCAGTGTGGTCCTTTGCAAAAGCAGGAAAAGGACTTTTGCCATAAGAAAATGTAATAACTTGGATCTGTGTGTTGGCAGAAAAGAGGGATTCTGGGTCGCATATTTGTTTTTCTAAAGGATTTACCCTGGGATTACTTATGATGGCAAAACCTACAGCCATCGTGATCCCCAGGGCCATGGCTTCTCCATGGGGCAGCTTTGCTGGGGTGGGCAGCAGGGGTGCAGTCCGAGCTCCCTGTCACTGCTAATGTGTTCTCTGAGTCCTTCTCTCGGAATCCTTCTGGTCATGTTAGGGATTTTAGGGGGAAAAAGTAGCTTTTCTCAGAAAACATGTTGGGGTACTCCACAAGTCTGTGGGTTGTTAAAATGAGATTTTCCTTGTCTTAGCTGCTCTTGTGCTTTCTCTGTGCCGTAAAGGAGCACTGCCTCATGGCTTGTTTTGTTTACTTATTGTTTTTTATGCCTAGCCTAGTTCTTCACTAAGTGCTACCTTGTTCTAAAGCACAGTGTATATGTCTTTCATATATTCTCTTACCCCATGGAGCCAATTGCAAACATGTGAAAGGTTATCCGAAATTACCTCTAGATAGGTTGCAATTACTAACATTTACTCTATACTCAATATTTTTAAAAATATATATTTTACATAAAGCCAGGGTATGCCTGTAAATAAATATTGTAAACCACATGAACACGCAGTTTAAGTAGGCAATAAGCCGGTAGATGTTGAAAGTTCTCTACTGTGCCTAACTGTCAGAAGAAGACTAAAAATGTCAGTTGATTTTCTAGATATTTCTAACTACCTGAATACGTTAGTGTTTTACGGTTCTTTTCTGTTTTCACACAGATGTTTCTCGTCTAGAGACGTATTCAGATTCTATTTCCAGTTACTTTATAGTAAATTTTGAAGGGAGGAAAAATTTTTAATTCTTTTTTGGAAGATGCTTAGGCATTGTGTTTAGAAACAACTTCAGACGCCAAAGATTTGCAGTTTGTGTGTTTTTCCTTCTTCTTTCCGATTTCACAGTTTGCTACATTCATTTGATGGGGGGATCACTTGTATTTCTTCATTTTTAGCACCATGGCCTCCTGTGTCTCAAATAAATGCTTTCATAGTGTTGCTTTTTGGAGACCATGTTGGTAGCTTTTTATGGCCTTGTTTTTGGATAGCAACCCTCTGAAATCAGAGATAGACCATTGCAGAGAAGTTGTGTCTCCAGCACCCTAGAGATAAAGTGCCCTAGCAAAGCCCTGTAGATAGGAAATTGAAACCACAATAGAAGGAAAGTGAATAGAACTGTAGTTGATGGTAGCAGCCTCTGAGAGCCACGTCCAGATGTCCCTGGGGCCTGGGCAGGTGCTACACATATAGTACGCATCATTCTCCATTAAGCCCAGTATGTGGTGAGATATCATTGTGTCTCTGTTGGAGTCATTGCCTTTCACTGCACCCCGATGGCCCAGCTCCACATTCATCCTCTTTGTGGCCTCTAACATGCTGGCTTTTTTTCCAAAGACGTTTGGACAGACACATGCCTAGAGGATCATGGAAGTAAGTGGCATTTTGGGGGGAATGAGATGTGTCCCTAGCGTCATTTGTACAGCCTCTGGAACCTACCCATTGGGAGAACTGTGGTAGATTTCATTATTTGTCTAAAATCGTTCCACTCCTTCTGCCCTTGCCATGGCTTCCCCTTTAAGAGAGAGGCATACCTCTCCATCCCATCGACTTTGGACTTGGCCATGTGGCACTTCGGCCAGTGGGATGTGAGTGGAAGTGACAGCATGCCACCTCTAGGCCAAGGCCTCACGAGGTACTATGTGTTTCCACTCACCCTTCTTGCACACCCGCCATTGGCTGTGGAAACCACATGAAATGCAGGTTGAGTGGACACACGCTAAGATTAAAGCCTGAAGCAGAACTACCCCAGCCACCCTCGGACCTCTGCACAAGAAAGACATGCTGGTCATAAGCCACTGGGGCTTTAGGAGCACTGTTGCTGCAGAAACCTGACAAACGCATAGGCCGTCCATGCTCACATTCTGTCCTCTGGCCTTCCCCGGCCACGTGAACCAGGGCTCTTAACTGAGACACAACTTGGGGTGTAGTGAAGTTCATGGCAGTTTTGGGTGTCACAGCACCAACTTCGGTAGGCTTTCTGGTTGCCTCACTGATTAGGATCGAAGGCCAGCCTCAGGGTCGACTGGCTGCTTAGCAGTGGATTATTAGTTGTGATGAAACTTTCCCGATATGTGAGTCAAAGCAACACCTAGCGTATATTAGGTGTCCACTATGTATTAGATATTGTACTAGCGACTTAATATTATCTCTCAATTTCTCTTTGAACTCGAATCTGCCAATGATGATCAGAGAACTTGCATACATCACTTAAAATTACAGAGCAATGTGGAATCCAGTTCTTCCTCAGGCCCACTTAGGCCCCTAAGCTCATGCCCTTTTTCCTGTATACCTTAAATTTCATCATCCAGAGGTGGAGATATAATGAGAGGCAGGAGAAGAAGAGCAGGAGGACCAGGACATGGAAGGGAGCCCGAGGTAACTTTATAATTTTCAATTTTGACCTTGTGACTACTCCCTCCAACCCATTTTGGTGAAGCTTTGTGGGCTAGGCCGAGAATTGCAGGAGCCAGGCGGTGGAGGGCTCTGTTTATTAGGCAAAGCTTGCAACTTAATTTGAAGATGAGGAGGAACCTTGGGAGGGTTCAGAGTGGGAGGAAAGTATGGGCAGGTCTGTGTTTGGATCCCTGGGTGTCTGGCGGGCAGGGTTTCAGGGGGTACTAGTGCTCTGTGTATACAGCAGGTGTTTTGGAAATCTGTACAGAGGCAGCTGCTAGCCCGAGGCCACCCAGCATGCGGAGCACCCAGGCCAGTGTTGGTACTCAGGTGGCCACACAGGTCAAAGAGCTGGGGCCCAGAGCCCTCCCCTGACCACAGGGAGGGGTCTGGGTGGTAGCAAGCAACTCAGATGCTGGGATGAGGAGAAAGCCGATGGCTGTCAGAGACCCAGTAGTAACTCACCTGGCAGTGGGTCTCTGACATTCTAAAAAGTTCTTTGACACCTTCTTACCCAAAAGACCCTGTCCCCTATGGTATCAGCTGCCTTAATTTTAAGGAATGAATTTAAACCTTCTTAACTGAGCCATGAGAAATCCTCATTTGTGTGATCTCTGGTAATGATTAAGATGGAGCTTTAATAGCTGACTATGTCTGTAATCTGTACATTTCCAGCCTGACATTTTCTTGATCCACTTTAGAAGACTGTTTTTGGTATTTTCCATTTTTGCAATTTAGTTTTTTAAGAATTATTTTTAAAAATTAAGCTTGATGGGAAAGAGAAGAGGGGAAGAGGAAAATAAAGATGCTTCCTTAAGAAAGTGGGTTCTCAGAGCATGAAGTTGGGGTGCTGATTTCAAGTTACCCATGTTTAAAGCTCACATCACCCTGTATTCTCTGTGCAGCTCAGGACTTGGCAGGGAGCTGTCCTCCTGAGACAGGTGCATTGGTAACCTGGGGCAATACCTTATCCTTAACAAGCTTTACTCTCCTTGGTCTCCCCCCAACGCCGAGACACACACACACACACACACACACACACACACACACACACACACACACACACACACACACACACACACACACACACACACACACACACACACACACACACACACACACACACACACACACACACACACACACACACACACACACACACACACACACACACACACACACACACACACACTGTGCTTGGAGCCTTTGAGCCTGATGATTCCAGGCCAGTGATGAGGAGGACTGGGTTGGAAGTACAAGACCAGCTTGTCCAGAACAGAGGAAAAAGGCCAATGACTGAGGTCTGAGTGAGGGGAGGATCATGATGGCCTCAGTGTTCTCACCCTCCGCCGGTTCCCTGGGCCTTGCTCTCTACCCTTCTGACCTCTGTGGCTTCATGAGTCTCTGCCTTGCTTAGAAAGTCCCTTCTGGACCCATGGCAACATCAGATCGCAGGGGCTAAACCCTCAGGCATATAGGGTTCCTGTAAGGCAGGGAAGCCTGTAGGATGGATGGCTCACTAGGGAAAAATCATGAACATTGTTCTGAAGCTAACTTTGATTCCGTGTTAATATTACTTGCAATTCCATGGCTAAGAGAGGAAGAGAAAACAAAGATGGTGTAGTCTCAATTTCTGCTCTTGAGTTCTGGTCATTTCCAAATTGCCTGCAACTAATAGCAGATGTACTGGTTTGCTGCCATAACAAAATACCACGGACTGGGTGGCTTTAACAACAGAAAGTCCTTTTCTCACAGCTTGGAGGCTCCAATTCCAAGATTAAGGTGTTGGTGGGATTGGTTACTTTTTTTTTCTTTCTTTCTTTTTTTTTTTTTTTGTGGTACGCGGGCCTCTCACTGTTGTGGCCTCTCCCGCTGCGGAGCACAGGCTCCGGACGCGCAGGCTCAGCGGCCATGGCTCACGGGCCTAGCCGCTCTGTGGCATGTGGGATCTTCCCAGACAGGGGCACGAACCTGTGTCCCCTGCATTGGCAGGCGGACTCTCAACCACTGCGCCACCAGGGAAGCGCGGATTGGTTTCTTTTGAGGTCTCTCTCCTTGGATTGCAGGCGACTGCCTTCTTGCTGTGTCTCCACATGGTCACCTTGATGTGCACACACAACCCTGCTACCTGTTTGTGTGTGCAGACGTCCTCTTACAAGGACAGGTCATATTGGATTAGGGCTCACACACTGGCCTCTTTTTAGCTCAGTCACCTCTTTAAAGGTCCTGTCTCCACAACTGAGCTGGTGTGGAGCAACTATGCTGGTGTGGAGCAACTGAGCTCGTGTGCCACAACTGCTGAGCCTGTGCTCTGGAGCCTGTGAGCCACAACTACTGAGCCCGCATGCCACAGCTGCTGAAGCCCGTGCACCTGGAGCCGGTGCTACGCGACGGGAGAGGCCACCGCGATGAGAGGCCCGCGCACAGCGGCAGGGAATGGCCCCTGCTCGCCGCAGCTGGGGAGAGCCCGCGCACAGCAACGAAGACACAATGCAACCAAAAATAAATAAAAAAAAATTAAATTAAAATTTAAAAATAGTGGTAAGGAAAGAAAAAAAAAAAAAGGTCCTGTCTCCAAACATAGTCACATTATGAGGTACTGGGGGGTTAGACTTCAACATAGGAATTTGGGGGGGGACACAATTCAGCCCCTAACAGCAGATGAGAAGAGTGAACTTTAAGAAGAATATATTTAAGAAAACTCATGTACGCTTAGTGATAAAAGGGATATCTATGATACTTAGCATTTACTTGTTCTTTTCATTGTCCCCAAAAGCCTAAGAAGCAAAATCAGTGAATAGAATAAAGTAGTAGGATAACCTTAGGTTTCCAACTTGATGGGAGTTAAAAGTCTTCACAGAGTTTGATTGAAACAGAAATTTGACCTGTTTGCCTGAGTGCGGCTGATAAATACTTTTCAGGATCTCATCCAGGTGAGTGCCAAGCAAGTATGCACAGGTAATTGCCAGGATTAGTGGGAGCTCCAGTAATGACATCTCCCCCACACAGGAGGCTGAGTGAGGAGCCCGATGCTCAGAAGGGAGCTTCTTCTCATTAAAAAAAAAATTACCCCTAGAGGAGCCCTTTGCCCCAAATTGTTCCTTGAGGAGTGAAAAGAAGCTGTTTCTTGTTATAAGGGAGAAGTGTCCTGACACATGTCCACTGGTCTCTGCCTGTTTCTCCAGAGCTTATTTCTCCCTGTCAAGACCTCCAGGAACATCCAGTTCCCTGGTAGCTGTTGGAATCCGCTTGTGAGTTGGTTCCAAGTCTCTAGGAAGTGTGTTTTTGCGTCTTCATTGTTTTGTCTACCTGTGGTCACCATGGCTGGCTTCTGGGGCCCGTGTCTACACTCTGACTCTAGATGCAGCCTCACTATCCCTCTGAGCAGGCAAAGTGATGTTTCACAAGCATGATGGGGCAGGTCTGCCCTTGGGGTCCTTGAAGGCTGATGGTACAATTAGCTCTTTTATTTGCTTTTCTGCTCCTTACAGTAGAGTGTCTTAGATTAACAGACAGGGCGCCAGCAATAATGCACAGATGCTCTGTAATTGGGGCTTCCTTTGATGTTAATTTAGCGAAGTTCAATGCTATTGTCAGTGATAGCAATTATGCTCAGCCTTTTCACCAAGGACATTTTAGGATAATTTTATTTTTCACGTGCATTTTAAAATATGGCAGTAAATTTTGAGCTACACTACCTGAATTAGAACTCATTATTTCTTTTCAACAGCCAACCACTGCTCTCTGTCTAGGCTCCAAAGCTGTATCTTTATTTTTCTTTTTTGGAGTGGGGAATTTTAAAGTGGGGCTTCTACCTCACGAAGCTTTTTAACTCATGAGTGAAATTTAGAAGTGAGTCTTTTGCTTTTTCTTGGCGTTTTGTACTGTCCCAGAGACTATCTGGCTTAGTGACCTCTCCTGTGTTTTATCTGGACCATTTTTATTCATTCCTTCCCATCACCTGACCTTTATTTTTGTTCTTGACATGATTCAAGAAGTTGCCTCCAGCTGTTCTTTTGGGAAGGTTTAAAATCTGCATTTATCATGGCTCTTGTCTTCCATGGCAAACCTATGATTCTTACTTTGTTCATGGGCTGTTGTCAGATTTGCTCTTCCATTTGGGGGCCAGTCTCACTCCAGGTTTCAGGATTATATTTAGGTTTGGATTAAAGGCCACACTTCTGCCATCTGTTTCTCCATTGTTACTATGGGGCATGTCATGCCTCCTTTCACATTTGTTGTGAGGATTAACTGAGATCATGTGTGTAAGCAGCTCACACAGTCTCTCTGGTATGTAGCTCGTGTTCTTAGGTGTGGCATTTCAAAACAGCTCTGTTTTGGGGCCATTGCTGTGTCTTCCAGTTGTGCGAGTGAACACGACAAAGATGATTTTGGCTTGAGTTGTGGGGTGTATTAGTTGCCTGGGGGCTGCCTTAACAAAACACCATAAACTGGGTAGCTTAAACAACAGAACTTTATTTTCTCACAGTTCTGGAGGCTGGAAGGTCCTCATCAGGGTGCCACATGGTTAGGTTCTGGTGAGAGCCCTCTTCACAGCTCGCAGACAGCCATCTCTCACTGCTGTGTCCCCATGTGGCAGGAGGAGGGAGAGGGAGAGCAATGTTGATTGATTGACTGATACCTCTTCCTCTTTTTATAAGGCTGCAGTCCTGTTGGACTGTATGTCCTCATTTCACCTTAATTACCTCCCAAAGGCTCTATCTCCAGAAACAGTTACATTGGGGGTTAGGGCTTCCGCATGTGAATTTGGGGGAGCATAATTCAGTTCATAGAAGGGGGTATTGCCCCTATAGTCCTGGTGACTTAACTGAGTTTTCTGGGATTTATACTTAAGTGTTTCTAAGGTTTTACTAAGTGTTACTTCCTGATGAGAGTAAAACACCTAAAAGAAAGGAATATGGGAGGAGAAAGAGGGCCTCCTGTTCATCCTGGGGAGGCTGGGCCTCTAAGTTTGGGGGTCTTCCCAGGCACTACACAGGCCTTTTTGTTCTCATGGTTATGGTGAGGGGAGGGAGCCAGGGCAACAAGAGGTGCAAGAAAAGTCCATGCAGTATTAAGACATAGGAAGTCCCACGGTCACTGATGCAAACAGGAGACAGTGCTGCACCGTCCCCAAGCGGACGGCAGTAGGGCAGTCCCCCCATAGAGTCCAAACTGAGCAAGGGATGCCTGGTGCAAAAATAAGCCCTTAAGCCCTTTTGTTTGGGTGACCTTGGACTCAACTCTCATAATCCTCCTCCAACTCCCTTGGCGAATCTGGAAATCAAGGCCGATGTTTCGATTCTAGAATTTGTCACTGGAGTCAATCCCATTCTGCCCTATAGTAAAATGGAGAAAACCAGGGAGTGAAATCTGGGGGCTTGTTACACATGTCCAAAGAATATTATCTCATCATTAGAGGGGGCTTTGAAAACCCAAGGTTGAGATACTGGATCTCTGGATAATTAGAAAACAACCAAGAGCTGTATTACACCAAGCCACATTTTTTTTTTCCCCTGAAAAATCTGTTTCAGTTCAGTATGTTAAAAAAAAAAAAAAAAGTCTGATTTCTGCACTCATTCTAATTTTTAGTCATGGGATGTTTTGCAAAAGATTAAATTACAAATTATTTTTGTTCCTTGTATTCAGAAAAGCCTCAATACCAGTTTGTGCCTTCTGGACTTTGGGATTACAGAGGCTGAATCTGAACACTATGCATCGTGTTTGCTTAGGTGAAAATGGGTAGAAATAAAACAGATGAAGGAATGAAAAGCTGTGCCGTCTTTGCTTCCCCTCCCCTCTTCTTTTCCACATTATATGACTAAATGTGCAACTTTGTTCACATAACTGCTACAAACAGTTCACTGTGTAGGCCAAACGCTCTCTAATGCAGTAAAATTAAGAAATAATATGCTTTGAAAGTGATTTATGAGTGTGGTTAAACTGCCAGATTTACAAAGAAATAGTTCAGATCTTGGGAAGCCTCAGGAGTCACGTCAAAAATGAATTTGACCATGATTTAAACTGCTACTTTTCTTACATGACATTTAATATGTGTACTTTGGAGGCCCATATGTCTTTAATAAAATAGCATTAAGTTTTAAATATGATATGAATGCAGCCAGTTTCTAAATTCATAACCTTTTCCACAACTCCAAAATGCTAACCAGTAAGGGAGTCATACACACAATAAAACATAAACCTTAGAAAATAGCTTTTTATTAAAATGGTTAGACACTTGGCAGCTGGGTTGCAATGTAATAAATACTTACAGCATTGTGGGTTTATCAGACGTTGTTTACCCTACAAGCAACTGGGACCAGACAACTAATTATAACCCCTGCACAAAAGCAGTTCAGGCTGAGTACCCCTGAGCGTATCTGAGAGGCAAAGTAGTTTTGCTGAGAGTCCTGGACTTAGGTTCTCAGAGAGCTGGGTTCTGATCCCTCTCCACCACTTAAAGGAGTGTGACCTTAGCCAGGTTGCACCATTTTGATAATTTTCCCTAGCGTGTGTAACGGAGACAGTACCACCTGCCATGCAGGTTGGTTGTGACGCTGAGAAACAGATGCATCAAGGCATCTGGCACAGGGCCTGGTGCATAGTAGGCGCACAGCAAAGAGAAGCAATTCTTTTGAAAATATTCTTTAATGAAAAAGTAGTTTAGGCAAGATCCTCAGGCTCCTTGTAGCAGTTCTGTGACAACTATAGGATGGCACTTAGAAAAGGTAAGCCACTTAGCCAGAGGTCAGTTTAAGTCTCTCAGAGAAGGAATAAGGAAGCGCCTTGCTTCACTCCCTTCTGAAAGGCACGAGCATGTCGGAACTGACAGCAAGACATACCTGGTTCAGGGAGAGCAGGAGTGTATTGGTGCCACCATCACTTAGCTGTTCCTGGAGATGGAGGTAAGGTGTGCAGTGTGGCCTCTTCCCGCCTTCTGGGTTTCCAGGTCATAGAAAATGAGAGTTACTCTTGTAAGCTGTATTGCATCTCAGCAAAAGGTCTTTCATTGCTGCTGCTGCTTTGTGTGTGTGTGTGTGTGTATGAGAGAGAGAGGGAGAGAGAGAGAGAGAATGTGTAAACAGATCTCTCTGTGGAATAGTTTTGAAGTTAAGGCTTTCCTGATTTCCATGTTTCTAGTTGCTTATGTGCAACTTGCTTTTCTGTATCTCAGAGGAAACAGCTAGTCTGGCCATGCAACTAAACATTTCTACTCTCCACAAACTTCCTTAGGAAGGAATTCCTGAATTTCCTAAAAGGGGAATTGTAAGTGATGTTTGAGCTCAGCCTTTGAATCTCAGGGCTCAGACTTATGTGCGGTAATCAGAGATTAAAAGGCCCTGGGACCATTTCATTTTGTTCTATTTTATTTTTAGATGTTTTTTAAAAACAATGTTATGATCCCATTAAGGGAAATTAATAAAGGAAATCTTTCAGCTGTATTCCCTACATGGTAACTCCATGCCTTTTCATTTTGCTCCATTCCATTTCAAACCTTATCCCTTTAGATAGGTATTTATGTGTGTTTAATGCTCTACTTTTTTACCTAACATTTTTATTGTGGTACTTTGTAGTCTTCAAGTTTATTCTTTTTATGGAGTCTACAGTTCTTCATCAAATTGATATAAGTACAGTCAGTTACCAAACCATTTTCCCACTGTTGCTAGATTTTAACCTTATATATAAAATACTGCTAGTTGTGTGTGTATGGGTGTATGTGTTTCCTTTAAATTATTTCCTTAGGATAATTTTCCAGGGATGGGTTTATCGGATCTCAGGATATGGGCAGAATGCCCATGTGTAAGAATGCCTAGGGACTTCCCTGGTGGTCCAGTGGGTAGGACTCTGTGCCCCCAGTGCAGGGGGCCCAGGTTCAATCCCTGGTTGGAGAGCTGGATCCCGCGTTCATGCCGCAACTGTAAGTTCGTGTGCCACAACTGAGAAGCCTGCATGCCACAGCTAAGAGGTCCACATGCCGCAACTAAAGATCCCGCATGCTGCAACTGGGACCTGGCGCAGTTAAATAAATAAATATTTAAAAAAAGAATGCCTAGGTACCATCTTCAAGTTGGCGGTCCATCCTGGATGAGTCACTCCACCTGTGAGGCTGGAGGCAGAATGTAGGTCAAAAGGGACGCCTAACACTTCCAAGGCTCTCTTTGGAAATGGGCTTCCCAAGGTCTTATTGGTTGGTATGCTTCAGAGTCTGTGGGAGCTCCCACAAAGCGTGCATTGACCTGCTGAGTTATAGTCCTAGGGAATTACGGGTTCCCTCAACATCCTGAAAATTATTAACAGCATGCAACCCTGATCAGTGTGAATGTGCCTTTAGACTGTTAGCCAAATCTTTGCATAATACCAATCATTCTACCTATAAAAGCACAAATATGTTATTGTTCTCAGTAGGCTATTTAATGCAGCTTTGGGGAGGCAAAAAGAGAAAAGAAGATTACAAGCTGGCTGATCTTGCTTTTATTTCTCTTAAATCTATCCACACTTCTCAGGGGTTGTACTCGTTTAAAGATTGTATGCAACTGTGCAGTCTGTGTGATTTGGAAAGCAAATCAAACTAAATATGAAGTATTCAGCATGTGTTGTTTTTAAAAGATTTCATACATTTATTTCAAATATACATTTCTTCCCAAGTAGTGCTAAACCTATAATCTTTTTCTTGTTACATTTCTTTTTTTGGGAAGGAGGCCGAGAGGGTGACTTAGTTTTGGAGTGGAAGGTTCCTATTAACATTTACCTCCTTCTTGTGCGGCATTATTCACAGCAGAGCTATTAAGGCTAATTATTTTCAGGTTTCTATCAAAGGGGAATATTTGAGCTGACAAAAAAAAAGAAGCATTTATTGGGAAGAAAAATGGCCTGTTTAAATAAGAAAGAGATCATTATCATGTGCATCCTACCTCCCCCTCCCAGTTATTAGTCTGTGAGGGGAAGAGGGGCCGGGAGACCCCAGGGGAGTCTGTGAGAGGAGGTTCTAGGGGGCTGTGCTCACTGAGAAGCTTGGTACCCCAAGAAGAGGCAGTGCTTTTCCCCCCTCATTTGTCTGCAGCCCATCTGGGTTGCTCATTGATCTTGGAGCTATTGCCAGTCTGTTATTTTCCTTCTCTTCTTGGGTAAAATTCACTGACCCTTGGTATGTAGTGGGAAGAATATTGGTTGGGGAGCTGGATGTATCAGTCAGGAAAGGGTAACTGCTGTGACAAGTAGCCCCCAAGTCTGTGGCGTCATCACTCACAGTCCACTGAGGGTTTCTGGATGGGGAATACAGAGCATCCTGTCCGTCAGGGACCTAGATTCCTTCTATCCAATGGCTCTGTGGTTTTCTTGGGTCTTGGGGTTCTTCACTGGCTTCAGCCCATGGATGGAGCAAGAACAAGAGTGTGGAGAATTGTGCACATGATTGATGGGCCTGGTTTTGAGGTGACGCACATCACTGATTGGCCAGAACTCAGTCAAACGGACACTCATAACTGGAAGAGAGTCTGGGAAATGCAGCTGTTGTACGCTGAATTGTGTCCCTGCCCCCAAGTTCATATCAATACACTGAAGCCCTAATTCCCCACACCTCAGAATGTAACCATATTTGGATACTGTGCCTTTAAAGAAGTGACTTAAAATGAGGCTGTCTGGGTAGGCCCTAATCCAATATGGCTGGTCCTTATAAGAAGAGGAAATTAGACACACAGAGAGACACGTCGGGGGTGGTGGTGGTGGTGTGTGTGCGGAGGGAAGACCATGTAGGGAGGCAGCAAGAGGGCAGCTGTTTGTAAGCCAAGGAGAGAAGCCACAGGAGAAACCAACCCCACTGACACCTTGATCTTGTACTTCCAGCCTCAAGAACTGAGAGGATGAATTTCCTTTGCTTAAACCACCCAGTATGGTATTTTGTTATGGCAGCCCGAGCATACTAATACAGCAGCTTGGCTGAGGGCCCGAAAAGAAAAGTGGATGTGTTTGGTGAGCACCGAGCCCATCTCTGCCACCCTGAGCACTCAGATGTGAGTTCCACTCCAACAGTCAGCTTGCCGGGTGCTCTTGGGCAATCTCTCCCTCCAGAGCTCAAGTCCTCATCTACAAAATGGGTGAAGAGACTTAGATGACCTCTGAGGGTCTCCCTGTAGCTTTGTGATCTGACCGTGTGCGCAGATCCCCAGCCTGACATCTGGGTTGGGTACGAGTTCACCAGAGGCACCCGAGGCTGCCGGCCTCTGCGGTTGCAGGGAGATGCCACAGTGGCGTGCTGAAGAGCCCAGGTTTAGGGTTCAACAACCTGGATTCAAGTCCTGGCTCTCTCATTTGCTATGTGACTTTGGACGAGTTAGTGCCTCAGTTACCTCATCTTTAACATGGAGTTAATAAAATAAGAGTTGTTGGATTAAAGGGTTAAAGAAAATGATGAATAGAAAGCACTTAGCCCAGGGCATGGTACAAAATGAAGGGTCAAAACGATTTAGTCTCACCCTCCCTATTTCCCTTTCTATCGTTTCCTTTTTCAGTTTTTATCTTCTTTTTAATTATTCTCAATTCAAAGTTTTGAATGTGAAGATGGAGAAATAATTAGTTTTGGAAGCATTTTCACATACATGATCTCATTCGATCCTCACAATATTAATAAGAGAAAGGCAGAATAGGTGCTCCCTTGTTTTACAAATATGGAAGAGTAAGATAGGTTGTGGGATCCACTGAGTATTCCAGAGAGAAATGAAAATCAGATTAGTACTCAAGTCTTCTCTTGGCCCAGTACTTTGCTATTATAGAATATACAAACTCGGCTATTCAAAGGATTTCCCGACTTAGGATGAGAAGACTCGTCTCAGGAAAGGAGAGCCTGAGTAATCAGGACACCCTGTCACTGTCCATAAAGTTCCCTCAATGGGCACAAAATGGCAATGGCAGCTCTTCCAGAGGGGGCTACCATGGAACTCAGGCCAGTCCACACCTCCCAGAGGGGTCTATCATTTTCTTCAAGTCAGGGCAGCTTTCTGATGTATTGTGCAGGAAAAAAAAAAAAAAAGTGTCTACGCCCAGGAGTAGAAAGAAAAGCAGGCTATGTGGTTAGCTTCCAAATGGTCCCAAATCTGCCTGACGGGTACTATATTGACCTAGTTTTAGGAGCACACTTTTCTTTATACTCCACATCACCTCTACTTCCTCAACACTTCCAGGAGGCAGGGACGTGGCCTTGCAATCATGTTTGCACTTGTGTGTCCAGCTCACAGCAGCTCCCATCTTCAAGCCATCAGGCTTTGCTTTTGTAACTGCAGAAGAGGAGCCCAGGGTCACACGTTCCCACCCAAACCGTAGATGGAGGAAGAAGGACCGGAGAGGCAGAGTGGGTCAGAGATGAGCTTGGTAGGGCCCTGGTTCCACATGCTGCAGCTTCAAGGCCAGGCCACTATCCTCATACCTGGAACTCGTGATCACGGGAAGCTGTTTTAAGAGGAAAATTATATTTCCCTTCTCTTTTATTCCAAACAAGCACTCTAGCAGGGCGAAATGCTGAGATGCACCACAGGCAGCTGGAGATGTTCAAGTTACAGGAAAATGACACGGCATTCAGGCTTCCTGCTCTCTCTCCTGTAGGGAAGGTTATCTGTCTTTGTCATGGCTAGTGGCGATTTATGCTGTCCATGACCACTGGGAAGGGAAAATGTTCATACTTTAAAAATGCACCAAGACAGAGCTCTTCTTAATCAGTGATGTGATCATGCTAGAAGGAAGGAAGTTGAGTTTGCAAGGTCATGGTTTCTCCTTCTTTGCTAGGATGTCACCATTTATTTATGATCTTGTCATTTGAGTTTCAAGGAGTCTTTTAAAAAGGAGTTTGGAGTGATGAGGGCAAAAGAAGCTGATCAAGATCTTCTGCTTTTCAGGAAATATGGTACTTTTTAGCTTTGCTAGGCAGAGATTGCATTGCCACCCAGAGGTTTAGATGGAAAGAGACATGGATGAAGTCTCAAGATTGGAAACATTTTCAGGCCAGGTATGAAAATTAAATCTCCCAAACCCAAGACTGGTGTTATCAAGCTATAAAATAAGATGTCTTAGGTTATTTCTCAGAGCATAAACACTAGTATTCTTGGCCCAGGTGTATAGAACTTGTACTCCCACTCTGATAGTGGGAGTGGGGCACCAGAAATTCCCAGCTCTTGAGAATCTTACTGGGGCTGTTCATTCATTGGAAGGAGGAAAACCAGCCCTAGGTGATGAAGACATTTGTCAAGGATGTGAGAGAGTTAGTACATAGAGGTACCTCCCTTTCTTCTCATTCCATCAAACAGGCAGAAAGGGATCTCAGGTTCATCCTTGTTAGATAACTTTCTTTGTCACCCATTTTCTAAAATTTATACCCACTTACCTACAAGACTCAGTTTTTCAGTTCTTTCTCCCACCTGTGCATCCCTCCATCCCTCCATCCCTCCATCCATCCGTCCACCCATGTTATATTTACTGAGTGTATAATAAAAGCAACTGAAACAGAGTCTGAACCTTCACAGGGGGTGCTTTTTAGGGAAGATGAACTTGAGCTTTTCTTCCATCTTACTACAATACATTGACCTCTTCTACAGGACTTTGGTTCCTAAACATTGTTTCTCCTCTGAGTGACTAATAAAGTATATGGATGTTATAGATTGAGTAATTTAAGTAACTTGGCCTGTATACCTTATACTCTTATTCCCTCTTGGTTAACCACACTCTGACTATTAGAATCAGATGGACAGAAGTTCTCAAAGGAATTTTTAGATTGGTTTTCTATTTTGGATTTGGCTCTGGGAGGAAGAATCAGAAAGAGCTAGAGTTGTAGTTATCTGCACTTCAGGAAGGATGGGCATGATGCCTTTCTCCTGCCTCTCCCTGGGCTGTCCATGTGGACTCCGCAGGGAAAGAACACAGTCCAGCCCAGAGGAGTGGGTCTCTTCAGGTGTACAGTGGTCCTTGTGTGAAGAGCCCTAAGTGGCTTGAATTCAACAGTGAAGTCTCCAATGAGTTGGGGCAGTTTGGAAAGAGGTTTGGAACTTTAATTAGATGGAGACCATAGGAATAACATTTCATTAGAAAAAAAATTCTTGATGTCAAAATAAACCAAAGGGGAGAGCCTGAGAACTATGGAAAGGATATAAAAAATAAACAAAGTAAATAAAAGTATTTTCTCCCAGGACATCAGAGTACCTGGAGACCAGGCTGTGACTCAAATCTAGAATCATCTGGTAATAATGGAGATGGTTCTCTTAAAAAATGCTGTGCATAGGTCATCTTGTTTCAGCTTTTATAATGGTGGGATAAGGAAAAGGACCTGACTTCATCCTGCTTATCTCTTGGGGTTGGGCCTTACCTGGTAGGGCTTTTGTGAACTTAATTGCACAGAACCTTCTCTCTGGGGCACCTGTGGTTATTTGATGCCAACCATGAGTTGTTGGGTTTTTAAAAAATTTATTCATTTTATTTATTTATTTATTTATTTATTTATTTATTTATTTATTTATTTATTTTTGGCTGCATTGGGTCTTCGTTGCTGAGCGTGGGCTTTCTCTAGTTGTGGCAAGGGGGGGCTACTCTTCGTGGCGGTGCACAGGCTTCTCATTGCGGTGGCTTCTCTTTCTGCGGAGCACGGACTCTAGGTGCATGGACTTCAGTAGTTGTAGCACACAGGCTTAGTTACTCTGCGGCATGTGGGATCTTCCTGGACCAGGGATCGAACCCGTGTCCCCTGCATTGGCAGGTGGATTCTTAACCACTGCACCACCAGGGAAGTCCCCAGCCATGAGTTTTTGCATTGTGATTTCTGACCTCATTTCCTACTGTTCTTCAGTATGATTTTTTTCCTATCTCAGTCTATGTCTCAAGTTTTTCATTTTCTTCTTCTTATTATTTCATTATTATTATTGCTGACCCAGTATCTTCATGCACTCGTTCTCCTTCTAGGCACTGTGATTCCTTATCTCTCCCTCTGATTAATTCCTCTCATCCTCCATGGCCCAACTCAGACCCTGTTCTTCATGAAACCCTCTCATGGAATTGGCCTCAGTAATTCCCATACCCCAGACCTTCCCTTTAAATAGCCCCTTACAAACCATATTATATTTTCTAATATTTGCATGTATCCATCTTGCTTTCTCAACTGGGGATATGGGAAGTGAATCTAATATATCTTCTGTTATACCTCAGGGGGCCAGACATAGGGATAGTCCTAAACTATCCTTGGTATTTATCACCTTTTACTGCATTGAGCTACATTGAGCTGATTACCTTCTTCCTCATGGCCAATCACCAGTGGAGACCCAGCATATGCACCAGCACTCTCCTAACAAGTGGTGCTCTGAACATATGTTTATGAAACAGTGGCCAGGCTTGGGCCAGAGGGACATTCTGAAATTTATTTGGATGCTTGCTAGAGTTCACACTGCAAGGCCACTGTCCACATATCAGCTTTGTCTCAGGAGCTGACTCATGTTTTTCATATAAATCATGGTGAGTTGCCCATTATAAACACCTTGTAAAACTTGAAAGACTTTATGGCTGTTATTAGCTACTGCATTGTGATTTACTAGCTAATTCAGGCCGATGTGTGGATGAGTGTACCCAGGGCATCGTTTGTCCCATCTGCATAAGGTAGAGAGTAGAGTAGGCTGTGCACTGAGAAGCAAATGCCTCTTCTAAAAGCCTATGGCAAGTCAGAGTATGCTTATGTTTTTTTTTAATTAAAAAATTTTTATTGAAGTATAGTGGATTTACAATGTTATACTAGGTTCAGGCATATAGCTTAATGATTCAGTACTTTTACAGATTATACTCTGTTGAAAATAATTACAAGATAATGGTATATAATTCCCTGTGCTATACAACATATCCTTCTTGCTTATCTATTTTATACATAGTACTTTGTATCTCTTAATCCCATACCCACAACTTGTTCCTACCCCCTTCCCACTCCCCTCTGGTAACCACTAGTTGGTTTTCTCTATCTGTGAGTCTGTTTCTGTTTTGCTATACGTTCATTTGTATTATTTTTTAGATTCCATGTATAAGTGATATCATATGGTGTTTGTCTTTCTCTGACTTATGTCACTGAGCATATCTTTGAGGTCCATCCACATTACTGCAAATGGCAGAATTTCATTCTTTTCTATGGCTGAGTAATACTCCATTGTATATATGTGTACCACATCTTCTTTAGCCATCCATCTGTTGATAGACATTTGAGTTGCTTCCTTATTTTGGCTATTGTAAATAGTGCCATTATAAACACTGGGGCTCACAACTCTTTCTGAATCAGTGTTTTCAGTTTTTACAGATATATATCCAGGAGTGGGATTGCTGGATCGTATGGTAGTTCTATTTTTAGTTTTTTGAAGAACCTCCATTACTATTTTCCATAGTGGCTGCACCAATTTACATTCCCACCAACAGTGTAGGAGGGTTCCTTTTTCTCCACCCCCTCTCCAACATTTGTTATTTGTGGACTTTTTGATGATAACCATTCTGACAGGTGTAAGGTGATATCTCATTGTGGTTTTGATTTGCATTCTCTAATAATTAGGGACATTGAGCACCTTTTCATGTGCCTGTTAGCCATCGGTATGTCTTCTTTGGAAGTGTGCTTATGTTTTATTTTTTATTTTTTATTTTTTTTGCCATATGCGGGCCTCTCACTGTTGTGGCCTCTCCCGTTGCGGAGCACAGGCTCCGGATGCGCAGGCCCAGCGGCCATGGCTCACGGGCCCAGCCGCTCCGCGGCAGATGGGATCCTCCCAGATCGGGGCACGAACCCATATCCCCTGCATCGGCAGGCGGACTCTCAACCACTGCGCCACCAGGGAGGCCCTGTGCTTATGTTTTAAATGAGCAGATTAGCCATCACCCATCTTGAGATGGCCTGTGTCTCCATGACACCTCCATCCAAGAACCCTTGGCGGGAAACAGGACTGCCGCAGCCAGCTTACTTTAAGCAGCTCCACTAAAGACTTCCTTATTGAGGGCAGAGAAGAAAATAAAGTTGAGAGAGAAATATCTGGAATGGCCCTGCTGACACTTTTATGTTTCCCAATATGTACAGCGTCAAATGTTTTATCAGCCTCCAGTTAGTATATTCACATTTAACACTTGTCCACTTTTTAAATAAAAGTATCACTGTTAGATTGCCTATGGTGTATTTGTTTATATAAAATCACATATAGCCAGGGATTGTGTATAGAACATTATATGTTTTATATATTTTTTTTTATTAATGTGTTATGTTTTCATTTTCTTTTTAACCCTACTAATTGCCTAAGATGGGACCAAAGAAATCCATCTATGTATGTGGATTTGCGAATAGGGACTAAACTGGGTACAGCTTAGACATTGGGTTTGTAGTTTATTTAGAGAGGAGAAAAATCATCTACAGAAACACACTGATATATGAATACGAAACATGGATGTATAACTATAATTGCTTACAAGCCGAGCATGTTTATATGTTCATATGTATTTATTTACATTTATAGTTATAAATGCGTGTTATCTAATACGGATATTAAATCCCATCTCTTACTCTATGGTGTAGATTTCTGCTTTGATTAGCTCATATTTAATGAACTATATCTCCTCTTATGTAAAGATTTCAATGATGTCATGCCATAGAACCCAGTAGCATGGAAATGAGATAGCTCTTTGCAATTGCAAATCTTAGTCCTTCAGCCTCCAGCTATAAACTTGACCTAGCAGGGTTTCCCTTGTACCCCTTCCTCAGCCTGGGCATCCCTCTCTGTCATTTTGGGGCAAGCTGTTCAAAAATGAGGAGGTTTGTCTCCTAAATGGTTGCGTCAGCCTCTGGTCTCATTCATAAAAGCCCCAAACAAAGATTTATTTATTTCAGTTATAGTTAGTGCCTTTGCCCATGAGTTTCTGGCATGATGAGCCAGAGCTAGGCAGCCTTTGCACCAGTGGCTCTAGCATTTTCCATTAGTTGTTCAGTGCTCACCTAGAATTGATTTAGCAAACATATATGGAGTCGTTACAGGGAACAAAGCTAAATGAAATCAAGTGTATTAGAAATCAGAAAAATGCAAGATAATACAGGAATAAATTATAACCTATTAGACTAGAACAATTAAAAAGCCAGATAATGGTAAATGTTGGTGGTATAATGGTAGATACTGGTGCACTACAGGTAGGAGTACAGGCTGGCCCTATTGAGTTGAATTAATATATTCATACCCTGTGACTCAGCAATTCCATTCTAAGATATACATCCCAATAAAATTCTTACATAGGATCATAGGAGGTGTGTATGAGGATTTTCATTACGGTATTATTTTTGGTGGAGAGATGAAGACAACTTTGAGTTGAAGGCAATACTGGGAGATTGTGGGGATGCCTGCCTTGGAGAACTGTGCAACCATTAGATGCAAAGATTCAGTGGATGCCTAGCAGCATGGGCTAGATTGCGTTAATTACATTTTCTTATTTTCTGTATTCTTGATGCCTTGGCGTCTGGGGCCTAGCTGACTCAGGAGAGACTCCCCTTCCCAGGGTTCACCAGTCTTAGAGATGGCAAATAACTCACCTGGGATCCCTTACCAATCCAGAGCCCATACTCTGACTCACCTCCTCTGTCTTGCTGTTACACCCCAGGAGGCAATATTCCTCTGTTCTCATCATGCCAGAGCCAGGTACCTGTCAACTCAGGACAGAGTCTACACCCCAGAGGCTTCTGAGATCACTCAAACTAGCCATTCCTAAGCCTGCTTACCTTACCTTACCCATTACTTCCTGCAAAAAAACACAGTGAAGCCTCTGGCCCATGCTTTCGCCTCACTCCCTCTGCCTCCTGACTGGCCCTGGTGTTTCCCCATGTGACCCTGCATGGTGTGACATTCCCCCTTCTCTTGGGAGCTGTGAGTAACTGTCTTCTCAATGGCGATCATCTCCTGATTGGCCTCACCATACCTGAATAATAATAAAATTACATTTTAAAACAATGATGTTTAAAAAATAGTGCTTAATTTTAAAACTAGGAAACAAAATAAAATATATACACAGTACTACTTAAATATTTTAAAACATATGGAAACAAAACCACAAACATACTTTGCAAGGACTCATTTTAACATTAGAGTGGGTATGTATGATGGGAAAGGGAATTAAAATGAGATATATAGGGGGGAAAAGAAATGAATAAATAAAAGAGAAGCCTTGAGGTTAGGGAGGATGGATTAAATACCTTCTCTGACTTCTGTGAGCTTTCAGTTGTGGCCATAAACAGGGAAAGTTATCTAGTAACACTAGACAATGTAGTCCTTGTGTGCCAGGCCTCCTCTGGACAGTCTGTGCTAGGGGAATCCAGAGGTAGACAAGAGCTAGCTGAAGGCTTAGTGCTTGGGAAGACACCTGTCCCCTTCAGGTCCATTACTGCAGCATGTTTACAAGTCTTTTCCAGGGAAGACTGTTTTTTTTAGATACTGCACCTAAAAGGTTACTACAGTTAAATAGGGTGGGAAGTGCTACATCCCCTGCCCCCTTTGGGAGCCATCTAACTTACACAGGGATATCATCAAAGGCACTAGGGAGTACTGTAGGAAAGCAGTTGGTTGATCCTTGCTTAACTCTGTGTCTCTGAAATTCATTTGACTGTGAAATCCTACCCAGTGACACCTATTTATCTGGATACTATGAGAAAGATGAGATTCAAGGGTGAACCTCTGAGAACCTTGAATCATTCATGGCTGAAGACTTTTTGTCTAGCAGAAGGCTTGGTGTATGGCACTCTCCCAAGTAAATTTCATGAACTGAGGAAGAGATGTTTGTATGATCTGGACAAATGGCTAGGGACAGGAGAAGCTTGGTGGAAGAGGAGCCCTTGACTTCAATACCTCTTCTTTCTTAGCATCCAGAGGGCTCAACAAGAATATTATGGGGTTGTTTTTTTTTTGCGGTACGCGGGCCTCTCACTGTTGTGGCCTCTCCTGTTGCGGAGCACAGACTCCGGACGCACAGGCTCAGCGGCCATGGCTCACGGGCCCGGCCGCTCCGCGGCATGTGGGATCTTCCCGGACCAGGGCACAAACCCGTGTCCCCTGCATCGGCAGGCGGACTCTCAACCACTGCGCCACCAGGGAAGCCCAAGAATATTATGTTTTTTAAATCAGAAAGATGTCAGTTCAAGTCACACCTTTTAACCATTTTGACCTTCAGCTAGTCCAGTAAACTCAATTCGGTTTTCTCATCTGCACAGTGTAGGTTACAACACTGAATTTCACAGGTGCATGGTGAAATGATGGTTAGAAATAATGTATGTAAGGTATCTGGCACACTGTAGGAGCTTGATAAAAATTAGCTATTGTTAGCCAAGATATGGAAGTAACCTAAGTGTCCATCAGCAGAAGAATGGTTAAAGAAGGTGTGGTGTATACACACACACACACACACACACACACACACACAGAGAGAGAGAGAGAGAGAGAGAAATGGAATATTGCTCAGCCATAAAAAAAGAATGAAATATCGCCATTTGCAGCAACATGGATGGACCTAGAGAATATCATATTAAGCGAAGTAAGTCAGGCAGAGAAAGACAAATATTATATGAGATCACTTATATGAGGAATCTAAAAAATAATGCAAGTGAATTTACTGACAAAACGGAAACAGACTCACAGATATAGGAAACAAACTTGTGGTTACCAAAGGGGAAAGGGCAGGGGGAGGGATAAATTAGGAGGATGGGAATAGCAGATATAAACTACTGTATATAAAATAGAGAAACAACAAGGATTTACTGTATAACACAGAGAATTATATTCAATATCTTGAAATTACCTATAATGAAGAGAATCTGAAAAAATGTATATAACTAAATCACTTTGCTGTACACCTGAAACTAACACAATATTATAAATCAACTATACTTCAATAAAAATTTCTTTAAATACACATGTAAAAAAATTAGCTATTGTTAGCACTGTTATTATCAGAATTATTCTTTCTTAAATGTTTTACAAAGACTAATAGCAAACATATTCACTACTAACTAAATGAACATAGAAGGGACATATTCAAGGTCATATAGCTCATAGCTATCAGCAGAGCTGTGACTGGAATCTACTTCTCCTAGGTCCTGGTTCAATGTAATTTTACCCTGGCCTAAGGATCCTTTTGCCTATTTCATGATTAAAGGAACCCGGCAAAACTCTTTTGGTGTGCTGAATGGACCACATCATTGTGGCGTTGGAGAGAGACAAGTAATGTGATTCAGAGGCTATGGGGTGCCACAGGGATTGTTGTGTCAGTTGTGTTCTGCATCCTTGTGTATAACTTAGAAAAAGTTATAAAGTATATGCTAATTAAATCTGTATATTGCCCTAAATGGAGAGGTATTACAAGCCCCACCAATGACAGAGACATGACATAAAGGGACCTGGAGCTGTCAGGCATATGGACAGGAAATCATTAGATGAGATTCAGCTGCGGTAAATGCATCCTAATACATCTGGGGACAAATAATCTGAAACACATATTCAATGGGAGGAAGATATTTGGAAAGCAGTAAATGCTGAAGGGGACCTGGGGGATAGTGGACAGCAAATTAGATATGGGTTTTCATTGTGTTAGGCCAACAGAAATTGGTAATGCAATCTTGCACTGTATTTTCTACAGTCCCCTGGAGCAGCTGGGAGGAGAAAGCATTTTTTGCTAGCCAAGAACAAGTCTGCTCACCCTACACATGCACTTCTGAAGAATGGCCTTGCTGGGGCAGGGCCGGGGGTAGGCAGGGGCTGCTTTATGGCCCCATATGACTCCCACCCCACAGAGGTGGTGACATTTTCCTTTCTCTTAGTTCCACCCTCACCCTGGGTCCTTGGAGACCAGCTCTCTGTCCTGTCCCCCACCATCTTGAGGTGCTTTCTGGGGATAGTCAAGGGAGGACAGTCCTGCAGGGGAAGTCCCTCTGATCTGCAGGTAAGACTTGCTTCCAGGCATTCATTTGTATGTAACCCAAACATCTGCCCTGTTCCTTAGTGATCCTGGCACTCTCTCCTGCCCTGCCGGGATTTCACCAGAAAATAGTCCATCTGCAGACGGAGGAATGTTTGAAGAAGCACAAGCAGCTGCCCCCAGGCGCTGTCCCCACTCATGGGAGTCAATAACTGGTTTTGTCCACTCCTTACACCTCCTCCTTCTCTGCTCTGCCCACCCCCCATTTTTAGTCTTCTCAAAGACTACCCTTGACCTGTGTTAAGCCAAACATCCCTACTGGAGGTCAACAAGCACGTATTCCGGTGTTCCTGTAGCCCACACCCCAGCCCCGTTTTCTCAAGAAAGCCCAGCCCTGCCTGAGTTGAGAGCACTTCATTGCTGGCGGGGCCTGCTCAACTGAGTATATGTAACCAGTGTGTCTTTCCAAACCTGTGTAAATGTGTTCTGCTCTTGGCAATCCACTTTCTACCTTTCCCTCTCTGGGAGATCCTCACCTTCCAGAAAATCCTTCAGGGGCTGCTTGGCAGTAGCGAGGTCAATGGGGCTGGTAGAAAGCAGCAAAAATCTGAAGCTATTTGCAAGGCTGGGAAACTTTTTACTGCTTGTTTCTTCACTAAGCCCTGGCTTCCTCCACTCAGAATGTACTTCATCTTACTCATCATCTGGGTTTGCATCAGGGTCATTTAGCTGCGGCCTGCCATTGTCACTCAACACTCCTATATAAGTGTCCAAGTTTGAAGTTACCCCCTAAATATTTTTAAGCGTTCCATTCTGTAAGTGTTCACTAAGTGCCTTTTCTGGGCCTACTGCTCTGCTAGGTACTTCTTGTGGGGGGGTTGGGGGGGGGTTCTACTCTCATGGAGGGTCTTGAATGAAAAAGGCATCGCTGTGAAAGAACTTGAACTTTTAGTCCTGGTGGGTCATGGATATTAATGGATGGCAGCTGCCAGCACAGAGATTTATGAGTGATGCTCCCAGCCAAAGGAAGTCAGGCACACTTTGGAACTACAGACCGCTGTGTACAGGGCATCTTAGTATATTTAGCAAATGAGATTGCAAACCACAGAAAAAAAAAGGCTGAGTGGGCGGAGAGGAAGAACATTCTCTGGCCAGAAACTTGCTGAACTCTGAAGGCCAGGGACCAGAGGCTTTGCAGAGGTGGGGAGGGATGTTCTTTGGCTTGTCCTAGACACATAAATCACCACCGAGAAGATATACCAAAGGCCAATTATGTGGAGTGTTTTCTTGGAAAATCATCTCCCAGGCCTTGTAAATCATCCCTAGCATTGGCAGGCATTCAGATCCGCCTGGGGGTGGGGTGGGGGTGGGTGGTGTGCCAGTGCACCCCAGTGTCAGGTGGAGGAATTACACAGGGATGCTCATGTGATCCCTAGTACCTGATGTGTTCTCTCCTGTTATCTTCATCCAAGGGAGCAGTGTAGAGCAGAACTATTTGTTGTGCCTTAGGAATTTTAGGGCTAGGACTCACAACTAGGTTTTTCCACTTAACTTGCTCTGTGACCTTCAAACCCTCTACAAAGTAGAACGAGTACTGGATTATCTCTAAGGTTCCTAGAGGCTTTGACACGAATTTTATGCCCTCCTGTTTTTTATAACTTCCATATAGGATAAGCATTTGCATCTCACACCCCATCCTGGCGATTGTCCCAAGAGAGGTAAAAATTCTCATCTACCATGAAAAGTCAGTCATACAGGATTGTTTTAGGGGGGTGAGTGGTGACTCTCAAAGCTAGATCATCAGAACAACTGTACAAGGAGCTGGAGACTTTCAGTTTGGAAAAGAAAGAACTTAGGGGCATGCCAGAAGGAATGGTTTCAGGATCTGGAGGGTTTCAAGGGGAAGAGGGCATCAGTATCTGCTGTCCTCCTTCAGAGGCCAGAAGCAGGACCAATGAGCCCGGGATACACGGGCTCAGGCCAAAACCCCAAAGGAGAGAGAAGATCAACCAGCAACCATCATGCCATTGCTCAGTGACACAGACTTCGATTTGCCCAGTGTTGGAGAGTATAGAAAGAACTCTTGAACCATGCAAGCTGTCCAAAAGTGGCATTGAAGCCTGATGGAGGAGAGACTGATCCATCACTGCTTTAATCTAGCCGAGGGCTTCCCTGGTGGCGCAGTGGTTGAGAGTCCGCCTGCCGATGCAGGGGATACGGGTTCGTGCCCCGGTCCGGGAAGATCCCACATGCCGCAGAGAGGCTGGGCCCGTGAGCCATGGCCACTGAGCCTGCGCGTCCGGAGCCTGTGCTCTGCAACGGGAGAGGCCACAACAGTGAGAGGCCCGCATACCGCAAAAAAAAAAAAAAAAATAATCTAGCCAAGGCTGGTGACAGGGTTATAGCAGAGAGGACACTCCGTTCTGCTCCTTCCACGGCCATCTTCTCTCTCTCTGGGATAGGATGTGGCTGGATGACCAGAGGGAGGAGAAGTTCCTTCCCCAAAGTACCTTCCTCTTTTCTGCAAAGCTTTGTTCTCCTGATTCAGGGTAGATTCATTTCTCTCTAGGAGGCTTCTATTAAAATGTGTCTAGTCTTTGGAGTGATTGTATCTTGAGACTTTGCGGGTAGGGATGCAATTGGTTTCCAGCATGTAGGAAGGCCCCAAGGGAATGGAATGTGAATTAAGAAGTAACAATTTCTGAATGAGGAGCCAGGCAGGAGGGAAGACAGGCCCTCAGAAGAGGAGTCTGGTGGGCACCCAATTTATTTCCTAAGTATTTATTTTGTTAATGGCCAAGTAATTCCTTATGGGTCTGTGTTGGTTGGTGAGTTCACTAATCCTTTTTTGGACTACATCAGTCTTTCAGCCTGTACCAACTCAGGAGGCAGTGAGTTTACAAGGTCAATAAAATAATTGTTCTGTCATCTTAAAATTTACTTCCTCACTCAAGCTTCAAGATTCCTTTCCCCCTTCCCATATTCTAGGGTAAAATGTACCAGCATTTTTATTTATCCACATTGTGATTCTGTTGATTCTGATGGGATCCTTTCTCAGCCTTTGACTTTTTTTCTAGGCGAAAGGCTTCCTAATTGTCCTCATTAGTTAGATATGATGATTCTTCTGTCCGTGTGATTAATTGCAACAAACACCAAACCTTTATTAAGTTTCTAGTCTCTGGAAGTCATCAAGTGAGACTCTGTGGGTAGAGGTGAAAAAGACACTTGCCTTGCCATTCTTTATACAGGATTGGAGTCGAACCGACTGAGATGTAATGTGTAGAGTGCTATGCCCTGGTCCAGAAAACGGGCACCACAGTCACTGGCCATTGTTCATGAGGTAGCTTTTATCTCCCTCCTGTTAGGGATGAAATCACCGAGACTCAGAATTTCAGCGACTCACCCACGTTCCTACAGCTGGTCAGTGGCAGACCTGGGATCTGAACCCATGTCTGTCTAACCCCAAAGCCTGCATCCCTTCCACTGGGCAACAATTCCTGCCTTTATTCAACTGTCAGTGGAAATACAGAGTAACATTTGTGATTTAAGGATGAGTTGGAGAAGTTAAATGGGCTGGTCAAAAATGAAGAACATTTTATAGTAAAACAAATAGGAAGATGAAGCAGGAAGTTTACCGGTGTCCTGGGATCCTCTACAGCCACTCTGGGTGGGAATCTGAGCTCTTGGTATGTATGCATGGTCAGAGTCGTGGCTCTGTCTGGCCCCGAACATAAAACGGTAGAGTTGACTCAAGGCTCCTGCTCAGTCATCCTTGTCTGTTTTGTATGGAGGCAATAGCCCTGCGTGAACCCATTAACTTGGAGATTTCGGCCAGAGCCTTTTCCTTCCCCAACAACTGGGCAAGCGTGCTCCACTCTGCCTTGAGATGATCGGCTTTCCAGATGCACGGAACCACAGCAGCTTGCCTCCCCATCTTTCATCACCTAAATGAGGGCAGTTAATGTTTAAGAGAAGAAAATAGGGAACATAATGATGAATAAATTATAAGTTTGGGGATATGAAAAGTCAAACTGTGTAAATATGTATTTTAGACCACAAACAGAATGTTAATGCATCTTTCCCATTAACTCACTAACTGAAATTACAGAGTGTAACGTGAGCTGCCACCCACGGGTGGGTTATGATGTTTTCAGATTCAGAACAGCAAATGATAAATGTCCTTCCCTCAGACAAAGAAGCAATTGACACAGCTTTTCACCGTAGTCACTGACAATGTAGGCAATGGAAAAGAAACTGAACGCTGGGGGAGGAAGGAGGTCACAAGACACCTGGGGAAGTGTAGCATGGGCTCCTTTTAGGCGCTTCCTGGGTACTGAGGAGGTGTCTCTGAGCTCAGGGCAGCCCCTTTAAGTGATGGGGACCCAGGCGTGGTAGCCTGGCATGCCTTCCTGCATTAGAGGATGAGCTTGTTTCTTAAGCAATAACTCTGTCTTGCTCTGGGTGGGTGGCTGGCAGCTGACGTGAAGCCAGTCTCACTTTGGCTGGGTTTGGTTTGAGGATGTATGGTTAATTTAGCCGCCATTTCATTGTGAGGTTGCTTTTGGGCAGCAGTGTAAAAGAGAGCTTAAGAGGATGTGGAGAAATTGGAATCTTTTTGCACTCTGGATGGGAATGCAAAATGCTATGGAAAGCATCATGACGGTTCCTCAAAAAATTAAAAATAGAATTGTAATATGATCCAGCAATTCCACTTCTGGGTACATACCCAAAAGAATCAAGAGCAGGGTCTCAAAAAGATACGTGTATACCCATGTTCATAGCAGCATTATTCACAGTAGCCAAAAGGGTGGAGCAATCCAGCTGTCCACTGATGGATGAATGAATAAATAAAATGTGGTATATGCATACCATGGAATATTACTCAGCCTTAAAAAGGAAGGAAGTTATGACACAGGCTATAACTGGGATGATCTTTGAGAACTTTATGCTAAGTGGAATAAGCCAGTCACAAAATGACAAATGCTGTGTGATTCTGCTTACATGAGGTACCTAGAGCAGTCATACTTATGGGAACAGAAGGAATGGTGGTTGCCAGCAGCTTGGAGGAATAGGCAGTGATTGGTTGTATAACAATGTAAATGTACTTAATACTACTGAACTGTACTCTTAAAATGGCTAAAATGATGTACAGTATGTGTATTTTACCACAGTTAAAAATAAAAAAAGAGGTGGGGGAGAGATTAAAAACATGGCCTTGGGAGAGAGAGAGATCTGTGCTTGATTCCTGGCGCTGCCATTTAACGAGCTGGGGACCCATGGGCAATTCACTTAAACTAATCTCTGAGCCTCCAAATAGTAGCAATAATAATAGTGCCTCCTTCTTAGGGCTGCTGTGAGCATTAAATGAAGTGTTTGGTATGGATTCATTATGTACCTGGTATGCAGCAAAGACCTGTAAGAGGTGTAAGCTGTTGTCACTACTGCTGCTACTCGATGCCTGGGAGAGGGGGCTTTGTTGGTGTCAATCCGGATGGTGGTGGTCCACCTTGGAGATGTTCAGAAGCCCTGCTCCCCTGACTCCAGTTACCCAGATTCTGTACATCCTGCTCATTCAGCAGTGCCCCATCCCTTTATGAAATTTGCTGTCACTGTTCCAACCCATGTTTATTCAGTGGCTCGAACAACTCTACAGCTCTTCCTGTGTCCATGTAACAAGCCTTTACTGAGGGCCTACTGTGAGCCGAAGTGTTGGGAACACAGTGGGAACAGAACCCGGTTCTTGCTTTCAAGCAGATTGTAGTCTGGTTGTTTTCTACATGGTTTCTTTGACAGCCATCCTCTATCTTGTTGTGAGCATGAAGGCCCTTTTCTCACCACAATATTGTGAATTCTTTGAAGGTGAGGATCTTGTCTTACTGTTTTTGTCTCCACTGAAGTGCTTAGCCTGACCTTATATAGGAAGGAAAACAGTCAGTCTGAGTTCTTTGAGTTAGGTGGTCCCAGAGAGGAAACCAGTTCACATATGGGCTTAGAATCCCATAGTATGAGGAAGGATCTGGATAGAACACCTGGCCCATTACCACTCCCAGCCTTCTTGCCATTGTCATCAGGTGGTGGTTATGAGTTTTCTCCCTGAAGAAATACAGATTAGCTGGGGAAAGACAAAAATAGCACAGTGGTGAAATACCACTTCATACCCATCAGTCTGGAAAAAACTAATACCACCGTCAGGTTTGGGCAAGGATGTGCAGAGAGGGGAACACATCCATTGCTGGTGGGATTGTGATTTGGCATCACACAATAAAGTAAAACCTGCACTCCAGCAATTTTACTTCTGGATGTCAGCCCTAGGACGGCCCTCATTCAGTGCCTGTAGAGATATGAGAGATGTGTAAGGCTGTTCACTGCAGCATATGGATAATAGCAAAAAAAAAAAGCAGAACAGGTGAGGGTGGGTTGAATAACATCCTCCCAAATATCCATGTCCACTCGGAAACTCAGAATATGACTTTATTTGGAATGGAAGTCCTTGAAGATGTAATTGAGATAAGAATGGAGATGAGATCATCCCAGATTAGGGTGAACCCTAATCCAATTACTGTGTCTTTATAAGAGAAAGCAGGAGAGGGAGATTTGGATACACAAACATAGAAAAGAAGACCATGTGAAGTTGGAGGCAGGGATCGGAGTGATGCAGCCACAAGCCAAGGAATGCCCAAGGCTGCCAGAAGCTGAAAGAGGCAAGAGAGGATTCTCCCCTAGAGTCTTTGGAAGGAGCATGGCCCTGCCAGCTCTTTGATTTCAGACTTCTAGCCTCTAGAGCTATGAGAAAATAAGTTTCTGTTGTTGAAGCCATCAAGTTTCGGATACTTTGTTGTGATAGCCCTAGATTACTAATACAAAGGTTGGCTGCCCCTCAGTAGGGGAACAGGAAAAAAAAATGTGTAGTGATATGATGGCATACCGTGAAACAGTTAAAATAAGTGAACAAGTTCTCAATCTCAAAACGTAATATTAAGTTAAACAAGTTGCAGAAATATACTTTGAGTATGATGCCATGTAGGTAAATGTGCTTAATAGTATATATTATTTATGGATACATACGAATGAAGTAAAATTATTCAAACAAGTGTGGGATGTTACATACTAGCCCCAGGATAGTGGGTAACTCTGTGAAGAGAGAGAGCAATTGATGCAATAGGGCATAGCTTTAGCTATACTGGACATGTTTTACAGAGAGATGGAATATCTGAAGCAAATCTGGTAAAATACTAACATTTGTTTAATAGTAGAGGGTACACAGACATCTGCTGTGTTCTTTTTTTGTATCTTAGAATTGTTTTCTATTTTAAATTTTTGAATGAATTACAAGAGTTAGGAGCTATATATTAATAGATGGTTCAGATACACTGTTGAGTAAATACAAGACACCAAGAAATATTAGTCCTCTTAAATTGTAAGAACACATTTTGAGGCCTCAGGGGTCTCTTGTGAATCTTAATCTGGTGATGGGGAGTTGGGTGGGTGGTATAAGTGAGTTAGGAAAGAAGAGGTTTGGATTCAGGGCCACCGTTTACTTGCTGTGGGACTTTGAACAAATTAGTAATCTCTATGAGCTCACTTTCCTCAACTGTGAAATAATATCCACACTAAGGTTGTAAAATCGTGAGTACTCCATAAATGTGAATATCTTTTCACTTTGGTATTATGCCCACCCCAAACTGTCCCTGTTTTAGTGTGTACTGTGTCCCCCAAAGGAAATGTGCTGTGTGTGTGTGTGTGTGTATGTGTGAGAAATCTTTGAATATATGGTAAGTTACCCATGGCTGCCTTTCTGGGGAAAACTTGGACTCTATTAATCTTTCTTCAGAAAGACTAATTCACTTCCCTTTAACCTCTTCTCTGCACTTTGTCCAGTTCCCCTCCATACCTTTAATTAAAGGAATGGAAAGTAGGGGACACTCCAGGGGGTGTCCTGCAGAAGGTGAGGTCTGAGTCAAGTGGGAGGTTGGTGTCTGGGCATGTGTCTCTCACTCCTTGTTAACGTGCTGGCCTTGGGCAGCTGACTCACCAGCTCCGAGGGGAGCTCACCCTGCCCCTCGCACTCCGGGGGCTGCCTTCCTGGTGCTCCCTCCTTGCCGTGCACCACCCCCCTCTTCCCCCAACCCCGCCAGCCCTTCCCCCTTTCACTGGCTCCTAACACTTCGGTGGCCTCTCTAGGCCCAGAGCCAAGCAGGCCTTGAACATATTTCAGGAGCGGGGTGTTGGCATTTCCGGGGCCTGTGGCACATTTTGGCTGTATGCAGGTGGTCAAGGGTCATTTTTTCCTGAAGGTTAAACAGTGACCTTGGTCAATATGTAGCCAGTGTTCACTTAAATGATTTCCCCTGGTTAATGAGTCATGTGGCAAATTAGCTGAGGACTTTCACACCCTGCAGGTAAGCTGGGGTGGTAAGAACTGGTCATCCTGAAACTGCATTAGGTTATATTGGCTGTACAGGGAGGGATCTGCCTACCCCACCTTTCTGCCTCTTAGATCCTCATTTCAAAAGTAAATTAGTGGAATAAAGGCTGCTACGCTGGAGAACCACTGGGTGATGGCCTGGATGCCTGCTTTCTTGACCCTCCTCTGTACCCCTTCTCTCCACCTTAGGAAGCCCTGTGTCCCTCCTCCATTCGTTTGTGCATTTATTCATTCTCCTTCTCTCTTTCTCCCTATCCCCCTATAGCCCTGTCATTCTCAAACTGTGTGCTGAGGCTCCCCAGCACAGTCACAGGGACGCTACAGGATTTTTTTTTTTTTTTTTTTTTTTTGCGGTACGCGGGCCTCTCACTGTTGTGGCATCTCCCGTTGCGGAGCACAGGCTCCAGACATGCAGGTTCATCAGCCATGGCTCACGGGCCCAGCCGCTCTGCGGCATGTGGGATCCTCCCGGACCGGGGCACGAACCCGTGTCCCCTGCATCGGCAGGCGGACTCTCAACCACTGCGCCACCAGGGAAACCCTATGATCCATTTTTAGTTACTATTTGTACATAGTACATGCTACAGGTCAGGGTTTGTTTTTTACATATAGGTATCCAATTGTTCCAGCTTCATTTGTTGAAAGGTTATTATTTCTCCAATTAATTACCTTTGTACTTTTGTCAGGATTAATTGGCCATATATGCGTAGATGTATCTCCAGGATCTTAATTCTGTCTCATTGATTTATGAGTCTATCCTTTTACAAATACCACACTGTCATGATTATTGTAGCTTTATAGTATGTCTTGAAATCAGATAATGTAAGTCCCCTGGCATTGTTCTTTTTCAAAAATATTTTTGGCTATTTTAGCCCTTTTGCCTTTCCCTAAAATTTCAGTATCAGCTTGTTGATACTGGGGCTTTGACTGGAGCTGTTTTGAATATAAAGAACATTTAGGGGACAATGGACATCTTAACAATATGGACTGCAAGTCCACATACATGACATCTCTATTGATTCATTTAAATCTTTGATTTTTTTCATTAGTGTTTTTGTAGTTTTCAGGCTATAGATCTTGCTCATATTTTGTTAGGTCTATACATAAGTATCTTATGTGGTTTTTGTTATTTTAAATCATACTGTTTTTTAAATTTCAAATTCTCGTTGTTCACTGCTAGTTTATAAAAGTACGATTTATTTTTGTGACTTTGCTAAAAACTCACTATTTCTAGGAATATTTTTGTGAATCATTTGAGATTTTCTATGTAGACAATCATGTTATCTATGAACAGATACGGTTGAATTTCCTCCTTTCAATTTGTATGTTCTTTATTTCTATTTATTGCTGTATTCCACAGCTTAGAACTACAGTACTTAGAAGGACAATATCTTAGTAGCACGATTCCACAGTACTATGTAGAATAGGGAATACAGTAGTTCCTCTTTACCCACAGTTTTGCTTTCTGTGTTTGTTACCGTTGGTCAATTGTGGTCTGAAAATTTTAAATGGAAAATTCCAGAAGTAAACAATTCATGAGTTTTAAAAATGGCATGTTGTTCTAAGTAGCATGATGAAATCTCACACTGTCCCACCCAATATGTTAATCATCCCCTTTGTGTAGTGTATCCCGTCAGTTAATCAGTTAGCAGCTGCCTTGGTTATCAGATCAACTCTTTTGGTATTGCAGTGCTTGTGTTTAAGTAACCCTTATTTTACTTAATAATGTCGCCAAAACGCAAGAGTAGTGATGCTGATATACCAATTCAGATATACCAAAGAGAAGCCATGAAGTTTTCCTTTAAGTGAAAAGGTGAAAGTTCTCCAATTAATAAGGGAAGAAAATATTGTTTGCTGATGTTGCTAAGCTCTATGGTATGAATGAATCTTCTCTCCATGAAATTGTGAAGAAGGAAAAAAAAATTGTGCTAGTTTTGCTGTCACATCTCAGACTGCAAAAGTTACAGCCACAGTGCATGATAAGTGCTTAGTTAAAATGAAAAAGGCATTAAATTTTTACAATAAGCTATTTTGAGAGAGAGAGAGAACGAGAGCGCAAGCATATTCACATAGCCTTTATTACAGTGCATTGTTGTAATTGTTCTATTTTATTATTAGTTATTGTTGTTAGTCCCTTACCCTGCATAATTTATAAATTAAAATTACCATTAGGTATGTATAGGAAGAAAAAACGTGGTATATATAAGGTCCAGTAATATCTGTAGTTTCAGGCATCCACTGGGGGCGTTGGAACATATCCCCCTGCAGATAATGGGGGATAACTGTAGTGAGAACAGATATCTTTGTTTTGTTCTCAATCTTAATGGGAAAGCATTTAGTCTCTCACGACTAAGAATGAAGTTAGCTATAGATTTTTGGTAGATCCCTTTATCAGGTTGAGGAGGTGCCCTCTCTCTAATTTGCTGAGTGTTTTTTTCTCTTTTAATCATAAAAAATGATTGATGATGTATTTTGTCAAATGTATTTCTAGTTATTGAGGTGACTATACAATTTATCTTCTTTAGTTTGTGTATATAGGAAATTATATTGTTTTTTCAATGTTGAACCAGCCTTGCATTCCCCCAGATATACACTATTTGATCATGATATATTATATTTTTAATATATTGCCAGATTTGATTTGCTAATATTTGTTGAGAAGTTTTGTAATTTGTGTTCATGATGGATATTGGTCTATAGTTTTTTTTTTAATATTTTCATCTGGTTTTGATGTTGAGGTTATGCCTTATGAGTTGAGGAATATTACCTCCTATTTTATGGATGGGTTTCTATCTAATTGGTATTATTCTCTATCTACATGTTTGATAAAATTTATTGGTAAAGTTACCTGAGACTGTAGTTTTTGATTGGCTTTCTTGTCCTAGTTATTGCCAAAAAATTTCTAACTACACATTCAGTTTCTTTGATTAATATAGGCCTATTCAGGTTATCTATTTTTTTTTTGTATGAGCTTTGGTAATTTTTGTCTTTAAAGAGATGTCAATTTCATCTAAGGTGAATTTTGTGGCTTAGTTTAGAATATTATTTCATTATCTTTTTAATGTCTTTAATATCTGTATCATTAATATTCCTCTTTAATTCCTGATATAAATAATTTGTATCTTGTCTTTTTTTATCTGGCTCTGCCTAGAGGTTTATCAATTGTATTGATCTTTTCAAGGAGCAGGTTTTTGGTACTACTGACCTTTTTCATAATTAAAAAAAAATTCTGCTTTACTCTTTATTAACCTGTTTTTCCCTACAGACTTTGCTTTTAATTTGCTCTTATTTTTCTTGTTTCTTAAGGTTATTAATAACCAACTTAGATTACTGATTTGATACCTTTCTTTGTTTCTAATATAATAAGCATTTAGTCCTATAAATTTTCCTCTGATCATTATTTTAGCTGAAGTCCACAAATTTTATACTTTTCATTTTCATTCAATTAAAAAATATCTATATTTCATTATGACTTCTTGTTTGAATCATGTGTTCTCTAGACATATGTTGCTTAATTTCCATATATTTAGCAATATTCCAGACCTCTTTTTGTATTCATTATTAGTTTAATTTTGTATGGTCATATAACAGTTTGTATGCCTTAAATTCTTTTAAATTTGTTGAAGTTTGTTTATATCTCAGAATGTGGTTATTTTAGTAAATGTTCCATGTGCATTCAGAAAGTGTGTATTTTTGGTCGTTTCATATAGAGCTTCATAATATCAGTTAGGCCAAGTTGGTTAATGGTGTTGTTCAAGTCTTCTACATCCGCACTGATTTTGTCTGCTTATTTTATCGATTACTGAGAGGAGAGTGATGAAATCTCCACCTGTAATTGTGAATTTGTCTGTTTTTCCTTTCAGTTCTATCACTTTTTGCTTCATGTATTTTGAAGCTCTGTTGAAACTCTAATGTTGTAAGATGGTTATGTCATCTTGGTGAACTGACCTCTTTAATACTATGGAGTATCTCTCTTTATCTAGGTAATAGTCTTTGCTCTGCAAGGGGTGGAACTTGCTCAGTGATGACCCCTCCCGCAACCTTAGAAGACATTTAATAGTCAGGATCCAGCATTGTCTCCTATCTACCCCACAGGGTAGAGGTTCTTTATTCTTTTACTCTCTCCTCAAATGCAGTGGGTCTTTATCTGTGCTCCCACATGGTAGAATTTGCTGCATAACCCCAGTAATTTAAAGCCTTTGTTCCTTTAGGGGAGGAGTTATTGTAAAGAGCTCTGTGTTTTTCCACTAGCAGCATCATTCCCCTTCTCCAGGCCTGTATGCTTGAGGACAGCTGCCCTGGACTCCAGTCCTGCCCCCTGAGTCTATCTCTGTGAGCACACAGTAAGCTCCTTGGAGAAGAGCAGGTGTGAACTCTCCTGGGTCTGCAGCTCCCAGGAGTTTGTCTATTCTGTCCTGCTAGCCCACACTTGGATTTTAGCAGTCCTCTGAAAATGTGAACTTATTTTAACCCACTTTTATGGAGACCTTATCTTCCTCGGTTTCCTAATAGGATGAAGACAATGATTTTGCAAATTATCCAGCTTTTTCTTGTTGGTGGTGCATGAGTAATATTCTTTCCAGCTTCCTATATTCTAGGTGGAAGCTGTAAGTCCTAGTAATTCATTTTTATTTTATGATAGTATTGACCCGTAAGAGATTGGAAATTTAATTCAAAATAACAGCAACAATAAAATTTTTCCTTCACTACAGATTGTTTAAAAAGCACTGATCTATACCTTTCTGAACCAATTTATTTTTTTATCTGGTGTACTTTTTGGTGTAATTAGGTTCTTGGATTTGTTACCTGGTAGTAAACCTAGCTTTACCAAAAATTCTAATATGGTAGAATTTGATGACCACATCTGTACTCATCCTGCTTTCTGACTCTTTAAAAATAATTTATTGAGGTGAAATCCATATAACATAAAATTAACCATTTTAAAGTGAACAATTTAGTGGCATTTACTACATTCAAGGTGTTGTGTGGCCACCACTTCTATCTAGTTCCAAATATTTCCATCATTCCAAAGTCAACTCCCTTATACATTAAGCAGTTTCTCCCCATTCCCTCCTTTCCCCAGTTCCTGCAATCGGCAGTCTACGTTCTGGCTTTGTAGATTTATCTCTTCTGGATATGTCCTGTAAATTGAGTCTTCAATTTGTGACCTTTCTTGACTAGTTTCTTTCACTTAGCGTAATATTTTTGAGGTTCATCTACATTATTGTATGCATCAGTACTGTATTTCTTTTTGTGGCTGTATAATATTTCACTGTATATACAGTCATCCCTTGGTATCTGTGGGAGGTTGGTTCCAAGATACATGGATACTCAAGTCTCTTAAATAAAATGGTGTCGTATTTGCATATAACCTATGCATGTCTTATGCATGTCTTCCTGTATACCTTAAATTATCTCTAGATTACTTATAATACCTAGCAAGATGTAAATGCTATATAAATAATTGTAAATATAATGTAAATGCTATGTAAATCGTAACCTGCATGGGACAAATACAAGTTTTGCTTTTTGGAACTTTCTAGAAAAAGTTTTCTTTTGCCAGATATTTTCTGTCTGCAGTTGGTTGTATCCACAGATGCAGAACCTGCAGATACAGAGGGCTGATTTTATTGATATATACCAAAATTTATCAGTTCATTTGATAATGGACATTTGGACTGTTTCCATCTTTTGGCTGTTGTGAATAGCACTGCTATGAACATGCATGTACATGTACTGGTACTTTTTGGAGTACCATTTCCATTCTTTTGACTCTATACTTAGGAGCAGAGTTACAGGGTTATATGGTAATTCTGTGTTTAACTTTTTGAGGAATCCACTCTCCCCTTTTGACTCTGTGAATTTTAATCATATCACTTTTTGAGTTTCAGTCTTCCCCAGGGGCCCTGACTTTTCATTTATTGAAACAAGAAAGGCATGGAGGTCATCTTAACTATTCTCACATAGTAGCCTTCCCAGGTGCTCCTAGCATGGTTGTTCCTGTCTCCTTTAGACCTTCCCTAGCAATTTCATAACCTTCCTGCCTGGAAGATACAACGTGACACAATGCAGTTCAGCATAAAGAAGTTCCTTTTAACAGTCAGAGCTCCCTCCAAAGGTGATGCGTTTCCCCATTATGAGGAGTGCTTCGGGGTACTCATGGGAGAGATTCCCCATCCTGCAAGTGTTGGACTACCTGACCTTTACTGATCTTCTGAGGCCCGGGAGCCTTTGTTCTCCCACTGTGTTGTGGCATATGGAACCTCTGAAGCCTTTCTGGCCATGGGCTTGTGTGCAGGTTTTAAACAAAGGCAGCTTCATGGAGTTGGTCTTATTCTCACATACTTCCTGAAGCCGATGAACGTGTTTTCACCCCTCTTGGTTGTGGTAGCATATTTCACTCAGGCCCTTTTCCCAAATTGTAGTGGATAGTTGTATCCATCTTCTGACTGTTCAAGCCAAAATGACTTTGCATTTTCTATCAGAGCCTTAGTGGCCTCAAGAGGATGCAGACTGGTATCTTCCCTTAGGCTAAAAGCGCCCTACTATCTGCTTCTTCTGGGTGGGGGTGGAATTTCTTCTAGGATCCACCTGCTTTCTTTTTTTTTTAATTGTATTTGTTTAATGTCTGTTCATCACCGGAACACAAGAACCATGAAGGCAGGGACCGCAGCTCTTTTATCCTCCACAGAATCTCCAGGGATGGCACTAGACTGTGTCACCTATTTCCTGTTTGCCATCCCAGGCAAACGTTTCCTACTTGCCCTTCTTTACCTTGCTCTCTGTCCTGGTGGGTGGGCTCTGCCCTGACTGCCAGATTCCACTGCTTCCTGGCTTCTGGTTGGATTTAGACAATGAGAAGCACCACCAGATCAGAAAGCGGGAGGAGAGAGAAGTAGGGCTATTTCCCTTCCTGCTCCTGCCCTGCAGTTTGTGGCTCTGGCTGTGCCCACCCAGGACTAGAGTTTAGGTCACACGATCACTTCCATATTTCCACGCGTGTTAGTACTGGATTTCTACCGTTGCTAGCCCTGGGCCCTCAGCATCCCCGTTAATTTCCTTTCTCTTGCCCACATTCCTGTAAATAAAAATCTTCCTCCTTTTAAAAATCCCAGGTGATTGTGCCTTCTGTCTTTTGGCCAGGTCCCTGCTAGGGTCACAAGATGGGCTGAAGTTTTGGGTAGATGAGTGGATGGTTGGAAAGATGCCAGACTGAGTTTCTGGGTCCCTCCTCCATGTGACTCCTGAACTGGCTTCCCATGTCCCTGGAAGGCCCTCCCTTACCTGGCCTCTCTGGGTCTCCTCCCCTATACTCACCCCTTCTCAGTCTGTTCCAACCACATTGGCTTCCTTGCTGCTTCTATCATATGCCAAGCAAGCTCCTGCCCTCACAGCTTTGTTTGAGCCATTTCCTCTGCCTGGAAGGCTCTTCTCTCTGCTACTCTTATGGTGAAATTCCCTTACTTTCTCCAGGCCTTTCCTGATCTTACCTTTTCAGTGAGGCTTACCTGAACCACTCTACTTAATACTGTAAACTGCCCCCCATCAGTATCACCCCAGCAGCAGGGACCCTTTTTACCTTGTTCTACATTTTGTTTCCAGAACACTTACCACTTTTTAAGAAAATACATTGAACGTATTTATTATGCTTAGTATTTGCCATTTGTCTCCCCTCCTAGAATTTGAGCTCCACAAAGGCAGGGATTTTGTTACATTTTTTGCATGGATGTATCCTGATCCCATAGAACGATGCCAAGTTCATAGTAAGTGCCTGCAATAGGTTGAATAGTGGCCTCCCCAAAGATATGTCCACCTAGGACCTGTGAATGTGACCTTATTTGGAAAAAGAATCTTTGCAGATGTAATTAAAGATTCCCAAGATGAAATTACCCTGAAGTAGAATGGGCCTTAAATTCAGCGATAGGTTCTTACAAGCTAGGAAAAGGGGAAACAGACACAGAGACATGGGAGAAGCCATGGGAAGATGGAGGCAGAGGCTGGAGTGATGCAACCCCAAGCCAAGAAATACCTGCAGCCACCAGAAACTGGAAGGAAGAGTCAGGGAAGGATTCTCCCCTAGAGCTATCAGAGTGTGGCCCTGTTGACACCTTGATTTCAGGTTTCTGGCTTCCAGTACGCTGAGAGAATACATTTCTATTGTTTTAAGTGACCAGATTGCAGTGAGTTTTTATAGCAGCCTTAGGAAACTAATACCGTGCCCAGTAAGCATTTATTGAATGAAAAAATGAGTGGGTGAATGCAAGCCTTGTTGACATTGCTGTTACCTCCATTTGAAATAATTCTGCTTTCAATAACTATCAGTGCCTGTGTATAAGTGTGAACACGTCTGACATTTAAGAGGTATTCCAATTTTGTTTATGGTACACTTTTGCAATACAAACCTAAGCTGCTGAATATTTTCGCCCACTGTACTTAAAAACTTAAGGTCTTACTTAGTCCCCAAATAATTGCTTTCCCTCTCAGCCTGTCAATAGTGTACCGAGAACGAATTCACAAACTATTTGTTCTTCAGGCAGTGGATGGGAACCCCTATTGGTGTCTAGCCATAAAACATCCCTGTGTCGTTTCCCCATTTCCATCCTGAGACCCTCCTGCTTTCCTTAAGCTAATTCTCGGTTATTGTGTATTTGGAGGGGCCTGTCACAAGCCTCTATGTGATCACCCCTCGTAACTTGACAAGGGTTATTCAGTCTCCCCCAGGCCCACTCTTGGTGTGTGCTGGGCTTGTGATGCAGTGTGGTACTAACTATTGGTTCCTTGTAGGAGGCGGAAGGTAAATAAAATTGAAAACACCCTTCCTGTGTCGTGCATCTTACAAATGTCCTCGGGTCTCTATTACATCTTCTAGAGGCTGCCAGATTCTCTGCGGGACAAGAGGAAGCTGGAGCAGCTTCTCTGTAGCAACAGAAGGTACCATTAGCAGAAATACATCATCTCCCAGTGGTGTTAGCAATAGCAGAGTCCTGGTCATGTCCATCCTTTTGCCAGAGTGAGAGAGTCCTCAGAGGCAGAGGCTGCTGGTAACAGAGTCTCCATCATTCTAAAGTATCCCCCCTGGAGCCCCAGAGCAGCTATTTCTGCTCAGACACAGCCTGAACTTCAGAGAGCTTATTTCAAGCATTGTTTGTTCACAAGAACTCATTGCTTCCCAGATTCTGGGCCTTCTCTAATATGGGGGTAGGGGGAGGATGGGTGTGGGCGGAGGACGGGGTAGAGGCCCACATGTGGCTAGTCAGTTGCCTTGGCTGGGCTGGATCAGCCCTTCCAGGTGTTTCTCATTAGACCTCTTCAAAGGCACCCTCTTGGCTTAGAGTAGGGGTTCTCAAACTGCAGCTTGCAGGGCCTGTTAAAACAGTTTCCTGAGCCCCACTCCCAGAGTTTCTAATTCAGTAGGACTGGGATGGGCCCAAAAATTTGCATTCCTGACAAGTGCTCAGGTGATGCTGAGATTGCTCACCCAGGGACTATAGTGTGAGAGCCACAGCCTTAGATGTGCAATGAGATGATGTTCTTGTGCTCTGTGCCTCCTGGTCATGGCCTTGGCCATTCCATCAGGCAGTGTGGACCTTTGGGGGTTGGGCCAGGACCTCACTCTCACCCTGTTTCTAGAATTCAGTGAAAACACCTCTTGATTCCTTGTACCCCATCCGTGCTGGTCACCTCCATCTCCCCTGAGGAGTGGAGACCTTCCTCCATGACCTTGGTTCTCCCTGGTGTCTTTCAACACTGTTTTCTCCCTTGAGCCCTTCAGCCCTGGGTGGTAACAGCTCCCCTCTTGCTAGTCTCTGGGTACCTCCACATGCTGGCGCTTCCTCTCATCCTGCCCTTTAAAGTGTCCTTTCTTTAATGTTTCTTCATTTGAACTACTTGTATTGAATTCTGGTTCCTGCCAGGACCCAGTCCTGGAATATTTCTCCCCTCAGGGGAAAAGAGTCTTTTCTAGGCAGAGACCTAGCCAGAATCATTAAGTCTTCATCTCAAGAGCAGTACTGTCATCCACAGGATAAGGTAGAATTACTGCTGAGTCTAAAAGACATTGAAGAAATGAGAAATTTATACCAAATGGAAATATGGCACCTTTATCTCTGCTTATTTCAAGCTTGGGGAAATACCAGCCTCTAAATGTCTCGCCACCAGAGCCAGGGAAGGGAGAGGGCTTGCTTGCTGCCTGCATAGGTGTTTTTCAGTAATGGGGTCTCTGATCCAGCTAATGGGTCAACAAATGTGTCATCAGCGAGTCACTGGGACCCCTAGCCTGGGCCCAACCCACGGTGCCTCCATGGCTGGACCAGATGTGTCTCTGGAGGTAGGACTGTGGGGGGATTTCATTTCTGCCTTGTGCATGTCTGTGATGTAAAACACCCATGCGTCTTCCTAGCAGAAAACCAGAACGCTGTCTAGAAAACAAGAGACTTGCGTAAACAGATCCACATTACATTTGGGTGTTCATGCGATACATGTGTATACAGGCATGCATACACACCCACACATAAAAAATTAGAGAAAAGAGTGGAAGGAAAATTATCCAGATGTTCATCACATTTATCTTTGGGTACTGGAGTTGCAGGTGACTTTTGATTTCTTTATAGTTTTCTGTGTTTATTTTTTCTTCCGTTAAATTTTTTTTTATTATTAGGAAAAAATGTTGAGTGTGATATAGGAAATACAGCTCAATGCCCTGCCCTCTACTTAAGCACTGAGCAAATCCTACTTAGTTAACCTGCCACACAGTTTAGGTTCTACCTCCTCCAAGAAGCCTTTCTAGACCAACCCTTTCGCTCTAAATCTTGGAAAGCACTCTTGCTGAGTTACTGTTCTTATTTCAAGCATGTGTGTCGTCTTACTCCAATTGCTCTATTAATTATGCAAAGATAATAGTTATGCTTTTATTTTCTGCCTGTTTCCCATAAGGTCAAGTGTAGCTTATCACATTGTAGACAATTATTGGTCAATGGGCAGCATATTCCTGAAAGGACAGAAAAGATACGAAAATGTGAAAGACAGACCTAAGTGCCAGCTGCTCATCCAGATACCCCACAATCCTAACTCGCCTTGGCTCTGGCCTCCCTCAGCAACAGGTCAGGGGCTCCAGCTTACCCCTGGAGCTGTGGGACCTTAGGGCACATCCTGAGCTCCCAGCGGGCCTGGCCAGGAGCTGTCTCTCTCTCCTCTCCTTCCAAAATGCTGACCACTTTTCGTGGAGCCCAAGAAAGACTTTGCATGGCTTTAACAGTGTCAGTGACAAGGCCTGCCTTCATCCTTGGATACCTTTAGGTCTGCTGATAAAAGAAATGTTCATTCCATTCTCTAGAGAAATCTCTTACAGGAGCATACAGCAAAATCAATTAAGTCTCCCTCCTATCTAAGGAAGGATACCATCATTTGGTTCCCCCTCTGGTGAAAGCAGAGTCGTTTTTTCCTTCTTTGTCTTGTATAGTCAACCTCTCCCTCACAACACAATCTTTCTCATCAGATTTTTTGAGAACTCTCAGTTCTCTCCTTTAAACAAACAACCATTCTACCCATAGCCCTATACAGCCCTTTCTCTTCTCTATTTAGTGTCAGACTTTTCAAAAGAGTTGCCTATTCCCATAGTCTCCATTTTTATACCTTCAACTTATTCAATAATTAACTCTGTTCTAGATCAGTGTGGGTTTTGAACCCATTACCCCGCCATTTGTTTAATTCCCAGTGACCTCCAAGTGGCTAAATCCAAGGGAACTTTTAGTGTGTATCTTGCTTGGCTTTTTAGCAGTAGTAAAAGCTATTGTTCACACCTTCTTTTTGAAGCACAGTCTTTCCTTGGTTTTTATGACCGATGTGGTTTTTCAGCCACCTCCCTGGCCACTCTTACCCATCTCTTTACAGGCTCATCCATGTTCATCCAGCCAGTAAATGTTGAAATGTCTCAGCCCAAGAGCCTCTCTTCTTCTCAGTCTGACCTTCCTTTCTTGGTGGTCTCACCTATATCCAGTTTCAACTAACGCCGGTGTGTACCTAGGGACATGTCCCCTGAGCTCCAGAGGTGTCTCTGCCTTCTTGTTGGAGACCTAAGAGTTGACCCATTGGTCCCAACATCCTACCAGTTTACTTCCTTACCGCTTCTTAAAGCCATCCACTCTCATCCTTCACCCTCATCACCCAAGTTTAAACCATATCATGTTTGTGGTTTGCATTTCTTAAATTCAGGACTACTATAATAGCCTCCAAACTGATCTACCTTTATCAGCTTTTGAGCCCTGACAATCTACTCTGCCCCCTTCAACAGATCTTTGCAAAATGCAAACAAATCAAGTCATTCTCCCGCTTCAAACCTTGCACTGCTTAGTCTTACCTTTAGGATAAAGAGCAAACTCCCTTACTTGGTCTACACCACCCTGCATAGCCTGGCTCTCTTACCAACTGCCCAGCTCTGTTTCATACCATCAACACCCCTCACACACACGCCCAGTCCTCCACCCCCACTCCGCACACACACTCACCTCCTTTCTAGTCTCTCTAAAGTGCCACTCTCCATCCTACCACGAGCCTTTGCCCGTGCTGTTCCTTCTGCCTGAAAACATTCGGCATTCCCTCTTTAGTAACTTCATTAACTTTGTCACTCTCCTCCTTCTGTTCTCAGCTCACATTACAGTAAGTCCCCTACATATGAACTTTCAAGTTGCGAACTTTCAAAGATGCGAACGTGCGTTCGCATGTCCAGTCACGCAAGGCGTGAGTGAAACTGCAGCTCGCCCTCCAACTCCTGTTGCTGAAGATCCTTCAGCTCTACCATCTCCCACGTCCTCTCCCTCCTCCAGTCAGTAACTCTTCTTACCTGTTCACTCAATGCCAGCGCCTGTGTGCCAGCTGTTGTACTGTACTACTGTACTTTTCAATGCACTGTACTATAAGATTAACAATGGTGTCTTTACTTTTTGTGTTTGTTTTTTATGTATTCTTTATGTGAAAAGTATTATAAACCCATTACAGTATAGTACTGTATAGCTGATTGTGTTAGTTGGGTACCTAGGCTAACTTTGTTGGACTTACAAACAAATTGAACTTATGAATGCGCTCTCGGAATGGAACTCGTTCGTACGTAGGGGACTTAACTGTATCACTTCCCCAGGGATGCCTTCTTCCAAGACCAGATCCTGCCTTTTTTTATGGGTCCTCAAAGAAGCATATACCTCTCCTTCCTAGCCCTTCTTGCCTTTGCAATTTAACACATATGTCTTCATATTATTTTGCTTATCCATTCCCTTAAATAATCTTTAAGGTCCTCAGGACAAGGACCATATCATTTTTTGTTCATCATTATATCTTTTTTTTAAATTTATTTATTTATTTATTTATTTATTCATTCATTTATTTATGACTGTGTTGGCTCTTCATTTCTGTGTGAGGGCTTTCTCTAGTTGCGGCAAGTGGGGGCCACTCCTCATCGCGGTGCACGGGCCTCTCACTATCGCGGCCTCTCGTTGCGGAGCACAGGCTCCAGACGCGCAGGCTCAGTAGTTGTGGCTCACGGGGCCAGTGGCTCCGCGGCATGCGGGATCCTCCCAGACCAGGGCTTGAACCCGTGTCCCCTGCATCGGCAGGCAGACTCCCAACCACTGCGCCACCAGGGAAGCCCCTATCATTATATCTTCAGCACCTAGCATAATGCTTCAACCACAGTAGATACTGAATAAGTATTTACCAGATGATTAAAAGACTTTAGGAGAGAACGATGAAATAAAGTGATGGCCATGGAAACGTGATGGAGCAGGCTAGCACACCTAGATGTTCCACCCCCAATCCACCAATTCAGAAGCGAGAAAGTTCATTTGAAAGTCATGATTCAGGCTTCCAGCATAAATTATATGCAGTTGTGCAAACATGTCAAAGTTTAGTAAATTGAATTTGTTGAATGTAAACAACTTTTGACCAAAATAATAACACAGCTTTAGAAAAAGACATTAGGCACCCACTTTTGAAGAGTTTGTATAATTTAACACACAAGAAAACTTTACTGTAATTATATGCAGACATATACAAAGGATAAATGTTATTTACTTGCTCTAACCTCCATAAAATAAACCTCCAACCAGGCTGCAGCTTGCTGCATTAATCCTAATTTAGAAATCACCCCCACCGAGGTGGTGGGGCCTCCGTGGGCCCTCATCTTTTCCTCGTGTCAAAATTAGCCATTTAAATTAGAACCATGTTGGGAGCGTAGGTGACGCCAACGTCATGGCCCCAGTGCGGGGAGCACTTAAAAGTGGCCACCTGAAGTTGATTAAGCCCTTACCTGTCAAACCCAGTATGGCTACGTTGGAAAATCTTTAATGTAATTAAGAGAAGCACATTATGGGAGGTCAAGCGACTTGCTTTTTGAAATCTACTTCTAATCTGTCGTCAAATGGATGGAAATTGCAGGCTGGGGGAGTTAATGAAAGCTGCATGAGCGAGCAGGGGAAGGGAGGGAGGGGGCTGGTAGGCAGGAGGGCCAGATGGGCGCTCTGTGTCCTTGTTGCTGTGAGGACCAGAGCTGGGGGAGACCCACCGAGCACCCGGCCACGGCCTGGAGGCTCACTCAGCACCTGTCTCTCAGCACATTGGGCCTGGGGGATAAGGGGAGAGGGGCATCTGCACTGCTCCTTGCTTATCGCCAAGTGAGATCTGGGGCCAGGACAGCGGCGGCCGGGGCAGAGTGGAGCCGGCGCCGCCCTCGTCAGCCTTCACTCAGAGCCGTCTGATTCACATCGGCGTCGAGCTCGCCTCTTATGCTGATCCCCCAAAGAGCTGGTGGGGTGCTTCCAGCTACTCCTCCAGCTGTCCAGCCTCTGACCCCAGGCCCCTCACAGGTCTACAGCCTTCAGCATGTTGGATGTGGGGAAGACCCGAGAGGCACGCACGGGCATTGCCCAGAGTTTCTTCTTGGGCGTGTGGGTTCCTGGCCCACTAAGCCCATCTCTCAGTGCATTGGGTGTGTCTGGGCTCCAGGGATCCTGTGCATCTTAATGCCAGAGTGCTGCCTTTTGGAGATGAAATTACTTAATGCTTTGCTGTGTGTTCTCGCCTGAGGGTGCTGCTGACAGAAGGCAGAGTTTTTCTCCTCTGGTTGCCGTCTCCCTCTTTGTTTTTGTGCATTGCATCTGTGTACATTAGCAGAGGGATCTGTGTTTGAAAAAGGGTTACATCCGTCAGAATGTTGCCACTTAAGATTTGCTCCCTTCCTCAGAGATTGACATGAGAACAAGCATCACACTGCGTCTTCACAGGGTACTGGCTTGGAGAACTTTCCAGACCAGACAGGTCTTTCCCCCCGGCTCTCTTCCTAGCTCGAGTATGGGCAGAATGCATCAGTGCTGAGAGAAGAGTTTCAATCTTCAAGTTTGGAAATGTCTTCAATACTCCATGGAAAAGATTGGGTGTCTCCTGTGTGGGGTGGTCCTTAGGAGTTACTTGGAACAGAATGGACAATCTAGGCAAAGTTGAAATACACAGCCAAGATTCCGAAGCATCTCAGTGTCTTAGAAGATCCAAGATTTGCCCAAAGGGTCTTAAGAAGGGTCCAGGGTCTTCTGTTGTTAGAATTGTGTGGAGATGTGGCAGATGCAGTTGATGGGATGGGATGCAAAGGGACAAGGCACTTGGTTCCTTGGTTTAGAGAATTTTTAGTCATTTCCACATATGAAAAATGGAAGATATGAATGGGAGGGGAGAAGATGAGATGGAAAAAAAATCAGCCTGAAAGTAGTTTGAAATAAGGGCAGAGCACTGGTGAAAGTCATTTTCCAAGGGTCCTCCCTCCCTGCTGTGTTGCTTTTTTTTTTTGACCAGTGAAGAGTCCCCTTTCTTATCTCCTGCCCACTCCCATTTCTCATCCACAACAGAAAGGGCGGTGTTTCTAGAAAGGGAGATGTGTCTCCAGGTAAAAGCTGTCCCAAGGCAGTGGCAAGGGAAGCTGCTGTCCCCAGCCTCCATTGGACGCTGTGTTTTCCTCCTAGTCGCAAGTTCACAGGTAAAAGTGAAACGTTACCCTGGACTCCTCTTCCAAAGAAAGCTGTCTGCTCGCCATAGCAACCTCTTCCTGGGGTCTCAGCTGTCAACAACGGGGTGCAAAGTTCACAGAACTCAGCATTGTGTCCTCCTCTCTTCGTGTCCTTTTTTTTCTTTCTTTCTTTCTTTCTTTTTTTTTTTTTTTTTCTTGAAGGGATCGAGGCTGGTTTGCAGCACTATTTAAAGCGAAGATGCCAAATGAAAAGTTCTTCGTTTTAAGTTGGTGCTTATACAAAGCTGCTTTGTGGGTTTTTTCGGCCTGTCAGACTTGTCAGGCCTAGTAAGAAAAAGTATATTGTTTCCAGCACTTGGATTCCTTTCTCCCTGACATCTGCCACTCTGTAAAGATGATAAATTCCTGCCTCATTAGCCAAGGGTGTGGGATTACAGGCTGACAACACATTAATCACCAGCCTCTGTGGCAGGCTGACTAGCAATAGGCATTGTTAACAAAACTTTTCTAATATGTCACTCTTCTCTATGACAGCCTGTAATCAATCATTGTGATTGACGGCGCTGATAGATTACACTATTTATACTTTGTGTAATGAAAGATAGTGTTTCCACCTACTGTCATTTCTGGGCAAGTGGTGGAGGATCAGTGAATAGAAACAAACATAACAACAGGGCAAGCCCTCATCATCCCCAAAATATCCACAGAAATACCTCACCTTCCCAAGTCCCAAGCCTGGCTTGTACATTTGGCAGTGAACAAGGCAGGCAGCAGGATGGCACTGGGGCAGTTACTCTGGGATGAGGGGTAGTGGTGGGGGCATCTGGAAAGGAAGAGGTGTTTTGGATTTTCACAGAGAGCGCTCTTTGCAGTGGATACGCTCTCAGGTATCGAAAGGTCAAGTTTACACAGGTAGAAGATTCCCCCAGCAGCCCCTCTCGTCACCCTCATCAGCTTACTATGTGTGTACAGCTGAGGCTTCAGCCCCTCCTCCCCTGCCAGATGAGAGATGATTTAGATGTTGATAAAATATTTGTTCTTTCCTGGCTCTGAGGGCAAATATTATCCTTGTTTCCCTTAATCGTACAGCACTGCGAAAGTCAACAGCACCCGGAGCAAGTACAAAACCAACACTCGGACAGAAGCCATTTGCTGAGGGCCTTTGCTGGGACTTGCTTTTCCTCTTTGAAGCCCCGAAAGTTCCAAATAGGTTAAGAATGAATCAGCTGAGCTAAGATGGATTCTGGCTCTCACGTACGGGACATTTTTGGGAGGGTCTTTTCAGTGATTTTTATTTTGGTGTGGAAAGAACTTGTCAAAGATACAGGCTATTTTTGACTTGCTTGAAGCTATAATTTTCATAGAGTGGCAAGTGGGGATGATCCTGGGATGGCATCCTCAGAGGCAGAATGCCTTTCCCTGTGGTGGAGCCACAGTCCAGCCAACTGTGCCACAAAAGCCTGTTTTAATCATTTTTTTTAAAATGATGGTTTTATTTAATTTTCCTTGCTCTTGGTTAAGTACAGGAAAAGTCTCGTTTATTAGTTCTTTAAGGTTCATAGATGTGAATCGTCATCTGCCTCTTTAGTACAGGCATAGGTCTGTGATTCTCAGCCTTCCCATGAAATGGGTTTCTGATCTCCCTCTCCCTGAACCTATTCTGTGGATTGGGAGGCAGAGAGGGGAGAATAGAAAGGTAGCAAGGACTTGTCCCCCCTCCCTGCATGTCGTGGTGGTGGTAGGCATCGGACACTTCAAGCTGCCCTGCCAGTTGGCAAAGCAAAAGGAACCTGAGAGGGACCCTGAGTGAAACTGCTTTAGAGGAGGGTGAGACAGGAGGAGGTGCGGGGAGCCAGCAGAGCTAAACTTTAATCTCTCTGTGAAGTTTGAGTGAGCCCAGGATGATTAATGAGAGAGCAGACCATCTGATTAAGCCCCTCCGTGTCATAGGACATGATTAGTAGGTGACAGAGACGGTAACAGTATCCAGCCAAACCCTTGTTTCTTTCACGGCTCCGGCTGTTATATGATTAATGTCCCCAAGGGCTATCTCGGGGTCAGGCAAGGGAACCTGTCAGAACAGGTGGAAGTGACAAAATGGGCAGAAACTCCTTAGGGGGGACAGGAGTGGTGAGGGAGAGAATGGCCGGGGGGGTAGGGGAGGCGGGTTGGCCAGATGGAGCCGGCAACCTTTCTCTGAACCGAGCAGGCTCAGGGAGCATGATGGGAATGGAAACGAGGAAGAATCCCAAAACTTCTGATGTTTCCCAGGTCCTGGATGCAGCGAGTACTGCCAGCTTGGATGTGCAGAAAGCACAGTGTGACATGGCGAGTTATCACTCATCATTTATGTGCTGAGGTGGGATGGGATGGGGCTACTGTGGGCCCTGAGGGGATTGATGTGAGATGCCCCCATGTGTGCCTTGTAAGCATGCGTGTTCCTTCAGATGCAGCAGAACAGGGCTCCACTCTGCTGTAGGAATTAAGTACAAATCAAACAGGTAGAGCTGATATTTCAGTTAATTGCTTTTAGGGGCCAATGCATATAAACTATCTTGAATGCTCTACTTAGAAAAGGTAAATATGGAGGATGAGAATGGATTCAAAGAATTATATCTTTTTAGGTCTAGAGTGAGCTGTAGAAATTTTTTTAAAATTCAGGTAACCCAGGTTACAGGTGAGAAAACCGAGGCTTAGAGAAGGTAAAAATGACTTGTCCAGTGAAAGTTAGGACTAGAACCCCAGCCTTTCTGTTCTTAGTTTCATATACTAAACCCTTGATGAATCCATTGGTAAGAAGTCTCAGACCTTTTTATTAGATGTGAGCTTCCAAGCAAGACTTTGATCTTCACTTCCCTTATTATATTTCACTTTGATCTTCCCTTCCCTTATTATATTTCTACCCTCCCTTCCCAGAAGCACTTCGACCTCGAGGTCAAAGGTTCAAATCCCATTTGAAGTGGAATCTCACTGAGTTCCCTTGGGGCAAGCAGTCTTCCCAGATGGCATCTTTGAGAGGAGGCTATGCTCGTATGGCAGCCATTTTGATCGACAAGGTTCCTGAGGGGGACCATTTTGACATGAAAGAGAATCTGGATTTTGTTGAGATTCACCCAGCCAGTGTAGCTTCTCTCTTTCCATCTTTGATGCTCTGTCTGTTCAGTACCCACATTTGAGAGCCATTCTAGGGCTGTAATGGGGGCTGGTAAGACTCTTCAGCCATTTTCTAGGAGCCTCTTGAGCTGCCAGAGTCCCTCTCTGCTCTACATGTCGATCTGATAACTCTTGCTCTTGTGTTCAGACAGCAATAATTATAACTGGGTTAGCACTTGGACTGGGCAGTAACCAGTTCCTTGCATCAGCTTGATCTCCAATGCAGGAGTTTACAAATTGGGAATCTTTGCTAGGAAGAAAAAGGCCACCTTTCAGCAGAATTTTGTCCCTACAGACTTACCAGGCAGAGATGGTCTTCAGTGAGCCACAGACTTAGTAGTAAAGCCAAGTTCAGTGTCATGATCACAAAGGAGGAAGACAGAGAAACGGAGACTGTATTGGATTATATCAGCAAGGGAATAGTTTGGGTAAGAGACCCAACCAAGGCATGTTAATGCTTCAGTCTCCCAAAAGTGGTTTATCACTTGGCATTTTATGTGAGTTACCCTCAAAGGGTGAATGGAGTATATAAAGGACACTCAAACCTTCCCAGAGTTAACAGAGTCCCAGGGCAGCATTATAGAACAGGTGACTTGGAGGGCAAACCCTCCTACAGATGACTTCTCCCCAGGTCAGGGGATCTATTACGGATAAATAAATGCTTATTCATTTTAGAATTCTGGCACATTTTGATTTCTGCTACACATTTCACCCAGGTGTCATACAGCCTTACCAGGCCAAGTAGAGAGTGAACTGGATTTCCAAGAACAGTCATCTGAATTTGGCTCTTGTGGTCTGAGGGAATCATACAGAAGACTGAGTCACTTCCATGGTCAAAGGGATCATCTAGGACCAAATCCTTCTATGAACTGATAGAAAGGTTTGAGAAAACTTTGACAGACACGGCATGAGATGTCCAGCCTTTGCTGTGGCCTCTAGCATATTGGTGGGAGCTCCATTGTGGCTTGATGGTGCTGATGGAGGTAATGGAGTTCTTTTTATTACAGAGTGAGTCAGTGACCTTGGTGGATCATGCAGTCCTTGAGCCTTTCTCCTGTCGCCAAATAGGTTGAGTTGCCAAAAATTGAGCCTCTCTTGACCCACAGAAAGAACCCACCTTGTCAAAATGTTGACCCATTCCCCATGTGCACTGCTTTATACTGGAGACTTTATGGGGAGCCATGGTGCTGTGGAGGTGGCTCCAGGCTTTGCTGCTGGTAGACCCCAAAGATAGTTTGGGGTCTTACCAGGACTCAGTGGTCAAGTTTAGGAATCATTTCATGAGCAAGGCCATAAGCAAATGTTTACCAATGATTAAGTACTGAAGTTAGTGAATGATGTACACTCATCTAAATTAGAGCAGATTCACATTAGAGCCTGCCTTCCTCTATAATTTCTTGAGCAGGGAGAAAGGGGTACCATTAATTATTTCAGGGGTGTGGCATCTCACCTTAGGCGACCTCCTGGGAGTGGGTTAGGCTCAGTGAAATAATCCTCCACGTGATTTGGCAGAGAAATGTTTGAGCTCCACATGATTAGGATGTACTACACTAATGATGTTACCCAACCAGAGAGCATGACAAATAGTTTAATGAAGAACAGCAACTATTCTGGATGGCAGATATTTCTTTACATAAAGGCAGAGTTCAGGAAATGCCAACCTCTTTCCCTTTGAGGCTAGCACAAATACAAGATTCTGCCCTTTCACGAAGGATGAAGACACAGGAAAAACTTAGAGTATGGGAGATGCTCATTACCTTGCAGGATTGACCGTTCTGTGGCCCCATCAGTCTGGACTCCCAAGTCCAGGATGCCAAACCCTCTTATCCCCTTTGAGATGGAAAAACACCACAATCTTCTTTTCCATCCTGTTATTTATTTTTTGAAGATTTTCTGAAAATGGCTTCTTTCTGTGCATAGTTGTTTAAAGGAACCAGACCAGAAAAATCAGGCTAAGTAACAACTTTTTTTCTCTTGAGCAATTTTCTTTTTTGCAGTTTAGAACTGGAGGCAGTTGAAGTCCTCCCTAGTGCCCTGGTAGCTGCAGCCCCTCTTTCAGCATTTTTTCAAAGGGCACAGGCCAATCTGCCCATAATGAGCTTGGAAAGTGAGGATGAAGTTCCTGATAATATGACACAAATTTCTTTACTTTTGCTCCTTATTTCATCTTAATTAGTCCCTGTAGAAAGGATTGATTTTTGAGAGGCTTGTACTGAACATCTGTCGGTATTCCTGGGGTCATTCTTAGCCTGTCCTGTGTTTGACATTTCTTGTAAAAGACGAGGCATTTGTTCATATTGACATTAGCTGCCTCTGTATCTCTCGGTGGTACAGATGGTCTGTGAATAAAGACATCAAGCTAATAGGCAAGATGACAAGCTTCAATAGAGCTGGGGCTCCTCACACTTAAATGGCAGGGCAGCGTAGATTGCTTCTGCTGCTGAGGCTGGGGTCTGCGGGTAGCAAAGCATATGGAATAAGTTAAAAATGAAGAAGGATCCTGGGAAATAACTAGAAACCTCTCCCTGAGACGATAAGGGCTTTTATTATTATTATTATTTTTCATCCGTGCAGTGTGTCAATGCTTCCAAGGCATGCAGAGACAGGGAAGAAAGGCGGAAACTGCATTTTCTGCTGATCCTGCTACCATACATTTTTGTCCTCTGAATCGGCCATGCAGATCCTAATGGAGGTTTGCAGATCTCAGAAGGGAGCTATTGTTTTTGCTTTTTGGGTGAAGTATGTTGGTGCTCCTGCTTCCATCAGAGGACAGCTACTCTCAAGTCAAGAGCTTAGGTTTTTTTCTCCCGTGAAACCATATTTTCCCCAAGGACCTCCAGGAAATCAGCACTCTGGAACCTTATAATTGTGTTCATTCCAGAGGTTCTGGGCTTTCTCCCAAATGCACATCCTAGTTTATTATGATAATCCATCTTGGCTTTGGCATATGTATATTCATCTCTATTTAAGTCCACTTATATTTTAATCATGAACCACTTATTAGGACAAAGAGGTTTTTTGGTTGACTCTTGCCAGTGTAAAATACCTCAAGCCTGAAGGGCAGCCTCTCGGTTCTGGTGTTGGGTGCACAAGCCCTCCCATTGGTTCAGGTTTCTTTATCAGTGTCTTTTTTATCCTTTCAGCTTCTATCTTCTCAGATACTGTAATCCCAATCTTTTCTATCCATCTTCATTATAGTAGCCCCTATGGACTCAATTATATGAGTAGCTTTTCTTGCCTTCTCCTGAACTGTCTTTAGTTCTATTACACATTCTTTATTTTCCATTTGTACATGGGTGACATGTCTACATGCTTATGTTGCTTTTAAAAAAATTATTTAATATATTTATTTTTCGCTGCATTGGGTCTTTGTTGCTGAGCGTGGGCTTTCTCTAGTTGCGGCGAATGGGGGCTACTCTTCCTTGCGATGCGCAGCCTTCTCATTTCAGTGGCTTCTCTTGTTGTGGAGCATGGGCTCTAGGCGTGCAGGCTTCAGTAGTTGTGGCACGCGGGCTCCAGTAGTTGTGGCACGTGGGCTCAGTAGTTGTGGCTCGCGGGCTCTAGAGCACAGGCTCAGTAGTTGGTGGTACGTGAGCTTAGTTGCTCTGTGGCCTGTGCGATCTTCCAGGACCAGGGCTCAAACCCATGTCCCCTGCATTAGCAGGTGGATTCTTAACCACTGCGCCACCAGGGAAGCCCTGTGTTGCTTTTTAATGTTGACACGCTACCTTTTTTCATGGATGATTTGCGGTGGCTTGCAAGGATAGAAACTGTAAAACAAAAATAAAAACAGGACCTTACCAAGGCAAGGGAAAATAGTAAAAAGGGGATGATTGCAGAGGCAATGCGCTTCTACAGTGCAAAGATCAAAACAGTACGTGCTGTTTCTTGTAGGTTGGTGTAGATGAGGATTACTGTGAACTCACACATACCAAAGACTTGAATCAGGACCAATACCTTTACATGAAAAGGGAAAAATTAACTACGGCACTTGGTAGATAAATAAAAGAACAGTTTATTGCTTGTCTGATTGTTCTTTATTTTACACACTGATTGGGTTGAGATTTTAATACATATCCCCCACCCTCCTCACACATAGGATCTCGACTTATCAACTCAATTAAATGAATTATGGTGTTGGGAGAGTCTTACCTAGAAAGAGAAGGAGGTACGAAAGAGAAGGGAACTGGGAGAGAACACAGAAGAGTGCAAAGAGAGAGGAAGGAGAGGAGGAGACTTCTAATTAGCCTGGATAATGGTAAGATTAATGAGATGCTTTAGTTAATGAGGCAGTTAGCTGGCAGAGGTCTTTCCAGTGCCCCTATGTGGGCTTGAGGCACCATTATGAGAAGCTGAGTCAGATATTTAAGGAGGAGGGAGAGTTGGGCTTCCAAAAGCCCAGAGCCAGGAAACAATCCACACACAGCTGGCTGGAGTCAGTTTGATGCAGGTCAGATGGGGATATGACCCTGCCTTTGTTTCTCCCTGGGTACTATGTCCTGGCCTCATAATTCAACTCTCCCGACCCCTGAATGGGCTGTCATGTAATGAACAGAACCTTCCCCTACTTTATTCTCCCACGTTCCTTGAGGATTCTTGTTTTGGGGTTTTTTTGTTTGTTTGTTTGTTTGTTGGCTCTCAGTCATTGGAAGGGGCCATTGTTCCTGCTTCCCCCACTATGGTGAATTTCTCAAAGATGGAGACCATGTCTCTACCATTAGATTCCACTCTCCTCTAGATGGAATTTATATCTTTTGTTCAGATTGGGAGCTCCCTAATGATGGGAATCAGTGTCCTTTACATTATTTGAAGAGCTTCTCAAAGTGGACAGATGATTCCTTTCCTTTTTTTCTCCTCTGAATCCCACCATATATTTTACTGAGGAACCTGCATCTTTTCATTCCACAAATATTTATTGAGACCTAGTATGTGCCAGGTACTGTTCTAGGCACTTGGAGATACAGAGTGAACAGAGGATGAGTTCTTGTGCAAGGAGTTTACCTTCCGGGACGGGGGAGGCAAGAGAGACAGATAAGAAGTAGATAAATATATGTCGAGCAGGGTAACATCGGTGGGGGATTCAGGGAAGTGATGCTGTTTCATGCTGGGTAATCAGAGGTGACCTTTCTGAAAAGGTAACATCTGATGGCCAGAAGGAAGACATATAGTTATTTGGGCAGGGCGATGAGAGTTCTAGGTAGAGGGAACAGCAAATGCATTTTCCCTCGTCTCTTGTATCTCCAAGGGAGTGTATGTGACCAACAACAGTGTCTCAGGGGGCTCAGAGACACCCAATCACCCTGCATCTCAGAATCAGACGCTTCAGCATCTGCTGTGGCAGACTCTCCTGCCTGAGCTGTGTCCAAGCTCAGTTGACATCGGCAGCCCTTTTTAACCCATTGGCACCTTCAGGGATCTTGCTCTTTCCCCTCGACTCAGAGTTTCTCCAGGGTAGGGATGAAGGCTCCACCTCTTTTATGTCTCCTAAACCATCTAGGATAGAACTGAAGGATGCCCAGATCTGAGTGTTTTACTCAGTGCTTTTTGGGGTTTCCACTCATGCTATTTGAAATGCAGTCCTTTCACGTTGTTTAGTATTGATCAGTGACTCTTCATTCTCCATGCTGTCTTCTGGTGGAGGCAATGAACAGAGCTCAGACTTGGGATCCACACTGTCTCAGTATAAATTCTACTTGCTCTGTGACTTTGGACATAATAATGATCCCTATGTCATCAAGAGGGTTGATGACTCAATACATGGGAAGTGCTTAGAAAAGTGTCTGATGAGTGGTCTCTAGGTGTTAGCCATTGATATTGTTATTGTTTACTGTTGCTATTATTAATATTCTTTCAGTGTGTTTTATACATATAAGAGTTCTAGAAGTCAAGTGGGTTAGGGTAGTCCTGACTTGCCTGAAGACATAACCTGGAAGGCATTCTTTCCTGAAAAGGTGAGGTGAGGTGGCATCGATTGTGTCTCAGAAGCTGGTGCCTGTATGAAGTGCAGGATGCTGGCTGAGGTGAGGGACAATGCCACTCACCTTGCTTCAGGGGCTAATTAGTTGCTTCACTTTTATGTCACCTCCATGATTACAGATTTCTGAAGGATACTTTGCCATCTTCCTGTGTATCTCAAGCTCTGTGTCATATTAGGAGATCCAGCAAATATTTGAAGAATTAATTAATAACTGGTTAGGTGGATGGTTGGATGGATGGATGCATAGAGTAAATGAGTTATGAGCCTTTTCAAACTACCAAAGAGGTGAGAGTCTTTTAGCTTGTTTCTGCCCACACTCCATCTTTTTTTAACCTTCAATTCTCGCTTCTCTCTGCCTTTCCTCTTTCCTTTCCTCCTTGCTTTCCTCTCTTCTTGTGCCACCTCTCCCATTGCCTCTGGATGCAATCATGTCCCTCTTTGTCTACTATTTTCTCTTTTATCCTCAGTATCAAGTACCAAGCATTCCCCAAATCCATTAAAGATCAAAATCTAGAGTGTTCACAGTGCGGTGGCCCAGGTGAAAGGAGCTGGGGTTTTGCTCTCTCCCCTGGGTATCTGTTCCCCAGGATGACCCAGCATCATTTGCTGAGGTAAGAGTACCACGAGCTCCCCCCGCCCTTTGCTGCAATACCCTCTGCGTCATCGTTTTGCAAACCGCCTTTGCCAAGTGATCATGGCTGAAATTGATGCCTCCGGCACACATGAAACTCACACCTTTGCTCAGGCTGCCTCTCTCTATACTTAGTGCTGTTTAAATGTCGCTGCTATTGAACAGAGAGTGGAGTAATGTGTCTGGGAAGACAGCTAATGCTATATTTTGGTAAGTTCTTATCAGAATGCCTCTGGCAAGTTATTTGCCCTTGATGAAAAGAATCCTCATCTTGCTTGCGAAACTCAAGAGTAATTATACCAGACCAAACCCTTGGGACTTACCAAGGGAGTCCTGAACCCTGTGGGAGTCCTGAATCCAGGCCCTTTGTTCACAGGATCAATGGAGGTTTGGGTGATGTCCTTAGCAACAGCAAGGCTTAGGCAGTTAAATTCTTATTGGAAATTGATGGCTCTGCACATCTCTGAGAAGCACTCACTTTTGGGACCTCAGTTTCACCATCTGGGAAGTGAACATCTGTGCTCTGGTCCACTCCTTAAATAATCTCACCAGACATCTGTGGAAGATTACTCTGTGGGTAGGTCATGAACAGCAACTGGGAGCTGCCCAGTCCCCATCATTTTCATCATAAAAGCAGGTATCTAGGGCCATATTTTCAGTGGAAAAATTAGTGGCATGATCATTATTACTTGTGATATTTCTACTTACCTAAGAGGATAGTTCTAGGGAGTAGCTATTAAATCAGTAATGTTAAGAAGCTGGAACTCAAAGAGGATTAGAATCTAGATTATTTTTCTGATTCAAATTACCTAAATTATCTTTTGGCCTTTGAAGAAGGAAAATAAGATTGTATTTATTTCTCATCTTTCCCTCCTCTGTAAATGCTTAACTGATTTTATTCATTTCAGCTGACTGCAGTGGAAATAGCAGCAAACAGCTTCCACTTAACTTCTTTCTGTTAACATGATTTTTTTTTTTTGCAGGAGGGTAGGGGCGGGCAGAGGAAAGCCAAGAGAAGTGAGTATCTTCCTGTGTTTGGCTGTGGGGTGTGTGGAGAGGGTTTGGAGAATTTTCATTCTTCAGAGGCCCTTCTTTTTACTAACCACCACACTTTGTAATGAAGTTATCTCCCATTCAGCTACACACCGGTGAAATATTGTTTATGAGGACAGTTTGCTATGTTTAAAGGATGTATATTTGGAAGTTACCTGTACCAAAGAGATTGTGAATATGTTGTTTTCTCATTGTATCTACCCTGAAATGATGAAAGATTCTTGAACAAAAAGTATTAAGCATGTATTGGTGACTGAGTGGGTACCCAGAGTAAAATTGCCTACCATGCGTCAAGGCAGGAAACCAAAGGAAAGTGAAGACGAAGCGTCGGGGTGGGAAGCTTTGCAGCAGATGGAGGCCTCCCACCTAGGGAGGGTGTGATGGCTGGGCATAATAGTCTGGGTTCCTGGCGGTCACGTCCCACATCATGACCATTTCCAGCTGGAGGGTCAGAGCTTCAAGCCAGCCTCCTCAAGATGGAGCAGCCCCATAAGCCACGTTTCCATGAAGAACCTCAGTTTCTGTGAAGAGGACGTCTCTGTCCCCTCACACGATGTGTACCTAGCATGTTTTGTGTGTTCCACTCCTGCGGGTACTTTCTTCCCTTGCCATTGCTGAGTGAACCAACACACAGTCCTGGCTGCATGTCCCAACTTCTTCCTTGAGGGCTTAAGGAAAGAGGGGAGAATAATAAAGGCCCTATTTTGAGAAACCACCTACCATGCCCCCATGTCCTCAGACAGCTATGGAACGCAATGATGCGCAATGGAGGAGAGGTAAGAACTTCCATGGGGCTTTAACATTCAAACCCCACTCATACAGATTGACTGAGAAGAGGGATATAAATGCATGACTGGGGCCTCCCTGGTGGCGCAAGTGGTTGAGAGTCCGCCTGCCGATGCAGGGGATACGGGTTCGTGCCCCGGTCTGGGAGGATCCCATATGCCGCGGAGCGGCTGGGCCCGTGAGCCATGGCCGCTGAGCCTGCGCGTCCGGAGCCTGCGCGTCCGGAGCCTGTGCTCCGCAACGGGGGAGGCCACAACAGTGAGAGGCCCGCATACCGCAAAAAAAAAAAAATAAATAAAATAAAATAAAATAAAATAAATGCATGACTGACCCCCAAGCTGGAGCCTCATAACAGAAGCCAGCTCTGTGGCTTGTTTGACCTCAGGAATGCTGAGAGGATGCTCGTGACGGATCTGGCCTTTCCCTTCACAGCTCGTCCAGTAGGGTCTGCCTTCTCTCTCCCTTCCACGTTTTAGATTGACTACCATGTTCATGCAGTAATTTTGACTTTTTGGTTTTTACTCACAGTTGCCGATAATCCATATGCATTCTGTATTGTCAACTTCTGCTTTCTTTTTTCTCCCTGAAAGCATGTCTTTGTTCAGGGCTCTGTGGCTGCAGGAATTAATGGAACTGCTAGTACGGCTCTTGGAAGAGCAAGAGGGATACTGCAAAAAAAAAAAAAAAAAAATAGGGAAGAGCAAAGGGTTTGCTCATGCGGTGGGTCTGTCATCCCTCCCTCCACCAGCCCTCGTTTAGTGCCTTATTCCTTTTGTGCCTCTACATCCTGGCTTCTGTTTCTTGTCTCCTTTTTTCTCTCCACTTCTGCCGGCATACTATTGTCTTTCCATCTTGTGATCCATTTGGCTTTTTTTGTGGCTCTCATGCAAGGGATCTCATATAGTGCTGACCAGCCTGTCGGAGGGGTTGCTTTTAGTTCAGATTTTCAGCTGAGCCATTTAGCTGTGGGCAGAGATGTGGAGTTGCATGTAGAACACCACAAGAGAGCTATGGTTATGACAGGCTCTCTGCATGGAGCAAGAAAAGAACGATCTCAGGCAAAAGGCCCTCAGCATGCATCCTGATACCATTGCCAACCCAACCCCCCCTAAGCAGATAGTGCTGAAGGGAGGAGACCTCTCAGACCAGATACCTGGCCGAATGTTTCCCTGAAATTGAGCCTGGGGAGCAGATTCGGACTTTTCCGTCTACTTGCTCATAAAGCCAACCATGTGGATACAGAGTTGTTTGCTCACCTAGGAAATGCCAAGTGGATGCTTGCTGTGCAGCCATTTTGAGCACTGACATTTGTTGAGGACATCAGGATTCTGGGTACCTGCCTAACTGTTGTGGCCTGTGGCTGGGAAAAATAAGGTCATTTGTTTTTTCATGTTGGTATTGCTAAGCAATCTTAGTAAGTATTCTCTAACTATGTTCTTTAAAACTAAATACCATCTCAAAAATGTGGTGTATATACATACATACATATACACACACACACACATATAGACACATACACATATAGACGTACATGCATACACACAGCAGAAGCACTCTAGTTAACTAATTTGCATTTCACCAACTGGTGTACTTACCAACACCTGCTCTTCTTCCGTGGAACAATCTCCCTGCATATGCACAGCCGGCAGTTTCTCTCCTCATTCAACCAGGCACTTCTGGTCCCACCAGGTGACCTCTGTATTTACCAAGAGTCAGTTGAATCTGTTCCCAAACCTACTTATGTTAGTTGTGTTTAAGTTGTAATAATGCAGTTTGGTTAAATGTTATAAAACCAAAGAAATGTGAGAGTGCAGGGGATTTTTTTTTTTCATGAAAACTGAGGTGAATGTGTAAGAAAGACTCAGTGAGGTTTAGTTGTTTTTTTAAAATACAACAAATTAAGTATAGACAAGACAGCTGAAGAAGCTTGGGAGAAAAAAATATCATAATATTCTAGAAGGAGTCTGTACTCAGGTTGCCTTGCCAGAGTTTTTAAGTTCTAGTTCCCCTTTAAAGAAAAGAAAACAGGACATTTTGGAATCTATATAATGAGAAAGGGATGTACAGAATAGTCCATGCTGAACTCCAGTGAACAGACCCAATTGCAAAGGAAAAGGCCGAAGCTGACATCAAAAGATCTGCAAATTAGTTTGATTCACATGATTTAGATGAAAATAAAATGTTTAAGTACAGGTGTAGCATTTTAAGCGACGTTTCTTTTTTTTTCTTTTTTTTGGCGATATGTGGGTCTCTCACTGTTGTGGCCTCTCCCGTTGCGGAGCACAGGCTCCAGATGTGCAGGCTCAGCGGCCATGGCTCACGGGCCCAGCCGCTCCGTGGCATGTGGGATCTTCCCGGACCAGGGCACGAACCCGTGTCCCCTGCATCGGCAGGTGGACTCTCAACCACTGCACCACCAGGGAAAAGCTAAGCAATGTTTCTTTAACTGGATAACCAACTACTGGCTTGGATGACAGCATATAAAGTGCTCCTGCTCTAATACTTGCCTATAAAATCGAAGTCTGGTGACTGTGCTGGGAGGAGAAAGGAGAGAATTGGCAAAGAAAATGAATTCAACAATTTATCAGCTTTTTCTTTTTTTTCTTTCTTTTGCCATGGAGCTGTGGGTCTAGTTGGTAACAGGAAAAGCAGACACAACCTTTTGGAGGTTATAGATGGAGGAAAATGAGGGTTTTCATAATCCTGGGACAGCTCCAAAGTCTGCCACTGCGTTCCTGCTGTAAACACACACCGCTGGCATTCCACAGCCTCCAGGGCAGCACAGATGGAAAACACGGCGTTGTTGGTGTGGATGGAGTCAGTGAGGAGCCGGCGGGCTGCCTGGCAGTGCTTCCCAGGTCAAGGAAGTTGCAGGTGGCTGGGAGCCGGCTCAGGGATCTGGCCCCCGACGTCAGCCCAGGCAGCTCTCTTGTCAACAAAGAGAGCTCCGTGTTGCAGAAATTAAAAGCAAGCTTTGCCTTTGACTCAGACAACGTGTGGGAAGTGGTAGCTCAGTGAGAGGCCAGGGGCCACGTGAGCTCAGACTCAAGCCATTCCCTTAGCTTTACGCGACTGATGTTTATGCTCCCTTATGTGAAAGAAAGTGCAGTGAAATCCACCCCTGAAGTTCTTCCATCTGTGAAGACGCACAGAGATTCAGGAGCGGCCTTGGAGCAGTCCCTGCCATCAGCATGCCCCGGTGCACAAGCCCAGGCCCTTTGTGTTGTGGACATGATTCCCCTTTGTCTCACCCAGAGCCTATGAGGGAGGTGCCCGTTAAAGATGTGTAACCACTGAGCAGGGTGTATTCCATGCAATGCAAGTTAGCGGCTGGAGGGCCCCCTGTCTACGTTGCAAGGAGCATCTACTGTATTCTAACATCTGTGAGGGATACACAGTGGGGTCCAACTGGAGACTCATATATCCTAAGTAAAATAAACCCTTTCTTGTAAGTAAGAGAGTGATAAATAATTCAATATAATTTTTAAATATGGATGGTTCTCAGCATCTCCCCACCCTTTGTGGTTCTCTCATTTTTTAACACCTCTAGGTATCCCCTACGGAGGGTCACTCTGTTAGGAATTATTCCAATCTGCTGCTTAACCAACAGCAGTGGTGCCAATGCCAGCCAATTCACAGATGAGCACTGGTCTGGCCTGATGTTCTCTCAGTTACTGTCATTCACCTCTGAGCTGACCTCGCTTTACTTTGCTCGAGCTCCCAGCTTGGCCACTGATGTGCCTCCATCCTGGAAGCCTCACCCCTCAGACTGCCAGGACTCTTGCCTTTTCAAGCCCAGCACCAGATCTTCCTCTCCTACTTCTACTCAGTGTACTGCCCAAATCACCATTTCCAGTGGGCAGAGTACTATTTTTTAGCTCCCACTGCAAAATGGTTGCGAGATTGAACATTTGTCTCCTACCACAGACCTTTACGTTAGAGGGATCTTACAGCAGGTCGGCTTGGACAGACAGTTCTCAGCTATGTGTCTCTCTCTCCCCATGGGATGTACACACCACTATGCTGGGTGGGTGACGGTGGGTTCTAAGAACTCTCAAAAACCACCATTTTCTTGTACCCTCAGGTCCTCTTGTGAAGCTAGGCTTGTTTGTTGATCTTCCTTCTCTAAGGGTGAGCATCCTCCCAGCACAGACCGTGACCCACAGTCCTGCTCCTCACCATTTCATGTCTGTTTCTCTCCCTCCCCAAGCAGTCCTACCTGTATACATACACATACACACACCCCCCTGCATGCACACCCACACATACACCCTTTCTCTGCTGTGCCTGCAAAGGATCAAAGAAATGTTTTAGTGGGAAGTTTTCTACAGTAGAAATTAATAGTAAGGGATCTTGACCAGATTACCTGGGTTCAATTCCTGGTTCTGTCACTTACCAGCTTTCTTACCGTGGGTAAATTACTTAACCTCTCTGATTTCCATTTCTTCGTATATAAAATGGAATAATAATAGTAACTACCTTGAAAAGTGTCCGGCACAGCGTTTCTATGCTGGGAACACTAATCCAATGTGTCAGGTGCAAGACTTCTGCATGCGGTTTCTATAGATAAGTGAAACTAGACTAAGCACAAAAGAAGTATACCTTATGACCTAGATTCGATCGTATTTTTCCTGGGGACCCTAGTGAGCTTTGCTGGCAACACCATGGGTGTGCTCTGAAAGAAAACAGAGACACAGGATTATTCAGAATTGCACAACTGGATGATAGTAGAATGCTACGGATTTTCCTCTCTCTCACTGCCCTTGACTCAGCAGAGGGGAACTGGAACACCGTAATGACATCTACTGTGACACCATCTTCCTCTGGACTATAACACACAAGAGAAAGCCATGTGGCTGACAGGGCCTTGGTGCTACGGCCGGGTGTCAGACCTGTGCCTCTGAGGTGGGAGAGCCGAGTTCAGGACGTTGGGCCACCACAGACTTCCCGGCTCCATGTAATATCAAATGGCAAAGCTCTCCCAGAGATCTCCATCTCAATGCTAAGACCCAGCTCCACTCAACAACCAGCAAGCTACAGTGCTGGACACCCTATGCTAAACAACTAGCAAGACAGGAACACAACACCACCCATTAGCAGAGGGGCTACCTAAAATCACAATAAGGTCACAGACACCCCAAAACACACCACTGACGCAGTCCTGCCCACCAGAAACACAAGATTCAGCCTCATCCACTAGAGCACAGGCACTTCCACCACTTCCACCAGGAAGCCTACACAACCCACTGAACCAAACTTAGCCACTGGGGGCAGATGCCAAAAACAATGGTAACTACGAACCTGCAGCCTGTGAAAAGGAGACACCAAACACAGTAAGTTAAGCAACATGAGAAGACAGAGAAACACACAGCAGATGAAGGAGCAAGGTAAAAACCCACCAGACCAAACAAATGAAGAGGAAATAGGCTACTGAAAAAAGAATTCAGAGTAATAGTGGTAAAGATGATCCAAAATCTTGAAAATAGAATGGAGAAAATACAAGAAATATATAACGAGGACCTAGAAGAATTAAAGAGCAAACAAACAGTGATGAAAAACACAATAAATGAAATTAAAAATTCTCTAGAAGGGATCAATAGCAGAATAACTGAGGCAGAAGAACGGATAAGTGACCTGGAAGATAAAATAGTAGAAATAACTACCACAGAGCAGAATAAAGAAAAAAGAATGAAAAAGAATGAAAAGAATTGAGGACCTCTGGGACAACATTAAATGCACCAACATTCGAATTATAGGGGTCCCAGAAGAAGAAGAGAAAAAAAAGGGACTGAGAAAATATTTGAAGAGATTATATTTGAAAACTTCCCTAATATGGGAAAGGAAATAGTCAGCCAAGTCCAGGAAGCACAGAGAGTCCCAGAGAGGATAAATCCAAGGAGAAACACTCTAAGACGCATATTAATCAAACTATCAAAAATTAAATACAAAGAAAAAATATTAAAAGCAGCAAGGGAAAAACAGCAAATAACATACAAGGGAATCCCCATAAGGTTAACAGCTGATCTTTCAGCAGAAACTCTGCAAGCCAGAAGGCAGTGGCAGGACATATTTAAAGTGATGAAAGGGAAAAACCTACAACCAAGATTACTCTACCAGCAAGGATCTCATTCAGATTTGACTGAGAAATTAAAAACCTTACAGACAAGCAAGAGCTAAGAGAATTCAGCACCACCAAACCAGCATTACAACATATGCTAAAGGAACTTCTCTAGGCAGGAAACACAAGAGAAGAAAAAGACCTACAATAACAAACCCAAAACAATTAAGAAAATGGGAATAGGAACATAAATATAGCTAATTACCTTAAATGTAAATGGATTAAATGCTCCAACCAAAAGACACAGACTGGCTGAATGGATACAAAACCAAGACCCATATATATGCTGTCTACAAGAGACCCACTTCAGACCTAGGGACCCATGCAGACTGAAAGTGAGGGGTTGGAAAAAGATATTCCAAGCAAATAGAAATCAAAAGAAAGCTGGAGTAGCAATTCTCACATCAGACAGAATAGACTTTAAAATAAAGACTATTAAAGAGACAAAGAAGGACACTACATAATGATCAAGGGATCAATCCAAGAAGAAGATATAACAATTGTAAATATTTATTCACCCAACATAGAGGAACCTCAGTATATAAGGCAAATGCTAACAGCCATAAAAGGGGAAATCGACTGTAACACAATCATAGTAGGGGACTTTAACACCCCACTTTCACCAATGGACAGATCATGGAAAATGAAAATAAAGGAGGAGACACAAGCTTTAAATGATACATTAAAAAAGATGCACTTAATTGATGTTTATAGGACATTCCATCCAAAAACAACAGGATACACTTTCTTCTCAAGTGCTCATGGAACATTCTTCAGGATAGATCATATCTTGGGTCATAAATTAAGCCTTGGTAAATTTAAGAAAACTGTGATTGTATCAAGTATCTTTTCTGACCACAGTGCTATGAGACTAGATATCAATTACAGGAAAAAACCTGTAAAAAATACAAACACATGGAGGCTAAACAATACACTGCTAAGTAACCAAGAGATCACTGAAGAAGTCAAAGAGGAAATCAAAAAATATCTAGAAATGAATGACAATGAAAACACGACGACCCCAAACCTATGGGGTGCAGCCAAAGCAGTTCTAAGAGGGAAGTTTATAGGAATACAATCCTACCTCAAGAAACAAGAAACATCTCAAATAAAAAACCTAAGCTTACACCTAAATCAATTAGAGAAAGAAGAAGAAGAACAACAACAAAAAAACCAAAGTTAGCAGAGGTAAAGAAATCATAAAGATCAGATCAGAAATAAAAGAAAAAGAAATGAAGGAAACACTAGCAAAGATCAACAAAACTAAAAGCTGGTTCTTTGAGATGATAAACAAATTTGATAAACCATTAGCCAGACTCATCAAGAAAAAAAGGGAGAAGACATCAATAGAATTAGAAATGAAAAAGGAGAAGTAACAACTGACACTGCAGAAATACAAAGGATCATGAGAGATTGCTACAAGCAACTATATGCCAATAAAATGGACAACATGGAAGAAATGGACAAATTCTTAGAAAAGCACAACCTTCCTAGACTGAAGCAGGAAGAAATAGAAAATATAAACAGACCAATCACAAGACCTGAAATTGAGACTGTGATTAAAAATCTTCCAACAAACAAAAGCCCAAGACCAGATGGCCTCACAGGCGTATTCTATCAAACATTTAGAGAAGACCTAACACCTATCCTTCTCAACCTCTTCCAAAATATAGCAGAGGGAGGAACCCTCCCAAACTCACTCTATGAGGCCACCATCACCCTGATACCAAAACCAGACAAAGATGTCACAAAGAAAGAGAACTACAGGCCAATATCACTGATGAACATACATGCAAAAATCCTCAACAAAATACTAGCAAACAGAATCCAACAGCACATTAAAAAGGATCATACACCATGATCAAGTGGGGTTTATTGCAGGAATGCAAGGATTCTTCAATTTACGCAACTCAGTCAATGTGATACACCATATTAACAAATTGAAGGAGAAAAACCATATGATGATCTCAGTAGATGCACAAAAAGCTTTTGACAGAATTCAATACCCATTTAGGATAAAAACCCTCCAGAAAGTAGGCATAGAGAGGACTTACCTCAACATAATAAAGACCATATATGATAAATCCACAGGCAACATCGTTATCAATGGTGAAAAACTGAAACCATTTCCTCTAAGATCAGGAGCAAGTCAAGGTTGTCCACTCTCACCACTATTAATTCAACATAGTTTTGGAAGTTTTAGCCACAGCAATCAGAGGAGAAAAAGAAATAAGAGGAATCCAAATTGGAAAAGAGGTAAAGCTGTCACTGTTTGCAGATGACATGATACTATACATAGAGAATCCTAAAGATGCTACCAGAAAACTACTAGAGCTAATCAATGAATTTGGTAAAGTAACAGGATACAAAATTAATGCACAGAAATCTCTGGCATTCCTATACACTAATGATGAGAAATCTGAAAGAGAAATAAAGGAAATACTCCCATTTACCACTGCAACCAAAAGAATAAAATACCTAAGAATAAACCTACCTAAGGAGACAAAAGACCTGTTTGCAGAAAACTATAAGACACTGATTAAAGAAATTACAGATGATACAAACTGATGGAGAGATATACCATGTTCTTGGAGTGTAAGAATCAACATTGTGAAAATGACTATGCTACCCAAAGTAATCTATATATCAATGCAATCCCTATCAAACTACCACTGGCATTTTTCACAGAAGTAGAACAAAAAAATTTCACAATTTGTATGGAAGTACAAAAAATCCCGAATAGCCAAAGCAATCTTGAGAAAGAAAAACGGAGCTAGAGGAATCAGGCTCCCTGACTTCAGACTATACTACAAAGCTACAGTAATCAAGACAGTATGGTACTGGCACAAAAACAGAAATATAGATCAATGGAACAGGATAGAAAGCCTAGAGATAAACCCATGCCCATATGGTCACCTTATGTTTGATAAAGGAGGCAAGAATATACAATGGAGAAAAGACAGCCTCTTTTATAAGTGGTGCTGGGAAAACTGGACAGCTACATGTAAAAGAATGAAATTAGAACACTTCCTAACACAATACACAAAAATAAACTCAAAATGGATTAAAGACCTAAATGTAAGGCCAGACACTATCAAACTGTTAGAGGAAAACATAGGCAGAACACTCTATGACATAAATAAATCACAGCAAGATCCTTTTTGACCCACCTCCTAGAGAAATGGAAATAAAAACAAAAATAAACAAATGAGACCTAATGAAACATAAAAGCTTTGCACAGCAAAGGAAACCATAAACAAGATGGAAAGACCACCCTCAGAATGGGAGAAAATATTTGCAAATGAAGCAACAGACCAAGGACCAATCTCCAAAATTTACAAGCAGCTCATGCAGCTCAATATCAAAAAAACAAACAACCCAATCCAAAAATGGGTAGAAGACCTAAATAGACATTTCTCCAAAGAAGATATATAGATTGCCAACAAACACATGAAAGGATGCTCAACATCACTAACCATTAGAGAAATGCTAATCAAAAGTGCAACGAGGTAACACCTCACACCAGTCTGAATGGCCATCATGAAAAAGTCTATAAACAGTAAATGCTGGAGAGGGTGTGGAGACAAGGGAACCCTCTTGCACTGTTGGTGGGATTGTAAATTGATATAGCCAATATGGAGAACAGTATGGAGGTTCCTTAAAAACCTAAAAATAGAACTGCCATTAACCCAGCAATCCCATTACTGGGCATATACCCTGAGAACACTGTAATTCAAGAAGAGTCATGGATCACAATGTTCATTGCATCTCTATTTACAATAGCCAGGACATGGAAGCAACCTAAGTGTCCATCGACAGATGAATGGATAAAGATGATGTGACAGATATATACAATGGAACATTACTCAGCCATAAAAAGAAACAAAGTTGAGTTGTTTGTAGTGAGGTGGATGGACCTGGAGACTGTCATACAGAGTGAAGTAAGAGAGAGAAAAATAAATACTGTATGCTAACACTTATATATGGAATCTAAAAAAAAAAAAAAGGGTTTCACTGGTGGCGCAGTGGTTGAGAGTCCGCCTGCCAATGCAGGGGACACGGGTTCGTGCCCCAGTCCGGGAAGATCCCACATGCGGGGGAGCAGCTAGGCCTGTGAGCCATGGCTGCTGAGCCTGCGCGTCCGGAGCTTGTGCTCTGCAACGGGAGAGGCCACAACAGTGAGAGGCCCGTGTACTGCAAAAATAAATAAATAAATAATGGTTGTGAAGAACCTAGGGGGCAGGACAGGGATAAAGATACAGTTGTAGAGAATGGACTTGAGGACACGGGGAGGGGGAAGGGTAAGCTGGGACGATGTGAGAGTGTAGCACTGACAGATATACACTACCACATGTAAAATGGATAGGTAGTGGGAAGCAGCCGCATAGCACAGGGAGATCAGCTCAGTGGTTTGTGACCACCTAGAGGGGTGGGATAGGGAGGGTGGGAGGGAGACGCAAGAGGGAGGGGATATGGGGATATATGTATATGTATAGCTGATTCACTTTGTTATACAGCAGAAACACACCATTGTAAAGCAATTATACTCCAATAAAGATGTTAAAAATAATAATAGTACCTACCTTGTAAGGTTATTGTGAGGAATAAATGAGTTAGTATCAGTCCTTTGGACAGTGCCTGGTATAGAGTGAGCACTGGATATGTGAGCTGTTATTATCAGTATATCTGAACACCAGGTACTGATGTAGTTCAAAATTTTAAGGACATTTCTCAGAACTATTGAAAATCAGTAGATACTAAAAATCACAGTGTTCAGCCTTGGGGTAATCAGCTTCACACCCAATGCCCACTTAGACTCATCCAGAATACTTTTTTAAACCTATTTTGCTTTATTTATTCATAAATTGTGACATGTTTCCAGCCCATCAAGTTATTAGTAACTAAGCCCTCTTTGGGCAGGACATTAGTGCAGAAACTCACCTCTGTTACTCTGAGTAATTCTGTGTATTTAAAATGTCCTAGAATTCCTTGTATCTTGACATTTCAACTGGGGACTGATAGCAGGTTCTGATAACTTGTAAATGGAGACTGATCATTTGTTAGCCCGTGTTTTGATAAGTAGGCTTGTTTCTTTAATCTTCTGGTCAGAATCTTGTGTTCAGTGAAACTAGGCCAGACTAGGTTTTCCCTTGTGTGTTAGTAGGGGGTGTATTGTTTCTCCCTGGACAGCTTGCGTGACTATTTTGATACCCCAGTCTGTCTTGCTACCTCCTGTCTCTACCCAGCTTAGCCTCACATGACACAGAGTGAACTTCCCCTGGCACAGCTTTGATCATGTGTTCTGTCATGAAGAAAGGCAGCTAGGGCTGCCCCTTTGCCTGCCCCCAAAGCCAGTTCATGGCCCAAAACCTGGTGCAGCTTATTGGGGCCGGAGATTCTCATTATCTACTGCACCTCTCGAAATCTCTGTGCTTCCGCCATATTGGACCACTCTTCCTTGTCATAAATGCTCTCTGCTTTCCTCTCTCTGTGCCCTTTTCATCCCCAGCCACCCACTTTCCTAGTGTGTCCTCCTAACCAGCATGCCACAATCCTGTTCATTTTTCAGGACTTGGTGTAAAGCCACTTCCCCCCGTGAATCTTGCCCTAATTCCCCTCAGCCAAATGTAACCACCCCTGAGTTCTCTAGCCCCTTATCTTCCATCATGTACATATCATGTATCTTTTGTGGTGTTGGGTACCAGAATATTTTCATTGGATATTTTTATGTTTAAATCTTGTACATATCTCAGTCACATTAGGAAAAACTCTTAGAAATATTTAAAGTCTTTGTTACCAAATTGCCTTTTAGGCAATAGTAATCCATTTTTTCTCTATCAGTGCCCATTTACCCCATACTCTCTATAATCTTAGGTGTTATTTCTCCCCTCCTCTGCCATTTTGATAGGTTTAGAAAAAAAGCTTGTTGCATTGCTCTAATTTCTAGTGGGACGGAACATTTCAAAAATGTGTTTATTAGCCATACACACTCTTTTTGAATTGTCTGTTGACCGGGCACTTAACACTTTATATCATAAGTATTTTCACGAACTTGTCAGCTACCAAGGATCCATAGGATGAACAGCTGTACTTCCAGACTCCGCCACTGTGCCTGGCACATGTTACATGGTAACATAGTAAATGTTTGTTGAGAGAGTAAGTGAAAGACTATATGTGGCTGATGATTGTTAGTGTTACACATTTTAAAGTATGTAGAATCTAGTTGTACCTCTAGTCCAATTTTTAATTAAAAAGGTAAGCATTAAAAAATATCTAAATATTTTATTAATATTTAAAAATATGGAGAATCTAGTTATATCTCTAGTCTAGTTCAAAATACAAATTTGCAACATTCAGTGTGACCACAGCATTGCATCTCACTTTGTAAGCCCTCCATTTGTGAGGGTGGTGGAGAAGGGCCCAAGGTTTGATTTGCAGACATGAAAAAGAATTGGGATAGAGAGCTGCTCTGGGTACAGTCCGTGATTCTAGAACATAACAGCCTCTGTTATTTACATTTCTGGACCTCAACAAAATAGGGAGAGTAATCTTTGAGCTTAAGAAGCAGGAAGGCAAGGCAGAGCAAACCTCTGCTTTGAGAGGCGCTTGATTTCAGCTGAGGTGTAGTGACAAATTTTTTAACTGGTAGGTTGCTACTAGGACTTAGTCTTCTTAGAAACCAGCTTATTTACTTGTAAAAAGTGAAACCCACTAAAATCTGGTTTATTTGGCATTCTATTAAGCGGAACATTTTTTCTAACATCGTTTTCATATGAATGACCCTCAGATACCGTAAGGTGATATTTGGGTCACTTTGGAGTTGAGTGTATGGATTATATTATCATTCTTTTGAAAACTGGGGATTGTAGCACATGTGGTAATTTTCTCTTCACCAGGATGCCCTAGTTGCCAAGAGCAAAGATTTCTGCAGAGTGGGAAAGTTTTGTGAGTGTGTGTGTGCATGTGTGTGTGTGTGTAGGCAAGCACATTAGCGTGAACATCGGAGGTTGGCGATAGAACAGTGAGTTGGAGTCAAGTAGGAGAGTGAAACTTATGGAGTCTTGACCCTTCATCAGGACTCTCACATTGCACCAGCCAAGAGGCACCTTCTAAGGTTGACTTCACTTTGGAATTGTTTGGTTGAGGCAAGGGAAGTAAGGAAACCCAAACCTCTTCAGTGCTATGCTAGAAGTGTTACTCAATCTCATTTCATAAAGGAAATATGGGGTTGGATTATTTTTACTGTTTTGTGTTGTTTTGTTTTTTTCTTAAGTAAAGAAAGCAGTAAGTGGTTTCTTCCTTGTCTGCAAGTAACACCCTGCCAACCAGATCCTGTTGACAGATAATTGCCTGACAGGCGAGTGCCTTTGATGTTAAGCTTCACTTAGGCAGAAAGAAAGTTTCTGTGTGCCTCCTGAGCAGTCCTGGGTGGTCTTGTCTGCTTTCCTTGCCCAGAGCCTTGCCCAGGAAACCAGGGGGTTCAGGGCCCCGGGTGGTGGTGGGGTCAGCAAACCCCAGGCCGCTCTCCCAAGTATGGAGGGCGAGGAGGAGCCTGCAAACTCGGCTTAAAACAAACAAGTGCTAAATTAAAAAGAAAGTTAAATACAGATCAGCTGCTTGGCTCCTAACAGCAGATTTAATTCTCCCCTCCTCTCACCTGAAGGAGCTTCGCCTGCAGGGTTGGCATCAATTATCTGTAGACATGTAGAAAATGATGGATGAGCTGCCTGCGGCACTGGAGTACACTTTGTCAACCACTCATCATTTATACATCTTATCTCTGCCAGAACAAAAGATAGGACAGCCCCACACTGAAGTTGGGGGTGCGAAGCAGGGGAGATGAAAGTAGCAGGTGAGGGAGGCAAGTCAGGCAAAGCCATTGGGTGCCAGTAGGTATGAGCTGGGGTGTGGAGGCCCATAGCTGTTGACCCTGGGCTGTCTGGCCAGGCCAGCTCTGCCCTTGCCACAGGTTCCAGTGTTGCCAAAACTCTTTGACCATCCCCTCCGGAAGGGCCTGGGAATCAGGGAACTGTGTGCTGTTTTCATTATAGCACCGTCTCTGGGGGACTGGGGAGCATGGTCATCATGGCTGCAGCTGACCCTTTGCTTTAATCAGCCACTCAGTAGGTTGGGTTTGTAACCATCCCTGACAGAGATGAATCATGGCCTGGTGGATCCAGCTTCTGGGAGAATGTCCGGAGAAGCTGCCTTAGGTATCAGCTGGTTTTAGGGAAATCAGCACATCTGAGGATGGTGGGCCTGGACAGTACAATTCATAGGTTTTTTTTTTTTTTTTTTTAATCTTATTCCCAAGGCTGAAGTGGGGCCCAAATATTTTTACTCAGACTGAGACAGTAGGTTGATGCTGATGCTGGCGCCTTATTTGTGACTCACCCATGGCCTTGTTCTTAGGACTCAGACCCATGCTAAGTGTCAGCAGGAAATATCAGCTCCCAGAGGTCTTTCTGTCTGTGGACATCTTCTCTCTTTCCTGGTGACAGTATAATAGCCACAAACCCAGGTGATGACCTAACAATCATTCCTAGGCAATAACTGCTGAAAATAGCAATTCTGTTATGGGCTAATCTCTATTAATTTGCTATTAAAGGCACCCCATTTATTGATTTATTTTTTTCTTTGAAAGGGTACTGACAAATATAACGTCAAGTGACCTAGTTATATAATTGGAGTGATAGGCCCAATAGATTCCTTGGTAACTGGTCAGGGGATGGAGAGGGATTAAGGTAGAAAACTTCAAGTTTGTAATATAATATGATTTTCCTCTGGTGAAATTTGATACACCACTTATAAATTAAGTGATAAATAAGAATGAAAAATGAATATACTTATTGAATGAATTTTAAAAGCAAGGGGTAGAACTCTGAGGCAGGATCGTGTCAGAAAGGAGATGATGAAACGTAAGAGAATTATGAAATGCGGGGAAAAAAAAGCAGAAGACCAAAGGACACCATACCCAGGAGAATAACTCAATGGCCTTTGAAAGTTATAAAGAAATGTTTTGAACCCTTGTATAGATTTTTGTTGATATCGTTGGATAAACAGTTATCTCCAGCTCTGCTCAAGAGTTGGTAGTTGAGATAACAGTGATAGACCGATGATCATCATGACATCATATATTTTCATGAAACCTTTGTTGACCATGTATTATCCACACAGAGGGACCGTATTGGACCAGTAGACAAAGGTGGCCACTCGAGGGCCCATGATGCCCACAAATATTCCAGTGATGATGGACTGTCCACACTGATCTAGCTGATGGGGGTGAGGGGAAGTCTTCATTGGCTTTCTCTAACCCTGAAATTGTAAACCAAAGAGTAGTTTTAAAATCCTAGAATCAAGGACAGGCACACTCAGTCCGATATAGATGCAAGAGCTGTAAAGTGACAACTCCAAACGGAGGCACGCCTGTGATCCCTTTGAGGTGGATTACATTTTAGATTTAGATGGAAGCCTTATCCACCACAGTAATTGAGTTTTATGTTTCTTTGTGCTTTTGATAACCCCTCAAGCCTTCTACTTTGGGAAGTGGTCCCCTGCCTGGTATTAATCTTGAACATTTTGAAAGGTATTTGTATTCGTTTTCTGGGGTTGCTGTAACGAAGTACCACAACTGGGTGACTTAACAGAAATTATTGTATCACAGTTCTGGAGGCTAAAAGTCCAAAATCAAGGTATCAGCAGGGCTTCTTGGTAGAGTTGACAAGGAGACCCTGTTTCACCCTGTCTCCTAGCGTCTGGTAGCCTCTGGCGTTCCTTGGCTGGTAGATGGCCTTCTCCCTGTGTCTTCACATTGCTTTCCCTCTGTGAGTGTGTATCTCTGTATCCAAATTTCCCACTTTTTATAAGGACATGTTGGATTAAGGCTCACCTTAATGACCTCATCTTAACTTGATCATCTGCAAAGACCCTGTTTCCAAAAAAGGTCACATTGGTAGGCACTGGGGGTTAGGACTCCAACATCTTTTTTAGGGGATACAATTCAACCTATAACAGTATTACCGAGGAACTATAATGTGAGAAACGCCACCCTATGTGCTTCATCTCATGAGTTTAAGACTTAGATTTCTATCTCGAAGAGGGAACCGTGTAATATCTTATCTATAAGCCCATAGTAACTACTTGATAAATATTTGTTAAATTAATGAGTGGATGAGACTTTAAACTTCTTTGGGGGGAAAAAAGGCATTTTTAAATATGACATTTACCTTTCTACTAGGAAAACACTAATTTCCAGTGTATGAAGTCAATGAGTTAACACCAAAGGAATCAGAAATTTATAAAAATAGTTTCCTTTCAAAAACTGCATCTTATGAATCTCCGTTTGGCCATTTGTAAGGAATCTCTTTTTATAAATGGTCCCTTGGGGAGAAGAATCTCCCTGCTCATTCTGTTTTTGAGGAAGTCAGTGCCTTGGGCTAGAAGTTTATTTTCTTGTGATACATTTCCACTTGGGGGAAAATATCCTTCATGAAAATCTTATATTGCAGATTTGTTAAAACTGGCTCAATATTGTTTGAATTCTCCAGTTCACATGCTGATATGGGAGATAGTCAGCATATTGAGTAGACTAATGTCTAGTACATGCAGATGGTTGAGTGTTGTTAGTGAGGAGGGAGCTTTTGTGTTTTCTTTTCTAGAAGCTTACATTTTATTTACAAACAGGTGACCTTTTTACATAGTTTTATAAAATAACATAATTTTGTTAAAAATAACAAAGCAGCACAAATTGGCTATATTTGATAACTTGTATGTGAAATATAGAGGTATAGAAAGTTTAAGAGTAAAAACGTTCATTATACCTTCCATTTTACATTAACAAACATCTTCATCCTTAAAGTTTCTCTCTCTATATTTTGGAAAGTTTTTATTAAATATAGTCAGTTTTTTAATTTTTTGAAGCCATATGGCTGACCATATAATTGCCAGGCTGAGGAGAACCAGCTCTATCAAGATCTCAGGGCAGCAGTCCTCTGTGGTTAATATCAAGGACACAAGATGTCAGGCCCCCACCCAGAGACAGTATTGTGACCTGTCACTTAAAGGAAGGTTGTGAAATTTGGAGAAGATCCAGGAGGCAAAATCAAAGAGCTGTACTCAGCAATGCCTGCCTATTGTTCTGCACAGACAAATCTCTTTTTATGCTTCACTTTGCTTTCTGAGACCAACTTATACTGAACCATTCCTATCTCCATGTCTTTGTTTATGCTGTTGCTCCACTTTGGAAGGTCCATCCATCCTCTACTGCTCTGCTGAGTTAATTACTACTGATCGTTTAAGTTCCTGTTCAAATCCCAAGCCTCCTGTAAAGCCTTCTTGGACATTTTCATCCTATGCTGACTGCTCCTTAAGCTAAATCCCTTAGAGTTACTATAATACACTTGGATGCTGGTTTCATATCAACCATTCCTGTCTCTAGCTATAAGCAGCTCAGCAAAGGAAGATATCTTTATGTTATACAACGTCTCAGTTCCTTGGTTGTATATAATGCTGAGAAATTGATCTGACTTGATGAGGACTTGCTTAATGATTGCCCCCAATTATTCACCAAGATGAGGGCGAACAATGCTTTTCCAGTGTTCATGCAGGTTAGAATAGAAGGCAAGGGCCTTTATTTAAGGACCCTTAAAGGAATTTAAGGTAGATGGAATTTGCTGACAGAATTCTATTTACGTGGTCAAATTTTCCAGTGGTGTTGGTACCTACTTTCCTTAAGAGGATGAAAAACAAGAAAGATTCTCCTGGGAATCAGGAGAAGTAATAAAATGCACTGCAGCTGAGCCCTTTCTCTGCAAAATGGAGTTTATGCCATGGGGAAATGACACAACGATGGCTCAGCAATGATAGAAGCCCGTAATAATAACAACAACAATAAGATATATATATATTTTTAAGATGCATGTATTTTAAAACTACCATTTTGAAAAACAAACTCAGTCCTATAGCAATAAGAACTAAACTTTGACTTGGGGAAGTGAGGAGGGATATGTTGGGCTCCCAGTGAGGTTGAGTGTCCCTTTAGGAGATTTGATCAGAGAGAAAGACTGGCTACATCCCAGGGGATGGTGAGTCTAAAGTTAGGGGCAGGAAGAAGAATTGAGGAGTGGCAAGAACTAAATTAGGAGAATGTTTTGGGAAGATTGTAATTTCAAGACGAATAGCTCACGGGAGTTGTGTATTGCCCTCCTGCAACTGTAGACATTTTTCACTTTATAATTCCCTGTTTAAACCTGGACAACTTTAATTTGGGATTAAAAATTTTTGGCTGAAATGCAGAGCAGAGTTCTAATGATGAAGGGCTGCAATTTACAGACCAATTAGAATGGCATTTGTTTTCATTCTGCAGCAACTTTTCTCCCCCCTCCCCAGTGCACCCCTCAATAATAGGAAAATAGATTCCTGGGTCCAAAGGTGGTTTTCTGGAGCTGACAGCTGCCATATGCCCTGAGTTGGAAGGTGGGGGACAGGTTCCAGGCAGCTTCCAGAGAACCACCCCTTGCCTTCTGCCCAATCTGTAGAGCCACTCTCCCTGCAAAACAATGCCATTTAACTTCAAGCTCTGACACCTTGCCTATTTCTATTTCACTATAAATAAACCTACCCCCCCACTTCTCTTGCCTCCCCCAGGTCAGGCATTCCTCAATTACAGTCTTAAACCTGACCAAGCAAGAACAAATGGTGACCTTAAGTTATATCTTAAAAGTCCTGCCTCATATTGGGATGCAGAAAGAGTTTTTTTGGCATTCTCTTTGACAGGCTGCTTGTAGATAGAACAGTTTTCCATAAGGAATTGAAATCATACATCAAATGTATTGTTTTATATGTAAGCCACTGGAGACCAATGAAAGCAGTTGGTAGAGCCCAAATACCATTACAAATAGATTTATCGTAGTGTGTTTTCTCCCACCTTTTTCTAGAAGTTATTACGTTAATCTTAAGAATTTATGTAAGTATGCTTGTGGCTTTTATATGGTTTATGCACTCACTTTGGAGACTTTTAGCTATTTAGTGATGAGGTGTTTAAAACAAGTGTTATCAAGGAAATAATTTTGGCTTTACATCATTTTTTTTTATATTTGCCTCTGAATGCTACATATAGAATAGCCAGTTGGCAATATAAAAGAGTTATTGTGGATGTCATGGAAACTTATCTTTCCAGTGCCCTTTAGTTTGGTGTGTTCATCTGCAGCTCCAAAAAGCAAGCAGAGACAAACATGCCATATCCTTTTGCTGCCAAATTAGAAGAAAGCTCTGTGCCTTCCTTCCTGAACCATTTCAAAGAAAAGGAACATTAGACTTGAGAGCAATTAAACTCACTCTAGTTTACATTTGCTCAAAAATCTGGGAAAAAATTTTTGTTGGCCAGCCCCACAGTAACAGGGCTGTTTGAAAATCTAAAAAGAAAAATCTTGAATGATATTCTTAGAAGATGAATCAACTGATCTTGTAAGACCTATTGTTCTCTCATTTATCAGATTAATGCTCAACTAAATCATATTTAGTTTAAAAAATGGTCTTTGCATATTGTTATCTAGTATTTAACTTAATTTTTTTTCATGAGTCCCTGTTTAATTTACCACCTTCCTCTTCACGTATACACATGTGTGCTCATGCACTGTAGATTCAAATATTCTGCATAAACTGACTTTGTGATTTGGTAGCCATATATTTTTTACGTCCATTGACAGAAACTTGTCAATCATTTCCAGTGCAACATGTTCCAACCTACTTGTGTTGCTATATGTGACGATTTATCTAGTTCTTATAAAAACATTGTGTATCCCGTCTGACCCTCCCTCTCCTACTTTTTAAATAATTTTACCTTCTTTTGTGGTTCAGTTTCTACATCTGCACTTCTAAAACTTGATACTGATGAGGAACTTGACTATTTCTTTTGAACTTATTTTTGAGCAGTGATGGTGTTTATCTTAGTTGAGAGGAGTAGACACACCCTCAGGGAATGCAATGAGACCTGACTGCTGTGTCAAACTGGAAGTGTGGACGTTGTCCTGCTAACAGTCACTGAGATGAAATCGCAGGTTAGCATTTCCTTAGAGCACATCAGGTCATGGAGAACAGTCAGAGGATTTCACATCCTCTGCATGAGTGTTGAGGAGGGACATCTCTGGGGATGAAGGCCCTCTCCAGTTCAAATATTGTTTGGAAAGTGGGACGATGGAAGTCAATTTTTTAATTCCATTTAGGTCATCTTCCAGAAAAGAGAGGACTTTTTTCATGGTTTCTGAGATTTGGGTTTAAGATCTGTTCTGATCTGAGCAAATCTACCCAGCAGTGAATTACTAAAAAAGATTATTTTCAAAGCACAGTTTTACTACTTTGAAATACACCTAGTAATATCAACTAGTGGCCCCCAGGTTGAGGACCTCTTTTAATGACTAGTTAAAGATCATCTGTAATTAACATACTAATTATTATAGAACAGATGGATGTAGATATGTATGTCAGGTTTGTTCTCCGAAACAGGTTAAGTATTCCCCACCTGATGTGTCTCATGCTATTAATTTGTTGAGTAAACACTGTTTTCATAGTCAAAAGATCAGTTTCATTCCAGCCTGATTATTCTAGCTATTTCAAATTAGTTTTGTTCAAATTAATGAGATCTTATTAAATTAGAAAGGTGACCCAGATTAGAGATTATAGTCCTGTCATGAATGTCTCTGGGAGTGGAACTCTATCCAGTCTGTGAGCCCTTTTGTCCCTCAGCCCCAGTGTGGGGTTCCTTGGAAGGCTTGCAAACTTCAGGGTTTTACTTGCCCCCTTGGTTTTCACTTTTGGCCACCAACTTGACTTCAGTGTATCTGTTCCCCTGGTTCTTTTCTGTCTCATTTAAACCTATGGCTCTGCCTGAAGCTTCAGTGCCTTTGTGTGTCTTAACTTCCACTGCAGTCACTTGTTTGAATCACTGATGCACCGGTGTGTTCTCTGCTTCCCTAGATTCTACTCTCAAGTCATATACAGCTTCCCCAGTTGGGCAAGTTTCAGGAGAAACCTTTACCTCAGCTTTACAGTTTGTCTCTGTCTATGGCTTTTCTATCCCCCTAGGCTGATGGGCATTTTTGACTTGAAGGTCAGTACTGGGAGACATCTTTTTCTGCTTCAGGAGCTGGCTTTCTCCTAATGTAGATGGTTTTGCTTTTTGGGGTTTTTTTTTGTTTTTTTTTCTGTAATGGATCTCAGGTACATGGAATTGAATTAATTTTAACTCTTGGTTTATGATACACTATCATCAATTGGCCCATTCATGACATTTTTTACTATATGTGTGCATTTGCATATTTTTAATAATTTAAGAATGAATCAACCTAAGAGCTAGAGAATGAATAATAACCTATGCTTTTCTACGTGGTCTTCTTCAAGATCATCATTATCTTGAATTTTGTATTTAATATGCCCTTCCATTTAAAGAAGCTTTTTAGCACACACACATTTATGTACCTAAATAATGTATTGTTTACTATTGACTATTTTACATTTTTATTAAAAAAAAGGGTGTCATACAGGATTTTTTTTCTAGGATTTGCTTTTTTAACTCAACATTGTGGTATAAAACTTAGGTTGATGCTTGTAGCTGCTGTTTGTTCATTTTCAATACTTTATAATATTCCATCATATTAAACTATATAACAGGTTATTTTCCAGAATAAGACTGCTCTGTTGTTTCAAGAATTATTGCATTTTTTGAACAGTACTACATGCATCTCCCGGTGCACGTGAACTAGAGTTTATCTTGAAATAGATTGCTGAGCCTTTGGGTTTGCATACCTTCAACTTTACTAAAAAATTCCAAATTATTTTCTCCCCAGTTGTTTCAGTTTTACATTCCCACCAGCAAAGATAGGAGAGATTCTATGGATACTCCCCTTCTCCAACACTTTCTATTGTCAGACTTCTTATCTTCTAACAATTAAGTGGGTGTAACATGTTATCTCCTAGAGTCTTGATTTGAACTTCCCTGAATACTTAGGTGACTTTTCCAGAACTGCTATTCTACATTTCCTTTGCTTAGTAGCTCATATATATATATTTTGTAAAGGACCATTTGCAATTTAGCAGTCAAGATATGACTGATTAGGATATGCTCTGAGGACAGAAGAAAAGTCATTCTTACAATGCAATAGAAAAAGCCTTGGCCTTGAAGCAGGAGACTCATCACATGATCCTGGCTCTGTCAGTGATTCACTGAGTGATTCAGATGAAGACACCATTTCTTTTGGTGTTTCCATTTCCTCATCTGTTAAGTGAGGGTGTGGATCACTAAGGATATGTTCTGATCTAAGTTTTCAGCCTTCAATAAATCATAGCTAGCATATTGATTCAGGTGTTTATCTTTAAAGCATTTAACATCCATTTTCTCATGTGATCTTTCCAACACCTGAGTGACATAGGCAGAGAAAAGGTGAAATAAAAGCCTATACGTTTTTGCAGAGGTCTGCGTGGTGTGTGGACACGATGCGACTATGGGGAGGCCAGGAAGTTCATGGAGCCCATAAACATCTCCCTTCTGGGCTGCCTCAGAACAGAAGATTCCACAACAACTATTTCATTGCTATAGTTCTTACAGGACTGTGGGTTGGTTAGTCCTGTATTAAAATGCAAATGTCCCTGGAGGGGGTGGGGAGAACCTTTAAGCTCATTATCACCTACATCTTCCACAGGGATTAATTGATCAGATCCTTTCCCCTCAAACACCTGGTTGGAAAGCAAGCCTGTGGGAATGGACACCTGGCTGATGTGGGGAAGCCCTAAAAGGGAGAAGAATGGTTGTATAGAGAAGTAGAGATGTACCTAGAAAGCCAACCAGAACTCCCTAGGATTTGGCCAGTTGCTACTCCCCTGGGCTCTTCTCTACCCAGACCCTCAGCATCAAACTGGTCAAACACAAGGGGTTACTGCTGCATCCTCAGAGGGCAGCATTCTCTAGGAACTAACTGGAATAAAATGTGCAGAAAGGCTGCCAACCAGCAGCGACCTCTCCTGAGCCTGCAAATCAAGGCTGAGAGCCAGCCTCCCAGTTCTCTACCCTTTATACTAGATGCCTTTGAGCAGAGCTTTCTCACCCCGTCCTGAGTCCCGGCCCAGTCTATAATATGGCCACTTTGAGGTGTGGGCGGGCCCTGTCCAGTGACTGCAGCGGGGACATTTGTGTTGGTGCCTCCTCTGCTTTGTGTGTCATCCAAACAACTCTTTAGAACGTTGGCTCTGGCTCCCCTCACAAAAGGGGCCTGAAGGGTGATGGTTTGTGTGTTTGGGGCTTCTCTGTTTTCCCTCTGTCGCCCACACAGAAATCTGGCCCCTCCACCTCTCCAGTGACTCCCCCCAAGAATACATGTTTCTACCTCAGCTGACCCTGGCCTCTTAACACGTCAGGATGTGAATAAAATACTACAACTGTCATAACGCAAGGTTAAATGAAGTCTTCAAAACCTGTCCATTAAACGGATTTGTGTGTGTGTGTGTCGTTCTCTGCAGCCTCCCTCTGGATACAGCTTGTCTCGGTTCGTGGACAGCCGAGCTGTGGGCCTTTGTCTTTGTTCACTGTTGTGTTTAATTCCCCCCCTCATTCATTAATCATCCCTTTGCCTATTTATACCAGTGGCAAGTATAGCGAACACACTCAACTCCCCCTTTTGTTTTGGTGGCACCCTTTGTGGGGACCAAGGCAGAGCTAATTATTAACTGCGAAATGACGTTAAAACTCTTCGATCAGCGCCAAATGCTGCATCCACTGAGACACAGTTTCGTGTTCACCTTTAAGAGCTTATGGCCAAGCAACTGGGGTGGCTTTATTTAGCTGTGAGTCCAGAGAAGCAATGCCATCACTCAGATAATTAATAGAGACGCTCTGTTAAAGCTCGGCCGGGCAGCCAGATTCAGGTGCGCCGCGTACACCTCTGTACAGCCCAGTGGGGCCTCCAGACCTTATCGGGGCCAAGCAGGGAGGGCACCTTCAGGATGGGGGCCACATAAGCAACTCCAACCTTTCAGTTTACGTTTCCCATGGTTTGAAGACCTTGTTTGTCAGCTCCAAATAACATTTATATCTTCCAGGCTGACTCTGATTTTCCTTTGCTATTAGACATTTTATGGGACTGACTTTTTAGTTGTAGTTATTTCAGTTTGTTACAATGGCACAAGGGATTGTTACTCTCACTTTCTCAGAGAGACTTTGCTGACCACCTTTTCTAAAGTAATCCCCTAAGCCCACAGCCATCCCCAATCACCTTCTATCCCATTACCCAGTTTTATTTTTTCTATGGCCATTATTTGCTATTATTTGCAATAATTTTATTTATTTATGTATTTCTTGTCTGTTTGACTACTGGAAGAATGTAAGCCTCTGTATCCTTAGCACTTAAACTAGTGCCTGGCATGTACCAGGAGCCTGGTAAATATTTGTTGTGTGACTCAGTGAATGAATAAATGAGTGAATGGTTGGAAAGACCTTTTTTTCCAGGAAAGTAATCAGTTAGCCTTCTGCAATCACAGACACAAGGATCCAACATTCACCCTCTGTCTGATCAACCCTGTCTTCATGACATTAGCATTTCCCACTCTCCTAGAGCTAGTCCTCTGTGTTCCCCGCTCTGTCACTGTTACGGAGGATCCGTAAGTCTTAACTTGACTTTTGGATAGACTCAGATCCTTTGGCTTTGTTTCTAGAATGTCCACTCTATACTCTCCCCCAACCTGTCCTTTACCTACACATTATTTTTCCATGTGGACAATTGCTTATTTCTAAGACATATATTAGATGGTTCTTTTGTCACTGAGCTGTGGTGCCTTCTTTGTGGTATCTGTAGTTTCCATACATAAGTGGATCTGTTTCTGACTTCTTTATTCTGTCATTGGTCTGGTTTCTATTGCTGAACCAAGTCATACAGTCTTTTTTTTTTAATTGAAGTAGAGTTCATTTGCAATGTTGTGTTAGTTTCGAGTGTACAGCAAAGTGATTCAGTTATCCATATATATATATATTTTTTTCTTTTTCAGATTCTTTTCCATTATAGGTTATTACAAGATATTGAGTATAGGTCCCTGTGCTGTACAGTAGGTCCTTGTTGTTTACCTATTATATATATAGTAGTGTGTATATGTTAATCCCAAACTCCTAATTTATCTCTCTCACACTCCCCCGCTGTCCCCTTGGGTAATCATAAGTTTGTTTTCTATGTCTGTAGGTCAATTTCTGTTTTATAAATAAGTTAATTTGTATAATTTTTTTAGGTTCCACATATAAGTGTATATGGTATTAGTCTGACTTCACTTAATATGATCATCTCTAGGTCCATCCATGTTGCTGCAAATGGCATTATCTCACTCTCTTTCTATGACTGAGTAATATTCCATTGTATATATATATCACATCTTCTTTATCCATTCATCTGATGATGGACATTTAGGTTGCTTTCATGTCTTGACTGTTGTAAATAGTGCTGCTATGAGCATTGGGGTGCATGTGTCTTTTTGAATTAGAGTTTTCCCTGGATATATGCCCAGGAATGGGATTGCAGGATTATATGGTAGCTCTATTTTTAGTTTTTTAAGGAGCCTCCATACTGTTCTCCATAGTGGCTGCACCCATTCACATGCCCACTGAAAGTATAGGAGGGTTCCTTCATTACAGTAGCTTTATAATGTCTTTATATATGTTAGGGTGAATTCCTCTACTTTCTTCTTCTCTAGGAGTAACTTGGCTTTTTCTGGCCCTTTGTTCTTTCATGTAAAATTCAGAACCAACTTATATTTCACTAGAAATCCTATTGGAGTTTTCACTGGAACTACACATAATGTATAGATCAAACTGGGAAGAATTGAATCGTCCCATCTATAAATTCAGAATGTATCTGTATTTATGTAGATTTTTTAAAAAAATGTACAACTTGATGACATTTATATTCACAGACTTGTATAACCATCATCACTATCTAATTTTAGAACATTTTTATCACCCCAGTAGGAAACCTTGTACTCATTAGCAGTCTCTTCTCATTCCTCCTTCCTGCCAGCAACTGATGAATACTAATCTCCTTTCTGTCTCTATGGATTTGCCTATCCTGGACATTTCATGTAAATATTTGGTCTTTTGTGACTAGCTTCTTTCATATCACATGTTTTCAGGGTTTATCCATATTGTGTCATATATCAGTACTTCATGATTTTTCATGACTAAATAATATTCCATTGTATGGAACTTGTATTTTGTTCATTCATCAGTTGACACTTGGGTTGTTTCCATTTTTTGTCTATTATGAATAATGCTGCTATAAACATTCCTATAACTGGTTTTTCTTTAAGTACTTACATTTTGTTGTAAACTGTATACTTTGAACTGCATTTTTTGTTTGTTTGTTTCTTGCTGATGTATAAAAAAGCAACTGACTTTTGTGTTGATCTTTTATACAATATCCTAACTGAACTTTTATTTGTTTTCTGAGTAGACAGTTATATTATCAAAAAATTAGAGGTTTGTTTCTTCCTTTCAATTCCTTATAGTTTTCTTTTTCTTGTATTATCACACTGTATAGGGCCTCCAGTGCAATGTAGTAGTGGTAAGAGAGGGGCATTTTGTTTTTAGTTTTTTTGAGATGTAATTCACAAAAAAATTCTTATAACATGAAGGTCACTATTTTAAAGTGTCAAATTCTTTGGCTTTTAGTATAATTACAAGATTGTATAACTATCACCACTATTCAATTCTAGAAAATTTACATTATCCCAAAAAGCAACCCCATAACCATTTGCATTCACTCCCCAATTTCCCCCTTCCTTCAGACCCTGACAACTTACAATCTGCTTTCTGTCTCTATCCATTTGCCTTTTCTAGGCATTTAACAAAGATGGAATCATACAGTATTTATCATTTTGTGTCACACTTCTTTCACTTAGCATAATGTTTTCAAGGTTTATCCATGTTTTATCATGAATCAGAACTTTATTACTTTTTATGGCTAAATAATATTACATTGTATGGATATACCATATTTGTTTAGCCATAATTCAGTTGATGGGCATTTTGGTTATCTCCACGTTTTGGCTATTAAAAATAATGCTGCTATGAATATTTTTGTGTAAGTTTTTGTATGAATATGTTTTCCATTCTCTTGGGTATACACTTAAGAATGGAATTTTTGTGTTATATGTTAACTCTGTGTCCACTTTTTTGAGGAACTGCAAAATTATTTTCCATAGAGGCAGCACCATTTTATATTCCCGCTAGCAATGTATGAGAGTTTCAGTTTCTCCACATTCTTGCCAATACTTGTTATTTTTCATTTTTTAAACTCATTTTGGTTTTTATTTTTATTTCTCTAATGACTAATGATATTGATTATCTTTTCATTTGCTTATTGGTTGTTGTATATAGTATTTAGATAACTATTCAAATCCTTTGCACATTTTTATTTATTTATTATTATTATTATTATTATTTTTTGACGGTACATGGGCCTCTCACTGCTGTGGCCTCTCCCGCTGCGGAGCACAGGCTCCGGACGCGCAGGCTCAGCGGCCATGGCTCACAGGCCCAGCCGCTCCACGGCATGTGGGATCCTCCCGGACCGGGGCACGAACCCGCGTCCCCTGCATCGGCAGGCGGACTCTCAACCACTGCGCCACCAAGGAAGCCCTTTTGCACATTTTTTAATTGAATTATTTATATTTTTGCTGTTGAGTTATAAGAGTTCTTTATATATTCTGGATATTAAAGCTTTATGAAATATATGATTTGCAAAAATATTCCCCCGTTCTAGAGGTTGTATTTGCACTTTCTTGATAGTATCCTTTTTGTAAAAGTTTTTAATTTTGTTGCCATCCAATTTATCAATTTTTTCTTACCTTCTTTGTGCTTTTGGTGTCATATCCAAGAAACCATTGCCTAATCCAAGGTCATAAAGACTTACGCCTATGTGTCCTTCTAAAAGTTTTGTCGTTTTAGCTCTTATATTTAAGTCTTTGATCCATTTTGAGTTAATTTTTGTATATGGTGTGCATTGGGGGTCAAATTCATTCTTTTGCATGTGGATATCCATTTGTTCCAGCACTATATGTTTAAAAGACTAGAGAGTAGGCATTCTTGTCAGCTTCCTGACTTTAAAAGGATCCTATACTCTTAGATTGTTTTTTCTAACCTAGTATTTATCAGGTAAAGTTGGTTCCTATCTAATTCTGATAATCTAAGAGTTTAAATCATATAGTAGACTCTTCATTGGAATGTGAGGATATCCTAGGACCAATGCCATTTTCCTTTTTTTTTTTTTAACATCTTTATTGGAGTATAATTGCTTTAGAATGGTGTGTTAGTTTCTGCTGTATCACAAAGTGACTCAGTTATACATATACATATATCCCCACATCTCTTCCCTCTTGCATCTCCCTCCCACACTCCCTATCCCACCCCTCTAGGTGGACACAAAGCACCGAGCTGATCTGCCTGTGCTATGTGGCTGCTTCCCACTAGCTATCGGTTTTACATTTGGAAGTGTATATTTGTCACTGCTACTCTCTCACTTCGTCCCAGCTTACCCTTCCCCCTCCCCATATCCTCAAGTCCATTCTCTACATCTGCGTCTTCATTCTTTTCATTAGGAGTATAGTCCAGGGGCCTAACCCTGGAAACAGGGGGTCAGTGCTGCCTATACCTGAACTGTCACTGTATGGGATAAAGAATAGGAACCTATCATCACTCCCATTCCCTAGAGTCACTATTCCTGAGACTTGACTGACTGATTCATATGTCTTGTGTGCCAACCTCAAATGTTTAGAAGTGGCTACATGGGCCATTGTATTCAGAAGTCTGAGGTTTTTCTGGTGTCTCTGACACCCACACAAAAAGGGAGATAGGCAGCACAGACATGACATATTTGCCATTCTTGTCCTAGACATCCTGTCTGTCATATCTGTTGTACCTACTCCTTTTTGCCTTAAATTGTCCTTGGATGTAACCCCTTTCTTAATTATTGGATTTGACCAGTTCTTTCTTTGCTTGATGCTTGATCCTGACTCCTGCTGGATACATCCTCTTTAACAGTTATGTAATATAGAACAAACTGACAAGCTTTGCTAAGGTAAACATATGTCGTTGACAGTCCTGGTCTCAGGTATTCTGTTCTGTTGTCAGACCATGTGTCAGAGGAACCTGTCCCAATTTGGAATTGAAAAATAATACTGATACATATAAGACTCAGAATGGCAATTAGAGCCTCTGGAACAAACAATATTATAGTCAATCTCTATGTGATCCAAAGTAGGCAATGTAAGGAAATGGCTTGCATTGAGGAAAACAGTCCTGTTTAATGAGTCATAGAGGGAATAACATTGAAGGGTCAAATGAGGCTTTCTCATGTCCCAAAGTCTTCTATGCAATATGGATTAGATATCATCTTAGGTCATGGAGAAATTCCTAGGAATGTAGTCTGTGGTACCAGTATTGCCCTTTCTGAAGGCTTAGGGATCTGCTTTTACCATCAAGGCTTCTTTTTTATCTTGAAGAACCTGGTGCCTGAAAGCTTCTGAAACACTGGGTTAATTAGGATATATTTTCAGTATCAGCCAAATAGAACTTCATTTCTCTCTTACAGTATGGTCCAGACATAAGCAAGGCAGAACTGATACAGTGGTTCTACCATGTCAGGGGCCCAATTCCTTCAAGTTTATTCATGTACTGTACTTACAATCTTTGTGGTGAAGAAGATTACCTCCCTACAGCTATATTCCAGTCAGAAAAGAAGGGAAAAGAAGGAGGGAGTAGCATGTTCATCCCCTTTAAGGGTATTGCCTAGGAGATATATAAAATTCATCTGCTTTAAGTCCATTTGCTAGAACTTATTCACTTGACTTCACCTATCATCTAAAACCTGGCATTTCTCTTACTAGAGAAGAATGAGAGAATAGATACTAGAGAACAACCAGCAGAAGTTGTTCTGAATAATATTTTGTTAAATAAATGAGAAAAGCTAAGTCAAAAGAAGACAATATGGAAATAAATTACCCTTGATCAAGATCACCAGGTCCAAGTCTTTGCTGATCTTTAAGGAAAAGAACATGGACTGGGTTCTCCAGAGAGTCATGAACTCATATTTAAGGGATGTATCACTGTGGGGAGCTCTTAGTTTTCCATCGGTAACCTGAAATATAGGATGGAATGGACATGTCTTAAATCTCTCATCTCTTCTCCCTAAGGGCTATCAGAAGAGGTGCTTCTATTACCTAAGAGGAGGGATCATCAGTTGCTTATTCTGCCTAAGGGCAGAGTTCCCACTTACCTGAAAGCTACATTATAGAAGAAATATATTAGTATAGTAGACACTACCTGTATTCACCAATATCTGTTTTTTTTTTTTTCTTTTCTGAGCTGAGGTGTGAAAAGATCCTGTGCAACTTTTCAGTTACTCTTCTTCCCAGCTGAGGTCATCTTGGAGGACACCTTGTGTTTTGCAGTGGTGTAGTCACAACATCAAAGTAACTGGATTAGTAGACAGCTGCCCTGGACAGTCACTCAGACCCACAGATGGTACTGTTTTTTTTATGCTGTGGTGCTCAGATTTGGGGATTTCCTAGTCTCTTCTGACTGTTTCGTTTAGCAAGTATTTTTCAGCCTCTAGGTATGAACAGGAACAAAGCTGTCAATTATGGAGTCCTGGAATGAATTGAAATAGGAAATGTCTCTGCTCAGATACCTTATAATGTAGCTAAACTGTCCAATTATAGCAATGTAAGGATAATCGTAAGCCAACTCTAATATAGAACTGTGTTCTTAAAAGAGTGATTAGTGTTGGATGTGGTTCATCTGGGAAGACTTCCTCTAAGAGAGAGGAAAAAAAAAATCACTTTCTCCATCTGTGCTGGAGGAAAGTAACTCAAACACAGTCAGGAAAAGTGGATTTATACAACGTAAATGGCTAAACCTGACAGCCTCTGGCTGATTGAAAGTGTCAGTGTTATCATGCTTAGGTCAATGGGGCCCTTTAACTTCTTGTCGGAGTTGTTCCTCCCAGAAAGCACAGGAACCAGCCTTCTCTAAGGGCTCAGAAGCCCTGGAGGGCATCTCTTTGGGTCCCAGTAGCTTGCAGCAAGCTCATGGGTGTTGGGAACTCATAGTTATGCATTTCATTTCTCTTATATGGACAAAACAGATTGTTCCCTTCCTGGATCAGAGTGAGCTGAAGACCTTTCCTACTTCTTTATTTCCTGTATAAAGAAAGCCTTCTAAACCAGGCCCCGGTGACCTCTCCCTTCCTACAGACTAATGGTAGGTCTAGACTCTAGTCATGACTTTCTGTAAACCACCTTCAATCATTATATATATTTTTAGGTGTCTGTTCTATATAATTCTCCAAATTTAAGGCCAGGAAGTACATGGTCCTGTGTTTTTTAGCTTGAGTCCTTAGCTCAGGGTCTTGCAAAATGAAAACTGATATTATTTTTTAAAGAGGCAGTATTATAAGAAGTAATAGAAGACATCATTAGAAATGGAAAAATCAGTAACACTTCACCACCATTAATATTACTAAGGATGCAACCGTTTTAAAAAATAGATTCAATGGATTGACTCATTGAGTATCAAAGCTGCAAGAAACCTTGAAAATTGTGTTGAATTCTCATCTACTGCCATTGGATGTACATTAAAAATGTTATTACTCCCAGTAATCCAGCAATTCCCACACACAGCTGTATGTCCTAAAGAATCTTGCATATATGCATAAGGTGACATTTATAAGGATGTCCATTATAACACTGTTCTGTGGAAAATTGGAAACAAAATAGATGTCCATTAATAGGGGATTAGATAAAATGCAGTCTATGCATGAGGTGGAATTCTAGACAGAAGTTAAAATGGATCAATGGGAAGAGATCTTAAAGTCACATGGTAAATAGAAAATATATAAGTATCATGCCATTTATTATCAAAACAATAATCTTGTTTCTGGATACGCATACATGGTGAAAACTTTAAAATTTAATTTCTGTACTTTATATTTTAATTTGGAAAAATATATTTTAAACCCTTTATGCTAAAACTAAAACAACCATCTAACATTCATATTTTCAAATGAAGAAACTGACATCAAGAATTGTGCTGGCTGTGTGGACAGTGTTTGAGCCCTACTTTGAACAAAACAAATGTTAAAAATTTTCTGAGATTATCAGGGAAATGTGAACACTGACTAAATATTTGATATCAGAAATTGTAACTTTTATAGGTGTCATAATGATGTTGTGGTTATATGTCTAAAATTTAGAAGTCCTTATCTCTTAGAGATACCTAGCCATATATATGGGAGAAATTGTCTGATATCTGGGATTTGTTAAAAAGAAACCTGCTTGAGAGAAAAGCAAATGGATGGAGGTGGGTATAGTAGAAATAAGATTAGCTGTGTGTTCACTTATGGATACTTGGAGGTTCATTATACTATAGTCCCTATACTTATGAATACAATTTTTTTTTGGAAATGCCCAAAATAAAAAGTTTTAAAGATCGGCCTTAAAAACAAAACTAGGGGGCTTCCCTGGTGGTGCAGTGGTTGAGAGTCCGCCTGCCGATGCAGGGGACGCGGGTTCGTGCCCCGGTCCGGGAAGATCCCACATGCCGCAGAGTGGCTGGGCCTGTGAGCCTTGGCCGCTGAGCCTGTGCGTCCGGAGCCTGTGCTCCGCAACGGGAGAGGCCACAACAGTGAGAGACCCGCGTACGGCAAAAAAAAAAAAAAAAAAAAAAAAAAAAAGAAAACTAGGTTCTAGAACCAGTACTTTTCTTCATAATGCATCCCACTGAGAGCATAAATAGTTAGACTCCCTTGATTATTCAGAATAAACAAGGGTACCTAAGCAGGTTTTATGGAAGATGATTTTCTTGCTAGAGAAAGTTTCACACAAAGAGTGATGTTTATATATCAAAAGTAGTTCAAAGTTGGGCCATCAGTTCTAGTTGAGGAATAGCTGGGATTTCTTCTTCTTTCCAAGCATGCCACAGTAACAAAGCCACGTGACTGAGTGTGTGGGGCCTGAAATATCTGTAGGCAACCACGGAGGGGTGGGAGTTTCCTCATTCCAACTTTATGATGTCCTGAGAAACTGTTGCGATAAGAGAAAAGGCTAAAAAAATAAATGAGAGATAACTGAGATAATGGAAAAAACAGAGGGAAACAAGACAACACTCCACTCTTTGGCTTGGGAAATTTATTATGCCAAGGAAGATAAATTGGAGAAGCATGAAAAGGGAAGGAGATCTTGTCTCTCTGCCTCATGTATTTCTCTTTAAGTGAATGAGCAATAATACAGAAATAAAAGAGTTCAAAACAGAGCTGTGTGCTCAGCCATGTTCATGGTTCCTAATGATTTTCAACTTTGGCAGAAGCCTCACGTGTTGTACTTGAGCAGTTTTCTTGATTTTGAATTATACCTGTAATTCATCCTGATCAGAATGTAGCTGGGGAGCCAGCATCCGTTTGCCAGTCAGAAATGAGAATGCCAGTCATGTGCTGACACCAGGCTTCCTTCTACACATCAGAAATGCCTATGGTGTCATCACTTGGGACAGCTTTGGGAAACAAACAAACATAACTTGTGAAATCAGTTGCTTGGAGTAATCTTGGCCAATAAATTGTCATATTGCATATTTTCTTTTCCTACCAGGCTGTTCTGGTATTAGAAAGACACAGTCCAAGATCATCAAACTAAAATACATGCAACAAAGGATGATGGACAGGGGGGACGCTGATGAGACCAGGGGTCTGTAAGTGTCCACCTGTCCTTCTTGCCTTTTTTTTTTTTTAAAAAAAGACTATATTTTAGAGCAGTTTCAGGTTCACAGAAAAATTGAGCAGAAGTTATAGAGAGTTCCCTGGTACCCCAAAGTCCACGGTTTATATTAGAGTTCACTGTTGTACATGCTATGAGTTTAGACAACTGTATAATGACATGTGTCCGTCATTATAACAGACAGATATATTTAACAGATATTTTCTTATTCTACACAGTCATCTGTAATTCCCTTTTTCACTAAATATCTGTTTAGGTCCATATAGACCCACCTTACATTTTGATAACATTATAGAATCTCATGAACATCTGTACTTTAATTAGAAGTACTTTATTGATAGACATTTAGTTTTTTATCACAAAAAGGGTACAATAAATATTCTTGCTCATATATATTGCCATTTCATGTACAAAGTTCTGGAGATCATATGTATAACGTTTAGGTAGTACAGTAAAAAGGTCACTGTCTTTAGAACCATAAACATTTTTCTTTCAATTACAGTTACATCATTTGCAATTTAAACAGCTTTGACCAAGTGAAACTATAGTTTCATCATCAATAAATTGGTGGTAATAATAATGTCTTCACAGGATTCTGAAGATAGAATGACGTATATTAAGTTTATTTTATTTTATTTTTTTTCTATTTTTATTTTTCTTTCTTTATTTTTTAACATCTTTATTGGAGTATAATTGCTTTACACCTTTCAATGGGACAGAGGAAGATGAAGGGGAATGAGATAGGACCAGAGTTGGTGCCTTAGAAGATTTAACCAAAAGAAGAGCCCTTGCTGTTGCCAGTGCCTCTCAGTGAAGGCCACGGGAGGAAAATCAGATTCCAGCACTCTCTGTTTTTAAATAGCAGCTGAGTTTTAGTTCAAGATTCAGAGAGCTTACTTTTTTTAGGGCGTAAAAATATTCTTCGATAACAACGTTTACAGTCTTGGCTCAGTGTTTCTTTGACTTTACTTCTAAATAACCCCAGCTGACAGGTCATTCCTGTCAGTCAATCACATGTGGGTTTTCTTAAGTTGAAGCTAATAACCCAAAATGTTTGTCAGTCCTGTGTGTGTTGCTTATGTGTCCTTAAGTTTTGTTAAGGTATTCAGTGTTGTGGTGTGTACTTTGGGATAGAACTAAATTGTTGTGGGATGATGCTTTCAAGAAACAGCCTTTTATAAGGACAAGTTGTTTGTTTAGGAAGGTAGATAGATATGTAGGTAGGTAGGTAGGTAAGTGGATGGATGGATGGGGGCAGGGAGGGAGGAAAAAAGGGAGGGAAAGAATGGAGGGAGGGAAGCAGGGAGGGAGAGGGAAAAGAGGTAGAAAGAGAAGGGGCAGGATCACCAGCAGAGTCAGACAAACCCATGGGTTCCAATTCTGGACCCACCATTCACTAGCCCTATGAATTTGGGCAGTTTATTTAACAAACCTCTTTGAGCCTCAAGTTACTTACTTCTGTAGAAAATGCAGATAATAATATCTGTCTTGCTGGGTTGTTATGAGGATTATAGGTAACGGTGCTTTTGTTAAACATAAGAAAATGAAAGGGAAGGATAATGTATTTTTTAAATGAAAAACTTTCCCCCAAAGCAAATATGTTCATAGTTCTGTCATTATAATTCCAGGTTTTAGTTTTATGAGAAAATTCAGAAAAGGCCAAAAGACAGTTCCCCGGTCCCAAATAAACACATGGGAAATTATGTTAATAACAAACTGTGAGTTTCTTGTAACTGTAGTGACATTATTGGAACATAAATGGCAGCTCAGTCAGCATCTCCTTGTAACTGTATCAAAGAAAGACAGTTGTAGCTTTGTTCTCGCTTGGGGTTTAGCTGCTTGTTGATGGATATTATCATTTTTAATGTCAGTAAATAATGTGATGTCAGATAAATGGCCTATTTCCTTTCTGTGGATAAGGCTCATTTATCTTTAGGGAGCTTGAGTGAGTAGAGAAATCTGAGCAGGACCAAGTGTTTCTGAATATGCAGGATGGGAAATATCTTATTAACCCTACTTAATGTGAGTCCCAGCCAGTTGGGTTCAATTCTAAATGTATGTCTGATAAATCAATGAAAGTGTGTGCTTTTACCATTGACTGTGTCTTACTGATTGGAGAGAAACAGAAAGTAAACATTTTTTTCAAGTTGAAGAAAATGATACTGCTCATGAAGCATACTGCACAATTAGTATCTAGAAGACATCTTTCCATAAAACGCATACCTGGCTTAACCCAATCTATCGCTACTTTGAGAAATCATAATGGTATAAAATTGAAGATCATAAAGATGTGTTTTAATTGACTTTACTGTTAATAGCTTTGGGGATCACAAAAATAAGAAATATAGTAGTGTTAAAGAAGTTCTGGAATCATAAGAGATTCTCATGATTTTGATTCCCGGGCCAAAGTGTCTGATTCCTCCTTACGATAACCACTGAAAAGCCCATATGTTTTATTTCTGAGGATTACTCTCATGAACCCATTGTCTCTGTTTTGTAATGTAAATGACTATACATTTAGCTAAAGCCATGGGAATGCCATCTTCTGTGATGGGAGATTTAGTCAAGGCAAAATGAGGACCATTTGCTTTTCTGGAGACTATCAAATAGGGTGACAGTCATCCCGCTGAGTTTTTCTTAATGCAGTAATGATCACTTCGGGGCATTTCCTTAAAAATCCCTCTAGAGCTTTCTAGGGCCATTCATGGAATCTCAGAGAACCAAGGCTGAGTGTTTCTCTAGAGATCACTTAATGCAAATATCTAATTTTTTTTGTAATGAGAAATCAGAGGTAAGGAATTTGCTCTAGGTCACAAGGTGAGTTTGCAGTGTAGGAGACTGAATACAGAGACTCTTTGTCTTTACTAAGAGTTATGTTTTGTCAGATATTGAAATGTCTCCTAATGATTTGATGATTTAAAATCTGTCTGAAAATTTTACAGATTTATTTTTGTCAATTTCATCAACTTATAGAGTTGGCAGGGAGGGTAGGGTGCATATTTATTTTACACTCCAATGAGTAGTGTCCACAAAGACAGTCTGTCCCCACCTGTTTATCTAGAGTAGGGGTCAGCAAACTAAAGCCTATGGGCCAGATATGACTAGTGGCCTGTTTTTGTACATCTGAGCTAAGAATGTTTTTTATATTTTTTAAAGATTGTTTTAAAAAATAGCAAAAAGAACATGTGGTGAAGGCTATATGTGGCCCACAAAGCCTCAGGTATTTACTCTCTGGCCCTTTACAGAAAAGTTTTGCTGATCCCTGGCTAGAATATTCAGGGAAGGAGGCTCTGTGACCTTCCTTGTAGGTAACACAATACTTTTTTGTTTTGTTATTTTATATTTTTAAAATTAGCATCATTGGTTGCAGGAAAATAGAGGACCTAATTTGAAAGGGTATCTATTTAGGGTAGATAGAAAAAACTTAAGGTAAGGTTTTTTGACCTCAGGAATAATCCACCTGCTTTATGAATTATAAATTAAATACCGAGCTGAAACGTGCTCAAATGTCTCTCTTCTTCCACAAAATTTTGCTGACTTTTTAGCCACAGGATTTTGAATTATATAGTTTCTCACCAAACCACATCCATTTCCTGAACCACCTCAAAATAGTTTGTGCTCCAGGAAAATCTGGTTAGGGAGTTCATGTACCACATTACTGGGAACCCATCTGGGTCATGCTGGGTTTCCCATGTCGATTAGGAGACCATGCTTTGGTGCCTGTACAGAAAATGTGCCTAGGGATAGAATTATGTGCTGAAATCCTTGTGACTTCGGTTTCCTGAGCTAGGCATTGGCTGTCTTCAGCTTCCTTGCCTTCCTTCCTTCTTTAGTGTTTTGAACAACTTTGTTCAAATATAATCATTGTTCTGGAACTTGGTGAACTTGACGATGATATTTGGCAGTTTGGGTTTTTTTGGTTTTTTGCGGTATGCGGGCCTCTCACTGTTGTGGCCTCTCCCGTTGCGGAGCACAGGCTCCGGACGCGCAGGCTCAGCAGCCATGGCTCATGGGCCCAGCCGCTCCGCGGCATGTGGAATCTTCCCAGACCGGGGCACGAACCCGTGTCCCCTGCATCAGCAGGCGGACTCTCAACCACTGCGCCACCAGGGAAGCCCGCAGTTTGGTTTTTTTACAGAGTTTTTAACACATTTATTTGGACTGAAAATGGAAAAACAACATCAGAACTTCCTTTAGGAAAGGATAAAAGACAATTATTAAGGCACAGAAAAATATTCACCTATGTATCTCTTACTGTAATGATGTTTTACTAAAAAAAATTTATTGTAGCTTTGCACAGTGGCAGTATCGTATCGTAGCCAATGAGGTTTATCTGAGGCATGATTATTGCTAATCAGCTTAATCAGAAACTTTGGAAAATTGTAAAGCACTATAGAATTTAAAGAATTTTTCATTCAATAAAAAAAATTCAGTGTAAAGTGACCAGATCTATTTCCATAGCCTTCATCCCCACATTCTTCTGCTTCACATTCTTAAATTTATATCTTATTTTATAATATTGGTTTTGGAATTCTATGCATTCCAGGAGATTCACTGTTTCTTCTTGGAGCAAAGACATAATGTAGAAAAAAACTGAAATTATAAAGGCATTCATGATAGAGATGTTTTATGAATTGTGAATGACAAGGTAGGGAGGAAATACAAGAAGGGAAAAATATAACATGTGTCACAGAAGCCGCATTATATGGGAAGTTAAGAATTATTGATAATCCATCTCCCATTCCTTAGAGTAGCTCCCTCCAGCCTGCACCATAGTAATCCTAAAATTATTGTCAGGAAATTTTGGTACTGGTACTGCAATTGGATAAAATCTGTTGCTGATATGATTCTTTGGCATAAAACTAGATCTTGTTGCTACAACTAGCCATTCCTCACTGTTTTCAGTTCCCAGAATAATTCAGCTCAAGGAGGTACTGACATTTATGTCTGAATCCATTCATTCTGTGAGAGGAATTTCTTTAATCCTTTTTCAGCCACAGTCTTTGGAGCCTCTGAAGTGTTCTTCCCCTCACCGATGGGAATGGCTTTTCCTGCTGCTTGTCCCATTGGAGGTTCTCTTCTTTATCACACTGTTGGAGCAGTCCTTCCATTAGAGCAGGTAGGAAACTGGTATTAGGACTGATGATTAAATACCTGAGGCTCTGGATTAGCATTTCTGAGGAAGAAGGATGTAAGTCCATGCCTTCACTGGAATTTTCCTCAGCAATCATCTGAGGAGACTCAGAAACAAGGATGGTTTAACCTCTGTGGATGGTCTGTGGAGATCTAGTCTTAGCCAGAAAGTCCTCTTGGCTCATGGGTCTTGAAAGTAAGCAAGCTCAAGGTTTGGTCAAGTTCAAGTGCTCGAGGTTTTAGGAGTTAGTGAAAAAAGATTGTAGCCCAGTTTGACTAGTAGAACTGGTAGACTCAACAAATGGTTTGTAATAAGAGAAGAAACTCTTGTCATTTCTGGTGGGACAATTCTCCAGTGAGTGAGGCTGGCCCATGCATTGTAAGAGGGTTAGCCTCCCATTCCTGTCCACTGACTGTAAATAGTGCTCCACAGTCACTGGAACAACTAACAACAACAACAACAACAAAACCCCACAAATTTTTAGTCATCTGCTCATGGAAAAATAATGCTTCCAGTTGAAAGCCATGTTACAGCCTCACCTCTGGACAATGACCATTTTTCCAATGAAGTTTGCTATAATCTGTGCCTGGGGATATCAGAGAGGAAGCTGTAAGGTAAAATAATCAGGGAGTTGGGCTACAGACTTTTGAACCATTTGTTCGATTGATTCTGGTCTCTTACAAATTGCAGGTCATTTTATTGCTATGCAGAGCTCAGCAGGGGATTGGGGCTAGAAGAGTAAGATCAGTCCCCTCACCATGGGGTCCAGGAAGGTAGAGACCAGGCTGGCCAATGTGTTTTAGACTCAGAGAAACTCTGAATTTGAAGAAAACTGAAACTAATTCATCCAACCTACCACACAGTGGAGGAATGCCTTGGTAAACCAGCACATCCTTAGTATATGGCCATACATCTGTCTTCAAGTCTAGGCCGGGGGTTATAATAAGTTCCTGAAGATTCTTCAGGAAGGTTGGGGCTCTGAGACTGGTCTCTAGGAGGTATGAATTTGTTCACGGCGGACATTGGTTCATTGGTTATGAGCCAGACTGTTAGAGTTTAGTTCCTGCTTCTGCTACTAACTAGCTCTGTCTTGAGCAAGTTCCTTTACTTCTCTGGGCGTGCCTCAGTCTCCTGTCTGTAAAGTGAAGATAATATTATAAATCAATCTCACAGGTGCTTTTGGTCTTCAGTGAGTTACAACTCATGAAGTGCTTAGAAAAGTACCTGGGACTTAGTAAACATAACATAAATATTAGCTATTATTAGTGTATGTACTAAATTCAAGACCAGATTAATATTTAGTTTTGTCTCATTGATAGAAGTACATTTGCTTCCTGTGAGGTGGCAAATAGTTTGTGTTGATTTGTGCAGCTACATCTGTACCTAAAGAGAGAAGCTGGTTTTAAGACCATTTGTCCCTAAATTTGTAGCCTGGCTTTCTTTCTTCTTTGTTTAATGGAGTAGTTTTTTCACTTTACTAAGATATAATTGACTTACTGTATAAACTTAATGTGTACAACATGTTGATTTGATAGATTTGCAAAATGATGACCACCTCAGTGTTAGGTAACACCTCCAACACGTCACATAATTATTATTCTTTTTTGTGGTGAAAACATTTAAGATCTCTCTTATTAACTTTCAAGTATATAATACATTAATTTTAAATATAATCACAGTGCTGTACATTAGATCCCCAGGACTTATCTGTCTTTGAACTGGAAGTTTGTACTCTTTGACCAACATCTTCCCCTTTCCCCTACTCAACACTTTCTGGTAACCACCATTCTACTTTCTGCTTCTCGGAGTTCATCTTTTTTAGAGTCAACTTATAAGTGGTGTCATATTGTATTGGTCTTTCTCTGTTTGGCTTATTTCACTTAGCATAATGCTCTCAAGTTCCACCCATGTTGTTGCAAATGGCATGGTTTCCTTCTTTCTTGTGGTTGAATAATATACCATTGTGTGTGTGTAATAATATATATATATATATGTATATGTATTTGTATATATACATATATATCTCACATTATCTTTATCCATTCACCTGTTGATAGATACTTACGTTGTTTCCCTATCTTGGCTATTGTGACTAATGCTGCAGTAAACATGGAAATGAAGATATCTCTTCAACATCCTGTTTTCATTTTCTTTGGATATACCCAAGAGTGGGATTGCTGGATCATATGGTAGTTCTCTCTTTAGTTCTTTGAGGAACCTCCATACAGTTTTCCATAGTAGATGAACCAATTTACATTCCCACCAACAGTGCACAGGGTTCACTTTTTTATATATCCTCACCAACACTTGTTATCTTTTGTGTTTTTAATGATAGCTGTTTTAACAGGCATGAGGTGATATGTCATTGTGGATTTGATTTGCATTTCCCTGATGATTAGTGATGTTAAGCTTTGTTTCATGTACGTTTTGGCCATTTGTGTCTTCTTTGGAAAAATGTCTTTTCAGTTCCTCTTCCCAGTTTTAAATTGGATCATTTGGAGTTTTTTGTTGTGATATACCACATTAATAGAATGGAAGATAAAAATCACATGATGATTTCAATAGATGCAGAAAAAGCATTTGACAAAATATAACATCCTTTCATGATAAAAAAACATACTCAACAAATTGGGTATAGAAGGAACACCTCAACGTAATAAAGGTCATATATGACAAACCTACAGCTGACATCATACTCAATGGTAAAAGGTTCAAAGCTTTTCCTCTAAGATCAGGAACAAGATGAGGGTGCCCACTCACACTACTCTTATTCAATATAGTACTGGAAGTCTTAGGCAGAACAATCAGGTCAGGTAATACAAAGACATTCAAGTCATAAGTGAAGACGTAAAATTGTCTTTGTTTGCCGATGATATGCTCTTATATGTAGAAAATTCTAAAGACTACCAACAACTGTTAGAACTAATCAATAAAATCAGTAAAGTTGCAGTATACAAAATCAACATACAGACATCAATTGTGTTTCTATACACTAACTGAAATATCTGTAAAAGAAATAAAGAAAATAATCCTGTTTACAGTAGCATCAAAAATAATAAAATACTTAGGAATAAATTTAATCAAGGAGGTAAAATATCTGTATACCACAAATTTAAAAGGCTATGATGAAAGAAAGACACTAATGTAAAGATACCCCACATTCATGGATTAGAAGAATTAACACTGTTTAAATGTCCATGCTATGTCTATCAATATTCCAACGGCATTTTCCACAAAAATAGGGAAGGCAATCCTAAAATTAGTATGGAACCACAGAAGACTCCAAATAACCAAAGCAATTCTGAGAAAGGACAAAGCTGGAGGCATCACACTTCCTGATTTCAAGCTATAGTGCAAAGCTATTGTTATCAAAACCAGATGGTACTGGCATAAAAATAGATACATAGACCAATGGAACAGAATTGAGAAACCAGAAATAAACATTCACATGTACAATCAGCTAATATTTGACAAAGGAGCCAAAAATACAAATGGGGAAAGATAGTCTCTTCAAGAAATGGTATTGGAAAAATGAGATAATCACATGCAGAAAAAATGAAATTGGACCCTTATCTTACACCATTAACAAAAATTAACTGAAGATAAGGAATGGATAAAGAATATGTGATACATATAGACAATGGAATATTACTCAGCCATAAAAAGGAATGAAATTGGGTCATCTGTAGAGACATGGATAGACCTAGAGACTGTCATACAGAGTAAAGTAAGTCAGAAAGAGAAAAACAAATATTGCATAGGAATCTGAAAAAAATTCGTATAGACAATCTTATTTACAAAGCAGAAACAGAGACACAGACATAGAGAACAATCATATGGATACCATGGGGGAAAGGTAGGGGGATGAGTTGGGAGATTGGGATTGGTATATATACACTATTGATACTATGTATAAAACAGATAACTAATGAGAACCTACTGTACAGCACAGGGAACTCTACTCAATGCTCTGTGGTAACCTAAATGAGAAGGAAATCTAAAAAAGAGGGGATATATATATATACATATAGCTGATTCACTTTGCTGTACAGTATAAACTAACACAATATTGTAAAGCAACTGTACTCCAATAAAACAAAAATTAACTGAAGATGGATTAGAGACTTGAGCATACAACCCAAAACAATAAAAATCATAGAAGAAAACAGGGAACAAGCTCCTTGATACCACTCTTGGCAATGATTTTTTAGATATGACACCAGTTTTGGCAATGATTTTTTAGATATGACACCAAAAGCCCAAGCAAGCAAAGCAAAAATAAGCAAGTGAGACTATATCAAACTAAAAAGAAACTACAAAATGAAAAAGCAACCTATGGAATGGGAGAAAACATTTGCAAGCCATATATCTGATAAGAAATTAATATTCAAAGTAGCCTGACCTTCATGTTGTCCTTGCCCTTTAGATGACACTGTCTTTGGGCCTTTCAGAAAGAGAAAGGAAAGAGACCCTGCTCCTCCTGCTTCCTTTAGGTGGTTAGGCTAGAGTTAATAGGAAGCTTGCCAAACTCATGATCATCCCTCCCCACTGCCCAGTGCTCTGACCGTCACTTCCAAACTAATCAGCGAGTGGAAAAAATGAAGGGGAAGAATTTGAAATGTAACCACAAGCAGTGAGTCCTGGAGCCAGTGCATGATCCTTCAAGGAGGCTCTTGCCTTTAGGGTGTGGTGCCAAAGTCTCCTTAGTAAGTATATCTTCAAAACTGGGCAGTAAGGGCTTCCCTGGTGGCGCAGTGGTTGAGAGTCTGCCTGCCGATGCAGGGGATGAGGGTTCGTGCCCCGGTCTGGGAAGATCCCACATGCCGCGGAGCGGCTAGCCCTGTGAGCCATGGCCGCTGAGCCTGCACGTCCGGAGCCTGTGCTCCGCAACGGGAGAGGCCACAACAGTGAGAGGCCCGCGTACAGCAAAAAAAAAAAAAGAAAAAAAAAGTGGGCAGTAAGATGTCTGTTGGTGGCCATGGAGTAGTAACAGGAACTAGATCCACCCCCCTGCCCCATAGAATTTAAAAACTCATACAATACGTGTAACAACAAATGGCAAACATTGAACAATCAGCAGCTCAGAACATTGCTTCCCATGAGAAAGAACAATCAGGGTGAGCCCTAAACTTGCCCCAGCCTGCTGTCTAGAGAGTGGATCCAAGCTGGAGCACAGGGAGGGCAAACTCAAACAGAAGCTGCTAGTCTTCCTGTGTTAAGAAGACAGTTGAGAATTAGAGGAGACCAAAGTGGCCAGAATCCTCAGAGAAGAATAGGAGAAAGAAGAGAGTTGATGGAGAGGAGAGAGCTGCACAGAGAGGAAGCTCTAGAGATTTTTACAAAGGATTCCTCTCCTGGTTGCAGCTGAGTACTTAACGGATCAAAGCATGGTGTGCAGAAACTACTGGAAGTTCAGGAAAGGACCACAGGAAAAGAATAGGCAAGGCAGCCGTTGGAGCTCTCACAGGACCTGATGTAGTGCTCTTCCCAGTAACTAGAGTAGAAAAATCATAATATACAGGGCACCCAGTAGAGTACTCAGGAAGGTATTGCCTGAGTAGTAGGACAGAATTAAAGACAGCTCTGGTCCCATCCAATATAACTTGAAAGCAAGCCTCAAAAAGACCAAACTGTTTACAAGTGACTGTGTCCCATGGGAGGAGAGAGGGGGGAGCTCAAGAATAACACAAAAATATCCAGCCCCCCAGCAAGATCAACTTTACAATGTCTGGCATCCAATGAAATATGGGAAATATGACCCCTAATGAGGAGAAAAACCTATTGATAGACACAGACATAGGTGATATAATTAGCAAACAATGGTATTAAAATAGTTATAGCTGTGTTTGATGTTCCTAATGAGGTAAAGGAAAGCATGAGCACCCTAAGACGTGATATAGAAGATAGGAAATAATACCCAAAGCAAACTCCTCGAGATGAAAATGCAATGACAAAGTGAAAAATACATTGGGTAAGATTAACAGCAGAGCAGACAATAGCAGAAGAAAACATTAGAGAACCTGACAGTATAACAATAGAAACTATTCAGAATGAAACACAGAAAGAAAAATCACTGAAGAAAATGGACATAGAAACCTTGAGCTATGGAACAACTTCAAGCAGACTAATATGCCTGAATTACAGTTCCAAAGTTATCAGGAGAAAGAAAGTAATAAAGGTACATGCAGTAATCAATGAAATAGAAAAGAGGAAAGTAAAAGAGAAAAATCAGTGAAAACAGAGGCTTGTTTTTCTTGAGAAGATTAATAAAATCAATGAACATCTAGCCAGACTTATTAAGAAAATAAGAAAGGACTTCCAGGTAAGATGGCGGAAGAGTAAGACGCGGAGATCACCTTCCTCCCCACAGATACACCAGAAATACAGCTACACGTGGAACAACTCCTACAGAACACCTACTGAACGCTGGCAGAAGACCCCAGACCTCCCAAAAGGCAAGAAACTCCCCACATACCTGGGTAGGGCAAAGCAGAGAGATTCCCGCACAGAGGAGCGGTGCCGAGCGGCACTCACCAGCCCGAGAGGCTTGTCTGCTCCCCCGCCGGGGCGGGCGGCGCTGGAGCTGAGGCTCGGGCTTCGGTCAGAGCGCAGGGAGAAGACTGGGGCTGGCGGCGAGAACTCAGCCTGAAGGGGGCTAATGTGCCACAGCTAGCCGGGAGGGGGTCCGGGAAAACTCTGGAGCTGCCGAAGAGGCAGGAGACTTTTTCTTCCCTCTTGGTTTCCTGGTGCGCGAGGAGAGGGGATTAAGAGCGCCGCGTAAAGGAGCTCCAGAGACGGGCGCGAGTCGTGGCTGAAAGCGCGGAGCCCAGAGACGGGCGTGGGACGCTGGGGCTGCTGCTGCCGCCGCCAAGAAGCCTGTGTGCAAGTGCAGGTCACTGTCCACACCGCCCTTCCGGGAGCCTGTGCAGCCTGCCACTGCCGGGGTCCCGGGATCCAGGGGCGGCTTCCCTGGGAGAACGCACGGCACGCCTCGGGCTGGTGCAACGTCACGCCGACCTCTGCCGCTGCAGGCTCGCCCCGCACTCCGTGCCCCTCCCTCCCGCGCCCCTCCCTCCCGCCCGGCCTGAGTGAGCCGGAGTCCCCGAAGAGGCTGCTCCTTTAACCCTGTCCTGTCTGAGCAAAGAACAGACGCCCTCCGGCGACCTACACGCAGAGGCGGGGCCAAATCCAAAGCTGAGACCCAGGAGCTGTGAGAACAAAGAAGAGAAAGGGAAACCTCTCCCAGCAGCCTCAGAAGCAGCGGATTAAAGCTCCACAATCAACTTGATGTACCCTGCATCTGTGGAATACATGAATAGACAACACATCATCCCAAATTGAGGAGCCAGGAGTCAGTGCTGTGCCTCTGAGGTGGGAGAGCCAACTTCAGGACACTGGTCCACAAGAGACCTCCCAGCTCCACATAATATCAAATGGCGAAAATCTTCCAGAGATCTCCATCTCAACACCAGCACCCAGCTTCACTCAACGACCAGCAAGCTACAGTGCTGGACACCCTATGCCAAACAACTAGCAAGACAGGAACACAACGCCACCCATTAGCAGAGAGGCTGCCTCAAATCATAAAAAGTCCGCAAACACCCCAAAACACACCACCAGACGTGGACCTGCCCACCAGAAAGACAAGATCCAGCCTCATCCACCAGAACACAGGCAGTAGTCCCCTCCACCAAGAAGCCTACACAACCCACTAAACCAACCTTAGCCACTGGGGACAGACACCAAAAACAACGGGAACTACGAACCTGCAGCCTGCAAAAAGGAGACCCCAAACACAGTAACATAAGCAAAATGAGAAGACAGAAAAACACACAGCAGGAGAAGGAGCAAGATAAAAACCCACCAGACCTAACAAATCAAGAGGTAATAGGCAGTCTATCTGAAAAAGAATTCAGAATAATGATGGTAAAGATGATCCAAAATCTTGGAAATAGAATAGACAAAATGCAAGAAACAGTTAACAAGGACCTAGAAGAACTAAAGACGAATCAAGCATCGATTAAAAACACAATAAATGAAATAAAAAATACTCTAGATGGGATCAATAGCAGAATAACTGAGGCAGAAGAACGGATAAGTGAGGTGGAAGATAAAATAGTGGAAATAACTGCTGCACAGCAAAATAAAGAAAAAAGAATGAAAAGAACAGAGGACAGTCTCAGAGACCTCTGGGACAACATTAAACGCACCAACATTCGAATTATAGGGGTTCCAGAAGAAGAAGAGAAAAAGAAAGGGACTGAGAAAATATTTGAAGAGATTATAGTTGAAAACTTCCCTAATATGGGAAAGGAAATAGTTAATCAAGTCCAGGAGGCACAGAGAGTCCCATACAGAATAAATCCAAAGAGAAATACACCAAGACACATATTAATCAAACTGTCAAAAATTAAACACAAAGAAATCATATTAAAAGCAGCAAGGCAAAAACAACAAATAACACACAAGGGAATCCCCATCAGGATAACAGCTGATCTCTCAGCAGAAACTCTACAAGCCAGAAGGGAGTGGCAGGACATACTTAAAGTGATGAAGGAGAAAAACCTGCAACCAAGATTACTCTACCCAGCAAGGATCTCATTCAGATTTGATGGAGAAATTAAAACCTTTACAGACAAGCAAAAGCTGAGAGAGTTCAGCACCACCAAACCAGCTTTACAACAAATGCCAAAGGAACTTCTCTAGGCAAGAAACACAACAGAAGGAAAAGAACTACAATAACGAACCCAAAACAATTAAGAAAATGGGAATAGGAACATACATATCAATAATTACCTTAAATGTAAATGGACTAAATGCTCCCACCAAAAGACACAGACTGGCTGAATGGATACAAAAACAAGACCCATATATATGCTGTCTACAAGAGACCCACTTCAGACCTAGAGACACATACAGACTGAAAGTAAGGGGATGGAAAAAGATATTCCATGCAAATGGAAACCAAAAGAAAGCTGGAGTAGCAATTCTCATATCAGACAAAATAGACTTTAAAATAAAGACTACTAGAAGAGACAAAGAAGGACACTACATAATGATCAAGGGATCAATCCAAGAAGAAGATATAACAATTGTAAATATTTATGCACCAAACATAGGAGCACCTCAATACATAAGGCAAATACTAACAGCCATAAAAGGAGAAATCGACAGTAACACACTCATAGTAGGGGACTTTAACACCCCACTTTCACCAATGGACAGATCATCCAAAATGAAAATAAATAAGGAAACACAAGCTTTAAATGATACATTAAACAAGATGGACTTAATTGATATTTATAAGACACTCCATCCAAAAACAACAGAATACACATTTTTCTCAAGTGCTCATGGAACATTCTCCAGGATAGATCATATCTTGGGTCACAAATCAAGCCTTGGTAAATTTAAGAAAATTGAAATTGTATCAAGTATCTTTTCCGACCACAATGCTATGAGACTAGATATCAATTACAGGAAAAGAGCTGTAAAACATACAAACACATGGAGGCTAAACAATACACTACTTAATAAGGAAGTGATCACTGAAGAAATCAAAGAGGAAATTAAAAAATACCTAGAAACAAATGACAATGGAGACACGACGACCCAAAACCTATGGGATGCAGCAAAAGCAGTTCTAAGAGGGAAGTTTATGGCAATACAATCCCACCTTAAGAAACAGGAAATATCTCGAATAAACAACCTAACCTTGCACCTAAAGCAATTAGAGAAAGAAGAACAAAAACATCCCAAAGTTAGCAGAAGGAAAGAAATCATAAAAATCAGATCAGAAATAAATGAAAAAGAAATGAAGGAAACGATAGCAAAGATCAATAAAACTAAAAGCTGGTTCTTTGAGAAGATAAACAAAATTGATAAACCATTAGCCAGACTCATCAAGAAAAAAAGGGAGAAGACTCAAATCAATAGAATTAGAAATGAAAAAGGAGAAGTAACAACTGACACTGCAGAAATACAAAAGATCATGAGAGATTACTATAAGCAACTCTATGCCAATAAAATGGACAACCTGGAAGAAATGGACAAATTCTTAGAAATGCACAACCTGCCAAGACTGAATCAGGAAGAAATAGAAAATATGAACAGACCAATCACAAGCACTGAAATTGAAACTGTGATTAAAAATCTTCCAACAAACAAAAGCCCAGGACCAGATGGCTTCACAGGCGAATTCTATCAAGCATTTAGAGAAGAGCTAACACCTATCCTTCTCAAACTCTTCCAAAATATAGCAGAGGGAGGAACACTCCCAAACTCATTCTACGAGGCCACCATCACCTTGATACCAAAACCAGACAAGGATGTCACAAAGAAAGAAAACTACAGGCCAATATCACTGATGAACATAGATGCAAAAATCCTCAACAAAATACTAGCAAACAGAATCCAACAGCACATTAAAAGGATCATACACCATGATCAAGTGGGGTTTATTCCAGGAATGCAAGGATTCTTCAATATATGCAAATCAATCAATGTGATACACCATATTAACAAACTGAAGGAGAAAAACCATATGATCATCTCAATAGATGCAGAGAAAGCTTTTGACAAAATTCAACACCCATTTATGATAAAAACCCTGCAGAAAGTAGGCATAGAGGGAACTTTCCTCAACATAATAAAGGCCATATATGACAAACCCACAGCCAGCATCGTCCTCAATGGTGAAAAACTGAAACCATTTCCACTAAGATCAGGAACAAGACAAGGTTGCCCACTCTCACCACTCTTATTCAACATAGTTTTGGAAGTTTTAGCCACAGCAATCAGAGAAGAAAAGGAAATAAAAGGAATCCAAATGGGAAAAGAAGAAGTAAAGCTGTCACTGTTTGCTGATGACATGATACTATACATAGAGAATCCTAAAGATGCTACCAGAAAACTGCTAGAGCTAATCAATGAATTTGGTAAAGTTGCAGGATACAAAATTAATGCACAGAAATCTCTGGCATTCCTATATACTAATGATGAAAAATCTGAAAGTGAAATCAAGGAAACACTCCCATTTACCATTGCAACAAAAAGAATAAAATATCTAGGAATAAACCTACCTAAGGAGACAAAAGACCTGTATGCAGAAAATTATAAGACACTGCTGAAAGAAATTAAAGATGATACAAATAGATGGAGAGATGTACCATGTTCTTGGATTGGAAGAATCAACATTGTGAAAATGACTCTACTACCCAAAGCAATCTACAGATTCAATGCAATACCTATCAAACTACCACTGGCATTTTTCACAGAACTAGAACAAAAAATTTCACAATTTGTATGGAAACACAAAAGACCCCGAATAGCCAAAGCAATCTTGAGAACGAAAAATGGAGCTGGAGGAATCAGGCTCCCTGACTTCAGACTATACTACAAAGCTACAGTAATCAAGACAGTATGGTACTGGCACAAAAACAGAAAGATAGATCAATGGAACAGGATAGAAAGCCCAGAGATAAACCCACGGACATATGGTCACCTTATCTTTGATAAAGGAGGCAGGAATGTACAGTGGAGAAAGGACAGTCTCTTCAATAAGTGGTGCTGGGAAAACTGGACAGGGACATGTAAAAGTATGAGATTAGATCATTCCCTAACACCATACACAAAAATTAGCTCAAAGTGGATTAAAGACCTAAATGTAAGGCCAGACACTATCAAACTCCTAGAGGAAAACATAGGCAGAACACTCTATGACATAAATCACAGCAAGATCCTTTTTGACCCACCTCCTAGAGAAATGGAAATAAAGACAAAAATAAACACATGGGACCTAATGAAACTTCAAAGCTTTTGCACAGCAAAGGAAACCATAAACAAGACGAAAAGACAACCCTCAGAATGGGAGAAAATATTTGCAAATGAAGCAACTGACAAAGGATTAATCTCCAAAATTTATAAGCAGCTCATCCAGCTCAATAGCAAAAAAACAAACAACCCAATCCAAAAATGGGCAGAAGACCTAAATAGACATTTCTCCACAGAAGATATACAGACTGCCAACAAACACATGAAAGGATGCTCAACATCTTTACTCATTAGAGAAATGCAAATCAAAACTACAATGAGATATCATCTCACACCAGTCAGAATGGCCATCATCAAAAAATCTAGAAACAATAAATGCTGGAGAGGGTGTGGAATAAAGGGAACACTCTTGCACTGCTGGTGGGAATGTGAATTGGTACAGCCACTATGGAGAACGGTATGGAGGTTCCTTAAAAAACTACAAATAGAACTACCATATGACCCAGCAATCCCACTACTGGGCATATACCCTGAGAAAACCATAATTCAAAAAGAGACATGTACCAAAATGTTCATAGCAGCCCTATTTACAATAGCCAGGAGATGGAAACAACCTAAGTGTCCATCATCGGATGAATGGATAAAGAAGATGTGGCACATATATACAATGGAATATTACTCAGCCATAAAAAGAAATGAAACTGAGCTATTTGTAATGAGGTGGATAGACCTAGAGTCTGTCATACAGAGTGAAGTAAGTCAGAAAGAGAAAGACAAATACCGTATGCTAACACATATATATGGAATTTAAAAAAAAATGTCATGAAGAACCTAGGGGTAAAATGGGAATAAAGACACAGACCTACTTGAGAATGGACTTGAGGATATGGGGAGGGGGAGGGGTAAGCTGTAAAAAAAAAAAAAAAAAAAGAAAATAAGAAAGAAGGCTCTGATTATCAACATTGGAAATGAAAAAGGAAACATGACTGGTGTTAAAATGTAATTAGGAAATATTAGGAACAACTTTATGCCAATAAACTTGATAACTTGGATGAAAGGGACAAATTCCTTCAAAGACACAAACTCCTGAAGCTCTCTCAAGAAGACATAAACTGAATAGCCATATTTTTTTAAAATTGAATTTGTAGTTAAGGACCTTTCCCACAAAGAAAACTCCAGATCTAAGATAACTTCACTGGTGAATTCCACTAAACATTTAATGGAGAACTAATGCCAATTCCTTAAAAACGTTTCTAGAAAATTGAAGAGGAGCAAACACTTTTCTATTCATGTGTTAATAATCAGCATCATGCTGATACCAAAACCAGAACAAAATATTATGAGAAAAGTCTGGGCCCTCACAAACAAAGGTACAAAAATTCTTCAAAAATTTTTGTAAATCAAATCCAACAATACATAGAATGAATAATAATGCATCATGACCAAGTGAGGTTACTTTTTGGAATGCAGTGTTGTTTTAACATTCTCAATGTGGGCAGGGATCCTTCAATAAAAGGAGAACTTTTTGTTCTCTATCTTATTCTCATGCTTGAAGAGCACTGAACGTTCCTTCTCGCTGTGATGGATGGGGAAAGACCTCAAGTCCTTGGGGACCTGCTAATGGTCTAAGCAGAATGAACCTGTTCTCAGGGCCTAAACTTTTAACTGTAGGGTAGCAGGATAGCAACATTCTAGCACCCATCATCCCTCAGCCAGTGTCTGAGATTTGGGGCTCGTGAAGGGAGCATGGGTTTTGGAGACCCTTGGTTCAAATCCAGGCTTCACCGTTACTTAGTATCTCTGCGCTCTAGAGATATCATGAGGGTTAAGGTTGTTCTAAGGCTTAGAAGTAAAATACGTAAAGCACTTCGCCCATAGCAAGCACACAGTACGTGTGGTTGGGGAGATAGTTCATGTTTTTGAGACACTGTACCACGATGGTTAAGAGTTATGGTTCTGGATGAAGACAACTTGGATTCTAGCCCCAGCTCTGTGACATGCCTCTTTGTGGGCTCTTGCCTAATTTCCTAGTCTTTGAAATAGACTCACAGTACTATCTCAAAGAGTTGTTGGGAGGTTCCTTTGAATTAATACATGTATAGTTCTTGGAACAGTGCCCTGCAGACAATAAGTGTTCTGTAAGCATTAGTTATTATTATTAAAGTTATTTTTGTTTCTTTGACCACTGCTATTGCCACTGTTGTCGTTGACCAGTCAGCTAAGGCTTTGAAATCCTAGTAAGAAATGAACCTGGCAAGGGAGATTCACAAACGAGGTGGGGACCACAGGTAACAGTCATGGAGCCCTTGAGTTTGCTCAGCCTCCAGTTGAAGACAGACCTTCCTGGCCTTGACGGAAGAGGGAGAGGTGAATAGCTGCACCTGGGGAACGAACTGTGGGAGGCCAGGAGCAGGGCAGGCCCTGACAACAATCTCTCTTGGAGACAGGGATATTTTGGTTAAAGACATGCCTGGTCGGTGTTGGATCATCCTGAACGATGATGGATGCGGTGTGAATGGTGACCTGGGCTATAATTGAGAACCAGGTGGCCCCGTCGGCAGGTGATGGCACCTGAATGACAGTGTGACAGGGAGCAGAAACAGGGCCGCGGCTAGCCACTCTGCTTGCCGTGGTGACAAGCACTGTGCAGATTTCCACCCGCTGAGAACAATCCTGGTGGGGGGAGGCCTGCTAGACGGTGTGCTGTGTGCTACCAATTTCTTTCAGCACTTCCTATTTTGCCATTCATAGCCTCTTGCTATTAAGCAGACAGAACAGCTCATATCCTGTGGACAGATGATAGATCTGTCATCTTTCTGAAAAATCATTTGTCTTCCACAGGTGTATGGGCTTCCTTCTCAAGCCAGCAGGTCACATGACACTTTTCAACACTCTCTGCTGTACCAGCTTGGCATCCAGCGTCTTTCAAAAGGGAAATCTCTCACATGCAATTATGACAGAAAATAAAGGTGATGAAGTGGTGTGTACCAAGAAGGGATGAGATCAGAGGGTGGTAATGAAAACTGATAACAACAGAAGGGCAGCTTCAACTCCAGAAGTTGTGGAGGACTGCTTAGGACCTGACACTGCTTGGGGGCGCACACAACCAGTGTAAGCGCAGAGGCTACAGATAAAATCACAGGCACGCATTCTCTTAACATAATAAATTGCTGGGCTGACTGTAACCCAAGAGGGGTTATAGGTAGTGTGCAGTTGTATCAAAGCGATGCTGAGGTACCTCCTTCCCAATAATTCACACAATATGTGTTTCTTCCATTGCCATCCATTTAGTGGCACCATTTCAGACCTCTGAAAGTCTAGTTTATATATTGAGGGTGGTTTTCCAATAGGATCTTCCGGAGCCCAGGGCCTGGACACCCAAAGGCTTATGTTTCTATTGAACTCTGGGAGGTCATGGGGAAAAGCACAGCCTGTTGAAGGTTATGAATGAGACTCCTTATAGTGGGTGGGAGACTTCACAGTCATGCAGTGTGCCCATCTCAGCGGCAGCCTTTTTAATTGGAGAAGAATTTCTCTACCTGCCAAGTACATTTCCTAGCAGCTGTTATCATCTTGAAAGTATATATCACATGCCAGCATTTCAAATCCCAGAAAGTGGCTTGCCCAGGTCAAGTTAGCAGAGGTTTTAGATTTTATGTCCAATCTCTTGTTTTGGAAGACTACAAAAAAAGCCAACTATTTTCCACTAATTGTGAGTAAACCAGTCTGAGTTGATTAAAAAAAAACACTCTAAATTATAGATTACTTAAAAGGAAATATAATTGTGTCAGTTTCAGTAATGGTAAATCCATTAATCCAAAGTTTTGTCAGCTAACAAAGCTAACAAAGTTATGTCAGATATCTTTCTGTAGTAAACAGAAGTTCAACTATTTGAAAGTGGCTCATTTTTCTAAGTAGGTTAAACATTCTTCCTATTCTCTCATATTTTGTATTGGGAGGATGTGTAACCCTTTGCCCCTTTTGCAAATGTAAAGACAATTGAGAGAGTGCCCAGTTTCACAAGTAATAAGGCCTATATCAGTGAGGATGAGTGGATAAGGAAAGGAAACCAGCATTTGTCAAATGCCTGCCATCTGATTTAACTTCATGTTCACATAAAAAACATTTGATGGAGATGATATAAACATTTTCCAGATGAGGAAACGAAATGAAGTAAGTTGGCTAAAGTTTGGCAGATGGTGATAAAACTGGCATTGGGGTTTCTCTGGTGGCACAGTGGTTAAGAATCCTCCTGCCAATGCAGGGGACATGGGTTCGAGCGAGCCCTGGTCTGGGAAGGTCCCACATGCTGTGGAGCAACGAAGCCCGTGCGCCACAACTGCTGAGCCTGCGCTCTGGAGCCCGCAGGCCACAACTACTGAGCCCATGTGCCACAACTACTGAGCCTGCCTGCCACAACTACTTTAGCCCGCACGCCTAGAGCCCATGCTCTGCAACAAGAGAAGCCACCCGCAATAAGAAGCCTGCACACCACCACAGAGAGCAGCCCCGCTCGCCACAACTAGAGAAAGCCCGCGCGCAGCAACAAAGACCCAGCGCAGCCAAAAAATAATAATAATAATAAATAAATTTGAAAGAAAGAAACAAAAAAAACTGGCATTGGATTCCTGTTTTTATCTAGCCCCCCAGTTGGCATTCTGCTCCCTTCACTTTCCCATACTGCTTAACCGACTTGTGCTGTTTGTCATAGACTGTCTAGCTCTAACCAAAGGCTACTGGTCTAGTAGCACCAGATGCTTAGGCAGATGTGTTCTGTTAGCAACCATAATGGAAGTTTCTGAATGAAATGTCAATCTGCTTCCCAGAGGAATGGTGGTCCTTGCAACCCTATATTTTTACAGCCCTCAAGAACTCTATATTAGAAATATAGGCAGTCATTCTCTAAAGTTCTCACTGGGTTTGAGTGAGTAATGTGTCTTGCAGAAGACTTTGTGTTGAGCCAGACTGACCGCGGGGAGGACTGTCTGTTTACGTTTGAATCAGTAGGGATAGAAGGGGGTCAGAAATGCTTCCTGGTGCAGATTCTTGCTCTCATTGGTTACTGTGGCCCTTAATTTTCCACCAGTGTCCCCATTATAGCTTCATAAATACCGTACCCAGCTAAAATTGGGTAAGTGAATCCTGGGACATTTCCACCCATTAGTACTTAAGCATGAGATAAACCACTGGAATAGAGCAGGGGACTCAGGAAAGGTGAATTCCAAGAGGAGAAGGAAAGGAAAGCCATCAGTAGCCAAGGGAGATTCCAGAGGGTGCCGGATAGTAGTAGGGAGAGAGGAGTCCTGTGAACTTGGGGTGGGGGTGGAGGCGGGAGGACAGTAAAGAAGCTTCCATTACTTGACAGTTTTGCCTCAGGCCAGCTTTGCTTAGTAAACTCAAGGGATCATCTTGCTAACTTCAAAGGATCTGGCCCACCAGAAGAACAAAACAGGCTTTCCCTCTGTGGCAACTTGGCATTGCAGCTGTCATCACAACTGTATCCAAAAAAGCAACTTATTCAAGTGGCAGCTTGTTCCTTGAGACTTGTCTCATCTTCAAGAAATGCCCAGTGACACCTCTTAGAGGAAGCCCCTCATTCCAGCACTGCTTGATGTTTTCTGCAGGTGGCAAGTGCTGTGGGAATACGTTCCTGGGTGTAATGAACCTTGGGATAGTGTCCACCGGTGTCTGTCCACAAGAGAACCTAGCCTGGTCTCCTTTCTTGGAAACCAGACAGAACTCCCTGAGCATGGCTCCAGAGTCACTGAAGAATTTCTGGTTGTTTCATTAGACTTCCAAGAGCTGCTGATTGAAGACTTCATTGAAACCCACCTTTATGTTCCCACCCTCTCCATTTCCTTTCCATTTAACCCAAAGACTGCTGTTTACTGTTGTAGAATGGAGTTGGTGACGGATTTTAAAAAATGTTTTTGAAGCCTTTGGTTGCATAAAGAGAATAGGATGCCATCCAGGAGGAAGGGGTTAGGAAGTAGAGAGGATATTTCCAGTTCTCTCTGGTCTTCAGACCTGGGATCTGTAGAATCTTAGACCTAGCAGGGGCTTTATTAAAGCAAGTGGACGGCCTAATTGTCAGACTCAGCAGATGAGGAAACCAAAGCTTAGAGAAATCTCACAGAAGGTCAGTGGGTAATTCCATAATTGGAGTATGTTGTTCAGGTCTGCAGAAAATAGTTTAAAAAGGCAGGGACACACTAAAGCAGGGTGACTGGATGATCAGGGGTCATATGTGGAACTTTTGTAGAACTTAGGGGTGTTTTGGCTGCAAGGAAGAAACTGCATCCAGAAGTCATAAAAACCATCTTCAGATATCTGAAGGGCTGCCCCAAGGGGTGTGAGGAGATTTATTCTTTGTAATGGAAAAGGGTATGAAATAGTTACTAGGAGATCAAGTTTGACTCCATATGAGGAAGATGTTGGTCAGCCTTCATTAAGGATCTGGAATACCTGAAAGAGTAGAGAGCCTGCTGCCTTGGAGGAAGGGACTGTCCACTAAAAAACATGTTCAAGAGGGTTTCCATGCTGGGAATATTCTTTTCAAAGCTAAGGTTAATGATCAAGGTTCCCATCAGAATCCCCAAGAGTCCCCATCAAATACCACAAGGCAGTAGAATTAAGCTAGACCCTTCACGTGTCAGTTTCTGGTCAAAGCAAATCATCTGCTGAGCAATTTATTATTCTAGGTCTACCATGGACCTTGGGGTCATTTAGCTTTAGCTGTTGTAGGGCCCAGGGGGAGTAGCTTTGAAAAGAGGGGCTGCTCTGTGGATATTTTTTAGGGTAAAAGTAGAGATGTGTTAGTTTATTTTAGGGTAAACCTGATGATAGAGGGGGAAAAAAAAAACAGTGGCACCCATGGCTGGGATACTTACCGTTAGTGTAAATGTGGCAAATCATTCCTAGGATTGAAAGATTCCTATGAGCCCAGCAGAGACCAGGCTGAGAGAGCCAAGGACACTGGAAGGGACTATTTAAAGAGACCTTTATAGTTACCTCTGAAATTTAAGGGCCAGCAAAAAGAGGATCTCAGGCATCAGAAGGCCTGATCCCCAGACTGGTCTGGCGTGACCTTTATCTCTCCATCTCACTAACCTGGCTATCCTTTAAGGCCCAGAATCAGGACTACATATCTTATTTGAAATCTCTGAGGCTTGAACCTATTTCTTCTGGAAAGCTTTCCCTGTCCTCATCAACCCACACTGGAGTCTCCTGCCTCTGAGTTCAGGGGTGGGGGATGGGCGGTAGGCAGTGTGTCAGGATGCCAGGAGGCCTCAGGGATAACCCCAACTGGGTCAGTGACCCTCTGTAGTCGCCTTAAGAATGTCATTGTTAGTCCCCCTGAAGTGTCTTCCCCTTTGAATCCTTGCTGTTCCCTGCTGTGCTCCCTTCTAGGATGGACCCTGATCCCTAGCCCATGGGAGGAGGCTGTTCCCAGGTTTAGGTGTGCACCGTCTCTTTTCCCTTTTCGGATACATTTCTTTCGGATACATTTCTCGAGGACCCACTGACCTCTTCCACGTTGGTGATGTGCAACCCAAAGCCTTGGGCTCATCCTCCTCGAGTCATTCAGTACATGCTCCAAGGGGACTGACTCTGTCAGTGGCTTTGTTTGTGCTCGGCCCCAGGATCTCTGCTGGCTTTAATATGTTTTGCTCATCCTCAACATTTCCTGATTTCCTCCTCAAGGCACCGACCGTGTTTGCTAACTTAACCATCAGCATCCCATCTGATTTGCTCGTGAGAATGGAAAAACATTGACATAATTTCTTTCCCTCGAGTGTTATTTGTTGGCTTGTAAATCTGAACGGGAAGAGTAAACTCATTTGGAGAAGCGAAATGCCTATCCTTGAAGAATGAAGAGTGTTGCTGGGGATGGCAGGAGAGTTTGTGTGCCCGTGAGTACCGGGATCCAGGACGTAGGACCTGAGATCAGGCTAGAGGCCAGAGATAAGAAACTCCTTCTAATCTTTCCTGCCGATAGAAATAGTCAATAAATGAGAACTGTTTATTGAGTGCCTACCATGTTCACATAAACAGGGAGGTAAGAAGTTGTAGGAACAGACGAAGACATCTTAATTCTTCTCGTTGGAGAACTTTGTGACTAAATCAGGTCATGGTGACAGTTGCCCAGAAATTGAGAATCACATAATTAGCCTCCTGCTTGGGACTGGTAAGCCCTTTGTCACTTTTATTAGGTGGGGCTGCATCTTAGGATGGCAGGAATGAAACCTAACCTTTCTCCACAGCACGTTTTATGCTCCTTGGTAGAATGTGGAAGATGCTTGACTTCTCTGAGACCATTTTCTCATCTATAACTTGAGTCAAACAATACCTACCTTTGACTGTCGTTCTAAGAAGTAAATGAAGCACTGTAAAATGCTTAGCATGGTGTGGACACTCAATAGGCACCAATGAATGATAGCCAAGTTGTAGCTGGACCATCACCACTGGTGCCCAGTATGAAGAAGCTGGAAAACATATTGTTCACGGCGTGGCCTATCTTGACCTATAGAAAATCCTGATTTCGAGTTCCCTTATTTCTGCCCGATTTTATAGTGTGAAGCTGGCACACTGTAAACAGGCTACTTGGAAAGTATCTGATGTGCCAGGAGGGAAGAGGACAAATCTCTCTAAGGGAGTCATTTGGGCTCTTGTGTTAATTAAAGCAGGAAAGAAATGTGGAAGGAAAGCAAAGCTAAGTGTCCAAACAGAGAATGTGCTGCACACATTCTCAAGAGTGAAGCCAGATAGGAGTGGCTGGCAGGAGAGGAGGAGGATGGGGATGTGGCAGTCCCAGAAGAAAGTGATGATCAGCACCAAGCTTAGTCAAAGCTGAACTCAAGAAGGGCAAGCCAGTTACAAAATATGTCAACTGGGGCGTTGTGGCTCCACCTTTCCTCCTAGTCAGACACTGGAACCCATGGCCCAGATTCTACATGGATTTAAAGGCACAAGAGGAGAGCATGGACCCAGAAGAGGACAGTCTGCCCATCTCGAGGCAGGAACTCCCTCTCATTTTTCTTGCAGACACTCTCCATGGAGATAGGCCCCCAACTTTCTTCACAAAGCCAACTTGTCATATGCTCTGTTGTGTGCCTTATACTTGCATCAGCTCAAGTAGCACTAATTTTTGAAAATACAGAAATTGTTCTTGTTATAACAGTCTGTTCCCAAGGAACAAAGGCCACAACAGGCTGGCATTATCTTGATTTTTTTCCATGGCCCTCTCATCACAAATAATATTTCAAATGGATTGCAGTAAAGTTAATGAGATATTTTACAATGCAGATTATCAGATGTGGAGAGGCCTAGACATTTACACTAGTTGACTGGCAAGATTAACTTGATGCACTTTGACCCACCTTTTGAGAGAAAAAGACTTCTATAAATTTCAAAGAAAAAGGCATAGTTTATTTGCATCTAGATGGCACTTTTAAATTCAGAAAACTGAAATCCGCCTCACACACAGGACCTAGACCACTACTGGAAGGAGAGTGAGATAGGCCAGATTTACATTTATTAATGCCTGTGATGGCAGTAAATGGACAAAGATCCACATGGGTGCATGAGGAGGTCTAAATATGCTACATTTGTGAAACTCTCATTTGAATAAAGAAGCAAATTACATCTTTTTCATATTGAATTGACTGTCCTTAGGACTGAAGCAGTAGGTCTTGATTCGCTAGTCTGGTCAACAGAAATTGGGACAAGCAGTGATCAATTCCACTCAACAGAGGAGGAGATAAAATGTATCAGACACACTAGCTCTTCTGTTAAAACGAAGTGACATCTCATGACTTTGCTGTAGCTTTCACGGAAGTATTTTGAAAGTCTGGGAAAATGAGAGGGAAATGTAAGGTTCTGTGAGGAGTTGTGGAAGAAGAGAGTGAAGATGCTGGAAGGGTGGCTCTCGGTATAGAGATTGCACTGTTCCACCCCTAAATCTTCCCCTGTGGCCAGTTCTCAGGTCAATGCATTGCAATTCTCAAGATAGGAACCTATTCCCTCCTTTAATATTCCCACTAGGTTTCTCCTTCTCAGCTTCCCAGTATGTGTACTAATGAACCAAATAAGAAAGAATTAGTGATGCGTGGTGCTCATTTAATTGGCTGAAACTGAGTGACGTGCACTCTCTGAATCCCGTTAATTCTTGGGACTCATCTACACATTGGCAGCTTGTCATAAGAGATGGGTTGCAAATGCTGCATCAAAACTTTTCAGGGTTGGCAGTAGTAAACCGGCAATGTGTTAAACGCGCTCTTAGGAGACTGGAGAGGAACTGTTGTGTAAGTATAATGCAGTCATGGCAAGATAATGGATTAAATGGCCTTCTTTAAGATACTGGCTTCGTGTGTCTTGTATATTCAAAAAATAGCCCTTCTAATGTGTCTCTTTAGGCACAAACAAAATGGGTGAGGGTCAGTGATGAGTTACTCCGTTAGGATGAGAGGATGTTAGCAACCTCTTCTATGCATCCAGATAGCAGCCTGTTCTGGAGTTTCCTCGTGGAATTCACAAGGCTTCATGGCTAAACTTCCCACTGGGGTTAGGACAGAAGTTTTCCCAGGAGACCACACAGGGATTTGGAAGCAGAAGAGCTGAGTTGTTATCTGGTTTTTCCCATTTACCATTTGGGAGATATTGGGAAAGCCACTGAAATTTGTCTCTAAAACTGTGGATCATAATACTTTGTGTTTCACTCAAAGAGCTTCTAAGGACCGGACAAAATGGTTTGGTTTGGTGGTTTGAGAATATTTCATATACTGCAAAGCTATGCACAGATATCGTTGTTGTGACTGTAATATCTCTTCTTGGTGTGTAAGAAACTACCTTTCCTCATCCTCCCCTCTTTTCTATCAGCCATAGTGAATACCTGTTGATTCTTAGCATATTTATACCACGAATATGTGAAAGTCCCAGTGTCCTTTTGTCCCTCTGTTGGGGACCCAGACTGGATTCTTATCTGGGCACATTGTTATCCAGGCATCCTTCAGATGTTTTGAAATGGGTCTGGTAAGAACCAAAGCTGTGTTTTCAATTAATTTTCTAAGTACACAATTTGCTCAAAGTACATTTAAAAAAAATTCAACAATAAAATATGGCTTGCTGCTGTTTGACTGCCAGAAATTTGAGATCTCTCTGGGTTTCACTAATATCAAAGGCTTCTGTTTAATATGACTCTATATTAAAGTGGGCCTTACTGTCAACTTAGCAAAGCCTCTTGTTTAAGCTCAAGTTTTGTGTAGTTTTTATTAATCCAATGTGCATCTGTTAAAAATAACTCCAGATAATGCAACATTTGATTAAATGGCATGTCTTAATACGGCCATTAGCTGGAAGGATTTTTTTTCCATTTACGCATTCCAATCTGAGCCTGATAAGATGGCACTAACATTTAGCCTGAGGTGTGGAATGTTAATAGTGGAATCTTGGACAGTTTGTTTATTTTTTATTTATTTCGTGAATGTGCCATTCACAGTAATGTGCCAGATGAGGGTCCTGGAAAGCAGAAGTGCTCTGTTTAGCCTCAGAGCCCCAAGAAGCTGGCAGATTAGCCCCTACCCCAAGGGCAGCACCAGCCTAGTAGGAAAAGGCAGAGGAGTAACCTTAAGCCGGAGCTGAAGTATATTTCTGTTCTGTCAAAAGTGACTTTTCAGCGCGATGTGAGTAACATGTCATGTGAATTTTTATCCACCGCCTTTTCTCTTGGGCGATGGGGAAAGAAGGCTTAGGAGATGCTCTGGTCCTCGTGAGCACCTTGAGCCTAGGCTGTCCTGGTGGCATTGGTTTTCCTTTGTTGAGAGGCCCTGCAGCTCTTGTGGTTCAGGACCAGCTGGTAACCTGGCACAGAGCAGGCATCCAGTCCCTTTTCCTCGAGCCATTACGCTAACCAGCATCCAGGGAACACAGAGGCCCCAAATGTTCCCCGAGTACACGCTTCTTGGGCACCTCCTGCATGGAAGGCACCATGTTAAAGCCTGGGGATAAAGCAGTGAACAAGACAGACTCAGTACCTGCTTTCATGGACCTTGCATTCTAGCTAATACGTAGCCACTAGTCAAGGATGCTGTCTGTCTGTCTGTTGGTTTTATGATTTGATCTCTACTCTTAATCGAGTTTCAGCTCCCGGAATTGAGTTTATGCCCTATTGGTCACCATTTGGCTTTTACAATTGTTCTTATAAGAGTGTTTTTCTGCTTATATGTTAGTTTTGATTCCTTGAAGATAGGCATTTGGGTTCCATTTAATTTAATGCTTATTTACCAACTGCCTATCATGTTAAAGACTCTGCATTTTTCACTATTCTTCCTGCCTTTCCCAGAATGATTAGGCATAAAATGTTCCCCTCCTTTAAGCCTAGCCCACCCAGGGTCATGAGGGAAGGTGTGGCAGGTTGTACACTACATGATGGTGCAACATCTAGAAGGACAGTGCGCACATCATGGTGACGGTAGGTTCGTACATTTATAATGATGATCTCTAGGCGGATGACAGTACCCAGTTTGAACAAAATCATTGTATATTAAACATATTAAGAAAATTTCTCTGCATATCAAATGAGTCTTGTCAGAGACACCTGTTTTAACTTCACATGAAGACATTTTATAAGACAGTGGGCCTGTTGCTGCTTTCCTGGTCGTGTCAGGCACCAGGACAATTCCTCTAGTTAACTAGGGCAGCAAAGGACAAGAGACTAGGGTTGGAGTGGATTTCAGTTCTAACTCTGCAAGTCAACCAGCTGTGTAGCTTCGAGCACATCCCATAACCATTTTGAGCTTCAATTTCCTCATCAGTAAAATGGGGATTATCTCCATACCTCATGGAGTTACTAAGATCAAATAAAGCAATTCTGGGAATATGCCTTGTTCCATGTGCTCGGACTCAATAAATGTTATTTCAGTCTGGTAGCTGGGATGGGGAGAGGGGTCGGGAAGGGAAGAGGGACACGAACCTGCCAAGAGACGTTATAGAAGGCAGATTTTACCTCTGTGTCCTCTGGGTGACTGTGTGGTGAGGCCAGGGAACCATTTTGTCCCAGGAAGGATGGCCACCAAAGACTTGAAGCTCCCTTCATTTTTAGCAGCCCAGAGAAAGGCATTCAATTTTCCTTATTTCTGTCCTGGGGTTTGCAATCTACATTTGCAAGAAAATGAGGGTGTCATGTTTCCTAGTTCCCAGGCACCTAGGCTGATTCATTGCAGCATTAGAAGCGGTTAATGGCAACGGAGGTAGCAGCAGTTTGGAGCGAACAGGACCCTGCCAGGGACCCTAGGTAACTCTCAGGTGTTGTTACAACCTGACTGGCTTTCTGTTGCCCTTACTGGCTTTTCCATCAAGTTATCTGTCCGTTGTCTGCTTTCATTTCCTGGGCAGAGAATCGGAGGTCAGCCGGAAACCCCTTCCTTTAGCTGCAGAGGGGTTACTGCATCGATTCTTATATTTGGTTCTGATTACAGATTGGAATTAGATTGCTTCCTCTCCTGGCGTGGGTTATGATAGCACTCTGTAGTTGAAGGAAATTTATGTACTGTGCATTGTGTTTCTTGAAAAGCCTGGTAATTCGTTTCTGTCCTCTACTCCAAGAAAGTAGGTCAAGCACTGGCCAGCACGCAGGGGTAATGAGGTGTCGGTGAGAAAAACACCACCCAGAGAAATGGATCTTTATTAGACCCTTCCGGTGGTGATGGTGGCAGTATGGCCGTGCTCGAGGTGATGGGTCTGTATTTCCTTATGGCTTGACTGGGGTTAGCTAATTCCCTCTTATGGGGCCTCTCCATCCCAGATGGTGGACTGTGTCTACATGTGGCAGCCCACGTTCACCTGATGGACTAACACTTCCAAAGTGTGCCTGCAACCAAGAAGATGGAGGGAGCTTATTAGCACTCTATTGTGGGCCATGTGTAGATTTGTATGTTCATTTTCAAGTTCTCTTCAGGCTCCTCCAGGGAGGATGAGTGGACGGAGCAATAGGCTTTATCTGTATTTGTAAGGAGCTTCCTGAGGCTCCAAGGCCAGAATTCTGTGACTGAAGCTTGTCGCAGAGAATAAAGAAAGAAAAGGACGTGTTCAGAGCCAAGAGAAGAAGGATGGTTCCCAACCTTTCTCAGTTCATGGCACCCTTTGTGTCTCAGTAACTTTTTCACGATGCCTCTAGGTGTGCACGCGCACACACACACACACACACACACACACAGAGTTCTGTTTATTAAGTAGTTAGATGGATCCAAATAAGTTAGTAAGTATTTATGTCCTAACAACTTGGTGACCATTTGGGAAAAATACACATAAATAGAAAAAATATTTTATATTTATTTTTAAATAACCACAGTCACTACCAATGGGATGTGTGCACCTGTTGGGCACTGCAGAACTCAAATCTCGAAATCAGGTTGTACACTGCCACCCTCATGTCCTTTTCCACACTGATTTTCATGCAACTTTTTATCAAGCAACTGCTGAAAGTTTCACAGCAATAGGACATGATCAAAAAAATGTAGCGTGATTTAATGTTGAAGCTGAGGACCACCTTGAGCTAGTAGTTTGCAAGGTATTTGACAGCTGTTGAGTATTGCTTTGCTTTCCTCAAAATTTTAAAACATTCAAAAATTAAAGTCAACTGAAACCTAAATTAATTTAAATTCATTTTAATGTGAGTACCCCACACTGCCCCTCTGAGTTTGCTGCAGTGCCCCAGCATGCCTCAGTGCACAGTTTGCGAGCCTGGGCCCTGGGCGCGAGATGCTCTCAGATAACTAACAACTGCGAGGGAGGGACCACGGGCTTGTCCAGCTGGCTGTCCTTCTAAGCACTTCTGACCTTACCTCCGACCCACTGCTGAGGGAGGGTGCTGGAATCCTACCTTGCATGCAGCACGTTGTGATTTTATGATGCTAGAGGGTGAAGTGAGCACAGGCTGCTCATCACAATAACCCTGCACGGAGTTCCTCCTTGGCAGGCTGCTCTCACAGATATTGTGGGGCTTTCTTCTAATAGTATAGCTTTGCCCTCAAGGAGAATGCAATTTTGTTGAAACTCTCACAGGCTTAAGGTAACATAGAGATTCTAGTCCAAATGCTTACAATTCAAATTTGACATTTTACAGGATGATGTTTCTCTTTCCTTGGCACAAACTGGAGGAATTAAATTGAATTAAATAATTATTGGATTTAATAATTAAAACCTTTTTCAGTCTCCACTTGGATCTTACCGAAGTGGCACCATTTTCAAACGGGCAAGAACACATCGGAAGTATGGAAAAAGACTTCTGTGCAAATTGTTAATAGAATCCCTAAATGTAAGTTCTCTATTCTGAGGGCTTAGGCCCTAAGTGGGGTTGATTTAAGTGGAAAAAGGCCACTTCGCATCCAGTGGAATGAAATCCTGTTTCCAGATTTACATTTCTGACGATTTTGGTAAATCTTCCTGTTACAATTCGGCTGCCCGTGACTGGACATCTTCCTCTGGAGGCCTGGGGCCTGAACACATTCTGTCAAGTTTATTATCCAAGGAAGAGACTCCTTTCAGTCCCAAATGGGTGTGCGGTAGCAGGTGGGAATTGCCACTGACGAGTTGGGAGACCCTAAATCTCTTTTCATCAGATCTGAATGTTGGTGGCAATATAGAAATGCATTGAAGTGTTGCTAACAAAGCTGCCCTCCCTGCCTGGCATTCAGAGGGGGGAAAGAGGGTATTTTGCACCATGACAACAGGTGACCTCTATTTGGAATTGTCAACAAACATTAATAGGCTTTCTAAAACACATATGCTGTAAAGTAAGAGACTGGCTGCCTGAAGGGAGGGCCCGGTATTCAGCAGCACTGAGGCAGTTCGTACAGGATGTCAGCAGACGTGGTTAATTGGTAATGATTAGGGCTGTCTGAAAGCCGATTCCCTGAGTTTGGTGAACACATAATTGTTGTATGTAACCCAGAGCGGCTTTGCTCTTTCATCTCTATGAAGAGATCAGAAAAGAGAGATTTACGGCTTAGGTTGCCCCAAGCCACACATAGCAGGCTTAATTTTCCTTTCCAAGGGAATTTGAAGACTGCTGTTGTGACTAGTTCTCTGTGGCTCATATGGCATGTTGAGGTCACCTGCAAGTTTTTGTTAAATGATTGAGTGACTGAAATTAATTATTCTGTCAGAGCTGTAATGGAGGTAAGATGGAAGACGCTGATAAAGAGAAAAGCTAAAGCGATCCTTATAAATGCACTTATGTCTTTTTCTATTTAAATAAAGCAGACAGAATACGCATATCCTGGATGGTGTCGGGTGTCACCTCCCCATTTGCCTCTATAGCCCTAAGCTGTTTTCTTTCAAAATCCAACGCTTTGAAACGAGTGGCCATTTATTCAACTCCAACTGTAGGATATTTGACCCCTTAGTCACTTCATTCCTTCTAATCTTTCCCCAAACACCTCAGCCCCTGATAAGAGGCTGATTCCAGTCACTGCCTTAGATTAAATCCACCGAATTCAGGGATTTGCGTCTGAGCGAATGGCTAAGTGACTTGGGGAATGTGGCTGGTGAGTTGAGTAGGTGAAAGGCAGGTGTTTGCTTCTAAATGTCAGATTTCTGAGGCGTGGAAACCACCCTGTAAGACGTTTAGGAAGGCAGTGAAAGCAGCTGTTTAGTGACAGACTGCCTGAAATTTGGGTTCTTAAAGTGCCATGAAGGGAATCCAGTGGCCAGTTAAGGAAATGCCAAAATGACTCTCTTGATCACCTTGCAAAGGGCAAGAGAATTATTTAAAAGTGATTTTTCAACTTACTTCCAAGTCACTGGCAACAAAGGCTAAAAAGAGCCATTTCCCATGTGGGTTCTGAGAAGCACGTAGGTAGCAGGACCTTTTCCCGAAGTGGCACCAGGTTCAAAATGAGCAAGAAACGTTGGAAGTGTAGAAAAGGACTTACAAGCAAATTGGCTAAGGTATCAGAATTATAAACCTGTGCCCTGAAAGTGTGTCCTCTCATGTTATGTGCCCTTTGGTGAAAACACTGTGGATCAGGGCTGCCTAGTCCTTTGCACGAGTAGGAAAAGCCCACAGCAATGAGATGGGTTGATTCCCTTGCCAAAGCCATCACCAATAGCCATAGTAATAGAACTGGGAAATACCCAGCAGTCACTTGGTTCACTGATTATTTTGGATTCTAGTGTGCCCTTTTCAAATCATCTGGGGTGCTTGTTAAATATTCAGATTCCAGGGAACCATCCCCAGAGAGTCTGTCTCCCTAGGTATGCCACAGAGCTTGGGGATCTTCACTTTTTTTTTTTTTTAACAAGTTCTGAGGTGATGTTGCAGGTTGTCCCCAACTTTCACTTCCCTTGTTTAACAAATAAGTAGACCAGGGACCAAGAGAAGAGACTGCAACTGCTCCATTTGGTAAGAACAGCCCCCTGAAAGGCTCGTGACTAGTCTATGGGCAGATTGTAGATGGAACTTCTTGGGTTTTGAGTAATTTTTTTTTAGGTAGCATAAAGCCTTTTTAAAAAGAGTGAAATATAGTTGATTTGCAACGTTGTGTAAGTTTTAGGTGTATAGCACAGTGATTCAGTTTTATATATATATATATATATTATATATTCTTTTTCAAATTCTTTTCCCTTGTAGGTTATTACAAGGTACTGAGTATAGTTCCTTGCACTATACAGTAGGTCCTTGTTGTTTGTTTTATATACAGTAGTCTGTATATGTTAATCCTAAACTCCTAATTTATTCCTCCCCTCACCTTTCCCCTTTGGTAACCGTAAGTTTGTTTTCTATGTCTGTGAGTCTATTTCTCTTTTATAAATAAGTTCACTTGTATCTTTTTTTTAAGATGTGCATATAAGTGATATCATATGATATTTGTCTTTCTCTGTCTGATTTACTTAGTATGATAATCTCCAGGTCCATCCATGTCACTGAATATGACATTATTTCATTCTTTTTAATGGCTGCGTAATATTCCATTGTGTGTGTGTGTGTGTGTGTGTGTGTGTACGTACACACCCCCCCCCCCACATCTTCTTTATCCATTCATTTGTCGATGGACACTTAGATGGCTTCCCTGTCTCGGCTATTGTAAATAGTGCTGCTGTGTATGTATCGTTTTGAATTATGGTTTTCTCCAAATATATGCCCAGGAGTGGGATCATTGGATCATATGGTAACTCTGTTTTTAGTTTTTCAAGGAACCTCCATACCGTTGTTCTCCATAGTGCCTGCACCAATTTACATTCCCACCAACAGTGTAGGAGGGTTCCTTTTTCTCCATACCCTCTCCAGCACTTATTATTTGTAGACTTTTTTGATGATGGCCTTTCTGGTGAGGTGGTACATTGCTAATTAGAGAAATGCAAATCAAAACTACAGTGGGATTTGAGTAATTTTGCTTGTCTTAAGACAAGTCATGGCTATTTCAACACTAGTCAACTTAAGGTATCCCAGCTATTGAAGGCATGGCCTCCTGAGTATCTTAGAAAATGAAATAATAGAAATAGGTGGAGTCTGGAAAATTGCTGTTTCTTGATGATGGTTAATATTTCGTTGGTTGGACATAATTGAAGCAACAAAGAAATAGCCATGAAAACTGTCATAGATTAAGACATTCCATTATGGAGGGCAATTTAAAATATTGCTTTCCTGGCAATTTCTAAAAGGAAGACGACTAACTTGGAACACTTTATACTCATTCCTGCTAGGAGATGAGAAATGGTGTCCCCTCTCTAATTTATGAACCTGTGGTTTAGTTAGGTAGAGCTCAAGCTTACAGTGCTCCAACACCATGTTTTGTGGGGTTAAATGTAAGGCCTTAAAATGTATGTATATGTCCTCTCACTTCATGAATGCTATGATACTTAGTGCTTTACAGTCTATCTGAAGGCAAATTGATGACTTTATAAAATCTTTTTTTAAAGTAACCTTCTCCTCTTTTTAAATATGTATGGCTTCTCTATGTGCCCTATAAAATGTTTTGGAAAGTGGTCATCACCAAACTAGGGCTAGGTTGCATAAATATTTAGCTACAGATAGGAGCGTGTTTCTTGAAGTTGCACATGTGTCAGCGTTTCCTTAGCTGTTCCTCCAGAGCCAGGCCTATTAGCAGTGCGATGGAAGATAAAGAGGGAGCCAAGATAGAAATGCAGACTTGCCATTGCCAGGGATAACACTGCATTAAATTGTCGCTGTTTTGGTTCTGTTCTTAACAAAGTTAAACAAGTCTTTGACTGGAGCCCGTTTTCAGTTGTCATTTTAAATAATAATTAGACCCCCTGCTCCAATCAGTTTCTTTTAAGGTGGTTTTAAAAGTTCATGACTGGGAAGATACTATTTATAGAGGAGAGGCACTTAGTAGGCCAAGATTTGGTTGGTTTCATGTGGCCAAGGGTTATCCCAGAAATTCAACTGGGGATTTTTTTTGGCCCTTTCAGAATATCAAATTTTGATTTGTTGTTGTTTTTAATCCTAAATATTACTGATTACGTATCTTCTCTGGGAGGAGGGAGGGCTAAGATGAATGTACCATATTTTTTACGTACTTCTAGTAGCTGTGCGACCTTCAGTGGCAGGGAATAGAGCATATGACTGTGAAACTTACGTAGAGAAAGGGGAGAATTTGTAATCTTTGAACAACAACAAAAAATGTATTGATATCTACAGTTTGCTGGGCTCTGAGGCTTCAAAATTGAATAAAATGTAACCCTAGGGAGTGACAGGTCTAAGCAGGCAATTACAGTGAAACGTGATACAATACATGTATAAGAGGAGTCCCAAAGAAGGAGGAGCTAAATTCTCTCTGGGGCTTTCAAGAGAAGCGGTGACTTATAAATGAGGAGAAAGAATCTATGAATTCAGTGTTTAGCTTGAGAGCTCTTACTTGCATCAATCCATACTTGATATTTTAGTGGTGACCAAATGAGGATGGTTTTTCAGGCAATGGGTGGAGCCTGTTCAAAAGTACAGAGACTTGAGAGGACATGGCATGTCAGAAAATTGTAGGTAGGCAGCATAGCTTCAGCATCATTTACAAGGAGGGTGAGGTTACCACTGAATAGGATTATGAGCTTGACTTTCACATAGGCTCATATGTCCTGGCATCATCATGCTTCTTCAAGAGTTTTGGTAATACTTAAGGGAGAGATAGAGATCCTGAAAGGTGCAAGGTCTCATGTTAAGTCTATGAGTCTAGTTTCTTAGCTTATGAGGCAGTTGAAAATCATTAGGCCTTATTCTTTCAAATGCTCTCATTGGAGGTGAGCTAGCTACCAGGTCAGTCAGCCCAAACAGGTCAACAACAGCTCGAACACCTGGATGAAAAGTCTAATATGTACTTCATCATCCAGATAATTTGATTCTAGGTCCCAAATCAGTGTTCTATGAAAAAGGAGATCCTTAACAAAAGGGTTTATGAAATGTTTGGTTAAATAAAGTTACGCAGGCTTCCTTTCTGTTGGGCTTCCTGAGCCTTTAATGTGCTGAAGTACAATACGAATCTCCAAGAGGATGATAGAATATGGCTTCATTTCCTAAAATTGTTTGTGAAAAAGCCTTTTGTGAAACTAGTTTTCCCTAGAATACTCTTTGGGCAAAGCCACTCTTAAGATTCATTTAAACAGACCTCCTAATTGTACATCGAATGGAATTTCCTTCCTCAAAAGTTATGCCTGAAAGAGGGGGTGAAAACAAACATTTCAGCAAACATAAAATGTGCCCTCTACTAATTATTTGACATCATGTTGGTGAAATCAAGGGTTGCATTCCTCCCATTCTAATAGGACAGTTTTGCAGAGACACAGCCCTGGGCTCTGGTGGGCAGCATGGGGGCGGCTGGGAAGGTTCCAGTAAAATGCAACTATTCCTGACCTTGTAGCATTTAAAGTCACAGAGCTATTAAAACAGCGACCAGGGCATTCAGAAGACCTGTGACTAGGCATAATGTGCCTTTTGAGGGTGACTGTTCATTTGTCCATCTAATTAGCACTCAGCACCTTTGGCTGCCCCACACATCTTTTTAAAAAATCTCAAGCATGTGGGGCTTCGGTGCTTGGATGGCAGGGCTCAGATGAAAATCAAGGCCTGGCCTTGTATTTATGGAGGTTTCTTCTTTCCACTACATCTTACCTATTTCCTCAGCCCTGTTCTCAGTAATGCCTGCCACAAAGTACCCCATAAATTTAGCATTTGCAGCTATAAGTTTGTCATTCTTTTCTTGAAATAAGATTAGGGCACTATTGTAAAACAGCAGAAGGCTGAATGTGAGAGCAGCCAACATATTGTTGACTGATTCATCTGGGGCATTTAGTTCTTCAAAATGGAAAAACAAAACAGGGTCTAAAAAGCAAACACAGTAAATTAAAAGAATGTTATTCTATGCACAGAACAGCTGTTTTAATACTTGCCCAGTAGGATCATGTGACTGAACCACTTCTTTTAGGATAAAATATGTCTTCCTTTAAGGTTATTATTAAAGACACATGGAGACATTTACTTTGTCTTCTTGTCAGCATTGTGCCACATTAAAAAAAAAAAGAAAAACATTTGAATTTGGTTTAGATTCATTATTTGCATGAAAATGATAGTTAATTGTGTCCACGTGATATTAGTGTTTGGCTAAGGTGACCTTGCCATTGTTAGACCAAGGTGGGCCATGAGTTAACGAAAATTGTACTGGTGGTAGCTGTTTTCTTTTAAGTAACTGTATAGCTCTGTCTGCTTTGCCAACTAGGAAAATGAATTAACGGGAAGTGAAAGATTTAGAGTCTACAAGATGTCGGATATAGTTATCCACTGCAGGGAGAAAGCTCCACATTGGGCTCTCTTTGCATGTTGGGTGATCATTATCTCATTTCTTCGGCAAACGTTGAATGCCTGCTCTGTGTTAGGATCCAGACTGTTCGTTACATGATCAAAAACTCTTAAGAGGGAAGAGACCCTGCAGTACTGTAACTGAAACCTCTATTAGCTTTAAAATCTGAACCAGAAATCTTCTAGCCCACCTGAGGCTTGTCCCAAAGCCACTAAGTGGCAGGTCAAGAGTCCAAATCTTCTTCTCCTTCTCCAGCTTTCTCCATGTGCTACCTCCTTACTTTGCTTTGCCTGGTACCCATCATGAGTATGTTTTCTCTAGAGACTAGTTAGAGCAGAGGAGGATGCTGGGCCAGATGCCCCTCCTGTCCCACTGAATGTGTCCTGGTCGTTGAGGATTCTCCCAGTCAGCCTCTTTCTCTCTCTGAACTCTTTAAAGGCCAAGATCAATTCCAGTTCATCTTAGAACATGTAATTCTGTTTTGAATTACATGGATATGGTTGTATTATATCAGATATGTAATAAATATCTGTTGAAAGCATGAATAATAGAATGAATAAATGACCTTGTCCTCTTCCAACTCAGGGCAGGGTCCATTATGCCCCCTCTGTGACATGTGATTATCCAGCTGCGTCTTACATTGTCTCCTAGTGATGCAGCCCTGGCTACTTTATAGTACACCCCATCTCTCTATGGGCAGTGCTGCCCACAGAATGGCACTTCCTCTTCTTAATCCTCAGTCCACTCTAATGTCTCTGGCTCTATCTCCAAAAGCCACACAGACTAGATCCTTATTCCTCTTTCACTTGGTCCTTCAGATATTGCAAGACACCTGGTATATGCTTCTCATCTCCAAATTTAACATAGCAATCCCCTAAGTTATTCCTCATATGACACAATTCCCTGATGTATCTCTATCTTAGATGCTTTCGTATCAACACAGTTAATTTAGCCAGTGTTTTTTTGTATGTTTGTTTTGTTTGCTTATTATTTGTAAGTTTGGGGCTAGAACCGAACATAGTATTATAGGAAGGAATGACCAGAGCAGAATAGCGCCAGGACATTGCCTTCCTTCTTCTGTACTTCTACTTAGACTATTTTTGTAATTAAAGATCGACTCTTTGTTATTTTATTATATTTTACTTTTAGCAGTCATGCCGCTGATTTGATTCATATGAGCTACTGGATGTCTAAACCCGTGGTTTCCAGCTGGGGGTGATTTTGTCTCCCTGGGGATTGTTGGCAATGACTGGAGGCCTTATTGATCTTCCTTCCTCGGGTCGGGGTGATAATAGCATCTAGTGGGTGGAAGCCAGGGATGCTGGTAAGATCCTACAATGCACAGGACAGCCTCCCACAGTAAAGAATTATTTGGTTTAAAATGTCAGTAATGCTGCTATTGAGAAACTCTGGTCTAAACTACCTAGTCCTTCTCTGTGGCACTTCATGGAACAGATCTTGATCCTTTACGACATGAGATCTCTCAGATCTTTGAACCTGACTCAGTAAGACCTCTTCTCTCCAGGTGAAGCCTACCCAGCCCTGTTGTAAACCATTTCTAAGACTTCCAGTTTCTTAACCTGATGGTCACCCACCACCTTGCAGTTAGGGTACTGCTCCCAGAGCTGAACAATGCTTTGATCGGCATCTGAAACCTAGGACAGAGCTTCTCGAACTTTACTGTGGATAGAAGTCTTATGGGAACTCAGTTAAAGTCAGGCTCTGATTCATGAGATATGGGGTAGGGCTGAGACTCTGCCATTCTACCAAGCTCCCAGGCAATGCTGATGTAGAAGGCTGGTGGAGCAAGACGCTTAGCAAGTTTCCTATTGACTTTCTTTGGATACGGGCTTCTTCTGGTCCCTTGGAGCAGAGTACAGGTGTTTGTGGCTGGGAACCTTTGGCTATTACACTCAGCCCTGGCCACATGGCAGAACAGAGCCAACCAAGCACTGTGATGCTACAATACAAAGGAAGACTAATGGCCTGCTAATTGCCGAGCAGTGCTTATAACTTAGATGTCCTTTCTGTGCCATGTTCCAGGCTCAGGAGAAGCAACAAGAAAGCAATAACCCTTTCCTAATTGAGAGCTGGAGGTGGGAGTGAGGGGAGAGCTGCCCCCAGTCACAGATTTGGAGGAATGTAATATCCCATTGTGATTTGGTTTCTCCAGATTATGTATATGTTTATAAATTATCCTAGAAGTTCCTTTTCCTCATTCCCTTTATTGTAGGGTGTATTTCTTTAAAGTGACAGGTTTAATTTTTTTCCCCACTCTGTGTAGATTTCATGGATGATGTAGCTTACTAAATCAAACTGATTTCCACCATTGTATCAAGGCTCTTTAATCAGTTCTTTGAATTAATGCAATCAAACGGTTGAATTCTTACATTCATTTCTATATTTACAGCTCTGTTGTGCTTTTTTTATTGAATTGGAAGAGGAATATCTTCATTCACTGCCAAAATAAAATAAATCTAGGCAGGTTATCTAGTAAACTGACTGGGGTGTAGGGTGTGCGGTGTGTGTGTGTGTTTGCTTATGTGTGTGCATAAAATACAGAAGTCATCGGCATAGTTCTAATATTAAATTTTGTGTTTGGACTTCATATTCAAGAAGCCAGCATTGTATCAAGTTCTGTGATAGTGGTCCTGTTTTACCAGATCATTAACCCAGGGGTTCTCAAACAGAGAAGAGAGCGTTTGGAGGTTATGGTGCCCTTGTGTTTCCATATATGTTCTAGGTTAAGAGCGTAGAATCTGGAGTCAGATTGCTCAGAGAAAATCCCGGTTCCTCCCAGCTCTGGCATGCGACTTCATGCGTGTTACTTAACCTTTCTGTACTTCCTTTACTTTAAACTAGGGATAATATTAGTGTCTGTCTCATGGAAAAGTTGTGAGGATTAGAACTACAGGCAGTGGTATGCGTGACAGGCAAAGGTCAAGTATTCGCTTTCTGGAGACGATTAATAATATCACCCTAAACTTAAGGCAGCTAAACATGTCATTTTCTGCCAAACCAGAAATGCTATCTTTTGGTATATTCTCTCAAAGATAACAGTAAAGGGCAATAAGGATATGAGAAAATGATTAGAGGACAATCATAAAATGGAAGAAATTCTATTCTTTAATTATGGCTATTTTCCTCCCACAAATTGGGAAACTAACTCCACTCTTGAGGTTGATTCTACGAACCCAGGAAACATAGAACCCAGGGTTCTGCTGAGATAGAGTTTGCCTATCAATTCTACCCCTACTTATTTTCTCATGTACTTTGAAATACCTTGAGTCCATAGGTATAACACTATGGTACACTAGTCAATTAAAGATACTTTGTGAAGATATGTGGAGTAAGACCCTGCTTTTCAGAACATAATGTGCCTGCATGTGAAATGTGTATGTGTTTCACGGAACCAGTGACAGATATATTAGGCAGTGATTATTCTCATTACTAAACAGTTCATAGTAGGGTTTCTTACAATAGCAAATGCCTTCCATTTCTACTCCTTTGCCAGTTTGTTAGATGGTTCATAAACACAAAAGGTCCATATCTTAAAATTCTGATGGCATTCCTTGATCTTGGTGGATGAGTTTTTGTTACTCGCACAAGAGAGGATGAGTTGGTATGATCAGATAGGTATAGAGGCACGTGGAAACAGCAGAGTGTTTTAAAATCTTATTTCCTGAGTTTGGGCAGAAGCAACAGCCTTATTACTAATCATCTTTGTCATAAAAGTTATACCTGATATTGTATAGCACTCTACATATAAATCACTCTCACATGTATGTTTTTCATTTATTCCTCACAAGATAAAAGTGTGAGGTATCTCTTAGTGACCCCACTTTATTATTGAAAACACAGAGACAGAGAGGTGAAATGACTTGTCAAAGGTCATATGACTTGCAAGTGCCAGAGCTAGGCCTCAAACCAAGTTCTTCTCCCTCCAGATCCATTGGCCAACTTGGGTATGTCTCAATGCATGATAGCCACTTACCATAATTGTCATATGTGTTCTTAAAATGGGACTTAGCACCTGCTACCTTGTTTCCATATCTAATCCCTGTCTCTTATTTGTTGGATGTGTTTCTCATGATGTGCAAGGATCCTAGATGGACCTTGTATCAAATACCTTTTCAGGGCAGCAGCCTCTTAGTTCTTGGAAATCAGCTGCTAATCCACATAAAGCTGGTGGGTTTATTCTCATTGAGAGCTTCGGAACTGCTGAATCAATTAGCTTTTGCTGAGTGACTAACCCCCCGTCCAACCTCCCCCCCAAAACTAGTGCCTTAAAACAGCAAATATATAGTTATTTCCCAACTGTGCAAATGGGCAATTTGGGCTGGACTCACTTGGATAGTCCTCTGGATCCAGAGTGGTCTCAGCTCGTCTTGGGTCGTCTCCTTCCCAGGTCTCAGCTGGGGCCCCTGGGATGGCTTGCGTGACTGGGCCTCTTTTCATGTTATCTTTCAGGAGACTAGTCCCAGACTTGTTGGCATGGTGGTTACAGAATTCCACGAGCAGCAGAAGAGCACGATCCCCAGTTGCAGAGCACGTTTCAAGTCTTTGCTTATATCTTATTTGCTACCATCTTACTTGGCAAAGCAAGTCCCATGGGCAAGCCCAAAATCAGTAGAAGGAACTTCTCAGTGACATGGATGCAGGGATGCTTGAACAGATTGCAGGTCATTACTGCGACAGTCTACCGTGTTGCCATATCAAGTTTTTCTTCCAAATTTTTGAGTAGAGTTACAATGCCCTGAAAAACCAGGAGGTTCTTTCTCTTCACTGAGGTGTTTCCTTATTGTTACTCCCTCAAGATTCTGTCAACTCAGTAAACTCGACCCTTTACAAAACCCTGGCTTCTTTCAGTGATGCTGCCCTGCTTTCCTCCCGTGGGACAGCTTGGCATTAATGAATTGAAAGGTTGTTCTTAGTCAGGACTTTTCTGCCTTTTTAATGGTGTGCCTGTAACTTCTCCTTGTCAGCTTTCCTTTTAGAAATGCATATGTTTATTTTGAATCCGGATGCTGGAGTTTTCTGTTTGGGAAAGAATTTTAATGAAGCTTTATCAGGTGTTAACCAAAATGAAGAGGAGTCTTTTGTGCCCAGAGAAAGCGATCTGGCAGTCAGGAGCTCCTTTAGAAAGAGGACTGCAGAATGAAGGAATGCTAAACCCTTCTTTAATGATTTTTCTCTTTTTGAAACATGTTACTTTGCCTGAGAGTTTGTGTCAAGTTTAGCTCATGGAAGGGGAACATAATGATGTGTGATGTGGAGGAAGGAGCGGACAGTGGATGATAATTCCCAAGCAGATGAAAGAGAATATTTCACACTGCTGAGACACATGTGACTTCTTTAGATGCAAATAACAGAAGGGATGATGATAGTTATAGCCGTTCCCCGCTTTGGGGAGAAATCACCAACTTAGCAACGCTACATGGCAAGACCTATGTGGCCGAGTTCTTTCCCTGACTAATTGGAAACACATCTCTGTATTTTCCTGTCGTTGAGAAAGAATGACTGTTTGGTAAATGGTATTCAGTAGTATACTTTTTTTTTTTTTTTTTTTTTTTTTTTGCGGTATACGGGCCTCTCACTGTTGTGGCCTCTCCCGTTGCAGAGCACAGGCTCCGGACGCGCAGGCTCAGCGGCCATGGCTCACGGGCCCAGCTGCTCCGCAGCATGTGGACTTCTCCCGGACTGGGGCAGGAACCCATGTCCCCTGCATCGGCAGGCAGACTCTCAACCACTGCGCCACCAGGGAAGCCCCAGTAGTATACTTTTATAAAAGCCCAGGTGCTGGGCTCTTGGTCAGAAGGGAATGAAAATGCTTTCTGATATCAGAGAGCCTAGGTATTTTTTGTAATGACAGTAGGACATTGGAAAGTGACTGGTAGGTTTGGAGTCGCAAACTGGTAGAATCTCACCAGCTTGGCCCTTAGGAGTTTATCAACTTGAACAAACCCTTTCCCCTCTGACCTCAGTTTCTTTACTTGCAAAATAAGAAGAATGGGGCAAATGATCCTAGAGTTTTCATCTCATTTCTGTCAGAAAATCCTATAATTTAGAAAAATAGACACCTTTTGGTTATAAGTTTGGCTCAGAGAAGACAGTGTGAAATACTCACTGGATTTATGGCTGGAGACACTTTATAAAACAAAGCAAAACAAATCCCGGTTCTGGTACAGATTATTCCACTATCTAACCATGGACCCATCCACATCCCGTCCACCCATGCATCCATATTCCTGTCCATCCATCTATGTACCCGTCTACTTGTCTCCACCACTCTTGTTTTCTGCATTTGTTCCAGACATTAGTGTTAAATTTTCTTTGTGCTTACCTTCTTTGAGCTTTTGAGCCCCTGTGATGAAATCAGACATAATTTTCAAATAGACGTTTAACAGATGAGGAAAGTTAGGCCATAAAAGTTATGTCACATATCTGATGTCATTCAGCTGGAATGGAGAAACACTAGGACTAATCCCAAACTCTAGACCCAGGGCTCTTTCTCTCTTATGCACTATCCCTTTTGTGTATCTTCAAAACTATCCTAGAAAACCCAGAACCTGGCATTTGTTTCCTAAGATTGGGGTAGCCTAAGGCCATTTCTAGGACTTAATTGTTCATGAAAAATAGGAAGAGTCCCTTCCATCCCAGAAAAATCTTACTTGAGCTGCCACGCTTCAAGGTAAATCGGTATGATAGATGTTTTTAAGCAGTCTTTGGCTAGAGGAGTGTTGAACATTGCGGGGGATCCAGAAAAATTGGAAAAGACCCTATCTTCTGCAGTTTGCTGGCAGAGTCTAACATCCTTTAGGTGCCCATGAAAGTGATGTATTGACAAATGAGGGTCCCACGTAATAGTGGTTTCCATAGGACTTAAGAAAAGGGAGACAGGCCCATAGCAACCCTGACATCCTTGAACTTCCAGTTGACCTTAGCACCCAAGAGAAGGCTTAAACCAGAGAAGAAAAGCCACCTCCTCCTGGGAGCTTTCCCCTGAAAGCTGTGATGTCCCTCCATCTGGGTTTTGGAAAAGAGTTGTTGAAGTTAGAAGAGCATACTTCTTACAAATCTTGGGATGAGAAGGCAGGCCAGTGGGAGTGCTTCTCTTGTGTCTTTTCAGATAAAGATATATCCTGGGTTTTGAGGTTGATTCAGTTCTTTAAACAAATCCTATCATCCACCCCAGGCAGTTTTGTTTGATCCCAAGTTCAGTAACGTGAAGTAAAGTACCCCAGACTTTAATGGCTTAAAATGAAAGAGAATCATGTTTTCCTGTCTGAAACTGGAAATCCAAAGAGTTGCTCAGTAAGAATGTTCTGGCTTTTACCTTGTAGCTCAGCTACAGGAAATTGGGAAATTTGGGTCAGATGCTTCATGCACATTCCAAGTTGATAAAGGGTGGGAAAGTTTGAGGAATTGTCTGAATCATAATGCTACTGGGAAGGTTAGAAAATACAGGATTATTTCTCCTAAAATTACTTTTGGGAAGGGGGGGTCAGTGGAGGAGAAATTGTCAGTATGCTCTAGATGGCTTAGTGTGTGTGCTTTATTTTAATGATTCCAGTAGGTGAGTTACACAAGTACAGAGATCCTGGTCCTCACTGTCACAAAGTAATTCTGGGTGGAAGTTGAATGATGGTAGGGTATCCAGGTCTTTGCTACTTAAAATGGGGTCCATAGACCAGCAGCATCAGTATCACCGGGGAGTTTGTTAGAAGTGTGGAATCGTAGGGCCCCCAATTATAGACCTATTGAATCAGAATCCACATTTTAATAAGACCTCCAGGTATCTCATATGCACCTTACATTCTGAGAAGCCCTGGCTTCCCAAGTTCATTGGGATGATGCAAGGCACAGATCCTTCCCATATTCTAGTTGATTGAAAGACATTTCTGGATCAGTTTCTTGAGTTTATTGATGGTAGCCTAGAAGAAAGTCATGTTAATCTCTAGGAACTGGACCCAGCAGTGGGACACCCCAGCCCTACCCCTTAAGCCTCACCTGCCAGCTACCACCCATTCCAGCTGCCCTGACTTTCTCACCGTTCCATGACTTCATAGCTCTGTGCGTTTGCATGTGCTCTTCCCACTGTCCCGAATGCTTTTTTCCTCTTTTCTCACTTAATCAAACTCACCTTTTGCAATCTTGTTCACATGTCATCTTTTCTGGGAAAAAGTCTGCATTTTCCCCAGGTGTGATTAGACACTCTATCTTCTGTGTATTGACTCCCCTGTTAAATTACAATAGAATAGGAAAGTGTAAATGTCCATGTGCCTTTCTTGACCATGAGCTCCTGAGGATCTTCAAGTCCTTGTTATCGCCCCTATGTCCTCAGCACCTGATACAGAGCAGGCATTCAATCCATACTAGTTTTATAACTAAATGAAAATATGGGTGATCTGGCGGGGAATGCCCTCTGGGGTATTCTGGGAATTTCTCATTCCTCCAGGGAGACACTTGGGCTGTTTTTTTGTTTTTTATAACATGTGTTTGACTCCCTAAGCCTCCTGGATCAGCACTGAGCAGAATCGTCAAGTGGGCCAAGACCATTCTAGGGTCTCTCTGTGCCTGCTTTCTCCTCTCATACCCAGCACTTTTATGATGCCCCCAATTGCCCCAGACTGTCATTTATTCCCTGCCCTGTGGCCTGGACAACCTCCCAGGTCACCAATTTCCACCCCTCCCAAGACAGAACCTCCTTATCTCCTTAAAGGGCAAGCTACCATTTCTGGAGGGCTTACTATGTACCACATGCTCTGCACAAAGCGCTCTATCTACATGACCACATTTAGTCCCCACCACACTTCTGGAAACATAGGTTCCATCATTTCCATTTTATATTGAGGGAACCACAGCTCACAGCAGTCAAATAATTTGCTCAAACCAAGGTGGTCAGGCAGAGCTGGGATTCAAACTCAAGCCTGTCTGACTTACTGATCGGGGCTTTGAAATGCTGTTCTGTGCCACAACAGGGGTAATGAATCAGCCAGAGTAACCCATGAAGGTGCTAGCCTACCAGTGGATGTAACTGATCAGAACACCTGCACTGAATGGTGCACTGTTTTAGATACACTTCGCCAGGTGGAAGAGAATAATTACAAGTGACCACAGTAGATTCCTCTACCTGGTCGATTTTAACTTTCTCAAGCTCAGACCAGTCTTTAGGGCACTTTGTTTCTGAGATTGAGGGCCACTGCCACCAGACTCGGCTAGCTAGGGGATGGGGCTGCCATTTTGCCTTAACTTTGTCCTCTGAATTGAGAACTGTGCCATACTTTTATTAGTTTCTGTATTAATTTTTGGTTGGGGGAAGGGGTGATCACTTAAAAAACAATGCCAAGAATGTATGTTACTCCCTCCCAGAGACATACAAGTTATTTCTTGTTTAGGAGAAGCTCTCCTTCTCCTTCCCCCACCCCAACTTCCTCTGTTATTTCACCTTCCCCATCTTCTTCCTTCCCTCCGTGAGATACACTAACTGGTGTCCACACTCCAGCGAGGAGGCCACTTCCCCCTAGTGTGTCCATACACTTCTGCTCTCACCAAGAAGCGGTTGTGTTTACTCCCCAACGTTGTTTATGCCAGTTTTCTTGTGCAGTATTTGTAAACATAATTTAACTAAATATTATGTAAATCAGTGAACCGTGGGTACAAGACAAAAGCAGCTGCTGTTTTTATGAACACCAACTTAAGGGCTTTAGGAAGAGTTCATAAAAGAAATGTGACTGTGTTAAAAAAAAAAAAAAAAGCTAAATTATATGAGGGCAGACCAGAGAGCTAAGAAAAAAAAAATCTTAAAGAAGTCTGTGCTCAGTTTGCTTTTCTGCACTCCATTTTAAAGAAACCCAAACTGGAAATTGTGGGTGACATTTTATAAATATTTTGGATCGAGAGAGATGAAGTGGGACTCTAATCAGATGGCAGCCAAGGTGGGGAATAGGGACCTCAGTCCTAGAGCCCAATGGGACTTGATTCTGCCCTGAATGAGCCTGGGAACAGATTCTCCATTGGATGCTTAGAAGGGAACTGGCCCAGCCAACACCTTGATTTTGACCTTGGGAGACTAGTCTTAGAGAAACCAGCTGAGCCCACTGAACTTTTGCCCTACAGAGTTATGAGATAATAAATTTGTGTAATTTTTAAGCCACCAAGTCCGTAGTGATTTGTTAAGGCAGCAATAGAACATGAACACGGCACCCATCCTCTCCACCTACCTATGCATATAATGAGATCCCTGTTCCCATTTTTGACCCAGACCTTCATTACACGCATCTCAGCCTGGCATTCTGGGCGCTCTACACTGGTGTTGCCTCAGCTTTCCTTTCAAAACTCACCTCCCAGACAAACCCTCAGCCCCAGTCATGTTCTTGGCCTCATAATTGCCTGTGCAAGTCCAACTCATCTTTCAAGGGCCGTCTCAAGAGAGGGGCAGGTCACTTCCTTCTGTGGCCACCACAGCCTTCAGAGGACCCTCTGTCCGTGTTGTTTATTTGGCCTTTGTCCTGTCTGATAGTGAGGGCTCGTCCCTCTGTTTTCCCCTTTTCTCTTCAAATTGATGGCAAACATTTTAAAGGCAGGAAGCATGTGCATTTTGTTTCCTCCTTGTGTCCAGCACAAGGGTGAATACATTCTACATGATCCATGTGCTTCCTTTAGAGATGGGATTTTATCTGAGAGAGCCACATTCTCTGTGTGGATCTTCACAGAACTCTTCTGTGGATGCCAGTTAATTTCTGGGGCCCCTGCCTCTGAGTGATAATTCCTTTAATATCAAGACAATGATTTGATCTCTTCTTAAAGTGTCTTGTAAGTGACTTCTTTAAATGACCCTGGTATCCTAGCAGTTTGGGTTCCAAAGACAGGTCTCTCCCTGGGCACGGAGCCTAGCCCCTTGGGTTTGTGACTGTTTCCAGTGCTGACGTGTAATCTGTAATGCTTTATGAGCATGACTTGGGTCTCATCTGAGCGAGAGCACCCCTGCAGCACCAGCACAGGAGGACACCGCCCAGAGGGAGTTGGCGGGATTTTGGGGTGGGAAGCAGTAGCCAGGGAGTATGTCGAAAGCATTTGATTTTCTTCCACTGTAGCTATCTATTCTTCAGTCCTTGCTAATGGGATAATTTGATCGATGAATGCGCTGGGAAAAGGCAAGAGATGCATAAAAAGTGTGAAAGCTCACAGCTACAAATGAGTGGGCAGATTTACCACTTTCTCCCTAGAATCAAATCTGTCTGCCATCCGCACTGGGTATGAGACAGGCAGATCCAAGCTTTGGCTTAATTACACGTAATTTGGGTGACAGCTGAAATGCAAACCTAAACATTCAATCAGTTAAAGATACACAAAATTAAGCATTTCACACAGTGTCCAACCCCTTCAATCTTTATTAATACTTTAATTATGTTAATTATACCATGGTTTCAAGCCCTGCTACTACAATAAGCAGGGGGTGGAGGTGGGGGAAGAGGCAGGCCTCCTCTGAGCAGTACAGCTAAGTAACGAGCGCACTCGAATTAAAAGTATGAATGGAATGCAAAGTAGCAAAGAATCATAAATACATTATTCAGCAGTTTACCCACCCTGTTCACACTCACTTCTTGCATAGTGACTGGCAGTGTTTCTGGAGGATGGGCCCAAGTCTGACTCATTCTGAGTGCAATGTACATAATAAGTGCTCAGTAAACATCTGCGAATTAATCTGGAATGAAAGATGGTGCGATTGTATCCATAGAGATAGAAGGAAGTGAGCAGATTTGGGGGGTATAGTTTGAAGATGGCAGAGACCAAAATTATTGCTGATGATTGTTTGTGGGGTGGGGGGGGGGGTGGAGGGTAGGGGTGGGAGGAGGAGAGATAGGAACAGAAGATGACCAGGGATGCAGAAGTTCACCTTTGCTTCATCCAAGTCACTTGAGTTCTCTGGCTCATTTTTCCCCCGCTGCCTGTGATAAATGAGTAATAGGAGATTGGACCTTAATGGTTTTCAAATTCTCTTCTCTTAGATTTCTCAGAAGTATTATCTATCAGGGACTGCATTGTGTATGTGCGTTAGGGGGTAGGGGAATGTAGGGGAACAACTCTACTTTTATTTATTTATTTTATGGATTGAATGTCTACGATTTTTCTAAGAGTTGCTAAAAATTCGTATGAAAACTCCCAGCTGTGATGGCCTTTTCAAGCTCCAGCCCACCCACTCAGAAAGCAGTCTCCTCTGTTCCACCCATGTTGGGGTCTTCATCACTGATCCAACTCTCCACCTGTTCTTGCCTTCATCCTGGGTGTGTGGGTCCCCCTGGCTCATCTGCTTTTCTAGCCCCCAGGTGATTTTATGTCTCATCTCTTCTGTCTTTGCTCATCTTGGACAACCTGCCTAAAAACTCCTTCCTCCTTCCCTGAACCTGTCACCATCACAGGTCACTAAGCCAGGATCAGAGCTGCTTTCTCTGGGAAGCCCTCCCAGACTGCACTAGTCAATGGTACTTTCTCCTTTTGATGAATTTCTATGGCTCTCGGTGTCTGATCCACATTCCCTCCCCTTCATTTTTGTTCATATGTTTATGTCTTATCTTCCTGACTAGATTATCAGTTTCTCAAGTTAGGAATCATTCAGTCCTCTTTTGTGGTTTTTCTTCTACTTTGTCTCAGACTAGACACACAGACAACTACTCAATAAGTCCTGCTTACTTTGCACATCGAAAAAGTATGCGGAAGGGGGTTAACCACGTAAAATCAAGTGATCCTCTAGCCAGAGAGAATTCACTTGCCCAAACTACAACAATCAGTAACTGTACGTTGGGTTTTTGACTTAATAGTTTGCTGAGCTGAAACAAAATGTCATTTGAGTGGCTTGTACAAGATAGGTTTTTAGGCTTTAGTAGGCTGACATATACAGAATTATCCATTATTGGGAGTGTTCTGTGAACATCACCAGAAAAAACCTTGGCGATTGGTAAATCTGAAATAGAAATGCAGTGCTTACTTCAGAGAGCAATTTCTGAGTTTTGTTCTTGATGACTGTTGGTTCTGTGACTAGCCCTTTGACCCACGTAGCCTTCGCTAAGCTCAGTATCTTCAGAGCTACACAAATTGTTCTCATACTCTCTGATGATTGAGCACAGAATTGGCATTGGACCTCTCCATGGAGGTATTGGTGACCAACCCAAGTTGCTCTCTTATCACTCCTTAACCATGAATTCCACAGGTTACCAGTGTGAGGGCTAATGTTAAAAAAGGCACCACCTCCCTAGCATCTTCGTCCAGAAGCAGACAAAGAAGGCTCTTACTATCACAGGGCCTCATGGATTATCAAAAGAAAATGGGACCCAAGTCCATTCATCAATAAATATTATTATTATTTCAAGCCAAACTTTGTGTTTGTTGGAGTGGAGAATACAGAAGTAACATGGTTCCATTTCTGCCCTACGCACTTTTCATTGGGTATGGTGCAGAATTTATAAACACAAGCAACTGTAGAATAATATAAAAAATGACCAAGTGCTAACTGTTGTTCCCAAAGACTATGGGAATTCAGAAAGAGGAGAGATCACTAGAGAAAATTAGAAAGGTTTAAGCTGTTGAGTCCAAGTTTTTCACCCTCAAAGATTCTTTTTACTACAGCTTCCACTCCCGGGCCTCCATGTTTTGGGGGTAGAGTACACCGCCAAAGTACACTGACTAAGCAGTAATTCATCGACACACCACTGAAAATATGAGTATTGTCAATTAGCCCTTCTGGCACAAAGAAAGAGATAACCAGAGTGTTCACACTGAACTAATGATCATTTCAGCCAAAATGCAGAGAAGCTTCATGTTTTCATTAGCCTTTGTGTCTCATTACAAGTGAATATATGATTTGTTGGATATTTTTGGAGACTGAAACTTGCTCTGAGAAAACCTGTTTACTACATTCTGGGGACTACTAAGAATCTGTAACCCATATCGGGGATCCTGCACCAAGAAATGTGCTCATAACTGTGGTGGAAGTAGCGAAATAGTAAAAGATCACGATCAATGTAGGTGGAAGTGACATAGGCCTTGCAATCACTAGGACTTGGTCGAGCAACGGCGGGGGGTGGGGGAAGGTGCAACACAGCAATGTCCATAAATTCAGCCCTTCAGTCCACCATTGCTGACTGTTCTAGGGTCAGCCATCTGACTTCCTTTCCTTCTTTTTTTGTGAGCTCATGCTTTCATGGATGTACCAAGGAGGATCATCATTCTCTGAGTTGTGCTGTCTTTGCACCCCAAAAATATACCCTAAACTTAGCATATGTGATCATCAGCCATATTCAAGAATTTCTCATCCTTTTAGTACTATCTTTAGTTACAACCACAGCCTTTGAAAACAAAATAGGTGTTGATGTGGATGTCATTGGCTAATTTGAAGACCCCTTTTGCTTTGGCACCTATACCACCATTCATTACCTAAGATATACCCTTCTGTCGGTGGTTATCCAGATATACTAGGAGATCATGGTGTGCACCTTGACCACATTGGGTTGTGAATGGAAGATCCTGCCTTTGTGATTTCACTCAAGACCTTGGTTGTATGTTTAATAAAATTAGACCATGTAGCACTTGAGAAGGATAAGTAATTATCTCCTTTAGCTGCTGTCTCCTCAAATTCAAACACAAGACATCAGGGTTTCTCCTCAATGGCAAAGTTACAGACTCTGTAGTTAATTAAATATCTTTTCTAATCAAATTAGCTTTCATTTTCTAAGTAGAGCTTTTTAACGTGAAAGTGGCTTTGAGACATTGTTTCTTTCAGCCATCACCTATGAAAGGAAAGATAATGTCCCTTCAAAAGGCTCCTCTAACAGTGAATAATTATTTCTTTGTTTGACTGCAAATGCACATTCTTGAAATAATATATGCGTAAAGTTTCATAAATTATTTCAAGATGTATTAAAGAGCATTGGAAATAGTTCTTCTCCCTGCAGGAGGCTGCCAAGAATAAGTTTTGTCCTTTAAAATTTGAAACAAATTATTATTCACTGGGGGAACTTCATTGGAGCTTCCCCCACTCCAGCTGACAGGGACAATTTGAAATAACCTGTTAATGATAATGCTTTTACAATTTAGAGATACTCTAAGCGGAGCAATTTTTAAAAATTAAAACCATAGCTGGGAGGGGGGATTGCCTTTGGAGGTCATGTGAAGTTAGGGGCACTACATACACATTTACCTGGATCAGGGCCTGGATTCCAGCTGCCTGGGTTATGTGTTACATCATGGCCCTGTGGAGGTGAGGGGGACAGGTATGTCTTTGGTGGAATTTCACCTAAGTGCTTCCAGGCGTAATTCTCCTGAGACTTTAAGCTTGGCCATAAAATGTAGCATAATATAGCATAAAGGCTACCGTACTAGAGGCAAGGAAAATGGAGTTCCAGTCCCAGAAGTCACATAGCATTAAAAAAAAAAAAATCCTCATCTGTACAATGAAGAGGTTGGTTTAAATAATCTCTTATCCCTTCTAACATTAACATTTGGTGTTTTTACTGTAAGGTATCCCTTGAACCAGATATTTATGGAGTACCTGTTTTACACAAGCCATTTACTCCATATGACTTCTACCAACCAAGGACCATTGCTATCAACTTGGGATATCATTTCTTTTTTTTATTTAATTTTTTATTTTATATTGGAGTATAGTCGATTTACAGTGTTGCATTAGTTTCAGGTGTACAGCAAAGTGGTTCAGTTATACATATACATATATCCACTCTTTTTCAGATTCTTTTCTTGTGTAGGTCATTACAGAATATTGAGTAGAGTTCCCTGTGCAGTAGGTCCTTATTGATTATCTATTTTATATATAATAGCATGTATATGATTGGGATATCATTTCTTTATTAGCTCATTTTTTGTTTCACCTGGTAAGGAACACTTAAACATCTGAAGAATTGTTGAGTGGGGTGGCTGAGGCATGGGGCAAACCTCATTTCCCCCGTGAACTGAAATCTTTTTGAGTAACACAAGAAAAAGAAGGCAAAGGAAAGTAATACTTACTTTGGGTGCTCACGATGTGCCAGGAGCTGTACTTGGTGATTCTGTAGCTTTGATTTTCTGCTGTTGAAGTTGAGTGCAGTGCTGGGAACACCAGAGCTCTCAGTAAATTCTGTCTGGATTAAATAGACCCACCTGCTACATAACTAATGGGGCCAGAGGTGAGAAAGAAAATCAGTGTCTTTGCAGCTGTTCTTACAACCAGCCCACGTTTCTTCTTTCAGAAACCTAATTCTAAAATATCATCTCACAGCTAGTTAAAATGGTAAATTAGAAGCATTTGGGTGAGACATGGTATGTGTAAGGTGATGGTTCGGGGACATCAGCCAAGATGCAACAACATGGGCTTGAGCTGTTTCTCGTATCAGTCTGTTATTTATGCCTTTGCTTGAGCAGGGAACAGAGAGTAAAGGAGCCACTGTTTTTGATTTAAACAGTGGGCTGAGCACGTGAGGGTTTGGCTTTTCTTGGCTTCTAGGAAGTGGCAAGGTTTGTGTTGAGGGATGGAAGAAGATGCACCTTGCTCTACCTGAGATGACAATGCAAAGTGCCTGCTGCCATTCCCAGTTCCCGGGCGGGGATTGCTAACTCATCATGGTGCTCTTTCTACCTGAGCTCAAATAGCGGCAGCATCCTTTCAGCAGAGCTCTCTAGATGGCCATTATCAAATGATAGGTGCTGGCACAGGAGATGAAATCTGTTTGTCAAACTGTGGGTGAAGTAGAAGATTCTTTTTTAAAAAAGTGTGTGTCTGTCACATTTGGGGGTAATTAAAAGCATTTTTTAAGTGCGTGAAAGGACTTTATAAAAGTATAGAGTGGTAATCATTCTTCTTCTACCTCAGAAGTTAGCCACATCTCAATTCTACTTGAGGACTTTTTTCTTGGGAAAAGGGAAATTAAGAGCTTTTGTGAATTCATCACATTATAAATTGCCTGGTTTAAAATGGGTGTAAGTGAGAATAGGTGATAAAATACAGTGTATCCACAGCAATTAGGGGCAGCAGAATAGATGTACATATCACAACACATGAATCTTAGAAACATAAGATTTCTGTGACAAAAGAAAGATAACACATATAACAATATGACCTACATAAGTTAAAAATACATGAGCATGAAACAGCAAGATCTATATATTTTTAACATCTTTATTGGAGTATAATTGCTTTACAAAGGTGTGTTAGTTTCTGCTGAAAACTAACAAAGTGAATCAGCTATACATATACATATATCCCCATATCTCCTCCCTCGTGCATCTCCCTCCCACCCTCCCTCTCCCACCCCTCTGGGTGGACACAAAGCACCGAGCTGATCTCCCTGTGCTATGCGGCTGCTTCTCACTATCCATCTGTTTTACATTTGTTAGTGTATGTATGTCCATGCCATGCTCTGACATCCTCCCAGCTTACCCTTCCCCCTCCCCGAGTCCTCAAGTCCATTCTCTACGTCAGCATCTTCATTGCAGTCCTGCCACCAGGTCCTTCAGAACCTTTTTCTTTTTTTTTTTTTTTAGGTGCCATATATCTGTGTTAGCATACAGTATTTGTTTTTCTCTTTCTGACTTACTTCACTGTGTAGGACAGTCTCTGGGTCCATCCACCTCACTACAAATAACTCAGTTTTGTTTCTTTTTATGGCTGAGTAATATTCCATTGTATATATGTGCCACATCTTCTTTATCCATTCATCTGTCAATGGACACTTAGGTTGCTTCCATGTCCTGGCTACTGTAAATAGAGCTGCAATGAACATTGTGGTCCATGACTCTTTTTGAATTATGGTTTTCTCAGGGTATATGCCCAGTAGTGGGATTGTTGGGTCTTATGGTAGTTCTATTTTTAGTTTTCTAAGGAACCTCCATACTATTCTCTATATTGGCTGTATCAATTTACATTCCCAGCAACAGTGCAAGAGGGTTCCCTTTTCTCCACACCCTCTTCAGCATTTATTGTTTCTAGATTTTTTGATGAGGGCCATTCTGACCAATGTGAGTTGATACCACATCGTAGTTTTGATTTGCATTTCTCTAATGATTTGTGATATTGAGCATCTTTTCATGTGTTTGTTGGCAATCTGTATATCTTCTTTGGAGAAATGTCTGTTTAGGTCTTCTGCCCATTTTTGGATTGGGGTGTTTGTTTTTTTGGTATTGAGCTGCATGAGCTGCTAGTATATTTTGGAGATTAATCTTTTGTCAGTTGCTTCATTTGCAAATGTTTACTCCCATTCTGAGGGTTGTCTCTTCGTCTTACTTATGGTTTCCTTTGCTGTACAAAAGCTTCTAAGTTTCATTAGGTCCCGTTTGTTTATTTTTGTTTTTATTTCCATTTCTCTAGGCAGTGGGTCAAAAAGGATCTTGCTGTGATTTATGTCATAGAGTGTTCTGCCTATGTTTTCCTCTAAGAGTTTGATAGTGTCTGGCCTTACATTTAGGTCTTTAATCCATTTTGAATTTATTTTTGTGTATGGTGTTAGGGAGTGTTCTAATTTCATTTTTTTACATGTAGCTGTCCAGTTTTCCCAGCACCACTTATTGAAGAGACTGTCTTTTCTCCATTGTGTATTCTTGCCTCCTTTATCAAAGATAAGGTGGCCATATGTGTGTGGGTTTATCTCTGGGCTTTCTATCCTGTTCCATTGATCTATATTTCTGTTTTTGTGCCAGTACCATACTGTCTTGATTACTGTAGCTTTGTAGTATAGTGTGAAGTCAGGGAGCCTGATTCCTCCAGCTCTGTTTTTCGTTCTCAAGATTGCTTTGGCTATTCGGGGTCTTTTGTATTTCCATACAAATTGTGAAATGTTGTGTTCTAGTTCTGTGAAAAATGCTAGTGGTAGTTTGATAGGGATTGCATTGAATCTGTAGATTGCTTTGAGTAGTATAGTCATTTTCACAATGTTGATTCTTCCAATCTAAGAACATGGTATATCTCTCCATATGTTTGTATCATCTTTAATTTCTTTCATCAGTGTCTTAATTTTTCTGCATCCAGGTCTTTTATCTCTTTAGGTAGGTTTATTCCTAGGTATTTTATTCTTTTTCTTGCAATGGTAAATGGAAGTGTTTCCGTCATTTCTCTTTCAGATTTTTCATCATTAGTGTATAGGAATGCCAGAGATTTCTGTGCATTGATTTTGTATCCTGCTGCTTTACCAAATTCATTGATTAGCTCTAGTAGTTTTCTGGTACCATCGTTCGGATTCTCTTTGTATAGTATCATGTCATCTGCAAACAGTGACAGTTTTACTTCTTCTTTTCTGATTTGGATTCCTTTTATTTCTTTTTCTTCTCCGATTGCTGTGACTAAAACTTCCAAAACTATGATGAATAAAAGTGGTGAGAGTGGGCAACCTTGTTTTGATCCTGATCTTGGAGGAAATGGTTTCAGTTTTTCACCATTGAGAACAATGTTGGCTGTGAGTTTGTCACATATGGCCTTTATTATGTAGAGGTAAGTTCCCTCTGTGCCTACTTTCTGGATGGTTTTTATCCTAAATGGGTGTTGAATTTTGTCAAAAGCTTTTTCTGCATCTATTGAGATGATCATATGGTTTTTCTCCTTCAGTTTGTTAATATGGTTTATCACATTGATTGATTTGCATATATTGAAGGATCCTTGCATTCCTGGGAGAAACCCCACTTGATCATGGTGTAGGATCCTTTTAATGTGCTGTTGGATTCTGTTTGCTAGTATTTTGTTGAGGCTTTTTGCATCTATGTTCATCAGTGATATTGGCCTGTAGTTTTCTTTCTTTTTGACATCTTTGTCTAGTTTTGGTATCAGGGTGATGGTGGCCTTGTAGAATGAGTTTGAGAGGTTTCCTCCCTCTGCTATATTTCAGAAGAGGTTGAGAAGGATAGGTGTTAGCTCTTCTCTAAATGTTTCATACAATTCTCCTGTGAAGCTATCTGGTCCTGGACTTTTGTTTGTTGGGCGATTTTTAATCACAGTTTCAATTTCAGTGTTTGTCTGTTTATATTTTCTATTTCTTCCTGGTACAGTCTTGGACAGTTGTGCTTTTCTAAGAATTTGTCCTTTTCTTCCAGGTTGTCCATTTTATTGGCATAGAGTTGCTTGTAGTAATCTCTCATGATCCTTTGTATTTCTGCAGTGTCAGTTGTTACTTCTCCTTTTTCATTTCTAATTCTATTGATTTGAGTCTTCTTCCTTTTTTTCTTGATGAGTCTGGCTAATGGTTTATCAATTTTGTTTATCTTCTCAAAGAACCAGCTTTTAGTTTTATTGATTTTTGCTATTGTTTCCTTCATTTCTTTTTCATTTATTTCTGATCTGATCTGTATGATTTCTTTCCTTCTGCTAACATAGGGGTTTTTTTGTTCTTCTTTCTCTAATTGCTTTAGGTGTTAGGTTGGGTTGTTTATTTGATATGTTTCTTGTTTCTTGAGGTAGGATTGTATTGCTATAAACTTCCCTCTTAGAACTGCTTTTGCAGCATCCCATAGGTTTTGGGTCATGGTGTTTTCATTGTCATTGGTTTCTAGGTATTTTTTTATTTCCTCTTTGATTTCTTCAGTGATCTCTTGGTTATTTAGTAGCGTGTTGTTTAGCCTCCATTTGTTTTTATTTTTTACAGATTTTTTCCTGTAATTGATATCTAGTCTCTTAGCGTTGTGGTTGGAAAAGATACTTGGTACGATTTCAGTTTTCTTAAATTTACCAAGACTTTATTTGTGACCCAAGATATGGTCTATCCAGGAGAATGTTCTGTGAGCACTTGAGAAGAAAGTGTATTCTGTTGTTTTTGGATGAAATGTCCTATAAACGTCAATTAAGTCCATCTTGCTTAATGTGTCATTTAAAGTGTTTGTTTCCTCTACCAAATGTAAAATAAGATAGCTAGTGGAAAGCAGCTGCATGGCACAGGGAGGTCAGCTCAGTGCTTTGCGGTCATCTAGAGGGGTGGGATAAGGAGGGTGGGAAGGAGTTGCAAGAGGGAGGGGATATGGGAATATACATATGCATATAGCTGATTCACTTTGTTGCACAGCATAAAACTAACACAACATTGTAAAGCAATTGTACTCCAATAAAGATGTTAAAAAAAAAGTGTAAGAGAAAGAAAACAATAAAGCTTGTGTTTCCTTATTCATTTTCATTTTGGATGATCTGTCCATTGGTGAAAGTGGGGTGTTAATGTTTCCTACTACTATTGTGTTAATGTCGATTTCCCCTTTTAGGGCTGTTAGCATTTGCCTTGTGTATTGAGGTGCTCCTGTGTTGGGTGCATAAATATTTACAATTCTTATATCTTCTTCTTGGATTGATCCCTTGAGTATTATGTAGTGTCCTTCTTTGTCTTTTATAATAGTTTTTATTTTAAAGTCTATTTTGTCTGATATAAGAATTGCTACTCCAGCTTTCTTTTTTTTTTTTTTTTTTTTTTTTTTTTTTTTTTTTTTGTGGTACACAGGTCTCTCACTGCTGTGGCCTCTCCCGTTGCGGAGCACAGGCTCCGGACGTACAGGCTCAGTGGCCATGGCCCACAGGCCCAGCCACTCTGCGGCATGTGGGATCTTCCTGGACTGGGGCACGAACCCGTGTCCCCTGCATCGGCAGGCAGACTCTTAACCACAGTGCCACCAGGGAAGCCCTCCAGCTTTCTTTTGATCTCCATTTGCATGGAATATCTTTTTCCATGCCCTCACTTTCAGTCTGTATGTGTCCCTAGGTCTGAAGTGGGTCTCTTGTAGCGAGCATATATACGGGTCTTGTTTTTGTATCCATTCAGACAGTCTATGTCTTTTGGTGGGAGCATTTAATCCATTTACATTTAAAGTTGTTATCGATAGTTATGTTCCTATTAGCATTTTCTTAATTGTTTTGGGTTTGTTATTGTAGGTCTTTTCCTTCCCTTGTGTTTCATGCCTAGAGAAGTTCCTTTCACATTTGTTGTGAAGCTGGTTTGGTGGTGCTGAATTCTCTTAGCTTTTGCTTGTGTGTAAAGGTTTTAATTTCTTCTTCGAACCTGAATGAGATACTTGCTGGGTAAAGTAATCTTGGCTGTAGGTTTTTCCCTTTCATCACTTTAAATATGTCCTGCCACTCCCTTCTGGTTTGCAGAGTTTCTGCTGAAAGATCAGCTGCTAACCTTCTGGGAATTCCCTTGTATGTTATTTGTTGTTTTTCTCTTACTGCATTTACTATTTTTTCTTTGTATTTAATTTTTGAATAGTTTGATTAATATGTGTCTTGGCATGTTTCTCCTTGGATTTATCCTGTGTGGGTTTCTCTGCACTTGCTGGATTTGATTGAGTATTTCCTCTCGCATATTAGGGAAATTTTCAACTATAATCTCTTCAAATATTTTCTCAGTCCCTTTTTTTTCTCTTCTTCTTCTTGGACCCCTATCATTCGAATGTTGGTGCGTTTAATGTTGTCTCAGATGTCTCTGAGCCTGTCCTCGATGCTTTTCATTCTTTTTTCTTTATTCTGCTCTGCAGTAGTTATTTCCACTATTTTATCTTCCAGGTTACTTATCCGTTCTTCTGCCTCAGTTTTCCTGCTATTGATTTCTTGTAGAAAAATTTTAATTTCATTTATTGTGCTGTTCATCATTGTTTGCTCTTTAGTTCTTCTAGGTCCTTGTTAAATGTTTCTTGTATTTTCTCCATTATATTTCCAAGATTTTGAATCATCTTTACCATCATTAGTCTGAATTCTTTTGCCTATTTCCTCTTCATTTGTTAGATCTGGTGGGTTTTTACCTTGCTCCTTCATCTGCTGTGTATTTCTCTGTCTTCTCATTTTGCTTAACTTACTCTATGTGGGGTCTGTTTTTCTCAGGCTGCACGTTTGTCGTTCGCATTGTTTTTGGTGTCTGCCCCCAGTGGGTGAGGTTGGTTTAGTGACTTATGTAGGATTCCTGGTGGAGGGGACTGGTGCCTGTGCTCTGGTGGATGAGGCTGGATCTTGTCTTTTTGGTGGGCAGGACCACATCCGGTGGTGTGTTTTGGGGTGTCTGTGACCTTATTATGATTTTAGGCAGCCTCTCTGCTAGTGGGTGGGGCTGTGTTCCTGTCTTGCTAGTTGTTTGGCATAGTGTGTCCAGCACTGTAGCTTGCTGGTTGTTGAGTGGAGCTGGGTCTTAGTGTTGAGATGGAGATCTCTGGGAGAGCTTTTGCCATTTGATATTACGTGGAGTCGGGAGGTCTCTGGTGGACTGATGTCCTGAACTCGGCTCTTCCACCTCAGAGGCTTAGTCCTGACACCCGGCTAGAGCACTAAGGCCCCGTCAGCCACACGGCTCAGAAGAAAAGGGAGGAAAAAAAGAAAGGAAGAAAGGAAGGAAGGAAGGAAGGAAGGGAAAAAATGGAAAGAAAGAAAAGAAAAGAAATGATGTTATTAAAATAAAAATTAAAATATATTGTTAAAATTAAAAAATAAAGTAATTAAAAAATAAAGTAGGGCCTCCCTGGTGGCGCAGTGGTTGAGAGTCCGCCTGCCGATGCAGGGGATACGGGTTCGTGCCCCGGTCTGGGAGGATCCCATATGCTGCGGAGCGGCTGGGCCCGTGAGCCATGGCCGCTGGGCCTGCGCATCCGGAGCCTGTGCTCCGCAACGGGAGAGGCCACAACAGTGAGAGGCCCGCATACCACAAAAAAAATAAATAAATAAATAAAATAAAGTAAAGAAAGAAGAGAGCAACCAAACCAAAAAACAAATCCACCAATGATAAAAAGTGCTAAAAACTATACTTAAAAAAAAAAAAAAAAGACAGACGGAACCTTAGGACAAATGGTAAAAAGCAAAGCTATACAGGGAAAATCACACTTAGAAGCATACACATACATCCCAAGTTCCTGCAGGCATAGACTATAGATGGCCCTGGTGTTTCTGTAGCATCAAAAAAATATGATGTCTCTCTCCACACCTCAACAATAAAGGATTTTTACATATTAAAAAAACAAACAAACAAACAGAAAAAAACATACACACAAAAAGAGAAATAGGAAAAAATATATATATTTAATAAAAAAATAGGGAAAGAGCCACCAAATCAATAAACAAATCTACCAATGATAATAAGCTCTAAATACTAAACTAAGATAAACATAAAACCAGAAACAAATTAGATGCAGAAAGCAAACCCCAAGTCTATAGTTGCTCTCAAAGTCCACCTCCTCAATTTTGGGATGATTCGTTGTCTATTCAGGTTCCACAGATGCAGGGTACATCAAGTTGATTGTGGAGATTTAATCTGCTGCTCCTGTGGCTGCTGAGCGAGATTTCCCTTTCTCTTCTTTGTTCACACAGCTCCTGGGGTTCAGCTTTGGATTTGGACCCGCCTCTGCATGTAGGTCGCCTGAGGGTGTCTGTTCTTTGCTCAGACAGAACAGGGTTAAAGTAGCAGCTGATTCGGGGACCCTGGCTCACTCAGGCTGGGTGGAGCGAAGGGTACGGAATGCGGGGCGAGCCTGCAGCTATAGAGGCCGGTGTGACGTTGCACCAGCCTGAGGCGCACCGTGTGTTCTCCCGGGGAAGTTGTCCCTGGACCCTGGCAGTGGCGGGCTGCACAGGCTCCCAGGAGGGGAGGTGTGGATAGTGACCTGTGCTTGCACACAGCCTTTTTGATGGCTGCAGCAACAGCCTTAGTGTTTCATTCCCGTCTTTGCGGTCCGCGCTGATAACCACGGCTCAAGCCCATCTGGAGCTCGTTTAGGTGGTGCTCTGAATCCCCTCTCCTTGTGCACCCCGAAACAATGGTCTCATGTCTCTTAGGCAGTTCCACACTTTTTCCCGGACTCCCTCCTGGCTAGCTGTGGTGTACTAGCCCCCTTCAGGCTGTGTTCATGCAGCCAACCCCATTCCTCTCTCTGGGATCTGACCTCCGAAGCCGGAGACTCAGCTCTCATCCCCCACCCCTCCCGGCTGGTGAGCAGATAAGCCTCTCGGGCTGGTGAGTGCTGGTCGGCACCGATCCTCTGTGCAGGAATCTCTCCACTTTGCCCTCTGCACCCCTGTTGCTGCGCTCTCCTCCATGGCTCTGAAGCTTCCCCCCCAACCCCCCGCTACCCCCCGTCTCTGTCAGTGAAGGGGCTTCCTAGTTTGTGGAAACTTTTCCTTCTTCACAGCACCCTCCCAGAGGTTCAGGTCCTGTCCCTATTCTTTTGTCTCCGTTTTTTCTTTTTTCTTTTGCCCTACCCAGGTACATGGGGAGTATCTTGCCTTTTGGGAAGTCTGAGGTCTTCTGCCAGCATTCAGTAGGTGTTATGTAGGAGCTGTTCCACATGTAGATGTATTTTTGATGTATCTGTGGGGAGGAAGGTGATCTCCATGTCTTACTCCTCCGCCATCTTGAAGAGGACTACAGCAAGATTTTTTTAAGGAAAGACATAAGAAGTTTTGACTATAAGAGAAAAGATTGTTAAATTTTGGTCTATTAAAATGAAGAGATTGTTAATCAAAAGACATCTTAAAAAATGGGAATGACAAGTTACAAACTAGGAGAAGATATTCTCAGTATATGCATTTGATAATGGATCAGTATTAAGAGTATATCAAGAACTTCTGGACTTCCCTAGTGGCTCAGTGGTTAACAATCCATCTGCCAATGCAGGGGACATGGGTTCAAGCCCTGGTCCCCGAAGAGCCCACATGCTGCGGAGCAACTAAGCCTGTGCACCACAACTACTGAGCCTGCACTGTAGGGCCCGTGAGCCACAACTACTGAGCCCACATGTCACAACTACTGAAGCCTGCACACCCAAAGCCCGTGCTCCATGACAAGAGAAGCCACTGCAATGAGAAGCTTGCGCACTGCAACAAGGAGTAGCCCCCGCTCGCCACGACTAAGGAAGGCCCACGTGCAGCAACGAAGACCCAAAGCAGCCAAAGATAAAAAACGAAAAAAAACAAAACTCCTATACATGAATAAAAAAAACTACCAACAACTCAATGGAAAGATGAACAAAAGGTAGAGAAGTTTTTGCAGCGGATGAAATATTTATGACAAATTAACATGGGAAGAGATATGCTTATTAATGATTAGGGAATTATAAAGAAAATCTAATAAGATTTTTCACATATGTGCTTGGAAAACATTTTTTTTAAAAGTTAACTGTTAGCATGTGGATCTTTGGGAACCCTTATATATTGCTGTCGGAACTACAAATTGGTACTGTGCTTTGGAAAATTATTTACCTAAAATTGACTATTAATATATTTCATGACCCAGAGATTCGACTGTGACCCATGTACAACAAGAAACATCTGAATAAAGTCCTTGGAATTATTATTTTTAATAGCAGAACCCTGAAACTGTCCTATGTATTTTCAGTGGAACATTATACAGCAGTCAGAACAAATGAAGTGACATGTAGTAACATGTAATAACATGGGTGTATCCTGAAACGTAGTATAAAGTGAAAAAAGTGCATTTTTCAGGAATTCATATGATAAAAAGTTCCACACAGAACACATTAAAGTCATTGCCTTTGAGGGAGCAAATGAGAATGGGAAATGATGATATAAAATAAATGTTTTAAAATGTAAATTTATTTATATGTGTATAAGTATAGTTTAGTACAAAATGAATATATTAATATATATGCTATTAGACTATATTTTTCTGTCTTCCTCATGGCATAATTATGTGGCTCAGTTGAGATCTAGGAGAACCTTTGTGACATAATTGAAGACATTTCACAGAAAGTCCTCGAATTGCATCCCTTATACATAGAAACTGTACCTTTGAATTAACATTAACAATGAATTCTTGGAAGCCAAGGCCTTGTGTCTTCAGGAGTGGCCTCTTGATTTGTTCTTAGACTAGACCTTCTTCAGGCCTTCTCTAGTGACATGTGTTATTTGGTGACAGAATAGAAGCTGGAGGGCATGGGGATCAGAGTGATAAGTTGTAGTTTGGGGCACATCCAGGGCTGCTTATAGATGGAGAGCATTGTAATCAGGGAGGACAGGGCACAGCCCTGGGGACCCTGGAGAACCACGAGGACATTGACACTGTGAATGGAGGAGAAGAGGGAATCTTATTTTCCATTACCTTTTGTATTGCTTTACTATGAATCAACGAAAAATACACTGGGAAAGGGATATAGGTAGGAAGGGGATAAGGATAGAACAATGCGAGAATATGAAGAAGTAATTTTCATGTTTCCAGTAAGCTTTCATGAGATTCACACCCTCACTAGGAACCCCACCTGTTTTTACTTCCTCTTTTAGAATGCAAAGTGTGCATTCCCTCTCTTTTCTCACTTCCATTACCTCTTTCTGTAGGTCATGTTATGTGATGTCCAGATCTCTTAGGGGGTACTTTGGCTCTCCCATGATTGCTGTTTCCAAGCTCAAGACTTTCAGGTTTCTACCAGAGTCCACAAGCAACACCATCCAGGTGTAATGATTACAAGGAAGAGCCAGAGACATGGATTTGCTGCCATGTGTGTTAGCTTCCCTTCTCCCAGAGTCTCTCCCTGCGTACCCTGGAGTTTTTCATCGTGACGGGATCCAATCCAGGGACCTTCAGTGGCAATTGCTCCTGGAGTGGGTGTCTGGCAGGCACTGAGAATGCCTGTATTTGGAGTGGAGTTGGCTATTGTAATACTTAGTGAATGGAATTTCATTAGGTCCTTATCTGTGTGCAGTGAGGAAAAGAGGTCCTTTTACACAGTGCTTGTAATGGAGTGGAAAATTGCATTTCCCCCTCGCCCGAACAGTGCCATTAGTGGGGAGGCAGACTGTCTGCAGAGAGCGGGAAGCCACCTCGGGCAGTGAAGGGCTGACAGCCCAAATGATGGCAGTGCCAAGAGACCCGGAAGATATTAAAATAAAAACAGGTTGTGTTGTTCTTCTTGTCCTGTAGCAGTTCTTCCCTGCAACGCAGGGATTGATTGGATTTGAAGCACTGAGAAAAACATGTTAAGTAAGAAATGGTTTAAATAAAGTTGTTTGAGGTTGAAACTTTCCCCCAGGCGTGGAGTGGAATGTAGTTAGCTGCCTACAACTTATAGATATCCAAGAGGCAGTATGTTTTTGAGCCAGGCAGGTACACAGGGGACTTGAAAAGTGTAATGTACAATTGAGGTCTCCTCTTTGGTCATCCAGGTGGATTCCAGCCCCACTGGGCGGGGTGGGGGTGGACACTGGCATGGCCAGTCAATGGATTCAAGTCCCCATTTTTATTTTCCCTGGGTTCTGAGAATTGAGGGTGAGAAGAGCTGCGAGGAATAGTGCTAAAAACAACAAGGAAATCCACTCAGCTCAGGGAAATACTTGTTCCTACACTGGGAGAGAGTTTCTTTCTCTCTTTCTTTTTTAAATTTTGATTGGAGTATAGTTGATTTACAATGTTGCATTAGTTTCAGGTGTACAGCAAAGTCAATCAGTTATATATACATACATATATCTTTTTAAAATTCTTTTCCCATATAGGTCATTACAGAGTATTGAGTAGAGTTCCCTGCGCTATACAGTAGGTTCTTATTAGTTTTCTGTTTTATACATAGTAGTGTGTAAACGTCAATCCCAATTTCCCAATTTATCCCTCCCCCCCCTTATCTCCTGGTAACCATAAATTTGTTTTCTACATCTGTGACTCTACTTCTGTCTTATAAATACGTTCATTTGTTTCTTTCTATGAGGATTGGTGTTAGACACAGTCCCAGGGGAGTTGCCAGTGTGAGACTGGACAGGAGCACAACCTGTCCCAGGACAAAGAGAAGACAGAGCCTATGCAGATCCTGGGCCGTGGTGAACCCCAAATACAAAGAGGCGCATACCAGGAGCCTTGGGAGGAACTGGGAGTGTGAAAGCCCTTTGTGAACGTGCCAGGGCACTGGGAAAGTAGAAGTAGAAAGAGACCCCTTAAAGTGGAATCAATAAACCATTAAGATATCTGATATTTGAACTGCACAAGACCTCCAGAATTATTGAGTCCAACCGCTTCTTAGAAGGATGAGGAATTTCTTTGTCATGAGGCATAAATATCAAAGCAGAGTCCCCCCTCACGCCCCTCCCACCACCATATACTCTCTGAATCCCTTCAAAGTCTTTCCTCTGTTTACTTGTCCACTCTTCACTCTGGCCCCATCCTCCTTCATTTCCTCTCTTGGGGAATTCTCTTGGGTATCTGTTGACCTTAGCCTCATGCTTTTGCCTATCAGACAATGAAGGTTTGGGGGGATCAGCTTCCTGCCAACCATTCTGTCCCCTTACATGTCTGTCCTCTGCTGTCCCTTATGTGTATGTAAGTCAGAGTTTGGAGGACATGGCCTGTGCACGAGTAGGGCCACCTCAGCCTTACAGAGGTTGCTGAGCCCTGTCCTAGGACACTGTCATGTGTAAATTTCAAAAATTAAAAAAAAAAAAGACTCACACAGATATTCTATGAACGCATTTATCATAAGTTTAAATTATTAATATATTTAAGTCAGTTATGAGGGTACTAGTAATATGGTAGAGGTGGGTCCAGCAGCCTTTGTAGAGCTGGGTATTTATAGGTACTCAGGAGAAAAAAAAAAGAATATTAAATGAGGATTTTTAGGTAAGATACAAAACTGACCAATGCCCTATAAAGCAATAAGATCCTAACCCTGGAGGACCTTTTTTTTTTTTTTTTAACTGCATGAAAATCTACAATTTAACATGTGATTTCACTGTGTCTGGGCTGTCATCAAGTAGGGAGCAGTAACTCTAAGCATCAGTATAATCTCCTGAGGAATTAAATAATCCTTGAGAGGACCTGTCAAACAGTGCCACAGCATGCCATGGAAAGGATCTTCTGTCCTTCCCTGTCCCCCGGGAAAACTTATTTCCAAGTTTTGGATACTTTTTCTTGACAACCTAATCCCAACTTTTAAATCTGTACTGCTTTGAAATGCACCAGTATTTGGTGTACCTGGTACTGATAAGACTCTACCATGGAGTAAAGTCCCAACTAGTACGTTAAGTTTCCACCAGTAAATTTAACTTTTAACACATGTATTGAGTTGTCTGTATGTGCTAGGCATCATGCCAGACTTTCATGTACACTGGTGAATAAAACAAACAAGGCTGTGAGGTTCAAGATAAGTGAAATACGTGTGCTGATGGAAAAGAATTATAGAAAGCCCATCACATGCCTCTGCCTGGTGTCTGAGCCACAGGATGGGTGTGGATTCCTCAGGCCTTTGCCTGGATTCCTTCACATAAGCAAGAGCTGATTATGTTCTATCAAACTCTGTGAGAAGTAAATAGCAAAAAGGAATTTGGGGTGTCTGTGGGGATGTGACTTTGCTTACTGTGTGCCCTCTTAGATTTAGTCTATCCAATGAGTGAACTCAGTAAGTGTATCAGTAACGTTAAAAAAACAAAATTAAAAATAAAATGCGGGGCTTTCCTGGTGGCACAGTGGTTAAGAATCCACCTGCCAATGCAGGAGACACTGGGGTTAGAGCCCTGGTCCGGGAAGATCCCATATGCCACGGAGCAACTAAGCCCGTGCACCACAACTACTGAGCTCGCGAGCCACAACTACTGAAGCCCGTGCACCTAGAGCCTGTGCTCCACAACAAGAGAAGCCACTGTAATGAGAGGCCCGCGCACTGCAACGAAGAGTAGACCCCACTCGCCACAACTAAAGAAAGCCCATGCGCAGCAACGAAGACCCAAGGCAGCCAAAAATAAATAAATTAATTAATTTAAAAAAAAAGAATGCATACTCTATGAGTACATTAAAAAAATGCAACTGAGTAAATTTTAAAGATCTTATTGGTTTCATTGAGTCGTTCAAGAATCAGGCAGTGTTGAAGCTAACAGATAGAAAGGAGCTCTGAGGAGCTCTGCAAAATGCGAGACTTCTCTGGTCAGAAGGGAGCAGAAACAAGGAAGTTACGCTAGGAAAAAACAAGAAGAGATTTATTATTGCAAGTTTACTCTCTTTTAGGAATGGCTGCGGTCTATCAGGCAGATTACCTAACTCATGCTGATCAGGTGGTTCCTGACTGACATTTAGGATTACATTTCTGGGAGAGCCGAACTTGTGATTAAGTTGTCTCACTTTGGTGACATGAGGCTTAGCATACATGACTCCATTTTGGGCCTGTTTTGTTTTTAACAGTAAAATACACTGAATCACTGGCCTTGGATCTTTTAAATTTGCTTGTCTATCTGTTTATTTAAAGATATAGATAATAATTCTAAATCTATCCCTACACAAGAGTCTTAGAATAAAGTATATAGTTTCTCAGTGTTCTCCCTCCTTCCCTCCTCCACCAATGTGATTGACAGCTGGCTCCATTGACAGGGGCACACTGTACCAACTGATATTTTCCTTTAGTAGGGGTCTTGCTTCCACTGCAGATCTTCAGGCTTTGGAAGGCAGGGTAGGCAGTTGTTCATTTCCCAAGGCCCAGAATGTTTTAAGGTGATTTTTGTTTCTCAAGAAGCTCTTGGCCTGTGCTTTAACTTTACACTGATGTGTTCTTGAAAAGTGGTATATAAACTGATTTTTTTAATCAAATCTGAATGGCTATGTTATATTTTCAGAATTCCTTTACTTTCATTGCTGATTGATCTTTAATTGGCAGAGGTTTCTAAGCCTTTAATTCTAAATTTCTCTGCTACTTCTTACCTCTCACATAGTCAAGTCCTGCTCTGTTCATCCTAATACATGTTTATTGGTTATGATTTAAAAAATTCCTTTATAATGTGAAAAAAGTCTGTTTTCTCTACCTTATCAATTTAAACCTTGCGAATCTGTATTTCTCTTATTACATATGTTTGCTGATATCATTAGTTATTCCATAATAATAAAAATCCATTATAACAATATTAAAAAAAAAAAAGAAGCTCTTGGCCAAATTACAAAGCTATCGTTGTAAACAACGGAATTTCTTCTTTGAGATTGTCGCCAAGGAGGAGTGGTTAAATTAGAGTGCCAGCCAAGGAATCCCTGGGCATATCTTCCATTCTCCTAGGAAGACATAATAATAGCTCCTTGAGAAAGGGAGAGTGGTTGGCTTTACAGTCTATCAGCATATACAGTATTTCAGTTAAACACTGGCCAAGCATAAGACACTGTTAGGCCATGAGAGGTGTACGAGAGGTAATTAGAGGTATAGAGAGACATAGATGGTTGAAGAGACAAGAGATAGCCAACATAGCTCCCTATGGAAAAACGTGTGCTGAATGCCAAGTGCTTGCGCGGGCGCCCAGCGCTCCAGGACTTCGGTCAGTGTAGACTGTGGAGGGCAGGAAAGGTTCTTACTGGAAAATGTTAGTCATGATTGAATCCATGAAAGATAAACACCATCCAGATTAAAGTAGGCAGAAAGGGTTGAGCATTCTAAGGCGGGTGGAGAGAGGAAGCAGAGCTTTGGACAGTCATGTACCAGGTCTGTCTTTGTAGGTGGAGGAGGGGGTGTCACCCAGGCTGGGCTCAGGATTTTGTGGAGCTCCTCTTTGGTAGCTGCTCTACAGGTAGCCAAACTGGGATGCCCTGTGTCATTACTATTGACTTGCATGTCCGTCAGTGGCCAGTCTTACAGCTCCCAGTTTTAGGTTGTTTGTTCTGGGTCTACTCTAACCCACAGAGTTTGAGTTACCTCAGTAAGCAACACCAAATAGAAGCAGGGAACTTGCCCCTTTCAAAATAGATGAAATGTTTCCGATTAATGCAGTTGTTGCCAAACAGGGTTAAAGCTTGTATCAGAGATTAAGCTGTTATAGCAGTTTTTGAATCAAATCCTAAATATGGCATCCCTCACATGAGGTAATTGTATGTCTGTATGTAAATTCTTGGAGAATATACTTATTTGGATATAATTACAACTATAGTTTTTGAAAAAAACATAGAAATCTGGAAAAAATGAGTAAACACAATTAATTAGATGAGATATTTATCCTAGGCTTTAATTAGAAAGATTACTAAGAGAAGCTATGAAAATCTCAAAACAACTGGACTGATTTTATTTTTCACTGTTAAGAGGGCCCCAAAAAATGCATGAGTAAAATAAATATATATTTGGGGATGACACCATCTTGGCATTTCTAGGCATTCTTTTCTAAATATATTCTTTATCTGAGCTGTCTTGCAATACTTTTAATATAATTAAAAGCACATAATGAGTGCCAGAGTTGTCAATTTCAACAACAAAGTGCTGAAATTTGCAGTGAAACTGAGAGATCCATCTCCCACACATTGTAATGAATAGGTTCATAAAAGGAAAATAGTTTAATTACATTTTAGTTCATGGATTGTTAATAGGCTGGAGTATCTAAATTGAATAATGTGATTCTGGTAATAATTATGTGTAAATGAACTTGTTTAAATGATATTTTACAGCTTCTTTATAAAATTACAGCTAGAGGCAATCCAGTGATAGACAGACAAAGGCCATGCAAAAATTATCATAAACTATTAGCTTGTTTGCAAAGGGTTTTATGTTAATCTTTTAGTACTTAAAGCAATCTGCAATTAACATATCATGGGGAACTGCCTCCCAGCAAAGGCATGCAAATTGAAGTGCTTAGATAAAAAGCCACTCACGTTGGGGGGGAGTGGGATTGGGGTGGGGGGAAGAGAAAGGAAAAAAAAAGAAAAAAGAAAGGGTGGCAGAGTACTCAGAGGGTGCTGGTTTTATATTTGAGATTAAGGAGGTGTAATGATTGTGTTATCTAACTATGGCTGTAATTAAAGCTTTTCTCCTGCAGACATGACAATAGATACCGCATTGATTTCGGTGTTTTAATTGTGAAAGTCATTTTATTTCAAGGCAGAAGATATGAATAGCCTGAATCAAAGGGCTAGAAGATTGCTTTGTTGATAGTACTTGTTCAACAGCTGCCTAGCTGCTTAATACACAAGTGTGGAGAATGCAGAGAGACCCAGGGAGGTGCTGGGTATTGTAATTCTCCTGCTGGTTTCCTTTCCTTTTATGAAAAAGGCAAGGATCTGGGTACTGATTGTAAACAAACAGCCTTTTCATACCTCACTGATGTTTTTTCTCCCCAACTTCGCAGAACAAAAGAAGTCATAAAGGGCCTTGAACTAATTTTACTACTGCTCTTTTAAGCTACAGAAGTTTATGCAAAGTAATAAAACCATTCTTGCTAGTCGAGATATCACCCCTCTAATGGAGAACAAAAGTCTCTAAATGGCTGCTCTAGTTATTATCACAAATAGCCTTATGACAGAAACAGTTTGTTGGGGAGAGATTGGATTATTTACATTGAAGACATATCCACAAAATCTCACACACAGTTAGTCTGAGATTAGGACTTTCTTATCAGTTTCTATATACAAACTGCAGGCAGGAAATTAAGCAAAGGGAAAAACATATACAATCCCAGAGCAAAGAGGATTCTAAAGGGAATTCTAGTAAAATGAAGATGATGTGGACTTTTTCAAAGTAGCTCATTTTTGTATATTTCCTCTATAACAGTTTAAGGTAAATAGAGGTGAAACCCAATGATTTATAATTATTTCATTATTCTGTTGATTTATCTCTTCTTTGTGGAGTGAAATATTGAATGACGTATTTCATAGGGTCTGAATAATAATAGATTTTGTTTGGAGGAAGTTTGTCCCTGTACGTGATATAGTTCAAAATAACCAGATACCAATCAATATATTTTAAACCTAACAATAATATCAATAATCATTAACTGAGTGCTGCACTAACCTTTTTTTTTTTTTTTTTTGTATATTACTAATCTCTACAACAACCCCAGAGAAGCTGATGGAATGATCCTCACTTTATAAAGGAAGAAACTTAGGCTCAGAGAGGCCAGGAAAGTTGCTCAAAGTCACATAGCCAGTTAGGGACAGATATAAACTAGAACCCAGGAAATCTGGCTCTAGAACCTGCAGGTTTAACCAACTGCATGAACAAGACTTAAGCCAGAGAACAGATAACAGGTATCAGCAGCGTGGATTGCAAATAACCACTTGTGGAATCATAGCTGGAAGGATTGGAGACCCTTCCAGGGTCCTTAACCTTTTTGGTGCCTGGATCCCTTTGACAGTCTAGTAAAAATCCATGGACCCCTTCTCACACTAATGATTTTTAAATGCACAAAATCAAATATGTGGGATTATGAAGCAAACTAAGTATAGTGAAATATTGTTGTCAAAATATTTAAAAATCAAGTTTATGACAGTAATTTATCTGCTTCCTTATTAACACACATAACGAGATCCAAAAGCAGGTCTAAAAGCTACAGTAATTTCATAGCAGTGGTGAATGTAAATAGTATTTCAGATGTCTTCAGTGATGTGACATGAAAATATCTTATTGATGATATTTTGGTGCCTATATTTATAATCAAAGAAAATGTTAAAGTTCCCTTAGAAGTTATTTCCATTAACTTTCATGTCTTTTTATATAATACAAATTATATATTATATCAATACTTACATAAATATATTTTTATATATAAAATAATTTCTTTCCCGTCAAAGTTGATAGACCCCTGAATTCTATAGGTGTCAAAGGCTCAGGCTTAGGATACTTTTGGTTTTACACATGAGGAAACTGAGGCCTAGAGAAGGAATGAGTTTTCCAAGGTTATTAGTAATTGGTGGTAAGATGTGGATTAGAACTGATTATACTTTGAAAATTTAAGGAAACTTAGAATACTGTTTGTTGTTTTTTTTCCCCCCCTCTCCTCTGACTCTGGTAGGTTTCTCTTACATGCTCTTAGCATGTTGAAACTTTGTCTTTGCAATGTTGTCATTTTCAAAGTGGGAACACCGGGCGTTGCCTTAGCCTCTTAGTCATCCATTGGCTGTGATGAATGTCTGGTGCGGCTGCCAGTGGGCAGGGCTGGGTGGAGCCCAGAGAGCCGAGCCACAGGGCCTCCGGGGGAGACAGCCTGGGATGCCAACGTAAATTTGAAAACTTTCTAAGAGAGCAAGAATGCATACTTACTGTACATCTCTATTTATAAATTCAGGCCATTATACCAAGATACCTTAGACTGGATGGCTTAAACAACAGAATTTTTTTCTCACAGTTCTGGCAGCAGGAAGTCCAATATCAGGGTGCCAGTGTGGTCCAGTTCTGGTTGTGGACCAAAAAATGTTGCCTGCCATTTCAGTAAACAAAGAATGTTGCCTGCTATTACTGTAAACGAGGAAGGTAGCCATCATCAAGCCATCAGCTCCTGCAGCTGCCCCTGATGGTGTGCCCTGAGGGGAATTCAGGATGGAGAAAAAGAGAATACAGGCCCAAGATTGTTAAGATGCATATCAAAGGACTAATTTCAGTGAGCCCAGATTCTTGCATCTTCCCATACGTAGAAAGGCACTAAAATTATTAACTTGGGATACCTGTTTTTTGTGATTAGCAGCAATCTTTTGATGTTCTACTACTTTTTTTTTTTTTTTTGCGGTATGTGGGCCTCTCACTGTTGTGGCCTCTCCCGTTGCAGAGCACAGGCTCCGGACGCGCAGGCTCAACGGCCATGGCTCACGGGCCCAGCCGCTCTGCGGCATGTGGGATCTTCCCAGACCGGGGCACGAACCTGTGTCCCCTGCATCGGCAGGCGGACTCTCAACCACTGCGCCACCAGGGAAGCCTACTACATTTTTTTAAAGTGTTTTCAGCCATTCTCTAATGTGGTTTTTATTTATTTATTTATTTTTGCTGTGTTGGGTCTTCATTTCTGTGCAAGGGCTTTCTCCAGTTGCAGCAAGCAGGGGCCACTCTTCATCGCGGTGCACGGGCCTCTCACTATCGCGGCCTCTCTTGTTGCGGAGCACAGGCTCCAGATGCACAGGCTCAGTAATTGTGGCTCACGGGCCCAGTTGCTCCACGGCATGTGGGATCTTCCCAGACCAGGGCTCGAACCCGTGTCCCCTGCATTAGCAGGCAGATTCTCAACCACTGTGCCACCAGGGAAGCCCCTACTACATTTTTTATTTCCTGGCTCCCCCCTTACCCCTTTGGAACAGTTCCTCAGAGCTATCTGAGAGCCTGTCTCCTGGGCTGTAGTCCTCAGTAAGGTCCCCAGATAAAACATAGTTCACAACTTTTAAGTTGTGCATTTTTTTTTTCCATCAACATGGTGGGAATTCTCTTCCCGGATTCCTCACATGGTGGAGAGAGAAAAGCAAGGCGTCTGGTCTCTTATAGGAACACTAACAGCAGTCCTGAGAGCTCCACCCCATGACCTGATTACCTCCTAAAAGCCCCGTGTCCACATACTATCACACTGGGGTTAGGCTTTCACATATGAATCTGGAAGAGACATAAACATTCAGTTGATAACTACATCTACTCTATGCATGGCCTTGAAGTTAATACTTGGAGAGGCCTAGCTAGCAGTCTCTATCCTCAATCTAGAGAAGAGAAAGCTCATGGTGAGCCAGCAGCCAAGTTGGAATCCATCTGTGTCCTCACAGCCTTTTGAGGCCGGCACGTTGGTCCCCATTTTACGTACTATAGGGAACTGAGGCTCCAAGATGTTCAGCAAGATGACCAAGCTCATTAAGTGACAGCACCAGGAAGTTAACTGTGTCTGTTGCTTCTAATGCTCATTTTTGTTCCCATACCCTACATTGAAGGGATAAGTACCACTAGTCTCCCCACCCAGGTGCCTTTTAAACAGGTATGTATTGCAAACCGGTTATGTACATAACACTGCCCCAGGTAGGCATGGAGGAGGGCAAGGAGGAGGGTAGAGAGAAATATATAAGGATATCCTTATCCTTGAGCTTACTTTCCTAACTCTCCTATTGGACAAATAAAGTCAGCAGAAAGGAAACCCACAGAAAATGTTCAGTGACAAACATGTACAACACCAACAACATATTAGTAATGGTGATGATGGTGGCTAACATTTTTTTGCAAGCAAGCTGTTTTAAGCATTTTCCATAAGTTATTTCATCTGACCACACATCAAGAAGTATGTGTAGCGGCAATGCCGCCCTAATAGTACTTACACTTGGCAAGAAGGACTCTGCCAAGACCCGCACATGTCATAAACACGGACACACAGAGGTGTCCGTTTCCCTGGTTGATTTTGTAATAACACTTATGGTGGTCTTGGTCCTGAACTGAACAAACAGGTGTTACAGGAGAGGAGGGGTGAGCTCCACCAACCAGGTCAACACTCCAGGGGTCTCGGTAGGAATGTTTTCCTCCCTGACGTGTCACTCTGCTGACACAGAAGTTTTAGGCAGTTCTAAGCAGTTCTCAAAATGACACACCCTGAGCAAAGGGAGTCTGGTTCACTCCCTAGATAGTCACTTTGGGGGATTTGGGTGGCCGATTTTCAACAAAAGCAGCTGCTCACTTGGGTTTCAGGGCAAAGGCAATGATTTTTTCTTCTCTCTTCTAATCTCAGCCCAAATCTCATGTTGTTGTGTCCTGTGTACTTCACTAAGCTTCTCTAATGGATGAGGACCATTTTCCCCTTAAATGAAATCACCATGTCATTATCTCAACTAAAAAAAATTAACAGTGATTCCATTGTATTTTCTAATACCCAGTCCATATTCTGATTCTCCCAGTTGTCTCAAAAATAACTTTTTTGCTTTGAGTTTGCTTGAATCAGAATCCAAACAAGGTTTACACACTGTATTTGGTTGCTCTAACTCTTTGATCTCTATTAGATTCTAAAAGTTTCCCTTCTCTTCTTTTCCATCCTCTCTGTCTCTCTCTCTCTGTCTCTCTGTCTCTCTGTCTCTCTCTCTCTCTCTCTCTGTCTCTCTCTCTCTCAGTCTTTGTGCATTAGGATTTTTGAGGAATGGAATCATTTGTCCTTGGGAACAAACCACTTTGCTTCTGTCTGGTTGCTTCCTTGCCGTGTCGTTTAACCTGATCTTCTATCCTGTGTACCTCCTTTAACCTAGTGTACCCCAAGGGATTGCTTAGATTCAAGTGCATGTTTTTGCATGTGATGCTGTACACTTCCTATTGTGTCACATCATCAGACACATAATTCATATCTGATCAATAGGTTCAGATAGTTTCAGCCAGCTTCTTTCATTTTAAAGTTCCCAATCAACCTTTCACCTAATGTTTGAGCATCTTTCCATGATGGTGACATAGGTCCATTATTTCATTACAGGTTGTGGAATGGTAATTTTCAAATTATGTCATCCCTTTTGTATATATCATCTGGAATTCTTCTATGGAGATGAATTTTACTCTGTATAGCAATGGTTTTAAAATTTGTTTTTTTCCAGCATCAGGAAACTTAGTTTAAACATCCCGTGTGAGAACTGAAAATCCGAAACATGAACACAGAGTAGTGTGGGATGAAGTGGAAGTGGATTGCTGGGTGACCCCTACAGTCATTGGCTTGCCTTCATCCTCTACACTTGTGGCAGAGGAGCCCTTGTGCTCTGGACAGCACAGTTGGGGGATACCCTGGTGAATAACACTGCCACCTCCCTGCCCTCATCAGGCTTCTAGTGTGGTGTTTGGAGGAACGAAGTGTGTGCCCCCACTACCAGGGAGGCTTGCCACTCCCCAGCTCTGTAACTTTGGGACTGTTAGCCTCGATCAGCCTTGTTTCCTCATCTATGAAGTAGGAATAAGAGTCCTAACTTCATAAGATAGTTGTGAAAATTCCATGTGCTTATGCCTGTAACATGCTCAGTGTAGAACCTACTGTCTAGCAATGCTCAGAAATGTTACCGTGGAGGGAGTTGAGGAAGATGGCGGAAGAGTAAGATGTGGAGATCACCCTCCTCCCCACAGATACATCAGAAGTACATCTACACGTGGAACTGCTCCTACAGAACACCTACTGAACGCTGGCAGAAGACCTCAGACCTCCCAAAAGGCAAGAAACTCCCCCACGTACCTGGGTAGGGCAAAAGAAAAAAGAAAAAACAGAAATGTTACCTTGATTCTTTTTACTGTAGTCAATCTTTGTACTGGCTTTTTAGGGCTGCCATAGCAAAGTACCACAAAGTGGGTGGCTTAAAACAACAGGGAAGTATTCTGTTGCAATTCTGGAAGCTAGAAGTGTGAAATCAAAGTGTAAGCAGGGCCACGGTCCCTCTAACACTCTGGGTAGAATCCTTTGCCCCTTCCTATAACTTCTGGTGGTAGCTGGGAAGTCTTGTTTTCACTTCACTTATAGATGCATCATGCCTAGCTCTCCTTCCTGTGGGTCTCTTCACATGGCTTCCTCTCTGTGTTCTCACATCGTCTTTTTATAATGACACCAGTTGTATTGGGTTAAGGGTTCACCCTACTCCGTCATAACCTCATCTTTATTTATTTATTTATTTACTTACTTACTTACGGCTGTGTTGGGTCTTTGTTGCTGTGTGCGGACTTTGTCTAATTGCATTGAGCGGGGGCTACTCTTGGCTGCGGTACGCGGGCTTCTTATTGTGGTGGCTTCTCTTGTTGCAGAGCACGGGCTCTAGGCATGTGGGCTTCAGTAGTTGTCGCTCGTGGGCTCTAGAGCTCAGACTCAGTAGTTGTGGTGCACAGGCTTAGTTGCTCCGCGGCATGTAGGATCTTCCCAGACCAGGGCTCAAACCTGTGTCCCCTGCATTGGCAGGCAGATTCTTAACCACTGCGCCACCAGGGAAGTCCCTATCATAACCTCATCTTAACTAATTACATCTGTAACCACCCTGTTTCCAAATAAGCTCCCATTCTGAAGGACAGGGGTTTAGGACTTCATACCTTTCGGAGGGGATACAATTTAACCCCTAACAATTATGTAACCATTGAATACAAAGTCCTGCATCTTAATATGTTCAAGGGTTTCTTCTCCTTTACTGTTTGATAAGACAGAGTTCACTTTTCTTGCATTTTATGCCTTTCTGCTAGGTTTCTTTCGGCTATGTGATGCTGTGTAACGCAGGGTAAAGATAAGATGAGCAATTCTTCCACATTTAGATCCAGAGAAGACAAGTGAATAAGTCACTTTCCACCTCCACAGACAGGGTGGGAGCAGAAAACGACAGCCAGAACGTCTCCTGTAAACAACAGAGGAGAAAAGCCGCTTTAGTGAGCCTTGCACATCTCAGCACTCCCAGCCCAGCACTGTCCTGGCAGGCGCCCAGTGGTTCTCCTCTGCATATCAGGACAAGCCTTGGAGCGAACTGTTTATTTATCAATTCTTAATTGAGTTGATGTTTACTCATGATTACGAGCAGATGATTAATTTATTGCAGAGTTCCAGGAGTCAGCTAGTGAGGAGATCATTATAAAGAGAGGTTATAATAGAGTTCTCTGCACTTGTGGGTCTGGTAATAAAAGATTGACTGATATAATTAGATGGGGCTTGGTAACAAATACTATTACATTATGTCTGAATCTTATTTGAATGTATTGGCCTTTTATCTTAAACTTATTAGAGGGTGGCTATAGGTTAAGTTGACACCTGATAGCTCTTTTACTCCTACAAAAGGAGGGCTGAACTTTATAAAAGAGTCAGTTGTTTTGATGTTTAGAGGCAATGGCAAGGTATCTCTCCTTGAGGGGGCAGCTCTCCTTCTTGTTTCCTAGAACCGTGGCAGGATTGAGGGGAGCTTACATTTCAACACTGTCACTAACTTTCTGGTTAATTCTGGGCAGTTGAAAGGCTGTGTTCTTGCTATACCGTGGCTGTGGCTACCTTGGCATCTTTATCTTGGCCAAAGCCATCCTTGGCAAAACAGATAAAGGAAAAGACAGGAAATAACATGGCAGTGTGATGAGAAAATGGGCTATAGGTGAGCAAGGCTTGAATTTAAAACCCAGATGTAGTGGGTTGAGTGGTCGTGCCCCCGCCCCCCAGAAAAAAGATATATCCTCATTCTAACCCAAGGAAACGGAATCTGACCTAATTTGGAAAAAGGGTCTTTGCAGACATGATTAAAGATCTTGAGATGAGATCATCCTGGATTATCCCAGTGGGTTCTAAATTCAGTGACAAGCAACCTTACAGGAGACACATGGAGGAAAGATAGGAGCACAGGCCTGCTGACACCTTGATTTCAGACTTCTGCCCTGCAGAACCATGAGAGAATACATTTCCATTGTTTAAGTCACCAAGTTCATGGTAATTTGGCATAACAGCCCTAGGAAACTAACACATCAGCTATCCAACCAGTTCCTTGTATGCCTTTGGACCAGTGTCTTAATCTTTCTAAGCCTCCGTTTTCTCACCTATACAATTTTGCTTGTTATACTCATCTCTCAGCATTGTGTGGGCCAAACACAATAAGCTACAAGAACTCGCCCAACCTGGTACCTGGTATGTGATAGGCAGCCAGTACATATCAGATTCCTTCTCTGTCATATCGCACCCCTTTCTGTACATGACATTCTAACTTAACATCTCTTTCATCTTCTCCTCCTCCTAAAGCGTCTGCTAAACCAACAGCCCTCCCCTGAAGAATGTTCTATTCTTCGGGAGCCGCTCTTATGACTGTCAGATTAGAGGAGAAAGCACGGTACAGCTGGTATTCTTAAGGCAGTTGGGTGAGAGCCATGTAGATATAAAATTTTTTTAGAAAATGCAATCAATGAACGCAGCTCTGTAGTAGAGCAGCTGAAGTCCATACTGGAGTCCCAGTGTGGCAGGCCAGCTGGGGTCTGTTTCCTTCACATGAACGGGGGTCTCAGGGCACATTCTGAGCTCTGCAGAACAGACAGCACACGGGAGAGGAGTGCAGACCATACTCTGTGCTGCACAAAGAAGCTGATGCAAATGGTTTTTGCTGGATGCATTCAGTTCATTGATTTTAGATCTAGACTGATCACATCCCACCAAATATAGGCTGGAGAAGTCAGTGTTGGAATTTAGAGCATGATGGACTTGAATAAATGTTTTTAGAGGCACGTGTTCTTCTGAAGCATCGGAGGATGAAAAATTTAAAAGAGCACAGGTCTAGATTTCACTTCTGCCCGTGATGAGTTACAGGACCTTGGACCAGCCATTCAGCTTCTCTGTGGCTCCATCTTCATGGTGAGGTTGTGGGGACAGCTCATCTCAGCACTAACATTCTATAGTTTCATGAAAACTCAGGGTCAGGCTGCCCCAGAACCCATATCTTTTGTCTGGCACACTGGCTAAGGATAGTAGAATTGCAAGAAGGCAACAAGGGAGGAAAATTTTAGAGAAAAATACAGGGTGTTCTTGTATATTCCATCCAGAACCTCCACAGTCATCAGGGGAGAACAGGAGATTTCCTAAAGGCTTGGAGACCTCTACCCCCTGGTTCTGTTGAGGAGCCTGTGTTGATGACCGTTTTGCCATCTCTAAATGGCACTGAGAAAACACTGCCTGGGTGCTAAGTGGGCAGGAGAGTTCCTGGGGATGTGACCCTGTTGTGAGGTCAATGGTGTTTGCCTTTTCTGTCGGGGCGGTTTTCTCATGCTTCTCCAGTCTGATCAGTTTATTAATGGTGAGTGGGAAGGAAAGGGAAGGAGATAAGCATTTATTGAGTGCCCAGGATGAGCCCCCCACTATGAAGGGTCTGTCTTCATAGCCACCTTATGAGGCAAAAACTTTATCCCATTTTATACCTTATAAACCTGAGGCAAGGAGATGCTTGGTACGTTGGCCAAGTCACTGATTATTAAGAGCAAGATTGAACACATATCTATCTTAGAGCCTGTGCTTTCTTCACTAAGGGCATCCTACCCGTGTGATGTTAGGCCCCAGCCACTGGCCCTACCTCTGGGTGTGTATTGTATACAAGGCACTGGGCTAATGTGGGGTGGTAGTGGGGGTGGAGGAGAATGGGGGTAAAGAAATATAAAAAATATGTATCATCCTTGCTCTTGACCTTCTTACTTAATTAGACAAAGAAAGAGACCATAAAGGGAATGTATAAGACAAGTTAACAATTTTATATTATCAACAGCGTAATAGTTAGAGACATGATGATAGCAGCTAACATTATTGCACAGTTACTATGTGCCATATACTAAAGATTCTACAAGGATTTTCTCACTGAATCATCACCACCACAACCCTATGTCAGTTTTTTACAGATGAGGAAGCTGAGGCATAGAGAGATTCAGAAACTTGACCAAAGTCCACAGTGTTTGGATTTCCAGTGATGGAGCCATGATTCAAGTCCTTCCTTGCTTTCCCGCTAATATTATTACTCACCAAGCAGAGGAGTTGAAGGCCCACTTAAGACTCACTGGTAGGAGAGATGAGTTTGGTCTGAAGTGATCCTGATGGGCTGCATGGAGGAAATGGGACTCAAAAGGACTATTTGGAAGCAGCCTTATGTCATATTAAAGGACACATTCCTAATGATGCACTTTCCTACCAGCTTAGAGTAGGACCTTGCAATAGCTGCGGGCTTTTCCAGCTCCTCTAATCGCATACATGGTAGCAAACAACCCGTTTTCTTTTTTGAATTCTAACCTGAGAACTGCCTCTGAAACGAAGGGATAGAAAGCAGATATTTTCAGAACATGTCTCCTGTGAAGGAAACAGTGCTTGGAACCAGGGGCCCAGAGAAAGTCATGCTAATCCATAGCTGATTGTGAGACAGTGATAACATCTTAGAGTGTCAGGTCTTGTAGCCTTTCCAGAAGCACAGATAGGAGCGAGTGTGGCAGAATTATGGGCCTGGATCAGTCCAAATGGCATTACTTATGTAAAAGCAAGAGCCTTGTCAATTGCAATCCCCCTTTAAGGGGTGTGTGAGATAGAAACAAGATGGTTTGAAGGAAGAGACCAGTGGCTGTGCTCTGCTTTTTGCATTGCAAGCCCCCCCATAACTCCATGATGAGATGGGTACAGATGAGGCACGTGGGGAACCAGAACAGGAAAGGCAGCAAACAGCAGAGCCGCCTGAGTTCTTGGAGATAACCTACTCGTGGATTGCAATCAGATCAGATCTTTTAGGGAAAACAATGAATTTACTGGCACTAATGGGGTCTGCACTGTCCAGCTTCCCACACCCGTCAGGTTGTGCTGTTTTACACCAGCCGGCTTCCCCTCTTCCACTCGCCATCTTGTCTTATCTCCTCTACCTCACCCGCTCACTCATGCCTGCCCCAGCTCTTCCAGAGTAGTTTAACTCCCTGATTTTGCAAATCAGGAAATTGTGACTTGGAGAGAAGAGACTTACCCACGTGATTTATGTAGACGGTTGGTTCCAGTTTGAGAATCGAACAATTTCTTATTCCTAGTTTGACATTTCCCCACAATATTGTACTCAGAGCTGGATTTTCCTTTCTTTAAGGCATAGAGAGAAGGAAGGGAGTCTTGGGACTTCTATTCTGAACTTGAGTTTGAATTTGAGGTAACATCTTTAATCTTGGGTGAGATGATTAGCCATGAAACTCATATGGAGTGGGCTTGGTTAAAGGGGTTTGAGGGAGCTGTTTCAGAGCCCAGTGCAACTGCGATAGCCAAAAACATTTGCTATTTGCAAATAGCAAATATATCTATTTGAAATGACCTAATGACATATATATCTCTTTGGAATGACCCAATGTGGATAAAACTGGAATACTCTGGCTAGAAAAACACATGCTAGGAGATTCGTTCACCTAGTGTGATAGATTCCTGGCAATGGTTGTATCTCTCCCTTGGTTCCATCTCCTATGGGAATCCCTTTCCATCTGTGGTCCCAGTTCCCACTGCTGGCTCCACTGTGTGTCCAGCTTCTGCCCCAGGGGCCTCGGCTCCCAGATTCCAATAACACCCTCTTTCCTTTGACTCTAGTCTAGAGATGGCAGTAGTTCCTGAAGTTGCTGTTCTCGGGGCAGCCTTCCCTTCTCTGGTTTGTTATTTCAGCTCTTCTAATACCTTTGAATTAATACCCCATATTGAATTCCCTCTTTTGAATTACCTGTCCTGAGTTTTGTTTTCTGGACTGAGTCTCTGCCTAACACAGTGAGATGCAAGGTCTCTAAAACAGAAAGCGTGAAGAGTGTAACAAAACTCACCTCCTTGAGAAATGTTGAATGGAAATACTGTTTTCTTTTGATCTGAACAGTGATTGATTTAACTTTAACCTTACAGTAAAGGCACCTTCATTTTGACTAAGAAGTCCAAATTGAAGGCTGTTGCTACACAGGGTCCTCTAATGTTTCCTGAAATCATGGGGAAAAGACACGCATGGCCATATGGGCTGGTAAATCCAGGATTATTTATTGGAAAACGTGTGGTCTACAGAGATTCACTGGCATGGCTTTACCTAGAGAGTCTAGGCTAGTGGTTCTCAATCAGGGCAACTTGGACCCCCCCCCCAGGAGTCATTTATTTATGTGTGGAGACATTTTTGACTTTTACTCCTAGGATAGGGGTATGCTACTGGCATCTAGTGGGCACAGGCTAGGGATTCTGCTGAAAATCCTACCATCCACAGGACAGTCTCCACAACAGAGAATAATCCAGTCCAAAATATTAACAAGGGATACCCTGTATAGGAAATTGCTGACTTCAGGTCAGATTTTTCAGAATTCCTTGATACGTCTAGGCAATACTTCTACCCCTACTGCACCCCGTCCTCATTTTCTTCAAGACCAAGTTCCTTCTTCAGAGCCCTCAAAATGTCTCATTGCTCCCTAAGAGATGCCTCTTTGGGTTGGACAGAGTAAGTTGTTTTCTAATTTTAAAATGCCTTCCTGGCCCGTCTTCTTATGCTTATAATTGCAGAGAAGTAGATTGAATCCCTGGAGGAAGCACATAACTTAAGGTGTGAAGTCAGATCCAACTAGGGCTGAATTTGCAGAAAGTGAGGTTTTAGTTTAGTTTTTGCTTGTAGGCTAGAAAGACAGCATTCACCCCTCTCAACCTTTGGGAATTCTATCCGCTAAAGTTATCCTGGGAGAAGAACATCTCTACTACACGTGCCACAGCCGAAGGCTTTGCATGGGTTAGTGTATCATTGGCTTGAGAACAGAGTGAGCATGTGCAGATGGGCCTGTAATTTTTAATATGACATTGGCCATAATTTTTCATGTCATACCACCCACTCACAACAGGCCCCTCAAATGAAATGCTAAATGCCTTTCTTATCAACACTTGATGGGAAAATGCTGTTCTGGCATCTTCCTCTAAGGGAAACAGAAATCTAACCATGTTCCTTGCAGCCTAGAGCTCAGTACACAAGATCTGATTTGTTTTTCTCCCCCCTCCCCAAATTTATAGGCATTTATAAGGAAGCACTTCCTTTTTGGTACTTAGAGGGGGCAGTGGAGTGAGAGAGAATTATTTAGTAAGTTTCTTTTTCTTGAAATTTGCTCAAGCTGTTTTTATGACTTAAAAAGACTCATGTCTTAACTCCTACTTTTATGAGCGGCTTGTTCTTTTCTATTCTGATTTCCCTGCTGACTTTTTTGGCTGACCTATGGACCAATTTTTAGAACTCCTTGGGCAGTGTTTAGTTCCTCCATAAAATGGGTATAGTCGTAAAATATTGACTCCAGAAAATGAGGGCTCCATTCTGTGGCCCGGGGTGAAGTCCTTGTGTTATAGTCCTTTTAAATTAAAGACTCAGTCTGGACTGAGAATGCCAGGACTGGATCCTTATTTTCCTGTTGTTGGCACCTCTCAATAGTACAGACTGTCTGCAGAACTCTGGTGGTGCCCCCATAGCGAAGGCCTGGCAGGGTGGTATAGAGCTGGAGGGGAGGGGTCTGCTCTTAGGGCATTAGTGCTGTATGGACACTCTCTTAATGCTAGAACAGAACTCTAGACCCAAGAGAAAACTGATTCTCTCATAATTCCTAAGAGGTCGATAACTGGAAGGAAAACCTTCAACTTCCGAAAGTTTTAAGGAAATGGAAATACTCCTTTTTAGACATTTGCCTGGGTTTGGCTATTTAATAATTTTTGATAACATTAACGATACTGCATTTCTAGGTGAGATCAACTAAAACGCTTGGAGAATGGGTTCTGATTAATTTTATTTCCTAGTTAACTTAGGGAGGAACCATAGATCCTTCTTGCTTCAACTTACTGACATCTGATTTCTGTGATATGGGTTCTTACTGCTGAGTCATCGTTCTCAGATGGAGCCAGGGAGATGACTGGGTGAAGATGTACTGATCCCCAAATAATCCCTGACATGCCATGAAGCATGCCTCAAAGATGAATGCTGAAAAAAATTCATTACCTTGGCTCTTTTTTACATTGTATTCCTATTAATTGAGGCTTTACTCATTGGAGGTGGTTGTGAAGATGAAGGGGACGAAATGAGTCACAAAGTCTGGCCCGTTGTTAGTAAATGGTTGTAAATTATGGATGTGATTCTATGAGTGCATTTTTATTTTTAAGCAATGATTCTTATAAAATATAATGGTACCTGTCTAGGCTGACCTTGAAGGAAAACACAAACACAACTTCATAAAACCGAAATGTGAATGGAAAAGGAGCATTCGTTCCTTACCGTGAGTAGGTTTCACATCTCTTATTTGGAAGATTTAAATGTAAGTTTGAAGAGGTAGGACCAAGGTCACATCTTCCCCTGTCGGACATTCCTTCTGATGAATAAGTATTAAAACTGCTTTGAATTTGGTTTCCCCCTCAGATAAGGATTTATTTTTCCATACAGTCTTTTCTTTGCACCTGAAGGAGCATTGAGGGTGAAAAATAGAGGCCTGTTTCCTGTTCCTAACTGGAGCCCTCGGAAGGTTGTCAAACCAGAACAACAACTCTGTGGGATTTATGCCTGGGACCTGTCAAAGTAAAATTATCATAGCAAACCCTCTCTGCTATCAATCAGAGAGGTATTGGGGATGGCAAGGGCAGGCATTTTTCAAATTTCTTTACTGTGCATATTGAGTTTGGTGCCTGGGGGAGGAAGAGCTCCTTTGAACAGTCCTTGTAGATTTCTTTTCCATCAGATGGCAGCTCACAGAACTACTTAATCTTCCCCAAAGGGCTTCTCTCATTGGCCTGCTGAGAAAACAACCAGGGAAGAAAGGGGGAGGGGGGATGGATGACAGAGACAATCCTAGAGCAAATCCTGGAAGAGAAGGACACACAGTGTGACTCTAGTGTCTCCGGTGTCTGGCCTTAGAAAGCACCCTGTCTGTGGCAACTTATCTGCCCTCCTTTCCTTAAGGACCACGTGCACATTTAGCAACAGCACCACGGAGCTGCCGCGGCTGCCCCGGCGACTTGAGTTTACTTCTGTCCTCTGCAGGCATTTCCCACATTTGTCAAGGCCAAGGTTGCAGGGGGACCGACAAGGGAAACGGGGCACCCATTCATTCCTGTCAGAGGTTCACTTTGTCATGATAACATTCACGGAGCGTATTTATCTCTCCGGCTACTGGAGGTTAAGGCAAGGGTAACAAAAAGTAGAGAAGAAATCCTGTTTGAAAAGTTTACAAATCCTGCCGTGAGGGCTGTAAACAGAGTTCAGCTGGTGGTGGAATGTGTAAAATACTGCCACATTGAGAGGGACCTGATTCCCCAGCACTAGAAATCCACTCATGTAAACATTGGAACGGTTGCTGAGAATCGGGTCTGTTTTGGCTTAAAGTCTGAGGAACACATTGCCTTCAAAGTGAATTCTTAGGTGTCACTTCCCATAAGTTATGGCAGAAGATTACAAAGCTACTGATATAACATATTAGTTTGATGGACAGAATTATACCCCCAACGCTTCCTGCTCTCCCCAATGACGCACACTAACTTAGTGTGCTGTGACAGCTGCCTTGATTTACCACCAATCCGGGAGGCCAACCGGGAGAGAGAATGTTCACATGGATGCAGGGCCTGAGACTGGCCCAAAGCCTAGTTTATAAAGCTGCCCTGTAATTCACCACAAATGTGTCACCATTAAAAGAGGAAAAAAGGATTGCAGATAATAAATACTCTCTAATTTATTAGCTAACAACAAAGAGATCAGAGCCAGTTGTGATGTGATTGTTTGACAGAATATTGTCAAGGAAAAAAAAGCGAAGTTGACCAGAGAGGTAAATTACACATTCAAGCAGATGTATCAACTCTTGGCTTGTCACAAGCCTAGCTAAACAAAACACCAAACGGAGGAGAGAACTGGCAAAGAGCAGAGTCATTTATCTCTGAATGAGACATATTCAAGAGCAAGTGAAATAAGACATAGTTTTTTTGGACTTGGTCGGAGGCCAGGTTTTAACTGTTATAAATTAAATGTTTTGTGTATTGGATTTGGCAACTCTGGTTGCTTTTGTCATGGTAGGGAGATGTTGGATTTTTCTGCCTGTCTTAAAACTCACGGTTTAGTCAGCCGAGATGTATGTCCTTGCAACTAGTTATTGGAGGACCAGAGCATTCTGGTAATTAGACCAAATATCAGAAAGGCTTTTGTATGTGGCCTGTTTTAAAATCTGTGGCTTTAGAAAATGTTTTAATCACTCTCTTTTTCTGTGATTTCCTCCTCTGCAGTTATTTAGTAATAACCCTACAGGACACCAGGCAAGGATTCACAGTCATATTAGAGTCAAGGGATCTTAGGATTAGAAGAAGTGTTTCATCTCACATCCCACCCAGGATATGCAGGTACTTGTGTAGTCTGGGCTGGAGGACTGCCAGGGACGCAGAGCATCTGCTGCTTGTTATTACAATAGAGCTCAGAGTCCACCAGTACCCGCTGGGCTTTTATTCTTACATAAGCTACTGCCCAGTAAAACTCTCCCATCCTTTACTCGGGAAACTGAGTTTTCAGACCTAAATGGACACTTTTGCTTTGTTTCCTGTTTTATTTGTCTTTGGTTTTAGCCTATTGCCGGAACATAGATTTCTAGGTTTTATTCAATAGGTTGAAGGCAAGGATGGAATCCAGTGGATAGGCTCGAGGAACCTCCATTCTCACTGGTGTTGATTTCAGGGATCAGTGGTTATTTATTTATTTATTTTTGGTATATGTGGTCCATCTGCTGTGAATTGACTTGAACCATTGGTTGATTGATTACCATGCAATATAATGAGAGATTTTTGTCAGATGTTTTACTGAAGTCAGTGTATTATGTCTAGGGTCTTGCCGATCTACCTGCTTAATAACTGTTTCCAAAAGACAGAAGGAAAGAAGGAGACAGAAGAAAAAGAGGTTCCTTTGGCCCAGCTCTTTCTAGGTGAAAAGGCACTCTTACACGTTGTTACTGTCTTGTCAAAGTGCTCACATATATACATTTAATACAGTCTCTTCTATTTTTACTGGGACTCTGTATCTTATTTTTTTCAGAAGCTTCCATTCTTCCTTCAAAAAAAAAAAGAGAGATTTGCCTGAATCTGATTTTTTCTTGTAATTTTTGAAATATTAGAACTGTTATTTCTATGATCAGATCTATAAAAATTTTTGTTATTGCTGTTGTAAAATAAAATACTCTTTGTCCGGGTCTGGAGACCAACCTTCTCATGTGTCTCATTACACTCTCTAAGGCTTCCTTCTTTATTTATTTTTTCTTTTTTGTTTCTTCATTTGTCTTTCCACCTTGAAAGTATAATTTCATGATGGAGAAAATACCAAAACAAGAGCTTATGTGTCATTGTGCTTTCTCCCTGTCATTAGAGTTTTTCTTTCTCCCTCTCTTGCAACAGTGAACCTATTTCCTTCTTTGGGCATTACTGTTACAAGTAACTTATTAAAATCTGAGTTCATCATAGTGTTCCCCATGCAGTCATGCTGGTTTGATTTCTTTGGCTTTTCCTCCATCCTTCTTGCTCCCCAACCTTCTTTGTTGTCAATTTTCATTATTTATATACCCAGAATTACATTTTTAGTGGCATCCTTCCTTCTTGAGTTTCATGCCATGTTAGGGTTAGTATGGAAATTCTTATTTTCTCTGATTGAAAAAAAAGTACTAATTAAATCAAGGGCATTTGTATGTTTCTGTTCCCATCTTTCTCAGTCCTTAATCTGATGAGACATGTTCACTTTCTCTGAGGGATCTCATATCTTCCATACTACCAATCTGTTTATTTCATATGTTTGATTGTATTAGCATTTTTTGTGCTCTCCAACCTGTATTCTATAATGTTACTACTTTTCATATGTTCACTAAATGCATTCCTGCTTAATTTTCCTGGTTTCCAAAGAAGACTCCCCCCTCTCCCCTCATCTGCTATTCTCTTCCCTTTTCTATTGGAAATACATTTCTTCTGAACAAGGTGTCTTCTACCATTGTCACATTCTGGGAATGATACTGCCATCAAGAGTTTATTTCCAAGTTCATTTCATTTTAGGAAGTTACGACCTATTTTATAGGAACAATGTGCTTTTATCATGTCAACTCCTCTTCAGGAATGTTCAGGGGCTTCTCCTTGCATTTGGGATATGGGCCACAAACCCTTAGCCAGGCTTCCGTAGTCCCTTTAACCTTACCCTCCATGTGCCTTTTCAGCTTTACCAGCTAGGATTTCCCTATATCACTTTGGGCTTCTCCCCTCAAACTTTTGTAGTCATCTTAGTTAGAAGGCAAGTGACCAAAAAGGTCATTAAAATACCATGTCTTTCATTGCCTTTTGTTTTTTCTCTATGAAGAAAAAAATAATTCTATTGTGCAAAGTGCACTTTTATTTTATTTATTCATTTATTTATTTAACATCTTTATTGGAGTATAATTGCTTTACAATGGTGTGTTAGTTTCTGCTGTATAACAAAGTGAATCAGCTATATGTATACATATATCCCCATATCCCCTCCCTCTTGTGTCTCCCTCCCACCCTCCCTATCCCACCCCTCTAGGTGGTCACAAAGCACTGAGATGATCTCCCTATGCTATGCGGCTGCTTCCCACTAGCCATCTGTTTTACATTTAGTAGTGTATATATGTCCATGTCACTCTCTTACTTCATCCTAGCTTACCCTTCCCCCTCCCCATGTCCTCAAGTCAATTCTCTATGTCTGCATCTTTATTCCTGTCCTGCTCCTAGGTTCTCCATTTTTGACTCACCTCCTAGAGAAATGGAAATAAAAACAAAAATAAACAAATGGGACCTAATGAAACTTCAAAGCTTTTTGCACAGCAAAGGGAACCATAAACAAGACAAAAAGACAAACCTTAGAATGGGAGAAAATATTTGCAAATGAAGCAACTGACAAAGGATTAATCTCCAAAATATACAAGCAGCTCATGCAGCTCAATATCAAAAAAACAAACAACCCAATCCAGAAATGGGCAGAAGACCTAAATAGACATTTCTCCAAAGTGCACTTTTAGAGTCTTAGAACAGAAAGCCTAGGGCCAGCTGAAATTAAAAGTGACTCGTTCCGGATAAGATGGCGGAAGAGTAAGACGCGGAGATCACCTTCCTCCCCACGGATACACCAGAAATACAGCTACACGTGGAACAACTCCTACAGAACACATACTGAACGCTGGCAGAAGACCCCAGACCTCCCAAAAGGCAAGAAACTCCCCACATACCTGGGTAGGGCAAAGCGGAGAGATCCCCACACAGAGGATCGGTGCCGAGCGGCACTCACCAGCCCAAGAGGCTTGTCTGCTCGCCCGCCGGGGCGCGCAGCGCTGGAAGCTGAGGCTCGGGCTTCGGTCAGAGCGCAGGGAGAGGACTGGGGCTGGCGGCGAGAACTCAGCCTGAAGGGGGCTAATGTGCCACAGCTAGCCGGGAGGGAGTCCGGGAAAACTCTGGAGCTGCCGAAGAGGCAACAGATTTTTTCTTCCCTCTTGGTTTCCTGGTGCACGAGGAGAGGGGATTAAGAGCGCTGCTTAAAGGGGCTCCACAGACGGGCGCGAGTCGCGACTGAAAGCGCAGAGCCCAGTGATGGGCGTGGGACGCTGGGGCTGCTGCTGCCGCCGCCAAGAAGCCTGTGTGCGAGCGCAGGTCACTGCCCACACTGCCCTTCCGGGAGCCTGTGCAGCCCGCCACTGCCGGGGTCCCGGGATCCAGGGGCGGCTTCCCTGGGAGAACGCACGGCGCGCCTCGGGCTGGTGCAACGTCACGCCGACCTCTGCCGCTGCAGGCTCGCCCCGCACTCTGTGCCCCTCCCTCCCGCCCGGCCTGAGTGAGCCAGAGTCCCCGAAGAGGCTGCTCCTTTAACCCTGTCCTGTCTGAGCGAAGAACAGACGCCCTCCGGCGACCTACATGCAGAGGCGGAGCCAAATCCAAAGCTGAGACCCAGGAGCTGTGAGAACAAAGAAGAGAAAGGGAAACCTCTCCCAGCAGCCTCAGAAGCAGCGGATTAAAGCTCCACAATCAACTTGATGTACCCTGCATCTGTGGAATACATGAATAGACAACACATCATCCCAAATTGAGGAGCCAGGAGTCAGTGCTGTGCCTCTGAGGTGGGAGAGCCAACTTCAGGACACTGGTCCACAAGAGACCTCCCAGCTCCACATAATATCAAATGGCAAAAATCTTCCAGAGATCTCCATCTCAACACCAGCACCCAGCTTCACTCAACGACCAGCAAGCTACAGTGCTGGACACCCTATGCCAAACAACTAGCAAGACAGGAACACAACGCCACCCATTAGCAGAGAGGTGGCCTAAAATCGTAAAAAGTCCGCAGACACCCCAAAACACACCACCAGACGTGGACCTGCCCACCAGAAAGACAAGATCCAGCCTCATCCACCAGAACACAGGCACTAGTCCCCTCCACCAGGAAGCCTACACAACCCACTAAACCAACCTTAGCCACTGGGGACAGACACCAAAAACAACGGGAACTACGAACCTGCAGCCTGCAAAAAGGAGAACCCAAACACAGTAACATAAGCAAAATGAGAAGACAGAAAAACACACAGCAGGAGAAGGAGCAAGATAAAAACCCACCAGATCTAACAAATGAAGAGGTAATAGGCAGTCTACCTGAAAAAGAATTCAGAATAATGATGGTAAAGATGATCCAAGATTCTATTTTCCAAATCCAAAATCTTGGAAATAGAATAGACAAAATGCAAGAAACAGTTAACAATGACCTAGAAGAACTAAACATGAATCAAGCATCGATTAAAAACACAATACATGAAATAAAAAATACTCTAGATGGGATCAATAGCAGAATAACTGAGGCAGAAGAACAGATAAGTGAGGTGGAAGATAAAATAGTGGAAATAACTGCTGCAGAGCAAAATAAAGAAAAAAAGAATGAAAAGAACAGAGGACAGTCTCAGAGACCTCTGGGACAACATTAAACGCACCAACATTCGAATTATAGGGGTTCCAGAAGAAGAAGAGAAAAAGAAAGGGACTGAGGGCTTCCCTGGTGGCGCAGTGGTTGAGAGTCCGCCTGCCGATGCAGGGGACACGGGTTAGTGCCCCGGTCCGGGAAGATCCCACATGCCGCAGAGCGGCTGGGCCCGTGAGCCATGGCTGCTGAGCCTGCGCGTCCGGAGCCTGTGCTCCACAACGGGAGAGGCCACAACAGTGAGAGGCCCGCGTATAGCAAAAAAAAAAAAAAAAAAGAAAAAAAAAAAAAGAAAAAAAAGAAAGAGACTGAGAAAATATTTGAAGAGATTATAGTTGAAAACTTCCCTAATATGGGAAAGGAAATAGTTAATCAAGTCCAGGAGGCACAGAGAGTCCCATACAGAATAAATCCAAGGAGAAATATGCCAAGACACATATTAATCAAACTGTCAAAAATTAAACACAAAGAAATCATATTAAAAGCAGCAAGGCAAAAACAACAAATAACACAAGGGAATCCCCATCAGGTTAACACCTGATCTCTCAGCAGAAACTCTACAAGCCAGAAGGGAGTGGCAGGACATAATTAAAGTGATGAAGGAGAGAAACCTGCAACCAAGATTACTCTACCCAGCAAGGATCTCATTCAGATTTGATGGAGAAATTAAAACCTTTACAGACAAGCAAAAGCTGAGAGAGTTCAGCACCACCAAACCAGCTTTACAACAAATGCTAAAGGAACTTCTCTAGGCAAGAAACACAACAGAAGGAAAACACCTACAATAACGAACCCAAAACAATTAAGAAAATGGGAATAGGAACATACATATCGATAATTACCTTAAATGTAAATGGACTAAATGCTCCCACCAAAAGATACAGATTGGCTGAATGGATACAAAAACAAGACCCATATATATGCTGTCTACAAGAGACCCACTTCAGACCTAGAGACACATACAGACTGAAAGTAAGGGGATGGAAAAAGATATTCCATGCAAATGGAAACCAAAAGAAAGCTGGAGTAGCAATTCTCATATCAGACAAAATAGACTTTAAAATAAAGACTACTAGAAGAGACAAAGAAGGACACTACATAATGATCAAGGGATCAATCCAAGAAGAAGATATAACAATTGTAAATATTTATGCACCCAACATAGGAGCACCTCAATACATAAGGCAAATACTAACAGCCATAAAAGGAGAAATCGACAGTAACACACTCATAGTAGGGGACTTTAACACCCCACTTTCACCAATGGACAGATCATCCAAAATGAAAATAAATAAGGAAACACAAGCTTTAAATGATACATTAAACAAGATGGACTTAATTGATATTTATAGGACACTCCATCCAAAAACAACAGAATACACATTTTTCTCAAGTGCTCATGGAACATTCTCCAGGATAGATCATATCTTGGGTCACAAATCAAGCCTTGGTAAATTTAAGAAAATTGAAATTGTATCAAGTATCTTTTCCGACCACAATGCTATGAGACTAGATATCAATTACAGGAAAAGAGCTGTAAAAAATACAAACACATGGAGGCTAAACAATACACTACTTAATAAGGAAGTGATCACTGAAGAAATCAAAGAGGAAATTAAAAAATACCTAGAAACAAATGACACTGGAGACACGACGACCCAAAACCTATGGGATGCAGCAAAAGCAGTTCTAAGAGGGAAGTTTATAGCAATACAATCCCACCTTAAGAAACAGGAAACATCTCGAATAAACAACCTAACCTTGCACCTAAAGCAATTAGAGAAAGAAGAACAAAAACATCCCAAAGTTAGCAGAAGGAAAGAAATCATAAAAATCAGATCAGAAATAAATGAAAAAGAAATGAAGGAAACGATAGCAAAGATCAATAAAACTAAAAGCTGGTTCTTTGAGAAGATAAACAAAATTGATAAACCATTAGCCAGACTCATCAAGAAAAAAAGGGAGAAGACTCAAATCAATAGAATTAGAAATGAAAAAGGAGAAGTAACAACTGACACTGCAGAAATACAAAAGATCATGAGAGATTACTATAAGCAACTCTATGCCAATAAAATGGACAACCTGGAAGAAATGGACAAATTCTTAGAAATGCACAACCTGCCAAGACTGAATCAGGAAGAAATAGAAAATATGAACAGACCAATCACAAGCACTGAAATTGAAACTGTGATAAAAAATCTTCCAACAAACAAAAGCCCAGGACCAGATGGCTTCACAGGCGAATTCTATCAAGCATTTAGAGAAGAGCTAACACCTATCCTTCTGAAACTCTTCCAAAATATAGCAGAGGGAGGAACACTCCCAAACTCATTCTACGAGGCCACCATCACCTTGATACCAAAACCAGACAAGGATGTCACAAAGAAACAAAACTGCAGGCCAATATAACTGATGAACATAGATGCAAAAATCCTCAACAAAATACTAGCAAACAGAATCCAACAGCACATTAAAAGGATCATACACCATGATCAAGTGGGGTTTATTCCAGGAAGGCAAGGATTCTTCAATATACGCAAATCAATCAACGTGATACACCATATTAACAAATTGAAGGAGAAAAACCATATGATCATCTCAATAGATGCAGAGAAAGCTTTCGACAAAATTCAACACCCATTTATGATAAAAACCCTGCAGAAAGTAGGCATAGAGGGAACTTTCCTCAACATAATAAAGGCCATATATGACAAACCCACAGCCAGCATCGTCCTCAATGGTGAAAAACTGAAACCATTTCCACTAAGATCAGGAACAAGACAAGGTTGCCCACTCTCACCACTCTTATTCAACATAGTTTTGGAAGTTTTAGCCACAGCAATCAGAGAAGAAAAGGAAATAAAAGGAATCCAAATTGGAAAAGAAGAAGTAAAGCTGTCACTTTTTGCAGATGACATGATACTATACATAGAGAATCCTAAAGATGCTACCAGAAAACTACTAGAGTTAATCAATGAATTTGGTAAAGTTGCAGGATACAAAATTAATGCACAGAAATCTCTGGCATTCCTATATACTAATGATGAAAAATCTGAAAGTGAAATCAAGAAAACACTCCCATTTACCATTGCAACAAAAAGAATAAAATATCTAGGAATAAACCTACCTAAGGAGACAAAAGACCTGTATGCAGAAAATTATAAGACACTGATGAAAGAAATTAAAGATGATACAAATAGATGGAGAGATGTACCATGTTCTTGGATTGGAAGAATCAACATTGTGAAAATGACTCTACTACCCAAAGCAATCTACAGATTCAATGCAATCCCTATCAAACTACCACTGGCATTTTTCACAGAACTAGAACAAAAAAATTCACAATTTGTATGGAAACACAAAAGACCCTGAATAGCCAAAGCAATCTTGAGAACGAAAAATGGAGCTGGAGGAATCAGGCTCCCTGACTTCAGACTATACTACAAAGCTACAGTAATCAAGACAGTATGGTACTGGCACAAAAACAGAAAGATAGATCAATGGAACAGGATAGAAAGCCCAGAGATAAACCCACGCACATATAGTCACTTTATCTTTGATAAAGGAGGCAAGAATATACCAATAAGTGGTGCTGGAAAACTGGACAGCTACATGTAAAAGAATGAAATGAGAACACTCCATAACACCATACACAAAAATAAGCTCAAAATGGATTAAAGACCTAAATGTAAGGCCAGACACTATCAAACTCTTAGAGGAAAACATAGGCAGAACACTCTATGACATAAATCACAGCAAGATCCTTTTTGACCCACCTCCAAGAGAAATGGAAATAAAGACAAAAATAAACACATGGGACCTAATGAAACTTAAAATCTTTTGCACAGCAAAGGAAACCATAAACAAGACCAAAAGACAACCCTCAGAATGGGAGAAAATATTTGCAAATGAAGCAACTGACAAAGGATTAATCTCCAAAATTTATAAGCAGCTCATGCAGCTCAATAACAAAAAAACAAACAACCCAATCCAAAAATGGGCAGAAGACCCAAATAGACATTTCTCCACAGAAGATATACAGACTGCCAACAAACACATGAAAGGATGCTCAACATCTTTACTCATTAGAGAAATGCAAATCAAAACTACAATGAGATAATCATCTCACACCAGTCAGAATGGCCATCATCAAAAAATCTAGAAACAATAAATGCTGGAGAGGGTGTGGAAAAAAGGGAACACTTTTGCACTGCTGGTGGGAATGTGAATTGGTACAGCTGCTATGGAGAATGGTATGGAGGTTCCTTAAAAAACTACAAATAGAACTACCATATGACCCAGCCATCCCACTACTGGGCATATACCCTGAGAAAACCATAATTCAAAAAGAGACATGTACCAAAATGTTCATAGCAGCCCTATTTACCATAGCCCAGAGATGGAAACAACCTAAGTGTCCATCATCGGATGAATGGATAAAGAAGATGTGGCACATATATACAATGGAATATTACTCAGCCATAAAAAGAAATGAAATTGAGCTATTTGTAATGAGGTGGATAGACCTAGAGTCTGTCATACAGAGCGAAGTAAGTCAGAAAGAGAAAGACAAATACTGTATGCTAACACATATATATGGAATTTAAGAAAAAAAAATGTCATGAAGAACATAGGGGTAAGACAGGAATAAAGACACAGACCTACTAGAGAATGGACTTGAGGATATGGGGAGGGGGAAGGGTAAGCTGTGACAAAGTGAAAGAGTGGCATGGACATATATACACTACCAAACGTAAGGTAGATAGCTAGTGGGAAGCAGCCGCATAGCACAGGGAGATCAGCTCGTTGCTTTGTGACCGCCTGGAGGGGTGGGATAGGGAGGGTGGGAGAGAGACGCAAAAGGGAGGGGATATGGAAACATATGTATATGTATAACTGATTAAATTTGTTATAAAGCAAAAAAAAAAAATTGTAAAGTTTCACCAAACAGATGAGGTTTAAATCAGCCTTTAAAAAAATCCTGTTCAACCTATCAGCATTAAAAAAAAAAAGTGTTATTAAAAAAAAAAAAGTGACTCGTAATTAATACCACCAAAGAAGGCAATCTTCAGGTGTTCTTTAAATCGGCAAGGATTTATGAGAGAGAGCTTGGTTATTGTGTACTACTTTACATCTGTTGGCAATAATACCTAGAATTTCAGAAGCATTGATTCCAAGAGATGACTTCATATTAAGGACATTAGGGTCCTGCAGTTACTCATCTGAGCATTGACTACCTGAAATATACTGACATTCATACACATTCCTACTAATCACTTTTACTCTTCAGTCCACAGCCATTGCCAGGATAGACAAAGAGCAAGAGTCATTTCACATTAGACCAAGCCAGGAAAGTACATCTTTCCTTAACCAGGAAGATGGAGTGTGAACCAGATCACATGGCCCCGTGGTGGGACTGCTAAGGAAATGGATAGGGCATACAGTAGCTTTAAGGCACATGGAGCAAAATAGATTTAAATCAATCTGAAAGAAATCCTAAAAATGATACATTGTGTCAAAAGAAATGAAGCTCACAAGAGACTTGATTAGTAAGTATACCAAATGAAGTAAAATGTAGCAGAAAGGCACATATTGGAGAGAATAGAATATGTTTCAGTTTGAAGGGTATTGAATTTATTAAGATACCACTGACTAGCTATAAAGCAAATGAATATAATATTTAGCCAAGTCAGATATGTAGTTGATGTGAATAGATTAATATAGATCAGTGACATCACATGATCAGTTACATCCTTAAAGTTACATTATTTGTTGTGTGATTTCTTTAGATCTTCCAAGTAAACCTGGAGCTTTACTTGATTCCTGACAGAGGAAAGTCGCTTTAAGTGGGTATATGATTAATTGGAAGTTAAGTGGATATGAGATATTGTTTGTTGTCTTGGCTTGGTCCAGAGGACCTTAATGATTTTCTGGAATTAAATGGGGATTCTACTATAAATTGCAAGGGTATTATGGTGCAGGCTATTCAATTAATTGTTCATCCAATGAAAAGTCAATTCTACCATGTCACTGTGCTGAAAGGCTCAGAGCCATTGATTATCTTCATTTCTCTTTCTAAAAAATTTGGAAATTTTAGGTCAGTGTTGAAATCATCAGGTCTGTCCCTGGGAATTTTCTCCTGCATGCAAGTATGCTCACTCAGCACCTCTCATGTATTTCAATCAGGGTCCTTTGGAGAATTTTTATTTCACATGAAATTCTCAGCATTAATAAAATTTATTTCCAGTGCTATTTGCAGTGGAGTATCAAGGGCAGAACAGCAAGAGAGGTCTGCTGCTGGGGCAGAAAGTGAGAGAGGAGGCATTGTCTATGGAGAGTTTTAAAATAACCATAAAACCAACTAAAATTCATCCTACATTTTATCATCAGCATACACTGACAATTCAAGTAATGAAAGTGATAAAATACTCCCCTCTGGAAAACAAACAAACATATTTTATCAATCTAACTTCTGAATATTTGCTATGAGTTCTGTTGCATTTGTATGATTACATGTATAATTACACTTTGAATTAACAGTTTTATAAATTACCTTTTAATGCATATTGTATTCTAGTTTAGAGAACTCCTAACTACACAGGCAGTCTCAGCACATGTGAACTCACCTCTCATGTATTTGAGAGTAAGTTCATAGTGGGTCAACATCATTAGAGATTATTTCAGGCAGTGAGTGTCTTCAAAACCTTGGTTGTACATATTCCTGCTTTTCAACAATGGATCTGAAATAGGTATTTACAGCACAGTGATTGAAAGGTGAAGAAACAGGTCTTGAATTATTTTAATTCTGTTATTCTTTGAGGCCACTTGAAGCATTTACTTGTATTTAACACTTAAAATACTAAAATAGAGTACAAACCATGAAGTATACTATTTTTCTTTGGTAAGTGCAAAATTTTATTTGTATATGAAATAGTCTAATGCATTTGAGTAATATCTTTAAAATTAATATTTATTTTTCTTTTTTACTGTTACCTACTTTAAAACTAAAAAACAAATTCAGAGAAAATTTTTACAACTGAAAATAATTTTCTTGTATGGAGGAAGGGATGTTAACAGCGATCTGCTCCAGGTGTCAGATATGCTAAATATGGCTCTGGGTATTTGTGACTTTTGGGTTATAAGTGAAACGAACTCAATTCAAATTGCTGAAGGGAAAAAAATTGTATTTTAATACCTGATCAGTTAGCTTTCACTTTGTAACAAACGACCTTGGAATTTAATGGCTTAACATAAGTTATTTATTAGGTCACCATCCTTGGGTTGGCTGGATGGTTCTTTTCTGGGCCGGCTCTGCAGGGCCTACGTAGTCAGGGATAATCTCACTGTCAGCTGGGATGGCTGGAATAGCTGTCCATGTGGTCTCTTTTTTTCCAGGAAGCTAGACTGGGCTTGTAGACTGGTGGCAGAAAGGTTCTTCTAATGGGAGAGGACAAACTCTAGTGCTCAGGTACCTTTCAAGCATTTAACTCATACTAATGACATTTGCTGATGACTCATTTTCCAAAACTAGTTGCATGACCAAGCCTATGTTCCAGCAGTGGAGAAATAGACCCACCTCCTAGTGGAGGAGCAGGCAGGTCACATTGCAAAGTGGAGTATATAGAGAGATAAAAGGAAACGTTGAAGTCACTTTTATGAACAGTCTATCACATACCCTCAGGGTTGTGTTAGGCTCAGGTGTTCACATAACTTTGTCAGTAATTTCTCTCTCCATGTTTTAGTTCTGCTTTCCTATGTAGTTCAGGTAGGTTTTTGTTTTTCTTTTTAACAAGTTTTGGTAAGATAACCAACATCAGCTAAAGGATTACTCCTGACCAGTTTAGCAACCCCCCCCACACCCCGTAGGAGGCTCTTTTTCAATGGTCCAAACAAATTTGCAGGAGTGACTTGCATTGGCTGGATTTGGGTTGCATTCCCATCCATGAACCAACCACCAGGGTCCAGCTTATACCATGTGCCAAGAGATGGGGTCAGCCTCATCCAAACCACTTGAAATGAAGGGTGGGAAGTACTAATTCTCCATAGAAAATTGTCTCATTGGTTGATACCAGAGAAGAACGAATTAATGCTGAACAGTCAAAGCCAACAGCCTTTGACTACACTGATGTGCTTTTGTCATAGCACCAAGGAGAGAATTCGATTTTTGCCTTGTCTACTTAGGTTTATTGTTGTTTAAACTCACTTCTCATCTCATGAGCCTTGAAAAGCAACAAAAACACCTTTGGTAATAGGTCTGCAAAGGTGGACTTTAAATATTTGTTTTGCATATTTTTCCGAAGTCATGCATGTAAATATTTTATAACAAATTTACAAAGGGAAGTAGCGTCTTTGCATGATGGACCCGTCATGAATCTTACTGACGTATCACCTGAGCGCAGTAGGAGGAATATGACCAAAAAACAGAAATTCAGAGTGACATTTGAACAGTGTACATAGATTTACAGGGTTGCTGGAGGAGGAAAAATGTGGATGGGAAACAGAAATTTTGGTGATAGAGTTTGAAAATGAACTCCAAATTCCTGACACTTAGAGTCAGGAATCTCTCAGGTTCCCAGTGATTGAAATCTCCACGCCCGTATTCACTCATGCCAGGCTCATGCTCCCAACCTGGTCTGCTTCTGCTACCAGCTTCTCATTGATGTGCTTTATCGTTTTATGGATGATTCTCAGGGAAGAAGGCAGAGTGGGGGAATGGAAAACACACTCAGCTGTGTTGAGTTTTAAGTTCTGGCTTTGCCCCTGAGTGGAGTTGATACGTCACTTCCTTTTCCTGGGCCTCAGTTTCATTATGTATCAAGTGAATGACTAGGGTAACTGATCTTTAAGAACTCTTCTGGCACATGTGTGCTTGGCACCTCCATCTTCTCTGCTTGGTCTTGGGTCATTTTCTCTCCTTGGTGCAACTTACTTGGCCCTTGGCCTGGAGAATATGCACTGACCTCTTCTCTCCCAGGCTTCTGAATCCGTGGCTTTTGATTCTTAGGTTCTGCTGGTCCCTAGCTCCCTCTCCAAAGAGAATGCACTTGACAGATTCATGCTTTCCAGCAAGTCCGCCAGGAGGAACGGTATTGGTCAGTGTGACTTGTGCCACGCCTTTGGCACAGGTGGCCCTGACCTGTGCGTCCTTCAGCTGGCACTCTCTTGCTGCCAGTCATATGCCCTTTCTCAAACCCTTGATTCCCATTCTCTCTACAGTATATACAAATGTGCCCTCACAAAGTTTCCTTCATAAATACGTATGATCAATTTTGTGGAATTTTATGAAGAGGTTAACATTAGCATTTTGGGAAAAGTCTTCTTTATGGTTGTTTATAAACTCATTTTCACAATTAAAAGAAAAAAGTCATATGTCATTCTTCTGAAGGATACCTTCCAGACTTAGAATGATCAGTCTTTGGAAGGCAATTCTGAGGTCATATTTTCCTCTCTAGGAAGTTAATTTCAAACCAAACTTTTTTTTTTTAATTAAAAAAATTTTTTTTTTATTTTTGGCTGTATTGGGTCTTTGTTGCTGTGCGCGGGCTCTCTCTAGTTTTGGTGACCGGGGGCTGCTCTTCATTGCGGTATGTGTGGGCTTCTCATTGTGGTGGCTTCTCTTGTTGTGGAGCACAGGCTCTAGGTGCGCAGGCTTCAGTAGTTGTGGCACGTGGGCTCAGTAGTTGTAGCTTGAGGGCTCTAGAGCTCAGACTCAGTAGTTGTGGTGCACGGGCTTAGTTGCTCCACGGCATGTGGGATCTTCCCAGGCCAGGGCTCGAACCTGTGCCCCCTGCATTGGCAGGCAGATTCTTAACCACTGCACCACCAGGGAAGCCCCCAAACTTATTTTTAATGAAATGTTTCAATTTGTTTTCTTATAATCTGGGACTACAAAAGGGACTTCCAAAAGTAGTAGTTTTTTTGTGATCATAGATTTATCTCATGCTCTCTCTTATGCTTTTGCAAAAAAATCAGTTAAAGGCATGGAATTCAAAGAAAAATCAAAACAAAACAAAAACTCTTCAGTTTGAGAAATGGACTTGATCTATTGTCTGAATTCAGCAATGATTCTTCTGAGGTATTGTCTCTTCAGGTTTGTGTGAAGAGACAACACCTTATCTTTTTGCCTTTTAGACATCAATAAAGCATTGATTCATCACCCATTGCTCAAGCTTTTACAGAACTCATCTCAGATATTTACAGTGTTTTCTCCCCCACCAGATGATAAGTCCAGGCGGGGACTGTGCCTTGTTCATTCCTGAATACCCCACACCCAGCACAGCACTTGCCGTGTGGTGCACACTCAATATGGTAATACTCAGTGTGTGCTGAAATGGAAGAATAGCTCAGATGGGGTGAGAAATATCTGTTGAAAGGCAAAAATACTGAAAGAAAAACTAAGTTGATTTGGGTGATGGACAGTCCTGAGATTGTTAAGGTTGTAACTTGGAGGCCCTCCTTTGTTATAGTGGCAAAACCTCTACCAACTCTGATGACCCTACAGGTTTAAAAAGAATGAAAAAGTCCATACAGCCATCTCAGAGTCTTCTCTTGTCATAATGATGGATTTGCTTTCATCATAACATACTTACAGGTAATCTTGCAAGAGTGAACTTCTCTTTACCATTTGGAAGGGGCCAGTTCACTCTAAAGGAAATCTGAGAACTTGGGGTGAATTCACCCTTGGATCCTCCTTTTAATAGTGTTATATACATTTACCTTTAATACTGAAAGAAAACATGTTGAAATGTGTTTTTTCAATTGTAAGTGAGTTGGTCATTTTAGTTGGAGGAATGTAGCTACAAAGATTTCAATCAGCTAAGTTGCTTCTCATGACATTCTGCTCGGTGGCACTTCAGCACTTCAGATTTTGCTTTCTTAAATGGCAGAAGCTTTGTCCCGTCAGAGAACTGCAGATCGCTGTTCCTTACATCTGGTCCGTTTTTATTCCTGGGGAGAAGAGTCAGTACTGAAGAGAAAGGGACACATTGAAAAATGTAAAACATATTTTCAGACACCTTTGAGAAAGGAAATTTCAATCAGACACTACAGTCATATGGGAAATGGAGAGAGATAAGAATCATGACCCGTGCTTAACCTTTTGGTCTCATCCTTACCAATTTATATGTGTGGTTCAGTAAATTAAATAAGCTCCCCTTAGCCCAGAACAGTCTGTGATAGCATAACCCTTCATTGTGATATCACAGATAGACTTTCCATGTTCAAGACAGGAACCTGACACCTTTCAAAAGTAAAGGAACCTGTGGCAGTTTTAAACATTCCAACCGTATTAATTCCAGTGACAGTTATCCTTTAAGTCACTTGAAATGGATTCCCCCGTTTTCAACTTTCGAAATTTGTAGTTGATCCTCATGACCTCTGGGACCTGCATAGAGGCACTGTGTGTGCGTGTGCGTGTGTGCATGTGTGTGTGCGTGTGTATGTGTGTGGCAGGAGACTTAGAAGCAGGGGAATTGTTGATCTAGTCCTATTGATGTCTTTCCCCAGCCCTTAGCTGTTCCCTGTACTTTATTCATGTTATTGTGGAGAAACCTCACATTTCCAAAAGAAAGGTCGAGTGCTGTGGAGTTCTTTCTTTGAAGGCAATGTTTTTATTACTGCTCTTCCACTAGGCTGAGAATTGAGTATCATCTGTCAAGGTTCAGCAACAGGACCTTCAGAATCAGTACTGGGCTCTGTGATTTCATCAAGCACCATGGACCACTGGTTAATAAAGTCACTTCTCCTCGTCTTGCTCACACCCGAGGCAGCCAGCGTCTGCCTCTTCTGTCCTGGGAACACTCTTCTCCAACTATGGGCCGTTCCAGGAAGTGCTCCTTATTTCCCACAAGGACAGGAGTTTTGATGTCTATGACAAGCACATGGAAGGGCTAATGTAGAGCCCTTTGTTTGTACTTAAAAGAGTGGGTTGGCGAGAGGTCAGAGGAGACCCATCAGGCTCTTCTGGGCTGAGTCTCAAGGTGACAGGATATTCATTATTGTGAGCGAAGGGTCATATCTTTAGCTTTTCATGTGTGTCGTTTTGATGCTGGTTGGATTAGTTAGACATCCACAGGTTAGAGATGTCTTTATTAGTTCATCCACAAGAACCTGACTTACAAACCAGGAGGCTAATGCATTCTTTGCATGTGGACGAAGGATGGTGGTCAGGGAGCAACCAGACTCTGCACATCTGTTTTCTAGGGGCCTCCTTTCCTGGTACCAGTGTAACTGGAAAAGTACAATACGTTGATCATCTGCAAGATTTCTAAGTGAGCATGGATGATGGCATTGTTGTTAAGGTTATAGGCCAGGCTGCCTGGGTTTTGAATCCTGGCACTAACCCTTAATCTCTATGTGATTTCAGGCCAGTTACTTTCCTTTAGCTTTGATTAACTGATCTGGAAAGTGAGCTACTAAAAGTACTTACTTCAAGCATTGTTGGGAAGATTCAGTAGGATAATCAACACTCTGTCTCAAAATGCTTGGCACATAATAAGTGCACAATAAATGCTAATACTAGTAGTAGTAGTAATTGTTTTTGTTTCAGAACGAAAGTAATTGGATGGTTTTTCAGGCTATTTCATCCCATAATGATAGAATCTGGAGAATTGCATCTGCTTCTCCATGGAATATTTCTTTATAGGAGCAGGATTACCTGTTCCCTGGTAGAGGCACATTAACAATTTCTTACTCACTTGTAATTCTTTTTCTAGAGGCACATTAACAATTTCTTACTCACTAGTAATTCTTTTTCTAGAGGCACATTAACAATTTCTTACTCACTAGTAATTCTTTTTCTAGATTCTGTGTTGCTTTGTCTGTGTTTATGAGTATGTATTTAACTACCATTTATTTTGCTATACGCCAGTAATATTGTACTCTTCATCATTTTACCTAGTTTAGCTCTCACAAATGAAGAGACATCCATTATCTCAATTTTCCAGATTAGGAAACTATGGTACAGGTAAATAATAAAAGTTAGTACGTGGTAAAGCTGCCCTTAAGCTTAGTGTGTTTATTAAATTCCATGTCTGTGACACAAGACTACACTGCCTCTTCAGTTATAACTCAGTACGTTGGACCTTAAAATACCAACGTATATTTGGTACAATATCATTACTAACTTTATATTTGGTACAATGTGGGATTTTTAATAAGTTTTGGGAAGTACCCTCATATCTTTATATACATTAAGCAGATGACAATTTGAGACTTGATTCCAATTTCTCATGTGTCAAACAAGAGATAAGTTTGTTTTGATTCCAGAGAGCATTCGATCTCTGGGTGATGATCCAAATTAACGTAGTCTGGAACTTCCCAGATAGTTCCTACAGGACAGTGATATAGGAGGGACACAAATTTTAACTAACCTTTCTTAGATGGATCCAAGATAGTTATGCCTCATTCTTTAGGGACTATTCAGGGACATGATGAAACAGATGATTTGATATAGAATGACATTCCCACAGAGAATAAGAATTTTTGTAGGTTGCTATAGGCAGCCTCCTCTGTCTAGTCAAGAATGTCCTTAACTTCATGCACATAATAGTCTTTGTTTTTCTTAACTGTTTTATTGAGATATAATTCACATGCCATACAATTTACCCATTGAGTGTATACGTGTCAGTGGGCTTTGCTGTATTAAATTATTAATTTTTAAAATTAATAAAATATATGTAACATAAAACCTGCCATTTTAACCATTTTTAAGGGTACAGTTTAGTGGCATTGATTACATTTACAGCATTATCCAGCCATCACCACTATTTCCAAAACTTTTTCTTCACCCCAACAGAAACTCTGTAACTATTAGCAATAACTCCTCATCACCCCCCTCCCTGAGCCCCTGGCAACCTCTACTCTACTATCTGTCTCTCTAAACTTGCCTATTCTAGATGCTTCATATAAGTGGAATCAGACAATATATATCTTTTTATGTCTGGATTATTTCAGTTAGCATCATGTTTTCAAGGTTCATCTATGTTATACCACATATCAGACTTTCATTATATTCATTAGGGCTGAATAATATTCTACTATACACATAATATTCTTTTTTTTTTTTTTTTTTCGGTACGCGGGCCTCTCACTGTTGTGGCCTCTCCCGTTGTGGAGCACAGGCTCCGGACGCGCAGGCCCAGTGGCCATGGCTCACAGGCCCAGCCGCTCTGCGGCATGTGGGATCTTCCCGGACTGGGGCACGAACCCGTGTCCCCTGCATCGGCAGGCGGACTCTCAACCACTGCGCCACCAGGGATGCCCTACTATACACATAATATTCTTGAATGAAGGTGTAGATTCTGTCCATGGCTGTCAATCTTGTGAGCAAAATAATCAGTTTTGTGTCAAACATTTGATTTGACAAAATCAACTTGGAAAACCCGTTCAGTAGTATATTTCTAGAATATACTTCCCAATCTACAGTCACCTGTACTCTGATTTGCTTAATGTTTTTCTTTAAACTCACTTTTTTTAAACCTTGAATACATACTATACCTTGTCCGGAGCAACGTTCCTGAAATCAATTGACATAAATACTCCTAATATCATTTACACATAATTGTATAGCTCTTAAACTCTCTCCTGTATCTCAGCCTAGTATATGATATGTCACATCCCTAACCCCCAAACCTGGGGGGTGGGCCTTTATGTAAGTACTAGAATAAATGTGGAACCCCCCGTCCCATGGAATCTGACATGAAGAGGAAAGGAGTTGTGTAGATGTAGCCTGGTGGGACAGCCCAGGAGCTGGACCAGGAGTTAATTAGAAGGTTCAAGTTCTGAGCCAAAACTACCTAATCAGCTGTGTGATCTTGCCCCTTTCTTCCTGCTCCTTCATTTATGGGTGCTCTCCTTCTTTCCTCTCTTACATTTAGGAATGACAGGGCTAGTGCATGCTTCTGTACTTCTGTCCCATGAGGCTGCACCAATGGGATTTTCATTTCTTGTGTTCCTTGTATTTCATTTCTTTGTATTTCCACCCTCTCCCCTTTTGCTTCCCCTCACCCCTGTGAGGTTAGATCAAACTCAATCTGATGTAACCCTTAATGATTTCACTTTTAAGGAGGACATTAGGAGAGCCTGCATCAAGGACATCGCTTACCTTCATTTAGAACCGTGGGCATCTGCCCTGTGTCCATGTCTAGCAGCAATAAAATGGCAGTAAATCAGAAAAAAAATGCCACGCTCCTTAGAGCCTCGAGAATGAGCTGTGGAGCGTTCTGCTTACAGGGATGTCAGACTGCCAGTGCGTAAATCAGCTCTGTCCTTATGCCCCCAGTGCATCAGGGAAATCTCTGACATTGTGGGATGGGCTTGATTAGTCAATCTCTCTCTCCCCCCATCTGAGGTTGAGAGTGTATCTCTCCCTTGTTTTCTCCCAGCATGTTTAGTGAGCTTATTGGCCCCCTAGGTTTTATTGTCAACCACAGCTTAGCCCTTGTCAGGGAGATTATTATATGAACCCTCTGTGCCCCCTGACTTCAGAAGGGCCCTGGATTTACATTTTTGCATTCCGAAGTCAGGAATACAAATGACTAATGGAACTGGGCCACCGAATATTTATATATCTATTTTGAGATTTACATTTCTCCCTTTCTTATGATGGGGTTTGCTGCTCCCAGGGTCATAGTTGATGGGCCAGTAGCATCAGTGGTGACATAAAGCAGTCATCTGGGAGAGTGCTTCCTGGCCCAGGTAGCGCACTGTGATGTGCTGCTGGTTATTATGCTAGCAATTCAGCAGTCATCGAACCCCCCAATTCCTTGGCCCTCTCCCCGTTTCCCTTTTATGATGTCCAATAAATTTTACATGCTCCAATTTTCCTCACCCACCAACCTAATACTGTTTGAATTAAGAGTCTCTTCCGTAGCTTTCAACAATGAAAACTTTGCTTTCTCCAACCAAATTATTCATAAGGGCTGCTCACGGGTATGCTGGAAAGGGGGCAGGACTCTGTAGACATGGACAGTGCAAATTTACTGGTCCATCCAGAAGATGAGGTTGCTTGGCTGTTGAACTTGTCGCTACATGATATATTGAGATGGAAGAGAACATATATAGACTCACACTGTTATCTTGGGTGAATAGACTGTATTAGATTAGGAATTTTTGTTTTAGTTAATTAATTAATTAATTTTATGTTTGACTGCGTTGGGTCTTTGTTGCTGCACACAGGCTTTCTCCAGTTGCGGCGAGTGGGGGCTACTGTTTCTTGTGGTGCGGGGGCTTCTTATTGCAGTGGCTTCTCTTGTTGCGGAACACGGGCTCTAGGTGCGCAGGCTTCAGTAGTTGTGGCACACGGGCTCTAGAGCAGAGGCTCAGGAGTTGTGGTGCACGGGCTTGGTTGCTCCGCGGCATGTGAGCTCTTCCCGGACCAGGGCTCGAACCCATGTCCCCTGCATTGGCAGGCAGATTCTGCGCCACCAGGGAAGTCCCAGATTAGGAATTTTTTAAAGTGATGCACACACTTGAGGGGGCTCAATCCCTGATACTTTTCATGGTATATGGAAGGAATTAACTGTAGCAATCACAGCAATGATAGCAACAGTTCTCAAGCATTTGCGACTTAAGCATTGAATTGTTCTAAGCCCTTTGCATACATTTAAAAGAATTCTAACAGAGGTCCTGTGTGATTGGTCCTTTCTGTACACCCATTTATAGAGGTGGAAACTGAGTTCCAGAGAGGTTAACTCAGTTGCTCAAGGTCACAGAGCCAGCGAGTGACAGAGCTGAGGCCTAGGTGTCATATTATCTGGTGCATGTTCTGAACACTAGCAGCATGTGGGGTGGGCCAGAAGGAACAGCCATGAGATGAATGTTAATTTCCCATTCACTCAATCCATGACACATTATTTTTTCCTATCAATATTTACTGAGCATCTACTCCGTGCAGGGCCTGTTCTGGATGGTGGAGGCCCAGCAGTGATGAAGGCAAACGGTTCCTGCTCTTGTGTGATTCTATTGATAGGTACAGTCAGGCAGGAAACGTGTAAGCAAATAAGCCACGTCCTTTCTAACACTGGGTAGTGCCTCAAAGAAAACACGTTGGAGTGATGTGATGGCAAGGGTCTAGATGGGGAGGGGGGCTCCTTTAGCTAGGATGGTCACACAAGGCCTCTCTGAGGAGAGGATATCTGAGCTGAGGCCTCAAGCATAAAGATAAGCTTGGTGGGGATGGGGTTCAAGTAGAGGAAAGACAGATGCAAATGCCCAAGGCAGAGACCAGTGTCTTGTATTGGAAAGCCAGGGGGAAGACCCATGTGGTTGAAGCATTAACAGCCAGGGAGAAAGGGTAGATTACAAAGTCAAGAGGTTGGCAGGACTCAGATCATACAGAGCAGGGCAAGCAGTTTGGATGCTGTGGTGTTTACAGTTTCTTTCAATCAATATTTTCCTGCCTGCAGCCTATTTTCTTTTTTTTTTTGAATTTTATTTTATTTATTTTTTATACAGCAGGTTCTTATTAGTTATCTGTTTTATACATATTAGTGTATATATGTCAATCCCAAGGCAGCCTATTTTCTTTTATGTCCTGTCCTCTGTTACCTCTGCTGTGACGCGAACCTTACCTCATAATGGGCATTTTAATCCTCTCTGTGATGGCAACCCCATGCTTCTTGGTGGGCTCCTTGCTTTGTTCCAGCTCAGGGCAGCATTAAAAAAGAACAGAGGAAGTCTCCAGCAGAGTATGGCTCAGGAAAGAGGGCAGGTTGCAATCTAAAAGCTCTAATTAAATCAGTGCCGTCGCACATCCTGTCCACAAGGCTTGGGGCGGTTGCACACTCTACTGATGCCATGGTCTACACTTAAGAGTTGTGTGACTTCACAGAAGCAATTAAATTGGCCTGTTTAATTGGCCTGTTTAGCCAGTGGTAAGCCCATCACCAATAATAATAATTATTTTATTGATTTGGTAAGTGCAGTGGAAATAATCACAAAGAATAGCTGTCTCTTTCCCCCTTGTCCTTAGCTAAACACTAGGCTATCCAGGCTGAATCAAGACTGACTTCTTGAACAATCTCCATGCAGATCTACATGTAATCAAGCATTCCTGCCTTATAAAAATGTCCATGCTTTCCAGTTGAAACAGAGTTTTTAACTTTCTAATCCTTCCCTTGGTGGCAAAGGAATGCTCCCAGTGTTAAGTGATTCAATATGCATTTTCTCTTTTAGCCTTATGGATCTTCTGTGCTATTTTCCTGTAGGTCAGTCTGTGGTCTCATTTTGGCCAGAAATGTAGGTTCAGTGGACATAAAATCAGCCTGGGACATCGCTTAGTTGTGGATGTGTACACAATCACATGGATATTGGAAAATCTAAAGGAACATCTAAGACAAGTCAGCAGAATTTTCAAAGCTACTTTTACCTCCAAACTATTATTATGTTTGCCTAATTAATTCCATGTGTCTGTGACCAAGGGAGAGCCGCAGACTTAAAGTGTCCCTAAAATGGGAGTTCAGCCTTGGGGGACAGAAGAGCAAACATTAATTCAGGGGGAAAGAAGGGACCCCCTAACTTACATGTGGCCTCCCTTTGAAGTCATCCAGTAGAAAAGCTAAGATGCTTTGAGGCATCCCTTCCCACCATCCCAGCCTGAGGGAGCCATGAAGAATAGGTGAGGTGTATATATGTCAATGCTACTCTCTTACTTCAGCTTCCCCTTCCCCCCGTGTCCTCAAGTCCGTTCTCTACGTCTGCATGTTTATTCCTGCCCTGCCACTAGGATCATCAGTATACACTACCAAATGTAAAATGGATGGCTAGTGGGAAGCAGCTGCATAGCACAGGGAGATCAGCTCAATGTTTTGTGATGACCTAGAGGGGTGGGGTAGGGAGGGTGGGAGGGAGGCTCAAGAGGGAGGGATATGGGGATATATATACACATATAGCTGATTCACTTTGTGGTACAGCAGAAACTAACACAACATTGTAAAGCAATTATACTCAAATAAATATATAAAAAAATTTAAAAAAAGAATAGGCGGGGTGGTTGGTTTTCCCTTATACTCTCCTCAGAGGCTAATATATCATTATTCCTGCCTAATCTCACTCAAGATAAAAGTCTCAGGAGTCCTGAGTGACAATCAGAGACCCCTTGGGTTTTTGGCCAGGAAGGTTTGCCCAGGGGATGGGGGTTACAGTATGTCCACTAACATTCATTCTCCTCCAGGGAAGATGAGCCTCTTAGCGCCAGGGTGGGACTTGTACAGCCATAGCTCTCACAGTTCTCATCCAAGGGATGCTTTGTTTCCAGATTCCTGTGGCTCTTCACAGAACCTGGAAACCACGATCTGTGAGGAGAAACAATGTCCCAGGTTGTGTCAGTGGACGTTTGTGTATATACTATGATGAAAGTCTTCTGTTATCAAAAGGTTTGGGAAGTGCTTTACATTTTCCCTTTGGGACATTAATAATACATAAGAGCATATGAAAGACTTTGAGATTCTAGAGTATTTTCTCGGCATTTTCCAAACATACTCAGTCAAGGAATTCTTTGTCATAGCAGATCTGTTGCTTGAGCACATTTGGAAAATGCTGGTTTCAGACTACTTACTTTTTCCTGTGAGCTTGCATATGTAACTATACATGAGGTAAACATCTTTTCTCTTATGGCAGATTTCTTAGTGAAGGATTTGATGACAGTATTACATAGATTGTATGTAGGAGGTCTGTGCTCCCAAGTTTAAGTATCTCAGTATGTATCTCCTCTAGACCAGAAGTTCCTAATCTGGCTTCATGAAAGGATTTAAGTCTTTTAGGCTAGAGTGTAGCATTAGATCCAAGAGCTATGCATCTTAGAGTTTCTTTTGTTGACTTTTATGTAAATATTTAAGATAGTTATGCCTTGACAGTCCTCAGGGTTAAACTTTTAAAACTGATACTTAACTGATATTTATAGTTATTAACGTCACATTACATCCATTCGGGAATCATTATAATCATCATATACAAACTATTTCATTCAAAGTTTGTTTAAAGTGTACTGCCTTTATTATTTTTAAATAGATCGATATCTGACATCTAATCTGTCTGTTTTTTGTGTATTACTTTCATCAACTTTGCCATATCCCCATACAACTGGTACTCTTAGGCACTTAATACATATGACAAAGCTCAGTTATAGCACTCTTCCAAGAAATTAAAATTTGGACATAAGGTCATGATGCCTAAATTCTTCTTAGAACTGTTCTCAAATGGGAGATGGGGACTGAGGATGGCATGAACTCCCTGTCCTGAAGCAGGGAGGTGGGGACGGGATTCCCTGTCCTCCAGTATCTTCCCCATTCAATATCCATGGATCAGGTGAATGAAATAGATACCAAGTAATGGGGATAATTCAGGATGAAATTAGGCGATCCATGTAGAGTTCTTAGCAGAGTACCTGACATATAGGAAGCATCCAACAAGTACTTCTATTGTTGTAATTTTAATTATTTTATGGATTTTTATAAATTGACTTTTTTTTCAGATAAAGCAAGATAGACATTTGTGAACATTTTAAGACATCTATCCCTATCATTTGATTTCCAATTCTACCATCTTAATGGTATCTGAATCATTCATAGTGTACCATAAACTGTTTCGATATCTCAAGTTTCCGTTGTTAAAAGAAGTCATTATATGTGTCTTTTATGAAGATCCTAAAATAAAACATACCAGGAAGAGAAATATAGTTTCACATATTTTCTCTCTTTAGTTACTTCTATCTACACTTACTGCATATTTAATAAATTGGAAGAATTAAAGAAATGAGTTGAGAAAATACATTTCTAACATCAAAAGAGATCATTTGGCTATAATGGGCCTGGGGCACAATCTGTGTATATTCATTTGAAAATCAATTGGGATATTTCTAAAGTGATCAGGTCTATAGGAGTATAACCATATCTCAGGAACAGCTAATGCACTGCCAGACGTTAGAGGTGGATGTTGTATGCATTTATGTGTGTCTACGTGTGCGTATCCCTTTGCAAAGTCAAGTAGAACATTTACTCCACTCCACTTGTTCTTTCTAGATGGTTACCTTGTTTAGTTAGGACATAACATCACAGCACTCGTTTCAATTAAAACAGATTTTATTGTTGTGGAAGCTGCTTTGCTAGGTACAAATAGAAAGAGGAAATGATGGAACATTCCTCCTACAAAAATAGGATCAACAATTACTCCACTGGTAGGAAAAGAGGCTATACGTATTTTGAGATTGGAGTGGTTATTATTTTTTAAACATATGTGTCAATTTTAGGACCATTGACTCTTTGCTTTGAAGGAGGAAGATCACAGCTTCTACCACTCTGCGTACTGCTCGATTTTCCTTAGTTATATTATTATCTTTATATTGTCAATGAAAATTGTATTATCTTCTATAACAATGATCTCCATATTTGTTTAGTATTGATTCTATACTTAAATGAACTCATAGTCATTAAGGGTTCATTACAAGTTCTTTTGATCACAGCTTTTTAATTCTTAAACTTTTATTCAAACCCTAATTGGCTGGATTTTCTTCACAGGACGTTTTCTTTTTCATAAGGGCTCACGAATCCTGGAATTATTTAATGCTTTGTGTCTGTTATGTCTAATGACATTTTAGTTGCATATAATATTTTTAGGATATACACTGTTTTTTTAAAAATAATTTAAAATGAAAAATAGTTCTTCATCATCTCCTGGCATTGAACATGATTCTGGGAAAGTATGAAGTCAGCCTGACTTTCCTTCCTTGTATGTGACTTTTTTTCTATGTGGGTGTCTGGAGAATTTTTTTCCCTTGAATCTCAGTAGCTTCATTAAGATTATCTGATTATTGATCATTCTGTGTATCACTTTCTTGAAACTTGGTAAACCCTTTTGATCTCCAGTTTTTTTCTTCATTTTGGTGACGTTTTTGTAGTATATATTTGAATATATATATTCAAATTTTCTGTTCCAATTTTTGTAAGTATACAAATAGTATCATCTTTATCTTCTGATGTAATTACTTTGCCTTTTTTTCCCCTGTGGATTCACTGTGAGTATGTCAATCTTTTGCTCTGTCAGTAATTTGATTTTTAGTGTGGCCCTTCTGTTCTTTCATCTTTCCAAGATTTTTAGTTCTGCATGATACTGTTTTAGTCTTTGTTTTGTTTCCTTAGGTCTTCTTTTTCAATCAATTCAGTTGTTTTTTGTTTTTGTTTCATTTCATTGTTTTGGTTTAGTTTGAGATTGGCTGGGCTTCTTAAATCTGCTAAGCTTTGTTTTCACTAAATTTGATAAGTTTTTGCACTTTATTTCTTCAAATACTTTTTCTGCAGGATGTTTTCTTCCTCTCATTATGTTACTCCAGTGACACATATGTTAGACCCTTTAATATCATCCTACAGGTACTTGAAACTCTGTTCATTTTTCTTTTTTCATTTTTTTCCTGCCTATTCTTCAGCTTGGATAATTTATTTTCATCTATCTTCAAGTTCACTGGATCATTACTGTCTTATCTCCACTCTGCTACTAATATCATCCAGTGAATTTTTCATTTCACATATTTTTCAGTTTTAAAATTTCCAAATTATTTATATTTTCTATTTCTCTCCTGAGAACTTCTACTTTTCTATTAATTTCAAATGTGTTCAATTTTACCTCATAAAGCATGTTTTTAATAGCTGCTTTAAAGTCCCTATTTGATGATTCTAGCATCTAGGCCACATTGGGGTTGATATCTATTGCTTATCTTTTCCCTTGAGCACTGGTAACATTTTCCTACTTCTTTATATATTGAGTAATTTTTTAATTGCAGTCTGGCCATTTTGATTATTACATTTCTTTGGTATTGGGTTGCGTTATAATCCTAAGAAGAATGTTGAGTTTTCTTTGTTTTAGCAGGGAATCAACCTCATTGCTTTTGGACCAGAGATTCTGGCTTGCCTTCTGTGGGTTCCAATCTTAGTTCAGATTTCAAAGTCTTTGCCATCCTCCTTTGATCTGTCTTGTGCATGTGCCACTCAGCAGCTAATATGAAACTTGGTGATAGTTTACAGTCTTAGTTCACTTTTCAGAGGCCTTGCTAAGCTGTTTTGGATATTCCCCCCATATGAGCTCAGTGGTGAACCAGAACCTTGTGTGGTTTTGTATATGGAATTAGAAAGATTCCTTTCTACGGCTTTCTCCACTAGGGAATTCCCCCCATACCCTCCCATCCTTAAGGGCCTCTTTTCTCACCTGTTCAGCTCAGAAATCTGAGATAAAAATAAAAAGCAGGATTTTAACTTCCTATATGGCTGCTGTGTCACACAGCTCTGTGACTGGGCCCTCCAGTTGGGGAAAAGTCACAAGACAAAAGAGAAATCAACCTGGAAACTCACCTGCTGGTAGGTAGCTTTTCCACAATACACCTGCTTTTGTTTCGTTTTCAACATCCTCAGGTAGTTGTTCTTTGTATGTTGTGCAGTGTTTTTAGTTGTAATCAGTGGAAGAGATAGTGTGTAGTGGGCTTACCCCCTCATGGTGGAAGCAGAACTCTCATTCACTTGAACTGCATTTCATTGAGTCCCTTTTTTATTAAGGTCTTGTTTTTCTTATTAAGTTTGATAACATAAAGTATTATGATTCTTTTCCTCTTCCTTGAGATGTTGGATTCTTTGTTTTTTTGCATGATGTGCTTCTGTCTGCCCTTTTCTGGTTTTGTTGTTGTTCTTGTCTAGCAGGTCTGCATGTTGCCCTCCAATAATGTTTGAGTGACTCTGGGACTACAGAGTGTGGATGACTTCTTAATTATCTTTACATCTTATTTAAGACTAGTTTCTTTTACACTCAGAGTTCAGTTTGAGAAGCAGGAACATTTAACTCTCTGTATTTGAGGGCTTCACATCCATGAGTTGAACCTACCATAGATAGAAACCTGCAGATACGGAGGGCTAACTGTATTCATCATACTGTGCCATTTTATATAAGGGACTTGAGCATCCGTGGATTTTATTATCTGCAGGGGCTTCTGTAACCAATTCCATGCAGATACTAAGAGACAGCTGTATTCCGTGTTTTATTCATGTTTTGTAGCTTAAGAAAATGGTGTAGGAAGGAGAATAGCTGCACTTAAGAGGGATGTGATCTTTACTAGAATACCCAGACTCAGTTCACTCAAATGACATTCTGTTAAATGTCCTTCATCAGGGGTTACTTTTGGACTTAGGATCACTTCTCCAGTTCCATGTGAAGTCCAGGAATCTTCATACCCATTAGAGTCTACCCACTTATTAGGCTTCTGTGTTTTACCTGTTTTTCCCAGTAGTTATTTAATTCATTACTCAGAAGAAAGAGAAGATAAGAATGCCAATGTAAAATTCGCTTCACTTTAGATTTGTGGGTATTAATGAGAATCCTTAGGATTTGTAGACTCCCCTGTGTAATTAGAGGAGATGAGCTCTGTATACCTCTGGTCAACCCCAGAATCTTCTGTCTTTTTCACCGAATTCCAGTTTCTAAATTTTATTGCGTTAGGTCATGTGCCTTGCCTTGTTTGGTTTCTTCTTCTTTTTTTTTTTCTTTGCTGGTTTTTACTATTTTGTTTTTATTTTATTAAACATAAGTGGAAGAAATTCTATCATATAATTTTGTTTAAGAAATTTAAGATCTTTTTAAGTACAATAATTAATATACATAGGCTTATTTGTACATTACATCTATGTAATCTCACTTTTTTCTTCCCAACTCTCTTAATCTTAAGGATTCTTCAAGGCACAACTCAAATTCTCCATCTTCTGTGATGCATTTCTCGAGTGTTACACCTGGCAGTTATTTCTACCTGTCTGAAATCTGACAGCAATTACTATACCTCTTGTTACCTCTCACTGTGTGTTGAAGTAGTTGTGATCTTTTACTATGTATGTGCTTTCTGCAGTCATCTAACCCAAAGGTTCTTTGGATGTAGAGACTGGTGTATTAATTTGTTTCCTCAGGATAGTATCTGAGATGTGTACTTAATTAATCAACATTTCCTGTGCTTATCTGCTGTCTTGTGGATTACTCAACCCAAAATAGATATCTTTTCTCAAAACTGTGGAAATATGCTCCTGCAAGTGAAGATTCCCTCTGCAGGTTTGGCCATTACTGAATCTTCCACAGGAAATTCTTTAAAAACGTAACGACATAATGACTGTGAAAGTGTTTTATAAAGTACCAAGTACTCTACACATGTAAGACCATGATATGATCATGACTTATGTCACCTCTGCCACTTATGGTCATCAGGTCAACTGGGGGACCAGCATTATTCACTGCTGCCTTGTTCCACTGTCTCATCCTGACCCTGATACTCTGGCAGCGGTGACCCTCAACGAGATAATCTGACAGTCAGCAGTGACTCACCATAGACTATTACCTGCCTTTGTTAGTAGCACTCAGACAGCATATAGGTAATTCCCCAAGTTTCCTGTCCATTGTCTCTGTGATAAAACATCGTCTTTTACAGTAATTCCGAATCTCATTTCCCAAAAGGTTTACTATGGGACCTCCCCTGGCCTCTTTCCTCCTCCTGAAAACCAGTACTATGTGTTCTAAGTTTGTAGTCAGAAGCTAATTGAACTTCCTTGGAATATTCTTTTATTTTGCCTGAAATCATTAAACAGTGACTTCATGTTATGGTTATATATGCTCTCAAAAACCATTGCTGAGTAGAGAAAAGTAAGTATGGTGGAGGTAGATGGGTTTGAACAGGTTCGGATGTTTGATTTTGGATGTGCTTCTCATATGTATTTATCCTGTTTCCTTGTTTTAATTTTAAGGTCCTTGAGGATACTAATAATGATTAAATCTGTTGTGAAAAATGGAGGATGAAAGAGGGCGTGAGCAATACCTATAATATTGTAAGTGGGAGAAATAGAGTGATAAGGAATACAGTGACCAAATACAGTAACACTAAACTGCAAAAGCATGAATCTGGAGTTTGACCAATTATAGCTGAGTGACCTTGGATAAGTTAGTTAACCTTTCTAGGTCACACCTGCAATTTGGAGAAAATAAGAATATTTGTCTCCTATAGGGCTGTTGATAATGAATGTAAAGTGTTTATAGCAGTACCTGGAACATAATATAGGCAAAAAAATTGTTATATGCCATCATCATCATCATTTTATTGTTAATTCTTCCTTTCAGCTTTAGCAAAGTAGGTACAGGACAACTAAAAAGATAATATATAGCTTGAAGTAGGAATATGGAGTTTACTATGCCAAAAGTTGATACAGGCTGAGGATTAAAAAAATAACAAGTACTTCTTATGGGCATTGTTTTTAAATGTTACATGTATTATCTGATTTAATACTTAGAGCAACACTAGTTTAACCCCTTTTATAGACAAGGAAACTGAGGCACTGAGCAGTTAAGTAACTAGACTAAGGTCACATAATTAGTAAATGGTTGAGCCGAGATTTAAAGTCTGACCAGTGGTGCATTTAATCTTTATTTGGAGTTGTGTGGTAGCGGGGGGATATTTTCATGCATGGGGGATCATGAGTAGATTATTGGTAAAATTTTGTTGTCTGGGCAATGTCCTTACAGTGAAGATCATTGTCAAGGGGGGAATTTTGAAATGTGTTCTCTTATCAGAGAGAAAATCTTAGAGACACATGGAGCCAAGGCCTGACCCAGGGATGGGGAGCTTGTAATTTGATTCAAGGCATGTGGAATTAACTAGGAAAAAAATGAAAGGTGGTTGTGGAGTGTGTTGGATGGTGGATCTAGGTGTGATGGAACAAATGATGGGCAGCTATTTAAGATAGCTGGGTACCATCCCCCCTTTGCCACTATCTAGTTTGGTGACTGTGGGCAAGCTATTTCAGCTTGCAGGGTGGAGATGCTTGGTTTCCACAGTGGAAGAATAAAGAATCATATGGGATTTCCTCTACATATGCTTCAGATTTTGAAACTCTCAAATCTTTTTGCATCGTCCACTCTGACACTGGAAGTTATCCATACCATACATTTAACATTTATTTTCTATCTCATTTTATATTTTGTACAGTGGTCATTCATTCATACTGTTTGTTCAGGATATACTACAGGGTCACTGTGTGACTTGTTTCCTTAATTAAAATTGGTCTGGGGGAGACTGTATTCTGCCTCCTGGAATTCTTAGAATTCTAGCACAGTGCCCTGAACAGAGCGGGCACACAGTCAGTGTCGTTCATATGGATGATAGTAGTATAGTAATGTTTAGAATTCCACATGAAATAGTGCAGCAAGTATGTGCAAAGCTCCATAAAATCAGCGCTCAGAAACTTTTTAGAGAATATTCTTTAAAAAAAAAAAAAAAGTATGGGCTTTGTGCTGAGAAAACTGTGTGAGTGAGATCATCTCTGCCTTCAGGAAAGCTTACTGACAAGGGTGCAAGTAACCATCATAGAACTGAAGCTCCTAGGGCTGAGAAAGCACAACTGAGTCCAGCTCTCCCCACACACGTTGGATCCCCATTATGACATCCCCACCAAGTGGTGGTTTGGCATCTTCTTGAGCACTTTCAGTGACTGTGAACTCACTACAGCTCATTCTATCCAGGGTGGAATGATAGGCTCTCAAGCTTTGTGTAAGAGGAAATGCCTTGATGAAGAACAAAGGTCTTTTCTAGGCTGAAGAAAAGCCACGGTAATGGTCTTAGAGATGTGAATTTGGTATGTTGGAGCAATTTGGGAAAGGACCTCAAAGATCCTTTGTAGGAGCAAAGTTATCGAAGTACCAAAGTAAAGGGCATGTTGTAGGAACACCAAATGGTCTAGCTTGACCATTTATCAACAACAGGTTTGGGGTAGAGCAGTGAAATTGTTAGGTAGGACTGGAGCTTTTAATTGGAAGGACCTTGACTGTCCTCTACATTTGGGCTGGATAATGGCCCCGATGGAAGTCATAATCCTATGTTCAGTGAGCGGTTGGTTGGGTAAAATCAATGTTAGCAGTCACATCTCATGTGTCCCCCAAATTCATATCCCTTATTCTCCCCTGGAGAACTACCCGCACCCGTGGATTTTCTTCAGTTTAGAGAAATGGTTAGAGCAGGAATGTTGAAGGGCCCTCTGCTGGCCTTATTTCCATGTAGATCTGTTGTAAACTCATCGTAACCCTGCAAGGAGGCTGTGCCAGTCTGTCCCACCTGACAGAGCCTTAACTCCTCCCAATGCTGCTTTTACTATTGGACAAGTGCCGAGCGGCTTATAGCCTCAAAGAAAGAAAGCATCCTGATTTTGGGGGTGTGGAAGTTGGGGGACAGTGATAAACAGGTCTTCGCCCTTATTGTCTTCTCCCATGATAATGAACCCATCACCAGCACAGGAATTTAATGCCATGATTTTTCCAAGAGCCATCCAGTCCCATTGCAGCCCTGCCTGAAAATATAAATACACTTCCTAGGGACAGATTTGCATTTTTTGGTGAAAGAAATTCATATATATGGCAAAGATGCCTCTGTAATTATAGAAAATTTATTTCTGTCCCCAGATGTCAGCAATCAAATTCGACATAAATATATTTTGTGTAAATCTGTCGGCAGCTGGTCTCCATTCAGGTTTCTGGAGATATTAGCCTGTCTTTGAGTTTATGACAAAGTTAAAAATTATTCATTAAACTGACCTGCAGTATATTCAGTAACTGGAAAATTGCCTTGCAGTTCTATTTGGTTTGTAGATGTGATCACAAGTAAATTTTTAACTTAATTAATTGGCCGTTTCTGTTGACAAGAAATTTATGTGGTAATAATTTGCTCGAAATAGATGCCGACTGTAGGAAATGAGATATCCATCATAGGCTTGTGTTCCACCAGCTGCACAGTGGCTATTATGAAAGTATTTCAGCCTGCACCGACCCCAGTGTTTGTGCAGTCAAGATTATATATACCCACGATCCATAGCCTGCCAGAGAGGCGCTGGTGGAGGTCTATGATAACAAAGAGTTTGTGATTTATGGCTTGCTGTGAAAGCAGAGCTTGATGAGATTAAACAATTTCATAGCACAAGTGTTTCTCAAGACCTGATTTGTAGTTGCAAGCTGATGGTAAATCACATTTATATATCTGCAAGCGTGCTCAGCAGAGGACTGCAATTACAGTTTAAGACAGCTACTTTTTATTTAATTTTTATCCTGGTTTTGTCTCTTTTATATCCCCTTCGTCTGCAAACCATTCACCTTCACAAGTCCTTTCTTGGCTAGAAGGCCAAAGATTGGAGTCAATGATGTTCTTCTTGTCTTTGCGCCAGCTTGGGAGAGAGACCAGGAGGACTGCAGAGCAGCACAGACTGGTTCAAACTGGCTTTGACTGGTGTGTGCTCTTTGTTCAATCTTTTGTCCAGAGAGAAGTCTGTTTCCTGTTTTCCCTCCGCGTGCAGCTGTTACTTGAACTTCTTAGCGCACAGCTTGAGTAAGAGGGGCCTTCATCATCCTGGGATGTAGGTTGACTCTGAGTACATGATGTGCACGCGGGATGAGAATTAAACTGATTTAGGAAGCTCTGCTTCAAGGTGGCAGGATACCTCCGGGGCGTACAGCTGGTCCCTTTGAACGTGCAGTGTGGAATTGTGTCTCCCCTGCAAACCTGTGAGGAATAAACTAATCAGTTTATTTAACCAGTTTATTGGTTATGTGCTGTGGACACACCTCTGCGCTAAGTACTAGTATAGCAATCTCTGCCCTCAAGCAGTTTATAATCTACACGCGGTACGTACCAAAAGAAGCACAATCTAGAAGTTGCAAGACTTCACATGATAGCCTGGAATGGGTGGGACACACACTGTTGGCGGGCAGAGGGGAGAGGAGAGAGAGGACTCGCAGCTGGGAAGGCAGAGAAGGGGAATAAAATACATGCCCAAAGGATAAGTAGGATTTCAAGTAGGAGGGGGAGAGCATTCTGGGAATTTCAGTGATCTAATCTGCACTAATGGATGTCTCCAAAATACCCAGCCATGGATTCAAGTACAGGCTGAGTGGGCTAGCGATTTAATAATTATAATAACAACATAACGTAAAACTTTTGATGAATGCTTACTACATGCCACAGTAAGTGCTTTGTATGTATCATCTTGTTAATCCTCATCATAAACTTAGGAAGTGAGGGCTATTGTGTTCCCCATTTTGAGATTGAGGAAACTGAGGTTTAGAGAGGTTAAGTAACCTGACCCTGTTCATCTAGATGTTGAGCTGGTTCTGAAACCTTGGTGTATTTCACCCCAAAATCTATATTCTTAACTGTGTTTCACTGGTTTTAGATAAGGAACATGAATATTATTAGGGAAACGATACCACTGAGCAGTTGTCATATGCTCAAGATAATTCTTTTCTCCTCCAAAGTTTAGGATACAGGTATCCCCCACTTTCTGAAAATTCACTTTATGTCATTTTGTTTTTAAAACACCTGCATTAGTACCTGTTTCCACTAACTGAAAGAAATCCAAAGAGGATTTTTGCTTTCAGGGGAAATGGCAAAAGCACAAATAATGTTCATTCTTGGCTTTGCGGCCGGCAGTTACAGAGGCAGTGCACACCCTGAGCAGAAAGTGGCCCCGCCAAGCTCCTTCCCCAGGAACTACACTCAGCATCTCAGCATCAAGCCACCAGAGCTTTGAACTGTGTCTGTGAGCATCTCTGTTTCATCTCCATTTATTCTGTGCATGCTTTAGCAAAATGTGCCCTAAGGGAATTGCTTTTTTGCTTTACACCATTTTGGCTTATGAAAGGTTTCATAGGAACGCTCTACTTATGGATAGTGGGGGAAACCTGTATTGTATTTGGTCTTTGTGGTAGGCTGAATCATGCCCACCCAATTATGTCCATGTCCTAATCCCCAGAACCTGTGATTGTTACTTTATGTGGCAAAGCGACTTTGCAGATGTGATTAAGTTATGGATCCTGTGATGGGGATATTAAGTTGGATGATCTCGGTGGGTCTGAGGTAAACACAATGGTCCTTATACGACGGAGCAAGTGGTGTCCGTCAGAGGATAAAGTGGTGTGATAGAGGCAGCCGAGATTAGAGTGATGTGCTTTGAATATGGAGGAAGGGGACATAGGACAAGGAACACAGCACTTAGACAGGAAGCCATGAGAAGCTTAAAAAGGCAAGAAAATGGCTTCTCCCCTCAGAGGTACCAGAGGAGGAACCAGCCTTGCTGACACCTCACTTTCACCCCTATAGGATTCATTTCAGATTTGGTGACTTCTAGAACTTTAAGGCAACAGACTCGTGTTGTTTAAGTTTGTGGTAACTTGTTATAGTAGCAACAGGAAACTAATACAGTCTTGGACAAATTCCAACCAGCTCTACAGAGAGTTTAACCCTGACTTTTCTATTTTCTATTTTATTAAATAAAACCCTGTTTTATTTTCTATTAGCTTGTTTAAGGTAGGGGTACTTTTTGATTTCTCTATTCTTCCCCTTCTTCTCTTTTTGTAGCCAGAAGGGCAGTGATTATTTGTTTCATTTATCCCTGAATTTCCAGTGCTTAGCATGGTACCAGGCATATAGTAGGTGCTCATAAATATTTACTAAATTAGTAAATGAGATTACCTCATCTATGTCCAGGATATAGGTATTCAGTCTGTCTAGAATCTAGTTTTCTGTACAGCCTAACCTGCTGAAGGTGTAACTTGTCTTTATGAAGTCACAAAGGGAATAATGAGGAACCTTGTTTATGGTTGTCTGCAAATCTGGAATATATCAGTGTAGTGAGGGGAGCAGTAAGATGCCTAGAAAAGCCAAGACTGGCTTAAGAATCTCTAGTAAGTCAATGTGAGTGGTTAATTGGGCCAAAAAATTTTTAAAAATAGGTGAACCTTTATCTTGATAACAGAAAAGTAAGAGAGCTTAATGAAAAGCATATGGACTCTGCTTCCATCCCTGTGTTGGCTTTTGTCTTTTACTTGATAGTTAGGTTAGGTAGTGGTTTCTATTTGTTTATTATTCCCAGTTTTATGCCCCTGAGGGTCTTTTAGCTGGAGACTTATGGGCATGGTCCTGCCCACTGAATACAGATGTTAAACTCACCAATGAAGCTCTTTATGAGGGGGTGAGCTGGTTCAGTGTCTCTGGCCTGGATTCCAGAGACCTGGTTTAAAAATCTTGGGAAAGCTGAGAGCTTCGTTTGTCACTCTAGGGTACTAGTGTATTAGCCTCCCAATAAAAGTTAATTGAGATGGATGGACTTAGAGTCCGTCATACAGAGTGAAGTAAGTCAGAAAGAGAAAAACAAATACCGTATGCTGACACATATATATGGAATCTAAAAAAAAAATGGTCATGAAGAACCTAGGGGCAAGACAGGAATAAAGACGCAGACCTACTAGAGAATGGACTTGAGGACATGGAGGGGGGGTGCGAAGGGTAAGCTGGGACGAAGTGAGAGAGTGGCATGGACATTTGTACACTACCAAATGTAAAATAGATAGCTAGTGGGAAGCAGCTGCATAGCACAGGGAGATCAGCTCGGTGCTTTGTGACCACCTAGAGGGGTGGGATAGGGAGGGTGGGAGGGAGACGCAAGAGGGAAGAGATATGTGGACATATGTATATGTATAATTGATTCACTTTGTTATATAGGAGAAACTAACACACCATTGTAAAGCAATTATACTCCAATAAAGATGTTAAAAAAAAAAAGAAAACACATACTTTCACACGATACTAACCCATGTACTTTTATGTAGCTCCTTTTATCTCTGCCTATTTAGTCCTCCCATCTTTAAATACATAGCTCAAAATCAACATTCTTCTTTAAAAGGCAAATACTGTATGACCCCACTTCTCTGAGCGACCTAAAATAGTCAAATTCACAGAAACAGAAAGTAGAATGGTGGTTACCAGAGGCCTGGAGGAGGGGAAAAGGGGGAGCTGTCCTTTAGTAGGTACAGGGTTTCTGTTTGGCAAGACAAAACAGTCCTAGAGAGCTGTTGCACAATAATGTGAATATGCTTAATGCTACTGACTGTACACTTAAAAATAGTTAAGATGGTAAATTTTATGCTTTTTTTCACCACAATTAAAAAATAAATTAACACAACATTATAAATCAACTATACTCCAATAAAATTTAAACAAATAAATAATTAAATAAAAAATTAAAAAAAAGTTTATTGAATTAATTTTCTGTTTAAAGTGTGATGCATTTTAAAGTTCTCCCCAGTGCTAGAGTCCCTCTTGAAAAGGCAGTAAATTCATACTATTAAACTACCAAATGTGATTCAGTTCAAATAAGCATATTTGGCAATCTTTATTCTGGATATGTGGGACTAACCTTGTGTTAAGACTGAATCATTTCATCCCAGACAAAGTCTGTTTGGAGTTAATTGGGGAAGCAGTGTAGATGTGCAGTAGGTCACTTGAAGCTTTTTATTCTCTTTCTGGTCCTCATTCAAAGAGTCACCATGGCATACATTTTCTCATGCCAGTTCTTCCATCTTTTTATAAATTTCAGTATTTGATACAGTCTGGAAGGTGAAAAAGACAATGAACATCTTCCCACTGGAGATTCTTTATCAGACTCCCTGCTTCATCGTATTATTTTAGAATGGCTAATTTGTTAGCTCCAGCACTAAAAAGGCAGTGTGGGAAAGGAGAAAGCACATTGGTCTTGGGAATCAGATGATCTGGGTTCTAACCCCTGCCTGTCCATTAACCAGCCCACTGACCTTGGGCATTTCTTGTCTTTGAGCCTCAAGTTTTTCCACATTTTTTAAATGTGAGGGTTGAAAGAGAACAGTAGTTTTCAGACCACATTCTAAGAGGTAAAAATATGTTGAGTTTCTTGGAAGCTCTGCTGAGAGACCAGAATGAGAGTGGATTGAGCAGCAGTTAAGGGTGAGACCAGCCAAGGGCCTCAGGCCCTCAGCCTTCCCTTTTGTCCAAAGTGAGTAGTTTGCTTCAGCAACAGTGACCCCCAGCACACAGGTGGGCTTGACTTTCTTCATTCATATACTTTTAGCTTTATCTCCTTAATCTCTATCCAAGGACTAGATCACATTTTATCTTTCCAGGAACTCTTGCTCAGCCATTCTAGTTTCCACAAAGATCTTTTTCTGAATTCTTTGAGAACCTAGTTGGGATCAAAAATGTTCCCACTATACAACACAGTGTATTGTGCCATGCATTGTAGATTCAGTTGTCTTGTTTTTTTGCGGTATGCGGGCCTCTCACCGTTGTGGCCTCTTCCGTTGCGGAGCACAGGCCCCGGACGCGCAGGCTCAGCAGCCATGGCTCACGGGCCCAGCTGCTCCGTGACATGCAGGATCCTCCCGGACCGGGGCATGAACCCGCGCCCCCTGCATCGGCAGGCGGACTCTCAACCACTGCGCCACCAGGGAAGCCCGATTCAGTTGTCTTAATCTAACTCAACACTAAGCTCTCTGAGGACAGAGATCCTGCAATTCTTTGGTATCTTCTGAAGCGGTAGATGTGTAACAAAAATAACAGAAGTATTTATTATAATAAAATAATAACTGTGCCAGCCTACCCCTGATAGTAAAGGCAACACATTCTCAGTAAGCAGAAATAAAGTGTGTTTTGTTTTGGTCCAGTTTTAGTGTTGTGTTCATAAACATTCTCTGGCGACACCATTGTTAGTTCATTTCCAAGGGAGGAGAAAATCCTTGCTAAAAATTGAAACTCTGCTCTCTGAGACCTGTAAAAAGACCATCATGTAAACAAATCTCTTCTGGAGGAAGCCCAACCATAGTCAATCTTGCCAGATCTCATATGAACTTTAATTCCATTTGAATCTCCTTGCTGTGGTGGAATAAATGGTTTGGGATTAGTTTGGCATTAGAAAGGGGAGAAACACCCAGAAAACAAGCCTTGAATCAGGACTGGTTCAGAGAGCTCAGCCTCTCGGTTTAATTTCCAGTTCATTCATTAGGGGAGACTTCTTCATGAACTCTTAAAAATCTGTGACCAGATTTGCAACTCTCCCTCCCTATAATGTAACTACAACATAAGAAGATACTCTGGCTCATACTAGGGAATCTCGGGGTTGAGGTAAAGGTATGTTGTGTAGTAGATATTCTTGGAAAATCCTTTGAAATGTATAAAGCCAGATTCAATCAGGAAAGACAATATCTGCCATTCTCTATGAAAATCAAATGAAGCCATGTTCTCTGCCCATGAGGCTCTCTTTCAAGAATAAGTTTCCTCCAGCAAAGAGGCAGTTACTGACACAAACAAATATAAATGATACTTAATAAGATGGACATTCAGTAAAAGTGTGTTCAAGAACTGAATGAATGAATAATTTACTTATGATTTGCCCAAGCTAAGGGAAAGAGGGTGCTATGGTGGGAAGATGGAGGTGGGATGTTGGACTCACATAAACTTAAAGACATTCACAGGATCTTTCTTTAAAAACGGTAGAACTTGGCCTCTGTAGTGCTGAAGAGGATGTTTCTACAGCTTTCCTTATCAGAGGGTATTTTGGAGAAAAGAAAAGTTGGGACGCAGACTTGACTAAATTGTTTTCCATTCCCCAACTTTTAATACATACAGACAGAAAAATAGACAGTCTCTTTCTGACGGCCTAAGTCATACCTGCCAACTCATCAGAGCGGCAGACTCGGCCTTGGAGAATGTGAGGTCGCCTCCTTTCATGACTGTTTCCAAAGTATTTTTTTTTTCTTTTTTCAAGACCTCCTTCTTACTGTTTATAATGCAGAAAAGATTTAAAGGGCTCCACAGAAATAGAGCATTTACCTTATTCTACATGGTGTTACAAGGAAGGAGATTTCAGGTCCGTATAAGAATCATTTCCTAATAGAGTACAGTGTGTCATCTCCCTATTACAGAGTATATTTGGACAGATATGGTCTGGCGTTTTTAGGAAGTGTTGGACCTGGTGTCTTGCAATTCTTTCAATCTACTGAAAATCTGATGTTTATTTCTCAGAAGTGTCTCATGACTGACCAAGTAGATGAATTATTGCCCCTATGAATTGATCTTTAATTACTCTCTTTAACACTGATCCTTTTGGAGCATCTGATGGGACCACATGATTGATCTCATATCCTCAGTTTTGAGAAAGGTTGTTCCCAAGAACCAGGATAATCTAGAAAGGAACATGGGAAATTACATTGACTGTTTCTGAGAGAAGAATTTTGTAGGGGAATATTTACATCAGGTTCTCTGATGCCTGTGCCACTTTCACTTTTCTGGTCCTAATAAAATTTTTTTAAATTCTTAGGACAAAATTAAATCGTATCCATTATTAACTGTATTTATTGTTAACTGCATGTATTGTTAACTGTATGGATGTATCTACTGTTAACTCCTAACTGTATGTTAACACATACCTCTCCCTGCCCACTTTGGCAGAATGACTTGCCAATGTATGTAGCAGAATCACACACATACCTGTAGGGTGTCCTAAGTACCCCAGAACTTGCTAATTACTTGTTATAATCTCCTTAATGGGCCTAATCCTTCATGTGAGTCAGCTGGTATAGATTTAAGTTAGGTACGTTAACCCTAGAACACATTTCCCCAAATACTTAAATCTGAAAAGGAATTTGCTTCCTTGGTAAGACTTGGTTGAAAAACATGGATTTGCGAGCAAGACTGAACTATTTATATCATTGATTCTTATGACCATCTTATAAGTGATTGTAAAATTTAGGTTTCTCTTCTGTCTGCATGAAATGGTCATCTGGGACTCTGTCCTGTATTCTGGTGTTGGTGGTTAGAGGGACTGTTGCTTTTTCAAGGAAACTGCCACACTTCTTATAAGGGGGTGCTACACCTTCAAGTTGGAGACATACTTTGCACATTCAGTACGTGGTGAAAAAATATGAGAGAGGGGTTGACATTGAGAGGTGGTTGTGGGTGTGTGTGACATGAAAAAAGAGTCATGAGCTACTTTTCTAGCTTTAGACATAAATTAATATTGGACTCTAATTAAGTCTTTTCAGTTAGCTCAAAGAAGAGTGGGTACCGTGACATTTTAGAAGATGGTTTCAGGGGCTTCCCTGGTGGCGCAGTGGTTGGGAATCTGCCTGCTAATGCAGGGGACACGGGTTCGAGCCCTGGTCTGGGAGGAGCCCATATGCCGCGGAGCAACTGGGCCCGTGAGCCACAACTACTGAGCCTGCGCGTCTGGAGCCTGTGCTCCGCAACAAGAGAGGCCACGATAGTGAGAGGCCCGCGCACCGCGATGAAGGGTGGTCCCCGCTTGCCACAGCTAGGGGAAGCCCTCGCACAGAAATGAAGACGCAACACAGCAAAAATAAATTAATTAATTAATAAAAAACTCCTACCCCCAACATCTTCTTAAAAAAAAAAAAAAAAAAGAAGATGGTTTCAAAATTATGGATTTGGGGGTTCTTTTCTTTTATACTTTAGGCTGGTCCTCTAAAAATGAAGCAAGGATTTATTTTTTCCTTGAGGAGAAGCAAATGAGTATTATTGCAAAATGAATCTAAAGTCTTTCTCTGCCTCAGGAGGGATGCAACATTCACAATTTCCACTTACGTGTCTGCTTTCTCCACCGTCCTCCCTCCCGGTGTTTTCCTGTTGGGTCCCCCCAAAATTAACATATGCACTTCATCTTTAACTTCAGACAATCAGAGTCACAGTCAACTGGGATATTGTGATGAACGGTGTACATTTTATACACACGGTGTCATAATAATTTAAAATGTCATCTTAATCTATTTATGATCTTCTAATGACTGAAGTGTTTTACAGTTTGGGGGATATTTTATAACTGAAGTTTTAATGGCTGACTCACTAACACCTGGCTGTCTGGAATGCTTTTCTTTCTCCCAGTTAGGCATTTAAGTGTGTTTCTGGAAGGCCCAAGGGGTGGGATGTGACATGCAAGCTCTTAAAAGGAGGAAAGTTAGTTCTTGATACCTTAATGATCAGTCAGGTAAAGGTTTGCATACTTAGATTAATGCTCTTAAGTGGAATAGCTTGATTAAGACCCTTGTTCGGGGGCTTCCCTGGTGGCGCAGTGGTTGAGAGTCCGCCTGCCGATGCAGGGGACACGGGTTCGTGCCCCGGTCCGGGAGGATCCCACATGCCGCGGAGCGGCTGGGCCCGTGAGCCATGGCCGCTGGGCCTGCGCATCCGGAGCCTGTGCTCCGCAGCGGGAGAGGCCACAACAGTGAGAGGCCCGCATACCGCAAAAAGAAAAAAAAAAAAAAAAAGACCCTTGTTCGGTATTTTTTTTTCCTTTAAACATCCTTCTATATGAGATTACAGAGGGAAATACTGCCCATTCCTTTAAAAAAATCTTAGATTTTGCACAAGTAAGAGTTTTTCATGTTCTAACTCTCTCTGTCGTTGACTTTCTACTTTTCTATCCTTGATTGGTTTCCAAGACAATCAAGTAACTTCTTTATTGAGAGTTTACTCTGTGTTCTTTCTTTTACTGGGCTAAGATACATATACAAATGCATACCTGTTGACATACAGGTTCTTGTCCCTGGATGAGCATACAGTTGCTTAAAGAAGACCAGAGTATATGCGTGAGAATGTCAGTGAACCGTACAAGCCATTGTGTAATTAAGCCCATAGCAGGCCCCTGGTGGATGTTTACTAATGACAATAGTGGCACTAAATTATCTGGCACAGGCCAGGAGAGGTCAATACCAGGTTGCCCCGCAGCTTGCTTTAAGCAGTCACGGAGATAAGGCTACATTTTAGTTCTTCCTATTTGTGCAACACATATACAGCCTTCAAGTGCCCTGCCCCACGTAATTTCCATAGTAATCATGGAAGGAATTAACGCTTATATTTATATCCACCGTTTTGCTGAAGAAAAAACGAAGGCTCAGAGCCATAACATGACTTGCCAACCAAGCTCACATAGCTGGGGAGGTGGGAGTGCAGATCCTGGAACCCAGTCTTCAGGATACTATCTGCTTTTTTCCCCATATTGCTTCCAGGTTCAGGGTTCCTAGCAGAGTAGCTTAGGGTCAAATTGTTGCCTATTTATAATAGATAATTTGCCTGAAATGTCGCTGGATGTGCAATATCTCTGCTCATGTTATAGCTGGGGATATAATGGCCAATCTGTGTACATTTGTTTCCAATGAAGATTGACTAGACTGATGAAATAATGATAGGCTTCACTTTCATTTTTATCAACTAATGCCATTCCTGGTGACAAGTCCCCATGATATTCTTCTATGACTCCTGCTTTCTAGGTAGATTGGACTGATGTTCCTCACACAGTCCTGCTTTGACTGACATCAGAAAGCCCTGTGTGACAATTGCCTTGTGGGTTCATCATTGGACACTTAATATAGAGAAGTTCCATACCCTGTCCCCACGGGGCTTTAAGATGGCACAGACATTACTAAACATGGTTGCTTCACCTCTTTGAATGCAAGTCCATTGAAAACATTGGAAACCAGAGAATTGGGACTGCTGTGCTTGCAAATTTGCAGAAAGGGAAAACAGACTGTGTTTTTATCACTGTGTATCTTTAGGCAAATATGTTCATCTGTCTCCCTAGCTCTGTGTCTGTAAAATGAGAGCGTAATGCTTGCCGTCTGTTTTTTTGTGGGATCGGTGAGATGACCAAAAAAGGTAATTTTGTTGAAACATTTAGAAAAGGATTATACAAAGGGGGTCTCCTGTTTGTATTGATGTCATTTCAGACTTTACTCCTAAATATCTTCTCAGTGGTACCATATAGGTGATTATAGGTGATTTGGCCTATGTTGGTGGCATCATAATTTAGCTTTTACAAGATTCTTTGAGTTTCAACAAGCATGTGGTTTGATTCTTCAAGTTCAGGCTCTAGGGAGATAGTTATTAGGAGTTAGGGGTCTTTATAATTAGTCAAATTAATGAGCTGATGGCCGCATGTGGCAGGGTCACCTATGATTTCTGCAGACATTGTAGATTTCCCACGTTACCTTATCTCTTAGATACATGATTCCTGCTGGTGTGTGAAAAGTGGTCAAGTGACCATCTACCCCTCGTATTTATCTCTGAGAAGTAACTTGGGACCCTTAAATCTACTTAGTGTATGCTTTGTTGTAACAGCATAATATTTAGCTTCATGTCACTCACTCATAATTAGATAGTTCACATTCACGTTCTCTGTCATTGGGCACGGTAGCCATTCTTCAGCCAGACTGCTACATTTGGGGGTTGTTCTGGTTTTTGTTCTTAATAAAGATTCTTTGCACTTCTACAGTAAATACACCTTAGTCTAGGAGAGTTGACAAGCATGGGTGGGTGTTCTGCTGTCAGTTGTTCAGATGTTTGCTCATCAATCCATGTAGCAATCTCTTGGGGGGAGAAACTTACTCTAAACCCAGTATCAAGTTCTTGGGCCAAAGACCCAGGTGAACTCTGTTTCTTTTGTGTTCATCTTTCCAAGAGCTATAGGTTAACTTGGACAGTCCTCAGTTTCTCTTTTTAAATTTCTTGATGAAGTTGAGAGAGCTCCTACTGGAAATTCTTTGGTTTGTTAATTGCTCCAGACCTAATACACATAGCTCTTAGGAAAAAAAGAAAGTAGCATTGTTCATCTAAGTGTTTACCTTTATACTAGTGAAGTCACCTCTTGGTATCTGTCTCTACCCTTCCCAAAGAACTTATAAAATGTTTTATCTGCTTGCCTAAGCCTTAGGCTTTATCCGTATATTTTAGCCTCAGACTTTAATTTGTCCCTGTCCCTGACCTGGTGAACATTTTTATCAATAACTTGTGAGGAGCTAGAAAGAGGCCTTGCTTGTTAACTTTCAAAATACAAAGTTAGGGAGGTCAGGACATACCAGAGGTTTTAGATCATAGTTCTAAGTGGTCTCAGCAAGCTAAAACATTGCCTGACACCTACGAGACAAAATTTAATAGAACTGTAAGTTTGAAGTCCAACTTTCTATTTTAAAAAATTAATTATAGAAGTATGTGCTTGAAAGGTCTAGCTTGGTAGTGTTTCACATCAAAAGCATTGGGATATTTTACTTGACTAAGATTTGATGTGTACCACACCATGGGATATAGCTTGGAAAGGTATTGCCAATTTGGATGTAATGGAGGCTTTGGATCCTAATTTTTCAAAGTGAATGTCTTCTTGAGTTCTGCACAGTTCACACACCATCTAGAGGACTACATTCCGTTCAGGGTTTCATGTTTTAAGAACAACAGGACAACTAATGGAGAAGGACCAGGAGATGGACCAGGCTGTTGAGTGTTATGTAAATACTTGGCCTAGAATAGATGAGATTAAGGTGACACATAGAATCTTCTTTCTCATAGTTGAAGCAGTATCATGTGGATGAGGACATAGGGTTGCTCTAAGGACAAAGCTCGGACCTTCGGGTTAATGGTGCAGGGAAGGAAGTTCTGGTACAATGTAAAAAGGAACTTTTAATAAGGGATCTTAGTAAACAGAATGAAGTGCTGCCTTGCACAGAAATGCATGCTGAGTGTAGTGGAAGGTCTGAGACCAGAACAGGAGGACCATTTTAGCTAGGGGGTGTCGAAGAGACATCTATAACCTTGTGGGAAAATGGACAGGCCAACCTCACAGCAAGGATCCTTTCTGACTCGGATTCACTGTTGTGCTGAGAATTTCAAGGTTTGCCCAAGAATTTTCAGGCATTCCCTTGTTTATATTCAGGTGGTCACTCAGAATTCTAAGTTAAGAAATCGTGTGGTCACCAACTTGGATACCAAGCAGAGTTTGATTTTCTAAAGTTTGAGCAATCTTTCAGTGTCTTGGACACTGCCCCCCTCTGTGAACATGCCCTCTGCTTTCCTTCTACAGTGGTGGGACGGATATGCACGGGTCAATTCCACCTCTCCTCCCTTGTACCCCTTAAATGGCTTATGACCAAAAATGCTAACAGAAATAATAGCATCCTTATTGTCTCTCACCCCCTCCCTTTGCTTAAGCCGTCTGTGCCCCTCAGTCCCCACCTTCAGATTCACTCTTGACTCTTAGTTTTCTCCTTGCACTTATTTAAACCTTACCCTTCTTCCAAAGTACAGCTCAATCCCATTTTCTTCCTAAACTCCTCTCTTTGTTAACCTTCACTCATGTCTTTTCTTCAGGCCCCTATGTATCTTTGGAATTACCCAGTATAGTGCTTAATCATTCTCAGATTTTCACGTCTCTTAATTTTTTCTCCCCATCTCCATGGTATATAATTTGAGATCAAGGGCTTAGCCTTACTTAGTACTCTGTTAATACTTGTTATCGACTTACTGATTGGACTGCAGATATGATCACAAAAGAGAACCCACGGGCTAAAAAGGATTGTACCTTGACTCTGGCTTCATTAGTACAAGGTCAAAACTAACCAATTTATTTAAGTACCAGACGTACACAGTGCTGCATGAATCCTATTAATGTGTCAAATAAGCTACTAGTTTACTTATTATGATGACATCCTTTTAACCCTACCTGCCCCTTGTCCTTCCTGCATGAGGCTCAGACTGCACATTTGGAGGAGGTTCTAGAAGGTTGTACAGCAAAGCCATAGGCTAGAGTTCCACTCCTGCAGGTTCATTCAGATGGTAGAGAGAATTTTTTCCCCAAGTCACTGGTTTCCCTTTGCTGCAAAGTGTCTTCCAAGATTAATCTCCAGTTTAGAGATATTCAAGGGGTTAACTTTGACTCCTTCACCAAACCCAACTGTTTAATGTTTTTAATGGCATAATGTGTTAATAGCCATACAGCTGCTGTTTCTCAGCTTCTTCCTTTATTGAGTTAGGCACCATTTAGGAGGCTGAGTTCAAATTGTAAACGAATTATTTTTGCATATGGATCAATGGAAATTTAATAAAGTTTATTAAAACTGTATATTGGACCAAGGAGTGCTGTTTCCTCTCATGGATATAAACCAACCTCATTAGGCCAACCCATATTAACTGAATCATGGGGAAGAAAACATTTCTTGTCATTTAAGGAATATTTTGGTTCAACAGATAGTGACTAGCAGTTTTTCTTACTTATGACTCTATTTGCGTATGCATACATGAACGATACCTAGAGATCCTCTAACCCATCCTGCTTATTTCAGTGCCTAGTATGGTTTCCTGGCATGAAGTAGGAACTCAACAGAGTTGTCAAACGAGGGAGTGCAGTCTCAGGTGCAAAGGTGTGGAGAGGTGTGTTAAGAGTCATGCAGTTGGTGACGGGCAGAACCACCGCAGAGCGGGGAGCTCTTAGCCCAGTGTTCTTATCACTCCCCTGAACTGCCCTCCATTGATTCATTGCCTGTGAAATGTCTTAAATGTTCCACAGATACCTTCTGCTTGTTCTCATGGCAATCTCAGTTTATGTTGCAGTAAATGTTATCTTCATCCCAACTGATTGACGAGTTCTTAAAATAACAGCATTACCAAGGTTCCCACTCAGATTGTAAATCACCAATATTCCACTCTTTGGAAAGCATTCGGATGGTCAGCCAGTATTTCAGATGTAACTCAGGTGGCCCAGTTGCACTTGGAGGTCTTTGAAGGGCCTTTTACGAGACAAGAGTTCAGTGTTGGTTATTGGAGAACTCGAAGCAGGATGGGGGTGATCTGTGATAGAAGACCCAGACTCCACGACATGAATATTCCTCTGTAGATTTGGAAGGAAACCAGGAGAGAACTAAGGTGGGCCTGCTTTTCTGGCCCCGAGTGACAGCAGTTGGGAGAAGCAACCCTTTTGGATAGCAGAACAAGTGTGGAGATGTTCATTCCAGCTTCCTTGTGTCAGATTCACTGGCAAGTAGGAGGCAGTTCTGGTTGGCTCTGGCTGGAACCATTCTGTCTGTCTGGGGGCCTCTTGTTTCTGTCATTCTTCCTGGAAAGTGGAATCCTAACTATAGGCAGCTGGTTAGGACTGGAGCCCTGGTGACTTCTGAAAGTTATAACAAATGGAACTCATTATCACCATTGCCCCCCTTTACCTTTGTGCTACTTGAGGCAGAAAATGATTTTTTTTTTTTCTCCCCCAGTTTGTTTTGGAGTCTTTCATCCAGAGAGAAAGGGATTAGCCTATGGCTACAATAGAGCTTTCAGGGCCTTTTGGCGTGCTGCAAATGTTTACTTATCCAGGTACAAATAGGTAAAAGCACATAGTTAAAGCTCCCAGCTGCAAGGTCATTTACCTTTTTAAAATTCAGCCGCATGTGCCGATGGAAGGCGAGGGCTTGCTGGTATGAGCCATTAACTGCCTGTTGTACGTAACCTCGCCTTGTCTTACACACAGCTGCGTGCGAGCGGCTGGTGCCTGCAGCCAGCCCACCATGCATGCCTTGCGAGCAACAAAAGCAGTTTAACTTGTGATCGCTGATCATATGATCCACTTACAGGGTGCAGGCTCAGTCAAGTAGAACTGGTAAATCATTAAAAATGCGCCTCGGCGCTGTGCCTGCGGAGGAAAACATCCTGCTAACATCCCCCCCACTCCACCCCCCCAACCCCCAACCAGTTAGCCACGTGGGGAAGGAGCTGGTACTAGCTGTGTGTTGGAGGAATCCCACGTCGCTTTAGCCTAACATGGTGGTGGGAGATTGTCAACTGCTTGCAAGCAGCATGGGAGTGGAAGACAGGAAGACAGAGACCATCTGAAATGGTTGCCATCCTCTCCCCTTGTCCTCATTAACTCGACCTGCACGAAGTGCCCTCTGTGTGTCAGGCTGGGTCCTGGGGCCTAAGTTACAAAAATGGGAGAAGAAATGGACTCTGACTTAGGAAACTTACAGTGCCAAGAACTCAATTCACCACCAAGCGCTTTGACACAGGCATCTGCCAAGCTCCAGGCAGCCCTTAAAGGCCCGGGGAAGCCGAAGAGGAGGTGATGCTTGAGTTGGACCTTGAAGGATGTATAGAATTTCATCAAGGAGACATATGCTAGAGGGAGCAGCTTGAGCCGTGCTTTAATGCCTTACTTTCTAGAATGCTTTCCTCTATGAAAAACACATTTCTACTCAATTTCTTAAAAGCTGTCAAAAATTGTTCTGTGACTCCATGGTGGAGGGTCCAATGAGTCTTCCCTTCTCATCTCCTTCTTGTATTGCTATCTAATTGCTTCTGGCATCAGGTTATCCAACTATATCAGAAATCTTCTGGGAAGAGACCCTATCTCCATAATGTTCTTGATTTTCCTTATAGCTCCAGAAATTCTGGGAGTGTATTATTCCTAGGCAACCCTCCTTTTGTTTTCTAATCAGTCAGAGAAAAGCCAAAGCTAAATTGCCATAGAATAGACAATGGGACTTAGAATGTACCAGATAAATGTTCCTCCTACATACACACCAGAATGTCTGCTGTTGAAGGAAGGGAGAGGGAAGAGCCTTTTATGAGCACGTGCGCCATATGTGTTACATACAGTATGTGTGTCCATATGTTCTGAGATATTCCAGTCTCTCAGGAGTCCTGCAGTTGGCATGGTTGATACAACCTTAAAAAATGACTTGGACCTCAAGAGGCCCTGGAGAGTAGATTTAATAATGTATTCATTCCTGTAGATGTGAGGCTGTGGCATTTTAGTTCATCCAGGTACTCCATCTATTATCTTCCAAGTAATCAAGTAATTGCAACCTTTAAATACCTTCTGTTTGTCTTTCAAAGGGGTTAACCCAGGCCTAGAAACCTGCCATATCACAGCTAAACATTGGGAAGAGGACATTTATAGGATCTGTGCTCCTTTCCTTTTTCTAACTTGGTCTGCTTGTACAGTGGTTATTTACAATGTCTCTGAACCATCCCTTCATTTGGTGGAAACCTTCCCTGCAAAGACAGTTGTTCCTAAAGAATAACTTTCTGATTCCTCTCAGGACCATTGTCTGGGGGCCAAAATTCACTAAATACAGAATTGGAGGAATTCCTTCAATCATGGCTCTTGAATCTGGTGTCCTATTCTAAAATACTATAAGAGCTGCCCTTTGGCTGGTTGTGGGGGTGAATGGTCTCGACCTTTAGAAAGATGTCCATCTCCATAGTATAAAGAAACAGAGACCTGGAACTCAAGCTTTATAGGATTACGAGTCAGATAAAGTGGGTCAGTTTACTCAGCTTCCCGTTTACATCTACATAAAGAAGATAATACTTCTCATCTCCTCCCACCCCCAACTCAACCTCCAAAGAAATGAGAGAAACTCTAAATCTATTTAAAAACCAGGAGGAGGAGTTATAGCATATTTGGTGTGAAAGGTCTATTATTATCTCTTCCTAGTACAGAGGTGGTATTTAGTGGCAGAATTGAGAATAAATAAATGTGTGTTTTCATTAAAAACTGATATATGACTAATGATATGCCTATGAACATTTTTTGTTCGGTGGTATTTTAAGAGTTGTGAATTTTTATAATTACAAATAGACTGTGATGGATAAAGAGCAAGGTCCTACTATATAGCACAGGGAACTATATTCAATAACCTGTCGTAAACCATAGTGGAAAAGAATATGAAAACGAACACATACACATACATATATTTGAATCACTTTGCTGTACAGCAGAAACTAACACAACATTGTAAATCAACTATTCTTCAAAAAAAATAAATTAGGGCTTCCCTGGTGGCGCAGTGGTTGAGAGTCCACCTGCCGATGCAGGGGACGTGGGTTCATGCCCCGGTCCAGGAGGATCCCACGTGCCGCGGAGCGGCTGGGCCCGTGGGCCGTGGCCGCTGGGCCTGCGCGTCCGGAGCCTGTGCTCCGCAATGGGAGAGGCCGCAGCAGTGAGAGGCCTGTGTACCGCAAAAGAAAAAAATAATAAAATAAAATCAATAAATAAATTAATTTAAAAAATTAGACTATGAGATCCATGATCATCACATATGTGGTGCCACACATAAGGGGAGAACATTGTTTTGTTTTAAAATCTAGAAAAGTCATACAGCTACTTATGCAGGCACTCAGGCTGATGGCACAAAATTTAAACTCAGGCTTTCATGACAGAAGAATAGAGAGAGCGCGTAAGTGGGGAGGCATTTTAGAACGTTAGGATATTATTATCATGGATCTTGGCAGGAAAGCAGGCAGGAAGGCTGTGTTTTACCCTGGGCAAGTCGTCAATTCTTGGGAAAGGCACTTGGCTTCTTTTTCTCATCTGTCTAATAGGGATGTTAATATCTTTCCAGCATACTTCACTTGTGGAAATCAAATGCTGTACCAGGTTCTCTGCCTTCCTCCTGGACCAGATGGAATCTCTTCCATCGTTCAGCCACTCCGCTATTTTGTTTGGACTCCCTCTCGGAGCACTTGCTGCAATTCCTCCTGTTACCACAGTTGTTGACTTATCTTATTCCCTCCCACTTGACTGTAAGCTGCTTTAAGTCACAGCATGGTTTACTCCTCTCAGGATGGTGCAAAGAACTGGTGCTTGAGTCAAGCTGTCTTGGGAATACAGAATCAGAGTGGAACTCCTTGCTGGGGTCCAGGGACGCTTGTTTTCTCAGTGAGACCACTGTGGATGTATCCATCTCCTCCACAGAGTTGTTCTGGGAATTAAATAAAATGGCCTCTGTGAATGTGCCTAGTACATACTAGATGCTCAGGAAACAATGGCATCTTTCCTTCCTTTCTTTGAACATAGTGGCAACTTAATACATGTTCTGGACCAATTTATTGTAAAATTTGAAGATGAGGTGGAAATCCATACTTTTTTTTCTTGTTAAGATGTTCAGGAGAAAGATGGCCCTGTGCTTAGAGTTATATTGAAATTTTTTAAAATTACAGCTTTAAGTGTTGATATCAAGTATTATCGAGGTTTGAAGAAGACATAATGCAAATTTTATTAAGTTATTATCCTTGTCAGTGAAATGAGTGCATTTTTCTAATCGGTATCTTCGGCAATTACAAACAACAAGGAAATAACTCTTGCTGGTTATAGGAAACAGCTTATAAATTTTTACATACATGTGAGAGGAATCACTTGAAATCCTAAACTGCCAAGAGGAATAATTAGGAGCCACAGAACAGATCCCGGTAATATGACAGCAGCTTCTAAAACATCCCACAGGATACAGAAGCGCAAGCCGGCTTGACCTATATCTTTAATAATACAGACCATTGCCCTTGGATTGAATCTAAAGGGTAGGACCAAGTGCTTGCTTCATCATGTTTTAGGAAAAATTGCCGAAGTTTATTTATGAATTCTCCACACAATGGCCTCTTGCTTTGATTATGAACCGACAGAGCTCCCTAAGTAGCAATTCAGCATGCAAAATTAAAAGCAAAAAAAAAACCAAAACCAAAAACAAAAAACCCAAACCAAACCACCACAGAACATAATTTCTTATATTCTGTCATGCTTGGCAAAAAGGATTATGTAAGTCCCAACTTAGACAAATGGCTATGTTAACAGTAGAAATAACCTTTTGTTTAATTAGAAAATAGGAGCTATATGGGACAATAAAAACGGTTGCTGCTGCCCTCCATCACTGTTTAATAAATATGATGGCACTAGAGATTATGGTAAGCATTATTTATTTGTGCAATATCACAGACTTGGTAATTGTTCATGGTGTTGATGGTTATCCTGTGTGGGGATCATAGTAGTTTCAGAATTTGTTTCCTTTGATCCAAGAAAAGAAAATAGCAAGTTGTTGACATAAAATGCCCTGGCTTCCCTAGGCCAGAATAATGTCTCTGCATATTTTGAGCCCCTCTGTTGCAAGGGCGAAATCTCTCTGGTGGTGTCTGGTGCATACTGAGAACTGGTAGGTTATTTTGAACTGGCTCTTTTTTTTTTTTTTTTCCAGAGCACCCTCAGGTCCTCATGGAACATACTGCTCTGCAATGCCATTTCATGTTCAGTTCATATTTCCCAGCATAGCTAAATTTAGTAGGTTTGCTAGAGGGAAGAAATGGGGCAAAGTTTCCCACCTGAGGATGTGTTCATGGGAAGAGGTGTTCCCCCTTGAGAACCAGCATATGGGATGAAGATCAGACAGAATTTCACAGCATCTGTTTTGGTCCCTTCCCCGGGGGGTGGTGGGGAGAAAAGGCTGGAGGTGTTGGCCAGATTTCAGGGTCAGTTCCATTCTGTGTTTTACTATGAAAACCCGAGTTGGGGAGACTGGACGTATATTTTGGGTCATCTGGCTAGATTTATTTCATCGCACATGGCAGTTCACACTTGGTTTCTTTTTGGGTGGGGGGGTTCTGTTTTCTTTCGTGTTTTGTTTGCTGGGGTAGATGCTCCATTTCCTGCCTTTTAGAAAAAATGGTTGTGGTTTGTGATGTTGGATGATTTATTATTATGACGACTTAAGGATTTTTCACTCTTGACTTTGGCGAATGTGAGATATTTCCTCAGATGCCTGAGCTAGCATTCGACTATTCTTATAACAGAGAAATCCACAACAATGAGATGTGGCCCAAATTTGTATGGGAGTGTTTGTGCGATCGCCTATTTCTGTGAATCCTAATAATGCTTTCTAGAAGGTTTCCACAGACTACCTTTATAAAAATATAAACGGTGTGTCAAAAAGAAAACACAACACGACAAAACCCCTTTTCTTCACACAATTTATTTTAAGCTTCAAAATCCCTGAAAATCCCCAATCTCCTTTTTGCAGTCTGGTTCCCACTCTCCAACTCCTCATTTCCCCCGAAAGAAAGAAAAAGGCATTTCTTCCAGGGACGGATAAGTTGTGGGCCGGTGCTTGGCAACAGCATTCCTGTGCTTTAAGTAGCTGCAAGCCCCCCTCGCTGAACTCTTTGATGTGACTGTCAGGGCAGATTTATTTTGTTTTAGCACATTGTCTGCTTGTCCAGATGTATCAGGAGATAAAAAGGAGTCATGTTTACACTCCTCCCTTGTTTTTTTTTTTTGGAGATGTAATTAAATCGTGTTTTTGATGAGTCTTGGGGAGCTCCAGTTGAAGAAAACAGGAATTGGCTGGAGTCAAGGGAAAGAGGAAAACTCACAGGCAGAATGAGCACCTGATTTGGTCAGAAAATAAAGCAGAAGGACCAGCTGGCTTGGTGCTGTGAAGCTGGAGGTTTTGTTCTGATTCTTTCCTTCCACTTCTGTGGACGTTCAAGCAAGAGGAGGGGAGATAGCCCTCCAGCGCTCACCTTCTAGTGCTTTCTATAAAACCTTTTAGTCTGTAGTAGTCTTTCTTTCTTGCTGTTCACAGGCACATACAGAGGGCTTTAACTCTCTCCTTCTTCCCTCCCCCCCTCCCTCCCTCCCTTCCTTCCTTGCTTTCCCTTTCTCTCCCTGTCTCTCCGCCTCTCCCTCTCTCACTTACTGGGTAGTAAGTCTGTGGTAGATAGCTGCCACTTTAAACCTAATAAAACTGTTGAACTCCAGTGATCTTGAATAAACAGTTCTCCATTGGTCTGGGTGAGTAGAATTCCCTCGGAGAGGGATTGCCACATCTTATTTTCATTGTTTTGTTTCTTTTGGTTATCAGGTTTTTTTTGTTTTGTTTTTTAATGCTCACATTTAGTAACACCACCCTGAGTTCTATTAATGACCCGCAGTGAGCAGTGACAAGCAGGGAGCCAACATTTAGGACTGCTGAGGCCCTGCCCTCAGCGGCTCTAATCCACAGCTCTGAAACACTCCATTTGCATCCCAAATAGGTTACACCGCAGCACCCCCTTCTGCCGACGGAGCCCTGTGACAGGCGGCCACACTACAACTCAGTTTTCTCTCCTGATGACAGCCCCTTAAGACCCTCAGGCAGCTTTCTCTGGCCTTCCCAGCCCTTCCCTGCGAGCCCTGGAGGAGCCAGAAAGACAGTGATCCCGGAGGCTCCCCTGCACTCCTGGGGTCAAGCCCGTGTCGTGTCTTTATTCGGATTAAACATTGTATTACTCATTCATTAGGGGAAAAGGAAAAAAGAATCGTTAATTGAAGGACAGAGACAGGTATAACAAAAGGAAAGCTGGTGCTACCTGGGATCATTCGTGGCTGGGCTCCCTCCAGCTTGACCCCAAATCTTTGACTGATGTCACTTGACTACATCTTGGAAACTGCAGGTTTCCCGTCTGCCAGCCTGAAGTACAGGAAAGAGGTTTCTTCTGTTTGTTTAAAACTGCCTTTGGATGACTCCTTTTGCATAAGCCTACCTTGTAACTTAAAGTCCTTTCACGGATGTGGAATCACCAGGGCTCTGCTTGAAATGCGCATGGGAAGTAATGGTGGCATTGGGGGCACTGTGGGTACCATCTTTTTCCACTTTTAGGAGCTCTATTTGTGGGGGGGGTCACTTAGGAGGGCAGTGTAGAGGGTGACTTAGTCTGGGAAGATGTGTGCTATTGTTATCCTCAGCTCTTGGAGCCTGGGGAATGCTGTTTGTTCAGGGTTTTAAATTCATTTATTTCACCATCTAAGTATTGATTGAGAAGCTGCCTTGAGCCAGATTTTTAGGAGGTGAGGAATTCTGTCCTCAAGAAGTGAACTCTTGAGGAACATCACTCAAATGTGCTAATAAGATATCATTACAAACTATGATATGTCCCCCAAAAGAAATATTGGGTCCTTGGAAGTGTGTGTAAAGGTGATATCAGAGAAATCTTTTTGATGTAGTGATGCATGAGTTGATAACTGAAAGGTAAGAGGGTTAACTAGGCAAAAAATCTTGGTGGGAAGAGGTTAGGAAGAAAGGCCAGGCTTGTGCCAAGACTGCGGGTAGAATGGAACCTAGCACACTGAAGGAACAGGAAGAAGGTCAAGTGCTGGTTCACAGTGGGAGAGGATGAAGGGAGGGATGGGCTGGAGAAGTAGGCCAGGGTCAGGGCAGAGGGCCTTTTGAGCAGCAAGTGGTGATTTTCACTTATCCCAAAGCAAGGTAAATCATAATGTGGCTTTTAAGCAGAGGGGAGGCACAATCACGTTCTGGTTTTAAAAAGATGGTCTAAGGATGGTCACTTTGGGTAGGACACTACACTCCTTTGCCAGGAACTGTGTCTTCTCTAAAGCAAGGTCACCCAGTTGGTTGAAATCTACAGGAATTCTCTGGTAGAGGTGAGGATGGGAGGAAGAGGGGCTGATTTTAGAAAATCCAGTGGAATTTGCTTCATACTGGCTAAATCATAGGCCCACATTCCCGAGTGAATCTTTTTAGAGCCCTTTTGCTCTTGGCCCTTTGTAATCATCCAGACTGCATGTCTTCGTCGTGTTTCTTACCACAGTGTTGTTAACTTTTCTGTGAACTGGTTATGAATGTGTAGTTGCAGGATAAACCCAGGAGCTGGGGGAGTCAGGCTTGGGTTTCAGTGGCCGTGATTGTCTTTCAGAACCTTAGGAATCCTAGATGGGGGGAAAGGGAAAGGAGGGCTTGTAGAACATGCAGGGCTTTGCTGTCTTGAAATGGTACAAAATATAGTTGATACTGTAGAATAGAGTTAAGAAAAATGGTGGAAAATGTTTTACTCGATTTCTCATTTGAGAAATAACCCTCAAACATCTTTTTTTCTTCTTTCTTTTGTTTTTAAGTTTCTTTTTTTTTTTTTCCTTCCTTCTCTACGCCTCCCCCTTCCTTTCATTTTTAATTTTTGGCATTTGGACCGTCCTAAGTATTACATATACCCAGAATGGAGTTTACCGCTGGGGTAGGTTCATGCATATTTTCTCAATGACTAAATCCTGCTAGACTACAATGTGTTCCAAGAGTTGAAGACTAAGATTTTAGAGGCTCGTGGTAGTATTCCTTTAGGAAATAAATCTGTGAGTCAGTTTTGCATTTTCCTTTGGCCACAGGGAGCATAAGGCTACTAGAATGGTTAGAAATATTGCACAGGACATAAGACTTACTGATTATGATACTTGGTTAGTCATTTTTCATGTAATACTGTCTCACGTATTTGGGTGTGGAATCCCTCAAGGAAGTAGCTTTACGCATGCACGTTTAGTTGAATGAAACTTCTGATGTCAACAATTATTGATAGCATAAAACAAATTAAAAAAGCCTTTTTCGTGAGTAGCTCTGTGAAGATTATCAGATAATTTTGGGAAAAAAAAGAGAAAGGAATAAAGATGTTTGGGGGTTATTTCTCAAATGACTTTGCATCCATTAAACCATTTTCTATTATTTTTCTTGACTCCGTTCTACTATAGCAACTATATTTTGTAATCTAAAGCATGAGTATTGGGAAAGTTAATATTTAATAATGTAGGGGTAAAATGTTCACATCTAGAGAGTAATGAGTATTCAGTGTTCTTGGCTGTTCATATAGATAGGCATCTGTTTGCTGCTGTTTGGGATAACATAGCACAGAATGAAATCCTTATCTAGAAAGGCTCACAAATGGGCGATTAATATTAACTTTACAAAGAAAGACTGTGTTTGGAACTTGGAGCCTTTTATATACTTACGCCGTCCTCTGCAATTCCCATGCATGGATACATCTGCACACACAGATGCTAAGTGTCAGCATCCAAGCTACATGGTTTTTCTTCAGATTTTAGCTATCCCGATGTAGACGTTCAGAGCATGTGGGCTGTAGCCCAGAAGCCTTTCAGTAGCCTAACAGAACATTCCCATCTATCCCACTTTGGTCACCATAGTGGGTGTTGAGTTTCTAAGCAGAGAATCCTGCCTGCTTCCTCTGGGTCTTTATGAGGGTATAAAACTCCAATGTAGTAGCCAGTTCTAAGTCCACCAAGGTCCCGGTTTTACGTATGACACAGATCTTCAGGGAATCACCCATGCTACCCGAGCCCAGTGTCCTCATCTGCTAAGACAGCAATGAACTTGAATTCTTGACTGCATTCAGGGCCATCCTCAACATGGCCTTTAGAAAGAGGTAAAAAGAGGGCTGAGTGACAGAGTGACAGGAAAATGCCTTTGGAAAATAAGAGAGGTACATAATTTATTTTCTCAGACATTTGAAATTTATGTAGTGTAGGATTAAAACGTTTTAGAGTGTTGTAACACTTCTCTGTACTACTCTTCCATAGTAGTCACCTGTTTTCTTGTGGTGTTATCTGTTCTGCGTGTGGACAAAATAGGAATAATGTCTCATCCCAGTGACCAGTAGCTACTTGACACATGCTAATTAGAAATTAAATATCTAATTCCTGACTTATACAGGAAATATTAAACTGATTTTAACTTTATGCTACTGACATGTGTCTGTGTGAGGAGGTGGGGTAGGAGGCTGGGGTGTCATTATTCTAAATGTCTGTTGTGATGACGGGTGGTTCAGTTGTCAGTCTGTGTTTTTGGTCTCCTTTTTCCGTGTTGTACTGTGACCCCAGCATCTCTCTCTGGCCCTTCCCTCATGCTGCTCCCTTTCGATCACTGTAGCATTTTTTAATCTTCTGTGGAATACCAAGCTTGTTAAAAAATAATTGTATTTTAAAGCTCTTGGGTGCCAATTGAGAGCCTGAAAAGTTTAAAATATATGATATCTGGAAGGCCTCATGGGAAGAATTTTCTGGATGTGGAGGCCTTCTGTTGATGTTGATGATGACTCAGAATTGGGCTATCAAATAATGGGTTCAGTTTTGCCCAAAGATGGTGATGAGATGTTTTGAATGTCTCTAGTATGCAGTGAGGGGCTCCAAAAGACTTACATAGGAATTTGTCTGCTTTTGAAGGAGAATTTGCTCTTTTGGGCTTTAGGGTGTACATTACACTGTATTCTAGAACAGATTTATATCTGGGGGGCCACCACCTACCTACCTTTAATCTATAGTGCTCTGGGAGGCCAGTTGCTGCCCCAGCACTAGGAACGGACCACGATTCAGGCTCAGTTGAGCAGAGTGTTCCTTTTCCTGACCACAGAGATTCATTCAGGGAGGGGCACGTAACCCAACACAGGCCATGGATTCCCAGAGTTTGCTTGGAACTTTCAGGCAACAGAGGTTCTTTCTGTTGTCTTTGAAGATGGTCTCATGTAGATCCGAAGCTCCTGGTAAGTCACCCAGTGGAGAAACTGAGGCTGGCATGGAGGAGGACAAAGCTAAGAGATAGGAAGCCCTAATGATAAGTTTGAACACCTGGCTCCAACCATACCTGAAACTATGGACCTTTGGACTCCATAAAGTCCCTCCTCCCCATTCATTTTCCTAAAGAACTTTGAATTGGATTGTATCATTTTACAATCAAAAAGGTAATCTTTTCTTTCCAAACTGTTCAACAAGGGAGATTCTATAACCTACTCTGGAAATGTGTGGTCAGTTGCCCCAGCGTAGTCATAACAGTCAAGAATTCTTCATTATATATGACCGCAAAGTCATTTTCTGACAGTCTCTCTGTAGTATGAATAACAGCCTGCCCCAAACCCCCAAAAATCCAAAGAAAAAAATCTCTTTATAAAGACATCTCCCTAGGCTTGAATGTTGATTTTCAATTGTCCCTTCAACCATCACATTACATATTTTCTTTATTATGCAACTTCAGAATTATTTGCTACTAGATACATATGGCAAGTGTAAACCCTATTGAGCCATGATTCAATACGAGAATTTGTTATCGGCCATCTCCAAACCCCTTCTTGAAGATTTTACTGTTAGTCAGTCCTGGCCTGTGGTCCTGAAAGACGTTGATAGATGGTGAGGGACCTGGCGAATGAGTCACATGGAAGGTCCTGCTGTTTTCTCCTTCAAAGCCCCCTTTAATAGACAGGGACTGGTAACTGGGGTTACTAAGTGACTAGAGAAGATTCCAGTAGCATTGGGTAATGTAAACACAGGTTTTTGTCTGGGAAGTCACACTTTCACTCCACATCGGAGACAGTGGAGCTGCTTCCTTCTCACCCCCCTTTTTGGAGCTTTCACCTCTGCTCCCTACCCCAGGATGGAACAGGCTCTAGCAGGCACCCACACTGCCCACATTCCCTTCTCACTGCATCCTCTCCCCATAGGTATGTCTGAATCTGCAGATGACTTTGCTCCAGTTAAGATGTAAGAAAATATATAATTTCTAAGTCACTTGGCCTGGTGATACAAATATGTTGGGAGTTGGGAAAACCAGTGTGCAGCTTTTCTAACCCATCCCGGCACTGCAGTCAAACAAATCAATTCAGCCTGCTGAGACGCATCCATTGCCTTGTGATTATGTTTGTGTAAAGTCTTGGGGTCTTTGATCAAAGAATGGCATTTCAGGCCAGGCCCTAATCCTCACTGCCTTAAGGTGTTTAAATGAGTTAAAAAAAAAAAAAAGTTGATAACAGCTGGGACTTAAATTTGCCTTTGCCCAGCTTTTGTTTTGAAAGGGCTTCTATTATCCGTGGCTTCCCTTTGCGAAGCAAAGATGGATCGTTGGGTAAACCAAAAAGGGAAAGAGGATCTGGGAGGAAATGGGCGGAGACTCTGAATTAATCTTCTGAGGAAGAATGTTTGATCAGCGGGGAGGAGAGAATGGAAACCTCTGATGCTGACAGCAGGCACCTTTCTGAGTAGGGTGTGATTGGCACCTTTGAAGCTTCAGTCGGGAGCCAGTGTCCAGTGGGTCGGGGCTTCCTCTGTCTGTGGGTGGTGGTAGTAATAATGTGACAACTGGAAGGATTAATTGCAGACAAGCAGCAGGATTACGAGGAGGGTTCCTCAGCTCTAAAAGGAACAGTTCGAGGAAAGCCTCTGATCTGTCAGCCTTAGAGGAAATTAGTGGGAGCACACTAGAGCAGGCTGGAAAAAAAAAAAAAAGGCATTTAGGATATTAAAGCGAAATGTGAAGAGGATATTGAAATAGGGCAAAAAGGGTGGGAGCGCTGATCTCAAAAGGCAGTGTCCACCTCTTCCTACTAGGAGTTTCCGTTATTTGTCCAGATTTCACACACTCCTTCTCTTTATGGTCCAGCAGAGTGGACAGTTTTACTTGGGTTGCAACAGGTTAGGGAAGGGTTACAGTGTAATCATGGTTGTGTCCAAGTTCCAGTGCAACACTTGTTTGCTCTCCACCACCTGGAGGTTTCAGAATCCCCTGAAACTAAGGCTCCCTGTGTAATCTTAAAACAAGTCAGAGCATTAGTGACACCCTATCTGTATTAGCTATCTATTGTATATTTTACTTCTTACCCTTCTGGTTCAAGTCGGGATGTTGCCAATAAATCCTGTGTTACCATTAAAGAGGCCATTCATCACGCTTCCTAATGTGATTAATCAAGATACACCACAGTACCCTTAAAATGAGATCATTTTGATAAATCATGTATGACATGAAAAGACTTTATTCCTTTTAAGTGCAATTTAGACGGTAATTTTTTTCCTCATTTATGATTCATGGGAGAAACATGGATAAAATTCCCTTGCACAGTTACACCTTATCTACAGCAATAACTCAAAACTGCTTTTAGATGAAAATCCAGGACCTTATTCAACAAAGCTGAATGCCGGCTCATTATTTTCTGGCATTCAGTAGTCCAAAAATAATGTCCACACATTAAGCAGCATTCTCAAAAAGTTGGAATTGGCCAGGCACCAGACACATCAGTTATACTCCATCATCCTTAATAAGGAAGAAATATCAGATGTCCTCTTGGAGTTTTTCTGAATCGGTAATGCTCAGCCTTCACCTTCCCATTTTAGAATGATTTGGAAACAAAAATGGTAGTAACAGAAAAGTATGGGAATTTCAGCTGCTTTACATGATGCTTTTCTCCTGTTGCCTAAAGCTCAAAGGAGGTTTTTTTTTTTTTCTCCTCCCATAATGGTTCATGCTTTTTTCTCCATTCCCTTTTTCTTGTTCGCAAATGAAACTACCATTTTGTTAGGTCTGAGTTTTGTTTTAAGCTGCTCTATGTGTAATGCAGGCTTTCCCCTCACAGCTGTCACAGTAATTTGGGAAGCCATATTCATAACCTCTGATAGAAAAATAATTTGAAAATGTGCCTTCTGGTGAGATCCATCAAGTTTAAGGTCACATTTTTGGTTAAAAGTCAGATACTGATGCTACTCATTAAACTGAAAAATGACTTGTTTTCCACTAATATTGAAATAAACTGCATGAATGTTAAGTCACGCTGGCACACACTTATATAGAAAGCAAAATGAAACAGATACATGTAATTTGGATATGTAAAGTGAACAGAGTTTTAGGTCTTTCTTGAGACAGGGAACCAGGAAGATTGGCCGAAACAAATGTGAACAATTAGAAGTTCATTTGCCTCTTTCAGAGGATGAGAGCGTTTAAAGAAGGATTCAGAGTCGCTGTTTTTCAAACCCTGTTACCTATGAATAAGGACATGTAATTTATTTCCCTGATGTTCTTAGGGATTTATTTTGGGCAGTGGATCAAAACCCTGTATTTGACTCTGTGCTTAAGTAACCCAAGAACCCACATACCCTGTTCCTATCCACACAACACAACAAATGCAACAAAACCCAAGTTTATTTGGGAAATCATATTTGTGCTGGTGTCTCTGTACCTTAATCAAATAGAAACTGACCTCAAAGATTCCTTGCATATTATTCACATTTAAATAAAGTTTCCTGTGCTTTTATTTTTCCAATATAAAGAGCAAATTAAGAATATAAGACCATGGGACTTCCCTGGCGGTCCAGTGGTTAATACTTTACCTTCCAATGCAGGGGGTGCTGGTTTGATCCCTGGTCGGGGAGCTGAGATCCCACATGCCTTGTGACCAAAAAACCAAAACATAAAACAGAAGCAATATTGTAACAAATTCAATAAAGACTTTAAGAAAAGACCATAACACCATTAATGCTGTACTTGCCTTGTTTAGGTTTCCCTTTCACATTTATGACTTTCTATTTTTGCTAAAAAAGATCTGTAAATTCTAAAAATATGCATGTATCTCATTTAAAAAGTTCCCTAGTTCTAGCAACACTCAGCAAATCTCCAAAGAATGCAAGTTTAGAACATAAATATTTTAAGGCCCCATAAAATTGACAGTGAATATTTTTCCCCTTAATATCATGCTCATTTCATTCCAATTTACTACCACAATTTTATTTTCCAAAGTGGCTTTTAATACAATACACAATTATTTCATACAGGATTGGGTAGGTCACCTTATTAAGCCTGCAAAGTCAGGCCTCTTGTGATTCCCACGAATATCCTTGCATTTATTCCTAATTAAAATGGCCCTCCTAAATTGCCTCAAAGTTATCAATACAAAGAGCTAGCTAAGGGAAATAACCACAGTTGGAAAGTTAGCGGAGCAAGGTGACCTGATCACCAGAACTGAAGCTGGGCCAACTGTGGTGTGTCTGCAGTGGTGCCCTGCCACCTGTTGGCTTTGCTTATACATAACAGGGTATTGATGTCCCTCACAGCAGTGCAGTAACCCTCTCTGACCCCTGTCCCAGTTCATCACCCCCAAGAGAAAAGAAGGGGCCATTTGAGAATTCCAGGCCTCCTGATGTCCCCCATCATTCATTCCCTTGGCCACATGTTTCTTCTGCTATTACTAAAAATTTATGGCTGAGCACATTAAGGGCAGCACAAGTCCTTCCCTTCTTCTGGATTATTTCAGCGTTTCCTGTCATAAGGAAATCCAAGAAGATGTGTCCTCAGCAGATTGTATGTGACAGTGCCTGCTTCTATCTCAGGAATCTGAAGCATGATGGATAAACTGTCAGTTTTGAAGGATGATGTTTTTTCCATATTTCCATTATGAACCACGCTGTCATCTCCTAATAAATTTCTTGCATTGGTATCAATTTATTTTTATAAGCAGAGAGTCTGATGTATTTGGGAAAGGCACTGACAGCAGAGCTGGCCCAGCTTGACATAGCTGGCTCCACCTCATTTTGGAAAACTACTTTGGTTCCAAGGACAGAACTTGACCTATAGCCCTTGAGAATAAAAAAACTCTGTGAGAGGAAGAGAGACACATGAGGCAAGTTCCTTCTTTTAAGCCAAAATAAATCAACCCTGTAAGACTACCATGACATAATATTATTTCTAAGACAACCCTACAAACCCAGATGACAAATGCCATATGTAGTTATTTACTAAAGACAGACCATCACAATAATGCAGGGAATCTGTGGATGAATCCAGATTGTAACTAGGCTAAAGATCTCACTACTTTTGCCCTCAGAAGGGATCTCAGTAGTGCTTTTCTGCTTGACAAGTGAGGAGTAGAGACTATTCAAGTAATAAATAATTCGATCACACGTAGTGTGCATGTCCCTGTTGCAGCTACTATGAAAGGTAGAAGCCATAAAACCTTAGCCCTCCCTCTCAAGAAACTGAAGTCTAGTTGAAGAGGTAAGTAAGATGTTATGCAAAATTGGAGTAAAGTAAAAGTAAGTTAATATTTAATGAGCAATGCTAAGATCTTCATCGCTTACCTTATTTATTCTTTGCCTTTAATGGGAAGAAAGGTCGTATAGTGTCATAATGGTTAAGGCAGTAGCCACTGGAGACAAGCTACCTGGCTTTGTGGCCCAGCTCTGCTACATACTAGTAACCCAAGAACCTGCTTAATTTCTCTGGGCCTCAGTTTTCCTCATCTGTAAAGCAGGAATAGGAATCAGAACTACCTCATGGAACTGTTGTAAAAATTGAATAAATTAATATATGGAATGTGTTTACCGTAGTCCCAGACACAAAGTAAGCACGAGTAAGTGTTAGCAATTTTTAACTATCATCATCATGATCATCATCATGACTATTATTGTCATTACCATTTTACAGTGGAGGAAAGTAAAGCTTTAAGAGCTTAATACCCAAGGTCATGTAGCTGGATGGAGCTTGGATCTAATCTTAGTCAGTAAGGCATCAGACATCAAATAAGTTGAAGACAGAATCTTTGAAGCTTAATTAGCTTTTTTCTTAACTATCCTTTTCTCTATAGTCCCAAACATACCTTAGACGTTATATAATAAGGGTTATATGTAGTAGTGTGCTGGAAATATTTAACAACCAGCTCTCTGGAAAAAACATTATGCTTATAAATGTGTGCATAAGCTTATTGTAATCTTTATGTATATAAAGGATGAGTAGCACACAGTTTACAAATAAAATTAAATATATAATCCTTTTTGTTATAAATTCCATTCAGCTAATTCAGTCCCACCAAATATATTGTATTATTTTGGCCAAACTTTCATATCCATTGCCAACGTAAGGTTGCAAATGACGAATAAGTGTAGTTCTGACATGAACATCAACTATATTTTTTTCTTACTGAGTATGTCAGAACTTTACTCTTTTGTCAATGGCATGAGCAACTTCTTTACTGAATCAGATAATGGTTTTTAAATATTTGAAGAATATTTCCTCAACTTTTTGGTGCTATTCACAATGTAATAGCTACAGACACAACATAACTTTTAAGTTTAATCTGTGTAATTAACATGTTCCCATCATTTTCTTAAATTAAAAAAAAAATCAAGATAATCCCTAATTTTTAGCATTTGCCAGTTTCTGCTGTAAATACTCCTATCATGGCTGATGTCAGGCTACCAAAGTGACATCACTGAAGAGATGGGAAGAGATATGAAGTATCTCTTATATCATTATAAGCATATCATTATAGTATATCATTATATAATATTTACACTATGTAGATATAATAGACATGAATACTTTCAAGAACATAAATAGTAGTAAAGTTGTGTAAAATAATTGGAAAGTACTGAGTTTGGTTACATATTACCCTTTTAATTTATCCAATCGCAAGTGTATATAAGTGAATTTTAAATAATGGCTATGTTTAGCAACTTAAATACAGCATTCCTGAAATTTTAACCATTGGTTTTTATGAGCTGGTAGAGGTTGACCATAGACACCATTGGTTATGTCAACCCCAAAGGGCTAAAGAGATCTGAAGCACTCTTATGTCTACATTGCATTGTCCATTATTATTATTGTTGTTGTTGTTGTTGTTGTTGTTGTTGTGTTACGCGGGCCTCTCACTGTTGTGGCCTCTCCCCTTGCGGAGCACAGGCTCCGGACGCACAGGCTCAGCGGCCATGGCTCACGGGCCCAGCTGCTCCGCGGCATGTGGGATCTTCCCGGACCGGGGCACGAACTCGTGTCCCCTGCATCGGCAGGCGGACTCTCAACCACTGCGCCACCAGGGAACCCCTGTCCATTATTTTTTAATAAATAACTTAATGGTTTTATGTATATGCCGGACCACAAAACATGTTGCATATTCACATGAATTTAATCATATCTTTCTAGAAATATATAACCTGTCTTAGTATATGTACTAAACATATTTTTTTTCACCAGGCACCTTTGAGCATCAAGTTCATTGCACAATGGTTGGGATTCAGGCTATGAAATCAAGATGCGTTGGTTGGAATTCTAAATTCCCCATATGCTAGCTAGGTGCTCTTGGGCAAGTTATTTAACCTCTCTAAATCCCGATTGCCTTATCTATAAAATGATAGTAATAATGATACTCCTTAAGGTTGTTGAGATAGTTAAATGAAAGTGTGCTTAAAATGCCTGCATGTAATTAGTGCACAAGAAATGTGATACACACACACAACCATGTATACACCCTCATTACCCTCATTACTTGGAGGTTGTAATATATTACATTCTGATTACATTCTGTTTGAACATATGACACAAACTAACTCCTCAGCAGGGATTAATAATTAACGGTAAAATATTAACTTGTGCTTCATCATATTTCTGTGGTCAAAGATGATTATTTGTTTCTTTAAAGATTGGATATTCTGCCTTTAAAATTGCCCATGCTATTAGTAAACTCCCTCTCACTTGATAACCCTTTCTTAATGCTTGGAGAAGTTGCTTTGTTAGGAGCTGCAAGGCATTCACTATCAATACAGGTGTTGGCCCCTGTGCTCTTGAAGTTGACAGTTCTGCAGAAGGGACCAGACAAGTGTGCAGTTGACAGTGCTGTGAGGCAAAGTGGATGATGGCCAGGAGTGGAGAATGACAAAGATCTGGGGCCTCTGCTGCTGAGAGGCTATGGCGCTGGGGAAACCTCTTGGAGTTTATGGGTCAGGCTGACTTGGTTTTCTTTTTTAAATTTCTTTTATAACATCTTTATTGGAGTATAATTGCTTTACAATGGTGTGTTAGTTTCTGCTTTATAACAAAGTGAATCAGCTATAAGTACACATATATTCCCATATCTCCTCCCTCTTGCATCTCCCTCCCACCCTCCCTATCCCACCCCTCTAGGTAGTCGCAAAGCACTGAGCTGATCTCCCTGTGCTATGCGGCTGATTCCCACTAGCTATCTATTTTACATTTGGTAGTGTATATGAGTAAGTGCTACTCTCTCACTTTGTCCCAGCTCACCCTTCCCCCTCCCCGTATCCTCAGTGCCATTGTCTACATCTGTATCTTTATCCCTGTCCTGCCCCTAGGTTCTTCATAACCACTTTTTTTAGATTCCATATATATGTGTTAGCATACGGTATTTATTTTTCTCTTTCTGACTTACTTCACTCTATATGACAGTCTCCAGGTCCATCCACCTCACTACAAATAACTCAGCTTTGTTTCTTTTTATGGCTGAGTAATATTCCATTGTATATACGTGCCATATCTTCTTTATCCATTCATCTGTTGATGGACACTTGGGTTGCTTCCATGTCCTGGCTGTTGTAAATAGTGCTGCAGTGAACATTGTAGTTCATGACTCTTTTTGAATTATGGTTTTCTCAGGGTATATGCCCAGGAGTGGGATTGCTGGGTCTTATGATAGTTCTATTTTTAGTTTTTTAAGGAACCTCCATACTGTTCTCCATAGTGGGTGTATCAATATACATTCCCACCAACAGTGTTAGAGGGTTCTCTTTTCTCCACACCCTCTCCAGCATTTATTGTTTGTAGATTCTTTGATGATGGCCATTCTGACCGGTGTGAGGTGATACCTCATTGTAGTTTTCATTAGCATTCTCTAATGGTTAGTGACGTTGAGCATCCTTTCATGTGTTTGTTGGCAATCTGTATATCTTCTTTGGAGAAATGTCTGTTTAGGTCTTCTGCCCATTTTTAGATTGGGTTGTTTGTTTTTTTGTTATTGAGATGCATGAGCTGCTTGTAAATTTTGGAGATTAATCCTTTGTCAGTTGCTTCATTTGCAAATATTTTCTCCCATTCTGAGGGTTGTCTTTTTGTCTTCTTTATGGTTTCCTTTGCTGTGCAAAAGCTTTTAACTTTCATTAGGTCCCACTTGTTTATTTTTGTTTTTATTTCCATTTCTCTAGAAGGTGGGTCAAAAAGGATATTGCTGTGATTTATGTCATAGAGTGTTCTGCCTATGTTTTCCTCTAAGAGTTTGATAGTATCTGGCCTTACATTTATGTCTTCAATCCATTTTGAGTTTATTTTTACGTATGGTGTTAGGGAATGTTCTCATTTCATTCTTTTACATGTAGCTGTCCAGTTTTCCCAGCACCACTTATCGAAGAAGTTGTCTTTTCTCCATTGTATATTCTTTATTCCTTTATCCAAAATAAGGTGACCATATGTGAGTGGGTTTATCTCTGGGCTTTCTATCCTGTTCCATTGATCTATATTTCTGTTTTTGTGCCAGTACCATACTGTCTTGATTACTGTAGCTGTGTAGTATAGTCTGAAGACCAGGAGCCTGATTCTTCCAGCTCCGTTTTTCTTTCTCAAGATTGCTTTGGCTATTCGGCATCTTTTGTGTTTCCATACAAATTTTGAAATGTTGTGTTCTAGTTCTGTGAAAAATGCCATTGGTAGTTTGATAGGGATTGCGTTGAATCTGTAGATTGCTTTGGGTAGCATAGTCATTTTCACAGTGTTGCTTCTTCCAATCCAAGAACATGGTATATCTCTCCATCTGTTTTGTATCATCTTTAATTTGTTTCATCAGTGTCTTATAGTTTTCTGCATACATGTCTTTTGTCTCCTTAAGTAGGTTTATTCCTAGGTATTTTATTCTTTTTGTTGCAGTGGTAAATGGGAGTGTTTCCTTAATTTCTCTTTCAGATTTTTCATCATTAGTGTATAGGAATGTGAAAGATTTCTATGCATTAATTTTGTATCCTGCTGCTTTACCAGCTTCATTGATTAGCACTAGTAGTTTTCTGGTAGCATCTTTAGGATTCTCTATGTATAGTATCATGTCATCTGCAACCAGTGACAACTTTACTTCTTCTTTTCCTATTTGGATTCCTTTTATTTCTTTTTCTCCTCTGATTGCTGTGGCTAAAACTTCCAAAACTATGTTGAATAATAGTGGTGAGAGTGGACAGCTTTGTCTTGTTCCTGGTCTTAGAGGAAATGGTTTCAGTTTTTCACCATTGAGAATGATGTTGGCTGTGGGTTTGTCATATATGGCCTTTATTATATTGAGGTAAGTTCCCTCTATGCATACTTTCTGGGGGAGTTTTATCATAAATGGGTATTGAATTTTGTCGAAAGCTTTTTCTGCATCTATTGAGATAATCATACGGTTTTTATCCTTCAGTTTGTTAATATGGTGTATCACATTGATTGATTTGCCTATATTGAAGAATCCTTGCATTCCTGAGATAAACCCCACTTGATCATGGTGTATGATCCTTTTAATGTGCTGTTGGATTCTGTTTGCTAGTATTTTGTTGAAGATTTTTGCATCTATGTTCATCAGTGATATTGGCCTGTAGTTTTCTTTCTTTGTGACATCTTTGTCTGGTTTTGGTATCAGGGTGATTGTGGCCTCGTAGAGGGAGCTTGGGAGTGTTCCTCCCTCTGCTATATTTCGGAAGAGTTTGAGAAGGATAGGTGTTAGCTCTTCTCTAAATCTTTGATAGAATTCGCCTGTGAAGCCATCTGGTCCTGGGCTTTTGTTTGTTGGAAGATTTTTTTTTTTTTGGTGGTATGTGGGCCTCTCACTGTTGTGGCCTCTCCCATTGTGGAGCACAGGCTCCAGACGTGCAGGCTCACTGGCCATGGCTCACGGGCCCAGCTGCTCCACGGCATGTGGGATCTGTCCGGACCAGGGCACGAACCCGTGTCCCTTGCATTGGCAGGCGGACTCTCAACCACTGCGCCACCAGGGAAGCCCTGTTGGAAGATTTTTAATCACAGTCTCAAATTCAGTGCTTGTGATTGGTCTGTTTATATTTTCTATTTCTTCGTGCTTCAGTCTCAGAACGTTGTGCTTTTCTAAGGGTTTGTCCATTTCTTCCAGGTTGTCCATTTTATTGGCATATAGTTGCTTGTAGTAATGTCTTATGATCATTTGCATTTCTGCAGTGTCATTTGTTACTTCTCCTTTTTCATTTCTAATTCTATTGATTTGAGTCTTCTTCCTTTTTTTCTTGATGAGTCTGGCTAATGGTTTATCAATTTTGTTTATCTTCTCAAAGAACCAGCTTTTAGTTTTATTGATCTTTGCTATCATTTCCTTCATTTCTTTTTCATTTATTTCTGATCTGATCTTTATGATTTCTTTCCTTCTGCTAACTTTGGGGTTGTTTTGTTCTTCTTTCTCTAATTGCTTTAGGTGTAAGGTTAGGGTTTTTATTTGAGGTGTTTCTTGTTTCTTGAAGTAGGATTGTATTGCTATAAACTTCCCTCTTAGAACTGCTTTTGCTGCATCCCATAGTTTCTGGGTCGTCGTGTTTTCACTGTCATTCATTTCTAGGTATTTTTTTATTTCCTCTTTGCTTTCTTCAGTGGTCTCTTGGTTATTTAGTAGTGTATTGTTTAGTCTCCATGTGTTTGTATTTTTTACAGGTTTTTTCCTGTAATTGATATCTAGTCTTATAGCATTGTGGTTGGAAAAGATACTTGATAAAATTTCAGTTTTCTTAAATTTACCAAGGCTTGATTTGTGACCCAAGATATGATCTGTCCTCGAGAATGTTCCATGAGCACTTGAGAAGAAAGTGTATTCTGCTGTTTTTGGATGGAATGTCCTATAAATATCAGTTAAGTCTATCTTGTTAATGTATCATTTAAAGCTGTGTTTCCTTATTTATTTTCATTTTGGATGATCTGTCCATTGGTGAAAGTGGGGTGTTAAAGTCCCCTACTATGATTGTGTCACTGTCGATTTCCCCTTTTATGGCTGTTAGCATTTTCCTTATGTATTGTGGTGCTCCTGTGTTGGGTGCATAAATATTTACAATTGTTATATCGTCTTCTTAGATTGATCCCTTGATCATTATGTAGTGTCCTTCTTTGTCTCTTGTAACAGTCTTTATTTTAAAGTCTATTTGGCCTGATATGAGAATTGCTCCTCCAGGTTTCATTTGATGTCCATTTGCATGGAATATCTTTTTCCGTCCCCTCACTTTCTGTCTGTATGTGTCCTTAGGTCTGAAGTGGTCTCTTATAGACAGCATATATACAGGTCTTGTTTTTGTATCCATTCAGCGAGTCTATGTCTTTTGGTGGGAGCATAATCCATTTACATTTAAGATAATTATCCATATGTATGTTCTATTACCATTTTCTTAATTGTTTTGAGTTTGTTATTGTAGATCTTTTCCTTTTATTGTGTTTCCTGCCTAGAGAAGTTCCTTTAGCATTTGTTGTAAAGCTGGTTTGGTGGTGCTGAGTTCTCTTAGCTTTTGCTTGTCTGTAAAGGTTTTAATTTCTCTGTCGAATCTGAATGAGATCCTTGCTGGGTAGAATAATCTTGGTTGTAGGTTTTTCCCTTTCATCACTTTAAATATGTCTTGCCACTCCCTTCTGGCTTGCAGAGTTTCTGCTGAAAGATTAGCTGTTAACCATATGGGGATTCCCTTGTATGTTGTTTGTTGTTTTTCCCTTGCTGCTTTTACTGTATTTTCTTTGTATTTAATTTTTGCTAGTTTGATTAATATGTGTCTTGGCATGTTCCTCCTTGGATTTATCCTATATGGGACTCTCTGTGCTTCCTGGACTTGATTAACTGTTTCCTTTCCCATATTAGGGAAGTTTTCAACTATAATCTCTTCAAATATTTTCTCAGTCCCTTTCTTTTTCTCTTCTTCTGCTGGGGCCCTTATCATTCAAATGTTGGTGTGTTTAATGTTGTCCCAGAGGTCTCTGAGACTGTCCTCAAGTATTTTCATTCTTTTTTTTTATTCTTCTCTGCAGTAGTTATTTCCACTATTTTATCTTCCAGGTCACTTATCCGTTTTTCTGCCTCAGTTATTCTGCTATTGATTCCTTCTAGAGAATTTTAAATTTCATTTATTGTGTTGTTCATCATTATTTGTTTGCTCTTTAGTTCTTCTAGGTCCTTGTTAAACATTTCTTGTGTTTTGTCCATTCTATTTCGAAGATTTTAGATCATCTTTACTATCATTACTCTGAATTCTTTTTCAGGTAGACTGCCTATTTCCTCTTCATTTGTTTGTTCTGGTGGGTTTTTACCTTGCTCCTTCATCTGCTGTGTGTTTCTCTGTCTTCTCGTTCTGCTTAGCTTACTGTGTTTGGTGTGTCCTTTTCGCAGGCTGCAGGTTTGTAGTTCCTGTTATTTTTGGTGTCTGCCCCCAGTGGCTACAGTTCTTCAGTGGGCTGTGTAGGCTTCCTGGCGGAGGGGACTAGTGCCTGTGTTCTGGTGGATGAGGCTGAATCTTGTCTTTCTTATGGGCAGGACCACATCTGGTGGTGGGGTGTTTGCGGCTTCTGTGACCTTATTATGAGTTTAGGCAACTTCTCTCCTAATGGGTGGGGTTGTGTTCCTGTCTTGCTAGTTGTTTGGCTTAGGGTGTACAGCACCGTAGCTTGCTGTTTGTTGAGTGGAGCTGAGTCTTAGCGTTGGGATGGAGATCTGTGGGAGAGCTTTTGCCGTTTGATATTACCTGGAGCTTGGAGGTCTCTGGTGGACCAATGTCCTGCACTCAGCTCTCCCACCTCAGTAGCACAGGCTTGACACCTGGCCAGAACACCAAGCCCCTGTCAGCCACACGGCTCCAAACTCTGGAATTCAACACTCCAGAGGCCCTCCTTTCCACGTGCTATCTCTCGCCCTTCCATGCAGGTCCTCCTGACTTGGTTTTCAATCCCACTCTGGATTTTAGAACTGTGTAGCCTTGGATATGTGACTTATCCTTTCCATGCCTCAGTTTTCTTTTTTCTCACATGAGAGTAATAATAGGATATACTGACACATTGGAAAACCATTAGACTTAGAATGCATTCAAGAAACATTTGTTCCTATGCCACCCTGTGCCTCCTTCCTTTTCTACCCCTCTCTCCTTCCTCCTTAACTCCTACTGTCCCTCCTTCTGCTGCTTCTCCTTGGCCTTTGATGGGAGAGATTGGAAAGATACTTGTTGGAAAATGTGTTGTTTCAGATCAGCCCTTGTAGGATTTTAATTTTTAAATATTTTGAACTGCCAGAAGCAATGGCACCATTAAATAGAATTTAAAAATCAAATCTTCCCAAACCACATTGTTCACAAAAATCTTTCAATCTCTGCTTATTAACTTTTACCCATTGTAAATTTTATGTTGTTAAAAATTGCAGTAGATGTACTATTCTTATATTAACTGTGTTCACTGAATTTTGTATAATAAACATTTTTCATATTTATCTCTTTTATATTTGGTTACCACATGTAATTATGAATATTTCCATAATGCCCAGTATTTACGTTGTTTTATTTTTTCTTGTTATATGAGTGTCTGCTAAAAGTATTTTGGAAACCACCGCTCTCGATGATTGAAAAGGTCTTTTACAGCTCTGACATTCTGTAATTTGATTATCTGTGTAAAGGTCCAAAAAATGCCCAGTCTATAGCCCTTGCTTCCTGTTTTCCTTTCCTGTTTCTTTTCCTTCCTTCCTTCCTTCCTGCCTTCCTCTCATAAACATTTCAGAACTACAGCTCTGGGCCTGATGGCCTTTTAGGCACTGGCAGAACTGGACCCCCTGTAGATCAGATACAAACAGTGGCAAACTCTCGAGGCTATTTTGCCTGCAAAAGGCTTCCTGATTCCGGAGAGCCTTCGGCACAACCCTCCCCCTCACCCCAACCCTTCTTTGACTGACTTCTGCTCTGAATTACCCCTCATCTCCATCAGTCAGCTGAATGCTCAGCTCTTTCCCAGACTCTTCCTTTTGCCCATTTGGACCCGTTCTTGGTCCCTTGGTTCCTGGCTCATCCTCATCCCACCATACCCCCTTTTTTTCTCTCAGTTTTTTGGCTTCTGGCTCTGGACCAGAATATGGTTTTCCTGTTCCCCCACCTGTCTGTCATTTCCAGCGCAGTGGGTCTGTGGTGGAGGCTTTCTGTCTGTCCTCACACTGAAAGGCCTGGTGCCGTCACATGTGAGCAAGTGGGAAGACTCCACCTTAGGCCGGTTCTGTGGCTTTTAACTTAATCCTTGAGATGCTGTCAAGTCTTTACCTCTGATTCTGACAACTTGGCCTATACTTTTGTGTTGAATTACAATCACGGTGTATAGTTTTCTCTTTGACATTAAAATGTTTTATTCATTCAAGCATTATGCATTGACTTCTTTCTCTCTTTCTAGCAGCATATTGGGTACAAGGGTATAGTTTTCTCTTTGACATTAAAATGTTTTATTCATTCAAGCGTTATGCATTGACTTCTTTCTGTCTTTCTAGTAGCATGTTGGGTACAAGGGTAACAGTATAGTTAATCTTGGGAAGTTAATAGAGTTAATCTTGAAAGTTCTCTGTTAGTATGAAGAAGAAATAAGCAAGGATGTAATTACTGGTCCAAGTGTTCAGCTGTCATCATAGAGGTCAGGGTCGAAGTTCTGTGACGATGCAGAGTATGGGGATCAGGCTTTGAGTTGGTGACTCTTACTAACCAGCATTAATCATGATTCTAATTTCTTCTTCTTCTTCTTTTTTTTTTTTTTTTTTTTTTTTTTTTTTTGATGTGTTGGGAATGCAGCCAAGGTCCTCATTTTATTTTTCTTGGTATTCTCTACACAGGGCCTGGCATATAGTAGGTGTTTATTAAATCCTTAATAATAAATGAGTGATACTTTTTCTTATGAGAGAAAATAAATGTTTTTAGTAGAGTCAGCTTTATACCACAGTTTCAGGGAATGAATTGTGATGAAAAGCGAAGATTGCTTTTACTTGAAAGAGGCTGACAAATTTCCCAGACCTGGGATCACTTTATGCAGTGTATGATTTAAGGGTGAGTGAGCATGCCAGAGCGCTCCACTTGAGCTGAGTGATGGGGAATGAGTTGTGGAGCTGTGGTCTTAGATGGTATTTTGTGAAAAATAGTGGGAGATTTATGGCTATTAAACAACTTTGTAGCTGCCCCCTTCTTGTCTTGAAGCCTGCCAAATCTCTCCTCCTGTGGTCTGTATCATGTTCCTTCCGGGCATCCATGATGTTCAGAAATATCCACTGGAATGCAGGTTTTCATGGAACGCACCCAATGGGAGGGGGCTCAAATTTTACACATTCATCTAAAGACATTTGTTTTCTGGAACCGCAGAGTGAAATTCTCACTTTGCAAATCTCTTGTACTGTACTTTCATTCAATCTTTTCCAACGAGGTTGCCAAAGTTCTTCCTTCCTTCCTGCGTTATAGAAATTGCAAAGCACAGTATATTAGTGGCCATTATCATTATTGATGTGAGTTTAAAAAATTATTAGCAACTCTCCAATTGTGAGTAGGAGACAAGTACAGAAACCTTCAGTATGCTTTGGCAGATCTTAAGCAGAAGGACTTACCAGGCTGGAACGAGCATTTCAAGCCTTGGTGTGAAGGGGGAATTTATCGTTACTACTGTTTATTGGCTTTTTCCATCCTATTGTCATACTCAGTAGCTTTGGAAGAATTAGAAATGGGATATTTCATCACAAAAAGCCAACCAGAGATGGCCTGAATCCATGTTGGGAAAGTACTAGAAAATTGTTAGAGGAGATTTCCTCTAATTATGGGTTTATATCAACATAGGACTTATGGATCAGAGAGAAAATAGGAGTCTGTTTTTTCAATTTTCATGTTTAATTTTGAGAAATTGCAAAAATGTAAAAAAGTTCGAAAAGTAATGAGGATGTTCAGCTACCATACAGGGTTTGTATTTTCTAATATCTTGACATATTTTTTCATGTCTTAACTTTCAATAAAAGAAATAAACCTTATCTGTAAAATTGAAGCTCCCCCCCTTTCCCATTAGCCCCAGTCCTATTCCTGTGCCCTGTGGCAGAGGCAACCATTTTCATGAATTTAGTGTATAACTTTTATAATTTTTAGACCTTTCCATATACACATATGAGATCAAAGAACTACACATTTGCATAAATAATATTGCACCACATTTATCATTTTGCAACTTGCATTTTCACTTTTTATTAAATTTTTAGACCTACTCAAATTGAGATATATAAATCAGCTTTATTGCTCTTAAGTGCTAAATATTATTCTGTCATATGAATATACAACATTTTATTTATCGATTTTCCTCATTGATAGGCATTTGAATTATTTCCAATTTGTTCTGTTGTAAATAATGTTTCAATAAACATTGTTCCATGTTCCACCTTACAGACCTGAGTAAAATTTTCCATTGTATATATTTTAAAGGGAATTGCAGTATCAGTTTTCAATTTTATTAGATATTGCTAAGCTACTCTCTGCGTAGTTGAACCAGTGCATTCCCACTGGCAAAGGATGAGAGGTTAAGAGATTTGTTATCCTCCATTCTCTATAGCACTCGCTATTGTGAGACTTAAAAGTTTGCCAACTATGATGGACAAAAAAAAATTGCATTTTGTTTTAATTTGCATTGCCCTTAGGACTAGTAAATTCGACCATCTTCTATTTATTGACTACTCAGGTTTCCTCTTCTTTGAATTGTCTGAGATCTCCTTTGCCCATTTTTTATTATATTTTTATTTATTTAGGGATATAGGTATTCTGGATGCTAATATTTTATTGTAGATGTTGCAAAAATTCTCTAACAGGGGTGATTTAAAAAGTAAAATGTAAAAGTAATTCTTTGCCACAGGTCGTTAGAAAATTTGGCAAGTACTTAAAGATTTGAGAATTATTTGTAGTTCTCAGGATTCCGATTTACCCTGATTTCCCTGTTCCCATTTTAGGCATACTTCCTTAATCCAGGTAAAAGAAAACATTAAATATTTCCACTTATGTTTCTATTATTTCAGTCTTGATATACTGTGAGTGTATTGCTTCAGTTTCAAGGGGAGTTCTTTATTTTGGGGCAGGTAGTATGCATATTTAAGACATTGTCTTGTCCATTTCTTTCATATGATAATTGTGCTTTTCTGAATCATGCTTCTAAGCATAATTTTCAACATCACTATTGAAAAGATCACATGGACCTCATTTTGCTAAAAGCCAAGTGAAAGAACTGGTAGTTAGAACCTTGGTTTGTAGCGGTTTTCCCCAACATCCAGCCATGAAAATCTCACCAAAAGGCATAGTTTGCAAAATTGTTCTCTTCCTGGATTCTTTTCCATGACTTGAATTTATAAATGGACACTGAGCAGAAAAGTAATTAAGTGCTAGGTGAAGAATGATGACTGCAAAACAGAACTCAAGCCACACAGTTTTTGCTTTGACTACAATTGGAAATAAAAGTTAAATCGCTATTTTACTCTTGGTTACAAAACTCGTATGTTTTTCCCCGTCAGAGGTATTTGCTGAAAGGTAGTTTCTTCCAGTAATTTTAGGAAAAGCTGTCATCAAATTGTCAACAGCCCAAATTGAGATTAAAAGCACCAAGAAATATCACAATATAGCAACCTAAAACTCATCCTGGAATTTTAGGCTTTTTTAGCAACAAGGTGGAGTAGAAACATTGACAAAGAAGCTATGGCCTCTTATGGAGGAAGTACAGTAGATCTGTGGAAGGACATTCCCCGTTCCTCTGCCGCATATATCCTGCCTCGAGCATTGAATAGATGCCATATTCAGAACGTGTCATTGTGTCTCATTTATCGTGTAGGGATTGCAGGAGACCTTGATGCCAAATGGAGAAACACCTGGTGATTCTAGTGTTTGAATTTTAATCTAATTGCTGACTCTTTTACATTGTTGCAGCATCCTAAATGTCTAATGATGCAGTACCTTACAAATCTTGGGTACTTTTTAAAACATTTTTCTTGGTGACTGAACTTTGATCTTTCTAGACCCAATACCTTTGGATCAAACTTTAAACACCATATATTTCTCTTGCTGCTGAAATGAAGTAATGCTACCCGAAATCTGTCTCTACCTTAGGGACAGAGCTTCTGCTTTTGTGGCATTCAGAACTCTTTCTGTAAGTCTCCACTGAAAGCTGCTTAATCAAACATCTCAAATGTCAGAAACGGGGTTTAAAGGGTTTTTCTAGCAAGTAGGTCTAATCTCCTACTTAGTTTTGATTCCTATAATGTCGATAATCTCTTTGGAGAAAAGGCCTCCTCCTACCAGGGCAAATATATCCCATAGAATGTATTTCCTTTTCCAGAAAGAAAAATGTAGCATTAATGAAATTTACTTTTTCATGAAGCTTGGAAAGGTTGTAAGCTTAGGATTTTGATCCTAGCAGATGTTCTTTTTTGGATATTAAAAAAAAAAAAGTAGTGTTTGATTCAGAAGAGTCAGTAAGAGTTGCAGTGGTGATGCTTCGTACACCACGCAGCCACACTCAGAATGTGACATACTGGTCATTAGCTCTGAGTGACACCTGACTCTCCGGCTGTGGTCCTTTCCTCCTGCCTTAGCCCCCATGGATGTAGTGTTAGGGAAAGAGAGTTAGCAGCCTGCGTCACACTATATAGAATCGAATGGTTAAAGAGCCTTGTGTACAGTTAAAAAAAAAAAAAAAAAAGCATCTTCATAGGTAGATTTCCTAATATTTTGTTTTAGACTTTGAAATGGCAAAGTTTTGTCGAGGACCACTGTATTTCAAATTTCAGATGGGTTTTTCAGTGCTATTGTAAAATGTAGCCAGAACCCCAGTTGCAGGGTCTGCAATGGTTTGTATCCTTCTCTAGGGTCACTTCATGCTGCCAGGCCTTTTGTCTTCAGCTTCCCATTACCTCCATGCCACTGGGTCCAGTAAACCAGGCTTGTTTGTCCCATCCACCCTGGGGGCAAAGCTCAGCCTCTTCACTGGTTTCCATAGAAATCTCTGCACAGTGAACATTCGATCTGTGGGAAGTATTGGTAGGAGGCCTGTGGCAGAAATCGAAGTCTGCATCATTTCCTGCCTTCAACTTCTTCTTTCCTCCTCCTCCTGCTTGCAGTTCAGCAGAGCAAACAAACCATCCCCTTGTGTCAGAGCCCTTCCACCTGTACCAAGTCCCCTGAAAGCTTGGTAATCGACCTTACACTTACCAGAATATTATCTCAACACAGACAACTCTTGCTTCCTAAGAAGAGTCTTGGTCCATAATATTTTCTCCAAACGCAGATCCCAAGGAGTCAAGTTGGGTAAATGAAGGTATTTAGTGTTTGGTGTGGCTTCATGTTGGTGTGGTTTTTTCACACAGGCCTCCAGTGACAGCGTTGCCGCCTCTCCGAAGAGCCGTTACACACCCCTGCCTTCTGCTTCCAGGGAGCTCACCAGTCACCGAGGTAGGAACCCTGCTTTTTATTGCTCTCGGTGGCTGCAGGGAGGGACGCCGACCTGCGGAGCTCGGGGCTCATTACTGCTGGCTCGGCACTTTGGAAGGAACACGGTGCTTTTCAAGTCCTTGATGAGAAAACCATACCTGTCAAGCCTAGTGATTTTCACTCATATTCAACAGAATTTAGTGGCAGTCTATTGGGAAGGCAAATAAGTCTATGGTGGAATATAATTTTGTGATACTTTTTCTTTAAACAAAGAGATTATCATACTTAACAATTACTGAGGAGGTCATTTCCTCCAGAGAAAGTGATGGAGAGAAATTAAGAAACTCACTAATATTTGTAAAAGTGTCACTGTTTGGGAGTATAATAGTTGAAATCTGTAATTTCAAAATGAATGAACTCTACATTACAGCTCAAAGGAATTCCAGTTTGCCTAGCAACATTAAGGAGAATCAATATGCAGTTTTCCCTGAATTCTCTGATCCTTGAAACTTTAATTTGGCTTACCCAGTTCTTCCAAAGCCTGAATTCCTATTGCCATCTCTAAAGTCTGCAAGGAATATAATTTAAACATGCTTTATCCCTAACCTGGCTGCTCAGGCCAAGGACTATGTGACCAGCTTTATTGGAATTAGTTAGGACAGGAAGAGGCCACGTGATGTAACTTGTTTACCCCATTTTATTCTGGTTATGACCACAGTCATGTTTTATAATTGTGAATCTACCTTCCAAGGATAAGTAAGAACAGGCTTAGATTGAGGGCATTACATACTTTAAACATTGCTTCTCCAAGCAGGAAATTACCCTTGTACATGCAGGGGACACTGAATAAGGGCTCTTCCAGTTTTGTCATCCAAGCTGCACAGCAGGATGGGTGGGTCAGAGCCAAGTCTGTAGAGATTATCAGAAAGTAGAGCTGGCCCTCTAAGGAAGACCTGGGGATTTCAGGCAAATGGCACACTTATATTCTGCAGGAAATGGTGCATAGAGTAATACAGGATTCCAGGTGTCTGTGACTTGGACCTGTGTTTTCTGTTTGATGTCTGGGTCCAGTGAAACTTCTCTGCATTTAAATATGTGTTGGTTCAATTAGGGTTCAACTGTGATTCCATTCAGTAAGTGTCAAACTTGTGAAAATCAATTTTGCTCAAAGTCAGGTAGAATAAATAGCTGCCAACATGTTATATTTTGAGGGGGGTGAACAGATCTCTTCTGCTGAATGTCCTTATGAAGGTTTTGAGTATATCCCTTTAGAGACTGTTTTATTGGGTGGCGGGGGGTGGTGGCGGGGATTCCTCTAGGCAAACAATAATATGCTATCTAGAAGGAATAACAAATTAAGCCTAGCATCATATTCTCATAGATGGTCTTTTGCATTTGAATAAGGGTAGTTTTAACTGTGTAGCCCGTTGACTACATGAGTAGGAACTGAAGTCTCAGAGTCCTCAAGCCTACTTGAGTTGATCTGGCCATGAAATTGAGATTTCACAGCAGGAGGACCCCATAAGTGATCATCATCAGTAATAGGGCAAAGGTCATCTGTCGTTGTAACAGTAAAATAAAAAATCTGAACCCTGAAGAAATGGAATATAAAACAATAGTTTTGAAGATATTTTGGTTAATATTTGGAATATGGAAAAATACCTAACATGGTTAGAGTGAAAATAGGCCCCCTTGAATGATATCAGAGCCCAACATCAATAGGGAAAACAGTATTTAAAGGGAGCCAAGAACAGATGTCTTGAATTTCCTGAGTAATTAATACACATTTAATGCATTTGATGCATTAGTTGTGCTAAGTACTTGGATGTTGAAAAGAGCAAGACAGCATCATGAAACGATGGCCAGGTCTTTGGACTTATGTTCATGAGGAGACCAGTAAAGAGAGAACCAAAGAAGCTCTTTAGGCTGAATTATTATTGGACTGATCTGCCTGGGGAAAATATGAGACTGATATATTTCATCTTGGCATGAATCATGCAGTGACAAATGAGGAAAGCCATAGTTTTCAGCATCCAGAATGAAACCACTTAATGCCATCTTGGTTTTTTTGTATTTAAGTGAAAGAAATTATTCTAAATTTCTGATTCCATACATCACCAAACTTTTTGAGTGTCATTTGTTAATATTTTCATGGAAACAGCCTACAAACATTTATCCAGAGAGGTACTTCCACGTTGTGAAGGCAAATTACACCAGTTCTTTCCCAGGTGAAATCCTCCATGATGTTTGAAACTTGGTCTATAAAGTCCTAAGTGGAAATTCTATTTGTAAATAATTTTTGGTTCATTCGGTTCCCAATCTCTTTTCATTCCACACCAACGACTACACAAACTGGTGGGCAGTAGTTCATGTGCAAATTGCTATTTTTCTATACATGCCATTTTCCCTTTGCTTGTCCTTTTATGTAACTTCCAATGTCGAGTATGATAGGCCAGAGATTCATGTCCTAAGGACTGTAGATTCAAATGCAAAGGAAGTCTGGGCCCAGAATAATGATCAGGAGACAGGGGACTCTATTTTTCTATCCGTAACGTGTAGATAATCTAAACCTCATGGGGACAGTAATGCCCAGTACTTTGTTCTTCCTGCATGAAATTTTTACTGATCTCACCTGTACTGAATTTTCCCCTAGTTGAGGTACTTATAATATTTGTTTCTATCTCCTTAGTGCCATTGCTCATATTCTGCTTTGTATGACAGGGGTCAGGTCTGTGTATGTCTTGAACTCCTCATAAATGAAAGCTCCCTGAGGAGCAGTGCAGATTCTAACTCTCCTTCTCTTTCACATCATTAACTCCTACTCATTCTTCAGGTATCAGCTTCAGTACAACAGCTCCAAAGAAGACTCCTCTGATCCCACCCTATCCATTTGCATTAGGTCATTTTTCCCTTTTCAGGGACTGTCTTCTCAGATGGCAGCTCTTGGCGGGAGGGGGGCGGTTGGTGTGGGGTAGGGGGTGGAGGTGCTGACATCTGTTAACTCGCCACTATATTTGCAGTGCCTGGCACAGGGCCTTCTACTTAATCAGCGATCAATAAATATTTGTTCAGTAAATGATGAGTGATAGAAACCCAGGGGAAAGTCAGTGACTTAGGTACCTCTTGTTGGTATCTAAGTACCCCCGTTGCGCGTAAATTGCAAGGTAACTTGATTGCATCTGAGGAAAGAAACCCATCTGCCTATGGGGGTGAGCACATGCTGAAGGGAGCAGCCTGTCTTGTGGACGTCAGACCTCAACTCTGTTGCTTTCAGAAACCCACACACACCATCTTGGATGGGAGCTGTATCTATTGGTTCATTGCCAGAAGGCATTTAGCCGTATTGCACAACTTCCAAGTAGATAGTTATTTTAATGTGAGAGTTTTCAAACGCTGGTGTTTTGATGATGGAAAGGACTAGGATGAATTGAAGCACTTCATGGAATTATTTTACTAGAACAGAAGTTATCAAAGAAGGGGCTGGGAGCTCAGTAAGATGCAGGTTGTGGTAAAGATAGGGTTTTAGAATGGTCTGCTTAAAGTCTCTCTGAGAATTCTCATCTAGGTCTAAGCATGTCTTCCGAATATGGGGGATATGGGGCTATGTCAGTGATTCCAACTGCTACCTAGTGATAGTCTGCATACTACCTCCTCAGTGGGTAGCCACATTATGAGGAATGTTGAAACGTTTATCAGAGAAATGGATATACCCCTGCATGCTGTGTATTGCCACTGTTTATCTGGTAGCTGTTAGAAGCAGAATTTGCATCTTTATAGACCATTGTGTCTTTTGGGAAAACATTTCTATTTGGAGCATAGACCATAAATAAACCCAATAAGGTGGAGAGGGTAAATGTTAGTTTTCCCATTTAACAGAGGAAGACATCCCCAACAATTGCTAGGGGAGCTGAATCACTCAGCAACAGAGGCAAGGAAAAAACATCCAAGCTCTGTGTCCTGGATTCCCAGACCACCCCAGACATTTGTCCTTTACACAGGACACGTAAAGCAATCCGCTGCCTGGGGTGCATTTCGAAAGCCTGTGCTAAGGCTGTGGTAAAGTACAGCGTCCTTGCCAACTTCTATCAAAAGGGTTGCCTGTTACTCCCCTCCCTCCACCCTTTTTAAAAAATTACAAATCTATACATTCAGGAGCAGAGATAGTTTGAAAAACCAAAGGGAAAAATGCTATAGTATCAATCTGAATTCAGACAGGGAAAATTGAATGCACACTATTCAAATTATGAAGGGCTTTAATGTAAGGAATGAGAGGCTTACACATACAGGAAAGGACTGACAGGGAAGGTGTCACCCAGAGTCTCACCTCTGTGACCGGTGATTCTCAAAAGCTTGCTGAAGTTTCTGTGCATCTCAGGAATACTTGGGAATCTCCTCCTGACTTTCTCGGTCTGCAGCACCAAGGCGGCGGTGATTCTCAAGGAGTTCTTCAAAGGTTAGGACTACCCACGCATTGCCCTGCGCCTCCTCTCTGGATTTCCAAATCATACTCAGTGTCTCTCTTTGGCCCTGTCTAACCGAGAACTATGCACACAGGGAATTCTGGGAAATGTAGTTTCTAGTTTCTTCCCTGAGCTGCAGAGAAAACCTCAGAAGGGGGTAATGGTGATGCCCAATTAAAACAGCCAAGCTGGCACATCTACCATAATCCTACCTTGCCAACCGCTATCCCGTTGAGGGTCCCATTCCAATTGTTTGCACGCACATTTTGCAAAGTAATTGCAAACCCTGTGAACATCCCTGAATTATTACTTTTTTTCCCCTGATGCTTATACAGTCTTGAAGATGTGCCATAGTTAACTTGTCAGATTAAGCATTGGACTTTAAAAGTATGAAAGAAAGAAAGCAAGAAACGGAGGGGAATCTGTTACGAAAAGCTGCTTGGAGATGATAATACCCTACTTCTATCCATCGTTGGCAATCTTGCCATTATTTTTATTGACACAGTCGTTAGAAGCTCATCCTCTTCTCCAACCAGGGGCTCGGTCTGTTTGTTTTGGAAATTGATTGCTGGGACCCTCACAGAGTGATTTACATAGCAACTTTTCATAATTAGTTATCGTTCGCAGTTTCCTTAATGTGAGTTGCATTTTATGCTTAGCAATTGATTTTTCTGTATTTCTCCATGAAGCAGCTCAATGTGTGTCCTCCAAAAAAGAAAAAAAAAGGCGGAAGGAAAAACTGCTGGCGTTTTTTAGTTTTATTTTTTAAACAGTTTTAGCCTGAGATATCATAAAATACATATTCTCAGAAGCCATAAATGCAGAGGGTTTTGCTTCAACTATTCAAATAAGCCAAAGTGAAATGAATCAGAGGAAAACTAAATGGATATAGGTAAAGATGTGTCATTGTAGGCAAAGATGTTTGGGATGGGGAGATGTTGGCCAGAAAAACTGTACACCAGCAAGCAGAATACTTCCGGGAGGGCACAAGATGGGGCTGCTTGATAACCAAACTTCATCACAATTTGTTTTAGGCTTATAGGATTTGGAAGCAATCTGTCTCTTTCAGACAATTTAAAAACCTTTTTCTATTTTTCATATTTGTACCATCTTGCTAATGTCAACCCACGGGGAATGTGAAAGCTTAAGTAGACTTGATGATTATAAACAAAATCCACGCAGAATAATAGCAAAGACTCAAGGAAAACAGGTGTATTTATCTGGGTTCTCTTGCCAGTTCAGCATCAAGGAGTCTTTTTCTATTGCTTGTTGGTTCTCACTGACCATTTAAAGAGATGGAACAAGCAATCTGATGGTTATGGTGACTTTGCCTGGTAGGTCTCACCTAAGATCAGACCCATGACTCAGGTAGCCTGTTTATTTGCTGCCTTCAGTCTTCCAGAATATTTTGATTAGTCTTTCAAGGGAGCTAACCATCACATGGTTTTTCAGAAAATGTGACTGATTCGTTGAAGGTTCATAGAAGTATGATGTATCCAACTCTCCTCTATGGAAAGTGTATTGAAAGCTGTGGAAAAAAGAAAGAAACAAGGAGGTGGGTAGGGAGAGCAGGAGAGGGAGAAGGAGAGAGAGAGAGAGAGAGAGAGAAGCAAACAGAAAAAGAAAATCACATTGGCAATTGACAAGGAAGCATTCTTTGCTGAGGCGGACACGGTTGGTCTGTGGGTCCTGCCAAGCAAGTACATGGCCTCGGCTGCCGTCTCTCAGACTCCATGCTGTGGCTTTGCCCTGGCTGTGTGGGGAAAGAGTGTGTTGGTTCCCTGTGCAGAGCTATTATTAGCATTTTCTAATTATGTAAAATACCTTCCTCTGATGACATTTTCAACAGAACCCCTCACTTTAGTTTTTTCTTCCCTTCATAATGCTTTCATGGGCTTAGAATCTTGGTGGAAGTCTCAGATGCTGAGAGATGCTAATGTTTCTTTTATTTAATCGAGGTGACTAGTGATTTGACAGTAGTGGTTGACAGGTTTATTTTATCTGTGTGGCAGCGGGAGTCTATTTTCAGTCTGTGCACTCTGTTCCTAAGTAAAAGGACTTTACTAAGTGCTGAATAAATTGTACTTTCCTTTGATTCTAGGCCTTGCTGAAATGGTTTAAAAACAGTAGTCTGGGTCATCAAATTCATTTCCCTGCTGCTTTGCAGGGTCAATAGCTTCACTCTGTGTGGAGCGGGGCTGGGTAGATTGGAATGGAGGGTGGTTTAGATTAAAACTTCCGCATATATATAGATAGATGTGCAAGTGTGCGCTCGCTGTCTGGGAAGCTGGCAGTGATGGAAGAGCAAGCCAAGTGGAATCTGAAGATGGATGAATCTGTTAGACTATTACCAGGACTGGCATAGACTTTAGCCAGGAACTGGAAGCAGCCTCCTTTAAGTGTGTGAAATCCATAAGGGTCCATTTTGTATCCTTTTTTCTCCAAGGATGACTTTTCATTTGCAGTCTCTGCAATTGCTTTATTTCTAGTCTTTGGGCAGAATTGTGTGCACTCATAGGCACAGAGGGGCTGTGGAGTTGGTTCTTCCGTTCCAGAGCAAAGCAAGGAGGGCAAAATGGAATCTTACTGCACACCCCGAACAACGATCAACCTTCCTTCTGTAGGATGAGAGATCGAAGGATCACCCTTGCCCCAACAGACAGACCAAATACAAAATAGTGGTAAAAATATGTCCCTCTGTTTAAAAAAAAAATGGAGGGTCCGGGATTGACAGGGTTGAAGATTCTAAATGTCCTGAAGTTTTAGAGACTTGAGCTGTTTCTTCTCCCTTCCGTTGCAAGGGAAGAGCTGGGATGTGGTCAAATGTGTCTCCTGAGATGACAAGTATTGCCCTGAGCACCGTCATTCAAGGAGTCCTCCAGTATGTCTTTATCTTGTATCCACTGTGAACAAAGTATATGTTAGGGTTTGTGGAGAGCTCAGAAACAGAGAGCATGCTATCTGTCTTATAGTTTGATTGTGGAGATACCAAAAATGAAGCAATGCCAACCAAACAGATATTATATATGATATAATGAAGAGTTGCCTCACTTGGTAAAAGCCATATAAGTGCTTAGAAAAGAAGGGAATCAGTAAAGGCTAGAATAGTCAGGCAAGGCTGTTTGGAGGGTGTTGGCCTTGAGCTTTGAAGGACAAGCAGGGCATGAGGAGGTGGACGGCAGAAGAAGGGCATTCCAGAAAAGGGAGATGCGTAAAGAAGAGGTAGGAATAGTTAGAACTGACTGGAGGAAGGGGCCCAGTTTGGAAAAATTCAGAAATAAGTTTACTGGTAGAACAGATTTGTATTATGGCAGACCTTGAACAGGCAGAAGCATCTAGATTGGATTTAAAGCTGTGCTATATGGTTATTAATCTGCAAGCAGTGTGCAAGGGGATTGGAAAGAGAAGAGCCAGGACTTGAGGAGGCCACTGTGGGATGGCCTTGAAGGGAGTGTGGTCCAGTTTTAGAAGCTTTGGCTTTCTTGACACCAAGCTATGTGACTGCAGACTCTACTGCCTCCAAACAGCAGGTTTCAAGCAAAGGTAATTTAGGCAACAATTTGGTAACAGATGGGGAGGACAGCTGGGGCCAGGACACTGCCAGTGGAGCAGGGGTGGGGGCGATGTAAAGGGAACCTTACAGTCATAGTGGAGTTGTGGTTTGAGGTTGCTGATGGTTTGGTCTCAGGGTATCCCTGGCTCAGGTATCAGAGAAAATGGACAGTCAATGCTTTTCCTCCCCATGTTATTCAAAGTCTTTCTGATGTTGGCTTTTGAAACCAAAATTTAGAGCCCAGCATCAGTTAAGATAGTGGTGAAATAATCTAGCATTTGATGCTGAAGGATGGAGTAGCTGGCGAATAGGGGAAGAAATATGAGAACGATTCTGTAACAAATGCAACTGGCTGACTTAATGACTGATTATAGTTAGAGGTAGAGGGTACCAGAGAACAGACAGCTGCGAGGAAGCTGGCCTGGTTCGTGGGAAGCTGTAGTCTCTGCCTGTACCCCCTCTCACATTCCTCCTTGCAGGATTCTCCACTGCCACTCAGGCATGAGCTATAATCTGGCCTGTTAAATGGAAGACTGCTGGAATTAATGTAGTGGAGCTCGTGGCAACAGGAACAAACATATAAGAAGCAGGCAGGGAAGCCACAAAAATTTGTTCTCATTCGAGCCTTTGGCTCAAGATGAGCTACATTCTTTTAAAAACGAATAAGGGCTCAGGGTGTTTTATTCCTGAATCTTGGGTTTCTGGAAGGAGAGCTCTTTGAAAGCCAATGCTTTTCGTCTAGATTGTTCTGCTGGGAGTTCTGCCCAGCCTTAACTTCCCAGGCCCAGGTCTTCCCACTCATTTGTTTCCCCTTCTCTTAGAGAAAACTTTACCCCTGCCCCAGGTTTTTCCTCATGTAGAGCTTTTACAACCTTTTTGGAACAAATAAACAAACATCTGGAATCGTGTGGTCCATTTAATTAAAAAGTTTGCGTTTGGCCAGAAATGGTAAAATCATGAAAAATGGCCTGTCGGTGAGCTCAAGAAGGCCAAACGATGACGTTGTTGGCTGCAAGTGGATTGAAACTGAGTGAGTGAACACCTGCTCGGTTCAGCCTTCTGTCCTCCTGTTCCCCCTTCCAGCCATTAATATTTACGGCTCTGGTTCTTCATCCATCCTAATGCAATTCTTGGTTGAGGCTGGTCAGGGGACGGGGCTCTTACTTTTCCAATAACTTGAGGTTTGTTGGGATGTGTGTACTTTATGAAGGGTGCGGAATTGGGCTTTTTGACTTCTCAGTTCCCTTAATCAGAATTCCATATGCTTCAGGTCACTGCAGGGGCCTCTTTCTGTTTCTTCAATCAGTCAGCTGACCGTGTTTTTTTTTTCAGACGCATTCTGGGCTGGGAGGTTGTGGGAAATGTAAGGGAAGCTGTGGGCTCTGCCTTCAAGAAACCTATAGTCTAATTGGAGAAAGAAGGCCCTACACACACAGAAAGCAGAGGTCAAGCTAGATGCAAGAGTGCAGGAAAGGGAGAAGGGAAGTATGGGGTTAGTGGGAACAGAAGTATGGGGAGGTGGCTTCATATGAAGGTTAGTGAGAATGGAAGTATGGGGAGGTGGCCTCAGATGAAGGTGAGAACTGAGTTGAAAGCAAATAGATGAAAGGAGAAAGCTGGGTTTATCTTATCTCACAGGAACAGCCACTGCTAAGTTCTTTTTACTCAGGTTTGTAAAGAAAGGGCTTTACTCCCTCCATTCTCTGCTTCCAAATATCTAAGACCCCTTTCTCCAAGTCACCTCATAGAAACCTACAGACTGAGAGAAAAACATGTGCTTAATACAGAAACACAGTTTCAAAATAAATCTTCCATCCCCTGCCTCTCCACTTATACAGTTCCGCCCAGTTGTTGCTCCTGTGTACTTTGAATATAAAAATTCTAAAGCCACCACTGGAGTGAAACCATTTATATAGGTGACAAAGCTGGAGGAATCTTCCCTGGGCCGTTTCAGAGTATGAAAGAGAACTTGGGGAGAGACCAAGTGGAGTTCTTGCTTAATTTCTGGCCATAATCTAGGTGAGGTACATGTGCGAAGGAACGTTTTCACAGGGGTTAGCCAGGATGATTCTGTTTTTCTGACGAGCTCCCTCAGCGGGGCATGCCTGGGGTGAAGTAAAATATAAGTTCCATTTGCATATTAAGAGAAGAAAGTTGAGAGTATTTGGCTTTGCAGAGTGTAGTGCTCTGATATGTCTTCCACTTGAGAATTTAATCCCAGGATAAAGTTATTCTAAAAAAAAAGATGAGAAGTTTTTTTTGTTGTACAGAATACGAAGGAAGTATCTAGGGAGCTGGAAATACAGTGGGTGCCATTTAGGTTGGATCTAAGGAAAGGATGAGTATTGTTGAACTCAGGTGTGGATTGGCAAGGGTGATTGGGAAACCACCATCCCCCAAGGCCTTTTATTGAAGGGTGTGCTCATCTGTCTTTGAGAGTTGAATAGCATAGCCTGGAGGAAGTGAAATGAAATTTATACAACTTTCAAATCCAATCAGGATTTGAAACACAGATCCAGGGTTCCCTTTGTCAATGCTAGTCCAGCTTTTTTTTTTTTTAATTAAATGAAACCAGGGTTTCACCTTGACCCCTCTGGACTTTTGCAAGCACAGATAGATACAAGACCATGTTGGAAAAACACCCCACTGTTGTCAGAGGAGTTCTTAGTCCTGGACTCTTTATTATTCTTGTGCATCTGTTTCTTTAAATACTCTCTGCAGAAGCATTAGCATGAAAGTAAAGAGTATAGCAACTTGGAATTTTCCATTTGTAGCTTCCTTAGTCTGTGGGGTCAAAGTTCTATCCTCAGGGATGCTAATGCAAACTCTGTGTGCTGTTCCAGGGCAAATGTTTCTCAGCTAAAAGACAAGAGGGGGTGGGGAGCCAGGAAAATAATGCAATGCTAATTCCCAAACACAGACTGCCTGGAGATTCCAATTTAAATTGCTGCTCCCTTACCCCTCTTCCCACCCTCCCCCAAAGAAAAAAAATATCCTGTGTTGGAAGGACAGACATCTGTGTAAGAGCAATAAAACAGTCTTCTCTCTTGTGGATTAGCTCTTCATTCCTTTATTTATCTTGCTATACCTCATCAGTTTCTCCAAAATCAAGGAGAGTCAAAAAGGATAAGATGCAGTCCCTTCCTTTGTTTTTGATTAAAGAAACCCATATAACCATTCTCCCACGCAATTTTTTTTTCCTCAAGAGAGAGCTTTCCTCTTATGTCTAATTTCTCCCTTTCTTCATCTGCTTCCCTGGAATCTTTCTAGACCTTGCTTCATACAGTGTACAAATCAAAGAGCTAAAGTCCCCTGGAGAACAGGTTAGTCAGGGCAGTGAGTGCTGGCATATCTGGGACATTGTAAAGCATAAGAAGAATTAAAACAGCATAAGGAACATGTTCTACAGCCTCCTTTTCTTCTTCTGAATCCCTAGAAATTTGTTAATTAATTAAACAGATATCTAAGGAATATATACTTTATTCCAAGCACTGTTCTAAACATTAGGGATAGAGGGATGAATAAAGCGGACAAAAATCTCTGCCTTCAGAGAGTTTACATTCTGGTAAGACAAAGGATTGATAATTCAGATTTAAAAAAAAGAAAAGCCCCATAGAATATGTTAGAGATAAGTATATGATGAAAAGCAGTCAAAGGAGATGAGGGGCTGTACAGTGGTAATTTGAGGCTTGATAGCCAGAGAAGCCATCACTGAGAAAGTGGCATTGAAGTAACAACTTTAAGGAGGTGAGAGATGGGAACTTGATAATATCTGAGAGAAAAGTCATCCAGGCAAAGGAAAGAGCAAGTGCAAGGCCTTGAGATAGGAGCATGCCTGGCATACGTGAAATAGAGCTAGGAGGCCAGTGTGGCTGGGGTAAGTAACCCAGCAGGGGAGGGATGGATTGAGGGGAGTGGAGATTAAGTCAGAACAATATCAGAGGTCAGATCTTATAGCATCTTGTAGGCCATTTACTATTACTGAGGCAGGAGGCTGTCTTAAGGTGTTAGCAAAGATGATGGAAGTGATATTACACTACTCTACACTACTCCCTACAGGGGAATGTTTAAAAAACCTAACCAATAACTAACTGAAAAGCAAGAAGGGATATTGTTGTTGATCAGGAACTATGTAGACTTTGTGCAAGATGGATAAGATAGGATGGAAGAGACCTTCTTTAAAATGTAGGACCAGCTTCAGGTGTTTGTTAAGCACAGGGAGCCACTGGGGACCTCATAGCAGCCAACAAGGTAGGCCTTCTCCATGGGTAGTCACATGGGTCAACCATCCGTATGCCGGTCCCCATCCTTACTTCAGGCGTCACTCAACAGAGCTATCTCTAAGCCAGAGTAGTAAGTATGAGTGACTGGAAGAGTGAAGTAAGATGGCAAGAGTTGGTAGAAATGTAATAGTCATAATAGATGGGATTGGGCCAAATCAAAAGGCAGAGTACTCCCAGATTTGGTAAAAAAAAAAAAAAAAAAAAAAAAAAAAAAAGGAAACGTAAAATAAAATGCTTTTCAGTTTTTAAATTTTTTTGAAAGATTCACTTATTATTTATTTAATTTATTTTTGTCTGCGTTGGGTCCTGGTTGCGGCACATGGGATCTTCATTGAGGCATGCGGGATCTTTCATTGCGGTGCGCGGGCTCTTCCTTCTGGTGCACGGGCTTCTCTCTAGTGTGGTGTGCAGGCTCCAGAGCGCGTGGGCTCTGTAGTTTGCGGCACGTGGGCTCTAGTTGAGGCGTGGCGCACAAGCTCAGTAGTTGAGGCACACGAGCTCAGTTGCCCACAGCATGTGGGATCTTAGTTCCCTGACCGGGGATCAAACCTACATCCCCTGCATTGTAAGGTGGATTCTTTACCACTGGACCACCAGGGAGGTCCCAATAAAATGCTTTTTAAAGAGATATTTACAATAAAACGACATAGAAAGCTTGAAAAATACAGGGATTACAGGGGTGGGGGGGAAGCAACTTGATACATGCTAAAAACCCAGGAATAGCAATGCTAATATCACACACAAAAAAGGCTCAAGATGATTACTGAAATGATGAGGAAGAATATTTTATATAATTAAGAAGATATAATGGGACGCTATAACAATCATGAATCTCAATGCATATAACAACATAGCTTTGAAATACATGAGGCAACAACTTCTAGAAATACTAGATAAAACTGACAGCCACAGTCACACATGAAATCTTAAGCGTATCTCCCATAGAAAATTACAAGTAAGTGACCAGAAATTTCACAATATGTATATTTTGTTAAACAACAAAAGCTATCCAGAAATTGAGTCATAAATGAAACTATAGGGCAATGTCTTTTACAAATGTGAGTAGAATAATCCTCAGTGAGAAATTAATAATAAAATTTAGTAATGTAGTAAAAAAGTACTTGCCTCCTGACCAAGTAGCATTTATCTTAAAATTGAAAGGATAGTTTACTATTAGAATTTATCAATAAACTTGTCATATTGGAATATTAAAAGGAAAAATATTATATAAGATAATGGTAATAGATACAAAAGAAAGGAAAGAAGAAAAAGGAAGGGAGAGAGGGAGGGAGGAAAGGGAGAGACAGAGAAAGAGAAAAAGAAGGAAGAAAAGGAAGGAAGGGAGGGAGAAAGCAAGCAAGCAATGAATTTAATAACCTTTTTTGCTCACATCTCTTAGCAAACAAGCAATAGGTGGGAACTTCCCTAACTTGATAAAGATTATCTGTCAAAAACCTACAACAATCTGCAGAGAGAAGAATAAAGGATTAAAAATATTCTCATTAAAGTCCCTGAACAGGCAGGTAAGGAATATTCTACATCCCCTTGGAGATGCTAGCCAAAGCAATAAGATGTACTACAACAACAACAAAAGCAAAAAAGAGAGCAATAAAAATAGCAGTAAATACACCATAATTTGCAGTCAATATGATTTACATCATTTTTCTGTAACAGACCAGATGTTAAATATTGTAGGATTTGCAAGGCAGAAGATATTTGTCACAACTACTTAGCTCTGCCTTTACAAAATATAACATGACAGAACTAAGGCCCATCATATTGGTAACAGGAAAAAATGTAAATGTGCTTAATTCACGTATTTAAAATACTTTCAGACTGGATCATAAGGTAAAACCCAATTATCTGTGTTATATAGAGAAACAAACAAATTGAGTCAGAAAAGCTGAAATAAAAGGCTGGAGCAAAAAGAAAGCAGGGATTACAGTCTAAATATCACAAGGTAGAATTCAAGAAGAAGAGCCTTAAATAAGACAGAGAAGTCATTTAGTGGAACAAGACAGTAGTCTATTATGTTCACTGACTCTGTGGGTCAAGAATTCCAAGAGAGGACAGTGGGAATGACTTATCTCTGCTCTGTAATATCTGGTGCCTCCACAGAAGACTTGAAGCCTGGGAGCTAGAATCATCTGAAATCTCATGTACTCACTTGCTCAGTGGTTGATGATGGCTGTTGGCTGGGAGCCTGAGTTCTCCTTGTGGTCTTCCTTTGTAGCCTAGTTAGGCCTAGGAACACCTTAGCGTAGTGGCTGAGTTACAAGGGCAAAAGAAATTCATGAGAGAGTAAGAGGCAAAAGCCATATCATCTTTTTATGATCTTTGTCTTAGAAGCCATGTAGCATTACTTTAGCTACATTCTGTTCATCAGGATAGTCACAAAAACCCTGCTGAAGTTTAAGGGAAGAAAAAATAGATTCTGTCTCTTGATGGGGAGTGGCAAAGTTCTAGAAGAGCTTGTGGGACCCAAAATATTGCTCTGACCATTTTTGTCAAGTTCAGTCTTCCACAGTAATGTACTTGTTCATAAAAATAAAATTTCAATGAATTCCAGGGAGTAGAGGTAGTACAAAAAACTCTGGTCACAATGTAATAAAACTATAAATTAATAACAAAATCAGATTGCAAAAAGCCAGATATGATGGTGAAACCATTATCTATCAGAACCTATGAGGTAGATCTAAGGCCATTCTCAGTAGAAAACAGCTTTAAGTACAGGTATTAGTTTTTTTAAAAAGGGAAAAAATGTAAAAGATAAAGTAAACATCTGACTCAAACACTCAGCTAAATAAAATTAAAGAAAGTGAAGGAATGGATTAGTAAAGCTAATAAACAGTAATAAATACAGTAATAATACTGTAATAAAAACAAACAGTATGATGAATAAAACAAAAGATAAGTTTTAGAAAAACTAAATCACTAACATAATCAAGGAAAATTTTAAAGAATGAAAATATACATTTGCTTATACGTAGGTAAAAAATTAAAAGCCACAGAAAGAAGAGAAAATTAAAAGAATCATAAGAACTAACTTTGTTCAATTCTGTGCAAATATCTGAAAATCTAGATCAAGTGGATAATTTTCTAGAGAAATATAATTCCCCAAAACTGACTCCAGAAGAGGTAGAAAATTGAAACAGATTGATTTCCATAGGAAAAATTAAATTTTTAAGGACCTATCACCACGCCCACAAAAGCACTAAGTCTAGGTAATTTTATGAGGAAATTTTATCAAACATTAGATGAGAAGATATTCAGTAGTACTCTGTTAAGTATTTAACAACTGGGTCTCTGTGAACACACACACACAACACATGCAAAACAAACACCTCTCGCCCACCATATGTGGTGTTTGCCAGTTTCTGTGGCATGAATATTTCCACCATGACTGACTTCAAGCTACATATGTGATGTTACTTAATGTGGACTTGGGAAGAGATGTACACAGTCTGTTCTTGTGAGTCATTGCAAGCTGGCTCCTGTACACCACAGTGATGATTCCAAATCTATTTAAACTGCTCCAGAGCACAGATAAATAAGTACTTCCAAATTCTTTTTATAAAGAGCATAAAACCTTTATAGAAAAATCGATAAAAATTACAGAGAAAATAGCTACTTTTCATCTGGATTTTGAGTATAGGTGCAAAAAATCCTAAATAAAATAATTATGAAAAACATCCAGCAGCATAAACAGAAGAGTAAAATATTATGACCAATTAAGATGTATTCTAAGTGTGCAATGAAGTCTCAATATTAGGATATCCATTTATTTAATCTTTTTTAATAGAGCTAAAGAGGAAAGCCATAATTCTATAAGAGCTGAAATGGCTTTGGCCAAATTCAATAACCATTCTTGATTAAAAGTATACAAAAATAGATGTATACTTCCTAAACATGATAAATCGCATCCATCTCAGTCCAAAAGCCAACATCAAACTTAGTGGGCAAACATTAAGAGGTATTCTTATTAAAGTAAGGACAAGATAAGATATCTGCAACCACCACTATTATATAATATTTTGCTGGGAATGATAGCCAATGCAATAGACAGGAGAAGGAAACTATAGGCATGAGAATGGAAAACATATGGCAAAACTGTCATGTTTACAGATGGTTTTATTTGCTTTGACAATTGGAAACTCAAGAGAACCAACTGAAGGACTAACAAGAGAATTCAGTAATAAAGTAAAGTATAAGGCTAATATATAGAAATCACTAGCCTTTTTTTTTATACATCCACTCTTCCCACCCCACAACTCCTTCTCTCTCAGCTCCTCCCCTCCAGCTCCTTCTCCAGGACTCACAGGTGCCTTTTAACATCAAAACAGAAACCAATTAGAAAGTACTTTTAATTTAAGATTCCAATTACAAAAGCAACATAAAAGATAATAAATTGAGAATATTATAATGTACATGAACAGAAGTGTAATATCTTCATAAAAAAACTTTATAACTCTCTAGAAGGACATACAAAAAGTCTTGAAGATATGAAGAGACATACCATATCCTTTTATAAGAAAGCTCAAGGCTATAAATATGTCAGTGACCTCTTTGTTAACATATAAATTCATTATGAAGCTTCATAACAAAGATTTTTTTTCTTTTTAAACTAGAAAAATTGAATCTAAAATTAAGATGGGAAAATATGCAAAAATAATATCAGGGATCATTTAGAAAAATAATTGTAATAAGAGGAAGTTAGATATCATATTACAAAACCTCAATAATTAAATCACTGTGGTCCTGGTATGCAAATCACCAAACAGACTAATAGAACAGAATTGGAAGTTTAGAACTACTCAATTATATGTGGGGATTCAGTATATGATAAAGTTGTATCTTAAACTACTGGAGAAAGATAGACTATTCCATATATGTTCTTGGGACAAATGAGTAGGTATTCTGAAAAAAAAAGTTTGGATCCATAACCCATACCTTACACCAGGATAGATTACAGATGAATTAAATTTTTAAATGGAAAAGAAAAAGAAACCATGAAAGTCCTAAAAGAAAATAGTGAACTCAGAATTCAGAAGCCCTAATTTTAAAACAGAGATTGAAAAATGTAATCTTATTAAAAATACTCTTGACTTTATTTTTTTAAATCTATTACACATTTTTTAAAAAAGACTTTTGACTTAAGCAAAGTCGAAAGACAATGAACTTTAAAAATGTTTGGAAATCATATCACAATGATAGATTATATATATTTCTAATATATCAAGAGTTTCCGGGCTTCCCTGGTGGCACAGTGGTTGAGAGTCCGCCTGCCGATGCAGGGGACGCGGGTTCGTGCCCCGGTCCGGGAAGATCCCACATGCCGCGGAGCGGCTGGGCCCGTGAGCCATGGCCACTGAGCCTGCGCGTCCGGAGCCTGTGCTCCGCAACGGGAGAGGCCACAACAGTGAGAGGCCTGTATATCGCAAAAAAAAAAAAAAAAATAGTTTCTGAAAATTTGTTATCAAGTGATCAACAACCCAGTATAAAAATAGGTCAGTAATGCTCTTAGAGGAAAACACAGGCAGAACACTCTATGACATAAATCACAGCAAGATCCTTTTTGACCCACCTCCTAGAGAAATGGAAATACAAACAAAAATAAACAAATGGGACCTAATGAAACTTAAAATCTTTTGCACAGCAAAGGAAACCATAAACAAGACCAAAAGACAACCCTCAGAATGGGAGAAAATATTTGCAAATGAAGCAACTGACAAAGGATTAATCTCCAAAATATACAAGCAGCTCATACAGCTCAATATCAAAAAAATAAACAACCCAATCCAAAAATGGGCAGAAGACCTAAATAGACGTTTCTCCAAAGAAGATATACAGATAGCCAACAAACACATGAAAGAATGCTCAACATCATTAATCATTAGAGAAATGCAAATCAAAACTACAACGAGATATCATCTCACAGCGGTCAGAATGGCCATCGTCAAAAAAATCTAGAAACAAATGCTGGAGAGGATGTGGAGAAAAGGGAACACTCTTGCACTGTTGGTGGGAATGTAAATTGATATAGCCACTATGGGGAACAGTATGGAGGTTCCTTAAAAAACTAAAAAGAGAATTACCATATGACCCAGCAATCCCACTACTGAGCATATACCCTGAGAAAACCATAATTCAAAGAGTCATGTACCAAAATGTTCATTGCAGCCCTATTTACAATAGCCAGGACATGGAAGCAGCCTAAGTGTCCATCGACAGCTGAATGGATAAAGAAGATGTGGCACATATATACAGTGGAATATTACTCAGCCATAAAAAGAAACAAAATTGAGTTATTTGTAGTGAGGTGGATGGACCTAGAGTCTGTCATACAGAGTGAAGTAAGTCAGAAAGAGAAAAACAAATACCGTATGCTAACACATATATATGGAATCTAAGGGAAAAAAATGGTCATGAAGAACCTAGGAGTAAGACAGGAATAAAGACACAGACCTACTAGAGAATGGACGTGAGGATATGGGGAGGGGGAAGGGTAAGCTGTGACAAAGTGAGAGAGTGGCATGGACATATATACACTACCAAACGTAAAATAGATAGCTAGTGGGAAGCAGCCGCATAGCACAGGGAGATCAGCTCGGTGGTTTGTGACCACCTAGAGGGGTGGGATAGGGAGGGTGGGAGGGAGGGAGACACAAGAGGGAAGAGATATGGGAACATATGTATATGTATAACTGATTCACTTTGTTATAAAGCAGAAACTAACACACCATTGTAAAGCAATTATACTCCAATAAAGATGTTAAAAAAAAAAAGTAGGTCAGTAATGGCACGCCCAGAAATACTTGCATACGATTAAGTGAAATATATGCAGTTGTATTTATTGTGGAGTAGATGTGCTAGCTAAAGACTGAAAATAGCCAACTATCTATCGACTGAGAAATGGTTAAATAAATTATGGTATGTCCAATCTCTGGACTATTATGTAGCTCTGTCAAAAGAATTAGGAAGCTCCCTGCCAAATTATATGTGAGTCTGTGCAGTTACTTATCATTAAGAGCATAAAATGAGGTGCTGAGCAATATTCAAAGCATAGTACTATTTATGCATCAAAGGTGGAACAATAAGAATCTATGTTTGTAAAAAGACTCTGAAAGATAGATGATAGTAGTGACCCTCTATGGACGGGCAGGAATGATGAGGAACGTGGGAAGACCGGGTGGGAGACAGACTGTTCACTAGGCACATATATTTGCTTTTAAAATTTTAACTATATTCAAAAAATAAATTGAATTTAAAGACTAAAATAGAATTTGTAGCGCCTCTAACCTAACAGTTACACATGTCTTAGGGGAAGTATGCAGAATGATGTTCATTGCAGTGGTTTTCTGGTAGTAAAAAAATACCAAGAGAAATTATATTCCCACCAGAGATGGAATGGTAAAAGTATGGTAAATATGATACTGAATACTATGAGGAGTGGTTTCTTTTTTTTTTTTTTTTTGCGCGGTACGCGAGCCTCTCACTGTTGTGGCCTCTCCTGTTGCGGAGCACAGGCTCCGGACGCGCAGGCTCAACGGCCATGGCTCACGGGCCCAGCCGCTCCACAGCACGTGGGATCTTCCCGGACTGGGGCACGAACCCGTGTCCCCTGCATCGGCAGGCGGACTCTCAACCCCTGCGCCACCAGGGGAACCCCAGCAGGCGGATTCTTAACCACTGTGCCACCAGGGAAGCCCATATGAGGAGTGTTTTTAAAAATTAAGGTAAATAAGGTACTAAAACAGAATGCTCTCCAAGATATATTTTTGAGCAAAAATCAATGTGCGTACAAAACATTTGTACACTATGATGGAATTTATGCATTTAAAAGCACAAAATCACACACACATACACTCAAACACATACATGTGTGTAAATGCATAGAAGCAGTTTTGGAAGGGTGGACAGAAAACCCCTGACAGTAGTTACTTCTACAATTTGGGGGAGATCCAAATCGGAGTGGCAGAAGAGTAGAAGAAGATCAGAAAGACTAGCTTTTTCAATATCTGAATTTTTATAAAAATGTGCTAATATTTTACTCATGTTAAATAATGAAATTAATAATAATAAAAATAAACAGTAGTAATAATAAAAATCCAAAGAGGGTAGAAATTTTGGGTAATCTGTAAGCATTTTGGAGACTGAAACTTTATTTCCCCAAGGCCAGTGATAAAGAAATCGTTTCTTTGACAATGTCCCTTTTCTTCAAATGTAAATAATCTAGTGTTGAGAATCCATACTAAACTATCTGTACTCTGTCACTGTTGGGGAATGGGCTATTCATATGAATTAAATTTTCAGATAAATAAAGAGATGTAGAGAAAAAAGTAAAGAGGTCCAGGCATCTTGCATGACTTACTGATTTACTGAGAATAGGAAGGGTGATGTCTGCATTAAAAGAGCTTCTATTTATTGAGTGATTTCTTTAGAGCCAGGCACTGTGCTGGTATTTTACATGTGTTTGTGGTCTCATTTAATCATGGGAATATCTCCTAAAGCTGGATATTATCCCCATTTTATATATGAGGAAATTGAAGCTTAGAGAGATATTGTGTAGTTTACCCAAGGTCCCAGAGCAAATAAGTGTCCTTCATGAGATTGAAAACCAGGTCTGACCCTGAAGCCTGTGTTCTTTCTTCTGTTCCATACTGCCCCCGCAATAAAATACACTTAACAGAATAACTACACTGAATATATTTTAATCTGTTTCTTGATGATTCAAGAAAGCACTTCTGACTTTTTCGGTATTGCAGGCATCCTGCAATGATGAGCATCAATGATCAGAGTACTAGTGAAGCATGAAAATGATGGTTAATTGGAGATACCCAGTTGAAAGAAAGCAGAGCGATACTGTATTTACAGAATGTAGTGCTTTTAGTACAGATAAATAAAGGTGCAACGCAATCACTGGTGTGATCTTTGCATAGCCCCTTTGTTATTATGGACCTGCATATTCTGAAAGTCTTTATCCCCTATATACTGATTCACATATTCTGTCATCTTCAGCACTTATGTTAGACCTTGTTTCGATGTTTGCAGTCCTATAAATATTGTTTAGATACGTGATGCAATTTTCCCCCCGTTGGAATCTCATAGCAAAAGATCTGATCTCTGCAACCTGAACTAATGCAAGCAGAGTTTAGGTGTACTGCACCAGTGGCTTCATAGATGACCTGTTTGGTTACAGATTATAAATGCCATTTAAAGAAAGCAGGAGATGGCTCCTGAGTGTCTAGTAAACTTCAACAACCACCTGAGAGATACCTCTGTGTGACCGCATAAAATGGAAATAAAGAATGGCACATAACCCATTGACTATGCACTTTCTCACCTGCTGAGAGCAAAACGCAATCCAATGCAATTTTAGTACTTACATGCCTCTGAGGAAAATAGACCCCTAAAAATCTCCAAGTGCAGCACTGGAAAAATCCCTTAAATTTGTGCTATGCTTGATATTATAAAACCCAAGGAACCTTAGACTTTCTCCTTGAGTGAAATGGACTGGTAATTTTGTTTTGTTATATTATCCACCAAACATAATAATAATGGGTCACATGCAATTTAGGAAAAAATTAAGTCTAATAAGAAAAATCTCTAATAAATACTAACAGCATCTTATTGGTATTTCATTGGTCTAACCCTCCTATTAACATTTGGTTTTACATATTAAATGATCTGTAATATGTTGGAAATTAAGAGGACAGTAAAAATTAAAATAAGCATTCTTATAATATACACGGTACAGATGTTTGCATGCCTCTTCCCTCAGGCAGGTACTAGGAGGGATGGTACATAAAAGGGAGTGGTACTAGGATATAACAGGAGATTCTTGATTTTAGATGTGTTGAGCAGTAAAAATGCTTACTGTAGGGGGTGGAGCCCCCATCATTAACCAGGAATGCAACCCTTTCAATGAAAACCAGAATTCAGCCCTGAGGAAAGGATACGATTAATTATTTCCTCAAATCCGCCTTCTTCTGAGCTACTGGAGGAGGGTGGAGGAGCTTACGGAACCTCTGGTAACCAAGCAGAAAGGTGGGGTGGGTCCCATATATTGTTAGCTACCCATCACAGACAATGTGGTAGGGTGGGGTAGGACTAAGGGAATGTATACAGGAAGCTCTCCTTATTAGATATGTGCTTCTCAAGCCTACAAAAGAATCTCCTAGGGAACGTCCATAAGGTAAAGATGCTTGAACACCTACTTTCAGGGATTCTGATTCAGTGAGCCTGGGGTGATATCCTAGCTTCTGTTATTTTTAATGAGCTCTGATGATTCCTCTACACACAGCAGTTGGAGGACCACTGCATTGATACTAAAGAGGAGTCTCTTTTCGCGAGTCCTCTCAGCCATGAGGTTTAAGAGAGTAGGGACTATTTCCAAACCCTGCTGACTAGTGGTGTGGCAGCCACAAATGTCTTATCATGTCAGGCCCTCAATGGTTAATGAGAAGGACTAGGCAGCCTACGGGAGACTAAGAAGGATTTGCTGTCCAAGGCACTGTACTGTGTGCAGAAATGACATGGGTCCCTGTCCTTAAGAAACTTATAATTTAGGTGGAGATAGCAGACAAAATGCAGTGAAGTGTTACAAGTGCTGTGAAACTGGGGGACACTAAGTGTTTGGTTATTAGGTGGAGGGTGGCGTAAGTCAACGTAAGGCTTGAAGGAAGGGCTGGCAGTGGATGCAAAGAAGAGGTCTTCAGAGGAATGGTGCTGAGAAGTTTGAGTACGAGGGTCGTATCCACTGGCAGGTTGTAAGTGGTGAGTAGGAGGAACGAGCATGAGATGACTCCCAGATTTTTGGCCTGAGTACTTTTGTGGAAGGTGGAGCCATTTCTGAGGAATGGCATTTGGGAGGAACAGATTCAAGGGAACGTGTTGAATATGAGATGTCTATGCCTGCCAGTGGAGATGCTCTAAATCATGGGTCAGCAAACTTTTGCTATAAAGGGCCAGAGAGTAAGTGTTTTAGGCTTTGGAGGCCAGATGGTCTTTGCCGTGACTACTCAGCTCTGTCTGTCATTGTAGCATGACAGTATTTGTAGGCAATAAGTAACCAAACAGGGATGGCTGTGTTCCAATAAAACTATGTTTAGTAAAGCAAGTGGCAGGCCAGATTTTGCCCATGGGCTGTAGCTTTAGGTGTAAGTGTGAATAGCAGATACAGATAGAGACGTACTGACTCCTGTATGTCGATGTACATAATGTCTTTCTCTGTAGCCGTAGAATCTCACTGAATCTATACACACACTGCATTTCATGGTTATTTTGAACAAAGAATTTTCAAACTATCCAAAAATTGCTCAATGATTATCTAAAAAAAAATTATATTTGGAAATGTGAATTAAAACTGTAAAATAATACAAACGAAAAATATTAAAAGCAGCAAGGAAAAATGACAAATATCATACAAGGGAATCCCCATAAGGTTAACAGCTGATCTTTCAGCAGAAACTCTGTAAATCAGAAGAGAGTGGCAGGTCATATTTAAAGTGATATGGGAAAGGGAAAAACCTTCAACCAAGATTACTCTACCCAGCAAGGATCTCATTCAGATTCGACAGAGAAATTAAAACCTTTACAGGTAAGCAAAGCTAAGAGAATTCAGCACAACGAAACCAGCTTTACAACAAATGCAAAAGGAACTTCTTTAGGCAGGAAACACAACAAAAGGAAAAGACCTACAATAACAAACCCAAAGCAATTAAGAAAATGGTAATAGGAACATACATATCGATAATTGCCTTAAATGTAAATGGATTAAATGGTCCCACCAAAAGACATAGCCTGGCTGAATGGATACAAAAACAAGACCCGTATATATGCTGTCTACAAGAGACCTACTTCAGACCTAGGGTCACATACAGACTGAAAGTGAGGGGATGGAAAAAGATATTCCATGCAAAGGGAAATCAAAAGAAACCTGGAGGAGCAATTCTCATATCAGACAAAATAGACTTTAAAATAAAGACTATTACAAGAGACGAAGAAGGACACTACATAATGATCAAGGGATCAATCCAAGAAGAAGATATAACAATTGTAAATATTTATGCACCCAACACAGGAGCACCTCAATACTTAAGGCAAATGCTAACAGCCATAAAAGGGGAAATCGGCAGTAACACAATCATAGTAGGGGACTTTAACACCCCACTTTCCCCAATGGACAGATCATCCAAAATGAAAATAAAGAAGGAAACACAAGCTTTAAATGATACATTAAACAAGATGGACTTATTGATATTTATAGGATATTCCATCCAAAACCAACAGAATACACTTGCTTCTCAAGTGCTCAGGGAGCATTCTCCAGGATAGATCATATCTTGGGTCACAAATCAAGCCTTGGTAAATTTAAGAAAATTGAAATCATATCAAGTATCTTTTCCAACCATAACGCTATGAGACTACATATCAATAACAGGAAAAATCTGTACAAAATGCAGATTCATGGAGGCTAAACAATGCACTGCTAAATAACCAAGAGGTCACTGAAGAAATCAAAGAGGGAATCAAAAAATACCTAGAAAAAAAGTGACAGTGAAAACACGATGACCCAAAACCTATGGGATCAGCAAAAGCAGTTCTAAGAGGGATGTTTATAGCTAGACAAGCCTACCTCAAGAAACAAGAAACATCTCAAATAAACAACCTATTCTTACACCTAAAGCAACTGGAGAAAGAAGAACAAAAACACTCCAAAGTTAGCAGAAGGAAAGAAATCATAAAGATCAGATCAGAAATAAGGGAAAAAGAAAAGTAAACGATAGCAAAGATCAATAAAATTAAAAGCTGGTTCTTTGAGAAGATAAACAAAATTGATAAACCATTAGCCATACTCATCAAGAAAAAAGGGAGAAGACTCAAATCAATAGAATTAGAAGTGAAAAAGGAGAAGTAACAACTGACACTACAGAAATACAGAGGCTCATGAGAGATTACTACAAGCAACTGTATGCCAGTAAAATGGACAACCTAGAAGAAATGGACAAATTCTTAGAAAAGCACAACCTTCCGAGATTGAACCAGGAAGAAATAGAAATTATAAACAGACCAATCACAAGCACTGAAATTGAGACTGTGATTAAAAATCATCCAGCAAACAAAAGCCCGGGACCAGATAGCTTCACAGGAGAATTGTATGAAACATTTAGAGAAGAGCTAACATCTATCCTTCTCAAACTCTTCCGACATATAGCAGAGGGAGGAACACTCCCAAACTCATTCCATGAGTCCACCATCTCCCTGATACCAAAATCAGACAAAGATGTCACAAAGAAAGAAAACTACAGGCCAATATCACTGATGAACATAGATGCAAAAAGCCTCAACAAAATACTGGCAAACAGAATCCAACAGCACATTAAAAGGATCCTACACCATGATCAAGTGGGGTTTATCCCAAGAATGCAACGATTCTTCATATATGTAAATCAATCAATGTGATACACCATATTAACAAATTGAAGGAGAAAAACCATACAATCATCTCAATTGATAGAGAAAAAGCTTTTGACATAATTCAACACCCATTTATCATAAAAACCCTCCAGAAAGTAGGCACAGAGGGAACTTACCTCAACATAATAGAGGCCATATATGGCAAACGCACAGCCAACATCATTCTCAATGGTGAAAAACTGAAACCATTTCCTCTAAGATCAGGAACAAGACAAGGTTGCCCACTCTCACCACTGTTATCCAACATAGTTTTGGAAGTCTTAGCTACAGCAATCAGAGAAGAAAAGGAAATAAAAGGAATCCAAATCAGAAAAGAAGAAGTAAAGCTGTCACTGTTTGCAGATGACATGATACTATACATAGAGAATCCTAAATATGCTACCAGAAAACTACTAGTGCTAATCAATGAATTTGGTAAAGCAGCAGGATACAAAATCAATGCACAGAAATCTCTCACATTCCTATACACTAATGATGAAAAATCTGAAAGAGAAATGAAGGAAACATTCCCATTTACCATTGCAACAAAAAGAATAAAATACCTAGGAATAAACCTACCTAAGGAGACAAAAGACCTGTATGCAGAAAATTATGACACTGATGAAAGAAATTAAAGATGATACAAACAGATGGAGAGATATACCATGTTCTTGGAGTGGAAGAATCAACATTGTGAAAATGACTATACTACCCAAAGCAATCTACAGATTCAGTGCAATCCCTATCAAACTGCCACTGGCATTTTTCATAGAACTAGCACCAAAAATTTCACAATTTGTATGGAAACACAAAAGACCCCGAATAGCCAAAGCAATCTTGAGAACGAAAAACAGAGCTGGAGGAATCAGGCTCCCAGACTTCAGACTATACTACAAAGCTACAGTAATCAAGACAGTATGGTACTGGCACAAAAACAGAAATATAGATCAATGGAATTGGAAAAAAAGCCCAGAGATAAACCCATGCACATATGGTCACCTTAATTTTGATAAAGGAGGCAAGAATATACAATGGAGAAAAGACAGCCTCTTCAATAAGTGGTGCTGGGAAAACTGTACAGCTACATGTAAAAGAAAGAAATTAGAACATTCCCTAACACCATATGTAAAAATAAACTCAAAATGGATTAAAGACCTAAATGTAAGGCCAGACACTATCAAACTCTTAGAGGAAAACACAGGCAGAACACTCTGTGACATAAATCACAGCAAGATCCTTTTTGACCCACCTCCTAGAGAAATGGAAATACAAACAAAAATAAACAAATGGGACCTAATGAAACTTAAAAGCTTTTGCACAGCAAAGGAAACCACAAAGAAGATGAAAAGAAACCCCTCAGAATGGGATAAAATATTTGCAAATGAAGCAACTGACAAAGGATTGATCTCCAAAATTTTCAAACATTGCGTGCAGCTCAATATCAAAAGAATAAACAACCCAATCCAAAAATCGGCAGAAGACCTAAACAGACATTTCTCCAAAGAAGATATACACATTGCCAGCAAACACATGAAAGGATGCTCAACATCACTAATTATTAGAGAAATGCAAGTCAAAACTACAGTGAGGTATCATCTCACACCAGTCAGAATGGCCATCATCAAAAAATCTAGAAACAATAAATGCTGGAGAAAGTGTGGAGAAAAGGGAACCCTCTTGCACTGTTGCTGGGAATGTAAATTGATATAGCCATTATGGAGAACAGTATGGAGGTTCCTGAAAAAACTAAATAGAACTACCATAAGACCCAGCAATCCCACTACTGGGCACATACACTGATAAAATCATAATTCAAAAAGAGTCATGGACCACAATGTTCATTGCAGCTCTATTTACAATAGCCAGGACATGAAAGCAACCTAAGTGTCCATCGACAGGTGAATGGATAAAGAAGATATGGCACATATATACAGTGGACATTTACTCAGCCATAAAAAGAAATGATATTGAATCATTTGTAGTGAGATGGATGAATGTAGAATCTGTCATACAGAGTGAAGTAAGTCAGAAAGAGAAAAACAAATACCGTATGCTAACACATATATATGGAATCTAAAAAAAAAAAAAATCAGTTCTGAAGAACCTAGGGGCAGGACAGGAATAAAGATGTAGATGTAGAGAAAATGGACTTGAGGACACGGGGAGAGGGAAGGGTAAGCTGGGATGAAGTGAGAGAACGGCATGGACTTATACATACTACCAGATGTAAAATAGATAGCTAGTGGGAAGCAGCTGCATGGCACATGAAGATCAGCTCTGTGCTTTTTGACCACATAAAGGGGTGGGATAAGGAGGGTGGGAGGGAGATGCAAGAGGGAGGAGATATGGTGATATATGTATATGTATAGCTGATTCACTTTGTTATAAAGCAGAAACTAACACACCATTGTAAAGCAATTATACTCCAATAAACAAGTTTAAAAAAAAAACTGTAAGATACTTTTTGTGTTCACTGGTTCAGCAAAATTTAAGCAATCTGGCAGTCCCAGCTGCTGTAAAGTTGTAGAGCAACAGAAATTCAGAAGTTATCTTGGTGGGAGTGTGAATTAGTATATCTGCTTTGGAAAACAATCTGTTATTATCTGGTGAATTTGAATATATGCACACTCTAAGATCCAGCAATTCTGCTCCCCAAACTCTAACCCAGGAAAAGCTATTGTGTGTGCTCAAATCAATGTCAATGGTATTCATAGCATTTTCTGTAGGAGGAAAACAAAACAAAATAAACAGACAAAAAAAAAAACCCGAAAAACAAAAAAACCTTGGAAACAACCCAAACGGTTCATTAAATAAAGTTGGGTAATTTCCCACATGGATGAATGTACAAAATTGGGAGAGAAGAAGCCTCTTTGAATGATTCTGTTATGCTATCATTATAGAGAGTTCAAAAATGCAATTAAAGCACTATTTTAAAAGAGTCCTTACACTTGTGGCAAAACTATGAAGAAAATTATTGTTATTAAAAACTCAAAAATCACAGTTACATTTACCATTGGTGGAAGGTAGAGGCAAAGAAATCTAATGTGGTAAAAACAACCCAAGAAATTTATTTATCTCTAAGCTTGGTGATGAGTATACAGTTATTTTTAAAGTAATTGTTGTCAGTACTTTACATATGTTTTATCTCTTCCTTTGTAATGGAGCAAGCATTGGATAATAATGAATGAGACAAAACCAAACTCTTACTGACTTACCAATTTTATATTTTCAAGAAGTAATTAAGGTAATTCTTCTCTAAAAAACAAATGTTAGTTTTGGGGACTGACGTCTTATCTGACTTGGTGTCTTTCCCAGTGACTGAAGGCCAGCTGGCTTCCAGTGTTTCATCTGGGCAGAAGGCAGTGGGGACCAGGGATAGCACGGAGGAGCGAGGAATGTCAGGAGGCAGGCTCCTGTAGCTGCTGTAAGGGTCATTTGAGTTCCCTAGCTTAAGGAGAACAAGCGTCGTCTTTGGCCTAGCGTAGAATGTGGTCAAATTCCTCTCTGTCACTCAGCAAGTGATTCCACTGCTGTCTGTATATTATTCCAGTCATCTGGGTTTGCAGGGACACTGTGTAGTGGTTTTGTGGTGTGGAAGCTAAGCTACCTAGCTTTTTTCTTTCTTGAATATCACTTTGTAGTGTCATGATTACAAGGCTTGGAAGAAGATAGATTCTCTGTCCATTCCGAGTATAAATGGGCACTTGAGATGAAACCACCTAGTTAATTTCCCCTTGTTGCTGCAGGAGAATCTGAATCCAAACCACAGCACAACCTAGCCCCTAAATCTCTATTAAAAACTATCTTGGGTAGTCTGGCAAAGCTTTATTTAAAGTCAGCAGAGAATTATAAAGTCAAAAGTGAAAAATGGTGCAACAAGAAGGAATCAAAAAAATACTAGATCAGTTAAATGTAGTTAGAGGCAATTTAGTGTGTTCCGGCACCAGTCCTTATTGATGCAAAGAATGTGATGTGTCAGGGGTCGGCAAGAACATGTAGGAAGTGAGGAATGAAGGATGCAGCTCCAAGCTTGACTCTGGGGCAGCCACACAGGCTGTGAAGGATGCATTGCTCTTCTTTTGTACTAGGAATTTCAGGGAGAATACTCTAATTATCCCAGTCTGGACATCTGTTTATTCCTTCTTGATGTTTTTTTTTTGTGTGTATATATATATATATATAAATTTGAATTTTTTTCTTTCATGGGGATAAGCCAAGCCAGAGGCTGCATAACTTGGGTCAGACCAAGATGGTAGGTATTCCTCATCAGTACTTGTTAGTATCCTAGTTTCTTTGGGGTCACCATTTTGATCTGCATTTTCATATCCCATTCCAACCTATGATTGCTTCTGCCTGATCTTCTCCAGCTCCTTTAGTCAATATCAGCTAATCTGATTAGTAGTAACCACAGCTACCATTGTATGCAGCTGCCATGTCAAGGCACTGTGTTAGGGCCTGTATATGCATTATCTCATGAATCCCACTAAAACCCTGCACGGGAGCTCTTTGTATCATACTGATTTTACAGATGAGACCATCTAAGGCTCAGAGACCCAGAACTCATTTGAGCTTACACACTGAGTAGCAGAAACAGGATTCACCAGGCCTGACGCCTCAGTGGGTGCTATGCTAGGATTGCTTCTCTAACCTCATCAACAGTGGTGGGGGAGGACCATACCTCTAGAGAACAGAGTTGCAGTACAGGGTGATATGAAAAATGAGACCAACTTTGTGGCATTGTGACTTTGGGCAAGTTACTTGACTCCTCTGTATCTCCCTCTCTGGAAAATGGGTATAATAGTTATACCTACCTTAGTAAAGTTGTTGTGAGGATTGTATGAGTTCATATAAACAAACTGTTTGAAAGACTTCCTGGCCCATAGTAAGTGCTATATGCATGTATGTTATTATTGTAGTTGATGACACTTCTGTTATTAGTGTCATCACTGTTGTTATTGTTCTTGTTTTTGATATGTCTTCTGGAGACAGGATGCCTTCCTGGAGAGAAATGGAATTGGCTAAAGGGGAAGTGAAGGGTCAGTCCCTGTGGCAGGTCCGTGGGGCGGATGTTCTTGGGCAAGGCACTCAGTACCCTTCCAATCTTACCTTGTGGGGGGCCATGTCCACTTTTGGTAGACCCCTTTGTCACAAATGAAGCAGCTGTGGAAGGTCAAAGGAGGAAACTGGATTCCTTGGATATGCCTCTTGGGTACTTGTTCATTCAGAATCAGGTTCTGGGGCACCTGCCTTTCTTTCCCATCTACAGATTGACTCCAGGAGAAAGGGAGAGAGGTTTGGAGACTTCCTTAGTTCTAGCAGGTCTTATCTTATCTCAGTTGTAGATTCAGGAGGAATGATTGGTTTAATGTAAATGCTTTAGAGGATCTGAAAGAGATTAGAGAAACCTATTCCAGAGCATAAAGGCAGGACAGGAGGGAACCATTAATCTCATGGACATTCAATTCCCTAAGAAATTTTGGGGGAGTGACCAGAAACAAGCCAGGCCATATGCTGTCCATTTGCAATCCTCCAAGCTGTGGACTTTTTTCTTTTTTCCGACGGATCGAGGCCAATGCCATTGCCTCATTTGGATGGTTCTTAAACTTGAAAAGGAACTGAAAGGTTGAGGCTTGCATGCAGAGTCGAAACAGATGATTTGATGAAAGTAGTCCTGACAAACACCAGGGCTCTCCAGATTGTCAGAAACAGTCTGATGATGACACGTTCGAAGCTTCCCAGACTGGCTTGCGTTTTGGTAAATAGGAACAATCAGCGAAGACATAGTTATGCTGTGGAGAGTTCTGAGACGTGGAGAGAACAAGTTAATTGTTCAGCCTCAAGTGAGACCTTTCACTCAAGTCATTAATCACAGTGCACGGTCTGGAGCCTTGGCCCCGAAGTTCGATTCTTTAGGCTGGTCTCCCACTCCAGATGAAGGCTCATTCCAGGTGCTGGCCATTTGTGTTTCCCTCCAACTGGACTGATTTATGGACCCGGAGATGTTTCCTGGTTTTTCCAAATTCTGTTCCATTACTTTGTAATAAAGGGGACATGTGATTTCTGGTTTTGTGCAGATCCTCAGTTTTAACATCCCTAATACCAAAGATTTTTTCAATTAGTCTGTGGCCTGCCTTCTGTGACCTAGAGGGTAGAAATGCTGTTCTGTGTTTTGAGTATCAAAGTGAAGACTTTTAGAGACTCTCTTATTTCTTCCCCCCTTGGCTAGAGTTGAAGATGTGCAAGTCCTGCACGAGGCTTTGTTCCTGCATTCAACATCTCGATGCAAATTAAGACTTGGGAAACCAAAAACAGCTCACCACAGCCATTAGAGTTATCCCCATCCCACCCCAACACATATGGTTCAGGGTATAATATCAGGCCTTCCACACTTGGACCAGGTCTCCAGTGACAGTGTAAGCCAATATTGAAGACTTCACAAGAGAATCTGAGTGTCAGAGGAGGACAACATAATGTTGAGGCTAAACAGGGCACTGCCGAGTGTTACCTGTTTGACTGAAAGGTAAACCCAATCTGAGCTGATAAGGGGCAACAGATCCCTTGGGAGTTGTCCCAAGTGGCAGAAATGTGTCACAGGAAAGTAATTGGAAATTGATATTTGACATATCTCTGGGTTACTTTTTATTCCTGATAACACCAAAGGGTTTGGCTAAGAGTCACAAGTGACTAATACGTGAAATCCTGCAATCCAAGGCTGAAATACGATCTCTTTGTTGAAAGTAAGCAGCTGCTTTCTGATCCTTTGTTTCCTAACTAGCGCTTAGAGCGTAGAGGCCCATGGGCTTAGCCTGGGTGAAATGAATGGTGAATATAGGCAATACTGCCTTTCAATACTTCTCTGAAAGGAAGTCGTTACTGGCAGTGGAGTACTGTCCTTAAAATTCAACTCAATTTAACAGGTACTTGTTCAAAGCATACTATGGGTTTTATATTGTGTTGTGTGCCATGGGACATACAAAATAAATATCAAACATGGCCTTTGCCCTCGAGGAACTTACAGGCTCCTGGGAAGGATGATGTGTTTATGAAACACATTTTACATGGTAAGATAAGATATCACTTGTGTGCCAAAGTGAGTACAACCTGGAATAATTACAACAGAGATTCAGAAAAAGGAGAGTAAGGTAGACTAGAGTTGTCGGGGAAGGCTTTATGGATGAGGTGGGACAAAGACATCAATATCCCAAACCTAGAACTCACCCTTAAAGGAACTGCAAGGAGCACAGGATCAGGTTGCCAAGAGATTATGGAGCCCCCTTTAAGTGAAAGTAAATGTGTTCAATATGAGGATGGATAATTTAGTTCAATAAATATTTATTGAGTACATGCTTTGTGCCAACAACTGTATCTGATGAGGTAAGGAATGAATAATCCTTACGAAGAACACATGTGGGTAATTCTCAGATGCTACTTTCTCTTAACCTAGATATTTAAAGTTATTGCTGGTCTGTGTGATTCCAAAACCTGTGATTTTTACCACTTATCATTCTCTCTCTCAAAAAGACTTTCCCATGCTTGCTTCAGCAACACATATACTAAAATTGGAACAACACAGAAAAGGTTAGTGTGGCTTTTGCGCAAGGATGACATGCAAATTCTTGAAGCATTCTATATTAAAAAAAGAAAAAAAAGAAAAAAAAAAGAAGATGACCTTGTCCAAGATATCTTTGGGTTGAGGAACTGAGTCTCATTTTTTCGTGTCGTGGTGGAGTGACATGTACAACTTCACAAGTTGTTTACAGTGTAAAGTGTTGCATGAATGCTGACTGTGACAGGAAGGGACACTGAGTTAGCATTTGAATAGCCCCAAATTATTGGGTTAGGGAGTATTTGGAATAGCATTTGAAAAGTCTGAACCTGGCCCAAACTCATGATCATAAGCAGAGCCCAAGCTCTCTGAAGATCAAGTTTTCTTGGAATTTCCATTATTCCCCTTGACAGTTGTTTTGGAAGCCCAATTAGAAGGGTTTTCCATCATTAGCGTTTGAGAGAGTCTTGCACTGGGCTCTTGGGCAGTCATGAATTTTGAACTTGGCACTACCCAGATGTATAGTAAAATGAGGACATATATAGCAAATATGAGGAAATATATATAGCAAAATGAGGAAATCAATTATTTGTTCACTTCCTAAGGTACAGGTATAACTAGGCAATTGCAGATTGGTCTGGAAAGAAAAGAAGTCAGGATGACAATGGTGGTGGCAGTGGTGGTCGTCATGGACATGGTAATCATTATTCCAAATATCCACATAATTTTTAAATAATATAACCACAGAACACTAGTAAACCCTGGAAACGATCTAAGATATCAAGCATCGAGGCACAGAGGTGTCAAAGTTTATTTAGCTAAGCAATACCAGAAGAGGACTAGAAAATCCCCCTTTCTAGCTAGCAATCATTCTCATACCACAGTGAGACCCCTGCTTTGTAACCCCTGCACTTCTGCCATCCATGGGACTGCTTTTTGAAGCTCATTTAGGTACCAAATTTAAATGGAATTCTGAGAAAACTTTTTTTTTTTTTTTAATTTGGAGGGACAGGTGGAAGGAAAAGCTAGAAGAAATTTGAAAACGCTCTTGATTCCTGTCATTTTCCTTAGTATTCAGCCACTCTCTTCATCTGAGAGGTTCGTTCTGGCCCCCATGGGTTAGATACACACACATGTGCTCGCTCACTCGTCTGTATGCCTGTGTATATATTGATATGCATTCCTCTTCATCATCTGTAGGCATTTTACAAATAATGGCTTGTGTGTGTGTGTGTGTTTTATCATCTTATTTTTAAAATGAAAATGACAACTTCAAAATTCTTTGCAGAAATAGTTCTTTTATGGTTTAAAAAAAAAAAATTCCAGTATGTAGGCCAGGGTCATCTTTGGGTCACAAAATTCCACAGAGGGAGTTGGCATGGGGAGGGTATAAGCAGTGGCTTTGGAATTTTTGTTCTTCCACTCTGGGGCACATGGGCCAAGTTGGTCACAGAGAAGTTAAGTTAGTGGGGAGCTAGTGAAATAGTCAAATGAGAAAGGTAGAACAAGGTTGAGAGTGCAAACAAAGAAATGGCAGGATGTAGAGAGAGACAAGAGGAGGTATGGATACCCTCCCCACCTCTTCCAACATCCTTCTCATCTATGAGGTCATCACTGGGCTGGGGGTGGGGTTGAGAGTATAAAAGGGGCTGAAACTTCGGAGTCAGAACTTTTGTTTTTGATGAAGCTGTCTTGGGAGTTTTCTTCTTGAATAGAGCCAAGGGGATTTTGTAGAGCTAGGGACATCAGAGTGGGACTCAGAAGAGAGGAGATAGACCATGAGAAACCTGATCTAGGTCCTAGGTTTAAGGATGAGAAAGTACTACGGGTTTCTGTAAACCAAGGGGGCAAGTCAGCAGGATCAAAATCGAGCCTAGGCTCTACTCACCAAACTCTGTGTCTGTAGCTGCATCTACCCAGCTGGATGGCTTTTTTGAAATCATCCAAAGCACTGTCTAGAACAGCATAACCCCCGGATATGGAAATCTTAAACTTTCTTCTAGTTTGTCCAGGCCTATGAGGAAAGTGCTCTTAATGTACTTTCCCTTGACTGAGCATGGACAGTGAGGAAGCCCAGTGGCTCCCTGAGCAGACTGGCTGCAGAAACTACCCTCTCTGATGGGCAGGGGAAGTGTAAAACGGAAGTGACTAGAGGGTCATCTATTTCACACTCTTGAGGAGGGAGCCACAAAGCCTAGGGTGTGGAGACCCAAATATCCAGACTTTTCCCACCTCCAGTCTCCGTTTAGGAAGGTTACAAGTAAGCCTGGCCTTAGTGGTTCCTTCTTTCCCCGTCTACAAATGTGGTATCGTAATTATTGTACACATCCTTGTGCTTGGTGTCCTGGGGCATGAGGCCTCAGCTGGCTTTGAGGAGCTTAGAGGCCATTGTGGAAACAGGAAAGACAAGCACAGTCATGCCAGCAGAAGTGTGTACAGAGCCTGCTTGACAACAGCTAGGGAGCCTTGACAAATCAGAAACCGCCATCACACATGGAGAGGTGCACCCACCTTCACCTCGGTGGCTATTTCTTCTTATTGAAGAATGAGAACAGTGAATGGCCTAAAACAAGCTAAAAGCAAATCCTTAGACTTTGTTCATTTTATGACCACAATACTTGGTGGTATTATCAGTAAAGGCCCTGGCATTCCTTATGGGAGAAATGCCAGATATGAAGCAACTGAATGTTCATTCACCTGCTTTAAGTTCTTTCAGAAATAACCTGATTTACAGCAGAATGCAGAATCATAACTGTCAACTAAGATGTCATTGTCACTATAGGATGTCCAGAAACAAAGGGATGTTATATCCTTTGTTATTGGAGCACCACAGATGCCAAATTATGCACAGGGCCCCCTCTTGGCATTGAGTGCGTGTGAGCCTAGAGGCAACCAAACTCTGATTTCAGAAGGGTATTGCCTCTGGTGGTGTTCTCACCTGACTCTCTCCCTGGAGCTGGAGGAGAAAGCGTGACCCTCCTACCTCTCCTGCATTTGGATGGAGCGGCAGACAGCAAGAGGCATGGAAGTCATAGAAATGGTAGGAGGCTTGGGGTAGACCCTTCTCAGCCTCCACCTAGGGAGCTTGACAAGGGTACCATTAAAGGAGTGGAGAAATAATTCATAACTTTTGGTTTTGTCTGCACATCAACATATTCCAACAGGTGCTTGGTTCAAAACATGAATATTTGATTAATACAGAATCAGGCATCTGGAACAGAGAGCAGTGGAATTTGGGGTTTGAGTAGGACTTAAATGTCATTCATTTTAACCACAGCTGTCTGCATGCACATAGTAGGCATTGGAAATATTGGTTGATTAGATTTTCTTTGACTGGAATAATGTGGTTGCTTGGTTTTGAGTCCACATGTTTGGCATCCAGCCAGGGTTGTGTGCTCTGCATCTGTCATCAACCTTCCACCACGGAGATGGTTGGCAAGGGGCAGCATGGACCAGTGAGTGCAGCAGGAGGTAAGCAGCAAGTGAGCACGCGAAACTTCATCTTCCGCTCCCTGTCCCTCCCCATCACTCACATTACCGCCTGAACCATCCCCCCCCCACCACTGCCAGTCCATGCAAAAATTGTCTTCCACAAAAGTGGTCCCTGGTGCCAAAAAGGTTGGGGACTGCTGCTGTAGGTGGCCTGTGGAGCTGGCTAGCTGCAGAAACTGTCCTCCACACCCCCATTTTCCCCAGAGTCATGATGGCTGTATTTTATGGCAGAGAACATTGGCGTCTCAGCTAACAGACCACAGCAGTGCTGATGACAAAGACTTGAGCAGCCACTTATTCATCCATCCCATTGGTCATTGCAAAAGTGTTGAGGACAGGTCTGTTAGTTCCCAGCACTGACCTGGAAGCTGAGGAGGAAATATGAGAAGACCCATTGTAGGGGAAGTAGAAGTTTAAAAGGTTAGTGGGAATGCGAGACCTTCATTAACTCCTAGGGAACAATGACAGGACGAGTGGTTCCATTAGCACTAATGTCATGCGCAGCAGAGGGGAAAGGATGCTATATGGTAGCGTAGATACACGGTATATTAGACCTGAGTCTGCATTTCAAATCTGCCTCATAACTCCAGCATATGGCTTTAAGCTCCAGACTCAATTCCCAGCCCTGTGAAACAAAGAGAATGTCCCAGGTTATTCTTCAGATCCACCCTTCTGTGATACTTTGATTAAGAATTTTGAGATCTTCATTTTCCCATAATTTAATGTCCCCAACGACCTAGAACTTACTACTTTCATAGATAATCAAGTAGACTTCTAATATGCTAAGGACCCTAGGAATGAAAAGTAGCAAAAGAAGGTATAGACTGTGCCCTAATGTATTGGTTAAAAGACAGCAGCAGTTGAATCTGTGAAGATCCATTTTGGATAAAAATATAAAGATTTGTTATGGTTGGGAATGGAGCTCTTGTTCAAAGCGAAACAGTAGCAAGTATTACCTTTCTTCATGGATCACATCCTTGGTTCAGTTATTTATCTAAGAGCATCTTGTTGCCCGGGAGTTGGTCCACACACTGCCTTGGTTCATCATTATTGGTATGGCAGCCTTATTAGTAGGTACCAGAAGATATCTGCTGCCAGCGTTAAAGGTGATTTCTCTTCATCCCACCCAAGAAACATGGGCTGTAGTTTTGTGGGTAGTTGAGAAACGAGAGATAGGTTCATTAATCTGGAGTTGAACCCAGAAAGTAGTATTGGTAGAAGTTATATTCCTGTCTAGCTGAAAGATAGATTCACTACCTAGGTGGTTCCCAGTCTCTTTTGACTTTGTGGAGTGAGACCAAGTACGTTACCTGTATAAAGGACAAAGCATAAAAGTCATTAGGAACCTCTCACTTGCATGTAGTACTGTATTGCTTTCTGAGAGGTTTATAACAATTATTAACCAACTTGATCATCTCCCACAATAATCCAATGAGATCAGTATTATATTACTAAATGACAGGAGGAAACTGAGGTCTAAGTATATTGATGGGGTTAGCCGTTTCTCACAGGACAGTTTTGATGGATGCTGGAAAATATTCCACTCTGAAGCTGCACAGAATGCTCTCTCCACAGTTGAACTTATTCTGTAGGTTAAGGCACACCTGATTCTGTGCACTCCTTGTTAAAATACATATACCCCTGGGAAAGAAGTGACATCAAGCTTACTATCACTTAAGTAATGCCTGAATGTTTTTTTTTTTAACAGTCATTTTCATCTGACACAGTTGAGCACAGAATACTAGTTTGTTAAAATTAGGGTAAGTGCAAGAGGACCGGGATAGATTTGGGTTTGGGGAGTTTGTTTGGAGCAACCATCCTAGAGGGGTTATAATGAGGACCTCAGGACTCCAATTCTGAATGAGGGGAGTCCCCAAGTAGGGAATCGTGATACTGGGTGTGGAGCAAGGAAGATGATGAAAGCAGAGTGACTATTCACATTTCGGGTTTGGTTGGTCTGTCTGTGTTGGACCCACCCTTGGTAAGCGGGGTGACATTGTGATGGACGGGGTCAAAGCCATCTGCTGTTACTGGCCAAATACCTGGCTTTGGGCTTTGGTCCATTTCATATGCTCTCTTATTCTGCTAACTACTTAAGGCAGAAGAAAATCATTCCCCTGTTCGACTCCAAGATGTGCCATTTGAAACTGAAATCTTCATACTGAGCAAATGTACCAGAGAACACTCTATAAACTTAATGAGGGAGATGAAGAGATATATGCCAGAAACCTAGAAAATTTAAAACTGATGAGGTTATGACTATTGAATGTTTAGTTAAATTGTTGACACTGACAGGACGTGACTGAGTAAATCTACCATCCGTTTTCTCCTTGTCTCAGTGATAATGGTTCCTTAGTGTGCTCTTCCCAGTTAACAAAAATATTCCCGAAAGTTAAATGCAGGGAGAAGTGACATAAGAAATACTTTTATTATCTCTGCTCTTCTGGGAGTTCCCTTCAGGCTTATTATTTAAAGCAGGACTTCTCCCGACTGGCAAATGAGTTTGGAGGGAAGGACTCATGGGTTCAGAGGTTACTGAAGAGCCTCCTGAGAGATGGGAGCCTCCTAACCCCTGTGCTTGCAGATGTGCCTCAGCAAACCCATCGAGCACAATGCTGCCCTTGTCTTCCCCAGATACCTCTTCTCCCTCTCACATTTTCCCTCCTCTCAAAAACTGATGAAGGTTCTCCTTTGCCTAGTGAATAAAATCTCAATTCCTTTAAGTGGCAGTTAAGGTATAAATGTGATCATGATTTTTGTAAACTGCAAAGTACTATATAAATATTAGCTATTTGAAGAAGAATCAGGGGGTGTGGGGAAAAGTATTGAATTTGGAGTCAGAACACTTCGGTTTGAGTCTTGTGCTAGTTGGGTGACCTTGGACAGGTCACTTCAACTCTCTGAAGCTCAGTTCCTTCATTTAAAAGACAAGATTATTGGGCCTCCCTGGTGGCGCAGTGGTTGAGAGTCCGCCTGCCGATGCAGGGGACGCGGGTTCGTGCCCCGGTCTGGGAGGATCCCACATGCTGCGGAGCGGCTGGGCCCCGTGAGCCATGGCCGCTGAGCCTGCGCGTCCGGAGCCTGTGCTCCGCAACGGGAGAGGCCACAACAGTGAGAGGCCCGTGTAACGCAAAATAAATAAATAAATAAATAAATAAAATAAAATAAAAATTAAAAAAAAAAAAAGACAAGATTATTGTGATAGTTAAATTAATTGAAAGTGACAGAGTAATTAGCAAAGAGTGGACGCTTAGTACCTATTAATGAAGACATGGTAACTGAAGGCAATTTAGTCCAGCTCTTGAGAACACTGGCTGTGGAGACACAAGTTATCTTCCTGTGTCTCTTATTCCCTACCTATAAAATGGGGATAAGATGGAAGAGTCAAATGGGTTTACATATCAGGATCTTTCAACAGTTCCTGACCCATAGTAGTCCTTCTATAAGTATTGGGGCTCCTGTTACTGCTGTTGTTACTTTTATTATTCAAGGACCTGTTCTGGCCTATCTTTCCAGCCTTATCTGGTTTTCTGTCTTACCAGTAGAGAGCTCCTCTACCAGGTCAAGATATCCTCAGGGTGGACACCAATTCTTCACCTTTAACTGGTGTGGACTTTACTCAATGCCTGAAAAATACTCAATCATTTTTGTCATTAAAAAAAAAATGTACAAACACATGCTTGCTCCTTCTACTCAGCATTGTACTGGAGGTTTTAGCTGGTGCAGTAAGGCAAGAAAACAAGAAAGAAAAAGCATCCAGATTGGAAAGGAAGAAGAAAAGCTCTAGTCACAGATAACATGATCATCTGTGTAGAAAATGCAATGGAATCTACAAAAAGCTACGAGAAGTAATAAGTGAATTTAGCAAGGTTGCAGGATATAAGATCAATATAAGAATCAATTTGTTTTTAGTTGCTTATCCTCAATATTGTCACAACTAGACCAGTTTAACTGGAGCACAGGATGAGTTGGGGGTAGTGGTGGTGTATGAAATTGGAAAGGCAGGTTGAAACTCAGTTTGATGACATAAGTTAACATGGAATGCTTTTGCTCACACTTTCTGTCCATCTGTCCCCTTCCTCCCTCCTTTCCTTCCTACCTTTTCTTTCTTTTCTCTTTCCTTCTTTCCTTTTTTTCATTCTTTTCTTTTCCCCTTCTCTCTTTCTTATGTTTGTTGACATAAACAACTTTTCTCCATGAAAAAATGTAGAATTTTGTTTCTTAAAAACAAACGTCTTTATTCGTTGGGTTAAATGAACAAAATGGCCATAGATAAGTTGCTTTGAGCTCACAGGGACCATTCCGTGAAAGGAGTTCCCAAAGACAGGGATTACAGTATCAGTACATGGACGCTGGAGCTGCGGGTATCTGGATTCACGTTCTGCCTTTCTCTTAGCGAGATCTCTGACTTTGGGAAGATCCCTTCATCTTTCTGAGGCTCAGTTTGCTTGTTTTTAAAAAGGGATAATGGTTTCATGGGTTCTTTATAGGGTTATGGATAGCTCACGTCAACACCACTTTTTGAGTTCCTAAGAATTGGACCAGGACATGGAGGTGGAGAGCCTTTCCCTTCAAGGAATATTTAGTGAAAATGCGTGTGTAAATAACCTCAATGGCATGAGATAGGCTATTGGAGTTGTATAAACAGAAACCTGGGAGGTGCAAAGAAGGGGTTAATTAGCTGTGCTTGCGGGGTGGGGGAACATTCTGCTGCGCTGTTATCTAAACCCAACCTCAAAGTTTAAGTGGGATTTTTGACAGTTAGAGAAAAGGGCAACTTTAATACAAATACAATCTTACATTTGTTTAGCACTTCATCATTTAGCTTGACATAAATTAGAGTGGTGTAAAACTATAATTTATAGCTATAAGGGATTATTATTGCTATTCCAGGGGCAGTTGTTATTACTTTAAGCTGCTGTTTCAGTAAGACTGGGGAAATTTTGACCCTAAATTGCAGCAGCTTAGCCAAGTTTGCTTACACAAAAATTTTCAGGGAATTTTTCCATGTTGGAGGAACCAGGAGCCTTAAGAGCTTAGCTCCTACTGGGGCAAAGGCAAAAGTAGGATGACAAAGATTAGGAGAGGGCCATTACGAAGAAGAAAAGGGGGTGTTAATTAAGTTTTTGCAAAAAAGATGGCCCATTTTATAATTAGGACACAACTGGCTAGCTAAGTAATAATGTAAAAATATAGAAACCTAGATATTTCAACGCTAGTCCAACATGGAGCCAAAGGACTCAATCTTTGTGAAATGTTGCAACCTGGGGATTTTCCCTTATAATTCTGATAAGACATATGGCACTTCTCCTGGGAGAGAATTGGGCTCACAGCTCTGGGTTAAATTAGTCGGTTCCACAGATCCTTGCCTTGGTCTAACACATCATCTATGTGATGTGAATGTTTGATGAAGTATTGAAGATTATTTGGAAATACAGATAAAAACAGTATTTGGGAGTTTGCAGAAGAGTGGAAGATGGAGCCAAGAATGTAACTATAATTTAGGGTAAAGAGCAATAATGAGGTCTCATAAAAATAAACAAACATGATGTTAAATGGACTGCAGATCATTTGCACCTTGAGGCTTTTCTTAGATTTTGTGCCAGTTTAAAACAAACAAACAAAAAACTGACAATAGGTCTTGTGCTTTGTGCCAAAAGAGTTACTAATACACAATATTTTGTTTTCATATAATCAAAGAGACACCCCCCACCCCACTTATTTGAGGGGAGAAAAACAAAATCCATCCAGCTATCTAGAGCAACCAGCCGGGTTTGGGAAAAGACTTTAAGCCACTCTGCCTGGGGTCATACTGCTTTATGCTGCTCTTGACTTTACGTCAAAGCTGATGTTGTTATCTAGAAAACCTAACAGCTGTAATTATTTCAGTTTTATTCACCGAGAAGTCATTTCCAATCACATTGGAGAAATGGATTCTAGTGTGTGCAAGTGACCTCTCCTCTTGTCCTTTAAAGAAAATAGCATGTGTGTTGTAAAAAGCAATGAACAAGAAGTTTGGATGACCAGAGTTCTACAACTTGCATCTGCTAGTGCCTGGGTTTTTAGACTTTAGATAAGCCAAGTCACAGATGTGATCCTCAGTTTCTTCCTCTGTAAAATAGGAGCAATCATACCTACCCAGCTACCTTGTAGAGCTGTGAGTGTCAGTTGAGAAGCTGGACGTGGAAGTACCATGCAAATGCAAGGGGGTGTAGCTTCCTCCTCGCAGTGGGCCTCTGAGTCACAGAATGACAGGATGGTCCTCAGGTACTTTATATGAAGCCATTGGTGCTTTTAACAAAAATGTTAGTTTAATGGTACATGCTAGGGTGCAACACAGCTTTATTATTTTACTTACAACTGCCCCTGTGTATCCACTCTGTAGGACTACCTCTTCCTCTGCCTCTGAGTAAAATCTCAGTTGGTGCCCAGAGCTTGCTGCTTGCTCTTAGAGAGTAAGTCCTCTGTTTACTGACTGTTGAAACACTCTGGGTTCAGTTATAAATATCACAAATCTAAGGTAAAAATGAGAACTGAAACTCATCCACAGGTAATGCCTCCTCTGTGGGCTGAGGAATGTCTTCTTCCTTTATTCTTTCATCTTCTCCTCATTTCCACTCTCCGGGTGGGTCCGATGGGGAGAGGGAAGAAAAGGAGGAGTTAGAAGCATACTTGCTGCCAACCTGGCCCTGGTTTGCTCTTCCAGGGGCAGATGTGTAGCCTGACCCTTCTCCTTAGGCTGCTTCATGAACAGCTGGAGTCCTCTCACTTGCAGTTCTCGTGATGACAATAAATCCACCCCCTGAGGCGGTTCACTTGTTATTCCTCTTTCAAATCCTGGACATCTGGGGACTTCTCTCTTTTGAGATCTCTGTACCTCTAGCAGGGCAGGATCCAAGATTAACCCAGGGGGCCTTGTTTTGTACTTGGCCCTGATCTTCTCCATGGAGATATAGATCTTTGACTTATTAATAGTGGGGTATGGCTAACATACCCCACCTCAAAACAGGCCTTTTTTACTGAGCCACCTAGAAAGCAGCCTCAGCCTTAGTCTTTTTTTCACTTGTTAATTTTTTTAGGCTTAAGTCAGAAATCAGTTCACTCTGACCCTGAAAATGCAAGGGGCACACACCAAGCTGTCCAAGTGATCCACTGAACTCCCTCTCACCCTCTAACCCTCTCCATGGAGGTAAAGCATTGCAGGCAAACCTAAAATTCTCTTTAAAGAAATCTCCACTTCCCAATTTCAAACTCCTCTCCTACCCCATCCCACATCTTTTTTAGTAATGTAGAGAGATGTGGTCAGCTAAGCGTTGCAAATCCAGTTCTTAGATCCCTCTGTCGCAGGTCCTGCCTGGGTGATCTGGCTCCCCATCTTGGAATGTGGGTCTAATTGTTTCTATGGTCTTGAGGCTTCAGCTGAACTTGAAAAAGAATCCAGTTTTAACATTTTGCTGTATTTATATCCATGTATCCCAAACTGTAGTTTGTAGAACATTGCTTCAGAGAAGTGTTCCACGATTTTAAAAGTTCCTGATCAAATAAACGAGGGACACAAATGCAAGATTTCCAGCTCTGAAGGTGCTCATTGCACATAAGCCTACTAAATAATATGGGAAATCTATAATTTGGAACCCTGTTTGACACTTTTTTGTTCCAGTGTTCTTCAGATATATTTATGTACATGGTTGATTAACATAGTGTCTCTTTGTTTGCCTTTTGGGTAGTGCTGCTCCAGAAACAAGTTAGAGCCTTTTTTGACAAGTGAGTAAGGGTAGTCCCTGGTGAGGCTTCCACTGGGCATGGCTAAGTATATTCACACATTCCTCCAAGGTTTTCCTACTAATAGTAATGGACTAGTGTTCATATGAATATATATTTTGGAAACAGCCAAACAGAATTGGCCATGTGGGGAAAAAAAAAGGTACTAATAGTTTTGTTGCCCTGTTTATGAAACAGTAAAAGATTTAAAAATTAGATAGTACAGCCCATTCGAATAGAGGTTTAGAGTATTCCAGTATTTGGTTTAGACTTTGAGAATTTAGCTTTGATGAATTATAAAGACAAAGACATAATGACTTACTCTCACCTGGACCAGATTTTGTTCCTCCTACATTTTTACAAGTCACAGCCATCAGTTGTATAGGTTTTGAGTCATCTTAAATGTCTCTACCTTTGGACAGACCCAATTGAACAGTTTTCAGATAGACAGCTTCTGCATTCAGCTCATTTTTGAATGTGGATCATAACTTCCCAGATGTGTTTCTGAATAAATAGCTTATTCCATCTATTATTTCATTGTGTCTTGAGAGAAGATGATTGGCTTTATGGTTCCTTTTGTTCCAAACTCTGCAAGTATTTATGCTGAATAGCATCAAGTCTTAGCAGTGTGAACCGTACTGGATTGCCTACCACTGTCCTGGTTTTAGCACTGAAAGTTCTGCATGCTGGGAATTCCATCCCTGGGATACAAAAAATCTTGGGTTTTGATGATGGATGCCAAAGGTTGGCGGAAAAATATAAAACCCATATGGCAGCCCAAAAACATAGGCGTGGTAAGCAATGCTGTTTTTAGTGCCAAATAGATACAGTATAGATTATTCACCTTCTGTAGTTGCTGTCACTGTTTTCCTGCCTTGTGTTAGTAACCATGATTTGAAATTCACACTAATGAATCATCCACTGTTGTTTCATTCCAGTTGATGCAACTTAATTGTACACCTTCAGCACATCATGAATATGAGTGTTAACAATCCATCTATTTGACCTTGTGGATTAACTGTTGTGCTTTGTATCAAGATAGTGCTAGTTTAATTTTTACATTGTGACTATTGTGACCGTATTTTCTAAGAGTTCAGATCATAAAGATGAGGATGATTATAACACCAGTGTCAGCATGATCTAGACATCCCAGACAAAGAAGGTTAAATGGCTGTTATTTTAATGAAAGATGGAAGGATTCATACAATTGAATTGGCCGATAACTAATCAAACAGAGCATTTTGCACAGTATGTAGAAGAGAATTTTTAAAAGTTGAAAAAAAAAAGAATTTGCAATTGGACACAGTGGAGAAGGTGTGAAGGCACATATGAAAACTGAATCTCACAGTCTTGGGATGAGACATACAAGTACTTCTAAATCAGTCAAAAGCTTTCTCGTCTTCCAAGAAGACACCAATGCTTAGCAGAACATGGTCCCCGCTGAGTTAGCCTGGGTATGTCACATAAACAAGCTGCATTATCATATTGTTCTTGTGATTGCTCTATGAAACTGATTCAACTTGTATTTCCTGATTCATAGGTTGCCCTTAAAATGTCCTATGGGTGAACAAAGGGGAAATTTGGGGTAACATGAGTTGGCCCCCTAGAGAGTAGAGCTAATTTTGTCAGGTCTAATGAACAACCATGCTTTCCATGGTAGATCAAGTGACCCCTCAAATCATAGCAACAAGATAATGTTCCCTCTGGCTTTTCAGTATTTGGACTTGAAAAATGGAGCTTCAAATGATCTTCTTGTTTTTGATGAAGATTTTAATGAAACTGCAGAAAACATAAAACAAAAGATTGTCTAAACACAAGCTATACTTCACTCATCTATCTGCATATTGGCAGACAACACAAATATAAATATTGGCAAATTCCATTCAGTGTTTAAAGTTCTTACCAAAGAAAATGAAACGATCTCACCAGCTAAACATCCTGTCCACCCTGTCTACAACACTGGTGAAAAGGGGCGTGATTTGCCTCCCTATGATTTTGAAGCTTTCATAAAGAAAGTTTTTGATCACTTTCAGCTTCCTCAAAACAGGCAGAAGCACTTGAAATTTTTGAAGTTATAGAAATGGAAGGAGGCAGCCTTTTTCTATACGTACGTACAAAATGGCTGTCATTATTGCCAGCCACAGAAAAGATGTTAAAATGCTGGCGTGCTCTAAATCATATTTTCAAAGTATGAGACAAGAGAGGAATGTCCTTCTCTAATTTGGAATACTTCGAGGACGAGAACGGAGAAAAGGATTACAGTAAAACAGAAATGTATATGTTGTTTCTCCACAGTTCTTTGGTAATCTATGAAGAGGTCACAAAGAGTCTAGAAAAGAATGACCTGATTTGTTTGATGTTATGTGTAGGATATGACAAAAGATCATACAAAGAAAAAAAAACCTCAGTTTTTGGAAATTAGTGTTTTGGAAATAGGGTGCTTCTGAACGAAAAAAAAAAATGTCACCACAGTACAGCCAAGTCAAATAGGTCTTTCTCAATTTCTTTACTAAAACTATAATTTACTTGGAATCCAACTGCGATTTCACAAGTTTGAATTACCTCTGTGCCTTAAAACTACTTTCCCTGAGAAAAAGAAGTTTAACTTATGATGGCATCTAATTTGCTTCCTCATGTTTTAAAAACAATGTACGTGAACCATCTCTATGATGAATTTATAAATGCAATGATCTGATTGACAAACTGCTGTTCTATCAAACTAAGCATGTAAATACAGAGTGAAGGAACATTTTTGGAGAGCTGGAAACCAATTCCTATAAGTCTAAGATCCTGTTCTTGCTAGTTAAGTAAACTCTGAAATGTTCCACGCTGAAATGCTTTCGGTGACATGGTGTTTAGTTTGATGTCTCCACATTGGACTGACACCAGAACACTGTACTGTGGACTTGATAAGAGCATAGCCACAAGTCAAACAGAATCTTACATTTGACTATACATTCAGTTACTACTACATAAAAGAAAAGAAGGTATCCTAAAGGCTCTAGGCAGTTCAGAGAAGTACTATTGGAAAAGGGAATAGCAGGAGTAAAAATATCCTATTATATTGTAAGACAGAAAGAAACATGTCATTGTTATTTTTTATTAAATGCAGATATCAGTTTCTATTGTATTTTCATTATCCTTTAAAAAAGTCATATATTTATGTATTTTAAGAATATAGAATAATATAATAAGATAGTAAAATTTAAATATCCAATAGAGAGTTTAAAAAGCTAAAATAAATTGCTATATCAGAGAATAAGAAACATCATAAAAATATTGTTAAATTTTTCTCCCATATATTATCTGTTTAGTTAGTCCTACTATTAATTATTATTAACTGCCACTGTTAACTAGTCTTCCTTTTTGTTTAAATAATAGGATTTATATCAATGAAGGGTAAATCATATAAAATAACATATGATTTCAAATAAAAATGGATTTTTCATATTTTTATGTTAAAGTAATTATATATGTGTATCATGACTTGTTATGTATTATTATGGGGAGTGGATTCTGGCATGGATGCACCCTGGGTTGGCACTCTAAAAAGTTAGTCATCCTGTTTGTCACCAGTGTGCTTTTAATGAGCCTGTCTTGTTTTAAGGCAGGAAAGCAAATCGAATTCTCATTAATTGCCTTTTACCTGCTACAAATAATCCCTCACGTTGGCCATTGACTGTAAAATAAGTCATCTTTGTCTTGTCCTTATTAATTACACATAGAGTGGAGGCAGTGTTTCTAAAACCATTTGTATGTCATGTAGGAAACTTTTTATGTCATTAAAAAATGTCATTTATTTGATATTGGTCATTTTTTTTGTTTGTGCTAATTGAAAAAAGGGGAAAATATCAAGTTTTTAATTCTTTTAATGAGAAGCCAAAGTAGAATTGACAGATGTCCATATGTATCACTCGTGTAATGCGCATCACCTACCTACAATTTCTCTTAAAATATATTCCAAGTAGTTGGGAAATTAAACTTTTATTTTCATTGTTGTGGCCCTCACCTACCCTCTCTTAATAATCCATAAAGACTCTCTGTTCACCTCTTCTTTCTGATGTTCTAAGAGCCCTTGTGATGTGTTGCTTCTTTATTACCTAGTCCTTCTCACTTGGAAACCCATCTTCTGCTTTCCCACCCTCACCTCCCATGTCACTGTGCTTAGGACAGAATATCCCCTTCTTTTAGCTTTTCTGTTCTTGTCTTACTCCTACCTGTATTTCCAGGTCTCATGAAAATGCCCTTTACTTCACACAACCCTTTCCAGACCATTTTCTAGCTATGTACTTTGATGTCTCACATGCCTTCCTACTCACCTACCATCTTGTAGTGCTCTGTGAAGTTCCACATATGCTCTTGGATGGATTGTGAGGTAGAGAGCATGCCTTGTTCTCTCCTTGTATCCCCAAGAAATACCTAGAACAGGGCTAGGCAGATTGTAATTGTTCAAGAAAGGTGATGGATTAGTTCATATATATGATGGTTCATGCAAAATATGACATGGGGGTAGCCAAGTAATAATATCGCTTCTCATGGAAACATTGTTCATAATGTTTAACGGGATGTGAAAGAATAAGGCCTTGTTAAGATGGAGAAATGGGGGAGGATAGAAAAAAATAATCAGAATCCTGACTCCTGGGCTCAGGTTTTAGCTTGTGCTTTAACTTCTGGGTAGGGAGTTTACACTATGTAAAATACACACATATGCGTGTGCACGCACACGCACACACACAGCGTTTAGCCTTGACATACATTTTTAATTTGATGCCAGTACTTTTTAGCAGCCTGGTTTAAAGTTGGAAAAATATCCACTCAGTGTCTAGTTGAGTTATGAGTTGAGAATGAATTTCACAACAAACCTCAGTGATTTTCCACCAACCATACCAACCCAAAGACAATTTCTAATGACTTGGTGGCCATCGTATTGCAAAAGAAGCAGAACACAGACATGCTGCCTGTTTCGCTTAAATTTATGAAAACCCACTGAAAGGGGAATGTAGAAAGTAAACGATCCATGGTAAAGCATTGTGAATGAAGGCAGAGGTGCTGTGGTTAGCTGGGTTTCTCAATCCCTCAGATTCTCAAAGCCAAGAGAAAATTTATCCTCTTCCACTGAGACATAAACTAAACTCTTTCGGTCATTAATCTGCAAAGTTGATGCCTGCCATGGTCATTCATCAAACATTTTTGTGGAGTGAGTCTGGTGGGGCCTCTGGGGCATCCGCCTTTGAAATTCACAGCACTGTTTTGTCCCCTGAGGACAGAGTGACTTTCTCCCCTCATTGCACATCTGGAAGGGAAGTTTCTGCTTCTCCTCTTCCCTGGGTTGAGTCAGGGCCTGGAAGGGGCAGCCACCTTTTATTGAAATGTGTGCTCGGACTGTAAGGTTCTGAATACTACTCCCTGGGCTGTCGGGGGAGAAGAGAGAAGAGAAATACTGCAGTGGAGGCATTGTTTATAAGGCACTCTTTTTCCTGGATTACAGTTCACCACAGAAAAAGGACAATTACTGTTTGAGGTGATTTTTATAGAGGAAAGAGTCTCTACATTAACCATTGTGAGAAACGAGTAGAATCCTCGAGCTGCAAGTCTCAGTTATCTACAGATAAATCAGGGAATGGTTCTGGAATCTTGAGGTCTGATCTGAATTTACAACCATGTCTCCAGGCTCAGAGACAAACAGACAATTTGATGAGAATGGACGTCTCCTACGGAGAACGTGCCCCATGGGTGCTGGGATGTCTTCTGTCTCTCCAGTAACTGTGCCTGCTAATGCTTTGTCCTTAGTGGGAGGTCTCCTGGAACCTTCCAGGCCTCCTGTGAATTGGCCCTGCTCCCTTCCCAGGCTCCTGTTCTCTGTCCCAGCTTGGCATCACACTCCAGACGCAGTGGACACCTTCCTGTGGCTTGAGCACACTGTTGTCTTCTCCACATAGGGCTGTCCACCCTGACTAGTGGTCCCCACCCTAAAATCTTTGTGAGATTGGCTTTTTTTTTTTTTTTGTCATTGAGGTTTCAGCTCTAGTGTCAACTCCTCAGAGAGGTATTCTCAGGCCACTCTATTTTTGTTTTTGTTTTGTTTTTTAATTTTTATTGAAGTATAGTTGATTTACAATGTTGCATTTAATTTCTACTGCGCAGCAAAGTGACTCAGTTATACATATATATATATTATTTTTCATATTCTTTTCTATTACGGTTTGTCACTGGATATTGAATATAGTTCCCTGTGCTATACAGTAGGACCTTGTTGTTTATCCATTCTGTATACGATAGTTTGCATCTGCTTATCCCAAACTCCCCATCCTCCCCCCTCTCCTCCACTGGCAACCACAAGTCTGTTCTCTATATCTGTGAGTCTGTTTTTGCTTGGTAGATATGTTCATTTTTGTCGTATTTTAGATTCCACATATAAATCATATGGTATTTGTCTTTCTCTTTCTGTCTTACTTTGCTTAGTATGATAATATCTAGGTTCATCCATGTTGCTGCAAATGGCATTATTTCATTCCTTTTAATGACTGAGTAGTATTCCATTGTATTGAGATATATATGTATCACATCTTCCTTATCCATTCATCTGTCGATGGACATTTAAGTTGTTTCCATATCTTGGCTATTGTAAATAGTGCTGCTATGAACATAGGGGTGCATGTATCTTTTCAAATTATAGTTTTGTCTGGGTATATGTCCAGGAGTGGGGTTGCTGGGTCATATGGCAACTCTATTTTTAGTTTTTTAAGGAACCTCCATACTGTTCTCCATAGTGACTGTACTAATTTACATTCCCACCAACAGTGCAGGAGGGTTCCCTTTTCTCCACAGCCTCTCCAGCATTTGTTATTTGTAGACTTTTTAATGATGGCCACTCTGACTGGTGTGAGGTGATACCTCCTTGCAATTTTGATTTGCATGTCTCTAATAATTAGTGATGATGAGCATCTTTTCAAGAGGCCACTCACTGTAAAGCCAAACCCACCTACACACTAGTCACTTTCCATCAGTCTCAGTGTGTCCCTCCTCTTCCTCCCTCCCTCCTTCCTCGCCTTCCTCCCCTTCGTCCCTCCTCTTAGGTTTTTTCCTCTCCCACCACTACCTTCACTCAGTTGTAAACCCCAAAAGAGCAAAGCCCTGTCCATCTTGTTCACTGGGATGTATCTGTGTTCACTCTTCTTTTGGAACGTGTGGTTTCTTTGTTCTTTGGGTGTTTAGTTGAGGGTAGCATGATATTTACAGGAAATTTTGTTACTCCTCATATTTTAAAAAAACATACTTGGATCCATGTATTTTAGGTATAATTTACTCTTAGACATTTTCTCTTAATCAACTTATTTATTCACTTGATATTTCTTAAGTATTTACTATTCGCTAAATACCTTGGCAAGATACAACAGATATCAGAAATGTTTCAGCCATCTGCATGATATCATTAAATGGAGAGAGACACATTTGAAAACAGATTTTCATATTTTGTATCAAATGTTATATCCAGCTTTTTCTTTCTAGCTTCCCATTTTCTTTTTCTAACCAAACTTCTCCCACTCTTTACCCTCTGGTAAGGCTTCCTCGTCATCATCCCACAGCTGTAACTCATCTTTGCTTAGATGGTTACTTTATTCTTGAAGTGTCTTCCCTCTGCTGTTTTTTTGTTCACATTTTGTGCATCCTTTGAGGCATGTTCAGGAGTTTCCTCTCCACTATGGGCTCCATAACCCCATTAACTCTCATTACTTCCCTAGAGCTCTACCTTCTAGCCTGTATAGTATGAGTCTTCTAAAATTGAGAGCTTTCTACTGATGATGATTTTTTTTGGATCTATATTTGTTCTATGTATGTTAATATTAAAAACCCAACTCAATTCTAACTTCTTTGAGAAAGTGAACAGGCTTAGCAATTCTTCTAAGTCTCTGCCCGTATCATAGGTACTGTGGGGAGTGTGGTAGCAGTCAATAAATTCTCACTGATTGATTGGTATCGAAATTGGCTTGTCAGTTCCAGATGGGGTGCTGAATGAGAGCAGGTCTGGTAAAAGACTCTTCAGCATTCAGCCTCCCTGTAGATCAAGTACAGGCAAAGCTTACGGTGAAAGGCGGTGAAAGGCAAAATTCCAATAGCACGACTATTATTAATCTACTTAAGCCATTAAGTGTTGTCCAGTATTAGATTGGATCGGAAATCCTGGTTTTCAACTCTTTCCTATTTGAATGCCCGAGAGGCTGTCAGCAAGAGGAAATGTGGAATTGGCTTTCAGTTGCCTGAGGAGAGGAGTTTAAATTCCTAGATTTATAGCTCTGCTTTACCTGAAAATTTTATTTTGCTTTTACTTTTATGTAGCAATTGAGTGTACTGTATTTCATTTGGGGCTCCTTAAACATTCTAAGGGAACTCTAAAAGTAAATATCAACCAATTTATACAGTAATGTTCATAGTGGTCTTTACTGAATGCTTCGCCATACAAGTGCAGCCTAGAAGCCCCCAAAAGGTATGATACTTTCAGAAGGGGTCTTAGAGTGAAGGAGGTAGAATTTCTAGTGTGAATGGTCTGTTTGTAATCTCTGAACTCAATTATTCTAGCTTTTCTAATTCTAGTAGTAGTAGAAAAGACGGGCAGAGTGTAGAGTAGCAGGCTTGTGTCTTGATTCCAATAACGTGCCCTCTTGGGGTGCATGTGGCTGCTTCTCTTTGGCCTAAGTTTTTAGATTAACATATACACACTACTATATATAAAATAGATAACCAACAAAGTCCTGCTGTATAGCACAGGGAACTCTACTCAATATTTGGTAACAACCTAGAAGGGAAAAGAATCTGGAAAAACTAGATACATATGTATGTATAAAGGAATCACTTTGCTGTCCACCAGAAACTAACAAAATGTTGTAAATCAACTCTATGTCAATATAAATAAATAAATATACAAACAAACAAATAAATAAATAGGTTGAACTAAATATCCTCAGAAACACCTACTACCTCTGAACTCTAGTACATCGACCACTATTCAGACAATAAAAGTGTACTTAGATATCCAAAGACTACTCGAGCCAAGAGGAAATTTTATGTCAGTGTCGCTAAAAATGCCCCGCACTTCTAGGAAGGCCCCACGGTCTTCTTTCCATTGAGTTTCCTGGTCTCATTCATATCCTATCCTACCCTCATTGCCTGAAGTGGACTCTCTCTCTGTCTCTCCATAGCACTCATTTCCTTCTCCATTCATTTGCCTTTTATTAAAATTATTTAATGTGTATACATTTCATTTTCCACCATTGACTTTAAGCTAGAATTGAGCAGGAACCATGCCTTATACTTTTTAATGTCTCCAGAGGGCCCATGGAAAGTGCTCAGTAAATTCTTGCTGCTACCAGTGCACCTTAGCTGACTCTTCCTGTCTCTGGTGAATCTTACTCCAGCAAGAGTGCAACAAAAGAACTCCAAACAAAGGAGACAAAATCTAGTGGGACTGTGGACACTTAATTAGAACTCTCAAATGGGAAAATTCTTCCAGTTTGGTCAGCGACATGAAAATTATTTTGAATGATTTTATCAGTTTGTTATCTCTTCCTATTGTTGAAACAAGTGTTTGTTTATATGTTAATCTCCTCTAAACTCAACAAGTTTAGGGTTGTCTTAAGTACAGAGACTATATGTTATTCTCCTTTATGTTCTCAGCCTTAGTTGGGTTACAAAGTGAATGCTCAATAAGTGCTTATTGAAAAAGCATATATGAATGAATGATCTTCAGGGCCAAAGCTAGTAATTCTGTTAAGGAAAATATTTAGACCCTGTGACCCCACACTTACAAGTTGCCAATGCTGCTCACCCATTTTAAGGTAATATTCACTAATAGGTCCATCTTCTATACTGGGAAGATTTTTAGACTAAATAAAACGTGATTTCAGAGATCTATAAATTGATGCTTTTACATTAGTTACCCTAGGAATAGTTTCTCAAAAGATAAAATGTAGTTTCTATTCAGTTTCCTTTGGCATCCTTGATCTTGATGGAGGAACATGTCTTAATACTTGTAAGAAGACAGGATGGTTTAATTAATACTATCTGACACTTCATATCTGAAATTTGGGATAGACTGTGTATAGGGTCAATGTCCTAATTTGTCAAAAATGTTAAAGCAGTATCAAACTTCCATAAAATAAATTACTCATATATTTTATAAGATAAAAATGTTTTTTTCTATATCTATAACATTATAAGTGAAAGTAAGATAAACAGCAAGCTAGGATATAATACGTAAAACTGTAATTAAAGATTTAATCCCCTTAGAGTAGGAAGAGCTTTTACAAGTTCTGCCAAAACATCCTGCAGACAAAAATGGATTAAAGAGTTAACTAGGCAATATTAGATGTGCAGTTGAACACAGAAAATTCAAACTTACTAGCAATGAAATATTTGTAAATAAAAAATACTTGGAGTTAAAAATAGTAATACTTGTTGAATATTAAGAGTATGATCATACTTTCTTATTTCTTCCTTACAGAAGATATTTCAATACTTCTGAAAATGAATTTTGTAGTTTTTATTGTAAATATGAAATATTTACTATATTGTCTTGATTACTATAGCTTTATAATAAGTCTTGAAGTTGAATAGTGTCAGTCCTCCAACTTTGTTGTTTTTCAGTAGTGTGTTGGCTCTTCTGGGTCTTTTGATTCTCTATATAAACTTCAGAATCATTTTGTTGATATCCACAAGATAACTTGCATAACTTACTGGGATTTTGATTGGAATTGCACTGAATCTTCAGATCAAGTTGGGGAAAATTGACATCTTGACAATAATGAATCTTCCTATCCATGAACATGGAATAGCTCTCCAATTATTTAGCTCCTCTTTGATTTCATTCATCAGAGATTTGTAGTTTTCTTCGTATAGATCTTGTACATATTTTGTAGAATTTACACCTAAGTATTTCATTTACTGAGTGCTAATGTAAATGGTATTGTGTGTGTGTATTTTTTAAAATTGAAGCATAGTTGATTTACAGTATTATATTTCAGGTACACAACATAGTGATTCAATATTTTATAGACTATACTCCATTTAAAGTTATTATAAAATATTGGCTATATTCCCTGTGGTATTGTTTTTAACTTCAAATTCTATTTGTTCATTTTTGGTATATAGGAAAACAATGGACTTCTGTATATTAACCTTGTATCCTGCAACCTTGCTATGATTGCTTATTAGTTCCAGGAGGGTTTTTTTGTTGATTCTTTAAGAGTTTCTACATAGACTATCATGGCATCTATGAACAAAGATAATTTTATATTTCTCTTCCTAATCTTACACATTTTATTTCCTTTTTTTGCCTTATTCTGTTAGTAAGGACTTCCAGTAAGATGTTGAAAAGGAGTGGTGAGAAGGGACATCCTTGTCTTATATTTCATGTTAGTGGGAAAGTTTGAGTTTCTCACCATTAAGTATGATGTTGAAAGTAATTCTTCATTGTTTATATTAAGGAAAATTGAAAACACCCTAAATATCTAACAATAGGTGAAATGGTTAAAAGTGTGGTATATTCAGATGATAGCCTATTAAGTTTTTAAAGAATAATATGAAATTATGCTTATGGTATTATAGGTAGGAACAAAGTGGGAAAACGCAATAGAACATCTCAATTTAATGAGCACACCCAAGACTTGGAGGAAGTTCTCTAAAATATCAGCAGTGGTTCTCATTGTGTGGTAAGACAGACTATGAGTGATTTTTATGGTTGGGCTAAATATCATTATTCTGTCATCTTGTTTGTTTCACTGATAGGCAGACTGTGTGTCAGAGCACTGGAGATCTAGTTGGTTTGAAGGAGTTCATTAGTTCTTTGAACAAAAAATTTAGCGTATATTGTGAGTATGGTACTGTGCCAGACCTTGAAACACAGAGCTTACAGAATCTAATGAGGGCTACAGATAGGTAAGCAGACATTTATGGTATAAGTATTTTACTAAGTGCTATAATAATATAATGAGAATAATGATAATGATAATGATGATGACCAAGTAAATAGAAACCACTTAATATAGCTGTTCTAGTTTCTATTGCTACATAACAAATTACACCAAAACTTTAGTGACTGAACAGCCATTTTATTATGATCCATGGATTCTGTGGCTCAGGGATTCAGACAGGATAAGGGGATGATTTTTCTCTCACCCACGGTGTTTGCAGCCTTAGCCGGGAAGATTTGAATGTTGGGGATGAATTGCCTGGATACTGGAATTATTTGAATGCTTATGCTCATACACCCATATGGCCGTGCCTGGGCTTGGAGGACCCCACAGACCAGGGTTTCTGACTGAAGTACCTACATCTTGTAGCTTCCTCATGGTATCACAGCCTAAGGGCCGTTGGACTTACATGGTGTTCCGGACTCCAAGCCCAAGTTGACTGTTGTTCCAGTCAACAAGGTTGAAGCTAAATCTTAAGTGTTTGTGAGTTAGCCTTGGAAGTCGGGCACATTCTTGACTCTAGGATCCTGCTCCAACTCAGTGGCCAGTGTCCATTCTGATTGGTCAAGCCCCCTGCCCACTACTTGTTAAGTCTTTTTATGCTACCCCTGGATGGTAGTACCATTCACTGACATGTACCAACACGGAAAACATTTTCAGGAGCTATGAAAGCAGTTCAGAAGAGGTGATGAGTTCCATTTTAGGGCCTGTTTGTATATTCCTGTGGAGACAGTTAGTATTCTTGGCTCTAGAGAAAGACATTTAGGAATTTTTGACATATGATGGTCCTAGAATCCAAGAAGTTACCATCCAAAGGAAACGCTTTTTCTCTGCAGTGACTCCAATCTTTGATAAAGTTATCCACAAATTGCCAACTATGAAGAGGAATAAAACCCCTAAACAGTATCCTGTAGAGGTCATCTGTACTGGAGATGAGTATTGGCAGAATGTCACACCACCCCCAGAATTTCAGGAAGCTAGGGGTCTGGGAAGGAGCAGTCTCCTTTCACTACAGCAACTTAAGCTTATTCCAGAGAAGGTGGTTGTTCACTTGCTCCTTGAGTGCTATTAACTGCAGACGAAGAGTCTGGTCATATGCCACCCTCTCCATGATGAGCAGCCTACAGTTTTACTAGAAGCTGATGAGGCTTTAAATTTCTTTCCTTCTTCCTCTGCTTTGTGGAAGACCAGAAGTGATGTCAGTGTTTCTGCCTGCAGGATAAGTAAGGATATCCTACTACGTATTTTACTGACAATCCTGGTAGCATTTTCTCCATTGGTGGTTTATGTGTAATAGAGACCAAACTGCAATTTTCTGACCTGCCAAGATCCATTATGTCTGGTAAATATAGTTTATGCTTGACAAGATCCACACTTAGGGTGGAAAGCCATGCAAATTAAACTAAGGTTTAGGCTAATTTTTGGTAGTGAAAATTATTCCCCCTTGGTGACCTTATTCAGCATGGAATAAAACAACCAGAAAGCTATTCATGTGGTCCAGTCTTCTTTCTTTAATCCAAATAATAAAAGCCTTGGGATCAGCCCAGCTCCTATTCTCATCGCTCTCCTGTCTTTCATGGAGCCTAAGCTTATATGGTTGTAAGAAGCTTTTCATGTGAATAGATAGGAGGTCAGGTAATAAAATATTTTCTTCAGAATAAATGCTCTTGGTCTGATTTGAGATCTTTGCAAATTCCATCTGTGGGTTTATAGAGTCTATACCACCACCAAGTCTTGGTACTTTGGCATAAATGATATTTTTTAAAAAAAATTTCTCCATCATCTCGGTTATTAAAGTTAGTCTTACGTCAGAATGATGTCTCGTTGTTGACAGTTGGAGTATTGACAGGGAACTCTAGTAATATTGATGATAAGTTAGGAGCAAACTCAGTTGATTGTTTAGTATATTTAACAGCCCATTCTGGTGATGACTTGTATTAATATATCTAGTTCATATAGCTTGGTCTCCAATATTGTTTTGATATCCCATCTTCACTCAGTAGAAAAGAAAAGGCAACCTTAACTACCCCATTTTATGGTTGAGAAATTGGAAGGCTCTTTAGGTCAAGGAAACAGACTTGTCATAGGTGATGACTCTCGAATTTTCTGGGACAGAAGATCACACAGGCCATACTCTCCTTAGAATTGCCATTTAGAGCCCAACACAGCCAGAATTAATAGGGTGTTACTGGTTGTGATGCAACAGCAAGGACGCGATATTTTATTTTAATTTAAAAAGGCATTCTCAGAAACTGAACTTTAAAAAATGCCACTTGTAGATGTGGACACTCAAGGAGACAAAGTTCCAGGCCATTGGGAGATTCCAATCCATTCTCTGAGAATCTGCCTGTGGAGCGCTGAAGGAAAGCAGGCAAGTAGAGCCTAAGAACCCAAATGTCTTGGATCACTCTCATCTCTTTGCAAAGGACAAGATTCTTCTGTTTTTCATGGACAATCCTATTTTGTCAGCCATTAAAAAAGTGTTCCACAAAGACAAAAATCGACCTTACGAAGATTCTTCACAGGCATCATGTTGGAGGAGAATGTGTATTCTAAGGATTGAGAATCTTGCTTTGGTTTATTCACACTGGGGTTGGACGACAGCCAGTTGGGGCTTCTTGGATGAAGACCTTGTGTTAGTTCTGAGTCAGCTCACCCAGCTTTATCGTGGACAGCTATGAAAGGATATTCCAAGAAAGAGACTGGTGTTTTTGACCAAGCATAGGGGAGGCATGTGTAACTCTTCACAACAAACTAAAAGGTTTACCACCACCCCTGCTATCACCACCCCACCTCCTCCGCTACTGTTATTATTATTAATTTTAGGAAGGGAGGGTGTCATTGTTAATCTTAATCTGCTCTCTTGTTGTATTTAGTAATTGGTTGGGTGAGAGTGCACCAAGGCATGTATTAATCACTGGAAGGGCTTGAAGGCCTAATATCCCCAAGGGCTTTCTCCCATTGTCATTTCCTGAGAGGTGTTAGGCATTACCCACACGGCATATAAAATAAAGTAAAATTCAAACCAAACAATGAAAGAGATGCGATTCATCTCTTTTCTGCCTTCTTTTGGACTTAACTCCCAGAAAGAGAGCAAATCGAAGAAGAGAATTGGGTTTTTGAGTTCCAGTCATGCTACTTCTAAACTCTCCACTGAAAGAGAGAGTTTCAGTGGAGAGTTTAGAAGTAGGGGCACATCCCTCAGACCTTGAAAAGGGGAATAATAGGTCCACATCAAGGAGGTAAAATAAAGCACCGCAGAAGATAACTACAGGAGGAGCAAGCAAGTGCAATCCCCTCTGGGGTGAAGTGCGACCAACCTGAATGAATGAATGAAACCATGTGTCTAGTCCATGATGAGCTCCACACCTTCAGCACTCCTGCTCAATTATGCCACCTCACTGTATCCTTGACTGGCTCTCATAATTGCCTTGTTATTGCTGCTTTTTTAAAAAGTGTAATATGCATCTTTGGATTCACAGCTCACCTATCTCAGCCGGAACTTCTCCTGTAGTTTCTTTAGCGGACAAATGTAGTCATTGCCTCTCTGCCCATTCAACATGGGTGATCAGGGTGGGAATGAAATGCAGACTTGGCTCGTTGGAGGGCAGCTTTGGCTTCACCTCTCTGCCACAAATGTTGTCACCTTATAACACTCACAGTAGTTGCTAATGAGTACATTTTAATTCATCCCCAAAAGTGTGCTGCTTCCATACCACGTGAGTTAGTCATTTGTGCTCTTCTGCTTTTATGTTCTTTTTCTTTCCTTTTCTCTGGTGTGTGTTCAGATCATATTCCCATCTTTTTGCCCCTTGTTCTAAGACTTACATTAGATTATTCTAGCTAGATTGTCAAATTCTTTGAAAACTATTTGTAGGTCTCAATCTAGTTTAGTGCCTGGTAAACAATAATTACTTATCACATGAATGAATGAGAGTTTTCCAACACTTACAGACAATCAAGGAATCATCTTATTCCTAAAACAGTGTGAAAAGATGATGTTTAATGGAATTGGTGGGAATAAAGTATAAACCACAGAACTGTAAGAGCATCATTCAAGAATAACACCAACAGCATTTTATTTTTATTGTATTTTGTGGGCTGCCTAATACAAAAAATTCTTTGTGAAAAGAGAAAATTAAAACTCAATTGGTAGATTGGGTTGATGAGTCAATTGTTTCTTCCCCTGAAACTCATGGGCATTTCTGATTGGAGAGGATTCTGAAAGCTGTCACGTTTGAACATCTAGAAAAAGAGGGCATTCCACACTCCTTGTGACTTGATTAACAGGTCCTCCAATTTGTATCCTTCTTCCTAATTGATTATTAGCCTTTTGTGGGGGAACCACTGGAGAATAGTATGGCTGTGAATATATAAGACAAGAGCACCGCTAGATATATGGCTTTTGAGTATTTTTTTACTCAATAGACCTGCTCTTTAGGCAAATGTAATCCCAACTTGTCTTGCTTTAAAGATTAGATAAGGAAACAGAATCAGTTTGGGTTTCCTGTTCCAGATAATTCAAACAAAACCAGAACCACTGCATGGCGGGGCAGCGGTGGGGAGCAGAAGTAAGGACACCATTATTCCTTGTCTCTGCTTTTCCCTGGGGAGGTATTGGCACCCAAACATTCAGCAGTAGGAAGACATTTGGAAAGCAGCCTAGCCAAAGGATCTGCGGTAATCGAGAGTCATAAATCAGATATGAGAGGGAGAGACCATATGGTAGGGGAGGAAAGTGACAGTGCAGTTCTTTCAGCTGTAGCTGTTCAGATGCAGTCTCTTACCCAGTAGAGTAAGGAACTCCATCCCACCCTTTTCTACTCCCCCACTGAACCTTCAAGAATGTCAGATGAAATAGCGTGCTTTTTTCTAAACACTTCTGAACCAGCAAGATGTCAGTGACCTGGAGGGGATTCGGGCGAGAGCCAAAGAAATGATTAAAGAGCTGGGGATGCCAATGATCCAGTGGGCGTTTCCTCTCTGCACCTCTAGACCTGACTTATGAGAAGACAGTCAAATAACTAGATGTGTGTTGTTTGGCCCAGGGCAGACAAGAATGTATGGGCTAAGTTGTCTCCAGTTGAGTTGCCAACAGCCGATAAATTAGTGTGTCTTTTCCCCTCCACGTGGATTGTCAGTATGTATATATTTTAAAGTTTTATTGAAAATAGTTGCCTCAGATTTATTTGCACTAATTTCTCAGAGAGCCTGAGTCATAGCAGACTCTCTCTGCTCCAGGCCCCCATGAGTTTTAAAGCAGCCTCCGCGGCCCCACACAACTCTACTTTACCCAGGGAAAGTGCCTCTGGAGACAGAGACGGGCCGCCTCTTTTTTCCCAACTTGTCTGGACATCAAGAGGGCAAGACTGAAATCTCTTCCACTGGAGACACATCACCTCCCATGCTTATTTCTGGTTCCCCTTTTGGGTGTGTGAGCAAAATCATTTTATCAAACCATCTCTCAGGGAGCCGATGGGAAATCTGTCTTTCCCATTAGTCACCAGAAAGTGACCCAGGCAGCAGCAGAGGGAATTGGTCAAGCTATTGCAACCAATCAGACCAGAGTGCTTTACTCAGCAGTCACAGGGTCCCAGGCAGCTCCCCGGGAGACCTGAAGCCAGTGGAGCCCCTGTTTTTATTGGCCACTCCCCTCTCTTAGGCTGGGATCCTTCATGCTGAGCTTCAGATCCAGTGAAGGTGGTGGAGTTGTGTGTCCAGCCAGGGAAGAGGGGAAGGGGCCGCTAGCATTGGGAGTCTTAGTACCTTGCCCTTGACACTCCATATTCATGTTTTTTTAATTTTGTAAGTTTGTGGGAGAAAGATGAAATAAATAAGGCCAACTGACCACTCCATAAATTGTTTCTGAAGTTTGGCTTGACATAAAGTCTACCTTCCCAAGCCACACAGCATAATTTATTTTACAACTCCCTCTCAGCATCAGGTCCAGGCTAACCTTGAGTTTAGAGGCTGTGCCTTTGCTTCCTGGTGCTGGTGGTCACAGTGTGTCCTTTCTTGGCAGTGGCCATGGACCCAGCAAAACAGACCTCTGAAAGGCAAACGGATTAATCATTCTGAAGGCGTGCTCGCCTCAACAGTTGCCCTGCAGGATGTCTGAGAACCAGAGAGGGGAGACTGTTGTAGTTCACAAATAGCAAAGAGAGATGTCTCAGGACTCACAAAAAGAAGGGAGGGGGGAAAAAAAGAATGAAGACTTTTAAATTGTACATGCTAGAGTTTTCACTAAACCGGAGAGTATTCCAAAAAAATATATCACCACTCCTATAACAGAAACTGTGATGAGTCCAACCTTTTTATTACAATCAGGTTTTCTCTAAATATATTATGCCCCTCAGGTCAACATGATTTACTTCTCTATTTTGGGACATCTGAGTTCTATTCTGCCATTGCCAGGATGTTTTCAACTGTGCCAAAACTGAGCAGGTCTGCGGTTCCTTTGTAACATCAAAATGGAGACATTTATCATTGAGATTTATCATGGGCCAGCCTGCCAGATGGTTTGGGTATTTTAAAGGTGAACTGCACGGGCCTTGATTAGCTCATGCGGACTTCTAGCTAGAGACAACTCTATCAGTTGCTCAGTGAAAAGACACTGGATTCCCCTCCACCCAACCCCTCCCTCCGTTCTTCTAGTAATGCGGAAAATATTAATGTAATGGCAGATGTGGCGTAGATTGTCATTTCAGGAAGAAAACCAAGCCATAACCAATTCCACTGATTGCATTCTAATTATAATGTGACCTCCTGTTGCTTTGCATAGAGGCAGTATTCATTTCAGTACACCACTGTAAAACTTGCCGAGTCAACGACCCTCAAAGGGGCAATTGTAAGATTTAAGCTTGGATTTTTTTGCTCATACCAAAGACTTTTATTCTGCCAAGTCTCTGCTGATTGGACCAGAAAGAATGCATTTGATTGTATAGACTAAACTTATTGGGAACAGAACTTTTGTGCTTTGAAATGCTTTTCATTCAAATTACATTCAGACATTCAATCAACATTGATTGTGATATGGATTGGCAATGGGGAATGCCTTGGGTTTTTGGTCTGGCTTGAAAGTTTGCTCAGCTCCTCACTAGATAACTGCAACCAAGAAGCCAGCTGAGGTTCTTTAACCTTAAGCTTGAGTTTCCCACAAGAGGAGAGTTTCTCTACAAAGACCAGGGTTTTCTTATTCCCATCTAATTCAGTATTCCAAGATCATTTCTTTACTTGGAGATTTTGGGTCTTCAGGGCTTCCAAATTTAATTAATCTCTGGGAGCTATGGGGTATGTGTGCACACTGTTGTTTGTATTAAATGAAACGTGTCCTTGACGTTGTACATGAAAAGCTGGGAGACTCCATCTTAGACTCATGTTCTAGGTCATGGATTTTGTATGGTGGAAAGAAGTAAGCACTGGGTGAGGATTCAGGAAGCAAAGATTCTAGTCTTAAATGCCGTCTGTATCACCTAGGGCAAGCCTCAGTTTTCTCAGCTGCAAAATGAAATAGCTGGTCCTGAGGTTCAATTCATAATATAGGTGATTTGAAAATACTAAGAAGCAGTGTAAAATTATTCCTCTTATCATTATTACTTACCAGTCAGTGTAGACATGTGTGTTTGTTGGGACCTTTTGCCTGGAACTAGACCTCTCTCTGCCTCTGGAAAACTCCTGGCGAGACCAGTGGTCCAATCAGTTGGCTCTTGGCAGACTTCACAGACACAGTCAAGTTTTTGGTTTGACTTGGAGGTTCTCTTAAGGCCCTTCCGGACTCCAGCCTGGAAGTAAGGCTGAAATGCAGGCAAGAGGAGCAGCGTTGCCAGGTATCCCTCATTCCAAGCTGATGAAATAGTTCGAGATTGCTCCATCCTCTTCATCCAGTTGCATGCCATCTGCTGTCACCTGTGTGCAGGTGACTCTCAAATATAGATTTACAGCCTCAGTAGCTTTCTTGAAATTCAGCACTTCCGAGTATATGCTCACCTTGGATGGTGTTCTAGAAGCTCACTTCAATACGTTCCCTGTTTTCCCACCAGGACAAACACAACTGGCCTCTCCACCTCTATTTTCTCTTTATGTTAACTAGTTCTCTAATTCTAATTTGAGTTCAAAACCTTGGCGTCTTCTTTTACTTTCTTCCTCTCCCTTACCACCCACCTAGAACTCATTGCCAAGACCTATGGGCTGTGAATCCTACCCCTGAAAATGCCCTTGAAAATACCCATTCTCCCTAAAGTTACTCCTTTCTCTTTGGGTCTAATTCTTTCCCTCCTGGCCTGTGTAATAGCCTCTTAGATGGTTTCTTCACCTTTGGTCTCTGCAGCAGTTCATTCTGTTCTACCCCAGGATGGCAGGCAACTTCTCAGATGGCCCTGATGATACCAGCTTCCCGGTATTCCCACTTCTTGTGAAATTCCCTCACCTGTGTGTGGGCACGGTCTGTGACATGCTTGTAACCAATAGATTATGGAAATGTTGATGGGCTGTCACTCCCATGACTAGGCTACCTAAGACTGTGACTTCTGACTTCCTGGAGAACTCTCTTGCCTTGATGAAGCAAGATGCCATGCTGGAGAGACCTACATGGCAGGCAGCTGGGGGGTGGTCTCTGGTCAACAGTGAGGAGCTGTGGCCCTCCATCCACAAAGAATTGCCTCATGCCAACAACCGTGTGAGTTTGGAAGCTTCCCCAGTTGAGCCTCAGATGAGACCCCAGCCCTGGCTCATACCTTGAGGGTAACCTTGTGAGATACCTGAAGCAGAAAGGAGGACCCAGCTAAGGTGTAACCATATTCCTGACTCAAAGAAACTGTGAGGCAATAAATATGTGTTGTTAGAAGCTTTGTGGTAGTTTGTTACACAGTTAAAGATAACTATTATATCAGGGCATTACCACCTGATGATGTCAATTCTTCCCTCACAAATACTAGATAGCTCCAGGATTCTCTGTGTTTGGTCCTGAACTACCTATCCAAGCTACTTCCTGACCCTCCTTCTTGAGAACTCTGAGCTCTGTTCTGTACATAATTCTGGCTTTCTATCTTTTACCCTCTGCTGACATTGTGATCATTTTCTGGGTTCTCTTTATGACTAAATCCCATATCTTTTTAAAAGACCCACTCAAATGCCACCTCTTTCATAAAACCTTTTGTGATCCCTGAAGCTATGGAGATCTCTGAGCTGCCATTGTTCTGTACCTTGGGTCACTTTCCATTTTTTACCTCATAGAGGAGTTGTTTGTGGGCATTATCTTAGCTCTACTACTGGATTGCAGATTTGATGAAGGAGGCTGCTCCTGATTTATCTTCTCATGTCCTTAGAGGTCCCAGTATAATGACTTGTGGATGGTATGCTCTCAAGGCAGAGTTACTCATTCATGAAAAGCAAGCCAGTTTGCCCACAAGATAGGTAAAATAGGAGTGGCTTGTGGAATTACTGGTTTATTTACTTGCTTATGCTTTCATGCATTCTTTCACTCTCTACAGCATGCTAGGCAGTATCCCCAGTATCCTGGGGACAAGACTAGACTCATTGGCACTGTGCTTGAGGTTTAATGTTCTGTGGTTGCCATCTTGAGATTTTTTAAATAATTTTGTCTTTGGATCTGTATTTTTTAAGTGCAGTCCCGTAGGACAGTGGGGTATGTGCTGGAGGCTCAGAGTCCTCCCATGCCCCCTGGCCTCCCTGGAACAGGTTCTTGACCACCCATTCCCCTTAACTCCAACCCTGAAGGGGCCCTGGGCACAGACACGGTGAGAGTCACGGTTAGATGTGCGTACCCTGCACGCCATGTCACCGGGTGAGGACTCTGGACACCTGCGGTGGGGTGGGGATGGGGTCTGTACTTTCCCCACGGTCAAAACATGATATGAAGTAGCAAATAAAAAACACACGTTGAACGGTTGAGACCACAGAGGAAAAGAGAAAGAAAACTTCTGTTGCTTCTTGAACAAGGAGCCCCACAATTTTATTTGTCGTGACCCCTGCAAATTAGGTAGCTGGCCCTAGTTTATTGACAAACCAGACAGGCAGGAGTCCATTTCTAGCAGCAGCAACAGACAATGGACAGTAAACAAGATGACTTCAGAGAGTCTTACGTGCTGTGAAGAGAATAAAATAAGGTGATGTCTGGTGAGTACCTGAGTGTGGTGTAGGGAGCCTCTTCCCTTGAAGAAGATGGTTAGGGAACCCTCCAGGGGAAGGTGGCATCTGCTCTGCTATATGAAGGAGGAAATGGGTTAGGCCAAGTGAGGAATATGGGGCAGGTTCCAGCAGAGGAAAGTGCTAGATCAAAATCCTTGGGTCTGGAACAAGCTTGGAATGGTCAAGGGCTAGACACAAAAGCTAGTGCAGGAGATGCCTCATGACTACGGGGGGAGAGGAGATGGGGTGAGTTTACAAAGGTAGGATGCAGCTGAGTCCTTTATTGCCTTGCTGGCCATGGTGAGGAGAGGTTCCCCCTGAGCCTGCCCAGGTCTGTGGTCCTGTATTTTCTCACAGAAGAATCACTAAGGAGAGGTTTATTACAGTGGGCATTTCCTGCAGTCTTTACCTTAATTTAATTTCTTCTCCTGTATCAACATGGCTATCTTAGATTCTTTAAAATAGAGACATTTTCCACAAAGATATGTAACTCAGAAAGGATGTAAATAATCATGTGGGCCAAGGAATTTGAAGTTCCTAGAGAAAGCTTTGCAAATGGAACTCTATTTTCCTTCTCCACAGAACCTCAAGGACTGCCACATTTGTTCCAGAGGTCACACACTGGCACCTCATGGCCCAAATCTAGCAACCAGAAGTGTTTTATCTGTTCTGCAAGTTGCTTAACCAAACTGCGGCGCCCCTGCAAGGGCTCTGTGTCCCCTGATGCTCTGTCCTCATTTCTCCTATTGTCTCCTGCTTGCTCTTCCCTTCATGCCTGGACTCATCTTTTTGATTGTTTCTCATTAAAATATGACACTCCACAGTATAGTGCAGACCTAGGAATGTTGGTGCATAGCAGGACCATGGAGCCAAATATCCAGAAGAATTGGAGCCCCTGGGGTAGTTCCTCCTTATCTCCTTTGGCAGCCTCTTCTCTTCACTGAGCTTGGAAGTCAGAGGTGGGGAAAGGCAGGTGAGAGGACCAAGAGTTCCTGTGTCCTTGGGCCCACCTGTCTGCTGCTCCACATAAATGATACTCTGGGAGGCCCCCGAGGGCCAGTGGTACATCCCTTGCTTGCTACCTGAAGGCTGTTCCTTTAAAGACTTGGGACTTTGGCTGAGCAGGAAATTAAGTAATTTTGTTATTTTTCCTTGATAATGCTAAAATTTTTAATCTTTGAAGATAAGTACTGTTCAGAGCATAATGAGCTAGAATTGTTGATAATTATAATTTTGAAGAGTTTGAGCTTGCTGTCAGCCAAGTAATTAAAGGGGTGGGACCAGGGTTCTACTTCGTTCTTGATGGTTGGGCTTCTGGTAAGAACTCTTCTCCACGTGACAAAAACACCCTCATTCTGGGCCTGTGCTGCCATGAAAGGCTTAGTTAAATCAAGGGAAGTAGTCCACTGTCTTGTGAAGAGGTCTCTTTGCCTGATTTCCCCCCTGGCCTTCTGTCTTTTTCCTACAATACTCCCGTTGTTTTGGAAAAGCTGGGCACCCTGACAGATTCTACTCTCCACTGATTGAACAGAGCCAGGGGGTCTGGTCACGCAGCCCAGGGAAGAGGCTCCACTTCTTTCCTTCTTCAGCAACTGCCCCCTACACCCCTTTGCCCATGAGCCATTTTTTGTAAACTTCTTGTGTATACTAGCGCAGGACTAAAAATATTGAATGAAAAGAAAAGAGGAAGAGAAAATGGAAAACTAATGATTCACGAAATCACATAGCACGAGATAATTCTATTTTGAAATCACAGCAGTGGCACCCAGAGGCAGACGCTCCCCAAATTACTAGTGAAAATCCTTTGATGTAGCCAGTTGTAAGAAAGCCCAAGGCACTTTTTTATTATTATTATGAGAATGCCTCCCATTCCCCAAAAGAAGCATTTAGCAGCTAATTTTTAAATGTCCGTATGTGAAACAAGCTTAAAAAAAAAAAAGATGTCTAAAAATCTCTAATCCTAAATGTGCTTATTTGATTGCTGGCTTTTTCTTAAAATAAAAGCCAAGCTCTTACATGGGCATTTGAAGTCCTTGGAGACCTCTCTGACCTCACCTGCCTCCCCCCCACCCCGCCCTCTCCCCTCACTCACTCTGTTGTAGCCCTCTGTCCTCCTTGCTGTCAGAAGCACACTGGGGAACTCATGCTCCCCACTCAGCTCAGGCCATGCTGAATTCCCTGCCTGGATCTCTTGCCTGGATATCTGGGGGCTAAGTCCCGCCCTTCCCTTCAGGTATTTCTTCCTAAGTCTCTTTCCCTTACCATGGCATATGAAACCACAACTTCCTACCTTGGTCATGGTAAAAGGGACTTTGCAGGAGTAATTAAGTTAAGGATCCTGAGACGGGGAGGTTATCCTTGAGTAGCAGGTGGGCCCAATGGGGCCTTTATAAGGATCTTTGTAAGGAGAAGGCAGCAGGATCACAGATGGAAAAAGGAGATGTGACAACAGAAGTCGAGGTGCCATCGTTTGCTTTGAAGGAGCCATAAGCGAAGAAACGTAGGCAGCTTCTAGAAGCTGGCAAAGGCAAGGAAACAACTCTTCACTGGGGCCTCTAGAGGGAACCAGCTCTGCTGACACCTTGACTTAAGCCCGGTGAGACCCATTTCGGACTTCTCATCTTCGGAACCGAAGGTTATATATCTGTGCTGTTTTAAGCTACTGTATTTGTGGTTATTTGTTGCAGTAGTAATTAGAAACAGGACCCAGAGTCACAAGACCCCAAACAATATGACCATCTTGGACTCTGGTTGCTTTGTGAAATCTCCAAAGCTTCTCTTTTCTTCAGTGTTTTCTTAATGGCTCAGAGACAGAGGGAATCTTGTAGGGCCTGCACTCTGGGGTCCTTTGGTACATGAGGCCAGCTTTTGACACTTAGAGAAATAAAAGCTGCATTGTGTGTTTGGGGACGGTGTGGTATCCAGGTGTTTTTCCAGATAGTTCAGCTGAATGTGAGGGAAATGGTGAGAAGCAAAATTATCCCTTCCAGGAGCAGTGGGATGCTGTGCCTACATCCATTTAAAAAGCCCATCATCATTTTAAGCCAAGTATTGGGTTGGCCAAAAGGTTCATTTGGTGTTTTTACATAAGATGGCTGTAGTAGTGCTTAGTTGTCTTTAACTTCATTCGAAACAATTTTGTTAGACTGTATTGTGACAGCTGTCACAGCATGCATTAAAAAAAAAACTTATCAAAATTGGTGAATTTTTGTGTAGCCATTTTAATATTGAAGATGGAAGAAAAAACAACATTTTCAGCATATTATGCTTTATTATTTCAAGAAAGGTAAAAATGCAACTGAAACACAAAAAAAGATTTGTGCAGTATGTGGAGAAGGTACTGTGCCTGAACAAATGTGTCAAAAGTGGTTTGCAAAGTTTTGTGCTGGAGATTTCTCTCTGGACGATGCTCCACAATCGGGTAGACCAGTTGAAATTGATAGTGATCAAATCAAGACATTAATTGAGAACAATCAACGTTTTACCACACAGGAGATAGCTGATGTACTCAAAATATCCAAATCAAGCATTGAAAATCATTTGTACCAGCTTAACATAAGTTAAGCAAAAAAAAAACCTTGAGTATATTTCACACGCAATTCTCTACTGAAATGTAATGAAAACATTCCGGTTTTAAAACAAATTGTGACGGGCAATGAAAAGTGGATACTGTACAATAATGTGGAACAGAAGAGATCGTGGGGTAAGAGAAATGAACCACCACCAACCACACCAAAGGCCAGTCTTCATCCAAAGAAGGTGATGTCATGTATATGGTGGGATTGGAAGGGAGTCCTCTATTATGTGCTCCTTCCGGAAAACCAAACGATTAATTCCAACAAGTACAGCTCCCAATTAGACCAACTGAAAGCAGCACTCGATGAAAATTGTCCAGAATTAGTCAACAGAAAATACATAATCTTCCGTCAGGATACCACACGCAAGACCTCATGTTTCTTTGATGACCAGGCAAAAACTGTTACAGCTCAGCTGGGAAGTTCTGATTCATCCGCCATATTCACCAGGTATTGCACCTTCAGAGTTCCATTTATTTCAGTCTTTACAGAATTCTCTTAATGGAAAAAATTTCAATTCTCTGGAAGACTGCAAAAGGCACCTGGAACAGTTCTTTGCTCAAAAAGACAAAAAGTTTTGGAAAGATGGAATTATGAAGTTGCCTGAAAAATGGCAGAAGGTAGTGGAACAAAACGGTGAATATGTTGTTCAGTAAAGTTCTTGGTGAAAATGAAAAATGTGTCTTTTACTTTTACTTTAAAGCTGAAGGAACTTTTTGGCCAACCCATAGCTAATTCTCTTCAGTTTAAGGATGTGATTGGCTGTGGGTTTCAAAAGCCATGTCTTTTTTTTTTTTTTTTTTTTTTTTTAGCACGCGGGCCTCTCACTGCTGTGGCCTCTCCCATTGCGGAGCACAGGCTCCAGACGTGCAGGCTCAGCGGCCATGGCTCATGGGCCCAGCCGCCCTGCGGCATGTGGGATCCTCCCGGACCGGGGCACGAACCCGTGTCCCCTGCATCGGCAGGCAGACTCCCAACCACCGCGCCACCAGGGAAGCCCAGCCATGTCTTTTTAATGGTCATTCAGAAGAGTGAACTTCAGAAGTCAGAGCTCACAGCTGATGGGAAGCGTTTCTCATTTTACCTGTTAAGGTCTGGGTCCAAACAGGGCAGAAAGAACAGTGAGGAAAGTCACACCATGGCCTGTTACTATTCATTTATTCATGGAGTTCTCCTATTTTCATCTGGGGGAATTAACACATTTTAAAAAATAGTTTATTCAGATAGTCTTTCCATCCCCTGTGCCCTCTTCCTGTCTCTTCTTTTTCTGTCTCTAACTTTACCTTTCCCTCTCTCTCACACGGTCTGCTGACCCTCCACCTCCTGAAATGACCTGTATTTATGAGGATAATCTTAACACTTGAAACTTTTCCAGCTTTATTTACAAATGATTATGATTTAATCCAGTGATCAGAAAATCCAAAAGTACTCCCATCTCAAATGTTCTTTTAACTGACCAGCGAGGAAAGCCTAGGAATTACCAAACAAGAGAAACAACAGGAAGAGCTGGCAGGGTTCATTTGCATGTGCATATGGTATTTATTTAAAAACTGGAGAAGTGCTGAGTGGATGGGTTTGGGAAATATGGATGCGATTCTGGAAAGGGCGCTGTGCACAGTCCACACATCCTGCAGTATTAACTTGACATGTGTGAAGGGAACATACTGGTGTTTTGGTCACAATGCCATCTTTTACTGAATGTTCTTTGGGGGAAAGGGGTAAAGTTTCAATGGCATCTTCATTGGAATCCACCATGATCAGCAAACTCTTAACATCTCAAAGGGAGTAGGGAGAGAGGTGTTACTATTGTAAAGGAGTTTTTGATGAACTTTTGTATTTTCTTGTATTCTAAATACCCGGCCCAGAGGAGATGGAATGGGAACTCACTTGACTTTTATTAAAAAAAAATAGATTGCTTACTAGAGAATGGACTTGAGGATATGGGGAAGGGGAAGGGTAAGCTGTGACAAAGCGAGAGAGAGGCATGGACATATATACACTACCAAACGTAAGGTAGATAGCTAGTGGGAAGCAGCTGCATAGCACAGGGAGATCAGCTCATGCTTTGTGACCACCTAGAGGGGTGGGATAGGGAGGGTGGGAGAGAAGGAGACGCAAGAGGGAAGAGATATGGGAACATACGTATATGTATAACTGATTCACTTTGTTATAAAGCAGAAACTAACATGCCATTGTAAAGCAATTATACTCCAATAAAGATGTAAAAAAAAAAAAAAAGAAATGAGATAGATATATAGCCAGTTAGAGATATTTTTGGAGAATCTTATGTTCTAAAGAAGAATTACGTCTTTTTTTTTTTTTTTTTTTGGCTGCGTTGGGTCTTTGTTGCCGTGTGTGGGCTTTCTCTGGTTGTGGTGAGTTGGGGGCTCCTCTTCGTTGCGGTGCGTGGGCTTCTCATTGCAGTGGCTTCTCTTGTTGCGGAGCACGGGCTCTAGGTGTGCGGGCTTCAGTAGTTGTGGCACGTGGGCTCAGTAGTTGTGGCTTGCGGGCCCTAGAGTGTGCAGGCTTCAGTAGTTGTGGCACATGGGCTTAGTTGCTCAACAGCATGTGGGATCTTCCCAGACCAGGGCTCGAACCCGTGTCCCCTGCATTGGCAGGTGGATTCTTAACCACTGCACCACCAGGGAAGTCCCCCTCTTTCGGTCTTTTAGTTGCATATTTTTTGTTACCCTTGAGAAGTTAAAGGGCACTCAGTGGTTCTTCTCACCTTGTTATGCCCCTGTGGTTGTTTCAGGAGTGGACTGCACTATGACATTTGTCCTCCGTTGATCTTCAAGGTTGATTCAGTTTGGATTGTCAGGTGCCCTTTCATCCATCATGACCCTGAGCGTGTCCCTTCTGAAAGAGAGACATACTTGGTTCAAGAGGGGCTTTCTCTGGAGCAGATTCGTGAAGCAAAAAGTGAAACCATTATTGTTGAGTCCGTAGAACCTGGCAATTCTTTGATTCTACCTACTTTTAAGGTACAAAATCTTTAAAAAGCTCAGAAAGTTTGAAAGAACTTTTCAAAATTTCAGGACAGTTGAGCTTCAACTCAACACTCAGTCATCTTCCCTTCTTCACCGTCTACCCAATCATACAAACTTTGATCCTTCTATCCACTCCAAAATAGTTATTGAGTGCCCATAAATAAGAGTCAGTCTGTGCCTGAAAAAGCTCCTAACGCTCATTGGAAGGACAGGAGTGCAGGGCTGTGGACCAGGTGCTCCTGGTGAGATGTGGCAAGTGGAGGGTGCCTGGGAGAGGAAGAGTGCACCTTGGCCTGGGCTCAGCCGTGGAGAGTGGAGGAGGGCAGGAAAAGACCCTTGGAGTTGTTGGTACATCCCAGGGAAGAATGGTCGTTTTCTAGGTGCTTAAGGTGTGGGAAGATTCAGTCCTCTCCTTGTTCTATTTACTTTTAAATAATGTAATAAACTTAAAAATCACTGGTTTCCCCTTCATCCTCTCATTCAGTCAACATTTCAGAGCTATGGATGCCCAGAGAAGTTCGACACACACCCTCTGCTCACAGGGTAACTTGGCAGAATAACCAATGAATGAACGTGCTAGAAGTTACTCAGTCCAGATTTAATCCAGTCCAAGAATAACTCCTAAGTCCTGTGTAATCTTGAGATTTGGCTAATTAAAATAACTCACCTTATTTCATTATCTTATGTAATCACAACAACACCGTAAATCAGATTTTATTCGCTGTTTCATTTTTGTAGATGCATGAAAAGAGGCACAAGAGAGGGAAAGAGATGCATTCAAGATCTCACAGCGAGAAGGTGAACAAGTAAGGGTCAAAGTCATCTGTCTTTAAATCCTGGGTGGTTTCTATCACATCACTCTGCCTTGCTTACAGATAGCTGAACTCCTTAAAGGACTTCATCACTGACCTGGGCAGTCTCCCCATTCTCACATGAGAGTGGTCCTGGAAGGAGACCTAAATTAGAACATTTGTTTTGCATTAATATATGATCTTTAGGAAATCCCAAATTAAGAAGTATGTGAAATGTAGAATTTTAGATTATCAGACTCTAGATATAATCAGTTGCATCACCCTCTGCCATGTTACATACACATGAGCAGGAACACAGTTTCAAAATCACAGGAAGAACACAAGTTTGCCTACTTCTGCCAGTGTTAGCGTAACTAACACATTGTTTTCAATTTTTAAAAACATTTATTGTGGTAAGAACACTTAACTTGAGATCTACCTGCTTAACTAGTTTTTAAGTGTGCAATACGGTATTGTTAAGTGCAGGCACAATGTTCTACCCTAGATCTCTAGAACTTACTCATTTTGCGTTACTGAAGTGTTAAACCCGTTGATTAGCAAACTCTCCATGGCTTTTTGATCTTCTCCAGCACCTGTAAAGATCATAATCGCAAGAGAGCAAGATACAGATCTGTGGGTTTGATGAGAGTCTGCTGAGAAGTGTTTGGAGCGTAGAATTATATATCTCTTTCCCTGGCCATTTGAGTGTTGGGATGAGAACACCAGTGCAGGACCACGGTGATGTCTATGGTCAACAGAGACACTCTGTGATATCACTGGATACCAGTTGCATTGGGTAGAGACTTTGTAGAACTAGAGAAAAGACCTTTAAATGATAGCCTAATGGTTTAAAATACTTGCCTTAGCCCAGTCCTGCTTTCTAATCATAATTCTGAGTGCTGTGAAGTTTCTTTAAAAGCAACATTCTCAATGATTGTGTTTCAAAAGTCTGCAAGGAAATGTTCTATCGACATGATACTAGAAATATAAATTATTCCTGTTAATGTTTACCCAAAAGACAAACTTCGTCCCTCAGACGACAGGGCAGAGGCTGCGCGTTCATAGTGCCGTAATTTTGATAAAATCAGAGCTGGAATGTTTGAGGAATGGTGTGGCCAGTTTCTTGCCTGCTCTCTGCAGCTACCCCTGATGTTTGTCTATTTCTCTTCTGTTTTTCTGCTGGGTTCTTTTTTCTTCTCAAAAGCCCCACGATTCCTGCTACATTGTTCCTTTCTAAACACCATCATCACTGCTGGGAATTTCCTTCCTTCCTCACTCCCTTTAGGAAGTCATTCCCCTCTTGGCCACATTCCTCTGGGGGTTTACATACTCCCCTAGTATAGCAGTCATATTATAAACATGGGCAGGTGACTCCAGAATCTGGGCTTATTTCTCCCTCTTCTGGTGCTCAGCATTTAGCATCTGGCAGGAGCTCAAGGAATCTATTCGGAATGATTAAATGAATGGATGGAAGTTGGAAGCAAACAAAAAGAACAAATATTTGCATCTGGTTACTGCTTTCCAGAGATTCCAAGGAGAACCCATAGTTCATAGTCTAGTTTCATTCAGTTTGCCACTTTGTGTCCTTTGTCCAGGTGATTTTCAGGTAAACATTCACGCACATACACAGAGGATGAATATTTACCACCATCTCAGTAGCGGTGAGATTATAGGTGGTTTTCATATTCTTTTCCTCTGAACTTTTTGGTGATTTTATATTTTCCTACAATAAGAATATTTTATTTTTAGTTATATATTAACATTATATTTTTTAAATTATATTTTCTAGTCTCAAAATATTTATAAAATTTAGAAAATTAATGATATTGGAGAAAAAATTACCCATACTCCTGACATCTCAAAACAAGTCACTATTAACACATTAACTTTATTTACTTCTAGTTTTTTTCCCCAGTGCATTGGTATATAATTGTGTTCATGCTGCAAGTGGATGTTTTTTATTTTTCTTTTTTCAGAAAACGTTAATACAAGTGTTTTTTATGTTATATATATGCATGAATTTCACTTTTATTGACTGCATTATCAGCCCATCTCTTTAAATATGAATATCAATTGCATAATTGACTTTAGTATTTCCCAATGTATAACAGCAACACTAAAATGAACAATTATTAAGTGCTTACCATATGCTGGGCATAGTGCTAAGAATAAACTGACAAGAAAATTAAATTGACTTCAGTCATTACAGAGAGTGGAGTCCATAGAAAAGATTTATTTACATTAACAACTGTTACTCACGATAAGACCTTTGTAGTGGATATACAGACTTAGAACATTTGAAGGCTCACTGAATCCAGTTTTAGGCAAGGATTAGGGAGGGTTTCCTGGAGAAGGTGACCTTGAAGCTGAGACCTGGCAATACATCACAACTAACCAGGGAGAAGTGTGGGAAAAGTGTTCAAGTTAGAGGGAACAGCATATATGATTGCACAGAGGACAGATGCATGGTCCGTTGAAGGAATTGAATTTTAGTTTGCCGGAGAATGTTGTAGAGGATGGTGGAGGGAGAGAGGGAGGGAAGAACAAGGAAGTGGGTGAGGGAACCGGTAGCAGAGGTGAGTAGGGGCAAGATCATGAAGAACTTTGTATGCCAACTTAACGAGTGGGGACTTTGTCATAAAGGCTTGGGGGGAAAAATCACTGCAGATCAGAATGGCTAATTGGAAATATCATTCTGGCTCCAGTTCTAGAGGCAGGGAGAGGGGGTTGGAGCAAGTAATTCATGCAAGAGGTGTTGGTCATTTGCCTGGGTTTTCTTTTTTCACAGTCATAATAACCCTGAGATGAAATTTTCATGCATAGCCATCTTTCTGTACTTGGTATTATTTTATTAGAAACGATTGAAAGGAAAATGCTAACTGATCTTACTTTTACAACATGTCAGGACTACTTGAAGGCTGGGTTTGTTCTCATTCTCACCCGCCAAGTCATTTCAGTAACACATGGTAGAGATGGGTGAATGGGTACCTTCTTGAGGATGGCTTTCCATAGCCTATGTAGTTCAGGTCAGATTTTGTGCACATTTACACATTCCCTGCATCATTTTCCAGAAGCTCAACTGCTACACTCAACCCATTGCCAGGTCTGTGTCAGTCACTTTTTTAAAATCCAACATTAGGGCTTCCCTGGTGGTGCAGTGGTTGAGAGCCTGCCTGCCGATGCAGGGGACATGGGTTTGTGCCCCGGTCCAGGCAGATCCCATATGCCGCGGAGCGTCTGGGCCCGTGAGCCATGGCCGCTGAGCCTGCACATCCGGAACCTGTGCTCCGCAACGGGAGAGGCCACAACAGTGAGAGGCCCGCGTACCGCAAAAAAAACAAAACAAAACAAAACAAAAAAAACACACAACACCCCAAAATTATTAGGATGATTAAATACACATTGCAGCTATGTTTCATGGACTCACTGGGTTGAAAGTGTTTGCCTAAGGTCAACAACATCATTTCCCTAAAGGACCATTCCTATTCTGCTTCAGATAAATCCTTTGCTATTTTTAAAGCGCTTCAGGTTATAAGATTCCACTTTCCCAGCCAGACTTCTATTTACGGCATAGTATAGAGCGTCCTGAGATCTCAAAGCACATTCATTATTATGTTGCTGATCTCCGTTTTCCAGGAGTAGAGAATTAAGGCAGAGAGAAGTAAGATATCAGGGTGTCAGAGGCAGGGACGGAATCCCACCCCTGGCAGACTGCATGGTCTCCAGAACTTAGCACCAGGCTCTGGGGCTTCGCCCAGGCCTCCCTGTACTCTGTTGGGGCGGGCCACTTTGGAGGCATGACAAATGGAACCAGGGCAGAGCTCTGCCAGAGTGCAACAGCCGGGACAGTGATGGAAAGCAGATGGAGACTCTGGCCTTCACTTAGTGAGAAATCCAGTGAGGGAATGGAGAATGTTTGCAAAATCTTAGCGCTCCTCTGAGACATCTCCTGGTGCAATTACAAGTCACTGGCCTCTGTTTGCCAATGGCTTAGTTTGCTTTTGATGAGACCAAATTCCCCTTCGAGTTTCTCTCAAAATTTTGAACCTTTCCCAAATTTTGTTTGACTTAACGGGCTGGAGGCCTGGAATTAAAAATCCAGCATTAGTGCATGAGAAAAATAAATGAAATCTTGCTTTACTGGGGCAAATGGTTCAGTAAGGTGCTGTGGCTGTCTGGTTTGTGGTTTGCTCCCGAAATTGTATAATCCTTGGCTTGATACAAACTTAGGGTGTCATTTTATCTGTCCTCCTGCTTCTAGCTGGGGATTGGGAGTCTCTCTCCTTAAACATACTTCAGAAAGATGGTGGTCTATTCTGATGTAAGGGTTCAGGAAGGAAGGCTCACACCCCATTTGTTCTCTGGTTCATGATTATAGGGTTAATCAGGCAGCCTGCATGCTGTGTGGTTTTGGAATATATCCAGGGTTTTTTTTTTTTTAGTTTTATTTAAATTGTATTGTAGTGTAGTTGATTTACAGTGTTATGTTGGTTTCAGGTGTACAGCAAAGTGATTCAGTTATACATATATATATGTTCATTCTTTTTTAGATTCTTTTCTCATATAGGTTATCACAGAATATTGTGGAACATATCCAGTTGTAATAAAGCTGCACACTCATCATTTTGCGGTGATCAGGGAGGGATGCAAAATCAGACGTCGTGTCTCTCCCCTGGAGGACGCTGCGTTTTCTAAGTGAGAAGTTGGTCTGAGACTCTATAAATACAGATGAGTGTCCTAACACAGGTTACAAAGCAGTGGATTAGCTATCTGGGGGGAAAGGTGGCGGGAAATTCAGTCAGGGATGATTCCACACCCTGAGTCTAATAAGACGCTGAACCAACACCATCTTTAGTAAGTAGTTCTGATTCTTCTTTGATACTTCTATGCCCACAAACATCATCCCACCAATCTTCCTTCCTCCTCCTCTCTCTCTCTCTCTCTCTCTCATGCCATCTTCGTTTTACTGCCAAATGTTAACCAGCAATTGAGACTTGTTGCCTTTCTTCCTCCCTCTTGCCTCCTCTCTCCTCTCCCCCACTCTCCTTCCCCTTCCTTCATCCTGTTACTTTTGTTTTCTGGTCATCAATCCAATATCCTCTTCACAGTCTTTGTCTTGCTGACTCCTCGTGATGACCACCCTGAATCCTTTCATCCCTTAGCTGTCATGCTGCTCTCTTGAGCTCCTCCCATACCTCCATCTGGTCCCCTTCTCTTCTCCTCACATCCCTTCAGTATGACCCTTCCTCAAGATTCTGTTTTGGAACCCTTTCTTTTTCAACAATCTCGGCCGTTGGGGATCCTTAACCATCTCTTCTCTACAGATGTCCCCACTGTTATCTTTCCAACCCTGACCTCTCCATGAGCTCCAGAACTGCATCGCCATCTGTTTTTCAAATCCAAACGTACTGTAAAGTTGATTTATTTTATGTAGTGTGTGTCCCCGGTAGAGAGTATGCTCTGCAGGGACATGATTGTATGTCTTGGGTGCTGTTCTAACCTCGGTGCCTAAACTCGTGCCTGGCACATGCTATTGGCTCAATAAATAGATGTGGAACCAATGGAATGAATATTAACTGCAACATTTATTGAGCACTTGCCTTGGAAAGAAGGTCTCTAAGCACTTTAGCTTAAGTTTAAGTTGATTACCTCATGTAAACATGACAAGATCCTGTGAGATCAACACATTATTAGCCCAATTTTCAAAACAAGGACTGTGAAGCAAAAAGAAGGCAACTCTCCTGGTATGGCTAGTGAGAGGCAGAACGGGCTGCAAATCCAGACAGGGTGACCCAGTCCAGCTTTTAATCACTGGGTTCTGCTTAGAGGTCTGTATCTGATCTCTGCCATTTATTAGCCATATGAACTTGGCTAAGCCTTTTAAGTTATCTGAGCTTCTGTTTCCTCATCTATTAAAAAGATGTCACCTCTGACTCCACAGTGTTATATGCCAACATACGTTATATATTGGCTTTGCCAACGGTGCAATTCAGCATCAATGTTATCCCTCGAATAAGGACCATTAATAGTTAAGGAATAAAACAATGATAGGGTCTTTTAAGAGTTACAGAGCCACATGACAAAATAAAACAAAACAGAAACAACAAACCACAAGTGTTGAAGTTATGTCATCACTCTTAAAGGAACTCACACCCACACTGCCTGCCTGCCTTCCTTCCATCCATCCATCATATATTTATTGTAGTCCTCCCAGGGGTAAGCCTGGGCTAGAGACAAAAGGACAAAGGTAAGTCCATTTGGTGTGGTGGAGGAGGTAGATGTTGCTGTGATTCATGGGACGGTGTGGTATGGAGGGTGCTATACCACACAAGAATGAATTGAGAGCTTTGGGGACCCTGAGGAGCTTAGATCTCCCTGGTTGTGGTGTTGAGGACGGCTTTACAGAAGGCTTGATACTTGCTCTGCATTCTGAAGGATTAAGAGCTGGTCAAAGACCTCAGAGTTTCAGGAGTGATACAAAAATAAGAGAGATCCCACTCATAGCTTACTGTCATGTGCTTTTTTTTTTTTTTTTTTTTTTTCTTTTTGCGGTATGTGGGCCTCTCACTGTTGTGGCCTCTCCCGTTGCGGAGCACAGGCTCTGGATGCGCAGGCCCAGCGGCCATGGCTCACGGGCCCAGCCGCTCCGCGGCATATGGGATCCTCCCAGACCGGGGCACGAACCCGTATCCCCTGCATCAGCAGGCGGACTCTTAACCACTGCGCCACCAGGGAGGCCCTGTCATGTGCTTTTAATAGAGTATAACCAAAAGATAGATTTAGTCTAGACAAGAGAGAATAGTATTCATTGTAGTTCTTGGAAGAAGGCTATAGTAAGAGGACCTTGAAAGGGAACTGAAGGATTTGAACAGCAGAGAGAATGCAAGAGTTTATTCCTCTGTGTTCTCCTCTTGTGTCTAAGTCAGGTAACCCTGGGAAAACTGGTTGACACATGGCTCATCTGGGTGCCCCACCTGTGGGCCCCTTAAAGTCTTCTCTTAGGTTCACCTGCCATGGGTGCCAGAGAGGGCTTTGAAGGTCACTGTTAAATCACCAGCCTGGAAAAGAACCAGGGAGGCATCTGCTTACCAGAATGGGAAAGTGGCTGGAAAAGGAGTCTCGTATTTGGTCTGGAGACTTCAGGATAGTGAAGCAAAGGCACACGTCTGTAGTTACGCAGCAGAGAGAAGAAAAGGAGGGTGAGACTATATAAGCCTGTGCTTCTTTGACTGTGGGTCTGAATGAATCCAAGAAGATGTGTGTAATCTTCCCTCTCTTTCACTGGAATCCAGGACCTTCCCCCTGGGAGCCTGTGGGAGGGGAAGGTGCCAGGGGCTCCATGTGTCTCTTTGTGGTAATTTTCTCTCTTTGTTGGAGGGACCAGTTGTGCATGTTTCCAAGAGACTGGCCTGGGGACCTTCTGGTTTTCCAAGGCTGACTGATTTCTGCTCTTTCCTGGACTTCCCAAAGCTCTATTTGAGTCTTAGGGCCAAGCGTTGACATAAAGACCGTCCGGAGTCTGAATCAACTTTCTCATGACCTGTTTAAGACCTGCCCCAGGGATGTTCTGTCCAGAAGAGCTTTAGTTCATCTGGGGAAAGAGAGATAAAGCTGGGTGCTCTCAGTTTTTGAGAAGTGGCTTAGAATGGAGAAAAGAGCTCTAGATTGAGAATAGGAGCCCTAAATTCCAGTTCTGGGGTTTGTCTGTGTGACCAAGAATATATTTTGTCCCATACATTCTGGGCTTCAGTTTCTTTTGCAAAATGAGGGTATTAGACTAGGTATTTTATACCTCTTTCCGTGTTAACACTCTCAAATCTTCTTTGGCTGGTGTGTGTCTGTGCGTATGTGTCTAACTTTTTCTAAAAAGAAAGCTTAAGGATAATATCCCCTGCACATTTTCATCACCATATGTGTGTGCATTCCTGACACAGCTATGGGCCGCACCCCTGCCATATGCTTCCCACACTTTGTCAGCCAGGCTGTCCTTTATGACGCATTGCAGCTCAGCATACCACATGTTCCTGTGTGCGTGAGAAGCACCGACATAGGCTGACTCATGTCTTGTCCTACAGGCTGCTTCTTGAGGAATCCTGAATCCAGCCGCAACATCCCACACTAGCCTGGCTCTGTGGAAGGGGAGATGGAAGAGCAGGCTTCAAATCAGCTCACACATATTTTATGAAGCGGCCCTGAGAGGGCTTCGAGAGGCTGCTGTTCTCTGCACCATACTGTAGTATTATGCCTAGACTGGGGTGTCATGACATAGTGGGGTAACCTCTGTAAACCAGGTCAGATAAATACCGAGGCTCAGGGAGAAGCACACTAACTGCCTTTAACCATCCAAATGGTGGCATGGCCTGAGGATGAAGCATTAACTCAATATGGTGAATTCTAGAAGGCAGAACTAGGATGGAAACTTCAGAAAGGGAAGATGTATGGTTCTCTGAAGGTAGTTCCACAGTGACCCTTGCTGTGGAGTGGAGTGGAGTCCCTCATGAAATTAGAAGCACTTTCCCTGTCCCTGTTGGGGTTCTCATGGATACCTATCAAGTTTTTCAGAGATTTTAAATGAGTAATACACTTGATTCAAGTCTCAGCTCTACCATCTATATGTGACCATGGGCAGTTCTCTGAACTTCATTGTTTTAATATTTAGAGAGGATGTTGCCTACCTGGTTACCTCCTTCACAAGGTAGTTATGTGATTCAAAGAAGATCACGTTTTTGAAAGTAATTTGTAAACAATAAATTCTTAACCAGTGGTTATGATTTGTGGTAAGTCAAGGACCCTTTGGAGGATGTGCTCAGTACTGTGGAACCCATCAACAACAAAACAAAAGAAAGTAAAAAAAACTTCATATATATACACTTTTGGTACACAACTTCAAGGGGTTTACTTAGTAGATCCATGTGTCAGAGTTTAACAATCCCTGAGATAGAGATCAAATAATCATGATAATACTTGTGCCTCCGTGATGGAGGCTACATTTCTGTTTTTCCTATTCTACCCCCATCTCCACAGCGATAAGACATGCACCCCATTGGCTTGTAGTTAGGGAATGATTGACATGGGTTATGTGTATGTGTGCATGTGTGTTTGTACTATCCACTTGTGACTTTCTATCATTTAGCAGTTTCAACAAAGTGATTTAGCACTATCTGTGTTGGAGGAGGCACAGTGCATCTCCTGGGTCATAATGTTTCACTCACTAATGAGCCAGAAAAGGGTAATCCCATTGCTGTGTATTCTACTTGCCTGACTCCCTTCTGCAGGTTAATTTTGGTAACGTGTCATATTTTTTCTGGCTCAGAGGGATTAGCAGGGAAAATACAGATTGCATCAACAATTCGAACTCCCTGGATACGATTTGGTATCCCTGTCTGTTTCATTCGCAGCCAGGGTCACACCTGCTTGATATATATTTTTAAACTAATTCCTCTCGAGATTCATGCTTTCTGGTCAGCACAGCCAAAATGGTGAAATTGTTCTTTCATATCTATTTTGTTAGCATGTTTCACAGGTGTTCCTTATCCTTCCAGTGTAAAGGGAAAGAGTTCTAATCACTGTGCTGCCTGCTTTGCATTCACTGAGTAATTCAGTTATTGTTAAATAAACTTTTAAAGTGAGCTCTGACGTACATACAGAAAATGCATAAATCGTAGTGCACAACTTTATAAGTTATCATAAGCTATCACTATCCAGATTAAAAAAGTAGAATATATGCTCTCATGTTCTATCCTGGGCATTAGTCCTGCTTCCTCCTCAAAGGTAGTCAGTGTTCAGATTTCTAACACCATAGATCAGTTTTGCTTACTTTTGAATTTTATATAACAAAAGCATATAGTATATATTATTTTTTTCTTTTTGTTGTTTTTCTCATTCAACATTATGTAGTCTTCCATAGTATTGGAGTCCAGTGTATTAGTCTTTCCTTTGTGATTAGTGCTTCTGGAGTCTCATTTAAGCAACTTTTGTCTACTCAAAGGTCATGAAGGTATTCTCCTGTTATCCTTCAGAAGTCTTATATTTTACCTTTATACTTAGAGCTATAATACATTTGACATGTATTTTCCTGTATGATGTGAGGTAGGGGGTCTATAATTCACTTTTTATGAGGATATCTGAAAAGACCTTCCATTCCTCACTGCTTTTCTCATAAATCAGATGTCTGTGAATATGTAAGTTTGTTCCTGGACTCTCTGTCCAGTTCCATTCATATACTTGCCTCTTCTGGGTCAGTGCCATGATCTCTTAAACACTACAGGTTTATAATAAGGCCTAGTACATAGGCATGTATCAAGATTATATTGTCTATTGCAGCTCTCTACATATTTTACAATCATTTTATTGTTTCAATAACAGCATAACAATTAAAAACAATTTTATGGGATTTTGATTGGGATTGCTTTGAATCTATAGACTAATTTGTGGAGAATTGATATGTTTACACTATGACGTTTCTCAGTCCATGATCATGAGGATATCCTTCTACTTATTTAGGTCTAATTTATCTTGATAATATTTTATAGTTTGTATGTGTTTGTGTATGTGTGTAAAGGTCTTATACATATTTCAATGTACAAGGTTTATTCCTAGGCATATGATTTTAAATTTTTTTTTTTTTTTTTTTTTTTTGTGGTACGCGGGCCTCTCTCTGTGGTGGCCTCTCCCGTTGCGGAGCACAGGCTCCGAACACACAGGCTCAGCGGCCATGGCTCACGGGCCCAGCCGCTCTGTGGCATGTGGGATCTTCCCGGACTGGGGCATGAACCTGCGTCCCCTGCATCGACAGGCAGACTCTCAACCACTGCGCCACCAGGGAAGCCCCATGAGAACTCTTTAAATTATAGGTTTAATTTCTTTAAGGTATAGAACTATCTTAACTGACTGGTTTTTGTTATGTCTGTTTTGGTAAGGTTTTTTTCCCCCAAGGATTTTTAAAACTTGGATTTAAATGTCAAATTTATTTGCATAAAATTATTCATAATATCCTCTTATCTATTTGGAGGGCACTGTATTCATGTCCCTCTTTTTATTTCTGATGTTGTAATTTGATAACATCTCTATTTTTCTCTTGAAAAAACTTACCCCTACCCTCATACCAGTATTTCTCATTTGGTAAGCCGTCTTTAAAAACAAAAACAAAAAACACAATTTTGGCATTGTTGATTATTTTAATGTATATTTTATTTTATGATTTTTAAATTTCCTTTTTTACTGTTTTCTTCAGTTTGTTGATTTTATTTGCTGTTCTTTGCTTTCTTGAGATGGATAATTTGATTAGTGATTTTTAGCTTTCTTCTAACATACACATTTAAGGATAAAAATGTTCCTCTAGGGGCTTCCCTGGTGGCGCAGTGGTTGAGAGTCCACCTGCCGATGCAGGGGACACGGGTTCGTGCCCCGGTCCAGGAAGATCCCACATGCCGCAGAGCGGCTAGGCCTGTGAGCCATGGCCACTGAGCCTGTGTGTCCAGAGCCTGTGCTCCACAACAGGAGAGACCACAACAGTGAGAGGCCCGCGTACCGCAAAAAAAAAAAAAAAAAAAAAAAATATATATATATATATATATATATATATATATATATATTCCTCTAAGCATGGCTTTAGGTGTATCCTACAAATTTTTAATTTCATATTTGCATAGTCATCAAGTTCAAGATCTGTTCTAATTTCCATTGTGATTTTCTTTTTTGCCTTGGCGTTATTTGAAGTACATTGCTTAATTTCTAACAACTTTGGTGTTCTCAGTTATTTTTGTAAATAATTTCTAGGTAATTCCACTTTGGCCAGAGAATATGCTCTGCATTATTTCATTCTTTTCAAATTTGTTGAGACTTGCTTTATAGCCTGGTGTATGTTTGATTTGAATGAACATTTTGTGTTGTGCTGTGTCTGCAGTTTTTATGTGCACTGTTCTTCCAGTATTCTTGGGTATGCATGTGCGTGTATGATCAAGTTTCTTAATTGTACTGTTCAAATCTTTTATACAACTCCTGAATTTTTCTTTCACTTACTGAGAGGTATGTTTAGCTTCCTACTATGATTATGAAGTTGTCCTTTTTTCCCTTTTAGTTCTGTTGATTTTTGCTTCATGTGTATTTTAGAATACTTCATATACATAAATTTAGAATTTTTGCATCTTCCTGAACAACTGACTCCTTTATCATTATAAAACTTTTTCTCTTTACGCTTAGTAATGTTGCTTGCTTTTAAGTCTAATTTACTTGATACTTGTATATGTACACTTTTTCTTATGGTTAGTACTTATATTATATTCTTCTCCCATCCCTTTACTTTCAAATTGTCTGAATTTTTATATTTAATTTCTTAGTTTCTTGTAGGAAGCATAGCATATTTTTAAGCCACTGTGAAATATTTCCTTTAATTGAGGTATATAGGCTGTTTAACATTTAAAATAGTGACCTCTTAATTTATATTTAATATAAGTTCCTTCTGATCCATCCTCTCTTTTCCTAATCATCTCTTCTGTTGTGTCTACTAGTCTGTTAAATACCTGAATTGAATCCTTAGTGTGAGCTATTGTATATTTTACCCTTGAATTTCATTTGATTCTGTTTTATAGTTTTCAATTCTTTGCTAAAGTTTGGGTTTGTCCTGTAACATCTTTAAATTTATATGGTTGATATGTTCACGACCCTGGCTAATAACTCAATATCTCACTCTCCAGTAGCTCTGTATTTTTTTAATTGATATTTTCTGGATTTGGGGGCATTTTTTTTTTTTTTTTTTTTTTTTTTTTTTTTTTTGCTGTACGCGGGCCTCTCACTGCTGCGGCCTCTCCCGTTGCGGAGCACAGGCTCCGGACACACAGGCTCCGCGGCCATGGCTCGCGGGCCCAGCCGCTCCGCGGCATGTGGGATCCTCCGGGATCGGGGCACGAACCCGCGTCCCCTGCATCGGCAGGCGGACTCCCAACCACTGCGCCACCAGGGAGGCCCCTGGGGGCATTTAATCTTGTCTCTTTGTATGCCACATGATATTTCTTAGAATACCTTATACTATGCAAAATTATGGAGGTCATTTGAAATTGTGAATAGTGTTATTTCCCTCCAGAGAGGATGTATTTTGTTTCTGGGAGGCAGTTAGAATAGGGAGAATTACCTTAATCCAGTTAATGATGGAGCAGATGGAAAGATGGGTTATAAACTTGGTGAGGCAAGCTCTATTTCCAGTCACCCCTCCACCTGAGATACACTTCTCAGGTGGAGTGTATCTTCCAGAGTCCCAGCTGGAAGTCCGGGATGTCTATTTGGACCCCTTCTTTTTGGCATACTTCAAATTAATTTTGGCCTTCAAGACCTATAAGACTATTTAAAGTTTAGTTCAGCTTCTCAGCCTCTAAATTGCAGCTTGAGAACTGAAAATTGCCTCAAGGGAAAAAGTGGCACTGGACATTAGGGATGTGTCTCTGTACTTCCATCTTCTGTACTTCCTTTCTCTCCAGGATTTTATGCTCTCCTGTCCTCACTGCCTTAGTAGCTCTCTGAGGGCTTCAGATAAAATTTTCTATACCTATTTTTCTCACCACTCCTAGTTTTTCTCAGTAGGAGTGTTGTTCTACAACCAGCTCATCTATCTCACTCATCCGATTATTTGATTCATACTTCATCTATCTTGACTTTGAGGCTAGATGATGAAGCTCAACAATAAGGACCATGAGAAAAGAAATCCAGCTCTACCACTTTCTCTCCTCATAATAAGACTATGATTAGTCTTTCTAATTATAAAACTCAGCCTCTTTCTACTCAGGCCCCTATTTCATATCTCATTCTTGGCTAATTATTTTTTAAAAATCCTGATAACAAAGTATTAATTCTTAAGGTGAAAGTCTTCCTAAGGAATATCCACATTTTATTAATAGAGCAGATCTGAAGGCTAGCAGGCTTTGGCAGAAGTATCTATGGTGGACAAATAGAAGAGGCAAGATTGCTGATGTTTGCATGGCTGTCAGTAATACTGTGGGGACATCCATCCACACCACAGCCAACTTTGCCTTCAGATCCCCCATCTCCATCTGAAACTCTTCTTTTTTTTCAATGCATTTATAGCAAGTTGCTTCCTCATATGAAAAGGAGCTTACCCTCCTGAACCTCTGCAATAAGCTGAAGAATTTAACCATCCAACTCAACGCTGCCCACCAGCTGGCCAAATTCAAGGCCTTTTTAGAAAGAGTTAACCTGTTTTATCTACTAATGGGCAAGAGGCAAAAGAGATAAATTTCTTCTATTTCATGCTATAAAGCAAGTACCAGAAATTCCATGAAGATGAGGGATTTTTAAACAATGTAAAATTAAGTCATTCGTTAGCTGTCTGACCTGGAGAAATTCATTTAACTTCTCTCAGCCTTGATTTCTTCACCAACAAAATGGGGCTGGTAATAATATTCATTTCATAAAATTGTTGTTAGGATTATAGGAAATAATGCATGTGATGATTGATTAATTGAGGGATCTTTCACATTCCACAAAGGGTTTGAAATAAATGTTTAAAAATTAAGGGGTATGAAGAAAAGCACTGCTGAAAAATTTTGCTATTGCTTTTTAGTAGTAGATCATAGTCCCCTTTGGCCTCAAATCAAAATCTCATGCCCTAACTTGACTAGAATGGTTGCTTCCATTGCTCCCGTGTTTGCTTTTCTTAGATAGTGGACTTTAGTCAACTGAGGAGGTATTGTAGGAAACCATCTACTGGAACTCACTTTCCCAGATGCAGAATATGAGGCCTCAAGCGGTGAAGGGATGTGTCTAAGACCACTAGACCTGGGGGTCTCCTGACTGCTAGGCTGGGAGGGAGGATGGTGCAGCCTATGCTCTGATTCCAAAGAAGGAGGGATTATTTGCTTCTCCAAACACTTGGTCTCACATCTTTTGGATGAGTGTGAGGACAGGTATGTAGTTTCAGTAACCAAATGGGTTCCTTTGTGATCCCCGGTCCTCGCCCACCTTCTATATGGAATTGTCTTCTGGTCTTCAGTGACTCCTTTCTCTATCACATCACTTTCTGCCATCACAGCTTTAATTTCTGTTTCCTTAGACATTACCAGTGACCCTGGGTGGCCAAGGACTTTCTGATGAAAATGATTTTTGACATTGAAAATCCAAATCATATTTGAGAATGTGGTCTGGTGACACCTTGAATAACAGGCATACTGTACTCTTCCCAGTCTCTGTTTACTTATATCACTGACCTGCAAAACAGTTTAAAACCGGGTAGGACTGAAAGTGTAGCCATAACTGCCATTCACCAAGTGTATTTTGTTTACAAAGTGTCTTCACTTTCATTTCTTATCATCTAATTTTCATACTAATCCTTTGAAGTGGACACCATCATCTCTCGTTTTTTTTTTTTTTGTTTGTTTGTTTTTTTTTTTTTTTTTTTTTTTTTTGCGGTATGCGGGCCTCTCACTGCTGTGGCCTCCCCCGTTGCGGAGCACAGGCTCCGGACGCGCAGGCTCCGGACGCGCAGGCTCAGCGGCCATGGCTCACGGGCCCAGCCGCTCCGCGGCATATGGGATCCTCCCAGACCGGGGCACGAACCCGTATCCCCTGCATCGGCAGGCGGACTCTCAACCACTTGCGCCACCAGGGAGGCCCCCATCTCTCGTTTTAAAGAAGGGCAATTGAGGCTCAGAAGGCAAAGAATTTGCTCAAGATCATGAAGCCAATAAATGATTGTGGCCAGATTTTCCACCCAGTTTGAAATCAGGCAATACCATAGTCCTTTAACATAGTCCTTACCGTCACTCTCAAGTGCTTTTTTTTAATATATAAAATGAGATTATACCTCACCTAAGGAACTATGTCAAGTATGATGTGCGGTTGAGTCAGGAGTGGCTTTTTTTTTCTTTTTTTCTTTTTTTAAGAGTAGATTTTTAAATCTACTAAACCTTAGCTCAGCTCTCTTTCTACTGACCATACAATTTTATCTCAATTAGTATCTCAACTTTTGGAAATGGGTACTTGGTGAACCTCCCTATTTCAGAAAGCCTTTTGAGATGCTAGAGGTGGAGATGCAGTGCATGAAACATTCTAATTCAAAATAGCCAATCAAAAATTCTGATGTCTAAAAGAGTTATCATTTCTACTGTACATGGATCACCATCAAATTTACTTAATGTCAACATCATATTATGCACAATTTAATTTCTAATTCAGAAAAAAAAAAGTCTGGGTCTCTTGGTGTCTTTGTTATCGATGGCACCATTAGTTTTGAGCCATTAGTATCAGAAATAAAGAAGTTTGAGTTGCCAGAGTATTAAATAAGAGAGAACTGGGACGACCTCAGTTTCTTGTTCTGTTCAGTGCTTCTTGTGGCTGAGCCAAAGCACTCATATTACAAGACAAAGGCAGTTTCTGGAGCTTAGACGGCTCTTTCTTCTCCTTTATTGAATTAGTTGTTTGTTGAGGGAGAGAAAATCTAGAAGCCAGCCTATGTTGGATTGTGGTGATGCTTTAAACGGCTCCTTTACTCCTCCTTAAAAGCTCATAAACCTTTACACAAGTAGAACATGCGTCTAGGGCTTAAGCTCAGATGCTGGCCCAGGCGCATCCATGGAGGGCTGACTTGATTTTGATTTCATGACTCATCTAGACCCATCCACCCTGGTTTTCCTCCCAGGTCCCTGTGAATTGTGGCAAGAGTGGAAAGCCCAAGGACTTGGCCCGGATCCCTCTCCCTGAGCTCCTTTCTTGCAAAATTGCCACTCAAGCTCCTCATTTTGACTCCTCAATATCAGATACACCTGGGATGAGTGGGGATCATATACGGGCTGAGGATACAGGGAAGAGAATGACTGCCTAGCTGTGTATCCTAGCAATACACGAAACTTCTAGCACGTGTCTGATGGTGAACGCTTCAATAACCTGGTGTGTCTGAACAAAGAAACCACATGCAGGAACACTAAATCTTAGCAAGATAAGGCTCTGTCAGAGAGGCCAAGAAGGAAACGGGCAAGGATCTGAGAAGGGGTTAATTGAGGGTGAGGGGAAGTTTTACTCTGTTACCAAATTGACCCATTTGTATCCCCTTACCTTTCTCCCTTGCATCACTCTCATTTCACTTGCTGGGAAATGGACTGAAACTTGGTGTCAGTTGGGGGAATAACCGTGCCAATCACACACACACACACACACGTGCACACACACACACAGCACAGGTATTCCAGCTCCCTTCCCTGAGATATGAGGAATCTACTAACCAGTTCTTTCATTGTTCACCACAACACAAATGTAAAAATATGGAGAGTTAAAAAAAAGTTACAGCCTCCAAGCCGAAGCTGCATTATTTTTTCACCAAACAATGATGTCATGGACTTACCTCACCTTTAGTGCAGCCAAGCGAATAATGCGTACTGAGCTTTCTATCATGTACCATTATAATTAGCTCTGTCAGGTCTTAGCCCTGCAACCCTCATGCAGATAATATGATAATATGTCTTCATAACCAAGTGACCTTACATGCACAATATTTCTCCCCTTATGAAGATTGCATGTCAATAAAGTAATTGAGTCTCAGAGGCTGCAGCGAGGGAAGATTTAGATGATTGGACATGCAGAGCAGTGATGTATGACCATTATTATTCCTCTTGTCAGGGAGGCGCGTACAAGTGAGGATGGCCAGAATATGACAGGGATGACGGGTTGCGTTTCATTAAAAAAATATTGCTGTTAATCACCACTCTATTCTTTTCAAAGTCACTGAGGAAAGAAGCTCTTTTTTCAATTTAGCTTGCGACGAACATCCCAAATGGGAGCGCATCATAAGGTTTCCAGCCTCAGCCCCTCTCATGGCATCTTTCTTCCCTTGCAAAGAAGAAAGGCATCTTTCTTCCCTTAATTAAAATTAAGATTTTAATGACAAGATCAGCAATGGGGATGTGGGTAGGGGCCACCCGACTTCCCTGCGTTAGGGCTTCTTGGATTTCCACGTGCAGGAGGATGCCTGCTGAGATGGAAAGTCACTTCCCCTGCTCTCCTTGAGAGAAGTGTGCTCCCAAGCTCTGTAAACAGAAAGCAAATGTGAGAGAACCAAATCTGAGACACATATTTTTCCTTGAATTAATTTGTTTGGACAGTTTTAACACTTGGAACATTTATATTTCCATACTTTATAAAAGCAAACATGCTGTTTCTCTAGCTGTAGATTTATCTTATGATATCATAACAGCTGGAACGTTGTAGCCTGGTAGGATTTTGTTTCATATTTAGACAGCTTGAGAAATATGTCGGAAACGAGGTATATTTCTCCCTATCTCTCCGTGTTTCCTCATCTCTCCTCGTATTAGGCTACCCTAGGAGTGTTGGCAGTGTCACCTGTAGGGTATGGAGGTGCCAGGATTTCTATTAAGCTGGCCTTGTTATTGCTGCTCCCTTGCAAACACCCTTCCTATAAATGCTGAGAACACTCTAAAGCTCCTTCCAGGGGTGCTGGAGAGTCTTTCCAAGGGGAAAGAAAAGCTAATAGCAGAAGCATCTTTTGTTGGCAAAAGGGGCTTCTGAAGTCTTTAAATCTTCGTTCATCAGTAATTGACTAAGATCTAGCAGCCCTGAAGGAAAAGAAGCTGATTGTATCACTTTTTAGTCATAGTATTAGCCTTATGATTTATGGCGCATAATTAGCCACTGCATCCTCTCATTATGAGTGCTGAGTGATTTCTCCAGGCCAGCAGGAGAAGGTGGTGTGGAATCGAGAGCTGGGTTTGCATGTCTCATGGAGCCCTACCATTTCCTCCTACAAGCCCCAGGGAATGTTTTTGGAGAAGGGGATTTTATTTTTCTTTGGTTTCACTCTACCCTGTAAAAGAAAAGACCAAACATAAATAAATAACTCGAAGGAACTTGAATTTTCAGAGGAAGTGTTAACCCGTGGGTGACCCAGGAGTAGAGGTATCGCGTAGAGTTTCAGACGTGGTCATTAAGTGATTTCAACCGTCTCATCATCCCACAACCCCTCACCCTCCCTGCAAATCCAAGGCCAAAACTTTCTGACATTTTTTTCCGGACTAGAGATGTTATCCATTTCCCCATTTGGACAGGCTTTCCCTGATGAATTCAAAACCACCTAATAGATTTCAGGAGCACTAGGAAAACTGATGATTTCAGGAGTTCATAATCCCTATTCAGATGCTGACAGTGAAATTTTACAAGTGAGCTTCATCTCTTTAGTTCAAGCTTTGGTTGCTGGTAAGAAATGCAGCTCGCTCTGGGAGAACAGATTAACCTGTTATTAGTTATTTTTATCTGAGTGAGAAGAAAGAATCTAAATATTTTCTGAATCATGTAAGAAGAGAATAAGCAAGATAATAACCAGGTATCTTGGGGTGTCAGTTTACTGGCTGAGGTGGGATGATTCAGAAAGAGGCATAGATGCAAAAAGGACCTACAACGAGGAGCTTTATGCCATTGAAAAATAACCTTGCCAACTTCACAGTTTGCTTCAGCCCTACTGTAGCCCAGCTTTCTTCCTCACCCCCATCAGTCTTCTTTCCTGGAGGGCAATCCTGTCAAAAGCAGACTTCAGAATCAGACTGCATGAGTTCAAATGCCAGCTCTTCCACTTACCAACTCTGGGACTTGAGGAAGCTACTTAACTTTCTGGGTCTGGGTTTTCTCATTTTTTAAAGGCAAAATAATAGTACCTTTCTCTACGGATGTAATAAATGTAACAGTCTTAGAATAGCACATAACAAAGTACTATAAATGTTATCTACACTATTATCATCCTGGCAATACCTGCCGTGTATTTGTGGTTGGTGGTGGTGGTCATGATGATGATAAAGAGATAACAGATCCTAAATATATCAAATATATTGGGAAATATTTCCAGTATATAATTTACTTTTGTAAAATTTGAGTCTAGGCCGATTGTTTTTGAACTATTTTAAGTCTAATATGTATAAAAATCTGAGCTTTCCAAATTGCAGTGTGAGTAGGTCAGGGCCCTGGTCACATCATCCACGGATCTCTAGGGCCATTGAGCTATTGAGCTATCGAGGCCACTGAACTTCATGGCCATTGATGACAAAAAGAAAACATAACATGGGAGAGAGAAGATAATTCTAACCGTGCACAAATCCCCATCCTCTCCCTCCAAGTTTCCTGACTCCTATGCCTTACCCAAAACAACCTTTGGGTTAGAAGGGAACTTAGAAATTTTCTGCCCCAAGGTTTCCACACTGAGCTCTATGGAGCTCTCTTGTTCTGAAACATGTTATCAGCAGTGTAAGGGGAACACGTCAGTGACCCAGTGGGGCTGAGCTATGGCTTCCACCGTCTCAAATGAAAATATGATTTAACTAAAAAAAATTATTGCTAACGTAACAACAAAAGGTTTTAAGATCAGTGGCCTAGTCAGTATTGTTTGTTTATAGATGAGACCCAGGTCAGGCTTGTTACATGGCCCCTGCTAGTTACTGACAGATCCTATCTTTAGAATCCTGTGCCTCTGTAGGTGCTTCCAGGGATTGAAGGCTTTCACCTTGGCCTTCACTTCTCCTCCACACCCTGGATGGTCTCTTAAATGATTGTAACACTAACACATGGTTGCTATGGCAGTTCAGCATCCATGTCCACCAACCCAGTGACAGCTCTGAGTGTAGTCCCAGAGGTCCAGGAAGTGGGAATAAAAAGATGAATGAGGTGCCAGGGGAATAGAAGTGAGAGGTAAGGGGAAGAAGTTGAGCCACATTAAACTCCAAAGTGCAGGTGAACAACTCACTGTCATTTTGCATGGGGAGGGCCTTGACCACCGGAGGAAGATTGATATCTCTCAGCTCAAAGGAGCTCTGACGTGAGTGATCTGACCTTTCTATCAGTAGGACCCGGGCTCCTGCTAACAGACATCCGAGCTGATGGGCACTCCTGCCTGGAGCTGCCAGCACAGCAGCTTGGATCCCCTGGTCTTTATTTCCATCTTCTCTCCCTGTTTTCTGTCACTGTGTCATGTCAAATCATTGTCAGGTGGCAGACTGCATGCCCCCCAAGTACAAAGGTATTGGGTTTCAGGACACAGGCTGAAATGAATATAATAATAGGAGCCAGAGCTCGGCACAGACCACTTATCAGGCAAGGAAACAGCTAATAAGTGTTGTTAGTAGTTTCCATGGGGGAGGCCCTGGAGTACATTTCCTGGGCAGGCAGGTGTAGCACAGCCTGTCCTGGGGTCCAGTTACAGACAGGCTTGTGCGATTCATATTGATGCCTGTCACTTCATGGCTGCCAAGCTGTTGATTCTGTGAAAGACCAAAGGCTCTGGTTATCTGGTAATCAACACTGCTCTCCAAGAAATTAGAGAGACAAAAATAGCCTTTCCTGAGGAGTGACCGAGGCCATGGATCAGGTTGCTGGTTTGTGTTTTCCTTTGGCCCCAACCCTTAGATTACTCCAGCCTGTCCTTCCCCTGTATCCCCAGGTAGCCATTGTCATTTGTCACAGCATCAGATTCTCACCCACAGGTCCACACTCCCTGTCCTGTGATAAACACAGATGTAACTAGGATGCCTTGTGTTACAGCATAGGAAATAAGAATGCTTTTGCATATCCAGGCAGAAATTCAATCCGTTACTTCTGACAAGTTCTCAAATCTAAGTGTGTGGTTGATGCTTACGCTTATTATTAATCCCACTCCACCTCATCTGTGCTGAAGACTTAAGTCTCTTAAAAAACGTAAAAATTAAAATCCTAAAGGATTAGTAACAGAAGAATAAAAAACAATTTATTTCCTTGCATAATTCATTTTCTTGGTAGCTGTTGCCTTCTCAGCTCCTTTTCTTTTTCTCCTTCCAGAACTTTAATCTTATTTCTCCAAACCATCAATGCCTTGATCATAGAGAACTCTGAACAGACAGCCTCCTGCCCACTGAAAAAGACACCACTTTTGGTTCTTAGGCTTTGTTACAGTTTTAATCTCTCTCTGTCTCTCTCTGTCTCTCACTTCTCTCTCTGTCTCCCTCTCTCCCCTTTCTTCACTCCATTCTCTTCTCCTGTATTTCTCTCACTACCACCCCCCCCCAAAAAAAAACACTGGAAAAAGAAGAAGCATGTTTACTTTTTCTATTTGCACAGAATATTTCACAAAGTGCATATCACCGCTTTAACTCATCAACCCAACCATTCATCCATCCGTCCATCCATCTACCCATCCACCCAATAAACTCTATTGAGCATTCACCATCAGTCAGCCTCTGGTTAGATGTTCAGGAAACAACAGTGAATAAGATGAGATCTACTTCCGCAAAGAGCTCACCATCTAGTAGAAGAAAGAGACAACCAGTACTGGGTCCTAAGTGATATGTGATACGTGTTACGGATGTATGTATTGTGTACCTGTGTGTATGGACATACATAAGCACACACACGCACGCACACCCTCTCACACACACACACAGAAGGAAGTGCAGCTGCCACCCAACCTTAAGTGTCTGCTTGGCTTTTGGGTTTTTCATTCATTCATGGATTAATCCAGCAGGTCTTTGTTGCATAATAATAGCAAGGTACTATGTTAGCTCTTGGGGTTATAAAGATAAATAAGACATAGACCCTTCTTGTTCTTAAGCTTCTTATGAAAAGCAGCCTGGAATGGGCCCACTCTGATATTTCTGCCCATGGACTGGATCACTCTCTTATAGTCTGTTTAATTTTATAGATAAATTAAGAATCTACGCTACACATTTGTTCCCAGTTCTCAAGGAAAGGTAGATATCATCAAATATCTACTTGCAGAGGAATGTAGAGATTATCTGGCCCAAGTCCTTGTTTTTGCAAATGAGACCACTGAAGCTCTGGTGGAGGGGAAGTGGCTTCTCCAGGTCACATGAGGAGTCATTGGCAGCACTGTAACTTGGCCCTTGGTCAGGCTAACAGATTTCTTTCCACGTGTGGTGTCCCAGTCCCCCTCAGCGTCCTCACCATAAGTCCCTTTTTCATGAGGTCCTAAAGCTACGTGAATTCACTCAGGCCACTAGAGGATGACTCAGTGAGCTGAGGATATTGTGTGACACTTCTCAGAGCAAGAGGGAGAGGGTACCGCAGGGAAGGGGCTGAAAAGGCAACCCCAAATTCTGGGTCAGGAGCAGTTACACAGGTCAGGCACTTGACCTTCCTGCTCTTCAGAAAGGCTCAAACAAACAGAGAGGAGATTTAATGCCCTGGTCGGCTGCTGATTACGTTTTCAATGTCACACTTCCTTCTGTTGGAAGGCTTTGTACTGTCACCCCCACTCATCTTGTCTTTGTTAAACTGACTTCAGCTGTCATCAGAGCACTGTCCCAAGAGGAGTTAATCCTGGCTCATCAGTTCATTAGGGCCACACCAGTTCTCAAAAGCTGTTACCCAGAAGCAAAATTCAACAATGACAATTCCTCTCTTAGGTCCTCTAACACTTTTCTTTCTGGCAAAGGCAGAGGGTATAAAAAAGACTAAACAGATGATGAGAAGAAAGATTATATTGCAGATGGCTTGTTAGGCCTTGGGAGAAACTGGGTGGACTAAGCAAAGGCTTTGACTACTGGGATATTAGTTATCTCTCCAATTTTTACTTTCGTTCCATCTGTTGCCTCAGAAATAAGAGAAAGTGCTAGGCTTTAGTTACACTGAAACATCAGATGGGTTCTGTATGCTGAAAGGAGCCTCAGCTGTGTTGAATCCCTATCTCTGTGGTTTCATACCACCAAATAGTGTCTCTAACGTTCTCATTTAGAATCAAGTGAGCTGAGCACTGCGGTGACAGAATTGGTGAAATGGGCTCTCAGGAACACATAGGAGAACATTCATTAACACTTTGTGAAAGTGAAAAATAAGCTTGCGAAGGAAAGGCTCCCTGTTGTTGGGCTGAGAATGGTGACAAGAGAATCAAGCCAGGTTTGCGGTCCCTCCAATGACCCAGGTCACTCGGGGTTTTGGCAAAATATGAGACATGCTGACTGAAAGGCTGACCCTTCACTCTGCTGCCTTCACCTTCTCTGCGTGTTTCAGAGTGGACCCTTGGGCACTGAGGTGGGATAAGCAGTGTGCTTCCACATTTGCTTCTTGCGACACAAGCTGCTGAGTGGCAGAGACAAGACGCTGGCTCTGGAGCAGGCACCTCGGGGCCCAGTGCAAGAGCATCTGTGTTCAGGGAAGGGAAATCCAGCCTCTGTGCTCTTTGCATCCAGACAGACACTTACAGTTTCCAGGAATAAACAGGGACATTTCTAAGTCTGTCTTGGATCTTCACTCACTTTATCTTTGGCCATGGAAAGTTGACAAATACTCAGTATGGTTGAGTGACCTTCTGTAGGTCAGAGCAGGCTCCATTCTGATTGAGTTTAGAAATCTCATAAATCTGGCCAAACCTTCGATTTGTCAGGGGGACAGTGTTTCGTGAGGGGAGCCTCCAGCCAGAACCAGAGCCCGTGTGGACCCATGTTCTTTTTCTCTCCATATCTGCTCTCTGAGCTGCCGATTCTTCCTGCTCCTCCAAGTGATGTCCCCTGGTTTATAAGTACATTTTCTCCTCTTTGTGGACAGAGCTTTTGGGTTAAGCCCCATAGGATCGCCATGACACAGACCCAGTGGTGTTTTGTTTTTTGTTTTTTGTTTTTTTTTGCGGTACGCGGGCCTCTCACTGTTGTGGCCTCTCCTGCTGCGGAGCACAGGCTCCGGGCATGCAGGCTCAGCAGCCATGGCTCACGGGCCCAGCCGCTCCACGGCATGTGGGATCTTCCTGAACTGAGGCACGAACCCATGTCCCCTGCATTGGCAGGCGGACTCTCAACCACTGCGCCACCAGGGAAGCCCCCCAGTGGTGTTTTAATCCTAGTAGGGGGCTCACTGCCTTGAACTTTCACAAGCTAAATGAAAAAATATATATAAATCCATAAATAAGACGAGTGAGAAGAGCTGAAAGAGCAAGAAGGAATTTAAGTTTTAAAAGTTGAACTAAGGGACTGGCCCAGCCTCAGCTGGTCTCATTCTTCTGCTCTAACAGCTTAGCAGACCAGATAACAAAGGATCCTTTTGCAGCTGTTTTTCTTCAAGTTAGAGAATTTTAGAGCAACAAAGGAAATCGGAGATTATCTTTACAGATGAGGAAACTGAGGTCCAAAGAAATCAAGCGACTTTCCCAAGGTTAAAGAGATATTTATTGCCGGAGCCAAGATAAAAGTAAAGCTTCTCCTAGTACCTTAGTTGTTGTTGTTGCTGTTTTTTCTTGTAGCTCCCCACCCCACACCAAACCCACCCTGCAGGAAATGTTTATTGTGGACCTAGTGTGCTCAAAGTTCTGAGCAGGTTTCTTTGGGTCCGAGGGTCTAAGTAAATCATGATTCATGAACTCAAGTGATGTGTACCCAGTGAGGAAAACAGACATGGCAATAGGTAACTGTAAAATAAGACAGAAAGATGAGGAGATGACTCACAGAATTTGGTGACATGAGCACCAGGCCTCAAGGTCTAAGAGAAAATGTGAGAGCAAAGGTAGCAGGGTAAGCCTTTGGAAAAGGAGCCACAGAAGAAGCAGACTGGGTGCATTGGCCTCTTCTTTTTGCCTTCTTTATGATGCTTGTTTGATTGAATTTCTATCAGGCACGACCTCTGGGTTGAGTCCCACTTCTACCACCAACATAAGGAAAGATGATAATCACTGATGCTTACTCTGGGCCAATCCTCCACTAAGTATTTACCTGTGTACTTTCTTTGGTCCTCACAGCAACTCTGAGGTGGGCTCTGTCACTCATCAGAGGAGGAAACTGAGGATCAGGAAAGTGATTTGTCCAAAGGCACCCAAGTTGTCAGGGGCAGGGATCTGTTCCTAATGGGGCTTCACTTTTCCTTAGTGCAAAACCGTGATGTCCTTGTGATCACATGTTTCCAAAGATCTGACTGAAATGCAAAATTACAGTGGAGCAGGTCTGGGCACCATTTGGCCACTCTGTGCTCTCCATGTTTAGATCTAAAGACTTCCTCACTTGAACAGGAGTCGAGTTGCAGTGGGGCAGGGCCAGGCCAGGGTTTTCAAAGCAGTGCCATGCCGAATGGGGTTCCAGAAGGCTTAGAAGACCCTTGTCAGGGGTTCTTTGTGCCTTTTATGGTTGGTTGAGCTTTATGACCCCAAAGATTCCATTATTTGTTTTATTTATTGCAGACCTGAAACACCAGGCTTTGCTTTTTCTTCAAACTTACAATGCGTATTGCATGACAGAATTATTTTTCATTTTTCTTTTTCTTTCAGAGCCTTGGAATCCTGTTAGGAAATTTCTAGTACAAGCATTTGGGGGAGATACCACTACTCAGGTTGGGCATCTGGGAGAGATAGACAAGCTCTTATTACAGCATGGAGGATGGGGCCAAGTATCATTTCAGGTTGTGGCAGAAAGAGATTAGCTCCAATTTATCGCCGCTCACATTTTCCTCTTTTCCCCCAGTTTTCTGAGTGTCATGGAAATGATATTTGTGAATCCCAGGGGCCTCTCACAGGGTGTCAGTTTAGAGATCTTCCCAGATACATCTAAATGGGGACATAAAATGTAATGGGAAGAAATTGAAAAAATATCTGTTTCTTGATTCTTTATTACTGTGGAGTTAAGAAAGCTGTTTCTCATGCTGTTTCATAAATTTGAATCCAAATGCGTATGTTAATTTGTATTCAGATGGTTTGGCAATGATTCAAACATGGAGGTTTTTTTTTTTATAAATTCATCAATTTTCTGGCAATTTACAGATATGTATTTAGATAGTGTATATGTGCACACTGGCCGTATGCACATATATATACTATGTTGTCAGAATGGAGCCTAACTGAACTATGATGGAAAGTTAATATAAGTGCATTAAAATAAATAAATACAAAATGAATTATTTGTATTTGAACTCAGTATTTGATTTTAAAAATATAAACATGAGTGAAATTCATTTTCGGCTGCTTACTCCATTAATATTTTGCCTAAATTAAATTTGAGTATGGCAAAAACAAACATACAAATTTTTCTCTCAGTCTGGAACTATCTCTGTGACTCAAAAGCACACAGGTAGATTTCAGACTCTAAAAGGAATTACTGCAAACCCCAAAGTGAATGATTTTAATTTCATGGAAAATTTTGTGAGACAGGAATATTCAAAGAGATCTATATGTGACATTCAAATGTGTGACATTACCTTGTTTGCTAATATTGCTAGTAATTTTACTAATTAGGGCCAATTACATAATTTTTGCCTGGGCTGTGGTTGACTGGGTTTGGGGTGCATCACTGTTCACACATAATCTGTTGTTCTGACTCAAAAACAGTGTTCTCCCCTTGCTTAGTTCTTAGCAGAGAGACGGTCCAGCTGGAAAATATGGCCTAAGCCAATAAGAAGCAAAGATCTTGTTTCTAAAGTTTGTAAGGGATGCAGTGAGCTCCCTAATTTCATTCAAGTGGGTGTAAACCAGAGGACTAACCCCTGAGCAACTTCAGGATAAGACTTCTTGCCTGGAGGACAGGAGGGTTAGAAGTGCACCCGGATCCTCAGTGCTGAATGCAGGCTTTCAGTGTCCTGCTTACTCAGCACACCTGAGAGGTGCCTGCCCAGATGACCAGAGTGCAGTGGCTTGATGCAGGGTGTGGAAGGAGGGGTGTCTTTTGGGGCTCTCTCCAAATACCGTGTAATCTAAAAATCAGAGGCATAAGATCAGTTAGTGTCATGTCTTCTGAACGAACTCTAACCAAAAGGCAGGTTCTTTAGGGCAGAGGTCCTCAAAATATAAGGTGCAGAAGAACCCCTTGGGGAGGTCTTTAAAAATTTTGCCCACTGCCCATGAGAATTTCTGACCCCCAAGGAGTAAAGCATATGAATACTCCTCAATACTGGGAGCTTCTCGTGAGCTGCAGTCCTCAAGCTCAAGTGACTGACTCTTAGATAATTAAATTAAAGATAGAACAGTGGTTAAAGAATCCAGTATACTTCATGAGCCAGTGATACCAAGGTTGTAGTAGGCAATGTTTGTGCATGCTGCAGAGGGAAAGAGAGCAGTATAGTTAGAACCTGGGAAGGTTTCTTGGAAGAGTTAGAACTTGGGCAAAGCTCATTGCACTGTAAGAGTTAGATGACGTCAGCTAATATGGAATGGGATGAATCTTATCATTTGCAGACAAACTGACTAAACAATACTTATCCCTTCAAATAGCTGAATAAGTCATCTTCTGTATTCCTGGTTCAGAAAGAGTAACAAATCAAGGGTGTTACTTTCACCCGAAAATGGCCTTGATTTCCCTACTACCCCTTCTAGACACGAAGTAAGGTCGGCTCTCTTGTAGTTTTGCTGAGTTCAGTAGAACTGTCTTTAACTGGCTTTATGACTGATCTTGGACAAGGCAATTAACTTCACTTAGTCTTATTTCCCTCATTTATACAATGGGAGGGTAGCGGTGGATGATTTCAGATCCCTTTTAGCTCTAACATTCCATCTGACCCAGTTAAATGCTTCTCATTATTACATGACTGGAAATAGGCCAGATCAAATGATGTCCCTTCAAGCATAACTGTCAAATACAGCTGTATGCTGTAAAGATGGATACTATATTATTCAACTTATCATCATTAGTTCCCTAGTCTTAGAGTGGGAATGCACTGTAGTTCATATCTGCATAGTTAGTATTTGGAAGTCTCAAAGCCTGTGAGATTATTCACATATTTATTCCTGTGTACCGCATATGCTGTCCAACATCTCCCCTTCATCATGTGTCTATGACAATATATTGAACAGAAAATCTCCATCAGCTGACTCTGACAGAACTGTATTATTTACAGTGGTGTCAAAATGTGCTACTTATAATTGAGGGGGCTCATAATAAACCAACCTAAGAATCTTTTCTTCTCATGTTCCTTCCCACTGGTAAATCTTCCACTTGTGTTCCTTCCATCAACAGCATCTTCATTATTTACAGAGGAGGAACCATAGCCCAGATGGTGCATGTGTTATGTTTATAGGGTGACTCTTTCATCTTGGGAAGGTCTCTCTCTCTCTCTCTTTCTGTGACTTAGGATTTTGCTTATGACAGTTAAAGGTGAGGGATGTCAAGTCAAATGGAATCAGTTTCTAAACCACACAAAATACACTTCTCAATTTCTCCCAACTTTGGGACACAGTGTGGAATAAAAATTAATAGTTACATGGCCGATTTCATTTTTTATCCTCATTTATCCTCTTACTATCTGTGAGACCTTGAGAAAATTACTGAACTTCTGAGTGTGGGAGTTATGTCATCTGTAAAATGGGGATACCAATAATATCTAACTCATAGGAGTGTTGGGACTATCAATCAGGTAATGCATATATATATAAAGAGCTAAATCCAAATTGAAGGAAAAAACAACAACAAACATACTCAAGCCAAAACAACATAAAATCCTATCTTTCATGTATTAAGCATCCACCAATAGAGAGCTCCTGAAAATATTCCTCTGCCAGAATTTAATGGGGGGAGTTGCCAGCTCCTCTAGCTCATCCAGCAGGTCCCCCAATGGGGACCTGCACTGTATGCCTTCCACTCCTCTCCACAATTATGCACTTCTGATTTTTTTTAATTAATTAATTTATTTTTATTTTTGCCTGCACACAGGCTTTCTCTAGTTGTGCGGGCAGGAGCTACTCTTCGTTGCGGTGTGCAGGCTTCTCATTGCGGTGGCTTCTCTTGTTGCAGAGCACGGGCTCTAGGCGCACAGGCTTCAGTAGTTGTGGCACACGGGCTCATTAGTTGTGGTGTGCAGACTCAGTAGTTGTGGCGCACAGGCTTAGTTACTCCGCAGCATGTGGGGTCTTCCTGGACCAGGGCTCGAACCCATGTCCCCTGCATTGGCAGGTGGATTCTTAACCACTGCGCCACCAGGGAAGCCCTGTGCACTTCCTCTTGCTCCACTTCTAAAGATTCTTTAACTTTCACATACACGCGCCAGACCCGGTTCTTGCCTAACCTGAAGTTGGCTTTCTGTTTTTATTTTAAGGCCAAAATGTTCATATGTAATAAGTCTTATTCATTGATACTCCTATATGCTAAGCTGAAAAGCCAGAGGTGATGTTGCAGTCACGCTCCTTGGTACTTACCCAAAGGAGTTGAAAACATGTTCACACAAAAACCTGCACATAGATGCTTATGGCAGGTTTGTTCAATTGCCAAAACTTGAATGCAACCAAAATGTCCTTCAATAGGGGAATGGATATATAAACTTTAGTGCATCCAGACCATGGAATATTATTCAGTGCTAAAAGGAAGTGAACTATCAAGCCATGAGAAGACATGGAGGAAACTTAAATGAGTATTGCTAAGTGAAGGAAGCCAATATGAGAAGGCTGCATACTGTATGATTCCAACTATATGACATTCTGGAAAAGGCAAAACTATGGAGACAGTTAAAAAGATCTGTGGTTGCCAGGGGTTGGGCATCCAAAGGAAGAATAGGTAGGCAGAGCACAGAGGATGTTTAGGGAAGCGAAAATGCTCTATATGATACCATCATAATGGATACGTGTCATTATACCTTTGCCAAAACCCACAGAACGTAGAACACCAAGAGTGAACCCTGATGTAAACTGTGAACTTTGAGTGATTATGATGTGTTAATTCAGGTTCATCAGTTATAACAAATGCACCGCTCTGGTGGAAGCTGTTGTGGATGGGGGCGGCTGTGCACGTGTGAGGGCAGGGGGTTTAATGGAAATCTCCATACCTTCCCCTCAATTTTGCTGTGAACCTTAAACTGCTCTAGAAAAATTGTCTTAATTAAAAACAAACCAACAAACAGAGGTGAGGTTTGTGTGCACCATGCTTATTGAAGCAGTGTTTTCATTGTCATGGCAGCTACATCCATATCTGCCAGCTAGTCTATCTCTGCCTTGAACATCCAGAAACATTTTGGAGTGCAATTCTCAATTTTCAATGGCCAAAGTGTTCAGGAGAAGCACTGATTTAAACAAGTATTTCTCTTTCATTCAATGGCTTGGGTGAAGGTCCCCATATCCATGCATTTCCTAAAGATTAGTATAAGGCTCTTATCCCACAAGTATTTCTAGTTTGGCATACAGAGTTAATTTGTGATTGTTAGAGCTATACCTTGATCTTATGCAAGGAAAACATCATTATCTGTCAAAGCAAAGTAACCGAAGAAAAACTGCTTGAACCTGGGGCTCTCATGACTGAGAGCTACCAGGCATTTTACATCTTTTCTCACAACCTTGCTTCCCCGTTCAGAGGCTTATGTTCTTAATCTTAAAAATGTGATGGTAAACTAAATTATATCTAAGATCTCTTTTATCTTTACCATCAGCTGATTTCTCTTTTTAGGGGTTCTTAGAAATATTCCTAAATGTTTTTCTGCTGAGTTTCTGAGGCAAGCCTCATGTAATGAGTAAGCTCTGTGTTTGGTATTCTGTTGTCTGCTAAGGTAGAAGACTTTACTTTTGGAAGAAAGATGCAGTCATCTCTCCGTTATTGTGATTTTTCTGTCTTTCTTTGGATGAGTACAAGTGAAGATTTATCTCACTTAGGTCTCATAAAATTGTTTGAGTTTAGAGTTTGCAGAAACTAGAATGGTGAACTCATCTAACACCTTGGTATAACGGATGAGGAAACTGAGGCAAAAAGCATGGCCAAGGATTAGTTAGCTATGGAATCAATCAAAATCTTATGATTTTGGTGACTTCATCCCTAATCCACTGTTCTTTCAACAACACCATGCCACCTTCTACTTCCTAGAATCATGAAAGGTACAAGGCTCCTTGGACCTGACCTTAGTTCAGCCAAGACAAACAGTTGTGTACATTTCCAAATACTAAATCTGACAGGCACCCATCTGTTTGGTTTAAGGATCTTTCTGTTTTGCATTCTCTTACAAGTTCTCTTTTCAAAATGCTTACAGCTCAAGCTGGCTAATGTGCATCCTTCTGTTGATGGTCCATTGCCTGTCACCCCAACTCCTGTATCACTTCTTTGAGTGATGCTCAAAAATGTTCTGTATATGTAAAAAAAAAAAAAGAGAAAAAGAAAACAAACTTACAGTACCAAATGGGAAAGGGCAGGATAAATTGGGAGTTTGCAATTAACAGATATAAAATAAGCAACAAGGACCTACTGTATAGCACAGGGAACTATACTCAGAATCTTGTAATAACCTATAATGAAAAAGAATCTGAAAAAGAATAGATATACGTATACCTGAATCACTATGCTGTACACCTGAAATACTGTAAATCAACTATACTTCAATTTTTTTTAAAAAGTGTTTTGATGAGACCTTGATCCTTGTGTAGAATTTGCAGTTTTAGTTCAGTACTTTGCTGACTGGATTATAGTAGTTAGCTTTCCGGGATTCTGGGATGGCAGCTACACAGGGTCATGATATTTGTAATAGCTCGTATTATATTGAGAAAAACTAAGGGAACTTAACAGATGAGACCATCTTCAATATCACTTTGCTAGTTGTCAGTACAATATAGTGTAGTGCTTAAAGTGTTTTATCCACATTTATGTTTCAGCCACAGCTTTGCTTCTTCTAGATGTGGCAGGTGGAATTTTTCATGTACTTATCACTATCAAATATCTAGATTTTAACTTGCCATGGGTCATAAGGAGATATGTTGGCATTTTACAGCCTTCCATTGGATGCCAGAATATTTGAAATCTTTTTAAGCGGATAACTGATTGCTTCTGTGAGAGCTTGGAAATTAAAATTAACTAATTTATTCTTAGCCTTTGGGGTTTATATTGGTTTCTTCTCTTGGTTTTTATTTCATTAAATAGCTTTCTCATTCAATCATGGTTCCTAATACTCTGTAAAGCACAGGAAAATAAAAGACTGAGTTAAATGTGACTTTGGGGAAGGCAGCATAAATCCTGTTGCTGATTGAGAAAGCCCTTGCCTGTAATAGGCCTTGGTTGGATGATTTACATCACAGGGGAAGGAGAGATCCTGTTGAGGATGGGCTGATGGAAAATGTACATCTTCTACTTGGATGAAATAAAGCCCAAATGCAAGGCTGAGCGGATGAGTCCCTTTGTTGGCATCTGACGTGAGTACAGAACGGGTAGTTCCTTACTTCTCAGGCCTCTGGTTCCCTATTCCATGAACTCAAATCTTTTTTCAGTGTGTTCAGTGAGCAGAGTGTTTGCCTCTGCCTTTCCTCTGCGACAAAATGCCAGCTTTATAGAAAAGGGAGTCGAGGGGTGAGGTTTTTCTCTGGCAGAGATCACCTGCATCTAATCAGAACCCAACTGTAAGCTCCTTCTGTCTTAGAAGACAATTACTTTCATCTCTTTATTTCAAGGCCTTTCCCCAGCTCAGCCCAGCAAATGCATACAAAGTGCTTGCTCAGAACAGAGGTGAAAGAGGAGATGTTATTTGACAGAAATTGCAAATCCTATGGTAGAAGTGAGAAATGAGAGCTGGGCTTGGGCCCCGGATCTGAATTCAGTGTGGATGTGGAGAGGTGACAGTTCTCGAGGGCCAGGAGAATTTGAGACTAGACTCAAACCTCATTTTTTTAAGGGCAGCAAAAACCAGTTTTCTGAGTAGCTCACTCAGAGGCCTATAGCTCAGCATGTTTAGAAAGCCATTCTATGCCCTCTGGTACTCCTTAACCCTAAGAATCTGTATTCTGATGCTTGGGTGTGTTGACACATCTAGCCAAGCATGGGCTTAGGTTGCTCTCAACTCAGAGCTCCCCTCAGCACATGCTGAAAGAGAATGAGTCTGTTGGAGACTCAAGGTTTGGAATCCAAGATGGTGAATAATATTAACAAAAGACCAAACTCTACACGATGCAGAGGCCAAGAAGAAGGAGAAAAAATTACTGATCAATATGTATGTATGTATGTGTGTATGTATATATAATGTAAGTATATTAACATATATGCCATGTATAATATGCTGTGTGTGAATACATACACACATTCCCACTATGTATATAGTGTACCTACTAAGGTCAAAGCACTGTGGGAAATTCTTGGTGGAGTAAGACACAGGTCATCCTCTCAAGGAATCTGGGAGGGGTGTGATGATCTCAAGTCATTCACTATTCCAGAAGTTCTTACCTTTCTTCATGACTTGGTTTTTGAAATAAGATAATTTACTCCTGGATTTCGTGAGCAATAAAGACCAAAAAAAGCTGGTATCACGACAGTTGCTGTAGTCAGTTTTTCTCCTTTCTCCTGAAAGGTGGTGGTAATATTTCTAGTTGTACTGCCTGCTTTTAGAAAAGGTCTCTGCTGGTATCTAAGCAGCACAGTCCCTCTCTGCTTCAGGATCTTGGCAAGAGCAGGTTCTGATTCTGAAGCATTAACATTCTTCATGGCTCTGAGGCCCCTCAGAGGTCCACCTGCAGATGCAGGTCGTCACGGATGTTTATTTGTCTGTTACCCAAATTCAGGACACATGTAGAGCAGTAAATTCTTCGTTTGCCAGAGTTAATCACAGCTATGTTATAGCTTATATCATTCCAACTGCCCATTGGGAAAGCCTTGAAAATATAGATGGGATTTGTTCTCCAGGAAATAAGTTCAACAACCCAGGTGGGTGAGACTACACTGAGGGAGAAGTTTGAGTCAGGGTCCCTCCTTGGATAATATCTTATTCCAGTCCTGTCAAGGATCAAATTGAAGACTTGCTACATTCCCAAGGACAGACTAGTGACAACTGGAGCTGAGGGAGGCAGTGAAAAATGGTGTCTGCTTTTTCATTAAGTACTTTTTAAATAAAAAGTGTGGAGAAAAATGTAAGGAATGTTAACTCATGTTCTCACCACTGATTATGAAAAAGTGTTAACATTTTATCATATTTACTGCAGATCATTTTTATTATTAAGAAATAAAATATTTAGAAAAAAAAAGAAATCTCTCACATTCCTCTCCCTCATCCCATTCCCCTTACATTGCTCCCCTAAAGCAAATACTGTCATACTTTTCGTGTGCATTCAGTCCATTTTTATCCTTTTGCTGCATAGATACTTATATATCCACAGACAGTATGGGGCATTGTTTTAGTACCTTTAAAATGATATGAATGGTGGTATACTGTATCTTTTGACACCTTGTTTTTATTTGATCAGCATTGTGTTTTTTGAGATCTATCCAATTAATGTATACATAGAGTTCATTCATTTTAATTGCTGTACAGTATTCCATAATATCCACATAATGCAGTTTAGTCATTCCTGTACAGGTAGTCATTTCTAAATTTTTGCTATTGCGGCAAAGGTGCAATGCACATTCATCTATATTCTTCCTGTAGCACAGATTGTGAGGTTTTTTGTTTGTTTTTGTTTTCTAAGGCTATATACCTAAAAGTGGTCTTCTTAGATATATAATATTTTATATTTCCAAACGGCTTTCCAAAGTGGCTGCAATAATATCTGATCTAGAGGATTTTGAAAGTTCTTGTTATTCTTCTATCATTTCCAACGTGTAGTCTATCCAGACTTTTTTGGGGGGGACATTATGGGTATCTTCTATTATGTTCAATCTTATTCCTATTTATTTCTATGTTCTTAATTTCTTAATCATGTTAGAAGTTGGTATATTTCATTATTCTTTTGAAAAATGTCTTATTGATTTATATTTTTCTAGTTTATTAATTTTGGTTCTTTCTCGTTTCTTTCCTTTTCCGTTCTGTGGGTTTACTCAGTTCTTTTATCTTGCTGATTTATAGCTTAACTTATTTACTTTGATTCTTTTTAATTTAAAATAAATTCACTTATGTCTATATATTTCTCTCTAAGTACTGCTTTAACTGCATCCTAAAAGTTTTGTAGCAACTCTTTTACATTTGTAAATCTAAATATTTTGTAATTTTCATTACAGTTTTCTCTCTGACCCATAAATCATTTTTGAACAAGTTTTTTTGGTTTGTTTTTTTTTCCATAAATCATTTTTAAAGTTTGCTTTTCTTGTCTGTAAATCATGATGCTTTTCCTACCTTTTTAATTTCTGATTTAGTTGCATGTAGTCACGGACATCTGTTTTATATTCTTTGAAAACTTTGGAGGGTTCGTTTGTACCCTAGCACATGGCAGATTTTTGTAACTATATGATGTGCTTGAAAATAATGTATGTTTTTTGTTTGCTTCACCTCCCAAACTTTCTCCTTCCTCATCTTAGGAAATGGCAATACTGTTTTGTTTTGTTTTGTTTTCCTGTCCATTAGGCCCAAAACTGCCAAATTATCTTTACTCAGTTTTTTTCACACAATATGTAATTTATCTGTATATCCACTTGGCTTTGCCTTCAGAGTATAGCCTGAATCTGGCTATTGGAACCACTTCCACAGCCAATACCATAAGATTGCCTGACTATTGTAGTGGCCTCTGAACTGCTTCCACTCAGGTAAACACATCTGTCTTTAGCCAACAGCAGCTGGAATGGTCCTTGAAATATATAAATCAAATCGTGTTACTTCTCTGCTCAAAACCCTCCAAAGGCTTCCCATTTTTTCCAGAGTAAAATCCACAGTTTTTGCCTTGGCCCTCAAGATACCCCATGATCTAGTTCCCTGTAATCTCTGATCCTTTTTTATGGCAGTCTTTTCCTTCCTTTCTCTGAGTCACATATTGCTGCCTCAGGGCCTTTACACATCAGCTGCAGGCTCATCTGTCTGACATTTACATGTGTTGCTCTCCTACTTCATTCAGGTCTCTATTCAAGGTCTTATCAGAAATGCCTTTTCTGAGTACCCTATTTCATATAGCACTCCAAAATACCCCACTCTCTCATCACTTTTTTCCTTTTATATCACTTATTTTCTTCCCTTACTAGAATGGGAACTCCATAAAAGCAGGGGTTTTGACTCTTGCATGCACTGCTATACCTCAGGACGTAGACTAGTATAGAGGCTCAATAGACATCAGCTGAATAACTGGGAAAAAAAATCTCTGTTGCTTGGGATGAGAGTTCTATAGGTCCCTTTTATTTGAAGATTGCTAATTGTGCTGCTCAAGCTTCTAAATTTAAGTTCTTCCTCATGTTGTATAACCATATCTATGCGCTTCCCATAAAGCTGTTCTATCAGGTTAAGTGGGTGAGAAGCACTACCAAACTCTCAGCAAGCTAACACAAGAAAAGTCTTCTGCAAAGTCAGCTATGTCTTGTGTGACTCTCCAGGCACCTGCCATCCATATGGTAACCCACAGATCCAGGCTGTTTTCATCTCCAAAAAAGGCAGTTTGGAGCTTCACGGTAAAGAGTTCATGGACAACTCATACCCATCTTTTTATACTTACCTGGGAAGTGACACATGTTACTTCCACTCACAGCCCATTGACCAGACTTGTTTTGCTGTTTTATTGCAATATGTCCAGGTGCATGTTTGTCTTTATTTATTGTACTCAGCAGTTGATGTGTGTGTGCCTTAAGTCTGAGAATGTAAGACTTTCTTCAGCCTAGGAAAAGTTTTCCATTGTTATCTCTTGAAATTGTTTTCCAGTATTTTCTCTGTTACCTAATTCTGGAAATATTATTAGGTATAAGCTGAAGACTCTGTACCTCTTAATCTCTTTTTTCTGTTTTTTACCTCATTATGTCTCAGTATGTACTCAGAATGATTTCCTCAGTACTGTCTTCCGGTTCACCAATTTTCCCTTTAACTGTAGAAACTCTCCCATTTATTCCATCTATAGAGTTTTGAGATATCAACTACGTTGTTTCTATGTTCTAATTTCTAACTGATTATTTTGTTACTCATTTTTTCTCAATTTTTATCTGCTTCATTTTGTTTAATTCTTTCTTATTTAAAAAGATACTATTTCTTTGCATCATTATTTTAAGGTTATTCAGAGACACCTATGTGCTTCGCCCCCCCCCCCCCCCCCCCCGCCCCAGGAATCAAAGCACCCTCTAGTTGTTGATTTTGTTGAATATCTTCTTGGTCCTGTTTTTCCTTACTGTTTTTGAATTTTAGTTTACTGCCTGATCTAGAGTGAAAGTTATCTTAAAGAAAAAAAAATACTTTAAATATCTACTGCACAGATGTGCAGTAGGTTCCACATGGCTTCTTGGGCCAGAATCAGATTTTATGTTAGTGGGCTGGGATTCCTGTCCCATTGTGGTATTGGGGATATTGCAGATGCAGTAATTAGCAGCTTGTCACAAATCTGATTTGCGTGACACACTCTGTTCCTTCCTGTATCACATGTACATGGTTTAATGCAATCCACAGGCCTGTCTTTTCTCAGTCCTCTCCCACCCCCCACAGGTTGGAAGACCCTACCAGCTCCCAGTTGCATGATGTGAGTCTGGCTGGGGACCCTGACCTTGAACCTTCTCATTGCCTCTATTTCTAGATACAGAGTTCAACAGTATCCTAGTACTGGCATTTGCTCCCTGCTGTCTGTTTCAATACTTTTCTTGTATATGGAGACTTTTATCTTGTATTGGGTATGATACACTTTTTAAAAAAAATCATGTTTCTTTATTACTTTTTTTATATGGGAGCATAGTTGATTAACAATATTGTCTTAGTTTCAGGTGTATAGCAAAGTGATTCAGTTATACATATACATGTATCTGTTCTTTTTCAGATTCTTTTCCCATTTAGGTTATTACAGAATATTGAGTGGCATTCCCTGTGCTATACAGTAGGTCCTTATTGGTTATCTATTTTAAATATAGCAGTGTGTATGTGTCAATCCCAAATTCCCAATCTATCCCTCACCCCCCACCCTTCCCCGCTGGTAACCATAAGTTCATTCTCTAAGTCTGTGAGTCTCTTTCTGTTTTGTAAGTAAATTCATTTGTTTTGTTTTGTTTTTTTTAGATTCCGCATATAAGCAGAATCATATGATATTTGTCTTTCTCTGTCTGATTTACTTCACTTAGTATGATAAGGTCCATCCATGTCACTGCAGATGGCATTATTTCATTCTTCTTTATGGCTGAGTAGGATTCCATTGTATGTATATGTATGTGCATATATATATACCACATCTTCTTTATCCATTCATCTGTCGATGGACATTTGAGTTGCTTCTGTGTCTTGGCTATTATAAATAGCACTGCAATAAACATTAGGGTGCCTGTATCCTTTCGAATTATGTTTTCCTCCAAATGTATGCCCAGGAGTGGGATTGCTGGATCCTATGGTAGCTTTATTTTAAGTTTGTTAAGGAACCTCCATACTGTTCTCCATAGTGGCTGTACCAATTTACATTCCCACCAACAGTGCAAGAGGGTTCCCTTTTCTCCACACCCTCTCCACATTTATTGTTTGTAGAATTTTTGATGATGGCCATTCTGACTGGTGTGAGGTGATATCACATTTTAGTTTTGACTTGCATTTCTCTAATAATTAACGATGTTGAGCATCTTTTCATGTGCCTCCTGGCCATCCATTTGTCTTCTTTGGAGAAATGTCTATTTAGGTCTTCTGCCCATTTTTTGATTGGGTTGTTTGTTTTTTTGATGCTGAGCCACATGAGCTGTTAGTAAATTTGGGAGACTAATCCCTTGTCCATCACATCATTTGCAAAGATTTTCTCCCATTCTGTGGGTTGCCTTTTCACTTTGTTTATGGTTTCCTTTGCTGTGCAAAATTAAAAGACAAATGCAGGTACAGATATGCTTTTAATATTTGAAATTTCAGCTAAAATTTTATTTTTAATGGTATTTTGAGGAAGAAGAATTGAACATGTAAAATCACAGTGCCATCTTGGCCAGAAATCTTTTCAATTAAATTTAAAGAATTAATTTTGATTGTAAAAGAATATATTCTCATTTTCATAGACTTGGAAACTATAGAAAAGCATGTAGAAAATATTTAAGTAACCAATAATAAAACTACACAGAAATAATTATAGTTAACATTTCAGTGTGTTGTCATCTATGTTTTGCTTTTCACTAAATGGGATTCACACTGCATATTTAGTTTTATATCCTTCTCTTTTGCTCCAGACATTATAGGGTGGATTTACCATGCCATTAAATAATCTTCAAAAGCAGTTTTTTTAAACAGCTCCTTAATGTTCCAACATATGGAGGTAGTATAAAAACATAAATCATCCAAATTTTTAAATATCTCTCATAGCATAAATTTACATGTAATTACTGTGTAGAAGAGTATGAATATTTTTAAGGTACTTGATATATAATGAAACACTTCTATCCAAACATGGTATTTCCACTTTACATTTCAATGGTAATATAACCATTCTCTAGCCAATTCTAAGAATTATTTTTCCACCTCTACCAGTTGGATAGATGAAAAATGCTGTTTATATGTTTGTCCTTTGAAAAATTCTTACGTCTGTTTGGATATTTCTATTTTCATTTCTAATTATAAATTTTTATTTATTCTAAATAAAGGCTCTTTTTTTAACGTCTTTATTGGAGTATAATTGCTTTACGATGTAGTGTTAGTTTCTGCTGTATAGCAAAGTGAATCAGCTATACGTATACATATATCCCCATATCCCCTCCCTCTGCGTCTCCCTCCCACCCTCCCTATCCCACCCCTCTAGGTGGTCACAAAGCACCCTGCTGATCTCCCTGTGCTATGAAGCTGCTTCCCACTAGCTATCTGTTTTACATTTGGTAGTGTATATATGTCACTGCGATCCTCTCACTTTGTCCCAGCTTACCCTTCTCCCTCCCCATGTCCTCAAGTCCATTCTCTATGTCTGTGTCTTTATTCCTGTCCTGCTCCCAGGTTCATCAGAACCTTTTTTTTTTTTTTTTTTTTTTTAGTTTCCGTATATATGTCCTCCTTCTTCAGCCTTTTGTTGTATATGTTCTTTTACTTTATGACTCCTCAGGCTGATTGCTTAATTCATTTTAGTTATCTCCTGTTTATTTACAGCCTTACATGGTTTATTACTGCTGTGTCTATATTCTGTTAGTATTGATATGAATATACTTACTCTCATTATTTCAAAAGTGGGTTGTCATTGACTTTTATTTACTCTCTGAGCCAATTTTTTTAAAGGAAATTTCCAGTTTTGTTTCAATTTTGCTTAAACTTTTATATTAATAATTCTAGTTTTATTGCACTGAGGTGGAGAATATAATTTTTTTCTTTAAAACTTTATCAAACATATTGAATAAGTGGTCAAATTTTAAAATGCCCCATGGTGTTTGAAAAGAACCTGTATTTTCTTTTCAAAGGGTATAAGGACATGTATGTATATGTAAGTTTCTGCATTTATTCATATTTATATTATTCGAAGGTCTTATTCCTTTTAATATTTATTCAATCTGTTATAGATTGACAATTGTATGATGTATTCAGAACTCATTATTTCTGTAGTTGTTAGTGTATATATTTTGGTGTTTGATGATTATGTAATCTACCACACAAGTTATGTCTGTTATATCATCTTTGCACTGGATTCCTTTTATCAGCACAAAATATTATCTTCTTTTCCTAGGTTATTGCTTTCTGCCTTGAACATTGTTGTTCTTATTGCTTTTTACAAGATTTTCTCATACACCATTTTTCAATTTTTAAACCATCTTGAAATTTTATCTGTCTTTGTATATCAGAATATATTTAATATTTAATTTTCTAACACAAATTATTAGGAAAAATTATAGCAGTTAAATCTATTGCTATGACATACTTATGCTTAATTTCATCATGTTATCTAATTTTTTTTGCTTTTTTCTTTCATTGTAGATTTGTTTGCTTTTATCTTGTGTAGAGGTTTGTAGGATTGAAATCCTTTCATTAATTCTACTAGTGGTAATTCATTTGTTTATCAAATGCATATTAAAACTATATTTCTCTGTTAAATTCGGGAACACATTTCTAATGAGGAATTTAAATTATCTGGGCTTAAACTCACTTTCTGCTTCTCTGTATTTACTAGTTTTTACTCCTTTTATCTGGTGTTATGATATCAACTTCTTATTACAAAATTCTGACTTGTTTTTCAGATACAACATATTTTCAGATTTTGAATTTAATTGTGTGCCCATTTGACAGTTCTTCATATTTGATCCTTAAAAATTAATTGGTTTGAAAGTTCTTTGCCATTTCTTTTATACTTAACTGTTAACAGTTTTGAGTTCTTGATTTCTCTTTCTCTTTATCAGTTGACGGGTATTCTTTTGTGTGTGTGTGCTTTCTCAGGAAGGGATCATGAATGATTTACCTTTCATGATTTTAAGCTTAGCAAAGTGTCTTCCTGACACCTTTTCACATGAACAACTTGGATATAAATCTCTCAGTTTACAAACTTTTCCCGTCACTACTCTGTACAGATTGTTTCATTGTCTTGTGATGTTTGATGTTGCAAAGTAGGGTAAGGCCAGCCTTATTTTTGCTACTTTAGAGATAAGCTTTGATTTTTTTAAGATTTTAAATTTACCATTGTGATTTAAAATAAAATGAAACCTCCTTTATATTTCTAGTCATTTAAAATTTTCTTATTTGTTTTCCACTAAGCTCTTTCACTCATAACTATTTATATTAGACCGTTGATGACAAAGTATCTGTTGTTCTGATTTCTGTTTCAGTAACAACTCTCTTCAGTTACATCTAATTTGTCTTCTGTGTCATTCATCTTTTCTTTTATTTCTTTTTCTCCTCCAAATGTTGAGAAATTTTCCTGTTCATTATTTACTTAAATTTTTACAAGGTCACTTCTGTTTTACTGCCTCCAGTATGGATTTTCATTTTCCCCCCGAGTTTGGGCTTCCTTAGCTATTCCCTTAATTCAGCCAGTTCCCTCATTATCTCTGCATTCATCTCAGAAAAATTTCTTTCGACACTCTGATCCTCTTTTATAGTCAGTGTATTCTTATATATTTTTGAGGATAGCAAATAGATGTGTTCTAAATCTTTCTTCTGTTTCATGTAGAAATTAATTTTCAAATATATATCCTCTTTACCCAAATCAATAGGGAAGATTTCCTTTCCTGGGTGTTATTATTGTCTTTTTATTCATACAATCCTTAGTTGCAGATGTATTTATGTGTTTCCATCTGCTCACATTTGAATAGGACTAGTTCTATCCTAGTACCAACAGTCAGGCTTTATGGATTGTTCTCTGCCTCTGTCCCACTCTGATTTGGTAGAGGTCTAATCTTGAAATTTGAAGTGATGTAACTTCATTTGGAATGTTTTGATATACTTTTGCTGACAATTGAATAATTTTGAACAAGCTGGAGAATCAGATGGACTTTTCAGGTGTTTTCTGAACTGTGCTATACATAAAGACTGTGTTCTTCAAGAGATACTTCTTCCAGTGCTCTGTCTGTCTTTACCATTTGTAGAGCTTTCCTTCAGAGGAATAGTCTGTCTCTAAAATTCACCTTCATTTTCTTTATGGTTTGATTGAGGAGGTAGAATGTGAATGGATATAACATAAAGAGGGAAACTAAAGAGTTTAGAAGTAGGGATTAAAGTTCTAGCCTTGTACGGCTCAGAGGTCACTTGTCAGATGGATCATCAAAGTGGTGAGGGAGAGGGTGATGTCTTATGATGTGGCTTAAACCAACTGGTTTTCCTTATGTCCTACACTCTCTTTAAAATTTTTTTTTATTGAGGTATAATTTATATATATATGTATATATATACACACACATATATATTTACATATATATATATAAAACATTATATTAGTTTCAGATGTGCAATATAACAACTCAGTGTTTGTATATATTGTGAAATGATCACCAAAATAAGTCTTATCAACATCCATCACATACATAGCTACAAAAATCTTTTTTCTTGTGATGAGGACTTTTACGTTCTACTCTCTTTAGTAACTTCCAAATGTGCAATAAAGTATTATTAACTACAGTCACCATGCTGTACATTACATCCCCATGACTTATTTACTTTATAACTGGAAGTGTGTACCTTTTGACCTCCTTCACCCATTTTGCCCACCTCCCCACCCCCTGCCTCAGGCAACAACCAGTCTGTTCTCTGAATCTATGAGCTTGGGATTTTGGAGGGGTGGTTGTTGTTGTTGTTTTTTAGATTCCACATATAAGTGAGATCGTACAGTATTTGTCTTTCTCTCTTTGACATATTTCACTTAGCATAGTGTATTCAAGGTCCATCTATATTGTTGCAAATGGCAAGATTTCATTCTTTTTATGGCTGAATAATATTCCATTATATATATACATTTATAATGTTTTCTTTATCCATTCACCCACTGTGGGACACTTAGGTTGTTTCCATATCTTGGCTATTATAAATAATGCTGCAATGAACAAATGAACACAGAGATGCATCTTTTTGAGTTAATGTCTTCCTTTTCTTTGGATAAATACCCAAAAGTAGAATTGCTGGATCATGCAGTAGTTCTATTTTTAACTTTTTTTGTAAATGCCCTACATTCTTATTCCACTTCTTAAAATATACATAAGTGTGGGGACCATTCAGCTTGGATGTAGAATATAATAAGTGGTAAGAAGCTCTGAGGTTCTGGGTCAGGACCTCAAGGCCATCAGATTGTAGAGAGGATGTGGGAGGGTCATATGTGCTCCACACCACTTAACTTTCTTTTAAACAAGAGAGCTAATCACTTTCCTGTTTTTGCTGCCCCCAAAATGTTTGAAAGTCACTGAAATATTATAAAGTTAGAACTTATCTATTCCAGCTCCTTTAAGAGGCATATAGTATGAAATGTAAGATGAGCACTAACAGGCAAGAGATGTCAGCCAGGCAAAGATGAGAACCGTGAGCGTAAAAGGCAGGGGAGCTGGTGCATAGGTGTCAAGCAGAGGATCTAAAAGAAAGCCAGTATAACTGGAGCATAGTAGCCTAGTGAGAAAATGGTATGAGACCAGGATGGAGAGGGATGCATGGTCCAGAAAAGAAAAGATTTTTTTAAGCTAGGGTAAAGAGTTTAGATTTAATTAAAATTTTCTGAGAAGGTTCAGGGAGAAGGGGTTTAAAAATAACATAATTTTATGAGTTAGCAGCAAAGGTTTCATGTTTTCTTTCATTCATGCATGCATATATTCTTTCATTTATGAAGTAAACACATGTCTATCAAATAACCATTAGGTTGTAGAGACTGTAATGAGGTTATCTTAGGGTTATGGGGTATTTCCATTATTTCATGTAACTTCTCTACTAGACAGTAAACTCTCTGTGAACAGGGTCTGCACCTATATATTTGAATCTCCTTTGCCTTACACAATGCCTGGCTTATGGTAATCTTTGAATAAATATGTGTTAAATGAATGATAAGCACTATTCCATATATACATACTTAAAGGTCTCTGGAATAGAAGAGGAATGTTTCTAAAGAACAGTTAAAAGATTGTCATCATTCACAATGACCAGGCTTCCCCATCAATCAGAGGCCCATAATATTCATGTAGGACTGATCAATGGGTTGAATTTGGATTAAACACATTGAATCCTTTAATCAGTTAAATCTGCTGCCCTTTCTATGCATAGATTTGTTGGGACCCTACCATGTCAGATTTTGCCATGCTGACATGGAATATTTAAGATTTGTCACTAATGCTTAGTGAAGTCTCATGGCTAAAGTATATATGAATTCAAACAGAGCCTCAAGCCCTCCACCCCTGCTGTGGGTTCTACAACATATACAGTCTTCTCATAACATATATTCCCAAGATTTTCAATGGTGAAACATCTGTTTTACTTTGAGGTAGTTATGATAAGCATCTGCTTGGAGGAATGAGCTTATCAAAACCAGGACACATTTGTTTGCCATGTTATGGATTATATAGTCTTGCATTGTTTATGAATAAATCATACAGGGTGGATAAACTGGTAACTATGACAGCATATTTTGTTCTGGGTTTAAAACATAAATTTATCCATTTGTATTCTTCTTCTTTTAGAAATTTAAACATTTATGTTTTAGGTAGAAGATAGCATGGATTTTGAATGTAGCTTAGCAGTTGGGCACGCAGATTCCAGAAACTTCTTCAATAAATTAGAATTCAGTTGGCTGATTGAGGGTCCTCATGTTCAAAACTGTACCATTCAGTGCATTAAGCATAAGTGAGTCAAAGATAAAAAAACAGTATTTCACGAGAAGAAAGTTATATATATGTTTACGTTCCATATTTGTGTAATACTTTACATTTCATCCTCAAAACTCATTTTAAAGATAAAGAATGCAGTGAAGGTTCACAAAGGTTCAAGGACTTCTTAAAGTCACACAGGCAATTAGAACTGAAAAAATCACATCTTTCCATTATAGTCTAGTATTCTTGGCTTACGCAACAACTGTTCCATTGATAAGTTATTTTGAAACCACATTCAGGGGCTATCAATGACATTTAGTATGATGCTAAATCCATGATAATATCCCTTTTGATTTCTTCTTTGATTTGGTGTACATAATAGTTCTTAGTACGAATCAGGTACAAGGTGGAGGAGAAGGATGTACAAAAGGTTGATTGTGGGGTTACTGCATGAAGGAATCTGATCTCCATTGGCCTACTGAATGACACGATTGTTCCACAGAAGAGTCATTCATTGTATTACTTCCATTGTTTAAGTGGCAGTGACTGTATTGGATATTATCCTGTTGTTCAATGCACGCCCCCACAAAACGCAGATTTTGGTCACTCTGAGGCTACATTATTCTTTGTCCCTACCTGGCCATTGTAAAACAAGTATATCAACTGAAAACCTAGGAATAGTGAATAATTACTTTAAAAACCCATGTGTCCCTTTAAGCATAAAGAAAAAAATGACCCAGTGAGACCTGAGGGTGGTTTTGGTCAGCATTCACTCAGCTAGAGGTGATCTGTCCTCATCTCTCATGACTTTGGCATCTCTTTAATTTGTATTTTCCATTTCCTTTTTCTGGGCCAGATGTGTGGATTTCTGTGTTGTGCCCAATGACGGAGTAGGCTTCTGTAGAACCTGCCAGGACTATTTGTAATCTCCTGGCTTTGCAGAGGGCTCAAGAGCTGAGAAGAACAAATTCTGATGTTTCAAAGCTACAGGGTTAGAGATGTTGAGAGAAGGACAATTTGGGTGGAGTTTACATGTGTTTCTCCTTGATGGAGAATTCAGGGTGGGGATCTGGTACAACGGAGACCAAATTGTATTTCTGCCCTCTTTTTTCCCTTGTGGCTTGGGAGAGCAGCCACAGTGAGTGTGGAGTTTTAGCTTGGAGCACGACTTCCTCATTCTAGAATGCCAGGGTTGGGAAGGCTATTAAAGGTCATGTTGCCACACCTCCCATCAAAACCATTTTTGGATGAAGCCTGCAAGAGAGAGCAAGAGATTCTGTTTGTACAAAAAATTGGCTCCTAGAATCTAAAAGTGCTTGTTGCCCTTTGAAATGACGTCTCTGGCCATCTAGAATTGGTGAATTTTATAGAAATGGGGAGAGGGACGGTGTTTAAGGACATTAGTCCAGTTTCTCAAACAACGTGAAAAATCCCTTGGTTAGAAGTGGAAAACGTAAGATATATTGTTGATATTTGATTGGTATGAAATTCTGATGGTCTTAAAAAGATGTTTTAAGGACCTTAATAGGTGCATCCTGCACTCTCCTACTTATATCTTCTTGCAGGGTCACGAGATAGTTGTATGCACAGAGGCTGAAACAAGATGAGGTAAAACTTTAATACTAGCCAGGGGCTTCAGGAATATACCCCCAATAAAACACTGATGGGCTAGGATGGACTCCACAGAGGACTCCTCTATTTTAGTCATCCTAGGCTGAGTTAAGGGTCTATTCTAGAACAAAAGGAGGACAGAAGGTCAATTTTGTCTTTGTCCACTGCCAATTCAAAATCAAGATGTAAATCTTACCACTTTGCTGTGAGAAAAGGCCTCTCACGTCAGATAGCAGTCAATGAAGAAATAAGAATGGAAATGTGTGGTCCATTGTCTGGCATGGGTGCTTGGGGAGATGAGAGGGTAAGCATATCTTCTGGATCCATCCTCCCTAGTTATGTGGGAGAGGAGAAAGTCCCTGAAGAATGGAAAGAAATGTCCCAAGTTCTATACCCTGTTACTCTGGCTGTGCAGAAGAGTTTGGGGGAAAGTAATCTAGAAGGACCACATTAACTCGTGTAGGCCCAGTGACTCCAACTGCAGAAAAAGTTTTCTAACCTGGACGATCCTACTGATGTTCCTCCTCTTTCTCCTCCAGGTGTAGGCTGAAGGGGTCAAGAAAAGGGTATTAGTGTCCTGCAGAGATCATCCCCTTGTACAGCATCCCTACCCAGAAGTATCCATCCAGTCTTCACTTTGTTCCTGTTACCATTTTATTTATTTTTTTTCTTTTTGCGGTATGTGGGCCTCTCACTGTTGTGGCCTCTCCCGTTGCGGAGCACAGGCTCCGGATGCGCAGGCCCAGCGGCCATGGCTCACGGGCCCAGCCGCTCCGCGGCATATGGGATCCTCCCAGACCGGGGCACGAACCCATATCCCCTGCATCGGCAGGCGGATTCTTAACCACTGCGCCACCAGGGAGGCCCCTGTTACCATTTTAAATAAGGGACAATAGCCAGTTTCAGTCCCAGCTTTGTGGTTTGCACATGGATCTGGCTTCTATAGTGGGATGTGTTGAAACCATTTCCCTATTATTTTTATTTAACCCACCAAATATATTCTATAACTGATCCTGTCCCAGCTGACTGACTCACTCTAAAGTGTTATCATGGAAGCCAAAGAGCGTGCTCAGTGTATGCCAGCTTCTCAAAGGAAAGGGAGGTCAGGTCCTGCTATGAAAGCAATCATGCAGGGCACATATGATGTAGCACCAGAGCTAGATACTCAGATGTCCATTGAAAAGATGTATTAGTTTAGGCCAATGGCTGAGTAAAATGTCTGTTCTCTTTAAAGAGAAGTGTCTTGGGCCTCCCTGGTGGCGCAAGTGGTTGGGAGTCCGCCTGCCGATGCAGGGGATACAGGTTCGTGCCCCGGTCTGGGAGGATCCCATATACCGCGGAGCGGCTGGGCCCGTGAGCCATGGCCGCTGAGCCTGCACGTCCGGAGCCTGTGCTCCGCAACGGGGGAGGCCACAGCAGTGAGAGGCCCGCATACCACAAAAGGAAAAAAAAAAAAAAAAAAAGAGAAGTGTCTTGCTTCAAGGTGAGGTGGTTATCCCTCTTGAGTAAGGTAGCTACTTTTATTTTTTTTCAATTTTTATTGGAGTATAGTCCATTTACAGTGTTGTGTTAGTTTCAGGTGTACAGCAAAGTGACTCAGTTATACGTATACATATATCCACTCTTGTTTAGACTCTTTTCCCATATAGGTCATTACAGAATGTTGAGTAGAGTTCCCTCTGCTATACAGCACGTTCTTATTAGTTATCTATTTTATATAGAGTAGTGTGTGTATGTCAATCCCAATCTCCCAATTTAAAGGTAGCTACTTTTCAAAAGTATTTGGTTTCTTTGACCACAGTGAAGACCAAGGAGTAGGTTTTTGAAGAAAGTTGCACAAATACCAAAAAAGCAGCATTTCCAATGAGACTTTGGCGTCTTGAGACTCTAAATAAAATACAGTGATCTGATGTGCCAACTTCTCTTTTCCACCTTCCTGTTGTTGAGAGACTTTTTCTAGCTCTTGAAGGAAGACCTTCATTCTTGCCTTATCACCTCTTTTTCCCTTATTTTTTGATTTTTTGGGGGTCTGAAATATTAATCCTGCCAAACAGAACTTGGATGAAATTGTTACTGTTGTGGTCCTTGCTTTTAATTTACTGAGGGACATAGGTTAAGTTGAAGCTATGAAGCTGAGTTGTTGTTGTTTTAATTGTGGTCTTAGCCATAACTCTGACCTGGAATGTTTCCTGCGGTTCCTTGGATATCTGGGAGTGGTCAGAGTCACATTTCACTGTCTCCAAGAATTGTCATGGCCCTGTCCTTAGCATTCCTTCAGGCTTCTCTTCACTGCAGACCAAGACAGTAGTTGGTGCCAGTCTCCCACTGGGAGGGAGCATTCAGGGTTTTAGTTTTGACTCTTCAAAGTTAAATGGTTTTCCATTTGTGGCAGCTTTGGTTCAAATCAGGTACTGTAGATCCTCATTATACAGTTGATTCCGTGTGTGTAAATTTGTCTGTAACCCCAAAATCAATCCTCACAGCACACTTTCACAGTCATTCACAGACACACACAAAGTGGCAAAAAATAGGAGCTGCCCAGTATGCATTTTTTCAGCTGAGGTCAAAATAAAGCCACACTCTGCCTTCTTGTTTCACCTCTCATACCATAAACATATATCTTTTTCACGGTCTATTTAGTGCTATGCTTTTCACATTTTTGTGCTTTTGTTGGTGATTGCCTCCAAGTGCAGTGCTCAAGTGCTGTCTAGTGTTCCTAGATCAAGAAGGCTGTGGACGTATGTGCCTCTTGGAGGAATTACATGTGTTTGGTAAGCTTTGTTCAGGCATGCATTAATGCATTATAGTGTACTTGGCTGTGAGTTCAATGTTAATGAATTAACTCTCTATATATATATATATATTTTTTTTTTTTTTTTTTTTTTTTTTTTTTTTTTTTGCGGTATGCGAGCCTCTCACTGTTGTGGCCTCTCCCGTTGTGGAGCACAGGCTCCGGACACGCAGGCTCAGTGGCCGTGGCTCACGGGCCCAGCCGCTCCACGGCATGTGGGATCTTCCTGGACCGGGACACAAACCCGTGTCCCCTGCATCGACAGGTGGACTCTCAACCACTGCGCCACCAGGGAAGCCGCTGAATTAACTATATATTAAATAAGTTGTCCTGAAACAGATCACACATAAAACAAAGTTATGTATTGATTGGTTGACGAAAATCTTGCGACCAGAGGCTTTCAGGAACATAAGCCCATATTTACCCTAGGAGCAATGGTTCAGTGTTTGCTAATTCAGTATTTGCTGCATCTTTATAGAATGTAACTACCATAAATAATAAGAATCAACTGTAATTGTTTAATAAGTGTTTGCTGTAATGACAGAGATAATTATTACAGACACAGCATGCCAGGGAAGGATGTGGGCATGTAATATACTGTGTAAGCAACATGTTACAGGGAGGACCTGGGAGAACTCTCCCTCAGCCTGGAACTTGTCTAACAAGCCAGACAGAAATGCATCATTTGCTAGGCCATTTCATTTGGATCATAGCTTGTTTTCTTTCACACCCATAGCACTTTCCCGAAAAAAATGGCTGTTTAGTTGGTCTTACTGTTATGTGTACATTTGCAGTCTGAGGACCCATGGTGGGGAACCACCCTAATCTTTCAGACAACACTGGATTGTTGAGTTTTTGACATTGCCATAAATCTCTGATCCTGCACCAGCCTGCGTTGGGTATTTAATACTGTTTTTGTTTTCAATATTAATCAGTCATGGAAGAATATGCTGTTATTTTTTTTTACATGTAAACATTTAGATGAGCAAAAACAGCGTATTGATAGTTTATGCACAGATGAGTAATTAATAATTCTATCAAAATCTGTTTGTCCATTTGCATTGCTGTGGATGTGGAATAAAAATGACATGACATTTTCATTTCCTGACTGTCATACCTGTGCATGACTAGATGGGTTATGGGGAAACTTGAGCTCCATTGATTGGATGGAAGTATAAAAGGGCCTAATCAGCTGAGTACTTATCTTGAAGGAATGCCCTCAACTCTACTTCACATCAGACCCAGTGCGGAAGACCCCCTCAGACCACCGCACTGTTGAATCACTCCTGTTGGAAACTCAGCTGCTCAGGGGCCATAGATATCTTGATTGTATAACTTCTTTGGCTGCAGTTTGTTTTTATTTCTATTTTTTTGTTTGTTCTGTAAAAGGAGGTCCTTAGTAGGCACTTTATAGAGCTTTCGAGATGTATTCATAACATTTGTCACTTAATGCACAGATTCCAGGAAAGCCTGAGAAGCCTGCTAACCCAGTCTGAAACTTTGCAGCCTCCACTCTTCTGATTGTGAATTCCAGGTGTCAAGACAAAACAGCAATAGGAAGTCAGTAAAATGTGAAGGTTTTCTCAGGCCCTTACTAAGACCCTAGCCAGATGCACATTTCTTATTCCTTTTGGTAAATAGATTCAGATTTAGTATGATTCAACGAACTAAAACACATTCCCTGCTTGGAGCTCGTTTCTGCCTGCTAATTGCTTGAAGCTTAGCAGATCTTCCTCACACAAGACCAAATAAGGGCTGACTGGAAATCAAAACTGCCTTGCCAAGCACTTCGGATTTTCCAAAGGAACTGTAATATTCCTGGAGCTGTTGATTAATGGAAATGGGGAACTGTGTGGACTGGGGGTTAAGCCCCACTGGTTGATAGCCTGTTCTAGTGTTTATTATTTTTGACTCCAGGTTTTGAAAATTTTCCCCACATCCTCCCTGAAAGGAACTTCCTCCACCATGTGGGATGGATAATGGGAGTGGGGTTCGATAACTCATGGAGAAATCCAAAAGGGAAGCACAGAATGTTAATATGCCCAGGATTTTGCCCTCTGTTCTGTATCACTGTGCCCCAAAATACAGAACCTAATTAGTGCATCCAGAGAAGCGTTAAATGGATTTCATGCTGTTTAATAAATGCTTTACGTGCTTTGGTGCCACTGTAAAATGTGCGGTTGAGTGAGGGTGGGAATCGGGAGAGGAAATCGTTGCTATTAATGCTTGTGTACTTGAGGGTGAACATCAGAGATGTGTGTTTATAACTCAGGCAGTTCTTGTTTTCACCCAAGTTCTCCTCCCTTTGTCTATCCTATCATTTTCATGGGCTTTTTCCCAGAGGCCCATTTTTCAGACTTAACTCATAATTGTTCCCACTCTGAATAATCAGAAGTTGCTAGTGGCTGGTATGCACTGAGAACCCCCTGTGTAATAAGCACAGGGACACTGGAGTTAGAGGGATGACCTTTGTCTCTGGGGAGCTTATGCCTTTTGGGGCAGAGAGAACACATAATATCTGATTTGCAGAGCAGAGCTTTGGTCTGACATTCAAAGTCCTCCATAATTTGTTCCTTCTTTAGTTGGTGGTCCATCACATGTATCTTCTCTCTTAAAGGCTAATCTTCATTGGCTTCTGCATTCGTGGTTGCCCAACTTTGCTACACACTAGAATCACCTGGAGAGCTTTTTAAAAATGTTCAAGCTTCCCCCTCCATCAAGTGCTTGGAGACCATTAGCTGACATCCGAATCATCCAGAATGCATGTGAAAACACACCTTCCTGGGCTTCTCACCCAGAGTTTCAGAGTCAGTAGGTCCAGGACTTGATCATTTGTATTTCTAAAAGTTATTGCTAGTGCTGCTAGTCCGAAATCACACTTGAGGATATTTGCCCTTGGTCAGTGAAATCAGAACCTCTGTGGCTTCAGTATTTTTGTAAATTCTCCTGATAATTCCTGTGTGTGCCAAAATTGAGATCCATGTTGTACACATTCCTTGCTAATTAATGCACATTGTAGAGATAAACTATTATCCACCATGAATTTCTTTGGATGTTTCCCATGATTTGGTTCTTTTTCTCTAACTAGACCATAAAAGTCTTCATGGTGGGAACTGTGTATTTTCTACTTTTCTTGAATCTTCCAGGGTACCCGACACAGGGTGGTCCCAGAGAAGTGTAATTTGAATGGTGTTAACCAAGCAAATTTGGGAGGATGGATGAGAAGAGTGGGAGGTATCACCAACACTCTTGGTCTCCCCATTCTTCAAAACTCCAGTAGAAAGTTCTTCCCTTCTATTTGTGGACTCATAAATGCATTAGAGCTACCTCCTCTCCCCTTCTGTTCCCTCCCATTGATGAGGGTGCATTTTTAATGTTTACTTTTAAAGAAAGCAACTGTAGAGAGTACTATATTTGCAGTGATAAATCCTGTATCACGCATCCTGGCTGTGATATTCTTACTTACATGATCTTGGGGATATTACTTAAAATTTTCAAGCTTCCATTTATTCATATATAAAATAGGGATAAGAACATCTTCACAGACTTATGAGGATTAAATGAGTGTGCTTAAAACGGTTCTAAGCATAATACAAAACACAAAAGGCACAGCAGGCCATTTTTTTTATAGTGAAATTGGAGCAAACACACCTTTTTCTGGACAGATAGTTGAGATGCTCATGGATTGTACAGCACAGCAAGGGGAGATTAGCACATGTTTTAGCTTCATTCCATCATCACAATGCATGGTTTGGAAGTGTTTAGTTCTTTCTGTCATGAACCAAGAGCCTGGTGAATGAAAAATCTTGAGAAACTCCATAATTAAGACAAAGACAAGCCCTTGCTGAACTTCACTGACAGTGAACTCTACTGAAACATCAGATTTGTGTTCACAAAGCTTATTTCTAAGTCAAGAAGCCGACTATGAGTACCTAGAATTCCACACCAACCTTTGGTGCCTTTAGTACTTTGTTTGCAGAATGATTCATATGAAATAAAGGGACCTGGGTTTTTAGCAAATGTTCTTCTTGACAGATAGGTAGTATGCCTTAATTCTAGAATCATAAACATGTTTTGAGAAAGCAATGAGGTTGCATAGTGATGAAATCAAGTCCTGATAAGAGAGGGAGATGGTGAACCAGGGGAGCCAAGAATCTTTTTTTTTTTTTTTTTACAACTTTATTGGAGTATAATTGCTTTACAATGGTGTGTTAATTTCTGCTTTATAACAAAGTGAATCAGTTATACATATACATCTGTCCCCATATCCCCTCCCTCTTGCGCCTCCCTCCCACCCTCCCTATCCCACCCCTCTAGGTGGTCACAAAGCACCGAGCTGATCTTCCTGTGCTATGCGGCTGCTTTCCACTAGCTATCTATTTTACGTTTGGTAGTGTATATATGTCCATGCCACTCTCTCGCTTTGTCACAGCTTACCCTTCCCCCTCCCCATATCCTCAAGTCCATTCTCAAGTAGCTCTGTGTCTTTATTCCTGTGTTACCCCTAGGTTCTTCATGACATTTTTTTCTTAAATTCCATATATATGTGTTAGCATACGGTATTTGTCTTTCTCTTTCTGACTTACTTCACTCTGTATGACAGACTCTAGGTCCATCCACCTCACTACAAATAACTCAATTTCGTTTCTTTTTATGGCTGAGTAATATTCCATTGTATATATGTGCCACATCTTCTTTATCCATTCATCCGATGATGGACACTTAGGTTGTTTCCATCTCCGGGTTATTGTAAGTAGAGCTGCAATGAACATTTTGGTACATGACTCTTTTTGAATTATGGTTTTCTCAGGGTATATGCCCCTTAGTGGGATTGCTGGGTCGTATGGTAGTTCTATTTGTAGTTTTTTAAGGAAGCTCCATACTGTTCTCCATAGTGGCTGTACCAATTCACATTCCCACCAGCAGTGCAAGAGTGTTCCCTTTTCTCCACACCCTCTCCAGCATTTATTGTTTCTAGATTTTTTGATGATGGAGCCAGGAATCTTTATCAAACTATTAAGGAGGGCCCCTGCCCTCTGAGACGTCTTGTCAGGAGCTTTTGTGCTACTCAAAGTGTGGTCCGCATAGAATCACTTGGGCTCTTGTTAAGAATGCAGACACTCAGGCAGCATTGTAGGCCTCCTGAACCAACATTGGAAGTTTTTCAAAAATCACAGGTGATTCATGTACACATTAAAGTTTGAGGAGAAAGAAGAGTCTCTTAGAACTAGACTGGGAGTTAGGAGACGTGACTTGGAATTGTTTTAATTCCTTCTGCACCTCAGTTTCTCCATATTAAAAAGAAAAAAAAAGAGTAGAATAAGCCCTGCTCTTTCAGTTGATGGGAATAGTTAGTAAAAGGATACCAGTAGAAAAGGTGTACTGATCCAGTGGCCAGAAGGTCCATCGTCTTCCTTCTTACCCACCTCCTCTTTGGCAACTTTCTTGGGTACCCATCTCACTTTAAGCTGCTTTGGGGTTTGGCATATAACATGTCCCAGCCGTATCCAGTTCCAGTTAGGAGACGTTGAGAGTCTCCCATGGATGCCCAGATCTCCTGGCATCCTGCACCGTCTGTGCCTGAGCCAAGAGGAGTGGAGACTCCCCTCCTCAGACTTGCCTTCAAGGCAGCCTGTGCTTCAGGAGAACAGATGAGGACAGGCTCTGTGTCTAGGCCACCAGGAAGCACTTCAGCCAAACAACAGCCCTCGCCAGTTACTCAGCACGTCCCGCCTTGGACAACTGGGAAAGCACAGTGGGGACAGTGGAGGTTGTTGAGCTCAGCCCCTTTCCCGATAGCGCATAATTAAAGAAAACACCTGTGTGGCTGCGAAGTCACTTCCCACTGTTCCCCTGTGCAAACGCTGTGCTCAATAACCCTGCAAGAGCCTCATTCCTTCCACCCGAGTGGGGCAGCACACAGAGCCGCAGTGCAGAGAGCTGACAAGTTATTAGTTCAGGACTCCTTAAAGGATCTCTTAAGATTGATTTCTTACCAGTCTTCTGGGCGGGCCCCTCAGTCAGTGTGGCTTCCATTTGCCTGACTGCAGCCTTAGGAAGGCTCATGCATGAGGAGTGGACCTTCTCTTCCCAAATGCTCTGCTTTGCTCAGCAGTCTCTATATCCCAAGCAGGCTCACGGAAGAGCTCTGGAGCTGCAGGAACCAGAAAACCTTGGACCACAACTGAAATACTGTAACCGTGGGCCGGATGCCACCCCAGGGGAAAACAACCAACCACAGTGAAATGAGATACAAGTGGGACGTATGGATTTTGTTGGAAACATAGGAAAGGGAAATGATAGTAAATCAAAAGGCAAGCCTATCATTCTGAAAAGGCCTCTTCCTGCTGCTGAAGTTTATGGGATGCTTTGGTTACCACCAGGATCTTGTGGGGCCCCAGCTGCCCAGAGCAGAGGAGATAGACTCCCCTCTACCAGCAGCTGGATTGGTAATAGGATTCAGTGTGATGACAGGCCAGCTTTGTAATTTACTTCTTCCAGGGCAAAGCAACACTGCTTTCACTGTGAGCTTTAGAGTATTTGAACAGATGAGTGAGTGAGCCTAAGAGACCCAGTAAAGAGAACTGCTGGATGTCAGAGGGGAGGGGAGGACTTCAAAGGAGCAGAACTGTATTCTGAAAGGACAGCTGTTTATTCACCACACCGACTCTGAGCTACATCACTGCTTTAGTCTCTTCATAGCCTTTACCACTAACTGAAATTACCTTGTTTATGTTTGCTTACTTATTTATTATCATCTTACCAACTAAAACATGACCTCTGCAAGAGCTGGACTCTTGTCTAACTTGTTCACAACTGTATCTTTAGAACCAGCCCACTGTCTGGCACACAGTAGGTATATAATAAATGTTTTGAATGAGGAAATGAATTTTTATTATTTGGGGACTGTTACCTTGAATAATTCTGCTTGGGCAACTTTCAGAGCTGGCATAGATCATCTTTATATTTTGGTGAATGATAGGTGTGAGGGTTGTTTTCCTTCATGGAGAAGAGAGCATAGAAAATAATTCGAGGCCATTTTCTGCCTCCCAAAGGAGCTCTGTGGATCCTGTTTTTCTCCTTCAGTCTGTCAGGACTTTTGGAAAAGGTACATTAGGTGTTCTGGCATAAAGTTCATAACAAACATTTATTAAGCACAGTGTACTTGCACTCTTTGAAGAGTAGGGAGATAGAAGATGAGTATCAGAATTTCATGCTCTTAAGGGTTTCATAGTGTGCTGGGAAGTGATAGATGTGCAAACAGACCGAGTCCATTTGTGCATAAGAGCTAGAATGGAGATGTGCATAGGTTACACCTGAGGGCAGTACTTTGAACTTGGGAGAAAGATGGATAAAATGTTAATAGCTTCCTGGAAGAAATTAAGTCTATTCTGAGTATTGAAGGAGGAATAGGAATTGGCTCCAGGTTAGATGATAGGGAAGGGTATTCCAGTTACTCAGGTAGACATATGAGCATTATGATGCTTCAGAGGCAAAAGAACCTGGTGTGTTGGGAACTGCAAGTGTAAGGTATGAGTGGACAAGTGGTGAGAGACTGGATTGGCTTGGTACCCATCCGTCATGCCTACAATAGACAGAGGACTTAAGAAAAGCTCTCTAAGGTAGAGAGGGGTTCCCAGATGAGAGATGGCTAGGGGAGTTGGGTGAACTCCAGTGACTGAATGCACTCAATGGACAGTTTAACTAAGGATCATTCATTTGTGCTTATATACCTGGATCGTCTTTCCAACTGTGACTTGTTGCTCTTCAAGTTCGTCTGTTGGCCATCATGTCATGTACCCTTTGAGCAAAAATAAGGAAAGAACCAGAAGAATGAAGTAAACTCAAATACCTCCATAATTTCTCAGTGAGCAGCCCTGTCTGAAATAGTAGTTGAGTTAGAAATCGGAAATAAAATAAGGCTTCCAAATGATCCCTGGGTTTCCATTTTACAAGTTTCCTTCATATCTTTATTACCATAGTAGGTACTGAGATGTGAGTCTTTGTATATCCATATCCATACACATATTTATATGATCATCTCTTGGAGGACATATAGCACAAAAAAGACAGTATGACACATAATAATGCTCCTTACCCAAGGGACAGAGTAGCTCTTCTCTCCTCCCTGTTTCAACATGGCTTTGTGGACATACAGAAGAAGCAGATAGCAGTGCGGAGGTCTACCTACAGAACTGCTTTCCAAGGTCAAAGATGAGAAGCTGTACAGGGTTGATTTAGGTCTGTATTTTGTCAGACACATCCCCTTGGTGGCCCGTCAGTCAGTGCTAGAATACTCTCACTTCTACACTAATTATTGATAAATTTATATTGTGCAAATACTTATTATCTGGTATTACCATTTCTCAGAAAGATATGTAGGAAAAGAAATCAAGCTTCTGGCATCTCGGTGCCCTTGAGCTAAGGGTCCCAGAACATAAATAACATTTATAGATGAACGTATTTTCCTGAATGGCCTCTGACTTACTTTTTGGATTTTTGAATGCAGTTGGCAGTTTGAATCCAGTGTAATTTTTGTCTCCTGGGTAATGGGCAGTGTCTGTCTCCATTGTTCTTCTGGGATCTCAAGCACTCAAGTAGTTAACTCCTATGATACTACTCTTGTGATACCAAGGCTTTGGGGTCACCAGGAACATTTGCAGCTATGGGCATATAAGTCCTCCCAAATAAAATATTCACTAAGTGCTGCCATAGAGGCTTTCTGGTTTCCTTTTGACTTGAGCTGAAATTTTAAGACCTGAGCATGTTGTTTTCTTTCTATAATTACTCTAGTGCACATAGGAGCAGCATCCTGGTCCACGATCCTTGCAGCATCATTACTGCCTTAACAGCTAAGTGCCACAGCCATTTGTTCACCCAAGACACTTGGTGCAGGAGGCACAGTCAACCACAATGATAATTTGATTAACTTGATGCAACTGTTTACAAAGGAGGCAAAATAAGGATATGTCCAAAATTACCCCAGAATCCCATCTTTGAGGGTCTGTTTCATAGGACCACTTCTGAGCACTGGCATACCAGTTATTTTGAAAGAGAGAATTTAATATAGGAATTGGTTAAACAGTGTAATAGTTTGCCAGGGCTGCTTTAACAAATACCACATACTGAATCACTTTAACAAGCAAAATTTATTTTCTCACAGTTCTGGAGACAAGAAGTCCAGGGTCAAAGGTGTTGGCAGGATTGCTTTCTTCTGAGGCCTCTCTCTTTGGCTTCTTGATGACTGCCTTCTGGCTATGTCTTCACACGGTCACCCCTAGGTTTATGTGTTGATGTCCTAATCTTCTTTTCTTATAAGAAGACCAGTCATATTGGATGAGGGCCTACCCTTATGAACTCTTTCTACCTTAATCACCACTTCTAAGGCCCTATTTCCATATAGTCATATTTTAGGTACTAAGAGTTAGGTCTTCAACATATGAATTTTAAGGGGATCCAATGAAACCCATAGCAAATGATTATTGGAGGACTTGAAAAGGCAAGGTGGGAACATTGAAAAACACAGAGACAGTAACTATAAGAAGTAGCTATCCTGCCCTTAGGGCTAGAGGAATTAAAGGAAGAGATTTAAGAGAACCTGGATGCTTAGATAAGGGGTCTTGCAGAACTGGTGTACAGACCTCTGAGGATCAGGTGCTAGTGACTGGTGCTGGCATCTGTTGGGGGCACAATACAACTGGTATTTGGGAGCATATGAAAAACTGGAAGGAATATGTCCTTCCTCCATCCCAAAGCCTTCCAGTCTCCCTTTAGTGCCCTCTATAGGTAGATCCTAACAGGTGTCCGCTGGTAAAGGACAAATGTAACCCCCAATTCACAGCCCCAGCAATTATACAGCATATTATTGAAGGATAGATTTGAGCTGAAAGACAATAACTTAATAACCAGTATGAGTTCCTTTAGCTTCTTTTTAAAAATCATGTCCTGCTCTGTAATCTTGCTTTTATTACTTAGTAACATGGGAAAACATTTCCAATGTCCATACTCTTCTAGAGCATGAATTCTAATGGCTACATTATGTATTCCATCATAGGGATGTACCATAATTTACTTAACCAACTTCCTATTCTTAGCCATTAGGTGTTTCGAAATCTTATTGTTTTTATCAACGGTAATGCAGCCCACTAAATCTAAGCACATATCCTTAAATAATCCCTTAAGATAGATTTTTAAAGTGTAATTACTAAACTAAAAAAACAGAAATATTTCTAAAATAAAATCTCACTTTTTCTAAGCTACAGAAAACATGAAATATGTATGGTTCCTTCTGTTCTGGAATATAATGAGGTGAGATTATACTGTCCTGAAACATTGGGTACAGGGGAGGGTTTAAATAGTATCTGATGAATGCAAGCAAAAAGAAGTGGGATATAATTATTTCAGAGTGAAACAAAACCTTTCCTTTAAGAAAACATTTAAAGGCAAGGAGACTGTTAATAGTAGCATCTGCCTCAATTGGTAGAGACACCATGTTGTTTCTGATTTTTTTCTTTTTTTTAAAGAAGATGTTGGGGGTAGGAGTTTATTAATTAATTAATTTATTTTTGCTGTGTTGTGTCTTCGTTTCTGTGCGAGGGCTTTCTATAGTTGTGGCAAGCGGGGGCCACTCTTCATCACGGTGCACGGGCCTCTCACTATCGCAGCCTCTCTTGTTGCGGAGCACAGGCTCCAGACGCGCAGGCTCAGTAGTTGTGGCTCACGGGCCTAGTTGCTCCACGGCATGTGGGATCCTCCCAGACCAGGGCTCGAACCCATGTCCCCTGCATTAGCAGGCAGATTCTCAACCACTGCGCCACCAGGGAAACCCCTGATTTTAATACAGTTGCATTCTTAGTAGAACTAATTTTTTTTAAAGCATTTCCCTAAACAATCCTATTTTGCTTGGTGCTTATGGTTTGGACAAAGGAGCAGGCAGGGTTTGTATTAGTATTTATGGAGTGTAGCCTTGTACAAATCACACTGGCTGGAGGATATTGCTATAAATCTATGACGATGGTTGTTTCTGATTCCACCTTTAGTTTCTGAATTTTAGCCTTCATAATTAAAATTCCATATCATAAAATGTTGGCCCATGACAATTTTAATTTTCTCCTGGGAGGCCCTGATTTTCTGAGGTATGACAGGCTCGGCCCTCCATGAGGATAAAAGTCTTGATGGTTCTGAGCCAGATGTTTGAAGCCCACCTTCCTGATGGAGATTTAGTATGAAAATTTGGGCGCTCCCTTCAGAAAATCTGAGTCCAAGCCTTTGTCAGCTCCCTGAGGACAATTCCAAGAAAGTTACTGCCCCTTGTGCTGGTTTCCTGGTGCTTGGGTATGCTCAGTTTCATAAGACTAGATAAATTGATAAATTCAGCTGATTCAGAGCGTTTACATAATCTTTCCAATGTCAACAGTCATTTAAATTATCCTAACTTTATACTGAATCTCTAGAATCCAATTACTAGCTAATAATAATTGTCAGTTTTACTTTAAACCTCTAATGATAGGTCACCAGAGATGTGTAGCAGTAGGATTAAATCACTGTAGACTGTAGCTATGCCCAGCCTTAAATTACTCGCCTCTTATCTCTGGCTAACAGAGCCACTATATGTTTTGTCACCATTTTTGCTAAATAGAATAAACGTCACCAAAATTAATTTCATCTCCCTTAAATTAGCTTCTTAGTGTGATTTCTCACTTCAGTCAAAATTTATTTCTTAAAGAGCTTAACTTCATCTCTTTTATTTGAGACAGCGAGACTGTTCCAGAGCAAATGTCTTTTAATCACTGGCTGGCAAGTTTTGAGTCTTTCTTTTCATTAATAATTGCTGACCCTTTAGGGGGAGTGTTGGAGGATATTTCTATTTTATTTAAGCTATTGTATTCTTTTAAGCAGAGCAGACAGGGATCTTTCTGAGGAGTCTCAGAATAAGTTCTGAACCTTGCATAGACCAGGAAAGATAAAGTTACCACACACACAAAAATTTTTCCCACATAAGTGATGATTTAGCAGGGAGTTTGTAATTAGGTAGTCTAGTTGCTTTTACTACTTTTTAAATCATTTTCTGGTATATATCTCTGGCAATAACTATCCTTCAACTGAAGCATATGTTTGGAAAGACTGGAGGGAGTTTAAAGTTAAACTTCTCGTAGAACACAAGAAAAACACAGAAGGGCCACCTAAGTCAGAAACATAGCCTAAAGACAAGATGATAGCACCTGTAACAAGTTCTATTTGCTCATCAAGGGAAATCCCAAGGCATCAAGATTTGGGGGAGGGGAATGGTTAAAAAAAAGGACTGAAAGAGAGAGAGGGATCCATTTCCAGAAAGGCAGTATGAGGAACTCTGTGACCTGCTCCCCAGTGAAACAAGCATAACTAGTGACAATTATGAAAGAAAAAAACCCAACCATTTAACATCTCTGGATACTATCTTAGGGGTATGTGGCAAATAAAGAAACATTTATTTGAGAAAGCCCAATAAAACTCAAAAGAAATGATGAGATTCTGTGCCACTTGAATCATGACCCATTCCTTCCCTCCCCTCCCTAGCTTAGTATGATGAAAACTCTACACTGAGCATGTGTGTCAAGAAGGTGTGGATACCTAACCCTCAGCTCCCGGTCAAGAGGTTGGTATATTACTAAGAGAGACAGCCTGCTAGCACTTATTATTGCCTTCAACTCTGAGTTGTAGATGTTAAATTCCTGGTAAGTGCAACCATAATTTGGGGGGCTCCTTTCTCTACTTAACCCCCAATTATGGGGTAGAGGCTTTCCTCCAAGTGAAGCAAGCTAAGAATACTGGGGCCTTAATCACTCTTGCCCCAGTCTTATGATAAGGTACAGGTTCCACAATGGGAGAGGCAAGCTGAGAACACCAGACACTACTGCCCCCTATCCAGTGGCTTAGGGGGAGAGGCAGTCCATAAGAACAGAGAGCTTTGAAATGTCCTCCAGCGGAACTGACCTCGTTTGGAACAGAATGTGGAGAAGTTCAAGGCTAAGGGCACGTTGATAAAGAGTGGAGACTTTGTAGTAAGCAAATATGAAGAGTCCAGTAACTCTATGAGAGCAAAAATCTAAACCAGGGGCTAGTGAATTTACCATAGAGAATGACACAAAAAAGACAGCTAAGAAGAACTCTCCTGGGTTCACTATATAACTTAAAGACCACACTCAAAACTACCCCTCCCCATGTACAATTCAGTGGCATTAATTATATTCACAATATTGTACAAGCATCACCACCATATACTTCCTAAACTTTTTCATTACCCTGAGAAGAAAATCTATAATCATTAAGCAATAACTCTTCACTCCCTCCCCACCATGGACAGAGATTAACCACTAATTTATCAGAAACAAGAGGCCAAAAACCCAGTAGTATGACATATTCAAAGTGCTGGAAAAAAATACCTGTCAAACAAGAATCTAATATCCAGCAAAACTGTCTTTCAAATATGAAGATGAAATAATACATTTTGTTTACAAATTAATTCATTTTGTTTACCAAACAAAAGCTCAGTTTTCATTGCTAGCAGACATGCCTTACAAAAAATACTAAGTGAAATTCTTCAGGCTGAAAGCAAAAGGACCGCACACATTAATTCAGAACCACATTAAAAAACAAAGATCCATTTACAATGCTTGGTGTCAGTCTATTTATCTCTTGTAAAAATAAAATACAGTGTGTGTGTGTGTGTGTGTGTGTGTGTGAAAAAAACAAAAAAAAAAAACAAAGAAAACCAGCAAAGATAATTATATAATAATAAAAGATAATATAGATACGTAATACTTCTCCTTTCTTCTCTAACTGGTTTTAAAAATAGGATATATGATCAATGTAGAAAAAACTCAATTGAGTTTCTACATATTGCACTGAACAATCTGAAAGTGAAATTAAGAACACAATTACATTTTTTTAAACATCTTTATTGGAGTATAATTGCTTTACAATTGTGTGTTAGTTTCTGCTTTATAACAAAGTGTATCAGCTATACATATACATATATCCCCATATCTCCTCTCTCTTCTGTCTCCCTCCCTCACCCCTCTAGGTGGTCACAAACCACTGAGCTGATCTCTCTGTGCTATGCGGCTGCTTCCCACTAGCTATCTGTTTTACGTTTGGTAGTGTATATATGTCCATGGCACTCTCTCACTTTGTCACAGCTTATTCTTCCTCCTCCCCATGTCTTCAAGTCCATTTTCTACTAGGTCTGCGTCTTTATTCCCGTCCTGCCCCTAGGTTCTTCATCACCATTGTTTTTTCTTTACATTCCATATATATGTGTTAGCATACGGTATGTGTTTTTCCTTTCTGATTTATTTCACTCTGTATGACAGGCTCTAGGTCCATCCACCTCATTACAAATAACTCAGTTTCATTTCTTTTTATGGCTGAGTAATATTCTATTGTATATATGTGCCACATCTTCTTTATCCACTCATCTGTTGATGGACACTTAGGTTGTTTCCGTGTCCTGGCTATTGTAAATAGAGCTGCAGTGATCATTGAGCTACATGACTCTTTTTGAATTATGGTTTTCTCAGGGTATATGCCTAGAAGAGGGATTGCTGGGTCATATGGTAGTCTTATATTTAGTTTTTTAAGGAACCTCCACACTGTTCTCCATAGTAGCTGTATCAATTTACATTCCCACCAACATTCCCAGTGCAAGAGGGTTACCTTTTCTCCACACCCTTTCCAGCATTTATTGTTAGTAGATATTTGATGATGGTCATTCTGACCAGTGTGAGGTGATACCTAATTGTAGTTTTGATTTCCATTTCTCTAATGATTAGTGATGTTGAGCATCCTTTCATGTGTTTGTTGGCAATCTGTATATCTTCTTTGCAGAAATGTCTGGGTTGTTGGTTTTTTTGATATTGAGCTGCATGAGCTGCGTGTAAATTTTGGAGATTAATCCTTTGTCAGTTGCTTCATTTGCAAATATTTTCTCCCATTCTGAGGATGGTCTTTTCGTCTTGTTTATGGTTTCCTTTGCTGTGCAGAAGATTTAAAGTTTCATTAGACCCCATTTGTTTACTTTTATTTTGAATTCCATATCTCTAGAAGGTGGGTCAAAAAGGATCTTGCTGTGATGTATGTCATAGAGTGTTCTGCCTATGTTTTCCTCTTAAGAGTTTGATAGTGTCTGGCCTTACATTTAGGTCTTTAATCCATTTTGAGTTTATTTTTGTGTATGGTGTTATGGAGTGTTCTCATTTCATTCTTTTACATGTAGCTGTCCAGTTTTCCAGCACCACTTATTGAAGAGGCTGTCTTTTCTCCATGGTATATTCTTGCCTCCTTTATCAAAGATAAGGTGACTATATGTGCGTGGGTTTATCTCTGGGCTTTCTATCCTGTTCCATTGATCTATATTTCTGTTTTTGTGCCAGTACCATACTGTCTTGATTACTGTAGCTTTGTAATATAGTCTGAAGACTGGGAGCCTGAATCGTGTACCTCTGTTTTTGTGTCTCAAGATTGCTTTGGCTATTCTGGGTCTTTTGTGTTGCCATACAAATTGTGAAATATTTTTTTCTAGTTCTGTGAAAAATGCCATTGGAAGTTTGCTAGGGATTGCATTGAATCTGTACATTGCTTTGGGTCGTAGAGTCATTTTCACAATGTTGATTCTTCCAATCTAAGAACATGGTATCTCTCTCCATCTATTTGTATCATTTTTAATTTCTTTCATCTGTATCTTATAGTTCTCTGCATGCAAGTCTTTTTTCTCATTAGGTAGGTTTATTCCTAGATATTTTATTCTTTTTGTTGCAATGGTAAATGGGAGTGTTTCCTTAAATTCTTTTTAAGATTTTTCATCAGTAATGTATAGGAATGCAAGAGATTTCTGTGCATTAATTTTGTATCCTGCTACTTTACCAAATTCATTGATTAGCTCTAGCAGTTTTCTGGTAGCATCTTTAGGATTCTCTATGTATAGTATCATTTCACCTGCAAACAGTGACAGCTTTATTTCTTCTTTTCCGATTTGGATTCCTTTTATTTCTTTTTCTTCTCTGATGGCTGTGACTAAAACTTCCAGAACTTTGTTGAATAATAGTTGTGACTGTGGACAACCTTGTCTTTTTCGTGATCTTAGAGGAAATGGTTTCAGTTTTTCACCATTGAGAATGATGTAGGCTGTGGTTTTGTCTTATATGCCCTTTATTATGTTGAGGTAAGTTCTCTCTATGCCTACTTTCTAGGGTGTTTTTATCGTACATGGGTGTTGAAATTTGTCAAAAGCTCTTTCTGCATCTGTTGAGATGACCATACGGATTTCTCCTTCAATTTGTTAATATGGTGTATCAAATTCATTGATCTGCATATATTGAAGAATCCTTTCATTCTTTGGATAAACCCCACTTGATCATGGTGTAGGATCCCTTTAATGTGCTGTTGGATTCTGTTTGCTAGTATTTTGTTGAGGATTTTGGCATGTATGTTCATCAGTGATATTGGCCTGTACTTTTCTTTCTTTGTGACATCTTTGTCTGGTTTTGGTATCAGGGTGATGGTGGCCTTGTAGAAGGAGTTTGGGAGTGTTCCTCCCTCTGCTATATTTTGGAAGAGTTTGAGAAGGATAGGTGTTAGCTCTTCTCTAAATCTTTCATTGAATTCGCCTGTGAAGCCATCTAGTCCTGGGCTTTTGTTTGTTGGAAGATTTTTACTCACAGTTTCAATTTCAGTGCTTGTGATTGGTCATTTATATTTTATATCTCTTCCTAGTTCAGTCTGAGAAGGCTGTGCTTTTCTAAGAATTTGTCCATTTCTTCCAGGTGGTCCATTTTATTGGCATATAGCTGCTTGTAGTAATCTCTCATGATCCTTTGTATTTCTGCAGTGTCAGTTGTTACTTCTCTTTTTTAATTTCTAGTACTATTTTTCTGAGTCTTCTCCCTTTTTTTCTTGATGAGTCTGGCTAATGGTTTATCAATTTTGTTTATCTTCTCAAAGAACCAGCTTTTAGTTTTATTGATCCTTGCTATTGTTTCCTTCATTTCTTTTTTATTTATTTCTGATCTGATCTTTATGATTTCTTTCCTTCTGCTGACTTTCAGATGTGTTTGTTCTTCTTTCTTTAATTGTTTTAGGTGTAAGGTTAAATTGTTTATTTGAGATGTTTCTTGTTTCTTGAGGTAGGATTGTACTGCTATAGACTTCCCTCTTAGAACTGCTTTTGCTGCATCCCATAGGTTTTGGGTCATCGTGTTTTCCTTGTCATTTGTTTCTAGGTATTTTTTATTTCCTCTTTGATTTATTCAGTGATCTCTTGGTTATTAAGTAGTGTCTTTTTTAGCCTCCATGTGTTTGTATTTTTTACAGACTTTTTACCTGTAATTGATATCTAGTCTCATAGCATTGGGGTCGCAAAAGATACTTGATATGATTTCAATTTTATTAAATTTACCAAGGCTTGATTTGTGATCCAGGATATGATCTATCCTGGAGAATGTTCCATGAACACTTGAGAAGAAAGTGTATTCTGTTGTTTTTGGATGGAATGTCCTATAAATATCAGTTAAATCCATTTTGTTTAATGTATCATTTAAAGCTTGTGTTTTCCTTATTTATTTTCATTTTGGATGATCAGTCCCTTGGTGAAAGTGGTGTGTTAAAGTCCCCTACTATGATTGTGTTATTGTCGATTTCCCCTTCTATGGCTGTTAGCATTTTCCTTATGTATTGAGGTGCTCCTATGCTGGGTGTGTAAATATTTGCAATTGTTATGTCTTCTTCTTGGATTGATCCCTTGATCATTTTGTAGTGTCCTTCTTTGTCTCTTGTAACAGTCTTTATTTTAAAGTCTATTTTGTCTCATATGACAATTGCTCCTCCAGGTTTCTTTTGATTTCCGTTGGCATGGAATATCTTTTTCCATCCCCTCACTTTCCGTCTGTATGTGACCCTAGGTCTGAAGTAGGTCTCTTGTAGACAGCATATATATGGGTCTTGTTTTTGTATGCATTCAGCCAGTCTCTGTTTTTTTGTTGGAGCATTTAATCCATTTACATTTAAGGTAATTATTGATAAGTATGTTCCTATTACCATTTTCTTAATTGTTTGGGGTTTGTTATCGTAGGTCTTTTCCTTCTCTTGTGTTTCCTGCCTAGAGAAGTTCCTTTAGCATTTGTTATAAAGCTGGTTTGGTGTTGCTGAATTCTCTTAGCTTTTGCTTGTCTCTAAAGGTTTTAATTTCTCCCTCCAATCTGAATGAGATCCTTGCTGGGTACAGTAATCTTGGTTGTAGGTTTATCCCTTTGCCGTATCACTTTAAATATGTCCTGTCACTCCGTTCTGGCTTGCAGAGTTAATGCTTAAAGATCAGCTCTTAACCTTATGGGGATTCCCTTCTGTGTTATTTGTTGTTTTTCCCTTGCTGCTTTTAATACTTTTTCTTTGTATTTAATTTTTGATAGTTTGATTAATATGTGTCTTTGTGTGCTTCTCCTTAGATTTATCCTGTATGGGACTCTGTGGGCTTCCTGGACTTGATTGACTATTTCCTTTCCCATATTAGGGAAGTTTTCAACTATAATCTCTTCAAATATTTCCTCCGACCCTTTCTTTTTCTCTTCTTCTTCTGGGACCACTATAATTCGAATGTTGGTGCATTTAATGTTGTCCCAGAGGTCTCTAAGACTGTCCTCAATTCTTTTCATTCTTTTTTCTTTATTCTGCTCTGCGGTAGTTATTTTATCTGCCAGGTCACTTGTGGATTCTTCTGCCTCAGTTTTTCTGCTATTGATTCTTCTGGAGAATTTTTAATTTCATTTTTTGTGTTGTTCATCATTGTTTGTTTGCTCTTTAGTTCTTCTAGGTCCTTGTTAAACGTTTCTTGTATTTTCTCCATTTTGTATCCAAGATTTTGGATCATCTTTACTATCAATACTCTGAATTCTTTTTCAGGTAGACTGCCTATTTCCTCTTCATTTGTTTGATCTGGTGGGTTTTTACCTTGCTCCTTCATCTGCTATGTGTTTCTCTGTATTCCCATTTTGCTTAACTTACAGTGTTTGGGCTGTCCTTTTTGCAGGTTTGTAGTTCCCTTGTTTTTGGTGTCTGCCCCCAGTGTCTAAGGTTATTTCAGTGGGTTGTGTAGGCTTCCTGGTGGATGGGACTGGTGCCTGTGTTCTGGTGGGTGAGGCTGGATCTTGTCTTTCTGGTGGGCAGGACCACATCCAGTGGTGTGTTTTGAGGTGTTTGTGACCTTATTATTTTAGGCAGCCTCTCTGCTAATGGGTGGTGTTGTGTTCCTGTCCTGCTAGTTGTTTGGCATAGGGTGTCCTGCATTGTAGCTTGCTGGTCATTGAATGGAGCTGGGTCTTAGCATTGAGATGGAGATGTCTGGGAGAGTTTGCACTGTTTGATATTTTGTGGAGCCAGGAGGTCTCTGGTGGACCAATGTCCTTAACTCAGCTCTCCCACCTCAGAGGCATAGTCCTGACACCTAGCCAGAGCACCAAGACCCTGTCAGCCTTGTGGCTCAGAAGAAAAGGGAGAAGGAAAGAAAGGAAGGAAGGAAGGATGGAAGGGGAAATTATTAAAATAAAAAATAACAAATAATTATTAAAAATAAAAAAATTAAAAAGTAATAAAAAAGAGAAAGAAAGAGGAGAGCAACCAAACCACAAAACAAATCCACGAATGATAACAAGCGTTATAAACGATACTAAAAAAAAAACAAAAAAAAAACAAAGAAAAAATTGGACAGATAAAACCCTAGGACAAATGGTAAAAGCAAAGCTGTACAGAGAAAATCACACAAAGAAGCATACACATACACACTCACAAAAAGAGAAAAAGGAAATATATATATATATATATATATATATAAAAGAAAGAAAAATGGAGGAACTGAACAACCAAATCAATAAACAAATCTACCAATGATAAGAAACTCTAAATACTAAACTAAGGTAAACATAAAACCAGAAACAAATTAGATGCAGAAAGCAAACCGCAAGTCTACAGTTGCTTGCAAAGTCCACCGCCTCAATTTTGGGATAATTCATTCTCTATTCACGTATTCCACAGATGCAGGGTACATAAAGTTGATTGTGGAGATTTAATCCACTGCTCCTGAGGCTGCTGGGAGAAATTTCCCTTTCTCTTCTTTGTTCACACAGCTCCTGGGGATCAGCTTTGGATTTGGACCCACCTCTGCGTGTAGGTCGCCTGAGAGCATCTGTTCCCACCCTGACAGGACAGGGTTAAAGTAGCGGCTGATTAAGGGGCTCTGGCTCACTCAGGCTCGGGGGAGGTAGTGGTACGGAATGAGGGGTGAACCTGTGGCAGCCGAGGCCGGCGTGATGTTGCAACAGCCTGAGGCGCGCCGTGTGTTCTCCTGGGGAAGTTGTCCCTGGATCATGGGACCCTGGCAGTGGCGGGCTGCATAGGCTCTTGGGAGGGGAGGTGTGGATAGTGACCTGTGCTTGCACACAGGCTTCTTGGTGACTGCAGTAGCAGCCTTAGCATTTCATGCCCATCTGTTATGTCCACGCTGATAGCCACCGCTCACAACCATCTCTGGGGCTCGTTTAGGTGGTGCTCTGAATCCCCTCTCCTCACACACCCTGAAACAATGGTCTCTTGCTTCTTAAGCCATTCCAGACTTTTTTCTGGACTCCCTCCTAGTTAGCTGTGGTGCACTAGCCCCCTTCAGGCTGTGTTCACCCTGCCAACCCCAGTCCTCTCCCCGGGATCTGACCTATGAAGCTCGAGCCTCAGCTCCCAGCCTCCACCCACCCCAGAAGGTGAGCAGACAAGCCTCTTGGGCTGGTGAGTGCTGGTTGATACTGATCCTCTGTGTGGGAATCTCTCCGCTTTGCCCTCTGCACCCCCGTTGCTGAGCTCTCCTCCATGGCTCTGAAGTTTCCCCCTTGCCACATCCCATCTCTACCAGTGAAGGAACTTGCTAGTGTGTGGAAACTTTTCCTCCTTCACAGCTCCCTCCCAGAGATGCAGGTCCCATCCCTATTCTTTTGTCTCTGTTTTTTCTTTTTCCTTTTGCCCTACCCAGGTATGAGGAGAGTTTCTTGCCTTTTGGGAAGTCTGAGGTCTTCTGCCAGCATTCAGTAGGTGTTCTGTAGGAGTTGTTCCACATGTAGATATATTTCTGATGTATTTGTGTGGGGTAGGAAGGTGATCTCCACGTCTTACTCCTCCACCATCTTGAATGTCTCCTTCACAATTACATTTAAAATAGCATGGATGTGAGAATGGCACTATTCCCCCAAATTGATCTTACAGATTCAATGCAATTGACTTTCTTTCTAATTTCAAAATTTACACAAAGCTGTAGTAATCAAGACTGTGATACTGGCACAAGGACAGGCATAAAGATCAATGGAATAGAATTGAGAGTCTGGAAAGGAGCCATCACATTTACAGTCAACTGATGTTTGATGAGGGCACCAAGACAGTTCAATGGGGAAAAATAGTCATTTCAATAAGTGGCACTGGGGTAATTAAATAAGTCACGTCAAACAGCATGAAGTTGGGACCCTTAGCAAGATTTACTCAAAATGAATCGAAGACCTAAGTATAAGATCTAAAAGTATAAAACTCTTAGAAGGAAACATGGGTATAAATCTTTGTAGCCTTGGGTTAGGCAGCAGTTTCTTAGATATGACACCAAAATCACAAGGGCCAAAATAAAATTTAATAAATAAATAAACAAACAAATAAAAAAAATGGAATTTATCAAAATTAAAAACCTGTGTTCTTCAAAGAACACCATCAACAGTGTGGAAAGACAAGCCATAGAATGGTGGAAGACTTGCAAATTATATATCTGATAAAGGATTTGTATTCAGAATACATAAAGGACACTTATAACTCAATAATAAAAAGCCAATTATCCCATTTTAAAAATGGGCAAAAGATCTGAATAGATATGTGATCAAAGAAGATACAGAGATAATCAATAAACACACAACCAGATGCTCAACATTATTAGTCATCAGGGAATTGCAAATCAATACGTTAGAGATACCACTTCATACCCACTAGATTGGCTTTAATTTTTTAGAAAAGACAGACAATAACAAGTGTAGACAAGGTTGTAGAGGAACAGGAACCCACATGTGCTGTCGCTTGGAATATAAAGTGGTGACGATGCTTTGGAAAACAATTTATGTTAGTTTCTCAAAGGTTAAACATAAACTTACCATGTAATCCAGCAATTCTACTCCTAGGTATATACCCAGGAAAACCGAAAACATATACCCACTCAGAAAAACTTGTACATGAATGTTCATAGATTCATAACTCATGACAGCCCCCCTCCAAAATGGAAATAACTCAAATGATGAATTGGATAAAAAAAATCCACACAGTAGAATATTTGGCAATTAAAGAAATGAAGTACTGATGTATGCTGTAACCTGGATGAACCTTGAAAACTTTATGCTAAGTGAAAGAACCCAGTTACAAAAGACCACATATAGTGTAACCTATATTATCTATGTGGAATCTATAGAGATGGAAAGATTAGTGGTTGCCCAGGGCTGGGGGGGAAAATAAGGAATGACTACTAATTGGCATGAGATTTCCTTTTGGTTTCATGAAAATGTTCTCAGATTGTGGTGACGATTGCTTAACTGTGAATATATAAAAGAGCTTGAATATACACTTCAAAATAGTAAATTTTATGACATGTTTATTATGTTTCAATAAAGCTTTTATTAAAAAAAGCTAAACTATAGTCAGAAAACATGGATTTAATCCCCGATTTACATTTTTCTGCCAATATGATTTTAGACAGTTTGCATATTTGTGGGCCTTAGTGTGATTATCTCTAAGACGATAGCTTGGACTAAGAAGTTCTTACAGGAAGCAGTTGACAAAGTGGGGCAGGAGAGAGGGGCTTAGTTAGGGGTTACAGTGACCAAGAAGGCTCCTCCCACACAGAGCCAGCTTCATGGGTGCAACCTATGTAGTCACACTGGGCCCCTACTCAGAATGTCCAATGCTTGGTTTAATTCTCTGCTGTTTCAGTCTTGAATTTCTTAAGTTTTGAGCAAAAAGTCATGCATTTTCATGAAGCACTGGGCCCCATGAATTATGTCACCAGTTCCGATCCTACAGGTAGTGGGAAGGGGCTGGGGATCCTTGAACATCCTGCAGTGCACAGGGCAGCCCTGTACGGTGAATTAATTGCCCTGCCCAAAATGCCATGATGAGAAACACTGATTGCTAAGGAATGGTTGAACTCTGAAGTCCCGTGGTTTTTAACTACCTACTAGAAAACTAATCTGAAACTTTCAAACATAGTATGTGTCCCTCAGGAAAGTTACTTTGATGTATGTACTGTACCTAAAAGAAAAGTGTAGAGGTTACAAGGCATTTGGGGGTTTGGTACCTCATTTTGTTTCCTGAGGCCGGATGATATACTGTATATGAAACATCTATGCTTAGCCCTTCTTCTCTTCCATTAACTGGCCTGTCAAAATTTAGACAATTACAGCATCAACTTGTTTTATTGCTGGTATTTGGAGATTCCTTAAGAAATTGCCAACTTGGTAGGCTCTGTGGCAAAGCAATTATGATTTCTAGAGAATTTTTGATGAATAATAAAGTTCTTAGCTGATGGCTTTACTTAGGTTGTTTCATCTAGTTTTCCCATCAGTCTTTAAGGTTGATTTTGATTATCCCAACTTTACAGGGGAGGAAACTGAATCTCAGAAAGGTTAACAGAGAAAGATCAGAAGAAAATAGGATGTCTTCTTTTTTAACTTCTCAGTGGCTGTTAGATGAAATCTGAAATCCATAGGTTGCTCTTTCCTTCATTGCCTGTTTTCCCAAACATACTAGGTCTTACTAGAAGAATTAGTATTGGAATCCACTGATATACGATATTGTTATACAATTATAAAACCATATGGTGGTGTTATTTTCATCTTACACCGAGATTTATTAAATGCCTAGGTTGAATATTTATTACTCTACTTGAGACAAAAATACTGAATTGGAAAGTGAAAGACACAATCATTTCTAGAGTCATAGAATGTTAGATCTGGAAGAAATCTTAAAGAACTCCTGTGCCAACCCACACATTTTACTGATGTCGTATGTGAAATCCAGGTAGGTTTAATATCTTACCTGTGTTGACATAACTGATGCATGACATTAGTGACAAAGCCAGGGATATAATTAGTGAAATAAAGTCAATTCTAGGTTCATAAATCTTTCTAAACATTACCTTGTCTCTCTGGTCAGTTTTGTTTACTTGAAATAGAATAACCGATTTGATGGTTTGATAGATTTCTTCTTCAATAGAAACAACTTATGTGAGGTTTAGACAGGCTGTGGCTATCCAGTATGTGTGAGTTATAGGCTTTTGAGCCTTCTTTACCTCAACATAGAGTTGTCCTCTTCAAAAAGGACTTCAACTTATATAGTAGAACCCAGTAAAAATGATTTCTCCACAAGTTCAAAGAACAGATTACAAACAATTCACGTATGTTGAAGGAAAAAGAAATTCTATCACTGGGGCAGTGAGTCAGTGGTAGGAATAATGGGGATGAAATTGAAAATGAAGTATTTAGAAAGGTTAGAAAAAATGTTCTAATTCATACTTTTGGAGCACTTTAGAGTTAACCTTATTTGTCGCTTATTGGTCTCTTATTTTTGGATGCATCAAGATGTGAAGCTGGGCAGTTTAATAAATTAATGTGGATTGTGAACCCTTCTTGATATCTCCCTTTTTTCTACAACTATATTAAATGATATTAAAACCAGATGGTCCAAACTTTTTTTTTTCTTAACATCTTTATTGGAGTATAATTGCTTTACAATGATGTGTTAGTTTCTGCTTTATAACAAAGTGAATCAGCTATACATATACATATGTTCCCATAGCTCCTCCCTCTTGCATCTCCCTCCCTCACACCCTCCCTATCCCACCCTTCTAGGTGGTCACCACCGACCTGATCTCCCTGTGCTATGTGGCTGCTTCCCACTAGCTCTCTATTTTGCGTTTCGTAGTGTATATATGTCCATGCCACTCACTCACTTTGTCACTGCTTACCCTTCCCCCTCCCCATATCCTCAATTCCATTCTCTGGTAGGTCTGTGCCTTTATTCCCGTCTTACACCTAGGTTCTTCATGACATTTTTTTTCACAGATTCCATGTATATGTGTTAGCATACGGTATTTGTCTTTCTCTTTCTGACTTACTTCACTCTGTATGACAAACTCTACATCTAGCCACCTCATTACAAATAACTCAGTTTCGTTCCTTTTTATGGCTGAGTGATATTCCATTGTATATATGTGCCACATCTTCTTTATCCATTCATCTGATGATGGACACTTAGGTTGCTTCCATGTCCTGGCTATTGTAAATAGAGCTGCAATGAACATTTTGGTACATGACTCTTTTTGAATTATGGTTTTCTCAGAGTATATGCCCAGTAGTGGGATTGCTGGGTCATATGGTAGTTCTATTTGTAGTTTTTTAAGGAAGCTCCATACTGTTCTCCATAGTGGCTGTACCAATTCATATTCCCATCAGCAGTGCAAGAGTGTTCCCTTTTTTCCACATCCTCTCCAGCATTTATTGTTTCTAGATTTCTTGATGATGGCCATGCTGACTGGTGTGAGATGATATCTCGTTGTAGTTTTGATTTGCATTTCTCTAATGATTAATGATGTTGAGCATTCTTTCATGTGTTTGTTGGCAATCTGTATATCTTCTTTGGAGAAATATCTATTTAGGTCTTCTGCCCATTTTTGGATTGGGTTGTTTGTATTTTTGTTATTGAGCTGCATGAGCTGCTTGTAAATTTTAGAGATTAATCCTTTGTCAGCTGCTTCATTTGCAAATATTTTCTCCCATTCTGAGGGTTGTCTTTTGGTCTTGTTTATGGTTTCCTTTGCTGTGCAAAAGCTTTGCAGTTTCATTAGGTCCCATTTGTTTATTTTTGTTTTTATTTCCATTTCTCTAGGAGTTGGGTCAAAAAGGATCTTGCTGTGATTTATGTCATAGACTGTTCTGCCTATGTTTTCCTCTAACAGTTTGATAGTTTCTGGCCTTACATTTAGGTCTTTAATCCATTTTGAACTTATTTTTGTGTATGGTGTTAGGGAGTGTTCTAATCTCATACTTTTACATGCACCTGTCCAGTTTTCCCAGCACCACTTATTGAAGAGGCTGTCCTTTCTCCACTGTACATTCCTGCCTCCTTTATCAAAGATAAGGTGACCATATGTGCGTGGGTTTATCTCTGGGCTTTCTATCCTGTTCCATTGATCTGTATTTCTGTTTTTGTGCCAGTACCATACTGTCTTGATTACTGTAACTGTGTAGTATAGTCTGAAGTCAGAGAGCCTGATTCCTCCAGCTCCATTTTTCCTCTAAAGATTGCTTTGGCTGTTCGGGGTCTTTTGTGTTTCCATACAAATTGTGAAACCTTTTGTTCTAGTTCTGTGCAAAATGCCAGTGGTAGTTTGATTGGGTTTGCATTGAACCTGTAGATTGCTTTGGGTCATATAGTCATTTTCACAATGTTGATTCTTCCAATCCAAGAACATGGTACATCTCTCCATCTATTTATATCATCTTTAATATATGGCCTTTACTATGTTGAGGAAAGTTCCCTCTATGCCTACTTTCTGCAGGGTTTTTATCATAAATGGGTGTTGAATTTTGCCGAAAGCTTTTTCTGCATCTATTCAGAGGATGATATGGGTTTTCTCCTTCAATTTGTTAATATGGTGTATCACGTTGATTGATTTGTGTATTTTGAAGAATCCTTGCATTCCTGGAATAAACCCCACTTGATCATGGTGTATGATCCTTTTAATGTGCTGTTGGATTCTGTTTGCTAGTATTTTGTTGAGGATTTTTGCATCTATGTTCATCAGTGATGTTGGCCTGTAGTTTTCTTTCTTTGTGACATCCTTGTCTGGATTTGGTATCAGGGTCATGGTGGCCTCGTAGAATGAGTTTGGGAGTGTTCCTCCCTCTGCTATATTCTGGAAGAGTTTTAGAAGGATAGGTGTTAGCTCTTCTCTAAATGTTTGATAGAAGTCGCCTGTGAAGCCATCTGGTCCTGGGCTTTTGTTCGTTGGAAGATTATTAATCACAGTTTCAATTTCAGTGCTTGTGATTGGTCTGTTCATATTTTCTGTTTCTTCCTTATTCAGTCCTGGCAGTTGTGCATTTCTAAGACTTTGTCCATTTCTTCCAGGTTGTCCATTTTTTTGGCATAGAGTTACTTGTAGTAATCTCTCATGATCTTTTGTATTTCTGCAGTGTCAGTTGTTACTTCTCCTTGTTCATTTATAATTCTATTGATTTGAGTCTTCTCCCTTTTTTTCGTGATGAGTCTGGCTAATGGTTTTTCAATTTTGTTTATCTTTTCAAAGAACCAGCTTTTAGTTTTATTGATCTTTGCTATTGTTTCCTTCATTTCTTTTTCATTTATTTCTGATCTGATCTTTATGATTTCTTTCCTTCTGCTAACTTTGGGGTGTTTTTGTTCTTCTTTCTCTAATTGCTTTAGGTGCAAGTTTAGGTTGTTTATTCGAGGTGTTTCCTGTTTCTTAAGGTAGGATTGTATTGCTATAAACTTCCCTCTTAGAACTGCTTTTGCTGCATTCCATAGGTTTTGGGTCATTGTGTCTCCACTGTCATTTGTTTCTAGGTATTTTTTTATTTCCTCTTTGATTTCTTCAGTGATCACTTTGTTATTAAGTGGTGTATTGTTTAGCCTCCATGTGTTTGTATTTTTTGCAGATCTCTTCCTGTAATTGATATCTAGTCTCATAGCATTGTGGTTGGAAAAGATACTTGATACAATTTCAATTTTCTTAAATTTACCAAGGCTTGATTTGTGACCCAAGGTATGATCTATCCTGGAGAATGTTCCATGAGCACTTGAGAAAAATGTGTATTCTGTTGTTTTTGGTTGGAATTTCCTATAAATATCAATTGAGTCCATCTTGTTTAATGTATCATTTAAAGCTTGTGTTTCCTTCTTTATTTTCATTTTTGATGATCTGTCCATTGGTGAAAGTGGGGTGTTAAAGTCTCCTACTATGATTGTGTTATTGTCGATTTCCTCTTTTACGGCAGTTAGTATTTGCCTTATGTATTGAGGTGCTCCTGTGTTGGGTGCATAAATATTTACAGTTGTTATAACTTCTTTTTGGTTTGATCCCTAGATCATTATGTAGTGTCCTTCTTTGTCTCTTGTAATAGTCTTTATTTTAAAGTCTATTTTGTCTGATATGAGAATTGCTACTCCAGCTTTCTTTTGGTTTCCATTTGCATGAAATATCTTTTTCCATGCCCTCACTTTCCATCTGTATGTGTCCCTAGGTCTGAAGTGGGTCTCTTGTAGACAGCATATATATGGGTCTTGTTTGTGTATCCATTCAGCCAGTCTGTGTCTTTTGGTGGGAGCATTTAATCCATTTACATTTAAGGTAATTATCAATATGTATGTTCCTATTTCCATTTTCTTAATTGTTTTAGATTTGTTATTGTAGGTCTTTTCCTTCTCTTGTTTTTCTTGCCTAGAGAAGTTCCTTTAGCATTTGTTGTAAAGCTGGTTTGGTGGTGTTGAAGTCTCTCAGCATTTGCTTGTCTGTAAAGGTTTTAATTTCTCCATCAAATCTGAATGAGATCCTTGCTGGGTAGAGTAATCTTGGTTGCAGGTTTTTCTCCTTCATCACTTTAAATATGTTCTGCCAGTCCCTCCTGGCTTGCAGCGTTTCTGCTGAAAGATCAGCTCTTAACCTTATGGGGATTTCCTTGTGTTATTTGTTGTTTTTCCCTTGCTGCTTTTAATATGTTTTCTTTGTATTTAATTTTTGACAGTTTGATTAACATGTGTCTTGGCATGTTTCTCCTTGGATTTATCCTGTATGGGACTCTGTGCTTCCTGTACTTGATTAACTATTTCCTTTCCCATATTAGGGAAGTTTTCAACTATAATCTCCTCAAATATTTTCTCAGTCCCTTTTTTTTTCTCTTCTTCTGCTGGGACCCCTATAATTCAAATGTTGGTGCATTTAATATTGTCCCAGAGGTCTCTGAGACTGTCCTCAGTTCTTTTCATTCTTTTTTCTTTATTCTGCTCTGCAGTAGTTGTTTCCACTATTTTATCTTCCAGATCACTTATCTGTTCTTCTACCTCAGTTATTCTGCTATTGATCCCTTCTAGAGTATTTTTAATTTCATTTATTGTATTGTTCATCATTGCTTGTTTCCTCTTTAGTTCTTCTAGGTCATTGTTAAATGTTCCTTTCATTTTCTCTATTGTATTTCCAAGATTTTGGATAATCCTTACTCTCATTATTCTGAATTCTTTTTCAGGTAGACTGCCTATTTCCTCTTCATTCGTTAGGTCTGGTGGGTTTTTTTCTTGCTCCTTCATCTACTGTGTGTTTTTTTGTCTTCTCATTTTGCTTATCTTACTGTGTTTGGGGTCTCCTTTTTGCAGGCTGCAGGTTCGTAGTTCCCTTTGTTTTTGGTGTCTGTCCCCAGTGGCTAAAGTTGGTTCAGTGGGTTGTGTAGGTTTCCTGGTAGATGGGACTAGTGCCTGTGTTCTGGTGGATGAGGCTGGATCTTGTCTTTCTGGTGGGAAGGTCCATGTCTGGTGGTGTGTTTTGGGGTGTCTGTCACCTTATTATGATTTTAGGCAGCCTCTCTGCTAATGGGTGGGTTTGTGTTCCTGTCTTGCTAGTTGTTTGGCATAGGTTGTCCAGCACTGTAGCTTGCTGGTCGTTGAGTGAAGCTGGGTGTTGGTGTTGAGATGGCGATCTCTGGGAGATTTTCACCATTTGATATTACGTGGAGCTGGGAGGTCTCTTGTGGACCAGTGTCCTGAAGTTGACTCTCCCACCTCAGAGGTACAGCACTGACTCCTGGCTGGAGCACCAAGAGCCTTTCTTCCACACGGCTCAGAATAAAAGGGAGAATAAGTGGAAAGAAAGAAAGAAAGAAAGAAGATAAAATAAAATAAAACAAAGTAAGATAAAATAAAATAAAGTTATTAAAAAAATAATTATTATTAAGAATAAAATTTTAAAAAACAAAACAGACAGACAGAGCCCTAGGACAAATGGTGAAAGCAAAGCTGTACAGACAAAATCTCACACAGAAGCATACACATACACACTCACAAAAAGAGGAAAAGGGGAAAAAATAATAAATCTTGCTCTCAAAGTCCACCTGCTCAATTTGGGATGATTTGTTGTCTATTTAGGTATTCCACCGATGCAGGGTACATCAAGTTGATTGTGGAGATTTAATCCGCTGCTCCTGAGGCTGCTGGGAGAAATTTCCCTTTCTCTTCTTTGTTCGCACAGCTCCTGGGTTTCAGCTTTGGATTTGGCCCCGCCTCTGTGTCTAGGGCGCCTGAGGGCATCTGTTCTTCGCTCAGACAGGATGGGGTTAGAGGAGCAGCTGATTCTGGGGCTCTGGCTCACTCAGGCCAGGGGAGGGAGGGGCACGGAGTGTGGGGTGAGCCTGCGGTGGCAGAGGCCGCCGTGACGTTGCACCAGCCTGAGGTGCGCCGTGTGTTCTCCCGGGGAGGTTGTCCCTGGATCCCAGGACCCTGGCAGTGGTGGGCTGCACAGGCTCCCCGGAGGGGAGGTGTGGATAGTGACCTGTGCTCACACATAGGCTTCTTGGTGGCGGCAGCAGCAGCCTTAGCATCTCATGCCTGTCTCTGGGGTCTGCGCTGTTAGCCACGGCTCGCGCCCATCTCTGGAGCTCCTTTAAGCAGCGCTCTTAATCCCCTCTCCTTGTGCACCAGGAAACAAAGAGGGAACAAAAATTCTCTTGCCTCTTCTGCAGGTCCAGACTTTTCCCTGCACTCCCTCCTGGCTAGCCGTGGTGCGCTAACCCCCTCAGGCTGTGTTCACCCCACCAGTCCTCTCCCTGTGATCCAACCTAAGCCCAAGCCTCAGCTCCCAGCCCCCACCCGCCCCGGTGGGTGAGCAGACAAGCCTCTCAGGCTGGTGAGTGCCGGTCAGCACCAATCATCTGTGCGGGAATCTCTCCACTTTGCCCTCCGCACCCCTGTGGCTGCACTCTTCTCTGTGGCTCTGAGTATCATTTCCCCCTTGAGAATTATTGGCTCCCTTATCTATTATTAGTTGATCATATATGGAGGGATTTATCTGTGGGGTCTTGACTCTGTTCCATAGGTCTATGCCTATTTTTTATGCTAGTCCCAATACAGAATATAAATAGCTTGGGTACATAATAACAAGATATTTATAATCATTTCTACCTGTCCCCTGTGAAATTGCTGTCATTTATTTCACTGATCTGTATGCTATAATCATCTTATACAGTGTTACTATTATTACTTTAAAGAAGCAGTCACCTTTTAGATCAATTAAGAATAGAACTATTTTATTGCACCTTTATTTATTCCTTCTCCATTCCTTTTCCTTTCTTCATGTAGATCTGAATTTATGACTACATCATTTTATTTTGCCTTGAAGAACTCTTTTAACATTTCTTACAGAACATGGTTACTGACAACGAATTATCTCACATTTGTTTGTCCAAGAAAGTGTTTCTCCCTCACATTTGAAGGATAACTTCACTAAATGTAGAAATCTATTTTTCTGAAGTGTACTGCAGTTCTTTTCCTTGTTTGTCCACAGGGGCTTTTAATGTCTGTATTTATTGGAAGTTGGGGCCTGCTATTGTTCCCAGGCTGGTATATAAAGGAGGCAAAACCAAACAAACAGAAAAAGTAAAACAGGGAGCTTATCACTGAGCTATCTTTTGAGTACTGAGATTCTCACTCACTTCTCCTACTGTGATTCCCTTTTCCGAATCTTCTGGTGGATGCTTTATCATTTTTTATTCTAGAGGTTTTAGTTACAATTATGGCAGGCATAGGATGAAGTGTGTTTACTCCATCTTGTTTGGAACCAGAAGCGACATTTTCAGTATTATGTACATGAAACTATGGTCCTAGTTAAAATTCTCTGGAATGTGTTGATTTTTCTTTTTTTAAGTAGGCACTCAATCCACTTAGGTTCACACTACAAATTCTGTCTTGCTTTCTGTATGTGGTGGTTCTGATGTTAGTTAAGATTCATAGTGTTTGCTATACTTTTTGAGGCTACCCAATGTATGCATCAGCCAGAGTTTGTCCAGAACTCAGCTTGTGGTTTATATCGTAATTAGTTCTCAAAGCCTTACTATTTTATTTTATTTTAGTTTAGTTTAGTTTGTTCTGCACATTCCCAGCTCAAGGTTGATTCTGCAACTTGTGTCATATCATACACAGAATCAGGGGATTTCTTTATCCAGCTGTCTTCAAGATTCCCCTCACACTTTATGACTCCCAGGAGCCCCCTTTCCTGGTTTCTTTGGCTAGAAAATCAGGTTTCTATCGGAGTTTAAGTCCCTGCACTGTCACACAATTCTGTGTGACTAGGACCATTTTGGGGAAGAAGCATTGGGAGAAAAGAAATAAGAAATGGGCATTCCCTCTGTACTCTTTAGACAACAGAGGCTTCTTGTTCCAGTAACTCTGGCTAGGGAGACAGGTCTTCTCTCAGGGTTTTAGGTGATTATACTGCTGCTTCCGTGCAGTTCAGATCCACCATGGGCATGGCCTTGGGACAGGGCTGATAGGGAAAAAAGACGGGGGAAAATGGAGAGTCCTCTTATATGATCTGGTTTGTAGGGGCTCCCAGATACAGCTTCAACTATTTCTATTTGGACAACTAATAAAGATGTTGAAGCTAGATATCTGAATAAAGGCCAATTTACTCTAACTGAGATGGAAATTTCTTCCCCAGGCAATAATAATGTGCAGCACAATGATTATCAAAGTATGGTTCACGGTTCAGCTGCATTAAGTCCCCTTGTGAAGGATGTTAAATGTGCACATCTCTAGGCCTTAGTATTGGCCTCATTAATCTTGATTTCTAGATTTGCATCCTGTATTCCTATGCATACTAAAGCTTTCAGACATTACTTATAGGTGATAGTGGATCAGCAAGACATCAAAGTTAAAGAGACTGACTGGTAGATGATTATAATATTGTAAGCATAAAATATTAAGGGCTTGAAGTTATGCCAAGGCCATAGAAAATATGGGGGGAAATAAGAGGGATATTTTGGAGGCAATGTCAAGGGTGCTTGGGAGTTGACTTTTCCTGGAAATGACGAAGAGGTACATCAAAAGATGATGCAGAGGAAGGATTTTGGATGTATGTGAGGATGATGATACCATTATTAGTTGAGAGAATGCCAACGTAAAGTCTAGGAGATAGAATGAGACTGTATTAGAGATAAATCTAGCTTGTCTGTATGAAGCTCTTGAGAGCCTATTATGTTTTTGGTGGTGAGTATAAGATACATCTTCCAAGAATTTACAATCTGTTAGTGGGAATGAGAAATAGGAAAAAAATATCAACTAAAACTAGCATTTGTTGAGCTCTTTCTATATGCCATAGCCTTATAAAGTAGGTACTGTGATAACCTTACCTTTTCAGATGAGAGAACTAACACTTGGATGGTTTGAGCAACTTGCCCAAGATCACACAACTACTAAGGGGTAGAGCAGGGACTCAAAACACTCTGTGCTTTTAATCTGTTTACGATTACCACATTCAAGGTAACTTAACCTCGCTAGCCATCAGCTTCCTCCTTTCTAAGCTAAGCATAATAATCTAGTAGAATTTGTGAGATAACAATGACATCATATATTGAAAGCCTAGAAATAGTACTCAAATTACATAAGTTTTTTTTCTTTTTCCAAGAGATTCAGATAAAAAATGGTATTGGAAAACACTGTAGCTTCAGATCCTAGTTTCTAACCTTTCCCTTATTTTTATTTATTTTATTTTATTTTTATTTTTTCCTTTCCCTTATTTTTGATGATCTCCACAGAGCTTCATTAAAACTTCTGTAACACTAGAAGAAAAAAAAATCTTTTTCCTCCTTTCTCTATAGCTTTCTAAAGCTCCTCTTGAAATACAATATAGTACACATATTTACAGTATACATTTTAACGTGATTTGTTGTGTGTATGCACTCATGAAACTATCTCTGCAATCAGGATGTTCAGCATATCCATTACCCCCAAATTTTCTTGCTACCCCTTGGTAATCTCTTACCACTGCCTCTAAGCAATCTGTGATCTGATTTCTCTCAATATAGATTACTTCGCATTTTCTAGAATATTATAAAAATTAAATCATGCAATATATACTGGTTTTGGTCTGCCTTCTTTTACTCAGCATAATTATTTTAAGATTGAATCAATGTTACATGTATTAATAGTTTCTTTTGGACTTTTACTGCTCATTAATACTCCATTGTACAGATATACAATCACTTGTTTATTCATTTACCTTTTAGTGGGTATTTGGGTTAGCTCCAGTTTTCAACTTTATTTCAAATAAAGCAGCTACAAACATTTTTGTATGAATGCTTTCATGTGATAGGCATGTGATTAGCTTTTAAAGAAACTGCTGAACTATTTTCCAAAGTAATTTTGCCATTCTACATTTCCACTAGCACTGTGAAAGGGTTCCAGTTGCTTCAAATCCTTAACCAACACTTGGTATAATCCATCTTTTAATCATAGCCATTCTATGGGTGTATAGTGGTGTTCCACTGTGGTTTTAATTTACATTCCCTTAACAGCATATGATATTGAACAATTTTTTCATGTGCTTATTTGCCACCCATATATCTACTTCGGGGTAATGTTTATTTCACACCGTTAGTTTATTTCTATCAGGTTGTTTTCTCAAATAATGAGTTGTAACAGTGCTCTATATATTCTGGATATAAGTACCTAATCAGACATGCATTTTGTAGATATTTTCTCCTAGTCTATAGTTTACTATTTTTAAAATCTTCATAGGTGTCTTTTTTTTTTTGTGGTACACGGGCCTCTCACTGTTGTGGCCTCTCCCATTGCGGAGCACAGGCTCTGGACGCGCAGGCTCAGCGGCCACGGCTCACGGGCCCAGCCGCTCTGCGGCATGTGAGATCTTCCTGGACCGGGGCATGAACCCGTGTCCCCTGCATCGGCAGGTGGACTCTCAACCACTGCGCCACCAGGGAAGCCCTCATAGGTGTCTTTTGAAGAGTAAATATTTTTAATTTTAATAAAATCTAGTTTATTGATTTTCTCTTATATAGTTCTTGCTTTTGGAGTCATAGTTAAGATATCTCTGCCAAACCCAAGGTTACTTTTCCTGTTTTTTGGTGGGTTTTTTTGTCTAGGATTTTTATAGTACTACTTATTACATTTAGATTTATGGTCTCTTTCCAGTTAAATTTTAAATTTTGTATAAAGTGTGAGGTAATGAGCAAGGTGTTTTGTGGGGGTTTTTTATGAAAGTTGTTTTTTTAAAATTTTTATTAGATTATAGTTGATTTAAAATGTTGTGTTAGTTTCAGGTGTACAGCAAATTGAATCAGTTATACATATACATATATCTACTCTTTTTTTTTTTTTTTGGATTCTTTTCCCATATAGGCCATTACAGAATATTGAGTAGAGTTCCCTATGCTATACAGCAGGTTCTTATTAGTTATGTATTTTATATATAGTAGTGTGTATATGTCAATCCCAGTCTCCCAGTTTACTCCTCCCCCGCCTTATCCCCTGGTAACCTTAAGTTGGTTTTCTACATCTGTGACTCTACTTCTGTTTTGTAAATAAGTTCATTTGTACCCTGTTTTTAGATTCCACCTGTAAGCAATACCATATATTAGTCTTTCTGTGTCTGACTTACTTCACTCAGTATGACAGTCTCTAGGTCCATCCATGTTGCTGCAAATGGCATTATTTTGTTCTTTTTAATGGCTAATATTCCATTGTATATATGTACCACTTCTTCTTTATCCATTCCTCTGTTGATGAACATTTAGGTAATGGGTAGAAGACCTAAACAGACACGTCTCCAAAGAAGACATACAGATGGACAACAGGCACATGAAAATATGCTCAACATCACTAATTATCAGAGAAATGCAAATCAAAGCTACAATGAGGTATCACCTCCTGGCACTAGTCATAATGGCCATCATCAAAAAAAATCTACAAACAATAAATGCTGGAGAGGGTGTGGAGAAAAGGGAACCCTCCTACACTGTTGGTGGGAATGTAAATTGGTACAGCCACTATGGAGACAGTATGGAGGTTCCTTAAAAAACTGAAAATAGAACTACCATAAGACCCAGCAATCCCAGTCCTGGGCATATAACATAATTCAAAAAGATACGTGCACCCCAGTGTTTATTGCAGTACTATTTACAATAGCCAGGACATGTAAGCAACATAAATGTTTTGTGTTTTTTTGGCATGACTAGCTAATTGTGTCAGCACTAACACCGTTTGTTTAAAAGATTATTAATTGCTCATTGAATAGCCTTGACATATTTGTAAAAATGAATTAATTATATACATGTGGGTATATTTCTGAACTCTCTCTTTTGTTTCACTGATCTGTTGATTTTAATGCCAATACTATACAATCTTGATTTCTGTAGCTTTATATTAAGTCTTAAATATGGATTAGGTAGGGTAAGTTCTCCAAAGTTCTCCAACTTTTTCAAAGGCATTTTATCTATTTTAGGTCTTTTGCATTTATGTATAAATTTTAGAATTAGTTTGGCAAATTCTAAAAGAAAATCTTGCTGGGATGTTGATTGAAGTCTTGTAGATCAAGTTGGGTAGCATTGAAATATTAATGATATTGATTCTTCCAATCCAATTGCACATTTCATATTTCCAAATTATTTAGGTGTTACTTAATTTCATTCAGCAATGTTTTCTGGTTTTCAATGAACCGTTTGATCCCTTAGTATTTCGTTGTTGTTTTTTTTAACACCTTTATTGGAGTATAATTGCGTTGCAATGGTGTGTTAGTTTCTGCTTTATAGTAAAGTGAATCAGCTATACGTATACATATATCCCCATATCTCCTCCCTCCTGTGTCTCCCTCTCACCCTCCCTATCCCACCCCTCTAGGTGGTCACAAAACACCGAGCTCATCTCACTGTGCTATGCAGCTGCTTCCTACTATCTGTCTGTTTTACATTTGGTTCTATATATATGTCCATGCCACTCTCTCACTTCATCCCAGCTTACCCTTCCCCCTCCCCGTGTCCTCAAGTCCATTCTCTATATCTGCATCTTTATTCCTGTCCTGCCCCTAGGTTCATCAGAACTATTTTTTTCTTAGATTCCATGTATACGTGGTAGCATACAGTATTTATTTTTCTCTTTCTGACTTACTTCATTCTGTAGGACAGACTCTGGGTCCATCCACATCACTACAATGAACTCAATTTCATTTCCTTCAATGGCTGAGTAATATTGCATTGTATATATGTGCTACATCTTCTTTATCCATTCATCTGTCGTTGGACACTTAGGTTGCTTCCATGTCCTGTTTATTGTAAATAGAGCTGCAATGAACGTTGTGGTCCATGACTCTTTTTGAATAATGGTTTTCTCAGGGTATATGCCCAGTAGTGGGATTGCTAGGTTAATGGTAGTTCTATTTTTAGTTTTTTAAGGAACCTCCATACTGTTCTCCATAGTGGCTGTATCAATTTACATTTCCACCAACAGTGCAAGAGGTTCCCTTTTCTCCACACCTGCTCCAGCATATATTGTTAGTAGATTTTTTGATGGTGGCCATTCTGACCAGTGTGAGGTGATACCTCATTGTAGTTTTGATTTGCATTTCTCTAATGATTAGTGATGTTGAGCATCCTTTCATGTGTTTGTTGGCAATCTGTATATCTTCTTTGGAGAAATGTCTGTTTAGGTCTTCTGACCATTTTTGGATTGGGTTGTTTGTTTTTTTCATATTGAGCTGCATGAACTGCTTGTAAATTTTGGAGATTAATCCTTTATCAGTTGCTTCATTTGCAAATATTTTCTCCCATTCTGAGGGTGGTCTTTTCGTCTTGTTTATGGTTTCCTTTCCTGTGCAAAAGCTTTTAAGTTTCATTAGGTCCCATTTGTTTACTTTTGTTTTTAATTCCATTTCTCTAGAAGGTGGGTCAAAAACGATCTTGTATATATGGCATGGACATATATACACTACCAAACGTAAAATAGGTAGCTAGTGGGAAGCAGCTGCATAGCACAGGGAGATCAGCTCAGTGCTTTGTGACCACCTAGAGGCGTGGGATAGGGAGGGTGGGAGGGAGGGAGATGCAAGAGGGAAGAGATATGGGGACATATGTATATGTATAACTGATTCACTTTGTTATAAAGCAGAAACTAACATACCATTGTAAAGCAATTATACTCCAATAAAGCTGTTAAAAAAAAAAAAAAAGGATCTTGCTGTGATGTATGTCATAGAGTGTTCTGCCTATGTTTTCCCTAAGAGTTTTATAGTATCTAGCCTTACATTTAGGTCTTTAATCCATTTTGAGTTTATTTTTGTGTATTGTGTTAGGGAGTGTTCTAATTTCATTCTTTTACATGTAGCTGTCCAATATTCCCAGCACCAATTACTGAAGAGGCTGTCTTTTCTCCATTGTATATTCTTTTTTTTTTTTTTTTTACAAATTTAATCAGTTATACATATACATATGTTCCCATATCCCCTCCCTTTTGCGTCTCCCTCCCACCCTCCCTATCCCACCCCTCCAGGCGGTCACAAAGAACCGAGCTGATCTCTCTGTGCTATGCGGCTGCTTCCCACTAGCTATCTACCTTACGTTTGGTAGTGTATATATGTCCATGCCGCTCTTTCACTTTGTCACAGCTTACCCTTCCCCCTCCCCATATCCTCAAGTCCATGCTCTAGTAGGTCTGTGTCTTTATTCCTGTCTTACCCCTATGTTCTTGATGACATTTTTTTCTTAAATTCCATATATATGTGTCAGCATACAGTATTTGTCTTTCTCTTTCTAACTTACTTCACTCTGTATGACAGACTCTACGTCCATCCACCTCATTACAAATAGCTCAATTTCATTTCTTTTTATGGCTGAGTAATATTCCATTGTATATATGTGCCACATCTTCTTTATCCATTCATCCGATGATGGACACTTAGGTTGTTTCCATCTCCGGGCTATTGTAAATAGGGCTGCTATGAACATTTTGGTACATGTCTCTTTTTGAATTATGGTTTTCTCAGGGTATATGCCCAGTACTGGGATTGCTGGGTCATATGGTAGTTCTATTTGTAGTTTTTTAAGGAACCTCCATACCGTTCTCCATAGTGGCTGTACCAATTCACATTCCCACCAGCAGTGCAAGAGTGTTCCCTTTTTTCCACACCCTCTCCAGCATTTATTGTTTCTAGATTTTTTGATGATGGCCATTCTGACTGGTGTGAGATGATATCTCATTGTAGTTTTGATTTGCATTTCTCTAATAAGTAAAGATGTTGAGCATCCTTTCTTGTGTTTGTTGGCTGTCTGTATATCTTTTGTGGAGAAATGTCTATTTAGGTCTTCTGCCCATTTTTGGATTGGGTTGTTTGTTTTTTTGCTATTGAGCTGCATGAGCTGCTTATAAATTTTGGAGATTAATTCTTTGTCAGTTGCTTCATTTGCAAATATTTTCTCCCATTCTGAGGGTTGTCTTTTGGTCTTGTTTATGGTTTCCTTTGCTGTGCAAAAGCTTTGAAGTTTCATTAGGTCCCATGTGTTTATTTTTGTCTTTATTTCCATTTCTCTAGGAGGTGGGTCAAAAAGGATCTTGCTGTGATTTATGTCATAGAGTGTTCTGCCTATGTTTTCCTCTAGGAGTTTGATAGTGTCTGGCCTTACATTTAGGTCTTTAATCCATTTTGAGCTAATTTTTGTGTATGGTGTTAGGGAGTGATCTAATCTCATACTTTTACATGTCCCTGTCCAGTTTTCCCAGCACCACTTATTGAAGAGACTGTCCTTTCTCCACTGTACATTCCTGCCTCCTTTATCAAAGATAAGGTGACCATATGTCCGTGGGTTTATCTCTGGGCTTTCTATCCTGTTCCATTGATCTATCTTTCTGTTTTTGTGCCAGTACCATACTGTCTTGATTACTGTAGCTTTGTAGTATAGTCTGAAGTCAGGGAGCCTGATTCCTCCAGCTCCGTTTTTCGTTCTCAAGATTGCTTTGGCTATTCGGGGTCTTTTGTGTTTCCATACAAATTGTGAAATTTTTTGTTCTAGTTCTGTGAAAAATGCCATTGGTAGTTTGATAGGTATTGCATTGAATCTGTAGATTGCTTTGGGTAGTAGAGTCATTTTCACAATGTTGATTCTTCCAATCCAAGAACATGGTACATCTCTCCATCTATTTGTATCATCTTTAATTTCTTTCATCAGTGTCTTATAATTTTCTGCATACAGGTCTTTTGTCTCCTTAGGTAGGTTTATTCCTAGATATTTTATTCTTTTTGTTGCAATGGTAAATGGGAGTGTTTCCTTGATTTCACTTTCACATTTTTCATCATTAGTATATAGGAATGCCAGAGATTTCTGTGCATTAATTTTGTATCCTGCAACTTTACCAAATTCATTGATTAGCTCTAGTAGTTTTCTGGTAGCATCTTTAGGATTCTCTATGTATAGTATCATGTCATCTGCAAACAGTGACAGCTTTACTTCTTCTTTTCCCATTTGGATTCCTTTTATTTCCTTTTCTTCTCTGATTGCTGTGGCTAAAACTTCCAAAACTAGGTTGAATAAGAGTGGTGAGAGTGGGCAACCTTGTCTTGTTCCTGATCTTAGTGGAAATGGTTTCAGTTTTTCACCATTGAGGACGATGCTGGCTGTGGGTTTGTCATATATGGCCTTTATTATGTTGAGGAAAGTTCCCTCTATGCCTACTTTCTGCAGGGTTTTTATCATAAATGGGTGTTGAATTTTGTCAAAAGCTTTCTCTGCATCTATTGAGATGATCATATGGTTTTTCTCCTTCAGTTTGTTAATATGGTGTATCACATTGATTGATTTGCGTATATTGAAGAATCCTTGCATTCCTGGAATAAACCCCACTTGATCATGGTGTATGATCCTTTTAATGTGCTGTTGGATTCTGTTTGCTAGTATTTTGTTGAGGATTTTTGCATCTATGTTCATCAGTGATATTGGCCTGTAGTTTTCTTTCTTTGTGACATCCTTTTCTGGTTTTGGTATCAAGGTGATGGTGGCCTCGTAGAATGAGTTTGGGAGTGTTCCTCCCTCTGCTATATTTTGGAAGAGTTTGAGAAGGATAGGTGTTAGCTCTTCTCTAAATGCTTGATAGAATTCGCCTGTGAAGCCATCTGGTCCTGGGCTTTTGTTTGTTGGAAGATTTTTGATCACAGTTTCAATTTCAGTGCTTGTGATTGGTCTGTTCATATTTTCTATTTCTTCCTGATTCAGTCTTGGCAGGTTGTGCATTTCTAAGAATTTGTCCATTTCTTCCAGGTTGTCCATTTTATTGGCATAGAGTTGCTTATAGTAAACTCTCATGATCTTTTGTATTTCTGCAGTGTCAGTTGTTACTTCTCCTTGTTCATTTATAATTCTATTGATTTGAGTCTTCTCCCTTTTTTTCTTGATGAGTCTGGCTAATGGTTTATCAATTTTGTTTATCTTCTCAAAGAACCAGCTTTTAGTTTTATTGATCTTTGCTATCGTTTTCTTCATTTCTTTTTCATTTATTTCTGATCTGATTTTTATGATTTCTTTCCTTCTGCTAACTTTGGGATGTTTTTGTTCTTCTTTCTCTAATTGCTTTAGGTGCAAGGTTAGGTTGTTTATTCGAGATATTTCCTGTTTCTTAAGGTGGGATTGTATTGCCATAAACTTCCCTCTTAGAACTGCTTTTGCTGCATCCCATAGGTTTTGGGTCGTCGTGTCTCCATTGTCATTTGTTTCTAGGTATTTTTTAATTTCCTCTTTGATTTCTTCAGTGATCACTTCGTTATTAAGTAGTGTATTGTTTAGCCTCCATGTGTTTGTATGTTTTACAGCTCTTTTCCTGTAATTGATATCTAGTCTCACAGCATTGTGGTCGGAAAAGATACTTGATACAATTTCAATTTTCTTAAATTTACCAAGGCTTGATTTGTGACCCAAGCTATGATCTATCCTGGAGAATGTTCCATGAGCACTTGAGAAAAATGTGTATTCTGTTGTTTTTGGATGGAATGTCCTATAAATATCAATTAAGTCCATCTTGTTTAATGTATCATTTAAAGCTTGTGTTTCCTTATTTATTTTCATTTTGGATGACCTGTCCATTGGTGAAAGTGGGGTGTTAAAGTCCCCTACTATGATTTTGTTACTGTCGATTTCTCCTTTTATGGCTGTTAATATTTCCCTTATGTATTGAGGTGCTCCTATGTTTGGTGCATAAATATTTACAATTGTTATATCTTCTTCTTGGATTGATCCCTTGATCATTATGTAGTGTCCTTCTTTGTCTCTTCTAGTAGTCTTTATTTTAAAGTCTATTTTGTCTGATATGAGAATTGCTACTCCAGCTTTCTTTTGGTTTCCATTTGCATGGAATATCTTTTTCCATCCCCTTACTTTCAGTCTGTATGTGTCTCTAGGTCTGAAGTGGGTCTCTTGTAGACAGCATATATATGGGTCTTGTTTTTGTATCCATTCAGCCAGTCTGTGTCTTTTGGTGGGAGCATTTAGTCCATTTACATTTAAGGTAATTATTGATATGTATGTTCCTATTCCCATTTTCTTAATTGTTTTGGGTTCGTTATTGTAGTTCTTTTCCTTCTGTTGTGTTTCTTGCCTAGAGAAGTTCCTTTAGCATTTGTTGTAAAGCTGGTTTGGTGGTGCTGAACTCTCTCAGCTTTTGCTTGTCTGTAAAGGTTTTAATTTCTCCATCAAATCTGAATGAGATCCTTGCTGGGTAGAGTAATCTTGGTTGCAGGTTTCTCTCCTTCATCACTTTAATTATGTCCTGCCACTCCCTTCTGGCTTGTAGAGTTTCTGCTGAGAGATCAGCTGTTATCCTGATGGGGATTCCCTTGTGTGTTATTTGTTGTTTTTGCCTTGCTGCTTTTAATATGATTTCTTTGTGTTTAATTTTTGACAGTTTGATTAATATGTGTCTTGGTGTATTTCTCCTTGGATTTATTCTGTATGGGACTCTCTGTGCCTCCTGGAGTTGATTAACTATTTCCTTTCCCATATTAGGGAAGTTTTCAACTATAATCTCTTCAAATATTTTCTCAGTCCCTTTCTTTTTCTCTTCTTCTTCTGGAACCCCTATAATTCGAATGTTGGTGCGTTTAATGTTGTCCCAGAGGTCTCTGAGACTGTCCTCTGTTCTTTTCATTCTTTTTTCTTTATTTTGCTGTGCAGCAGTTATTTCCACTATTTTATCTTCCACCTCACTTATCCGTTCTTCTGCCTCAGTTATTCTGCTATTGATCCCATCTAGAGTATTTTTTATTTCATTTATTGTGTTTTTAATCGATGCTTGATTCATCTTTAGTTCTTCTAGGTCCTTGTTAACTGTTTCTTGCATTTTGTCTATTCTATTTCCAAGATTTTGGATCATCTTTACCATCATTATTCTGAATTCTTTTTCAGATAGACTGCCTATTACCTCTTCATTTGTTAGGTCTGGTGGGTTTTTATCTTGCTCCTTCTCCTGCTGTGTGTTTTTCTGTCTTCTCATTTTGCTTATGTTACTGTGTTTGGGGTCTCCTTTTTGCAGGCTGCAGGTTCGTAGTTCCCGTTGTTTTTGGTGTCTGTCCCCAGTGGCTAAGGTTGGTTTAGTGGGTTGTGTAGACTTCTTGGTGGAGGGGACTACTGCCTGTGTTCTGGTGGATGAGGCTGGATCTTGTCTTTCTGGTGGGCAGGTCCACGTCTGGTGGTGTGTTTTGGGGTGTTTGCGGACTTTTTATGATTTGAGGCAGCCTCTCTGCTAATGGGTGGCATTGTGTTCCTGTCTTGCTAGTTGTTTGGCATAGGGTGTCCAGCACTGTAGCTTGCTGGTCGTTGAGTGAAGCTGGGTGCTGGTGTTGAGATGGAGATCTCTGGAAGATTTTCGCCGTTTGATATTACGTGGAGCTGGGAGGTCTCTTGTGGACCAGTGTCCTGAAGTTGGCTCTCCCACCTCAGAGGCACAGCACTGACTCTTGGCTCCTCAATTTGGGATGATTTGTTGTCTATTCATGTATTCCACAGATGCAGGGTACATGAAGTTGATTGTGGAGCTTTAATCTGCTGCTTCTGAGGCTGCTGGGAGAGGTTTCCCTTTCTCTTCTTTGTTCTCACAGCTCCTGGGTCTCAGCTTTGGATTTGGCCCCGCCTCTGCGTGTAGGTCGCCGGAGGGCGTCTGTTCTTCGCTCAGACAGGACAGGGTTAAAGGAGCAGCCTCTTCGGGGACTCTGGCTCACTCAGGCCGGGCGGGAGGGAGGGGCACGGAGTGCGGGGCGAGCCTGCAGCGACAGAGGTCGGCGTGACGTTGCACCAGCCCGAGGCGTGCCGTGCGTTCTCCCAGGGAAGCCGCCCCTGGATCCCGGGACCCCGGCAGTGGCAGGCTGCACAGGCTCCCGGAAGGGCGGTGTGGGCAGTGACCTGCGCTCGCACACAGGCTTCTTGGCGGCGGCAGCAGCAGCCCCAGTGTCCCACGCCCGTCTCTGGGCTCCGCGCCTTCAGCCGCGACTCGCGGCCGTCTCTGGCGCTCCCCTACGCGGCGCTCTTAATCCCCTCTCCTCGCGCACCAGGAAACCAAGAGGGAAGAAAAAGTCTCCTGCCTCTTCGGCAGCTCCAGAGTTCTCCCGGACTCCCTCCCGGCTAGCTGTGGCACATTAGCCCCCTTCAGGCTGAGTTCTCGCCGCCAGCCCCAGTCCTCTCCCTGCGCTCCGACCGAAGCCCGAGCCTCAGCTCCAGCGCCGCCCGCCCCGGCGGGGGAGCAGACAAGCCTCTCGGGCTGGTGAGTGCCGCTCGGCACCGCTCCTCTGTGCGGGAATCTCTCTGCTTTGCCCTACCCAGGTATGTGGGGAGTTTCTTGCCTTTTGGGAGGTCTGGGGTCTTCTGCCAGCGTTCAGTAGGTGTTCTGTAGGAGTTGTTCCACGTGTAGCTGTATTTCTGGTGTATCTGTGGGGAGGAAGGTAATCTCCGCGTCTTACTCTTCCGCCATCTTACCCGGAAGTGCATTGTATATTCTTGCCTCCTTTATCAAAAATAAGGTGACCATATGTGCCTGGATTTATCTCTGGGCTTTCTATCCTGTTCCATTGATCTATATTTCTGTTTTTGTGCCAGTACCATACTGTCTTGATTACTGTAGCTTTGTAGTATAGTCTGAAGACTGGGCGCCTGATTCCTCCAGCTCCGTTTTTCTCTCTCACAATTGCTTTAGTTGTTCGGGAACTTTTGTGTTTCCATACAAATTGTGAAATTTTTGGTTCTAGTTCTGTGAAAAATGCCATTGGTAGTTTGCTAGGGATTGCATTGAATCTGTACATTGCTTTGGGTCATATAGTCTTTTTCACAATGTTGATTCTTCCAATCCAGGAACATGATATATCTCTCCATCTGTTTGTATCATCTTTAATTTCTTTCATCAGTGTCTTATAGTTCTCTGCATGCAGGTCTTTTTTCTCCTTAGGTAGGTTTATTCCTGGGTATTTTATTCCTTTTGTTGCAATGGTAAATGGGAGTGTTTCCTTAATTTCTCTTTCAGATTTTTCATCATTAGTGTATAGGAATGCCAGAGACTACTGTGCATTAATTTTGTATCCTGCTACTTTACCAAATTCATTGATTAGCTCTAGTAGTTTTCTGGTAGCATCTTTAGGATTCTGTATGTAGAGTATCATGTCATCTGCAAACAGTGACAGCTTTACTTCTTTTCCGATTTGGATTCCTTTTATTTCTTTTTCTTTTCTGATTGCTGTGACTAAAACTTCCAAGACTATGTTGAATAATAGTTGTGACTGTGGACAACCTTGTCTTGTTCATGATCTTAGAGGAAATGGTTTCAATTTTTCACCATTGAGAACGATGTAGGCTGTGGGTTTGTCATATATGGCCTTTATTATGTTGAAGTAAATTCCCTCTTGGCCTACTTTCTGGAGGGTTTTTATCATAAATGGGTGTTGAATTTTGTCAAAAGCTTTTTTTGCATCGATTGAGATGATCATATTCGTTTTCTCCTTCAGTTTGTTAATATGTTTTATCACATTGATTGATTTGTATATATTGAAGAATCCTTGCATTCCTGGGATAAACCCTACTTGGTCATGGTGTATGACCCTTTTAATGTGCTGTTGGATTCTTTTTGCCAGTATTTTGTTGAGGATTTTTGCATGTATGTTCATCAGTGATATTGGCCTGTAGTTTTCTTTCTTTGTCACATCTTTGTCTGGTTTTGGTATCAGGGTGATGGTGACCTCGTAGAATGAGTTTGGGAGTGTTCCTCCCTCTGCTATATTTTGGAAGAGTTTAAGAAGGATACATGTTAGCTCTTCTCTAAATGTTTGCTGGAATTTGCCTGGGAAGCCATCTGGTCCTGGACTTTTGTTTGTTGGACGATTTTTAATCACAGTTTCAATATCAGTGCTTGTGATTGGTCTGTTCATATTTTCTATTTCTTACTGGTTCAGTCTTGGACAGTTGTGCTTTTCTAAGAATTTGTCCTTTTCTCCCAGTTTGTCCATTTTATTGGCATATACTTGCTTGTAGTAGTCTCTCATGATCCTTTGTATTTCTGCAGTGTCAGTTGTTACTTCTACTTTTTCATTTCTAATTCTATTGATCTGAGTCTTCTCCCTTTTTTTCTTGATGAGTCTGGCTAATGGTTTATCAATTTTGTTTATCTTCTCAAAGAAGCACCTTTTAGTTTTATTGATCTTTGCTATTGTTTTCTTCATTCCTTTTTCATTTATTTCTGATCTGCTCTTTTCTTTTCTTCTGCTAACTTTGGGGTTTTTATTGTTCTTTCACCAGTTGCTTTAGGTGTAAGGTTAGTTTGTTTATTTGAGATGTTTCTTGTTTCTTGAGGTAGGATTGTACTGCTATAGACTTCCCTCTTAGAACTGCTTTTGCTGCATCCCATAGGTTTTGGGTCATCGTGTGTTCATTGTCATTTGTTTTTAGATATTTTTTTATTCCCGCTTTGATTTCTTCAGTGATCTCTTGGTTTTTTAGTAGTTTATTTTTTAGCCTCCATGTCTTTGTATTTTTTACAGATTTTTTTCCTATAATTGATATCTACTCTTATAGCATTATGGTGGGAAAAGATACATGATATGATTTCAGTTTTCTTAAATTTACCAAGACTTGATTTGCGACCTAAGCTATGCTCTATCCTGGAGAGTGTTCCATGAGCACTTGAGAAGAAAGTGTATTCTGTTGTTTTTGGATGGAATGTCTTATAAATATCAATTACATCCATCTTGTTTAATGTATCATTTAAAGCTTGTGTTCCCTTATTTATTTTCATTTTGGATGATTTGTCCATTGGTGAAAGTAGGTTGTTAAAGTCCCCAAATATGATTGTTTTATTGTTGATTTCCCCTTATGGCTGTTAGTATTTTCCTTATGTACTGAGGTGCTCCTATGTTGGGTGCATAAGTATTTAGAATTGTTATATCTTCTTTGATTCATACCTTGATCATTATGTATGTCCTTCTTTGTCTCTTGTAATAGTCTTATTTTACAGTCTATCTTGTCTGATATGAGAATTGCTACTCTAGATTTCTTTTGATTTCCATTTGCATGGAATATCTTTTTCCATCCCCTCACTGTCAGCCTGTATGTGTCCCTAGGTCTGAAGTGGGTCTCTTGTAGACAACATATATACTGGTCTTATTTTTGTATTCATTCATCCAGTCTGTGTCTCCTGGGTGGTGCATTTTATCCATTTACATTTAAGGGAATTATCGATATGTATGTTCCTATTACCACTTTCTGAATTGTTTTGGGTTTTTTATTGTAGGTCTTTTCCTTTTCTTGTGTTTCCTGCCTAGAGAAGTTCCTTTAGCATTTGTTGTAAAGCTGGTTTGGTGGTGCTGAATTCTCTTAGCTTTTGCTTGTCTGTAATGGTTTTAATTTCTCTCTCGAATCTGAATGAGATCCTTGGTGAGTAGAGTAATCTCGGTTGTAGGTTTTTCCCTTTCATCACTTTAAATATGTCCTTCCACTCCCATCTGGCTTGTAGAGTTTCTGCTGAAAGATCAGCTGTTTACCTTATGGAGATTCCCTTGTATGTTATTTGTTGTTTTTCCTTTGCTGCTTTTACTATTTTTTCTTTGTATTTAATTTTTAATAGTTTGATTAATATGTGTCTTTGCGTGTTTCTCCTTGGATTTCTGCTGTATGGGACTTTCTGTGTCTCCTGGACTTGACTGACTATTTCCTTTCCCATATTAGGGAAGTTTTCAACTATAATCTCTTTAAATATTTTCTCATTCCCTTTCTTTTTCTCTTCTTTTTCTGAGACCCCTATAATTCAAATGTTGGTGCATTTAATTTTGTCCCAGAGGTCTCTAAGACTGTCCTCAATTCTTTTCTTTCTTTTTTCTTTATTCTGTTCTGCAGTAGTTATTTCCACGATTTTATCTTAGAGGGCACTTATGCATTCCTCTGCCTCAGTTACTCTGCTATTGATTCCTTCTAGAGAATTTTTAATTTCATTTATTGTGTTGTTCATCATTGTTTGTTTGCTCTTTAGTTCTTCTAGGTCCTTGTTAAAAGTTTCTTGTATTTTCTCCATTCTGTTTCCAAGATTTTGGATCATCTTTACTATCATTATTCTGAATTCTTTTTCAGGTAGACTGCCTATTTCCTCTTCATTTGTTTGATCTGGTGGGTTTTTACCTTGCTCGTTCATCTACCGTGTGTTTCTCTGTCTTTTCATTTTGCTTAACTTACTGTGTTTGAGGTCTCCTTTTTGCAGGCTTCAGGTTCGTAGTTTCCATTGTTTTGGGTGTGCCCCCTGTGGCTAAAGTTGGTTCAGTGGGTTGTGTAGTCTTCCTTGTGGAGGGGACTGGTGCCTGTGTTTTGGTGGCTGAGGCTGGACGTTGTCTTTCTGGTGGGCAGGACCACGTCCGATGGTTTGTTTTGTGGTGTCTTTGACCTTATTATGAATTTAGGCAGCCTCTCTGCTAATGGGTGGGTTTGTGTTCCTGTCTTGCTAGTTGTTTGGCATAGGGTGTCCCGCACTGTAGCTTGCTGGTCATTGAGTGGAGCTGGGTCTTAACATTAAGATGGTGATCTCCAGGAGAGTTTTTGCCGTTTGTTATTACATGTCGCCGGGAGGTGTCTGGTGGACTAATGTCCTGCACTTGGCTCTCCCACCTCAGAGGCACAGGCCTGACACCTGGCTGGAGCACCAAGACTCTATCAGCCACATGGCTCAGAAGGAAAAGGAGAAAAAAAGAAAGAAGGGAAAAGAGAAAGCAGATACATTTATTAAAATAAAGAATAAAATAAATCATTTTTTAAAAAATTAAAAAGTGAAAAAAAAGAAATGGACAGATGGAATGCTAGGACAACTAGTAAAAGCAAAGTTATACCGACAAAATCACATAGAGAAACATACACACTCACAAAAAGAGAAAAAGGGAATATATATATATATCTATATTAAAAAAAAAGGAAGAGAGCAACCAAGTCAATAAACAAATCTAACAATGATAATAAACTCTAAATACTAAACTAAGATAAGCATAACAGCAAAAATAAATTAGATGCAGAAAGCAAAACCCAAGCCTACAATTGCTCCCAAAGTCCACCGCCTCAGTTTTGGGATGATTCGTTGTCTATTCAAGTATTCCAGATATACAGGGTACATCAGGTTGATTGTGGAGATTTAATCCGCTGCTCCTGAGGCTGCTGGGAGAAACTTCCCTTTCTCTTCTTTTTTGGCACAGCTCCTGGGGTTCAGGTTTGGCTTTGGCCCTGCCTCTGCATGTAGGTTGCCTGAGGGCATCTGTTCTTTGCTCAGACAGGATGGGGTTAAAGTAGCAGCTGATTAGGGTGCCCTTGCTCACTCAGGCTGGGGAGAGGGAGCAGTATGGAATGTGGGGCCAGCCTGTGGCGGAAGAGGCCAGTGTGATGTTGCAACAGTCTGAGGCATGCCGTGTGTTCTCCCGGGGAAATTGTCCCTGGATCACAGGACTGTGGCATTGGCAGGCTGCACAGGCTCCCGGGAGGGCAGGTGTGGATAGTTACCTGTGCTTGCACACAAGCTTTTTGGTGGCTGCAGCAGCAGCCTTAGCGTCTCAAGGCAGTCTCTGGTGTCTGCGCTGATAGCCGTGGCTCGCACCCGTTTCTGGGGCTCGTTTAAGTGGTGCTCTGAATCACCTCTCCTCGCACACCCCTAAACAATGGTCTCTTGCCTCTTAGGCAGTTCCAAACTTTTTCCCGAACTGCCTCCTGTGTAGCTGTAGCGCACTAGCCCCCTTCAGGTTGTGTTCACACAGCCAACCCCAGTCCTCTCCCTGGGGTCTGACCTCCAAAGCCGGAGCCTCAGCTCCCAGCCCCCACCCGCCCTGGCGGGTGAGCAGACAAGCCTCTCAGGCTGGTGAGTGTTAGTTGGCACTGATCCTCTGTGCGGGAAACTCTCCGCCTTGCCCTATGCACCCCTGTTGCTGCACTCTCCTTCTTGGCTCCGAAACTTCCCCCCGCCCCGCTCACCCCCCTGTCTCCGCCAGTGAAGGGGCTTCCTAGTGTATGGAAACTTTTCCTCCTTCACAGCTCCCTCCCAGAGGTGCAGGTCCCATCCCTATTCTTTTGTCTCTGTTTTTTCTTTTTTTTTTTTTTTTTGCCCTACCCACGTACGTGTGGAGTTTCTTGCCTTTTGGGGTCTGAGGTCTTCTGCCAGCGTTCAGTAGGTATTCTGTAGGAGTTGTTCCACATGTAGATGTATTTCTGGTATATTTGTGGGGAGGAAGGTGATCTCCACGTCTTACTCCTCCGCCATCTTGAAGGTCTCTCTCAGTATTTTGTATTTTTATGCTATTGTTTAATTTCAATTTCTGACTGTTTGTTGCTTTTATGTGTAAATTCAATAGACTTTTGTATATTCATGTTGTTCCAAACTACTTTAATAAACCCATTTTTAGTTCCAATAGCTTATTTCTGTACATTCTATGTGATTTTCTATAATATATATACAATCATGTCTTTTGCAAGAATAGCAGTTTTACATATTCCCTTTGTTTCTGTTTCTTCCTTTAAAACACTGGTTAGAACCTCCACTAAAATGTTGAATAGAAGTTGTAAAAGTGGCCTTCCTGTGTTCCTGATCTTAGGGAGACTTTTTAGCTCAAATTAAGTTTATTTAACATATGTAGTACTACTCAGGCTCTCTATTTTTTCTTGAATGAACTTTCATGTTTTGTATCTTTCAATGAATTTGTCTATTTTATCTCAGTTGTTGAAATTATTGGCATAAAATTATTCATAAATTTCTATTATTATCTTTTTAATTTCTGTAGAATCTGTATTGATTTTACTTCTTTCATTGCTGATATTGCTAATTTATGTCCTCTCTCATTTTTTCTGATTAAGTCTGACTAGAGTCATATGGTTTATTGGTCTTTTTGAAGAACATCTTTGATTTTATTTTTTCTTTTTTGTTGTTCTCAATTTTATTGATATTTGCTCTTATCTGTATTATTATTTCTCTGCTGTTTACTTTGCTTTTAGTTACCTCTTTTTTTTTTTTTGCTGTACGTGGGCCTCTCACCATTGTGGCCTCTCCCGTTACGGAGCACAGGCTCCAGACGTGCAGGCTCAGCAGCCATGGCTCACGGGCCCAGCCACTCCGCGGCATGTGGGATCCTCCCGGACCAGGGCACGAACCTGTGTCCCCTGCATCGGCAGGTGGACTCTCAACCACTGCGCCACCAGGGAAGCCTGTTACCTCTTTTTTAAGTTTTTTAAGTTAGAGGCTGAATGCATTGATTTGAGACATATTTTTTTCTAATACTGAACTTTAGTGTTTCAATTTTGCTCTAAATAATGTTTCAGCTCCATTCCCCAAATTTTGATACATTGTGTTTTAATTGTTAATTAGTTTAAAATTCTTTCTAATTTCCAGTTTGATTTCTTTTTTGACTTCCAGCTTTACTTAATATTTTCTTTGTATGTATGTTGGTATTTTTCAGTTACCTTTCTGTTATTTACTTCTGATTTAACTTAATTTTTGCCACAGAATGTACTCTTTTCTTTGCATCTTATTAAAAAGATCTTTTGTTGGCCAAACATTTTTAATTTTGATGAGGTTCAAAATATCAGTTTTTCCTCTTATGGACTGTGCTTCAGTCTCAACTATAAGAATTCTGCCTAGTTCTGTATTCCAAATATCTTTTTGGGAAGTTATGGAGTTTTGTTATGTTCTAAATTTAAGTTGATGTTTCAGTTTGTGTTAAATTTGTGTAAAGTATGAGATTCAGGTGGAGGTGTTTGTTTGTTTTGGCTAATGAATGTCTAGTTGCCCCAACACCATTTACTGTAAGTGTTCTTTCTCCTCCATTGAATTGTTTTCCTCCTTTTTCAAAAATCAAATGTTCATATTTCTTTGGATCTTTTTCTGGGTTGTCTGTACTGTACCACTGATACAGCTATCTTTCCACCAATAACATACTATCTTGATCACTACACTTCTGTAAAAAACCTTAATATTCAGAAGAGTGATTTCTTCCATTTTATTCTTTTCAAAATTGTTTGGCTATTTTAGCTCCTTACCTTTCTGTGTAAGTATTAGAATAAGTTTGCCTATGTCTATAAATATATTTGTGGAGATTTTCGTAGGTATTAAATGTATAGATCAATTTAGGAAGAACTGATATCTTTACTATGATGAATCTTCCAATCCATGAACATGGTATCCCTTTCCAAGGGTTCTGGATTTTTAGTTATTTTTCCCAGCATTTTATAATTTTCATCATAAAGATCCTTTATGTACTTCGTTAAATTTATACATAAGTATTTCATATTTTTTCAGCAACTGTAAATGGTATGGCATTATTCAGTTCAGATTTCTCTTGTTCATTGTCAGTATGTAGAGAATGCAATTGATTTTTGTGTGTTAATCTTATATCCTGCCACCTTATTGAACTCACTTACTTTAGGAGGTATTTTGTAGATTCACTGGGGTTTTCTAAATAGCCAGTCATGTTGTCTGCAAGTAGAGAGTTTTATTTCTTCTTTCCATTGTGTATGCCTTTGGTTTCTTTTAAGTTATTGCCTTTCAAGGTTTGCTTTTAAATTTTGTTGGTTGGGACAAAAGCAGCCTTAATCTAGGGATAATTTTGCCCTACAGTTAAGCCTATATCCTCTGGGTACTCTACCCAAAGTCCCATGATTTAATAGATTTTCCATTCTAGGTGGTGAGAACATGAACTATTCCCAGCTCTGTGTAGTGTCTGGGGATTCCTGTGCTCTTTTCAGACTCATATAATTGCCTTATGCACATGCCCTAATCAGCTAAAGACTTGAGGCTGATTGTCTGCAGTTTTCTGGAGCTCTTTTGGTGCAGCTCTCTCCTCTTCACTAGTCTACCCTTTGAACTTTAGCTACCTTACCTTCCTTTTGCTCCCAGCTCTACCTCTTCTCTTCATAGAGACTCTGGCCTCCATTTGGGTCCCTGTTTCCTGTGGTGTGACCTGTAAATTCTCTTTAGGCAGTAAACTAAAAAACCCTGGAGATCATTTCATTTGTTTCCCCTCCTTTAGGGCACACCATCCAGTGCTGCCATACATCTAATGACTGAAAACTCTTCTTTCGTATATTTTGTACAATTTTTTAGTTGTTTTAGGTGTTGAGGGGTAAATCTGGTCCCTGTTATCCCTTCTTGGTTGGAATTGAAAGTATCAAGAAAGCCCTCTTTTGATCCAGCATCTCTTTGAAGCTCATTGCTTATTGATTATTATACTTCAAAGTCTACTATGTGCTTGCAAGCAAAGGAGACATAGACCAAGCCATCATTGTAAGGAACTCGTTAGTGTTTCCTGAATCTTCTGGCCCTGATGCTTCCTTTAAGGGACAATGCCTTTGGGATCTAAATATGGATGTTTGTTCCACCAAGAAGAATCTGCATATCTGGCTAAGAAGTTTCTGTTTAAAAAGGCCTGGGTGTTCTCTGCTAAGTATAGAAGCTAGAGAGAGCACTGAGTTGGCAGGCATGACATGGAGAAAGAGGCTTTGATGTTGTACAGTGACTTTTAAATTGTCTAAGAAGGTATTTCCTCTATTCTTTAACTTTGTGTTGGTGGTGGGTTGGGGTGTAAGTTTCTTGCCTTCCAGTCCCCTGAACAGATTCATTATGGTTAGTTTTGTGTATTATATGGGAGAATAATGATTTGAAAGGAAACAAGTAAGCATTTAATAGCTAGAATTGTATCAGCAGCTTTAAATTGTCCCCTTTTCTTCACCCAGTTCCTTAACATTCCTTTAATGGGGGGATGTACTTCCATGACCCTAGTCCTTTTCTTCCCTATAAAAAAGTTCAACTTTCTTTTTATATATTTATATATTTTAAGCAAGGAGATGGAACACAATGTTGCCCACATTCTTATAGCCCACATATACCTAGGCCTATATTTATAGCAACACAGAATCCTGATCTGGTTTGACATTCCAAAATTATGGAGGAGTTGCCGCTCCTCATGCCATTGTTTTCTGGCGGGACTCTTAAAGACTAATATGGAAAATGTTGCCTTCCTCAAGGCAACTCAAGCCCACCCTGCCCATCATGTCTTATCTTCCAGCCTGCCCACAGCTGCAACCCAAGTAAACCCTCGCTGGTTCCATTCCAGTGTAGTGGTGGTGAAGGTGTCAGATTGTATTCTCTTCCTTCTACTTCAATCCCATTTTTGAAGAGGATACAAACCAACCAACCAATTTACATCTTGAACTGGCCCCAAATAGTATATTTATAGCTGGAACCAAGTCTTAGTGCTTTCTTAATGAAAACCATGCAGGGAAATAGAGGCATCTCTGGAGCTGACATTGCATTTGAGTTAAAATCTGGCATCTCCACACCATTGACAAGTCTGACAGCTGGAGCAGCAATCACCTCATCACATCTCTCAGTTGTGTCTCTCCTGGTTTTTGGCATCCTTCCTGTCTAAATTTTTATCAGATGAGCACTTTTCCTTGGCAAGCACTTTAAATGCCTTCAACTTGTTTTATCTCTGAACTGTTGCCCTTGCCCTCAGATGTCATTCCTCACATGTATGACTGGAGGAGATTCGGAACAAATTAGTTAAGAATGTAGCGTCAGAGAGCAATTCCTTTTGGCCTTCTCCCCTTTCCATTCTCTCCCAAAATATCAGAGCTTCCTTTTGAGGAGCACTCCATGGACATTTATTAATTTCAGAAAAGCCTGCTTCATGGGCTTGTACATTGGAGCAATTGTTTGTGAATTTTGATTGTGACACCTCAGGGCTAGCTCTGCCTGTGTTCAGCCATCAGCATTGTTTTCTTTGGCTTTGCTTCATTTGCAATAATCAAGCATGGGGGGCTGTGACCAGCAAAGAGCAAGCCTCAAAGTCCTCTCATAAATTCCAGCCCAATACTGTGTTTGGAGGCTCCACAAGATTAATGACAGTCCTCAGCTCTCTGAGGCTGCACGGAGACCTGAGAGAAGGTGGTGTTCATGCTGACTTCAGTGTTACCACTTGCATAGATGGGAGATGGTCTGCAAGCCCCAAGAGCTAGAATGTGGGCCTGTACAAGGTGTCACCTGCATATGTGATCAGTTCCTCCTGCCTGGCATGCAAAGCCCTTTAGAGTTTGCCCCCAGACCCTTCCTCTAAAAATTCAGCTTTTTGTCACCCTGCTCAAGTTTTGCACCTGCAACAAACATACCTGGAGCTTTTCTTGCCTGATACATTGAGGGCTGAACAAGGATGCATGGCAGTAATGCAGCCCTTTGAAAGCTGAAAAAATAATTTAAATTGGTTATTTAGTAAACAGAAAGACAATTCAAAAGAAATCTGTAAAAGCTAATAGATGACAGTCTCTCTCCTGGGTCACAGTTTGCCCTAGTTTTCTAGCATCTTCATCTGTGCTTGATGAAACGACCCCTCTTCGACCCTTGTTCTTTTCTCAGGGGGGAGAGAGATTGTTTGGTATCCCCATGGAAAGGAAAAGACAGTTAAATAACTACATCATTTCCCCCCAGCCTATTTATAAGCCTTACAAGTTAATGCTGGACAGGCCATGAGTTCCAGTGAGGAAAAAATGACAACGGCAACAGTAATAATACTCATGATCATTGTTAGCAGCAGCAGCAGCATCATATACCACATTTTTTAGGGCATTTATATGTGCCGGACACTATTCTTTTTTAAAAAAATAGTTTTATTGAGATATAATTCACATACAATAAAATTCACCCATTTTAAGTGGACAGGGTAGTTGTTTTTAGTAAGTTTACAGAGTTGCACAGTTGTCACCATTATGTAATTTTAGGACATTTTCATTATCCCAGAAAGGAACCCCCTATTCATTAGAAATCACTCTTCATTCCCCTATACTTTCCAACCCCTGTCAACCAGTAATTTACCTCCTGTCTCTGTAGACTTTTCAGTTCTGGATATATCATATGAATGGAATTCTAGAGTGTGGTCTATTGTGACTGGTTTCTTTCACTTAGTAGGATGTTTTCAAGGTTCATCTATGCTGTCGTATGTGACAGTACTTCAGCCCTTTTTCTAGTTAATAATATTCCATTGCATGGATATACTACATCTTGTTCATCCATCCATTAGTTGATAGGCATTTGGATTTCATCTTGTTAACGATTTGTTAGATATAATGCACTATAATATTTTCAAATCTTTCATTTTGAATTAATTTCCAACTCACAAAAAGTTGAAAAATTAGTCAAAAAAATTCTTTCAGAGTCCCCAAGTGTTAACATCTTATATAAGCACAGTACAATTATCAAACATTGATACAATACTATTATCTCATCTAAAGACCTTACTCAAATTTTTCCTACTGTTGCACCAATACTCTTTTTCTGGTAGAGGATCCAACTCAGGGTCACTCATTACATTTAGCTGTCACATCTCTTTACTCTCTTTTAATCTGAAACAGTTCCTCATTCTTTCTTTGTTTTACAAGACTGATATTTTTGAAGAGTACTGGGCATTTATTTTGTGGACTGTCCCTCAATTTGGACTTTTTAGATATTTCTTCATGCATAAATTAAGGTAATGCATACTTGACAAGAATAACATGCTGGGGCCTTTTCATTGTATTATATCAGGAGATACATGGTATTAATTTGTCTCATTTCTGGTGATGCTAACTTGGATAACTTAGTCTAGGTGATATCTATCTGTGAGGTTTCTCCACTGTAAAGTTGTGATTTTGACTTTGAATTTAATAATTATCCTGCAGGAAGATACCTTGAGGCTATATAAGTAGTCTGTTTCTCATCCAAGTCTCATTCGCCAATCTTAGCATCAATTTGTGGTATTTCCCTGCAACAGTTATTACTGTGGTATTTGCCAAATAGTGGTTTTTCTACTTCCATCCTTCCTTGCATATTTACTAGTTGAAATTTTACTGTAAGGAAAAGTGTACCATGCTCTTCTTCCTATCTATCAATGTATTCATGTATCTATATATTTGTTTATTTCATTATAGTTTCATGGAGTCTCACTTTATCCTATGGGTTATAATCCATTACTATCACTATTTATTTTGTCTATTGAATTTCTAAGATTTTTCCATTTGGAGACCCTTCCACTTGGGTTTGTATTTCTTTTGTAGTACTGTTCCGTATTTTTTCTTACAGGATTATCTTATACTTTTTTTGTCCTAATCCTGGAGTCAGCCATTTCTCCAAAGAAACATAATAATTTAAAATTTTTTAAACATCTTTATTGGAGTATAATTGCCTTACAATGTTGTATTAGTTTCTGCTGTATAACAAAGTGAATCAGCTATATGTACACATATATCCCCATATACCCTCCCACTTGTGTCTCCCTCCCACCCTCCCTTTCCCACCCCTCTAGGTGGTCACAAAGCACCAAGCTGTTCTCCCTGTGGGATGCAGCTGCTTCCCACCAGCTATCTATTTTACATTTGGTAGTGTATATATGTCCATACCACTCTCTCACTTCGTCCCAGGTTACCCTTCCCCCTCCTCGTGTCATCAAGTCCATTCTCTACATCTGCATCTTTATTCCTGTCCTGCCCTTAGGTTCTTCATAACCTTTTTTTTTTTTTTAGATTCCATAAATATGTGTTAGCATATGGTATTTGTTTTTCTCTTTCTGACTTACTTCACTCTATGACAAACTCTAGGTCCATCCACCTCACTACAGATAACTCAATTTCGTTTCCTCTTATGGCTGAGTAATATTCCAATGTATATATGTGCCAAATCTTCTTTATCCATTCATCTGTCAATAGACACTTAGGTTGCTTCCATGTCCTGGCTATTGTAAATAGAGCTGCAATGAACATTGTGGTCCATGACTCTTTTTGAATTATGGTTTTCTCAGGGTATATGATCTAGCAGTGGGAATGCTGGCTTGATGGTAGTTCTATTTTTATTGTTTTAAGGAGCCTCCATAGTGTTCTCCATAGTGGCTGTATCAATTTACATACCCGCCAACAGTGCAAGAGGGTTCCCTTTTCTCCACACCCTCTCCAGCATTTATTGTTAGTAGATTTTTTGATGATGGCCATTCTGACGGGTGTGAGGTGATACCTCATTGTAGTTTTGATTAGCATTTCTCTGATGGTTAGTGATGTTGAGCATCCTTTCATGTGTTTGTTGCAATCTGTATATCTTCTTTGGAGAAATGTCTATTTAAGTCTTCTGCCCATTTTTTGATTGGGTTGTTTGATTTTTTGATATTGAGCTGAATAAGCTGCTTGTAAATTTTGGAGATTTATCCTTTGTCAGTTGCTTCATTTGCAAACATTTTCTCCCCTTCGGAGTGTTGTCTTTTCGTCTTGTTTATGGTTTCCTTTGCTGTGCAAAAGCTTTTAAGTTTCATAAGGTCCCATTTGTTTATTTTTGTTTTTATTTCCATTTTTCTAGGAGGTGGGTCAAAAAGGATCTTGCTGTGATGTATGTCATAGAGTGTTCTGCCTATGTTTTCCTCTAAGAGTTTTATAGTGTCTGGCCTTACAGTTAGTTCTTTAATCCATTTTGAGTTTATTTTTGTGTATGGTGTTAGGGAGTGTTCTAATTTCATTCTTTTACACATAGCTGTCCAATATTCCCAGCACCACTTATTGAAGAGGCTGTCTTTTCTCCATTGTATATTCTTGCCTCCTTTATGAAAAATAAGGTGACCATATGTGCACGGGTTTATCTCTGTGCTTTCTATCCTGTTCCATTGATCTATATTTCTGTTTCTGTGCCAGTACCATACTGTCTTGATTACTGCAGCTTTGTAGTATAGTCTGAAGTCAGGGAACCTGATTCCTCCTGCTCTGTTTTTCTTTCTCAAAGTTGCTTTTGCTATTCAGGGTCTTTTGTGTTTCCATGCAAATTGTGAAAATTTTTGTTCTAGTTCTGTGAAAAATGCTATTGGTAGTTTGCTAGGGATTGCATTGAATCTGTACATTGCTTTGGGTCATATAGTCATTTTCACAATGTTGATTCTTCCAATCCAAGAACATGGTATCTCTCTCCATCTGTATCATCTTTGATTTCTTTCATCAGTGTCTTATAGTTTTCTGCATACAGGTCTTTTGTCTCCTTACATAGGTTTATTCCTAGATATTTTATTCTTTTTGTTGCAGTGGTAAATGCAAATGTTTCCTGAATTTCTCTTTCAGATTTTTTATCATTAGTGTATAGGAATGCAAGAGATTTCTGTGCATTAATTTTGTATCCTGCTACTTTACCAAATTCATTGATTAGCTCTAGTAGTTTTCTGGTAGCTTCTTTAGGATTCTCTATGTATAGTATCATGTCATCTGCAAACAGTGACAGCTTTACTTCTTCCTTTGTGATTTGGATTCCTTTTATTTCTTTTTCTTCTCTGATGGCTGTGGCTAAAACTTCCAAAACTGTGTTGAATAATAGTGGTGAGTGTGGACAACCTTGTCTTGTTTGTGATCTTAGAGGAAATGGTTTCAATTTTTCACCATTGAGAACGATGTTGGCTGTGGGTTTGTCATATATGGTCTTTATTATGCTGAGGTAAGTTCCCTCTATGCCTACTTTCTGGAGGGTGTTTATCATACATTGGTGTGGAGTTTTGTCAAAAGCTTTTCTGCATCTATTAAGATGATCATATGGTTTTTCTCCTTCAGTTTGTTAATATGGTGTATCACATTGATTTGCATAAATTGAAGAATCCTTGCATTCCTGGGATAAACCCCATTTGATCATGGTGTATGATTTTTTTAATGTGCTGTTGGATTCTGTTTGCTAGTGTTTTGTTGAGGATTTGTGCATCTATATTCATCAGTGATACTGGCCTGTAGTTTTTTTTCTTTGTGACATCTTTCTCTGGTTTTGGTATCAGGGTGATGGTGGCCTCGTAGGATAAGTTTGGGAGTGTTCCTCCCTCTGCTATATTATGGAAGAGTTTAAGAAGGATAGGTGTTAGCTCTTCTCTAAATGTTTGCTGGAATTTCCCTGGGAAGACATCTCATCCTGGGGTTTTGTTTGTTGGAAGATTTTTAATCACAGTTCAATTTCAGTGCTTGTGATTGGTCTGTTTATATTTTCTATTTCTTCCTGGTTCAGTCTCAGAAGGTTGTGCTTTTCTAAGAATTTGTCCATTTCTTCCAGGTGGTCCGTTTTATTGGCATATAGTTGCTTGTAGCAATCTCTCATGATCCTTTGTATTTCTGCAGTGTCAGTTGTTACTTCTCCATTTTAATTTCTAATTCTACTGATCTGAGTCTTCTCCCTTTTTGTCTTGATGAGTCTGGGTAATGGTTTATCAATTTTGTTTATCTTCTCAAAGAACCAGCTTTTAGTTTTATTGACTTTGCTGTTGTTTCCTTCATTTCTTTTTCCCTTATTTCTGATCTGATCTTTATGATTTCTTTCCTTCTGGTAACTTTGCAAGTTTTCTTGTTCTTTTTCTAATTGCTTTAAGTGTAAGGTTATGTTGTTTATTTGAGATGTTTCTTGTTTCTTGAGGTAGGATTGTATTGCTATAAACTTCCCTCTTAGAACTGCTTTTGCTGCATCCCATAGGTTTTGGGTCCTCATGTTTTCATTGTCATTCGTTTCTAGGTATTTTTTTATTTCTTCTTTGATTTCTTCAGTGGTCTCTTGGTTATTTAGTATGGTATTGTTTAGCCTCTATATGTTTGTATTTATTACAGATTTTTCCCTGTAATTGATATCTAGTCTCATAGCGTTGTGGTCGGATAAGATACTTGATACATTTTCAGTTTTCTTAAATTTACAAAGGCTTGATTTGTGACCCAAGATATGATCTAATCTGGAGATTGTTCCATAAGCACTTGAGAAGAAAGTGCATTCTGTTGTTTTTGGATGGAATGTCCTATAAATATCAATTAAATCTATCTTGTTTAATGTGTCATTTGAAGCTTGTGTTTCCTTCTTTATTTTCATTTTGGATGATCTGTCCATTGGTGAAAGTGAGGTGTTAAAATCCCCTAGTATGATTGTGTTACTGTTAATTTTCCCTCTTATGGTTGTTAGCATTTTCCTTATGTATTGAGGTGCTCCTCTGTTGGGTGCATAAATATTTACAATGTTATATCTTCTTCTTGGATTGATCCCTTGATCATTATGTAGTGTCCTTCTTTGTCTTTTGTAATAGTCTTTATTTTAAAGTCCATTTTGTCTGATATGAGAATTGCTCCTCCAGGTTTCTTTTGATTTCCCTTTGCATGGAATATCTTTTTCCATCCCCTCACTTTCAGTCTGTACGTTTCCCTAGGTCTGAAGTGGGTCTCTTGTAGGCAGAATATATATGGGTGTTGTTTTTGTGTCCATTCAGCTAGTCTATGTCTTTTGGTTGTCGCATTTAATCCATTTACATTTAAGGTAATTATTGATATGTATGTTCCTATTGCCACTTTCTTAATTGTTTTGGGTTTGTTATTGTAGGTCTTTTCCTTCTCTTGTGTTTCCTGCCTAGAGAAGTTCCTTTAGCATTTGTGATAAAGCTGGTTTGGTGGTGCTGAATTCTCTTAGATTTTGTTTGTCTATGAAGTTTTTAATTTCTCCCTCAAATCTGAATGTGATCCTTGCCGGGTAGAGTAATCGTGGTCGTAGGTTTTTCCCTTTCATCACTTTATATATGTCTTGCCATTCCCTTCTGGCTTGCAGAGTTTCTGCTGAAAGATCAGCTGTTAACCTTATGGGGATTCCCTTGTATGTTATTTGTTGTTTTTTCCTTGCTGCTTTTAATATTTTTTCTTTGTATTTAATTTTTTTTTTTTTTTGCGTTTTGTGGGCCTCTCACTGTTGTGGCCTCTCCCGTTGTGGAGCACAGGCTCTGGACACACAGGCTCAGCGGCCATGGCTCACGGGCCCAGCCGCTCCGCGACATCTGGGATCTTCCTGGACCGGGGCACGAACCCGTGTCCTCTGCATCGGCAGGCAGACTCTCAACCACTGTGCCACCAGGGAAGCCCGTATTTAATTTTTGATAGTTTGATTAATATGTCTTGATTTGTTTCTGCCTGGATTTATCCTGTATGGGATTCTCTGCACTTCCTGGACTTGACTATTTCCTTTCCCATGTTAATGAAGTTTTCACCTATAATCTCTTCAAATATTTTCTCAGACCCTTTCTTTTTCTCTTTTTCTTATAAGACCCCAATAATTCAAATGTTGGTTACATTTAATGTTGTCCCAGAGGTCTCTGAGACTCTCCTCAATTCTTTTCATTCTTTTTTCTTTATTCTGCTCTGCGGTGGTTATTCCCACTATTTTATCTTCCTGGTCACTTATCCGTTCTTCTGCCTCATATTCTGCTTTTGAATCCTTCCAGAGAATTTTTCATTTCATTTATTGTGTTGTTCATCATTCTTTGTTTGCTCTTTAGTTCTTCTAGGTCCTTGTTAAACCTTTCTTGTATTTTCTCCATTCTATTTCCAAGATTTTGGATCATCTTTACTATCATTATTCTGAATTCTTTTTCAGGTAGACTGCCTCTTTCCTCTTCATTTGTTTGCTCTGGTGGGTTTTTACCTTGCTCCTTCACCTGCTGTGTATTTCTGTGTCTTCTCATTTTGCTTAACTACTGTGTTTGGGGTCTCCTTTTCACAGGCTGCAGGTTCTCAGTTCCCGTTGTTTTTGGTGTCTGGCCCCAGTGGCTAAGTTTGGGTCAGTGGGTTGTGTAGGCTTCCTGTTGGAAGGTACTGGTGCCTGTGTTCCAGTGGGTGGGGCTGGATTTTGTCTTTCTGGTAGGCAGGACCACATCTGGTGGTATGTTTTGGGGTGTCTTTGAACTTAGTATGATTTTCGGAGAGCCTCTCTGCAAATAGGTGGGGTTGTGTTCCTATCTTCCTAGTTGTTTGGCATGGGGCATCCAGCACTGGAGCTTGCTGGCTGTTGCGTGGAGCTGGGTCTTAGCGTTGAGACAGAGATCTCCGGTAGAGCTCTCACTGATTGATATTACGTGGGTCCGGGAGGTCTCTGGTGGTCCAGTGTCCTGAACTTGGCTCTCCCACCTCAGAGGCTCAGGCCTGACACCAGGCCAGAGCACCAAGACCTTGTCAGCCACACGGTTCAGAAGAAAAGGGGGGAAAAAAGAAAGAAAAAAAAAACTAAAGTAAAAAAATTTTTAAATAATAATAAGAAAAATAAACAGAAGGCAACCAGACCAATAAACAAATCTACCAATGATAATAAGCACTAAAAAAGTATACTAAGATAAGCATAAATATCAGAAACAACTCAGTAGCCGCCTGCAGACCCCAAGTCTACAGTTGCTCCCAAAATCCTCCGCCTCAATTTTGGGATGATTTGTTGTCTATTCAGGTATTCCACAGATGCGGGTACATCAAGTTGATTGTGGGGATTTAATCTGCTCCTCCTGAGGCTGCTGGAAGAAAGTTCCCTTTCTCTTCTTTGTTTGCACAGCACCTGGGGTTCAGCTTTGGTTTTGGCCCCACTTCTGCATGTAGGTCACCCTCAGGCATCTGTTCCCGCCAAGACAGGACGGGGTTAAAGCCGCAGCTGATTACAGGGCTCTTGCTCATTCAGGCCAGGTGGAGGGAACGATATGGTAGTTATAATTGGAATGCCGGGTAGGCCTGCGGTGGCAGAGGCTGGCATGACATTGCAACAGCCTGAGGCACACCTTGTGTTCTCCCAGCGAAATTGTCCCTCGATCATGGGACCCTGGTAGTTGCGGGCTGCACAGGCTCCCGGGGGTGGGAGGGCAGTCGGGGTGTGGATAGGGACCTGTATTTGCACACAAGATTCTTGGTGGCTGCAGCAGCAACATTAGTGTTTCATGCCTGTCTCTGGGGTCCAAGCTCATAGCTGCTGCTCACGCCCATCATTGGAGCTCATTTAGGCTGTGCTCTGCCTTCTGTGGGCAGACAGGGAAGGAATCGCCTCTCCTCGCGCACCCTGAAATAATGGTCTCTTGCCTCTTACACAGGTCCAGACTTTTCCCTGGACTCCCTCCTGGCTAGCTGTGGTGCACTAGTCCCCTTCAGGCTGTGTTCACACGGCCAACCCCAGTCCTCTCCCTGGGATCTGACCTCCAAAGCCCAAGTCTCCGCTCCCAGCCCCAACCCACCCCGGCGGGTGAGCAAACAGTTCTTTCAGGCTGGTGAGTGCTGGTCGGCACTGATCCTCTGTGTGAATCTCTCCTCTTTGCCCTCTGCACCCCTGTTGGTGCACTCTCCTCTGTGGCTCCGAAGCTTCCCCCCTGCCACACCCTGTCTCCGCCAGTGAAGGGGCTTCCTAGTGTGTGGAGACTTTTCCTCTTTCACAGCTCCCTCCCAGAGGTGCAGGTCCTGTCCCTATTATTTTGTCTCTGTTTATTCTTTTTTCTTTTGCCCTACCCAGGTACGTGGGGAGTTTATTGCCTTTTGGGAGGTCTGAGGTCTTCTGCCAGCGTTCAGTAGGTGTTCTGTAGGGGTTGTTCCACATGTAGATGTATTTCTGATGTATTTGTGGGGAGGAAGGTGATCTCCACGTCTTAGTCCTCTGCCATCTTGAAGGTCCCCCCAACTTAATAACTTTTACTGGACAAAGATATTTAGAAGTCATGATGTAGACATTATTCTAAGCACTAATATTATTTTATTTTCTCCCTGTGATTTAGATACAATTATCAGCCCTAGTTTTTGAAAGAACTCAGGTTTTACGTAAGTAACACATCCAGTGTCACACAGCTATAGGTGGCAGAGCTGCTATTTGAACCCAGGTGTCTTCAGTCTAATGTCCGTACTTAAATTAAGTTTCACACTGGGATTGGAAAATCTGTCCAGTGTCTCTGAGCCTTCATATCCCTATATTCAAAATGAATCTAATGCTGTTTGCCTCTCAGGGTTTTTGTGGTGACTGAATGCAAGGACACATGTGAAATTGTCTAGCACAATATTTGTTCCATACCAGCACTCAAATACTAGTTAACTCTGAGTTAGGTAATTCACTCAATAAGTATGTACATACACCTACTTTGCTCTCATCACTGAGGTAGAAAATATGCAAGTTAAAAAAGAAGTAAAAAGATGTGGTCCCTTTCCTGTAGGAACTTGTAATTGAGAAGATGAAAGTATAATTCACAAAATTTCAGGTGAATGTTACAAACGCTGCAATTTCTTTTGGATGCATAGTCTAAGATTTTGGAAAATGGAAAGTTAATATTGGATAGAGGAGGAGGTATTTCAGCTGCGGCTTCAGAGATGGTGGCATTTAAATGGTCACAGAGGAATAAGGAAGGCTGGGAGACTGGCACTTGGAGTATGGCTCAGGACCACCTATTTTGACATCAGAAATGACTTTAAGGATAGGGGATGAATTTTGCCTTCCACATGCAAATCATTCCTTCTACAAGAGCATAGTCTTCTGTGGGAAGGTGGCCTCCATCTTGTCAGATATCCAAGAAATGTGGGTACCTCTGTACTATACTATATAGGTCTTCTATCCTATAGGCTTGATCAGTTTTGCAACACATATCATTGGCAGCAATTGAGGAATATATATATATATATGTGTGTGTATATATATATATACATATATATATATATATATATATTATAATGAGGACAGATGATCTTAGGCAGAATTAGAATTTTAATTTCTTTGTTTAACTTTGCCAGGGTTCCTAATGTTCAGTATCACAGTTGATTCTGGATCTAGAAAATTGGTTTGCTGTTTCAGTGGAATATTTTTGAATTCATGTCTTGGACCTCAATCTATATAAATCTGTGTTTTCATTGGTTTAGAAAATAACTTGCACATGATATACTTAGAGATGCTTTATTTTAACAGTTTAACTACACCTTATAAATTGTAAATTCTTCTGGAAATTTTGAGGCTGGATACTTAATGGATTCTTTTGAATGTCCTGCAACTTCCTTGAACCTCCAGAACTTGTTTACTAAATTTTGTTCATTGGAATACATGCATATTTTCTAGGGATAGATTTATAGTTTTCCTAATATTCTCAAAAAGTTCTCAGAACTCCAAATATTTAAATACTACCATCCTAGAGTTATGCTGTCCTGTATGTTGGCCACTTGCCACATATGCTTATTTACATTTAAATTCACTAAAATTCAATAAAGTTAAACATTCAGTTCCTCAGCCACACCTTTCACGTGCTCAGGAGCATCACGTGGCTAGTGGCTGTGATACTGTGCAGTACAAACATGGGACATGGTTTCCATCATTGCAGAAAATTCTGTTAGGCAGCATTGCAAGATGTTGGTTCTCAAATGTTGGAACGCCTCAGAATCCCTCAGGTGGCTGTCTTAAAAACAGATTGCTGAGCCCCAGTTCCAGAGATTCTGATTCAGTAAGAGTGAGAGTGAGTGATGTGTGATGAAGGAAGTATGAGTAAGGTGAGTAAGCAGTCAGTGTAGGAGTCAGTATGTGACTAAGGAGGGTCGGGACTTTGAGTTTCTTGCACGTTCCCACGTTAGACTGATGTTACTGGTCTAGGAACCCCTGGGATAGATGAGGGTGGCTGAGTTGGTGGGAGGTTGGCTTTATGTCGTGGAGGAGAGGGAGGAACTTCTACCAGAAACTTTCTGTGACTCAGAACTTCTTGACAATCAAGTCATGGGTCAGGACAATGCCCATGGGTCTATCTTTATTCTCTCTCCATTCAAGAGCCATATGTATATATATATATATATATATATGTGTGTGTGTGTGTGTGTGTGTGTGTATAAAACAGCAACTCTACTGGGTTTTTTTTTAAGATTTTTTAATTCGGGAAAGTATAGTGATGACTGATAGTAAATTTAAATAAATAAATAAAGCAATCAATCGATCTACTGTTAAAACTACATTGTGTCTGCCTCATAACCAATTTCGATAGGCCGCATATGAACCAAGGACAATACGCCTTTTGGAATGTTTCCTTCTAAAGCTTATCTTCAGGAGAAATACGGATTTTTATAGTGGCTTCCATCTTATCTAGAGTCCAAGATGTACTCGGGCCCTGTTACGTATGGAGTGTTGTCATATTACAGAAGACAATGGTCTTTTCAGTGTATGAGGGGAGAGGCAGAGTGGATAAGAACAAGGCTAGGTATGTGGTGGTCTGTCAAGTCAGTGTTATCCTGGGGGAGCAGTAGAGGCCTAGCCCAGAACTCCTCCTTCATCTCTACCTTTAGCTGTAGTCTCATGTTCTACATAAACCAAGAACCAAAACCATGCAAGAGACTTGCTGATTATTTTCCTATAGCCTAGGCCATCATACATCACTAATACATTATGTCACTCCTTCCTTGGGAGCCCAAACAGGACCCCCAAATGCTTTCCAAGATAAGACTTAGGCAACCATACCAGTCAAATGAAACATATTTGCTATCCTGGATGTGAATGATGAAGAGTTGAGAGGGCAGAGTTTTCTCTACCAAAAAGAGGCAGAGAACACTCACCCACATTTAAAGCATCTTACAAGCTTAGTTTTTGAACATTTTCAACCACTTCATGAAATTAGGCTGAAATGGGGACTTCTTAGCAACACAGAGGGCTGGGTGTGCAGACTAACAAGGAGGATCCTGATTTGTCAAAATATGTTATGCGATGATAAATGCAACCCCTACAAAATGCTAGCTTTGATTAATTTGGGGAAATGAGAATCAGTTTATTCTTCCCCTGCTGGCACTGAATGATGGTTTGTAGGATCACTGCATGAGAGATCTGAGAGTGGCAGCTTGAGTGGAAAACACTGAGGCTGCCTTTGTGAAGGCAGAATTCCATGAGTTACGTCATTCCTGGGATGGTTCCCTTTTGGCCTTGTGGCGGGCATAGCATCCAGGTCACAGCTGGTACAGGCAGACAGGCTCAAGCCAGGATAAGTGATATTGAGAGTGTGTGTGTGTGTTGAGGTGAGGGGCTGGGGATGGTTTCTCAAATTCAGACCCCTAGCTGAGTGCCTGGGCTGCTACACAGGGATGGAAATGAGAGCTCTGAGCTGAGGTTTAGGACCAACGTGCTCCAACCAGGCTGAAGAGGTAGCTGAGTGTCCCAAATCCCCTGATGTGTAAAGTTTCAGACACAAACTTGCAGCATATTTTTTTCAGGAGGCTCATGCCAAAGTCATTTTCTTCCCTATCAGAGAGCAGAACAAAGAGCAGTAATGATTGGAATCCTTCCGCTGGTAAAGACCATTTCCAGAGAATCTCAGGAAAGACTGATCTTACATGTAGACTGAGTAAATGTAGGGGGAAGAGCACAGACAGGGAGTCCAGAAGCACCAAATTTTAATCCTGCCACAAGATCGTGGTGTGACCCAGTAACCTGAGAAAGCCTCTTAATTTCTCTAGGGATTCATTCTCTGCTTGTACAGTGAGTAAGACAGATTAGATAATCTTATCATTTCTTCTGGCTCTAAAATTCTGTTGCATGAATGGATGACTCGCGATCATTGTGGAGTTGAGGTCTTCCAGAGTCTGTGACTCCAGATGTGATGCCTTGCTGGAACTTTAGCCACTCTCCCATCTATGACTTTCATCCTGTCACCATGTCCTACCTGATCTGCCCTTTCACAGCCCACATTTTCTGCCTGTCCAGTCTTCTTCAGGTTAAGCTTTAGAGTTCAGGGATTTTAAAACTATTAACCTCTGTCTTCCAATGTATTCCTTCTTTGAAGACCAGGTTGTAAAGTAGAAAAAGAATCAACTCCTTTAGGTAAAGCAGGAATGAGGAGGTTCTGTAACCTCCACCTGGCTTGCCAACATTGTCTTCCCAACCTAGTCTTCCCAAGACAACCTCACAGAGATGACAGGAGTCAGAAGAGTTGAGTTAAAACCACAGATCTAGACAAAGACAGCATGGAAGACCAATGGCCAGATGATCCAAGGAAACGTTTGAAAAATACTGTTCTACCACACAAGTTACTTCAGTGCAGTGTGGTAAGAGCTACCACAAAGGTAGCTTATTGTATATTTGTTTAATATACAATAAGGGCACGTAGGTGGCAACTAAAGATGCTGCTTGGATGGAGAGAATCTAGAAAGACAGTAGAAGAAACACTTGATCAGAAAGGTGAGGAAGATGCAAAGAAGAAAAGACATTCTGAGCAAAGAGCACAGGGCTGTGAAAGCATGGCAGGTCATTTGATATTGTTGAAGAATTAAGTTCAAGATGAGGGAGCATTAGAAGATAAAGCAAGAGTCATTTTATGAAGAGTACTCTCTGCCTTGAAAATCTGAAATGTTGTCAGGGGTATAAAATAGCAAGGGATCTACATTTTACAAATGTACCTCTGGCAGCAGCCTTCTTGGGAGACCTGGGAAACAGACAGCAGAATTAGAAAACCTTGAGTAGAGTCAGCAATGGATAATAAAGGGGGACCAAGACTTACAGCTGGAGAATGGGGCATGGGGGCAAAGAAAAGAGATGTTAAGAAAGGTGAATCTGTAAATGCCAAAGCTAATTAAAAGCTTTCACGAGAGACTGTTTCTTTCCTACCTTCCTTCTTCTTTCCTTTCCTTTTTTTTTCTTGAATGTGTTTGTTTTACAAAGGTTATGCTAACCACATGCTTTTCAGAAGAAAACTTGTTCCAGTGCTTATTTTCATTGGATGAATAAGTCAGCACCAATGGAAATTATACTTAAATAGATACAAGGGCCTAATTAAGCTAACAAAAGACAGGTGTCTCAGAAAAAGTCTCAGGAATCTATACTTCAGCCAAATCAAGCCACATAGCACCCAACTCTATGTTTTTAAATTAGACCTATGGCTCCCTGGCAGGATTTTTAGCTCTTATTTGTTCTTATTAATGATAAAATAAATAGTAAACATTCTTCATAAAAACTTTGAAAAATACATGAAATTATAAGAAATAGAAATAAACCTGTGATCCTACCACCCAGCAGGAAATACTTCTAACATGTTTTCTTCCATTCTTTCTTGTACACATGTATGTGTGTGCTTATATTCATAATGAAAATTGTGATTATATTCCATATTGATTTTTATATTTTTTTCTCACAATATTTTATCATGAGCATATTCCTCTATTATTAAATAGTTTTCAAATATATAATAATAATTATTATTATTATTATTATTTTTGTGGTACGTGGGCCTCTCACTGTTGTGGCCTCTCTCGCTGCAGAGCACAGGCTCTGGACGCGCAGGCTCAGCAGCCATGGCTCACGGGCCCAGCCGCTCCGTGGCACGTGGGATCTTCCCGGACTGGGGCACGAACCCGTGTCCCCTGCATCGGCAGGTGGACTCTCAACCACTGCACCACCAGGGAAGCCCTCAAATATATAATTTTTAATGGATGTATTCCCTGTTGTAGGATGTTTGAACTGTCTCTATTTTTTGCCCTTTGTCTTATTGTTGCCCCATACTGAGTGGGATCAATATTTCACTTCCTCCCCAGTTGGTTCAGATGTCAAGACTAATGATGCCACACATGTACCAAGTGAGTATGGAAACATTTATTGCTTACATCATCAGGCTTTCTGGCCATAGGAGGGGAAGTGTACTTGGTGTACTTGGCCTAAGTGGGGAAGGGGCAAGTGGCTTTGGCTTTTATTATGGTTAGGAGTAGGCTGGCATGAAGGTTCCCATGTGAAGGCTAGGGTTTGTGGATTTGAACTTCCAATGTCAAGTGAAGGAGTACCTGGCCTTTCTTATTGGCTTGCCCAGATGTGGGGCAAAAGGGAATGCAGAGGGATGAGGTCTGAAAGCTTTCAGCCACCCGATGGTGAAGTCAGATGATCTTACACATCAGAAAATCCCAAGGAATCCTCTAAAAATCTGCTAGAACTAATAAATGAGTTAGCAAGATTGCCAGGTACAGATCAATATACAAAAAAATAAAAAAATTCCCATGTATTTCTATACATATGCAATGAATAATCCAAAAATGGAATTAAGAAAATAATTCCATTCACCGTAGTAAAGAAAAGTATAAATTACTTAGGAATAAATTTAACAAAAGAAGAATAAAACTTATACTCCAAAAACTCAAAACATTGAAAATTAAAGAAGACCTAAATGAATAGAAAGGCGTTCTATGTTTATGGATTGTAAGACAATGTTATTAAAATGAGAGTGTTCCACTACTGATCTACAGATTCAATGCAATCTCTATTAAAAACCCCAGGTGGGGCTTCCCTGGTGGTGCAGCGGTTGAGAATCCGCCTGCCGATGCAGGGGACACGGGTTCGCACTGCAGTCCGGGAAGATCCCACATGCCGCGGAGCGACTGGGCCTGTGAGCCATGGCCGCTGAGCCTGCGCATCCGGAGCCTGTGCTCTGCAACAGGAGAGGCCACAACAGTGAGAGGCCCGCTTACCACAAAAAAAAAAGCCAAATAAAAACCCCAGATGGAATTTTTTTTGGTAGAAATTGACAAGCTGATCGTAAAATTTTTATGGAAATGCAAGGGATCCAGAATGGAAGACACAGTCTTGAAAAAGAAGACAGAGTTGGAAGACTCACACTTCCCAGTTTCAGAACTTACTGCAAAACTAGTCATGAAGGAAATATGGTACTGGTGTAAGGATAAACATGGAGATCAATGTAATAGATCTGAAAATCCAGAAATAAACCCTCATGTGTAAGGTCAATTTATTTTCAACAACGATATTAAAACATTTCAGTGAGGAAAGCATAGTCATTTCAACAGATGGTGCTGGGACAACAGAATATCCATGTGCAAAAGAATAAAGTTGGACCTCCTCTTCCTTACCCTTCACCCAGAAATTAACTCAAAATGGATTCTAGACCTAAATGGAAGAACTAATAATGTAAAACTCTTGGAAGAAAACATAGGAGTAAGTTCCTCATGACCTTGGGTTAAGTAAACTTTTCTTAGCTATGACACCAAAAGCACAAGTGACAAAAGAAAAAATAATGATGCACAATATTGCTATTAAATGGGAAGATGTTAAAAACAACAGCCTCCTCCTTTAAGTACATCTTGTGTCTTGGGTCTTAATTTCCATATATTTTTAATCTATATTAGGCCATATTAAATATTTTCACCAGAGGTACTATTCCCATTTTGGGCCCGTGAGGTCCCATTCTGTCAAGCTGATCTTAAATATCAAAGATTTAGTTTTATTTCAATTGATTACTCATTGGGTCAGCATATCCATGTCCACTATGGGATATGCTAAGACGATGGGCACTAAGATCATGGGGAATTTAGACAAGGCAGTAGTTCTAATGATTAAGATAATGTATACCTGTCTGTCTTCTGTTTTACATTTGATAACTCTTCTAAGAATATGGGGTTCCTTTAAATTTAGTGAAGTCCCCAGTTACAGATGTAATTTGAGCCCCAGTGTTAGTTGAGGCCAGGAACGTTTGCCAATTTGTGCACCTCAGCAGAGATTAGAGTTCATTTAGAACCTGTGTCTTAGAGACAACAAAAGCCAAAGCACACCCTTTTAACTTTTCTCTTGTTAAATTCTTTCAGTGAATTTTAGATTTCTAATTATGGACTTCCATTTTAGTTTTCTCCCACCCCTCACTTTTTTTTTTTTGGTGGTTGCTGGATATACTTTCATGGGGTTCTTCTCGACCTTGCTCAGATTTATGTAAGTTGCCTTCCTCCAAAGAGTGCCAATTCCATGTCATCAGGGTTAGGAGCCCCCCCCCCCCCCGTGGCAGTGGTTGTTTTATTGGATGTAGAAACACTGGATTAAGTAGGGTTTGAATGAACCCTTTGGCATGTTGATAAGCCACAGCACTCAATGTGATGGAACAGGGTATCTTTGTCAGTCAAGTTTACAGTTGTCTGGTAAGGGGATGATGTCCTCTGCCACTTTGAGAGTTGTGGGGATAAAGCATCCAAGGTCATCCTTTATAAGGGTCTGTACTCCATGGTGCATGAGTGTTCTTTCCCTGTAACTCTGAAGATCAGGTTTGGTTTTGGTGACAGAGACATAGGCAGCAGCAGTAGAGGCATTTAAATCTTTGTAGGGACCTAGCGAGTGATCTGTTTCTAGGATGTAGACCTCAGCACACCACGTGGTGACTGTTCATCTTTACAGGAGCATCACCCACTGGGCCTGTATACTGCACAGGGTATCAATGTTGGTCTGTCCCCTGATTATATAACAGGGCCCATGCCTGGTTGAGAGACTCAATCAGTGGTCTCAGGGTAAGAATTTTTTCCCTGAACAGACCATGGGTCACAGCTTATGCTGGAACTGAGGTACAAATTTAATCTGAGGTGCAAAGGTAGGTCTGGGCTAAAGCTACTTTAAGGAGAGCCCCAATCACCTATTCCTGTCCCTAAACAACAATATTGAAACTTTGACTTAGGTTGATTTCCATATAAGAGAGGCTTGGTGGGACTCAGCAAATGCAGCTCAACGTGTGCGCTAGCCTGCAGGCTTCAAAAATGCACACTAACCAGCAGGCGGCAGAGCCTGAAAGCAAGTCAAAAGCAAAAAAAGGAAGTCCCCCAGATGATGGTGGTCATCACCCTGACCATACTGTACACAAGGCCAGTTGTCTTGTCACCCCCTCCCAAAATTGGATCCCATGTCAAGACTGATGACACCACACGTGGGCCAAGAGGATATGAAGACTTTGATTACTCATGAGGCTTTCTGGAGAAAACAGGACAGGCATCCAAGCTGGCCCATTTGGCTTCAATGAAGCATCTTTGGTTTTTATTGTGGTTAACAGTAGTGCCAGGGGGAGGGTTCCTCTATGTGTGCCAAGGTTTGCGTGATTTGAACTTTCCCACTGGTGCCCAGGGGAGAAAAAGGAAACACCTGGGCTTTCTTACCAGCTTGCCAGATGTGGGACAAAGGGAAAGCAGAGGAATGGGACCTGTAAGGAAAGAGACCTGCAAGCTGTCAGCAGTCAAATATCAAAACTGGAGTCAGATGCTTTATTACACCAATATAAATAGTTCTGTAATAACTATCCTGGTGTATACATATTCATGGGACTCTGAAGAAATGGGCTTTTAGAAAGCTAGAAATATGGAGATACAGTATTGTTCAAGTACAGTTGAGTATTGACTACTCTCCACCCCCGTTCAAGAAACAGAAGAGTCCTGTATCTGTAAAACTTCTCCAACATGGAAGCACATACATCATTGTTATGCCTCCTTCTGGGATGATTATGCAGCGTTTGAGAAGTAAAAGGGCAGGAACATAAAAAAATGGACTTTTCAATACCTTGCATGGACATGTCCCAAGCTACTAAATATACTCCTTAGGGGCTAAGGAGTATACTAAATATACTCCTGAGAAGTAAGAAATCCTGTGATGCACTGTATCTACTCCTATTCTGTGTGGCCACCTCACTTATGATAGACTTTTTGTCCTTGGTTATTAAATTAGGAAATTAATACAATCTTAAAATTGAGAGTCTGTGGAGGGTTTGTTCTTGCAACTCCATAGGCCACCTAAACTTAAGTTTACAGTATCTCTGAATATCTCCTTAAGCTAAATTTCCAGGAGATAAATGAAATGGCCAAACAGTTTATCTACCAAAAAAATTTTTTGGAAAACTTCATTAGTTAAATCTCATTATTTGGGGGTGAATTTTACCTTGAATTTGGTGCTATCATTCCCACTAACTTAAGTGTTTATATTTTTGTGTGTGTTGAAAGTAATGTGTATTAGAAAGCATGACAGACTAGGCACCCTTAATACCATCCTCTTTAAAATATCTAGTTTCTAGATAAATAGTTATTGTTAATACATTTCTGGGTCAGCTAGAAATAGGAAATTTCACCAAAAGGGAAAAAAAAATCAAGAAAAACATTAAGCTGAAGTCAGTGAAGGAAGTAGGTATTTGCTTCAAATCCAGACACTGAAATATGGAAATAAAAACTTGGACCTACCCCAAAACAGGGGATGTGAACCCAAAACTTCTTTATTAAGTCTGGATCCTTGAAATTTAATCAAGTGGTCTCAGGTCTGTAGCACAGATCCTTTCTGGAAGAAAGCATCATCAGTTCAGGCTGTCAAGATTTCCACAGGTTGAAAAAAGGAAAATATGAGCACACAGTCCAAAATCACCAAACACTCAAAAACACATAAGTGTAAGGTAGCCAAAAACAAACTCCCAGTGACATCAGATATTAGAATTACCACAATCTGAATATAAAACAAAGTTGTATCAAATGGTTAAAGAAATGAGATGGAATGAAAAAAAAGCCATAAGAGACAATAAAAAGTAACCAGTCCATTTGAAAAATATCTATTTAAAACTTTTCATATGAAAATATAATTATGTATATTAAATAATCTGGTTAGATTAAATAGATTAGATCATTGAAGGGAATTATTAGTAAACCAATGAGTAGATCTATAGAAAGTATACAAATGCAACACAGAAATACAAGGGGATGGAAAGTCCAAAGGGTTAGATGACATGGAGGCTAGAATGAGAAGGTTTTCCATTAAGGAAATCAAAGTCCTAGAGAGAAAAGAAATAGGAGAGGCAATACTTGAAAATATGATAGTTGAAAATTCTTTAAAATGTTGAAAGACATGAAAACATATCGGAAGACATGATATATGATAGAGGAAGCAGGATAAAATTTCCAAAGCTACATCTAAACAAAAATATTAAAACTGCAGATTACCAAAGACAAAAGATTTTATAAGTAACTAGAGAAAAAACAAAATGCACTACAAAGAAATGACAATTAGAGTGAAGGCAGAGGACAAGTTTCTTACCATCAAAATGAAAGCCAAGAAGCAGTGGAATTATATTTTCAGAAAATTGATAGAAAAATATTAGCCTAGAATTTTGTTAGAAGTGAAACTGTCTTTCAAGAATGAGTGCAAAATAAAGAAATATTGATGTGTACAAAATGGGAAGAATTTACTACCCATATAGTCAATTAAAAGAACTTCAAAATCATGTACCTGAGAAAAAATGGAAATAATCCAGGAAGGAATATTTGGAATGATGTTCAATATGGGGAAAAAAAAGTCTTAGAATCAATGTACTATGGTCAACTCATTGCATATAAAGCAAGTATTTACATAAAAAGTAAGGAAGAGAAAAGTCTGTATAATAGTCAAAGATTTCAAAATATTTCTCTCAATTTCTGTTAAATCAAACAGACAAACAGTAAAGACATAGAAAATCAATACAATTAACAAACTGGGTGTTTTTTGTTTTGTTTTTCTTTTTTATTGAAGTGTAATTGATTTTCAATGTTGTGTTAGCTTCAAGTTTGCAGCAAAGTGATTCAGTTATACATATACATATTCTTTTTCAGATTCTTTTCTTGTATAGGTTGCCACAAAATATTGAGATAGTTCCCTGTGCTATACAGTAGGTCCTTGTTGTTTACCTAAAGGTAAACATCATTCGTTTTTTAAGATCATTCAATGATCTTTTCAGTGATCTAATCCACATATAAGTGATAGCATATGATGTTTGTTTTTATCTGTCTGGCTTACTTCACTTAGTATGATAATCTCTAGGTCCATCCATGTGGCTGCAAATGGCATTATTTTATTCTTTTTTATGGCTTAATAATATTCCACTGTGTGTGTGGTGTGTATGTATATATATAAGTGTGTATATGTGTGTGTGTGTGTGTGTGTGTGTATCTCACACCTTTTTTATCCATTCGTCTGTTGGTGGACACTTAGGTTTCTTACATGTCTTGGCTGTTGTAAATATAATGGACAGAAGGCCTAAATAGACATTTCTCCAAAGAAGACATACAGATGGCCAACAGGCACATGAAAAAATGCTCCATGGGACTTCCCTGGTGGTCCAGTGGTTAAGACTCTGTGCTCCCAATGCAGGGGACCCGGATTAGGTCCCTGGTCAGGGAATGAGATCCCGCATGCCACAACTAAAAAAAAAAAAAAAAGAAAAAAAGATCCCAAGTGCCACAATGAAGACCTGGCGCAGCCAAATAAATAAGTATTTAAAAGAAAAAGAAAAAAGAAAAAATGCTCCACATTGCTAATTATTAGAGAAATGCAAACTAAAACTACAGTGAGGTATTACTTCACACCAGTCAGAATGGCCATGATAAAAAAGCCTACAAATAACAAATGCTGGAGAGGGTGTGGAGAAAAGGGAACCCTCCTGCACTGTTGGTGGGAATGTAAATTGGTGCAGCCACTATGGAGAATAGTGTGGAGGTTCCTTAAAAAACTAAAAATAGAGTTACCATATGATCCAGCAATCTGGAAAAAACTATTTAGAAAAGATACATGCACCCCAATGTTCATTGCAGCACTATTTACAATAAACAAGCTGATTTTAATGGACATATGAAGAACTGTGCACAATTAGAGAATAGACATTCTTTTCAAGCATATAGAGAACATTTTAAAAATTGACCACATCCTAAGCTATAAAAGCAAGTTTTTGTTTTGTTTTGTTTTTTGGTTTTTTTTTTGCGGTACGTGGGCCTCTCACTGTTGTGGCCTCTCCCGTTGCGGAGCACAGGCTCCGGACGTGCAGGCTCAGCGACCATGGCTCACGGGCCCAGCCGCTCCACGGCATGTGGGATCCTCCCAGACCGGGGCACAAACCTGTGTCCCCTGCATGGGCAGGCGGACTCTCAACCACTGCACCACCATGGAAGCCCAGCAAGTTTTAACAAATTAAAAAAGCTAGGTATCACTCACATGTTGGACTACCATTTTTAGTATTTGTACATTAATAAGTTAACTAGAAAAACCGCATAAGTTTGGATATTTTTAAAACAGCAGTTAAAACTCATGCTCATAAAAATAATAGAGATTAAAAACTCCTAATGATAATAAAATTATATGATAATTTAAAATGTTTATAGGAAACTAGTAGCATGCATCCATTTATAATAAAAAAATCTCTCATGGAACTTGAGGAATTGAAGGGAACTTCTTAACTAAATAATGAGTGGCTACAAAAAACAACCAAAAACAGAACAAAACAAGTAAAGCATATTTTGTTCTTAATGGTCAACAGTTGAAGCATTTATTTTAAAAATCAAGAATTTATTCAGTAAAAAGTAAATTGTCCTCCTAACCCAGACTATATTTCAGAGTCTGAACATGCTGAACTAGAGTCTGAACATGCTCAGTCAGTTTATTGGGTATTTTTATTTTTGTGTTGTAAACAGTTGTTTGTATTGTTTACCCATTTCCCTAAGGAGATGTTAATAATTTTCATCTTGATTTGTAAGAAATATTTACTACATTAGAGATAGTAACCTTTTGCCTGTCTTAGATGATAAATCTAAGACATCTTTTTGTTTGCAACTTGGGTTTTTCTTTTTTATGGTGTTTTACCATGTAGAGACAACTTTTTACAAGACCAAGTCTGACAATATTTTCCTGTATTATTTCTGCCTCTGACTTTATGCACATCCCTAGAGATCGGAGCTTCTCCAATCATTTTTTGTTATTATTATATGGATACTTTTTGTACATTTGACTATCTGGTTAGGATTGCAGATTTATTTTGTCCCTTTAACATTTATTAAACAGGTCTTCATTTCCTCAGTGATATAAAATATCAACTTTATGATGGTCTAAATTCCTTTATAATGGAATCTTCTTTTTTTGCTTTCTTTTTTTGTACCATTAATCTCCCTTTCATTTTTTTACAAGTTCCATGTTTAATTATTGTAGCACTGTTATTTATGAGGCAATGATAATTTTCATCACCCACCCCATTCTTCTTCTTTATCTTTTTTCCTCCATTTTTATTGGACATTTTATGAAAAATTACAAACACTATGCCTGCTCTTCTTTTTCAAAATGATCTCAACTATCCTTTTTTAATTTATTAACTAAGTCAAAATTCACTTCCTGAGGTTGAAAACTAGAAACATAACCAATCCTTTTGATATATTATTTTTAATTTCATTTGTCCCATAAACTTGGATAGAGCTCAGGTAGGATTGTAACGTAAGAAATACGTCTATTAGTTTGAAAAGGAGAAGGTAGAAAGGAAATAGTTATGCTCTGACATCACCAAAGTTTTAAAAAAATTATCCAGTATTATTTATCTAACATTATTTCTCCAAAGCATCTCATCTACTCTAGCCAGACAAATTTCTTCATTATTCATGCTTTAGGCATGAACATTTCAAATTCTCGGCCTTCACTGAGAATATTCTTTTCCAGGGATACTTTTTCTCTTCTTTTCTGTGTATTAAGAATTGTTTCTTTAAAGAATTTTTAGGGCTAAACTTTAGCTTCTCCAGCATGAAGCTTTCTTTCAATATTCATAGCATTTATAATCTGTTCTATACACTCTAAACGTTTTAGAACTTTTTCTAATTATAAAAACAATAAAACAAACTCACAGAACATTTGATAAAGAGAGAACACATATTTTGTATAGCTCTAACTCCCTCTCTCTTGTATAAATTCCCTGACAGTATTTTTAATATGAATACATAGTTGTAACCCTGGTGAACTTATAGTTTTGTAGGTGATTTTAGCGGAGTATCAAGCTTTTCTCTGTTGCTTCATAGTATTCATTATTACCATTTTAATAGCCACCCAATATTCTATAGAGTCAATGTACTATTATTTACTTAATCTTTGCTTTACTCTCTGTTCCTTATAACAGAAAACTCTGCAGTAAAATCTTGGTTGTGTAGTTTTCCTCTGTTTGGGGAATGATTTCCTTAAAATAGTTATCAAGAATTGGAATCAAAGGGAGAAATAGTAAGAGTATTTTCAGGGTGTCAATATATGTTATTGGATAACTTTCAGCCATCAGTTTCATGTGTGAGAGTTCTGGTATCCCAGCAGCTTTGATTTCACTGGGCATAAATATTTTTCTATTTATGATTTAAGAGAGAAAAAAAAAAGCATGTTAAACACGTTTACCCCTAATTCTCTGTTGTGTGTATTAGTTAGCTTTCATGATTTAATTTTTGCCTCCCCAAAGAGATTGTAAGGTCCTCAATGAGAGTAGAGACAATGACTTGTGTTTATTCTTTGTGACCTACAATATCCTAAAAAAAAATGTAGCAGATATAGTTGTTTTTGGTGTTTGCTTCCTAATTGACTGAAACCTTCACAAAATGTCTTTCTGTTCCTCAAACTCAGGGTCAATAGTGATAGATGCATTTGGTGAGCAGCAAATTCGTGGCATATCATCTCCAAAAACAAATACTTACCCTAAGCTCACCTAGAGAGGTTATGCTTATCCTTGGAATCAAGGTTAGTTGAAATTTCCTAAATAAATATGTATTTTGAATTGCTTTAGAATTTCAGACTCATTTATTCTAGTTGTTATTCAATTAACAAGGCATAGCTGTTCAAGCACCATCACTTTCAGTGTTTGCCCATAGAAAGATCAGGCAAGAAACAGGGCTCTGGTCCTCTAAACCTCCTGCCCTGGGATTCGAGAATGAACCTTGGCTCCACATGAAAGTAAAAGTTATCTGTGATAGAGAAGTACCCTATTGCTGAGAGTTTGTAGCTACACTTCTTCCCCACTTTATCCTTGGTTAAGAACAGTGTCAGGGGTATGATAGACAGTCCATACATATGTATTCGTTGAATGGTTGAATGAATGAATCTGTGTGCTTAGGTTGAATTAATCAGTCACTCTGCAAATATTTATTGAGCTCCTGTGAGGTGCAAAGCCCAGGGTACTTCTAACTGTGAAAAAAATAGATAAAGTTGACAGATCCTATACATAGCAGAGGATGGATCTAATGACCTTGAGGTTCCATGCAGTGCATTTTTCTCCAGTTCATGTGCATTCCTTTTGACACATGTCACATCCACAGGCCAAATAAAACTCCTCCAGCTGTGTTTATATGATGCACGATGACCCTACCCCACCTCCACCCTCGCCACACATACCCATCTCCCCCAAGGGCCTGAAAAGGAGTTGTGTGATGTGGATTCTTAGTGCCGGCGACTCCTGGGCTGGGATGAGGAGGGCTCCAGATGGAGGCTTTTGTGGAGGGCTCCCTTTCATCCTTGGCTGTAAGCAGCCTGAGCTGTTATATTATAAATGAGTAATTTACAGCCTCCTCCCCAAGCCCTTCTTTGTAGGCTGTTTCATGGACTTCATTACCAAAGGTTACCAGCGTTCCTGGTGCCTTTGATTCCTGTGGACACCCTGGACCAGAGAAAAGAGTTGTCGCCTTGAGCATCTGCACGTTGCCTTTCACATGTCCTGCAAATGGGTACCTGCCAGCCCTCTTTCCCCAGATGTCGTCCTGACCATTGATTTTTCACTGCTCAGTTTCGCAGTTATTAGCCAGTGTGAGGCCAGGGCACTTAGCTCTCCACTTTAATTATTCATCCTTATGAAGAAAAATTTCCCTCTCGTGCTTTATCCTCCTGCAGTCCCAACCTGAGCACACGTGGACTCCTCCTTCCTTCCCTCCCCGAGCGCCTGGTGTGTTGAAGGGCCTTTCACCAGTGTACTCGTTCCGTTTATGCCTTTAATATGCATTTTGTGTTTTGCCAAGGGGGTCAGGAGGGCACATGGAGAAGCCAGATGGCTTACCTCTTCCCTCAGGAAATGCAGTGCTATTTAGCTGGGCACCTTCCCAGCTCAAGGCAGGGTAAGATTCCACTGTTTCAAGGAGAGTTGATTCAAATGCCACTGTCTCTGAGGGTACAGCTCCAAGTTCCTCTCGGGCTGTGTGCTTCTGTCCTCCTCTGCCATCCTCCTCTGCCACTCTGGAGCTTTCTGCCAGAAACAGAATTTTAGGAAATACTAGGAAAAGGGTGGGAAGCGGGGGAAGGGAAAAAGCAACCCATTTTATCGATGGCCTTTTCTCAGACACAAGTTTCTGTTATTTTAATCCGACTGAAATAGGAAACCACAATCCATGGATGAAAAGACAGTGGACAAACTCAGTGAAGCCATGAGCACCCTGAGGATGTATGTTTTTTTCCCCCATTTCTGGTTTTTAATGTTCCTTCCCGGCTGCCATTTCCCAACTTCAACTTTTGAAAAGCCAAACAGTTTAACTGGCCAGGGCCGGGAAACTTATTTGTATGCAGCACAAATTTCAGAATCTGTTCTCAGCCTGTGCTGAGTGAAAAATGGCCTGCATTTTCTTGATAGCCCATGTGGTTGTAAAGAATAAATGGCTAATGAATTACAGATGAACATTGACGCAAATTAATCTTCCTGCTGTCCCTGGGTTATATGGCAGCCATTTAAAAGTTTAATCAATACACTAAAGTTGAAAACATGCAGGCACTGCAGTTGTTTGGATGTAATAAACATCAGAGGGAACCGGGAGGTTTGCACTCAGTCCATGTATCATAATGACAGCTATTTATGTTTAATGGACTAAATATTTTTTATTGGAAGGGAGCAAATGTCAGCTTAACTTTGTGAGCCCCGCATTCAACTTTCCTTTGAGGTTGGTGAAAGACGGCTGACGTGTCGTTGGAAATGAAATGTTAAGGGGGGAAAAGGCACAGCGGCAACAAAGCGAGAAGGCGTCGTTTGGAGATGTGATACAGCACAAGCATTCGGCAGCAATTTATTAACGAAAACGTAAACTCTGATATTTCTAATGTTCTCGTAAAATGGTTTACTAGGAACAAATTTAATGGTTATTAGGGAAAACAAGTGCCCAGATCTGCCAGATATGCCTTTTGGTGCAGGCTTTTGTTTGAAAACTCTTTACCAGGTCATATTTGCTAGAGATTTGTAATTAGTCTTTTTTCTTAATGTGAGAAGTGGGGGAAGAAACAATGCGTGATGGCTCTCAGCCCTTGTATTCCATAGATCTTTCCTTTTGAATCGTGTCCAATGACTTTAAATAACCATGTGTTCTCTTTTGGAATACTTATATCTTAATTACTTTCCAAGTCGATATTTTGTAGCACTGCTGTGAGTCTGGTAGGGCCATGGAGGCTAAAAGAGAATGGACTTTGCCAATAGCCATGTCATCTCGCTGGACAGAAACAGGCTGAAGTAAAAGGAGAGAAATAGCTTTGTCTGAACAAAATATCTGTATCTATATATATATGCGTGTGTGTGTGTGTGTGTGTGTGTGTGTGTGTGTGTATGTATATATAGACACAGTTCAGCTTTGCATTTTCTTTTCTTTTCTTTTCTTTTTTTTCTCCCAAAATAAAACAGACAAAGGATGTTATCCCTGTAGAGCATTGGGTCTTGGAAAAAGGCATACCCTTTATAAAAATAATTAGAAACATTTCAGACAATGGAAAGCATGTTTTTAATGTCCCTTTTGCAACCAGTTGTCTCAGACCCTCTTCAGTGTGTAAGGGTTCCTAAAAGTCCTCACATTTTATGGCAGAGCTTTGAAGAAAATAGTTCAATAGTTGTCAAGGTGGACCTGTAGGATACTTTATTCAGTGTTCAGATCTTTAACATACATATATATGTGTGTGTGTGTATATATATTTTATACATATACATATAATATGTATTTTAATGTTATTTATATATATGGCATCTTCTTATACATTAAAATACAAATTATATGTATGCATTAAAATTTTTAAGGGCAAGAATTTGTGTTCTAATTGGGACTAAGATTCAGAAGAACTCGGCACTATGTGACATTAGGTTAGTCAATCAAACTAATGGATTCTCTGGCCCTTTGTCTTCCCATAAGCAAAACAGGGAGACACTTTTTATTCTGAAGTTCACCGTGATGATATCCCACCCAACCTGCTACTTCTCATGCCTCCCTCCCTGTGGTCCCTGAACCCTTCTTTATTTTTCCTCCTAGTTTTTCTCACTGTTTTAGGTGATTGATTGTCTGTTTGTTCATTTTGTGTTTCCACCATGTTACTGTACAGTCCATGGTGGGTGATGGGAGAGCAGGAATGGGGGAAGGCAGGAACATGATTTTCTTCTTTGCTCCTAAAATTCCAGGGCCTGACCCATAGTAAGTTTTTTGTGTGTTTTGTTTTGCGGTACACGGGCCTCTCACTGTTGTGGCCTCTCCCGTTGCGGAGCACAGGCTCCGGACGCGCAGGCTCAGCGGCCATGGCTCACGGGCCCAGCCGCTCCGTGGCATGCGGGATCCTCCCAGACTGGGACACGAACCCGTGTCCCTGCATCGGCAGGCGGACTCTCAACCACTGCGCTACCAGGGAAGCCCCATAGTAAGTTTTTACAAAGAGCAGTTAAGTGAATTTCAGGCTATTATTTCTTATTGCCTTTAAAATAATAACTACAGTCATTTTTTGGATCACCTGTTATGATTTCTAGGCACTATGATAGTTGTTTTACAGATAACACTGTACATGATCTTAGTTGGAGCCCTAGAAGGTGTGTGTAGCAATTCCAGAATTTGACTCCTGTCCTGTCTGTCTCTCCTTCAGCTATTCAGGACTCTCATGTTCCTGTGCCTCATGTTTTCACTGGGGACTGAAATCTCACTAAGTAACGCTAACTTTTTGTTCTAGTCTATGACCAGCCAGCTCTCCAACTGGCTGCTCATAGACAAAAGGGTTTGATTCAGACTTTCTCACCTAAACCTGATGTCCTGAGGCCTACCTGTGGAGAACATTGAGCCCTTGACTCTAAAAAAGTAAACATTGGTTGTTTGGTGATAGACAGTGTGAGTCTGGGATACGTGTCTTCTGCGGTCTGGGGAAACACAAGAGGCTCTGGCAGATGGTGCAGAAAGTGTATCAGATAAATATATATTGGGCTTCAAGCAAGTAAATCCAACAAATAGTGACCTAAATGTTTGTGTTTATTTTTGTTACATAAAAGTAAGTATGGAGGTAGGCAATCCAGGGCTGTTGTACTGGCTGAAAGAGCAGCCCAGTAGGCACCCAGGCTCTTTCTGTCTGTCCTACTATCCTTCACATGTGAGCTTCATGTTCATGTTCTCAAAACGGCTACTACTCTGCCTGGAATCATTTTAGCAATCCAGACAGGATGAAGAAGGATGGTCTTTTCCCGTGAGGTATTCACTTTTTATTTGTAGTTAGATAGCTTCCTAAAGGCATCTGCCTATATCTCATTGCCCAGCCCACGTCATTGGAAGGCTGGAAAATCGAGTATTTTCGTTTTCACACGTTTACAGTAGAGGGAGGCAGGATAAAAGGGTGTCAGTCCATAGTGTCTGCTACATAAGATAAATCACACTTTTTGTTTCCTACAAAAGGCTTGAAATTGTGCTAGATGCCCATTTGTATAGCAATTTACATCATCTTTACAACTGCTGTGTAACAGAAGAATATTTATTCCCACATTCTAGGAAGTGGTAGAGCTGAGGTTTGAAACTACATTGTCTGAAGTAAAAAGTCCAGACCTTTTCTATAGCCATGTTATTTTTGATTTCACAATGAAGGATGGTAGGGTCACCAGCTCAATCTGAACATGCTCTCTTGTGAATTCACTTAATACACTGGGTCTACTATTTTGACAGTTAAGTAGATGGCAACTTCTATCGTTTTGTATTCAACCATGGAACACTCTTTACAAAGTGGTTGAGAAGGTGGCCTCTGGCATCCGTCTAGATTCAAATCCTGGCTCCATCCCTTACTACCAAAAACAAATTGCATAACCTCTCTGCTTCAATTTCTTTATCTGTAAAATGGAAATAGTAGTAGTATCTACAGCATTAATGTTTTCAGAAGATTAAGTGCTTAGAACAGTGTCTGGCACTCAATAAATGTTGGTTATTACTATCACTATTATTATCCACGCACTGTCTTTGGTTTTGCCTGCATGACCAGATTGAGCTTTGGGAGGCCAGGACCATGTTTTTCCTCCTCTTTGTATCTCCAAAATACATAACAAGTTTCCAGGCACATTGGAGACACTGAGTAAAAACTCATTCTAGAATCACACTGCATAAGTTCAAATCCTTGTTCCACTGATGTAACGTCTCTTTGCCTCAGCTTCCAAATCCAAAAATGGGGAGACTAATACTATCTACCTCACAGGGTCATTGTGAAGATTGAATGCAATAATGCACTTAAAGTTTTTAGAATAGTGTGTAATAAATAGAGAAAGCTCAGTGTTAGCTATAATTATTGTAATCATTCATGGATCAGTAGTACTCAAAGAGTGAAACTCCATGGGATGTAATCTAATCTGTAATGATTCCAAAGGCAATTTCTCTCAGGCCATTTCAGGTACATGATTATTAAAGAATAACCATATCTTTCTGGTGAAGCTATGTAGAGTCTATCCTATGATCCAGGGCATGTGATAGACATGTTAGAGATACAAAGTTAGAGTTACAAAGTTAGAGATACAAAGATACATAAAACACACTAGGAAACACAAGTGGTGATGAACCTGAGCAACGTTCACCCTCAAAAATAATCAAGCACTTGAAAAGTAAAACTACCCTAGAATATAATTTTTCCATTTGTTAAGCTATCTAAAATGATCTAATAAGCCATCCTTTGTGCTATTGAATGGCTTGGGTATTTGCTGGTATGTTTTAGAAAAGCATTTCGACTCTATGCACTGAGGCTAGAAAATATTTAGATCATTTACCTAATAATGAAATCTGTCCAAAGGAAGGAACCTGAAATGCATAAACAAAGCATCTTTATATGTTAAAATGTTCAGTGTAGTAATGTTTATAACATCAAAGCACAGGAAACAGTCAATATCCAACTAGATAGGAATGCTAAGTAAATTATGACACATCCATGGAGTGCAATGTTATATAGCATTCAAGTGATGTTTAAAAAAATTTTAATATGACAGGCAAATATTTATTTAATGAAAGCAAATGAAAAAAAATATATATTGATATATATGTGAACTCATCCATGTTTATGACACAGGAGTAGAAAAAAGACTAGAAGACAAAACATCAAAGTGTTAACTGCATTTAGTTCTAGGCATTGGAGTTATACATGAGTTTTATTTATTTTTCTTTGTACTTTATTTTTTAACAATGAGCACATAGATATAATAAGAAAAAAATTGAAAAACAAAGCCTCCCAAAACAGAATGGTTTTTATGAAAATAGTTCTAGAAGAAAGAGTAGTGATAGTACCAAAAAGGATTTACATAAGTTAGGAATGGTATTCAACTGCAACTAATAAGCACCCTAAATAGCAGTGGCTTTAATAAGATACTTTTATATAACATGAAACCCAGATGTACATCTTCGATGGCTGGTATGATACCACCAGGAATCCAAGCTTTTTAAATTTTTATTCTGCCTTCCAACAGACTAGCTCCCATCCTCAAGTTTGATTTAGGTCACAACATTGTTGCTGTAGCACCAGCCTTTATTTCTGTGTTCCATGTAGCAGAAAGATATATCAAAGTAAGAAGGATATTACTCAAAAGAAAGGCAATTCTCTTTTAACGAGGAGTTAAAAGAGAATTGTCCCAGGAGTCCTTCACAATATCCCCCTTTATCTTATGCCCACCATCAATGAGCATATTGCCATGCTCAACAGCATAGGGTATCTGTGTGTGAGATAAAAGAGAAACATGGATGCTGGGTAGCTGACCCTACTTTGTGATTTTAATTCCAACTCTGCCACTCATCAGCAGGTTAATTTAACAAAGTCTGTTGCATCAGTGGCACCAAGGAGGCCTCAAGGAACCTTTTTCAATACTGCATCATAGTCAATCATTATCATAAATTGTGCTTTGTATACAAGATGAATCCTATTTGCCATTCTAAAACCCTGGTATCCCTTGTGCTTTTCATTTCCTCCCCTTTAAGACAGGCATAATGAAATTTTTTTGCCTTTTAGGATTGTTCTAAAATAATATGGTTTTATAATTGTGAAAGTCTTTTTGGAAAGGGTAACTGTTATGCAAATGTAATTTTTATAAGACTAGTAGCTAATGGAAATTGAGTGCTCACTCCATGCAAGTCATTGTTGGGCTTTTCATATGCAATATCTCATTTAATCTTAGGAATTAGATATTATGAGTATCCTCATTTTTCATGTGCAGCTATAGAGGCACAAAGAGATATGAACCCAGGTTGTCCGGCTCCCGAGTCTATTACACTGGTTCCCAAACTTTAGTGTGCTTAAGGATCACTATATACTTGTTAAAAATACAGGCATGTGGGATCAGAAATCAGATTCTGCTGCAGATGGGCTGCAAACTACACTTAGTTGGTCTCAGTTCTACCAGCTGTAAAGTCTTGATTTTCCAGCAATGTGGCTCTGTACCTCAGAGGAGGGCTCTTTCTGGCCCCTGAATTCTTCTCTGGCAGGGAGACTACATCCATTGGAGCAGCTATTTTAGTAGCATGCCAAGTATCTGGGAAGCTCTGTCATCTCACGTGGAAAACAGGGCACTCACTTCTGAGGCTACCCCATCCCATCTGTAGTATTTTGGGAACCCTCAGAGGTGACAAGATTTGGGCCACTAGGTTTGATTTTGTTGATTGGATTTTCATTATTTTTCAAAGAGAATCTCTTTGAGGTCAAGCATAAGGACTGATGGGCCAAGGGAAGGTGAACAGTTAGCTTCCAGGAAGATCAGGAGTATGTACCACACATTTTACTTTTGAGCTTTCTTCTTGGCCTATGAGTAACAGATACGCAATGAGAAGCTCTGTGTTTGTCAATGGACAGGCTCCCTGGAACAGAAGCTAAGGACAGTGCCATTAAAAGGTCTCAGGAGACTCATTTCCAGCTTGAATGCAGGAAGAATATAAGAGCAACTGAATTTGGGGAACATTTTCAGTTCTTTTAAAAACTGTTCTTTCTGGCAGTGGATAAGAACCATCAATTCAGATCGTATGTTGTGATGTATTTGAGCACCAAGGGATGTATAGGGAGAGGGAATGAAAGCTATGGATAAGGATTTTTATGAACTACATTGTAAACCAACTTGGTGGCCTTCAGGGAGAACACAAAGTTTCTTAAGGACTCACAGATTTGAATTCCGTTTAGATCCATTTTGTAGGCAATCTGTAAAAAAAAGAGGGGGGGAGAACAAAAATAATACTAGTTATCTCATAAGATCGTTTAGAGGATCAGGTGATGAGTCAATCCATGTAAAATGCTCATCACGGTGCCTACACATAGGAAGCTCAATAAAGTTAGCTACGATGATGATGGTGATGATGAGGAGGAGAAGGGCAAGTAATCTACTATTTTTTTCCATAAAATGTCTTTCAGTTGAAAAATTGCATTGTAAAGGAGAAGCTGTTTTTTTGTTTTTTGGTTTTGTTTTTTTGTGTGTGGTATGCGGGCCTCTCACTGTTGTGGCCTCTCCCGTTGCAGAGCACAGGCTCTGGACGCGCAGGCTCAGCGGCCATGGCTCATGGGCCCAGCCGCTCCATGGCATGTGGGATCCTCCCGGACTGGGGCACAAACCCGCGTCCCCTGCATCGGCAGGCGGACTCTCAACCACTGCGCCACCAGGGAAGCCCGAGAAGCTCTTCTTATAACCGGAAAATTCATTTTGAAAATACTGTCATGAAATGAAACAGAAAACCTTTTTGAAAAGGTCCGAAGTCACAGAAACACTGCTCTTGGCATTCTTCTCTGACACATCAATCCCTAAAGTGATCTTTGTTATCATGGAAAGAGCCCTGAATTTGTAGTCAGAAGAACTAAAAGCTAACCATAGCTTTTCCTTATAGTATTTGTGTCTCTTTGAACACATTATTTACCCTCTCTAAAGTCTCACTTCCTTCTAATGTGGGCTGGGGCTAATAAAACCTACCTAGTGGTCATGGCCTACCTAGTGGATCATACAAGGATGATACATTCTAGGGCTTCCCTGGTGGCACAGTGGTTGAGAGTCCGTCTGCCGATGCAGGGGATACGGGTTTGTGCCCTGGTCTGGGAGGATCCCGCGTGCCCGTGAGCCATGGCTGCTGAGCCTGCACGTCCGGAGCCTGTGCTCCGCAACGGGAGAGGCCACAACGGTGAGAGGCCCGCATATCGCAAAAAAACCCAAAAAACAAACAAACAAACACAAAAAAGAATGATACATTCTAGAGTACTTAGTATAGTGTCTTGCACATAGAAGGTGATCAAATAAATAATTGATGCTGTGAAGGCAGCAGACAGAGCTCTTCAGAATGTGCTGTGCTTCTGGGGAACAATCTGTCTCCATGTCCAGGAACACGCCTTGATACAGAAGACAATTCTACAAGAACAGCACTCAGAACTGAGAACTCCCTTTGTTATGTTAATGATTAGATGGCCTAAGGACTTATTGTTCCACGTTTGGGGGCAGAGATTTTGTTATGATGTTCCTCTTAGTGTTAGAAAGAAAATCCTCAGGTCCACCCCATCATTACCACCCAACACAGTGCTGCTCAGCGTGTCCCAAGTATATACTTCCTGCCCTTGGGAATCTACCTAGTGCTTCTCCGGTAAGAGGAATGCTCTCCTCTGTGCTACAGCTGTCAGGGACTTCAATTCTTTAATATACCAGAGTGGATTGCTAGATATCATACCACACGTGCCTGTAGCACAATGGCATGGGTAATTCAGAATGAGAAGACTGTGAATGTGTGAATTGAATAACAGGAGTGACAGTGGATATCCCATCTTGTTCCTGATGGAGGGAAAGTACTCAGTCTTTCAATATTCAATATGGTGTTAGCTATGGGTTTTTTTGTAGATGACCCTTATGAGGTTGAGGAATTTCCGATTTATTCCTATGTTTTAGGAAGTTTTTATTGTAGATGAATGAATGTTGAATTTTGTCTGTTTTGTTTTTCTGCATCAGTTGAGATGATTATATTTTTTCAGTCTGTTGATATGATGAGTTATATTTATTTTTGAATATTGAACTAACCTTGCATTTCTAGGATAAACAGTACTTGGTCATGATAAATTATTATGTACACATACACATATTTATTGTAGATTTTATATGCATGTTCATGAGGAATAGTGTTCTGTATTTTTATTTTCTCATATAATTCTGGACTAATAAATTGGAAAGTGTTCCCATCTCTTCAGTTTTCTAGAAAAAATTATGTAGAATTGGTATTATTCTTTGTTAAAGAGAAAGTCTGGCTCACTTGCTCATTCAGACATTCCTGTATTCATTCATTTAGCAAACACTTTAACCACATCTTAAATTATAGGACCTGTGATAGGTATTATGGATTCAAAGATGAATAAGAAAGTACCCCTGAGTAACTCCAAGTTCAAGTAAATTACATTGAAGTGGGAAATAATAATGAGGTGATGGGTTATGATGCAGTGAGATACGGGTACTGGTTGTGTAATAAATAGTACACAGGAAGAACAAGGAAGGAATCACTAATTCTGCCTGAGGAAATTTAGGTTAACTGTGTCTAGATCTTTGCCATATAAGACCCGAGTTCATGTTTGTTGTTATTGTGGTTGCGACTGTTTCTGTTGCCTTTCCACAGCCATGTTGGCCTCCTGGAACATTTCACTGTCATCCAGGAGGTTGCAAATTCATTGTTTTAATTAATTAATGGAGGCTCTTTGGAAGTCAGTGCTCTCTTGTTATTAATTTTCAGTTAAAGGCACCTATTGTGATTTCCATTTTAAAAATAGATGCTGTCTACTTGATTTGCTTGTTACTCTTTGGTACTAAAATATAGCTATAATGGCTCTGAGGAGTTGTCACTTATTTAAGTATTCATGCATATTTAGGTAAAGCCTGGATGGTTTGGCATTATTTTAACATGACTAAATGTGTCATAAAAATTTTTGCTCCGTGAGTATTCTGTAAATGCCTATGCTCAATTTGGGGAACAAAATATAACTTTAGATTTCAAAACATAAATGCTTAGCAGAGGCTTATTGTTCCCTGCTATGCTGAGCACAGTGCTAGGCCCTCCAAAGCCTGCATTAGACAAATCAGATTTCCTGCTCTCATGGAGCTGGGAATCTGGTGGATATACATTCATTCAGTAACCTTGAATACATACTGAAATGCCTGTTGTGTGCCAGGCTCTGTTGATAGGTACTGTGCTTTGCTATACAGGTGAAAACATCAGTCTATTGTGCCTGGAACATAGTTGGCACATAACAAATATTTAACTGATTATAAAATTACCCTTTCTGTTCTCTTTAACATATGACATTTTTTCATATTAAGGAAGAATGTGGAAGGAAAAATCCATTTTGGTCATAGTAGCAGAGATTGCTTTTTGCTCACTAAAATACATGCTTTCTTCCTGTTTGGGGACTACAAAGTTAGACTTCATTTCTGTCTCCCTTGCAGTTAGAAATGGTTAAATGAGTGTGTTTTAGCTAAGGCAGTGTTAGTGCAAGTGATGGTGTCATCTCATAACCAAGGCTTGTGAGAAATGGCTGTGCCTCCTTCACTTTTTCTCCAGCAGGACTGATGCATGTAACAGGACTTGGTAGGAGATGGCAAAACCACAAGAATCACACATGGTGGAAGCTTCCTGGAGGAACCTTCCTGAGTAAGGAACAGATGAACTTCTGTTGTGTTAGGCCACTGAAATTGTGGGGCTTGTTTGTTGTAACAGCTTGCATAATCCTTCCTAATACAGGAGTAGGACAGTTATAAGATGGCTCATTCTTATAACAATTATGACAAATTGTCAAGGTATATCTAAGATATGTTGTCATTTGGCAATGATAATACATATTATTCAGTAGCTGGCGTTCCTCATAGTTACCTTACTGGGGGTGAGGGTTACATAGGCAAGGATTATCATTCCTATTCTAAACATGAAAATTGACATTCACATAAGTCATGTGACCTGCCAAATTTCTCAAGCCTGGAATACAGAGCTAGCTCCAAGGTATTCTGTTTCTTAGTTCTGTCCTTTTACTCTTTACTACCTTTATTATAGGTTTACCACCTTTGTTATATTTATATCTAAAATTATTAGTTATTTATTTTTAACTTTTGTCTATTTGCTTATTGCCTTTCTTCCACCCCTGGGTTGTACTGTCCATGAGCTGAGACTTTATCCACCGCTGTATCACCATCAATGAGAACACTAACTGGCACATAGTAGGGTCTCAGTAAATAATTGTGTAATGGAAGAAGGCATGACTCAGTAACTGATTAAATAAATACCTTTATTAGTCAGGCATGTTGTAATGCAAATTAAACATGGACCTTATGCATTTTTGTGAAGGAAAGATGGAAGGAAGGAATGAAAGGATGGGTTGTATATGTGGACAGTGTGTGTGTGTGTACACACAAAGAGGAAAACACAGAGTGATGGGACTGGAGTGGGAGGGACTGATAATGTTTCACTCTCAGGTATTTTGTTTTGAACAATAGAGTGCTATTTGTGGAAAACACACATTGGCCTGAAAGGGTCTCAATCAGTGCTAGCTTGAGATGCTTAAATAGGTCACCTAACGGAATCAGGAGAGGAGCAGGCAAAGAAAGCTAGCACAGATTTGAAAATGATTCCTGTGGTCATTACTGTATAATTACAGATATCATATGCTGAGATAAACAAGCCTTTTCCTCCAAAATGATTACTGTGAACATTTTCAAACCTACAGAAAAGTCAAAAGACTAGTACGTTGAACATATATATATATATATTCTTTACCTAAACTTATTGTTAATATTTCACCACGTTTCTCTATATGTATATCTATGAGTCTGCGAGTGTATAGAGACATTTATGTAAATCACAGACATCATCATACTTCATCCCTAAATACTTCAGCATGCATCTCCTAAAATAAGAACCTTTTCTTTAAAAATAACAAGAATGCTACGGAAATTAACACGAATTCAAAACCATTACCTAGGGTTTCCCTGGTGGCGCAGCGGTTGAGAGTCCGCCTGCCGATGCAGGGGACACGGGTTCGTGCCCTGGTCCGGGAAGATCCCACATGCCGCAGAGCGGCTGGGCCCGTGAGCCATGGCCGCTGAGCCTGCGCGTCCAGAGCCTGTGCTCCGCAACGGGAGAGGTCACAACAGTGAGAGGCCCACGTATCACAAAAAAACAAAAACAAACAAACAAAAAAACATTACCTAATACAGTCCATGGTTAAATTTCCTCAGTGTTTCCAATGGTGTCTCTAATAACTCCTTCTGTGTTAATCTAATATCCAATCCAAGTTTGCGTTTGATTATTAAGTCTTTTTTTAAAAATATAGTGCAGTGCTTCTTGCAGCAGTCCCCAGCCTTTTTGGCACCAGGGACCAGTTTCATGGAAGACAGTTTCTCCACAGATGGGGCAGGGTGGGGGGTGGGGTGGGGTATGGTTCGGGCAGTGATGCGAGCAATAGGGAGCAGCAGATGAAGCTTCGCTCTCTCGCCCGCTGCTCACCTCCTGCTGTGTGGCCCAATTCCTAACAGGTCACAGACCTGTACTGGTCCGCAGCCCTGGGGTTGGGGACCCCTGCTCAAGGGTAAACTCCCAGATCAGCAGCGTCAAGTTCAGGAAACTTGTCAGAAATGAAAATACTGGGGCCCCATCCAGACTAGATGAGATATTAGAAACTGGGGGCAGGCCCAGCAATCTGTGTTGCAGCAAGCACTCCAGCTGGTTCTGAGGAAGGTGATTCTGAAACTGAAGAATCAATGATCTAGAACATACCTCCCACACTTCCTGGTTTTCATGACATTTAGTTTTTTTGTTTTGTTTTGTTTTTGCGGTACGCGGGCCTCTCACTGTTGTGGCCTCTCCCATTGCGGAGCACAGGCTCCGGACGCGCAGGCTCAGCGGCCATGGCTCACAAGCCCAGCCGCTCCGCGGCATGTGGGATCTTCCTGGACCAGGGCACGAACCCATGTCCTCTGCATTGGCAGGTGGACTCTCAATCACTGCGCCACCAAGGAAGCCCCGACATTTAGTTTTTTAAAAAGCCTTGGTCAGTTTCATTGTAGAATGTCCTGCATTCCAGATTTTTCTGATTGTACCCCCATAATTTGGTTCGGGCTTAACATTTTGGCAAGTATAGGTGATGTTGGAAATATTTCATCATGTCAAGAGGCACATGATATTAATGATCTCTTGTAGTAAGTGCTAAGATTGATCATTAGTTAACATGGTTATCTCTATATCGAGATATGTCATGTAAAGGTGTATGTTCCCCTTTATAATTAATAAGTAACCTAAACAGTGGTGATCTGAGGCTGCGTGAATATTTTCTTCCTCAAAAAAACTTTCACCCAGTAGTTGTAGCATCCATTGATAATACTTGCCTGAATTACTACATTGGAGTATGGTGATTTTTCTAATTTTGTCATTCTTTCTACATTAAATAGCTTATGTTGTTTAAATAAGAGCTTACTCTCATCTGTTGTACTTGTTTATGTGTTTAAGTATCATTCTGGATTTAAATTCTTTTTAATTCAATGTGGCAAGTTAATTACTGTCATTACTCTCTTTGATATTCAAATAGTGCCAAACTGGGCCAGAGACATCCTCTTCAAGCCACTGACTGTGTTCTTTCCCTGCTTTCTGGAACAAGATGTTCCGGGCTCACTTGTACATTTCCTGCCCACAACCTGAATTAGCCATTTCTTCAAGAAATCCTGATTATTTTTGGTGGAAAATATTTTCTGGAAACCAGTATCCAGGTGCTAGATGTCCTACACAAATGTGTGTACACACATATTTATACATGTATAATTTTTAATTATGATTTCTTTCAATTTAAATTCTTAGAGTCACCTTCATCTTCATCTTTTTGTTTTCATCCTCTTCTCTTCCTCCTTCCCCCTCCTCCTCCCTCCTCCTCCTCCCCACTCCCCCCCCTCCTCCTACTCCTCCCCACTACCCCCTCCTCCTCTTCCTCCTTCCACCTTCAAAGCCAGCGGTGTTGTGTCTCTCTGATCATTCTTCCATAGTTACATCTCCCTCTCTGACCACAGTCTTTCAAGTTTCTCCCTTTTAAGGACTCATGTGATTAGATTGCACCCACCCAGAAAGAACAGAATATCTGCATCCTGGGTCTGTATCTGTAATCACCTCTGTGAAGTCCCTTTTGCCATGTAAAGTATCATATTCACAGGTTCTGGGGATTAGCATGTGGACATCTTGGGGACCATTATGCTCTCTACTACATCTTCTCTCATTCTTTGTTTGGTTTCCCTTCTCTCACAGTGAAAACTCTTGACTTCCATCCATTTCAATATATTTGCACATTTCCTCTATCCTACAATATATACAAAATAATTTGAGAATTGTAACAACAATACCACCAACAACAATAAGCCTGCTAAGTAAAGCTCAAGACTTCTTTGCAGTTTTTGTTGTTGGTGGTGGTGTTCTCAGGATACATCTCACTCAGGTGTGTAGTTGAAGTACAGTGTTCCAAAATTAATTTCTTTTTCTGTGTCATTATATTATCAATTTTGTACATGGTTAGGTTCATTTTTTTTCTGTTTGTATCCAGTTTTAGGATTTGTTTTTTCCGTCCTTTTTTAAAATTTTATTTTTAAATATGCAAAATATATGAATATAAAGAGAGATATATCCAGAGAAGTCCCATCCCAATACGCTCCCCCCTACTTTTACCCATCCACCACATATATCATTCTTAGTGGTCTATGGTTTACGCATTACCCTTTCTGTGTTTCTTTTTGCAAAACACATATGAACATTTTTGTTTATTTTTTAATCTTATTTTACTTCTTTGTTACTCAAAAGTAACTAAGTTTATGCACATTTTTTGCTCCTTACATTTTCACTTAGCCGAATATTCTGTATTTGTATCTATACCTATATCTCTCTAGCAGTATATCTCCATCAAATGTTCATGGAAATCTTGAAAGAGGTAATTATTGTTTTTAAATATACCTTCTGTATTGTTTAACTTGTAACAAATATTATATTTGTGACTTAATATGACTAAAAAGGGAAATACAGAGAAAATGCCCCTTTTTTAATGTCTCTGCTCACTCACCTCATCACATCTTTCTGTTCTTGTTGTTTGTTTAACATTTTGTAGATAACATTATTATGGCAAATTTTATTGGAATTATCTTTATCTGACAAGTTATCTCCCTTTCTGGCCTGTTAGTTGCTCAAATGTAGAAAGAACCTCTCCTTTTCTTCTTTATTTTGGGTTTCATTGATTGTGCCTGGCAGATAGGGCTTTCCCACTTAACCTGTGTTGCCTGAAATTCCATTAGAGATTTATTCAGTTGGTCTATTTTTTAATGTGTCTATTTTTTAAAGTAAAATATTTTATCTGAAGTGATGAAGCTCTATTTCATTGTCAACTATTACCATCCTAATGTGAATTAGTCGATCAGAGAACTAGTTGTTTCTTAGAAAAGGTGTAAAAAAAGATGTGGACAGGCTTCTAAGAGAGGACAGTTATATTTTGATTCTGGAATTAAAGCCCCAAGAAAGGCAAGAGGGTGTATGGGGATCATGAATATTCTAGGAGGGAAGGAGACAAACCAAGGAAACAAAGAGAGGGGCATGTAAAAAAGGTCTTTTTGCTATGTCAACTATGTGAGCTATGCATAGCATAGAAAACCTGCTTAGATGAAAATAGGCATTATATTCATTGGGACAGAAGTAGCCATTAGAGAGCATTTTCTCCAGATGCTAAGAAACTGCGGCCCAGAAGTTGACATGTTGTGCAGGACAGTTACTACAACCCAGGAACTAGAACCTGACCTTTGGACTCCACCACACTTCCCAGAGTTGATATGCCCTTTCTTATGCTTCTAAAGGGATACTTGAGGAATCAGAGACCCCCACTGCCCTGAGGATGGCCTGAGCCATCTCTCCTCTTTGAGCCCATCGAAGTTGGGCTGCTCATCTTAGGACTGAAATATACTGTATCTCCATCTTTCCTGACCTCCTTCAGTCAAGTCATCTGTGTTTGTGGAGGTGCACTGTTCAGCCTCAAAGCATTGTTTCACTTTAAAATCAATAAAGAAAAGTGAGCCAGTAAGAGGCACAGACTAAGTGCCCTCTGTATGAAGAGGTTTATCCTCTGCCACATTTCTGTTGAAATCCTAAGAAATGTGAAGAGGCTGGAGCAAAATGAAAACAGACTAAAAATTATGTCAGAGACCAAAATGCAGTAAGGTGACTGCACCTTTGACAGGTAATCAAGAATTGGGTGACTTCGAGTTCTGACTTGGCATAATGGTGTCAACATATTCACACCAACACACACACCATGTGCACACATACCATGTGCACACACAATACACTTCTGTAGGAGATACACACACACAAAAAGGACTCACACAACATGTATAACACAATTCACAGCAAGACACACAGGGCACACATACAGCAGTACATATACAAGTACCATGTGCCCACATGTAACTCTCATGCACACGAAACACACACTTCTGCATACACACACGTGAATTGGTTCTTGACTGGTTACTATAAAGATGTAACCCTTCCATCTGCCAATTTATCCACACATTTTTATTTTGATGAAAAAAAAAGTAGCAGTAGAGGGGAGAAAATCTCTTCATCAGAAAATTCAGTGGAAAAAAAATTCCCAAGACATTGTCATGTACTTCTGGTTATTTTTGGCGGTTAAGAGAATTATTTGAAAACAAAGAAGCCTTTCACAAAGCCTCTAAAATACAAAAGATTTAATAACATTTACATCTGTGTATCAGCCATGTCTGTAATGTGAGTCATGAATAACACATAAACCAGAGCACGGAAAGAACAGAAGTGCTCACACATCATTTAAAATCTGACCCACCCCATCGTCAGTGGAATCAAATACACAGCAGGAGCAGTTCCAGTTGACACACACACAATATAGTCATTGAAAATGAAAACATATTAATTATGTTCCTTAAGGTTAGGAGAGAAGTGGCAGGATCCACTAACCTGTTCAACTTCTCTGTTGAAATTCTGTACCAAAAAGTACATCATGAATTGCTTCCTTACTTTTTAAGAAATTACAGAATAAGCATTTGTGTTTATTTGTCTTGTTTTATTGTTCATTTGAAATCTGCACTTGGGGCTCTGTCCTGCCTCCTTGCTGAGCTGAAAATGGGGGGAAGTTGGCTTAAGATCCTTGTTACAAGTGAGTAACTTGCAAAAAAGGAATTCGTTGTTGAGCAATGGTATTTTAAAACAACAATACCTGCATAACTCCAGGTGGTATATGTGGAAACCCACGCTGCTAGGGGAATAGCTGTCAGTTACCAAAACCTAGAGCTCGTGTAGCAACATGTTTGAAACACAGGGAAATCCTCTCTTATCCTGATTTACTAAGGCTCTGAGGCCCAAATTTGGAATTGTAGCTTTCTAGATCAGTTCACCTGGCTCACATGAATTTCCAGGCATCTCCTACGCTTTTCTGTAAGCTGCAAGATCCTCTAACTCTGCCAGAGGGAAGCCTCTGGTGCCATGATGGAGAAGGACTAGTGGAGAGACATGATTTTGTTGGGTGTTCACATTTGGTATTTGTTTATACTTATTCTGTGAGTGTTGTCATCTTTTACTTCCAGGAGGCAAGAGAATATTCAAATGATGTTAATCTTGAATCCATACTTTTGTTTGCTGGCTTTTTTTTTTAATTGAAATATAGTTGATTTACAGTGTTATGTTAATTACTGCTATACAGCAAAGTGATTCAGTTATATATATATATATATATATACATATACACACACATATGTACACACACACATTCTTTTTTATATATTCTTTTCCATTATGGTGTATCATAGACTATTGAATATAGTTCCCCGTGCTGTACAGTAGGACCTTGTTGTTTATCTGTTCTATTATATATTGTTTGCTGGCTTTTGCTTTGATGTTTGTTTAACGAAGCTTTCCTCCTCTGGTTGTTTCCCCTTCTATCTCTAGGCCACCTTCTGTTGGTGCCAGACCATCTCACGTGGGTCCTGAACAGCTTAAAATGAGCTCTGTAAATGTCAGGGAACCCCTTCCTCTTCTACTTTGTATCTCATTTCAGTGTGAAATTTCAAGCATCTCACAGTCGTCACTGCAGCAAAAGGTTAATAGTCATCTCTCTTTTATGTACTATAAATGCTCACTTCCTAAGGCCAGTGTTTCAGGGCAAGTTGAGTGTAATTGCTAAATAATATAGTCATTCTCATTTTAAAGGAGTAATACTTCCGTTGTTCCCGATGCTTCTCCCTGGGTGTGTGTACGTGTGTGTGTATAGGCAAGCATGGGTGAGACCTCCTCTGGGGGGAAGAAGCCACAGCCATCCCATAGGAGTTTGCACATTTAAGCATTTGGATTTTAAATGTTGTGCCACATCCTGAGCCTCTTAGGCGCTGCAGATTATGTGTAATAGATGACCTGCATTTACAGAAATGTGTGCTATACAGATGTAAATGTTATTATAGCTTTTATATTTTATGTTCTTGTTGAAAGATCATTTTGTCTTTGAATAATATGGCCGTTCAGTTTTTTGGAGGGGAGGGGGTTATCTTTAAAAAAGGATATGAAATGGATATTGCACATCATATATTTCTTAAAAGTAATTTGGAATTTTAGGGTCTGGGATTGGGGCTGACTGATACACTGCCACAATGAGATATAACCCCTGGAAAATAACAGCACCAGCACATGCCTGCATCTGTCCAATCTCATAATTCACTTTCACATTGGATTATGGATGTCTGCGTTCAGTGAGTCTATCTTCCCTTTAGGTATTATTTCAGCCCTTTGAGATAATAAGGAAAGTTTAATTGCGTTGTTAATTGATTTTTTGCACAACATTATTACCTTGATTGATTGCAGAGTTGATGAAAATGTTAGACACAGGCAGCATGGAGTATCAACCCAGGAAGGAGCGGGAGCCTTGTGGAGAATAGATAACCTTGATGTTAAGAGCTATATCCTTCAGATATGTCTTCCCTTGACATATTGATGGCCCTTGAAAAGGGAAAAGCTGATTGTATGCAGAATGCAATCATTAAACCCACTTCAGCTCGCTGTTGATTAATTTGTTTTTTCCTGAAGGATCTAGTTATAGGGAAGGCCTCTCTTGTACCAACAGAAACCATTTTCTAGGCTCCAGCCTGTACTTAACCCTCTGGGTGCCGAGGAATAATGAGGCTGGCGTGGCTAAGACAGGAAGATGGTCTCAGGGCGTTTAGAAGGAGGACTTGACTCTCACAGACACCCTCACCCTCAGCAACACGTTCTTTCCCCCACCATAGTGCTTATTTTCCCCCAAATACCAATTCTTTCAAAATTCCAAGGCCAGGCAGCCTTTTATTGAGACCTGGAGTAGGACGAAATGGAAACTTCGGATGCCCAGGAAGGTTTATTAACCAGGCTTCCAGTGGTTTCTGGAGAAAACACGGCACTCAGGAGTTTTGTTGTACATTAGGTAAAACCTTGCATAAACTTGCTCCCATGATTGGTGGATTTGGTTCTTATCGGTGTGTATGTGTGTGTGTGTGTGTGTGTGTGTGTGTGTAGGGGGGATTTGTATATACAAGGATAAGAAGGGATTTCTGGAAACCGTTCATTATATTTTCAGTTACTCTTCTCCCCAGCCCTATGTAACTCTTACCAAGAAACATTTATTGAAAGTTGTCATGGTAACTACAATCCAGAGCCATCCACATGGTACCAAAAATCAGGTTGCTCGATCAGCTGCATGACTGATTGATCCATTGGACTCCTTCCCTCTTTCCCTCTCCCAAGCCCACACCACTTCATCCATAGCTGCCTAATCCTGGACAGAGACTGAGAGGGCAGGCCTTAAGGGGAAAGGAAGTTGGCTTGGCCATCTGCAAAAGGATGGAAGCTCATATATGTGCAGTGACTCTAGACAGCCCCTATCTTCTAGGGAGGAGGGTGGAGTCCCCCTTCCCCTCTCCCCACCCCCACTTCTACACTTCTAACTCGTGGAGCATTCTGACTTCTTTTGCCCTGTGTGGCTGTCCCCAATGCTCATTTAAACCAAATTTTAATTGTATAACATTGTTGGAGGCCTACCAAGAATTACATCATCTCCCTGGGGTCCTGAGCCCCACAGGAGAGGTCACGTGGGCTTCGGGGCAGAAGAGAGACAGCTCACGAATCTCCTAGAGCCACGTTGTAGCCTGCAGATGGAATTCACACTATAGTCCAAAGCACAGTTACTCCTCCGTCGGCCACCCCCGCCTCCATTCGGAGTCTTTCTTTTGCTGAACTAATGACGGGCGCTCGGGGAGTCTAATATCCGCGGAGTCTGGGCCCTCAATTACCGTAATGGCTTATAATGAGATTTTGGCCAAGTAGCAGGTAGCAGGTTATTACTTCCTGCTCAGCATGGGCAATGTCTACGATGTTAATTTGTGTGGCCGAATGTGGCTCAGAGCTGGGCATCAAACTGTCAGAGCCAGATGTATTCTATTAGGTGGGAGGCTCACATTGGCCCACGGGCAATTTTTTTTTCAATATGGAGGCATGTTAACTCACCACAGGGTGAATCCTGACAAACTCAAGCCAGCCAAATAAAAGGGGTAATATTCCAAGCCATCAAAGTAGTATGTTCCAGAGACAGATAACACCTGGTACCACCCACTGTCAGCAATGTCTCTCTGACCCAGGCCATTCCATTGATAGGCAAAAAGTATACCCCACTTAATATTGCTGGAGAGACTCTGGTGCCTTCATTAAGTTTTAATGAGCCTGACCCTAATGAAGACCCTTATAATATGGTCTTCTATTGTTTACATTGTCTTTATTTTGGCAAGAAAAAAAAAATGTACAAGAGGTTCATATTGCTCGTATAAACTGCTTTCTGCTATTAATTCTTACTTAACCTATAGTTTCTTTCTTTGGCGTTAGCATATATATATATATGTGCATTTTGTCCAAAGCAGGTTAGAGGTTGGGGAGTTGAAGATCAGGAAGTAATGAAAAATATTTTGGCATTTTGCAGTGAGAATTGCTAGTGCCCAAGAATTATGCTGTGCTCCCTGCAATGACATACTTTTAGTTATTTTTTTGTAATGCAGATTTCTTTCTGTTAGATCATATATCAGCAGATTCTCTTCGTTTTCCTTTTGGAGAAAGCAATTTAAAGTGTCCTGGAATTAGGAAAGATTATAGTAATATCAGTACAGGAAAAGTTTGTTTGGAGTCTAATGAAGGGCAGATGGAGGCTGGACTAATGGGCCTAAGAAGGAAGGTCTTGTCCTCAGTTCTTGCAGAGTTTGAATTATGACAAACCCAGTTGTTACTGGGTCTGCTTAATTTTATTTGAGAGGTTCTTTTTTGCAGCTTGAAGAATGAAAAAAAGCAAAAAAGCAACTTGTCTTTATTTTCAATGACTCTCTTGAGAAATTTTAGCCTGAAGAACCAGACAGAACTGTGGATGTTTTCTCCCCTTTTGATGTGAGCTTTCTAATAGGAACAGACCTGAAACCCAAAAGCAAATTTCTGCTTGAGAGCAAAGCCAAAATTCCCATTCAAACTCTGCAGGAGGACCCCCGCTGCTCACATTTGTTCATATAAGATTCTGTCATTTTAGAGGGAGGCTAAAGACTTTCTGGGAAATTTTTTCTGCAAGTTTTTTTCCTTAGACTTCATAAATTATGGTTTGTAGGTTCAGTTCCAATCTACTTATCCAAAAAACTCTTTTCTTCTTTTCTTCTGTTAATGCAATCTGTACATCACTTAAATTTAAACTTTCATGTTTTTTGTTTTATATTAAAGAGCTGGAACAATCTATTATTATTATTATTATTTTAGGTATGGTTTGTTTTCAGGCTGCTGTTAGGAAGACAGTAAAACCTCCATTTACTAAAATTCGATACACTAGGAATCTCAGTCAACCGGATTTTTATCTCTGAATTTGAGTGGTGTTGATTCTACAAGAAGAAAAACTGATGTCAAGAGTTTTACTTTTTAAAAAGGGAAAAGGGGGCCCTTTTAGGTTGTCCTAGAACATTGTTTCTTAAAGTGTGGCCCCCTAATCTGCAGCATCACTACCACCTGGGAACCAGCAAAAATGTAAATTCTTGGCCCCAACTCAGACCCCCTCAACCAGAGACTTTGGGGTTGGGCTCAGCAATCTCTGTTTTAACAAGCCTTCCAGATGACCCTGGTGCAGGGGAAAGTTGGAAAATCGCTGTCGTGGGGACAAGCCATGCAATTCCTCCACCTGTCAATGTCCAGGAATGTGTAGCAAACTCTGGGGCTCAGAAGAAGTGTTCGGAGATCCTTTCATCTCTTCTACAATAACAAGCAATCTATTGAGTATCCCATGAAGCATGGGTGAAAAGCCATCATTTTTGCCCTTGGGGAGCTCCTATAAAAAAGTGGTCTTAAGACCTTGAGAAATGTTCAGTGAGCAGTCTTCCCACCCTAGTGAAACCTCTGAACTGTATCATCCTCACTGTAAATCCTCAAAGAAATCCTCACGGAGTGGCATTGACACATATACACTACCAAATGTAAAATAGATAGCTAGGGGCTTCCCTGGTGGTGCAGTGGTTGAGAGTCTGCCTGCCGATGCAGGGGACACGGGTTCATGTCCCGGTCCGGGAAGATCCCACGTGCTGCGGAGCGGCTGGGCCCGTGAGCCATGGCCGCTGAGCCTGCGCGTCCAGAGCCTGTGCTCCGCAACGGGAGAGGCCACAGCAGTGAGAGGCCTGCGTACCGGGGGGAAAAAAAAGATAGCTAGGGGGAAGCAGCCGCATAGCACAGGGAGATCAGCTCGGTGCTTTGTGACCACCTAGAGTGGTGGGATAGGGAGGGTGGGAGGGAGAGGCAAGAGGGAGGGGATATGGGGATATATGTATATGTATAGCTGATTCACTTTGTTATACAGCAGAAACTAACACACCACTGTAAAGCAACTCCAATAAAGATGTTAAAAAAAAAAAAAAAGAAATCCTCATGGGTGGTCGCCATGAGATATCTAGTAAGACAGTAAAATTGAATTTGGTTTTGTATAGTGTTTCATGTGTGAGAGAAAACTCAGGAGAAGTTTCTACTGAACCATGAATTAATGAAATAATTTAATTAATTAACTGGAAACCAACATTTCCCTACTGGCTAGTCAATCTCATGACTGTTATATTAGGAAAGTCTACAGGAAGAAAGTGTGAGAGCCATTTTATATTTGCTTTACTGACCACTTGAGCGGGTTCTCGGCTGACATGGAGAGTCACACCTGGACTCCACTTTCCTCTAGTCCAGTAGATCCAATTTTTGTTTACTCCCTTCTCTGATGGAGTCCACTCATTTATTTGAATTCTACAAATTCTCATTTAAAATGCCATTCCCTAGAATGTCATACCTATATTTCTGTTTCAAAAATAACGTGTTTGAAATCCCTGGAAACCCATGAATACCTTTTTCTCCTGAAGGGAGGTGGTCATTTGTTGTTCTAGGCGTGAAAATAATCACTAGCCCATGGGCCAGAGACCAGTGATAGGGACAACATGATGATCAAAACAGAAGCTGGAGTTATGATTTTATTTTTATTTGAGTAGTTTCTACCTCTCCTTTCTTTTTTTCCTAATTTTTTATTGGAGTATAGTTGATTTACAATGCTGTGTTAGTTTTATTTGTACAACAAAGTGAATCAGTTATACACCTACATATATCTATTCTTTTTCAGATTCTTTTCCCATATGGGTTATTACAGAACATTGAGTAGAGTTCCCTGTACTATTCAGTAGGTCCTTGTTAGTTATATATTTTATATAGAGTGGTGTGTATGTGGTAATCCCAAGCCCCTAATTTATCTACCTTTCTTTTCTGATTAACCTGGGCATATACTCAGAGAGGGACAACAACAGCTGTGGGTAGGAGGCAGCCAGGATTTGCTTGGGTAGAGTACATACGCTTTTTGTATGTTTTATTGATCCAGGTTTTATTTAATTCTTATGTTTTTCACTTTTTTCACTATCAAATGAGGATTAGTAACTCCATGCCCTTGAGTGGCATATTTCATTTTGGACTTGCCTGATAAAAATCTTTTTCTAAGAAACGTGGGAAGCTATATCTGTTTATATTTGCGTGCTTCTTTACATTTATGCAGGTGATATGCAAATTTCCCCAACTCCTGAGCCTAGAAGATTAATTAGAGCAATTGATAGTAAAGAAAATTAGTCCCTGAAATTGAGATCGGAGGCATCCAAAAAGCGGGGGGGTGGGGGGAGTCGGGGGGGTCTGGGAGCCCCATTCTCAGAAAGCCTTCAGCACAGATTGAGCAATCATGACATATTGATCATTGCAGAACCTATAACTGGTGACCGAAAGCACAGTGTGACTTTAATGGCCCTCTCTGAATCGTTGCCATCGTTTATTTATTTTTTTAAAGCAGCTGTTTTTCCTAAATTCATGCTGCCCTCTAGTGGCCATGCTCCCAACCTCACTTGAAAGGTGGCAAAGATGAATGTGGAGATAATGGTGGGAATGGCAGAGGTGGTGAAAGGCAGAAATTGTTTTCTTTTTTCTCTCCTGTCTGAAAAATTTCTGAGTTCCTTGGTCAAAAACTAAGAAATAAAAATGAAGCTGTACCACTTGACCACTGTCCGTTCTGACTGACAGCCTGGTTTGTGGGACATCCATCTTTGAGCAGCACTGAGGGAACTTCATGAATCTGAACTCATTTGCGTCCCATCTTGGTGTGCACTTTGGAATCCAGCCCATCTCAGATCCATTAAACCCCACTTAGAATAGGGAGGTGGGAGAGGGGAACACACTCATGCCACATGGCTTTGAAGATTCGTTTCCCCCGTTGGAAAAGTAGGTAGGAGTCAGCGTAAGTCAGGTTGTGGATTTTGACATTCTCCTGTCCTAAGGGCAATGTCCTATAATTAAGAGGGATTTGAACTAGAAAGGTAGCATTGCTGGGACTTCCCTCATGGTCCAGTGGTTAGGACTCCATGCTTCCACTGCAGGCGGCACCGTTCGATCCCTGGCTGGGGAACTAAGATCCCACAAGCAAGTAAGAAAGATAGCATTGTAGTTGTTTAGTGTCTGGTCAGGTACTGTGACTTTGGGGAAGCCACTTAGAACCTCTTCTTCTCCTTAACGAAAATAAAGATCTTTAAATTCTGTCCCAGGGAGAGTTCTTCAATACATTTAAAGAAATGCTTTCAAAGATAATTTTCCTATTCTGTGTTCAAGCTTACTAGGAAGTACAGCAAAATAATAAAGTGTCATAGGAGTGTAAAAGTAAATCATTGTTTAAGAAGTCAGAGTGAAAACTGTTTCTGGCTTCATTCTTAACTGGCACAAAAAAATGTAACCTGAGAATAAAACCCAAAATCTGGATTGCTAAGAAGATTTAGTTGTGGTGGGTTGTTGGTTGTTTTTCCTGTTTTCGTTTTGGTTTGGTTTGGTTTTGTGGATGAGGGATGTTGTTGGAACATGGGAATATTTACTGTGGTGTTTTACCGCTGATATTTACATGTTCCTTCTTGATTGAAATATAGCATGTGTTGAGGTAAGAGCCAATCATATTACTGATGTTCAAAACCAGGAGTAAGGGAGCCCACCCTCAGATCTGGAATTCCCATCCGTCTGGCCTACCCAAACGACCCCCAGTACAACATAATTTAAAAAGCATTGACGGGCTTCCCTGTTGGCGCAGTGGTTGAGAGTCCGCCTGCCGATGCGGGGGACGCGGGTTCGTGCCCCAGTCCGGGAAGATCCCACATGCCGCGGAGCGGCTGGGCCCGTGAGCCATGGCCACTGGGCCTGCGTGTCCAGAGCCTGTGCTCCGCAGCGGGAGAGGCCACAACAGTGAGAGGCCCGGGTACCGCAAAAAAAAAAAAAAAAAAAAAAAGCATTGACATCTGAGGAAAAGCATGTTGACTCTGTTTCCTTTCCAGGATTCACATCATGGAAACATCCGCTGCCAGATAACTTTTAAATCTGTCAGCTTAATATTTCCTCGATGTGGAGAGGACATTGAATGGCCTGGTCAGGTCTGGGTAGAGCCACAGCATCTGCAACTGGAGCACAGAGACCAGGGACTCACACTGGGACAGCAGATCTGGTGACTAGGGATCTGCTCAAACGTGCAGTTATCTCTTGGACTTGCACCCGATTTCACATTTCCCACTAACAGGTTATGTGAGGGAGAAACTGGCCCTGCATTTTTTTTTTTTTTAATCCTCTCCTCCCTCCTTCCCCTCTTCTAAAATGGCAAGCCTCATTTCACCTGCCCTGGGAGTCCGGAGTGCATTTTCCACAGGCTCTGGCTTGTCACATGACAACGTGTCTGCCGCTCACGTGACCGTTCCTGCGGCCTCCCTGGGCAGGGAGGTTGGCTTCTCGGCCTTGCATTCCTCTCACCTTCAGGAGAGATTTTGCCAGTATACTTTCCCCACTGACTGGTTTCCTTCCCCTGCTTTTTCCTTCCTTACTAACACGTGAGACTTGACAAGGCCCAGCGTTTGTCTAAGGAGGCCATATAATTTGTTCTCTCTCAGTGGAAAGTTTAACCTTAAGTTGAGCCTCACTGGAGGGGGCCGAACATTGGGGCCCCATGTCCTTTTCCCAAAGGGATACGGTGCCTACATTTGTGTCAGCTTTCTTCCAGGATATCCAAACCTTTGCTTAGGTAGCTCCTACTCTGTTTTTTGAATGGTGCTTGGTAAAAAACATCGTATCATAACCCCACAATTTATTTCCTCTCCTGCATCCAGAATATTTACATTTGTCCTGCATACTCTTTGTGCTAAAAATAAATAGAAACCACCATTTACTTGAATCTATAATAAACTGACAACAACTAAACCTGCACATCATACAATTTATTATGGATGAAAAAGTGACCGAAGATTTATCTCTTGTCAGTGTATTGAAAACTGCACAAATTGATGGGAAGGAATTAGCCTTTGTAGAAATAATGAAAACAAAATAAAATTGAAGTGAACTGAAACGACACACAATAAAATGTGTTGTCTAAATTTCAGCAGAGGACTCAAGTCTTCCTGTCACAATTTAGATCTGCAAAATTTTACTCAAGGAAATGTAACCTTGTGTAAATAAATGACTTGAAGAGATTTAGAAGGTAGAACCGGTAAAATTTGATATTTGCCAAACGCTGATGGAGGATTTTCACCCTAATGTAAAAAATCACATGGAAAAGAATTGATCCCATTGGAAATAAATTCAATAAAAGAGAAATGAAATGTTCAAAATAGAATATGGTTCAACTTTGAATTTAAAAATTAAGGAATTTGGGCTTCCCTGGTGGCGCAGTGGTTGGGAGTCCGCCTGCCGGTGCGGGGGGCACGGCTTCGTGCCCCGGTCTGGGGGGATCCCGCGTGCTGTGGAGCGGCTGGGCCCGTGAGCCGTGGCCGCTGAGCCTGCGCGCCGGAGCCTGTGCTCCGTGCCGGGAGAGGCCACGGCAGTGGGAGGCCCGCGTACCGCAAAAAAATAAAAAAATTTAAAAATTTAAAAAATAAAAATTAAGGAATTAAATTTGTGAAATGTAGTAGTAACTATTGCTACAGAAAGTAGTAACTAATTTCTAATTAATTCTGAATAAATAATGCTTTCTGAAAGAAAAAGTACCAGGCTGGTTTATGTGTTATATTCATAAGCCTGAAGCCAAAGCATCCCGGGGGTCAAAATGGAAGAATTCAAATGTCCACCATTGCAAAATATCAGGGTCAGCAGAGCAGGGTGAGAATACCCCACCTGGGGTTGTTTTGTGTAATAAAGGAAAAGAGCTCAAAAGAGTGAGCTCATTTGAGAGGCTAGGCAACCTCCCTTGAGCAGTGTTGTTTGACGTGGTCACTGCAGTACTTAGCAAGGACGGTGTGCCCACCAGTCCACGAAGAAGACAGCAGGTGCCCTTATAGACGTTTTGGGGTTTAGCAAGCATTGCATGACCGTGGCACCGCATTCCAAGCTACGCTGCAGATTATAAGCTGAGATGCTTGCCTGAAATCATGCTCAGCTGGTTTGGGAGGAAGTCCCACTTTCTTTGTCTTCTCTACCCTTCCATGGGTCAGGCGGAGAGCCTTTCCCTGTTTCATTTCCAACCTAAGGCTTCCCAGATGTGTCTGCAGATGAAAGGAAAATATGCCCCTCCCCACCCCCGTGGAGGGTGGACTTTGTCCTTCCCCCAAAACTGCTCCTAAGCAGCCTCTTCCCTTAAGACCATTTTAAAACCTCTCTTCATTTTGCCTCAGTGTTTAAGTAGCTTACGCTGAAGGAGGATGTTGTCCTAGGAGCCTGTAACTCTGCAGGCTCTGCTAAATCCCGTGCGATGTCCACAGCAGAGCTGATAGGCCATCACACAGGCTGACCTCAGGGTATTGCTCCAGCCACTTCTCAAGCTCATAAAACATGGGTGTTTATTCCTTCCCAGTTCCCAGTTTACTCAGGACCCACACATAACAAAGTCTGAGGAATGTGCTTTCTGGGGAACGTCCTTTCTCCTGTATGATGTTTACAGCTCTTAAGCCTGGATGATAGCATTCAGTCCACTGCTCTCTTTCCCACCAGACATAGTGATTGCTTTGTTTTTGTGGGAGGAAAGTGTTGAGCATAAAAACAACACCAGTGCTGAGGAACTGAGGCTGTTGCCTTCTGTTACTTTGACCTCTTCTTTAGTAAGGCAAGCATTTAAGCGGTGTATAGTTTCTAAAAATTTCAAATGCCTGTCGCCTTAACAGAGGTTAAAATATGAGTATTTAACAATTGAAATTCCTTACTTTGTGGATTCTGTTTAAATTGTGGTATTTAATGGTATTAATTAATGTATCTATTCACATATTTATTGAACACCTCCTTGGTACTAAGCACTGTTTCAACCACCTGGTATTAGAAATTGGGGAGGAGGGATTATTGTAGAGGTGACATGTTAATGGTATGTATGGTGTCACATGGAACCTTCCACAATAGACAGGAAGGCTCTCTGAATACTCTTTCTGTCTCTGGGCCCACCCACTTCTTCACAGCACTGTCTCACTCTTCAGAGGCCAGTTCCTTGCTTTCCTCATACAGATTGGAGAACAGGAGTTCCATGAGGAGCCCCCTGCCCCTTGCCTGTTTTGTAGCACTAGTTGGAAGGTGCTAGTGATGACAAACAGATTAGCCATTGCACAGTTACACTTACAAACCTTTGTGATAATAGCATTGAAAACAACAATTACCGAAACTAACATTAATAGTGATAATAAAATCGATATTTTACTTTTTCTGTTTTACAAATATGAATTTATTGGTCCAACCCATACTCCATCACTAGATGAGTTTTCGCATTTGTATGAGTAAAGATGATTATTCTTTCACAGCTAAAATATGAATGGTAGACCACTTACTCTGATATTTAGTCTTTAGTTCTGTTGAATATGGAGTTAGAAGACTAGAGCTTATGTCAAAGCTAGGGAGATATAGGCTAATTAGTGGTAAGCCCTTCCCAGCTCTGGGTATGAAATACAGGTTGCAGGAAAGTTAGTGGAAATTCTTTCCTTGGGGATTTTGAGGTCCAGCAGAGTTCTCCTTCTATATCTAATGGGAAATTGGACTGGATGGGTTTCAAGAGCTGCCTTGGTCCAAATCAAATTTTGATTAACTGACCACTGGGTCTGCCTCCTACATCAGGCAATATGGTACCTGGCATCCTTATCTTCATAAGGGAAACATTCAGAAATGCTAAATCATCTCTTTCAGAACTAAGGTGGAAATCTGGGATACCTGGCCCCTTGCCCTCATTTTACAAATGGGGAAACCAGCCCAGTGAGGGAAAGGTATGTGCACATGGTCACTTAACTGTTAGGGGTAGAGCTGGATTTAAATACAGGTCTTTCTCCACCTCCCCTTACTAAATAGATGGTAGTGCGAGGCCATCCAGAAGGTCAGGGAGTCCTGAGGTGTTTGCTGGACTCTGCGTGGCTGTGCAAAGACGTCCTTCCCAGGACACTCAGGGTTTTTCTTAATACCATCCCTGCCACCATCACAGTGGTGCATCCAAGAAAAGAGGCTGATTCCCACCCCTGCAGGCAGCCCCAAGGTCATAACTTAACCTGCATAAGTAGAACAGTCATTCCAGTGAGGGGAAACATCTAAAAGAAAAAGGACCTCTTTAAAACAGATTCTTCCCAGTACATTTTTCTCCATAACTATAGTTTTAAGAACTTACGGCAATGGCAGAGCCGGCTACTTAAAAAAAATTAGGGGCCTCATTTGGCAGGAGAGGATTCCCGAGGGGACAGGGCACTGTCGTTTTTCCAGGGCCCCCCAAAAGAAACCCCCCACAGACAGCTACATGTCAGCCTGATGCATGGCAAGCCTGCTTCGTTTATTATGGGCAATGCCAGATATTTTAATTAAAAACACTACATACGCCATTAAATGTGTTGTTCCCCTTCTAGTCCCAAGACGTGTAGAGTTCAGGGAGACACAAACAAGGGAATGCATTGCAGATGTACACAGAAACCACCGCCTACCGAGTCACCACCCGCGGGTTCCCGAATTCCAGCCTCGGAGCACCTCCCCGTCAAAATGTTCTTTGCAAGCAAACTGTTTCCTCTGTAAATTTTCTCAGTTTATGGCAGTTGCCGTGTTGGAAGGAGGAAGGCCAGGGGGAGAGCAGAAGAGAGAAACCCACAGTCACCACGTGCCTTCATTTATGAGCAGCTCCTATGAGTTTACAAATAACCTTCATGATAAGTGAAGTCTTATGGCCACACATGGGACTGGGCGGGGTTTTTTTCCTCCCTTGTTAATGTTATTTACTTACTTATTTATTAAATACAAAAGTCCCATTTGGGGGGGTAAGCCCTTCTGAGCTGTGAACTCAGGTAGGCGTCTCAATGGAGGCAACCACTTGGTTAATTGAAGCAGTCGTAGGCGGTTCAAGTTCAAAAATCTCATCCGATTTTAACTGTCACTAGCCGCCCTGCCCCCCCCCCCCCCCCGTCTCCCCAGGGGAGCAGCGGCAGCAGCTGGATTTCATTGTCGGCTGCCAGGCTGTCCCCGTGCCTCCTGGAGGAGCCCGCAGACTGAGTGCCTTCCCTTTTCCGGATTTTATTCAAGGTGACAGCTCCTCACACGTTGGCGCTCTGATCACCTCAAGTAGCCGGGATATCGGCGGGGGATGAGTGTGGTCCTCCTGCAGAGCCCAAATTTAGATTGACTGAGGTCATCCTCGGGCCTCGTGACCCCAGCGCTCTGACAGAACAGGGCTGCCAGGAACTTGGCCACGGCAGCGAGTTTTGTAATGATGTCTGGGGAGAAACGTTCTGCTGGAGAAGGCGAAGAAGACCCCAAGTGCTAGGGAGTGATGTCAGCTTTCGTTAGCGGGGCAGACAGCGTTAGAATATCCTTGGCATAATATGGCTTTGGTATCTCTGTCAGCATCTCTGTTTTCTGTCACCACACACAATCCTGGGCCTGTCTCGAGCCCTGACACTGTCTTTTCAGATCAGTTTATTGCCAGCCCAGAGATGCGTTCTGCCCCCCACCACACAGCCCCTTTGTTTGAAGTCGGCCCTCTTGTCATTAATGCACTTGATGTCTATTTAAATCTGAGGGTGAGCACGGTATCTGTTTTCCCGTCAAGAGATCATTGACAATGTTAATACCTCATGTCCTTGCCTCGTTTTCCAAGCTCTGACACTTTGCCACAGTCTCCTAAATTCATCAAACAGCCCTCTCTCACCAGGGTGTCTATAAACATTCTTGCTTCCAGGCCCAGAGGAACAGGGCAGGCCTTAAAAAGGACTTTTATCAATGCTGATCAGAAAGCAGGGCTGGGGAGTGTGGCTCAGAGCATGTCACCTTCCTCCACATTATGGCCCATGTTCAGGAATATCCAGCCTGTTTCTAGCAGGGCACTTGCTGTCCAGGTTGTATCTAGACTAGGCAAGGTCTGCAGTTGAGGTTTACCATGGAGAGAGCACAGAGAAAATAATTCAATCCAGAATGTGCTGGAGAGTTTCCTGGAGCAAATGCACCCGCTGGTGTGTTGTGTGTGTGTGTGTGTATGTGTGCGTGTATGTGTGTGTGTCTGCCTTTCCTTCTCTTCTATGTTCTTTATAATATCTGACAGCCCTATCCATTCCTTTTTATAAAAATTCTTGCTGTCCTGGTGCTCTAGAAAGAAATTAACATCCCTCGGCCTCATCCTTCCAGATTCTTGAGGGTTTATTGGAATCAGTTATGTTTAAGGAAGCCCCTTGCAGATTTTCAGTGACTTCTGAGACACTCCCACCCAGGCCTGCAGGGGATGCTGTTCCTGGAATGCAGCCTCAACGGCCATGCCCACAGACCCTTCCTAGCATTGGTGACAATATTAGCACAACTCCAGGTGCTACGTAATTCAGCACAATAAAGGGAACAGCTCAGTGACAACAACCAAAAGAATAATTTAGGCCCCAAGAAGGGTCTCAGGGAGGTTTCATCCAAGCTCAATGTTTCCAGGCTCCAGACCGATACTGAAAAGCAGAACTTGGGGATTGGGGGCCAAGGAAAAAGCATAGCCAAAGGGGAAGAGTGGTCCACAGTGAACTTGCTCAGGGGACCATGGCAGGAAATGGAGGTGATGAAAACCAGCTCAAGGCCCAGTCTGAGGCCATGGAATGATGTCATCCCCTCCCTATTGCCAGCTTGCAGAGATTCTGAGACCCCAGCAATTCTCCACTTTGTCCCAAGCCAACTGAACCAAGGAGCATCTGCCTTGTCATGAAAAGTTTCTGAGAGTCATTTTTTAATCCATGTTTAAGAATACGGTCTACAGTTCTGTAGTGGAGAAACATCTCCTGTACAATGACCCAAGTATTTACCACGTAGGACTTCTGATTTGAAGAACCTGAATAATTTCAAGTGCTAATTTATCCCAGATGAATAGTAGATGGTAGTAGCTGGTTTCACACTATCATCAAAATAATGGGGGGAAAAACATATATATAGAAAGCTATTTTTACAGACAGATTTGTAGCTCATGAGTTTATGTTTTATGGAAACTTCTTTGGGTTGTTTCTTTTTTTTTTTTCGTTATGCACACTTCAGAGACTCACATAGTATTAGTAATAAGACAATTCCATGAAGCTGAATTTTAAGTTTGTTTTTCTAAAATTAAAAGGAAAAAAACCCAAGGTGGCAAAAAGCAAATTGTAGTTACAAATATTTTCTTGGAAAAACTGATGTTTACTTAATAACGCTGTCAAAATAACTGTGGCAGGCTATTTCTTATAGATATTTAGAATAAATATTGAGTTGATTGAAAGGTTTGACCTTATTCTAGGGGCGTTGTTTATAGTTAAGTCCTCTTATGATCTCCATGAATGACAGGAAAGCTGTATATGGAGCCATAAAACTATTTAAAATAAAACTGAAGATGAAAATCAAGTGCATTCTAACCTGAGAATACAGTTCAGGATTCCCCTGTAAGAAGAAGGATTCCCCTGTAAGAAGAAGCCATTTAATGTCAGAGGCTCCATTACTTTCCATGTGGCGTTTTGTGAATACCACCATTCTTCCTTAATCATCCATTATGTACTTGATGTCTGCTGGGATTTGGAAGGTTCTCTCTGGAAATTAACAAAATTGATTCATGATAAAGAATTTGAAAAGAGCCACATTCTGGGAAGATTGTTTTATATCTTTTGTTTGGGCTGGGCCCATCTTTAAACTCTTAATTTTCCATTTTTAGAAATTCTACCAAGAGAACTTGGAGAGAGAAGAGGGTTTTGTTTTATTTTGAGAAGTAATTGGCCAAACTAGAAAATTCTCTAAAATGTGGAAAAGAAATCATGCAGGAAAATGTTATTCCTAGGAGCCTGTGCTCTGGTGACATTTTATTTGAATGTCAACCCTGAGGACAAGAAAATAGGGTCCTTCCCTTCTGGGGCTTAATCCATTTGCTGCCACCCATGGGATCTGTGATTGTGTTGTATTTCTGCCTTGCAGCACCTGTGTTTTCTTGCTATACTACTTGTGCCACCTGTAATGATGTGTATCTTTTTATTTGCAGGTGTCCTGGGGAAGTGTCACTATGTTTACTATGGGAAAAACTCAGAGGGCAACAGGTTTATCCGCGATGACCAGCTCTGAAGGCAAGTTCTATATGCCTTAGCCAGTGACATAAGAGTAAAAGAAAAAAGGGAAAGCAAAAATAAAGAAAAAGCTAAACGAAAAGACAATGGCCCACATCGCTTTTCTGTGGGAAAGCTATGATTTCAGCTTTTGGTACCTTCTGCTGACTTTGCCAGGCCTGTCAAGATCATCCTTCTGCCTTAGACTGAGTGGTCACATAGAGATTGACATGATTGCCCTTAAGCAGGTCTCATCCACCACAGTGACAGACAGCGGTGGCGAAGCACCAGGGCTGACAGGATGAACACCATGATAGATTGCCTGGCCCCTCCACTGCTCACAGGGGAGCAGAGGTCACACCTGGGGCCTCCCTAAGCATGCTCAGTGGCTTTAGTCAAGTGAGAGAGACTGTGTCTTTAGCTTGCCTATTGAGTAGAGATCCTCCTAATACCACCGTGCTGTGGGTTTATTTTCAGTGAAAGAGTCACAGTTTAAAGGAAGTCTCTACTCCCTTATTTCCCTTAAATCTTAACCTCTTGTATTCTGCATGGTCCCCTCCCACCCCACCCCCATCAGCCTTTAGCATCTTTATCACAGGCAGTGCATTTCAGTTTGCAGTTTTTCAGACAACAGAAGAGGTAAGTTCTTAGACACGTTGTACGTTTATGGTGAGCTTTGTGTTCTGACAATTCGTATATTGGAGTAAATTGCTTTCCCTAAATCCCTGACTACAAAAACATGGACTTTATCATATTTTGTTCAATTATAAATCCATTTCTTGCCCTGAATACTAGTCAGTGTCAGGCATCTTTCACAACACCGGGTTATGGTTGTACCAAAGACTCTTACTTATTTATTTTTAACCACACACCCTCCCAGCTATGTCTATGGCCATATGTGTGTTTGGAGCTGGCTTGCTCCTTTGGGTGCTATTTAAAGGGAGTGAGGCGATAAAAGATAGAGTGATAGGTCAGGAAGTTAAAAAGGAAAGTGAAGGCTGCAGAAAACACTCACCAGGCCAAACAGTTTTTAATAAAAGGCACAAAACCCTTTGAACTTGGTATATTCCTCAGAATCTCTCAGAAATGAAATCCACAGCTTGTGAGATGGTCTTTGTGCACCTTTGGCTATATTCCAGCCCTAATGTTACAAGGAAAATAAGCGTGATCATACTGGTTGGGTGGCTATAATTCCATTTAATATACCGGTACACCAGTAGAAGATGTTTGAAAGGCTTGTTGCTCTTGACACAATAGCATTTATTTTTGCTTTTATTTGGACCAGGTGTTCATTGTCCTGGGTCTCCCAGTATTCGGTTAGTTTGAGGACAGCAAAACATGAAAGAGAATCCTTCCCAGTTATAGATACCAAATGACTAGAGAGCTGCTATGGTAAAAGTCTTTAAAGACTCCGAACCCCTGAGACACCCAAGAAGAACCTGCTTTCTCTGTTTTAGTCCGTTTACATGGCCTCTGGCCTACTGAGTCAACACAGTCCTTGAATGACTTGTGCTGGGGCTGGCAGCAGTCCGTCTTGCAGATTACACAACCCTTGGTGATCAGTTATTGAGACAAATTTAGATGGAAGTCCTTAAGACCATTAATTATTAGAGGATATTGAATGTTTGGCTTTATCTCTCAAATCCATTAATAACCAGAGTCGAGTACCTTTGCTCTGTTTGATCTACAAAACAGCATTGGGATAATGCTTTAAATGAGTTGTATTCAGTCCCACCCTGGTTCTTTGTTTGGAAGCACCAACACATGTTTTGTCCATGGCATATTATGGGCAGCCAGAGTTCTGTGCAAGGGCAGCTAGACTAGTCCAATGTCACATTCAATCTAGCGGCACATATATCCTTGTCTTTATAAAAGGCTTTAACCCTGCCTCAAACAATAAAAAAGCACTTGTGAACTGACCACAGAATTTTTCCATCTTTATTTTTCTTACTTGTTTACTTTTCTTAATGTCAGAACCATTTGTATCATGTACAGGAATGTCTCCCTCAATGCGAGCTTTGGAGGCAAAAAATATTTTTGGAGTGAGTTATTGACCACATTGTTTCCCTCTCTTTGGGTTGTTTATTTTCTTCCAAAATGGTGTAATAACTTTAACTGAGATTAGCTTTAATTATAATTTACGTAATGGCCCTCACGACAGTATATTCATCTTAATGATAGAATTATAGTGAGTTTTGTTGCTCTTAAAAGAGGAATAATGATAATGAACTTGTGTTGGGTTGTTTACAGTTCCACTGTTTGTTAAGCAAGATTTTCTGTGCTTGAGCTAGATTTTGGTCTAAATTGGCAGAGGGAGAAGCAATGTGGCATGCTTATCTTAAATCCCTAGGAATTTCCCAAATGTTGTATTTCAAAGTAGAGAATTAGAAGGTAATAAATTCAATGCAAGCTCAGACATATTTCATACCCCCTTTCACCGCTTGGTCTTTCTGCTTTTGACCCTATTCCACTGAGCTTTTTCTTTGGGAATCATGGTGCCAGGCATCCCTGTGTCCTCTCTCCCAGGACACCCATCTGACTTGAGAGCCCCCTGCAGTACAGGCCGTCCTGAGAGTCCTCTGTTGCCTCAGCAAAGTCAGGGCGGACTGTCTCTTTCCTAAGTAATGTAATTTTATAGAACAGTTTGTTCCTTGAGGAATAATGTTTTCAATTGTGGGGAATCCTATTAAAAGTACAACTATTACAATCATTTGCTTTTACTTTTACCAGCCGTGCTCATAAACCTCCATCTGTTTGTTGCTTTAAATAGAGGAACATTATAAGAGATTATTACTCAATCAGGCTGCACGTCTGAACGTTGTGCATTTTCACACATTCACGTGTGCTGAGGAATACAAGAAAGCAAGCCACAGATTCTGGATGAAAGGATTTTTTGTTTGTTTTGTTTTGTTTTGTTTTGTCTCTGTGTGTGTGTTTTCCAGCAGAGATGTATCTTGCACATTTTCCAGGGAAAATGTCTTTCTTGCTGCTTCTAAGAAATAACCTGGCTTTCTCGTCTTCGTTAATATGCAGATCAAAAACAATCCACAGGGCTCTTTTCATCAAAACAATAACAGTGTTCAGTGTTTGCTCTGCATAAGAGCAGGCTAAGTCAGATGTGTGTCGCTGCCTAATGCCCAGGGTGGACAACACAGGGTCCACTGAGACCCTTACGTGTTGGCCATACAGCACAGCTGATCCAATGTGACATTCACCACCTGCTTTTCCCAATTCTCTTGCCAAGAAGAAGCCTTCACCAAAGAAGGCTGTTAGCATGACTTGACTCTGGTCTCTGTAACATGTCTAAATACCATGTTGTAAACTACCGTGACTAACACCTAGAAAGGGAAAGAACACTGGAGGGCCACCAAATATGTTGGTTACCTGTTTGTATGACAAACAGACCATCAGCCTTTGGTGGAGTACTGTATGTTATTTCTAGTACATCAGCAAACACTTAAGGGATTTGAAGAACATTCAAAGACAGTCAGCTGTCTGAAATGATTACCTTCCTACAAATTTACCTGAAAATTTCCAGCAGTAGTAGTTCACCTTTGGGTAATTATAATCCTAAATGTTAAGTTGTCACTTTGTGGGCAGGGTAGGTAATGTTATTTGTACATATTAATGTAGTAGCATATGCTAATTTTTCTAAAGTAGCATGGAATGTGGCAACCTAGGACAAGGCAGTTTTCCTTAGAAAGAAGAGAATATTCTAAGTTTGGAATATGTCTAGGGACGAGTTGCTAAGGTGAGAATGATGCAAGTGGTAATACATGGAATTATACCAAAGGAGAGCATGAAGCGGAGCCTGACACAGAATTAAAGTGGGGACTCTTAGTGGATATAGGGGGCTGAGGGAATAAGGAAAAAGGAAGGGAAAAGACAGTTGATGCCAATTAGAAGATTTGCTGGTGTTTAGCTCTAAAGTGGTGTTGAACAATATTTCCTCCTCAAAATGGAATCATCCTTAAGTGAGGAGTGCCACCATTCAGTGATGTTTTACAAGTTTCTCTGCCTAAGACAATGAAGCAGTGTGGAAAAGGTTGATGACAAAGCACTGTGGGGATAAGTGATCATGCATGCGATGGCTACATATGAACAAAGATGACTACGGTTTGTGTCCAGTCTTCCACAGAAACCAGCATCCTAAGGTTAGTTCCCTAGCTCTTTGTGGGACTGAAGATGCTGGCAATAGGATTTGACTGTCTCTGGGTGCAGGCAGTAGATGAGAACTCAACTCATAGGAGGAGTGGATAACATCTAAGTTCAACTGGATGACCTGAATTAACATGCAGAATATTCTGGAAATAATGTTCATGTTGTGCCACATCGATTACTTTAAATCAATTTTTCCTTCTTTATATTGGAATAGGAATGAATTTGAAATGCACTTGGGGATAATCTCCTTTAGACACTAACTTTTCAATTTGAGTATTTGTAATGAGAGGTGCAAAGGCACCTTATGGTGGGCTTAACAAAGATATTCAGACTACTCAAGTTATGGAGCCTTGAAATAGGTAAAAATTAATATACATTATCCATTTATAGATGTTACATTTATTAAATAATAGTTTAAATAATAATAATTAAGTGGTGCTATAAAAGAAATTACATTTGGAAAAATGTCCATTCAGTTCTTTTGCCCATTTTTCAATCAGGTTTTTTTTTTTGTTTGTTTGTTTTGATGTTGAGCTGTATGAGCCATTTATATATGTTGTATACTAATCCCTTATTGGTTGTATCATTTGCAAATATTTTCTTCTATTCAGTAGGTTGTCCTTTTGCTTTGTCAATGGTTTCCTTTGCTGTTCAAAAGCTTTTAAGTTTCATTAGGTCCCATTTGTTTATTTTTGCTTTTATTTCCTTTACTTTAGGAAACAGATCCAAAAAATATTGCTATGATTTATGTCAAAGAATGTTCTGCCTAGGTTTTCCTCTAGGAGTTTTATAGTATCTGGTCTTACATTTAGGTCTGTAATCCACTTTGAGTTTATTTTTGTATATGGTGTTAGAGAATGTTCTAATTTCATTCTTTTACATGTAGTTGTCCAGTTTTCCCAGCACTACTTATTGAAGACTGTCTTTTCTCCATTTTATGTTATTGCCTCCTTTGTCATAAATTAATTGACCATAAATGCATGGATTTACTTCTGGGCTCTCTATTTTGTTGCATTGATCTGCATCTGTTTTTGTGCCAGTACCATACTGTTTTGATTCCTGTAGCTTTGTAGTATAGTCTGAAGTCAGAGAGCATGATTCCTCCAGGCCTGTTCTTCTTTCTCAAGATTGTTTTGGCTATTTGGGGTCTTTTGTGTTTCCATACAAATTTTTTAATTGTTCTAGTTTTGTAAAAAATGCATTTGGTATTTTGATAGAAATGGAATTGAATCTGTAGATTGCCTTGGGTAGTATGGTCATTTTAACAATATTAATTCTTCCAATCCATGAACACAGTAAATCTTTCCATCTATTTGTGTCATCTTCAATTTCTTTCATCAGTGTCTTATAGTTTTCCATGTACACATCTTTTACCTCTTTAGGTAAGTTTATTCCTAGGTATTTTATTCTTTATATGTGATTGTAAATGGGGTTGTTTCCTTAATTTATCTTTCTGATGATTCATTGTTAGTGTATAGAAATGCAACAGATTTCTGTATATTAATTTTGTATTCTGCAGCATTACTGAATTCATTGTTGAGCTCTAGTCGTTTTCTGGTGGTGGTGTGTTCAGGATTTTCTATCTATAGTATCATGTCATCTGTGAACAGTGACAGTTTTACTACTTCCTTTCCAACTTGGGTTCCTCCTCTTTCTTTTTAGTGCTTTGCTTTTTTACTGTTACTATTATTTAACTTAATCTTTCATGAAAAAATGTACTCCAACTTCCACCCTATATTTAAAGTTTGTCAGGCTACTTTTACACTAGAAAAAAAGTTTTTCTTTGCTTACAATAACTTAGTTAAAACAACAACAGTGAGAGCTACAAAATTTTCTAAAATATTTTAACTAATTACTTGACTTATCAGAAACAGTTGTCAAGTCATCCTAAATAGCCTGAAAAGTGTGTGTGTGTGTGTGTGTGTGTGCGTGTGTATGTGTGTGTGTGTGTGTGTGAGAGAGAGAGAGAGAGAGAGAGAGAGAAAGAGATCAGGATCTGTGTAGAGAACTCCTATGACTGTCATTGTAAATAACTTTCTAACTTTTTTGTAAACTCCACAGTAAGTTAGCTTTTGCTCCTGTTATGATGTTATATAGAAAAATGTATCTATTTCATATCTAATTAACTAATGTCTACTTTGTGCCCTCCTTTCTTATAAATTGATTAGCTACTTTTTATGACTTGCTTAGGCTCTGGTGTAACAGTGTCATGATGTTTTTGGTTTTCCTCCTTTGAGACCTTTGAAACCTAATTTGAACACAATGAGATCATTGTTCAAAGTATAACATAGAGCTGTTTTGTTCCAATTAGGTGATGTCTTTGATACCCAGTGAAAAATAGCTATGCGAGTTATTTCAGAAAGTTAATATATAAAACCAAGTTTTATTCATAGACTATCTGTATTTCCCTGTTTATGTACATTCATTCCCAATTTCCAGGTCTACCTATTTGTATATAAAGGCAGTCTTCCAAAAAACACCTCCATTATCTGCAGAACTATAGCATATAACCCACATTCTGTAGCCACATTGGCTTTGTCTGTGTTGCTCAAACATAATAAATGTAGGAGCATGCCTCCAAATGGAATACTTCTTTCCCCTTCCCTTTTTAAAACTTTACTTGGTATACCCACTGAGAATCATCCATTTTCAAAGGATCACATTATACTGTAAAAGTTTTGAACTTAATAGTCCATACATTCCTTGAAGGTCAGAGACTGTATGATGATGATGGAGGTTACTATCACAAGAGTCAGTGTAGGTATCTTCACAAATTAGGTTTAAATGCTGCCTAACAAATTATATTTAACTGAAAAAAAATAGAATCTCAACTCCAATTTATTAGCCAGGCTTATAGGTTTACACTTGTGAATATTTGTATGTATAATATAGATATAGGATATTGACTTATATGTTAAAATGGATTTTGCAACTCTCTTTTGGCAGTTTGGTCAGTGGACCACTTCAGTGGGTAAAATTATTACTGGATTCTTTGCTCTGTTTTTTTAATACACACATGCATAAGCACATATGCATATAATAAAGATATAATTTTTTCCTAGAATTATTTTATGATATCAACATTTAATCAAGCACTTAATACCTGTTTTATTAAAATGAAGTAGTCAGACCAATATATATGGATGCCATTTGTGAGTACACAGGGGCTCTAATTATTTAATTTAAAACTCTAACATTTGCACGTACTCCTCATTCCCTCCTACCCCTACTGGGTTACCAATTTCTCTAGAAATGTTTTCTAAATAATTCCATGGTTCAGGTTGTCCTCTCTGGATTTGAAACTGTCTTTTAAAACTATGCTAATCCATATCCAGAAAGATGCACTTAGGGATGCCCTTACTCCAAAGATATTTAATGGGCACCTTCAGCATACTAGAAATTAGAAATACAAGAGTAATAAGAGGATGACTTACTTTTGGACAACTTTTATCTGGAGGAGGCTGATATACATAAACATAATCATTATACACTGTGATAGGTACAAAGTTAGAGATTGCACTAAAGAACTAAATGAATTCAGGCCCAGAAATGACAGTGAGAAGTTAATTCCAAATGTAACCATATTCCAACCATGTCTATAGTTAACATCTTGATCCCAGCTGCCATCATTTCTTACCTGGATCATTCATCCCCACTCTGTGCTTACCGGTCTCCTGACTCTACCCTTGCCTTTCTACAGCCTGTTCTTGACAGAAAGTCAGTGCAATCCTTTAAGAAATGCTTAATAATTTCGTGTGTCTCCCATACCCATATCACATCACTCGTTTCCCATCTCACCTGGAGTAAGAGCCAGAGTCCTTATGAGACCCTACATGGCCTTGTATGATCTGTCCTAGAGAAATCAGTGTCCCAGAAGCTGTGAGAGTGAAGCAAAAATAAATACAAATACCATTCCCTACCACTCTCCCTGCATTCTCTCTGTTCCAGCCACACTGGTCAGTACTGGACTTTGTACTTGCCATTCAGGTCTTTGCTCAGATGCCACCTCCTTAGAGAGGCCTTCTGGGACCACTGTATCTAAAGTAGCACCCCCAGCACAGTCCACTTACCTTGCTTCGTTTTCCTCTGTTGCACTTGGTCATCACTTGACACATTATATATTTATGGGAAGGGGCATTTTTTGTCCAAACAAAGGGAAAGACTTGTTTTGTTCTGAGGCTAAAGGGTGCCTTGCATGTACAGGCACTCAATAAATGTTTTATGAATGAATGAAAGAACAGTTCCAATTCACAGAGGTCTATTAGGCTATGTTTACAGACATACTCTTGCACATTAAACAGGGTGAATCTCTTTCATCAAAGGGATTTTCACTTGAAAAATTTCTACCTCTTTTCTTTATCTTGGATCAAGCAAACAAACTACTTCATTCTGTTTGGGAACAATGTACAATGTAGAAGCATGAAAAATGGCCAGTGGAAATGGGTTAACAGTGAAACAGGAAAGGAAAATGAATGTCAAGAAGTGAAATGACAAGATGATATGCAGCTTGACCTTGGATGGTTTGAGATGCAGTGTCAGCTTTATAGGGCCTTCTCTAGTTACACCTCATGCAACCAGCAGGCTGTATGGATTTGATTGTGGACACACCTGTGCATTCTGTATCAGAGATTGTATGTATGGACGTGGAAGCTCTTCTCATTCATTCAGGTAAAATTTTTCAAACAAAATCTAATCTTTATTATAATTCTTATGTACCATTATAATAATAAAATATATACAAAGCAAGATTTAAAGAGAAATTCAGTCATTATTTATGAAATGAACTCTTCTCAGACATTATTAAATTATTATCTTATCCAACATGAATAGAACTAACTTATTTTAACTTTGTAACTTAGCCTCACAACCTTGTCAAAACTTCAGAGAGGTGAAGGTAAAATAATGAGATATTTTTCCTGTCAGGAGTGGGGTACAGAATTTATGAATCTAGTTAGGTAATTACAATTATCAGTTATATAAATGCTGTAAAAACTCTTTACACGTATTCATTAATTTAATCATGCACCAACTTCATCAGATCGGTGCTTTTATCCACATTTCATTTATTTATTTATTTATTTATTCATTGGCTGCATTGGCTCTTCGTTGCTGCGCATGGGCTTTCTCTAGTTGCAGTAAGTGGGGGCTACTCTTTGTTGCGATACGTGGCCTTCTCACTGCAGTGGCTTCTCTTGTTGCGGAGCATGGGCTCTAGGTGCACGGGCTTCAATAGTTGTGGCTCGTGAGCTCTAGAGCACAGGCTCAGTAGTTGTGGCAATTGGGCTTAGTTGCTCCGTGCCATTTGGGATCTTCCCGGACTAGGGATCGAACCCATGTCCCCTGTATTGGCAGGCAGATACTTAACTACTGTGCCACCAGGGACGCCCCTCTTATCCCCATTTTAAAAATAAGGAAAGCAAGGCCCTGAAAGGCTCAGTCCTGTGGAATAGGTTACATACAGGTCGTAGTTGTGAATTCCAGGAGGTTAATTAGGATCTCTGGGTCCAGAGTCCATGCTCTTCACTGATGCAATATCTCTGCGAGAGGCATTCTCTTACTTCATAAAATTCACATTTTTCTGATGATGGAGATACTGCTCAAAACATGTTTGAAAGTTCTCTTTTGGAAGAAATCTTAAAACTCTTTTACAAATCATTCATAAAATGAGGCTTAGTGTGAACACAAAGAATAAGTAGCAGTCTATAACTCAATGACCCAATTCATCCCCTGGAATATGTTTTTTAAAAAAGCACTCTATAAATAAATCCAAGTTACCTTCAAATGAAAAATATTTTCTATGATTTAAGATTTTTTGAAGACTTCCTGTGAACACTTAACACAGTGACTTGAAAGAATTAATTGCCTGGAAAACTCACATCCTGGTTTCTGCTTTCAGTTAGGAAATCATTAGTTATGTTGAAAATTTGGGGAAACTCCATCTTAGTGGATGGTTGTGAATGGTGCCCCAGAACGTACAGGCCTGGGTTCTCTTTCTGTTCTACTCCCTGCTTTGCCCCTCTGTCTGGCCTTCACTTCCTATGCCAGGTAAGGGAGGAAATGGAAACTGTCCAAAAGCAGCTGAAGTTAACACCATTGAAGGCAAAGGGGATCCCCAGTGTCTCTCCAAACTTGGAATTTCGTGACTTTGGGAGATATGATGTATATGAAAGTGCTTTGCCAAATAAAGTGCTACCACAGTGTAAATAATTATATGGTAAATTGAAAATTCTGAAGGCATTTTCAAAAATGAGGTTTTGGAAATGTTTTAGGTGGTCAGTTTCATTCTTAGGATGAGGGCATAGTTTCTCAAGTTGGCTACTTAAAAATAGACAGAAGCACAATATTTGCATCATTCCTAGAGTGGGGACTCTAAAATTAGTCACCTTTTTATAGCTGAGTCTCATATACTCAGTTGCCTACTGCCTTAGTGTTGTTTAAACTTCATGGATGGTATTTTTCATGTGTCATGTTTTCACTTGGTAATAATCGTTTGTGGCTTTTCACTTACTTTATGCAGTGACCATACTTGGAAGGAATGACTTTAACATTTCCTCTAGTTTTTGTTTATTCACCAGGGCTGGACTTGGGTGAGGTAAGTGAGGCACTCACCTTGGATACAAATGTAAGTGGGCCCCAAAACTCTCAGTAATAAAGAGAAATAATATTTTAATCCAATATCTTAAAAAGTAAAAATTAGTGCAAAAGAAGTTCATGATGAACAAAAAATTAAATGTTAAATAAAAAATGTTTCCCTTAGCCCAGGCTCCAATGTGGCTTGACACAGCATTATATTCACCTGTTCTGTTCTGTCCTTAAAGCATCAAAGCCAACAAACTCACATTCTATGTCCTAGGTCTTGTGCTTAGTCGATACTTATAAACTAGACCAACATGTTTTCTAAGTAATCACTCAGAAATGCCCCTTTCCCTTCTTGCTTCCAACATGTTTCATCTGTTCTCATTTCTCTGACTCTGTACTCCCTGTATGTCTGACTTTAGTGCCACTTCTAATTTTGGCCATCCATTCTCATTTAGTTTTACTAATTTTTCAGAAATTCCTCCTGGCTTGACTCTTCTACCTTGGGCCTTGACAATTCTACCCAGACCTTTACTTTCCTTAATCCTTTGATGTCCCCAGTTGCCTTGGGTAAGAAATTTCACTTCAGACTCCTGTAATCCCAACCCTGACTAGGTCATACCCCTTGGGGAAGGTTGGGGGGAATTTGGACACCACTTATTTGATGTATATTTTAAAAATCCTTAGTCCTGTCAACACTCAACACTGGTTTAATTTACAACTAAAAATCCTAAACTGTGGCTTGTAGCTAGCTTCATTACTACAGGCTAAGTTTTATCTGTAATGGTTTCTCTTATCTTTACATTTTGTCCATTTAGCTATTAAAGCAATTCCCAGTGGTTTTTAGTTCTCACGAAAGTTGTTTTCCTCTTCCATAGATTGGCAGAAACTGGGAAAGACTATGGCCTTTTGTTTGTCAGTGCCTGTATATGAAGAGAATAAACCCCACATTTGCTTTTTCCCTCCTAACTATAAAGTGCTATTTTTTCCCCACCTAAGGAGGACTGAGAACTAGTGTATGTATATATGTACGTACATATATACACATACATGTGTGCACATTTATATACTTAATCCCTTCTTTTTATACAAATGGCTTCATATGCAATGTCCTGCACCTTCTTTTTTTTCACTTAACATCCCTAAAGAGCAAAATGTGATGGTCAATTATATGTGTCAACTTGACGGGCCATGAGTGCCCATGTTAAATGTTATTTCTGGATGTTTCCATGAAGGTGTTTCTGGATGAGATTAGCATTTGAATTGGTGGACTCAGGAAAGAAGATTTCCCTTCCCAATGGGGGTGGGCATCCTCCAATCCATTGAGGGGCTGAATAGCACAAAAAGCAGAGGAAGGAAGACTTTCCCCCTCTTATTGCTGCCTCACTGCTTGAGCTGGGACATCTCATCTCATCTTCTGCCCTTGGACCGAGATTTACACCACTGGTTTTTCTAGTTCTCCGACCTTTGGATTCAGGCTGAATTACACCACCTGCTTTCCTGGTCTCCAATTCACAGATGGCAGATTTTGGACTTCCCAAGCTCTGCAATCACATTAACCAATTCATCATAATAAATATTTATCTATATCTATATCTTATTGACTGTGTGTCTGGAGAATGCTGCCTAATACAGATGGTATATTACTGCTAAAAGAAACACAAGATGAAAAAAAATGATCATGCATGCATGCATATATATCTATCAATATAAGCTCATATACAAAAAACAACTGATAAAACAATGCGGAGAGGAAGAAAAATAAGCAGTTTTTGTTGGAAATTTGTAGGCATACATTATTCAGTGTGTTTCAAATCTTAGTAAAGTTTTAAGCTTTAATGACTCTAGAAGTTTAAAAGCTATGCAGTTATGAATATATCATTTGGCAGTATATTTACATTGCTCTTCCACTTTTCTTGTGGGTTTGAAAAGTAAATTTTTAATTTTAACTTATTTGGATGCAGTAGTTTGTGATGACACTTTCTCAGACAATGGCTCAGTGGAGGAAACCTTTTGCTTGGTCACTTAGGTCACCCGATCTGTCTCTATTAGATTTTTCCTCACAGGGTCATGTTCAAACTGTCTGTCATGTGCTCATCAAAACCTCCTTCTCTGGAGGATCTTGAGGCAAGAATTATAAATGCAGTTCTTTCTGTCACTGAGAAGCAGCTGAGGAAAGTTTTTACAAAGTTTGAAAATTGATCAGAGTGCTGGGTAGCACAAGACAGTAGTTATGTTGAATTTTAGAAAGAAAGATATCAATATTTTAAAGTAGTTAACTTTTCAGATATTATCATTTAAGTTAGTAGCACATGCAGTTCTGAAATGGTTAAAGCTTAACACTGCACTAAGACTCTTGGGATTCCCTGAATAATCTAGTTATGAAAACTTGGCTTTAACATGTTAACAGATCATCTTTTGTGAGTCTTTGGTTTACCTTTTAACTTTATTGTCTTTGAATGCGATCAGATTGCTTAATATTTAAAAGATATAGCCAGGGCTGTGATATGTCTGAGGAAATTCTTGAAAGACCTCGAAATCATGAAGTTATTCTATATTTTCTTCTAAAAGCTATAAAATTTTGACTTGCGTATTTAGGTGTTCAATCCATCCAGAATTTCCCATGTGGTGGTGTGATGCAGGATAGAATTAAACTTTTTGACTACATGGTTGGCTTATTGTTCCATTTCAAACTTTCTTTCCTTTTCAGTGCCACCTCTGGCATTGCCAAATTTGTGTATATGTGTGGAATTATTTCTGTGCTCTCTGTTTTTTTCAAACGCGTGTAATTACCTTTTCTTGTGCCAATATTAGCCTATTCTAATTGCTATGGCAGAGTGATATTTTTCTCCTTTCTTCCTTTCTTCTTCTCCCTCCCTTCCTTCCTTCCTTGCTTTCATCTTCCTCCTTCCTTCCCTCCTTCCTTCCTTTCCTCAATTTTATTGAGGTATGATCTACATACAATAGAACAATAAATTACTTCATTATAAGTTTAGATTTCAGTGGATTTTGCCAGATAAATTAACCTGTATAATCACAATGCCAATCAAGATATAAAACATTCCCATCACCCCTAAAAGTCCCCTTATACTCCTTTACAGCCAGAACCCCAGTCCTACTCAATAACTCATTTATTTTTGTCACTATAGATTAGTTTTGCTTTGTCATGAACTTCATATAAATGGAGTCATATAGCATATACTTATTTTGTGCCTGGGTTCATTTGCTACGTATTGTATACCTGAAATGTACCTATATTGTTCCTTTTTATTACTGAATGGTATTCCAGTGTGTGGAGATAACACAATTTGTTTCTCCATTTTCCTTTGTGGACATTTGCCTTTTATCAAGTTTGATGGTATTTTTTCTTATTCTTTTATTGTGATAAAATATATATAATATCAAATTCGCCATTTTTAACTGTATACTTCAGTGGCATTAAGTACACTCACAGTCTTGTGCAACCCTTGTCACTCCATTTACAACACTTTTTTATCATCCTGAACAGAAATCCCAAACCTGTTAAACAATAACTCCCTATTTCTTCTTTCTCCAGCCCCATGTAACTTCATTATACTTTCTGTCTCCGTGAATGTGCTTTTTCTACATACCTCAAGAGAAATAAGTACAGTATATATCTATCCTTTTGTATCTGGCTTATTTCACTTAGCATAATGTTTACAAGGTTCATCCATGTTGTAGTATGTATTAGAATTTCATTCCTTTTTACAGATGAATAATATCCCATTGTGTGTATATATCACATTTAGTTTATTTATTCTTCTTGATGGATATGTGCATTGCTGCAACCTTTTGGCTATTTGGCATGATGCTGCTGTGAACATGGATGTACAAATATCTGGTTAGATCCCTGCTTTCAATTCTGTTGTATATATACGTAGAATGTGAAATGACTGGATCATAAGGTAATTCAGTTTAACTTTTTGAGGATCTGCCCTACTGTTGTCACAGCAGTTGTGCCATTTCCAGCAACAATACATAAGGGTTCCAATTTCCAGAATTTTTCCTTCTTTGTTTTTTAATTTATAATATCCATTTAGTGGTGTGAAGTGGTATCTCATTGTGGATTTGATTTGCATTTCCCTCATGACTCAGATGTTGAGCATCTTTTCATGTGCCTGTTGGCCATTTCAGTATCTTCTTTGGAAAAATGTCTATTCAAGTCCTTGGCCAATTTTTTATTTGGGTTGTTTTATTTATTTATTTCTTTATTTTGAGTTGTAGGAGTTCTTTATATATTCCGGATCTTAATCCCTTATCAGATACATGATTTGCAGATGTTTTCTCCAACTCTGTGGGTTGCCTTTTCATTCCCCTGAGAGTGTCCTTTGTTTCACAAAACCTTTAAATTTTGGTGAAGTCCAATTTATTTATTTTTGTTGTTGTCTTTGGTGTCATATCCAAAGGCAATTTAAAAATTATTGCAATAAGAAATTATTGCCAAATTCAATATTTTGAAGATTTCCCCCTAATATTTTCTTCTAAGAGTAATTGTAGCTCTTTCTTTCAGTCTTTGATACATTTTGAGTTAATTTTTGTATATAATACAAAGTAAGGATCCAATTTCATTCTTTTGCATATGGATATCCAGTTTTCCTAGCACCATTTTCTTTTTCTTAAATTTATTTTTATTTTTATTTTTTTAACATCTTTATTGGAGTATAATTGCTTTACAATGGTGTGTTAGTTTCTGCTTTATAATAAAGTGAATCAGTTCTACATATACATATATCCCCATATCTCCTCCCTCTTCCATCTCCCTCCCACCCTCCCTATCCCACTCCTCTAGGTGGTCACAAAGCACCAAGCTGATCTTCCTGTGCTATGTGGCTGCTTCCCACTAGATATCTATTTTACATTTGTTAGTTTATATAAGTCCATGCCACTCTCTCACTTCATCCCAGCTTACCCTCCCCCCTCCCCAAGTCCTCAAGTCCATTCTGTATGTCTGCATCTTTATTCCTGTCCTGCCCCTAGGTTCTTCACCATTTTTTTTTTTGCTTTTTATTTTTATTTATTTATTTATTTATTTTTATTTTTTGCTTTATAACAAATTTAATCAGTTATACATATACATATGTTCCCATATCCCCTCCCTTTTGCATCTCCCTCCCACCCTCCTATCCCACCCCTCCAGGCGGTCACAAAGCAACGAGCTGATCTCCCTGTGCTATGCGGCTGCTTCCCACTAGCTATCTACCTTACGTTTGGTAGTGTATATATGTCCATGCCGCTCTTTCACTTTGTCACAGCTTACCCTTCCCCCTCCCCATATCCTCAAGTCCATTCTCTAGTACGTCTGTGTCTTTATTCCTGTCTTAACCCTATGTTCTTCATGACATTTTTTTTCTTAAATTCCATATATATGTGTCAGCATACAGTACTTGTCTTTCTCTTTCTGACTTACTTCACTCTGTATGACAGACTCTAGGTCCATCCACCTCATTACAAATAGCTCAATTTCATTTCTTTTTATGGCTGAGTAATATTCCATTGTATATATGTGCCACATCTTCTTTACCCATTCATCCGATGATGGACACTTAGGTTGTTTCCATCTCTGGGCTATTGTAAATAGGGCTGCTATGAACATTTTGTTACACGTCTCTTTTTGAATTATGGTTTTCTCAGGGTATATGCCCAGTAGTGGGATTGCTGGGTCATATGGTAGTTCTATTTGTAGTTTTTTAAGGAACCTCCATACCGTTCTCCATAGTGGCTGTACCAATTCACATTCCCACCAGCAGTGCAAGAGTATTCCCTTTTTTCCACACCCTCTCCAGCATTTATTGTTTCTAGATTTTTTGATGATGGCCATTCTGACTGGTGTGAGATGATATCTCATTGTAGTTTTGATTTGCATTTCTCTAATGAGTAAAGATGTTGAGCATCCTTTCATGTGTTTGTTGGCAGTCTGTGTATCTTCTGTGGAGAAATGTCTATTTAGGTCTTCTGCCCATTTTTGGATTGGGTTGTTTGTTTTTTTGTTATTGAGCTGCATGAGCTGCTTATAAATTTTGGAGATTAATCCTTTGTCAGTTGCTTCATTTGCAAATACTTTCTCCCATTCTGAAGGTTGTCTTTTGGTCTTGTTTATGGTCTCCTTTGCTGTGCAAAAGCTTTTAAGTTTCATTAGGTCCCATGTGTTTATTTTTGTCTTTATTTCCATTTCTCTAGGAGGTGGGTCAAAAAGGATCTTGCTGTGATTTATGTCATAGAGTGTTCTGCCTATGTTTTCCTCTAAGAGTTTGATAGTGTCTGGCCTTACATTTAGGTCTTTAATCCATTTTGAGCTTATTTTTGTGTATGGTGTTAGGGAGTGATCTAATCTCATACTTTTACATGTCCCTGTCCAGTTTTCCCAGCACCACTTATTGAAGAGACTGTCCTTTCTCCACTGTACATTCCTGCCTCCTTTATCAAAGATAAGGTGACCATATGTCCGTGGGTTTATCTCTGGGCTTTCTATCCTGTTGCATTGATCTATCTTTCTGTTTTTGTGCCAGTACCATACTATCTTGATTACTGTAGCTTTGTAGTATAGTCTGAAGTCAGGGAGCCTGATTCCTCCAGCTCCATTTTTTGTTCTCAAGATTGCTTTGGCTATTCAGGGTCTTTTGTGTTTCCATACAAATTTTGAAATTTTTTTGTTCTAGTTCTGTGAAAAATGCCAGTGGTAGTTTGATAGGGATTGCATTGAATCTGTAGATTGCTTTGGGTAGTAGAGTCATTTTCACAATGTTGATTCTTCCAATCCAAGAACATGGTACATCTCTCCATCTATTTGTATCATCTTTAATTTCTTTCATCAGTGTCTTATAATTTTCTGCATACAGATCTTTTGTCTCCTTAGGTAGGTTTATTCCTAGATATTTTATTCTTTTTGTTGCAATGGTAAATGGGAGTGTTTCCTTGATTTCACTTTCACATTTTTCATCATTAGTATATAGGAATGCCAGAGATTTCTGTGCATTAATTTTGTGTCCTGCAACTTTACCACATTCATTGGTTAGCTCTAGTAGTTTTCTGGTAGCATCTTTAGGATTCTCTATGTAGAGTACCATGTCATCTGCAAACAGTGACAGCTTTACTTCTTCTTTTCCGATTTGGATTTCTTTTATTTCCTTTTCTTCTCTGATTGCTGTGGCTAAAACTTCCAAAACTATGTTGAATAAGAGTGGTGAGAGTGGGCAACCTTGTCTTGTTCCTGATCTTAGTGGAAATGGTTTCAATTTTTCACCATTGAGGACGATGCTGGCTGTGGGTTTGTCATATATGGCCTTTATTATGTTGAGGAAAGTTCCCTCTATGCCTACTTTCTGCAGGGTTTTTATCATAAATGGGTGTTGAATTTTGTCGAAAGCTTTCTCTGCATCTATTGAGATGATCATATGGTTTTTCTCCTTCAATTTATTAATATGGTGTATCACGTTGATTGATTTGCGTATATTGAAGAATCCTTGCATTCCTGGAATAAACCCCACTTGATCATGGTGTATGATCCTTTTAATGTGCTGTTGGATTCTGTCTGCTAGTAATTTGTTGAGGATTTTTGCGTCTATGTTCATCAGTGATATTGGCGTGTAGTTTTCTTTCTTTGTGATATCCTTGTCTGGTTTTGGTATCAAGGTGATGGTGGCCTCATAGAATGCGTTTGGGAGTTTTCCTCCCTCTGCTATATTTTGGAAGAGTTTGAGAAGGATAGGTGTTAGCTCTTCTCTAAATGCTTGATAGAATTCGCCTGTGAAGCCATCTGGTCCTGGGCTTTTGTTTGTTGGAAGATTTTTGATCACAGTTTCAATTTCAGTGCTTGTGATTGGTCTGTTCATATGTTCTATTTCTTCCTGATTCAGTCTTGGCAGGTTGTGCATTTCTAAGAATTTGTCCATTTCTTCCAGGTTGTCCATTTTATTGGCATAGAGTTGCTTATAGTAATCTCTCATGATCTTTTGTATTTCTGCAGTGTCAGTTGTTACTTCTCCTTGTTCATTTATAATTCTATTGATTTGAGTCTTCTCCCTTTTTTTCTTGATGAGTCTGGCTAATGGTTTATCAATTTTGTTTATCTTCTCAAAGAATCAGCTTTTAGTTTTATTGATCTTTGCTGTCATTTCCTTCATTTCTTTTTCATTTATTTCTGATCTGATTTTTATGATTTCTTTCCTTCTGCTAACTTTGGGATGTTTTTGTTCTTCTTTCTCTAATTGCTTTAGGTGCAAGGTTAGGTTGTTTATTCGAGATGTTTCCTGTTTCTTAAGGTGGGATTATATTGCTATAAACTTCCCTCTTAGAACTGCTTTTGCTGCATCCCATAGGTTTTGGGTCGTCGTGTCTCCATTGTCATTTGTTTCTAGGTATTTTTTAATTTCCCCTTTGATTTCTTCAGTGATCACTTCCTTATTAAGTAGTGTATTGTTTAGCCTCCATGTGTTTGTATGTTTTACAGCTCTTTTCCTGTAATTGATATCTAGTCTCATAGCATTGTGGTCAGAAAAGATACTTGATACAATTTCAATTTTCTTAAATTTACCAAGGCTTGATTTGTGACCCAAGCTATGATCTATCCTGGAGAATGTTCCATGAGCACTTGAGAAAAATGTGTATTCTGTTGTTTTTGGATGGAATGTCCTATAAATATCAATTAAGTCCATCTTGTTTAATGTATCATTTAAAGCTTGTGTTTCCTTATTTATTTTCATTTTGGATGATCTGTCCATTGGTGAAAGTGGGGTGTTAAAGTCCCCTACTATGAGTGTGTTACTGTCGATTTCTCCTTTTATGGCTGTTAGTATTTGCCTTATGTATTGAGGTGCTCCTATGTTTGGTGCATAAATATTTACAATTGTTATATCTTCTTCTTGGATCGATCCCTTGATCATTATGTAGTGTCCTTCTTTGTCTCTTGTAGTAGTCTTTATTTTAAAGTCTATTTTGTCTGATATGAGAATTGCTACTCCAGCTTTCTTTTGGTTTCCATTTGCACAGAATATCTTTTTCCATCCCCTCACTTTCAGTCTGCAGTGGGTCTCTTGTAGACAGCATATATATGGGTCTTGTTTTTGTATCCATTCAGCCAATCTGTGTCTTTTGGTGGGAGCATTTAGTCCATTTACATTTAAGGTAATTATCGATATGTATATTCCTATTCCCATTTTCTTAATTGTTTTGGGTTTGTTATTGTAGGTCTTTTCCCTCTGTTGTGTTTCTTGCCTAGAGAAGTTCCTTTAGCATTTGTTGTAAAGCTGGTTTGGTGGTGCTGAACTCTCTCAGCTTTTGCTTGTCTGTAAACGTTTTAATTTCTCTATCAAATCTGAATGAGATCCTTGCTGGGTAGAGTAATCTTGGTTGCAGGTTTTTCTCCTTCATCACTTTAATTATGTCCTGCCACTCCCTTCTGGCTTGTAGAATTTCTGCTGAGAGATCAGCTGTTATCCTGATGGGGATTCCCTTGTGTGTTATTTGTTGTTTTTGCCTTGCTGCTTTTAATATGATTTCTTTGTGTTTAATTTTTGACAGTTTGATTAATATGTGTCTTGGCATATTTCTCCTTGGATTTATTCTGTATGGGACTCTCTGTGCCTCCTGGACTTGATTAACTATTTCCTTTCCCATATTAGGGAAGTTTTCAACTATAATCTCTTCAAATATTTTCTCAGTCCCTTTCTTTTTCTCTTCTTCTGGAACCCCTATAATTCGAATGTTGGTGCGTTTAATGTTGTCCCAGAGGTCTCTGAGACTGTCCTCTGTTCTTTTCATTCTTTTTTCTTTATTTTGCTGTGCAGCAGTTATTTCCACTATTTTATCTTCCACCTCACTTATCCGTTCTTCTGCCTCAGTTATTCTGCTATTGATCCCATCTAGAGTATTTTTTTATTTCATTTATTGTGTTTTTAATCGATGCTTGATTCATCTTTAGTTCTTCTAGGTCCTTGTTAACTGTTTCTTGCATTTTGTCTATTCTATTTCCAAGATTTTGGATCTTGGAAATAGAATCTTGGATCATCTTTACCATCATTATTCTGAATTCTTTCAGGTAGACTGCCTATTACCTCTTCATTTGTTAGGTCTGGTGGGTTTTTATCTTGCTCCTTCTCCTGCTGTGTGTTTTTCTGTCTTCTCATTTTGCTTATGTTACTGTGTTTGGGTTCTCCTTTTTGCAGGCTGCAGGTTCGTAGTTCCCGTTGTTTTTGGTGTCTGTCCCCAGTGGCTAAGGTTGGTTTAGTGGGTTGTGTAGGCTTCCTGGTGGAGGGGACTAGTGCCTGTGTTCTGGTGGATGAGGCTGGATCTTGTCTTTCTGGTGGGCAGGTCCACGTCTGTTGTTGTGTTTTGGGGTGTCTGCAGACTTTTTATGATTTTAGGCCACCTCTCTGCTAATGGGTGGCGTTGTGTTCCTGTCTTGCTAGTTGTTTGGCATAGGGTGTCCAACACTGTAGCTTGCTGGTCGTTGAGTGAAGCTGGGTGCTGGTGTTGAGATGGAGATCTCTGGAAGATTTTCTCCGTTTGATATTATGTGGAGCTGGAAGGTCTCTTGTGGACCAGTGTCCTGAAGTTGGCTCTCCCACCTCAGAGGCACAGCACTGACTCCTGGCTCCTCAATTTGGGATGATGTGTTGTCTATTCATGTATTCCACAGATGCAGGGTACATCAAGTTGATTGTGGAGCTTTAATCCACTGCTTCTGAGGCTGCTGGGAGAGGTTTCCCTTTCTCTTCTTTGTTCTCACAGCTCCTGGGTCTCAGCTTTGAATTTGGCCCCGCCTCTGCGTGTAGTTCGCCGGAGGGCATCTGTTCTTCGCTCAGACAGGACAGGGTTAAAGGAGCAGCCTCTTCGGGGACTCTGGCTCACTCAGGCCGGGCGGGAGGGAGGGGCATGGAGTGCGGGGCGAGCCTGCAGCGGCAGAGGTCGGCGTGACATTGCACCAGCCCGAGGCACGCCGTGCGTTCTCCCAGGGAAGCCGCCCCTGGATCCCGGGACCCCGGCAGTGGCGGGCTGCACAGGCTCCCGGAAGGGCGGTGTGGACAGTGACCTGCGCTTGCACACAGGCTTCTTGGCGGCGGCAGCAGCAGCCCCAGTGTCCCACGCCCGTCACTGGGCTCCGCGCTTTCAGTTGCGACTCGTGCCCGTCTGTGGAGCCCCTTTAAGCAGCGCTCTTAATCCCCTCTCCTCGCGCACCAGGAAACCAAGAGGGAAGAAAAAGTCTCTTGCCTCTTCGGCAGCTCCAGAGTTTTCCCGGACTCCCTCCCGGCTAGCTGTGGCACACTAGCCCCCTTCAGGCTGAGTTCTCGCCGCCAGCCCCAGTCCTCTCCCTGTGCTCTGACTGAAGCCCGAGCCTCAGCTTCCAGCACCGCCCACCCCGGCGGGCGAGCAGACAAGCCTCTCAGGCTGGTGAGTGCCACTCGGCACCGATCCTCTGTGCGGGAATCTCTCCGCTTTACCCTACCCAGGCATGCGGGGAGTTTCTTGCCTTTTGGGAGGTCTGGGGTCTTCTGCCAGCGTTCAGTAGGTGTTCTGTAGGAGTTGTTCCACGTGTAGCTGTATTTCTGGTGTATCCGTGGGGAGGAAGGTGATCTCCGCGTCTTACCCTTCTGCCATCTTACCCGGAAGTCTTTTTTTTTTTTTTTTTAGATTCCGTATATATGTGTTAGCATACGGTATTTTTCTCTTTCTGCTTTACTTCACTCTGTATGACAGTCTCTAGGTCCATCCACCTCACTACAAATAACTCAATTTCATTTCCTTTTATGGCTGAGTATTACTCCATTGTATATATGTGCCACATCTTCTTTATCCATTCATCTGTCGATGGACACTTAGGTTGCTTCCATGTCCTGGCTATTGTAAATAGAGCTGCAATGAACATTGTGGTGCATGACTCTTTTTGAATTACGGTTTTCTCAGGGTATATGCCTGGTAGTGGGATTGCAGAGTCGTATGGTAGTTCTATATTTAGTTACTTAAGGAACAGCCCTACTGTTCTCCATAGTGGCTGTATCAATTTAACTTCCAACCAACAGGGCAAGAGGGTTCCCTTTTCTCCACACCCTCTCCAGCATTTATTGTTTGTAGATTTTTTGATGATGGCCATTCTGACTGGTGTGATGTGATACCTCATTGTAGTTTTGATTAGCATTTCTCTAATGGTTAGTGATGTTGAGCATCCTTTCATGTGTTTGTTGGCAATCTGTATATCTTCTTTGAAAAAATGTCTATTTAGGTCTTCTGCCCATTTTTGGAATGGGTTGTTTGTTTTTTTGATATTGAGCTGCATGCACTGCTTGTAAATTTTGGAGATTAATCCTTTGTCAGTTGCTTCATTTGCAAATATTTTCTCCCATTCGGAGGGTTGTCTTTTTGTCTTGTTTATGGTTTACTTTGCTGTGCAAAAGCTTTTAAATTTCGTTAGGTCCCATTTGTTTGCTTTTGTTTTTATTTCCATTTCTCTAGGAGGTGGGTCAAAAAGGATCTTGCTGTGATATATGTCATAGAGTGTTCTGCCTATGTTTCCCTCTAAGAGTTTGATAGTGTCTGGCCTTACATTTAGGTCTTTAATCCATTTTGAGTTTATTTTGAGTATGGTGTTAGGAAGTGTTCTATTTTCATTCTTTTACATGTAGCTGTCCAGTTTTCCCAGCACCACTTATTGAAGAGGCTTTCTTTTCTACAGTGTATATTCTTGCCTCTGTTATCAAAAATAAGGTGACCATATGTGCATGGGTTTATCTCTGGGCTTTCTATCCCATTCCATTGATCTATATTTCTGTTTTTGTACCAGTACCATACTGTCTTGATTACTGTAGCTTTGTGGTATAGTCTGAAGTCCAGGAGCCTGATTCCTCCAGCTCCATTTTTCTTTCTCAAGATTGCTTTGGCTGTTCGGGGTCTTTTGTGTTTCCTGTAGATCTTTAGTAGCAATCTGTAGATTGCTTTGGGTAGTATAGTCATTTTCACAATGTTGATTCTTCCAATCTAAGAACATGGTATATCTCTCCATCTGTTTGTATAATCTTTAATTTGTTTCATCAATGTCTTATAGTTTTCTGCCTACAGGTCTTTTGTCTCCTTAGGTAAGTTTATTCCTAGGTATTTTATTCTTTTGGTTGCAGTGGTAAATGGGAGTGTTTCCTTAATTTCTCTTTCAGATTTCTCATCATTAGTGTATAAGAATGCAAGAGATTTCTGTGCATTAGTTTTGTATCCTGCTGCTTTACCACATTCATTGATCAGCTCTAGTACTTTTCTGGTAGCATCTTTAGTATTCTCTATAGTATCATGTCATCTGCAAACAGCCTAGCACCATTTCTGAAAAAAACTATTTGAAAGCACTTTTCACCCATGTTGAGAATCAATTGACCATACATGTGAGGGCTTATTTCTGGACTCTCTCTTCTGTTTCATTGCTGAATATGTCTGTTTTTATGCCAGTACCACACTGGTTGATTATTATAGTTGGAGGTATTTTGAAGAGTGCTGCTATGAACACTCTTGATCATGTCTTTTTCTGGATATATACTTTTATTACTTTTGGTAAACACTTAGCTGTGTAATTGCTGAGTTATATGCTAAGAATATGTTTACCTTCATTTATAACTTCCACATTATTTCCAAAGAAGTTGTACCATTTCACACTCTCAACAGCAATGTAGGAGGATTCAGTTACTCCACATGTAAGCCGACATTTAGTGTCATCAGTCTTTTAAAATTTTAGCCATATATTTCAAACGTAGTGTTCTAATATTGGGATTTTATTTGCATTTCTGTGATGTTTAGCAATTTTGAGCATGTTTTCATGTACTTGTTGGACATTCATAGGTCTTCTTTTGTGAAATATCTGTTCATATCTTTACACTGGTTTGTGTGTCTTCTTATGATTGAGTTGTAAGAATTCTTTATATAGTCTTGATACAAGTCTTTGTCAGATGTATGTATTGCAAATATTTTCTCCCAATCAGTGGTTTGCCTTTTTGATTTCTTAACAGAGTCTTTCAAAGACCTTTTTAAAAAAGTTTTTATTTTTGAAATAATTTCAGATCTACAAAAATTTGCCCCAAAGTAACACAAAGGGTTTCTGTATACATTTCACCCAGCTTTCCCAGATGTAACATCTTCATAATTACAATGCAATTATCAAAACCAGAAAATTAACATTGGAAAATACTTTTAATCTATAGACCTTACTTACATTTCCTTGGTTGTCTCACTAATGTCCTTTCACCTATCAATGATCCAGAAGTTTATAAGAAATTTATTAATTTTTCTTATCTTTTTTAAGAGCCAGTTTTGGTTTCATTGATTTTTCTCATGTGTTTATTATTTTACATTTTTACTTTGTTATTTTTTCCCTTTCAGTTCCTTTGAGTTACTTTTCTTTTCCTAGTTTGCTAATATGATAACTTCGATAATTGACTTTTAAACTGTCTTCTTCTCTAATAAAAGCATTTAAAGCAACACATTTCTTTCTAAATACTATTTTAGCTTCATCCTCACATTTTGATTTGTAGTGATTTTTATGTCTATTCCTTTAAAAATATTTAATAATGTCCTTTGTGATGTCTTCTTTGACTTATGGATTATTTAGAAGTACCTTGTTTAATTTCCAAATATTTGAGTATCTTCCAAATTATTTTTCATATTCATTTCCTGTTAAATTTGTCTGTATGTGTGAGAAAATGTACTCTGTGTGACTTTGATCTTGCTTAAGTGTTTGAGCTTTAGCATATAATCCAGCTTGGTAGATGTTCTACAAGCACTTAAAAAGAATGTGTCTAGTGCTATTGTAATGTATTGTCCTACAAAAGTCAACTAATGCAAGTTGGTTTATATTTTTGTTCAAGTCCTTTATGTCCTTACTGATTCTATACATAAATTTTCATTAATTACTGAGAGATATACATTGAGATCTCTAACTATAATTGTGAATTTTTGTATACATCCTTTTAGTATGTAAGTTTTTCCTTTATGTATTATAAAACTGTTATTAGATGCTGTTTACTCATTTAGAATTATTATATACTTGTGATGCATTTGTCTTTTTTAATTGCCCTGCCATATTGCAGATAATATTCCTCATCCTGAAATCTGCTTTATTATTAATATAGCTATTTCAGTATTAGTATGATTTCTCTTTTTTCATTCTTTTACTTTTAACCTGTGTCTTTGTATTTAAAATTACTTTTCTATTCATAGCATATAGTTGCTCTTGTTTTTAAAAAAGTTGAACAATCTCTGCCTTCTAATGGAGTGTCTTGATAATTTACATGTAATGAAATTATCAGTATATTTGGTTTTAATTCTACCATCTGGCTATTTGCTTTCTATTTGTACTGTTTGTTCTCTGTTCCTATGTGGTCTTTCCCTTCCTTTTTATTGATTAATCATTTCAGTATTCCATTTTACCTTTTTTTGTGTGGTTGTTCTAGGATTTACAATAACAATCTTCAACTTATCACAGTGTGTCTTTAATCAGTATTTATTTCTCATGCATTGTAGTGCCTTACAACAGGGTACTTCCATTCCCTCCTTCTATCCTTTGTGCTTTTATTGTCATAGACTTTATTTCTATATATTTATAAAATGCATAATGCTTTTAAAATAATTTTTATCTAAACAGCCAATTTTCTTTTTCTTTTCTTTTATTTTTCTTCTTTTTGCTAAGGGGGCGGGTGTGAACGAAGCCAGTGGGCGACCAGCAGCCGAGCGACGTCCCCTACTTCCTCTTCCTCCCCTCCCCACCCCGCCCACCTCCCCACCCCACCCCTGAGTCAGCCTAGCTTATCCTCCCTTAAACAACCAATTACCTTTTAAAGAAGTGTTTAAGAGAAAAAGATTTATGCACACACATATTTTTCTAATTTAGGTATTTACCATTTCTGGTGTTCTTCATTTCTTTCTGTAAATATAAATTCTCAGTGTTCTTTTTTTCTTTATGTAAATCTGAGTTTCCATTTCGAAACTTTAGCATGAAAACTTCCTTTAGCGTTTCTTATAGTGTGGTTATTGCTTGTGATAAATGCTCTCAGCTCTTCCTTGTTTAGAAATGGCCTTATTTCACCTTTGTTTTTGAGGGATATTTTCACTGGATATAGAGTTGTACGTTGGCACTTTTCCCTTTCAGCACATGAAATATGTCATTTCATTGTGCTCTGTCTTGCATCATTTTTGATCTATGGTCATTCTAATCTCATTTCTCCGTATATAATGTGGCTTTCTTTTTCTGACAGCTTTTAAGATTTTCTTTTTATCACTGGTTTTCAGCAATTTGATTATGATGTGCTACAGTGTGGTTTCTTTTAGTGTATTCTTTTTGGGGTTTGTTGAGCTCCTCAAATCTGTGAGTTTATAGTTTTCATCAAAATTGGAAATGTTTAGCTATTTTTATATTTAGAAATTTAGTTTTTCCATATTTGCCTTCTTCTCCTTTTTTTAAAACTCTCCTCCAGCTTGGTTTGTTACTTGTAGTTCATGGGGTGCAATTTGCCTGATTTTTGTACCAGCTGACTTTCATTATGATTTTTTCTTTATAATTTCCTTCTTCTTTCCCCTCTTCCTCCTTTTCCTCCCCCTTGTTCTTTTTCTTCTTCTTGATGTTTGTTTGCCAAGATCACACTTGATGCTCTGCATCAAGTATCTCTATTTGGGCAACTCCAAATTTGCCTTTGTTAGGAACCTGTAGGTATTACCAATTCCAGAGCAGATATTGTGTTCATCTTCTGCTTGTAATTCTTTCCCTAGGAGTGAAGTGTAGTTTTTTTTTTTTTTTTTTTTTTTTTGCCGTACGCGGGCCTCTCACTGTTGTGGCCTCTCCCGTTGCGGAGCACAGGCTCCGGATGCGCAGGCTCAGCGGCCATGGCTCACGGGCCCAGCCGCTCCACGGCATATGGGATCCTCCCAGACCGGGGCACGAACCCGTATCCCCTGCATCGGCAGGCGGACTCTCAACCACTGCACCACCAGGGAGGCCCTGAAGTGTAGTTTTGAACTCTCCACATCTCCCACTGCACAGACTTGGGTTTCCAATTTTGTGTGAATGAATCCTTTACCACATACTGTTCAAAGCAGTTAGTTGGATCACATGTCACATCCTTTCAGGCTCAGTGCCTTATTCAGGAGCTTAGGTTCAGTTCATTGTGCTTAAGGGCCTGGAATCTAAAACTTCCTCCCCTCAGCATTTATGCTTGTATCCTATGCCCCTGTGGGCCACCTGATTTTTATTTTCATACTCATCTATGGCTTTCAGTTTTTTGTTTTTATTTTTTGGAGTTTTTCTTTTGAAAGCTGAAAATTTTTCTTTCTCACTTTCAAGCTCAGGTGTGTGTATGTGTGTGTATTCCAACACTTTATAATGTTTGCAGCGGTGAGAGTTTCTTTTTTTTTTTAACATCTTTATTGAAGTATAATTGCTTTACAATGGTGTGTTAGTTTCTGCTTTATAACAAAGTGAATCAGCTATACATATACATATATCCCCATATCTCTTCCCTCTTGCATCTCCCTCCCTGCCACCCAACAACAAATGAAAAAAAGTTTCAAAGGAAATAGAGATATTCAAGAATGGGGGGGGAAACACACAAGAACCCCTTTATTAATATCCTCAGAGACATGTGAGCTGATACTGCATCCACAGTACAGCAGGATGCTATAAAAAAAGGGAGATTCATAGAACAGGAATGAGATCTTGATGATTAAAATATTATTAACACAACAAACATTGAGCAGAAGAAATGAGTTGAAGGATTGAAATAAAAAATTCCAGGATACCTTCCTTCATAAGTAGAATTAAAAGAATGTAGAGATGAAAATATAAATGACAGAGGACCAAACCAAGAGGCCTAATAGTCAATTAATAGAAGTTATAGAAAGAAAAAATACAGGAAATTAATGAAATAAAATATTCAAGTAAATAATGGAATACAATTTTGAAGAGCTAAGGGATATAATAATTGAAAATAAATGGAACAATCATTCTCTTGAATGTTGAAATTTCAGAACATTAAGGATAAAGAACTAAAAGCTTACAGAGAATGAAAATCAATCAATCAGACAAATATGACACCTCTGTAGGACTAACCTCTTGTCATAATAGTGAATGCTAGATGTTGGTAGAAAAATACTTTTAAAGTTCTGATGAAAATGATTTTCAAGTGGAATTCTATACTTTGCCAAAATACAAAACAAATGTGAGTCAAGTAAAGATATTTTCAGACATGAAAGATGCAGAAATCTGTTCCTCACAATCACCCATTCTTTTTATTTTTTGTAACTGAGCAATAGAAAACATTTTTTATTTAGACATATTCCAGCTAAGCTAAAAAATATTTTCTTCTTCTGCCTCCCTTGCAGCTATGGATGGCTATATGACCAAGTTCTGGCCAATGTTGTGGGTGGCCTTCATGGAGATATTGTTAAAAGAGAGGGCTTGTTCCTCCTTCTAATTTGTAGGCATGGCCACTGGAGCTCTAACATTCATTTTGACTTGGTTGGCTTCCTTGAGAATGAAAGCCACAGTTGGAGGATAATGGAAAAGAAAGATGGGAAACTATGTCCCTGATGATACTATGAACCCACCGTACCAGTTCTGTACTGCCTACCACCAAATTTCTGTTTGTAATAGAGAAATAAAATTTCATTTTGCTAAAGTTACATTAATTTTAAAATATTCTCTTACATGCAGCTGTACCTAATCCAAACTGACAGAGGAAGCTATTTGAGGTTATATGTCAATTAATGATGAATTGATTTTTATTTTTGCATTGATCTGTCCATGTGACCATGTTCTGGGTCACATGATCTATAATGGAAGTACCGTGAGGGGGCTACAAAGAACCAGTACATTTAACTCAAGGGAACTATCCAAGGAAAAACCAGGGGCATATCTGTGTAAAAGGCATTAAAAAAGTGTGTGTGTGGGGGGGGAAACTTTAAGAAATAAAGGCAACTAGAAACTCCAGGGAAAATGTAAAGCATTTTTAAAATGGCAATACTTTGTTCAATAGTGAACTATAGTTATACAATCAAAATCATTTAAACAACAATAAAGGTCCTTACAAGGGGAAGCTTTCTTCCAGAAATGATCACTGTTTGCTTCTGCTAGGAAACTTTATTCAAACTAAGATAATTACTGAAAAAATTATAGTCTTCAGGATACAATTAAATGTTGATCTTCTTTCATGAATTTACCTTCTATATGGCGAATCCTTTGTAACTCCACTCTTATTCAGCTTGAGAACACTTTTTTATTATACATCAATTATTATTTATATTCCACTGATTCTGATAACTTCTTAATGATTGTCAATTATAGCATCTTGCAAATACCTCAGTAATAGTACTTTTAACTTTTATTTTACTTGTATGTCTAACTGCTTTCTTTCCCACTAGACTGTAACTCGTTTGTCACATAAACAGTATTTTTCAGTTCCATATTTCTGTAACTTAGCCCACCATCAGGCACATTGTATAAGTGCTCATGCTTATTAAATGGATTAATCTGAGGAAACTTGATCTGATTATTATGAGAACATGTTACCTCTTGGCTGTTTCCTCAAGAAGGGAGGAAAAAAAAGAATGAGAGAAGATGTGATTGAAGAGGAAGGGAGAATACTGAATACATTTAATAGATGTCCCCTCTCCAAAACACTTAAGCATCAGCAAGCATACCCTTGGAGCATGTCTGATGATATTTCAGAGCCTCTCTTCACAGATCACCTTGCAATCCCAGGTCACAAAGTGGGAGCTGCCAGCAGTCCTGGTATTAAACCACTGCACCGGCTTCCAGTCCTCCTGTAAGTGAGGTGGCTTGCGATGGACTAGCCTAGAGTAACTATGCCAACTTACAGCTGCCCTGTCCCTGTCTCCCTGCCAAACAGACTCAGATTTCAAATGAGTAGTTTCACTTGAAGGAATGGATATTTATAAAGACAAGTTATGTCATGGTCATATTCACATAGCATCACCATCAGCTCAGCATCCAGGCAAACCAAAGCCATATCCTGTGAACAGTTGGCTTTATGGAATGCAGGAAGCCGGGAAGAGAGACACACAGGGAAAATAAGGGGCAGGTGGGTCTGACCAACTTAACCACATGGAAGCATACAACCTTTCTTCTTTTCATATAGGGCCTTTGTCAGGGGCATTTGATCCACAGTGGAAAGAGCATGCATCTTAGAATTAATGGACCTTGTTTTTGGTTCAGGGACTGCTACTTACTGGCTCTGTGTCCTTGAGCAAGTCCCTTCCTATCTCTGGGCCTGGTTTCCTTATTTGGAAAATGTCAACCTCATAAAGTTATTTTGAGGATTATAAAGAAATAATGGATGCGAGCATCCTTTGTATAATTTACATCCAATGTAAATTATATTGTCCTGTTTCACACTGGAGTATGCCTCAAGGCTGTTCAGCATATTGTGTTCAACTCATGTAAATAATGTTAAAGAGAAATATTACCAAACCAGGACGAATTGCTTGTGTTAATAAACAGTATGAGGGGGAAAACTTTGCAATACTTAATGTTCTTATTTATTAACCCACTAGTCAAATATTATTGAATATATCATCACCATCAAAAAGATTTGGGTGTCTGTTATTCAGGCAACATTTATCAAGTGCTCAAGTGAAAGGCACTAAGTTAGCTCCCATGAGTGAACTAGTAAGGAAAAAGGAGAAGAGAATCCACATTCAGAATTAGTTATAACATTTCAAGGCTGTGTGGATTAGTAATTTCTAGAATTGCAACACATCAGACATGAATGCTATATAATATCTCACCCCATTCAACTCTTACCTAAGCCATGAATTCTGTCTGTACTGTACTTTGATAATTAAAAAACTCACTCCATGGGGGATATTCTATTTCAAGTAGACCTAATTGTTAGAAAACTCTTCCTTATATTCACCATTTGGTCCTATCTTACAACCACGCAGCTAGCTTCCTTCTGTACATGATGGTCACCACTTGGATATTTAAAGATGACCATCATGCCTTTTCCCATGCCTCCTTTCTCCATGAGATATACATAGCCCATGATCCCTTCCTCTCACCATCCTGCTCTGTCTCTTAGGGGCCTGCTCAGTTTTTTCCTGTGTCCTACTCCAAGTGTCACATTCAATCTGGCCTCAAAATTCCACGAGTGGTTCCACCAGGGCAGAATGGGGTAGGACTGTAGTCTCCATGGTGAAAGTCCTCACTGTAATTTATAGTCCTAGAGATACTGGCAAACCCTAAATTTGTTTACTATAGTGTATCTCCTTTCACATGTAGTTATACTCCCTCATTCTATATTTGTGAAGTTTGTTTTTTAGAACTACAGTCACAACTTCACAGTTATATCTACTAAATTTTATTTTCAGATGTTGACCTAAGCTACCTCTAACACACGCCATTTCCACTATAGTACTGTCCCCACTAGGATCACAGGGAGAATGATTCAAGCGTCAATGCATAGTTTGTAACTCATGTTTTGCCTCTGAGAATTCACCGGGGATTCACTTTTAATTGCTTCCCACAGTTCTACTTATGATGTCAGTGTTCTTCAACATCCTACAGAAGTTGCCAGGGAAAGGGCCCATGTGATTTATACCAGTAAGAATCTCCCATTAAAATTTTGAATAACCCTTTTCTTCAGGAGTCAAAAAACAATTAAAAATTGAAATAAGAGTCAGATAGGGACAAAAATATCAGCTTTATTGTTGATATAATTAAATGCAAGTAAGTGGAATGGCACCAGCAAAGGCTGTACAGCCCTTTTGCCAGTTGGCCACTAGAGGTGTTCTCTGTGCTCCTGTAAGCTTCCCTACCTCCTGGCAACCAGAGCAAAATAGGAAATCAGTACCCTGCAGGCAGGCAGATGGACAGCATAGAAAGAGAGCCCAGAGGGGCAGACCTGCATAGGCTGTGGCTGGAGCCCAATCTCCCACAGCAGATTCACTCCTCCCTTGGGGTGGGCTGAGGCACTACTTTTGAAGAGCAACCTTCGCCCTTTTCTGAGCCAAAGAATACTGAGCAAGGGAGAGAAGGGTTCCCTCACATCTCCTTGCACTCACATAGAGGCACTGAGTCCCTTTAGCCTTGTCAGCTGCAGGATGGTGAGGCTGGCTTCTGTGGGTGCAGGGACCTACTCTGAGATGACCTCCCTGTCCACACACAAGGGCTATGACCATGCCCCTTTGTCCATGGCCTGTGAGTTTTTGTATGAGGGGCTGACAACCCCCATGTCAGCCTGGGAACTGCTCACATCTGGCCCAGCACATCATTTCCTCTCCATGGAATTTTGTACTCAGTAACAGCCAGTGTTACTTGATGCTGGACACCTGGATGTGGAGGGAAATATCTGCCCCATGGCTTTGCTTTTCTCTCTCTGAAGTCCCTGTCCTCCACTGTGTGGCCCTGTGTGTGAGCCTAGAGGGGAAACTGCTGGCTGAGATGAGGAACATTGCTGTTGACAGGCCCCTTCATCTGCTCCTCGGGGACCTTTGAGAGTTGCCTGTTTGTATTCCTCTCCCTTCCAGATTTCCCTTTTACCCTGGAGACAAAGCCCGGAGAGGCTCCCCCACTTTCACTATCACCCATTATGATCGTATTCTTCTCTTTTTATTCCTGGGATCTACTAGTTCTCCTATCTTGTGAAAGTTACGTGGAGGCTTTTGCAATCTCCTGTTCTACCCTAAAGCAATTCAAATATATAGTATGTCTTTCCAGTCTCCCCACTCAAGCTGTGTGTTTCTACTTCTCCTTCACCTTCCAGAAAGTAGTCATCACTCTGTCATACAGATGTGCCTTCTGGGTCTATTTGCTTGTCAGATGTGATGGTTGAAAGAAAAGCCTGGTCATAGAACCCCATTTGCAGTATTTAGAAGATATGTGTTCATACTAATTATCCAAACTTTCCGCACCCAACCACCCTCCCCCACCCCCCCTTTTTTTTTACTAGTGATAACTTTATTCTTTTCAAAATAATTTCATAACCATTATCTCAGTTGGGCCTCAAAAGGATCTCATGAGTGAGGCAAATCATGATTCTATCTTCCCATTCTATATCCAGGGACAGAGGCACAAAAAGGTGAAGTCATGAACCCAAGGCTTAGAAAAGAGTTGGGGCAAAACACCACATCTGACCCTGAAGCCAGCACACTTTCTACTGCATCTGTGTGTACAGACCTCACGGGACAGTTAGCAGTCACTAGGGCTCCATGACTGACAAGATCCCCACAAGAAGCCAGCCCCGTCAGCCCCCATTTGAATGTCCTGCTTTGAGAAGGCACATCCCCTGAGTAAATGGAAAGAATATTTATTGTGGGGGACAAAATAAAACAAAACAAAATGAAGCACAGAGGTTTGGGTTACATTTAGGTGGAAAGCCAGGGTTTAAGCGAACTGGACACTGAGGGGAGATGAAGCAGTAGAATGACACAGCTTAACTCTCTGAAACCTGTTTAGAGTGTTGTAATAGCTCAGATGGACTAAAGGAAAAACAAAACACTCATTTTGTCCAGAAAGAACCCTAGTACTATCTGTTAAATCCACTGGGAAAAATTTGGATGGACCAGAAGCAGCACCTCCTCATTTACATATTTGTCCAAATTATGTTAATGAACAGAGTGAATTATACACACACATCCACACAGAGCTTGCAACATTGTGAAGGTTTTACTTTAATTAAGACCTGTATTTTTGCCCCTCCATCCTTTATTAAAATGAAAGCATCATTAAAAACAAGAAAGACCATAGACAGCTAAAACCTCCCACCAAGGAAACCTTGCTATTTTGGATAGCTCATATGCCAAATTATTCCACTTTAATGGAAAGAGAAAACTAATGCAAAGGAATCCATGTGTACAGATGACTTCAGTGCATCCACCCATCTCCCGAAGCAGCACATTTCCAAAGGGCACAGATAGCCTCCTGCGATGTCTCTTTTGTTTGCTTAATTTCCTCACAGCGCATCATTCTCTAAAGAGACGTGCTCAAGTTCTCTGTCTCCCACATTGTTTTCAAACCTTGTTACCACTGCATGCATTTCTAAATGACAAGGCGACTGGGTCTAAACTTTGATATGTCGCGAAAAAACCCAACCTGACAGTTGGAGGGGGCAGAACGGGGAAGACACTGCCCATTCCCCCCTCATCCCAAACGTCACCCCTTCCTAGTGCAGGCTGCCCGGGCAGCCCTGATGAAGAAACAAGCAGACACTTGAAAGTTTCTGACAGGTGTCATGGGCCCAGGCACTGAGAAACCAGGAGTGATGGAGCTTGACGTGACAGTGGCCGAGCCACTGAGGCTGGCTCCAGGACATGCAGGGTTTGGTGTATGTCAGTTCCAATCCTTGTCATACTCCCAACTCCATAATGGTAACTGCAAATGGACAGAGCCAGCGGGAAGTGTTCAGAAAACTTAAAAACATCCTTTCCTGACCAAGTGATGTTGCCAAGCCGCAGTAATGTAGGATCAGCCACCCACAGTGGGTGCACTCCAGCTGGGTGGGGTCAGGAGCAAAAGGCAGGGCTGGTTGCACTGGTCTGCTTTGAACTTTGCTTGTTGTCTATCTTCGTACCCTGCCTTGCCCTCCAAGCCAAGGGTTTCAATCTCCCAATTCCTTTCCACATCTCTGCATGTGATTTTTGTTCTGCCAGCATCTTCCTCCACCAGTAACTTCTGATGACTCTTAATTCCTTGCATATAATGATCTGTGCAGCAGATCCTGCTTGATCTAAAAATATTTGGCACTCCTGCTCTTCTGACCCGGCTGGAGAGTGATTTATGATGGGAGAGGAGAGCTAGCTTCTCGGTAACACTGTGCAAATAGTTTCATAAATATTGCTCCATTGCATTATTTTGAAATATTACTTCTTTTAACAGTCTGCCAAAGTCAAATAATTCTGCTAAATAAAAATCTATGGCTAGGCCTCTCACCCAGCCAAAGTAACAGGTGGTAACCAAGCTCACCTAGTGGGAGAACCTGACTTGATTAACACCAGCCCAGAAGTGATGGTTAACTCGCATTAAGGCATGATGGATAACAGCAGGTGTGTGTATAATCTTTTACCCAGGCTTCCAGCCTACTAACAGAGGGTGTATTTATTTAATAGTTCTTAACTCAGTACATTGGCTTATAGTTAAGCATTTTCAAATAACAAAAGGACTTTATAAGTGCATTTATTTATTTATTTATTTATTTTTAGTGCATTTATTTTTTAAAAATCCAACCAATAATTATTTGATAAAAAGTCAGTGGCACATATAAGCTCTGAGTCTGATTTCCAATGAAAATTCCTTAGAGCCTCAGGCAGAGTGATAAATCAACTATGGTGTGACTGTCTCCCTTTCCAAATGCCAAGAGTCAATGCTGAAGTTGAAAGAGAATTCTGGTGTCACAGTGACCCAAGTTAAGCCTGAACTTTGAGAATGGCAGGGGCCCAGAGTGGATATTTTTATTGCAGACTGCACTGTGGAGTGTCAGGATAGGTTTAGGCCACATGTGCTGCTGTATCATAGCTTCAGCCAATTTCTCCTCCGGTTTTGTGCTTGGTGACTGGACAGGACCCTTTTAATAGAATATCTCCTTTCCAGGGGGCCTGCCTAAAAGCAATGATGTTTTCAGCTCGTATCAGGACCCGCAAGTTCTCCCTGTGTACACACCACTCCTGGAATCTCATCCTTTTCCAATAACTCCACCTCAAACATCTACAGTGTTGACTCCTAAATATGGTTTTGTAACCAGTTTTATCTTCCAACCTCTAACTTTCCACCTCTATACTGACAATAACCCCTGAAACACATATATCCTAGGCTGAAGGAACCGGCTTGCCCCCATCAGCCATGTTCTCTGCCGGGTTTCCTACTCTGGTTCTTCCCCTCTCCCTGTGGCCCCGGCTCCAAATCTCAGCAGGACTTTGAAATCTCCTCTTCTCTGCTCCTATAGTCAAGCAGTCATCCAAGCCTGTCGGTTTCATGTCGGTGCTTTGTGTCCACCTAGAGGGGTGGGATAGGGAGGGTGAGAGGGAGACGCAAGAGAGAGGCGATATGGGGATGTATGTATATGTATAGCAGATACACTTTGTTATAAAGCAGAAACTAGCACACCATTGTAAAGCAATTATACTCCAATAAACATTTTTTAAAAATTAAAAACAAATTATAAAAAGAAGTTTAAAAAAACCTTCTACATCTGCCCCCCTACTTTAATTTTTGAAATAATGTTTTTATAATTTGTTTTGTTTGCATGTTCATCATGAACTTTTCAAACAACATGGCAAAGCATAAAGAAGAAAGAAAAGTATAATCAAAACAAAAAAAATTTTTAAATAATATCCAAAATCATATAGCTCATAAAATTAGATAACATTCTTCTAGATTGCTCTTATGCACATGGATGGCTGGATGGAAAGAAATCTTAATAAAACAAAATTATGCTACCCATGTTATTTTAATAAAAATATTAAATGTAATCTTATTTGATTTTAACAGGAAAAAGTAAAACAATGTAAGTGAAGGGAACTGTTTAACTTCACGTGTTTCTTTACACAAGAGGTAATAAATGTCTAAATTATCTAAGGATAAAAAAAAATGAACTTCCAACTTTAAGAGATTGTGGAAGTAATATTCTTCTTAAAATTCCACTTCAATTTTAATCAGTAGTGACCAAATTCACACTAAGGGAAGTAAGAGGGTAGCCCTTTTACAGTTCCTGTCAAGACTTCTACTCCCACTTCCCAAATTTACTTACCAAGAGCCATAACATTTATATTCTATAATCAACATGTCCAGAGTTTAATCGTCTCAGTTCTTCATTTGAATTAGTTTATTGCCCACGCTCAACACCAGTCATTTCTGTGAATTTTCTCCATTGTGGCATGTTGTATTTTTATTCTCTCTGCTTGGTTAGTTTTGATTGTGGAGTACTTTTCTCTAGAAAGAACTTCAGTGCTGCATTCATTGAGTTCTTCACATACTAAAGTCAGACTGTCATTCTCTTAGCAAGATGTAGACATTGTACTATTGGTTTTTGAATTTGAGTACTGCATGCTCATAATGCTACATCATCACCATTCTTTTTCTTTTTTTTATGTATTAACTTAATCTCATTTTTTTCATTGCAGATTTAATTGCTCAGTCACTATGTCCCTCAGCTTAAAATGCAGAGACCAGACCTTGTTGGATGTTTGTTAATTATTATTAGAGCTCAATTAAACGTTTTTTTTAAACATCTTTATCGGAGTATAATTGCTTTACAATGGTGTGTTAGTTTCTGCTTTATAACAAAGTGAATCAGTTATACATATACATATGTCCCCATATTTCTTCCCTCTTGCATCTCCCTCCCTCCCACCCTCCCTATCCCACCCCTCTAGGTGGTCACAAAACACCAAGACGATCTCCCTGTGCTATGCAGCTGCTTCCCACTAGCTATCTATTTTACGTTTGGTAGTGTATACATGTCCATGCCACTCTCTCACTTTGTCCCAGCTTACCCTTCCCCCTCCCCATATCCTCAAGTCCATTCTCTAGTAGGTCTGTGTCTTTCTTCCCATCTTGCCCCTAGGTTCTTCATGACGTTTTTTTAAATTTATTTTTTAGATTCCATATATATGTGTTAGCATACGGTATTTCTTTTCCTCTTTCTGACTTATTTCACTCTATATGACAGACTCTAGGTCCATCCACCTCACTACAGATGACTCAATTTCATTTCTTTTTATAGCTGAGTAATATTCCATTATATATATGTGCCACATCTTCTTTATCCATTCATCTCTTGATGGACACTTAGGTTGCTTCCATGTCCTGGCTATTGTAAAGAGAGCTGCAATGAACATTGTGGTACACGGCCCTTTTTGAATTATGGTTTTCTCAGGGTATATGCCCAGTAGTGAGATTGCTGGGTCGTATGGTAATTCTATTTTTAGTTTCTTAAGGAACCTCCATACTGTTCTCCATAGTGGCTGTATCAATTTACATTCCCACCAACAGTGCAAGAGTGTTTCCTTTTCTCCACACCCTGTCCAGCATTTATTGTTTCTAGATTTTTTGATGATGGCCATTCTGACCGCTGTGAGATGATATCTCATTGTAGTTTTGATTTGCATATTTCTAATGATTAATGATGTTGAGCATTCTTTCATGTGTTTGTCGGCAATTTGTATATCTTCTTTGGAGAAATATCTATTTAGGTCTTCTGACCATTTTTGGATTGGGTTTTTTGGTTTTTTCATATTGAGCTGCATGAGCTGCTGGTAAATTTTAGAGATTAATCCTTTGTCAGTTGCATCACTTGCAAATATTTTCTCTCATTCTGAGGGTTATCTTTTCGTCTTCTTTATGGTTTCCATTGCTGTGCAAAAGCTTTTATGTTTCATTAGGTACCATTTGTTTATTTTTGTTTTTATTTCCATTTCTCTAGGAGGTGGGTCAAAAAGGATCTTGCTGTGATTTATGTCATAGAGTGTTCTGCCTATGTTTTCCTCTAAGAGTTTGATAGTGTCTGGCCTTACATTTAGGTCTTTAATCCATTTTGAGTTTATTTTTGTGTATAGTGTTAGAGAGTGTTCACATTTCATTCTTTTACATGTAGCTCTCCAGTTTTCCCAGCACCACTTATTGAAGAGGCTGTCTTTTCTCCACTCTATATTCTTGCCTCCTTTATGAAAAATAAGGTGACCATATGTGCGTGGGTTTATCTCTGGGCTTTCTATCCTGTTGCATTGATTATATTTCTGTTTTTGTGCCAGTACCATACTATCTTGATTACTGTAGCTTTGTAGTATACTCTGAAGTCAGGGAACCTGATTCCTCCAGCTCCGTTTTTGTTTCTCAGGATTGCTTTGGCTATTCAGGATCATTGTGTTTCCATACAAATTATGAAATTTTTGGTTCTAGTTCTGTGAAAAATGCCACTGGTAGTTTGATAGGGATTGCACTGAATCTGTAGATCGCTTTGGGTAGTATAGTCAGTTTCACAATGTTGATTCTTCCAATCCAAGAACATGGTATATCTCTCCATCTGTTTCTATCATCTTTCATTTCTTTCATCAGTGTCTTATAGTTTTCTGCATACAGGTCTTTTGTCTCCTTAGGTAGGTTTATTTCTAGGTATTTTATTCTTTTTGTTGCAATGATAAATGGGAGTGTTTTCTTAATTTCACTTTCAGAGTTTTCATCATTAGTGTATAGGAGTGCTAGAGATTTCTGTGCATTAATTTTGTATCCTGCTACTTTACCAAATTCATTGATTAGCTGTAGTAGTTTTCTGGTAGCATCTTTAGGATTCTCTATGTAGAGTATCATGTCATGTGCAAACAGTGACAGCTTTACTTCTTCTTTTCCCATTTGGATTCCTTTTTCTTCTCTGATTGCTGTGGCTAAAACTTCCAAAACTATGTTGAATAAAAGTGGTGAGAGTGGGCAACCTTCTCTTGTTCCTGATCTTAGTGGAAATGGTTTCAGTTTTTCACCTTTGAGGACAATGTTGGCTGTGGGTTTGTCATATATGGCCTTTATTATGTTGAGGAAAGTTCCCTCTATGCCTACTTTCTGGAGGGCTCTATCATAAATGGGTGTTGAATTTTGTCAAAAGCTTTTTGTGCATCTATTTAGATGATCATATGGTTTTTCTCTTTCAGTTTGTTAATATGGTGTATCACATTGATTGATTTGCGTATATTGAAGAATCCTTGCATTTCTGGGATAAACCCCACTTGATCATGGTTTATGATCCTTTTAATGTGCTGTTGGATTCTGTTTGCTAGTATTTTGTTGAGGATTTTTGCACCTATGTTCATCAGTGATATTGGCCTGTAGTTTTCTTTCTTTGTGACATCTTTGTCTGGTTTTGGTATCAGGGTGATGGTGGCCTCGTAGAATGAGTTTGGGAGTGTTCCTCCCTCTGCTATATTTTGGAAGAGTTTCAGAAGGATAGGTGTTAGCTCTTCTCTAAATGTTTGATGGAGTTCGCCTGTGAAGCCATCTGGTCCTGGGCTTTGTTTGTTGGACAATTTTTGATCACAGTTTCAATTTCAGTGCTTGTGATGGATCTGTTCATATTTTCTATTTCCTCCTGGTTCAGTCTTGGAAGGTTGTACATTTCTAAGAATTTGTCCATTTCTTCCAGGTTGTCCATTTTATTGGCATATAGTTGCTTTTAGCAATCTCTCATGATCCTTTGTATTTCTGCAGTGTCAGTTGTTACTTCTCCTTTTTCATTTCTAATTCTATTGATTTGAGTCTTCTCCCTTTTTTTCTTGATGAGTCTTGCTAATGGTTTTTCAATTTTGTTTATCTTCTCAAAGAACCTGCTTTTAGTTTTATTGATCTTTGCTATCATTTCCTTCATTTCTTTTTCATTTATTTCTGATCTGATCTTTATGATTTCTTTCCATCTGCTAACTTTGTGAGTGTTTTTGTTCTTTAGGTTCTCTAATTGCTTTAGGTTCAGGGTTAGGTTGTTTGTTTGAGATGTTGCTTGTTTCTTATGGTTGGATTGTATTGCTATAAACTTCCCTCTTAGAACTGCTTTTGCTGCATCCCATAGGTTTTGGGCTATCGTGTTTTTCATGTCATTTGTTTCTAGGTGTTTTTTTATTTCCTCTTTGATTTCTTCAGTGATCTCTTGGTTATTAAGTAGTGTCTTGTTTGGCCTCCATGTGTTTGTATATTTTACAGATTTTTTCCTATAATTGATATCTTGTCTCATAGTGTTGTGGTTGGAAAAGATACTTGATACAATTTCAATTTTTTAAAATTTACCAAGGCTTGATTTGTGACACAAGATATGATCTATCCTGGAGAATGTTCCATGAGTACTTGAGAAGAATGTGTATTCTGTTGTTTTTGGATGGAATGTCCTATAAATATCAATTAAGTCTATCTTGTTTAATGTATCATTTAAAGCTTGTGTTTCCTTCTTTATTTTCATTTTTGATGATCTGTCCATTGGTGAAAGTGGGGTGTTAAAGTCCCCTACTATGATTGTGTTACTGTTGATTTCCCCTTTTATGGCTGTTAGCATTTGCCTTATGTATTGAGGTGCCTCTATGTCGGGTGCATATATATTTACAATTGCTATACCATCTCTTGGATTGATCCCTTGATCATTATGTACTGTCCTTCTTTGTCTCTTTAATAGTCTTTATTTTAAAGTCTATTCTGTCTGATGTGAGAATTGCTACTCCAGCTTTCTTTTGATTTCCATTTGAATGGAATATCTTTTTCCATCCCCTCGCTTTCAGTCTGAAGTGAGTCTCTTGTAGACAGCATATATATGGGTCTTGTTTTTGTATCTATTCAGCCAGTCTGTGTCTTTTGGTTGGAGCATTTAATTCATTTACATTTAAGGTCATTATCGATATGTATGTTCCTCTTACCATTTTCTTAACTGTTTTGGTTTTGTTATTGTAGGCCTTTTCCTTCTCTTGTGTTTCCTGCCTAGAGAAGTTCCTTTAGCATTTGTCGTAGAGCTGGTTTGGTGGTGTGAATTCTCTTAGCTTTTGCTTTAAGGTTTTAATTTCTCCATCAAATCTGAATGAGATCCTTGCTGGGTAGAGTAATCTTGGTTGTAGGTTTTTCCCTTTCATCACTTTAAATATGTCTTGCCATTCCCTTGTGGCTTGCAGTGTTTCTGCTGAAAGATCAGCTGTTAACCTTATGGGGATTCCCTTGTATGTTGTTTGTTGTTTTTCCCTTGCTGCTTTTAATATTTTTTCTTGGTATTTAATTTTTAATAGTTTCGTTGATATCTGTCTTTGCCTGTTTCTCCTTGGATTTATCCTCTCTAGGACTCTCTGTGCTTCCTGGACTTGATTAACTATTTCCTTTCCCATATTAGGGAAGTTTTCAACTATAATCTCTTTAAATATTTTCTCAGTCCCTTTCTTTTTCTCTTCTTCTTCTGGGACCCCTATAATTTGAATATTGGTGCATTTAATGTTGTCCCAGAGGTCTCTGAGACTGTCCTCAATTCTTTTCTTTCTTTTTTCTTTATTCTGCTCTGTGGTAGTTATTTCCACTATTTTATCTTCCAGGTCACTTATCCATTCTTCTGCCTCAGTCATTCTGCTATTGATCCCTTGTAGAGAATTTTTAATTTCATTTATTGTGCTGTTCATCACTGTTTGTTTGCTCTTTAGTTCTTCTAGGTCCTTGTTCAACATTTCTTGTATTTTCTCCAGTGTATTTCCAAGATTTTGGATCATTTTTACTATCATTATTCTGAATTTTTTTTCAGGTAGACTGCCTATTTCCTCTTCATTTGTTAGGTCTGGTGGGTTTTTGCCTTGCTCCTTCATCTGCTGTGTTTTCCTCTGTCTTCTCATTTTGCTTAACTTACTGTGTTTGGGGTCTCCTTTTCTCAGGCTGCAGGTTCGTAGTTCCTGTTGTTTTTGGTGTCTGTGCCCAGTGGCTATGGTTGATTCAGTGGGTTGTGTAGGCTTCCTGGTGGAGGGGACTTGCCTGTGTTCTGGTGGATGAGGCTGGATCTTGTCTTTCTGGTGGGCAGGTCCATGTCTGGTGGTGTGTTTTGGGGTGTCTGTGGCCTTATGATTTTAGGCAGCCTCTCTGCTAATGGGTGGGTTTGTGTTCCTGTCTTGCTAGTTGTTTGCCATAGGGTGTCCAGCACTGTAGCTTGCTGGTCATTGACTGAAGCTGGGTCTTGGTGTTGAGATGGAGATCTCTGGGAGATTTTTGCCATTTGATATTATGTGGAGCTGGAGGTCTCTTGTGGACCAGTATACTGAACTTGGCTCTCCCACCTCAGAGGCACAGCCCTGATGCCTGGCTGGAGCACCAAGAGCCTGTTATCCACACGGCTCAGAATAAAAGGGAGAAAAAAAAAGAAAGAAAGAAGAAGATAAAATAAAATAAAGTAAAATAAAATAAAATTGTTAAAATAAAACATAATTATTAAAAAAAATTTTTTAAGTAATAAAGAAAGAAGAGAGCAACCAAACCAAAAAACAAATCCACCAATTATAGCAAGTGCTAAAAAGTATAGTAAAAAAAAAAAGCGGACAGACAGAACCCTAGGACAAATGGTTAAAGCAAAGCTATACAGAGAAAATCACACACAGAAGCAGACACATACACACTCACAAACGGAGGAAAAGGAGAAAAAATAATATATGTTGCTCCCAAAGCCCACCTCCTCAATTTGGGATGATTCGTTGTCTATTCAGGTATTCCACAGATGCAGCATACATCAGGTTGATTGTGGAGATTTAATTCGCTGCTCCTGAGGCTGCTGGGAGAGATTTCCCTTTCTCTTCTTTTTTCTCACAGCTCCCAGGTCTCAGCTTTGGATTTGGCCCCGCCTCTGCATGTAGGTCGCCAGAGGGCGTCTGTTCTTTGCTCAGACAGGATGGGGTTAAAGTAGCAGCTGATTCAGGAGCTCTGGCTCCCTCAGGTGGGGGGGAAGGAGGGGCAAGGAGTACGGGGCGAGCCTGTGGCATCAGAGGCCTGCGTGATGTTGCACCAACCTGAGGCCTGCTGTGTGTTCTCCCGGGGAAGTTGTCCCTGGATCATGGGACCCAGGCAGTGGCGGGCTGCACAGACTCCTGGGGGGGGAAGTGTGGAGTGTGACCTGTGCTTGCACACAGGTTCATTGGTGGCAGCAGCGGCAGCCTTAGCGTCTTATGCCTGTCTCTGGGGTCTGCGCTGATAGCCGTGGCTCGCAACCGTCTCTGGGGTCCGCGCTTTTAGCCGCAGATCGCGCCCATCTCTGGAGCTCCTTTAAGCCGTGCTCTGAATCCCCTCTCCTTGCGCACCAGGAAACGAAGAGGGAAGTAAAGGTCTCTTGCCTATTAGGCAGGTCCAGACTTTTTCCTGGACTCCCTCCCGGCTATCTGTGGCACACTAGCCCCTTCAGGCTGTGTTCACGCCGCCAACCCCAGTCCTCTCCCTGGGATCTGACCTCCGAAGCCCGAGCCTCAGCTCCCAGCCCCCGCCCGCCCTGGCGGGGGAGCAGACAAGCCTCTCAGGCTGATGAGTGTCAGTTGGCACCGATCCTCTGTGCGGAAATCTCTCCGCTTTGCCCTCCGCACCCCTGTTGCTGCGCTCTCCTCTGCGGCTCCGAAGCTTCCCCCCTCCGCCACCTGCAGCCTCCTCCCGCAAAGGGGCTTCTAGTGTGTGGAAACCTTTCCTCCTTCACGGCTCCCTCCCACTGGTGCAGGTCCCGTCCCTATTCGTTGGTCTCTGTTGTTTCTTTTTGTTTGTTTGTTTGTTTGTTGCCCTACCCCGGTACGTTGGGAGTTTCTTGCCTTTTAGGAGGTCTGAGGTCTTCTGGCAGCATTCAGTAGGTGTTCTGAAGGAATTGTTCCACATGTAGATGTATTTCTGATGTATTTGTGGGGAGGAAGGTGATCTCCATGTCTTACTCTTCCACCATCTTGAAGCTCCTACCATTCTTTTTCGTTAGCCTGGATGTCATCACTGAATGATTTTATTCCCAACCCCACCACCCCACCTCCACAAAAGGAAGAGGACTACAGGTTGCTGTATGCTCAAGTTCTGTCACATATGAAAATGTCTTTACTTTGCTCCTGTACTTGAATAACATCTTGACTCCTTGTTACATTCTTTTTTTTTAACATCTTTATTAGAGTATAATTGCTTTACAATGGTGTGTTAATTTCTTCTTATAACAAACTGAATCAGCTATACATATACATATATCCCCATATCTCCTCCCTCTTGCGTCTCCCTCCCACCTTGTTACATTCTTAAAGCTTGTTTGCCCCACCCTGTAATGTTTTTTGACATAGTTCCATTGTGTATTATAGAAATCAGAGGTCCCTTTTTCTTTTTATCCACTCTCAATCATTATTTATTTGTTCGTATGTTTTATCCTAAATGAAATTCAAGAATAGAGAAAAAAAACCTAACAAGTTTGATGCAATAATCAGCCCTCATTTTCAGCAAATTTTAGCATTTTGATTTATTTACTTTGAATATTTTTACCCTACAAAATAAAACATACAAACTGATGTACATTATCTTGTGCCCCTCCCTCATTTTATTTCCTAATACTCTTCCACAGAGAAATCTCCTGTCCTTAATTTGGTGTTTACAATCCCTATCCATGTTTCTATAGCATTCTTACATATGTATGTATCCAAGAATTATAGACACATAGTATAATATTTTACAGACTGTTTCAGATTCCTTAAATGCTATCATACAGAATTTATAGTTCACACCTTGCTTTTTTCCTCCAGTATTACCTTTGCAAGATCTGTCAGTGTCAACAAACATAGTTCAATAATTTTCAGATTTCTCCTATTGATGGATATTTAGTTTGTTTCCAGTTTCACTATGAAAAATAATGCTATAGCAAATAAAACTTGTTCATTTGTAGTCTTTGACGTGTGAGAATTTATAATAAGCATTCAGAGGTGGATTTGGGGCCATGTGTGGACTGTTTGTGTCTTTCACTTTGACATTTCTAAATATCTAGGAACATTTTATATCATAATCAGGGCTGTATTATACTTCCCAATAATTTACATCCTCACAAGCCCTTTAAATTGTCATACTTCTTTTTTCATATTTTCACATTTAATAAACATTAAATGGTACCTTAATATTGGTCCCTTTTACTTTATATATATATATATAATCCAGACCCTGAGACCCAGGCAGGTCCAGAGGGGGATAGAGTTAAAATGAAAACTGGGTGTACGGTCCCCTCATTACATCAGAATTCACTGGGAGGTTGTCCCAAGATGAGGCCAAAGTTCACACGTCTATCAGCTCCCAGTGAAATGAGGACCCCTGACCACTCTATGTCCTTTATATTTCTTGCATGTGATTCTCCTTGGAGAACATGGGCCTGGTCATTCTCAGAAACATCAGTGTTATCTCCATGATGTTTCAAGTCTTGTTTTCAACGTTGTATGTTGTGAAATATGAATGCTAAAACTGGAAGCCTCTACCTGAGTCTTAGAAGCAAGTTTCTGGTTCCAGAATAGGCAAAGCAGAGGAACAACTGCCTGGATAAACTTGAGCCTGAGGGATCCTTTCTCTTCCTGGAAGTGAGATTCTGTGCTCAGACACAGCATTGCAGGAATGGTCAGCATCTGGGCCATGGGACCCTTTTACATTTTTATGAGTACTGAGTACCAGTGAGATGGGGCATATTTTCAAATGTTTAGTGGTCTTCTGTACTTCTTCTTTTATGATGTATCTGCTCATATCCTTTGCCAGTTTTTCTGCTGGGTTGATTTTTTTCTTATTGATTCTTAAGGGTACTTTATATATGCTGATTTCCTATTCATTAGTATGTCTGAAAATGTCTTTCATAATTCCATATCTAATTGTTTAACATTTCGTGTGGTATCTTTTGGAATAAGAGACATTTTAATATAGTTGAATTTATCTATTTTCTTTCTTTGTGATCTGCGCTTTTTGTATCTTTCTTAAAAAATCATTTTTAACCATGAGACTGTAAAGATAATCTTGTACATTCTTCTAAAGTGAAAACTGTGTTTTTTATTGACAATCACAGCCAACATTTTTAGTTAGTTTATTTTATATATAAATCTGGAATCATATTCTAAATAATTTTGTGTCCTGATCTTGTGAACATTTTCCCTTGATACTAAATGCTCTTTATTTTTTCTTTCTTTTTTTATTGAACTGTAGTAGATTTACAATATTGTGTTAGTTTCAGGTATGCAGCAAGGTGATTCAGTTTTATATATATATATATATATATATATTTATATTTATATTCTTTTAAAGATTCTTTTCCATTATAGGTTATTACAAGTTGTTGAATACTGTGCTATACAGTAAATCCTTGTTGTTTATCTGTTTTATACAATATATAGTGGTATGTATCTGTTAATCCCATGCTCCTCACTCATCCCCACCTCTTTCTTTGTTTTCTATGTCTTTGAGTCTGTTTCTGCTTTGTAAATAAGTTCATTTGTATTATTTTTAGATTCCACATATAAGTGATATCATATAATATTTGTCTTTCTCTGTCTGACTTACTTCACTTAGTATTATAATCTCTACGTCCATCCATGTTGCTGCAACTGAAATGTTTCATTCTTTTTTTTAAAATTTTTATTGGAGTATAGTTGATTTACAATGTTGTGTTAGTTTCAGGTATATAGCAAAGTGAATCAGTTATAAATATATCCACTCTTTTTTAAAATTCTTTTCCCATATAGGCCATTACAGAGTATTGAGTAGTGTTCCGTGTGCTATACAGTAAGTCCTTATTCATTGTCTATTTATATATAGTAGTGTGTATATGTCAATCCCAGTCTCCCAATTTATACCTCCCCCTCTTAGCCGCAAGTAACCGTAAGTTTGTTTTCTACATCTGTAACTCTATTTCTGTTTTGTAGGTAAGTTCATTTGTACCCTGTTAGATTCCACATATAAGTGATATCATATGATATTTGTATTTCTCTGACTACTTCACTCATTATGACATTCTCTAGGTCCATCTGTGTTGCTGCAGATGGCATTAGTTTATTTTTTTTATGGCTGAGTAATGTTCTATTTCATATATATATATATATGTTGTTTCCATGTCTTGGCTATTGTAAATAGTGCTGCTATGAACACTGGGGTGCATATATCTTTTCAAATTAGAGTCTTCATCTTTTTCAGGCATATGCCCAGGAGTGGAATTGCAGGATCACGTGGTAACTCTATTTTTAGTTTTTTGAGGAACCTCCATACTGTTTTCCATAGTGGCTGCACCAATTTACATTCTCACCAACAGTGTAGGAGGGTTCCCTTTTCTGCACACCCTCTCCAGCATTTATTATTTGTAGGCTTTTTGATTATGGCCATTCTGACCAGTGTGAGGTGATACCTCATTGTAGTCTTGGTTTGCATTTCTCTAATAGTTAGCAATGTTGAGCATCTTTTCATGTGCCTGTTGATCATCTGTATGTCTTCTTTGGAGAAATGTCTATTTAGGTCTTCTGCCGATTTTTTGATAGGGTTGTTTGCTTTTTTAATATTAAGTTGTATAAAGTGTTTGTATATTTTGGAAATTGATCGCTTTTGGTCACATCATTTGCAAATATTTTCTCCCAGTCTGTAGGCTGTGTTTTCGTTTTGTTTATGGTTTCCTTTGCTGTGCAAAAGCTGTAAGTTTGATTAGGTCCCATTTGTTTATTTTTGCGTTTATTTCTTTTGCCTTGGGAGACTTAGTCACTCTTAGTTTTTATTGTTGTAATGATAACCTAAAGGGATAGCAGTCTCTTAATTAACTTCTCTCTTAATCATTATTGCAAGACAGTGATGAGGATGACAGAATTTTGAAGGCAACTATTGTAAAAGTATCTTCTCAGCAGACATTTGCCACATTTTACTCTGATTCGGAATTAAGAGTTAAGTGCTGCATATAATCTAACATGACACTCCTGGTTAACAAAACATACCTGGTTTTTCATCTTCAACTGGGTTTTTCTCTGAGATGTTATTTTTCTCCCTGAATGTTATTTGAAGTTTGGGCTGAAGTATGATAAGCTACTTCTGCCATTAATTGTCTGGTATTAAAACAGCAAATAACTTTAGGCCGTAGTATTTCCAGATTAATTGTGTGTACATGCATGTGTGTGTGCATGTGTTGCTTTTCTTTCTTTTGCCTTGGGAGCTTGATCTAAGAAAATATTCTGTGATTTATGTCAAAGAATGTTTTGCCGATGTTCTCTTCTAGGAGTCTTATGGTGTCATGTCTTACATTTAAGTCTTTAAACCATTTTGAGGTTTATTTTTGTATGATGTGAGGGAGTGCTCTAACCTCACTGATTTACATGAATGAAAGCTTTCCTAACACCACTTGCTGAAAAGACTGTCTTTTCTCCAATGTGTATTCTTGCCTCCTTGGTCAAAGATTAAATGACTGTAGGTGAGTGGGTTCATTTCTGGGCTGTCTATTCTGTTTCATTGATCCATATGTCAGTTTTTTGTGCCAATAGCACACTGTTTTGATTACTGTGGCTTTGTAGTATTGTCTGAAGTCTGGGAGGGTTATGTCTCCAGGTTTGTTTTTTCCTCAGGATGGCTTTGGCAATTCTGAATCTTTTGTGGTTCCATATAAATTTTAGGATTATTTGTTCTAGTTCTGTGAAAAATGTTATGGGTAATTTGATAGGGATTACATTACATCTGTATATTTCTTTGGGTAGTGTGGCCATTTTAACAATATTAATTCTTCTAATCCAAGAGTATGGGATATATTTCCATTTCTTTGAATCATCTAAAGTTTGAAGACTATGCTTTTTAAGTTTATGTCTTTAATCCACTGAAGGAGTGAGATTATGGCAGATTGGCATGAGATAAGAATTGAATTTTTTTAATAAAGGAAAACAGTGGGAAGTATTTTTCTTATCCCACTAATTCTAGGCTCTTTATTCTGTTCCATTTGTTTAATTGTCTATCCCTGGGCCAGTAGTTTTAATTACTGTAGATTTATTGTTTTCATATAAAACAGAGTAAAACTCTAACCTGTTTTTCAATAACCTACTAACTGTTATTTACTTTGGCCTTTGTTGGCTTTATATGGTACAAATGTCTTCTCCCACACTGGGATTTGCCTTTTTATTCTCTTAAGTGTGTCTTTGAATGAGTGAAAATACTTAATTTTATGTACCCTAGTTTTTTAATCCTGTTTTATGGTTAGTATTGTTCTTTCCCATTACAACATCTTTGTTGCATCAGCCTCAGAAATATAGTCTCCTATGTTCATGTTATCTTCTAGAAGCTTTAATGATGTGCCATTTATATTTAGATCTTTATTCCACCTTGAGGGTCCATCCACTATTTGTATGGTGGAAGGTAGTGATCAAACTAGCTTTAACACCTGAATATCCAGTGATCAACACCATTGATTAAAAAGACCTTTCTGTGATGTCAGCTTTGCCAAAAAGTATCTCCATATGTGTGGGCCTGTTTCTGGACTCATTTTTGTGTTCCATCAATCTATTTGTCTTTCCTTGAACAAGACCACATTGTCTCAACTAATGTAGTTATATAAAAGATCCATATCCATTAGAGAAGTTTTGTAATTTGGTTTTTTTTTTCTTTAACATTATCTTCACTATTTTTGGTCCTTTAAGATTCCATATAAACTTTAAAATCAACTTTTAATTTCTGCAGAAAACCTGCTGGAATTTTGATTAGGATTATATTGAATCTATATATCTCTTTAGGAAGAAATTGTGTCTTTGCCATATTAAGTGTTCAGATCTCTGATGATCATATATCACTCAATTTTCTCTTTTTTAAAAATATTTCTAAAATATACTGTATTTTTTTACAAAAGTCTTCAACTTCTTTTGTTAGATTTATTTCTTTGTATTTGATATTTTTATTAAATTATGAATTTAAGTTCTACATTTAACAGTCCATTCCTATTTTACTGAAAGTTTTAAAATTCAGGAATAGATGTTTAATGATGAAATGTTTTTTTCAGCATCTGTGGAATTAACCCTAAAATTTATTTCTGTAAGTCCATTAATATATTAAGTTATATTACTATATTTAAAATATTGAACCATCTTTGCATTTCTGGAATAAATTCCACTTGTTCATATTCTGTTATTCTTGTAACATACTTATAAATTGTGTCCAAAATTATTTAATTTTGGAATTTTCAATGGATACACATGAGTGAGTTTTTATATAGTTTTTTTCTTATTGTGCTGTCTTCATTGGATTATGATACCAATGTTATGCTCACTTCATAAAATAAATTTGGAACTTCCTTTTTAGTAATTTTAAATGTTTTATAGAGATTTTGAACATAGAGTTGTGTTTTGCTTTTATTTTTCCCTATCAGTGTTTATGTACAAACATGTCATTATGAAAATTTTATAATGATCAGCAAAATTGAAAGACTTTTACAGTGAATGCCCATGAGTTTTGCTTTTTAATCCAACCCAAAATTGTATCTTAAGAGATAGATTTAGTTCATGTGAAAATATTGATATGTATGTTCTTTTAATTTATATTATTCTATAGTTTGCTTTTTTGTTATATCACTTAACATAGTTAAGTAAGTGCTCTTTTCTCTGCTTTTTTGATTTTATAATTCTCTAAATATTTAGGAAGTCTTGTACTTTTGCTAGAGATTACTTTCATATCTATAACTACATACTATACCCTTAATCATCTCTTTTTGGAAGTTATTATTTTCTGTGATTATCAACTTTATGTGTCAACTTGACTAGGTTATAGTACCCAGTTATTCAATCAAACACTAGTCTAGGTGCTGCGATAAAGGTATTCAGTAGATGTGATTAACATCTGTCATCAGTTAACTTTAAGTAAAGGATTATCCTTAATAATCTGGGTGGGCCTAATTTAGTCAGTTGAAAGGTCTTAAGAGCAGGAAACCTGAGGTTTTCCTGAGGAAGAAGAAATTCCCACTGTGGACTGCAGTATAAGTCCTGCCCAAGAGTTTGCAGCTTGCCTTTTCTGTGGAGTACACAATACACTAGGGCTTGCCTAACCAATCATACAGTCACTGAAGCCAGTTCTCTGCTCTATGTGTGTGTATACATATATATTTTTTCACTTGTTCTGTTTCTTTGGTGGAACCCTGACTGTTACAGTGTCCTAAAATGGGCAATAAATAAATTGTTAGCTTACTTTAAATTTCTCCTCCTCCTCTGCTACCTGATTTTATTCAATTATATATCCTTCATAATGTTTTCTTAATATTTTAATTTTATTGGAGTATAGTTGATTTACAATGTTCAGGTGTACAGAAAAGTGATTCAGTTATGCATATACAGATATTCATTCTTTTTTAGATTCTCTTCTTATATAGGTTATCACAGAATATTGAGTAGTTCCCTATGCTATGTGGTAGGACCTTTTTTGTTATCTATTTTATATGTAGTAGCGTGTGTGTGTTCATCCCAAGCTCCTGATTTATCCTTCCCCTCCACGTTTCCCCTTTGGTAACCATAAGTTTGTTTTCGATATCTGTAAGTCTGTTTCTGTTTTGTAAATAAGTTCATTTGTATCTTTTTTTAAAAATTAGATTCCACATATAAGTGATATCATATAATATTTGTCTCTTTGTCTGACTTACTTCACTTAATATGACAAGCTCTAGGACCATCCATGTTGCTGCAAATGGTATTATTATTTTCTTTTTTATGGCTGAGTAATATTCCACTGCATATATGTACCACATCTTCTTTATCTATTCTTCTGTTAATGGACATTTAGTTTGCTTCTATGTCTTGTCTATTGTAAATAGTGCTGCAGTGAACATTGGGGTGCATGTATCTTTTCAAATTAGAGCTTTCTCCATATATATGCCCAGGAGTGGGATTGCTGGATCATGTGGTAGTTCTATTTTTAGATTTTTAAGGAACCTCCATACTGTTTCCATAGTGGTTGTACCAATTTACATTCCCACCAGCACTGTAGTAGGGTTCCCTTTTCTCCACATGCTCTCCAGCATTTATTGTTTGTAGACTTTTTGATGATGGCTCTTCTGACTGGTGTGAGGTGATACCTCATTGTAGTTTTGATTTGCATTTCTCTGATAATTAGTGATGCTGAGCATCTTTCCATGTGCTTTTTGGCCATCTGTTCTTAGTGTTTTTGTGCATACTTAAAAAAATCTCATTGCTATAAAACTGTCTCCTAAATATAATAACAAGCTTTGGGAAAAATAGAGTTAGGCTCAGGCTATTCAAAATCTATGTGACTTTGTTGTCAGAGCAAAAACAATTATAATCCCAACAAAAACACTTGACCAGTAATCAAGCAATCAGTCAATGATGTTAAACTTCTAATAAATGGAGGAATGGAAAATAAATACAGTATTTTTAAAAATAAAAGTGCAAGTAGTTTGAAGGGAGGAGGTATAAGCAGGTGTTGCATCTGCTGATTTCTGGAAACAAGGGCAAAATTCACAATGACTGGGGAGTAATGTGCAATAAGCCATCAGAGATAGTGCATACAGAAATAGTGAGCCAAGAAGAGAGATAGTAGCTGGGCTTTATGTGTAGTCTTGTACTCCTCTGGGGCTTGCTACGTTCAGCTGCTGTTCCCTTGTGGTTTGAAATTTAACACTCTGATAAATATCATTCATGGATCTATGTGACTTCCTCAGTACGCCAGCATCATCACTACCAATTTCAAATCAGGTACATATGATCGAATTAGTGTAACAGAAATAGCATTGGGAAGAACAGACCATACTTGATTTGTGAGCTTTAAATGATATACTTTGAGTTCTGGCTGTTAAAAATAAGCAGACTTGTCTACCTCCCTTCTTTTTTGCCTTTCATTGCTCAATTTTCATTTGTATAATTTCTGTATTATTGGAGCATGTATTATTTGCATTCTGTAATGTTGTCCTAATTGCCAAGCTTATTTATTTACTTTCAGTCCTAATTTTACAGTTTAATCTTTGTTATAGACTCAGTATTTAGCTATTAGACGAAAGAGTGCATGCCTTTTGTCCCTCTTAAAGGGCCCTGCTCTGTGCCTGTCATGGACTGAATGTCTGTGCCCCCTTAAAATTCATATGTTGAGGTCCTAGCCCCCATTGTGATGGTGTTTGGAGATGGGGCCTTTGAGAGATAGGTTTATATGAGGTAATAAGGGTAGGGCTGCCATGGTGGGATTAGTGCCCTTATAAGAAGAGGGAGAGAGACCAGAACTCTTGTTCTCTCTGTGATGTGAGGACATGGTAAAAAGGTAGCCATCTGCAAACGAGGAAGAAGTTCTCACCAGAGACTGAATCTGCCAGCACCTGATCTTGGACTTCCTAGCCTCCAGAACTATGAGAAATAAGTGTCTCAAATCTAAATCTAAATGCTGCTCAATCTATGGTATCTTGTAGCAGCTCAAGTTGATTAAGGCAGTGTCCCTCCCCAAGGAATAAAGAATCTACAATAGCCAAGAGGAGGCACCCACCCCAAGCCCACATAAACCCATCTACACCACGTTCTGATCAAATACTCTAGAGTTGTCTGCGCAAACCACTCTGAACTCACTTCTAGGACTTGAAAACAGCCAAAATAAAGATGCATTACCTTTAAAAGAAATAATAATAGAACAGACAGCTGAGGTCCCAAGAGAAACTATAGCAGCCTGAGGATAACAGAATGATATACTTAAGGTGCTGCAAGAAAACAACTGCCACCTTACAATTCCATACCTAACAGAAATATCCTTTATACGTGAAGAGAAAAATAAAGACACTTTCCAGACATACAGAGACTGAGAAAATTTGCTACCTGCAAGTCTGGGCTAAATAAATACTAAAGAGAGCTCTGGTAGAAGGAAAATAATCTGACCATGTGTGCTGAACCACATTGACTCCATTTGGTCAGCTCCATCTTTGTCCTGCTGTCCTACCCCCTCCCCTTTCCCTGTGATGGAACTTTAGCCTGACTCACAAGGAATGTGCCTACACTAGATGAGTTCCCTATCGAATTCTACCCTTGCCTTCATCTAATATGAAATCTGGAAGAATGCCTTTTGGTGAGGCATATGGTTAAATGGTCATGAGACCCTCAGGGAGAAGAAAAATCCCTGGTTCCTGTCTTGCGTAGCCAGCTTCTATTTTTACCTTTGGCCCCTTGTACCCCTTTCAGCTTCTCGGAGTGCAGCTGCAAACACCTCTGGATCATTGTCCCCCCACCCCCAGTCTTGCCTGTATGTAAGTTTCCCACAATAAACTTCGTAATTACACTTTACAGAGTCGCCTGCTTCATTTTTCGGTCTCGAAGTTTTTTCTCAGTTTTGGAGGATATTATTCAATATCTCTGCCTCCCAACAGACAGAATCAAGGATATGCAAGAAAGAATGAAGAGCACAATGGGAAAGGTAAACGTCTGGATAAACACAAGGGCATATTGACTGTACAAACAGTGTCTTGTGTGGTTTAAAATATATATACAAAGTGAAAATGTATAATAACAACACAAAAAACACCGAAGCTACTAAGAAATAAATGGAGGTTAAGTGTTCTAAACTCAGAGTTATCTGGGAAGAGGTAAAAGTACTAACTTAGGTTAGATTCTAAATAATGCATTTTTGTAATATCTAGGATTATCACTAAAACAATAGAAGGAAAAAATCCATTGTAATAGCAAGAAAATGAAGAGGAAAGAAAGATAAAAATATTTGATTAATCAAAAATGTTTGAAGCAAGGAGAGAAAAAGGAACCAAAAGTTGGTGATAAATGAAAAATATCATTAAAAGATTGTAGCTATAAACCTAAATACATTAGTAACAATATTAAATGTAAATTGCATGAATATTTCAATAAAAAGGCAAATATTATTAGACTGGATATGGTATTATACTTAAAAGAAGCAAGATAATTTATAGAGAGACTGAGAATTAGAAGGATGGAAGAGGGCTTCCCTGGAGGCGCAGTGGTTGAGAGTCTGCCTGACGATGCAGGGGACACAGGTTCGTGCCCCGGTCCGGGAAGATCCCACATGCCATGGAGCGGCTAGGCCTGTGAGCCATGGCCGCTGAACCTGCGCGTCCAGAGCCTGTGCTCCGCAACGGGAGAGGCTACAACAGTGAGAGGCCCGCGTACCGCAAAAAAAAAAAAAAAAAGGATGGAAGAAAGATATGGAAACACTAACCGTAAGAAACCTGATGTAATATCAGATAAGGCATGAAGCATTACTAGAGATAATTTCCTAATGACAAAAAGTCGATTAGCCAGGAAGACAGAAAAAATGTACATATTTATGAACCTAAAAATTACTTTAAAATATATTAAGCAATAATTGAAAAAAAAACTAGAAAAGAGAAAGAAAGAAATCCATAAGCAAAAATGGGAGAATTTAACATACCTCTCTTAGTAACTGGTAGAACAAGGAGACAAAAAATTATTAGGAATACAGAATCCACTAAGAATGTAATTAACAAACATGAATCTAATAGAGGAACGAGTTGGACAGTGACAGAGTCACATTCTTTTCTAGTAGGTGTGAAACATTTACCAAAATTTGTGACAAGCTAGACTTTAAGGTTAGTGTCAACAGATTTCAAGGTTTCTCATCCTGGATACTCTTGACATTTTGGGCTGGATAATTCTTTGTTGTGAGAAGCTATCCTAGGCATGCATTATAGGATGCTTAGCACTCTCCCTGGCCTCTATCCACTAGAGGCCAGTATCAGGGCCCCTCCAGCAATTTTGACAAGAACAAATGTCTCCAGATATTGCCAAATGTTCCCTGGGGCGGGGGCAAAATCAAGACTGATTTAGAGTATATTATTTTTAAATGGTTTAATGAAGCCAGTAATCAATAATAAAAGATTACTAAAAACTCCCCACAATGTGCAATTATGCAGTACAGTTGTAAATGACCCATGAGGCAAAGATATAATCAAAATGGAAATTAGAAAGTACTTTAAGTTGAATTATTATGAAATAAAACATATCAAAAAGTATTTAATATGGCTTAAGCTGTTCTTAGAAGGAAATATGTAGAATTAAATGCATATATTAAAAAGAAGAAAGTATAAAAGTCAAGGATATGAAGGTCAAGACTTCTGGCTATGGCCAAATGAGATCAGCAAATCCTTTCCACAAAAAGTTGGACAAAATTGACAAAAATTATCAAGTCATCAAAGTCATATAACAATCTGTGATAAACTGCTGAACTTAGGGCAAGAACAATGGGAGTCTATGGCATTCAGGCTTGCTGCTGGGACTGCTCTCATTAACCCCTCCTCCAACAGGTGATGTGGATGTTGTGCCAGGTGGGGCAGACCATGAGGACTAACAGCTTCTCTGACACAGTTGAAGGGGACTCCTTCTATTTGGGGCCGTGCATAATGCTCATGTTCAGTGGAAATGATGTCTCTGAGACAAACAAGTGGAAAGGCCAATGGCTTCATTCTAGTAGCTTGAGGTTGTAGTCCTGATGGGGGCATATGTATTCTTGGCTGAGTCTGTATATGTGCTCAGTGGAGACACAGCATCTCCAAGCTATTCTCACACTCCTGGCTTACTCTGAGGCTGCACACACAAAATATGAGACTCAAAAGGGACTACAGGACAATAAAAACCAGGGCAGACTGAAAACAGCCTGGATTTTTAATGCCTCCTATTTAGCATGTTTAAATCATTCCTTTACCTAATAATAAGATAGAAATCCAATTAAAATATAGGTAAAGTATTTGAATAGTCATTTTATCAAAGAATATGTAGAAACGGCTAATAAGCACAAAAAATTCTTAACATCACTAAATATTAGAGGAATGCAAATTAAAATCACAATGAGATATCACTACATACCCACTGGAATGGTTATAGGCAAAAAGAAAGATAATATCAAGTATTGTTAAGAATGTAGAGAAATCGGAACCTTAATGTATTGCTGATGAGAATGTAAAATAATACAGGAACTTTGGAAAATAGTTTCCTTAAAATGTACATGTAAATTTACTATATGATTCGGTATTTCTACTCTTAGTAATCTAGTCAAGAGAATTATCTAAAAGAACTATGTGTTAATATTCAGAGATGCATTAGTCATTAATTCATGATATTTACAATTTATGCCTTTTGATAAGCCCCTAGGAAGATTGATCAAGGAAAAAGAGAAAAGGTACAAATTACAAATATCAGAAATCAATAAAGGGATGAAAATACAGCTCCTGTAGACATTATAATGAGGAAATCACAAACACCTTATGCCAATAAATTTGAAAAGCTAGATGAAACATTCAGATTTTTTTTAAAAAAGCAACTCACTAAAACTGACACAAGAAGAATTAGAAAATGTGATTTATATATCTGATAAAGAAATTAAAGTTGTAATTGAAATCTCTCCCAAGAGAAATCTTCAAGCTCAGATGGCTTCAATAGTGAATTATTTCTTTTCTGTGTGGAAAATAGAATCAATAATAATCTTACATAAACCTTTCAAGAGAACAGAAAAAGTGGGTATCATTCTCAACTCATTTTATACAGCAAGCATACTCAACACAAAATATGACAAAGACATTACAAGAAAGGGAAGTTATACATTAATCTCACTCGTAAGAAAGATGCAAACTCTAAACAAAACACCAGCAAAATGAAATCTAAAGATATAAAGAAACAAAATATATCACAATCAAGTTGGGTTTATGCAAAAAATGCAAGTTTGCTTCAACATTCAGAAATAAACCCAATAATGTGAGGAAAATTCCTTAATAAGGGTATCTAATAAAAATTTACAGCTAACATAATTTTCATTTATAGTCAAATGTTGAAAGCTTCTCCCCTGAGATCAGGAACAGACAGATGCCACCTATCACTACTCCTATTTGGCACTGTAGGTAAAGTTCTAGACATTTCAGTAAGGGAGGTAAATAAGATAAATGTATGAGAAGTTTGGAAATTAAGAAATAAAACTGTGTCATTTGCAGATGATGTCGTTTTTGTGGAAAATTTAAAAAAGACCCACAGAAGGAAAAAAATTAGTGTTAATCAGTGAATTTTGTAAGCATGCAAGAAATAAAGTTGATGTTAAATAATAAACTATATTATTATATACCAACAACAAGCATTTAGAAACTGAAATTTTAAAAATACCATTTAAAACAGCATCATAAAACATCACATTCTGAAGAATAAGTCTAACGAGTGGTGTTCAAGCTCTCTACACTGAAAAGTACAAAGAAATATTGGGAGAAATTTAAATAGGAGTAAATAAAGATAGGGTTGGATATACCCTATTCATGTATTGGAAGATGTAGTGTTGTAATAATGTCAGTTCTCTTCAGATTAATCTATTAATTTAACAATGCCAAATAAAATCCCATAGACTTTTTTATCATTGAAATTAAAAACCTTCTTCCAAAATTTGTGTGGAATGGTAAAAGGCAAGAAGAGCCAAGACACTCTTGAACAAGAAAAACAAAACTTTATGGTAAACTTTCTTATAAAGCTTCAGTGATTAAAGCATACTGTACTTGTGCAGGGGTAAAATATAGGTTGACTTATGGGAATAATAATATGAAAAGGCAGGATGATTACTCTAACAGATAAGAGTCATAAAAAGTAGACTAAATGATTAGATTAACAAGAATTATTTGAAGGCACAGGAAATTGACCAATGGCCATTTCAATGACAGGAGTTGACTCTTGCTAGACTGCAACTGCATCAGGTGAGCACTGTGGTTTTCTTCTCTTGGGATGCCCCTTAACCACCCTCCTGTACCCAGGTCCGGTGGTGGAAATCTACAACCTTACTGGCTTGAGATGACAGGTGGCAGAGTTCACAGCAGCAGAGCAGGTAGACATTGAAGGAATAAGTTGGGAAATGGGAGAGCCACATAAGGGCTGAGATTCAAAATCTTGCACAAATTCCCAGCTAAATAATACAAGAACCCAGGGAGTCTTTTTGAAAAGCAGGCAGAAACTAGAGAAGAAGGCCTAATCTTGAAAGATAAAGTTCATCCTCTTGAGATTTGTCAGCTTGCTGCATCATTATTTGGGTATGTTCTCCAACTTGCACACAACTCAGGCAGAAATAAAGAGGAAAACTTACATACCAGAGACATCACAGGGAAGAACTCAGGGCTGGCAGAGTAACTGGCATTTTGACGGTGTAGAAAAGCTCAGAAGGAAGGTCGCCACATGAAGCATGAGCCCTATCATCCAAGTATAAACTCTTCCCAGATTTCCTACTGTAGAGGGGTACTAAGCCGGCAGAGGGGAAATTCACTGCCCTTCCCCTTCAGTGGCCAGGCTAAAAGCAACAACTTGAGGCTAAAAAACTGTATGATGACATCTGCTGCTATACACTAGGGGGTAGGGCAAAGGAGTTTTTTCAGATTGTGTCCAGGCAAGCAAACTGTGTTTTAGTACAAAACAAACAAAATGACAACCAAACAAAAATCATTGACCCTCAAAAGAATAAAATAAATTTTAGACTTTCATCTCAGTATGTTATCTACAATATCCTATTGGCAAGCAAAATTATTAGACATTTTAAAATGTCTAACAAAGAAAGGAAAGTATAACCCCAATATGGGGAAAAAATAGACAAGAGAAGCTGACTCCAAATGGGCCCATATGTTGGACTTAGTGGACGGGGCATCAAAGCTGCTTTTATAAATATGGTCAAAGAAAATATGTTCAAAGTATTAAAGAAAAATATGTATTAATAAATGGACAGATTGGAGTTATCAACAAAATACTCTTTTAAAAAAAGAAAAAGAAAAACAGTAGAAAGTCTATATATACAAGTACCATTTCTAAGTTAGATGGAATAAACACATTGCATCCTGTCTCTCTCACTGAAAGCAGCTCTAAACCTTAGGAGCTTTTTGAGGACAGTGAAAAGGTAATAGGTAGAATGTGGAAGAAGATCAGAATTCAAAATACCACTGAACTAGCAGTGGATTTACCACTTTTTTCCCTTCTGGTATCCTTGGTCTGGACTCAGTACAGTCTGCAACACAGAAGGAGATATTTACATGAACAGTGAAAAGCTTCAGAAGAAGTCCTGTAGTTCTAATGAGGAAGATGTTTCTTAATGCTCAGTAATAATGTGGAAATCTCTGGGGCGTATTTGCTCTGTTTCTCTTCTCTGTCTCTCTCTCATCTATCTGTATCTGTCTGTCTGTCACCTCTCTCTCTAACTCTCTATCATCTATATTGTCTGTCCCTATCTCTTCTCTCTCCTTCTTTCTTTCCTCTTTTCTGGATGGGGTGGTGACAGTAGTGGGGGCAATGGAGACTGGTAGAAGCCTACGATTGTGAAGGAGGGAAACTTCCTCTCTGACTGGAGGAGTTTTACTCCCAAGAGAGTGGAGCAAATCTCCATTGCTTTTCTCTCTCTGTTCTCCTGCCACTTGGCTAACACAGTTTGTGGGAAGTGCACAGCAGAGGAATCATTCAACTCCCAACTTTCTTGTCAGAGGACTAGAAAAGGAGAGCCCCAGGAGGCTGAGAAGTATCAGGAAGTTTACAGAGAGGGAGAACTCAGGAAGATGACCACTGAAAGTTGTTCGTAATCTCCTAGTTCACCCCCTTTGCAGTCCCCAATTTGGCAATACACATAAACCTAGAGATGCAAAAATCTCAGTGAACCCCAAACAGGAGACACACACACACACACACACACAGTCCATGCACAGACACATCAAAAACTGAAGAAAACTAAAAACAAAGAAAATAATCTTGAAAGCAGGAAGAGCAAAATGAATCATTAATTAGGGCAGTAATTATTAGAGTGACTTGATTTCTCAACAGAAACTGTGTATGCCAGAAGGGAGTAACATTTTTAAAAGTACTGAAAGAAAAAACAAAACAAAACTGGGCAACCCATGACTCTATACCTAGCAAAAGTATCCTTTAGGGATGGAGGTAAAATAAAAGTGTCTTAGATGAAGAAAAACTAAGAGATTTTATTGCCAGCAACAAATGTGATCTAAAAGAATTGCTAAAGGAAGTTCTTCAGACAGAGGGATATGACAACAGAAGAAAACTTGTAACTACAGAAATGAAGGAAGAACAACAGAAATAGTAAATATCTAGGTAAATAGAATGAACTATCCTTGTCCTATTCAGTTCTTTAAAAATGTAATCCTTTGAAATAAAAAATTAAAACATTGTCTCAAGGGGTTTTCAATGTATATAGGTGTAATATATGAAAAGTATAACATAAAGAGGGGAGGGTAAAGGGACCAATATTATGGTACACTTCCTACATTACCATGAAATGGTAAAATATTGATTCTAAGTAGAATGTTAGAAGTTAATATTGTATTTTGTTAATCCCTAGAGCAACAACTAAAATAATTATATAAAGAAATATATTTAAATATACAATATACAATTTAAAATTGAATACTAAAATAGTCTAAATAACCCAAAAGAAAGCAGGAAAGAGGACCCAGAGGAAAAAAAAACAGAGAAAACAATAAAATGATATACTTACACCTAAACATGTTAATTTCACTACATATTAATCATGTAAACACAATAATTAAAAGACAGAGAATCGATAAATGTATGATATAACTATAAGAAACTATAGAAGTCTGGAAGTATGATATATAAGTAGGTTAAGAATTTTTAAAAAGATACACTTTGCAAATACTAACAAAAGAAAACAAAAGAAAGTCTATTTTAATATTAGACAAAGTAGGATTTAGAGAAAAATTTACCAAGGATAAAGATAGACAATATATAATAAAAAAATGTTTACCAAAAAGACATAAGTCCTAATTAGGTGTGCAACCAACTACAGAGCTTTAAAAATGACCATTATAAGTTGATCATATCCCTCCAAAATACCTGAGTGAGCCCTAATCCAATATAAATGGTGTCCTTATAAGAAGAGGTAAAGAGACACAATATGATAGATCTTTTAATAGTTGTTACTTTTGGAGGAGTAGTGACTAGAATGGGTCATGGGGGATCTTTGGTGGTACCAGTAAAGTTGTATTTCTTGATCTGGGTGGTAGTTATATGGCATGGCAGTGCCCACATTGTGGAAAACCTATTGAGCTCTACTCTGTTATGTTTTGCATAGCATTCTGCATGTACATCATATTCCTATAAAATTTTTACTCAAGATATCTAAAAATAAAGAACTAATATGCCTGTTATTACCATGCCTACCTCATACAGTCCAAGAACTAATTTTGACTTCTAATAATATACTCCAAACAAACAGATTGATACATGAGAGATGATAGTTACACACATATGTACATACATACATACATACATGATAGATGATAGATAAGTGATAGATGATAGATGGATAGATAAAGTGATAGATGATAGATAAATGAAGAGATAGATGATAGATATAGATAGATGATGGATGGATGGATGATAGATAGATAGATAGGTATAGATAGATAGATAGACAGACAGACAGATACCCAGGGCTCCTTGGAGAGTACTCATTACATGTTTGGGCCAGGAGAGAATACCTTGATGTTGGCATAAAACAAAAATATCAGAGCAGTTCCTGGGAATAGTGTTAAAAAATAATAGAGCAGTCAGCCTGAAGAGTAGGATGCCTAGTTGTCCTGTAATAACAATTGAAGAGTTTATAAAATAAAAAAGCAATTCTTACAATTACGAAAATTTGTTAACCCATGAAACATTGTAAGTATTTCTAATCTTCAAAACGGATAAATATACTCACAAAGGTGTGCAAATTGTTGCAGTGATAATTAACTGACTCATTTGCTTGATACTGTAGTTTCTCCTCATTGTGTAGTTTAAGTGATAGCTGTATACTACCCTTAATAAAAACATATATTTTAGAAAGACGAGACAAAACAGCATAAAAACAAAGCAAAAGCCACAAACCAAACAAATTTTTAAAAATCGACTGAAATGATACTATGAGAGTATTGACTGTCAGATCAGATGATACACTTCAGGAATGGCTGTTATGCATGCTTGAAGCATGAGCCTGCTGGAGTTCACCAGATCTGGAAAATTAACCATTCATTTATGTGGTCCTGAAGCAGAGAGGAATGTACTAGAATGTATAGCATTCATTACTTGCATCTGATAAGCAAGCAGGACCACAGTTAGAGACTTCATATCAGGCAGGTAGGTTAGGGAAGGGGAAGACAGGAAGGTATTTTTAAGAACAGGAGGGTGGCAAAAGCAGTCGTCTTGCAACTGGTTGAGTCCTCCTTCCATGGGGCATTGTTCACCACAGCTGTTTGTTCTGTGAGGGGCTTGGGAACTGGGAAGCCTCTCCCTGTATCTGGTATCTGGGGTCAAGCTCTCATCTCATGCGTTGTCAGAACATCATTTCCCATCCTTGACCACTAGGAAAAGTCATACTCTCTAACCATGTTTGTTGATGTCTTTCACTCAGTATTATCATCCTACCGGCCGACCATGCATGTAGACACAGGTGCTCAGGGAACCAGGCTCTGAGACTCTGAGATTTGCATGCAGGTCTACTGGAAGTATCCTCAGGAACTAGTCCTATAAGGAAGTGAGAGGAGCGGGACTGGGAGAGAAAGTAGTTAAGTTGAATGGAGCTGCACCCTATCCCATAAGGGCCTCTATAGCTGGGACCTTCTTCAGAGTTGTCCTGCCCTGAGGCAAGGGAATCAGGCCTTTGTATCCCCATGTGGACCAGTCATTGGATGCAAGTGCTCCAGGAAGAGTGGGTGGGGAAACTCTCTTCAGCTTAGAGCAATTCCCAAGGATGGAGGAGGAGAGGATTCGCTTTCTGGCCCTGAAGTAAGGATTCTACAGGCTGATTCCCACCAACCCTTCTCAAGTAGGTCCCATGTTACTCTTTTTTTAATAGCATGCTATTATTTTCCCTCCTAGCTTTATTATGATTCATAATTACATATTCATGTGTATGTACTTGACTACTGTCAGTCTCCTCCAGTAAGCTCTAACAATCATGAATGTAAGGACGAAGTCAATCATAATCATCACTTTATCCCTAGCATCTAGCGGGGTGCCTGCACATAGTAGATACTGAGCCAGTATTTGTTAAATGAATGAACGAGTGAATATTAAAGTAAAGAAGTAAAGCAAGAAAACAGACATGGCTGACATTGGTGGTTGGATCAGAGCAGCAACTCGGAGTGTAGCCTAGACCAGGGAAGGAGGGGCCAGTATTACGGGTCACCTGAAGCCCCTGGGAATCACAGAGGTAGAGACCACAGTGAATGAGGTAGCATAAGAGAGTGTGAGTGTAAGACATACCTGACCAGCCTTTGTTTTGTGGAAGACCAGCCACCTCTGACTTTGCTGGCAATACCAAAGGGCTCACACTAACAGGGTGTAAAGCATGAACCCTGGACCGGAAGAACAATCATGAGATGCTCTGCAGAGGCTGGTGCATCATCAACAAATCTCTAGGAGAATTCAGAGTTACTTCCTGTCAAAAGATGGTTCGTCTCTCATATCATGGGGCTGACAAGTGGTAAAATGAACTGTCAGCCAAATAACTTCCTGTGTGGGTGAGTGGTTTCCCAACCTATAATGTATGTTTGCATGGTAATACATTAAGGGTGAGGTTTGACATCAAGGCTAAGACACCAGGTAATTAATCAAAACCCTAATTCATTCCCACGGACCTCTGTGCAATGCATCGAGCTGAACGTTTTGGTTGATACAGGACTTTCTATTTAAATGGGACAGACTATACAGCTCAAGACAATATGAGGTGTGAGTGTGGAAATAATGTCATTTAGGGGGGAGTACCTTAAAGACTGAGGGCACAGGCCTCACGCCCCATTTCACACAATCTTGTGCTGCAGATTACAGCTTCGACCTCCCACCCAAGGATATGTTTAAGCAAAATATTTTAATAAGAAATTTAACCAGGCTTATAGACAGTGTAAACTCATAGCTACTATCAGTTTGGATATAAAACAAGGAATGGAAGAGGGGCATTTTGTTAAGCCCACAGCTTAAGCCCTGGTGAGCAACTCTGGGTACCTAACTGAGGCCTTTTGATTGGAGGCAGTGTCAGCAGAAGTTCATCATTTATAGCCAGCACATACACCGCGGGCTGTTCCCCCACTTGCAGAGGGTTTGTGCTCATAAATCTTTAGGGCAATGTCTGTGATTCACGGAATCACCATCTTGGTGTCAGAAGAATAGATCCTGGTAGCCTTGCTAAAATGGTAGTATTCCTAAAAACTTACTTTTCTGTACATGTTGACTTTCCAAGTGTAGCTTCCCAATGAGAGCAGCACAGGCTGTGAACATCCCAAGGTCTGGGAAAGAAACCGAGTGTTGAGGAAAAAGCTAAAGTGTCTCAGTGTAAACTGAAGACACGCCACTGCAGAGTTCTGTATGGAGTTCATGTAGCACAGTGGCAGAAGCACAGGTGTTACAGTCAGAACTACTCAAATTCAAATGCCGTGTGACCTTGGGGGTATTACTTGACCTCTCAGAGTCAGTTTCTTCATCAATATCATAGGGCGTTAACTCCAGTCTCAGAGGGACACACATGATGCCGCACACTTATTTTCGTAAGAATGGTAGATATTATTATTGTTGTTGTTATTCCCATCTTGCCTAAAATACAGTAAGTCTCCTACATACGAACGAGTTCCATTCCAAGAGCATGTTCGTAAGTCCAATTTGTTCATAAGTCCAACAGATTTAGCCTAGGTACCCAACTAACACAATCAGCTCTATAGTACTGTACTGTAATAGGTTTATAATACTTTTCACACAAATAAGACATAAAAAACACAAAAAGTAAAACATTGTTAATCTTACAGTACAGTACCTTGAAGAGTACAGTAGTACAGTACAACAGCTGGCACACAGGTGCTGGCATCGAGTGAACAGGCAAGAAGAGTCACTGACTGGAGGAGGGAGAGGAGGTGGGAAATGGTAGAGATGAAGGATCGTCAGCAACAGGAGACGGAGGCTGAGCTGCTGTTTCACTCAGGCCGGACATTGATGGCACAGGTTCTGGTTCCTTGCTCAACCAGATGCACGTTCACATCTTTGAAAGTTCACAACTTGAAGATTTGCAGGTAGGGGACTTACTGTATAGGAGCTATAGAAGTGGGGCTCTGTCCTCAGCAGGTACCCCAGAAAATGGAGCTGATCCAGTGCCCCTTAACCCTTTTGCCGTCCGTCTCATATGTGTTGTCCTACCCTTACGGCTGAGTGCTGCCTGCAGCTGCATTTCCACAGCAAAAGAGCTACCCTCGACAGAATGCAGCTTTGGAGCGAGTTTGCACTTGGCCCTGGAGACATGGAGAGTAGCGAGAATCACGGGGCTCACAGTCACTGAGGGAAGAGACAGGGAACAGGTCACTCCCTGTGACATGTGGTGGCGTGGAGGGGGAAGCCTGCAGAGGTCAGAGAATGCTTTCTGGAAAAGGATGAGTCAGAAGGGTGTGACTGCCTAAAGGTTGGCACCAGCTCCGTCATGCCTTGGTGCCCTAGCAGGTACCTGCAGTCAGCCCCTTCCTCGCTTGAGTAAGAAGGTCTTCTTCAGATCCAAGGTCACCTAGAACTTGCCATGCCTTCAAGAATCTTGCTCACAGAATACTTGGAAATTAGATGAAAACTTGGATGATTGAGATATAGGGCATCCTAGTAAAGAGCAGTAGTGATGCAGGACTTTAGTGACTTGACAGAACTAGGTAGGAATCATGGGAGAATCACTTGTCTTATAGGCTTTCTTGGTCTGCCACACTGTGTCTCGGGTACATCGCCAATTGCTGGAATGAACCTTCATGAACTCGGTGCCCTAGCTCTGGGTCAGGAGAAGGCGACAAGTTGCCTTAAAGAGAAAGTCCCCCACTGCCATGGAGCTCTTAATTTGGTGGGGTTTGCCTGGAAGAATGTTTCCAGTGACTAGAGCAGGTGCCTCCTATGTGAATCCTATAGCAAATCCCCCAGAAATTCATTCCCCTCTCAGCAAGACCTTAGACATCTCCACATGGTGTTTCCAGAGAGGGACTTCACTTCCCTCCTTCCCTCCTTCCCTCCTCCCTCTTCCCCTCCTCCCACCCCTCAGTGGGAGCTCAGGGCCTCAGCATAGCCAGGGGCCCTCCCAATGCACCCACATTGCTTATGGTTGTGGCCCCATCTCCTTACCCAGGATCCATGCTCCTCCTGTGTTCCTCATGTCCTGGGATTCTGACATCCTTCATGGTGAGTGAGTGGTCTGATGCCAGCCAGAGTCTGGGAAATGAGTCATCCACCCCAGTTTTGGGTATGGGAGGGAGTGGATGGGGGTGGGGGATGCAGCAGCAATCCCATTACTGGTTCCAGGGGCAGCAATCGCCCCCTCTCCACATTCTCAGCATAGTCACATTGGTTGCATATTATAAAATGATAGAGTACAACACGCTTAAATACATCACTGATTTGCCAATAATAGGTATCGGTGTAGAAGTCTAACTGGCAGAACAGCCACCTGAGGGATTGATTTTACTGTCTAATGGTTGAGAGAGATGTTATCTTGATTAATTAGAAGTCAAAAACAAATGCGTCTTCTATTAGATCTCTTTTTCACCGGAAAAAAAATTCTACATGTGTCTCAGAAATGTTGGAGACCTAAAAGGACAGCATGAGGAGAGAACAAAACACTCCTTCCACTGCCTGTTCTGGGTAAAGATAACATGGGTGAGTACTGGGCAAGGTGATGTGAGCTTATCGACCCAAAGGAAAGGGGCTGCCCATCTTTCTTTTCTGTCTAACTGCAGCCTTAAATACAGAAATTAAAAAGAGAAAGCACCACTGAACACAGAGCTTCCCCTGGAGTCGATACTGTAGCCTTTCTGATCTTGGCTGGATGTAACTGTTCCACTTACCCTGCCATCCCAAAAACTGGTAAACAGTCAGGTGCAGGATTACAAAGGCATTTCAGAAGCGCCTATGGGATAATTTCCACAAGTCGTGGATAGAGTGCTGAATAATATTATTCTTAAAGTTGAAAGACATATGCATATCATCTGCATGATGGCTAAATTGTGGTCCAAGGATACTTATACAGGAAACACAGGGGAGTTTAAGAAAGAGAAATATTACTTGAGCATTTTCAGTGAACTTTAAACAAAGTATTCATTAGCTGTAAATTACCAATTTATCCAAGATGATAAGGCATCATATAAAACAACTATCATGAGGGCTGATTTTCTTTTGGATTTGTGAGTTAATTTCTAAAATGCAATCTACGTTAGGTTATTGTTGTTTTTCTGTATTTTTCTTTATGATCTAAAACTTTCTCTGCTCTTCAACTTGAACCCTACCTGTATCAGTGAAGCTGAAGGTGAATCTCCCTGCCATGTAGGCATGGCAAGATGCTGAGGTATGAGCACACCTGGGAAACATTTTGAGCTACCTATGCCAAAATGTAACTGCTCTGCCATTTGTGAGCTGTTTGCCATTGGAAGAGTGATGTGGCCTTTCTAAGCCTTAGCATTCTATCTGCTCTCACTGGTTTATTCAACAAATATCTATTAACAAGTATTTATCAAACTGAGGAGAATACGGTGATACTCAAAAGATGCCTGGTCCCTGCCCATATTGGAGCTTAGTGTTAGTTGTGCCATTTTAAATGGGATAATGTATGTAAGAGGACTCAGGGGTCTGTGATCTGTTTACTAACTATAAGGTACTATTGATATTGTTATTGTAATTGCTAGATGATTTCTGTCTTCACTGGGGCTAAATTTAAGCCATTCCATATCATGTTTATTCAAAAGTCTAAGCTACAGATTTGAAACACTGTTTACCAAGTTCACTTCCCAAGTTCACTTTATTTTTTTAAAGACGTTTTTCCAACCAGGAGAGAAGTGTTTACCTGCAGAGCTCAGGTTAGAGAACAGTCACCTGGGTCAAGGTCAACTTGCTGAAGGCAGCCCTCCCCTTCAGCTTAATTGAGAGTCTGTTTTTCTTGCTAAGTGTCAGGATGCTACTCTTGCCCGAAATGCTTCCCCAATCTCCTTGCCATCCTTCAGTTTCCACATTAGCCAGATCAGATCAAACCAGATCTTGGCTTGAAGTTAATTTGTCTCTTCGATTGACAGTGCCTGAGTGCCCACTTTGGGCTGGGCTGTACCATGGGGCAGGGACATGGTAGACTCTTCTGCCCTCATGGGGCTCACCGGTCTAGCAGAAGGCCCTCAGAGAAGTCCCCATTTCCTCCTTTTCTGGCAACTTTGAGGGAGAAGCACAGAAATGAACCCTCAGCTGCCTGGGGATGAGGTGGGAACTTGCATAATAATCTTCCCCCGATCCACCTATTTCAGCAGCTCTGCACGCTCAGTGAAAAGAATGGCCTGAGAAAGCTGCCCTCAACACCACACAATTTATAGGCAGAGAGTGGTTTAAAGGATCCAATTTTTAAAGCTTCATGTTAAATTTATGTGGGTTTTTCCAAAGAGTTTACCAGGAGAAAAAATAATATATATAGTGTAAAATGTCCACAGTTTAGCTATTCAATTATCCCCTTCTTCCTCGTGGGGAAGGGACTTCACAAAGGGAAACTCCCTTTCTCTGACCCACTGAAATCATTCATTGAAAATAAGAAGCACAAATTCCTCCCCAAAATGCCGACACATTTATCAGACCTGCCCCCCCGGGCAGGTCTAATTGACACTCCATCATCTATCAAGTCTTCATATCTTGGCCCATACAATGAATGGGCAGCGCCCATAGCAACCATGGGAACTCACACTTTTCCTCTGTTTCTTGTGGGATATGTGTGTGTCCATGATTAATGGCAAGTGGCTTTTGATTCTTACATGTTCATCTTCTTGAGCAGAGTGCAGCCTATCACCATAATTCCTCCATAAGGATCATTCATTTGAATCTCTCTATTTCATAGAAAAAGAAATTGAGGCCTGGTGATGCAAAGAATTTTCCCAAGATCAGCAAAGAAGTAGAAGGGCCCATGATAGGCCTTATTTCTGTGTCCACTGAAACCTCACCCATTCTTCAAGATCCAATTCAAATCCCACCTCTTCCAAGATACATTCTCTGAGCCCTGTTCTTCCCCTGGGTGAGCTGCTCTTTCCCTACTTTGTGTCTGGCTGGCTCCTTCTCATCCTTCAGGACTCATTCTCAGTGACCCATCACTGAGATCGGTCATCTCAGTGATGACCCTCAGTGATGACCCATAAAAGAGGATGATGATTATCATCATCCTCTTTGATTACCCAATAAGAATTAGATCTCAGGCTTCCCTGGTGGCGCAGTGGTTGAGAGTCCACCTGCTGATGTAGGGGACACAGGTTCGTGCCCCGGTCTGGGAAGATCCCACATGCCGTGGAGCAGCTGGGCCCATGAGCCATAAAAGAATTAGAGCTCCCCCCAAATTTTCTCTGAGGGAATTCATTACTTTCTTTCATAATGCTCATTCTTTTGCTTGTGTTTTGTTTAATGTTTGGCTGTCCCATGGATTGGAAGCCCCATGAAGGCAGGAATGGATGTCTACCTGCTTCACCAAATTAAAGATGGCATTTAGCCATGTGCTGCCTCAGAGTAGGTGCTCCACTGAATGAATGAATGCAAGAACCTCCTGTTCCCATATAATATCCCCCCACAGACTCTGGTAGCATGTGTTTTCATCATCACTTAATGCTTATGATTACATCACATATGGATTTTTTTCTTATATTTTTATATATTCATGTGTTACTTTTTCTGATAATATTACTCGCTAATTATTAGTAACAATATATTTAGTGTTATTATTTGTCAAGAACTGTAGTAAGTGTCTTACACATATTAAAACAATTTGTACTTGGATAAACTATTTTGGAAGTGAAGAAACAGACTCAGAATGACTGAGAGCACTATAATGCTGGGTTGGCTAACTCTTAGGGCAAGAAAGTAGTCTTACACTTAGGGTCATTGACCATCCCAGTGGCTCAGGACTGTCTCGGTGTTAGCACAGAAGGTCCAGGGACCCATGAAATCCCTCAGCCCTGAGCACAGTGGGACAGTTAGTCACCCTACTTATACTCCTTTGTAGGTCAAGTTTCACTGTGCTATTTATTGGATCAATAGGTTACATTTATAGACTATCAACCCTTCACATGAAAACAAAGTTCATTTTCTAGCTACACAGGTATTTGCTGTTTTGGAGTCAAAATATTAGGTGTTGCCTAGGTATTGAAAGTTGTAAGGCTCATGTTTCACACAGTGTTTCTTCTCTCATTTGCCTTATACAACCATGAAAATCAAATCTCATGAGGCACATTCATGTCCATTTCTTTGTAGACACAGGAGCCAATGTCCTCTCCCACGTGCTTTACTGTCCTTTACTGGAATATTTGTCCACTAGGGGTCTTGGCTCTTGCACCAGCTGGACAGTTAGTAATTCTAAGGACATATAATAATAATAATAATAATAATAATAATAATACTGATATATAATATATATTAATTATATTGATACTAGTATATATATCATACAAGTGCTGGTGCCTAAAGTCCATGGCAGACAGCCAAGAAATAAAGACAGATATGGTATGGGGAGATCAAGGACAGGCTGGAACCTACAAGGCTGAGCTGGAACTCAGGAGGACAGTCTGGAACCCATGTTGGTCTCTTACCTCCTATAGACCTCCAACTTTGAGCTGGGGGTGGGGGTGGGCTATAAGAGAAGCTGGTCCTATTTGTCAAGCTGGCACCTGTTTTAGGCATGAGGAAAGCTGAAGCAGAAGACCCAGCAGGAGCTTGAGATGCTGTAGGCCTGACTTCTGTCCCAGGCCACTTAGATGAGCAGACAGATAAGTGACAATACATGAGCTGCCTCCACTGACCTCCCAAGAGTAAAGGGATACAGCCACACCTCCACTTCCACCTTCCAAATCTCGTACAAAATGTCTTGTGTGGCCCACGTTAGCTTGGATCTATGCAGGGGAGAGAATTCTGGGAAATGTTGCAGTTTAACTGAACTCATACAATAGAAATCCTCCACAGTCCACCCCTTGTTGAGTTGGCTTCCATCAACAGGCCCCTTGGTTATAAATAAAGACAATAGCAAATTATGTGAAGGATCCCAGTGTGCCTAAAACTGCCCTAGAAATCCCACAGTCTCAAAGGCCTTCTAAGATCTTTCCTGAAACAAGTCATATCCAGTGATTTTCCTGCTCCAAAGCTCATATTTCACCCTTGTTCTCATCACTCTACTTTGCAGGTATATGACAGAGTTCTTTATTCAGTGTTTTTATAATTTTTCTCAATTTATTTCTACCAAACTTTGTCTGGGAGGCAGGTTGGGTTTATTCAACGTATGCAGCAGATTTGAATTTTGAGAGCTTGTGTCTTGCCCAAGGCCCACATGGAGGGCCTTGAATTCTAGCCTCCTGATTTTCCTCCCGACTGGGTAACAAAGCACAGGTGAGCCTTTCTTTTCTGAAGTGCCTTAATCTTTTAAAAAGAGAATTCATGTTGCCCACTTATTTTGGACAGCACAAAATAGAGCAAAAGTACCCATGGCAGAGAATACATGAGGTGGTATTTCCAAAGGAGAGTTGCGTTTTGTAACGCTTTCCATCTTTCTTGTAAATGTATAACTTTCGTGGGTTTACCTAATGCTTTGAGAAAAGACTCTGCATCCCTGTTTGTGTGCATGTCTTGTCTTCCAAATTAGCATGCATGCTCCTAGAGCAAGATAATCACATCATTTCTTGTGCCTCCTCCAAGTGTGTCACACACGCAGGTGCCCACTTTTCACAGCAATGCCTGATGGAGTAAGGTGTCATGCCTCCAAAACGGTTTACTAAAATTGCATGCAGAATAAACTTGAAACACAAGGATAGTTTACACAATTAACTCACGAAAGGGCTTTTGGGTAAGAGGTGGCCAGGGTAACTATCCACCTTGCCTTCCAGTAAGCCCCAAATGACCCCACAGCAGCTATACAAAGCATAAAAGGCATTTCCCCAGCTTCCATATCATCACCTGAATTGAATGCAGTTGATGGTTAAGAAGAGCTTGGCTAATTCAGTCAGCCTGGCTGTCTCTGCCCTGCTCTGACTGACAGGATGGGCCCCTGCTCATCCCTGAAAACTAGCATCAGGGAATGACATACAGTTTGATAACATAAGATGCTTAGGTTTTTTGGCTCAAGTGAGATGTTCAGAGCTAATAGCCCTGCGAGCTGAGTTTTAGCTGTGATCTGCACCTTGAGATATCTGTTATGTCTGGCTCAGGAAAAAGGGAAAAGAATGAGAGCTTATTTCTAGAAAGGTTTCCGATGAGCAGCATTTGTCATTGAAGGGAAAGATGGGTATAATTAGCTTGTCAGTCTAGTTTGGGCTGAGCAGGCTGTCTCTGCTAAGAAAGATGGACTAACTGCCAGAGCCACTGACAGGCAGTCGATAGCGCAGCAATTAATGTCATAAATAATTCCAGAACCAATTACATCAAAATGGACTCAGAGCTTTAAAAAGGTACAGAATTCTCTTATTCTTCCTGCTAACAGCAAGAAACAGCTTTCATTTTTCTCTGTAATTACTTTTCATTGTATATAGCAATACAGCTGAGCTTTTCTGTCCATATTTAAGCCTTGTCTTTCTCCCAGACTCTTCCCCCACCGCCAGGCTCCCTCCTTCACCCCACAGGACAAGGCTGTTAAAGTCGATCTTCCCTGCCAGAGCAGTGGGGTGAATGTATAATCTTTTAACTTGGCCGGTGCTGGGGAACTCCAGCTACACCTAAATGATTAAGAGCCAAGTTTTTGAAAATGTCATGAACAATGACAGCCGAGTGCCCCAAACAATGGCATTTGGAAATGAAGACATTTGTGAAATAAATGGATTTGTCTTATTATTTTAAAGGTTGCTGTGACTTTGCTTACACTGAATTTATTGATTTTTTCCCCCTTCTCCTTCTTCTTCTTCTTGCCCTCCTCCTTCTGTGTAGTTGCAAGCATAGAAGCCCCACCAAACTATTCCCTCTATACTGCAAATGCAATTCAATACCGCCCATGTGTGCTAATGGGCATTTTTTTTTTTTAAGAAAGATGCTCAGTCTCTTTAGCATAGCGTTTTGCTTAAAAGCTATTCTCTTGAGCTGTCTCAACTCTTCGTCTCATTCTCTGTACATTACAGTACACATGTAGATAACACAAAGGCTATTATAGCCATAATCGCAAAGACGTACCAGTTACCACTGGTGCTAATAGTCTTTTTTTTTTTTTTTTTTCTCTAGCCCCATCAGTTGCTTCCCTGGCTGGTTTAGAGAAAGGAGGGGATTGTGGGAAAGCAAATTACTGTAGTATTCATTCACAGCTTTGTTCCAGGCCTGACAAACATTTCCAACTTTTCAACCATGGTGGCATTTACTCCAGAGGGACCAGAGAAAATGGCTTATGAAGCTCCCACAGCTTCGAAACCAGAAACAGCTGCTGGTGTCGCTGGCAGTTTGCTGAGTGGGCTCTGGCTTTGAGCTCCTGCAGCTGACGGCTCTCCCTTTAGCAGGAGGTGTCACTGTGGTGAGTGGTAATTACAGTGGAAGATTTTAGAGGACATGGGATAATTAGGCCAGCCCGTGCAGGCATAAACACTGACATTTACCATATTAAAAACTGGAGATGTGGGCATTTCCCTCCCTCCCCCTCCTAAGACCACAACAATAGCAACCTCACCAACAAAGACACATTTTCAAGAGAACAAAGGGTCTTTGCTTTTGGCAGAGTTTGGGCCCCTGGTGTTTGGCAGTTGGTCTCAAATGGGTTCTGCTGACCACTTGGGAGAGGGTCTGGCTGAGGTTATGTGGCTTATGTCCTATACTCACACTCCTTCCCCTTGAGTATGCAGAATGCCATATCCTAGGCTTGGATGTTGGAGGGGAAGGTAGACATGATAAATGCTACCCTCCAGAGAGCACCTCTCCCCTTCCACTTCAGGTGGGACATTGGTAGACTCTCTCCTCCACCTGGTACCGAGGTGATTCTATGGCAATAACATTAGGTGTATTTCCTGGCTCTTTGGCAAATGACAGTCAGGCAGGAGGAAGGTAGGAGACTTCAAACCCTAGTCCTATAAACTCAAACCACCCCTCCAAGGGCTGAAGCTGTAGGGATGCCCCTCTCTCCATCCCAAGTAGAAACGGAACAAATGCCTGAAAAAAAGTTCAATACTACCTAGTGTGCAGCTGAAACCTCAGTAGGGGATACCAGCCCGCATCTACTTCTGAAGATACACTTTAAGTGTGATGCTGTAGAACCAGAAGGACCTGTGTTTGAATCCCAGACTGGCTACTTTCCTATTAAAGGGCCCTGGGTAACTCAGATCTGTAGTTTATCCCCTCTATAAAATAAGAAAATACAACTATCTAGCTCATAGGGTCGTTTTAAGGATTAAGAAGTATAATTGTATATTTATAAAGCGTTGTACACACAGAAAGAGTTTAATAAACTGATAAATAAAATGGTAGGAAGAATTTGATAAAATGGTAAAATGATTTATGGTTGCAGAAGTTCATTTGCCCTAAATAGGGAACTGTGTTTGAGCTTGCTTTTCCCGAGAAGAAAGAATGCTCAAGTCCAAGTTTTCTATGCTTGGTAGAGATGGCAGCGGTTAAGTGAGGAACCCTGGGTGTTCTCCGAATACAAGACTGGGAGAGGTGCTTGTGCTGGATAATGAAGTGGTGTGAATCTCTTCTCATATTTCTCCCTCCCTCACCCTACAGATGTAGGGGAGGCCTTTCTTCAGGCTGAGACCAGACTCTAGCTTCTTGGATGGGAACTTCTCAATATGGTCTGGATTTTCAAACATACTCCTAACCACGGAGGCCTTCATGGTCTATCCAAACGTTTAACTTTTCTACAGTGAGGGCTCAGGGCCTGCATCCCCTGAAGTGGCTGGTTGGGAATGGGGTCATGGAGGCTTGTGGTCTGGAGGGAAAAGCAGTGTGGACCCGTGGGAAGACCTGGCAGCCTTGATTTAGGTGACTATGTGCTAACTTATTACTCTGGGCAAATTACTTTAACTCTCTGAACTTGAATTTCCTCACTTATAAATGAGAGAAAATAACTCGCCTCCACCCACCAGTGCTGTGGGAAGGGTAAATGAGCCATCTCAGGTGAAACACCTGCTCACTGGATACTAAATCCCTGGCCCTTCCTTTGTGTAGTCCCCTTCTCATCTGTAAGACACCTGGCCTACCGCACAAGGAGTTTGTGAGGATCTGGTGTCAAATGGTGTATAAATATGGAGTACTTTCTTGTTATTATTCATGGTACCCTGAGGAGCTTTCTCAATGTGGCTATTCCCCTGTTCGTGATGTCTGGCTCTGCGTTCCTTGTCCCGACACTGGCAGCAGTGCAGCCCTTCTGAGAGGTCAGCAGCAGCAGGTGCTAGCAAGCTGAACTGGAAATGGGTCCTGGCTCGATCAGCTGGACTTTCCAAATGAAAAATAAGCCCCATAAACTTATTTCAACTATTTTTAGATATAAAAGTTAGCCTAAGAGTGTTTTTGGACACCTAAAAATCAGAATTCCCAGAATATTTCAGTGACTTGTAAAAGACTCAGTGTAAAAGGACCGCATATTTTATTTTATTTTTTTAATTTTTATTTTTAATTTTTATTTTTATTTTTTTTTTTGCAGTACGCGGGCCTCTCACTGTTGTGGCCTCTCCTGTTGCGGAGCACAGGCTCCAGACGCACAGGCTCAAGGGCCCAGCTGCTCTGCGGCATGTGGGATCTTCCCGGACTGGGGCACGAACCCGTGTCCCCTGCATTGGCACACGGACTCTCAACCACTGTGCCACCAGGGAAGCCCTGGACCACATATTTTAAATGGTTTCTTTCTTGGACAATTTAGCCCCACTGCAGATAGGCATCCCCACAGATAGGAACTGAGAGGATGGTCCAACAGTGATCTGTAACAAACAAAAGTTTGCCTTCACAGAGAGGGTCAAGGCAAGCTTTGTGGTGATGCCAACAAGAGTTTGTGACCTATGAGCAGCATTCAGCCCTGGGGTGGTCTTTCTGGATGTTGTCTAAGGTGGTCCGAAAGCCATGCTCCCTGTGGCCCTCTTTGCTCTACTAACAGTATTTTCTGCTGTTTAGGATCTTGGGCATCCATTCTTCTCCTCTTTGGCTTGGCCCTAAGGAAGCTGAATTCTTGTCCACCCTATAGGTATTATGGCTTATTGGACAAGCACATAGGTTTTGGAGTCAAGCAAACTTGGATTGAAATTCTAAACCCACTACTTTCGTTCTAGACAATGTTGGACAAACTAATAATTCTTAGTCTTGCTTTTTCTTTCCTAGGGTAGAGTAATAATATCTGCTTCATAAGGTTTTATGGTGAATTACATAACATCCAACAAAGTAATCATGAGAGTAGTACTAAAAGTAATAGTTGTAAAGCAGTAGTAGTAATCATACTAGTAGAAGATACTATGATTTACACTCTTACTCAAGTCACAGATAAAAATGACTGTAGCTAAAATCCCAACCCATTTTCTGACTTGAAGGCCCCTTTTGAAAACGTTTCTGTACACTCACCTGTACCTTAAACCTTACCTTTTGCTAACTGTAAAACATGCACAAAGCACTGGGCACACAATAATCTGTGATTATTGGTTTCCTTATTGCTTGAATTGGATGACAGTCCTAGGTCCTTTGGTTGAATTTTGGATTCATCTGAGACATGTGGATCATCTGTTGGACTTTTCTTCCTCCCAAGTGGGTTTGGTGGAGATCCTGACTATGATGTACCTGAAGATGCAGAGAAGTAGGTGGAAAACTTTAGCCCAGGGTCAGAGATACTGTAGAGTATTGGACATTTACTAAACTCCTCATTGTGTTTTATTTTCTTTATAATTCAGAAAGTACCCAGAGCCTACTTCCACTCCCTCCCCAGCTAGTTTCTCTCTCATTTTTCTCATCAGCCAAGTCTGTCCCTTCTTAATTCTCCTGCTAATAAAGGTGGGTCCCTCTTGGTATGTTCCAAAGTTACTTCTTTCTACTTGATTGTAAGCCTGAGAAAGGTAGGAAATTTTACCATTTGTGCTTATCAATATATCTCTACAGTGGAACATGGAAACCATTCAGTAAATATTTGTTGAATGAAGGAATGAATGAATGGCTTTAACTAGAGCCCTTTAAAATTTCAGATGCTCAAAGAGCTTCTTTTCTCAAAATGAGGAAAACCGTGTTTTCCAAGAGCAAACAAAACCCAACCTCTGAAACTTCTGGTTAAATCTAATTTTCTCCAATGACCAAGCTCTATTCGTATCAGAAATGATTCAAGTGCCTCTACCTGGTAGGCTTTCTACAAGCTCAGGTTGCTGGTGGCTGACTTAAAACTACATTGTAAGTCATATATATTCTGAATTTGAGGACTAATGGAAAAAGCATTGTAGGTATCTCTTTGAGTATAGATTCCTTCATCAAAGCTCTGTGTCATCTGTAGATTTGATAAGTATACTTCATTGTCATCACTGAAGTCTTTGTACAGGAAAAATAATATCAACAAAAACATTTTGAAAAGTTATCTTTTTTATCATCTAAGATATAATACTTATACATGTAATTACATTAAATATAAATATTTATTACTAAATATGACTACTAACTACACACATTTTCTGTGCTTCCTGACTAGGCAAAAATCCAATTCTGTGGGGTTGTTATGTTTTTTTAGATGGTAACTTACACTTTCTCACCGTCACCCTCCATAAATAATCTCATAATAGTCCAGTGTAAATAAATTTCTTTCTATTCTAACAGAACCAGCTCTCTGAATGGACACCCTAGAGTGACACTTGAGTTTATTAACCAGTGAAAATATCGTCAGGAGCAGCACCCAAGAACAGGAGCTAGGATATCATTGAGTAATGCATCCCAAGAATGCGTGCATTGTGAAGAAGGGAGACACCTCCCTCTTGAGCCTATGATTAATAAATAGAATGCAGAATTGAATTCTAGGCTTTCAAACCATCTATCTGCCAACTTACTTGACCTGACTGTGCTGCTGCTCTTGGATTTCAACCTGATTTGAACACATATATTCAAGACTTAAGAGGACATCTCAAAAACCAAATTTAGAAATTTTGTATTTCTTATACTGAATAAACTGTGTCCAAGTTTGAAGAATAAAGAAGATGCATTTACTTGGAAACCCTATAAAAAGGAGCACAGGTGTAGGGTAGGACAGAATGATCATTCCTCTGGTTTCGTAGAGAGCAAACATTTTAGATTTCTCATGACATCATATGAGCCCGTTTTAACCCAGAAGTGTCTGAAGCCAGTCATGTAAGCCTGTAGATTGACTTGAACTGCGTTTCTGTCTCTTGTAGCTGAAAAAGGCCTAACACAGTATCAGATGGTTCCCTTTTCCATTTAACTTACATTATCTTTCTTTCTTCTTTTCTCTTTCCTTGTTCAACTCATAGGAATATCTTACCATTTTACACCTTCAGGAAATTTGCAATCTCATTTATCACCATTGCATACTTTATAATATTGATTTTTTAATATAGATGTTTGGTTTTTATCAATAAATTGCAAGTTCATAGAAAGTAAGATCACATACTTCTTTGAATTACACCTAGTATAATTTCTTTGCACACAGAAGGTGTTCAGTTAGCATTTGGAAGTGAGAATTAATGGCAGATTCATGGAAAATTTCACATGCTAAAAGGGTTAATGAAGTCTTCACTCATTAGTTCATTCATCAAATATTTATTAGATATTTACTATATATGTGGTACTATGGTAATGAAATTTGTCTGAAGATACATGTGTTCTTCAGAAATGTCACAGATTCCTGGCGTATTTTCATGGACCATGCAGGAGAAGGAGATTTTAGAAGAACCAGATCTTAGTATCATTCACATTCAAATACAACATACAGCTCAGCCTACTGGAGAGGATACAGATGAGAATTCCCTGTGTTTAATATCTATCATTAAAATGACAGCAATAAAGCCTAAAACCCAAAAAGGGAAAATCAGCTGGGTCCTTATAGATTGTTGCAGCCAAGAGCAATAAAAACTAAATCAATCACAGGTCATGGCAATAGATAATTTAGCTAGTACTGGAAATTAAATGAAAGGACATTTCCAGCACTCAGACCCCATTGTGGGAGGATGAACATGCTCTCAGAATTCAGATGGGCTCACAGAACATTCTAGGGTGAAGATCTGGGAAAGAAGGGAAAATTATTTAAATGAGATTTAAATTGCTTTGTTTCCTCATTCCTCCAAAGGTTGCCTTTGTTATTACATTGCGATATTTAACCATCAACATTTCTGACATACCATGGGTTTCTTGGCATTTCCACTCTCATTCAAGGGGAAGAAAGTAGCTCTGCTGGGAGTGGGCCTGTAGTCTGGGCAGCTAGATCCCAGTCATCAGCTTATTGCTAGGGCCAGTTTTGGAGAAGGGATTATTGGTACAGAGGCCAATGTGGAGAGGGGTAAAGATTATTCCTAGGAGCCAGGAGATCTCTGTTCCAGAACTGTTTCTGCCACTGTCAACCACAGATCAACAAATCTGGGCTTCCAAATTCTCACTGGCAAAGGGAAAAGTTCAGACTCAGTGACCTCTCAGATTTGTCTGGTGGTTAGACTTTGTGATTCCATTATTAATGATCAGTATGTGTCCCAGTATCATGGCCTTGACCTTGAGGAGTTTGGCTCTCTTGAATTTAGGAACTCCTCCACCCCACCACCCCAGAAGACATTATATCTAGAATTAATGGATGAACAAATGACCAATGGGCAGTCTTCCATTATTTGTAGATTGGCTCTAGTTCACTGCAGTGTTCCCAGTGAGGGACCATTTTCTTATTCCAAATACAGTATCACCTTTTCCTTTGGGCTGATGTAAGGGGAATCTCTGCATCCATTTCTAATGTTTGCTTTCTCTGAAAGGGGACTTCCACTGGATATTAAGCCGCCTTCTCTGACCTGTCCAATATGGGCTATTTGCTTAGTATTACAGCATGAGGGCAAGAGAGTTCATCCCACTTTCAGGAGAAGTGGATGGGGCTCAGGAGTATTACAGCTACCTGTGCAGACAATGAAGGAACAAAACACCTGCCCCCTCCCATTGACATGAAGAGTTAATGTAGGCCAGTCAGTTAAATCCAGATGAATGAACTTAGACATAACACGTGTTACCAGTAAGGTGGGGAGTCCAAGTGGTAGTGGGTAGTGCCAAGAACAAGGAACGAAAAGGACAGAGTAGAGGAGTGACTGGGGAGACTCCTTGGAGAATGTCGGCTGATCACTGAATTTTACAACTATGTCCACGGCCACTCTGAAGGCCTCAAGACATTTCTTTGGATATGAAAGTAAATAATATTTAGTGAACTATTAGTAAAGGGACATGGATAGCCTCTGTGAAGAACTTTAGGAAAGGGGCCCAGTTTGGGAATTAGAAAACAAGTTAGGTTCTTAGACATTCTGACTTTCATTTCTAGCTTCAGCATTGTGACATGTTTCTGGAACCCAGCAGGCTTTCTGTTCTTCCAGGACCCTGTTTTCTCCAACAACCTACATTATTTCTTTTTCCTCTTTAACTCCCATTTCAAGTCCTCTCTCAAACATGAAGATCTGCCAGATGTTCTCTGCAATCTCTTCACCATCTATTCACAGAACTTACAATAATGGCAAATATTTGGTGAGTGTAGCAGCCTTTGAGCTAGGCACATTACATGTATTACCTTAATTGACCCTATCAAGAGGAAAGTACACTTATTATCCTCATTTAAAAATGAGAAAGCTGAAGCTTAAAGAGGTGAAGCTAATTTCACCCAGTGGAGCTGGGACTCAAATTCAGGCATCCTAAATCTGGGCCCATATGTTGAACCCACTACACTACTGCATTACCTCTACGTAATGGTTAGAGCTGGCCCTTTAGAAATAATTATCCACTGTTTGCTTTTGACATGGTTTTTATTTCTGCATCCCTGTAATGCTATTTAGATCTCTTCTGCCGAACTAGCCCTAAGCTCTAAAGACCCAGGCTCGTGCCCTTTCCTTCTTTGCTACTCCCTCCTCTGTCCACTCCATCCTGCAACCACAGCACAGTGACACCAGCATGGTGGGTCTCTCCAAACCCACTCTCTCCTTGGGGCCCTAACTAATTGCTCATTCAAGACCAATTTCCTTCAGAATTGTCCTTTTGTCCCCCTCCTTCTCTCTGCTAAGCTGCAAGAAGCCCAGGAGGCAATGTGAAACGATTAGTCCCCATGTGTACATAAAGCCTCAGCGCACCTGGGCTGCAAAGCCAGTTTATTATCTTAAGAAGAGGATCTGGTTTAGCCTGAGTTTACATCTCATCTGCCTCCCATTCACTAGATGGGCTCCGGGCTCAGCTTTCATTGCATAAACTCAGCTGGTATGTATACAATGCCAGCAATATGGAGGAGGCTAACATGTGTTGAATACATCTACTGCATCTTAGGTCTCTGAAGGTCACTCACTAAAGTAATATATGGTGCTAGTGTTGGTGGCTGAAGGTCAAGCCATCTTGCTTTTCATAATGCATAAACCTGAAACTCACTCAGACACCAATCATATGACCTAAACCTTGGAACAAATATTTTACTAAGTAAATCAGTGAGCATGCTGGCATTTCTATTAACCTTCAATGCACTGCTGACAGAAAATGAATAATGATAAATAATAACTCAAGCCTGTAAATCATGCTTAGCATCAGAAGCAAGAAAAAAAATGCTCGTGTGTGCTACCATCTGTTAGGAGGAGAGCAGGGGGACAGGAGGAGAGGGGTGGGAGAGGAGCAGGCTGCTTGTGGCTGGGGTAAGCACCTTTCGGATTCAATAAACTGACCCAGGAAGGGTAAGCCACTCAGAGTAGGATTGATGGAGTAAGAAAAAAACGCTTTTCCTCCTGTCTCCTGTTTGATGGACATCAGTTCCTGACTTTGATCTGCCACCCTTGGGTCTTTCCTTTTTTCCCCATCTTCTGCCTCATTAAATCTGTTTCCACTTTACCCGCTAGGTTTCATGGCCATTTGTAAAGGAGTCTTCAAACTAAGCAAAACCCTCTTGGGGACATTCCTCCCTTCCCCTCCCCTCCCCTGCCCTCCCCTCCCCTCACTTGCAGCAATTGGTTCTTCTTGCCCCATGGGCAGATGTAAGAGCTGAATTGTTGCCCCCAGATTGCCACCCTTCCTCATAAACATCTCTGCAGAGGGCAATCCCAGGCAGAATGGCCTCCAGCCTCCCAGCACAGAATAATTCACTGTGATTCCAAACAATTTCACCAAACCAAAACCTGACCCCTAGGTCTCCAAGGCATATGAGATGATAAAGGCTCCAGTGAAACATTCCCCCTATGGGGAAACCCTCAGTTCACTTGGGTGGGGAAGTTCTAGAAGTTGATGCTTGGCATCCAAGAGCACCTCTTCCTGGGGTTGTGGACATGCATTTGCTCTTCTCTCCTCTTTCTTTCAGTGGGGTCAACCTTTGCCAAGTTGGCGTCACCTTCAGATGCATTCTAGCCAAGAAACAAACAAAGGCATACTCTATGTTCAAATTTCTTGGAATAAAAATCCCCCCCTACCATTTTTTGCGGACTCTGTGGGCACTCCAAGTGCCAATGCAGCTCTGGCCCCGGATTCATTGAGAAGTCTGCCTCGAGGTCACACTGACCCTTTCTCTTTTCCTGGTGATAATAGCCTGCCCAGACAACAGGCTGCTGGAGAGGAAGCCGGGACTTTCAACAGGCTTTCCGTCTCAGACCTCATGTCTTTTTCTCCACGAGAAATGGGGAGCAACCATCCCTGCAAGGGCACCAGCTCATTGGGTTGAAAAGGATATTGCTGAGTATAATGTGTGGCCCTGGGGTTCTGTCCAGGCTGGCTACTTTGTGAGTTAAGTATGTTCTTCTTGGGAATTACATAATCAAAGAGAGAATATATTCCTTTTATTGTTTGAAACATGAGTCTTCTTTGAATGCCGGTAATTTAAAGTCATTCTGTACCCCTCAAGATCAGAATCGTGCTAAGTGATGTTAACCCAGATAGTGTAAATGGAAGAAAAGTAGTGCTAGCTGCTCACAGAAGTTTTGGCTTTGACCTTTCCTTTATTAGCTATTGGATCCATTTTCCCATTTGGATTTAGGACCTCATCAACAAATTGCCAGGGAGATGCAGCCAAAGAGCACTGAGTGTACAGTGGGAAACCTAGTGTGAGATCCCCTCTTCACTGAGTAGCTGTGGGCGTCACCCCCTGGGCCTCAGTTTCCCCTTCCATGAAATTGTGAATTTGTGTCATAGGTTTTCTTCTCATTGTCTTTTTCCCCTCCCTTTCTTTTTATTTCCTTACCTTCCCCACTTTTTAATTAGAAGGGAAAATAGATGAAAGGAAAAGCAGAAAATTAGCATTTTCTTAGCTGTACATTTCAGTTATTAATATTGCAATTTGAAGTAATGAAATTCACCAAATGTAGGAGGTTTAAGGTTCTCCTGGTGGGGTAAACTCTGTCTCATGGTATATGGCTTGAATTTCAAGGTGAGGTTCATTATGCAGAATGCACAATGTGGGCAAGCTAGCAATGCCATAAAACCTTCACTTTTGCATTTCTTGACTTTAATGTTGCATTACTGTAGTTTTTGGGTTTCAATATGCTGTATAAATATGGAATACCTATTTGTAGTACAGGCGCCGTGCAAGGGAGGATTTTTCTGTTTTAAATCTCGGGCTTTGAAAGCCCAACCATGTTTGCTCTCTGCTTGACTTTGTTAGAAAGCAGGTGGGAGAAAGTAGGGCAGGGTGAGTTACCTAGGAACAATGCTCATTTATGTCCAAATCCATTATGAAAGGCAGAGGCTTGCTTTTTGCCCTCACTGCAGTTTGAGGAGGATTTAGTAATGGAGACCAAAGGCTCCTGGGAGGGGAAGCATCAGGATAAAGGAAAGATTCTGCTTGGCTCATCCCTGGCACCTGCCCAGGCCAGCCCTTCCACTGGCTCTACTGATCATCAGTGCCAGCTCCCTCCCTTGTTGTCTCTCCGATTAATGATGTTGCTCCCACTGAGCAGTGGGTGGAAGTCTCTGGGCAACAGAAAAGATGAGAGTAGCTGCACAGTTTGCCTCTAGCAGAGGACTTGGTAAATTCCCTGTACCTTACATGGCGGGTCAGTGAATATGGGATGGATGCTCTACGGGGGATAATGTTGGGTCCTCCTAGGCCCCCAGCCAGTCTGACTAGGTGCTCTCCATTGGCAGAGGCAGCAAAGGGACCACTCTTTTCTCCATTAGGGACGTCATTGTCAGTCTCAGCACTCATGGTTGTCTGATAGGAGGCCCTTTGACCAATGGCTGGGCTCCTAAAGCTATTCCTATCGGGCATGGACTGAGATGGGAAAGAGTTTGATACTGTAAGAGAGACTCATGTTGCTTGAGATACTTTTGGGGGAAGAAAGGCAAAAACCAACTTCTAGAACTCAAAAAGGAGATGCTTTACGCCCCCAGGACTTCATTTGTGAGCCCTTATGCGTGACTCACCAATCTGCCCCTAGCACCGTTCTGATCCATGCCATGCCTCCCAGGTGACAGCATCTCTGCATCTCAGCATCACACATGCTCGGAGCCAAGGGAGGCCCTCAAGGTAACACAGCTCTTCTCAATTCTTTCCTCCACTAAACTGCCATAACCTTTAAGACACGCACCTCTCCTAAGATGCTTGGCACCTTCTACTTTGCCTTGACCGTTGGTTTACTCTCCTATCTCCTCTACTGTCCTTTGAGGTCAGATTTTCTCATGTCCTAATCAATCGACTTAGCATTTATGGCACCTACCGTATGCCAAGCCCTTGATATCCATGATATCCATTTAATGATACATAAGACAATGGTCCCTGCCCTCAAGGAAGGATATTACATGAATAAGCGGTGCCCATTCATTGTGATGGTGCTGTGATAAATAAGCACACACATAGGGAGGAGAAATTCTCTCTGCCTCAGGCGGTGGAAGCTGGGAGAATGAAAGTGCATTCAGGAAATGTCAAATTGTTTACCCTAACTGTTACTTAGGACAAAAGGGTGGTCCCAGTGAAGTTGAGACTGGAAAGTAGGCTGAGGCCAGGAAGTCAAGGGCATGTCTATGTCCTTGCCTAGAATTGCACACTAATACCTGGTGATCTCAGAACTGGATCTTGAGGCCTGAGAGGACCCACATCTGAAGAAGGTCTTCATGAGACCAAACTTGGGCCTTCTAGCAACTGCAGCCAACCTAGGGCATCCCCACTGCAGTTAGTAGAGTTATTGGGGTGCTCTGCAGTCTACATGCTGCATTTTGAAGAGCATACATAGTCTCCCCTTTCCTGAAATACTTTTCTATAACCTTATCTCAAAACTCAACATTTCCATTGTTGGTGTTATTCATGTGGGCTCAGGTATGGTGATCTAAAGGCATAGGTTAAGCTCCAAATATTTTACCTGGTGAAGATAACATGTTTTGATGTTATTTGTCATGAAAACCTGAGACCTTTTCAGAACAGCTGTAGCCACCAGAAACCCAGCATGCATCGCGGGGCGTCTGGAACTAGGAGATACTAAGTCCATGATAGAAGCCCTCTTGAAGGGAGTGGAAATGTGGTCCTAGAAGCAAAGATTACTATCTGTCCTGACCTAGAACAGCTCTCAGAGCTCTACCTCCCCAAGTCAGAACTGGGGACCACCCCGGGGCATGTGTTGGTGTGTATTTGTGCTAATCGGAAGGAAATTACCCTCTCAATGCTAGAATACAGAGGCACCAGCTGATACATTAGCATCCTGATCTGACATGGCTGTCAGAAAAATTATCCATGACCCAGAAGGGCCACCCAAAAGTGATTTATCCTCTTACTTGGCTTAGGCTGAGCTCTCCCCAGAGAAGGCCATGCCAATTAAGCAAAAACTAAGGCAAATTGTGTGTGTTGTGGTGCCTGGTGTCGACTGCCTCCCAGAGAGACTTACAAATTAATTTCCTCATCGTATCCTTGTTCTGCAACCAGTTTCAAAATGGAATCCTCAGCAGTTTACCTTCTGAATCTCTTATTCCCTTCTTCATCCGCTTTTTTTCCAAAACAAAATTAAATCATTTAACCATTTTAATAAGCACTAAAAAGTGTAATGAACCAGATAATGAAGAAGAACTCACATTATTTTCTTTATCTACTTTGTACTTAATTTATTTTGTAGTTTCCTTCGCATGCCTATTCTGAGAGTGTTTTCAACATTAGGATTGTAGGTAAATGTTTCATTTAGTTGCATTGAAACCTGGTAAAAAAATCCAGATTTGAAAGCTAGATGGACTCCTGTCCAGACCACTCAGGACAGAATTTCAAAGCTCATGCCCAGGGCATAGCTCCCCATTTTGGGACTTGGAGTCACTCAGGCTCTAGTGAATTCCCCCTCAAGATTCAAGCCAAATAGATCCCTCCTAGGGCTAAGGAAGCCATGCTCATTTCCACTTTTAATGTGAGGTACAGTCGGAATAGGAAGTGTGGCCCAAGCTGGTCTGGACTTCTCCTAGTCTGTGATTATGATCCTTGGGTGAGAGGGTCCAGACTAGGATGTAACTGAAGCAACAGGATCCAAAGTCCAGGCATTCCAATCTCCTAGGAGTCCTACCACGTGGCTGAGCATCATTTTCCCATTCTCTGTAAGAGAAGGGAAATTATTATTATTACTGTTATATAACCTGTGAAGCATGTATATTGCCTAAGGGGAATTAGGCGGGTATTCTTTCCTAAAATCCTTCAGTGGCTCCCTATAAGAATGGTCCAGGTGATAGGACAAGCAGAGTGAACAGACAACTGAAAGCGTACTGCTCTAACGGACACTGTGTCCACATTACTTACAGTCCCTGGAGTGAGGCAGACTGATCAGCCTGGGGAATTTAGATGGGATGGATAATAGAGAATATGCACCAAAGCCATCTTTTTCCCCAAGTATATAGTACTTCTGTTTAAGTAAAAAGAAAATATGAGTACATTTGTTAAACCCAATCCCTAGGTTTAAAAAAACATGAAGGAAGGGAAGAAGGAAACAAAGAAGGGAGGAAGGAAACGAAGAAGGAAGAAAAGAAGGGAAGGAGGGAGAATGAAGGGAGGAAAGAAGAGTAATTCACTTATTTAGGTCACTTATTTAGTTATCTATCAGGACATTTTTTTAAGGAAAAATACGTCTATTAAATGGCAACAAGCATGACCCTGTTTGGAATATCCTTGAAGATGGGATCGAGGACGAGGTTCCCTGAGGCTGTTTAGTGTACAGGATCACTAGCGCCTCTGGAAAAATTACAAAAGGAAAAGAGGTCAATTGTGGAAGATATTTGCCTCCCAGAGGGGCAATCTGGGGCTATGTCTGAAAGGAGAAACAGAATCTGTGTAGGAGGAGGACCCCTGAGCTTCTGGACTCTTGGGAGAAGTATGGACTGAATTATAGAGAAATATTACCCAGCTCTCTCGGGGTCCTTCATGGAAGCCCGGCGTGGAGCAGAATGAGTCATACAACCTGCTGTGAACCCTGGCTTTGCCTTTACTGGCATGCTGATTTCTCAGGGCCTCAGTTTCCTCATCTGCACAGTAGGCATGAAGAAGATTGGCCCTATCCCACGGGCAGCTCATGAGTATTACATGGGATTAAACTCAGTGACCCAAGACCATGAACGCTGGTGGGACTTAAAGCCACTGTGGCTTGTTTGGATGCTTCCTGTTGCTCTGAGCCTGTTCCCCTTACCCAAACAAAGGCTCTCCTTCTCCCCTGCAAACTACTGATGTCCTCGGCTTTGTGCTAATAGGGTGTTTTCTGGAGCGGGGATTGATTAAAATGTAGTGGCATACCCTCATTTTGCGTCACCGCCTGTGTGACTAATAACCATGGAATTCATGCCACAGATAAATAATTGGCCCTTCAGCCATCTTCCATGTCTTCAGAGACATGCAACCATGATCTATCACAGCCGCAGACATCTCAATGAGCATCATCTCTAGATCATAATAGATCATGTTACATTTGTGTATGCTTGGGAACATAATTTACTATTATACGGGGCCAAGATCAACTCCAAAAAAATTATCCTTCCGTGGAGGTGGACTCTTTGACTGCATTATATGCACGCTGTGCTTTTTAAAATATTAATTATATTGTAAACTAAAGGTTTACTTTATGTATCATAAATCTGAGCATCTCTTCTTTCTGTGTGCCCAATAAATACACTTCTCATCAACTTTTAATTATGCTGTTTGCATTATTCTGTCCTGAGGATGAGAGGGCATACTAAATCATGGCCTTCTAATGTGGACTACAGCATAAGTTTAATTAATTAAACCATATATTTTATTAGTTCTTACACCTCCATCTTGTAAAACTATGCATTATTATGTTGAAGTTGGGGGGGAATAAAATAACACAGCAAGGGTGTTTTTATTGTTATTGTTATTATATCTGGAGAGTCAGATAATTTAGGAAAAGTTGAATTGTGTTATCTCTGTGTGGTCCTGCTCTCCTCTGGACTCTGGCCATGCTGTCTTTCTGAAAGCAGGAGAAGGGTGGACATATTATCAAAAGGCCAGGATGCAGTTTTGAGACCAGTACCAGAGCCAAGGATGGAAACTCAAGCATGTGGTATGGCGTAAGCCCTCTGCCAAGCAAAGACCAGCTCCCCAGATAGATCCATCCAACCTAACTCTTTCCTTCCTTTATGTTGTGCCTTTGGGCAAATGGCCTTTGGTCTTTAGGACCATTTCTCTCTTCAGTTCACACACAGAGTAACAGGGGCTTTGAGATATCATAATTCTTGTTCCAAGTTTTAGAGAGGTTGGCCATGGGTTCTAGCATGGAAGTCTGAGCCATCTCTGCAGGCAAGAAGCTTGAGAAGGGGATGAAGCGACAGAGAGACCCAAAGCCCGATTGGGTGACATTGCATGTCTGCCTCTGCATCGTAGGTCACGTGGTGCTGGTAAGTATCGATAGAAGCTTAGGAGCCAAAGGAAATTGAGTTGAAATCTTGCTCTGCCATTTACTAGCCATGTGACCAAGAAAATAGATACATGGTGCTAGGCTCAGTTTCCTCATCTGCAAATGGGGTACATACAACTACCCCTTCAAGCTATTGTGATGAGTAAGTAAGATATAATGTAAGTCAAGTGCTTAACATAGTGCTGATACACGTGTAATAATTGGGGTACCTGTTGCTGCTACTGCTGCTGCTACTGCTGCTGCTACTCTTACTGTTGACATATGCAGAATCTAACAGGTCTAATGAGTAGCCACACAGCACTGACCTGAGCTGCAGGCCCAGAGGACCAAATCTGCAGGGTCACTCAATGGCTGTACCACAGCACAGCTTGACCCAAGTCACTCTTGAGTGAAGGCGACTGACGCTAATAGGTAAAACTATTGTTTCTGGAAAATTCTCTATGTTCTCTTTTGTACCCATGTTGACCACTGATTTGCATTGTCCTGTAAGGTCCCAATTGCTCCATCAGCCCATCCCTTGGCATTGTCTGTAGCCATTTTTCTGGCTTTCCCATGGGGACATGCATCCCCATCCTCTTCTCTGCAGGAATAGAGGGAGGCCTGTCACAGATATGCAGGTGCCATCCCATTCTACAGTGAGAAGGTCCCTATTGACGCCTGCTCCTTTCTAAGGGACCCCCGAGGAATGTGCTGCCTTTATCAGTTGCCATATTCCCCTCCCACTCCCTCACCACCAAAAAAGTAAATAAAGAGCAGAGGCAAGATCTGTTCTGTTTCAACTTTTAAAAGGCTTTGAAGGCATAGCTATTTGAGAACATTTTTAAAAAAAGCATTCTGTTACTTAGCTGCAGCTCAGGTGGTGAAGCCCCCCTCATCCTTCCCACAGGGAGAGGAAGAAAGGGAGGCTGTGTTTTATGGTTGGCTCAGGCTTTTCTCCTGTCCCCTCCCCCCTCAGAGGGCCCTCCATGTGTGCTGCCCTCCAGCACAGAGTCCTCAGCAGAATTTGCAATAAGTAAAGGCAGTGAATCACAGCAACATGGCCAGGGTTGACTGGAAGAGCCTTTGCTTGCAGCCCTCTTCCCTGCGGGAATGTGGGTGGAGACCAGGGGAAGGAGTTCCCAGAGGAAGACTTCGTGCATATGATGGATCCCATATGCCGAGGGCTGAGTTCTGATATTCTCCAGTCCCGAAGCACCTAGGCTTTGATTTTTATTTTATTTTTGGATGGGTGGAGGGATAGAATCAGTGTGCTTGAGCCTCAGATCTCAAGTTGACAGTTCAGCATTAAATAAAGCATTAAACACAAATGTTAATTTTTTTCCAGTGTGTTTGCGTGTGGTCTTACCTCCTCCTGCTGCCCTGGGAAGCTCTCAACTCCCTCTCCTTAAGACTTTCTTTATCTACCAGTTTAAAAAATTACAAAGAGGTTTATGCTCTTTAACTATGAGAATATTACTCACTTCCCCCTCATCTAAGGATCCTAAAGGGAGGCTGACACTTTCCATAATTTATCTCCCTGTGGATGGGATAAAGCTGGGAAAAGTAGGGGAGTGGAAGGGAAGGGGCTTCAAAGGAGGTCCCATACCAAGTGTCAACGATTCGATTCCAATCGAGTAGCTGAGAGCATAAAAATCTAATTTTGGAATTTTTTGTGCCTTGAACTAAATGTTACATAGACTCCTCCCCTTTTTGTTGCTATTTTGTAGAAAGGAAAGCAAAGAAAGTTATAGCAAGTTCTAGCCTGTTGACAAATAGAAGTCTTCAACTATGTTCTAAAAGTTTATAATGAATAAGGCCAAGCAAGGGCTCCCCAGCTCTATTTTTTAATCTAATGTCAAGTTCACACCCATTTGTGAGTGTAAGGAATTTCAGTAATCAATGGCTACAGGTGGGGAACTTCTGAAAGGACATAATCTTGAACCGTCATAGACTGAAATGCCCCCCCCCCAATCCATTGACAAATCCAAGAGGACCCGGATGGAGCACAGACCTGGAGCAGTTTGTGTTTGATCTGATGGACTCCTCCTCATCTCCGTCAGGACAAGGGGGCTTTGCAGGAAAGCAGAAGCCAAACTAAATTCCAGATGGAAAGGAAATCCAAGTGTCACCCTGGGATGCCGATGATCTGGTTTAGTCATTAAGAAGCCACAGCTAACAGAAAGCTTCAATATGAGCCGTTAAGAATTTACTAGTTTTGTCTCTCAACCCCTACTGCGGGAGACCCCTGAACCTTTATTTTCCTTCGAGGCTGTCCTGGGTTTTCTTCTTTAACATTGTCCCTGATTTATGGTATGTCCACATTTCCCTGGATAGTACCATCTTTTGAGTTATACATCATCAGAGTGACTCATTCTGATGATGTATGGCCCCAATACATCATCAAAGCTCCTTGCTCTGCCGTTGCACTAATGATATGTTAGTGTAATACATCACCGGGCTGAGCTGCAGCTGTGATGGATGGCGCCAAGGGTGATGGGAGCCCATGGAGAGGGGAGCTGAGGAACAGGAGGAAAATCAGTCAATCCCAAGTCTACCTTCTTTCCTGGTACCAATGCCCGTATTGAATTAGTACTGTGGCGTGCATCCTGCAACCTTAAAGGAACACAGAAACATACATTATCCCCAAAAGGAGTGTTGGCTCAGGGCTCATGCACCTTAGAGGTACCTTAGAGGAGATTAGATAGATAGATAGATAGATAGATAGATAGATAGATAGATGTCTATATCTATATTTATATAACCATAATTAAAAGGAAGGAGACAGCTGTTGAATTGAACTAGGCAAAGAGGAGCAAAAAAGAAGGTGTGCTCTGGAATAAGGACTTCTTCAGCAGGAGGGAAGTGAGGGCTTACAGAAGAATGCAGGTATCAGAAAGCTGCTACCCTTACTGGTAACTCCCCAGCAGAGTTTGGATGGGAGTGCTCTGTGGTTTCTCAGCTGCTTTTCTCTCTGCCTCGTTGTCAGTGCTTACTCCTGCCCAGAGCTCCTGACTGGCTGTAAACGTTGCCTTAAGGGGATTTTGAAGCATGAGGGTTTGTTGGTGGACGGACCTAAGTGCTGGACTGAACCCACGTCATCCATTAAAGAGCTGGGACTCAGTTTTCTTATCTGTAAATGGGATTAATAACATAACCTCCCTCGCAGAGCTGTTGTGAAGGTTCTGGGAGTGAAGAGCGATAAAGTGCTGGACAGAGTTTAGGGCACACGCTCGCTAATGTTAGCCATTACTATAGCAGCTGCAATACCACTGTCAAAATCAGACTTCCTAATACCACCCTAAAATCCTGTGTGTTCTATCTCTTACTTGGAAGATGTCAGTGTACACTAGTTTATTAAAACAGCTGAGGTATTCTGCCATTATAAAAATGAAATGCTACTTCTAATTCCAATAGACTTGGTACTCTGACAAATCCCCCTACTAAAATACACCTAGAACTGGGAAAATTACTGCAAACAGATATTTTTTGAGCTGAAGTTCGCATAACATAAAATTAACTATTTTATAGTACGATTGAATGGCATTTAGTGTATTTCCAGTGTTGTGCACCACAACCACTGTCTAGTTCCAGATTCTCATCATCCCAAAGGAAAACTCTGGACTCATTACGCAGTCACTCTCCATTCTCCTCTTTCCCATTCCACAGCAACCACCAATCTTCTTTCTGTCCCTGTGGATTTAACTCTTCTGGATCTTTGCTATAAATGGAATCATAGAATTCGTAACATTTTGTGTCTAGCTTCTTCTGTTTAGCATAATGTTTTTGACGTTTTTCCACACTGTAGCATGTAACAATACTTTTTTTAAAAAATTGAAGTATAGTTGATTTACAATGTTGTGTTAGTTTCAGGTGTACAGCAAAATGATTCAGTTATATAAATATATATATATATATATATATATACACACACACACACACATATATATATCCTTTTTAAGATTCTTTTCCATCTCATAGGTTATTACAAGATATTGAATATAATTCCCTGTGCTATATGGTAGGACCTTGTTTTTTATCTATTTTATATATAGTGGTGTGTATTTGTTACTCCCAAACTCCTAATTTATTCCTTTCCCCCCTTCCTTTTTGGTAACCATAAGATTGTTTTCTATGTCTGTGAGTCTGTTTCTGTTTTGTAAATACGTTCATTTGTATCATTTTTTTAGATTCCACATATAAGTGGTATCATGTGATATTTGTCTTTCTCTGTCTGACTTACTTCACTTAGTATGATAATCTCTAGGTCCATCCATGTTGCTGAAAATGGCATTATTTTATTCTTTTTTATGGCTGAGTAATATTCCAGTGTGTGTGTGTGTGTGTGTGTATTACATCTTCTTTATCCATTCATCTGTCAGTGGACATCTAGGTTGCTTCCATGTCTTGGCAATTGTAAATAGTACTGCTTTGAACATTGGTGTGCCTGCTTCGAATTAGAGTTTTTGTCTTTTCTGGATGTATGCCCAGGAGTAGGATTGCTGGATCATATGGTAACTCTATTTTTAGTTTTTTAAGGACTCTCCATAATGTTCTCCATGGTGGCTGCACCAATTTACATTCCCACTAACAGCGTAAGAGGGTTTCCTTTTTCCCACATCCTCTCCAGCATTTATTATTTGTAGAATTTTCATGATGGCCATTCTGACTGGTGTGAGGTGATACCTCAGTGTAGTTTTGATTTGCATTTCTCTTATAATTAGAGATGTTCAACATTTTTTCATGTGCCTGTTGGCCATCACAGTACTTTTTTCTTTTTATGGCTGAATAATATTTTTTATATATACACACACACACACAAACACACACACACACGTATACACATATATACACACACACCACATTTTGTTTATCCATTAGTTCATTGATAGACTTTTGGGCTGTTTCCACCTTTTGACTATTGTTAATAGTGCTGCTATGAACATTCCTGTACAAGAATTTGCTTGTGTACCTGTTTTAAATTCTTTAGGGTATATACCTAGGAATAGAATTGCTGGGTTTTATGGCAATTCTATGTTTAACTTTTTGAGAGCTGCCAATTCTTTAAGTGAATGTTAGTCCATGAAATTGTCTGGAAATCTCTCTCTCTTTCATTTTCATTCTGGAGAGTTGGTTTTTCTGGTTACACACTCAGCATTTTACATGTATTATTCATCATCTTTTGGCTTCAATTATCGGTACTGCTTTTATCTCATATCATTTTTTAGTGTCTGATTTTTCCCTTTTGCTCTTTTTAAGATCTTTTATCTTTGGTGTGATACGGCTTTTATTATTATGTGTGTAAGAGTAAAGTTCCTGCAATTTAATAGCATATATTATGTCCTATATCTGTGAATTATATTAAAGAAGATTAAATATATAATTATTAAAGAGAATTACTTGATTGTATCAATAGTTACAGAAAAGTCATTTGATAAAATTAAGCAACTATTAACAAAAAGGAAACAAAACAAAATGAACAAACAAGCCTTAGGAACAGAAGCGTTCTTCCTTAACTTTACAAAAGGTATTTAAAAAAAAAAACTACAGAAAATAGCATTATTAATAGTGAAGTTAGAGTTATTCCCTAAAAAGTCAGGGGGAATAAGGGAGTCCCAATATCATCACTTCTATTAAATATTGCAGTGGAGATCCTAGCTGGTGTGGTAGGAAAAGGGTATAAGGATGGAAATGAGGAAATAACATTGGCACAGATTGTCTAATCATTTACACTGGAAACTCAGAAGAATCTAAAGATAAATTATAAAAATTAGTGAGAACTTTCCAAGGTGGCTGGATATAAGATCCATATAAAAGTACACCATTTGTAATAACAATAAGATATACCTAGGAATAAATTTAACAAAATATCTGCAATTCCTTGGTGTAGAAACATTAAAATAAATATTGTAAGACATTAAAGAAACTTAAACACATGGAAAGTATTCTTTGCTTATGAATTGAAAGACTCAAAATTGTAGAGATGTCAGTTCTCCTAACTTGGCAATGTAGAGTCAATGCAATTCCAATAAAAACTCCAATTGAGGCTCGTTAAGATACTTGACAAGCTGTTTCTAAAATGTATACAAAAGAGCAAATGCACTCAAATAGCCAAGGCACTCGTAAAGAAGACGATTAGGATGAGGGGACATTATCTACCTAGATATCAGGATTCATTTTAAACCAAATAATTAAGGTACTGTCACTATTTTGTAGAGAAAGTTAATTTGGAAGAAAATAGAGTACAGACAGAATTCCATGCATAAATGAACACTTGATAAATGCCAGAGGAAACATCACATCACTGAGGGACCAGTGAATAATTGGTTCAGGGATGGATGGCTTTACTTAGGAAAAAATGAACTAAAATTGTATACTTACCTCATACCACACAATCAATTCCAGATGAATTAAATACTTAAATATAGATATTAAACAATTAAAATTTGGAAGGATATATAAGCAAATATCTTCATAAACTTGAGCTAGGAAATGATTTCTTAAACACAACTCGAAAAGTGCTAACCAAAAGAGTTAAATCCAGCGACATTAAACTAAGTATTTTTGTTCCTTCAAGGATGTCATAAAGAGACAAGGAAAAAGTGTTTGTGTTGCATGTTACCAAGATTAGTATCTGGGGAAAAAAATGAACTTCTCCAAATTAAAAAAAAGATACAATTTTTAAAGAAAATAGTTGAAAGAAACCCTAATGATCCCCCACCACAAAAAGATTGTTAGAACTAAGAAATGAATTCAACAAAGTTTCAGGATACAAAATCAACATGCAAAAATCAGTTGCATTTATATACACCAATAATATATAATCTGAAAAGGAAATGAAGAAAATTCCACTTATAATAGCATCAAAAAGAATAAAATACTTGGGGATAAATTTAACAAAGGAGACAAAAGACTTGTACAGTGAAAACTAAAAAATGTTCCTGAAAGAAATTAAGACAAGATAAATAACTGGGAAAACATCTGTGTTCATGGATTGGAAGATTTCATGTTATGTCAATACTACCCACAGTGATCTACATATTTAAGGCAATTCCTACAAAATCCCACTGGCATTTTTTTTCAGAAATAGAAAAATCCATTCTAAAATTTAAATGGAATCTCAAGGGCCCTGAGTAGTCAACGCAATTTTGAAAAAGAAAAATAAAGTTGGGTCTCACACTTCCTAATTTCAAAACTGATTGAAAAGGTACAGTAATCAACAAAGTGTGGCACCACCTTAAAGACAGACCTACAGATCAGTGGAATAGAACAGAGAGCCCAGAAATAAATCTTGCATGTATATATATATATATATATATATATATATATATATATATATATATATATATATATATATATATGTATGTATAGTCAAATGGTTTTCAACAAGGATGTCAAGATCATTCAATGGAGAGAGGACAGCCTTTTCAACACTATGTTTGTTATGACGATTGCTTTTTGCAACACTTGAGAAAACTGAATATACAAATGCAATAGAATGAAGTTGGATCCTTCCCTTACACCATACACAAAAATTAACTCAAAATGGATCCAAGAAAGATGTAAAAGTATAAAAGTCCTAGAAGAAAACATAAAGGAAAAGCTTCATGATATTGAATTTGGCAGTGATTTCTTGGCTATGACACCAAAAGTGTAGGCAACAAAATTAAAAATAGATAAACTTGGCTACATCAAAATTCAAACCTTCTGTGCATCAAAGGACACAATCAACAGAGTGAAAAAGCAACCTACAGAATGGGGGAAAATATTTGCACATCATATATATAGTGAGGGGTTAATATCGAGAATTCATGAAGAACTCCTACAGCTCAATAACAATAATAACAATAAAATAACCAGATTAAAAAATGGACAAAGAAATGTCTTGAATAGACATTTCTCCACAGAAGATATACAAATGGCCAACAAGCATATAAAAAGATGCTCAATATCACTAATCTTTAGGCTAATGCAAAACAAACCACAATGAGGTATCAACTCACATCTATTAGGATGGAATTTACTTTCTAAAAATTTGGCAAGAACTGGAGAAATTGAAACCCTTGTGCACTGTTGGAGGGAATGTAAAATGCTGCAGCCACAATGGAAAATAGCATCGTGGTTCCTCAAAAAATTAAAAATAGAAAATTACCATATGATTGAGCAATTTCACTTCTGGGTATACATCAAAAGAATCAAAAGCAAGATCTTGAAGAGATATTTGTACACCCATGTTTATAGCAGCATTATTTACAATAGTTAAAATGTGGAAGGAACCCAAGTGTCCATTGATAGATGAATGGATAAAAAAACGTGGCATACAGACAATGGAATATTATTCAGACTTAAAAAGGAAGTTCTGACACATGCTATATAACACGTATGAACCTTAAGGACATTATCTTAACTGAAATTAGTCACAAAAAGACAAATACTGTATGATTCCATTTACAAGAAATATCTAGAGTAGTTGAATTCTATTAACAAAAATAGACTTGTAGCTGCCAGGGGCTAGGGGAAGGGGAATATGGGGAGTTGTTGTTTAATGGGTATAGAGTGTCAGTTTTGCAAGATGAAAAAGTTTTGGAGGTGGGTTGTACAATCAAGTATATGAATATACTTGATATAACTGTATACTTAAAAATGTTTAAGATGGTAAATATTATGTATATTTTACCACAATTTTAATGAATGGTTAAAGGACCTGAAAAAAACATTTCACAAAAAAATTATTGTGATGAAATATAAAAATAGGAAAAAATGATCAAATTAATTAGTAGTCCGGGATATGCAAATTACCACCACAATGAGAGACCATTTCATACCCACTAGGTTGCAAAAATTAAGAAGTTTGACAGCACTAAGTGGTGATGGGATTGTGGAATATTGGGAACTCTTACACCTAAAGTGAGTGGGCTTCTAAGCAAATATATTTTTCAGGAACTGTGTCTATATGAACAATTAGAATCACCCCAAATCAACTTGTCACCTCTATTCTAGCAGCCCAGTCTCACACAATCCTGCAAAAGAAATACTACGTCAGCCAGCAGAAGCAATGTGCTGGCCAGGCCAAGCCCTGGAGCAGAGACCCCACCTCTGGGCCCCAGGACAACCCCATAGATGAAAGTCTGGGAACTCCTCATGTGTGGGTGGGGGAGATGGATTGGGGTGGAAGGTTAGAGGGACAGAGAGAACCCTAAAAAGACTAAATAAGGCCTAGAATGCCTTACCAGTCACTGCTCCTGGGCTGAGCCAGTGTTAGTCATAGGAGGGAAACAGAAAATTTTCAGGAGGGCAGTTCAAAGTACACAATCCCTTGTGGTACAGGCCTGGGCAGAGACTTCTTGCCTGGGTATAAAGCCAGTACTGTTCTTATATGCTGCTCCTAGAGAATGCATCAATATAAGCACCTTAGGAAACAACGTGCTTTTATCTTGTCAAGTTAAACATGCACATTACTTATGACTCAGGAGTTCTCCTCATAGGTGTAGACATACATGCTAGACAATTTCTTGCATGTTTTCCATAGGCATCATTTATAAGGCTATTCATTCCATCATTATTCACACTGCCTAAAAACTAGAAACAACTCAATTGCCCATCTACAATAGTACAGATAAATAAATAGTAAGATTTTACATCATGGGACATTAACAGTTTCGTGATCTGTAGTTACATACAATGACAGGGATGAATCTTAAACATATAATGATGAATGAAGAAAAAGCAAGTCTTTCAAAACTTTGTACAGTATAATTCAATTTTTATAAAATTGCAAAAAAGTAAAATTAAATGTCTAAACACAAACATATATATACACAAATATGTATATATGTATATTATAATACATACATATATATGTACACACATACTGAGGGGCAGTTGAGGGAAACATGGAGGAGTTCACAAGTAGATTCAGAGACACTGGCAATGTTTTCATTTTGAAGTTGATTGGGGGTTCATCAGTATTTATTTTACCATTAAGCTTCATAGCTTATATGTGCCATATATTCTTTTAATGCATCAAATATCACACATTAATTCACCTCCTTTTTAAAAAAGGAAATAAACTTAGAAAATCCTTTAACTAAGAATTTCCCAAACATGTTTCTGGACAGAACATTCTTTCTAGGGGACTTCGTCAATATGCAGAACTGGTGCCCTCGGAATGCTCTAAGTGCCTGATTTGAGAGTAAGCTGAGCTTTATTAATGTGGTTTCCCAAGAGAGCGGGCCAGGATGATGTTTGGTTTTGCATCTCCTCATTTCAACAGAAGTGCCACCCAGGAGGGGACCATGTTCAACCTTGCAGCTCTCCAAAAATGGGAGAGGAGACTATTTAAGACGATGACAAATAATCTAAACCTGATGGTCCTCAGTACTTGACTCCTTTGCTTTACCTTCCTTGTGAGTCTAAAGTATTTTCTATTTAGAGAAACATTAGTTCACTCTGAAACCATAAGCACTATTAGTGCCTTTCTGCCTAAATCCAATCTATCTTGCCCTTACCCACAGCCTATCTCTTCTCTCAAAACCTAAACTGTGAATGAGAAATTATGTGTAAATTGCCCACCACACCTTCATGGTGAGCAGCGCTGGTGTTTGGAGACCCAGTGATGTCAGCCTAGTGCTGGATAAGGAGGTGTTTTGACTCTTTGATCAACAAGTAACTAAAGAAACTAGTTAGACACAATCATCCTTCTCCCCGACGTGAGAGCAGAAGACCTCCAGGGAACATGGCAGTCATGTTCTCTTCTGAACAAACTCAGAAATTTGGTTCTTGGTCGTGTAACCAATGCTTACTCATTCCCAATTGAAGTCAACAGATATCTATTGAGATTTATTGTGTGTTGGTTACAATTCTTGGACTGTGTAATGGAAGAAGACAAAGAGGAATTTGAAATTATCCTGTCCTCAAGGAAGTTAAATGAGAGACAATGTTGAAAAAGAAAGAGGTTCTCATCTTAGCTCTGCTGTGAACTTGCTGGGTGGACCCAGGCCACTCATTTTATTTGTCTGGGGTTCTTTTTCTTAAAGTGTTGGGACTGGATCATTTTGAACATTCCTGCCAAAGTTAAAAATTGATGTTTCTTTGAATCTGGTTGAGTAGATAAGACTAATCAGAGAAACTTCTGATTACAAGCTGTAAAGGTCATTTAGTGATCCAGTTCCCTAGTTTGCAAACATGGAAACCCAGGCTCAGAAAGATGATGGAACTTGTTCAAGGTCACATTAGCCACAATATAGGAAGTACTGGGGTAGGGGGTGGTGGCAGGGAAGGAAGTGTGACTGGGTGTTTTGGATGCACCGAAGTCTTTGTTTAGGTTGGAATATAGTCTGTGGGCTATGTCGGAAAGTCAGTGGACAATGGGAAGTTGAGCTGACCCTCCTCCCTCTCATATTTCTGCTTTAGAAAGGGAGAGAAAAATTGACCCTGTAGATGAAAGAGTTACATGATGAACTGTGTCCAAAGGACCATGTTGCCAAAGAGAGTTTGCGTATAATATAATGGAAGATCCTAAGGAGAATTAAAACAGCAAATGAATAGATATCAGAGCATTTGCTCTCCTTTTAACCACAGCCAGTGTGCCTTCCCCTCTTTTTGGCCTTGGCAACTCAAAAGCACTTATATTCTATTATCATCTCACTTTCATTCTGCTGATGTCCTTTCCTGACATTAACCTGAGTGAATAGAAGGCTTCACTTCCCATGAATCCTGCCTACAGTCATTTATGAACAGTGATCATAGGACATGGGGCAAAGCGGGTCAGTTGAACTCACCACAGGACACTTACAGAACAATTCTGGAGGAAGGATCTGTGGCCTTATTCCCCAAGCCTTGTGTGCAGGGGACAATCATACAGAAAAGTTATCAAAGATTGGACTTGAGACCATGTCTGCATTGATAAGAGTATCAGAGCCCAAGGATCATTCCAGAGATTTTAGAGCAGGCCAGGAATCTCTCCTTAAGTATTGAGAGTTGGCTCAGTTAGCTGCTGCTGTGTAACAAACTATCCCAAACTCAGTGTCTTAAAACGACAATCATTTATTATTATAGCGTACATATCTGTGGGTCAGCTGGGTGTTCCTGATGAAGACTAGGTTTGCTTCATCTCAGCTGGGCTTGCACATGTGTCTGAGAGTTGTCTGGGGGCTTTGTCCTGAGGTGAGCTTAGTTGAGGCACATTGGTTATGGCACCTCAGGATTCCTCATCCTCTTCTCAGGACCAGTAGGCTGGCCCAGGCATATCTTTCCTATAGTGATGGCAGAAGCCAAAGAGACCAAGCAGAAACACACAACATCTCTTAAGGCCCAAACTTGGAACTGACGCACTAAATTCCTAATTCTACTGTTGAAAGCAAGTCACAGGGCTGAGCCCAGATTCAAGGAGTAGGAACATAGATTCCACTTCTTTAGCAGCAAGAATTACACAATCCCATGATCGAAAGGTGGACGGACAGAGGAAGGTGAAGAACTTGAGTCATTAATGGAATCTACCACAGGAGCCTGGAAAGGGCAGTGCTTTTTATTTTCACTTAGTTATGCATTTATTGTTTGTTTATTGAAGTATAGTTGACTTACAACATTACATTAGTTTCAGGTGTACAAAGTAGTGATTTGTTATTTTTATAGATTATGCACCATATGAAGTTAATATAATATTATTCACTTTATTCCCTATTCTGTACATTACATCCCAGTGACTTATTTTTAATATAACTTGTAGTCTGTACCTCTTAAGTCCCTTCACTTATTTAGCCCATCCCTCACCCCCCTCCCTTCTGGTTTGTTTCTGAATCTGTGAGTCTGTTTCAATTTAGTTATATTTGTTTGTTTGTTTTGGTTTTTGGTTCCACATATATGTGAAAGCATATAGTATTTGTCTTTTTCTGTCTGACTTTGACTTAGTTCACTTAGCATAATACCCTCCAGGTCCAACCATGTTGTCGCAAATAGCAAAATTTCATTCTTTTTTATGGCTAAGTAACATTCCATTGTGTGTGTGTGTGTGTGTATCTCACATCTTCTTTATCCACTTCATCTGTTGAAGGGCACATATCTTAGGTTGGGTCCATATCTTGATTGTAAATAATGATGCAGTGAACATTGGGGTGCATATTACCTTTTCAAATTAGTGTTTTCATTTTCTTTGGGTAAATAACCAAAGAAAATCTTGAGAAAGAAGAGCAAGGCTGGAGGTATCATGCTCCTGGACTTCAAACTATACTAAAAAGCTATAGTAATTAAAACACTATGGTACTGGCACACAAAAAAACAGACATATAGATCAATGGAAGAGAATAGAATGCCCAGAAATAAACCCACCCACATATGGTCACTTAATCTGCAACAAAGGAGGCAGGAATGTTCAGTGGGGGAGAGACAGTCTCTTTAATAAGGCAATGCTTTTTAAGACATGTTTGAAAAATTGATAGACAATTTTGGGTGAAATATAAAAGAATACAACCTCTCCAAGACAATTCTGTGGTATGTAAAATATACTTATGTCTCTGGGATTTATTAATCCCTTGAAGTCTATTCATGGACCTCAAATTAAAATTCCTGGGCAAGGGGGTTGAGATGACTGACTAAGGGGTGGCTCTGTATTTCTGCTGTGGAGAGAAGGACACTGGCACACAAGTGAGTCTAGGAGGGTGCTCCACATTTGAGATGTGCTAATCTATTGAGAACAGGAGTTTTTCTATCAAAGGGTTAAAAGTCTTGAGATCAAAAAGTATAAGATTCAATGCCAAAGTATGTACAGAATAAAGAGCTCTGTGTGGGTGGCTATTCTAGAATGTACCACACTGACATTCTATCTTGGCAGTATTTTCATTACATACAGTACTTTATGAATTCCAACTTTATTGCTTCATTAGCATAGTAACAGGAAATTATATTTCACTTTTCAAAATAAGATTGTTTCTCCTTAATGGCTTACTGCTTCTAGAGAGGACATAAGCAGTGAAAGGCAGTTTGGCCTGCAGGATAGGTACCAGAGCTAGTTCTTAAGAAACACGGCTCTATAGGCAGAGGTCCCCCCATCTCCCGCCAGCCAAGGAAAAGGTGGGCAGGCCCAGTGACCCGCCAATCATGCAGTTGACATGATTGTGCAGTTGACAAAGGAAGCTTGAGCAATTCCAGTGAACTCTAAGAATAACTAGTGAATCAGTAGCTCCCCATAAACGTACCTCAGTTTGTCTATTTTCAGCGAATCAACCCTCTGAGTAAAGTAAGTAAAATAATATCAATTTGATTTATTCATCTTTCCTTGGTTAATTAAGTCAAAACAGATGGATTGTTTATGAAGATGTCATTTTAAAAAGCAGGGAATCTCAATAAACTGCTTAGGAAAACAGAGTAAGAAAGGCTACATGACAATATTCAGTTGCTTACATCTTATAGCAGCAATTGCCTTAATCTACAAAACCAGACCTCAAGCTAGAAACATTTGCTCCTTTTAGCACTCATCATGTTTTCAATTCTTATTTTATGTCTGCATCCTTCTCTGGATGGTGAACACCATGGAGGGTTGAACCTGTACCTGCTTTTATTCCCTGTTGTATTTCTAGCACCCACACAGTGTCTAGCACACAGTGGGTACTCAACAACTTTGTCAAATGAGCAAAAAGAATACGTGCAAAGCCCTGGGAACAGTTCTTTCCACACAGTACACGCCTTATTGCATATTAGCCATTTAAAACACAAATGAACCTATATTTGTAACTAAGATCACTCTCCTTGGGTTTTGCAGTATTTTCTGGATTCCCTGGGGAGGAATAGGAACTTGAAAATTGTGGTATTATAATGGTATAATTCGGAGTCAAAAATTTATAACGAAGCTGAATTCAACCAACGATTAAAATGCAGAATTTGAAAGCTGTTTTCCCACAGCAGCTGTATATGATGAAAATATTTTTAAGGAAATTTTTTTCTTTTGACTCAGTGTTTAATCAGGAAATGTTAACGTGTTCTATTTTACATAAAAAGCTGAGCTTATTATTAACAATAGGAATATTAATTGATAGTCCCTGTGAACTCTAATACTGTCTAGCCTTTGGGATGAACAATTAATTATCATCACTTTTTTGTTTTTATTTTATTTAAGTGCTTATGCAGCACTTTACATGTTTGATGTATTTGATAACCATTAATTACAGAATTAATGCGCAAACATAAATTTTACATGTTCAGGAAAAAGAATCATCATTAAATTATGAATAAAGGAGCTGTTAAGTTTGTGTAGTTTTTCTCTTTGGGGAGAAAATTCTGCCCATATATAATAGGAGGTTCAAAAAGCATTTTCCTGTAAAGAATGACAGGACTGGTACATGTTAACTGATCGTTATTGAAAAGGACTTGTGGCAGATACTAAAAAATAAGTGGTTTAGCTTTTAAAAATATCTGTTGTTTGCAGAAATATGTATTTTTAGGAGCTTAATGGTTGATAAGTATGCCCAGTTACCTTTGTGCAGCTGAGTGATTAAAAGAGGAGTATTTGTGCATTTTTCCTCCTCAGTGGAGGATTTAGGGGAAGAAAAATGGAGACACAGTTGGAGGATAAGGTGCACCGTGCCTTTAGAAGCAGGGGAGAAACCTGGGTTTGGGATGCAGAGATTGGCTTTGTGAGGGTTTTGACTATGAAGCACAGAGAGGCAGGGGCTAAGGGCTGATGAGCTGGGGAATGTCTGTCACGAGCTCTGGCAGCCTATTTGGTGGACCCAGGAAGGAAAAGGAAGCTTCTCAGAAGGAACTGTGCTGAGAAGGGATTGGCCTTGGCTGGTAGAAAACAGTCCTTGGAACTACCCTTCCTGAGCTAATAAAAAAAAAAAAACACTGTGAGAGGTAAAGTGTGGCCTCTGGAATGGGGTTCAATTATCCACATGACTTTGGGCAAGTTCTTCCATCTCTCAGATCCTTAGTTTCTTCATTTGTGAATTGGGAGCAATAATTGTATGTATCTCATAGGGGTGGTGTGAAGGTGAAATTAGTTAAGTTGTGTGAAATGCTTTAAACAGTAGCTGGTATATAGTAAATTCTCCTTATTAGACATTTTTGTTTGTTGCAAAACTAGGCAGCTGTTTGAAAATGATGCACCAGAGTCCCTGTCATAAGAGAGCTTCCTTGAGAAAGGTGACGGTCCTGCTTTGACAGGCATCAGTGCAGGTTCTAAGTTCACCTGCTGGCTGCTAAGGAGATGAAGTATATGCAGAAGAGGGGACTCATAAGAGGAAAGCGATGGAAACCATCCTACATGAAGGGCTTTGAAGGAACTAGGGACATTTTCATTAAAGAAGAACAAACTTAGGTTCAGTTATCTGAAGGAAACAGAGTTGTTGCATGACCCCAGGTAGCAGATCTGGAAGACCTGTGTTTATAGAAACATACAGTTCAGTACTTGGAACAGAGAACCCAATATGTTTGTTGAATGGAGGAATGAATAAATGAGGAAGTAAATTTGTATGAGAAAGAACTTTCTAAAAGCACCATTGAAAGAGAATGATCCCCTTTCACTGGAGGTGGGCAAAAATAGTATAGGACAGAACAGTGACTGAGAGTTGGACTCTTTGGAGTCAGACAGACTTGGGTTAAAATTTGGCCAGTGCCACTTAAAAGCTACATGACCCTGGGGATTTTACCTAACTCTTCTCAGCTCTTACTCCTCTACCTGTAAAATGTGTACATTAGCTGTAGCCATCTCATAGGGTTGTCGGGAAGATTAAATGAGATAATGCATGTGCCGTAGGAGTTCAATAAATCACAATCATAATAGCTGTAGGAGTCGTTATTATTGTCATCAGTCTGGGAAAATACAGGTCAAAGACATTGTAGGTGGACCTGGGGGATCAGATCGGAGACGAGACGGAATGACTTCTAGCTTTCCTTTCAAATTATAGGTCCTCTGCTTCTGTTTCCAGTAGCTCTTATTCTCTTTTATAGAAACTTTTGAGAGTAGAAAGTATGTGCCTGTGTGTTACAGAGAGAAACAGAAATCTGTCTGGTAATAAAGAGAGCAGCTTGTGGCCAGGGAAAAGAATAACAATAATAGGTACGTCTGAGGAGGGATTACCTTTGTGACCATTGTTTTATTGGTGCTGTACTCTAACTACTAAGCTAACCAGCCATACAGCTAGCCACGAGAGACCAGAGGTCAAAAGAAAAGAACTAAGAGTGGTTTCCCAGCAGCTGTGAGCTTACCTGACAAGCTCTGGGTCCCTCTGATTAGGGCCATTCTCCATGGTCTCTCTATGATTCAGCGCAGGATCAACTAGAATCATCCTCTTTCTCTTGCTGATTTGCTCATTCAGTTCTCCTTGGTGCTAGACTGCAAGCTGAAACTTCTTTTGCTAGAAGGAATCCCTTCATAAGATAGATCCAACCTGTTCTAGATGGTCCTAGACAGCAGAACCCAGGTCCAGGATGTGAGGACCTAGCAAGGTGGGATAAGGAAGAACATTCTCATAGCCATATCAGGGCCACCATGTTGCATAATTCCAGGAAGTGTCATTAACGTTGTGATTCTGTACTACAGCATCCTGGACCAGCATGGAGGTCTTCAAAGTTATTACATGCCTTGTCACCAGAGATGGCTAGGGGAGGTTGGAAGACCAGGGAGTTATGATGAATACACTGAATATTGGCTCTCTTCAAACCAGAAATTTTGGATGCTAAAGACATACATAACTCTTTCCCTCCTTTGGGGAACTCATATTCTCTCTAGGCAAAGGACTCAGTTAAGATACAGTCATGGTGGGGGCTTCCCTGGTGGCGCAGTGGTTGAGAATCTGCCTGCTAATGCAGAGGACACGGGTTTGAGCCCTGGGCTGGGAGGATCCCACATGCTGCGGAGCAACTAGACCCGTGAGCCACAACTACTGAGCCTGCGCGTCTGGAGCCTGTGCTCCACAACAAGAGAGGCCACGACAGTGAGAGGCCCGCGCACTGCGATGAAGAGGGGCCCCCACTTGCCACAACTAGAGAAAGCCCTCGCACAGAAACGAAGACCCAACACAGCAAAAAATAAATAAAGAAATTAATAAAACTCCTACCCCCAACATCTAAAAAAAAAAAAAAGATACAGTCATGGTCATCTGTGACTGAATACCATCACAGTTGCACAGGTAGTATATTATGTATTATCTAATTTGAAATAAAATGTTATTTTCATAATCTGGGCAAGGCAGGAAAGAGAGACTTTACCAGTGATACTGCAGTTTTTTGGTGTTTTTTTTGGGGGGGGGAAGGGAAAAATGCTTATTAACAAAACCATATCCTAAAAGCAAGAGATTGTCTTTTCACACTTAAATATTTGCCTTTTAAAAATACAGATTGATAAGGCTTGAGCAAGTGCAGTTTGGTACATACAACCTCTGGGTCAGAATCTAAGGTGGTGAGTAAAAAATAAGAAAAAAGACAAGATGAATTTGTTTACTTTGGCATAGGTTAACCTGGAGAGCCAGATGTGGGAATGGAGCTCAACATACATACAAGAGTGTATGTTATTTCTAACATGTGGAATTTATTTTGGGGACCTTTGGAGATGTTCTGTAAGCTATGGATTGTTATCCCCAGAAAAAAAGGCATATATGTGTGCATTTCTGTGCATGTAGATATCTCACACATACATATGCACTCTTACATACAGAATCTCCTTTATGGACCCTGGAATTCCTGGATTCCACATAAGGAACTCATGTGTAGAGTAACCTTCAATGCTTGGCAGTTATGCTCCTGATGTTTCTAGGGTGAAGATTTTGCTTCTGCAATTTGTCTGGACTCTCCCAAAGAGTAAGAACTTCACTTTCCTTTCTAGCACCTTGGTACCTAGTGCAATGCCAAATATAAAGATAAGTGTTTAATAACCAAGCCAAATGAGTAAATGTAGAAAGGCTGATTCCAAAGTTAGACCCAGAACTAGCATTTTCTCCAGCCACCCCAAGCCTAAAGAAAAAAATCGTGTTTTGATATGCTTTTCTCCTCTCATAGAAGGTACTCACTGGATAAGCAAGACCTTTCAACAGCTCTGCTTGAAGGAGCACAGCGATTTCTTCACTCTAAAAAGAATCTAAAACCTGGCTCCAAGAAGGAGTTTTCACAGCAGGGAGAAACAGCCCCAAGCATGCAAACAAGCATCAGAAAATGTCAAAATAAAATGACATTAAAGAGTGACTGTGCCAGGGATGCCAAGGAGCTTGAGAAAGTTGCCTTGGGGAGGCCTTTAAGGGAGGTTCCCCCACCCAGTTCCCTGCAGTGCCCTGGTCACATGGGCTGGATTTTGGGAATGTGTCTGCCTCCTTGTTCTTGGCCAACCATCCCCTCAGCCAAAACCAACTGGGACATAAGGAATGTGTTCCGAGGGGGTGCGAACGTTACAAGTGGCTCCTTTATGAGCCTTCCTGGAAGCCCAGTGGTGCTCCAGCCCCACGGCTGGGACTCACAAGTTGGGACAGTCCTTTGACATGGACCTGGAGGCTCTTCCAGGCCATGGCTCAGACCCTGGAAAGTGGAAAATGCCATTGAGACCGTTGGGAGCAATTCAGAGAAGACAGGGTGGGAATGCTGCAGTGGGTCAGGCCCCTTCTGTGGAAGGACTGGCACAGGGTCACTGACTTGGCGTGAAATAAGAGAAAAGATGCCTACTGACTAGTTTCACTGAACAACAATGGGCCTCTTGTGGGGAGAGAGAAATAAGAAGGGAATTCAACTTTGCAGCTGCCCAGATCTGTCCTCTTGGGTCCAGGCTGGGTAAGACTGATGTCGCCTGGGGCCAAGACGCTGACTTACTCATTGGCATTTCTGCCAACACTGGGCTCTTGATCAACCCTCACAAGGCATGTTTGCGATTATTTGAATTCTCAGAATCTGGAAGACCAAGGTTTTGTGGCCCATATTAAGCATGAGGCCTTGGGGAAATAATCCACTTAGTTATATTCCCCATTTGTGAACTCAATCAACATTTACCTAACATTGGCTTTGAACAAAAATGAGCAAAACTCAGTTCTTTTCCTCTAGGCATGTACAGTGTGGAGAGGGGCGATGGATATGGACCCGGGCAATTGCAATGACAGAACATGATGATGTACAAAGGCCAAAGAGCAGATTTCAATTATAAAAATCAAGAAGGCTTCATGGAGGAGGAGGTGTTTGAACTGAGATGCAAATACGATGATGTGAGAGGAAAACAGCACATGCTCCACCCAACCTTTAGAGGTTCTAATAATAAATATATACGTGATTATGTAGTTACAGGGCTGAGATTTCCTTGGAAGAAAACACTGAAGACCTTGGTCTTTGATAATCACCTAATGTAATGACAATATACTTGTCTGACACATCTCAATAGCCAAGCATGAGGAGCCAGCTGAGGCCTGACAAATACCGTGCCATTCCGAGAAGAGAAGACACAAAGGCGAGAGTTAAAAGTGGCAACACTGGGCTTCCCTGGTGGCACAGTGGTTGAGAGTCCACCTGCCGATTCAGGGGACACGGGTTCATGCCCCGGTCCAGGAAGATCCCGCATGCCGCGGAGCAACTAAGCCCGTGAGCCATGGCTGCTGAGCCTGCGCGTCCGGAGCCTGTGCTCCGCAACGGGAAAGGCCACAACAGTGAGAGGCCCATGTACCTCAAAAAAAAAAAAAAAAAAGTGGCAACACTGACTTTCAGTCAGAAAGTGTCCACAGCTTTGGGTCAGATTAACATCTTCAGTATCTTTAAGACATAATGTTGTACAGTGGGATGGTCAGACTCACCTGAGTTTGAGTCCTGATTCTGCCAGTGCTACATGGGTGATCTCGGGCAGACTACTTAGATTCTCTGAACCTGAATTCCCTCAACTGGGCAATGGTAACAGTTTTATTCACCACACAGCATTCTTATTTAAAAAAAGTAAAAGCAGTGATGCTTGTAAAGCACCTATCAGGTCCTCAGTAGAGGTTAGTACCTCTCCTCACATGTCATAGAATTATGACTCTTGATAGGCCTAATTCAAGCTACCCATCATGATCCCCAATCTACAGCGATAATTCTCTTACTCTTACTCCAGTTTCCATTTGTATAGAGTAAAAACCAAACTTCTTGGACCTGTGTGAATTTCATGTGTGTCTTGGACTTACAGCTAATTGAGTTTAAAATGACCACATGGAGGCTGCAGCCACTAGGACCATTAGCCCTTCCCCTTATTCTCTCCCCTGTCAATTTCCCACTGGGGTCTCCCCCCAGATAGTCTTTCCAGAAGGGGCTTTCATTTAGTCAATATAATACATTTTTACCACCTTTAATAACCAGAATTTGAGAGTAAAGATATCCAGTGGGGGCCAAAGCTTTTGATTTCCATAGGCTTAGGTCAAGCTGTAGAAAAGATCAGAATTTTTTATGGTCTGAGAGGAGTCTATTCTCAGAGTGTTGATCCCACTGTGACTGCATCCGCCCACATCACCCTGTCAATAAATCTGTTAGTGCAGACACTACTGCCAAGGAACAGGGACCTGCTGGAGACGACCTGACAAGCGGCAGCCTTGATTCTGGAAACGTGGACCATGAACACCTTCTGTCGAATGTGCAGAATCGCTTTCGCTCCTTGATTCATATACAAGCAGATTCATGGGACTCAATGCAAGCCTAAGGGATAGGGCGGTGAATTGCATGCTTGATGTGTCCTCCAGTAGATTCTCATGCCCACTAGAGTTTGGTATTTACCATCCAGATGAGGATAACAGTGGCTTTCCACGAGCATCAAGTGATGGCCATCAACAAGCCTCAAATTCGTGGAAAGCTGCTATGGCTCAAATTGAGGAAGGTTAGAGGGGCTGGTGAGGTCATGTTTGGTATAGTGGGATGACAGGTACCTAAAGGCAAAACATGACAAGAGGTCAGAATCATGCTGAGTAGACACAGCTGAGGAAACAAAGGGTCAGCGCAAGCAGTAGGGAGCCAGCTAAGAGTAAGAAAAATATACCGCCATTTCCAGAGACTCCATGGGTCCTGTGAGGGTCCTCCAAGGTGCTTGCCCGGGCTCGTGGAGGAGAAGAAAGCAAGATATCAGATGCCTAATCAGAGAGGACTAAGATCATCTTTGGCATTTGTTCACAAAATTCTCCAAACAATCCTGAATCCCAGTGTCCAGCTCCCATCTGTCATTTAGCTCTGATCATGGGACATTAAACAGCAGCCATGGGTCACATTGGTGCAAGGAACAGAGGCATACATCAGACAGTGTCCTGAACATTTTGGATATTAATCCTGACAGAAAAATCTGTTGCATTGTATGGATTAGTCAATGTAAATTCATTAACTACTTGTCATGACTGTAATATAATCTGGCCTGACCGTAAAGACCCGACAGCACAGTGTTAATCAAATCTACGCAGAAAACAACGCGTTTCTGGTTAGACTCAGCCACTCCTCTTTTTGCCAGATCACAGGCTGGTACTTTCAGGAGGAGAAAAGGGTGCTCCTTTGCACATCCCTGGGAGGGGCCCTCCTGTCTAACGATGAGCATCACAAGCCGTGACAATTTGAAGGCACCTTCCACTTCCAGCAAACCTCTCATCCTCCATGAAATGGAAGGCCGTCCATCTCCAGTCCCCATCAGTGAGAAGTTCACAGATAATAAAGCAGAATGTATTCTGTGGGGTTGAACATCTTCTCCCAGGATGAGTCATTACCAGGTTTTAATCACACTCATTAGCCAGCCATTAGAGTCCGGTCCAGGTTTTCACTGCCAGAAATGAGAGCACAGAATGACTGTGGTGGGGCCGCACCCTACCTAGTGAAATACTCACCATCTGTTCCCAGTTGTAACTCTCTGTATGAAGCATCTTGGTTTATGGCTACAGCAGTCTTAGATCCCCAGCACTGAATCTCCTTATTTCTCCAGATTGAGCCAGGCCTGAGCCTGTCAGAACTTGAAACAGTAAGAATGTGACATTCACTAAAATCAGAGGCAAGCCAGCACCAACTTACCAATCAGGAGCTTTCCGTTTCAGCAGAAATACGCATTTTAATTTCTGTAACTTGGTACATGAAGGATCCATCAAGAACGTGGCTTTGAAAAAAAATGAGTGCAATGGATATTACAATGAACCTGTTTTGTTTTTTTTTTTTTCTGTTCTGGAAGCAACTGCCACTGAATAAACCAACACGTGCCTCATAAATGCAGAGAGAGTGAATTTTTAAGATTTCTAATATCTTACTGTTTGTACACCATTCTCTGTCACTCCCCAGTTGTACTTTGTCTCTGATTGGACTATTCTATATTATCTTTATACAAATCTATGTTTTATTTGAGTAGAAAATCTGAGAGAGGGCTTCATATACTGTAGGTGTTTTATAAAGTTTTGTTGAATGACGGAATAGCACAGATGTATTTTCTTAGCTACAAATTATGAATACGAAGTAATTTCATTTATTTCCAGCCTAAGAGTTTTTCTTTTTGTGCTTAGGTCTAGTGCCCCAAAACATCCTGCCTGAATGTTACCTTACCTTACCTATTACAGTATCTTAGCCTTTTCATTTTATAACCTGTGCATTTAGAATTTTGTCTGTACTGTAGAATAGCAAAATTAATTAAGGTTTTCACTGTCCTTCTTTGTTGTAGCAGCTATAAAATCTCTTCTTCCTACTTTTGCCTCTTCCTTAGACTCAGATTCTAGTCCACGTTAATTTCAGTGGTAAGTTTTCCTATCTTTTGTCCTTGCTCCTCATTTAATCCCCTGTAGTGCTCAAGGCAGTAAGATGGAGCAGGTGGGTAAGCCCTTGACCTCTAACTTGATGGTCTCCCCTTCCAGTGTGGGAAGTCCAGGCAGGTGGTGAAACAGAGCATCCCAACAGCATAGTGTCCAGAATGGTCCAGGAAAGAGTTTGTATATTCCTGAAGGTAAACAGGTGGAGTTTGCTAATGGGAAGTAAAGGAAAAGCCACAGGAAAGTAGACCCCCCTGAGTGGAGAGCAGCCACGAGAATCAGGAATAGGACACTCCAGCAAAACTAGAACATAGCCACAGTTCCAAAAGAACGTGGTATTAAAGTAAGACCTAGTTGTTAGAACTGGGCATTTGGCCTCTGGAGTGAGGTAACCAGAAGCAAACCTCATACCCAGAGCCAGTGTGTTCTCTGAACATCAAGTTTGAGCTCTTAGTTACCTCCTGACCTAGGACAGGAAGTCAAGAGCTCAAGTAGGTTGTGGACAAATGGTCCCAGCGGGGGGAAGAACCTAGCTGTGAAGACTCCAAAACTAGTTTTCTTTCTTTAAGAACAAGCTGCATTCCAGAAATGATATGCCAAGCAGTAAATGTTGCAGAAGGAGCCATACTGAAACTCTCCATATGGCATGATTGCTGTGAGTTCAGTGGGGTCACTTACTGACACAGAAGTACCCCCATTTCTACTTTTGGCCAAGAATTGTCTCTCTGAAAATTAAGACATGTTCTTACCAAGAACCAGTTTTTTCCATATATACTCTGTTTCCGCGCCTGTGAATTGGTAGATAGTATGATTGCTGCAAAGTGTTTCTTTTGTTCTAAAGATGATGCTATAATTCATTTTCAAGGGAAAACTTTTAGTTCTCCATTAGGAAGAAGGACAAAGAATTTTTTAAGCAAGAGAAGGGATAGCCAAAGCCCTCATCCCTACACCTTTTACTCTACTCCAGACTCAGCATCCTAATAGGACTAAGAGAAGCAAGAGGTTAGTGACTGGGGCATGGTGGACAAGGAATATAATGAGGCAGGGTGTGCTGGCAACTCCAGATCGCACCTTTACAAATATGGTGTGGATGTTCATTGCAGCACTATTTACAATAGCCAGGACATGGAAGCAACCTAAGTGTCCATCGTCAGATGAATGGATAAAGAAGATGTGGCACATATATACAATGGAATATTACTCAGCCATAAAAAGGAACGAAACTGAGTTATTTGTAATGAGGTGGATGGACTTAGAGTCTGTCATACAGATTGAAGTAAGTCAGAAAGAGAAAAACAAATACCGTATGCTAACACACATATATGGAATCTAAAAAAAACAGTACTGATGAACCTAGTGGCAGGGCAGGAATAAAGACGCAGATGTAGAGAACAGAATTGAGGACACGGGGAGGGCAGAGGAAGCTGGGACAAAGTGAGAGAGTAACATTGACATATATACACTACCAAATGTAAAATGGATGGCTAGTGGGAAGCTGCTCTATAGCACAGGGAGATCAGCTCGATGCTTTGTGACCACCTAGAGGGGTGGGATAGGGAGGGTGGGAGGGAGGCTCAAGAGGGAGGCGATATGGGGATATATGTATACATATGGCTGATTCACTTTATTGTACAGCAGAAACTAACACACCATTGTAAAGCAATTATACTCCAATAAAGATATTAAAATATATATATATGGTGTGGGGAGCTCTTGAATCAGACAGTGGTGGAATCCTGTCACTGCACTCACTAAAGGATTAATGAATTAATGGATGTAATGCATTCAGAACAAAACCAGATCATAATAAGCCTGCAATCATTGTTATGATCATTACTGTGATTCTTGTATTAAAATTATATACTCCATGGTTCCTTTGTTTGGCAGGAAGGTCTTGTGGACGTGGCACCAGGGAAAGAGATAAGCTTTTTTGATATTAGTCCTTCTGGTGTTAGCAGGACTTTCAGCAGAATCTTGGATTATTTTGGAAGCTGTTGAAGGTATTGGGGAGAAGGCTGTGGGAAATGATCCAATTTAGGTATTGAATTCTATAAGTGATGTATTTTTTTTTATTTACTGAAGTTTCATTCATATTAGTAATAGAGTCACAGTGTTATAGAATGTTGAGACCCTTCTTTTGCTCATAAGGAAACCAAGGCACAGAGGCAAAGTACCTTCTTGGTTGTTCTTTATATTTTCTAACTCTTTGTTGAAAACCTCTAACTTCTCACTGTGTGCATCCATTCTCCTCTTGAGTTCTTTGATCATCTTTACAATCATTACTGTGAACTCTTTCTCAGGTAGATTGCCTGTCTCCACTTCACTTAGTTCTTTCTCTGGGGTTTCATCTTGTTCCTTCATCTGGAACATGTTCCTGTGCCACCTCATTTTGTCTAAGTTGCTATTTGTATTTTCATCTGTGTGGTAGGTTAGTTACGTTTCTCGACTTTGGAGAAGTGTTTCCTCCGTAGGAGGCGTCCTATGCATCATAGCCGTGCCCTCCCCTCTCATCACCCAAGCTGTGTGCTCTAGGGGTTCCTCCTAAGAGGGCTGCATGGGTCCTTCTCTTATGGCAAGCTATGTGGTTGGTCTTGTTGGCTTGGTTGGCCCCTCGTTTGGTTGGTCGTCAGGTCCTGCCTTGTGCGGAGGCTGCTGGCTGCTGCAGTGGTGCCTGGTCACAGGGTGGCTGGTTGCTGGATCCTAGGGGGCCCCGGGGCTAGTGCTCGCTCACTGGTGGGCAGACTTAGGATCCCGAAGACTCTGGGGCTGTTGCCCACCCACTGGCAGGTGAAACCAGGTCCTGGGGTTAGTACCAGACTACTGGCAGGCAGAGCTGGTTCCTGGAGTCTGGCTGCAGGGCCCAGGGATCCCAGAGCTGGTGTCAGATCACTGCCAGGTGTGGGGCGGGGGGGTTCTTGTCACAGTTGGGTATGGGGCCCGGGGTGTCCCGAAGGTCGTGTTGGCCTGCTAGTGGGTAGGGCCAGGGCCCAGCTTGTCCCAGGGTAGCTCTGGCCTGGGTTGCAGATCTTATTTTTCTTGTTTCTGGAGTCTGGCCCCCTGGTGGGTGAGGCTGGCCTAGAGGCTTGTGCAGGCTTCCTGGCGGGAGGGGCGGGTGTCCGGCTGCTGGTGGGTGGAGCTGGGTCTTGGCTCTCTGGTGGGCTGGGCCCAGGTGTAGGGGCGAGTCCAGAGGCAGCTGTGGGCCCTTTAGTTTTTAGCCTGTTTGCTGGTGGGTGGGGCTATGTCCTCACGCACTTAATTGTTTGGCCTGAGGTGTCCCAGCACTGGTGCCTGCAAGCTGTTCGGTGGTGCTAGGCCTTGGTGCCAAGGAGCCAAGATACCAGCCACCAGCGGCAGCAGTGTTCACGCAGGTGAACGGTCCCCAACATGTCTGACACCAGTGCCTATGCCCCCAGGGTGAACCGCAGCTGCGCCCGCCTCTCCCGGAGGCTCTCCAAGACCAGCAGGTAGGTCTGACTCAGGCTCCTGTCAAATTACTGCTTTGGGGGCTTCCCTGGTGGCACAGTGGTTGAGAGTCCACCTGCCGATGCAGGGCATGCGGGTTCGTGCCCTGGTCCGGGAGGATCCCACATGCCGCGGAGCAGCTGGGCCCATGAGCCATGGCCGCTGAGCCTGCGCATCCGGAGCCTGTGCTCTGCAACGGGAGAGGCCACAACAGCGAGAGGCCCGTGTACCCCAAAAACAAACAAACAAATTACTGTTTTTGCCCTGGTCCCGGTGCATGTGAGATTTTACGCGAGTCCTTTAAGAGTGAAGACTATTTCCCCCAGTCCTGTCGGGCTCCAGAAATTAAGCCCCACTGACCTTCAAAGCCAAAGGGTCTGGGGGCTTGTGGGAAGTACCTCCTTGGACTTGTGCAGCAAGTAGAGACAGAGGTAAAACGAGAGCCCAGATCTTCCAGCTCCTGCTCTGAGCCCTCTTCTCAATTGTTTTGTAAGGTGTGCAGGCCTCTGAGGACAGGCCCTGGAGGACAGCTTTTCTGCAGGGCCCAGCACAGCCCTGGGCAAAGAGAAATGCTACGTCAGACCTTGCTGGTTGATCAGATGTTTGACTAGGGCCTCTGCAATGATGCCTTCTCATTTTCCTTCCACTCAAACACCAGCCCCGGCTGCTTAAGACGCCTCCTCATTTCAGCTGTGTGGCTTCCCTTACAGCTCAATCCTTGCCTCTCGAAAACCTGGTCTCCCTTTCTGTGACTGCTTTCCTACAAGCTTGTCATTCACCTTCACTTTGTTTCTGGTGCCTCGGCGGTATCAGGTGGTGGCTAAGAGCTTGGACTGTACAATCAAGCCAGCCTAGACTGAGCTCACACTTTAGCTCTGAGACGTCAGGCAAGTTATCTAACTGCTGTCAGTCTTGGTTCCTTCATCTGTAAAATGGAGGTGATAATGTCTGTGTGTTTATGGGGTGGGGGAGGGTGCGAATTACATTAGATGATTTTTTTAACGTCTTTATTGGAGTATAATTGCTTTACAATGGTGTGTTAGTTTCTGCTTTATAACAAAGTGAATCAGTTATACATATACATAGGTTCCCATATCTCTTCCCTCTTGCCTCTCCCTCCCTCCCACCCTCCCTATCCCAACCCTCTAGGTGGTCACAAAGCACCAAGCTGATCTCCTTGTGCTATATGGCTGCTTCCCACTAGCTATCTATTTTATGTTTGGTAGTGTATATATTAGACGATGTTTTAAATTGGATTAAGTTAGGTGAAGTATGAGGAATGTCTGGCTCATGCAAAGTGCTCAAAATCTGATGTCTGTTAATTATAATGTGCATCCATATTAGAGGTGGGGACAGTAGTTGGCAGGATTCAGTGCCCAAAAGCTATATTTAAAGATGTCCCGCTCTTTTCCTAATCCTGTTTCCTGATATCTAGTATTCCATGTTGCCAGTCATTTTTTCTCAAATCATCTTGAGCTCAGAGATAGGAATTCAGTACTGTCCTTCATTTATTACACATTTGCCAAGCACCTGCTCTGTCAATCAAGGGGATAGACAGCAGACCCCCTGCCTCCAGCCCTGCTTCCTTTGCAAAGTTGGGTTTGCCAGATTGAGTGTAGTTCACAGATTCTATGACCCAAGGGTCCTAGGAGTGAGATATGACATTTGTCAGTTGTATGGGAGGGAGTTTGTCTGAAGGTCTCCTCTGCACTTGAGAGTCACTCCCATTCTCAGACCGTGGGGCTGGGGCCTCCATTGGCTGCAGAGCCAGGTGTCATGACAGCCCTAATCAGAATAGTAAAGAAACATCACTTAGAAGACATCACCAAACCCAGGAAATGAACCACTCACTAAAAATAGTCTTACCCTTTTTGTAATTTCACGTTTCCAGGTGAATCACATGAGCTGCCTGAGAACAGGGATCCCCCTTGCAAAGCCGTGCATTGCTTTTACATCCATGGTGCCTCACACAGTACCAGGTGTAGTAGGCATTCGTAAATATTTGTTAAGCAAATGATTTCCAGGTGTCTAGAGGTGATCTTCCAACACTGAAGAGCTTATTATATGCTGGATACCACTGGGCACACCTTATGCAAATTAACCTCTCTACCCTTCAATATTCTCATGAGTAAAATTGGCATGATATTAGGAATAAGACTTATTGTCACGTGTTATGAGTTAAGTAACTTGTCCAAGGTCACATGGCTAACAAATGATGAAGGCGGGCCATCCAGATCTTGGGTCTAGGGGCTAAGCTAACAAGGCCGTAGAGCCATCTTAATGGAGGAGTGGGTCTGGACCCGCTGCCCTCATAGGTGCTCATGTCTCCTGACCCCCACAAGATGGGCTCTGATAAAATAACATTTAAATTGCTTTTTTTTTGCCAACTTGATAGAGTAGGAATGTGTACCAAATTGCAAGCTTGAGGGAGGAAGTTAGTGCCAGCCTCTGCCATGTGGCAGTCCTATGGGAAACTCTGGATGTGAAGTACTCCAGACCTCTTCCCTCTTCTCCCAAGTGCACTTCCCTTACCCTTATCACAGACACAAGTCATGAGCTAGACTAAGCTCCGCCAGGACAAGGGTTAAATCTATCTCATCCATCCTATAACTTCCTTGCCCAGAACAGTACCTGACAATAGCAGGGGCTAAAAACAAATTTGTTGAATGAATGAATGGTGAGATTACTGTGTGATGGATAAGGATGTTTTAAAAACAAAGAGCATCGAGTGTAACTGTTCAGGGTTCAGGGAGAAAAAGCCAGTAGACATAGTTTTCTTTTTTTGGGACTCAAGTTTTGAATCAAATCCCAGAACGCAGATTCCAGAAGAGATGACAAAAATAATTATCTTTAAAACTCACATTGTGTAGTGTGACTTTTCCTTGGAAATATTCAGTACACAATTTTGAGGATGCCGGTTGGGAGGGAAGTTTTTTTTTTTCCCCTAATAAAATAGTACAGACCACTTCAATTATCTCTAGGAAAGGGGTGTTTGTTCTTCCCTCCGCCCGTCTTTCACTGAGCTCTGCCTGCCTCGTGAGGAACTATGGGAAGGAACGGATGTGTCTGCTTCTTTCCTTCCCTCTAATAAAGTTTGTCATTTACTGAAAACTAAAATGCTGTCCTCTTCCCTGCATGATTCATACCCATCCTCTCCAAGTTTGGACCTCTGAGCCACTGGCGAGGGATGGAGCCCCATTGCCTTCCCTCCCACTGGAGCCTGCTCCGTGCTTGTATCAGCCTGGGCCAACATATTAGCCAAAGGGGAAAGATTTGTGTTTCTTTGCCCCTTACCAGGACTTCTGGGTTGTTTTCTGGCTCTTTGCAGATAGGAAAAGCTTAGATCAAAGTTGGCCTTTCTCTTCTTTGGGGAATCTAGGGAAATGTAGAGCACGCCACAGCTAGCCATCTTGGACGAGGGGGCCATCCCAGCCCACATGAAAGGACATGAAGAGATGGCTGTTCAGTCTTCTTGCTGAAGCAAGGGCAGCATCCATGATATGCTGACAGCACATAAGTGCCACAGGGACAGGGATCCTTATCTGTTGAGTTTACTGATGTATCCTAAGTCCCTCTACATGTGCCTGGTACCTAGTAGGTGCTCAACAAATACATTTTGAAAGGATGAATAACTCTGGATAGTTTTTCAAAAAACACATCATCTTTCCTCTCCTGGAATGTCTTTCCTGCCTGGAATACCCCTCCCTCTTCTACCCTTCCTAAGGCAAAGTCCCGTTTTTATTTCCTGGGCAGCACAGTGTGACCTCCTCTGGGGCATTTTTCAGTACTCTCCGCCCCAGGTGTAGGTATTACTGCTTCTTCTGAGCCCTCAAAGCACTTGATGCATTTCACTTTTCTTAGGGAAATGGGCACGTGAAGTTGCAATTATGCAGTTACATATTTTTGTCCTCCAAAAAGGTTTTTTCAATTAGACACCCCATTTGTTCATTTCTTTGTCCCTAGCATCTACTAAAACGATTACCAGTCATTCTAGCATGGTGACTAAATGCTGCCTCTGGAGCCAGAAAACCTTGGTTTGAGCTCCAGCTCTTCTATTTGCCAGTCATGCAGACCTGGCCAATTTCTCACTTCATGCTTTTGTCTTCTTTTTTTTGTAAAATGGTAATATTAACAGTATTTGTCTCCTAGAAGTTGTGAGGGCTTTAATGAATTAATACATGTAAAGCACTTAGAACTCTGCTTTGTGAAAATTAAGCACTCAATAGTCACTTTTATTTTTTATTTTTTTAGAGTGGTACTTATAGTTAGTATCTTTTTTAAAATTTATTTTTGCTGTGTTGGGTCTTCGTTGCTGCACACAGGCTTTCTCTAGTTGCAGCGAGCGGGAGCTACTCTTTGTTGTGGTGCGCAGGCTTCTCATTGCAGTGGCTTCTCTTGTTGCAGAGCACAGGCTCTAGGCACGCGGGCTTCCGTAGTTGTGGCACACAGGCTCTAGAGCACAAGCTCAGTAGTTGTGGCACACGGGCTTAGTTGCTCAGCGGCATGTGGGACCTTCCTGGACCAGGGCTCAAACCCATGTCGCCTGTGTCGGCAGGTGGATTCTTAACCACTGCGCCACCAGGGAAGCCCCTATTATCCATTTTTAATTTCTTTTTAACAATGCACTTGTCTTTTGGTTGTTTCCTATTCAAGCAATATTTTACCAGCAGTAAACTTTGATTTTTGTTTGGGAACTCATCTCACCCTAAATCCTAAATCCTAAATCTCAGTCTCTGTAGTTTCCTCAGAGCTACATTCTCCCCTCCCTTCCCCAGTGCAGTGAATCAGGTCTGGCCAGTCATTTCCCTGGTTCCATGATTGGGTCAGAGATGGATACCTGACCTCGTCACAGAGAGGAAAGTAGTGTGAAGCTTTTGTTGGGATTCCTGGGACGGAGGAGATTGCCGTCTCCACACTGCACTGAATCTGGAAAGATCTGAGTCGCTACTCCAGCTTTCTCACCTCCAGAAGGGTAGGGATTATCTGAAAGCATCAAGAAGAAGAAGAGCTGGACCAAGAGACAGAGAGGGGAAAGCTGGATCTTTGATGATATTGTTTGAGCCCTGATCAATCTAGGCCAGGAGCCAGCAACACTCTTGGACATTCCCTTTTATGAGCCCTGTTCCCATGCTGATGGCTGCATACAGTTGCTCCTCAATTTAGTGGCTTGGACAATGGCAAACTGCATTTTGCTCATGAACCTTCAATTTGGGGAGGGTTCAGCAGAGATATCTCAGATCTCCTCCATTAGGTGTCAAAAGTGGTGGCCTGTGGGCTGTGGGCTGGGACCATATGAGGGCTTCGTGGTTGATGCTGGCAGTCAGCAAGGGGATGGGGAATCAGCTCCTCTCTTTATGGGTCTCCTCCTGTGGGTTTTCCTCATGAGCTAGTCTGGGCTTCCTGCCATCATGGTGGCAGCTTTTCCCTGAATGAGCATCCCACTCTCACCCCCAATAAAAGAGAGAAGCAGGCAAAAACTGCATCCTTTTAATGGAAAGTCACTCGGCACTGATTCTGCCATCTTGATTGGTTGGAGCACTCACAAACCAACTTAGGTTCAAGAGGAGGGGAAGGGCAATATTCTGGAAGAGCATGTGGGACTGGAAATATATAGCTGTGGCCATTTCTGGAAAATGTTATGTGTCACAGACCTTTCTGATAAAGTTTGTTGTTTTCCCCTTTAATCAAGCCACAACCTTTATCATCTTTTGTTCTGCTCCAAATTTGTTTAGGAAGAAAAAAATCTTGGATTGTAGGGAAACCTAACAACAGTGGCATTTGAATAGATTTATTCAACTAATTAGCTTTGCCAGTCAAGGCAGGCTCACTCTGTAAGCTTTAAGCAACATGGCACCCGAGATATATTTGTGCAAGCATTCTTAGCCTCTCAAAGCACTTTCATACCTATGAAATATCTTGGCCCATCCAATAAAGGGGGGCAGGTATTGTTAATTTTGACTTACCTGACCCTGTTTAAAGATTAGCAGGGCTTGATAGCTAGAGAGAAAATAATAGTACTATGTAATAGACTGTAATGAGTTTAATAGAAGTCCTAAGTAAAATTGCTATAGGCTCATATACATTTGGGGAAAGTTGGGATGAAACAAAACAAAACAAGGGTTTCTTTTTAATTTTCAGGCTAGGACTTTCAAAGTCCTTAATGTGTCATTCACCACCAGCGATTGTAGAGCACAGACTGTTCTGAGCCCTGGAACATTTTCTTCTAAGACCCTCTTGCTCAATTCTGGTGCTCCTAGGAACACAGTTTGAGAATGATGGCATTCCTAAGGTCTTGGAGGCAACTATAAACTTTTTGTATTATTTTTCCTACTTGCTTTTTTTTAAAAATGCTTTTTTTATGTTATTATTTTCTCCAGCCTATTAAATTTCATAGTTTTCATATAAACACTCCACAAATGGTGTCCATATGAGAATGACATCTTCTGATTTATTTGGGGGAGTAACCGCTATCTTCCTGGGTGGGATAATGTCTTTCATCTGTAGAATGTGAGACTCTATGGTACGTGGTAACATTGACATGCCACTGAGCAAGATAAGTCTTTCTGCCACCAAGAGAAGTGCCTTTTCCCAGTTCGGAGGGGCTCTAATTCTTTTTGACAGTCTCATGGGTGCGCTGTGTCTGGTATATATTTCCTAGCTCTGGAAACTGGATCTAATCCTTCAGACCAGGACTTCCTTTTAAAGGCAACCCTACGAGCCAACAAACAAATAGTGGATATTCACTTTTCTTTCATAACAGTGTTGCTTTGCTAATACTCATTTGTTGTGTTTCTTTAGTTATCGTTTGCTTGGCACTTGGCCCGTTTGTGATTGGTTCTTCGAAGCAGAAAGGCGAGTAGAGCAGTTCTAGAAAATGTTGGCTTCCTCTCAACTTTTTTCATTTCCCAATGAAGTTCCCTGGTACTTGCTGCCCCCTGAGCATTCTTATCAGGAAACTCCTCTATGGTTTCACATGGTATTTGGTACCTATTGTCAAATATTTACAGGCTGCCAGCACTCAATGTGTGACATGGAACAGATCCCCATTGGATTGAGCATCTACCCAGCAATTTAGAGTTCTTCTCTTGTGGGTTTCTGATGGAGAGAATATCACAAACAGCAGGAAGAAATCTTATTCACCAGATGACACAGAAGTGTTACTCTGTTCCAAATCTCCCTCTCTTTAAGAGAAAATTCAGCCCAATAATACAGAGGTCTTTAGAAAAGAGATTGTGATTCTTATTTAGATCTTGTAGGCGATGATAAGAGAAAAGGGCAAGGAAATAAACAAGGGGCAGAGAGAGAGGGCTGATATTTGAGCCTAACATTGCTCAAAGTATTTTCCAATTAATATCCATTCTTCAGAATAGTCATTAGCTGAAAAAGAGAGAGATTGTTTAGTCAGATGAATTTAGGAAAACTGCCATTAAGAACAGTTTTTAGTGTAGGACTCAGGGAAGCCCTTAATACATTAATGTGTTTATGCATCTCCACAAGGAGGTAGTCCAAAAGGACAATGTTCTAGACATTTCACATGAATTAATTTCTTTTAATCGTCACAATTCCATGAAATAGGTAATATCATTACCCTCATTTTACAAATGAGAAAGGCGAGGTGCAAAGTCAAGACATTTCTTGCCCAGAGTCACTCAACAAACAGGTAGTGGAATTAGAAATTAAACCTAGGTCATCTGACTCCAGAGCTATTGCCCTGACCCACCATACCATACAGATTTGATAAATATTGAGGAAAGTGTGAATGTACCATGGGAGTTATTTCAGGGAAATGAAAGGTCATTGCCTTTAAAGTGGTTTTACAGCATGTTTCAAGGAGAGAATCTGATGGAAAGATATTTGTGCCTTTTCACGTGATCATCATATTCCTGATTCTTTCTAATGGCACCAGCTTCTCCCACTCACATCATGTCCTTAAGCGTGCAGTGAATGGTCTATGGGAGGGTACTGTGAATCATGGCATTGTATCTGGTGGCTCCTTCTTGACCCTGGAAAACTAATATTCAGGCTTTCCTCTTGCTTAAGATGTTCTTAAATTATACCAAAATTTCATGTGTCTTTTAAAAGCTAACAGACTTTATTTGTTAAAGCAGCCTTAGGTTTGCAGAAAAATTAAGCAAAAAGTACTTACAATTCCCACACACCCCCTTCTCCCCACTCCCATAACCAGTTTTTCCCATTATTAACATCTTGCATTGCTGTCGTACATTTGTTAGAATTGATGAACTGATAGTGATATATTATTATTAATTAAAGGCCATAATTTACATTAGTGTTCACTTTTTGTGTTCTGTGGGTTTTGACAAATATGTAATGTCATGCATCCATTACATGTGCTATTACAGTATCATGCAGAATAGTTTCACTGCCCTAAAAATCTCCTGTGCTCAAATGATTAATCCCTCTCTCCCTAGATCCAAACCCCTGGCAACTGCCTTTTCCAGAACATCATATAATTGGAATCTATAGTATGTAGCCTTTGCAGATTGTTGTCTTTCACTTAGCAATGTAAATTTAAGATTCCTTCAAGTCTTTCACAGCATGATAGTTCTTTTTTTTAAATTACTGAATAATATTTCATTATATGGACGTACCACAGTTTATTGATCCATTCACCTTTTGAAGGACATCTTGGTGCTTCCAAGTTTTGTCAGTTATTAGTATAGCTGCTATAAGCACCCATGGCCAGGTTTTTCTGCGGATGTAACTTTTCAACTCATTTGGATAAATAACTAGGAATGTGATTACTGGATCACATAGGAAGAGCATATTTAGCTTTATAAGAAACTGCCAGACTACCTTCCAAAGTGACTGTACTATTTTGCATATCCTGCAGCAATGAATGAGAGTTCCTGTTGCTCCACATCCTTGCCAGTATTTGATGTTGTCAGAGTTTCAGATTTTAAGTATTCTAATAGGTGTGTAGTAACATCTCATTGTTTTAATATGCAAGACATATGATGTTGAACATGACATATGATGTTAAACATCTTTCATGTGCTTATTTGCCATCTGCATATTTTCTGTGCTGAGATCTGTTCAGACCTTTTACCCATTTTTAAATTGGGCTGCTTTCTTACTGAGTTTTAAGAGTTTTTTGTATATTTTGGATACAAGTCCTTTATCAGATATGTGTTTTGAAAATATTTTCTCCCAGTCTGTGGCTTGCCTTTTCATTCTCTTAATAGTTTCCCTCATAGAGAAGATTTTTTTTAAATTGTAATGAAGTCTGACTTATCAGTTTTTCTTTCATGGATCATGGTTTTGCTGTTTTTAAAAAGTCATTGACAAACCCAAGATTTGTTGATTGTGTTAATGTGTACAGTTTCATGCGTACAGCTGTAATGGTATTTTGTTGTGGCTTAAATTTGCATTTCCTTTGTGAATAAAGATGTTGAGCACCTTTTTTGTGTACTCAGCCACTTGTATATCTCCCTTTTTCAAGTTACTGTTCAAAGCATTTTCTAATTTTGAATTAGGTTGTTTATATTTTGAGTTTATAAGTTCTTTACACAGTTTGGATGCACATTCTTTGTCAGATATATATTTTGTAAATATTTTCTCATCTGTGATTTGCCTGTTTTCTTAATGTTGTCTTTTGACAAGTGGTGTTACGAATTTGGTGAAATCTAAAAAAAAAAAAAGTCATTGACAAACCCATGGTCACCTAGATTTCTCCTATATTATCTTATAGGAGTCTTATATTTTTGTATTCTACATTTAGGTCTGTGATATATTTTGAGTTAATTTTTGTGAAAGATGTAACATCTATGTCTAGATTAATCTTTTTTTCCATGTGAATATCCATTTGTTCCAGCACCACTTGTTTAAAAAGCCTACTTTTTGCACTGAATTGCCTTTGCTTCTTTGTCAATGATCAGTTGACTATATTTGTGTGGATCTATTCCTGGGCTTTCAACTCTGCTGCATTGGTCTGCGCATTATTTCACCAACACCACACTGTTTGATAATTGCAGCCTTATAGCAAGGCTTGAAATTGGGTGGTATGAGTGTTTCAAATATCTTCTTCTTCTTCGACATTGTGTAGGCTATTCTGGTCTATTGCCTTTCCATATCAATTTTAGAAACAGTTTGTAGATATCCACAAAATAACTTGTGGAGATTTTGATTGGGATTGCTTTGAATCTAATATCAAGTTGGCAGCTCTACAATATTGAGACTTCTTATCCATGAACATAAAATATCTCTCCATGCATATTTAGATTTTTTATGATTTCTTTCATCAATGTTTTGTAATTTTTCTCACATTTTTTATGTTTATTATTTGTGTGTGTGTGTGTGTGAACGTGTGTGTGTGTGTGTATGTATGTAGTATATGTTTTGTTAGATTTATACCTAAGTATTTCTCTCTTTTTTTTGGTGCCAATGTAAATGATATTGTATTTATAAATTAAAATTTCAATTCCAATTGTTCATTGTTGGTATATGGGAAAACAATTGACTTTTAATATTAACCTTGTATTTTGTAACCTTGCTATAATTACTTGTTAGTTCCAGGTGTTTTTTGGGTAAATTCTTTGCACTTTTCTACATAAACCATAATGTCAGCTGCAAGCAAAGTATTATTTCTTCCTTCCCAATTGTATACCTTTTATTTCCTTTCCTTGTCTCATTGCATTAGCTAGGAATTCTAGAATAATGTTGAATATGGTTGGGTAGAGGAGACATCCTTACCTTGTTTCTGATATTATGAGGAAAACTTCTAGCTTCTCACCATTAAATATGATATTAGCTGTAGGTTTTCTGTGATGTGTAGTTGTGGAAGTTCCCTTCCATTCCTATTTAGCTGAGAGGTTTTATCATGAATGGGTGTTGAATTTTGTCAAACACTTTTTCTACATCTATTGATATGATCATCTGATTTTTCTTCTTTAGCCTGTTGATGTGATGGATTACAGTAATTGATTTTTGAACATTGAAATAGCCTTGCTTAACTGGGATAAATCTCACTTGGTTGTGCTGTATAATTCTTTTTATACATTGTTGGATTTAATTTGCTAATATTTGGAGAAGTTTTTTGCATCTATGTTTTATGAGATTTCTTTTTCTGTAGTTTTTGTTCTTTTATAATGTCTTTGCCTGGTTTTGGCATTAGGATGATGCTGTTCTCATAAAAAGCAATAGGAAACTTTCCCTCTAATTTTATATTTCTGGATAAGATTGTAGATAAATGGCACAATTTCTTCCTTAAGTGTTTGGTAGAATTCACCCAGTGAAACCATTTGGGCTTCACCAGTGAAATCATTTTGGCGTCACTAGTGAAACCATTTGGGCCAGGTGCTTTCTGTTTTAGAAGGTTTGTTTGTTTGTTTGTTTATACATACATACATACATACAGACCACAACCACCCATTTCACCCACCCCTGCCTCTGGCAACCACTAATCTGTTCTTTCTATCTAGGAGTGCAGTTTTTTGTTTTTGTTTTTTAGATTCCACATGTAAGTGAGATCATACAGTATTTGCCTTTCTCTTTCTTACTAATTTTACTTAGCATAATGCCCTCAAAGTCCATCAGTGTTGTTGTAAATGGCAGGCTATCCTTTTTTATGGCAAAAAAATATATACCTATGAATATATCACATTTCCTTTATACATTCATATATATGCATTTCCTTTATGCACTTATATATAATATATATGTGAATATTTATCACATTTCCATTAAGCATTCAGCTGTGTATGAACCCTTGGTTTGCTTAGCTTGTTTCCATGTCTTGGCTATTGTAAATAATGCTGCAATAAACATAAGGTGCAGATATCTTTTTGAGACAGTGATTTCATTTCCTTCAGACAAATACCCAGAAGTGGAATACCCAGAACTACCATAATAGATTGTATGGTAGTTCTATTTTTAATTTTTTGAGGAAACTCCATACTGTTTTCCATAGTGACTACACCAATTTATCTTCCCACCAACAGTGCACAAGGGTTTCTTTTTCTCCATATCCTTGCAACACTTGTTATTTCTTCTCCTTTGGATAATAGCCATTCTTACAGATTTGAGGTGATATCTCTTTGTGTTTTTAATTCACATTTCCCATTATTCATTGTTTTAATTTCTTTAGTAGATATAAGCCTATTCAGGTTACTTATTTCTCTTGGTGTGAGTTTTGGTAACTTGTATAATTCAAGGAATTGGTACATTTCATCTTAATTATCAAATTTGTGGACATAGAGGTGTTAATAATATTCTTTTATTATCCTCTTAATGTCCATAGGATTAGTAGTGATGGCTCCTCTTTTGTTTCTAATATGAATAATTTGGGTCTTCTCTCCTTTCTTCTTGGTTAGTGTGACTAAATGTTTGTCAATTTTATTGACACTTACAATGAACCAGCTTGTGTTTTCATTAATTTTCTCTACTGATTTCCTTATTTCAATTTCATTGATTTCTGTTCTAACTTTTATTTTTTCTTCTCATCTTATTTGGATCTAATTTGCTCTTCTTTTTCTAGTTTCCTAAGGTGGAAGCTTTGGTTATTGATTTGGATCTTTCTTCCTTTCTAACATGTCCATTCAATGCTGTAAGTTTCCCTCCAAGCACTGCTTTTGCTGCATCCCACACATTTTGATAAGTTGCACTTTCATTTTCATTTGGTTCAAGATATTTTAAAATTTCAATTGACACTTCTCTTTGGTCTATGTGTTATTTAGAAGTATGTTGTTCAGTTTTCAAGTACTCAGAGATTTTCCAGCACTATGTTATTGATTTCTAGTTTTATTCCATTGTGGTCTGAGAGACTACTTTCTATGATTTCTATTCTTTTAAATATGTGAGGGCTTTATGGCCCAGAATGTGGTTTATCTTGGTAAATGTTCCGTGTGGGCTTTAGAAAAATATGTTCTGCCATTGTTGAATGAAATATTCTATAAATGTCAACTAGATTCAGTTGATTGATGGTGCTGTTATGTTCAGCTGTATCCATATATAGTGGACCATTAGATCTGTCAATTACTGTTAGAGGGTCATTGAAATCTCCAACTATAGTAGTGAATTTGTCTAGTTCTCCTTGTAGGTCTATTAGATTTTGTCACATGCATTTTGACACTCTACTGTTAAACACATACACATTAAGGATTTTTATGTCTTAGAGAATTGACCCCTTTATCATTATGTAATACCCCTATTTATCCCTGATAATTTTCCTTGATCTGAAGTCTGCTTTGTCTAAAATTAATATAGCTACTCCAACTTTGATTAGCTTTAGCATAGTATGTCTTTCTCCATCCCTTTACCATCAATATATCAGTATCTTCCTATTTAAAGTAGGTCTCTTGTAGACAATGTATAGTTGGTACTTGTTGCTTTTTGTTCTTGTTGCTGTTATCTCCTCTCACAGTCTATCTTTTTTTTTTTTTTTTTTTTTTTTTTTTTTGCTGTACGCGGGCCTCTCACTGTCATGGCCTCTCCCGTTGTGGAGCACAGGCTCCGGGCGCACAGGCTCAGCGGCCATGGCTCACGGACCCAGCTGCTCTGCAGCATGTGGGATCTTCCCGGACCGGGGCACGAACCCGTGTCCCCTGCATCGGCAGGCAGACTCTCAACCACTGCGCCACCAGGGAAGCCCGGCAGTCTATCTTTTAATTGGTATATTTAGACCATTCACATTTAAAGTGACTATTGATATCATTGGCTTAATATCCACAGTATTTGTATCTATTTTCAATCCAGTACTCTTATTCTTTGTTTCTTTTCTTCCACTCTTTTTCTATATTCTGTGGTTTTAATTGAACAGTTTACATGATTCCATTTTCTCTCCTCTCTTAACAAATCAATTATAATTTTTTTGTTAATTAGTGGTTTCACTATAGTTTTCAGTATAAATTCACAACTTATCCAAGTCCACTTTCAAATAACACTTTACTACTTCATGGTTAGTGCAGGTATTTTATAACAGAGTTTTCCCATTTCCTCCCTTACATTTCTTATAATATTGTTGTCTTTCATTTCACATATCTAAATGACAGTCACTGAAAACATTGTTGCTGTTATTATTCTGAACAAGTTGCCGTCTGTTAGGCCAATTAAAAATAAGAGAAACTAAGTTTAATTTTACTCTCATTTATTCATTCTCTAGCACTTTTCCCATCTATTATTTGCTTGTTTGTTTATTCATTTTTATTACAGTTGATTTACAGTATTATATTAGTTTCTCATATATAACACTTTAAATATTTTACTCCACTCTTTTCTTGCTTGCATGATTTCTGTAATTTGTAATCTTATTCCTCTATATGTAAAGTGCCCCCACCCTCTGGCTCCTTGCAAGATTTTCCCCTTTTTTAAAATTTTCTGAAGTTTGAATATAATATGGCTAGGGGTAGGTTTCTTAGTGTATACCTTTTTTCACAGTCTCTAAGCTTTCTGGACCTGAAGTTTGTTGTCTGTCATTAATTTTGGAAATTTCTCAGCCATTATTACCTCAAATATTTCTTTGGCTTCTTTTCCACTCACTTTTCCTCTGGTATTCCCATTGTGCACATGTTACATCTTCTGTAATTGTCCCACAGTACTTTTATATTCTGTTCTTTTTAACTTTCTTTCATTTTTCTCTCTACCTTCAGTTTGGGAAGTTTCTGTGGATATATCTTCAAGAGCACTGATTCTTCTCTCAGCTGTGCCCAGTCTACAGATGAGCCCTTCCAAGACATTCTTAATTTTTGTTACAGTGTTTTTGAATTCTCACATTTCCTTTTGATTCTTTCTTATGGTTTCCATCTTTCTGTTTATATTACCCATTTGCTCTGTAGTCCACGTATTCCATTAGAACCTTAGCATATTAATCAAAGGTATTTTAAATTTCTAGTCAAAGGTATTTCAGAAATTTCTAATTTCTGCCTTAGTTGAGCCTGGTTCCAATGCCTGCTTTGCCTCTTAAAACTGTGCTTTTGCCTCTTAGCATGCCTTGTAATATTTTGTTTAAAATTAGATATGATGTATTGGGTTAAAGAGACTGAGGTAGATAGGCCTGTACTGCGAGTTTCTATGTTTATCTGGCTAGAATTTAGGCTGCATTTGCTGCTTGCTGTGGTTCTAGGTATCAGAGGCCAATTTTTCCTCTCTTATTTTTGTTTTTGCCTCCCCTGGTCTCTCTGGGTTTCCCTAGAGGCTTCTTAAATAAACTCCAAGCCTTGAAGTTCATTCCCCTGTAAAGCACTGTTAACAATACAGGAGTCTGATAGATGTGGTGGAAAATGTGGGAGCAGTGGAAGCATCCTATAGGCCTGTAATTAGTTCTCATTGTTTTAGACTGTGATCTGAACTGTGACATTCAGAAGAGTTTCTCAGCTTTTTTCTCCCTTAGATGAGATAGGAAGTCTAGAGCGTGATATACATGGACATTTCCCTTCTCCTAGTTGAAGTCTAGAAGGGCCTAGAGTTGGGTATTTTCCTTCCTCCAGGTCAGTTAGTCTCCGATAAAACCCAAGTCATTAGGCTCTGATAAAACGTTTCTTTTCTTATACAAATAAATTTATTTATTTATTTATTTATTTATTATTTAGCGATATAACTGACATACAATATTACGTTAGTTTCAGGTGTACAACCTAATGATTTACTATTTGTGTATATTGTGAAATGATCACCACATTAAGTCTAGTTAACATCCGTCACCATACATAGTGGTTTCTATGTACCACCATTCATAGTAGTACATAAAAGGGTTTCTTTTGAGGGAAGTCCTTTATTAAGCAGAATGGAATATTCTAGGAGTATTTCAAAATGGTTCTTTCCTTACTTCTCTTGCCCTCCTCCCCACCAGAAACACAAAAGGATATTTCTCCAGCATACATCCTGAGAACCTAGTGGAGCTCCTGGAGGTGAAAGCTCACAAAAGTGCGTGGTCCATCCCCCCACCTCTCCTCAAGACTTTGTCTCTCAGACTAGTCTACATTGAGCTTCTGGAAATTTTTCAGTTATACTTTAAGTGTTCCTACCAGAACTGGCTTCAGTGGCAGCCTCTGTTCCTGGTCTTCTGCTCTACGTATCCACCTCTGTATCCACCTCTCTCGCTAGCTTTCAGGGCAGTGATTTATCCTATACATCAATTCTCTGATGACCCAAGAAGAATTGTTGATTTTCACTCTAGTAGCTTTTTTACTGTTGTGAGGTTGAAAATGACAACTTCCAAGTTCTTTACATGTCATACCAGAAACTAGAAGTCAATTTCATGTGCTTTTGAGGAGAAACACTTCCCACACTCCATCTGCTGTCTCTCTGGATTATTTTTCCTGCTTCTGCACCTTCTCTTCTACTAGAAATTCTCTTCCCACCTGTAAATAATGATAAACATTTTACTGCTCATTTGTTCCTCCACCAATGCACAGTGGATTCTCTTCACAGAAAACATTTGTAGTACTTATTCCCTATACCCTCCGTCTGACCCAAACTTTTGTTTTCCTTTGACTTTTTCTGATCATTTTGTGACCCAGTCTTTCCAGAGAGACATGTAAAAGGCTTAAGGTGAACTAAAACAACCTGAGAGTTGATATGATTCCTTTCTCCCTAAGGGTCTCCTGAGACCTTGCAGGGTGAATTCAGAGACAAGAGAATTCATGAATTCTGACCAGAAAGGGCATGTCCTCCCTACCTCTCAATCTCAAGCTTCCAGCCACCCATAGGGTGACTTTGTAAGAGTAAGAAAAAGGCAATCTTCCCTTAAGAACTCTACTTCTAGCTCTCATTCATTAGCATAGTAATTTTGTGAGAGCAAGTTACTTTACTACCATCTGCAAGGAAATGTTGTAATACAGGCACACCTGAGATGCTTACCCTGTGAATGTAGCCCTCTTGGATATGCGTGCACAATCTGTACATCCAAACTGGGAGGCCCTGCCTCTGATTGCTTAAGACATTTAAAAGGGATTCTCAATCAGGACCATAAAAAAGCAGACCTCTGAATCCCTCTTAGTAAATTTAAAAGCTAACATTTTATTTCTTTAAATGTTCTCTTTTTATACTCGGTTAAATCTCTTCTCTGTTCATTTCACTATTATCTGTTCTTCAAAACCCACCCTAAGTCCTACCTTCTCTAAGACAATTTCAATAACTGCTGCAAACCTCACTGATCTCCCACATCTCTTAAAATCTACACCACTGATCTGCCTCATAGAGTCCATTATATATTGCCATGTCTTGTTCACTGTTATCTCAGAAATGTTAACTTTTCCACCTAAGGAGGTTGGGATGCCCTGAGCACAGAAACAACACTTTTACATTGTTTTATATCCCCCATTGCCTTTATCTGGGGGCACTGAATGGTCTTTTTGTAAACACATTCTGGTTAGATGATAGTATCATTAGAAGACAAATGAACTGTAGGTTCTCCTAAACTTTTGTTGCCTCAGCCTTTGATGGTTGAGTCCCTGGGTCTCAGCTATAATTAATCCTCTCCATTTTTTATAACTTTACACCTGGATAAAGACATAAGACAAACCTGAACAAAGAACAATACCCTAGATTGAGAGTGTGAATGAAATAATCACAAAAAATGTAAAAGTGAGCAAAAGGGGGTTCATATACATTTTTAGTGAACTTTGGTGGTTTTCTTTTTTGTCTGTTTATTTATTTAATTTTTATTGGACTGTAGATGATTTACACTGTTAGTTTCTGCTATAGAGTTCTGTCCACTTTTTTAGACTGTTTTCCTATATAGGTTATTACAGAGTATTGAGTAGAGTTCCCTGTGCTATATAGTAGGTCCTTATTAGTTATCTGTTTTATATATAGTAGTGTGTATATGTCAATCCCAATTTATCCCTCCCCCCAACCCTTCTCCCCCTGGTAACCATAAGTTTGTTTTCTACATCTGTGACTCTATTTCTGTTTTGTAAATAAGTTCATGTGTACCATTTTTTTTAGATTCCACATGTAAGTAGTATCATATGATATTTGTTTTTCTCTGTCTGACTTACTTCACTCAGTATGAAAATCACTAAGTCCATCCATGTTTCTGCAAATGGCATTATTTTGTTCTTTTTTATGGCTGAGTAATATTCCATTGTATATATGCACCACATCTTCTTTACCCATTCCACCATCAATGGACATTTAGGTTGCTTCCATGTCCTGGCTATTGTAAATAGTGTTGCAGTGAACATTGGGGTACAGGTATCTTTTCAAATTATGGTTTTATCCAGATATATGCCCAGGATTGGAATTGCTGGATCATATGGTAACTCTATTTTTAGTTTTTAAGAAACCTCCATACTGTTCTCCATAGTGGCTGTACCAATTTACATTCCCACCAACAGTGTAGGAGGGTTCCCTTTTTTCCACACCTTCTCCAGCATTTATTGTTTGTAGATTTTTTGATGATGGCCATTCTGACTGTTGTGAAGTAATACCTCCTTGTACATTTTATTTGCATTTCTCTAATAATTAGTGATGCTGAGTATCTTTTCATGTGCCTCTTGGCCATCTGTATGTCTTCTATGGAGTAATGTCTATCTAGATTTCCTGCACATTTTTTGATAGGTTTTTGGGTTTTTTTGACATTGAGTTGCATGAGCTGCAGTATATTTTGGAGATTAATCCCTTGTCAGTTGCTTCATCTGCAATGTTTTCTCCATTCTGTGGGTTGTCTTTTGGTTTTGTTTATGGTTTCTTTTGCTGTGCCATACCTTTTACGTTTCATTAGGTCCTATTTGTTTATTTTTGCTTTTATATTCATTACTCTAGGAGGTGAATCAAAAAAGATCTTGTGCAATTTATGTCAAAGAGTGTTCTGCTTATATTTTCCTCTAAGAGTTTTATAGTATCCAGCCTTACATTTTGGTCTTTCATCCATTTTGAGTTTATTTTTGTGTATGGTTTTAGGGAAGTGTTCCAATTTCATTAATTTACATGTAGCTGTCCAGTTTTCCCAGCATCACTTATTGAAGAGACTGTCTTTTCTCCATTGTATATTCTTGCCTCCTTTGTCATAGATTAGTTGACCATAGGTGCATAGGTGCATCTCTGGACTTTCTATCCTGTTCCATTGATCTCTATTTCTGTTTTTGTGCCAGTACCATAATGTTTTTCTCACTGTAGCTTTGAAGTATAGTCTGAAGTCAGGGAGCCTGATTCCTGCAGCTCCGTTTTTCTTAAGATTGCTTTCACTATTCGGGGTCTTTTGGGTTTCCACACAAATCGTAAAATTTTTTGTTCTAATTCTGTGAAAAATGTCATTGGTAACTTGATAGGGATTGCATTGAATCTGTAGATTGCTTTGGATAGTATAGTCATTTTGACAATATTGATTCTTCCAATTCAAGTACATAGTGTATCTCTCCATCTGTTTGTGTCATCTTTGATTTTTTCGTCAGTGTCTTATAGTCTGAATACAGGTCTTTCACCTCCTTATGTAGATTTATTCCAAGGTATACTATTCTTTTTGATACAATGGTAAATGGGATTGTTTCCTTAATTTCTCTTTCTGATCTTTTGTTGTTAGTGTTTAGGAATGCACAAGATATCTGTGTATTAATTTTGTATCCTGCAACTTTACCAAATTCATTGATGAGCTCCAGCAGTTTTCTGGTAGCTAGGATTTTCTATGTATAGTATCATGTCATCTGCAAACAGTGACATTTTTACTTTTTCTTTTCCAATTTGGATTCCCTTTATTTCTTTTTCTTCTCTGATTGCCGTGGCTAGGACTTCCAAAACTATGTTGAATAAAAGTGGCAAGAATGGACATCTTGTCTTTTTCCTCATCTTAGAGGAAATGCTTTCAGTTTTTCACTGTTGAGAATGATGTTTGCTGTGGGTTTGTCATATATGGCCTTTATTATGTTGAGGTAGGTTCCCTTGATGTCCACTTTCTGGAGAGCTTTCATCATAAATAGGTATTGAATTTCATCAAAAGCTTTTTCTGCATCTATTGAGATGATCATATGGTTTTTATTCTTCAGTTTGTTTATGTGGTGTATCACATTGATTTATATATATTGAAGAATCCTTGCATCCCTGGGATAAATCACACTTGATAACGTGTATGATCCTTTTAATATGTTGTTGGATTTGGTTTGCTAGTATATTGTTGAGGATTTCTGCATCTATGTTCATCAGTGATATTGGCCTGTAATTTTCTTTTTGTGTAGTATCTTTGTCTGCTGTTGGTATCAGGGTGATGGTGGCCTCATAGAATGAGCTTGGGAGTGCGCTTTCTGCTGTAGTTTTTTGGAATAGTTTCAGAAGGATAAATGTTTGATAGAATTCACCTGTGAAGCAATCTGGTCCTGGACTTTTGTTTGTTGGAAGTTTTCAAATCATAGTTTCAATTTTAATACTTGTGATTGGTCTGTTCATATTTGCTGTTTCTTCCTGGTTCAGTCTTGGAAGGTTGTACCTTTCAAAGAATTTCTCAATTTCTTCTAAGTTGTCCATTTTATTGGCATATAGTTGCTTGTAGTAGCCTCTTATGATCCTTTGTGTTTCTGTGGTGTTCATTGTAACTTCTTTTTCATTTCTAATTTTATTGATTTGATGAGTCCCTGTCCCTTTTTTTCTTGATGAGTCTGGCTAAAGGTTTATCAGTTTTGGTTATCTTTTCAAAGAACCAGCTTTTAGTTTTAGTTTCATTGATCTTTTCTATTGTTTTCTTCGTCTCTATACTATTTATTTCTGCTCTGATTTTTATGATTTCTTTCCATCTACTCACTTTGGATTTTGTTTGTTCTTCTTTCTCTAGTTGCTTTAGCTGTAACATTAGGTTATTTATTTGAGATTTTTCTTGCTTCCTGAGTTAATAATATTGTATTGCTATAAACTTCCCTCTTAGAACTGCTTTTGCTTCGTCCCATAGATTATGGATCATCATGTTTTCATTGTCATTTGTCTCTAGGTATTCTTTGATTTCCTCTTTGATTTCTTCAGTGATCCATTGGTTGTTTAGTAGCATATTGTTTAGCCTCCACATGTTTGTGTTTTTTACAGTTTTTTTTCCTGTAGTTGGTTTCAAATCTCATAGCGTTGTGGTTGGAGAAAATGCTTGATATGATTTGAGTTCTTAAATGTACTGAGGCTTGATTTGTGGCCTGAGATGTGATCTATCCTGGAGACTGTTCCATGTGCACTTGAGAAGAAAGTGTATTGTGCTGCTCTTGGATGGAATGTCCTATAAATATCAGTTAAGTTCATCTGGTCGAATGTGTCACTTAAGGCTTGTGCAACACAGAAAACAATGAGAGAAATCACATACAAAGGCCTTAGAAAACTAGGCAGAGGGTAGCTTAGGAAGTAGATATCAGCAAATAATAGCTAGAAGTCAGTGGAAGCAATTTAAAGATACCTTGGAGGAGCACAAGCTGGACAGAAGCATACAGGAGAGTTTGTAACATGGAGTTGGGCACCCTTTATAGTAATACAGCCCCAACACCAGTACTCTGAGAGCATGATGATATTCAATGGACTTTGCTTTCATTGTGGTCTCTTATCTTAGCTGTGTATTATAGTAGTCACTAGCCATATGTGGGTATTTATATTTAAATTGTTTAAAATTAAATAAATTAATTAAAATTTTAAAAAATTCAGTTTCTCATTTGCACTATCCACATTTCAAGTACACAGTAACATGTGGCCGATAGCTACCATATTACAGAATACAGAATAGACTGTTCTCAGCATTGCTGAACATTCTAATAGGTAGCATTGGATTAACTATCGCTTCCGTCATTTCAGTTAATTTTCCCAAGAAACATATGTGCTCAGACATCACACTTTTCTTTTGTTTGCTGAGCAGTTTAAAATAATGAGAAAAAGAGAGTAGAATTATTCTGTTCGTGATAGATCCAATATAGAATCTCCAGTGAGAGGCTTAAACTCAAACCTGGAATTCAGTTAAAAATGTTGATTATCTATCCATCGCTACACTTATCCCCCTGTGTGCTCTCTTTTTCTCTTCCTCTGAGCATGTCCTGTCAAGTTGGAAAATAAGTGATTATTGGAAGCCAGTCAGGTTGAGTAACAGACACCAATTAAGTATCTATTGAAAAGAGCAAACATGATGCTGGTTAATTCTGGCTTTTGGACTCCATGGCCCCCTATTGGTATTATGCAGACCTCCAGCAGGGTTTAGGATATGGTTCTCCAGTTCCACTGTCAGACACCCACAGGGCACCCTGGATGCTCTTGACAGCATCAAGGGAAGCCTGGAGTTCCAGGACTGAATCTTCTTGTAATTGATGAAAAATATTTACAGCTGCCACATCCCCAAGTTGTAATATATGTTTCTTATCTTAAAGGAAATGTCATGGCACATAGAAGATGTCCTTTTGGTTTTATAAATGTACTGGAGATGAATTGGGAGTGTTTTGAAGCATCAATTTGCAGAGAGAAAATGGGGAATGGGGTGGTAACAATCATGTCCAGACGCTATGCTAGAGACTTGACAACAAAGAGTTCCCATTTAAATATGACAAGAACCCTGCCCTGTAGGAATTATACCCTCTGTTACTGATGAGGAAACTGAGGCTTAGTGAGGTCAAGTGATTTTACAACCATTTCAAATGTTGCCATTAAGTGGCAGAGGTGGGACATAAACCCATCATTGTCTGACACCAATTTTGAGTTCTCCACTTTATACTCCAGCAGTATTTGCTGTACAGATAAGAAAGCATGGCCTTTTGACTGGGACCACCTCTTCCGCTTTATCAGAAGTCCACGCAGGCTCCAATTGGGAAGTCCTAAGAATTTGGGCACTGTTAAAGTTGGAAGTTTTTTACTTTTGTCAGGGGTATATATGTAGGGATCTTGGCCCACATCTTGTATTTATTGAATCATCCTTCTTCTAGCAAACAGTTATTAAGAATCTATTGTGCATCAGATGTTGGGGATATAGAGATGAATAAATAAAGCATGAATTCTGCCTTCAAGTAGCTCAGAATATCCTATATGATATAGACACATAAGTAAGCTATTACAAAGCAGGGTGACAGATGTAGTGAGAGAAGGAAACATAGGATGCTCTGCAGTGGCGTTCCAGAGGTAAGATGGTGGGAGGAGCAGACAGGAGCAGGCAGTGAGGGGACATTGTGGAGACATTAAAAGTAATAACAGAAGCAACTAAAAGTGAGGCTTCTTTTTAAATATCACCACGTGGTAATAAATTCTAGGCAATGTCAGCAATAAAATTCTCCTACTCCCCCAAATCATTTCTTGGTCTAACTTCTAAATAATTGCTGGTGTTACTGTTGAATTTAAATAATAAATACATAAACAGGAAATTGGCACATTTTTGCTACCTTTCCTTTAGGAAACCTTTCACTCTACATGGAAGTTAATTCAGAGAACTCCCAGTTGTACCATCAACTCACCCCCCACACACCTCCATCCACCAACACATACCTAACTACACTCATTTGTTTCCAGAGTCAGTTCATGATCGTACAGATGAGCTCACCTCTGATGTTGTTTGTCTCCGACCTCTGAAGTACTATGTATTCCTGCATTTAAACAGTAGATTCAAAATAAGCAATGAGAGCACAATGGTTGGAAGGATGACAGGACTAGAGTTACTTCATGCTAAGTGACCACTTATTTGATTTAAAATTAAAAACTGAAACAGTACAAACCTGTAATAGTTTTATTACAGGTCAGGAGAGATTTTAATTCATACGTGAAATATTTTACAGATTTTGTGAAAACCTTTTAAATTGGCATTTTTCTTTTAAAATTGTCAATTGTTTTTAAACTAGTGAACACATTAGGAAAATAATGATTATTATGAATTATTATGTGATTTCAACTGAAAATAATTTCATCATTTAGAAGAGAGAGGTGTTAAAAAGAAATCTGCTCTGGATGTTTGATACACTAGGTCCAGCACTGGTGCTGGAGGTTCAGAGAAGGAGGCTCCTGACACCTTTAGGCTTGAGAGTACCCAGTGCATTTGAAGAGCTCAGGATAGTGGGAATCTAGGATAGCTGTTAGGAGGAACAAGAGCTGAGTTTGATGAGGCCAACAGGGACCAGGTAAGGAAGGCCAAAGGCTTAGAAGGTTTTGAACAGGGAGAGAAATGGTTAAGTTTGTGCATTGAAAAGTCTATTGACAAGAAGTATGACATAGGCAGAAGCCTGTTTTTTTATGTCACTTCATTTCTTTTTAACTTAAAAAATGTTAACAGCTTATTTTAAATTAACTTCAGGCTTACAGAAAAGTTGCAAAAAGACTTTTCAAATATCCTTTGCCCAGAATCCCCAACAATTATATCTTAGCAGGATTGATACAATACTGTAAATACACTACTATTATCTAATCTATAGACCTTATTTGAATATCACAAATTTCCCACTAATACCCTTTCTTTTGGTCTAGGATTCAACACTGCATTTAGTTATTGTGCTTTTACTTAGTATCTCCTCGAATTTGGGACAGTTCCTCAATCTTGCTTTGTTTTTCATGACCTCAGCACTTTTGAGAAGCACTGGCCATTTATTTTGTAGCCTAATCCTCAGTGGGAGTTTGTCTGCTGTCTCTACATGATTACATCTGATTTAATTTTTTGGCAGAAATACTGAAAATTTGATATTATGTCCTTCTCTGAACACATATCAGGAAACACTTGTTGATTTGTGATATTACTGATAATGTTAACATCACTTTGTTAAGGGGACATATGCTAGGTTTCTTCAATGTGCTTATTATTTTTTCCATTTGTCATTAAGAAGTATATTTTGTGGAGATATTTTGAGACCATATAAATATCCTGTTTCTCATCATTCTTCCACCCATAAATTTTAGCATCCACTAATCATTTTCGCCATGATGTTTCTCAAATGATGATTTTCTATTTCCACAATTTCTTCTATATGCCTTAGTTGGAATTATGCTGTAATGAAAAGCTCTTTTATTTATTCATTTATGTCAGCATATAAATGTATAAATGTACATCTATATAAGTATCAGTATATATGAGTATAAAGCCATGAATTCTTATTTTAATCTGTGGCTTATAATTGATTACTGTCATTATTTATTTCGTTCCTTAAAATTTCCCAGACTTGACCATTGGAAGCCTCTTTATGTTGACTTCTGAGTCTTTGTAACATGTCCCCAATGTTTTCTTCTTGATCAAGGTAACTAGAAAAAACAGAATTTGGATATATTAGGTCTCTTTTTTCTATTATTGACATTAGATCATTTGATATTGTCTTGCAGCTATAAGCTGCTCTGTTCTGTGTCTTCCCACTTCCATTCTTTTTTCTCCTTGTGTTTCAGTTTGGGTAATTTCTCATGACCTATCTTCCAGTTCACTGATTCTTTCCTCAGCTGTGTCAGTCTACTGATGAACCCATCCTGAGCACTATTCATATCTGTTACCACGTATTTTTATTTCTAGGATTCACCTATGGGTTTTTCTTATAGTTTCTTTATTTCTTCAAAAAGTACCCACCTGTTTATGAATGCTGTTTGTTTATGAATGCTGTTTACTGGCACCTTTAGCATGTTAATCATATTTATGTTTAATTCCCTGTCCGATGTTTTCAACATCTGGTTTGCCCTTGAGCTTGATTCTGCTGATCTCTTTGTCTCTTGGCAGTGGGTGCATTTTCTTGCTTTTTAGCATCTTGTCATTTTTGATTGAATGGCAGACATTGTGTATAGATCAGTTGTGGCTGAGGTAAATAGTATTTTTGCCTAGAAATAGGCATATTTCTTCTGTTGGGCCATTAGTAAGGGGGTTTAGTCAGTCTAGTTAGGACTTGAACTGAGTTTGGGTTTTATTGTTACCTATAATGTACTTTATCTTTAAATTATTTAGCATTACTTTGTGTTTAGGTTGTTGGCTCTGGCATGGGTAGAACTTCTCAGTGCCCCTGTTCCACCTTCAACTGTCAGCCTTCCCCATGCACCTGTGCCACAGAGTGGTTTCTCTCCATGCTTTTAGCCATTCCGTACTTTAGTAACTTCTGTTTTTGATCTGTGTTATTTTCTTCCTTGTGCTTTCTTTTAGTTTATTTTCTTGTACTTTTTTATATTTTTATTGAGCTGAATATTTAAGTTTTTACTTTGATTGTTTCATTTTTATTTATAAGAGTATTTATGGCTATGCAGTTTCTGACAGTCATTGCTTATAGATTCTGATAATCGGTGTTTTCATTACCATTAATTTTTTAAAATTCTGTACTTTCAATGTGTACTTTACATGAGATTGTTTTCAATTACAAGTGAAAGGGCATTTTGGATTTTTTATTTTCTTAATGATAGCTAAGTGTTCATTGGTTTTTTTGCATAGTGATCAGACAGTATTAGTTATATTTCTATTTTATGAAACTTATTACTAGTTTCTTTGTAACTTAATATGGGATCAATTTTATGATGACTCACAAGTAGTTTAGAAGAAGGTATATTCTCTGTTATCAGTGTGAGATGTATGTGTGTGTTATCAGTGTGGGATGTTTGTGTGTGTGTGTGTGTGTGTGTGTGTGTGTGTATCCTTGAAGCTCAAGGATTTTTCTTTTATCTTTGAAGTATAATAGTTTTATATCATTATCTCAGTGTTGATCATCCATGGTTAATTTCCCAATAATGTTATGGGCCCTTTCAATATGTAGATTCAAGTTTTTTGTTTGTTTGTTTCTAGAAATAGTACTGAATTACAGTTTTAAATATTAGATATGCTCAATTATTTTAGTTTTCTTGTTCTGGGCCTCCAATTATATGTATGTTATTTCTTCTTTGCCTGTTTTCCATTACTAACAGTTTTTCTCTGTCTTTCCTCCTTCTTTCTTTACCTCATTTCCATTATCTTGGCTATTTCCTACCTTTATTCAATAGTGTTTATTAAATTTTCATTTGAATCTACTTTCCCCTGAGAATCTTACAATTTACTGTTAATTTCTGAAATAATTTTGCTTGTTTTTATCCTTTTATTTTATTGAACCAAGGAAATCCTTTCATTTTTTTTTGCTTTTTATATATTTTTGTTTTTGCTTTTTGAATTCCTGATTCAAGGTGATTTTTCATATTTCCAAAATCTTGCTCATGTATATTTAATTAACTTTGCAATGTTGTCTTGCAAGTTATTTCTACTTCATGATTACTTTTTGAGGGAGAATTTACATCAACTAAAATATGTTAAGTCTTGCTTTTTAATTCTTATAATTTTGAATAACCCTTGTTTTCCATTGAATTTTTTAAAGATTTGATGATATTTAGATTTCTAATTCAATGCTGCCCTCCTCTGCCAATTCTAAAGTCCAGTTCTTTAGTTGGGGGGGGGGAAGAGAGAGAGATAGGGAGAGGGAGAGGAAGAGAGAGGGAGTGAGGGAGGGAGATGTGGGGAAGATGTCCCATGTCCTCTATTTTTTGTGTTTTTTTTTTTTTTTTGCTTGTTCTCTTGCAGAACCCTAAAATATTCCAATTTGTTTATTTTATCCTTTACTATTTAATTGTCAAGGGGGTTGTCTCCCTTTCTTTTTGCCTGTTCCTGTCTCTGAAGCCATGCCCTTCAAAAACTGCTGTTTCAAATCATGTGTACTTTTAAGCACCTTTCTTGTCATTAATAATCAGATTTGTCAATAGACTTTTTTTTTTTTTTTTTTTTTTAGTACTTTCACACCTAAGGTGAACTTTCTCTTTCTGGCTGTGGTTTTGAGAAATTTTTGTCCACCTTTAGCTTCCATCTTCTCATTTTCTTGTAGTTTTTTTCAAAGTTTTTCATCTTAAACAGTTTTTGTTAGGAGCACGAGTGACAGATCACTGGGATTTGATAATTGTTATTTCCCCAGTTATTTTGAAGTTTGGTAATTCTCCATGTTCTAGTTATGCTGAGATTGTGGGGTTTGTATAGTTTTATTTGTTCATCTTATTGTTCTTTCTTATTTTTACAGTATATATGCAAAATGTAGACCTAGGTAGCTGCTATTGTTTTCAACTCTCCAGAAGTTCTCAATGTATCATTGTAGAACAACACACCAATTTTAAAATCAAAGATTAAAAAAATATTTTAAGCTGTATGGGTAGTATACCCAAAATCATGCAGTTCATCAGTAACAGAAAGTGAGAACAATAGAGTGTAGCAATAAGAGTCCAAATGATAGGACAAGATACATGTGGTTTTAAATACAGGTTTCTACTGTGTGACCATGCGTGACTTATTTAACTACTCTAACCCTTCCATATCTTCATCCAACAAATAGAGATTATAGTACTTACCTCCCTGTTCTCTAATGAAAATTAAATTAGATACACTTTTAAAAGTCTGTACTACGTTCTCTAATATGATATGTCTCCACAGGTATAAATGGAAGCCCCTCTTCAAAAAAAAAATGTTCTCTTTACAACTTTTTCCCAGAGTTTTATAATATCCTACTGCCTGTCTAGCCAGAAAGAACTTTGACCACTGCAGTCTTGGCTTACTCCAAGAAAAAGTTAAGTTCATCCTAGCATGTGAGTATTATATGTGACCCCAGTATTTTCCACACATCAAAAGTAACGTCTCAGAATCAGAAGGGAATGTGAGAGTCTAATCTCCCATAGCATTCCTAAACCCCTCCACAGGGTCCTCAGCAATTGGTTATTCATCTCATCTTTTGCGTCTCCAGTTGTAAACAAAATATCACTATTTCCTAAGCGGCCTATTTTTCATTTGTTTTGTTGTTGTATCTGTGGTTACACAGATGTCTTTTGTTTGTTTGTTTGTTTACTGGATATCTCCCTCCCTTAAACTTCCATCCCCTGGACCCAGTCTTCCCATCTAAAAGTCACTATAATAATTCTTCTTCCCAGTGTTCTGAGGGCCTCAGAAATAGGTCTGGCTCACAGATGTTGTGAAACCAAGTTCTCCCTTAAACCTTTCTTCCCAGGCTGTGGAGCCTTCATTGTTTTTGGTGGCTGATTCTTCTCTATTTGTAGAAATAACTAGGCTTCTGCATGATTGTCCCTAAGGTGGGTTGTAGGATGTTTTTCCCTATATACTAATTGTACCAAACCCCTGTCAGAAATGGTCATTTTGGATCTTTTCTAGATCCCAGCCATTCCATACAGAAGTACATCTGTGGTGGTGATTTCTGCCACAGATGCTGAAGTACATTACCTAGTTATAGGATAGAAACGCGTGCCCAGCAGGGCTCAAGATGAGTAATGAAAGCTATCATTTCTGATTTTCTCTGATGCTTTCTCTTATTCAGACTTTTTCTTGGGGGGTGGGGGGGTGAGTGGATGGATTCTCTCACTCTCACTCTTACTCTCTGCATTCCTGGCAGCATTTTATTGTATATGATTGAGTAGGTCAGTAATATAAACTGATAAGTTGCATAGAAACATGATGCAAATATAAAGACAGATTTCATCAAACACGTTTAGAATGGCCCCAAGTTTTAAAAATAGTTATAAATAGACTTGTCATGGAACCTCAATTTAGCAGCAGACATGACAACAAAATAGTCAGATCACTGTCTAAAAACTTGTTACCTGTATATCTACCTTACCCACCATACCTATTACAATGCCCTGATTTCAAATAAATATCTTTCACCACTTTAGGTCACAGGTCATAAAATTTTTCAGTTAGTCAGCACAATCACCAAACCCCTAAAGCATGTGACATACCTATTTCCCCAACTCCGTCATTATCATCCACAAAATTGTAGTATTGTTAGTAGCTGTGGTAATAATGATGATAGATAGCTTTTATTGAGTACTGTGTGTCCACTGGGCTGAACACTTTGTATTTGTTGTTTAATTTAATCATCATAAAAATCCTTTAAGTATTCCACAGGCAATGCCTTTTCCTAAGTTTACTATAAAATATCTCTCTCTCTTCACCAAACTTCTTGAAAGAGTCTCTACTTCATGACTTGCCTTTGCAGCCCATTAGCATATGGCTCCTGCCCTCACCACTCTTTTGAGATTCATCACCAGTAATCACCTTGTTGACCAATGCACAGGCTTCTCTTTATTTCCTATCTAGGTGGACCTTTCCTGAAGCCTTTGACATTGTTGACCACTCACTTTTTCATGCAGTTTTATAATAAGTGTTGTTATCTTCATTTTATAGATGAAGTTGAAGCTTCCATGGGTTGAATAACTTGCCCAAAGGTACCCAGCTAGTAAGTCAAAGATTCAAGTTTGACAAATCTAGAGTTCAAATTCTTTACCCTATTAGGCAATCCCGTATCCCTAAACTCAAACTTCATAGTTCCTTAACCAACTCTACTCCAAAGATAGTCACTTCCACTCCACCTGGGTAAGTCATCTCTGTGGCTATACTTTGTGGACTTGAGATTACAAGATCATAAACTAAAATCATGACTTACTAATCAGAGCCATCCCCATGTAACCATGTCTTCTTCTTTTCTTCCTCCTCCTTCTCTTCTTCTCCTCCTCCTCCTCCTCCTCTCCCTCTCCTCCCTCAATCCTTCTCTCCCTGGTCACATTGCTGCATTCTCCATCTCAACCCCAGCACCAGATAGAGAATCACTTAGCTACCCTATTTCTGAATAGTTGCCCTCTGTTGAAAAAGGGAATTATTTTGGGAACATCTTCACTGCTCTTAATTCTTATATTCCCATCCATTCCCTTTGCCTCTTTCCCTAAGTCCAGCACTCCACTTCTGTCCCTTCATTCTCAACATATGGAACCTTTTACTTCTTTCATAGGGGCCACAGACATATGAAACAGTATAGTTTCCTCCCTTTGTCGTCCCAACTTATTTTTACTCATCCTCATCTTCCCACATCTACACCTCAAAGTTAGTTGCACATTAGAATCATATGAGAAAATTTAAAGTTCTCAATACCCAGCTGGAACTCTAGACCAAATAAATCAGCATCTCTTGGGGGTGAGACAAGCATTGATAATATTTAAGGCTCCTCAGTTGATTCCAATGAACAGTCAACTTCAAGTGGACCACTGCTCTAATCTCAAATATTCCTAGAGCAACTTCCCAAACCTACCTGATCCCCAGGTCCCTCTGGTGGAAACACTAATTTAGGAAGTCTGGATTGGGGCCCAGTAATATAGTTTAATAAGTATCCCACAGGTAATTCTTGTTTACAGGTTAATTTAGGAAACATTATCCCGGATTTTCTATATCTCCTCTCTAATATTTTCACACTCTATCGGCTTCTCTTCTGACCTCAGATATCTAAATATGCCTCATTCTTAAATATCTTTTCTCTGCTGTATATTTTTCTAAAGTTACTACCATACCTCTCATCTTTTTTTATCATCAAAAGTCTTGACAGTGGCTCCCATTGAGTCCCCACCAAGGATAATCTGTCTCTTATCCATACTACTCTTCTTACCCAGGGTTACCAACAATTAGCCCAAACTTTTCGGTTCTGTTTGGATTTTTAACTAAATTCATTTTCCTGTAGCTTTTGCTGTTAACCACCCCTCCCCTCCCCTCCAGAAATATTATTCTCTCTTGATTTTCCTCCTGCTTCTCTGACCAGTCTTTCTTTGTCTCTTTCCCCGTTGCCTGTTCTGGCTGTAAGTGCTTAAGTGCTTTTCATAGAATTCTACTTTTCTCTCTCTTCTCCCGACACATTTGGTGGGGGTGGTGGGGGTGTTCTCATCCATTTCCATGGCTTCAAGAAGATCTACATACTGACTAGTCTCAAATTATATCTTCAATTCTAAACTCTGTATCATTATATTCAACAAGCTACCAGTTAGCATGTAGGTGTTTCTAATTCATCATGCCCCAAGGTAAACTCAATATCACTCTGCCTACATCATCTTTCATCTTCACTACCTCTGTTAACATCACGCTGCTTTGAATTGCCCAGCTAGAATTCTTGAAATTCTGGTGTTATTGATTGTATGTGAGTCTATATGAGCCCATGTATTATTAAATCTCCCCACATTGGCACCTCACCAAAGCAAGGAATCATCTCCTGCTCACCTTAATTCTGAACAATTTGTCCCAACCATATTTCCAACTCTACATCCTGACCTGTACCAACTCTCATGAGCTTCTCTTACCTCAGCAATCCAATACCTCACTCTTACCTTTGGATCATCTTCCATACTTGGCTTTTAAAAGCTGTTTCCATGGTGACATTCGTGGCTATGCTCTTAGACTACATTTCTGCCTAGGCTGTGCTGCCTTAGTTGGCCCTGTGCAAATTCTCCTCAAGGTCCTACATTCCTCCAAAGCCAACCTTCTTGGAACAGATACTGGGGTAACCCTTCAGCCATACCAGCCCTATCCCTAAGAGGAGACACTTGATAGATTCTATTTATAAAACATTTCTCGTATTTTTGTCCTTCTCTCTATTCCCTGACCAATCCTAATCCAGGATTTTATTCTTTTTGCCTGGAATTATTATAATAGTCTCTGTGTAGACTTTCCTTGTGTCCACACAGCCATCTGATTGCATTATTCCCCTGCTTCGTCATTAATTGCTATTGCCTATAGATGAAAAAATCTGAATTCCTTAGCTTGCCATACAGATCCCTTCATCTTGTTCCCAGGTACCTTTCCAGTCTTTTCTACAACTACTTTGTCCCCCAAAGTCTTCTTCCCCTCTCATTTCACTTGTCTTGTTTGCTTCCTGCCTCTGCCCCCCGATCTCCCTCCCTCCCTCCCTCCCTCCCCCGCCACACATACATATACACACACACAAAAAAAAAACTTTGGCCACACTAAATCTGTAATGCCCTTACGCACCTAGAGCTTCTTAAATGTATAGCCCTAATGTCTCCTGTTTTCTATCATTTTCTCTCATCTATTTTGCCCTAGGAAGAATGTATCAGTTTCATTTCTGTTTTTTAAACTACAGCACCTAATGTACAATATGATATTTATGCACTCAGTTAGCAGTCTTCTTCATTACACTGCCCGTTCTTCAAATGCAGGGACTATGTCTGTTCCATCCTTAACAGCTAGTCCTGTGCCTCACGAATAGAAAGCATTCTATTAATATTAGCTGGTTAAATGGAAATGCTACAATCTTTTCGGTCAAGGGTCTGCAAACTGTAGCCAGCAGGCCAATATGGTCCAGCCTGTTATTGTATATAAAGATTTTCTTGGAACACAGCCACCTCTACTCATTTACATATTGTTTATGACTCCTCTTATGCTATAATAGTAGAGTTCAGTAGTTGCAACAGAAATAATAAGGTCCTTAAAGCCTAAAATATTTACTCTCTGGCCCTTTACAAAAAAAAAAAAAGCAAATGATGAGCCTTGTTTTGGGTTACTGAAGAGTATACTTAGCAAATGTTAAGTGTAATTTTATATATAAAATTTTCATCCTTGATATCACTGTTCTAATTTGTTCACACTAGATCCCATGACTTTTTTTTTTTTTTTTTTTTTTTTTTTTTTGCGGTATGTGGGCCTCTCACTGTTGTGGCCTCTCCCGCTGCAGAGCACAGGCTCCGGACGCGCAGGCCCAGCGGCCATGGCTCATGGGCCCAGCCGCTCCGCGGCATATGGGATCCTCCCAGACCGGGGCACGAACCCGTATCCCCTGCATCGGCAGGCGGACTCTCAACCACTGTGCCACCAGGGAGGCCCTCCCATGACTTTAATGCATCAAGAATAAAATGTCCCAGTAAGTTAGAAAAAAATAATAATTTCTCTCCAAGAATCTCACACTGCTCATTTCCTTCCTCTGGAGTTCTGTTCTGCCATGAGGCACTTCTCTTATTTTGCTGAACCATTGGATGGTTTGGGAAAAAATTGCTGTGGAATCATGGTCTTAGAAGATTTAAAATAAGGCAAAATGTTTCTCCAGGGAAATATATTAAAAGATCATGTCTAAAATAATCAACCAGTGCCAGTGGGAAGAGTGGGCTTCCCGGCTGATGCAGAGGAGGCATATTCAGTGAGTGCCTTGTGTCCTTACATGTTGCTTTGGCAGAGTGTTAATGGGATTACCCACGCTTCATTTGGAGGAGGCTTGGCTCAGAATACATATCTGGATGGTACCTAAGTACCAAAGGAGAGCTTCCTCCATCATAAACATACCTGAGCCCTTGCACAGATGTTAAAACCTTGGGTGCCTTTGTTGTGGTCCTTAATTTTGTTAATCGCCCTAGGTACAGATTGGCTGCTCTTGTCAATTTAATTCAGCTTCAAACAAAGTAACAAGGTTACTATTTTTTCCCCTTCTCTCTCTCTCTCCCTCTCCCTCTCTCTCTTTGCCAGCAAACAGGATTGAGTCCTCATGTAGCTCTAATAGGCAGCGTGGGGAATCGTTAGTCCACCTCAACGCCCTGACTGATGGGCACTTCACTTCAATCATCTGCCTGAGCAGTATGGCCCAGTACTATTGACACTGTGTCAGCTGCGAGAGAAAATGCCTTAATCGGCCTTGACACCCTCTGCATTGATTTGACAAGTTGCTGTAATGACCTTCTTGTTTCTCTGAAGGATTACTATTTACTCGGGAGGTGCTGCTGACTAAATGTACTTCATTGTCATGGAAACGCTGATGGTGGATGCTGCCTCCCCACCAGGCCTGGGCGGAGGGTGACATTGATAGGAGACTCTGAATATTTCAATGAACTGGTCTGTCCCAATAGTACTAATTCCAGCCCATTAATCAGACCTACTCTGAAGAGCCAACTGGAATTAGGGACCAGCCTTGTCAGGTCCCCTGTAAAAGACAGTTTGCTGTAAAACTCATTATTTTCCCAAAATTCCTGTTGAGGTTTTCCTTGAAGTGAGAAGGCACTGTTCATTGTGGCCACCTCCTGAGTGCACCTGGAAATTATTATCATTTACATATTATTGAAGGAAGTTGCTTTCTCCTTCACAGACTCACCCTTGCATTAGAAGAAGGGATAAGAATGGAAGGAAAGAAAACACTTTGAACACCTACCATGTAACTGGCAATGTGTCAGCACTGTTACATTCATGAATGAGAATAGCTCTATAAATGGTAGGTTTTGTTATTATTTTATTTCACTCATTCTAAGATAGACAATTTGCCCATCCTAACATTTCTGAAATCAGGCACCTCATAAATCAGTCTCAGTGTGCATTTGTTGTCAGCCAGATGGCACTTGTGACACGGTTGGGAGAAAATGTTCCATTGACATTTTCTAGTAAGAATGAAAAACAACAGCATCAAAGTGTCTTAGATTCAATATTGCAGATTTTTGCAATGAGTTCTTTATACAATACTTCTTTGAATCCTTAACAAATCTTGTGCAACTGCATGTTGCGTTTGGCTACAATAACAGAACCCTGTCTACAGAGGACTAACCACAAATGGATTTTTTTTAATCAAATAACAAGAAATCTAGAAGTAAGAGTTTGTTGGCATTGTCTCGGCAACTCAAGGATGTCAGAGCCAAGGTCTCAGCAATTCTCTGTCTTTTCCTCATGGGCCCAAGATAGCTGCTGAAGTTGAAGACATAGCATCCTAATTGCAGATAGAAAGAAGGAATAAGACAAATAATATAGCTCTCAGCTGTATCAGCCCTCTTTAAAAGGATTCCTGTACATCACTCTTAACCATTTCCACTTGTATCTCATCTACCACTTCTATCTGCAAGGAAGCCTGGGTCTTTTAAAAATCATGCATGTTGCCATCCCTCCCAAAACTGGGATTATGTCACTAAGGAAGGAGAGCGGGACAGATATTGAATAGGCAACTCTGACATATCCTATGAACGAGATCTTACTATATGCCCATTGTACAGATCGTGAAATTGAAGCTTAAAGAGGTTAAGTGATTGAAGCCTCACAACTGTCCCATGAAATAAATATTCTTATTCCGATACTACAGATAAAGGATAAGCCAAGTTTAGAGATTACGGAACTTGCCCTGATCGTCACAAGTCTGTCTTATCCTAGAACTTTGGCACCATGCACTACACCACAGGTCATTCTAGAGAAGGCTTAGATTCAGTGGCAAGACAATTTGAAGATGGAAAGAGGACTGGGCTAGGAAACATGATTGAAAGGGTGTTTTCCTTCTTCCAGTGATCCAGCCAGTGGTCATGAGCAGAATCCATTTTGTGGATGTGTGGGATTTGTTTCATGTTTATTAAGTGAGCACAGAATGTCTGGCTGCTTTCCCAAGACTCTTGAATGGAGACCATCTGCCCATTTTTACTGCTGCTTTTAAGGCTTATTGGCCAGGCAAGTGTTTTGTCTCTTGGGCTCTTGTTGATTCCTGATTTCCCTGGAAAGTCCTGAGCCATGTCATCTGTAATTTAAAGGATGCTTAGGAGAGAGGAAGAAAAGAAATTGACACCTGGGTGGAGGGTAAAGGGTTGTAGAGTTTTGAATGTGGTCAAATAAGGAGAGATGACCATCTGAGGTGATCTGAGTCAAGGCACCTGGGTAGGTAAGTTGGAGAGGTGGTTTCTACTTCTAATTCCCCTTTTCTGTGAAAGCTACTCTTCCCACCCCACCCCCCAACACACAACCATTACATGTGTTTCCGATGGGGCTGTTTATCATGCAATCCCACTTAGCCCCCTGCCCTAAGCTGGGCTCAAGTCTCCAGGCTAGACCCAAAATGTAAACAAATCCAGGGATTAGTCCAATGACTGGCAGTGTGAACCTAGTAGGGCCATTCAGAAATCTCCCTGAGATTCTAAATCTTGACACTGAAAGAATGTCCCTGTTCTTTTTGATGGTGAGCTATTAGTATAAGGGTCTGGGGATGCTAACAACCATCTTTCTCACCACCTGGAAAGAACTTATCTGAGAATGATATAATCATACACTGGGGAGTGAACCCTGACATGTCAAGATAGCCAGAGCCCTGACAACATCATTTGAGCACCTGCATCTAGCATCACTTAAAGTTATATATCTATGACCTATTTCAAACTAGGTTAAACAAAGCAACAGCAACAAAAGAACAACAGCAAAGAAATCCATTGGCTGGTGTAACTGGAAAGGCTCTATCACTTTTGATAACAATGATCCCAGCTAATGCTCAAGGAATGAAGCACCATTGCTAAATAAAGCCAAGGCACAACCAACTAAAAAGTTTAAAGGAACATAAACAAGGCAGTTATCCAAGACTCTTTGGAGGACAAGTAAGGAATGAGTTGAGAAGAATGCCTCAAAACTGAGTTTGAGAATGTGGAAGATGAGATATAACTTTTCTTCACACAGTGAGTGTACATATTCAAGTATATATATGAAGACATATATACACACACATACATATTTTTGTATATACACATGCATATGCACACACATACACATATATACCCTGTAGTATCTCATGGGTGTATGTGTGCATGTGCAGGTGTATCTATGTGTATACACTGTTATTTTTCAGATCTATTTAAGTGCTACTGTGATTGAATTTGTAGTGCTTATAGACAAATCTGAATTTTCTCCGTGGTCCTTTTTATCATTTTCTAAAGCAACAAATAAGAAAAAAATGGTTCCTACCCCAGTCACAAAAAGGTCAGTGAATTTTTTGGTTTTTTGCTATGGTCTAGTGGCTAACTGAAAACTCTCCCCATCTCTTCCCCTAGAAAGAGCTTCAGAAACACAAAAGGTGATGCAGTGTCCCTAGTTCTTAAAGCTCCTCCTCCAGACTCTTTCCTTTAATGGGTTTAAAAACTCAATACTAACTATGCATATTGGACCAGAATCAATTGTGTCATCCTTGTTTAAGTTTTCCACTATTTTTCTAACATCTTTATTGGAGTATAATTGCTTTACAGTGGTATGTTAGTTTCTGCTGTATAACAAAGTGAATCAGCTACACATATACATATATCCCCATATCCCCTCCCTATTGCGTCTCCCTCCCACCCTCCTATCCCACCCCACTAGGTGGTCACAAAACACGGAGCTGATCTCCCTGTGCTATGCGGCTGCTTCCCACTAGCTAGCTATTTTACATTTGGTAGTGTATATATGTCCATGCCACTCTCTCACTTCGTCCCAGCTTACACTTCCCCATCTGCATGTCCTCAAGTCCATTCTCTAGTAGGTCTGTGTCTTTATTCCTGTCCTGCCCCTAGGTTTTTCATAACATTTTTTTTTAGATCCCATACATATGTGTTAGCATACAGTATTTGTTTTTCTCTTTCTGACTTATTTCACTCTGTATGACAGACTCTAGGTCCATCCAACTCACTACAAATAACTCAGTTTCGTTTCTTTATTTGGCTGAGTAATATTCCATTATATATATGTGCCACATCTTCTTTATCCATTCATCTGTTGATGGACACTTAGGTTGCTTCCATGTCCTGGCTATTGTAAATAGAGCTGCAGTGAGCATCATGGTACATGATTCTTTTTGAATTATGGTTTTCTCAGGGTATATGCCCAGTAGTGGAATTGCTGGGTCGTATGGTAGTTCTATTTTTAGTTTTTTAAGGAACCTCCATACTGTTCTCCATAGTGGCTGTATCAATTTACATTCCCACCAACAGTGTAATAGGGTTCCCTTTTCTCCACACCCTCTCCAGCATTTATTGTTTGTAGATTGTTTGATGATGGCCATGCTGACTGGTGTGAGATGATATCTCTTTGTAGTTTTGATTTGCATTTCTCTAATGATTAATGATGTTGAGCATCCTTTCATGTGTTTGTTGGCATTCTGTGTATCTTTTTTAGAGATATGTCTATTTAGGTCTTCCACCCATTTTTGGATTGCGTTGTTTGTTATATTGATATTGAGCTGCATGCGCTGCTTGTAAATTTTGGAGATTAATGCTTTGTCACTTGCTTCATTTGCAAATATTTTCTCCCATTCTGAAGGTCGTCTTTTTGTCTTGTTTATGGTTTCCTTTGCTGTGCAAAAGCTTTTAAGTTTCATTAGTTCCCATTTGTTTATTTTTGTTTTTAATTCCATTTCTCTAGGACATGGGTCCAAAAGAATCTTACTGTGATTTATGTCATAGAGTGTTCTGCCTATGTTTTCCTCTAAGAGTTTGATAGTGTCTGGCCTTACATTTAGGTCTTTAATCCATTTTGAGTTTATTTTTGTGTAAGGTGTTAGGGAGTGTTCTAATTTCATTCTTTTACATTCAGCTGTCCAGTTTTCTCAGCACCACTTATTGACAAGGCTGTCTTTTCTCCATTGTATATTCTTGTCTCCTTTAGCACAAATAAGGTGACCAGATGTGCGTGGGTTTGTCTCTGGGCTTTCTATCCTGTTCCATTGATCTATATTTCTGTTTTTGTGCCAGTACCATACCGTCTTGATTACTGTAGCTCTGTAGTACAGTGGGAATTCAGGGAGCCTGATTCCTCCAGATCCATTTTTCCTTCTCAAGATTGCTTTGGCTATTCGGGGTCTTTTGTGTTTCCATACAAATTCTGAAATTTTTGGTTCTAGTTCTGTGAAAAATGCCAGTGGTAGTTTGATAGGGATCGCATTGAATCTGTAGATTGCTTTGGATAGTAGAGTCATTTTCACAATGTTGATTCTTCCAATCCAAGAACATGGTATATCTTTCCATCTGTTTCTATCATCTTTCATTTCTTTCATCAGTGTCTTATAGTTTTCTGCATACAGGTCTTTTGTCTCCTTTGGTAGGTTTATTCCTAGGTATTTTATTCTTTCTATTGCAGTGGTAAATGGGAGTGTCTCCTTAATTTCTCGTTCAGATTTTTCATCATTAGTGTATAGGAATGCAAGAGATTTCTGTGCTTTAATTTTGTATCCTGCTACTTTACCAAATTCATTGATTAGACCTAGTACTTTTCTGGTAGCTTCTTTAGGATTCTCTATGTATAGTATCAGTGTCATGTGACAGTGAGAGCTTTACTTCTTCTTTTCTGATTTGGATTCTTTTACTTCTCTGATTACTGTGGGTAAAATTTCCAAAACTATGTTGAATAATAGTGGTGAGAATGGACAACCTTGTCTTGTTCCTGGTCTTAGAGGAAATGGTTTCAGTTTTTCACCTTGAGAACAATGTTGGCTGTGAGTTTGTCATATATGGCCTTTATTACGTAGAGGTAAGTTCCCTCTCCCCCTACTTTCTGGAGGGTTTTTTATCATAAATGGGTGTTGAATTCTGTCAAAAGCTTTTTCTGCATCTGTTGAGTTGATCATATGGTTTTTCTCCTTCAATTTTTAATATGGTGTATCACATTGATTGATTTATTATATTGAAGAACCCTTGCATTCCTGGGATAGACCCCACTTGGTCATGGTGTAGGATCCTTTTAATGTGCTGTTGGATTCTGTCTGCTAGTATTTTGTTGAGGATTTTTGCATCTATGTTCATCAGTGATATTGGCCTGTAGTTTTCTTTCTTTGTGACATCCTTGCCTGGTTTTGGTATCAGGGTGTTGGTGGCCTCGTAGAATGAGTTTGGGAGTGCTCCTCCCTCTGCTATATTTTGGAAGAGTTTGAGAAGGATAGGTGTTAGCTCTTCTCTAAATGTTTGATAGAATTTGCCTGTGAAGCCATCTAGTCCTGGGCTTTTGTTTGTTGGAAGATTTTTAATCACAGTCTCAATTTCAGTGCTTGTGATTGGTCTGTTCATATTTTCTATTTCTTCTTGCTTCAGTCTCAGAAGGTTGTGCTTTTCTAAGAATTTGTCCATTTCTTCCAGGTTATCCATTTTATTGGCATAGAAGTGCTTGTAGCAATCTCTCATGATCCTTTGTATTTCTGCAGTGTCAGTTGTTACTTCTCCTTTTTCATTTCTAATTCTATTGATTTGAGTCTTCTTCCTTTTTTTCTTGATGAGTCTGGCTAATGGTTTATCAATTTTGTTTATCTTCTCAAAGAACCAGCTTTTAGTTTTATTGATCTTTGCTATTGTTTCCTTCATTTCTTTTTCATTTATTTCTGATCTGATCTTTATGATTTCTTTACTTCTGCTACCTTTGGGGTTTTTTGTTCTTCTTTCTTTAATTGCATTAGGTGTAAGTTTAGGTTGTTTATTTCAGATGTTTCTTATTTCTTGAGGTAGGACTGCATTGCTATAGACGTCCCTCTTAGAACTGCTTTTGCTGTATCCCATAGGTTTTGGGTCGTCATGTTTTCCTTGTCATTTGTTTCTAGGGTTTTTGTGATTTCCTCTTTGATTTCTTCAGTGATCTCTTGTTTAATCAGTAGTTTATTGTTTAGCCTCCATGTGTTTGTATTTTTTTCAGATTTTTTTTCCTGTAATTGATATCTAGTCTCATAGTCTTGTGGTCGGAAAAGGTACTTGATATGATTTCAGTTTTCTTAAATTTACCGAGGCTTGATTTGTGACACAAGACATGATCTATCCTGGAGAATGTTCCACACACACTTGAGAAGAAAGTGTATTCTGTTGTTTTTGGATGGAATGTCCTATAAATATCAATTAAGTCCATCTTGTTTAATGTATCATTTAAAGGTGTGTTTCCTTATTTATTTTCATTTTGCATGATCTGTCCATTGGTGAAAGTCGGTGTTAAAATCCCCTACTATGATTGTGTGACTGTCGATTTCCCCTTTTATGGCTATTAGCATTTGCCTTATGTGTCGAGGTGCTCCTATGTTGGGTACATAAATATTTACAATTGTTATATCTTCTTCTTGGATTGATCCCTTGATCATTATGTAGTGTCCTTCTTTGTCTCTTGTAATAGTCTTTATTTTAAAGTCTGTTTTGTCTGATATGAGAATTGCTACTCCAGCTTTCTTTTGATTTTCATTTGCATGGAATATCTTTTTCCATCCCCTCACTTTCTATATGTGTCCCTAGGTCTGAAGTGGGTCTCTTTTAGACAGCATATATACGGATCTTGTTTTTGTATCCATTCAGCCAGTCTGTATCTTTTGATTGGACCATTTAATCCATTTACACTTAAGGTAGTTATCGATAGGTATATTCCTATTACCATTTTCTTAATTGTTTTGGGTTTGTTATTGTAGGTCTTTTCCTTCTCTTGTGTTTCCTGCCTAGAGAAGTTCCTTTAGCATATATTGTAAAGCTGGTTTGGTGGTGCTGAGTTCTCTTAGCTATTGCTTGTCTGTAAAGGTTTTAATTTCTCTGTCGAATCTGAATGACATCCTTGCTGGGTAGAATAATCTTGGTTGTAGGTTTTTCCCTTTCATCACTTTAAGTGTGTCTTGCCACTCCCCTCTGGCTTGCTGAGTTTCTGCTGAGAGATCAGCTCTTAACCTTATGGGGATTCCCTTGCATGTTATTTCTCCCTTGCTGCCTTTAATGTTTTTTCTTTGTATTTAATTTTTGATAGTTTGATTAATATGTGTCTTGGCATGTTTCTCCTTGGATTTATCCTGTATGGGATTCTCTGTGCTTCCTGGACTTGATTACCTATTTCCTTTCCCATATTAGGGAAGTTTTCAACTATAATCTCTTCAACTATTTTCTCAGTCCCTTTCTTTTCTCTTCTTCCTCTGGGACCCCTATAATTCGCATGTTGGTGTGCTTAATGTTGTCCCAGAGGTCTCTGAGACTGTCCTCAATTCTTTTCATTCTTTTTTCTTTATTCTGCTCTGCGGTGGTTATTTCCATTATTTTATCTTCCAGGTCACTTATCTGTTTTTCTGCCTCAGTTATTCTGCTATGGATTCCTTCTAGAGAATTCTTACTTTCACTTATTGTGTTGTTCATCCTTGTTTGTTTGCTCTTTAGTTCTTCTAGGTCCTTGTTAAACGTTTCTTGTATTTTCTCCCTTTTATTTCCAAGATTTTGGATCATCTTTACTATGATTACTCTGAATTCTTTTTCATGTAGGCTTCCTATTTCCTCTTCATTTGTTTGGTCTGGTGGGTTTTTACCTTGCTCCTTCATCTGCTATGTGTTTCTCTGTCTTATTTTGCTTAACCTACTGTGTTTGGGATCTCCTTTTCACAGGCTTCAGTTTCGTATTTCCCGTTGTTTTTGGTCTCTGCCCCCAGTGGGTGAGGTTGATTCAGTGGGTTTTGTAAGCTTCCTGGTAGAGGGGACTGGTGCCTGTGTTCTGGTGGATGAGGCTGGATGCTATCTTTCTGGTGGGCATGACCGCTTCTGGTGGTGTGTTTTGAGGTGTCTCTGACCTTATTATGATTTTAGGCAGCCTCTCTGCCAGTAGGTGGGGTAGAGGGGACTGGTGTCTGTGTTCTGGTGGATGAGGCTGGATGCTATCTTTCTGGTGGGCAGGACCGCTTCCGGTGGTGTGTTTTGAGGTGTCTCTGACCTTATTATGATTTAGGCAGCCTCTCTGCTAGTAGGTGGGGTTGTATTCCTGTCTTGCTAGTTGTTTGGCATGGGGCGTCCAGGAGTGGAGCTTGCTGGTCATTGAGTGGATCTGGGTCTTAGCATTGAGATGGAGATCTCTGGGAGAGCTTTCGCTGTTTGATATTACATGGAGCCAGGAGGTCTCTGGTGGACCAATGTCCTGAACTTGCCTCTCCCACCTCAGAGGCAGAGGCCTGACACCTGGCCAGAGCACCAAGACCCTGTCAGCCACATGGGTCAGAAGAAAAGTGAGGAAAAAAGAAAGAAAGAGAGAAAGAGAGAGAGAGAGAGAGGGAGGGAGGGAGGGAGGAAGAGAGGGAGGGAGGATGGGGAAGGAAGGAAGAAAGAAAGGAAGGAAGGAAGAAAGGAAGAAAAGAAAGTCATTAAAATAAAATTTTTTTAAATTATTATAAATTTTAAAAAATCAAAAAGTAATTTAAAAAAAGAAAGAAAGAAAGAAGAGAGCAACCAAACCAAAAAAACAAATCCACCGGGCTTCCTTGGTGGCACAGCGTTCGAGAGTCCACCTGCCAATGCAGGGGACATGGGTTCGTGCCCCGGTCTGGGAAGATCCCACATGCCATGGAGCGGCTGGGCCTGTGAGCCATGGCCGCTGAGCCTGTGCGTCCAGAGCCTGTGCTCCACAATGGGAGAGGCCACAGCAGTGAGAGGCCTGTGTACCGCAAAAAACAAAACAAAACAAAAAACAACAAAAAAAACAAATCCACCAATGATAACCAGCGCTAAATCTATACTAAAAAACAAACAAACAAACAAAAATGGACAGACAGAACCCTAGGACAAATGGTAAAAGCAAAGCTATACAGACAAAATCACTCAAAGAAGCATACACATACACACTCACAAAGAGAGAAAAAGGAAAGATATATATATATATCTTTCTTTAAAAAAAAAAGGAAGAGAACAACCAAGTCAATAAACAAATCTACCAATGATAATAAACTCTAAATACTAAACTAAGATAAACATAACACCAAAAACAAATTAGATGCAGAAAGCAAACCCCAAGTCTACAGTTGCTCCCAAAGTCCACCTCCTCAATTTGGGATGATTCGTTGTATATTCCGGTATTCTACAGATGCAGGGTACATCACGTTGACTGTGGAGATTTAATCTGCTGCTCCCGAGGCTGCTGGGAGAAATTTCCCTTTCTCTTCTTTGTTTGCACAGCTCCCTGGGTTCAGCTTTGGATTTGGACCTGCCTCTGCATGTAGGTCGCCTGAGGGCGTCTGTTTTTCCGCTCAGACGGGGCGGGGTTCAAGGAGCAGCTGCTTAGGGGGCTCTGCCTGGGGGTAGGGAGGGAGGGGTATGGATGTGGGACGAGCCTGTGGCAGCAGAGGCCGCGTGACTTTACACCAGCCTGAGGCGCGCTGTGTGTTCTCCTGGGGAAGCTGTCCCTGGATCATGTGACCCTGGCAATGGTGGGCTGCACAGGCTCCCGGGAGGGGAGGTGTGGATAGTGACCTGTGCTTGCACACAGGCTTCTTGGTGGCGGCAGCAGCAGCCTTTGCATCTCATGCCCGTCTCTGGGGTCTGTGCTGATAGCTGTGGCTCGCGCCCATTTCTGGAGCTCGTTTAGGTGGTGCTCTGAATCCCATCTCCTCGTGCACCCCGAAACAATGGTCTCTTGCCTCTTAGGCAAGTCCAGACTTTTTCCCGGAATCCCTCCCAGCTAGCTGTGGCACACTAGCCCCCTTCAGACTGTGTTCACGCCGCCAACCCCAGTCCTCTCCCTGGGATTTGACCTCCGAAGCCCGAGCCTTGTCTCCCAGCTCCCACCCGTGTCCCGGCAGGTGAGCAGACAAGCCTCTCGGTCTGGTGAGTGCTGGTCGGCACCAATTCTCTGTGCGGGAGTCTCTCCGCTTTGCCCTCCGCACCCCTGTGGCTGCGCTCTCCTCCGTGGCTCCAAAGCTTCCCCCCTCCGCCACCCGCAGTCTCTGCCCGCGAAGGGGCTTCCTAGCGTGTGGAAACCTTTCCTCCTTCACAGCTGCCTCCCAGAGGTGCAGGTCCCATCCCTATTCTTTTGTCTCTGTTTATTTTTTCTTTTGCCCTACCCAGGTATGTGGGGAGTGTCTTGCCTTTTGGGATGTGTGAGGTCTTCTGCCAGTGTTCAGTAGGTGTTCTGTAGGAGTTGTTCCACATGTAGATGTATTTCTGATGTGTTTGTGGGGAGGAGGGTGATCTCCATGTCTCACTCCTCAACCATTTTGAAGGTCTCCTCAAGTTTTTCACTATTAACATCGTGTATTTATAAATATTTTCATGGGAGGATGCATGCATATTTCACATGCCATGCTGGATGTGCTTTCTATACAGGTTGTCAGGAGGCAAAATACAGGCACACATGAAATGTTCAACTAGATCATATGCAACTCAGTTAAAAATACTGAGATGACAGACTCTAACAGTGATTCACTGTAAAATTGTTAGTAGACTGTACGTTGTCTGTTATGCCCATATTGTGTTGCCACTGAGTCAAATTAAAGGATAAAGAAAGTTAGATGTGTGTGTCACTTTAAATTGAAGCCTGCTTCAATATGCTATGGAGCATAATAAAAGAATACCTATATACCATCTTGTATTGGCATGGTAATGTATTAAGCTAAGATAAATGGGGCAGCCATCTGAAGCAGGAACTAGTGATGGCCAGAGCAGCAGTTAACAAGCTGGGGACCTGACATGTATCAGGTTTTGATAGACAGAGAAAACATTAACAGCCCTGTTGATCAAGATCTGATGAGGGTTTGGGGGTTTTTTAAATTTTATTTATTTTTTTATTTATTTTTGGCTGTGTTGGGTCTTCGCCTCCGTGCAAGGGCTTTCTCCAGTTGCGGCGAGCGGGGAGCACTCTTCATCGTAGTGCGCAGGCCTCTCACCATCGTGGCCTCTCCCGCTGCGGAGCACAAGCTCCAGACGCGCAGGCTCAGCAGTTGTGGCTCACAGGCCTAGTTGCTCCGCGGCGTGTGGGGTCCTCCCAGACCAGAGCCTGAATCCATGTCCCCTGCACTGGCAGGCAGACTCTCAACCACTGCGCCACCAAGGAAGCCCCGATGCGGGTTTTTTAAAAAAAAGTTCATTGGGTCTTGCTAACCCCACACCTAAAAGAAAGAGTCACTTTTTGTATTAGCAGTGGTTGCAGTGGTTGCAGTGGTTGGGAGGATTGGACCTCCTTATCCATACCTCTCCTCATGCCACCACCCCACCTATGTCATCTCAGGATAACTACCAGATGCCTTAAGGTACTCAGCGAAGTGTACCTCTTGGCAGAAGGAAAAGAAAATTCAAACTGTGAATTATGTTTCAGAGCTTAAATGATGTGGGTTTGGTTTTTTTGTGTTGTTGTTGTTGGGTTTTTTTTTGGTATTTTGGATTTTTGTTTTGTTTTTGTTTTTGTTTATATCTTGAAAGATTTGTCCGACTCCATCGTTCCAGGCCAGAATGCTGTCTCACTCAGAGAGCAGGGTGGTACCATCATGCCTCTGCTGGGCCACAGCCAAGCCCACTCCTTCCTCAGCAGACTCTTGGGCCACGAGCCTGGTAAAAAGGAGTTTGCATTCAGTGCCCCAGCCCTGCCCCACCTGTTTCCTTTTCTGTCCCTCTCTCTCCCATTCCATTCTGAGTGGTCTCCACTCCTCTCTTTTTCTTCGTGCTATATTTTTACTTATTTGTAATGAGCACCTACTGAGGTACCCAACCTCCCATTCTACCCCTGAGATACACCCCCTAAAATTTTGTTAGGAGATTGGGGCCATATGACAGTTCTGGAGAGAATGTATATATCTGCCTGTATGAGCCCCGAGGCAACTATGACATGGACTGAAATGAACTGGTCAGTGAGTATCAAATTGATTGTGTGTACATCTAAGTGATCCTGACACAGTTGTGTATGCATGTCTATCACAGTCTGGGGAGCATAACGAGCAGTGACCTCTATGCAGGTGAAGACATTTAACAGGGGTCAGATCGACCCTCTGCTCCCTCTACCCCAGTCATGGATAAGTAGATACCCCGATAAACCCTTCTCTACAACTGTATTCAGGAGGAGTTGATAGTAATAAATTACCTTTCCTGCATACACATGTGCATGTTATTAGGAGTCCCGTGGTGACTGGATAGATTAATAAGAATGCTACAATAGTGGGATTTGGAACCTCTTTAGCAGCCATTGGGACCTTCCAGTTCCTCTCAAAACCATCTGCAGAAGCAGTCACACATGTGATCCCTATAAAGAGCTGGGTTTTATCCTGGACAAAACCCCATCATTAACTTGTACATGTTTATTTTTCTCGTGCAGCAACAGAAACATGAGGTCGGTCCAGCCTGAGGCCGTTTCTCCAAGAGAAGATGGAGGAAGGACTGCTAAGTGATTGGAAGTCTGACTTGCCTTTCATGTCAGAAGATGACTTCATCTTTTGGAAACAACAAACCCTCTGCGGTACCTCAGTGGGATCGTTAGTGGTGAGTGAGCCTCTCCTGGACTGGGTGAAAGCTCTGTTACATTTACCTGGCCCCGAGCTGCCTCTTCAGCATCACCTCCTTTCCCTCACCAGCTTCACATTTCCAGTTCCAGCCAACAGCTCCCATTTTCCCAAGTGGCATCTGCCTATTGCCTCCAGATTTGTGGACATTCTCTCCTCCTGCATCTTCACCTGGAAACCTCTCAGTGATAGTCTAGGTCTAGGTCTCAGCTTCTGTTCTCCCTGTGTACAATACTGTCTCTAACCCAGTAGTCCTCCAAGTGTGATCCCCAGACCAGCAACACTGACATCGTGTGAGAGCTTATTAGAAATGCAAATTCGTGTGAGCCTATCTTGCTTATCTTTTTGAGAGCATGGAGAGGAATAACCACGCAGTTACCTTTCATCGTGAGGTCTTATCCATCAGACCCATTGTCCTTTTGAGCCGAGATTGTGCCTGTTCTTGCTTGTGTCCTTTGTGCCCAGGTGTTGTTGCTGGGGGAGGTCCCGAGCCTGGCTGATGGGGAGCTCAGTAAGTGTCTCTTGAATGAATGAATGAATGATACAAAAGTGATTCGGAGGCAGAATCATAAGGTGGTCCAATGCCTACTCTCTGTAGCCAGATTGCCTCGGAGCAAATCCTGGCTCCTGCATTCCTGGTTCTGTGGCCCTAGACAGTTACTCAGTCTCTATGCTTGCTGGCAAAATAAGCACGGTAATGGCCCCAATTTTGTAAGCCCGGCATGTGGATTCGATGCATTAATACTGATAAGTACTTTGAACAATGCATGGCATCTAGTAAGCACCCACTATTATGAGTATTAAAAAGGACTTTAATTATGACATATTCCAGTAGCCAGAAGGATTTCATTGGATTTCCCCAAAGAATACTTGGGATTAGAGTCTGGAAAATACATATAGACAGTCTGTGACTTCCAATGGTTCGACTTATGATTTTGCAGTGTTACGATGACGTGAAAGCAATGTACATTCAGTAGAAACTGTACTTTGAATTTTTCATTTTAATCTTTTCCTGGGCAAGTGATATGCGTTGCAAGACTGTCTCATGATGCTGGGAGTGGCAGCCACAGCTCGCAATCAGCCCTGACTGACAACCAGCATACAACTAATCAGTACCCAGGCAGCCATTCTGTTTTGCATTTTCACTGCAGTATTCAATAAATTACACGACAGATTCAACACTTGATTATAAAATAGGCTTTGTGTTAGATGATGTTGCCCAACTGTAGGCTAGTGTAAGTGTTCTGGGCATGTTTAAGGTGGGCTAGGCTAAGCTGTGGTGTTTGGTAGGTTAGAGGAACTAAATGCATTTCCATTTATGATGTACTCAACTCACGATGAACCTATCGGGACATAACCTCATCATAAGTCAAGGGAGAGCTTGACTTATGATTATATATATAATCTTCTGATTCTGTTTCTTGGCACTTTTTCACACAGTGTCTGGAGAAGAGCTTTATTTGGTGATGTCGTCTTCCATCCAATTAACAGTGTTTATAAATTTGAAGCAGAGTTGAGGAGAATAGGATTTGCTGAAGAGCCTCTCACTACTCCCTTCACACCTCTCCTTTTGCTCAGCCCCCTTCTTCTTTTTTTCTTTTTCCTTCTATTTCCTTTTTCCCTGTTGCCCCTTTTTCTTTCTTGCTTTCTTTCTATCCATCTCTCTCCTCTCTCTGCCCTCCCTTCTTCTTCTCCCACACTAATGACTTCCTCCTTTCTCTTTCTGTCTCTCTCCCCCAGATGCTTCTGGACCTATCACACTGGTTTCTGCCAAAACTCTTAAACGCCACAAAGAGTCTGAGATATTATAAATGACTCTTAACAGCGCATGGTTTTTAGCCCAAATGAACATGCTAGGAAGGTTCCAGGGAAAAGAAACATTAATGCAAATGAAGTCCTCGAAGTTATTTTTTCACTGTAGCTGAAACTGAACTTCTTTACTGTGCTTTCAGCTGAGAGCATCTTGTTGCAAATTGTCCCCAAAGCAAAGGCAGGAGGGGCTGTGCGGGGACCACTTGGGTACACCTGGTATCCCAGCCCACCAGCAGAATGCCAGTCTCACCTGCCTTGCAAAGCAGACAGACTGCAGGTTTCTGTGGCTGCTGCCTTGCATCGGATGCTTCAACCACCCCTGCAGCTTGGAGAGCGCCTATAATGGAAAGAGTCCGTGGTCCCCCTGTGTTCAGAGGCTGGGTCTGCCCCTCACAAGTACTGAGGAGAGGATTCTGATGTTTAGTGGGAGGTTGGACAAGATTACCTCAGAGATTCCTTCAAAGTGGAAGTTCTGTGATCATGTCAATTCTTGACCTCCAAACTCTTGCTGGAGGGAACTGGAATTCTGCTGTGTTGTGGGTCACCTCACCTCACCCCTCTAACCACGGAGACCTTTCTTAATGGTCAGCATCCTCTCAGCCCTCTGGCAGTCAAACGAATCTCCTCTGGGTTCCACGTTAACCCTGTACTCTTTCTCAAGTATAAACAATAAGGCAAACACCTCCCTCTGAAGTGGCCAAGAAGATGGGGCTTTGCCCACCCAGGCCAGCTGATGGTGGCTTATCAGCTCAGACAGGGTGTGGCTCGATACAGGAGGGAAGTGATGGTGACAATGGACCATGCCCTCCCTCGCCTCTCCTCTCAGCAGAGAAGCCCTCTCCTCCTCCTGGGGATGCATCCTCTTCCCTTTTTAAAAGCCAGACCGAATTTATACCCCCTTGTCTCTCCCAGCCAAACAGGTGACTCCTGCCAGGGCAGGGAGAGAAAAAGGCCATTGTCTGCATCTACCTCTGGCTCCCCTTCATTTCATTGAGCTCACGCGTTCCCTCTTCATGTCACTGAAAATGTTATTTATCGATCCTGCTCACAGCAGCAGTAAATAGAGCCCTGGCTGTTTTACATCACTGATGAGAAGGCAGGCTCCATAACTCATCAGGCCCAATCTGATTCTACATCAGTCCTCTTCCCCTTTTTTCTCTTCTGTATCTCATTACAGAAACAGGAAACATGGACAGAAGAGAAATGAGTTTGGCTGCTCTTAGGGCTTTTGTGGGAAAGCAGGCATCCTCAGTGGCTCCTTAAGAAAAATTGACGGAGGGTCAGCCCAGTTGCTGTCTGCAGGCACGCCCTCACCCTCGCTGAGGACCATTAGCTGTGCCCCGATGATCGTAGGCTGTGGGGTCATCATCACACATATGGGCTGGAGCTGAGATTTGGGGATTACTCTAGAGATAGCCCTCAAGCATTCTTTTGAATCTCAGTGTACAGCTGTGGGCCAGGGGTGGCCTGAACTATAAGAAAAAATGGCACATTTTCTTGGAATACCTATTTTCCTTTAGATTGAAGAGGAAATGTATATTAAAAGAAACACACATTTTAATGTGGGGTTGACCCAAATGGACATGAACTTTAACGGGAAACTTCCAAGAAATTTTGCTTTTGTGATGAGCCCCTTGGAGCTATGCCTCAGACCTCAGTAACGGGCAGTCCCTTTACTCAGGCTTTGGAGCCTTCTCAAATAAAATACTTTGAGAAATGAGCCAACCTACTTACCCTACTCTTCTGAAAGCACCATCCTTAAACAGGGACCTTGCTTTGTGTTGAACCCACAGCAATAGACAGTGAGTCTACCCCAAGACAAGGGGTATCAAGTGGAATCCGTGCTGGATGTAGGGTGGGAACCCTGAGATTATTTTCCAGGCCCATCCCTTTGTTGCTGGACTTCAGGCGTATAGCTCCTTTTCCCCCAAAACTCACTGTCCTCCTCTGTTTAATGGGGGTGGTGGTATCTGCCTACCTGGGCCCTTGTGAGCAATAACTGAGACAAAGAGGGGAACTTAGCTTGTCAATAGTCTCATACATGAGATTTTTCTTCAGTATTAAAGCACAATCAGGGGCTTCCCTGGTGGCGCAGTGGTTGAGAGTCCCCCTGCCGATGCAGGGGACACGGGTTCGTGCCCCGGTCCGGGAAGATCCCACATGCCCTGGAGCGGCTGGGCCCGTGAGCCATGGCCGCTGAGCCTGCGCGCACGGAGCCTGTGCTCCACAATGGGAGAGGCCACAACAGTGAGAGGCCCGCGTACCGCAAAAAAAAAAAAGCACAATCAGCACCAATTTCTGGTGGCAGGTACATCATCATCATAGGGGTGCGTGAAAGGACTCCATGTTACAAACTGTCCCACTATGTAAAACACAATTCTTGTCATTATTGAGCAGCCACTAGCTGAATTAAGGCCAGGCATGGAGAATACTAAGTGGGACGACAAGACGACTCTGATCTAAGGAACTCCCCGTCTAACAGAAAATCAGACAATGTCACCAGTGTGGGACAGCTAGCAAGCAATAGCTAGATTGTGCAGGTGAGCTGTGTGTTCAGGCTTTAAAATAAAGAAAATAGGACAATCACAGTGAATCTTTATGGAGGTTTAGTGTATGCTAGGCATTGTCCTAAGGGCTTTACCTGTAGTTATCTCTTCTAACCTTGTAACAAACCTCCAAGATGTATCTTCTTTTATAATCGAAGAATGGAAGCTTAATGAGATGAAGAGCCTTGCCCAGGATCCTGTAGTGTTTGCACCAGATTTGTTTGACTTGAAAGCCTCTGACTAAAAGGCCTTCCCAGGGAGCTGCGATCATGTGGCGTAGGCGTGCATGAAAGTTGCCAAGGAAGTCCAATTTCCTTCACTTCTTATCCCCTGAGCACTGGAGCTCCGGGACCTCTCACTGTGCCTCCGTTTCTTCATGTGCAAACTAAAGTGACTGACTTAGTTGATCCCAATTCTGAGGCTCTAGATACACTTGTGAAAAGGGAAACTAGGCAGATTCAACCTCAGTCTACAAAAGCTTCTGATAGGTTTTGAAGTTTTTATTCCAAATGGAATGAGAAAGGGCATGATACAACCCTAAACTAGGCCTCATTTATCTTGCAGAAGATGATGCCTTTAATTTTGGAAAAATAGAGGTAGGGCAAAAACTGCACAACTCATCCACTGCTTTGAAATAAATTTTGAATATATATGTGTGCATGTGTGTGTGTGTGTGTGTGTATATACCTATGTATATTGAAATATATAGATGTTTGTATGTAATATATATGGTATATATGTACATAAGTCTATGTATATGCATACAAACATTTATCATTACTATCATTGCAATTTTTATTCCCCTGCTTGAATTTTAGGCTGACTCTCCCTCTCCTATACTCAGAGCTTAGAGCTGTGAGTACTGAGATATTGGGAAATCCCAGCTTTTACTCCTTTATTCGCCATCTTTAGAAGTTGCTGCTACTTGTTCTCTAGCTGTTTCATAGTTCCTAACTTTGCTTAAAAGCATTTCTAATTCCTCACATTGAAAAGTGGATTGCAAGTGAAATTTAATACGGAATGTTTTGTACCAAGAAAACTAATGCCCCATTTTCCCCCCTAATGAATGCCAAAATCATCACAGACTCAAGGCTCATGAATAATGTATATCGTCCAATTAAGTGCATATGCTGTTCAGTTCTTGCAACTGGTATGTGATGCCAGTTCTGGCCTCAGAATGGGCCCTGATGGTGGGGATGGGAGAAGGGCGCTTGAGGACGGTTGCGATTGTGTGTGTGGATGTCTGACAGCTAAACCCCTACAACTTGTAGCGTGATCATTATGTCCTGAGAGCTAAACTTCCCACGCTCCAGTCCACAGAGAGGTGTTTTTTTCCAACCATAAATAGAACTTATCTTAAATTTCTAAATCCTCAGTCTCTAATAGCCTGGGAGCTCTTGCCTGGTCATGTAAAACTATCAACATTTTTGCCTGTAAAACCATCAACTCTAATTGGCCAGCAGACCCCTCTCCCCAAGCTGAACTGCTTCAGGTGGTCAGCCTCTGGAGGCTGACCCTCCGAGGGAGATGCAGCAGTGATTCTTTGTACCCAAAGAGTACCTTTTATTCTTTTGGCTCCTGATCCAGATGTCCTTCTTCACCAAGAGATCCTGGCAGCCTTTTGAGGCTGCTAAACTGGGTGGGATTTTGGTTTTGAGGGTTTTTTTTTGTTTTTTGTTTTTTGTTTTGTTTTAGCATTTGTTTGTTTATTTGCATACAATACTGTGGTCAGGAACTTGTTACTTCTCCAGGGAAACTGTTTGCAATGCATCACTGAGGCGACAACTTAACAATTCACACTGATCATTCCCTGTGATCTGCCATGGTGATGGTAATGCTTTCATGTATCATGAGCATGAATTGGGTGTGTTCTTTATCTTCCACTGCCAAAAACACAGAGCCAGGAGGATATGATATCAAGTCACTGCTTTCACACACCTGGTAAAGGTGGTCATTTCACATATCTGGGCCTCAGTTTCCTCATCAGGAATAGAAGTTGGTAACTAACAATTGTTTTATCCAGGTGGGTGTATAAAGTAAAAGCGGTATTATCTGTGAATCCTGAAGCCTTGTGCAAATGTTTGTAATTGCCCTCTTGGCTTTGAGTGTATAGACATTCTCACTTGCAGCCTCATGACTGGACATGACAAATCTCTACACCTTGGGCTTGCCCAAGCCTGATTAATGTTGTTCATAAAAATATTCATTCATCAGGGTTTGCATTTGTAGCATTTAGTTGTGTCAAATATCAGAGCCAGCCAGTGGTTTCTTAGAATTACACCGCCTAATAATGAATGCTGAAGACAGAATTTTTTTCAGCCTAAAATCTCTTCTTACAACTCAGGGCTGTTGAGTACTGCCCTACATTTCACGATGGATCCAATTTAACACCAGACGAATCAGTGACTCAGACTAACTTAAATATCTCAAGATGAGTTTCACCTTTTCCTCTGAGGCCGTATCAGTTCAATTGCATAAGTGCAAATTTATTGAAAGTGGTTTGGTGCTTAGCTTTTCTCTATTGGCAGTAATGGACTTTAAATTTATAGCAGGCTGATGAATTTCAGATAAGAGAACCATTACCTTACAAAAACATTAAGGAAAAATATATAACTACAGTTGCTGAACTTCAAATGCATATTGTTTGAATGAGGGGAGATGGATGAGGTAGTCTGACATTTGCAAATGCAATTCCTTTCCATCCTCATGGTGCTAGCCCAGGAGTTTGAAAGCATGGCATATTCCAGAAAGGGCTCAGGATAGTTAGGCATTACAAGTGCATTATAACAAAATAGCAGGAGTAGGATATGATCTAGAGGTGAGGGATTTTTCCTTCTCTTAATTAATATAATTGAAGGTGTCTTTTGGCAGTGGACCAAGGCTGTCATAGGGCTTGGGTAGTTCATTTGGTACCTGTGACGTCCTTTCCCATATGTTATTTTCCTTTTATACATGGCTTTGTCTTCCCACAGGGTGGGACTCTGGCATTGTGTAGACTAAAATGAAGGATGCCCAGTACAAATGTGAGGTCCAAAGAGACCTAGGCTTCTCCATTTTCTTGGGGCTTCTGGTATACTGGGGGGGTGGGGAGAGGGGTGAAATTGAAAGTTATATTTTAAAATATTTTGTTATATTTTTAAATATGCTGAACAAATTAACTCTTTAATTTAAAAAAATGCAATAGGACGTCCCTGCTGGCGCAGTGGTTGAGAGTCCGCCTGCCGATGCAGGGGACGCGGGTTCGTGCCCCAGTCCGGGAAGATACCACATGCCGCAGAGCGGCTGGGCCTGTGAGCCGTGGCCTCTGAGCCTGCGCGTTCGGAGCCTGTGTTCCGCAACGGGAGAGGCCACAACAGTGAGAGGCCCATGTACCACAAAAAAAAAAAAAAAAAAAAAAAAATGCAATATAGTTGTGCTATACATAAGATAATCACAAAAATGATAAAATAGGGGTTATAGACAGTATTTTTCCACAATGGAACACAAGTTTTGGCTTGTGTGATGACCTTTATTTTTTCTCCAGTTCTGTCACGCATCTTAGCAATTATGTGAATAACCTCGTTTGGAGATAAAGTCTCTTTTTTAAAGTTTATTTTTATTGAAGTGTAGTTGATTTACAATGTTTCAGGTGAGCAAAGGGACTCAGCCATACATACATATATTCTTTTTCAGATCCTTTTCCATTATAGGTTATTACAAGATACTGATATAGTTCCCTGTGCCATACAGTAAGTCCTTGTTGTTTATCTGTTTTATATATAGTAGCGTATATCTGTTAATCCCAAATTCCTAATGTATCCCTTCGCTGCTTTCCCCTTTGGTAACCATAAGTTTGTCTTCTGTGTCTGAGTCTGTTTCTGTTTTGTAAGTAAGTTAATTTGTATCATTTTTTTTCTAGATCCCACATATAAGTGACATCATATGATATGTCTTTCTCTATCTGACTTACTTCACTTAGTATGGAGGTAACGTCTTAGCCTGAGATCCTTTGTGGGTTTGTGTGTCAAATAGCCTTTCTGCTTTTCCATTTCCATCCCATTCCCCATAGGACATAGCTTTCTAAAAAGTTTCATTCTTGGGCAAGTTACTTATTTTTCTGGCTCTTGTTCTCCTTATCCATAAAATGCATGTGTGTCTGTGGCAGGGGTAGAGGTAGGGGATTCCCAGTGCCACTGTGGTCCAAGATGAGACCCCAAATTTCCCCGGGATGCAAGGCAGTTTCCCTGCTTTTGAAGAGAAAAGTCGCTTCACCCAGCCTCCAGGAAGACCCCTCTTGGGGTGGTTTCGCTGTGGTCTGGTTTCTCTGTGGTCCTCTCTCAGTCCAAGGCCGCTTCTCTGCAGTTGATGCTGTGCAGGGGGAACCAGCCACATCTGGCCCTGAGAATGAGAAGAAATGGAGGAAAAAGACATTGCATTTCTATGAATCGCCCTGATGCTCCTGAGAAGGGAGTGGCTGAGGGATGAGCCATGAAAACTGCCTGTGTCATTTTATTTATTTATTTTATTGATATATAGTTGATATACAATGTTGTATTAGTTTCAGGTGTACAGCAAAGTGATTCAGTTATGTAGATAGATAGATACTCTTTTTCAAGTTCTTTTCCCTTACAGATTATTACAAGATATTGAGTACATTTCCCTGTGCTGTACAGTAGGTCCTTGTTGATTATTTTATACATGGTAGTATGTATATATGCTAATCCCAAACTCCTAATTTATCCCTCCCCACACTCCCTTCCCCCTTTGGTAACCATAAGATTGTTTTCTATGTCTATGAGTCTATTTCTGCTTTGTAAATAAGTTCATTTGCATCATTTTTTTAGATTCCACATATAAGTGATATCATATGAGATTTGTCTTTGTCTGGCTCACTTCAGTTAGTATGATAATCTCTAGGTTCATCAATGTTGCTGCAAATGGCATTATTTCTCTCATTTTTATGGCTGAGTAATATTCCATTATATATATGTACCACATCTTCTTTATTGATTCATCTGTCAGTGGACATTTAGGTTGCTTCCACATCTTGGCTCTTGTAAATAGTGCTGCTAGGAACATTGGGGTGTATGTATCTTTTTGAATTACAGTTTTTGTCTTTTCCAGATTGGAATTGCAGAACATATGGTAATGCTATTTTTAGTTTTTTAAGGAAACACATACTGTTCTCCATGGTGGCTAAACCAGTTTACATTCCCACCAACAGTGTAGGAGGGTTCCCTTTTCTCCACACCCTCCCCAGCATGTATTATTTGTAGACTTGGATGATTCTGACTGGTGATACCTCATTATAGTTTTGATTTGCATTTCTCTAATAATTAGCGATGTTGAGCATTTTTTCATGTGTCTGTGGGCCTTCTGTATGTCTTCTTTGGAGAAATGTCTATTTAGATCTTCTGCCCATTTTTTTGATTGGGTTTTTTTTTTTTTTTTTTTTTTGATACTGAGCTGTAGGAGCTGTTTGTATATTTTGGAAATTAGTCCCTTGTTGGTCACATCGTATGCAAATATTTTCTCCCATTCCATAGATTGTCTTTTTGCTTTAGCAATGGTTTCCTTTGCTGTGCAAAAGCTTTTAACTTTCATTAAGTCCCATTTGTTTCTGTTGATGGATATTTAGGTTGCTTCCATGTCTTGGCTATTGTAACTAGTGCTGCAAAGAACATTGGGGTGCATGTGTCTTTTCTAATTATAGTTTTCTCCTGTGTCGTTTTAGACACTGCTCCTCTGGCCTTTGTCCCAGCACTGCAGGCAGGGAATGGAAGACCACTCAAACTGCCTTGCACATGGAGGGTTCTTCCTGTGTGGCTTGCAGTCTCTGTCCTAGGACACCAGAGGCAGCCCAACACTTAAAACGCAGTTAGCTTTAAGAGAGAATCTTCAGGTTTCTATAAATAATGCCAGAGGGATTTGTGTAGAATGAGACATTAGTTTTGTAGTTACACACACAGCAAATTTGAAAGAAAGGGGGCTGAATTCAGTTGGCTGGTGGTTTATTATGAAAAAAACTAGCTATTAATTGAACTCAGCAAAGTTTGAATGAAATTAAATTGGCAAACACATGATGTTTTGCCAGCAGTTTTCTCAGCCAACAGCTATTGGTGTGGCCCAATCTTGGAAAAGTTGATACTGTCATTCTGGGCTAAAGCAACTGACTGTGGTCCCTTGTTATAACAGCCCATTAGAAAAAACACAGACTAACGTGGCCTTGAGGAGAAAATTGTATTCTAAATGCAAATTACAGAACAGTGTCCATAGCTGATCCAAGAACATCAATTATAATTTTAATGTGGAGTCTTTAAGGCTCTATCAGTAACCCCAGGTTGTTTGTTTTTAATGTAAGGACAATGGCACACACCAGAATAGTAAAATTAAAAGTAACCATAACTATCATATTACATTTTGATTCACAGACAAACATAATTTTGAAAGTGAGAGATAATGAGAGATTATTTAGTTCAATTTTCTTATTTTACAGATGAAGAAACTGAGACCTATAGAAATGACCCTGCCTTCCCTGGGGTGGAGATTCCAGCCCCATCTCCTCCTTTTAGTGTCTTGCCTTACAGAAATTGACATCATGGAGCTTCATGAATTAGGAAGGACAGATTATTTTTTTGGTCCCATTTTAATTTTTCTCAAAACTCATAAACTATCATTAGAGTGCTGTTTAATTTTTTCTGAAAAGCAGGAAATCGTAAGATTGATAAATAGTTTAATGTGAACCTGATGGCTTGATTAATTAATCACCAAGCTGAGGAACCACTACAATTCATATGTCAATTCAGACTATTTTCGAGAAATGATTTGAATCAATTGCTAATGAAATTGAGAAATTTAGGAGCTGCTTTCTGACTTCCAAATGACAGGGCTCATATTTAACTCAAGAGACGTGACAGTTAATGACAACATTAAAAAGGGCCATGAATTATTTTCCAGATCATGGGAAAATTACAGCATCTCCCCATTGAAACAGCTCTCAGCTCATCAGCATGAAAATAAACAGCCTTAATCACATGCTAAGAAATCTTTGATGCTGTTTAAAATCTAGGTTCTTTTTCTGAAATAAACAAAGACCATAATCCTCAGGAATAATTATTATATTTCGTAACCTCTTCCTTAATACAGAGTTATAGATGAACCTAGTCTAACTGATATGACTTCTGAAACCCTATGGAAAAGAAATTGTAGATCATTGTTCATAAATCTAATTACTTTAAATCCTTAAAATACGTAGAGTTTAATTTTTCTTCCCTGCTTTAATTCATAGGCTGAGGTTTCCAATCCTGTTTATGTATAAAAGGGCTAGCTTTGTACATCTTTCTGTAACTTTTCATTTCCAGCCAGACTCTTTAATTAATTTAAAGTTACATCTAGATATAACAAGACAGTTATTATGTGTTAATGGAATATCAGTGGGAAGGGACACTGATCAATATTTAATCTAATTAAGGTGTATACAAGGCAATATTATTATGTAATTAACTCAAAATAACATAAGTAATACATGCCTGTTTAAATTTTTATTAATATATTTGTTAAAATTTTTTAGGTCATGCTGTTTTATGGGCTTTCTTGAGAGATATAAAATTTAAATGTTTGTCAAGATGCTACCGGAACAACTATTAAATGTGGCTCTTAATCATCTTAACAGTCTTTAAGGTTCCAGTGCAGTTCTAATAGTCTCACTAAGGATGAAAGATGAATTTGCCACAAACAAGAGTCCACATGTAAAACCTTTCTGGAATGGTCTTTTAATTTTTTTCTTCTAAGTTCTCATGCTGCTTTGCAAGAAGAATGTATGACAGGACTTGGACATGTAAGAAAGTTTGAAATATGTTTACTATTTTTAAGTACATTCTTTAGAGAGCTACATGTTGCTGGGGAGAAAAATATATGGAACTGTAAATATCATGGGGTTACTCTACATATATCTTATGGGATTTTAATACCAAATTTAATTCACAAATTCACAAATTCCTGTAGAATTGCAATTTGGGGGGTAAACTTTGGTAGGACAGTGATTATCTCATACAAAGACCAGAATTGATTGTTATGATTTTCAGAGCTCCAAATATACCAAGTTACAATATGGGAAAGCACTTAAATGAGGATCTTGAAGCCCCAAATCCAGGAATAGGCCACTGTGCACAGAAATTAACATGGGTAGTGCCGTAGGATGCACATTTGTACTGAGTATGGTGAAGAACGGGTTCAAGGTTACAAAGTCGAAGTTCTTTTTTAGGGTCATTGCTCACAGAGTTTGCAGTGTCTCATGGTCCCCTAAACCCCACAAGCAAGTCTAGCTCTTGAACCAGAGAACCATCTACTTGAATCTACCCATTCCATGTACAGATAGGTGTGGTTAGAGGCTCTCTGATCCCTGTACCCGCTGGAACACTGAAAATACAGGGAGAATTTTTATCCAAATAAAGATTGAATGTGGTGGCACAGTGATTTTATTCCAAAGGCTTCCATTGCTTCCCTCCATCCTACCATTTTATTGTGGAAAGAGTATTGGAGTTGCTGGGAAATTTTATTGTTCTCCGCCATTCCTGGTATGTATATCTTGCCTAAATGTTGGGATGGCATTTCTATGGTTTTATCTCTATGAATGAGGGAGTGAGGGATAACTCATAACTTATGGCTCCCCATCTCTCCTGTGCGTGATGACAGCAACAGGGTTGAATCATCATATATTATATACACAACATATTTTTCTTCCTCTCTCTTGAGAAGGGCTGCAAATGCTGAAGATGACAGTTAAGGAAGATGAAAAATCCATAAAAGGATGGAATAAAGATGTTCCAAATAGAAGTAAACTTTTAAATACTTCTGTGTGACCGTGTTTGGTAATGAAGCCATTGATACGTGTGTAGCAAGCTAACAAGAATAGCTGAAAATGATTACCTTCGCCTCTGGGCTTTTTTGACTGTAGTTAGAATTATCTTGAGTCCACAATTCCTGTTGTGCTACAAATCTTTTATAGCTAGACAGATTTTAGGCCTAAGCAGCTGTTAAGGCAAGTAAGGGAAAGATTCACAATGTCCTTCCTTCTGTAGGCTCATGTCTGATCCCAGTCTTATGGTGGGGCAGGACAATTAGTCTTGGAGTTCGTGGGGTGAGGGGGTGGACTTTACCAGCCCAATCACAAACTCCCCCTCCCCCATACTGTCTCCCCACAGAAATGAGGAAAAGAGAATACTGGCATTTCTTTACCCTTTTCTTATCAAAACTGAAATTTTAAAGGTTCTTGGCCAATAAAGGAAAAATTGATCTTTAATCTTAAGGAAAAGGAAACAAACCAGTGAAACTAGGAGAGTTTTCTAGTAGTCACTTCTGAATCTGATGTAATGAAAGTATTCCAACTGGCTTATTATATTATCCTCAGGTCTTAATTCCCAAAGAAAAATAGTTCTTTATTTCCTCTGTCATTTCTGAGCCTTTCTTTTTTATCAGCTTTGTTGAGGTGAACTTTACATAGAGAAAAAACCCACGAATTTTAAATGTACAACTTTATGAGTTTGGCAAATATGTACAGTCGTTTAATAACAACAGTCAAGATGTAGAAAAATTCCATCACCCCCACAAGTTTCCTCCTGCCCCTTTGCAGTCAGCACCCTCCCGTGACAGCCATAGGCAATCACTGATGCTTCCTATTTCTGTAATTTTGCCTTTACTAGAATTTTAATTCAATGGAATCATATAAGATGGTCTTTTGTGTCAGGCTTCTTTTATTAGCATGATGCTTTGGAGATTCATCATGTTGATTATTTCAATAGTTTGTACTTTCATACTGCTGAGTAGTATTCTTTGAATGGATATGTCACAATATGTTTATTAATTCACCAATTAATATACTTTTGGTTTATTTTCCATTTTTAGCTATGAAGACTGAAGCCCATATGCACATTTGAGTACAGATCTTTCAACAGACCTGTTTTCATTTCCTTAGAGTAAGTGCTCAGAAGTGGGAATGCTGGACCAGCGGTAAAGGTAAGTATAAATACTTAGAAACTGCCAAGATGTTTAAAGTGGCTATATAACTTTGTAGTCACACCAGGAATGTCTGAGAGGTCTAGCTACTTCACATCCTCGCTGAGACTTAGGTTGGTGGTCTTTTTATTTTAGACATTTTATTGGATGTGTAATAGTTTTTCATCTGGTTTTAATTTTCATTTCAATTCTGTAGAGATGTTTAGCATCTTTTCATTCCTCATTTAGTCATATACACTCTTTGGTGAATTATCTGTTCAAATGGTTTGCCCTTTTAACAAAGTATTTTTTCTTAATAATCCATTGTAAGAGTGCTTTTTCTGAATACAAGTCCTTAATCAGATATGGTTTTTTTTGCTTTTTAAAAAATTTTATGTGAGTATATATGATTTACAATGTTCTGTTAGTTTCAGGTGTACAGCAAAGTGATTTATACATTTATATATATTCATTCTTTTTCAGATTCTTCTCCCATATAGGATATTACAGAATATTGAGCAGAGTTCCCTGTGCTATGCTATCCCTTCTTGCATAGCACAGGGAACAAGATAATCCTTGTTGATTATCTATTTTATATATAGTAGTATGTATGTGTTAATCCCTACCTCCTAATTTATCCTTCCCCCAACTGTTCCCCTTTGGTAAACATAAATTTGTTTTCTAAGTCTTTGAGTCTGTTTCTGTTTTGTAAATAAGTTCATTTGCATCAATTTATAGATTCCACCTCTAAGTGATTTCATATGAAATTTGTCTTCCTCTGACTTACTTCACTTACTATGATAATCTCTAGGTCCGTCCACGTTGTCGCAAATTGCATTATTTCATTCTTTTTTATGGCTGAGTAAACTTCCATTGTATATATGTACCACATCTTCTTTATCCATTCATCTGTTGATGGACATTTAGGTTGATTCCATGTCTTGGCTATTGTAAGTAGTGCTGCTAGGAACGTTGGGGTGCATGTATCTTTTTGAATTAAAGTTTTCATTTTTTCCAGATATATGTCCACGATTGGAGTTGCAGAATATATGGTAATGCTATTTTTAGTTTTTTAAGAAAACACATACTGTTCTCCATAGTGGCTAAACCAGTTTACATTCCCAGTAACAGTGTAGGAGAGTTCCTTTCTCTCCACACCCTCTCCAGCATTTATTATTTGTAGACATTTTGAGGATGGCCATTCTGACTGGTGTGAGGTGGTGCCTCCTTGTAGTTTTGATTTGCATTTCTCTAATAATTAGCACTGTTGAGCATCTTTTCATGTGCTTTTTGGCGATCTGTATGTTTTTGGGTTTTTGGAGGTTTTTTGGAGAAATGTCTATTTAGATCTTGTGTGCATTTTTTGATTGGTTGTTTTTTTGATATTGAGCTGCATGAGCTGTTTGTATATTTTGGGGATTAAACCCTTGTAGGTCACTTTGTCTGCAAATATTTTCTCCCATTCTGTATGTTGTCTTTTCATTTTGTTTATGGTTTCCATTGCTGTGCTTTTAAGTTTCATTAGGTCCCATTTGTTTATTTTTGTTTTTATTTCCATTACTCTAGGAGATGGATTGAAAAAGATATTGCTGTGATTTACGTCAAAGAGTGTTCTGCCTATGTTTTCCTCTAGGAGTTTTATAGTATCCGGTCTTACATTTAGGTCTTAAATAGATTTCGAGTTTAATTTTGTCTGTGGTGTTAAACAATGTTCTAATTTCATTCTTTTACATGCAGCTGTCCAGTTTTCCCAGCACCACGTATTGAAGAGGGTGTCTTTCCTCTATTGTATATTCTTGCTTCTTTGTTGTAGATTAATTGACCATAGGTGCGTGGGTTTATTTCTGGGCTTTCCATCCTGTTCCATTGATCTATATTTCTGTTTTTGTGCCAGTACCATACTGTCTTGATTACTGTACCTTTCTAGTATAGTCTGAAGTCAGGGATCCTGATTCCTCCAGCTCTGTCCTTCTTTCACAAGATTGCTTTGGCTATGCAGGGTCTTTTGTGTCTCCAAACAAATTAAAAATTTTTTGTTCTAGTTCTGAGTAATTGGAAAGGCATTGCATTGAATCTGTAGATTGCTTTGGATAGTGCAGTGATTTTGACCATACTGATTCATCCAATCCAAGAACATTGTATAGTTCTCCATCTGTTTGTGTCATCTTTGATTTCTTTCATCAGCATCTTATAGTTTTCTGAGTACAGGTCTTTTGCCTCCTTAGGTGGTTTATTCCTAAGTATTGTATTCTTTTTGATGTGATGGTAAATGGGATTGTTTCCTTAATTTCTCTTTCTGATCTTTTGTTGTTAGTGTATAGGAATGCACGAGATTTCTGTGTATTAATTTTGCATCCTGCAACGTTACCAAATCCATTGATGAGCTCTAGGAGTTTTCTGGTAGCATCTTTAGGATGTTCTATGTATAGTATCGTGTCATCTGCAAACAGTGACAGTTTTACTTCTCCAATCTGGATTCCTTTTATTTCTTTTTCTTCTCTGATTGCCATGGCTAGGACTTACAAAACTGTGTTAAATAAAAGTGGCAAGAGTGGACATCCTCAGAGGAAATGCTTGATCTCAGAGGAAATGCTTTCAGCTTTCACCATTGAGTGTGATGTTAGCTGTGGGTTTGTCATATATGGCCTTTATTATGTTGAGGTAAGTTCCCTCTATGCCTACTTTCTGGAGGGTTTTTATCATAAATCAGTGTTGAATTTTGTCAAAAGCTTTTTCTGCATCTATTGAGATGATCATATGGTTTTTATTCAATTTATTGATGTGGTGTAATCACACTGATTGATTTGTGGATGTTGCAAAATTCTTGCATCCCTGGGATGAATCACAGTTGATTATGGTGTAAGATCCTTTTACTGTATTGTTGGATTCAGTTTGCTTGTATTTTGTTGAGGATTTTTGCATCTATGTTCATCAGTGATATTGGCCTATGTTTTTCTTTTTTTGTTATCTTTGTCTGGTTTTCATATCAGGGTGATTTTGGCCTCATAGAATGAGTTTTGGAGTGTTCCTCTGCAATTTTTTGAAATAGTTTCATAAGGATAGGTGTTAACTCTTCTCTAAATGTTTGATAGAATTCACCTGTGAAGTCGTCTGTCCTGGACTTTTGTTTGTTGGAAGTTTTTCAGTCACAGCTTCAATTTCAGTACTTGTGATTGGTCTGTTGGTATTTTCAATTTCTTCTTGGTTCAGTCTTGAAAAAGTGTACCTTTCTAAGAATTTGTCCATTTCTTCTAGGTTGTCCATGTTATTGACATTTATTTGCTTATAGTAGTCTCTTATGATCCTTTGTATTTCTATGGTGCCCTTTGTAACTTTCCCTTTTTCATTTCTAATTTTATTGATTTGAGCCCTGTCCCTTTTTTTCCTGATGAGTCTGGCTAAGGGTTTACCAATTTTGTTTACCTTTTCAATGAACCACCTTTTAATTTCATTGATCTATTGTTTTCTTTGTCTTTATTTCATTTATTTCTTCTCTGATCTTTGTGATTTCCTTTTTACTAACATTGGGCTTTGCTTGTTCTTCTTTCTCTAGTTGATTTAGGTGTAAAGTTAGTTTGTTTATTTGAGATTTTTCTTGTTTCCTGAGGTAAGATTGTATGGCTAGAAACTTCCCTCTTAGAAATGCTTTTGCTGTGTCCCAAAAGTTTTGGATTGCTGTGTTTTTGCTTTCATTTATCTCTAGGTATTTTTTTATTCCTCTGATTTCTTCAGTGATCCATTGGTTTTTTAGTAACATATTGTTTAGCCTCCACGTGTTTGTGTTTTTCACAGTTATTTTCTTCTAGTTGATTTCTAATCTTATAGTGTTGTGGTCAGGTAAGATGCTTGATATGATTTCAATTTTCTTAAATTTACCCAGGCTCTTTTTGTGGCCCAGCATGTGATCTATCCTGGAGAATATTCCAAGTGCACTTGAGAAGAGTGTGTATTCTGATGCTTAAGTTCATCTGGTCTAATGTGTCAGTTAAGGCCTGTGTTTCCTTATTGATTTTCTGTCTGGATGATCTGTCCATTGATGAAAGTGGAGTGTTAAAGTCCCCCACTATTATTGTGTTACTGTCAATTTCTCCTTTTATGGCTGTTAGCATTTGCCTTATGTATTGAGGTGCTCCTAGGTTGGGTGCATATATGTTTTCAATTGTTATAGCTTCTTCTTGGATTGATCCCTTGATCATTATGTAGTGTCCCTCTCTGTCTCTTATAACAGTCTTTATTATAAAGTCTCTTTGTTCTGATATGAGCATTGCTACTCCAGCTTTCTTCTGATTTCCATTTGCATGGAATACGTTTTTTCATCCCCTCATTTTCAGTCTGTATGTGTCCCTAGATCTGAAGTGAGTCTCTTAGAGACAGCATATATATGGGTCTTATTTTTGTATCCATTCAGCCAGTCTATGTCTTTCAGTTGGAGCATTTAATCCATTTATGACTAAGGTAATTATTGGTATGTATGTTCATAGTGCATTTTGTTAACTGTTTCTGATTTGTTTTTGAAGCTTCTCTTTTTTTTTTTTCTTTTTGCGGTATGTGGGCCTCTCACTGTTGTGGCCTCTCCCGTTGTGGAGCACAGGCTCCGGATGCGCAGGCCCAGCGGCCATGGCTCACGGGCCCAGCCACTCCGCGGCATATGGGATCCTCCCAGACTGGGGCACGAACCCGCATCCCCTGCATCGGCAGGCGGACTCTCAACCACTGCGCCACCAGGGAGGCCCGAAGCTTCTCTTTATTAAACATTTCTTGTACCTTCTTGGTCTGTGACTCCATTCTTTTTCCAAGATCCTGGATCACCTTTACTCTTAATTCTTCTTCTGGCAGATTGCCTATGTCCACTGCTCTTAGTTGTTCTTCGGGACTATTATCTTGTTCCTTTTTCTGCAACATATTTCTCTGCCATCTCATTTTGTCTAATTTTCTCTGTTTGTGGTCTCTGTTCCTCAGGCTGCAGGATTGTAATTCTTCTTGGTTCTGCTGTCTGCCCCCTGGTGGGTGAGGTTCTTCCAGGAGCTTGTGCAGGCTTCCTTGTGGGAGGGACTGGCTGGTGCCTTCCCATTGGTGGGAGGAGCCAGGTCTTGTCCCTTGGGTGCACAGGGTTGTGTCAAGTGGTGTGTTGATAGGCAGCTGTTGGCTCAGGATGACTTCAGGCAGCCTGTCTGCTGATGGGTGGGTTTGTGTGCCCACCCCGTTGGTGGTTTGGCCTGAGGTGTCCCAGCACTGGAGCCTGCAGGCTGCTGGTTGGGTCCCCATCTCAGTGCCAAAATGGCAACCTCTGGGAGAGCTCATGCTGATGAGTATTCCCTAGGGCCTCCACCACTGGTGTCCTTGCCCTCACTGTGAACCACTGCTGACCCCCACCTCCACAGGAGACCCTCCAAGACCAGCAGGTAGCTCTGGCCCAGGCTCTTGTGTAGTCACTGTTTTGCCCTGGGTCCCAGTGCACGTGAAACCTTGTGTGCACTTGCCAAGAGTGGACCGACCCTGTGTGGCTCCTGCACTCAAGCCTCACTGGCCTTCAAAGGCAAATGCTCTGGGGGCTCTTCCTCCTGATGCCAGACCCCAGGCTGGAGAGCCTGACTTGGGGCTCACTTTCACTCCTGTGGGAGAACCTCTGTGATACAGTTATTTTCCACTTTGTGGGTTGCCCATCTGGTGGGTATAGGATTTGATTATATTGTGAAAGTGCCCCTCCTACCATCTTGTTGTGGCTCCTTTGTTTTTGGATATAGCATATCTTTATTGGTAGGTTCCAGTCTTTTTTGTCAATGGTTGTTCAGCAGTTAGGTGTGATTTTGGTGTATTCAAAAGAGGAGGTGAGCACAAGTCCTTCTCTTCTGCCATCTTGTGTCCTCCTCCTATTATTTATTTTATTTATTTATTTTCTTTTTTTAAACATCTTTATTGGAGTATAATTGCTTTACAATGGTGTGTTAGTTTCTGCTTTATAACACAGTGAATCAGTTATACATATACATATGTTCCCACATCTCTTCCCTCTTGCGTCTCCCTCCCTCCCACCCTCCCTATCCCACCCCTCTAGGTGGTCACAAACCACCGAGCTGATCTCCCTGTGCTATGCGGCTGCTTCCCACTAGCTATCTATTTTACGTTTGGTAGTGTATATATGTCCATGCCACTCTCTCACTTCGTCACAGCTTCCCCTTCCCCCTCCCCATATCCTCAAGTACATACTCTAGTAGATCTGTGTCTTTATTCCTGTCTTACCCCTAGGTTCTTCATGACCATTTTTTTTTCTTAGATTCCATATATATGTGTTAGCATATGGTATTTGTTTTTCTATTTCTGACTTACTTCACTCTGTATGACAGACTCCAGGTCCATCTGCCTCAATTTTGTTTCTTTTTATGGCTGAGTAATATTCTATTGTATATATGTGCCACATCTTCTTTATCCATTCATCCAATGATGGATACTTCGGTTGCTTCCATGTCCTGGCTATTATAAATAGAGCTGCAATGAATATTTTGGTACATGACACTTTTAGAATTATGGTTTTCTCGGGTATATGCCCAGTAGTGGGATTGCTGGGTCGTATGGTAGTTCTATTTGTAGTTTTTTAAGGAACCTCCATACTGTTCTCCATAGTGGCTGTACCAATTCACATTCCCACCAGCAGTGCAAGAGTGTTCCCTTTTCTCCACACCCTCTCCAGCATTTATTGTTCCTAGATTTTTTGATGATGGCCATTCTGACTGGTGTGAGGTGATACCTCATTGAAGTTTTGATTTGCATTTCTCTAATGATTAGTGATGTTGAGCATCCTTCATGTGTTTGTTGGCAATCTGTATATCTTCTTTGGAGAAATGTCTATTTAGGTCTTCTGCCCATTTTTGGATTGGGTTGTTTGTTTTTTTGTTATTGAGCTGCATGAGATGCTTGTAAATCTTGGAGATTAATCCTTTGTCAGTTGCTTCATTTGCAAATATTGTCTCCCATTCTGAGGGCTGTCTTTTGGTCTTGTTTATGGTCTCCTTTGCTGTGCAAAAGCTTTGAAGTTTCATTAGGTCCCATTTGTTTATTTTTCTTTTTATTTCTGTTTCTCTAGGAGTTGGGTCAAAAAGGATCTTGCTGTGATTTATGTCATAGAGTGTTCTCCCTGTGTTTTCCTCTAAGAGTTTGATAGTGCCTAGCCTTACATTTAGGTCTTTAATCCATTTTGAGTTTATTTTTGTGTTTGGTGTTAGGGAGTGTTCTAATCTCATACTTTTACATGTCCCTGTCCAGTTTTCCCAGCACCACTTACTGAAGAGGCTGTCTTTTCTCCACTGTATATTCTTGCCTCCTTTATCAAAGATAGGGTGACCATATGTGTGTGGGTTTGTCTCTGGGCTTTCTATCCTGTTCCATTGATCTGTATTTCTGTTTTTGTGCCAGTATCATACTGTCTTGATTACTGTAGCTTTGTAATATAGTCTGAAGTCAGGGAGCCTGATTCCTCCAGCTCCATTTTTCGTTCTCAAGATTGCTTTGGCTGTTCAGGGTCTTTTGTGTTTCCATACAAATTGTGAAATTTTTTGTTCCAGTTCTTTGAAAAATGCCAGTGGTAGTTTCATAGGTATTGCATTGAATCTGTAGATTGCTTTGGGTAGTAGAGTCATTTTCACAATGTTGATTCTTCCATTCCAAGAACAGGGTGTATCTCTCCATCTATTTGTATCATCTTTAATTTCTTTCATCAGTGTCATAATTTTCTGCATACAGGTCTTTTGTCTCCTTAGGTAGGTTTATTCCTAGATATTTTATTCTTTTTCTTGCAGTGGTAAATGGGAGTGTTTCTTTATTTCACTTTCAGATTTTTCATCATTAGTGTATAGGAATGCCAGAGATTTCTGTGCATTAATTTTGTATCCTGCTACTTTACCAAATTCATTGATTAGCTCTAGTAGTTTTCTGGTAGCATCTTTAGGATTCTCTATGTAGAGTATCATGTCATGTGCAAACAGTGACAGCTTTACTTCTTCTTTTCCAATTTAGATTCCTTTTATTTCCTTTTCTTCTCCGATGGCTGTGGCTAAAATTTCCAAAACTATGTTGAATAATACTGGTGAGAGTGGGCAACCTTGTCTTGTTCCTGATCTTAGTGGAAATGGTTTCAGTTTTTCACCATTGAGGACGATGTTGGCTGTGGGTTTGTCATATATGGCCTTTATTATGTTGAGGAAAGTTCCCTCTGCATACTTTCTGCAGGGTTTTTATCATAAATGGGTGTCGATTTTTGTCGAAAGCTCTCTCTGCATCTATTGAGATGACCATATGATTTTTCTGCTTCAATTTGTTAATAAAGTGTATCACATTGATTGATTTGCATATATTGAAGAATCCTTGCATTCCTAGAATAAACCCCACTTGATCATGGTGTAGGATCCTTTTAATGTGCTGTTGGATTCTGTTTGCTAGTACTTTGTTGAGGATTTTTGCATCTATGTTCATCAGTGATATTGGCCTGTAGTTTTCTTTCTTTGTGACATCTTTGGCTGGTTTTGGTGTCAGGGTGATGGTGGCCTTGTAGAGTTTGGGAGTGTTCCTCCCTCTGCTCTATTTTGGAAGAGGTTGAGAAGAATAGGTGTTAGCACTTCTTAAATGTTTGATAGAATTCGCCTTTGAAGCCATCTGGTCCTGGGCTTTTGTTTGTTGGAAGATTTTTAATCAGTCTCAATTTCATTGCTTGTGATTGGTCTGTTCATATTTTCTATTTCTTCCTGTTTCAGTCTCGGCAGGTTGTGCATTTATAAGAATTTGTCCATTTCTTCCAGGTTGTCCATTTTATTGGATAGAGTTGCTTGTAGTAATCCCTCATGATCCTTTGTATTTCTGCAGTGTCAGTTGTTACTTCTCCTTTTTCATTTCTAGTTCTATTGATTTGGGTATTCTCCCTTTTTTTCTTGATGAGTCTGTCTAATGGTTTATCCATTTTGTTTATCTTCTCAAAGAACCAGCTTTTAGTTTTATTGATCTTTGCTGTTGTTTCCTTCATTTCTTTTTCATTTATTTCTGATCTGATCTTTATGATTTCTTTACTTCTGCTAACTTTGGGGATTTTTTTGTTCTTCTTTCTCTAATTGCTTTAGTTGCAAGGTTAGGTTGTTTATTTGAGATGTTCCCTGTTTCTTAAGGTAGGATTGTATTGCTATAAACTTCCCTCTTAGAACTGCTTTTGCTGCATTCCATAGGTTTTGGGTCGTCGTGTCTCCACTGTCATTTGTTTCTAGGTATTTTTTGATTTCCTCTTTGATTTCTTCAGTGATCACTTCGTTATTAAGTAGTATATTCCATGTGTTTGTATTTTTTACAGATCTTTTCCTGTAATTGATATCTAGTCTCATAGCATTGTGGTCGGAAAAGATACTTGATATGATTTCAATTTTCTTAAATTTACCAAGGCTAGATTTGTGACCCAAGATATGATCTACCCTGGAGAATGTTCCATGAGCACTTGAGATAAATGTGTATTCTGTTGTTTTTGGATGTAATGTCCTATAAATATCAATTAAGTCCATCTTGTTTAATGTATCATTTAAAGCTTGTGTTTCCTTCTTTATTTTCATTTTGGATGATCTGTCCATTGGTGAAAGTGAGGTGTTAAAGTCTCCTACTATGATTGTGTTGTTGTCGATTTCCCCTTTTATGGCTGTTAGTATTTGCCTTATGTATTGAGGTGCTCCTAGGTTGGGTGCATAAATATTTACAATTGTTATATCTTCTTGGATCGATCCCTTGATCATTATGTAGTGTCCTTCTTTGTCTCTTGTAATAGTCTTTATTTTAAAGTCTATTTTGTCTGATATGAGAATTGCTACTCCAGCTTTCTTTTGATTTCCATTTGCATGGAATATCTTTTTCCATCCCCTCACTTTCAGTCTGTATGTGTCCCTAGATCTGAAGTAGGTCTCTTGTAGACAGCATACATATGGGTCTGGTTTTTGTATCCATTCAGCCAATCTGTGTCTTTTGGTGGGAGCATTTAATCCATTTATATTTAAGGTAATTATTGATATGTATGTTCCTATGCCTATTTTCTTAATTGTTTTGGGTTTGTTATTGTGGGTCTTTTCCTTCTCTTGTGTTTCTTGCCTAGAGAAGTTCCTTTAGCGTTTGTTGTAAAGCTGGTTAGGTGGTGCCGAACTCTCTCAGCTTTTGCTTGTCTGTAAAGATTTTAATTTCTGCATCAAATCTGAATGAGATCCTCGCTGGGTAGAGTCACCTTGGTTGTAGGTTTTTCTCCTTCATCACTTTAAATATGTCCTGCCCTCCCTTCTGGCTTGCAGAGTTTCTGATGAAAGATCAGCTGTTAACCTTATGGGGATTCCCTTGTGTGTTATTTGTTGTTTTTCCCTTGCTGCTTTTAATATTTTTTCTTCGTATTTAATTTTTAATACTTTGATATCTGTCTTTGTGTGTTGCTCCTTGGATTTGTCCTGTATGGGACTCTGTATGCTTCCTGGACTTGATTACCTATTTCGTTTCCCATATTAGGGAAGTTTTCAACTATAATCTCTTCAAATATTTTCTCAGTCCCTTTCTCTTTCTCTTCTTCTTCTGGGAGCCCTATAATTTGAATGTTGGTGTGTTTAATGTTGTCCCAGAGGTCTCTGAGACTGTCCTCAGTTCTTTTCATTCTTTTTTCTTTATTCTGCTCTGCAGTAGTTATTTCCACTATTTTATCTTCCTGGTCACTTATCCGTTCTTCTGCCTCAGTTATTCTGCTATTGATCCCTTCTAGAGTATTTTTAATTTCATTTATTGTGTTGTTCATCATTGCTTGTTTCCTCTTTAGTTCTTCTAGGTCCTTGTTAAATGTTTGTTGCATTTTCTCTATTGTATTTCCAAGAGTTTGGATCATCTTTACTCTCATTATTCTGAATTCTTTTTCAGGTAGACTGCCTATTTCCTCTTCATTTGTTAGGTTTTGTGGGTTTTTATCTTGCTCCTTCATCTGCTGTGTGTTTTTCTGTCTTCTCATTTTGCTTATCTTACTGTGTTTGGGGTCTCCTTTTCGCAGGCTGCAGGTCCATTGTTCCCGTTGTTTTTGGTGTCTGTGCCCAGTGACTAAGTTTGCTTCAGTGCGTTGTGTAGGCTTCCTGGTGGAGGGGACTGGTGCCTGTGTTCTGGTGGATGAGGCTGGATCTTGATTTTCTGGTGGGCAGGTCCACGTCTGGTGGTGTGTTTTGGGGTGTCTGTGGCCTTATTATGATTTTAGGCAGCCTCTCTGCTAATGGGTGGGTTTGTGTTCCTGTCTTGCTAGTTGTTTGGCATAGGGTGTCCAGCACTGTAGCTTGCTGGTCGTTGAGTGGAGCTGCGTCTTGGCGTTGAGATGGAGATCTCTGGGAGATTTTTGCCGTTTGATATTATGTGGAGCTGGGAGGCCTCTTGTGGACAAGTGTCCTGAACTTGGCTCTCCCACCTCAGAGGCATAGCACTGACTCCTGGCTGGAGCACCAAGAGCCTTTCATCCACACAGCTCAGAAAAAAAGGGAGAAAAAACAGAAAGAAACAAAGAAAGAAAGAGAATAAAATAAAATAAACATAAAACAAAATAAAGTTATTAAAAATATTAAGAAAAAAATTTTTTTGAAAACAAAAAGCAAAGAACGGATGGACAGAACCCTAGGACAAATGGTGAAAGCAAAGTTATACAGACAGAATCTCACAGAGAAGCATACACACTCATAAAAAGAGGAAAAGGGGAAAAAATAATAAATCTTGCTCTCAAAGTCCACCTCTTCAATTTGGGATGATTCATTGTCTATTCAGGTATTCCACAGATGCAGGGTACATCAAGTTGATTGTGGCGATTTAATCTGCTGCTCCTGAGGCTGCTGGGAGAGATTTCCCTTTCTCTTCTTTGTTCGTACAGCTCCCGGGTTTCAGCTTTGGATTTGGACCCGCCTCTGCGTGTAGGTCTCCAGAGGGCGTCAGTTCTTTGCTCAGACAGGACGGGGTTAAAGGAGCAGCTGATTCGGGGGCTCTGGCTCATTCAGGCTGGGGGGAGGGGAGGGATACGGATGTGGGGCGAGCCTGCGGCGGCAGAGGCCAGCAAGACATTGCACCAGCCTGAGGCATGCCGTGCGTTCTCCCGGGGAAGTTGTCCCTGGATCACGGGACCCTGGCAGTGGCGGGCTGCACAGGCTCCTGGGAGGGGAGGTGTGCCGTGTGACCTGTGCTAGCACACAGGCTTCTTGGTGGCGGTAGCAGTGGCCTTAGCATCTCATGTCCGTCTCTGGGGTCCATGCTGTTGGCCGTGGCTTGCGCCCGTCTCTGGAGCTCCTTTAAGCAGCGCTCTTAATCCCCTCTACTTGCGCACCAGGAATCAAAGAGGCAAGAAAAAGTTTCTTGCTTCTTCGGCAGCTCCAGACTTCTCCCGGACTCCCTCCCAGCTAGCCGTGGTGCACTAACCCCTTCAGGCTGTGTTCACCCTACCAGTCCTCTCCCTGCGCTCTGACCGAAGCCCGAGCCTCAGCTCCCAGCCCCCGCCCGACCCAGCGGGTGAGCAGACAAGCCTCTCGGGCTGGTGAGTGCTGGTCGGCACCAATCCTCTGTGCGGGAATCTCTCCGCTTTGCCCTCTGCACCCCTGTGGCTGCGCTCTCCTCTGTGGCTCCGAAGCTTCCCCCTCCGCCACCTGCAGTCTCCACCCACGAAGGGGCTTCTAGTGTGTGGAAACCTTTCCTCCTTCACGGCTCCCTCCCAGAGGTGCAGGTCCTGTCCCTATTCTTTTGTCTCTGCTTTTTCTTTTGCCCTACCCAGGTACGTGGGGGAGTTTCTTGCCTTTTGGGAGGTCTGAGGTCTTCTGCCAGCATTCAGTAGGTGTTTTGTAGGAGCAGTTCCACGTGTAGATGTATTTCTGATGTATTTGTGGGGAGGAGGGTGATCTCCGCGTCTTACTCTTCAACCATCTTCCTCAACTCCTCCTATTATGTCTTGAAGTTTGGTAATGTGAGCCCTTCAACTTTGTCCTTCTTGATTCGGTATTGTGGAACTGTTCTCTGTCTTTTGCTTTTCCCTATCAATTTTAGAATTAGTTACCAAAAACAGCTTGCTGGGACTCTGATTGGGATTTCAGCAACTCTATAGAACAAGTTGGGAAGAACTGACATCTTAACAATTATGAAACTTCTAATGCATGAGTTTTGACTCTCTTCATTTATCTAGATCTTTTTTTGATTTATCTTACCAGTGTTTTATAGTTTTCCACATACAGATCCTGTCGATATTTTTTTGATTTACAGCTAAGTAGTTCCTTTTTAGGTGCTATTATATATGGTGTGTTTAAAATGTTTTTAATTTCCATTGTTTGTTTGCTTATGTAAAGGAAAGCAGTTGAGTTTTGTACACTGAGCTTGTATCCTGTAACCTTGCTGTATACCCCTTATTAATTCCAAGGGTTTATTTGTTTTTTATAACATGATAGAGTTTCTACATAGACATGTAATCCGTGCTTCCTTTCCAAGCTGTGTAACTTTTATTCTTTTTCTTATTGCACTACCCTGGGATCTCTATTATAATATTGAATGTATGTAGTAAAAGATGGCATATTTTTTTCGTCCAAAACTTAGGAAGCAAGTATTCAGTGTCTTATACTGTTAGCTATAGGGGTTCTTTAATATATCCTTCACTGGTTAAGGAAATTCCCTTTAATTCTAATTTTAAAAAATCCTAAATGGGTGCTGCATTTTGTTAAATGTCTGTATCTGTTGATATGAGAATATGGTTTTATTCAGCCTGCTAACATAGTGAGATTGATTGATTTGTGATATCAAACTGTCCTTGACTCCCTGGAATGAACTCTGCTCAGTAGTGCTATAGTCAATTGCTGTAGTCAATTTACTTGTATTGTGTTAAAAATCTTTTGCCTACGTTTATGAGCTATATGGGCCTGTAGTTTTCTTTCTTGTAGTGTCTTTACCAAGTTTTTAATTTAGGGTAATGATGGCCTCATAAAATGAGTTGGATGTGTTCCCTCATGAAGAGAAAATTTTAAAGATATTGTGGAGTATTGGTATCATTTTTTCTTTAAAAGTGTGGTTGAATTCACCAGTTAAATCACCTGAACCTGGTGATTTCACTTTTGGAAGGCTGTAAATGATGAACTCAATTTCTTTAATAGCTGTGGTACCATTCAGATTATCTCTGTCTCTCCTTAAGTGAGATTTGGTAATTTTTGTAATTTAAGACATTAGATCATTTTATCTAAGTTATCAAATTTGTGGGCATGGAGGTGTTCATAGTACTTCTTTTTGTCCTTTTAATGTCCTTGGGAGTAGCATGACCCCTGTCTCATTCCTGATATTTGTAATTTGTATCATCTTTTTCAGATTGAGCTGTGTAGAGCCTGATCAATTTTTATTAATCTTTTCAAATAAGCACTTATTGGTTTCATTCATTTTTCTCTGTGTTTTCCTAGTTTAACTTCTGTTGCTTTCTCCTCTAGTTTTTATAATTTCTTTCCTCTGCTTGCTTTAGGTTCAATTTGTTCTTCTTACTGTAGTTTTCTTAGATGGAGATTTAGGTAATCAACTGCAAATATCTGTCTTCTAATATATGTTCTTAATGCTATAAATCTCCCTCTAAGTACATTTTGATGTTATATTTTCATTTAGTTTAAAATTTCTTTGAAACTTATTTGACCTAGTGATTACTTAGAAGTGTGCTGTTTAATATCCAAATATTGGGGAATTTTCCAGCTATATCTTTCTGTTAGTGATTTCTTGTTTGATTCTGTGGTAATCTGAGAACATACTCTACATGATTTCTATTCTTTTAAAAATGTTAAGGTGTATGTTATGGCCTAGTATATCATTCTTTCTATTTTGGTGACTATTTCATGTGTTCTTGAGAAGAATGTGCATTCTACTCTTGTTTGATGGAGTATTCTACTTATGTCAATTTGATCAAATTGATTTATAGTGCTGTCCAGGTCACTTCTGTTTTTACTGATTTTTGGCCTGCCTAACCTAATCTATCAATTACTGACAGAGTTGTGTTGAAGTCTCCATAGTCTCATGCATTCTGATGCTCTTTTGTTAGTTACATACATGTTTATGATTTTTTATGTGTTCTTGGAGAACTGACTTCCCTCTATCATTATGTAACATCCTTCTTTAATCCCTGACAGTCTGTTTCATCTGAAATTAATATAGTTACTGAAGCTTAATTTTGATTAATGTTAGCCTGTTATATCATTTACCATTGCTTTACTTTAGCTGGAGTCTTTATATTTAAAGTGGGTTTCTTCTAGATGGCACATAATTCTGCTTTTTTCCTCTGGTCTGACAATCCTGGACTTTATTGTTAAACTGTTTATATTTAAAGTGATTATTGGTATAGTTTGATTAAAATCTGCCATCTTTGAAACTATTTTCTAAACATTATATTTGTTCTTTCCTTCTTTTTACCTCCTGTTTCTCTGTCTCCTTTGGTTCTAATTGAGAATTTTATATGATTCTCTTTTATCTCCTCTTAATGTATCATATTTCCTTTTAAAATGTTTTTAGTGATTTTCTTAGGGTTCACAATACATAGATTACAAACAATCTAAATTGACTTTCAAATAACATTATGCAACTTCATGTATAGTACAGGGACTGTATAACAGTATTCTCAATTCCTCCAACCATCCTTTGTGACATTTCTGTAATACATTTCACTTACTGATATGCTATAGTTACCCAATACATTGTTCCTTTATTGCTTGAACAAAAAGATGTCTTTTAGATGAATAAAGAATAAAATATTTACCTCTATTCCTTCTCTGACAGACACTCTTCCTTTCTTTAGGTAGATCCAAGTTCTTAATGTAGATAATTTCCATCTGCCTGAAGAAATTCTTTTAGTTTTTTAATAGGACTGTGCTGCTGGTAACAAGTTTGCTATGTTTTTGTCTGAGAAAGTCTCTGTCTCCTTTACTTTAAAAAAATACTTTTGCTAGACATTGCATTGAATTCTATGTTGGCCATTTTCTTTAAACATTTTACAGTATTCAACTTTTGCTTCCCTGGATTCTGATAAGAATATTCTGATGAGAAGTTTGCTGTGTCCTTACCCTTGTTCCTATATGGGGAAGGTTTTCTTCCCTCTTTAGTTTCTTTCAGGATTTTCTTTGTCTCTGGTTTTCTACAGGTGAAGATAATACACCTAGGTGTGGTTGTTTTGGGTATTTATCTTACTCAGTGTTCTCTGAGCTTCTGAAAATTGTGGTTTGGTGTCTGTCAATAACTTTGGTACCATCTCAGCAATTAGTACCTCCCTCAAACATTTCTTCTTCTGCCCCATTCTCTCTTTCTGCTAGTTCTTGATCTATCTTCAAGTTTACTGATTCTTTCCTTAAGTCTACTTATGAGCCACCCAAAGCATTCTTTAACTCTGTTTTTGATTTCTAACATTTACTTTTGAAATCTCTACAACTCTGCTGACATTACCCATTTGATCTTGCATGCTATTTTTTATTAACATATTAATTATGGTTATATTCCAAATGCCTTACCTCTTATGATGATTGCTTTTTCTCCCCAAACTGCCTTTCAGTAGCCTTTTAATAAAAAGGTAAAAGTTGTCATGTAGCAATAGTAGCTACAGGTAAATAGACCTTTTAGGGGCAGGATTTATGGTAATCTGGATATGAGTTGGACTGTTTTAATGTTTGCTATAGCTACAGAGGAATGTGGAGTCTCTACTACCTAGTGTCATTATTTGTTTCCTCTTTTGGCCTTAAGGCTTTTCTTTGTCCTATTCATACTTCTCAGAGGGGGGCTATGTTTTATAGCTTTTCAGTTATAATTCTCTGCTATGTTTGTTGGGTGCAGAGGAGGTAAGAAATAGTCTTTTAGTGGAGCTTTGTCTCAGGGAGTGGCCTTCCCAACTGTTTCTGTCCCTCTTCAAGGCACATAGTAGCTCCTCCCATCTTCCTTGTACCAAGTTCCCAGTATATTTCCTTGAAGTTCTGTCCCCTGTTAACTTTGTCTTTCTGCTCTTAGGTGAAATACAGATGCTAGAAGGGACTACAAGGGGAAGGAAATCTCTTTCCCCAGGTGAGATAAGTCAGTCTTTGTTATAGAGAAGAAAATGAGAGGCTTACCCTTGCTGCTTTCCCCCTTCCCTTGTCAGAGCCGCAGGAGATTTTTCTTGAATCGATACTGTGCAAAGCTGTAGGGTTCCTAGAAGGAAAGCCCAAAACAGTGTAAGTACTCTCTGATTGCAGCCCCCAGGAATGTGCAGAGATTAAGCTAGTTAGCACTCAGTTTACAGCAAATTGTCAAGATTACTACTAAAGGAAGTGTTTATACAACTTGTGGCTTCCCCTCCAGGTAAGCAAATTTCTAGTGCTACATTTCTCTGGATGGACCAACCTCTCTGATTTTAGAGGGACAGTTTGCCTTGTGACCGCAGTTCTTTGATAGCCTCAAGAACAGTTGTTGGTTTTCACTTTTCCTAGCTTTTTCTTGCACTGCCAAGAGTGAGGACTTGTAAGCTCTTTTACATGTTAGAGCTGAAATAGATAAACCCATGTCTGTCAACTGGGAATGGGAAAAATTAGATGTGCTTCATTTCAAGCCTAGAGACCCACATAATTTGCACAAATTGAAATATGTACATTGAACAATTGAACAACTTTATATGAGATGATAATACTTTAAAACCCAATAAATACATAATATAATACAGATTTATTGTACCCTCCATAGAATGAAGAGAAAAGTTTAGAGTAGGTGGTGTTTGGTGGAGAAGAAGGCCAGGGCTTGCTCTTTGGAAGGTGCATTCATCGTTCTGCACCTCTTTCTTAGTTAACAATTGGAGTTTATGTTTTTACGATGCACTCAAACTCTTATGAATAAAATCAAAGAACAGAAAAGCAGCAATCTAGGAAAAATAAAGGGTAAGTCTAGAAACATATGGAAAAAGTGCACAGACTGAAGAAGCAACTCTTCATCCTTCTCACTTGGCATAAATTCACCAATAAAAATGCTGTGGCTCAGTGAACCATGACCTGCAGTTTAAATTTGTTTCATATGATATTCTCTGACTAGAAAGTGTGTCTAGTAAATTGGTGAAGGGCCCTGCTTGAAAATGTAACATCTTAGAAAACACCACGTCTCAGAGGACATTTACTTAGTGTGTTTTTAGGTGATGTCATTATGCTGGAAAAAAAAAGAGTGGTGTCCAAAAAATGGTATACTATTTCAAGAGCTGCTGTTATGGTCCAACATCATTAACTGAGCAGTCCCTATGTGAGGTAATTCTGTAACTTGCTGTAGTTTTTATTTCATTTAAAGTCTGGAATCAGCTAATGAGTAACCAACTATGTGTCCTCCAGACCAATGTGAAAATTTCACACACGTTCAGTTTTCTTCCCCCCGCCTCCACCCCAATGTCCGTGTGGAAAATGCCTAGAATATTAGTTCATATTATTGTTAAGATTCCTTTCTTTTCATAATAAATACTTATTTAGACCTAGCAACGAGTAGTTCTCACTTCTGTTAACTGTATCTTCATACATACTCCTGCTTCTTTCTGGATTAACTTTTTTTCCTGATGCAATTCAGCCTCTAAAAAGTAGGTATTTTCAGACACAGCCTATAAACTCTAGAACTTCTGAGTTCAAACTCACCCTTACCTGACCAGTCTCTGGGGGCATAGAATTCTAGAATCAAAGAATTTCCATCTGTACTTTGCAAGCGTTCCACTGCTTTCTTGTTTCCAATATTGTTGTTGACAAACCTAGTGTTGTTACCTGAATCCCTGAAGCAGGTCTGAGGCAAAGATGTGAATACATAGATTTTTCTCTTTACTGACAGTGCCCTGAGGTGTATACACAATGCGTCAATATAGTTTTGGTGCTGTTGTGGTACTTTATTTTTTTAAATTAATTATTAATTTTTGGCTGCATTAGGTCTTCATTGCTGCGCAGGGGCTTCTCTTGTTGCAGAGCACAGGCTCTAGGCGTGCAGGCTCAGTAGTTGTGGCACACAGGCTTAGTTGCTCCACAGCACGTGGGATCTTCCCAGAACAGGAATCATGTCCCCTGCATTCTTGACCACTGCACCACCAGGGAAGCCCTGTTGTGTTACTCGTATTGCTTTTCATTCATTCTCTCTCTATTCTTTTCTCCAAAACATAATACATATTATGTTGGGACTTCTAGCCATAAAATGTTCTTTATATATTCTGGACACAAGTCCTTTATCAGATATATGTGACTAACTGACTGAAGATATTTTCTACCACTCTGTGGCCTGTCTCTTCATTTTCTTAACAGTATCTTTAGAAGAGCAGAAGTCCTTAACTTGGATAAAGTCAGTTTCTCCTTTTGGTAAGAAAGCTTTTCTCCTACAGTCTATTCTAGAAATTTTATAGTTTTAGGTAATATTTAGATCCAGAGTTTGAGTTAATTTTTTTAAATATTGAAAGACATGAATTTATCTTTTTTTGAATATCAATATCAACTTTTTTCAGCATTTGTTGAAACAGGTATTTATTCTCCATCAAGTAATTTTTCCTTCTTTGTTGAAAGTCAACTAACCATATCTATTTGTAGTTTCTCTATTCTAGTCTAGTCTACTGTTCATTTATCTTGACTCTAACATCACAGTTTTTGATTACTGTAGCTTTAGAACAACTCTTGAAATCAGCTAGTATAATCCCTCCAACTTTTCAAACAAAGTCTTCTAAAGTTGTTTTAGCATTTCTAGGTCCTTTACATTTCCATAAGAATTTTAGCAACAGCTTTTCAATATCTACCAAAAAGCCTTTTGGAAGTTTGCTTGGAATTGCATTGCACTGACAGTACACTATGGCAACAACTGATAATATACCTCACCACTTACTTATGTCTTTTTCACTTACTCAGTAGGAAGAAAAATTCCTCAACCTGATGAAAAACCTACAGCTGACATCATCCATAAGGCTAAATGCTTTATGTCCATGATAGAAAAGAAAGAAACAAGGATGTCTCCTCTCACCAGCTCAATATTTAATTTTGTGTGGGAGATCTTAACTAGTGCAATAAGGTAAGAAAAAATAAGTGAAATGAACAGATTGAAAAGGAATGAAGAAGACTATATGTATTTGTAGATAACATGATCATCTAAGTAGAAGATCCAAGGAATCTACAAAAAACTATGCAAACTGATGAGTGATTTTAGTAAGATGGCAGGACACAGTGTTAATATACACAGTTGATAGTATTTCTATATAGTATACTAGCAACTGATAATTGGATTAAGTAAAAATACCATTTGCGGGCCTCCCTGGTGGCGCAGTGGTTAAGAGTCCGCCTGCCGATGCAGGGGATACGGGTTCGTGCCCCAGTCTGGGAGGATCCCATATGCCGCGGAGCGGCTGGGCCCGTGAGCCATGGCCGCTGGGCCTGCGCATCCGGAGCCTGTGCTCCGCAACGGGAGAGGCCACAACAGTGAGAGGCCCACATACCGCAAAAAGAAAAAAAAAAAAAATACCATTTGCAATATCATAAACATGAAATATTTACAGATGAGTATAAGACAATCTGTACAAGAGGTGTATGCTGAAAACTGCAAAATATTACTGAGAGACTGTCAAATTTTACAAAATTAATGTGGAGCCTCAATGCAATCTCAATCAAAATCCCAAGAGATTTTAACAATTTGATTCTAAAATTTATGGAAGTGGAAAGGCCAGGATAGTCAAGGCTATTTTGAAAGTGTTGATCCTTGGAGTATAAAACTAGTTAGCAAGACTTTATAGTAAGCTACAGTAATTAAAACAGTGTGATAGGGCTTCCCTGGTAGTGCAGTGGTTGAGTGTCCGCCTGCCAATGCAGGGGATGCGGGTTCGTGCCCCGGTCGGGGAGGATCCCACATGCCGCAGAGCGGCTGGGCCCATGAGCCATGGCCGCTGAGCCTGTGCTGCACAACAGGAGAGGCCACAACAGTGAGAGGCCCGTGTACCACAAAAAAAAAAAAAAAAAAAAAACAGTGTGATAATCATATACTTTAATGGAATAGACAGTCCAGAAATAGTATTGCACCCATATGATTGATTTTGAACAAATCTGCCAAGGAAATACAATGAGAGCAAGAAAATTCTTTTCAACAAATGGTGCTGAAACAACTGGACCTCATATTGAAAAAATAAACCTCAACCCTAATCTCACACCATATACAGTGAATAACTCACTTATCGTGGATCACAGATCTAAAACTGATAACTAAAACTGTACAATTTCTAGAAAAATTTAATGACGAAATCTTAGTGGCCTGGAGTTAAACAGAGCTTTCTTGATATGATTCATGCTTGTTTTGTGTCCTAAGAAAAAAACTGAAGTAGTTTCATGAAAATTTAAGAAACACTACATAAGGAGGCCAAAGACATGTACTTTGAAAACTGTAAGAAACTAATGAAAGAAGTTGAAGAAGACACAAACAGATGGAAAGATATACTGTGTTCTTGTATTGAAAGAATATTGTTACAATAACCATACCACCCAAGGCAAGCTACAGATCCAGTGCAATCTCTATGAAATTACTAATGGCATTATTCACAGAACAAAAAATTTTACAATTTGTATGGAAACACAAAAGACCCCAAATAGCAATCTTGAGGAAGAAGAAGAAAGCTGGAGGAATCAAGCTCCCTGATGTCAGACTATATACTACAAAGCTACAGTGAGAAAAACAGTATGATACTGGCACAAAAACAGAAATATAAATCAGTGGAACAGGATGGAAAGCCCAGAAATAAACCCATGCACCTATGGTCAATTAATTTACAACAAAGGAGGCAAGAATATACAATAGAGGAAAGACAGCCTCTTCAATAAGTGGTGCTGGGAAAACTGGACAGCTGCATGTAAAAGAATGAAATTAGAACATTCTTTAATACCATACACATATCAATTTAAGACCTAAATGTAAGACCAGACACTATAAAACTCCTAGAGGAAAACACAGGCAGAGCACTCTTTGACATAAATCCCAGCAAGATCTTTTTCAATCCGTCTCCTAGAGAAATGGAAATAAAAACAAAGCTAAACAAATGGGACCTAGTTAAACTTAAAAGCTTTTGCACAGTAAAGGAAACCATCAACAAAATGAGAAGACAAACTACAGGATGCAAGAAAATATTTGCAAACAATGCAACTGACAAGGGATTACTCTCCAAAATCTACAAACAAACAGTACATGCAGGTCAATATCAAAAAAAAAGCAACCCAATCAAAAAATGGGCAGAAGTCCTAAGTAGACATTTCACCAAGGAAGACATACAGATAGCCAAAAAGCACATGGAAAGATGCTCAACATCACTAATTATTAGAGAAATGCAAGTCAAAACTGCAGCTACCTCACACCAGTCAGAATGGCCATCATCAAAAAGTCTACAAACAATAAATGCTGGAGAGGGTGTGGAGAAAAGGAAACCCTCCTATGCTGATTTGGGGAATGTAAATTGGTACAGCCGCTATGGAGAACAGTATGAATAGAGCTACCATATGATCCAGCAATCCCACTCCTGAGCATATATCCAGAGAAAACCATGGTTCACATGCACCCCAATGTTCACTGCAGTGCTGTTTACAATAGCCAAGACATGGAAGCAACCTAAATGTCCATCGACAGTTGAATGGATAAAGAAGATATGGTGTATGTGTGTGTGTGTGTATATATATATATATATATATATGTATGTATACACACACATATACACGTACCTACATATGTATGTATATGTGCACACACAATGGAATATTACTCAGCCATAAAAAATAATCAATGCCATTTGCAGCAACATGATTGGATCTAGAGATTATCATACTAAGTGAAGTCAGAGATAGTCAAATATGATATCACTTATATTTGGAATCAAAAAAGATGATACACCTGTAAGCTGTGTGGCATGGCCAAAAATAAATTAATAATGAAATACAAAATAATGGCTATAAAAAAATAAAAGATGATACACATGAACTTATTTATACAACAGAAACATACAGACTTCAAAAACAAACTTACGGTTACCAAAAGGGAATCATCAGGGGAATGATAAATTAGGAGGTTGGGATTAACATATACACACTACTATATATATATACACACTACTATATATAAAATATAATCACAAGGACCTACTGATAGCACAGGGAACTCTGCTCGGTATTCTGTAATACCCTATATGGGAAAAGAACCAGAAAAAGGATGGATATATGTATAACCGATTCACCTTGCTATACACCTGAAACCTACACAACATTGTGAATCAACTATACCCCAATATAAAATAAAAATTAAATTTTAAAAAAAGACATGCCTTATACTTCTTTTAGAGACAGTGCAGTTTTGGTGAAAGAATAAATACATAGATAAATGGAAAAGAATAAAGATACCACATAATCACCTGATTTTTGACAAAGGTGCAAAGGCAGTTCAATGGGGAAAGAGTAGTCTTTCCAATAAATAGTACTGAAATAACTGGACATCTCTCTTTACACATAGAAACCTCAAGAAGAAAACTAGTATGATATACATTGGTTATGACCTTTTAGGTACAAAAACCAAAAGAATGATCCATGAAAAATTGGCTAAGTTGGATGTTATTAAAATTAAAAACTTGCTCTGTGAAATACATTGTTAAGAGAATGAAAAGCCACAGACTGCTAGAAAATATTTGCAAATCACACATCTGATAAAGGACTTGTATCCAGAATGTACAAAGAATTCTTAAAACTCAGCAATAAAAAATAAGCCAATTAAAAAAGAGTAAAGTATCAAGCACATCAGCAAAGTGGATATACAAATTGCAAACAAGCGTATGGAACAATACTCAACAGCATATGTCATTAGGGAAATGCAAATTAAGACAGCAATGAGATACCACTATCAAAACAAGAATGAGATATCACTACACACCTATTAGAATAGATGAAACAAAAACCCCAAAACAAAGTCTGACAACTAAATGCTAGTGAGAATGTGGAGCAACAGGAACTGTCATTCATTGGAAACAAGTTGGAAGGTTTCTTTGTTTTTTAAACAAAGCATATTTGAATTGTGGTAAAATATACATAACATGAAATTTACCATTTTAACAATCTTAAGTGTATAGTTCAGTGGCATTAATTGAGGATATTCGCATTATTATGCAACCATCACCACCATTCATCTCCAGAACTTTTTTCATCTTCCCAAACTGAAACTCTGTATCCATTAAAAGTTTATTCCCTGTTCCTCCCTCCCTCAAACATCATTCTCCAAGAAAAGAAACTAGGGCTTCCAGGAGAAATGACAGCTTTGAAAGCCAAGGCAAGGATATACAGGATGAGCCTGGAGCATCTTACAGTGTCAGAAAGTAAGGAAAACAAAACAAAACAAAAACCAGCAGGGTATGTCAGAGGGACACAGGAGCCAACTGAAAGAGCTCCCAATGTCCAAAGCTGAAACCTTGAGCAATAAAATAAATAACATGTATTAGAATATAACCCAATGTATAAATCTAAACATAAATATCTGAGTCTATAGTGATGTAATAAGTAATTTAATTAATTAATAAGAATAGGCAAATCTCCCATACAGAAGAATTCCTGACAATTTATGTAGTTACTCTCTCATCAAATAGGTGGAGCATAATTCCCCACTCCCTTAATTGTGGGAGGGACTGACTTCCCTCTAAATATAGTACAGAAAAGTGAGGGGAGTAACTTTACAGTGGAGAAAGTTGACAAACGCTACCTCAGCCATGTGATCAAGTTTAACATCTTGAGTGATAAATAATATGGGAAGCATATGCACTTAATATGATGTGAAAAAGCTATCACTTTACAAACACTGTGGTCTTCCAAGAACCAGCAAGCCCAATGCAATCAAGAGAAGGAAAAAAAAAAAATCAGACAAACCCAACTTGAGAAGCATGCTACTCAATACCTGACCAGTATTCCCCTAAAGTGTCAAAGTCATCAAAAACAAGAAATAGTTGAGAAATTGTCATACTCTAAAGAGCTCTAAGGAGTCATTAGGACCAAAGATAATGTTCTATTCTAGATGGAATCCTGGGACAGAAAAGGGACATTAGGTAAACACTAAGTAAATCTGAATAGTTTTATAATAACTTTAGTTAGCAATCATGAGTCAACATTGGTTAATCAGTTTTGACAAATATACTAAAGTAAGATAGTTCCGCTCTAGAACATGAATGATTAAGGTCTCTAAAACATGATATATTAATACTAATTTTCCATATTTGACCCCCAGAAGTTTAATAAATGTAGTAAATTATCAAAAATAAATGATCTCTTCTTTCTTTCAGAATCCCATTTCTCATTTCCTCAAGGTCCAATCCTCACAAGCCAGGACCATCCAAGCACATCCCAAACCCATAGTCATTCGTACTGTGACCCAGTGAAATGGAGCTATTGGTTTCCCTACAAGTCTTCCTTCTGTAGATCTTTGTGAAAGCTTGAACATCAAGCTTTGTGAAATGACTCTGATTCTTCACCATATCTGTATCTTCTTCAGTGGAGGACATGCAGTCCTGGAGCTGATTCTAGAATCCATTTCAAAAATAAGGGAAGAGGGAGAGAAAGTGACTCCAAGCAAAATGTCCCTGACATTTCTTCATTCCAGGAGGGTGTTTTTACCATAAGAAGGAATCATAGATTACTGGAGTTGGAAAAAGCCATGGATAAGATCCTTGTACTTGATGTAGAGATCAAGCCCCATAGAGATTAAATGACTTGCCCTAGGTCACAGTTTGTTAGTCTCTTAGAAGAAATTTTTCTAAAATAGGATGCTTCTCACATTTTAGTCTTTTACTCTTCTTAGCAAATTTAACCTTTTCCATGCAGCTGTTGAGATAACCTACTGGTTGTGTAAGCTACATCAACACAAGGGAAGTATCTCAGAAAAGCCCCCAGACTGCCTCCCTTTTCATTATTGAAAACCACGAGATGAAACTCTTTAATAACTCACTGCACAAGAGGACCATTACTGTCAGCATATACCACTCAGCCATATATTATAGCTTTTTACTTCTCCACACAAAATTGCCTTGAAATTTACATTTGCTATAAAGGATTCAAGTCCATCACCGTTAATTTCCCTCTACAAATTATGTTTAATTATCACCTCTTTCCACCTATAAAGAAGCCCCTCTTGTACTTCTGTCTCCACATAGCTCTCAAGAAGAGTTTCCTCAACATGAATCTTTGATGGTGATTTTATATCCCTTACATGCCCTTCCTTGTCAAGCTCACACAGCCCACTTAGAGATATGGAAATGAACGGCTTGCCTGGCGCCTCATCTCCTGCATACGTATGAAATCTGGTCTCCCTAAGCAGGAGAAAACGAGGAACATTTTCCAGCTTTAGCCTGTGGACAATTAGGCTAGAAACATCCCATTCTAGTATTCAAAGAAGCTTTGAAAGGCTATCCATGATTGATTGCTTAACAGGTCATATACTACGTCTAATCTTTCTGATGCTTCAAGAATCATCTTTATTCTCTCCCTCACTTGTGGAACCCTAGAAGAAATCAGTTTAAGGGAAATATTGAGAAATCCAAAAATTATATTTTACTTTTTTTCATTTAATTTCTATGCTTCCTTAGTACCATATAAAGAGCATGGTCTTCAGAGTCAAAAAATTAGCAGTCAAATCATAACTCTACCAAAAATTTACATAACTTCAGGCAAATCGCTTATCTCTGAGTCCCTGTTCTCTCAGCCTTAAACATAAAGCTATTTTAAGTTTAACTAAGATTAGCATGTATTATGCTTGGCACATTCAAGGAATTCAAATGTTAATTATCCCCTTCCAGATTCAATGAAGCAGTATTTTTGTCTATAATCTACTGTCTGCAGCTGATGGAAACTCAACTCAAACTAGCTGAAGCTAAAATGGAATTCACTGACTCACATAACCAGGAAGTCCTGGCATGTCTCTGGCTCTGGACATAGCTGGATTAAACTTCCCAAACAATGTTGCCATGGCTCTTGACTCTGTTTATCTCTGCTTGGAGTTGCTCTGAACATAAGCACTGACCAAATGACTGGCAAAATAGCTAGTATAAGTTAAAGATCTTCAGCCCCCTCTCTTAGTAGACCCTCAGTGAAGAAAACTGTCTCCTACTATTTACATATCAAGTTCAGGGAAGATTCTAACTGGCCTTGCTTGAATTGTGTGCCTGCCTCCCAGTCACTGTGACCATTGGGAAGGGACTACACAGTTTGGCCAACCTGGGTAAGGACCTACCATTGTGGTAGAGAACAGAGTGCCATGATTTATAGTCGTAGGATTAAATGGAGTGAGGGATCCTCAAGAAACCAGAAGAGGGACAATTAATACCAGGAGAAAAAAATTAAATAAATGACAACTATAGCTTCCACTGTGCATGTTTGTCAATAAATAAATAAGTTCTTGGTTTCCTTATTCATAACCAGATTTTCTTTTGCACTCGAGATTGCCTTATAGGGGGGTCTGTAGTCTATGTCAGGGATTAGCAAACTACAACCTAGAGACCAAATGTGGCCCACTGCTTGTTCTGTAAATAAAGTTTTATTGAAAAACAGCCACACTCTTTCCTTAATGTATTGTCCATGGTTGTTTTGACACTACATTATCAGGGTGGAGTAGTTGCAACAGAGTTCATAGAGACTGCAAAGCCTGAAATATTTACTATCTCACTCCTTTCAGAAAAAAGTTTGCCAACCCCTCATCTATGTTACAATAACAAGATAATGAGAGAGGCAAAAAAAAAAGAAAGAAAGAAAGCTTACTTAGAATATTTGTTTGGATTCTGGAGAAGATGGCGAAAGAGTAAGACGCAGAGATCACCTTCCTCCCCACAGATACATCACAAATACATCTACACGTGGAACAACTCTTGCAGAACACCTACTGAATGCTGGCAGAAGACCTCAGACCTACCAAAACACAAGAAAACTCCCCACATACCTGGGTAGGGCAAAAAAAAAAAAAGAAACAACAGAGACCAAAGAATAGGGACGGAACCTGCACCAGTGGGAGGGAGCCGTGAAGGAGGAAAGGTTTCCACACACTAGGAAGCCCCTTCACGGGCAGAGACTGTGGGTGGCAGAGGGGGGGAGCTTCAGAGCCATGGAGGAGAGCGCAGCAATAGGGGTGCAGAGGGCAAAGCAGAGAGATTCCCGCACAGAGAATCGGTGCCGACCAGCACTCACCAGCCCGAGATGCTTGTCTGCTCACCCGCCGGGTCGGGTGGGGGCTGGGAGCTGAGGCTGGGGCTTCGGAGGTCGGATCCCAGGGAGAGGACTGGGGTTGGCGGTGTGAACACAGCCAGAAGGGGGCTAGTGCACCACGGCTAGCCAGGAGGGAGTCTGGGGAAAAGTCTGGACCTGCCTAAGAGGCAAGAGACTTTTTCTTGACTCTTTGTTTCCTGGTGCACGAGGAGAGGGGAATAAGAGCACCGCCTAAAGGAGCTCCAGAGACGGGCGCGAACCGTGGCTATCAACGCGGACCCCAGAGACGGCCATGAGACGCTAAGGCTGCTGCTGCCGCCACCAAGAAGCCTGTTTGCAAGCACAGGTCACTATCCCCACCTCCCCTCCCAGGAGCCTGTGCAGCCCGCCACTGCCAGGGTCCTGGGATCCAGGGGCAACTTCCCTGGGAGAACGCATGGCGCGCCTCAGGCAGGTGCAACGTCACACTGGCCTCTGCCGCCGCAGACTCGCCCCGCATCCATACCCCTCCCTCCCCTCGGCCTGAATGAGCCAGAGCCCCCGAATCAGCGGCTCCTTTAACCCCGTCCTGTCTGAGCGAAAAACAGATGTCCTCAGGTGACCTACACACAGAGGCGGGTCTAAATCCAAAGCTGAACCCCGGGAGCTGTGCAAACAAAGAAGAGAAAGGGACATCTCTCCCAGCAACCTCAGGAGCAGCGGATTAAAGCTCCACAATCAACTTGATGTACCCTGCATCTGTGGAATACCTGAATAGACAACGAATCATCCCAAATTGAGGAGGTGGACTTTGGGAGCAAGATATATTATTTTTTCTCCTTTTCCTCTGTTTGTGAGTGTGTATGTGTATGCTTCTGTGTGAGATTTTGTCTGTATAGCTTTGCTTTCACCATTTGTCCTAGGGTTCTGACCATCCAGGTTTTTTTTCCTTTTTTTTCTTACATTAATTTTTTTCATAATAATTACTTTTTATTTTAATTATTTTATTTTATCTTACTTTATTTTATCCTCTTTCTTTCTTTCTTTCTTTCTTTCTTTCTTTCTATTCTTTCTCCCTTTTATTCTGAGCTGTGTGGAGGACAGGCCCTTGGTGCTCCAGCCAGGCGTCAAGGCTGTGCCACTGTAGTGGGAGAGCCAACTAAAGGACACTGGTCCACAAGAGACCTCCCAGCTCCACGTAATATCAAACAGCGAAAATCTCCCAGAGATCGCCATCTCAACACCAAAATCCAGCTTCACTCAACGACCAGCAAGCTACAGTGCTGGACACCCTATGCCAAACAACTAGCAAGACAGGAACACAAACCCACCCATTAGCAGAGAGGCTGCCTAAAATCATAATAAGGCCACAGACACCCCAAAACACACCACCAGATATGGGCCTTCCCACCAGAAAGACAAGATCCAGCCTCATCTACCAGAATACAGGCACTAGTGCCCTCCACCAGGAAGCCTACACAACCCACTGAAGCAACCTTAGCCACTGGGCACAGACACCAAAAACAACGGGAACAATGGACCTGCAGCCTGCAAAAAGGAGACCCCAAACACAGTAAGACAAGCAAAATGAGAAGACAGAAAAACACACAGCAGATGAAGGAACAAGGTAAAAACCCACCAGATCTAACAAATGAAGAGGAAAGAGGCAGTCTACCTGAAAAAGAATTCAGAATAATGATAATAAAGATGATCCAAATCTTGGAAATAGAATAGAGAAAATGCAAGAAACATTTAACAAGGACCTAGAAGAACTAAAGAGGAAATAAGCAACGATGAACAACATAATAAATGAAATTAAAAATACTCTAGAAGGGATCAATAGCAGAATAAATGAGGCAGAAGAACGGATAAGTGACCAGGAAGATAAAATAGTGGAAATAACTACTGCAGAGCAGAATAAAGAAAAAAGAATGAAAAGAACTGAGGACAGTCTCAGAGACCTCTGGGACAACATTAAACACACCAACATTCAAATTATAGGGCTCCCAGAAGAAGAAGAGAAAGAGAAAGGGACTGAGAAAATATTTGAAGAGATTATAGTTGAAAACTTCCCTAATATGGGAAAGGAAATAGTGAATCAAGTCCAGGAAGCACAGAGAGTCCCATACAAGATAAATACAAGGAGAAACACACCAAGACACATATTAATCAAACTATCAAAAATAAATACAAACAAAAAATATTAAAAGCGGCTAGGGGAAAACAACAAATAACACACAGGGAATCCCCATAAGGTTAACAGCTGATCTTTCATCAGAAACTCTGCAAGTCAGAAGGGAGTGGCAGGACATATTTAACGTGATGAAGGAGAAAAACCTACAACCAAGGTGACTCTACCCAGCGAGGATCTCATTCAGATTTGATGCAGAAATTAAAATCTTACAGACAAGCAAAAGCTGAGAGAGTTCGGCACCACCAAACCAGCTTTACAAGAAATGCTAAAGGAACTTCTCTAGGCAAGAAACACAAGAGAAGGAAAATACCCACAATAACAAACCCAAAACAATTAAGGAAATGGGAATAGGAACATACATGTCGATAATTACCTTAAATGTAAATGTAATAAATGCTCCCACCAAAAGACACAGACTGGCTGAATAGACACAAAAACAAGACCCGTATATATGCTGTCTACAAGAGACCCACTTCAGACCTAGAGACACATACAGACTGAAAGTGAGGGGATGGAAAAAGATATTCCATGCAAATGGAAATCAGAAGAAAGCTGGAGTAGCAATTCTCATATCAGACAAAATAGACTTTAAAATAAAGACTATTACAAGAGACAAAGAAGGACACTACATAATGTTCAAGGGATCGATCCAAGAAGAAGATATAACAATTGTAAATATTAATGCACCCAACATAGGAGCACCTCAATACATAAGGCAAATACTAACAGCCATAGAAGAGGAAATCGACAATAACACAGTCATAGTAGGGGACTTTAACACCCCACTTTCACCAATGGACAGATCATCCAAAATGAAAATAAATAAGGAAACAATAAGGAAAAAATAAGAAAAATCTTCCAACAAAAAAGCCCAGGAACAGATGGCTTTACAGGCGAATTTTATCAAACATTTAGAGAAGAGCTAACATCCATCCTTCTCAAACTCTTCCAAAATATAGCAGAGGGAGGAACACTCCCAAACTCATTCTACGAGGCCACCATCACCCTGATACCAAAACCAGACACAGATATCACAAAGAAAGAAAACTACAGGCCAATATCACTGATGAACATAGATGCAGAAATCCTCAACAAAATACTAGCAAACAGAATCCAACAGCACATTAAAAGGATCCTACACCATGATCAAGTGGGGTTTGTTCCAGGAATGCAAGGAATTCTTCAATATATGCAAATCAATCAACATCATACACCATATTAACAAACTGAAGGAGAAAAACAATATGATCATCTCAGTAGATGCAGAGAAAACTTTCAACAAAATCAACACCCATTTATGATAAAAACCGTGCAGAAAGTAGGCATAGAGGGAACTTTCCTCAGTATAATAAGGCCATATATGACAAACCCACAGCCAACATCATCCTCAATGGTGGGAAACTGAAACCATTTCCACTAAGATCAGGAACAAGACAAGGTTGTCCACTCTCACCACTCTTATTCAACATAGTTTTGGAAGTTCTAGCCACAGCAAGCAGAGTAGAAAAAAGAAATAAAAGGAATCCAAAATGGAAAAGAAGAACTAAAGGTGTCACTGTTTGCAGATGATGTGATACTATACATAGAGAATCCTAAAGATGCTACCAGAAAACTACTAGAGCTAATCAATGATGGAAAGATATACCATGTTCTTGGAATGGAAGAATCAATATTGTGAAAATGACTCTAGTACCCAAAGCAATGTACAGATTCAATGCAATCTCTATGAAACTACCACTGGCATTTTTCACAGAACTAGAACAAAAAATTTCACAATTTGTATGGAAACACAAAAGACCCTGAATAGCCAAAGCAATCTGAGAATGAAAAATGGAGCTGGAGGAATCAGGCTCCCTGACTTCTGACTATACTACAAAGCTACAATAATCAAGAGAGTATGGTACTGGCACAAAAACAGAAATATAGATCAATGGAACAGGATAGAAAGCCCAGAGATAAACCCACAAACATATGGTCACATTATCTTCGATAAAGGAGGCAAGAATATACAGTGGAGAAAAGACAGCCTCTTCAATAAGTGGTGATGGGAAAACTGGTCAGGTACATGTAAAAGTATGAAATTAGAGCACTCCCTAATACCATACACAAAAATAAACTCAAAATGGATTAAAGACCTAAATGTAAGGCCAGACACTATCAAACTCATAGTGTTCTGCCTATGAGGAAAACATAGTCAAAACACTCTATGAGATAAATCACAGCAAGATCCTTTTTGACCCACCTCCTAGAGAAATGGAAATAAAAACAAACAAATGGGACCTAATGAAACCTCAAAGCTTTTGCACAGCACAGGAAACCATAAACAAGACCAAAGACAATCCTCAGAATGGGAGAAAATATTTGTAAATGAAGCAACTGTAAATGGATTAATCTCCAAAATTTACAAGCAGCTCATGCAGCTCAATATGAAAAAAACAAACAACCCAATCCAAAAATGGGCAGAAGACCTAAATAGACATTTCTCCAAAGAAGATATACAGATTGCCAACAAACACATGAAAAGATGCTCAACATCACTAATCATTAGAGAAATGCAAATCAAAACTACAGTGAGGTAGCACCTCACACTGGTCAGAATGGCCATCATCATAAAATCTAGAAACAATAAATGCTGGAGAGGGTGTGGAGAAAAGGGAACCCTCTTGCACTGTTGGTGGGAATGTAAATTGATACAGCCACTATGGAGAACAGTATGGAGGTTCCTTAAAAAACTAAAAATAGAACTACCATACGACTCAGTATATACTTTTAATACATATTTAACAGCACAACCATCCACTAAATTCACTCAAGCTCCCGAACTAGGAGCTCAACTTGAAGCATCCTTTTCCCTCACACTCCACTTCATCCATAACTTCAAATCCTCTCGGGTCTACCTTCACACTACATCCTAAATGCCTCTACTTCTCTCCATCTTTCAGCTTCCTCCCTAGTGCAAGCCAACACCATTTCTTGTGTAGACTAATGCATTAGTTTTGGGGGGTTTTAATAAATTTATTTATTTTTGTCTGCATTGGGTCTTCGTTGCTGTGCACGGGCTCCTCATTGCCGTGGCCTCTCTCGTTGCAGAGCACAGGCTCTAGGAGTGCAGGCTTCTGTAGTTGTGGTTCACGGTCTTAGCTGCTCTGCAGCATGTGGGATCTTCTCCGACCAGTGCTTGAACCAGTGTCCCCTGCATTGGCAGGTGGATTCTTAACCACTGCACCACCAGGGAAGTCCCTGCATTAGTTTTGTAATGGTCTCCCTGCTTCTACTCTAACTCATCTATACTCCATAATCCCTTCAAGCTCCAAGTTGGACCCTTTTAAAAACAAAATGGATTAAAGACCTAAATGTAAGGCCAGAAACTATCAAACTCTTAGAGGAAAACATAGGCAGAACACTCTATGAGATAAATCACAGCAAGATCCTTTTTGACCCACCTCCTAGAGAAATGGAAATAAAACCAAAAATAAACAAATGGGACCTAATGAAACTTCAAAGCTTTTGCACAGCAAAGGAAACCATAAACAAGACCAAAAGACAATCCTCAGAATGGGAGAAAATATTTGCAAATGAAGCAACTGACAAAGGATTAATCTCCAAAATTTATAAGCAGCTCATGCAGCTCAATAACAAAAAACCAAAAACCCAATCCAAAAATGGGCAGAAGACCTAAATAGACATTTCTCCAAAGAAGATATACAGACTGCCAACAAACACATGAAAGAATGCTCAACATCATTAATCATTAGAGAAATGCAAATCAAAACTACAATGAGATATCATCTCACACCAGTCAGAATGGCCATCATCAAGAAATCTAGAAACAATAAATGCTGGAGAGGGTGCGGTGAAAAGGGAACACTCTTGCACTGCTGGTGGGAATGTGAATTGGTATAGCCACTATGGAGAACAGTATGGAGGTTCCTTAAAAAACTACAAGTAGAACTACCATATGACCCAGCAATCCCACTACTGGGCATATACCCTGAGAAAACCATAATTCAAAAAGAGTCATGTACCAAAATGTTCATTACAGCTCTATTTACAGTAGCCTAGAGATGGAAACAACCTAAGTGTCCATCATCGGATGAATGGATAAAGAAGATGTGGCACATATATACAATGGAATATTACTCAGCCATAAAAAGAAACGAAATTGAGCTACTTGTAATGAGGTGGATAGACCTAGAGTCTGTCATACAGAGTGAAGTAAGTCAGAAAGAGAAAAACAAATACCGTATGCTAACACATATATATGGAATTTAAGGGGAAAAAATGTCATGAAAAACCTAGGGGTAAAACAGGGATAAAGACACAGACCTACTTGAGAATGGACTTGAGGATATGGGGTGGGGGGTAGGGTAAGCTGTGAAAAAGCGAGAGAGAGGCATGGACATATATACACTACCAAACGTAAGGTAGATAGCTAGTGGGAAGCAGCTGTATAGCACAGGGAGATCAGATTGGTGCTTTGTGACTGCCTAGAGGGCTGGGATAGGGAGGGTGGGAGGGAGGGAGATGCAAGAGGGAAGGGATATGGGAACAGATGTATATGTATAACTGATTCACTTTGTTATAAAGCAGAAACTAACACACCATTGTGAAGAAATTATACTCCAATAAAGTTGTTTTTTAAAATTGGGTAATATTGCTTTCCTCCCTAAAGCCCTCCAATGGCTTCCCACTTTGCTTAGACTGAAACCCAACTTGTTGTCCTTGGACTGCAAGTCACTATGTGAACTGCCCCCCTCTTAGCCTCATACAGTCACTCTAGCCCCTCTGCCCCACTCCAGCTATCAAAGACTTCTTTGGTTCCTAGAATAGGCCATGCTCATTCCCTCTTTAGGACTTTTCCTTCCCTCCTTCTGCCTGGAACTTTCTGCTCCCATCCCCACATGGCTGGCTGATTTTGCCTGGTAATTCAGGAATCCAAAGGTTACCTCTTCACTGGAATAAAAGGTATTTTCTCATAACTTTTATAGACTATATTATATTGTGGTATTAAAAGTTTTGTTCTATTTTCTAACTGGTTACCACATACATTATGAGATTTGCATTATGTGTAATTACAAAGTAACTGACATCCATAACTTTATTGGTTATGACTTATCATCACATGTTAATAGCCTGACTTTCTAACATGATCTAGGTGGTGATTGGAGTGATATGAACATGATATATGCTAGGCAAATGACTCTTTTAATGAGATGTAGCAATACAATATTCATTTATTTTATTATTTTCATAGACTTTGACTAATTGTTTCATAATTAGCTCCAGCTTATTTACAAGTTTTGTGAGCTTGTTGTTGAAGTTAACAATCATTGGCTAAAATAGATTTGACGCTGATGTGTACTATGAAAATATGGGTCTATACAGTCTGTTTAGATAATTAAATGAAGCTGTATATTTTGAGCCAGGAGCTTTTGACTTCAGGTAACTCAGACAAAAAAAATAAAAATAAAAATCATCATTACGATCAAAGCATCAAATCTTATGACTTTTTAGAATATTGTGAGACAGGAGGTATTTACAGATTTTCTGTTATAGGACATAGAGTTTTAACTGACACTGAATAAACTTTGATCTAACGGTGTTAGCACTACATAAAAAAAGCTTTTATTGTGCTATGACTGACCTCTGCCGGTTCATAGTTATTCTGAATAGCCACAGGTTGAAATGAATATATTAATACAGGTTAAAACTAATATTTAAATCCATACCTTTTGAACTTCAGCCAAATGCTAGCCACCTTACTGAGTATGTCAACCCCATATTTGTCCACAAAGACATTTTGACGACTTGGTGAAATGCCATTTAAAAATATCCAGATACAAATGCTTGATCTACAAACAATATCAAAAACAGGAAATGGGGTTTGTCTGTCATGATTTTTTCTTAATGACCCCATCTTAGGTCCTGGTAGGAACTGCTTTTTCTCCTCAGTGCTCATAAAGCAGCTTGTAATTTTAATCAAAAATATCTCAGATCTGTAGTTTGTCATGCCTTTCAAGAAAACCAGATGTTGTCTCTCTCTTATCATCTAGCACTTCTCTTAATGTTAGGGATCTTATTTGGAAGCTGCCTTTTTACCTCAGGATATAAGGCCAACCATAACGAGCTATGCACTCAGATAGAATCACAGCTCACCTCCTACAATCTTGCTAACTATCTAGGGTCTTAGTTGCCACACACTCAGTACTGCAGATTTTGGTATGAAAACAAAACAAAACAAAACATTTCTTTGACCAAAAATACCAAAGAAAATGTGAGTTTTGCCCATTATATGCATTGTTATGAAAAGAGTCAAAGAAAGAGCTCTAGATATTTGGAAAAAAACCTTAGCCTTGTCACTACATAGAATTTGTAGCATTTTCCCCACCATGGAGTCTCATCAGGTGATTGCTTCTCTTACATGAACTGAGAGCCACGTGTCTACCACTCACTGATTAACTGCAGAGACAGAGCTTTAATGGTAGACATTCCTGGAGTTTGAGTCGTGTGTGTGTGTGTGTGTGTGTGTGTGTGTGTGTGTGTGTGTGTGTTTTAATCAAATACGTGACCAATCTGGGGCAAAGAAGAGGAGAATCCCTCAACAGATAATGAATCCAGTTTCCATAAATGGATGAAAGCTTGGCAATTTGGGGTTTTTTTTCCTCACCTCTACTTCCCCCTCCTAAGCTCTAGCCCTTCTCTTCTCCCAAGGGCGGGTCATGTTGCCCATTAATGGTTGCCCTGATTTCCCAAAGAGACACTTCCAAACCCCATACATAAAACTTTGTGTTCCTAATTTTTTTTTAAATGATAGACTCTTAGAAAGGAGCTACTAGAAAATTTTGTAAAAAACATTTCTAAGGACCTTGTTGTGTATTGCCAAAATGGCATTCCATTTATTCATCTCAGAACAGAGATCTCCTGTGGTTACAAAGTTTAACTCCCAGGACTGAGAACTCAAGACAGTTCTAGCAACATGATCTTACTCTTTCTTCCTGGAAGTTGTTGCCCATGAATATAAGGCTATAAAGCAATAAATCACTTCACTGTTAGCTTCAGAACTTGTCTGAAAACTTAGTTATATGAATAATTAATTTGCCCATCTAGATAAACAGACCTTCCTGTCAAAACAATAGATTGTTCACAGGAGCAAACAGCTCACATATCAAATTATTTTTACTATTTTTACTTAGAAGACTTTCTTAAATATCCTTATCTTGCAGTGCTCACCAGTCTTAAGCTCTTGCATCATACTTTGGCCATTCCCTATCAGATCTTCACACTAAACCTGCCTTAAACCACTTGAGCCCAGATCCTCAAATTGTAGAGGTTTCTACCCATGACCATCCTCTTTTGTGCCATGACTAAGACTCTGCTGGGGTACGTTCTCCCTTACTGCCATAGGTTTAATCAAGTTAGCTTTGCTTAAGCCTCAGTTTATTCTAGTGACGTTTTGGCAAGTCAAAGTCAAAGTCAGTGCATCCAACAAATATGTATTAACTCCCTTTTTTGGGCTAGATATGGGGGATTGAGTGTTGACTAAAGGTGACAACAGTCCGTGTAATCCTGGGAGGGAAAAATATATTTGTCAAACCATTACAAATATATACATTTCCATTGTGATTAGTGTTATATGGGACAGTTATAAGGTGTTGTGAGAGCAAATAACCGAATAATGTGACACTTTCAGGGAGAATAAGATGAATGCATTGAGTAAGTAATGTTTGATCTGAGATTTCAAGGATGAGTAAGTCTCAACTAGGAAAAGATGGAGAGAAAGGGGGAGAGGAAGAGAAAGAATGGAAGGGAAAAGGGATAAACACAGAAGAAGGGGAGGAGCAAGGAAATGGAGGGGGGGAGACTAAGGAAGAGGGGAAAGGGGGAAGGGAGAAGAGGAGGGAAATGAAGAGGAGGAGGAAGTGAGAGGGAGGGGAGAGAGGAGAAGTCAGAGAACTTTCTAGGCATATGGAAAATCTGTGTGAGGACAACTGAAAAAAATAAATAAATAAATTCCCCTCATCCTAGAACAGAGAGTAAAGGCAAAGCAATATAAGGTAAGACTGGGGAGGTCAATAGGAACAATATATAGGCATATAGACCAGAAAAGTCGTACAATTTAACCTTCAGTCTTAAGTGTATGAGAGTGTCTGTTTTATCATATTTTCACTAACATTAAGTATTATCATATTTTCATCTTTTCTAACTTGATCCATGAAAAATATCCCATTATCTTAATTTTTAATCCTTTGTTTACTGGTGGATTTACAAAGAAAAGCTAATTTAACATTTTTATTTCCTTCATTATAACTTATCTCTTTATTTCTTGACCTTAATATAATCATTGAGATTCTTGTTTTTCTATCTATTTGAACAAGATTTTATATATTGTGGTATTAGCCCGTCAGCATAATTTTTACAAATATTTCTCCTAGTTTGTTGTTGGCTTTTAATCTTTGTATTGTTTTATAAATACATAGCAATTTATTTTTATACATTATGAATATTTTTATTTGTGATTTTTCCTTTGCTTTTCTGCTAAGAGAGTCTTTCTTAATCCAAAGGTTTAATCACCTAAATATTTTAAAGAATTTTATAATTTGTGTTTCTCCATTTAAATCTTGAAATATTTGGTATTTATTTTGGAGCATATCATCTGCTAAGGATCTAAATATATTTATTCCCCTTAATAAGTTTCCAATGGTTGCAGAATTATTCATTGACTAAACTTCCCATCCTCTCTCTACAAGTTCTTGATACTTCCTTTATCATATTTTGCCTTTTCAAATACTAGCTAGAAGCTTTTACAAAGTCACCTATTCTACTTAGTCCGTTTGTTTATCCCTAGGGCTACAGTGATTTAATTATTGGAGCCTTACACTAAGTTTTAATATCTGGTTGCAGCCTGTCCCAGCTCTCACCTGGTTATTCCTCCAGTAGCACTTTAGAATAACAGTATCAAGTGCTGAAGAAACAAATCCTTTTGAAATGTTAATTTGCAGGTTGTTAGCAGGTCCACCTTCTTATACTGTAATGCCATTCCAGACACTTCATGTAGCACATACATTATTTAGCCTGCTAATTCAGGTTTCCAGAGCTGTAATTAGAAATACTAATACTGAAAGACCTGTATTTGAGGTCACATTTCACCACTTTCAGCATCTACTTATGGATGCCTTCTGATTTCTGCTTTCCCATGTATAAGATGGTGGGCCCTGTGCATCACGTGAAGCTATCACAAGGATGAAATCATGTATGAAAAAGCTTTTGTGAGCAAGAGGTCAAGATAAGTACTAGAATGTGGAGCTAGGCTAGGCCTTCCTCTTGTGGCCATGACTGGGACACAGTTACACCAGCCTCTTCATCTTCATCACCTTACCTGGCCTCTTCAGTCTAAAACCTCCCAATTGTCAGGACCAAGTTTTGCAATTAATATTGTAAAGGCAAATACCTCAATGCTTAAACGGTACTACAATGGAATCCTGCTATAAAGTGAAGAGCCTTAAAAACAAACAAAACAGTGGCCCCTCAACCTGAAAGAGCTTGGATTTGAGGACATTGAGTTTTCTCCATGACCAGAGGGGAGAAAATGATGGTTTTCTGTGTGCTCATTCTATGTGAAGAAAGGAAGAGACATGGGCCTGCCATGAGGTCAAGCAAATAGCTAACAGAAAAAAGAAAAGAGGAACAGGAGAGGCCCCTTTAAAATTCATCCAGCCCCCTCACCTAGGGGGCAGAGATGAATTTCAAAGATGAAAATCCCTACCCTTTCCTAGATGGGATCTCTCTTCCTCCAGCCCAGAGTGCTGTTTGCCCAGGTCCAGCCTTACAGGAAAGTGGATCCCAGGGAGGCATCCCTGAAGGCACAGCCACCCTCTGCTCCTCTGAGGCTGGGCTCCAGGTTGTCACACACCCCAGCAAACCGAACAAGTTAATTTGTAATCTTAGGAGGAAAATGATGGTCACACTATGTTTGTCACTGAGCACTCTCCCTGCCAGTTTAAACAGCTGATTAGTTAGCACCACTGGAATCGATCTGCATCAGTTCCACCTGCATGCACCCACCAGGAACCACTTTATTGTAAATCAATCATTCTGCAAACATCTCACAGAGGGGCCAGAATTTGCTAACAAGCCGTCCCTTCCTGCTGCCTGTTGGCAGCGCCCAACAAATGAGTGTGATCAACATTTATTTCAAAAATTCTCTCTTCAGGGTCTTTTGAGCCTGGGCAGGGGTACAAGATTGTAGACTGGTCTCCCTGGAACAAGGGCCAAGGTTTGACCAGACCCTTCCTTTAAAAAAATTTTTTTAAAAAGGACAAAAGTTTTGAGTAGACTTTTCACAAAAGAAGATATGTGGATGGCCATAAGGACATGAAAAAACACTCAATATCATTTGTCATCTTGGAAATGTAAATTAATGCCTCAGTGAGATACCTACACCACGACCAGAATGGCTAAAAAGACCGACAACACCCAACGTCAGTGAGCATGTAGAGCAAACTGAACTTTCAGACATGGTGGACGAGAGTGTAAAATGAGAGAACTACTTGAAAAAAGGGTTTTCAATTTCTTATAAAACTAAACATACATATACGCCATCACCAGCAATTTTACTCCTATTTATTTACCCAAGATAAATGAAAGCATATGTGCACACAAATACCTGTACACAGAAATTCACAGCAGCTTTATGCACAATAGCCAAAATCTGGAAACAGCCCAGGTAATCATAACCAGGTGAATGGATAAACAAACTATGGTATATCTATACATAGGGAATACTACTCAGCAGTAAAAACAACTGAATTACTGATACACACAACATGGATGAATCTCAAAAACATGCTGAGGGAGGAAACTTACCCAAAAGAGTACCTACTCTATGATTCTATATATATGACACTCCAGAGCAAACCAAACTAATCTATAGTGGGGAAAAAATCATAATATTGATTGTCCCCAGGGAGGTGGGGTTGTAGATTGAGTAGGATGTGGCATGAGGAAACTTTTTGGAGTAATGGTCATATTCTATACCTTGATAGGGGTTTGGATTACACAGGTGTATGCAGATGTCAAAACTCAGTGGAGGGTCCACTTAAGATTTCTACACTATTGTATGCAAACTTTACCTCAAAATTCACAAGTAAGAGAGAAGTATAAATGAATATTAAATTTAATTAAGGCTATGTGTGCTGACGTATTTGGAGTGAAGTGTACCAAAGTCTGCAACTTACTTAAAATGCACTTTAATGTAAGATGGATTGGTAACTGGATAGAATGATGGACAGAAGGATAGATGTGACATAAAGCAAGTGAAATAAAACATAAGTACGGGTGAGGGGGTTAGGTTATTCACTGTAAAATCCTTTTAACTTTCTGTATGTTGGAATTTTTTTCATAATAGTATGTCATGAGAAAAAAGAGAGAAGAGATAGAGGGTCTTCCTCACCTGGTCAGCATTAATAGCACACAGGGGCTTTGTGCCTTGTCTGAGTGTCCCATGGTCTCTAAATCAGTCTTTACCCTATCTGCTGACTAAATAAAATGATTCAATTTTGACTACCCAGAAGACAAACCTGCCAGGTATAACACTGGGAACACGCTCCTTAGTGAAAAAAAATGTGCAGGAAATATTATAATTGGTTTCCAAGAGACTTCTATAAAACAAGTTCAACTCTTTAATTAAGGAGATGGAACAAAAGCATTTTGTCTTGAGATATTTTCCCTCTAGCTCTGTGGCTTCTATGTGAATCTCAGTATGTGGGCAGGAAAGCCGGAGAAAACTGTGCTCCCATTCTGGGTAATGGAGAGCTCTATTGTTTGAGTTTGGTTAAAAGGCATGAAGGTCATAACCTGATTTTGCCAAATGTGGTCCAGGCAGCCTCATGCAGGAACCACTCAGCTCATTTGCTGACAGATGATTGCATTGTCAGCGCTGCATGGTTGAGGGTAATTGTGTGATGATGACTCCCCTGTAAACCTTACATCAGAAGGCAAAACTCTGGGCATAGTGTGAGCAGTGGGGAAGAGGAGAATTGGACTGCAAGGGAGAGCAGCTGAACGCCTATGGTCCAGTGACTTCGATGGGGGCTTGTGGAGGCACATAGGGGAGAACCACTGGCTCACTGGGGAGACAGTTACAGTAATACAGCATCACAAGGTAATGGTTACAAGATAACATGGTTACAAGAACCCTTGGATTGATGAGGACTTGGCAACCGAGGTGGAACAGGATTTAAGGAGGCAGTAGGTGTGTTAAGACTGCTTGGACTGGTTTAGGAGTTAAGCACCCGGCTGCTAAATTTAGCTTTACCTGGGTTCAAGTCCCAGCTGGCCATTTACCAGCTCTGTGACCATGGGCAAATTGCTGTAACTCTCTAGGCCTCTGTTTTACTTTATCTGCAAAACGATTTAAATAATTGCAGCCCATATATGGTTATCGTGAGGCTTGTGAGCAAGGTAAAAAGCTGAGAATAATGCCAGGTGTGTGATGGCATCGTGTCAGTGTTCACTGTGACTTGAGGCAAACTGCCCTTCTTCTGGGCCTTGGGCCATCTTGAGTTACAGTAATACAGTGTTAGGCTTCAAATATTACTCTCTGTTGCTTGGCTACTGTCAGCCCTCCATTCCGGTTGGATATTCTTGTTCTGGGCATGGGCCATAACTTATCAGGGTATAAATGCAAGATATGAGCAAGTCTGTTTTAGGCTGAGCAAGTACATCTTGAGGATTCTTTTGGAGAGTTAAGGCACAGGGTCCCTAAACTTCTGGGTGCTTATCAAACATTTCTAGGCCTTAGCTTTCTCTTGTTAGACTAGGGATAATAATGACAGGTTTTGCAGAGTTATTATGAGGATGATGACAATAAATTAAAAAGTGCCTGTCACCATACCTGGCTTATAGTAATTGCTTGATAAATCATATTTGCATATATATATATATATATATATATATATATATATATATATACACACACACACACATTTATTGAGCAATTAGTATATGCATATATATACAAAACAAATATATACACACATATAGCTGTAGTAATAATTATCATATATAGTTATAACCAGATGAATGAGGGTTGCAGGTGAATATTTATCTAGATATATGAGTACCCTTTTTTTCAGGCCTAGGCAACTTAGAAAGCAAGGATCCAGCAAATGATCCATTTACATATGTTTGGTAAATTTTATTTAATTCTACCTGATTCTATTTAAATATATTATGGTAATAAAACTTATAAGATATTTAATACTCCATGTAGAACAAAGGTTAAAAGAAACGATTTTCTGTGAAGCACCTACTAATAGTAATAGATTGGTAGTGGTTGTTCTGATATTGATGGTAACACAAAGTATTTCCCAGTTTAACAATGTATGTTCATTCAAAGGCTTCTCCTTCTGAACATGTTAAAATCACCAAGCAAAATAACATGTAACTTCTACATATGGCAGATGAGCAAATTGAGAGCTCGGGAAAACACGGAACTTCACTCATTCTTTCATTAATCATGTTTGGTAACCCGTCATGTGCCCAGCATAGTGCACTGAGTTTAGGGCACAAGGAGGACTAAGTCATTATACCTGTGGGTGTGGGATTAAAATCTAGGTAACATAGTGTTTTTCCAGGTCCCACCAGATATGCCCTAAAAATAAATGTCTCTGGTTCAAAAACATCAGTGAATTGCAACATCCTGCTTATGCCCCTAGTGGAGATTTGCAATGCATGTGGGCATATTAAATGTTCTAAGAAGTCCTAGGAAATGTTCACTATTTAACTCTGCACTTCAACAATTATTTGACCACAGAATCTTTTTGCCAACAAGACGTATTCATATAATCTGGGAATTCTGTACTAGAAGAGGACAGACATACACACACACGTGATGGCATATGACAAAGGCTGGGACAGCTTGGTGGCCTGAGCAGCCTGAAAACAGGACAAGGGAGTCAGATCTGCCTCTCTGCATTAAGTACTTCCAGAAGTACTGGGACCATCCCAGAGCACCTTGAACCAGACTACAGTGTTTCTAACAAGAAAAGACAGACTTTCTGTGTTTACTCTTCACACTCAATAAGTATGATTTTTTAAGGTTTGTGCTCTCTTTGAGAAGTTCAGCATCGACTTCTCAACATGTAAAACAAAGAGGTTGAACTTGGTCATTTCTTACTGCATGCCCGCCTTCCATGATTCTCTGCTTTAAAGGTACACACATTCTGCAGGGTTTCGTTAAGAGCCAGTGGTCCACAGGCCAGCAGAGCAAGGCATTTCTGCCCCAACCCCAACCAAGCTGAAAACCAAAGCTCTTTACAAAGAGGTTGAACTTTTTAATGATGAAATGTATTGATTTAGGCTGGAGAGGATGCCAAATTGCATCATAATGGATACCACGAGAAAGAAGCTTCCAGGTTCGATTTGACTGTAATATAGAGTTGGGAACTCAGAAAGCCATAAGATAATTGCTTTGACATCTCCACTTATGAAAGATTTCATCATACCAATGGGCAACTCTGGGTTACTCCAGAACCTAGAGTTCTGTTCAAAAGAAATACAAAGAAATAGACTCAAGGACATAGAAAACAAACTTATGGTTACCAAAGGGAAAAGCAGGGGTGGTGGGGGAGATAAATTAGGAGGTTGGGATTAACACATACACAGTACTATATATAAAATAGGTAGACAACAAGGACCTACTGTATAGCTCAGGGAACTATACTCAATATCTTGTAATAACCTATAATGGAAGAGAATCTGAAAAAAATATATATATATATAAAATATATATATAAGATATATATAACTGAGTCATTTTGCTGTACACTTGAAACTAACATGACCTTGTAAATTAACTATAATTAAAGAAATACAAAGAAGAGGTACATGTGTGAGTTACCTTGTAGCCCCATGTGTATAAGCAGCACTCCCATGCAACCATCCTCCTGTATAGGCTTCACAGAGATCATTAGCATATATGGGATACCTCCTTACTCAAACTAGGGTCTATAACTCCACAGGCTGACTACATATTCTCAGGAGTTCATAAAAGGAGATTAAAAGAAGATAAAAAGAAGATCCTGAGGAAGAAGAACAAAGCAGGAGGCATAATGCTCCTAGACTTCAGACAATACTACAAAGCTACAGTAATCAAAACAGCATGGTATTGGCACACAAACAGACATATGCATCAATGGAACAGAATAGAGAGCCCAGAAGTAAACCCACACACCTATGGACAGTTAATCTTCGACAGAAGAGGCAAGAATATACAAGACAGTCTCTTTAGCAAGTGGTGTTGGGAAATTTGGACAGTCACATGTAAATCAATGAAGCTAAAGCACACCCTCACACTATACACAAAAATAAACTCAAAATGATTTAAAGACCTAAATATAAGACAAGGCACCATGAAACTCCTAGAAGAGAACATAGGCAAAACATTCTCTGACATAAATCCTACCAATGTTTTCTTAAGTCAGTCTCCCAAGGCAATGGAAATAAAAGCAAAAATAAACAAATGGGACCTAATCAAACTTATAAACTCTTGCAGAGCAAAGGAAACCGTAAACAAAATGAAAAAACAACCTATGGACTGGGAGAAAATATTTGCAAATGATGCGACTGACAAGGACTTAATTTCCAAAATATACAAACAGCTCCTACAATTAAATAACAAACAAACAAACAACCCAGTCAAAAAATGGGTAGAAGACCTAAATAGACATTTCTCCAAAGAAGACATACAGATGGCCAAGAGGCACATGAAAAGATGCTCAACATCACTAATTATTACAGAAATGCCAGTCGAAACAAGAGTGAGGTACCACCTCACACAAGTCAGAATGGCCATCATTAAAAAGTCTACAAATAATAAATACTGGAGAGGGTGTGGAGAAAAGGGAACCCTCCTACACTGTTGGTGGGAATGTAAATTGGTGCAGCCACTATGGAAAACAGTATGGAGGTTCCTCAAAAAACTAAAAACAGAATTGCCATATGATCCAGCAATCCCACTCCTGGGCATATACCCAGACAAAACTATAATTCGAAAAGATACATGCATCCCTATGTTCATAGCAGCACTATTTACAATAACCAAGACATGGAAACAACCTAAATGTCCATCGACAGATGGATAGAGAAGATGTGGTCTATATATATATACAATGGAATATGACTCAGCCATTAAAAATAATGAAATAATGACATTTGCAGCAACATGGATGGACGTAGAGATTATCATACTAAGCGAAGTAAAACAGAAAGACAAATACCATATGATATCACTTATATGTGGAATCTAAAATATGACACAAATGAACTTATCTATGAAACAGAAACAGACTCACAGACATAGAGAACAGACTGGTGGTTGCCAAGGAGTGGATGGGGGGAGGATTGGGAGTTTGAGATTAGCAGATGCAAACTATTATATATAGGATGGATGAACAACAAGGTCCTACTGTATAGCACAGGGAACTATATTCAATATCTGGTGATAAACCATAATGGAAAAGAATATGAAAATATATATATGTATAATTGAGTCACTTTGCTGTACAGCAGAAATTAGCACAACATTGTAAATCTACTATACTTCAACAAGATTTTTCTTAAAAAGAATATATATAACTGTCACTTTGCTGTACAGCAGAAATTAAATGCAACATTGTAAATTTTAAAAAAGAACCTAATAAAACAAATATTAACTAATTTAATTCTTATAACATTATTATGAATATAGGTATTATTATCATCCCCATTTCACAGATGAGAAGACCGAGGCAAAGAGAGTTTAGTGATTTGGCCAAGGTCACATAACCAATAAATGGTAGATCTAAGATTCAAACCCAGGAAGTGTGGCTCTTGCATCTATGCTCTTACATAACATTAATAATTTAAGGTAACACAAGGAGGATCTGTGAATTTTTTAAATATATTGCTCAAGTTTGAAAAACACTGTCATAGACCATTTGATTCCTTGAGCAAAATGTAAAGAAGATTCAGTATAACATTCTTCTTTTTATCTAGAGGGAAAGAGGCAAATATTCTTTGGAATTATTCATTTGTTGCCTTGTAGTGTTATTCAAGTTATTTCAATTGTCTCTGATCTCCCTATTCAGATTATGAAGAGACAGAGTTAGTGTCCTTTCTGTCTTCAAGGACCCTAGGACAGCACTGCACACAGAGTACAAAATTCACCACAGCTTAAATAGGCTTGTATGAAATTCAGACCAGTTAGAGATCTAACCGGCTAAGCAGAGCTGGGACACATTTCTCTCCTCCCAACACAGGAGGTCTTTAATATGAGACAGCACTGGCCTTTTTGGGCCACTGGGTTGACCCTAAATATCCACCCATATCAAATGCCCATTCCTTTCCTCATCCTTTCCCACTGACCTGGAGAACTCCTACTAAGATGGGAAGACCCAGTACAAACACTGGTCTCCCTCCTGGTTCTCTCTGTGAGTTAAGGTGACTTGACTTGCTGATTCTCCTCCGTGCATTCTTCATTCTTCTCCAACTATAACATCACTATACTGAGTATCTGCCTCTCTTGCTACACTTCTTATACTATAGTGTAATTAACTTTATTTCTGTTTCAATGGCTGGATCCTCAGGGGCAAGAACTATGCCCCATTTATTTTTGTTGCCTTGCATCTAGTGTTATGGGCTGAATTCTATCCCCGCCCCCCTTTAAATTCTTATATTGAAGTCCCAACACCTCCGAATCTAACCATATTTGGAGATAAAGAGGGCATTAAGTCCAAATGAGGCCAATACAAGAAGAAGAAGAGGCACCAGAGGAACACACAGAGGAAAGGCCACATGAGGACAGAGCCAGAGCACAGCCAGAGCTCAGCCATTCTCAGGGAGACTGGCCTCAGAGCAAACCAGATCTGCAACACCTTGCTCTTGGACTTCTGGTCTCTAGAACTGAGGGAAAATAAACTTCTGTTGTTTACCACCTCATCTGTGATATTTTGTTATGGCAGCCCTATCACACTAATACAGTTAGTACAAGATGGTCGCATATGATTGGTGCTAAAGATATAGGTGGGTATATATTTGTATTTACAATTTTTTTATGTTTATATCTATGTTTTAAAATAAAAGTGACGGGGATTCTCTGGTGGCGCAGTGGTGGAGAATCTGCCTGCCAATGCAGGGGACACGGGTCCAAGCCCTGGTCTGGGAAGATCCCACATGCCGCGGAGCAACCGGGCCCATGAGCCACAACTACTGAGCCTGCACTCTAGAGCCCGTGTGCCACAACTACTGAGCCCGTGCACCACAACTACTGAGCCTGCACTCTAGAGCCCGTGTGCCACAACTACTGAGCCTGTGTGCCACAACTACTGAGCCTGCACGTCTGGAGCCTGTCCTCTGCAACAAGAGAGGCCGCGACAGTGAGAGGCCCGCGCACTGTGATGAAGAGTGGCCCCCAGTCGCCGCAACTAGAGAAAGCCCTCGCACAGAAACGAAGACCCAACACAGCCATAAATTAATTAATTAATTTTAAAATAAATAAATAAATAAAAATAAAAGTGATGCGTCCAAGGCCACAGAGTAAATTGTAAGAGACTGTGAGTAGAAAACCAGCCCTCTGTGCATCCGCCTCTCAACCCTGCCTTCAGCCCCAGGTTTCCATGATGATGTGATTCAATTCATGTGATTTTCAGTTTACATGAGGACCCTCCAAGAAGTACAAAGTTTTGGCTTTGGCATCATCAACTAGATAAACAATTTCTTACATTTTGGGAAAAGATGGCTGACTGATTCGATTATAAATATTAGGATCAATTGAAGTAAAGAAAGCAACAGAAGTGTGTGTGTGCGCAGGCACACACGTGCACCCACACATGAGCTTGCAAGCAGGCTCTGGTGTGTGTGTGTGTGTGTGTGTGTGTGTGTGTGCGTGCATGCAGTCACACCACAAAATTAAACTTATCAGAATCCTCATGGGCTCTTTTTGGAACCACAATCTCATTTATACTTTTAATATTTCCCCCCAATAAATGTTTGTACTTTAAGCAGCCACTGAAGACAGGAAGTGGGGAAGGCTTCGATAACCCTCTAAGAGTAGAAAAAGAGATGGAAGATCAGCGAATGCAGACATCTGAGTTCCTGGCTGGAAGCTAGAGCCAGGACAACCAAACGCCTGAGACCTGACTCATAGGAGGCAGACATGGAGAGAAACATTTGAAGACAGAGCTGGTGGGAGCCATCACAGCACATTTAGGCATCTTCTCTCTGAAGCACACTCATGGCTAAGTTCAGTGCTGCCCTTTCTCAGACTTCAAATGCATTCTAAATCCAACTCTGCACGCTGTTGAGTCTCAATAAGTATGTGTTGAATGGGTGAATGAATCAAAGGAACCGATTTAACTGGGAACACTTTAATGCTGATCATAGAAAAAGGAGGTAGGCTCACATACTAGCCCACAGGAGAGAAAGCAATTCAATTACCGACACTAACAGACAATAAACTCAGGCTAAAACATGGCAATTTTATGAGACACTTGGCTGCAGCAACTTTGCCTTTCTTTTCTTGGTTTCTCCTTTCCCTTTCCACCCCCTATTGACTATGTGTAAGCACCACAGCATGGTATCCCAGCTTTTTTTCCCCCCCTGAATCTCCTCATCACTGTGTGGGCTATGGGAAGCCTTAGTTGGCTGATTAGTCATTTGTTTTTCTTTTTCCTTCCCATACAGTTGAATAACTCATATGGTCTACAGGCTTAGGTATTTGGCATTGCAAACACTGCACACAAAATGAATGGGAACCTTATTTGTTTAGAACTGGGAAATAGAGTCGGGAAGAAGTTTAAAGCACTGAAAGGCCAGAATTCGCCCTGACTCCCTGGTGGTTGAGCAGGTCAGAGAACAAATGTAACCTTAAGATTTCTGCATCCCTGAAAACAGGGCAAAGGCATTCAATCCAGGGGATTAGCAAGTCTGTTAGTTAACACATGAAAATGCCTTCACAATTTTCCCTGCAGGAGGTCGGAGAAGTGGTAGGGAAGAGGGATTAGTTGGGAGGAAAAAGAACCACGAGGAAAGAAGGATGCTGATTTTTTAGAAGCAAAGAGAGGACAAAGTCAGACGCTGTTTGGAATCTGTCTTTTGGATGACTGAGGGTAGGATGGAGCTTTGATCTATATTTAGTCCCCAAAGCTCAAAGCTGCACGGCAACCTTTGTTATGCCAGAGAGACTCATGTTGGACCCCAGAACAAGGGCAAGAGAGGACAGTGGGAGAGAAGAATTACAGGAGAGAGATGAGGGCTCACAAGGAGGGAGCTGCAGTTGGGGGAAGGGGAACGCTCTCTTTCCCTCCTTTGTGACTATACAGACAAGTCCATCAAACCGGTGGCAGGCTGCAGTGATGAGAAAGATACATAATATGATAAAGCTTGGTAGCAGGCATGTGTGATTGAACAGCCCAATGAAGAGATAACATTTGAAAGCTTTACTGCTTGGAAAGCTGTTAGCAAGCTGGTGTCCCCTCCATCATGTTTAATTTTACTTTTACTACCCTTCATTTGCTTTGACGGGTTGATGTTGCCATGGTGCGGTTGGAATTCTCGTAAAAGTGCTGTTACCCTTTCAAGATGGCCATTTTTTTCTAGGGTTTATACCACATTTTATAGTTATGTCAGAAGGTTTACTTGGTTTATGAATTTTCCAAGCTCTAAGATTGCTCTCAAAAAACTCCGGGTTGCCTTCCATTCTTGCCGGTTAATTTGTGATCTCTTTGCAACAGACGCATCATTGGGTGATGTCCTGACATAATTAGAAATGCATTTTTTTGGTTCATGCAAGTAAACAAAGGGCACACAGAGAAACCAAGCCCACTTTTCCTAGGTTAGAAGCCCCTGAATCTATGTAACTGTCTATATGCTTCTGAATATTGCCTTTGATGCATAAAAAGGTAATAAATAAAATAACTATGACCAACTATAACATCTCATGATTAATATGTAACCATGTAACTTGATGGCTCCTTGATTTCCTCTCTAACAATTTAAGGCTGGTAAACTGTGTGAGAGGAAGACACTCTTTATTAAATCCCTGAGAGGCCCAGGCTATAGGTTATGAGCAAGCCTTTGAGTAGTTCTTCAACTTCATCAATTATTACAGTCTATTCATATATTCAAAGAAATTTAATTTCTCACCAGATCTGTGTCTAAGAATTTTAGAAAGCAGAGGAATTCAAGGCACTATGTACCACCACGTGTGAGAGGTAATCCAAACCAAGACAGCCAAAAGAAAGACAATATGTTAAGATCAGTTACATAATTTCAGTGAATTGGGATGTGGCTTTAGGTTAAGATTTGAGGTGAGACCTCAGAAATGTATTTTAAAGCCCATCTTTCAGGGACTTCCTGGTCAATAAATATTTAGTCCATTTTCCCACATTGCCTTGCAAGGTCTGAAATGTGGAAGTAGTTTTGAGAAATGACAAACTACCCATCTGTCTTAGTTTCCTATGGTTGCTGTAACGAATTACCACAAACCTAGTGACTTAAATTTACCATCTTAGAATTCTGGAGGTCAGAAGTGTAAAAGGGTCTCATTGGGCTAAAGTCACAGCAGCAGGGCAGCATTCCCCTGGAGGCTCTAAGGCACAATCTGTATCCTCACCTTTTTTTATCTTCTACAGGCTGCCTGCATTCCTTGGCATGTGGCCCCTTTTCTCCATCTTCAAAGCCAGCAATGTCCTATGCCCTCTGACCATTCTTCCAGAGTCATATCTCCCTTTCGACTCTCTTCTTCTACTTCCCTCTTTCACTCTTAAGGACTCTTGTGATTTCACTGGGCCCACCCAGATAATCCAAAAATGCCTCCCTATTTTAAGGTCAGCTGGTTAGCAACCTCAATGCCCCCTGCAACCTTAATTCCTCTTTGCCATTTAAGATCACATGTTTACAGGTTTGTGGATTAGGACGTGGAAATCTTTGGGGGGCTCTTTATTCTGTCAGTCACACCATTCATGGGAGGTAACAAGTAAGTCAGAGGACCCCGTAAAGCAGTATGTAGAAGACTCTCACATTAAGTTAGAGTTGGACTAAATGACCAGAGGTCAACTTTTCAGCATAGGGGTTATATGACACTTGAACATTGTACAAGGAACTGAATCTATCTTTAACTTCCCCCACTGCTAAAATGGGTATGGTAGGGCTTCCCTGGTGGCACAGTGGTTGAGAGTCCGCCTGCGGATGCAGGGGACAGGGGTTCGTGCCCTGGTCTGGGAAGATCCCACATGCCGCGGAGCGGCTGGGCCCATGAGCCATGGCCTCTGAGCCTGCACATCCGGAGCCTGTGCTCCACAACGGGAGAGGCCACAACAGTGAGAGGCCTGCACACCGCAAAAAAAAAAAAAAAAAAAAAAAAAAAAAAAAAGTATGGTAACATTTTACTACCAACAAGCAAGAGTTTCAAAAGCTGCAGAATATTTAATTATATATACATAAAGTATTTAACCTTTCTCTATTTTGCATTTTAATAGGTTTGAATTTTACTATTAAAAATAACACTGCAAAATACATCCCTATAGGGCTCTGATTATTTTCTTATGATAATTTCCAAATTGTAATCATACTTGGTCCAATGGTATGAACATCTTTAAGGATCTTGATATTTTCCAAAACGGCAGCATAGGCACAAGTGTACATCCTAGAGTATGGACAAGACAGGACAAATGAACCTACTTATGCCCAGGCCATGGTTCTTGAGGCCTGTCATGAAAGGCTTAATGATACACATTTTTATACATCATGGCCAGTAAATGCAAAGGAGTCACTTTTACGGTGCTGGATAAAAGAAACTTCAGAAAGAAAAAACGCTGTTGGAGTTATTATGTAGAAAAATGGCTAACAATGTCAAAGTTCAGTGAGGTTTAGAAAGCCCCTCCCATGTTATTCATCATGTGGTCATTTTTATGACATGCAGCTCCCCATTACAAACTGTCATTGGAATCTAACCTCTGTGTGAGATATGGCTCACTTGCACCAGTGTACATTTGCACCAGCCAAGTGCATTCAATGCATTTATTCAACCATATGTATTGAAAGTCAACTATATGCCAGGTCCTGTTCTAGACACTTGTGATGCCTGAGTAAACCAAAGATTCCTGACTTCATGGGCTTACATTCCAACAGACTACATGTGGCTACTGTTGAATACTGTTGATTGAGAAAGGCATACTTAGATCAAAGCTGATTTGACTAACCCTAACTTGACCCATAAATAAGGCTAGAGACCCAGCTAAGCCATGTCCAGACTCCTGACCCCCCAAAACTGTGAGATAATTCTGTAGGTTTTTAAGCCACTAAGTTTTGTGGATAACATATTCCTAACTTATCTCCTACAAATGTCCATTGTCCCAGCCATCCTTTTGGTTAAAAGTAGTGACATAAATTGCTTTAATCTACTCAACATGACCTCTTTTCGGGAAATGCTCCACCCCCATCACTTGTTCTGATGGGACTGACAATCGTAAGACTCCTTCCCTTGACAACAGGGTAGGATGATAATCCAAGTAGAGCTAATCAGAATCTCTCCCCTATGGATTTAAATATCGGTTTAATCAGAGAAGACATACAGGAATATGAGACATTTGGTGCCATACCTCAATATGAAAGGGCCCCAGAGAGATGGACCCACTGCTGCAAGCCCTAGAGGGGGCTTGGCTGCTTCCCTTCCAGTGGCCTAGTTATTTTACTCTTCCTTTCAGTCTATGACCCCCACCTCCTTATCCTTCCAATAAATTCCCTCCTCCCTCAAACCATAATTTTGAACTCTAGTTAATGAGAGTCCATTTCTGTTGCTTAGAATAGAGAACCCTAACAGATAGACACTGGATGCAATCAGCTGACCATATTGATCATAAAGAAATGCAGCAAGGTATTCATTAATGCTTCTTTTGATGGACCCAAAATAAAAATCATATAATAACAACACTGTAGGGAGCTTAGTCACCATCTAAAGTAAACTTCTTGCTTTTCAGAGAAGCAAATTTGGACCCAAAGTGGGGAGATGACTTGCCCAAGTAGCCACAGGGATTTATTGGTAGATTCAGAAGATTTTTATATATTTTAGGTCACACCCATATCAACAGCAACTAAACCATAAGAGTTACTAGTGTAAATTCTGAGAAATAATGCAACAGTGTAATTTTAATGATTATACGGGAAAAGATTCCATTTCAAGTAGTAGCTGTGAAGATCATACATGTGTAGGTAATAGTGGAAATGAGAAGGAGCACCTATAACTGATGATTCTATTCTTCCTAGAATGATGACTTTGCTCTAAAAATTGGGAAGGAGGCTAACTGATTAGACCTTAGCTTTTAATTATTGTATGGCGATTGGTCAAGCCTTGGAACCACATTCCTCCATGTAGTAGATGACCTCTAAGATGATTCCCAGTGATCTCCACCTTCCTGGTGTGCACACCCCTGTATAATCTTCTCCCCTTGAGTATGGACTGACTGACCTAGTGACTTACTTCTAACCAATAGAATATGGAAAGGTGATGTGATAACAATTCTATGATTAGGTTACAAAAGATTGTGACTTTGTCTTGCTAGCAGACTCTGTCTAGCTGGCCTGGATGAAACAAGCTGCCACATTGGAAAGGCCATGTGGCAAAGAATCGAGGGTGGTCTCCAGCCAACATCCAGCAAGGAGCTGAGGCCCTCAGTCCAACAGCCCTCAAGGCACTGAAGATTGACAACAACCAATGAGTAAGCTAGGAAGCAGATCCTGCTTCAGTTAAACCCTGATTGCAGCCTTGTGAGAGACCCTCAGATCGACAACCTCACCAAGCCATACCCAAATTGCTGACCCCCCAAAACTGAGAGACAATAATTTTGTATTTTTTAAGCCACTAAGTTTTGCAGTACTTTATTACATAGCAATAGATTACTAATACCGTCCTTGATGGAATACAATTTTTTTGTTTTCCTGGGAGACTAGGGCTTTCTTATCATGGTCACGTACAAAAGGAAGTTGGGCTATGGGTTTTGAACCCAGTCACCCTGATGGCCCCTGTGCAAAGCAGCAGAAAGTACATTATGTCTGTCAGAGCCAACTAACTCTAAAGTAGCTAAGGATTGTGAAACGGGGAATTGGGATGTGCAACTTTTCATTACCCACACGCAGAGTTTACCACACCTTAAAAGAAACTTCTGCAGGAAAGAAAAGAATCAAATGGCACTAGTAGGAGAGAGAGTTTTTGAGAGATATTTGGCCTCACCAGTGCCCTTAACTGCACATTTTTATTTAGTCTTAGCCAACTGGCAGTTAAACACAATTTTAATTATGTTAGCACTAGAAAAAGAAGAGTATCCAGTTTGAGTTTCTTGTTCCAACTTCCTTTCTTAATTGCCTTTTCATTCAAGCCAAAGACTTATGGTGGCAACTACAGCCCAGTTGAAAAACAATTCATTGTATCAGTGACTGGGCCTCATAACAGAGCACCTTAATAAGACCAAGTTCTGTACTTCCTGACTCCCCAAGATGGATTATGTTCATAGTCCATTATTTGAACAAGGGCATCTGACTTATGGCAAATCTATCTGAAACAGCATTGTAGAACAGTATTTTATCTTTAAGAAATGTATTTTATAAAAGTAAGATATTTACTTCTGTTGCAGGATGAATTTAAGCAGAAAAATTTCCCTCTAATGTCTGTTGAATCATACGAGAATGATGAGGGGGAACAGAGTGATACATCAACCCACTAACTTGAAAAACTCAGTTGTATTTTTATTTCCAGAAGAAAGGCTAAGCTAAGGGTGCCCTATGGTATTGCATGAAATACTTTTCTTCTTTTTCCAAGTCATGCATATCACCCAGGAATTCACAAGGGTAGCATCTCTGTTCTCTATTACTTAAATTTGCACAAGCATGGGATCAATTCTTCTTTCCTTTCCTTCCTCTTTAGGGCTTTTGAAAGGAGTTGAAATTTACAGTCTTTGAGGATGGCAACCTTTGTTTGGAATCATAGAATCATAGACTGTGAGAACTAGAAGGGACCACAGAGATTATCTGGTCTGACCCTCTCATTTTACAAGTGAGGTAATAACCAAGGCCCTTTAATGAAAGATCTTGTCTGTAATTGATGCTTTTAATGACACCTGGGGCCCTGAACCTGGCGACACCAGGGTCAGGATCCACAAAGAGCAAGCAAATCATGCATACCAGTAAGGAGTTTTAACTTCGTTTTTTCTTCTTCTTTGAAGGAAGTTAGAGCAAGAATAGAGGGACAGAGTTGCACAGACTACAGTGGCAGAGCCCTGGGGTCTCAGTCTGGCTCATCCGCTCTCTAACTCTGTGACCTTGGAAAAATCACTTAATGTCTCAATTTCAACCTTGGTAAACCTGGAGAAAAACAATAGGACCAACCTCTTGAATTGTGGTGAGGATGACAAGAGTGACTGCATGTAAAGCTCTTAGCACAGGGCAAGAGCTCATAAAGCGTGTGCAATCGTTACTGTTAGTTTCTACTAGTATTATACCATCTTGGCTGTGCTGATCCTTGCCAATAGCAAATCATTTCACCTGTTGGGCCCCAGTTTGGGCATATATAAACTGAAGGAATTTCAGCCTCAGGACTCTCTTGATCTTGGGTCTTACCTCCCGCTGACCTCAACCTGAAAGCTATCTCCTCAGCCTTGAATGGCCTCTTCCATCAGCTTCTACCCCAGCTGCCTCTGCACCACTGGACCAGAGGTACATTGAGGGTAAAGCTCACAGCTGACCCTTCACTTCTTTTCCCTTAGACCTAACACAGAGTCTTTGACTCCTAGGTTTCCATTTTAAATCAGTACTTAGCTATTGAATTTTTATTGCTTCTAGAGAAAAGACAAGCTAGATAGGTTCATGCAGATGCAAAAGAGAAGATCCTGACTAAATAACAGCTCAGGATAATATACGATAAATCTCCAAAGAGAGCTCATCATTAGCGCCAATAGCTCTGGGAATAGCGGGCTAGCAAAGCACACAAGGCTACGGGAAAGCTGGTAGGCGGAATATGAAACAAGAATTGGACCAAGACATCAATTTAAGAGTTGGGGTTGAATAAAAAGATCAGTTTTAATGGAGAGGGAGCCTCTAGTGGGAGGTTAAGCCAGGTTTAGTGGAGGAAAGGGATTCACAAATATTTATTAGTTATTTTTAGTCACTTATCCCTGAGGCAAAAGAAGAAATGGTGCCTTAGTTGATTTTTTAAAAAGTACTTAAACTAGTTGCAAGCATGAGGCTTTTTAGTTACCAGCATAGCTTATTCCACGGAGTGGCCCTGGGGTGATTTTTCACCCTTCTCTCTTGCCTTCCACAGAACTTCCATGACAGGCAAAAGTTTTGGAGGAAACAAAGTGCAGCGTGTCCCCTACTGTCAGGGCTTAAATTTTAAATCATTCTGGCCATTCAGTGTGGAAGCCAGCAAAGAGCCTTTGTCAGGGAAAGGTCAGATGCAGTTATTAACACAGAGTGACAACTGTACTTCAGAAAACATTTGCCCTCACCCGTCCCTGCAACCTTCACAGAAGCCTTTGCTGACAATCTCTTCATTTCTATACCTTGTCAGCAGGATATTTAACAGCACTTTGTTGTCCATCTTTGCTCTCTCAGAAGCGTGGCCTGAGAGAGTGCAGTGTAACTTGGGAGAACAAAGGAGAGAAAGAACATTTTAATCACTGGCCAGGTCAATTCAATGCCACTTCAGTGAACAGTTCCCCCCCTCTGGCTAGCAAGACAGAGCCAACTCTGAGTCACAGCCTTTGAGTTTTAGAGCTGGGAAGAGTTCCACCTACTCCCTGAGGAACCCCGAAGAACCCCAGGAACCTTTGACCCTGTGGCCCATGCTGTATTCTCTATGGGGTCCATTCTCCATCACTCTATCTGCCTGAGATCTCAGTTACTAGTGGAAGCTCTTGGTTTCTGGTGACCTCAGGCCAAGTCAACCAATGTGCGGCTGTGATTTCTCAACACGTTGCATCCTGGTGCTGCTTGCTGTTCTCTACCATCATGAGGTTTAATTGAAACTATCCTGAATGGATAAACCAGTGCATTTCTCTAGACTTTCAGGACTGGTTCAAAATGATCAAAGCTGAGAGGATATTTTGTCTTACAGATGGTGGGGAAGCGACAGGGTTAACCCTTCTTGAACAATCTACGTGTAGGAGATTTTGCAGTAATGCAAAATCTCGCAACTTTCTATGACTTTGAGTTATGCATCATGATCTAGGTAAGCCGGGATTACAGAAGCAGAGCAGCCAACTGTATCAATAACCTCCCATCTAAATGTGTGTCTGTGTGTGTGTGCAAACATGCATGCAAGCATGCTCATGTCCCCAAAGCCTGTCATAGCTGGGCATATGAAGGGAGGAAGAAGACTGAAAGTGTAAGGAGGAATGACACATGAGCTGTTGGCAGCCAGTATTATTTTGCATAAATTCCCAAATCAAGTAGTGACCATGAATTATCAATTTCTGGTCCAGATGCTAGTATGAGTCAAATCACTATTCTCAGTGGAGGAATGGCCTCTGTAGCTCTCTGTTTTGTTAGTGTGCTGCTACCACGGATCCCTGAACCTGGCCAGCCCTGTCCTAGGTAGATTTTATAGGAAGCTCTTTCCCCTTTGGAGCCTGTGGAAGAAAGGGAATCTGCTCCGGAGAGCAATGTTGAAACTGAACAAAGCTGTGACATGTGATAAAGTGATGAGCTCCCTGGGGAAATCTCCACAGGCTTGGCACTAGCTCCATGATTAGTCTTGTCCTCGTTGGGGGATGTACGTTGTCTTTTCCGGCCTCTTGGAAGGAATAAGATGATTTGGATATTACTCTGCTATTGACATGCTGGCATTTCAGCTTTAACAATTTTTAAAGAAACAAGTAGAATTTTACAGTGCTGGGTACTTAATAACCCTGGAAGACAGCTGAGGGAGGTTGCATGAATGCATAGTATATTTTCCCCCAGTCTTCTTTAGGTCATCAAATGTACCCCAGGCACCACGTGTAGCAATTTGCACCCTATCTATACTCAAATAATAATTGCTGATGAGGTGGATTTTCAATAGATGGGGTTAGGAATTTCAAGTCAAAATCCCTCCCACATCTGATTTCTTCCTGAAGATTGGAACTTTATTGTGCTAGTGTTATATACACAGCTGATATGTTTCATACCAGTTTAGTGTCAGGGACCATAATTTCCTCCAAATCTGTACAATAATAAGTCTTGCCAAAAATGGGTTTACCTCTGTTTTATCCATCAGAGATTAGATACAGAACCACAGGCAGAGGTCATGGTTTTCAAATCAGTTTTTGGAGATGTCATTCATTGGTCATCACCTCTAATTAGCTCCTGGTTCTCTTAAATGAGTCTGAATCACTTCGGGTCAATGACAGAAATGTATGTTCATTTCCTATGTGGAGGGTGCTGAATGAAAAAAAACACTAAGTTGAGAGAATAGAAAAGTTTACAGCAAGAGGCGAAGAAAGATTTTCTGGTTTACAACATTTTGGTGTCATGAAAGGATCATTTTTTATTTGACTTTTTAAAAAAATGAACTTGTTCCTGTTTATGAAGTTTAGATTCATACTTCTTACACATTAATGACTGTTTGCTTGCTTTTGTTAGGCATAAACACTGAGACCAAAACCACTAATCCAGTGGCTCTGAGGGAGTGTGCAGTTGTGGGTGCTGACGAATCTAAATAGTACTAAATTCTTGTTGCACTACCATTCCTCTATACTTGAAGATGTTATCACATGCCATGAAAACCCAAGGCTTCCATCCGAGGAGGTATTTGTTGACAGTGGTCTGTCTTGGCACTTGGACGCAGGTTCAAAGCAAGCATTCTTGATCGTTTTATCTGCCCTCTGCTCTCCAGCATTAATGGAAGTTATTTTCCCTCACACATTTTGATTGAAATTGCATGTAATCTATACATAAATTTAGAGAAAATTTTAAAATTGTGAAGATTGAAACTTTTCATGATTAAACACAGTGTATCTCTCCATTTATTTAGGTATTTTTCATGTCCATCAATAAAATTTATTTCTTTTATCCGTGATGTTCTAAAAGCTTTGCTGCTGTTGGGAATTACAGTTCTTAAATTGTATTTTTGAATTGGTCACTGCCAGCATTTAGAAATATTACTAATTTTTCTGTTGATCTTCTACTTAAAAATTTTATTTCTAATACTTTGTAGAGTCTCTTGAATTTTTTACTGTAGAAAACAATTTTCAGAGAAAGGAGTTTGCTCCCTTTCTTTCCAATATTTATACCTTTTGTTTCTTTTTCTTCTCTTACTGTGTTGGTTAGGAACTCCAATAAAATATTAAAGAGAAGCATCAATAGCAGGAATCCTAAATTTGCTTCTAACTTTAAAGTTACACCACTAAGTATGCTGTTTTTAGTAGGTTTTTGAGAAATAATATTTTATCATATAAGGGAAAGATTTATTCATTTTGCATTTTGGTAAGATCTTTGCCTTCTTTTAATATCCACAATGAATGTTAAATTTTATTAAATTCCTTTTGTGTTTATTAAAATGACCATATACCCTTTTCTTTACTCTTTTTATCTCATGACTTACATATAGATTTCCCGATATGAAATTATCCTTGCTTGTTTAACATAGATATAAATTTCTTAATATATGTACTGATTTCATTTAATAAATATATGAAAGTATTATACACTTAATACCTAAATATAATCTTTAGATACTTAATATATTCAATGGTAATATAGTAGAATACATGGGGTTTTCATCATAATGGACTATTCTTTTTTTTTTTTTTACATCTTTATTGGAGTATAATTGCTTTACAATGGTGTGTTAGTTTCTGCTATATAACAAAGTGAATCAGTTATACATATACATATGTTCCCATATCTCTTCCCTCTTGCATATCCCTCCCTCCCACCCTCCCTATCCCACCCCTCCAGGCATCACAAAGCACCAAGATGATCTCGCTGTGCTATGTGGGGGCTTCCCACTAGCTATCTACCTTACGTTTGGTACTGTATATATGTCCATGACTCTCTCACTTTGTCACAGCTTACCCTTATCCCTCCCCATAACCTCAAGTCCACTCTCTAGTAGGTCTGTGTCTTTATTCCTGTCTTACCCCTAGGTTCTTCATGACATTTTTTTCCTTAAATTCCATACATATGTATTAGCATACGGTATTTGTCTTTCTCTTTCTGACTTACTTCACTCTGTATGACAGACTCTAGGTCTATCCACCTCATTACAAATAGCTCAATTTCGTTTCTTTTTATGGCTGAGTAATATTCCATTGTATATATGTGCCACATCTTCTTTATCCACTCATCCGATGATGGACACATAGGTTGTTTCCATCTCTGGGCTATTGTAAATAGAGCTGCAATGAACATTTTAATACATGACTCTTTTTGAATTATGGTTTTCTCAGGGTATATGCCCAGTAGTGGGATTGCTGGGTTGTATGGTAGTTCTATTTGTAGCTTTTTAAGGAACCTCCATACTGTTCTCCATAGTGGCTATACCAATTCACATTCCCACCAGCAGTGCAAGAGTATTCCCTTTTCTCCACACCCTCTTCAGCATTTATTGTTTCTAGATTTTTTTGATGATGGCCATTCTGACTGGTGTGAGATGATATCTCATTGTAGTTTTGATTTGCATTTCTCTAATGATTAATGATGTTGAGCATTCTTTCATGTGTTTGTTGGCAGTCTGTATATCTTCTTTGGAGAAATGTCTATTTAGGTCTTCTGCCCATTTTTGGATTGGGTTTTTTTTTGTTGTTGTTATTGAGCTGCATGAGCTGCTTATAAATTTTAGAGATTAATCCTTTGTCAGTTGCTTCATTTGCAAATATTTTCTCCCATTCTGTGGGTTGTCTTTTGGTCTTGTTTCTGGTTTCCTTTGCTGTGCAAAAGCTTTGAAGTTTCATTAGGTCCCATTTGTTTATTTTTGTTTTTATTTCCATTTCTCTAGGAGTTGGGTCAAAAAGGATCTTGCTGTGATTTATGTCATAGACTGTTCTGCCTATGTTTTCCTCTAACAGTTTGATAGTTTCTGGCCTTACATTTAGGTCTTTAATCCATTTTGAACTTATTTTTGTGTATGGTGTTTGGGAATGATCTAATCTCATACTTTTACATGTACCTGTCCAGTTTTCCCAGCACCACTTATTCTTGCATAGCTCTCATAAATAAGCAGCTAAACTATATACATCACATATATTAATCTTATATATAAATATGTATTCATTCTACTGTATTTAATATAAATGTTTGACTTCTGTATATAATACAATTAGTAATATTATATATAGGATTCTTGCATCTATGTTGATAGATAAAACTAATGTGCAATTTTATTGTCTTGATCTATTCTCATCTGATTACATTATCTAAATTATACTAACCTAAGAGAGTGAGCAGGACATTTTCCTGTTTTATAATCTGAAACAATTTACAAGACATATGTTTCTTGAAGGGTAGCACATTTCCTATAAAAGTATTTTGCTGTTGTTGAAGGAAGAAGGGGTTTTAAAAGTTGATTCAGTTTTTGATAGTTATTAATTTATTCAGGTCTTCAAGTTTTCTTAAGTGTAGCAATTTGTAATTTCCTTGTCTATTTCCATTTCATCTACATGTTTCAAATTTATTGTCATTACTCAGCATAGTTTTAAATGAATTTTTTCTTTCCAGAGTTATCTAGACTTCAGCCTTCTTTTCCTTTACTAATATCATTTATTTCCTTTGTCATCCCCATCTATGTGACCTGGGATTTGTCTATGCTATTGATTTTTTTAATAAAAAGCTTTTAAGTTTATTGTGCTTACTTTCACCTATTTATTCTCTATTTTATTTTCTGCTTCTAACTTTATTTTGTTCTTCACTTCACTTACTCTGATATACACTCATAATTTGTTTTGTTTTGTCTTGTCTTACACAGTTGCAGGATTACCTCTTATTTTCAGTAACTTTTTATTTTAAAATACCTTTACAGGGACTTCCCTGGTGGTCCAGTGGCTAAGACTCTGTGCTCCCAATGCAGGGGTCCTGGGTTCAATCCCTGGTCAAGGAACTAGATCCCACATGCCACAACTAAGAGCTCGCATGCCTCAGCTAAAGATCCCACACACTGCAACAAAGATCCCACGTGCTGCAACTAACACCTGGCACAGCCAAATAAATGTTTTTTTTAAAAAAACCTTTATATATTGACGTAAACTTACCTCTGAATAATACTTTAGCTGCATCTCTCAAGTTTTACATGCAATATTCCTATTAGGATTCTAAATGTGTCAAAATTTCCTTGTGATTTCTTCTCCAATTCAAGTGTTAAAGACAGGAATGCTCATTTCCAAATATATGTTCATTATCTTTAATTTTGTATTTCTAACTTTATTTTACTGTGGTTAGAAAAGGTAATCACATAATAATAATTCTAAATTTTAAGTGACTATCTGACTGAATGGAAAAAAAACCATTCAATTACAAGCAAATGCCATAAAAATGCTGCAGAAAAGTTCAATACAACAATTTGAAAAAAAATCTGGAAAATATTACCAGAAGAAAACTAGTATGGCTTTGTCAATATCAACAACATAATTTAATATAAAAAGTATGATTGGAAATATAAAGACTACAGACAGAAACAGCAATTTATCAAGACTATATAAAAACCATGAACTCATATGTATCCAATGGCAACACACACACACAATTACAGTGAAATATTTCACACAATTTTCTCAGAAATTATCAGATAAAGAAGACCAAAAGATCTTTAAGATATAATGTACATTTTCTCATGTTCTTTAGGTCTTTAATTTCTTTTTTAATGCCTTTGTAGTTTTTCTTGAATAGATACAAAATGAAATTGAATGACTTCTTTTTGTTGGACATTTAGTATGTTTCCAATTTTTTGCTTTTGCAAAGAACACTGTAATAGATATGCACTTCACACTATTTTGCTATAGATTCCTGTAGATTTGAAGTTCTATGTGGTATTATCTTCCTTCAGGCTGAACATCCTTAAGCATTTCTTACAGAGCAGGTCTGCTGTTGACAAATTCTTTCAGGTTTTGTTTGTCCAACAATTTTACCTTCATTTTTGAAGGATCCTTTCACTGGATATATATTTCTTTTTTTTTTCCCCCTCCCCATGTCCTTAAGTCCATTCTCAAGTAGGTCTGTGTCTTTATTCCTGTTTTACCCCTAGGTTCTTCATGACATTTTTTTTCTTAAATTCCATATATGTGTGTTAGCATATGGTATTTGTCTTTCTCTTTCTGACTTACTTCACTCTGTATGACAGACTCTAGGTCTATCCACCTCATTACACATAGCTCAATATATATTTCTTAATTTCAGCATTTTAAAGATGACATTCTATTGTTTTTCTGGACTTGTTTCTAAGAAGTCATTGTTAATTCATGTTATTATTTCCCTGCATGTAAAAGTGTAAAGTGTCTTTTTCTCTTTACGCTTTCAAAATTTATCTTGAAATTTTACTCAGTAATTTTACTGTCTTCTGCTATGGTGTGTGTGTGTATCCTACTTGGGGTTTTCTGAGTTTCCTGAATCTCAGAAAAGTAATTTTTTAATCAAACTTGGGAAAAGTTGGCTATTATTTTTTCAAAATATTTTTCTGTTGGGCTTCCCTGGTGGCGCAGTGGTTGAGAGTCCGCCTGCCAATGCAGGGGACACGGGTTCATGCCCCAGTCCGGGAAGATCCCACATGCCGTGTAGCGGCTGGGCCCGTGAGCCATGGTCGCTGAGCCTGCGCATCCGGAGCCTGTGCTCTGCAACGGGAGAGGCCACAACAGTGAGAGGCCCACGTACCGCAAAAAAAATAAAATAAAATATTTTTCTGTCTCATCTTCTTTCTTCCTTCTGAGACCCCTATTGCACATATTTTAGGCTGTGTGATATTGTCCCACAGGTCCCTGATGCATTGTTCACTTTTCCTCAACTCTTTTTTCCCTGTTTTAAGTTTGGATAATTTTTATTCATCTATCTGCTTTGCCTCTTTCTTCTGTCATCTGAAACTGTCTATTAAGCACATCCTTTATTTTTTTCCATTTCAGCATTTTAGATCTAGAATTTCCATTTGTTTGTTTCTATAGTTTCCAGTTCTCTGAATAGATTTTCTTTTAAGAAAACCATATTTCCCTTTAACTCCTTGAATATATATTGTTTTAGTTCTTTAAATATATTTGTAACAGTTGTTTCACAACTGTATTGTTGATGATACATTGGAAAGATTCTAGATTGTATTACATTCCTCTGCAGAAAGTTGCTGTTTATTCAAGTATACAGTTAACTTATGGGTTAATCAATTTGAATTTGTATAGGCTTGGTTTTGTACTTTCTTAGGGTAGACCTATGAAAATCCTGAACTCTTTCTTAATTAAAAATTTTTTTACTTGGAAGGACTCATCTTCCAAACTCTGCCCTCTCCATAGATTTTGTCAGGTCTTGGCTTTAGACTTTATTAGGGAGGATCTCTAGAGTAGGCTTTCTATGGTAGGTCCCTATTCTTAAGGTTTGGCCTTTTTGGTATCTCAGTCTGATGCCTGAGATATCAACAAGGAGTTAATGAGAACAGCTGAACTTGCCATGTTCCCTAGCATTGTGTGACCTCCAGTTTCTCTGTTCTACTCTCATCTCTGATGAACTTCCTTTTTGGAAATCCTCGGCTTATCTTGTTCTGTGCAAATATAGCCCAACACTTAGTCACAGACTTCTAGGGAATTGCCATGCCTACTTCTGGGGTCTCATCTCTGCACAGCTTCGTCCTGTCTCATGTCCTACTCACAGACTCCAGTCTCTTCAGCTGCCCCAAACTCTTATCTCCACCTCCTCAGTTCAGCAAGATGACTGAACTCGGTTTGGACCTTAGCTTACTGCACCATGATTTAAAAATTGCCCTCAGGCAGAGATCTAAGACAATCACTCTTAAGTGTGGCCTACTTCTTCGGTTTCTCTTCTTCAGGGATCAGTCCTGTGCTTCCTGTTGTCCAATGCTTTATAAACTTTTGTGGGTTTTTTTTAAAATTAATAGTGGGAAGGCTAGTTCAGTACCAGTTTCTCTATCATAGCTAAAAGCTAGATCCAGATATAGTATTGTTTTTATTCTAGAAATTTTATTTGATCTTTTTAATAGATTCTGCTACTCTAGTGACATTTTCCATCTTTTATTTTGGCCATCTTTATCTCTATTGTCTTGAATAAACTAATCACATTGATTTTAAGGCCTTTGTCACATGGGTCTGTTTCTATATTATGTATTATTTTCTCTCAGTTTTTGGTTAGATAGTCCTGTATTTTTGTTTAACTAGTATTCTTTTGAACTGATGTATAACATAAAAAATTCAAAAATCTTAAGTTTACAATTAAATGAATTAATACATATGTGTAATGACTATGTAAAAACCATTTAAATCAAGATAATAGACTATTTCTAGGTCCTAGAAGACTTGTTTATGCTTCCTCCCAGTCACTAGTCCCCTAGAGGTAACAATTATTCTGATTTCTATCTCTACAGATCAGTTTTAAATCTTCATATAAATGAAATAACATTTTAGGTACTCTTTTGTATCTAGTATTATTCACTTTATGATGTCTTTAGATTCATCCATATTGGCCTGTGTATCAGTAGTTTGTGTTTTTTTCCCCCAATGTGTGTATTATTCCATTGTCTGAATTTACCACACGTTATTTACTATTCCATTCTTGATGGACACAACAGTTGCTTCCAGATGGGGGTGTTTAATTGTAGTTTCTATGATTATTCTTGTGCATTACTTTTGACATATATAAGTTCTCATTTCTATTGGCTTCATATCAGAGAGTAAAGTTATTGGGTTATAGTGTATATGGATCCTTTACTTTAGAAAATATTTCCAAATAATTTACCAAATATTTTATTCTCATCACTGTAGAACCTGCTCTTTGGGAACTTACAAATAATCTTGTCTTGTGCAAGTACAGCCCAATTCTCAGTCATAGACCTTCAAGGAATTCCCAGACATAAGATATCCTACTTGTTCTACATCCTTGCCAACACCTGATATTATCAGTTGTTTTAATTTTAGCCATTCTCAGGGGTATATAGTAGTATATATATAGTATATAGTGGTTTTATTTTGCATCCCTCTGATGAATAATGATATCGAGCACCTTTTTACATGTTCATGTCCAATTCCATCAATTTATTTATTTTATAAATATATAACAAAAATGTAGAGAGGCAAGCTGGTAGTAACTTCTTCTAAAGAAGGATTCCTTTCCCTTCACAGGGCAGGTAGAATGGAGTTTAAAGTGATGATTTCTCTTATAGGTGTTTTCTGTTCCTCTGACTGAAATCCTGTGAGGTGAGAATATACCTGTTCCTCCAGGCCTTTGTCCAGCCTTATTTTGTTGGAGAACTCCTCTTCCCAGGCTCCTCTCTGTTGGAATCCTATCACCACCCTAGGTGATACTCAATGGTAGAATTCTTAAATGGCCCCAGGTTCGCACTCTTTCCTCTGATGGCCTTCCGTGGGCCCATAGGAAACACACGATGCCATGCATTGTTGGGTGCAGGGTTATTTTCAAATGCAGACCTTTACTTTCCCTTGACCCTGATGCTTAGGTCAGCAGCCACAGTCCTTTCTTTGAGATTCCTCAGACATGGATCTAACAGTGGTCAAACTCCAGGGGACATACATCTACTCCCCGGGTGGTTTCCCGTAAGATATTAAGTAATGGAGCAGACACTTCCTCTCTTTTCCTACTTAGGACTCATAGCCCAGCTTTCACCAATTAAATCCTCATAATACACTCTTGGCAGTTTTATGCCCAGCAAGTGGTTAAGGGTTTCAAGAATCATGAAGTCAGCTCAGTTACTTGCCTTGAAAATTTACTTTAAAGTTTAAAAGTGTCAAGTTACTTTAAAATTTTATATCTGTGTTATTGTGGTAAGCTGAATAATGTCCCCAGAAATATATTTACAAAATTCTGGTCCCCAGAATTTAAAAAATATGTTACTTTACACAATAAAAGGAAGTTTGCTGAAGTGCAGAACCAAGATGGCGTAGAAAGACCCTGAGCTCATCTCCTCTCATGGGCACACCAAAACCACAACTATCTGCAGAACAACCATTGATGAAAAAGACTGAAACCTACCAGAAAAGATCTTCTACAACTAAAAACATAAAGAAGGAACCGCAATGAGATGGACGGGGGGACTCGCGATATAATCAAATCAAGTCCCATACCTCCAGGTGGGCGACACACAACAAATAATTACAGTGCAGAGGTTCTCCCTGTACTTAGGAGTGAGAGTTCTGAGCCCCATGTTGGTCTCCTCCAGCGTGGGGGTCCTGCACAGGAAGATGAGCCCTTAGAGCATTTGGCTTTGAAGTCCAGCAGGGATTAATTTCAGGAGTCCCACATGCCTGGGGGAAAGAGAGACTTCACTCTAAAAGGGCACCCACAAAATCTCACAGGCACCAGGACCCAGGGTAAAAGCAGTGATTCTATAGGAGCCTAGACCAGACCTACCTGCTGAACGTGGAGTCTCCCTGAGAGGTGGGAGGCATGGGGGTGGCCACTGCGGCTTACCCTGGGGGCATAGACACTGGCATCAGCCATAATTGGAAGTTGGTTCTACCATCTGGAGGAAGCCAGTACTTGGGCGACATCTTGGAATCCTCCCTCTAGCTCATTGGCACCAAGACCTGGCTCCACCCAATAGCCTGGAGACACCAGTGCTGAGATATAGAGGTATCCCCCACTTTTCAAAAGTTTGCTTTACATCACTTTACATTTAGGAAAGACCTACATTAGTACCAATTTCAAACTGAAAGAAATCTGAAGATTTTTGCTTTTATGGAAAAGGTGAAAAACACAAAGAGCTTCAGCATTTGTTTTGCAGCGGGCCCTTATAGAGGCATCCCTCACCCCAAGTAGTGAGAGTGGCACCGCCAAGCTCTTCCGGGAACAACACTCCACATCTCAGTGTCAATCCCCCATAGCTCTGAACTGTGTGTGTGAGCATCTGTGATTCATCTCCATTTATTTGGTGTGTCAGTTAGCAAGAGGTGTCCTAAGGTAATTGCTATTTTGCTTTATACCATTTTGGCTTATGAAAAGTTTCATAACATGGCTCTTCTTTCAGTTAGTGGGGGAAACCTGTATATAGATATATGGGGAGACACCAGCCTAGGCAGCAGTCATTGTTTTGGGGTCTCTGGAAGCCCAAGGTATGTTTTTAATAATTCATTTACCCTGTTTTTTCTGTAGAAGAAAGAAAAGTTGTTTTGTCAGAAAATGGATTTCTCGTGTTCTAGTCTAAGCTTGCCTTTGGCTGATTGCATTTGGGCTGTTTCCTAATGACTCTTTTCATCATGTGTCTAGAAAACCCATAAAAGAGTACATCCTCATTATGTGGAGATATTTTCTTAAATTTGAATGCCAGGTAGCCTCTTAAAAGCATTTCCAGCCTGTGTGTATGAATTTATGTATGTGTATATATGAACATTCTATGCACGTGTTTCATGTATATGTTTGTATATGCATGTAACATTTTGGTTCTCCCTACCTCAGCTACTCTCTCCCAGTGTCACACTCTTTACCTTGTAAAAATCAGTCTACTACCTTCAGAATCTTGATTTTTAATATTCCATTCTTGAGACTGTGCTATATTTTCAGTCCTCACTTTAATAACTCCTTAGCTCTCATCTGACCTCATCAAAAGTTCAGTCTCCAATTCATTAATCCTACCATTCTCTCATAATCCTTTAGTTTTCTGTCCTTCCATTCTCTCCTCATGCAGGTAAGAGCCTGTCATCTATTACTATAATTCAGTGTTTGCAATCTCAGAAGTTTACGGGGTCAGGCAGAAAACATAAACAAGTGAAACAGGCAAGACAGAACATAGCAAGAATGTGTAGGGACATGGTGAACCAAATTGTGTTCCATTGAAAGTCATTCGAATGTTTAGTTTTAATAAAGGGGGCTAGCCAAACAAAATCTGTCTCCAGGCTAAATTTGCCCATTCATCTCTCCCCTCATTTCCACTTATTGCTATCCTCCAAAACCTCAACTTTTGTTGAACTCATTCCTGCTTTCTCCACGTCTGCATCCAAGTTGCTTCAGATTGCAGAAGGGAAAAATCATAGTCAGGCTGACCATTCACTTTCAATTCACATCCTGAGGTGGGCACTCCACACTGAGCATCCATCCTCCCACACTTCCTAATAAACTTTCTGTTCCACTCTCAGAGATGACAATTTCATACTTTGTCCTCTCCACATACCTCCTTATTGGGATGCTCTTAGCTGCAGTAATAGAGTTCCCACCCACCATGGCTTCTATTTATAAGAAATCCTCTCTCTAACCTCAGTTACCTGTTATCCTATTTCTTTCTTTCATTGCAGTCATTATAATCTACAATCATTTGGTTTTGCTTGACTGATTTTTGGTATTTTTTTTTTAATTTCCCTCCAGCAGAACACAAACTCCCTGAGGGCAAGGACCATGCCTCTCTCATTCACCAAATAGCTCCAGGGTCTAGAACAATGGCTGCCATATATTATTATAGCTACTTCTTAAGTAAGGAATTAACAAGGATGAGGACAAGGTTCAACATGTTTGAAATTCCAAGAAATTCGGGATAAAGCATTGTTTCAGGTAAAAGGTCTAGAATAAGGCTTGGCAAACTTTGTTCAACAAAGGGGCAGATCGGGCTTCCCTGGTGGCGCAGTGGTTGAGAGTCCGCCTGCCGATGCAGGGGACACGGGTTCGTGCCCCGGTCTGGGAAGATCCCACATGCCGCGGAGCGGCTGGGCCTGTGAGCCATGGCCACTGAGCCTGCGTGTCTGGAGCCTGTGCTCCGCAACTGGAGAGGCCACAACAGTGAGAGGCCCGTGTACTGCAAACAAACAAACAAACAAACAAACAAAGGGGCAGATAATAAATATTTTCAGCTTTGCAGGCCATACAGTCTCTGTCACAACTCTTCCATTCTGCTGTGATAGCATGAAAGCAGCCTTGAGTAATACACATTGAATAAGACTGTCCAGATTTGGACCACGGTCATCATTTGCAGACCCCTGTTCTAGATGAACAGATTCTTTGTACAAACCAAAATCCTGAGCTCATACTATTACTTGTGGGTGCTCAAGAAATGATATATGCATGCCTAAATTCACATCTGTACTATCTACTGAAAGGCAGCACATCAGAGGGGTTGAGAGGATGGACCCCAGAGCCAGGTTGCTCTGTTCAAGTCCTGGTCTTCACATACATGCTTTGTGAGCATTCCATTTCCTCATCCTTGAAATGGGGATAAAAACACTGTCTATGTTGTAGAGGTAAATGAGGATTAAATGAGGTAATCTTTGTGAAACACTTAGAACAGAGCTTGGCACATAAATGCTAAATGTATGTGTTGAATAAATGTGGAATATGTTCTTGCTAAGCCCTTTGCAGACATTGTCACATTTCCTTCTCACAGAAGCCCAGTGAGGTAGGTATAAGTATTATCTCCATTTTAAAGATATGGATAATGGGATTCAGAGACATTAGGTAGGATTCCATGGTCACACAGTTAGTAAGTGATAGTATTAGGGCCAGATAAATACATTTAGAAATAAAAAGCTCTGAAAAGTATAATGCATTTCTCATCCTCAATATCAATTCAAAATAAAGGTAACTAGTATAGACTGGCTTCTGCACTGGTTTTAAAACACAGCTGCAAATACTTTGATACAATTCTCATCAGGAGGAATCCCCTCCTCTTGAATCTAGATGGATTTGAGACTACTTCAACTGATATAGTACAGTGAAAGTGACACTATGTGACTTCCAAAGGGCCACTCGGATTTTGTCTTGTTCACTGGAACACAATCATGTAGAACTCTAAGCCACTATGTAAAAAGTCCAATTACCCTAAGGCCCATGTTGCGAGGAAGCCCAAGCCAGGCTCTTGCCATGGAGTACTTGGGGCTGCAGCCTGGCAACTTGTAAGAGGTCATGGAGAGGACGTGACTGCCAGTTGATCTGCAGGCAGGTCCCGCACACTCAGAAGTACCTCACACGCTCCCCTGACTTAGAATGTCCTTCTGCCCACTGTTCCCTCAGTGGGAGCTGTCCCAAGGACACAGCCTTGAGAGAGCAAGGTGTTGTTGAGACCATCTGGACTGAATACATGACTGAACCCAGGAACAAGAGACAAGATGTCAGAGGAGAAGGACTTGAGCTCACCTCCTCTCACAAAAACACCAAAATCACAACTAACTGCTGAACAACCATCAACAATAAAGACTCAAACCTACCAGCAAAGATATTCTACACCCAAAGACAAAGAAGCAGCCACAACAACATGGTAGGAGGGCACCTTCACGATATAATCAAATCCCATACCTACCTGGTGGGTGACCCACAAACTGAAAAATAATTATATTGCAGAGGTTCTCCCACAGGAGGGAGAATTCTGAGCCCCACATCAGGCTTTCCAGCCTCGGGGTCTGGCATTGGGAGGATGGGCCCCCAGAGCATTCGGCTTTGAAGGCCAGGAGGGCTTGAGTGCAGGAGATCCATGGGAATGGAAGAAACAGAGACTCTACTCTTGCAGGGGGCACACGAGTTTTCATATGCACTGGGACCCAAGGCAAAGCAGTGACTCCATAAGAGCCTAGGCCAGACCTACCTGCAGGTCTCGGAGGGTCTCCTGGGGAGGTGGGGGTCAGCTGTGGCTCACTGTGGGGGCAAGGACACTGGCAATGGATGCCCCAGGGAAAACTCTTCAGCATGAGCTCTCCCGAAAGTTGCCATTTTGGCATGGATACTGGGCCCCACCCAATAGACTGCAGGCTCCAGTGTCGGGATGCCCCAGGCCAAACAACCAACAGGGTAGGAACACAACCCCACCCATCAGCAGACAGGCTGCCTAAAGTCGTCCTGAGCCAAGAGCCACCTATAAACACACGCTTTGATGTGACCTTGCCCACCAGAGGGACAGGACCTATCTCCAAACACCAGTGGGTGGGCACCAGTCCCTCCCACCAGAAAGCCTGAACTAGCACCTGGACCATCTTTGCCCACCAGGGCATAGACACCAGAACCAAGAGTTACAATCCTGCAGCCTGAGGAATGGAGATCACAAAAACAGAAAGTTAGACAAAATGAGACAGCAGAGAAATAAGTTCCAAACAAAGAAACAAGATAAAACCCCAGAAGAGCAACTAAGAGAAATGAACATAAGCAATCTGTTGGGGGGAAAATTTCAGAGTAATGATAGTAAAGATGATCCAGGATCTCAGAAAAAGAATGGAGGCACAGTTGAAGAAGATACAAGAAATGTTTAATAAAGAACTATAAGCTTGGGGCTTCCCTGGTGGCGCAGTGGTTGAGAGTCCACCTGACGATGTAGGGGACGCGGGTTCATGCCCTGGGCCGGGAGGATCCCACATGCCACGGAGCGGCTGGGCCCGTGAGCCATGGCCGCTGAGCCTGCACGTCCGGAGCCTGTGCACTGCAACGGAAGAGGCCACAACAATGAGAGGCCCATGTACCACAAAAAAAAAAAAAAAAAAAAACCTATAAGCTTTAAAGAACAAAAAAACAGATGGACAATAAAATAACTGAAATGAAAAATATACTAGAAGGAATCAATAGCAGAATAAATGAAGCAGCAGAACAAATAAGTGAGCTGGAAGACAGACTGATGGAAATCACTGCTGTGGAATGGAATAAAGAAAGAAGAATGAAAAGAAATGAGGACAGCCTAAGAGACCTCTGAGATGACATTAAATGCACCAACATTCGCATTATAGGGGTTTCAGAAGGAGAAGAGAAAGGGCTTGAGAAAATATTTGAAGAGAGAATAGCCAAACTTCCCTATCATGGGAGAGGAAACACTAACTTAAGTCCTGGAAGTGCAAAGAGTCCCATACAGTATAAATCCAAGGAGGAACACACTGAGACACATATTAATCAAAAAGACAAAAATTAGAGACAAAGAGAAAATATAGAAAGTAACAAGGGAAAAGCAACAAATAACATACAAGGGAATCCCCATAAGGTTAGCAGCTGACTTTTCAGCAGAAACTCTGTAGGCCAGAAGGGAGTGGCATGATATATTTAAAGGATGAAAGGGAAAAATCTGCAACCAAGAATATGCTACCCAGCAAGGCTCTCATTCAGATCTAACAGAGAAATCAAAAGCTTTACAGACAAGCAAAGGCTAAGAGAATTCAGCACCACCAAACCAGCTTTACAACAAATGCAAAAGGAACTTCTCAAGACGGAAAAGAAAAGGCCACAACTAAAAACAAGAAAATTGCAAATGGGAAAGCTCAACAGGAAAGGCAAACATAAAGGTAGGAAATCATCCACACACAAATATGATATCAAAACCAGCAATCATGAGAAGAGGGGAGTACAAATGCAGGATACTGGAAATGCATTTGAAATTAAGAGACCAGCAACTTAAAACAATCTTGAACATATATATACCAAAACCTCCTGGTAACCACAAAACAAAAATCTAAAATAGCTACACACACACAAAAGAAAAAGCAACCCAAAACACAACAATAAAGATAGTCATCGAGTCAGAAGAGAAGAGAACAAAAGACTAAGGGAAGAAAAAAGACCTACAAAAACAAATCCAAATCAATTAAAAAGTGGGCAGTAAGAAGATAGACATCAATAATTACCTTAAATATAAATGGATTAAATGCCCCAACTGAAAGACATAGACTGGCTGAATGGATACAAAAACAAGACCCATATATATGCTGTCTACAAGAGACCTACTTCAGATCTAGGGACACATACATACTGAAAATGAGGGGATGGAAAAAGATATTCCATGCAAATGGAAATTTAAAAAAAGCTGGAGTAGCAATACTCATATCAGACAAAAGAGACTTTAAAACAAAGACTGTTACAAGAGACAAGGAAGGACACTACATAATGAACAAGGGATAAATCCAAGAAGATATAGCAATTGTAAATATATATTCACCCAACATAGGAGCACCTAAATACATAAGGCAAATACTAACATCCATAAAAGGAGAAATTGACAGTAACACATTAATAGTGGGGGACCTTAACACTCCACTCTCATCAATGGACAGATCATCCAGGAAGAAAATCAATACGGAAACACAGACCTATAATGGCACATTAGACGAGATGTACTTAACTGATATTTATAGAGCATTCCATCCAAAAGCAGCAAAATACACATTCTTTTCAAGTTCACATGGAACATTCTCCAGGATAGATCACATGCTGGGCCACAAAGCAAGACTCAGTAAATTTAAGAAAACTGAAATCATATCAAGCATCCTCTCTGACCACAATGCTAAGATTAGAAATCAACTATAAGAAAAAAACTGTAAAAAACACAAACACATGGAGGCTAAACAATATGTTCTAAGCAACCAATGGATCACTGAGAAAATAAAAAAAATACCTAGAGACAAATGAAAATGAGAACATGATGATACAAAAACCTATGGGACATGGCAAAAGCAGTTCTAAGAGGGAAGTTTTTAGCAATAAAATCTTACGTCAGGAAACAAGAAAAATCCCCAATAAACAACCTAACCTTACACCTAAAGCAACTAGAGAAAGAAGAGCAAAAAAACCCCAAAGTGAATAGAAGAAAAGAAATCATAAAGATCAGAGCAGAAATAAAGGAAACAGAGATGAAGAAAATAATAAAAAGGATCAATGAAACTAAAAGCTGGTTTTCTAAAAAGATAAACAAAATTGATAAACCATTAGCTAGCCTCAACAAGAAAAAAAGGGAATGGATCAAATCAATAAAATTAGAAATGAAAAAGGAGACATTACAACTGAAACCACAGAAATACAAAGGATCAAAAGAGTTTACTACAGGGCTTCCCTGGTGGCTCAGTGGTTGAGAGTCTGCCTGCCGATGCAAGGGACACGGGTTCGTGCCCCAGTCTGGGAAGATCCCACGTGCCGTGGAGCGGCTGGGCCCCTGAGCCATGGCCGCTGAGCCTGTGCGTCCAGAGCCAGTGCTCCACAATGGGAGAGGCCACGACAGTGAGAGGCCTGCGTACCGCAAAAAAAAAAAAAAAAAAAAAAAAAAAAAAGAGTTTACTACAAGCAACTACATGCCAATAAAATGGACAACCTAGAAGAAATGGACAAATTCTTTGAAAGGTAAAATCTTTCAAGACTGAACCAGGAAGAAATTGAAAATATGAACAGACCAATCACAAGTACTGAAATTGAAACTGTGATTGAATAACTCTCAACAAACAAAAGTCCAGGACCAGACAGCTTCACAGGTGAATTCTATTAAATATTTAGAGAAGAGTTAACACCTATCATTCTGAAACTATTCCAAAAAACTGCAGAGGAAGGAACACTCCCAAACTCATTCTATGTGGCCACCATCACCCTGATACCAAAACAGCACAACATTACCACAAAAAAATAAAATTATAGGCCAATATTGCTGATGAACTTAGTTGCAAAAATCCTCAACAAAATACTAGCAAACCAAACCCAACAGGACATTAAAACGATCATACACCATGATCAAGTGGGATTCATCCCAGCAATGCAAGGATTTTTCAGTATCTTCAAATCAATCAGTGTAATACACCACATTAACAAATTGAAGAATAAAAACCATATGATCATCTCAGTAGAGACAGAAACAGGTTTTGACAAAATTCAACACCCACTTATGATAAAAAAAAAAAACTCTCCAGAAAGTGGGCATAGAGGTAACCTACCTCAATATAATAACAGCCATATATGACAAAGCCACAGCTAACATCAGACTCAACAGTGAAAAGCTGAAAGCCTTTCCTCTAAGATCAAGAACAAGACAGGGATGTCCACTTTTATTCAACACAGTTTTGGAAGTTCTAGCCACCGCTATCAGCGAAGAAAAAGAAATAAAATGTATACTAATTGGAAAAGAAGTAAAACTGTCACTGTTTGCAGATGACACAATACTATACATAGAAAAACCTAAAGATGTTACCGGGAAACTACTAGAGCTAATCAGTGAATTTGGTAAGGTTGCAGGATACAAAATTAACACACAGAAATCTTTTGCATTTCTATACGCTAACAACAAGAGATCATAAAGAGAAATTAAGGAAACAATCCCATTTACCATTGCATCAAAAAGAATAAAATACCTAGGAATAAACCTACATAAGGAGGCAAAAGACCTGTACTCTAAAAACTATAAGACACTGATGAAAGAAATTTAAGATGACACAAACAGATGGAAAGATATACTGTGTTCTTGGATTGGAAGAATCAATATTGTGAAAATGACTATTCTACACAAGGTAATCTGCAGATTTAGTGCAATCCCCATTAAATTACCAATGGCATTTTTCATGGAACTAGAACAAAAAAAATTTTAATTTGTATGGAAACACAAAAGACCCCGAATAGCCAAAGCAATCCTGAGAAAGAAAAATGGAGCTGGAGGAATCAGGCTCCCTGACTTCAGACTATATTATAAAGCTACAGTAATCAAACCAGTAAGGTACTGGCACAAAAACAGAAATATAGATCAATGGAACCAGATAGAAAGCCCAGAAATAAACTCATGCACCTATGGTCAATTAATCTATGACAAACTAGGCAAGAATATACAATGGAGAAAAAACAGTCTCTTCAATAAGTGGTGCTGGTAAAACTGGACAGCTACATGTAAAAGAATGAAACTAGAACATTCTCTAACACCTAACACAACAATAAGCTCCAAATGGATTAAAGACCTAAACGTAAGACCAGATACCATAAAAACTCCTAGAGGAAAATGTAGGAAGAACTCTCTTTGACATAAATTGCAGCAATATCTTTTTGGATCACTCCTAGAGTGATAAAAATAAAAACAAAAATAAACAAATGGGACCTAATGAAACTTAAAAGCTTTGGCAAAACAAAGGAAATCATAAACAAAACAAAAATGCAACCCACAGAATGGGAGAAAATATTTGCAAATGAAGCAACTGACAAGGGATTAATCTCCAAAATACACAAACAGCTCATGCAGCTCAATATCAAAAAAACAAACAACCCAATCAAAAAATGGGCAGAAGCTCTAAATAGATATTTCTCCAAAGAAGACATAAAGGTGACCAAAAAGCACATGAAAAGATGCTCAACATTGCTAATTCTTAGAGAAATGCAAATCAAAACTATAATGAGGTATCACCTCACACCAGTCAGAATGGCCATTATCAAGAAGTCTACAAACAGTAAATGCTGGAGAGGGTGTGAAGAAAAGAGAACCTACACTGTTGGTGGGAGTGTAACCTGGTACAAACATTATGGAGGTTCCTTAAAAAACTAAAAATATTGATAGAACTACCATATGATCCAGCAATCCCACTCCTGGGCACATATCTGGAGAAAACCATACTTTGAAAAGATACATGCACCCCAGTGTTCACTGCAGCACTATTTACAGTAACCAAGACATGGAAGCAACCTAAATGTCCATCGACAGAGGAATCGATAAAGAAGATGTGGTACATATATGCAGTGGAATATTACTCAGCCATAAAAAAGAATGAAATAATGCCATTTGAGACAACATGAATGGACCTAGAGATGATCATGCTAAGTGAAGTAATTCAGAGAAAGACAAATCATATGATATCACTTATATGTGGAATCTAAAAAAATGAGACAAATGAACTTATTTACAAAACAGAAACAGAGTCACAGACTTCAAAAACAAACTTATGGTTACAAAAGGGAAAGGTGGAGGGAAGGATAAATTAGGAGTTTGGGATTAACATATACATACTACTCTATATAAAATAGATAATCAACAAGGACCCCTACTGTATAGCATAGGGAACTCTACTCAATAATCTGTAATAACCTATATGGGAAAAGAATATGAAAAAGAATGGATATACATATATGTATAACAATCACTTTGCTGTACACCTGAAACTAACACAACATTGTAAATCAACTGTACTCTAATATACAATAAAAAGTAAATTAAAAAAAAAAAAAAAAAGGAAGCCCAAGCCACCTGGAGAGGCTGTACATAGCTGCTTAAGTCAATAGTCCCATCTGAGCCCAGCCTTGGAGTCACCCCTGCCCAGGAGCCAGACACGTAAGTTGAAAGTCTTCAGTCCCCAGTTATGGAGTAACCCACAGACATTAACTCTTCCCAGCTGAGGCCCCAGACATCATAGAGCAGACAGACCATCCCCACTGTGATCTGAGTTCTTGAACCACAGAATACATGAACGTAATAAAATATTGATAATTGGTGGTTTATGTGACTAAGTTTCAGGGTGCTTTGTTAGCACATACACAGACAGAACAGCTTTTTTTCCAGATTTTCCTAAACTAGAATTATAATTAAGTTCACCATTGCTGGTCTTCCTTCATTTCTCAGCGACCTTGCTTTGCTGCTACCTTGAAAGTCTTTTGAATCACCCAGAATTAGAAAGAGCTTGGGGCTTCCCTGGTGACACAGTGGTTGAGAGTCCGCCTGCCGATGCAGGGGACACGGGTTCGTACCCCGGTCCGGGAAGATCCCACATGCCGTGGAGCGGCTGGGCCCGGGGGCCATGGCCGCTGAGCCTGCACGTCCAGAGCCTGTGCTCCGCAACGGGAGAGGCCACGACAGTGAGAGGCCCGCGTACCGCAAAAAAAAAAAGAAAGAAAGAGCTTGGATTTGTACCCCGGAAGTCTTCCTTTGGAGCAGGCTGCTGACCCCTACACACTACTAGATGGTCACAAGCAAATCATTTCATTTCTTTGGGTCTAAAAGCCTGCTTTGCAGGATTGCCATGAGAATCATGATACCATGGGCATAAAACTGCTTTCAAGGAATTTAGACTCCAGGCTTACGGCAAGAGACCTGGGGCAAAGGGTAGTTTTAATCTTCCTGGAGTTCCAGTCTTACAAAGAAGCACATTTGCCCAAACAAATCCATAGTGCTGATGCCACAGCCATCAGAAGAACAAGCACGCTTCTCACCATACGCTGGGGGCTCCTAAAGGGTCTGCGTGTGCACGTGTATGTAATTTTATAGTGGGCCAGCCTGGTGATTTTGAAACAACTCAAGTGTCTGACATGAAAGTGAGTGACAGTACTTGGAACCAGGGCCATGAAATGCAAGTACATTGCAAATCACTTGGTCGTGCTGGCAGGGGAATCGTAGTCACCATATATATTTTCTTAAATGTAGTTTCCCAGCAAACCTTTCATAAAATTCATGACTGTGACTGACCTCTGCTACGTGCTGGTCTCCACAGCTTCCCTTTTCCCCTCCAATATAACCCGGGCTTGTAATGCACTTGTGGCAAACACCATTGATTGGCTGCTGAATCGCCATTCCCAGCACCCTTCTCGCTTTCTGCCTCCTTCTAGAGAATCCTGAAAACTGATACTTGCCATCCCAGCTTCCCATGCAGCTAGGGGCAGCCAGCGTCCGTGAGGAATAAGCAAAAGTCTTTTGAGAAAGGTCATTCGTAAAATATTTTTCTTTCCTGCTATGAGGATACATAAAGTCACATAAAGCTGGCACAGCCTTTCCCACTTACCCTTTCTCCTGCCTTGAATGCAGAATGGATGCAGCTGTAGCCACTTGGGGACAATGAGGGCAACTCCAAAAGCAGTATCTGCTCTGATTTCTTTGAACCAACCACCTTTCTCTGGAAGAAAACACAGGTCCAGGTTGTGTAAGCCACTGGAATTGTATTTTTCTTTTACTTGCAGATGCAGAGAGTTCAAATATAAAGCTTGTACCATGAGCAATTAAACCCTTGTCTTATTTGAGCAGGTAACTTTCCTTTCCCTGCCCCTTATAAGGTAAAAACAAAAACCCTTGAATGTAAAGTCACACTAAGAGGCCACGGATTTCTCTGCCTCTGCGGTCCATGACCTCACAGACAGCCCCTCCAGTCAAGTTCTGCCCCTCTGCTTAGACCACTGCCACAGCCTCCCTGATTTTCTTCAGTTCCCTATCCTGGTGCTCTCCCGTCCTCCACACTGAAGCCATAGAGGTCTTTCCAAAAGCAAATGTCCATCCATGTATTCCTGCTGAAGGGAGCAAACCAGGGCTTGCTCATGAAATCCTGAACATCTTCACTCTGCTGAGAAGGCTTGCCTTGACCTGGCCTCTGGGTCCCTCTCCAGCTTCTGTTTCAAGCAATGCTTTTGAACTTTCCCCTCTCTATTCTCAGCTCTTCAAACTCAGCTTCAGCCACACTGAACTTAAAAATCCCCCCTTCTCACTATACTAATCCCTCTGCCTGGGTAACTCACTCTCACCCCAGACTTCTCTGCTCCAGACAGACAGACACACACACACACATACACACATACACTCCGCTCTAGATTTGTTTGTCCCACCACAGGCTCCCATAGTACTCTACACCAGTATTTGGAGCAGCAAATACAAAATACAAGTAAATATCTTTCCCACAAGATGGTAAGCCACCTGAGGGCAAGGCCTGAGTATATCTGTTCACTGTTGTGATGCCAGTACGGGTATTCTGAGCAACTCCTATGCACCCCATTGACGTGGGATGAATCCTCCACCCTAAATAGTAGGTGGCTGAGCACCCAGCACCATACAGATTATTAGCCATAAATACTCACAGAGAAGGGGAGGACACCTCAGGCCAAGCAGGACCACACAAGGATTGCACTTGGGAGTAGAGAAAACCAGCAGGGACTGTGGGATTCAGGCTTTGTGGTGAAGAGAGTGAGGTAACCCTTCGTTCATGTGGAGGGATGTGATTGGCTTGTTTGAATAATTTCACGATTTGATGGGGAGGTGAAACCCATTAGGCTGAAGACCAGCTAAGGTGCAGCTGATTCTGCTGATCAGGGAAATTGTCAGGGAGGGAGGCTTTCCTGCTGGGCTGGGGAGGTGGGGCAAGGACAGGGAAACTCACAGCTCGGCATTTGGGGCCGAAAGAGGCTCAAAGTTGTCAAGGCAGCACTTGAAATTTTAGATTTTACAATACAGAAGAGAGGAAAAGGGAAGAGGGGAAAGGAGGGAGGAAGGAAGAAAATTTCTCTTTATAGTCTGGCCTGACTTAATTCAGTGGTTACTGTGATAGACTATTTCAAGACCAAAAGTTAGGGTGACTTTTCAGTTACCACCTGGAGCACTTACTGATTGGCTGGCCCCAACCCCATTCCTAACCTCCTTTTCTTTATCTATTTTCCAGTCAGGTCTGGTCATGTGTCAAAGTGCTGGCCAATGGGACATGTGTAGAATCATGCTGTGGGATTTCCGGGAAAGATTTTGCTGCTCGATTTAGGCAATATGCTTTTCTCCTTATTCCTCCTACTTTGTTCCTGCTGGAATGTAGATATGATGGCTAGAGCAGCAGCAGCCATCTTGTAGCCACCAGAAATAACCAGGAGAATCATAAAGATGTGCAACATCTCAAATAATTTGCCTTTTATTCATTACTTCTCAGGAAGCTTTTGTATAATTGGGTTTTACTTTTTTCATTTAGGATTTAATCAAATATTTTTCATATGCCACTCAGTAGTCTTCAATAAGTATCACATTGTCCACATAGCAAGAATGAAAACAGGTAATGAGAAATGGAGTCATCAGTTGGGAAATCAATGAAGCATAAAGTATGTTGTGTGGTTGCAATCCAGGATGAAGCCAAGGACACTGAGTCACACTAGGCCCTCTGTTACAGGATGCCTGCCTACAAGGTGGAAGTGGATACAAGAGGTCCCTCTTCAGCTAGATAATCTTACTCTTCATTTTTTCTAGCTATTTTTTCCAACTTTTGTATAGTGTAAAACTATTTCTATATGAAAAAATAAGTTTTAAAAAATGCTCTTACTGGGGCTTCCCTGGTGGTGCAGTGGTTGAGAGTCCGCCTGCCGATGCAGGGGACACGGGTTCGTGCCCCGGTCCGGGAAGATCCCACATGCCGTGGAGCGGCTGGGCCTGTGAGCCATGGCCGCTGAGCCTGCACATCTGGAGCCTGTGCTCCGCAATGGGAGAGGCCACAGCAGTGAGAGGCCCGCGTACCGCAACAAACAAATTGCTCTTACTGAAGTTGGGGGTAGGGTGGGGTGGGGTGGAACTGGTCCTATATTCTCTGTCCTTCCCTTCCTGCCCCCAGTGGCAGCCCTTGAGAATGTTCAGTGGATGTGAAGGGATCATAGACCATCCCACATCATTCCTCTGAGCAAAGCAAGGCAAGGGTAACTCACAGTCCTCTGAGAATCTGATGAAATCTACTGACCCTCTTCTTAGAGAAAAAAATGTCCACATAAAACTGCTTACAATTTCAGAGGGTTAAGAATCCCACTTTTAAAACAACAGTAAGGGGCTTGGGCTTCCCTGGTTTGCACCTTGGTTAAGAATCCGCCTGCCAAGGCAGGGGACACGGGTTCAAGCCCTGGTCTGGGAAGATCCCACATGCCGCGGAGCAACTAAGCCTGTGCACCACAACTACTGAGCCTGCGCTCCAGAGCCCACGAGTCACAACTACTGAAGCCTGCACGCCTGGAGCCCGTGCTCTGCAACGAGAAGCCACCACAGTGAGAAGCCCGCACATTGCAACAAAGAGTAGCCCCCGCTAACCACAACTAGAGAAAGCCCGAATGCACCAACGAAGACCCAACGCAGCCAAGAATAAAAATAAAATAAATTTATTTTAAAAAATTAAAAATGAAAACAACAGTGAAATTCAGGGGCCATAACTGCCTCTTTCTAATTTCCTTCTGTTACTTTTTTGCTGCTGTTTCTCTACTTTTATCAGTCTGTTCTTTAGAATTATATTCTTGGATCCCAGCCTATGACTGGACATCCAGATGTGCCAAGGGTCTCAGGAAGTGCAGAGGTAGAGTCACTGTGGGACCTTGTCTTCCTACCAGTGAAACTAAAGTTGCTTATATCCAACAAGAGTTAAAGATTAGGGATGAAGAAATTGGGTAAACATGACTGTGGATGGCCCCCAAGTATGCTGAATGCCCCATAATTCACATGGGAACTCTCTTTCCCCATCCAGGTGTTGTGAACCTCTGTCCTCACACAACTTCCCCCCAGAGAGTCCCCATGCTCTAGGGGACTCCTCACACTATAGAATATGCCAACTCCCTTTGGGATAGCCATCAGGTACACATCTGTTCCTCTCCTTTCTGGGCTTCATCCTGCTTTCCCCTGCAAGGATTCTATTTACCTTTCATCAAGCCTCACTCTACCTTTGTGAAGATGAGCTTTTTCCTGCATTGATCTTCATCTATACTCAGTCCCCAGCTCCTAACCTGCTCATCGTCTGGGCTCCTCTGCAATTATATTTCTCCATGGGCAAAGTCAAAGTTAGAGATGCATGGAATCATAGGCCAAGGAAGAAAGGCTACCAAGTGAATCAAAAAGCCAAGACCTAAACTTGATAGAACAGACAGTAAGTACTAATTGAGTTCAGAGGAAAGCAGAATTAACAAGGGCTGTGTAAAGCAGGGTAAGGGTCACAGTGATGCCTGCATTTAGGTGAAGCTTTGAAACTACTAGGCTTTATTTAAGCATTTATAAAGTTTACCATGTGTTAAGCTCTGCACCAAATATCTCACTACAGAAGTTCTTTTAATCCTCACAGTATCTCAAGGGAGGCATTATTATTATGCTGATTTGGCAGATGAGGAAACTGAAGCTCAGTATCACAGAGCTGGGATTTGACCCAGGTCCATCTGATGCCAAAGCTTTTTATGGACTCCAGAACATGTGATTGATGGTGCCTGGCACATAGGAACTGCTCTACGAATATTTGTTAAATGCATGGAGTGAGAATTAATGAATGAAGCACTTATGTGAGAATGAGAAGGCTCATATATCTTGTCATGTGGATTATACATCCATGGTGGAGGGGGGAAGCTTCCGTGCAGGAAGTGGATGGTCAGCTACTGAATCACTGATATTTATTGAGCATTTACTATGTTCTAAGTGCTTTAACACTTCAGGACAATCTTCTGGAAGTCAACAGAAATATACTGAGCACTAGACACTCTGGCTGGCCCTGTTTTGGGCCCTGAGGATGGCAAATTATCCTCAGGCATTCTCAGCCCAAATGCAAAAGACAGACCTGTACTATACTTCACACCACAGATGGGGCTACCTGAGGGTTTAATTTACGTACTCTCCTCACCCTTTACAATCGTGAACAATCCATCAGGAGTTAGATTTCTCTGGCTATGGAGATGTTAGAGTGGTCCACGGGCTCTGAATATAGTTGGAATCCACCCCCACTTTCCCAGTTCTCACAAACTCCTCATAATAGACTCCCATATAGTGCGAGTAATTTACAGTATAATTAATTTGTTTTATTCTAGTTCAGTCTGGGCACTGCGGACCCTGGCTGCCTTCCTGTTGTTTTATTTACTCCTCAGCCATTCTCATTTTTGTAGCTATTCCCTTTAGCTCTCTTTTTTCTGTAAGGTCATTCTAAGGACAGGATGTTGCAATGGCCAAGATGAGCTGTGAACAAGTGCAAGCCAGGTGTGTGTTGGTGATTCTCTCTCTTCTTTTGGGCTCTCTGAAATCTGGCGCATAAAGAAAAACATCACACGCTCAAGATTTAAAGCCCAAATTCTGATTTTGAGGTTGGTGTCATTCAGATGAATGCCCCTGAGCCCAGGCACAACAGAGCAGTTACTGGGAGAGATAAGGTGATTCAGTGTCATACCTTAGTGAGCTATAACTCACAAGGGGTTGGGGAGACATTTTTGTAACCACTAAGATGTGTAAGGCCAGCCTCAGCCCTATATATTGCTGTTTTCCACAATGGCTGTTTCCTGGAGAATCCATCTCTTTCACCACAGGGTGCTGGGGCATTGAGAATTAGTCAGTTTGCTATGCTGGCCTTGTTAACACCTGTGGCAGGACATTAATACAAGACAATAGTAAGCACACTGGTGTTAAATATTTGCAGTGTTAGGGCAATAACTTTGAATCTCAACTCACTACATTTGATTAATAGGGATGCTGATGGTGGCACCAAGGAAGGTGGGCTCCTCAGCCTTCTCATGCAGACAGTATAAACACTCCCATGCTGAATGCTTCATTTATATGTGAATACAATTAAGATTAGCTTCTAATTATTTCTGGCACATTCTCTTTAATGCCAGAGCCTTTAAGTCACAATGGTCAAAGGGTAATGCATCATAACAGGTTACAACATCCCCAAGGATTTCTTGATTGACATAAAAATGTTTTTTTTCCTCCAACTGATTGACACTATGGCAGGTGTGAAGTGATGGCCAAGCTTCTAGCTGTCCATTAAAAGATCTTAAATCAAGGAGGATGTGACTTCAATAATTAGCTTCCACATTTGAGGGTTGAGACCAGCTGGGCTATAGATAGTGTTCTTTTAGGAGTTAGGGTATGTCAGGGATGGTGGGACAGTTTTTCAGTTGAGTCTCTCGGTGCAAGCAACTTGAGAAATTGGTTTCCAAAATTTCTGGAGTGTCTTTTTTATTTTCCTGGAGGAACATAAATTACAATAAAGCAACAGGATGAACTCGAGCTAGGGGTAGGAAATGTGCCAGTAAGAAGAGTTAGCCTTTGTCTTTGTAGAAACCCTGTGCAAACAGGTGGGGAAATGTGTTTACCTTCAAATACTGGACCACGTATTTCAACCATTCATTGTTAAAGTGAGCAGATGTAGTGTCTCAGGAACTACAATATACTGTAACCAAATGGGTATATTTGGGAAGGGTTGCAGAACTAGCATCCCACTGTGTTCTAAAGCTCTGTGTGCCAGGAGGACAACATTCCCTTGACCTTCCACAACTAGTCTCCCATTCTCCTGCAACTTGATCTATATCACTGCTTTGATTTGGACAAAGGGTCTTTAAATGCATGTTTGTTAACTGGAATGTTGGAAGTTTTGGAGGCAAGAAATCCATGGATCTGAAGTCTGCAGTCCCCTCAAAAACTCCTGGGGAAAAAGGACCTGGATTTTCCTTATGTTTGGGACAGATAAGCCAATAAGAGGAAGGAAGTAATACGAAGTAAAGATGATCCTAACAGGGCTTCCCTGGTGGCACAGTGGTTAAGAATCCGCCTGTCAATGCAGGGGTCATGGGTTCGAACCCTGGTCCGGGAAGATCTCACATGCTGCGGAGCAACTAATCCTGTGTGCCACAATTACTGAGCCTGTGTGCTAGAGCCCACGAGCCACAACTACTGAGCCCGTGTGCTGCAATTACTGAAGCCTGTGCGCCTAGAGCCTGTGCTCCACAACAAGAGAAGCCACTGCAATGAGAAGCCTGTGTGCCACAACTAGAGAAAAACTGTGCACAGCAACAAAGACCCAATGCAGCCAAAAATAAAAATAAATTAAAAAAATAAATTTATATTAAAAAAAAAGATGATTGTATCATCCTGGAAAGGCAAACCATACATTTTGCTTAAAACTTAAATCCAGGCGTACCTGTTCAATGTGTGCAATTGAGTTAACAGTTCTTAATCTTCTTGCCTTCAAGTTCTCTACCCAGCTAAACTGAATAAAAATTCACAGTGTCTCCTATGCATGCTGATGCTATAATCAAATGAAAAAAGGCTTTTCAAGGAGCTCACTTTGTAATGAAAGAGTAAGATATAATACATAAACCAAATAATGAATCTTTAGTGCTAAAGCACCTGGAAAATACATTCACCAAGGGGTGTGGAAGTACACAGAAGGAAAGGATTAATTTCTCAGGAAGAGAGAAATGATCTACAAATCTGAGAAAGGCTTAATAGAGAAATTGATATTTAAGCTGAGCCTGAAAAATGAGTATGATTGTGCCAGGTAGAAAACAAATGGGAAAGTGGGAAATTCCCAGCAGCATGCCTAAGGTGGTGGCATCATGTGATCTTCACCCATTGGGATGTCCCAGCAAGGAAGAGAGGAGAGCAGCAGCGAAGCCTCCAAGGGCACATTCATTTCCTCAGGAACTGCTAGTTGAGAATCTACTATGTTTCAAACACTGGACTATGCAATAAACACTATGATGATGTTGTAAAAAAAAAAATTAATGGAAACCTCGATTAAATAGAGTCAGGAGAACAGAGAGGGAGGGAGCCCAACAGGATAAAGAAAGACTCATCTTCTTTCCTGGCAGGGACTCAGTCAATGAAAAGCCATGAACTCTTTGTTTGCTACAGCCCTCCCAACTTCCTCCTTCCCTCTATAAAAGAGTTCTCTTGCCCTTGCCCTGCAAGTACTTGCACATGGCTCACCATGGGTGCAGATTCCAAATTGTAATTATTTGCTGATCCTTAATATACTCATCTTTATTGGAGAAATATCTGGCAGCCTATCTGTTTTAGGTCAAAATTTTGGTGGCCCATACAAGGACAGGGAAGACCCCCAAAGGCTCCAGGCTGGTGAGCAAACAGGTACAATATCCACAGCTGAGCCCATTGTTACTCACTGCTTCTCTCACTGCCAACCCTAGAGCTCAAACCTATGTCTTTCTCCTGGATCCAAGCTAATTCCCTCTTTGCATTTGAAGCTCTCCAGACTTTTTTTTAGGATCTATTTTAACATTTTCTCTTTCTGGTTAAGGTCTTGTTCTGTATGCAAGTATGCATTTGGCACTTCAGTGTGATTCTCAGATCAAACTATTTCAGCTGAAGCTGACTGAGAAGCCATCAGCCCACTCCTTCGGAATAGAGGCTGTTCTCTGGAAACTGGCTGAAAAAGTCTTTGACCTGGCTTCTCCAGGACCAAGCTATTTCCTTAGAACTGGCTGGTATTAGTTTGCAGGCTGAGTTGCAAGCTGTTTGAATTGAGCTGTTTGTGGTGTAAGCTGTTTAGGCTGTTTGAAAATTGTTCTTTTACTCTGGAGAAAAATTTCTGAGAAATGGAATTTCAGTTATCTCAATATTTTGAGGGCACCCCTCCTACAGGGACTCTGGCCGATTCTACATTTAAAAACTGCAGTCTTTCCTCATGTGCATTTCCAACTAAATGGACCACCCTGACCATAGGCAATTCAGAATATCAATGGACATTATGGGGAACGTTTGAAATCCCCAAACTTAATTTCCTTAAAACCAAACTGGATTACAATAACTTCAACATTTCCAGAACGGAGTGGTATGCCTATTTTGATTGATAGTTTGAGGCTTCCAAACTTTATCAGGTGCCTGAAATTGCCTCTCTGAAGAATAAGAGTTTAAGATTAACTGAGGCAAACCAACAAAGAAAGATTAGACACTTCCTGAAACCCCAGACTCTTTTCCTTGGCTTCTTTGCTTCAGGTTCTCCCTCCAGCACAATCTTGTGTCTCTCCCTTGGCTCCATGGCCAGGCTCTGCCACTGGAGCTATCTTCCTCTTCACTGCCTATGATGCCTCCTCTATACCTTAAATTCCCCTGTATTAAGTTTCTCACCAGAACTTCCCCTTTTCTTGGAAATTGTTCCTAATACTTATTCCTCTGAACTTGTCAGACCCTATCCCTTTAAACATAAGCCTCCTGAGGCTCCAGAAGCTAAACCCTTTATTTCTTATATTCCCTGGACCGAAGCTGAACTGGGAGCCATAGTCAAAGATTTCCCCAAAGTAACTGAATATCTTCATCGATTTTTTGAGGCACTTAATATAATCATTCAAACTTAGCAGCCAAGTCTCTCTGACTTATGCTGGCTGGTTCATATGCTTATTGGTAAAGGCCAGGATCAGCATTGGATGAAAAACACTAACTGGGAAAATCCTGGAAGATCTCTAGAATTACGACCGGGGAGCTCGCTAACTTCCATGACCAGGCCCAGGCAATCACTAGGCAACTTCTTCAAGCAATTCCTAGAGCTTTTTGAAAGCTTGTTGTTTGGAACAAAATTCAGGCTTGCACACAAAAGTCTTGTGAACCTGTTCATGATGATTACAATCAACTGCAGATTATTTTTAAAGAAAATTCTGGTGCTCCTTCAGGTGTTGATTCTACCTACATAGCTTTTAACTCTATGCTTATTAATGGGCTGAACCAGGACTTTTCTCTTCATTAAAAAGGACCAGGATGGGGCCTCCCTGGTGGCGCAAGTGGTTGAGAGTCCGCCTGCTGATGCAGGGGATACGGGTTCGTGCCCCGGTCTGGGAGGATCCCATATGCCGCGGAGCGGCTGGGCCCGTGGGCCATGGCCGCTGGGCCTGCGCGTCCGGAGCCTGCGCGTCCGGAGCCTGTGCTCCGCAGCGGGGGAGGCCACAACAGTGAGAGGCCCGCATACCGCACAAAAAAAAAAAAAAAAAAAGGACCAGGATGGAATGGCAAACTGTGTCCACTCCAGATTCAGTGAATCTGGTGAACCAGCTCTCCCACACTCTAGATAAGTCACCAAAATGGAAGACCATCAAAATTCTTAATCATCAACCCCAGCAGATGAAGGTTCCTAAACAGAACCAAAATCCTTCTAGTTTCTGCTATTATTGCAAAGAGCCAGGACATTGGAAAACGGACTGTTACAAATCTAAGTACCTTAGGCACTTTCAACCTTCTAACCAGCCTTTCTAATGCCCTCCCAATTCTAATGACGGGCTCTGAGGAAGTACAGGGGCTCTTCCCAATCTTCCGTCTTAATTAGCTTGGAGAGACATTTCTCCAGAGTGGGGACGAATCTACTCCAGTCCTAACTGACACCAGAGCCACACGCTGGCTGCTCAACCCCACTATTATAAAGCAGCCCCTGCCTTGGAGTTCAAAAACAGTTCAAATAGTGAGGATCTCTAATATACCTCAAGAGGTTTCTGTCCCTGAGCCTATTCCATTTTTCTTAGACCCTTTAAGAGATACACAGTTTTTTCACTTTAGTTCCTCAGCCCCTATGCATTTATTAAGCTGAGACTTCTTAGAGAAGTATCATGCCAGAATTTTTTTCTCTCAAAAGGGGAAGCAATTCTAGAATTTGGCAGTAGTCATCCAATCAGCCAACTAGGTGAATTAAATGACCCTTTCACATGTTTTATTTGTTCCATCTTTTTTTTTTTTTTTTTTTTTTTGCGGTATGCGGGCCTCTCACTGTTGTGGCCTCCCCCGTTGCAGAGCACAGGCTCCGGACGCGCAGGCTCCGGACGCGCAGGCTCAGCGGCCATGGCTCACGGGCCCAGCCGCTCCGCGGCATATGGGATCCTCCCAGACCGGGGCACGAACCCGTATCCCCTGCATCGGCAGGCGGACTCTCAACCACTTGCGCCACCAGGGAGGCCCTATTTGTTCCATCTTTGATGGTATTAGAGCTGATTCTGAAAACCGTCACCATCTGTCCCTATTGAATCAGCTACCACCTTCCTTATGGGCAAAACCTCCAACCGGTATTGGCAAAATTCACAGTGCACCTCCCGTCAAGATTCAAATAGATCCCTCAAAACTTCTTCCCAGAATTAATCAATACCCAATGAGTAAAGAAGACTTCAAGGCATAAAGTCCATAATAGAAGATTACAAGTCTCTAGGCCTCATTGTCCCTTGCACTAGTCCCTGTAACACCCCTATTTTACTGGTGAGAAAACCTATGGCCAAGGGTGGAGATTTGTTGAGGATCTCTGAGCACTAAGCCACACTGTCATCCCTGGACACCCTGTTGCTTCTAACACTCCTGCCTCACTAGCATCCATTCCCATTGGATGTAAATTCTTTACTATAACTGATCTATGCAGTTCGTAGATAATATTCTTTAATATTTCAGTTGATGAAGCTAGCCAATACCTTTTGCTTTCGTTTGAGAAAATAAAAAATTCACCTGGACAGTAATGCCTGAAGGTTTCACGGAGAGTCCTTTGTATTTCTCACAAATCCTGAAGGCTGATCTGGATAATAAAAAGTTCCCTAGAGGTTCTATTTTGTTGCAATATATGGATGATTTGCTTCTTTGCTCTCCTTCTCAAGCCTTCTCACAGGAAGAGTATCCACTTGCTAAAGCCTTTAACCTTAAAGGGACATAAGGTCACCGAAAATATTTTTCAGTTTTCTATAACCCAGGTTTGATATTTAGGGCATCTGCTATCAGAATTAAGGATAACCCAGGGCTTCCCTCGTGGCACAGTGGTTGAGAGTCCGCCTGCCGATGCAGGGGATACGGGTTCGTGCCCCGGTCCAGGAAGATCCCACATGCCTCAGAGCGGCTGGGCCCGTGAGCCATGGCTGCTGAGCCCGCGTGTCTGGAGCCTGTGCTCTGCAATGGGAGAGGCCACAGCAGTGAGAGACCCGCATACCACAAAAAAAAAAAAAAAAAAAAAAAAAGAATTAGGCATAACCCAGATAGACTTCATGATGTCTTAAGTTTCCCCAAACCCAAAACTGAGTGCCAACTGTGAAGTTTTCTTGGGCTATATGGTTATTGCCAAACTTGGATTCCAAATTCCTCTCTTAACAGCCAAACCTCACTATATTTTACTAAGCTATAGCAACCCTGACCCAGTTTTATGGGGAAAACTGGACAGCATAGCTCTCAAGGCCTTAAAGGAGAGTTTGATGAACCCACACGCCCTTGGGCATCCCAATTATGAGATTCTTTTTCCTTTTGTATATGAAAGGGAAGAGAATGCTCTTGGGGTACTCACCCCAAAACACAGGGACCACCATCAACCCATTGGGTGTCACAACCAGTAACTGGACCCTGTGGCGCGAGGATACCACCCTTGCCATAGACCAACTATGACCATTGCCTTTTTGATTAATACCACCTAGAAAATTGTGGTGGGATCCCCTTTAACTGTTTTTATATCTCATGTAGTAGAAGCCCTTCTGAATTCTCCTCACACTCAACATTTCTCAGTCAGCTGCCTCACTTCCTATTAATCCTTTTGTTAACTACTCCTCACATAATCCTTTTATGTTGTAGTAGCCTTAACCTAATTACTTTTCTCCCCTCCATCATTAACAAAATTCCTCATGACTGCTTAACGCTAACTGATCACCTCCTGACTCCTTGTGATGATTTACAGGAAGCTCCTCTGAGTAAACTGACTTCTCCTGCTTCCCTGATGGTTCTTATTTAAAAGGTGACAATGGCAAATATTGCACCAGGTGTGCTACTGCAACTCCTTTTGATGTTGTTGAGGCAGCATCTTTACCCATGGCTACTTCTGCCCAACAGGATGAATTATACACTCTTACAAGGGCTTGTAGCCAAGGACAAAACTGCCAATATTTATACAGATAGTAGATATGCTTTTGAAGTAGCTTATGATTTTGGAATATTGTAGAAGCAATGTGACGTCCTTACTTTCAGCAGAAATAAAATTTAATGTGACCCGTATGTTCAGGAATCATTGGATGCAATACTTTACCTGCCACTTTAGCTATTAAGATTCCAGAGCATTCTAAACTTTGACTCTCTGGGAAGTAAAGGAAATCACCTTGGTGATATTTCCTCAAGGAAATAAAAGGAACTAACAGCAGCCAAACCTCTGTCATGGTCCAAAGGGATATTTCCTCAAATGATAGCTTTAGAAAACTGGCTAGAGAAGCCAAACACTTGGACCCAGAAAAGGAAAAACAAGAGTGGAAATTCAACAGTTGTTGGTTTGATAAAAAGAGAAAGCTCTGGTTTGGACCAAATAACAACCCTGTCCTACTGGAGACTAAAATTCCCACTTCTCAGCAACATGCATGCATTAAACCATTGGTCTACTGGCAAAAGTATAGCATCCATGAATCAATATTGGTGGGGAAACATTAACAAGGCCACAAAAGGTACCTTCCTCACTTGTCCCACTTGTCTAAAATACAACTCAGGGAAGCTTGTTGGTACTGCTCCCAGATTTTTTTTTTTTTTTTCTTTTTGCGGTATGTGGGCCTCTCACTGTTGTGGCCTCTCCCGTTGCGGAGCACAGGCTCCGGATGCGCAGGCCCAGCGGCCATGGCTCACGGGCCCAGCCGCTCCGCGGCATATGGGATCCTCCCAGACCGGGGCACGAACCCGTATCCCCTGCATCGGCAGGCGGACTCTTAACCACTGCGCCACCAGGGAGGCCCTCCCAGATATTTTAAACTGTCTAATGGACAATTGGAGGTCTGGCAAATGGATTTCATACAACTTCCTCTGTCTCATGGATATAAATATGTTTTGGTCACAGTCTGTTTTCACACTAGACTGAAGACATCCCTTGCAGACAGGCTACTGTCTCTTCTGTGGATAAAGTCCTTATGGAAAAAATTATCTTTACCTATGGAAGTCCTCTTGAACTTCACAGTGATGAAGGAACCCATTTTACTGGGCAGGTACTTGGAAAAGCCTGTTCTATTTGCCCAGTTTTATAGCACTTCTACTGTGCTTATCGCCCTCAATCCTCTGGATTATTCTACTGCACTAAAGACATTATTAAGACTATTGGTAAAAATTGTAGAAGTCCTTCAAATACCTTGGCCAAAAGCATTGCCATTGGTCCTTCTAAATCTCAGATTTACCCCTTTTGGAGCTCATAAAATCTCACCCTTTGAGATGGTCATAGGATGCCCAATACACTTGGCTCCTTCTTCTTTTGACTCACAACTTATAGAAGGAGAGATCCTACAACATTATAAAAGTCTAATTGCTTCTATTAAAAATAACCATGCTTTGGGACTTCCCTTGTGGCACAGTGGTTAAGAATCCGCCTGCCAATGCAGGGGACATGGGTTCGATCCCTGGTCCAGGAAGATCCCACATGCTGTGGAGCCACTAAGCCTGTGCACCACAACTACTGAGGTTGTGCTCTAGAGCCCACGAGCCACAACTACTGAAGCCCGTGTACCTAGAGTCCGTGCTCTGCAACAAGAGAAGCCACTGCAACAAGAAGCCCACGCACTGCAATGAAGAGTAACCCCCGCTTGCCACAACTAGAGAAAGTCTACGCACAGCAACAAAGACCCAACGCAACCAAAAATAAATAAAATTGATGCTTAAATAAATAAATAAATAACCATGCTTTGGTAAAGCAATCTTTTCACAGTGCACTCCCTAGAGACAAAGACCTTAAGCATCACACCTTACCTCCTGGAGATTTTGTCTATTGGAAAAGATACCTCCAGAAGAACTCGCCTCAACCTTGCTGGAGGGGCCTCTATCAAGTACTGCTAACCAACCCTTATGCCATCCAAACTCCAAGGAATATACTCTTGGATTCACATGACACACTTAAAGAAAGCACCAAACCCTGACTGGCCTGCACACCATCTGGTGATCTGAAAGTACAGATTTCCCAGAACTGAAGCACATAACATCTGATGAGACAGATTTCCCAAGATATCCCGACCAGGCCCCTTGGAAGTTGGCCACCAAATCTTTGATGATGATATATAACACTTCAAGATCTCCAACGTCTGTGATAAAAAAGTGCTCGAAAGTTCTCCCTCCTACCCCTCCTCGTTACTCAAATGTTAACTCAATAGGTTTCCAGTCTGTACATTTTCCCTCCCATGTGAAACACTACACTCAGGCAAGGTCCTTCCTGGCACTGAGGGACAAAAAGCCACAGAAACTGGGAAACCTGACTCCTGATTAGTGATGTTTTTAGAGGAAGATCTTGATCGAAAGGGAGAAGTGTAAAAAAATAATAATAAACAGAAACCTCAATTAAATAGAGTCAAGAGACCACACTCTCACTCCCTGCGAGGATAGCAGAGCCTAACAGGAAGGAAGAAGATGCCTGGCAAGAACTCAGCCAATGAAAAGCCATGGACACTTTTGTTTACTATAGCCCTCCCAACTTCCTTTTCCCCTCTATAAAACTGTTCGTTCCCCTTTTCCTTGCCAAGCAAGGACTAGCACATGGCTTGCCATGGTTGCAGACTCTAAATTACAACTCTCTGCTGATCTCGAATAAACCCATCTTTGCTGGAGAAGTATCTGGAAGTCTACTTGTTTTAGGTCAACAGTGTAGATAGGGTACTGCTGCTTAGCTTTTTCTTTATCCCTTTTTCTTTTTTCTTTTCCATTATCAATGTGACGTTATTATAGGAACTCACTACCATATATTATGTATATACTATATATTATATAATATATACTCTTATGTATATAAGAAAGTAACATAAGAAAGTTAAAAGAGTTTGCATTTTATAGTAACTTGTGTTGCTGTTGCCAAGTAGAAGAGGTGTGCTGAAGTGAGAAAAGGAAATAATTGAGGTTTTTTAAAAGCAATTTTATATATATTGTATACTTACAATAAATATATATTAATACATTATATACATTTCTGAACCTCTAATTTTTTAGTAGTACTAAAGTTCTTGTGTCACAGTACACTTGGTCGTCCCCTCAAGTTTATTTTTAGAACACCAATGTTGAGCACTGATTTGGTATGCGGGTGAAGAACAGAGGAGAAAGGGAGGAAGAGAGGATTAAAAATGGACATGAAAATTGACAGTAGATAGCCAAGGCCTTTAAATATCATTACTTGTAGGGAATGAAGCACCACTGTGTAAATAGTTGCTCTGAGAGGATCACAAAATCACATCTAAATGTTAGAAATAGAATATTGTCAGTGGATGGCTAGAGGGTGGCCAGAAACAGGAAGGTAGGAAGGGGACCAGTTAGGAGGAAAAGATATATGAATTGTTGAGGACCTTAGCTATGCCAGTGGCTGTGAGAATAGATAGGAGGGGTCAGGATGGAGAAATATTCATTAACTGTGAACTGATTAGATGTGGGAGGTGTTGGAGCAGAATGAAGATATCAAGATCGATGCTTAGGTTTCTCTCTTAAGCAGAGTCATGAATGTTGTACTATGACTGACAAAGGAAATCCAAGATGAAGGAGCAATCTGGGGGAATAACATCAAGTGCAGTTCTGGACCAGATGAGTGTGAGGTGTCTGTGGGTGTTCAGGAGAATTACAAAAAGTAGAAAGTTTGGGGAGATGAATACATAACAATTAAGGAACCACTAGATTTTAAATAAAAGGCAGGGAAAATGTAGGGGAAGAAAAGCCATTGAGGAAAAGACAAATGGTCAGAAAGGTGGGAAGAACTAAGGGAAGGGAAATAATATTTATCTAGTTTCTGTTTTAAATCAGACACTGCTATGTACTTAACCTGTGTTATGGCATTGAATTCTCATAGTAAGCCTAAAAATACTCATTTCCCACTTTATACATGTGGCTGAGATGTTTTGAAACACTAATTGACATTTTTCCTACAATATCTTTGTACCCACTAGCCTTTTCCCCTGTGGCATTCATTGATTCATAGAATAAATGTTACAGAAGTAGGGGGAAAAGGCTTTTGGTTTTAAAGAGGCTATGCCTTTAATTTTCAAAAATAAATAGATATAAAGAATCTGAAAACCAAGAGAGTTGTGTCTCTGATTCTCATTTAGAGCCCTGGGGAGCAGGAAGGCCTGGGTAGAAATGACACCCTGGTATGCCCAAGCTGATTGGCTATAGGCAGCCTCACAGAGTTCCTGGTGTCTCAACAAGATGCAAGGACAGTAGAAGGATTCAAGATGAGAGTGGCATGGAAGTGGGGAAGGGTCTTAAAGAGCCCCACCAAATTTCTGATAGCCAAAGAAAGCCAGGGAGAAGCAGACTGGCTCCTGGATACCCACAATGGGCATGAAACTAGCTCAGATAGGGGTGGGTCTGATGAGGCCTCGGGTTCACACGTGAGACCTGACTCAGGGGCAACCTGCATGAACTGACAACAAAAGATTGGCTGGAAATGGGCATCTCAGCAGATGTCAGTGTGGATAGATATTGACTAATCCAGGATGAGAAATCCTCCCAAACCTTAAAACTATATGAGTCCCCAAGAACAAAGGAAAAACCTTGGGAAAAGAAAAGGGAAATCCTTGAAATGGCTTATATCGAGTATTTGTCCCCTAGCCAAGTGGGGGCTTTAAACATTGGAGAAAAATAAAGTTATATTTCTTGTGCTGCTAAAAATGTGGTCAAAGATTTGTATCCACAATAATCAGTAAAACAGCATTTAGGAGAAGAGGTTAAGATGATTTTTCAAAGGCCACGCAGGTGGGCAATGATGGAGCTTGTATATAACTGTAGGTCCACCTGGCCCCAGAATCCTTGTTCTTGCTACTATTCCATTTGCAATGCACATTCCCATTTTCTAGACTCAGTCTGGCCAGGAAAAAGTCCCTAACCTTTCCTGCTTTTATTTCCCTGTGGTGCTGAGGGCAAATCGTAGAGTAAGTCAGCTAAAGACCAGACCCAGGTCTTTGCCTGTAAACCTCACATTGTCCCTTCTACTTCAAGAAGCTAGCAACAAAGTCATTACTTCTTCCTTTGACACATGAAGGGAAAGGTTAGAGTTGGGTAAAAACAACATAAGTTTAGGAGGGCAAGAAAGTAAGTTAAAAGCATTTGTATTTTACAGTAATTTTTGTTAGTTTTGCCAAGTAGAAGAGGTCAGCTGAAGTGGGGAAAGGAACGGGTTGAGGTCTTTAAAGCAATTATATAATGAAGGTTTACAGTATGCCAGGGGCTATATATTAGTGCTACTCAAAAGTGCAGCCCGTGGACAAATATCATTAATATCACCTGGAAGCTTGTCAGAACTATGAGTGCTTAGCCTCCATCCCAGATCTATTGAATCAGAATCTCTTGGAAGAGGGCCCAGAAATGTGTATTTTAATAGGCCTCTCAACTGGGTATTATTATGTACACCGAACTTCACCAAGGGCTGCTATAGAAATATGAAAAGCAACTGATCAGAGATGAGGAAATGGATTATGGAGAAATATGGACCCAGGTGAGCTTGGAAATCTTAAGCATGTAAAGTAGTCCATGATCATGGTTATCATATTCTCGACATGAGATTGGAGGTAGAATCAAAGAGAAAAGGCTATGTTGATCCAGAATATGTGAAATTTGCAGGATAGTGGGCAAAAGGTAAAGAAGATAAAACTAAGGAGTCTAAGAGAGTGCAGCTGATGTGATTGACCGACATTAACAACGCAGGGAGAGTAGAAGTAATCCCAGGATGGAGATGATTAATGGGAAGTCTTATCCAAAGTTAAGGAATTTAAGGATGCTGTGATGTCTCACTGTCACTTTCTTGCAATGAATGGCAGGAGAGGTGGAGGGAGATGGTCAGATAAATGTATGGAGGTACAAGTAGTTTGCTGAAGTGGAGTAGAGGGAAAAGACCGTGTCCTCTTAGTCACAATCGATTCCATACTTTTCCTGATTTAACAAGGAGGTCTGGTCACCAGCAATATGGGGACAAATTACTGGTAAAACCAGAAAAAACCATTCCCTTTCTGTAACCTCTTTCTTGGTTTTATTCATCCATGTCTCATCACTCCTCGCCTTCCTCAGATTCTAGTGTTTCCTGAAGGTGAATAAATCTGCAATCCAATTCTGTCTCCCCAACCTGTGAATTAAGATGGAGCTTCAGGATATGCACACACACACACACACAGGCCTTGTTTCTCCATGAAAGATCATCTTTTCTTTTGCTTGTCTAGAGAAATCACTTGACTTCTGTGTCTTGCGTTAGGCCACTGTCCGTAACAACAGTGGTGTCATTTTGATGTGCTCTATGAGGCAGTGGGCACTTTGAAGTTGAAAGACAGAACAGACATGGGTAAACAGTACTCTGAGCAGACTGCTATTGCACCATTAGTGCCAGCAATTATTGCACCGAGTGACACATCTGATAAAAAGTCAGCTACCCTCCTCCGGGAAGTGTCTCAGTAGCTACAGCTAGGGACTTCTGTGGTTTTTTTTTTTTTTTTTTTTTTTTAATGGGCAGAGCTTGTGAATTCTCTCGTTAAGTCTCCATTTCTCTGGGTGGGGGTCAAGGTTCTAGATCCTGGCTTCATGGCAGCCAGAACAGATTCAAGGCTATTTCCTGGAATGGGATATGTAGTGGCCTTTTGATTGGTCCTTTCCAGGTTTCCTTTTTACTCAGGTCCTCCTCTGCCTGTCATTATCCTTGACAGCTTTCCTTTTCTGGTTGTGGAAATGCAGATGTGATGGCTTAGAAACTAACAGCTATGTCTAAAGAAGACTTAGCATTTGATGGGCTGTTTTTTTTGATCATCATACATAGCACTATGTGCATGGCATTGTCTTAAGCAAGGCTACCAATATTAACTCACACAATCTCCATAATAATGGCTGAAGGTAATTATTATCCACATTTTTTCAGACAGGGAAACTGAGGAACAGACGTGCAACAGAGGCCAACAGCTCATGAACAGCAAAGTAGGATTCAAATCCAGGCAGTTTGGTTACAGATGACCCAGCTGCCTTCCTGGCTGTGCTATGCTCTGTGGACAATGTGACCTGACGTCAATATGGGGAAGGGGGGATCTAGTGTACATAGTGATGAGTTAGAGGGGGTGGATTTGGGCTTTCTGAGATTTGCACTGAGATTCGTCCATCAGTGCTTGTTTTGGAAGAATAGTTGCTTTAAATAGCTGACACCAGGACTCCAACTGCTTGAATAGCGACTTCCAATCACAGAGGACCCACTGTGTTTGGGCCACTACAGCTGGGACTAGGACAAATAGCTCCTGATTAGAAAATTGTACAGGGGAAAGATCAGATGCACCCATTGACGGGGAGGTAGTTCCAATGCCAGAGATGGAGTGACTACCCACATGCCATGAGCCTATGTAACTGAGAAACACTCAGGAGCGAGGGAATATGACCTGAGGCTGGGGGTGGTTGTATCAGGTGCTGGGAAGAGAGTTGCTGGCAGGTATTCGTTGGAGCTGGCTGCCTAATGGTTGGTTCCATAGCCACGACTAGTCTGGCTCAGTCCAAATGGGAAAGTTTTCTGAAATCTCTACATCTCTTTCCCAAATCTGACGCCTGAGGTAGTCCATACTTGTGTGTATTTTCTTTCTTTCTTTTTTTTTCTACAAAACTTATTAGTTAGATAGAATTCCTGCTTTAAGCGAGAGTACCAGGACCTGAGAATTTTGCCCATGCCAATTCCCTGGCATGTCAAAGACTATATGGTCTAATCAGATGGCATATTAATGACAATAATGAAGGCTGAACACTCTTACTCTGTTATGTAGAATTGAGGAAGCGTGCCTTATAAACATTAATAAACAGAAACCTCAATTAAAATCGTCAGGAGGGGGCTTCCCTGGTGGCGCAGTGGTTGAGAGTCCGCCTGCCGATGCAGGGGACACAGGTTCGTGCCCCGGTCTGGGAAGATCCCACATGCCGCGGAGCGGCTGGGCCCGTGAGCCATGGCCGCTGAGCTTGTGCATCTGGAGCCTGTGCTCCGCAACAGGAGAGGCCACAACAGTGAGAGGCCCGCGTACCACAAAAAAAAAAAAAAAAAAAAAAAAAAATCGTCAGGAGGCCAGAAGGGGAAACTCTCATGTCCTATGATGATAGGAGAGCCCAAGAGAAAAAAGAAACGCTTCTTCTTCTTGCCTGGCAAGAGCTCAGCCAATGAGAGACTGTCACAACTCAACCAATGAAAAGTCACTATACTTCGAACTCTCAATTCCTCCAATGGGCTCTTTGTTTACTATAGCCCTCTCAACTTCCTCCTCCCTTTTTATTTAATTTTTTTGGCCACTCCATGCGGCTTGGGGGATCCTAATTCCCCGACCAGGGATTGAACCCTGGGCCCCCTGCTTTGGAAGTGCAGAGTCCTAACCCCTGGACCACCACAGAACTCCCCCTCTTCCCCTTTTTAAAAAGCGTTCTTTTTATTTTCACTGGGGACTTGTACTTGACTCGTCATGATTGCAGACCCTGAATTACAATCCTTTGCTGATCCCAAATAAACTCATTTTTGCTGGAGAAATAACTGGCAGTCTATTTGTTTTAGGTCAGCAATCTTTAGCCAGATTTCACTATAAATGTGGCAGAATATTTCTACCTCCTCACCTCCTTCTTTTCTTTCCCTAGTCCTACTGCTAGCTGGGAATTGGACTTTGGTAAAACTGGCTAAAGAAGTGGATTACCATCTGAAATTTTTAAATTATGTTGAAAATATGGCAAGGCAGAGGTTTATTCATCTTGTAGGTATTCCAAATATCAGTTCATTGTAGGTCGTTTTGGTTTTTTTTGTTTTTTTTTCTGGTACGCGGGCCTCTTACTGTTGCGGCCTCTCCCGTTGCGGAGCACAGGCTCCGGATGCGCAGGCTCAGCGGCCGTGGCTCACGGGCCCAGCCGCTCCGCGGCACGTGGGATCCTCCCGGACCGGGGCACGAACCCGTGTCCCCTGCATTGGCAGGCGTACTCTCAACCACTGCACCAGCAGGGAAGCCCCATTGTAGGTTTTATGCCTGTATCACAATTCCCACTAATCTCTAATATGGATGGAATAGGAGCAATCTAAAGAGCTGAATTTTCAAAAGTGTTACTAAGAAATCTAAGAAAGAAAGTCATTGAGTTACAAGGAGATGGCAAATGTGGAGTCAAAACTATGTAGTGAAAATAAAACAGAGTTAATCCAAATACCTGATGCACCAAAAAGTGAGCAGACTTAAATAGGAAGTATATGAAGAATGTATTACACCCAAAGAGCAGGAAAGTCAGTTTATCAGCAGCCTTGGGATCTTGAAGCGGGATGGGTAGTAAAGGTGGAATAGCTGTGGGGTAAACAAAAATAGTGTCTGCCATCTAGTGCTTAGGGGACACCTGAACCCATTCTTTCTTCTTGTGTAAAAGTCTTGTACTTTTCCTACACTTTTGGGCCCTGTTAACCAAAGAGACACCCTCGTCCCCAGATCCAGAGGTGGACAGTTGATCCAGGATAAGGAATATGTATCCTCAGACTTTTCCTGGAACAATCATGAATGACAATTTGCACAGCTGCTCAATTATAAGCCTGGGGCTCCTGTTGGCTGTCTTTTCCATCACAGTGGGAGAGCCTACCTGATAATAGAGTCAACTCAGAGGAAAGCGGAGTCTAGGGACCCAGAGACAAAATTCTTATGATATCATTTGAGCATGTGAATCATGCTGTACCTGAAGCCATTACCCTGAACTTCCAGACTCATAATCAAACAGTTCACTCTTTTTGCTTAAGGTAGTTTAAGTTATATTTCTGTGCTTTGCAACTAATATAAACCTGCATTTACTCCCTTGAGACCATAAGAAGTTTTACGCTAAAAGTGTTTTTTTGTTTCTGTCCCATGATCAGGAAGATACACCCGGAATTACTAGGAAAGAAGCATTTAAAGTTCCAGGGGTTGATAAGCAACAGGATATACTGTATAGCACAGGGAATTAGAGCCATTATCTTGTAATAACCTATAACGGAGTATAATCTGCAAAACTATTGAATCACTATGTTGTACACCTGAAACTCATATAATATTATAAATCAACAATACTTCATTTTTTTAAAAAGTTCCAAGGATTAACAAACTTTCTCTTAAAGTACCAGAGAGTAAATATTTTAGGCTTTATGGACTAAGAGGCAAAACTGAGGACATTATGTAAATACTTATATAGTCATTTAAAATGTAACCATTAAAAATGTAAAAAAAAACAAAAACAAAAAACAACACACATTCTTAGCTCCTCGGCTGTTTAAAAAAAAAGAAAAAGCCAGCTGCCTCAGTTTAGCCTGCTGGCCCAAGAAAACAATGACACAACTTACTTTGAACATTTTTTCTGTTCCTGTCTCATAGAAGAAAGCATTCTTTTCATTTTCATCCTTCAAGACAAACATCTCCTTACCAGGGAGCTTCCTATGAGTGCCTTGGCTGGGTCTATGGTTCCTCTTTTGTGCTCATACTCCACCAAGCTTATAACCTTTATTTTATTCCTTCACATATTTTGACATTTTTAAATTGTGAAAGTTCAGACATAAAAAATGATATAAAATATTAAAATAAACACTTGTGGGCTTCCCTGGTGGCGCAGTGGTTGAGAGTCTGCCTGCCAATGCAGGGGACACGGGTTCGTGCCCCGGTCCAGAAAGATCCCACATGCCGCGGAGCGGCTGGGCCCGTGAGCCATGGCCGCTGAGCCTGCGCGTCCAGAGCCTGTGCTCCGCAACGGGAGAGGCCACAACAGTAAGAGGCCTGCGTACCGCAAAAAATAAATAAAAATAAATAAATAAATAAATAAACACTTGTGTAACGTGTAAAACCGAGCATAACAGTTAATGCAATTCCAATATATTTGAAGCCCATTTTGTATATTTCCCAAAACACGTTTCCTCCCTCCTCTACAAGTAGCTACTATCCAAAATTCAGTGCCAGCCATTCTTTTGCATTTCATTATAATTTTATACCATCTGCAATTAGTCTTATATATGTGAGCATAACATTGTTAAATATGTTTGAAGCTTTATATAAAATAAATGGATCCTTCTAAAATTTGCTTTTTTCCATTTTCTTTTTTTTTCCACCTCAAGATTGTGTCTGTGCATCATCGAGGTTAATTTACATAGTTACAGTTCATTGACTTTTACTGCTCTATTGAAATGCATTTGATGAATATACCACAATCCATCTATTTTCCTGTTGATGGACATCTACATTGCTTCCAACTTTTTGTGCATGCAAAAAATGTGCTGCTTTGAAAGTATTTTGCCTGCCTCCTTGTATATATCTGTGAGGGTATCTCTATAGCATATATGCAGAAGAAAAACTGGTTGGTGGTACATTATGCTCACCTTCAAATATACTTGAGATTGCTATATTTCTACCCAAAAGTGTACCAATCTCCCTACTTACCAGTATCTATGAGTACTAGTTAGTCCAAAACCTTACTAAAACTTGGTGTTGTCAAAAAATTTAAGTTTTCTTTATGGAGAATTTCAAACATATAAAAAATAAACAGAAGAGTATAATAGACCTTATGTATCCATCACCCAGTTTCAACAGTCAACATCTTGTTGTAGGAGGGGCAGGCTCATGATATAATCAATTCCCACAACCCCGGGGTGAGTGACCACAAACTGGAGGATAATTTTAGTGCAGAGGTTCTCCCGCAGGTGTGAGAGTTCTGAGACCCACATCGGGCTCCCTGGCCCAGGGATCCCGCACCAGGAATACAAGTCCCAAGAGCATTTGGCTTTGAAAATCAGCAGGGCTTAATTGCAGGAGCCCTGCAGGACTGGAAGAAATAAAGACTTCACTCTTAAAGGGTACGCACAAAATCTCACAGGCCCTGGGACCCAGGGCAAAAGCCTGGGCCAGACCTACCTTCTAGTCTTGGAGAGTCTCCTGGAGCGGTGGGATGGTGGGGGCAAAGGGGCTGCACCTCATGCTGGGGACACAGACACTGGCAGTAGCTATATTTGGGAGCTCCTTCTATGCGTGGAAGTTTGTGCCAGGGCACTCTCTTGGGCTCCTCCCTCTTGCTCATTAGCGCTGAGACCTGGCCCCGCCAACAGCCTGTAGGTGCCCGTGCTGGGATGCCTCACAACTAACTGGGCGGGGACGCGGCCCACGCATCAGCAGGTAGGCCACGGTTGCCTCTAGACATGCTCCTAGACACAGCCCTGCCCACCAGAGGGCCAGGACTCAGCTCCGCCCACCAGTTGGCCAGCACCAGCCCTGCCCTCCAGGAAGCCTGCTCTAGCCTAGACCAGCCTCACCCACCAGGGGGCAGACTCCAGATGCAAGAAAACCACCATCCCCCAGCAGGCCAGACCCTATCCTGGGACCAGCTGGGCCCTGGCCCTGCCCACTAACAGGCCAACACAACCTTTGGGACACCCTGGATGCCATACTCAACTGTGTCAGGAACCAGGCCCCCCAACCCCCAATAGTGATCTGACACCAGCTCTGGGACCCCTGGGCCCTGTAGCCAGACTCCAGGACCCAGCTCTGCCTGCCAGTAGTCTGGCACTAATCCCAGGACCTGGCTTCACCCACCAGCGGAGGAGGCAACAGCCCCAGAGTCTTCTGGACCCTGACTCTGTCCACCAGTGAGCCAGCACTAGCCCCACGGCCCCCTGAGGTTCTACAGTCTGCTGCCTTGTGACCAGGCCCCACTAACCAGTAGCCAGCAGCATTCACACAAGGCAGGGCCCATAAACCAACCCAGCCAGGGGCATTTGAAATTAAGAGAGCGCAACTTAAAACTATCATGTACATATATAGGCTGCTATACAAAAACCTCATGGCAACCACAAACCAAAAATCTGTAATAGATACACATAAAAGAAAAATGAATCCAAACATAACACTAAAGATAGTCATCAAATCATAAGAGAAGAGAACCAAAGAAGAAGGAAAAAAGAAAGGGGGGGACAAAAAGACCTACAAAAACAGGTCCAAAATAATTAACAAAATGGCAGTAAGAACATTCATAACAATAATTACCTTAAATGTAAATGGACTAAATGCTCCAACCAAAAGATATAGAGTACCTGAATGGATACAGAAACAAGACCCATGTATATGCTGCCTACAAGAGAATCACTTCAGATCTAGAGACACACACAGACTGAAAGTGAGGGGGTGGAAAAAGGTATTCTGTGCAAATGGAAGTCAAAAAAAGCCAGCACAGCAATCACCCCAATGTTTATAGCAGCATTATTTACAATTGCCACGGTATGGAAGCAACCTAAGTGTCCATCAACAGATGAATGGGTAAAGAAAACGTGATATATTGATATATACTCCCAGGTATTGGGAACAACGCAGGTATGTTCATTATACCTTTTCTATTAAACACCATACAGGAGGTGTTCACTAAAGCAATAAGACAAAAAAAAAGAAAAAAGTAATAGAAGTATAATAACTGAAAATAAAGAAATAATACTCCCATGTTGGCAGATATAATTGTGTATGTAGGACACACAAAGTAATAAAGCCAAATTATTAGAATTGATAAGTAAATTTGGGGAAGTCACTGGGTATATGGTCAATATACCATAATGTATATGGATCTCTATATGTGAAAAACAAACATAAACAATATGAAATTTAAAAATGAATCCATTTAAAGTTACATGAAAAAGCATTAAATACGTAGTGATAAATCTTGACTTTTGTCACTGTCGTTGTAGCTCACCAGTGCCCTCAGCAAACATTTTCTCTTTGAAAAAGATAGGTAGATAGATAGGTAGATAGCTTTCCTAGCTGTTCTCATTGGAACATTTGGAACAATTTACCAGTTTGTGATTATCAGAAATAAAAACATAATCTTTGTCTTTTGACAAGTGGGTTTATGCTACTATATACAATATTTTATTATTTTTGATATGAATATTTTTAAAGTAATTTAGTTATTTACAGCTTTAATTTATGCCTTTGAATATTGTGTCATAGTTAAAATGCCTTTCAATCTGAGATTTATTTTTTATGCCTGGCATATTTTCTTCTATTGCTTTTTAATTCTTCAGTTATTTATCTGGTTAGTTGTTTTTATTTGACTGCAGTAAGAACACTTAACATGAGATCTGCCTTCTTAGATTTTTAAGTATATAATATTGTTAGCTATGAGCACAGTGTTGCACAGCAGATCCAGACCTTATTCATCTTGCAAGTAATTTACTTTTTGCATAAAGAGTTAGATAAGTCTTGTATTAGTTTCCTAGGATGATAATGAAGTAACACTAACTGGGTGACTTAAAACAACAAAAATTTATTCTCCCTCAGTGCTGAAGTCTAGATGTCCTAAATCTAGGTATCAGGAGAACCAGGCCCATCTGAGACTCTGGGTAGACTCCTTCCTTGCCTCTTTCTAGCTTCTGGTGGTGGCCAATAATCCTTAGGTTTCCTTGGCTTGCAGACTGATCATTCCACTCTCTGCCTCCATCCTCCCATGGCCATCTTCCATCTGTGTTTCTGTCTCTTCCTCTAAGGACATCAGTCATATTAGATTAGGGGCCCACCCTACTCAAATGTGACTTCATTTCAACTAATTACATCTGTAATGACATTATTTCCTAGTAACGTAACAATCTGAGGTTATAGGGGTTAGGACTCCAACAAGTCTTTTGGGGGGGTTAGGACTCCAATTCTCAACAGGCATGAAGTTTTATTTTACCCCCATGACTACTCAAGTAACTCAATATCATTTGAATTACCACCTCTTCTCCACTAATTTATCCTGTTCTAAATTACCAGATATTTGGGAGAAATTTCTGGCCTCTTTATTTCTTTACTCTGTCTTTCAAGTCATGCATCAGCACTACAGTTTTTTTTTTTTTTTTTTTTTTTTTTTTTTTTTTTTTGCGGTATGCGGGCCTCTCACTGTTGTGGCCTCCCCCGTTGCGGAGCACAGGCTCCGGACGCGCAGGCTCAGCGGCCATGGCTCACGGGCCCAGCCGCTCCGCGGCATATGGGATCCTCCCAGACCGGGGCACGAACCCGTATCCCCTGCATCGGCAGGCGGACTCTCAACCACTTGCGCCACCAGGGAGGCCCAGCACTACAGTTTTGATTGTTGTCATTTTATAATGTCTTTTGTTTTCTTGTGGTGTTTTTTTTTTTTTTTTTTTTTTTTTTTTTGCAGTACACAGGCCTCTCACTGTTGTGGCCTCTCCTGTTGCGGAGCACAGACTCCAGACGCACGGGCTCAGCCGCCATGGCTCACGGGCCCAGCCGCTCCGTGGCATGTGGGATCTTCCCAGACCGGGGCACGAACCCGTGTCCCCTGCATTGGCAGGCAGACTCTCAACCACTGCGCCACCAGGGAAGCCCTGTCTTTTGTTTTTTAATCAATTTTATTGAGATATGCCATATCTCAATCTCATTTTATGCCATAAAATGCACTGATTTTCACTGTGCGTTCCATTAATTGTGACAAGTTTATACAAGCACACAACCATCACTAAAACTGAGACACAGAAATTTCGATCACTCCCAGATTTCTCTCATATTGCATGCCAGTCAATCCTCTCCTCTTACACCTGTCCCCATGTACGGTGCAGGTGACCTCACCTGCCAGTCTAACATGGATAAACCATAATCGCCCAAAGTCTAAGTCAAACGCATAATTATCAGATCTGTTTCTGGTTACTATTTTGGGTGTGGACCTGGAACCCCATCGTGGCCAACAGGACCTGAAGGGAAATGCACTGGCTTTCTCTAGAAAATATTTCCTCTATATTGAAGAGTCCCACAAGAGAAAATGTCCTCTTCTTCACAGGACATTGCTGTGTCTGTACATGGCTGCTAAAATAACTGCCACCATTGTTGACCATGAGCACAGATACTGCCAACCTGCTGAAGGCGGCAGGGCACAAAAATGGAGAACACCGAGACTCTTGGTAAAGATGGCTCATTCCTGTCATCAACCAGCCCTGTGGCCAACTCACCTCTGGATTTCCATGTTATCAGAGGATAAACATGGAATGTCTCAGCCACTTTAGCCAGGTATTCTGTTATTTGTAGTCAGAATCATTCTGGTTAATATCCCACATTGAAGAGGGTGTGGGAAACCTGGGTCTCAGTGATAAATGGTAGAATTATGATTTAAGACACCTCCTTTGGGGGATAATTTGGCAATATTAATACAACTAAATGTTTTTTAAAATGACAGAGCAATTCCGGTTCTGGGAATTTCCCTACTATTAAGCTCACATTCATGCACCAAGATATATGCACAGGATGTTCATTGAAGCTTAGGTGAAATAGAAGAAGACTGAAAACAACCTAAATATTTGTCAGTAGGAGAAAGGCTAAATAAATTACTTTTCACATGGAATACCATGTAGCCCTTAGAAAGACTGATGGATGGATTAAAAAATAATCTACATTATATTGTTTTTAAAAAGCTATATAGAATGTATATAAAGTATATAGCATGTTATGCTTGGATTATGCTTATATATGCATAAACTATTTCTAGAAGGATGAAGAAGAAACTATTAACCATGACTGTCCATAAGGAGGGGAGCTGGGTGACTGAGAAATAGGAGGGAGACCTACTTTCACTGTTTACTTAATTTTATACATTTAACATGTGTGCAACTAATACATATGCTCTATTATGATTAACTAATAATTTTTGTTTTAATTAATTAATGGATAAAAGATCCTAGAAAGGCATGTCATTTCTTGGGAAGATGCCTTGTTAAAAAAAAAAACAAAAAAAGCTGCAAAACAGAATAAGGCCACGATCAAGGCCAGTGTTGCCAAGTTGAAGCCTATGGAAAAAAGTAGCCTTGGAGCTTGGATTTCAGCAGCTCAGTCCAGGGTGCTGTGTTGGTGCTGGGTATACAATTACAGGAGGAAGAGTTTGTGGTAGAATAAGACACATGCTTGCTAGCCTGGCAGGTCCAGAGCCCAACAATTACAGCAAGCTCTGAAGGGAGGAGAAAATGTCACCGTGTCTCATACTTGCCTGCTGTATATAGGACACTTAGAAATAAGGAACTAGGAAATGCAGAGCCCTAGAAAGGTCTGTGCAGTGAATGGAACTTCATTCCCATCCCAATAAAGCTACTTACATTGTTTGTGGTCTTAGGCCCATATACAGTCATTTTTCCTAAAAAGAAGTGTCTTAAGCACTTTTCCTGATGATAGTTATGCATGTTTAATCTACCTACACCTAAACAAAACAGAAATGTATAAAGTGAAAAGCAAAAGTCCCTCGTAGGTCTCTTAATTTTCCCCCTCTGCCTCTGCCTTAACTTCACAATCATTGTTTATGGCTCGACCTTATTTTCTTCCAAATTTTAATGAATATATAAATATACCTAATAAGTTAACAGTAATGGGATCTGACTATATGTTTTATTTTCTCCCTGTATGCAATATGGGTCAGGAGTCTAAATTTTTTCTGTATAAAGTAAGATAGTAAATACTTTACAGATGTCATACAGTCTCTGATGTAATTATTCATCTCTACTGTTACAGCAGGAAATCAGTTCGAGATGATACATAATGAAAAGGCATTGCTATGTTCCAATACAACTTGATTTACAAACAGGCATCAGGCCACATTTGGCCTATAAGACATAATTTGCCAACCCCTGATATACATAAATCTACTTCATCCTTTGTACTGAGTGTCTAGTACTCCACTGAATGTATGAATAAATTCATTTAACTCATCTCTCATTGATAGAGACCTACGATTGTTTCTATTAGAAGCCCTCTTAACTGAGCACTGCTTATCAACTAGCTGGGTCAGCTGCCGCTCCCTCACTATCCGCCTGTGAACATGCTCGCTGCTCTCCGCCGTACACTGACATCTCATGCCTTGTGGGATGCTCCTTATGCTTTCACCAGCTGAGCCTCCCAGCAGTCCCAAGCCACCTGAAACATTTGTGCTTGTTACTGTAGTATGCAGTTGAATTAAATAGTGTGCTAACCAAAGAAACAGAAGGATAAGAAAGAGCTTATTGATTCTACTAAAACAAAGTTGGTGATTTTCAGAAAGACCTGATTAAGGTAACTTGCTTTTAAAACATCTGTCAAATTAGAATTAGACTCACTGACATAGAAGACAAACTTATGGTTACCAAAGGGGAAAGGGGGGTGAGGAGGGATAAATTAGGAATTTGGGGTTAAAAGATACACACTACTCTATAAAAAATAGATACATAACAAGGACCTACTGTATAGCACAGGGAACTATATTCAATATCTTGTAATAACCTATAATGGAAAGAATCTGAAAAGGAATAGGTAGATATAGATACATAGACATATATATGTATATATCACTGATACATAGATGTATGTATGTATATATCACTGAATCACTTTGCTAAACACCTGAAACATTGTAAATCAATTATATTTCAATTTTAAAAAAAGAAATAATGACTTAGCAAAAAAAAAATCTGTCAAATTAGGTATGGGTGAGATAACTACAAAAGACTGAAAACCAAGGTGCATGAGGTGGGCAGCGAAAGAGAGGACCCCTACTTTAGCTCTTTGGAAACACCAGGCCAAGGAGCCAGGATGTACCTGGGTGCAGGCACAGCCCTGCTTCCTCTGAAGTTTTCAGAAGCTGGACTGGGCAGGGGAACTGCTTTCTGCCTGATGATACCCCATGGCCCCCCTTGTCCAATCATTCTTTACAGGTCTCAGGGGACCTCTTATCTCTGATTCTTAGCCTACATTGTCAGACTCTCGGAATGTGAAAGGTTAGTAAGCATGAGATTCTGTTTCTTCTCTGAAAGCCCTGGTCCATTAACATTTAAAATAGTCCTGAGCCCATATTTACATTTTGATATCATTCATGCTTTATTTCCTTTGCACCCTGTCTATTCTGTTCCCCCCAGTTTTTCTCCCAGGCAGAATCTATCCTATCTGGCCTTGCAAAGCCGTTAACATTGATTCTGGTGAATGGTCTACTTTGATTTTTGCTACAGGGAGATTTTAGCACAAATTCACATATATTGTTTTCTCAACAAATAGAAAATATGTTCCACATTCATCGCACTGGGTATGTCGAGCCTGCTATTTTGTAACTCACTGTCTCATCTCTTTCATTTGCTTTCTCTGTCACTGTCGATCTCTTCCTTATACTTCATCCTTTGTGCAGACTCCTTCCTTGGAGCCAAATTTGGCAGTGGAGTTTGCCTAACTAATGGGTACCATATGCTCTACAATTATATTCCCCAACAACGTTCAGATTTGTTAGCAAATATTGGAGAAGGCAAGTTGAGAAACCAGGGTCCAAAGACAGTCAGGAATTGGCACATTCTGACAGGTGAACCTGCCTTGATGACCCCTGGGAATGAGTTCTGGTTTGGGCTGGTATTGGATTATGTAGAATAGGAATTTGTTTCTCAAAGTATCAGTTAGTTGGTAGATTGTTCTTGAAATGGCTAAGTACTTCTCTTATGCCTTCCCAATGCCATACTGTACTAACCCCTATAGGTTAATTTTTAATACATGACTACTAGCTGTTTATCCCCTCCCAGACTGGAGTGGGGTTGTGATGCTGCTCACTGTTGTATCCCCAGCTCCCAGCAGAGAGGAATGTGAACATAATAGCTATTCAGTAAATATGTGGCTGAGAAACAAATGAGACAATCTCTAGAATACATTCAATGCCAATCATTATACACATTACATACATACAACGTAGGTGGCTTTTCTCCATTCTCTAGCTCCTTCCTTTCCTCCAGGCTAGACCAGCCTTAACTCTGGGAGTCTGGCCTCCCTAAAAGAGTTCAAACTTAGGATTCTGAATATGATTTAAATGATGGCCCTGAGACCACAGCACCAATTTTTAAGAGGTTTTTTGTTGTTGTCATTGTCTTTCTTCTTTTGCCTTGCAATAAATTTTCATTGATTTCTCTGTGGGGGTGAGTATGGGGCAGGATGAATCAAAACTTCTAAAGGCTGTCTTGATAAGCTAAATGCAAGGAAAAAGAACACTGTTTCGCTATGCAGATATCAGGAAAGGGTAACTAGCTTGGTTGCAGGTGGCTGAGGACAGACACATTCTAGCTTTCCAGGGGCCTACCTGAAGGCTGCCTATTTCTTTAGCAACCTGCATGCTGGAGGTTTCTGCAGGAGTTTGTGAGCCCTCTGGCCATGGTGTGACCCTGGAGGGACTGATTCCCAGGCACCACATCTAATGACAGCAGCTCTTCCTCCCCCCACCCTGCACCCCCTGCCATCCATTGCTGTCTTGGGCTGGTACCCACTGACAGTCTCCTTGGAGGTGCAGGGCTCAATTCACACTCGAAGCTGGAAAGGCAATGGAAGGCCATTCCCATGCCTCCTATCAGTCCACAACTTTGCCTTCAGGGAGAGCTACAGCAACCTGATGGAAACTCAGAGACTCCACTCCCCCACCCCACCCCCACAGATGTGTGGGTGCTACAGAGACACAAGGCACGCTCGCCATTTTAGAACACAAATACATAAATTTTTAATCTGCGAAAAATACAAAATGAAACCATGTACAAGTTATGTACAAACCCTTTTTACAAGACAAGAGAGTTATCACTGGTTGTTACAGATGACAGAGTTGAGTAGATCATTTCAGAGCACCAGCATTTAGTCTCTTTTCCAATCCGGTTAGGTCATAGAAGTTCATCATTACCATCATCATCATTATCATCACCACCACCACCATAATGTCAACAATCAAACGTCTGAAAGACAGATGAATAAGCCATGCTCTTTTTCCTTAATGAACCCGTAGGCTGACCTCTATATAAGCATACTTCTTTTTTCCTTTGTCCCCTGAAGAAACATTGAGTGCAGGTTTTGGTGTTAAGTGGGGGAAGGTTTCTTTTCAGCATGTGGGTGGTGGGATGTGGGCCAGAAGTTTTAGGCAGGATGTGATTGTGTCACCTGGGAATGGAACATTTTTAATTAGGATTTCCAGGCAGACCTTGGTTTATGTTTGAAATGTTGCATTTCTGGTCAAATGTGTCTCAGGCTGTGCTCAGCGGAAGGAAGGGAGGGGAGCAGGCTGCTCTGGGGCAGGGGGCTTTGGTTTAGTGTGGAAGTGGGGCTCCGTCAACCTTGTTGGCAGGGCTCCCCTACCTGCTGGCTGCCTTTCTCACACTGACCCTCAGTCCCATGTGACGGACGCTCTAGTTTGCTCTGGCGGGCGTATGACGGTGCTGTGTGGACATTTCCATCTAAGATTCTGAACAGCGGGCCCAGGAAAGCTTCCTAAGGCAGGCACACTGGAGCACTTTGGTGTCACTTTTGTCCCTGCTCTGCTGAATAGCAAGGTGGAGGAGAAGAAACACAGAAGTCCTCGAGGGGAAAAACAGACCAAAGGAAAGCTTTTTAAATTTGAAATCTACCTAGAAATTAAGATTGATTTTCACCAAAGCCAAAAACCCTCTATCCTCATGCTGCCTGTCCAGAAAAGCCACTAAAGCAAAGGGATTGTTGCATTTGTTTTAGGAATGCTGAAACCAAAGCCGCCAGTGCGTGGAGATGAGGAACAATGGAATGACATGAACAGGGAGGCAAAAGAAAAAGCACACCTCAAGATCCCTCTCTTCTGATCCTTCTCCAGGAAGAGTTCCAGTGACCTAGAAGCCTTATCCAACCTCCATTGCCTACGGCATCCAAAGTAACACAGAGCGACCAACTGACTGCCCACCCAGAGCCAGGCCTCGTGACAAGCTCTGGAGATAAAACAAACAAGCAAAGTCCCTGCCCTCTTCAAGTGAGTCCTTTTACTTCTGAGTCACCATCTCCAACACCTTCATTTCCAACCTCATGCACGACCTGCTCTCTCTTTCTTAAAGTTTCCATCTCTGGTTTCCAGTTTTTCTGATTCTGGAGTACCCTAGGTCTCCTTTTCCAGGAGTACCTACTTATTCTGCTCTTTTTAGCCCTTCAAAAAATATGGTTGTAGCTCCCATGTTTTTCTGCCTTCAAAAAATCTTCCACACCTACCCTTCCTCCTTTGGAGAACCCAGCCATACACCCCACTGTGTACATACCTCTGTGGTTCTGACGTCCAAATCCACAGGACCTTCCGTAGCCCTCGTCTCAGCTCCACTTTCCCCGTGCCTTTTGCCTGAAAAGCCTGCCTTTATAGATCGTGCTCAGCTTCTTCCACTTTGAACTAATTAACACAACAGTTCTCAGTTGCGTGCATTCTTTCCTATTCCTCCACAGGTTTCCTCTATTGAGGTCCCAATTAAGCGTTCCTTTCACAAAGAACCTTTTCCAGAACTACAGCCAATGACCCCAACAGCCAGCCCTCAAAGCAGCCTCCACACCAGCCCCTACACTGCCATTTGACCTTCTACAAGTAGTAGGATCTATAGCATTTATTTGAGGAAGGTAGGACTTCATGTGCTGAGTTGTGGACTTGGAGTTTGCACCCTTGAGAACTCCATGCTGCTGAGAAAATGTTCAACTCTGCATATCTGCTCTCGATGACTTCCAGGAAGAACTGACTTCGCAAAATATACAACCTAAAAAATGCACAGATATTGGTGTTTGTACTTTGTTTAAAACATTTAGTGGCTTTCCATGAGTTTCCAGAGCACGCCTCAACCTCTTAGCTTGGCCCTTAAGACAATTTACTTTCCAGCCTCTTCTCTGAAGTCTCATCTTACTTTCCCTCTGCTTCCCATAGTAAATGGACGGATTCTGCACTGGAATTCCATGTCCAATTTGAATGATGTGTCTAGTCGTCTATAAGTAAGGTGACTCACGTCACAATTGGTTTGATTTTTTTCTCTCTTTCTACCTCCCTTCCTTTTTTCTAAACTGAGATTCTCTTTGACAAAGAAAAATGGTAGATGAAAATTAGACTTATGAATGTAAGTAGCAAAGAAATAGTTGTACTAATGAAAGGAAAAAAAATCAAATAAACAGAGGACGGGAAATGAAGTGAGAAGTAAGACTGGTACCTTCCTAGTGCCCAGACCCACATGCAGAAATAAAAATGAGGAAAACTGCAGAAATCTGGGGCTTGTGAGCCTCTAACTACATATTGGAGATTGGAGATATGGGTTAGAAATGAAGGGATTGATGGAAATTGAGCCTTGAGCCAATAAAAAAGGCAGGCCAGGATGAGATTGAGAAGAAAACCCTAGGGACACACAGAAAAATCAGATCAACATGATTCAGGTGAGTGTGAATTTTGAAATTTGCATTTTGAACCTAAGGAGACTCCCAAATGTAAAGCAGAGGAATGAACATAACTGCTATGTGACCAGAGCAGAAAAGCCACTACCCTCAGGAGGACTGCTTGGGTGGTGCAGCAAGAAGGACCATTATTCTAGTACAGGACAAGACTGTCTCCAGAGGCTTGGCTTGTTCCCATGCTCCCCCCCTTTTAACTCATAACACATCCTCTCAGATCTGAAAGGGAGCTTAGAGTCATCTAGATGAGTCACTTTCATTTACAAATGAGGTCACTGAGACTCAGAGAGTTAAAAGAACCTTTTTGAAGTGGATAGCTAGTTATTTGCAGATGTAGCTTGTGAACCCTTGTATTAAACCATAAGTAGGAAACTTGGACTCTTCACTTTTCAACATGAAAATATCCCCAATGTTCTTATGCCTTCTCACTTTCTCCCTTTCTAATCCTAACCAAACAGTTCGAATTCCCTGTTTATTTAAAGTCCTCAATTAAATTTTATACAAAGTACATTATAAGATGCCCCAAGCTTTGGAAGGAAAGAGCTTCTGGGAGTTCTCCAACATGCCTTAGTCACAACCACTTTTATTGAAGGTGTTTTATGTTGGTTCAAGGGGCTATTTTAAAATATAAAATTGCTCAGATGAAAGCAAAAGTTTTCTAAATGAGAAAGATGATGATGGTGACGATGCTTTTATCAGCAGGTGCTTTCTGCTTTTAAAATAGCCTGTTGGTGAGTTTGATTCCCAAAGCACCTGAGTTACTAATTTGAGAAAATAGCTTCTCTGGAATCCTAAACTGGGGTGGGACGTCAGAGCCTTATAACATGGACTATACCAATGATGGCCATCGTTGGTCTGTGCTGAACGTAGCCAGGAAGATAGGTCTGTCAGAGCGTGGTGAGGTGAGGATTCCCTCAGGGCCAGAGGGCTCAACAAATAGAAACAAATCAGGAAGCTCTGGCATTCCTTCAAGCCCTTCAATGATCTTACGATCTCCTTTCTGTTTCCATTTCACTTTCCGTCTACTGGGTACCAGTTTTTGCCAAAGGAGCCACCAGCCAGTCGTTTTGTATACTCCCTTTAAAAAATGCCTTATTTCATTTTCTGGCCCCAAACAATTCATTATTACAAAGGCAAAACAGCACAACCTTGCTCTACCTTAGAAGAAAATGGATTCCGGCCAACTGGTTTTTGGAGGGGAGCCCTTGCTCCAGGAAACTATCTTAGCCATTTTGGTTTAAGAAAAAAAAAAGCTTAGATTCAAATCTCTAGCCATAAAGGGCATGGAGTTTGTACTTCTGTTTCCAATGTGCATTGGTTTGGAGAGATGGGGAAGAGAGGGCAGCAGGCATGGGACACCGTGGCCTAACTTCCTCTAATGGAAAAGCATTTAGGTGGTGGCCACCAGTGGCTGCCAGAGGAGACCAAATAGTTAAGACAAATTCAGAAATGGTTATCAAGTTATCAGGAACCCATTAGGGTTCATGAAGGAAAGAAGAGCATGGATTGATGTACTAAGAATGTACTAAGGTGAACCCAATACAAAATTGTTATGTAGAAGAAGGCCTAGCTTTCCGGAAAGTTGTCAACTCTCAGCAAGGGTTTCGCCCCACAAATCCATTTTACTTCTGTTGGAAACCAAGAAATGTTTATAAGCCTGAAGAGAATGCTGACGTCATTTTAGTCTGCTGAGAAGACTAGTGATTGATTATAAGTAATTTTTAAACAATCCAGTTGGACATACATTATATTCACAATACTTTTATAGAACTAATTCTACAAAAATGTGACGACAGGGTAACCATAGTCTGACAAGTCACTTTAGGACGACGCCTACAAGGTGGAAACACAACTACATTGGCTCTGCAGGGACAGGACAGTGGTGGAAGCTCATTTTGCCTACGTTGGTAATTGGAGTACTTAGTGGACCTATGTTTTCATGATGATTTCATTGCTTGGCTCTGATCTGATTTGCTGTAACATACTACGTACCACGGGGTCATGGCCTAATGGAATAGATAGCATGGGACTTTGGGCGATATTCTGGTTAGTTTGGTTTCTTCAAGTGTCCACAGTTTACATTTTTAAGAAAATAAAAATCACTATCACATCCATGCTGCTCCAGAGATCCTGATGTTTCTATCAAAGATTGATCATTTTGAAGTTGAAAATCATTTGGAATGGAACAATTGCTGGGACACCATTTCACTGAGCATGCAAGCAACAGCAGAGCTCGGAGATCTCGGAATTGTGTCTGATGGTTAGAAAAATCTTTTTGACCACAGTTTGAAGTGGCTGATACATTAGATTTCATTGCTGGTAATTTTCAAAGGCTTTTTCTAACAGTCTATATTAAGTGCATTCATTGCTGTCCTTTTGTTGTTATTATTTTTTAGGTTGCTGTAACAAGTTTGTGTGTTTTGTCCCAGCAACTAAAGGAAAGCCTGCAAAATTTATATCTGGGCAAAAGTCATCTCCTTGATCATGGAACTTTTCTGGCTTTTACACAAAAACTCGAATAGCATGAATGTGTTATCATATCCTATCGTTAAGTAAAACTATTCATTGGTGTTTACAAACTTTCAGGCTAAAAGCCCTGGACTTGGGGAATGGGGAGAGAGTCCACCAGACCTTTCCAAAGTTGCAATTACTGCTTGGTTGGTTTGGAGATATGAAACGAGAAGCATAACAGCATGTAGGAAGGAGTCCCCACCATTAGAACAACAAACAGAGAAATGTCTTCTGTGCATCTGGTCCTCAACTTCCATGTCCCAGGCATGCTCACAACCCTCCTGGTATTGTTAGTTGGCAGGGTAAACCCGATCTGGCATTTGTAGAAAAGCTGCAAGAAGGTCTTCCCTTTAAATATATGAACAAAAGGTGAGAAATACAGGATGAAAACTAAAACTACAAAAATATGACTTTCGAAAATAAGTAACTTTCCATTTATTAAGAGCTGGTATCAGTACAGCCAAAATGCATACCCATCTAGGAAATTCACCTGCCCTCTTTTGTCTTCTTTTTAAAATTTACTAAAATACATGTTTACATTATTGGACCATTTTAAAGTTGTCTTAATAATCCATTTCCCTTAATTATAATTAACTGTGGTGGTGACCATCATTCTCCTCAAAGAAAAAGAGAGAAAGAAGAGAAGTATGCATAAGGAGTCTGGCCACATTCCTTTTGAGTTTGCATTGTTAGATATAGGGAATATATATATGACAATGGAAAAAAAAGAAAAAATATATTTTCCTTCTAATAAATAAAAATAATTTAAAATGCTAGAGGCTATACATGACTATTTTAGTATGTTCATATATAAATGAAATCATTTTCTTTTCCAAAATACATGGAAGCAATATTCAAGGCAAAGAGAAAGATGTGTCTACTTTATTTTTCTTGCAATTCTTGCTTATCCTAACGTTTCCACCAGTGATTCAGCATGTAAGAGGAAGAAAAGTCACGTCACCATTTATGAAGTTTGTCAGGCTTTAAAAAAATAGTTCTGGTCTCCTGGGAGTCAACATTCATCTTCAACTTCTCTGATTGGTGGAATCAAGCTGCTTGTGGATTTATATTGGTTGATCTGGTTAGCCATGTGGGTACTCATGGGCTTGATTTGAATGTTTCTGGGATATGCATTATCCGGTTCATCTGTAAACCATTTCTTTTCTGCTAAAGGGCAAAATGGATAGAGAACAAGAAGGAGAAATGAGAAGTTTAATTAGTCCTAGGGCAAAGACTTTGGAAAGTTCATTGAAAAATGCAAAAAAGGTAATTGAGAGAAGCTGACAGTGAGTAATTGGTAAGAGAGACAGTGCAGTGTAGGGAGAACCCAGGAACCTGAAACATACCTCAGCTGCCCGTAGCAAGTGATGAACCAATGGGCTATTGGGACTTGGAGGCACCAGGGGTGGACTTCAGAGAATAAAGAGGGGTTGGAAGACTAACTCTGGCAGTGTTCTCTGGGGTTCATTTCTTGGCCTAAAAAGCTTTAGTGGCGAGGAGATGGAGAATATAACAAATATTAGGTATGGGCATTGCACCTAAAGAAAGATTTGTGCATCCATTGATTTGAGTGGAAACTGAGGGACATTGTCCCTTCCACAGACTGAGTGATCTAGAATCTTATGCAGGACCTCCTTCTTTGCTTGTACAAGCATACTTAAAGGTATATCTCAATCATACCACTCTTTTGTTTCTTCTGCAACCAGTTTTGGGGATCTTAAAGTAAGCCCACAGATTTTTGCTGGTCAATGAGGGTGAAAAATCAGAATAGCAACCAATGTTTTCAGAGGCTTTTGAGATGGCTTTAATTTCAAGAAGGAAAACTCTATGTTGCTATAAAGTTATGAAAAGAATTCCTAGTGGCACTATCTTAACCGACTATAATCACCCAAGCTGTCAACAAGGGAGCTTGACGAAGTCTTGGCATTTCATTTCCACCCTAAATCCAGAGATGGCTGAAAGAGAATGCTGAGTCAGGGCATTCAGAGGCTGGGGTGAGGATGAAAATGGCCTAGCATCCTCCTGGCAGTTCAGTGCTATTTCATAAGACTCAGCCCTCATCCCCGCCTCTTTCTACAATTGGAATTTTCTGGGAAATCAGCCATGTGTACAGATACAAAGGGACTGGGGCAAATAGTGCATTCTAACTTGAGAATCATATGCCTCATTTTAGTAGCTTAGGGAAAGTAAAGAAAAAGGGAAAAAGCTTTCAAGCACACCCACTGCTATAGAGACAATGGCCTCTCCGGCCTTCTTTTCTGCCTATCAGAGCAATTCATAACTGCCTTGTCAGTGGTCCTGGATGAATATGTTAACAAAATTGCTCACCTGGCTTGATCATGATAGAGGGGTGTGTGTGTGTGTGTGTGTGTGTGTGTGTGTGTGTGTGTGTGTGTCTCCCTGCATGGCTAATGATTTATAGATCCGGTATGTATGGTCAGCTCACAACCACTCTGCTTGTCTCTCTTTGGACCATGCTTCCTCCTGTTGTGTCCAGTGCCCTGAGCTCCCATTGTAGGCACCGAGCTGGAGGCAGGACGAGCCTTGGTGAAAGCTCACTCACTAACCTTTGTTCAGCAGCTTGGTTTACACACCCCAGGAAACTTCCTGCCTCTTGGATCATTCTCCATCCCTCTCTCTCCTTCCTGCACTGGCTCTCTCACCTATTATAATTAAGTTCACTTTGATTTGAACAGATTGGACGATACGAATTCATAATGCTACATCCTCACAGTGAAGCTAACTGATTAAGTGCTTTAAATTATTCCCCCTGACAGAATGATAAAGTTACAATCTGTTCTGAGATGATCTACAGCTTGCCAGACTCCTACAGCTTCTTTCTACATTCATTTATCTTTTTGTCAAGCAGAGCTTTTTTTTTTTCCTAAGCTTCAATTCCATAGATCTTTTAAAGTCATCAGCACATCTGAATTATTAATGAGGCTGTAGAGGCAAGGTTCCTGATGGGCTGGTTAAAAAAGGTTGTATAGAAATCCGGGACTGTGTACACATCAAAATAATTTCAGCTCCATTTAAAAAAGCATTTAGTTCAAGTGTGACACAGATGAACCATTATACATTTGTGGAAACCAATTTTTTTGTGATCTACGATTAAACTAACCTTTCAGAGAGGAGTAAAGTATGATGGTTATCATGTTTTAAAAGCATTGCCAGGCCGCTGAAACAATTTCAAACTATGACTTTTTCCAATGGTGTATGTATAAAGATGATTTTCAGAAGAGCTGAACCCAGTGTCTGTGCTGTTTGCCTGAGCTGCCCTTGATTTTGGCCACGCCCTTCTGTGGACAGATTTTGCAAAGGGATTTAGTGCTAGGTTGGACATGCCAGGTTGGAAGGGAGAGTGAACTCTACTGATGGAAATGAGTAGGCCTTCTGGGTGAAAGACCTAAGACAGCTGCAATTTGCTGAAATTTTTACAACTGCTGCAGAGAATAATTGTTCAGAATTTAGTCTTTACAGTTCAATTCAAAGTTGGCATCTTGACCTTTCACGGCAGAGAGAATATCCATTTCCTCCTGCTGTCTGTAAGAAAGAGAGCATTATTTCCCCATTTAAGCTTCTTTCTCTCTTTCCTTTTACATTTCTTGCCATAAATATAATCTAAGCAGAGTTCTCCCTGTGTTTTGGCCATTCAGCTTCAACACAAAAAGGAGTTGCGCTAAAGTGTACCCTGGTGACAAGCTGAGGTTTTCGTTATGCCTGAGAAACAGGCTTTTTAATTCGGGTGCCTTGTAAGATGTAAACAGCTGTTTTGTTGGAGACTTGGTTAGATATGATGTTGAAGAAATGGAAATAGATGAATGCTCTGAGCATTTCACTAAAATGTCTGGGGGCAAAGGTGTTTCTCCCAAAGGGCTTGAGAGGAACCACACTTTAACGATTGCCAGTCATTCTGCTCCAATGGAGAGAGCTTTGCTATGAAAATGACACTTTGGTTTATCGAATTGTGCCTTCCAAAGGAGCCGCACCACTGGGTGCCTACAAAATTGGCCTCAAGGAAGAGTACTCAGGGAAGGAATTCACGTGAGTGCTGAAGTGGTCCAGGGTCGATCCAAATCCCTGAGCTGGTCTCCTCTCTCCCTGCCTCATCCCATGAGCCAAAAAGATTTCTGGGGGCTTTATTTTCATCCCTAGGATGAGAAGGGCAATGGATCTGGTTTTGAGGGCCTCCTCCCTGCCAAAGGAAAAGAAATCCATTTGTTAATAAGCTTCTTGAAGATGTGATGCATGATGTCATCACTGTGCATAGACTGTGGCACGTGCCTGAAGTCAGGGAAGGAGTGGCATTTAACAGTCTGTGGCAAGTGATCTGGTAGAACAAGATCAAACCCAGAAAATAACTGCAGAGAGATGTGACACTGCCATTGGGAGGTGTCACCTATCAAGGCCAGCCATGCCATGAGCCATCCACTGCAACCAAGGAGATGGCATAGAGCAGTAGGTTAAGGTCAAGGGGAGATCTGGTTCTCTCACGTACTAGTTGTGTGGCTCCGGGTTGTTACATAATGTATCTTAACTTCAGTTTCTCATCTGTAAAATGGGGCTAATGGACCTTCCTAATGGTGTTGTTTGGATGAAAGGGGCTAGTGTCCATGAAGCACTTATCCACATACATGGTAAGTCAATGTGAACTGTTAAGACTACCAGTATTATTAGTAATATTAGGGGGCATTATAGCATAAAGTTCATGGACTTTAGATTTAAATACCTCTCTGGCACTTCCTGGCTGGGTGACTTTGAACAAACCTGTCCCTTGGATTCTGTATCTTTCACATGGAAATACTAACAGCATCTACATCTGAGGTTATCTTGAGAATTGAATGAGTTAATATACATAAAGTGCTTGGAAGAGTGTCTAGCCCAGGGTAAGCACTTGGCGTTTGTTAGTTTTTAGTATAAGGTCAGCATGGATATGAGTACTCTCCGCGCTAAAGGACGACATAAGGAGAGGTGATGCCTTTTGGTGTGATTGCAGATAAACTAGGGTGGAGAACTGAGGTGTATAAACTTGGGTGCTGGCCAGAAGAAAGGGGATTTGGGCAGCAGAGATGATGGAGAAGGGTTCGGTTGGGTAGCCTTCCTTGGGAAGGGGAGGAGAGGCAGGAGTGATACCCTTCAGTGGTCCTTGTGTCTGAAATATTGGCTTTCAACTTGACAGGGGGCCTACCCCACCTGCAAGCCACCTGCGTCTTCCATTGCTACTCTCGTCACTGACATTCAAGGGTCTAGAATAAAGGTTAGGACTTCGTCCAGCCATGAGGAATCCCACGGGAGTAGGCTACGGCAGGGAAGGGCTTGAGACTTGGGCTGACATAACTGCCTGGGGACCCAGAAGCAGAGCAACAGGCTGCACTGTGACAACAGAGTCTCTTTGCTGGCTCTGTGGGTTGTCAGTGCTGTGGGATTTGGCCTTTTCACTTAACTACTCTCCAGAGAAGAGAGCATGAAAGGGGAGATGATGATACAGCAAAGGTACTTGGAATAATTGGGCCTTTGCTCACCGTACCACAAGCTGAAGTTCAGAGAGAAAGGGCTTGAAAGGGAAAGATTCCATTTGGATAGAGATAACAGTTGAGAACCATAAGAGCTAACAAGGAGCCCAAACCTTCAAAGGTAACACTGTGTGGTTTCACATCTCACACTTCGGAGAGCTAGTCTGGCCTTCCCCCGCCCCCTGCCTAGCAGACTCCAAGGTGCCAGAGGACCCCACTCACACATACTGCCGCCTTTCCTCTCCATGGGCAAAGTATGGTTACTTCACAGAAATGAAAATTGCACCAGAACCAGAGCAGTTTTTACTTATGAAAACTGTCTCGCTCCTTTGCAACTGTCCAGTATGACTCTCTTTGCCCCTTTGAACTGTAAGGCTGATGCTGCCATTCCCTAGGCAGAACAACTGCTCCCTCCTGGCCCTCTTCTGTGGCTCGATCCAGCTGACACCCCAAGGGTGGACTTTTCACTCCTCCCTTTCAGGCGGTAGGGGATGATCCCTCTCACCTCCCTACGTGATGGATGTACAATCTCCTGGTGGGAGATAGTCTACCAAGTTAGTGACAGGTGCCCACAGCTACTTCATCACCTTATGACAAAGCAGGGGTGGGCTGAAAGAAGCTGATTGAGACATTGATTTTTTACCCTGTCTTGATTTCTGCAGGCCCTGAAGTTTCTGCACTCTCTTCTTTCTCCTTCAGGAGCCTGTTGCTATAGGAACCTGGCAGGTTGATTTAATTGTCTCTATTGGGATGCAGACACCTTTCGGCTTTTCCCATGCGGAAGAAGAGCCGTCAAAAGGTTCCTCTGGTCATCTGGGATCCTGAGGATGCTGGCAGGGGGCAGAGTCAGTCTCTCCACTCACTGAACTTACGGGGGTGTTCCCCTTTCTCAGAAGCTGTGTATTCAGCTTGAGAAAGTGCCAACAACAGTGACAGCATTGTGAACCATCTACAGGCATTCCTTGAAATTGGCTAAGATAGGCCAAGGAGGTGAAGATAACTTGTCAAATGATTAAAGGTATAAGAATTTTTAAGGTCAATTCATTTAAAAAATATTTATTGAGCACCTATTGAGAGTAAGGTTCTGGGTCATAACCTGTAATATTCATAATAGAATTTGAAACCTCTCCCAATAATGGTAGAAAGCTAACTATAAGGGTCCAAGTTTCTCTTTATCCGTTTGAACTGGCTTCAGGGAGGACCCTGGGTAGCAGATATTAGGGATGTTGATTTCATGATCACCTGAGTGTTGAGGCTGAGAGGGTTTCACTGTGCCTCCTGGTCTATCCACTTACTTAAGGTTCACCCCTTTCAAAGCCTAAAACAAACTGAACTGAATGGCTTACGAACTGCTTCTCTTTTAGAATGGCGCAGATAATTGAGTTTCTAGCTATTGTTCTCTTTAAGTGCACATCCTTTCTCTTCAAAAACTCTTTCGCTTTCCACCCTGACCTACTTGTTTATTTTTGGGGTGGAAAGGGGGAAGAGGAGAGACGTCATATGAAAACCTTGTAAGCCTGCTTCCTAAGAGAACCTGAAAGAAGGATGAGAAGTTTGGGGTCACATGAAAACCCATGGAAGAGATTCTTCATTCAACTGAGGAAAAAACAATATAGTAGTTTGGGCTCATAAAAAATAGAAGTAATAATGATACCTTTTTCATCACTGAATATATCATTAGCCAAGTACAATCAACTCTCAACTGTACGCCTGAAGTCCAGGGAAAATCCCAAAATTTCATCACAAGTCACAGTCTGTTCCCACTCCATTCCCGTCACAAGGTCCTCTCATCAGAGCTGCTAACAGATTGTATAAAAAACATATTTTGGATTTACTTCTCTCTATCTGCCCAGTCTCTGGTTGGGATTTCACAAGTGTCTGAAAGGCAGGTGGGAGAAGAGATCCAGGTAATATAGAGACTGAATCATCAAGCCCCAGATGACTGGGTGTGGGCTATTGAGTTGATATATCCAGCTGAACAGCTTTAATTTGGGGGTCACACTGATCCAACTGCAAGGAGACCAATGCTCTTTACCATTAATAACCCTCCTGGTTTAAATTGAAAGGAGGGTGAACTATTGACCAAGAAGCAAGTTTGCCAAGTGGAAAAGCTGCAAACGTTTTCCAGAAAAGCTTATCACCTGGCATCATCACTTGATTTAGTCGGTCTTGCCAAGATAAACACAGAAATGTGGACAGACTGATGGGGGACTGGGTTGGAGTGGTGATAATGGGGGGAAGTGGAGGAAGCTGGGTTTCTTGATGGGAAAATGCTTTTGGACTTGGAGCAAGGTACCAAGGTGGGCAGGGAGGCCACGTGCAGATTGAAAGGCAAGCCAGATGGAGAGAAGTTTCCCCCAGATGACCCAACCCCAAACCCAGGAACACCAAAACAAACTCTAAGGGGTCTAGCGGTAGCAGCAGGACAGCCTCATTGCACTGAGCAATTTAGAAAGTGGAGGAAGGTGGAGAAGGAGGAAGGGAAGAGGTGGGGAGATGGGGAGGAAAAAAAAAAGCAAAATAAATAAATAAAACCACAAACAGAACAATAGAAATAAAAATAAACAAACCAATAACAGAATAAAATTTGTAACTCCTTTTTTTTTTTTAATTTCACAAAAGTTTTCACAAGGACAACGTTATAGAAGAAAACCCCCAGCAGTGGCTAGGTCATGCAGAACCAGTAATTGTCATACCTTGGCCCATTCTATTCATCCTTGTTGCACTTTAGAGAGAGAAGTAAGCTATGTGAGTTTTACAATGCTTTTAAACTGTCATATTTCCTGTTGAGCACTTTAACTGGCACATTCTTATAGTTATAAATGTTCTGAGGGTATAACTTTATAAGCTCCTTTGCAAAGAACGCATGAAGAGCTCTTCATGATCCAAAACTAGGGGATATGTGTGTGTGTATGTGTGTGTGTGTATATATATACACACACACATATATCTGTATATATGTGTATATATATAGTTATATATAAAAAGATAGTTATACGTAATATATAAATCAATATATATAGGGACAAAAATAATTTGAAAAAAGTCTTCCACTCATAGGGCTTTTTAATATACATGTATACAATGATTCCCCACCCCAATACCGATTGCAACACTGCACTGCTCTGTCTTGGGTGTGGGGACGGATGTTCTGACGGAGCCTCACCATTTTGTCAGTAAAAGTGCTTGTCAATTCACACAGCAAGCAAATCTCCAAAACTATCATGCTTGGGGGGACAGGGAATCCAAAATCTAAACCCAAAACATTCACCATAAAAACACCTTTTTAGAGATGGTTACAGCTGTGACATTTTTCTCCTCCCCTCCACCCTATGCTGTTTGATGGAATTTGTTTTCAAGTAAACATTTCAAATAGGTATATAGCAGCCCAGGGCTAGTCCATCCATACAAGAATTTGGTCATGGTGGAGTTGGCCGATTTTTAAGAACTACTGTACTGCCTAAAGCATGATTTGCATGCATAGAATATCTGACAACTGTATATTGAAAAAAGGGTTATTTTTCTACCTTTTCCCTCATGCTTACTAACTTTAAAAAAAGAAAGAAAGAAAATGAAAGAAAAAATAATTATACCAAAATGTGTCTGGCTCACTGTTGCACTCTTTTTCTTCTCTCCCATCTGGTAATGACAAGGGGGTCATTCTCTATTACTGTCATTCACCTGCCTAAGTGGATTGGCTACGTTAAAGAAATTGATGATGAGGAATTTTTCCCACCAGCTTTCTGCTTTGGGACAGCCAGCATCATGCAGCTGTGCCAACAGCTGAAGGTAGTAGCTGGCTTTTGTCTTTGTTGAGTCAACTGTGGCTTGATCCTCCTACATTCTGATTTATTTAGCATGTCGGCTCCTAGAAAAACATGATCTGCTGCTGGGTTTATCTTCCTCTCTCTACCGCAGCCCCAGCCCTTGCTCCTCACTAGCATTGGGGCCCTAACTAATCAAACAAAGGGGAGTAAAAAGATCCCCTGAGAATGCGTGGAAAAATACTTGCTCTTTCCTGAGCATTATTTATTCTGTACATAAGGTAAGTAATTCACCTTTTAAAAGATGTAAAAGTCCCAGGAAGGCAGTTTTTAATGACTTACATCTGATATTTATGATACATATGGCTTTTCATCCCAAATGTCAAAAGTGAGAGGAAAAAACAGCTATTCATATGGCAGCATAAGGAGACAGAATAACAATTTAATATGCAATCAAACCTCTTTTCACTTAAATAAAATGACTAGCATTTGATACTTCCACGAAGGGAACTATTCTTTCCTCCACAGTAAGGGAAGAAATGTTCATATGAACTCCCAAAGGAAGCTAGCTCTGGGACAAAAGGCCTTGGTGAGTAACTAAAAAAATCTCCAATGTTCTAACAAGCAGGTGCTTCATCATCTACACAAATGGCAAAAGCCTTTCAAATGCTTCGCGATATTTCGGCCCAGAGAGTGGAAAAAACCAATATGTTTTGGTTGCTTGTTTCAAATAAACGTGTGTATATATTATTGTGTGTATATATAAAAAAAAAAAAAGAAAAACAAGAGAAAGAAGGAAAAACAACAACAAAAAGAAAACCCAAAGCACCCTGATAATCCTTAAACATCAGAATAAACTTTTCTTCTACATTAACTAAACTTGCTTTGCATAACGGATGTGTATCACAAGCGCTCCCTTCTTATCTGTGAACTCATTCCTGCAGTGAGCTATTTATGTCTGGAGCATGCCTTAGGGTTATTTTTCCCCTAGAATCATAAATAACTTTTGGTCCGTCTGCTTATTTGCTGTTGTGCTCAAGGGTTTTATGGTGGTGGAATAAAAATGACAACCACATGCACGCTATCATACATATGCAAATATGTGTAAAGAAAAGGGGGGGACTACAGGGGAAAATGGGGAAAGTTACTGTTGGAAACACCCACTGGGAAAATGAGTGGCAGATACAGTTTCACACACGGAGGCAGTGGATACACATATCAGAGCCGCTCTTCCTGCACGTACTTCTGTTTGTCTCGGGACTCCCGGGACTTGGGCCGGTTCTGTCGGTTTGCTGTGGATGGGATGGAGTGAACGGAGGAGCTCTTCTTGCTGGAGGACTGGGACGAGTGGGAGGAATGGGAGAGGCTGGCCCGGGACTGGCCGGCGTTGTGGTCAAACTGCATTAAGCAGAAGATCAGGTCCGTCGGCACGAGCTCAAACTCGTACGGGGGGTTGGTGATGACATACCTGGACGCGGAGAGCAAAGAGGTCATAGAATGAGGATAACTCGGTGGAGGTTTCACCTCTGAACCAAACCAGGTCTACCCGAGGATCTGGGAGATGGACTTCCAGCTGGTCCAAGGCCTTAAACAGTATCTTCCAAGTGGAACAAACTCTTCCTCTGTTTAGCTCAACAGAGGAAGTCAGCCATGAGCCCTGGCAGAGATGCTGAATTAGCTCCAGTCATGGGAGAACCAAACAGTACTTCCTGTGGTCTACGTACCCCTTTCAATACAATATCAAGTTCCCTTCTGATCCTGAGTGGCCTGAGGGCATGCAGGAGGTTTCCAGGATTGCACTGCATCTCTCATTCTAGAATGTTCTCACAATCTCGGACATATGTCACAGGATCTTTGTTTACCATGATCTAGCAAAATCTTAATCCTCCCTCCCTCTTTATCGTTTAAAAATCAACCTTGGTAGAGGATTTCACTTAATGGAAGAATATAAAACACTTCCCTGCCTATGTGTCCCTCAGGCTTTAGCTGTTCTCCTCAATTTGATCATGTTTTTCCCTGGTTAACACTAGACATAACTAAAAATCACTTTGTTTCATTTCTAGCAGGGGATTTCAAAATTGTGGTCCTCAGGCCAGACATATCAGCATCATCTGGGAACTTCCTAAAAATGCAAATTCTTTTTTTTTTATTGAAGTATAGTTGACTTACAATGTTGTGTTAGTTTCAGGTGTACAGCAAAGTGATTCAGCTCTCTCTCTCTCTCTCTCTCTCTCTCTCTCTCTCTCTATATATATATATATATATACACATATATATGTTCTTTTTCAGATTCTTTTCCATTACAGGTTATTACAAGGTACTGAATATAGTTCCCTGTGCTATACAGTAGGTCCTTGCTGTTAAAATGCAAATTCTTAAGCAACCCCACCCAAGACCTACTGAGTCAGACACTCTGAGCGTGGGGTCCAGCAATTTGTGTTTTAACAAGCTTTACAGATGATTCTCATGTTCACCTAACTTTGAGAACCCACTGGTGTACAGCAATTATGCTCAACTCCAGCTCAACTGTAATCTCTGGGCATTAAAACTACATATTTTCATTCCATACCAGTTAAGTCAGAGTCATCAGACTACTTTTTAAAAGTACCTGCAGTGATTCTACTACGCAAGCAGGTCTGAGAGACACTCATCTCTATGGCATTGTTTCCTGGGGTATATTACATGAACACACTGATTTTGGCAATTCTAGGATGTACTTTTAATTTTAGGCTGCTATGAATGTACTTTAATGTTTATTAGAAAAATACAGCTAGCATTTATGAAATGTTATTTTTTTTCTGCTTCAGGTAATAATATATAGTTTTCTTTAAAATACATATATAAAAGTAAGTCAATTGAAAAATACATTAAGTAAAAAGATAGGTATCTATGAAAAAGAACATATATATATATACACACACACACACACACACACACACACATTACTGAATCACTTTGCTGTACACCTGAAGTTAACACAACATTGCAAATCAACTATACTTCAATAAAAAAATTATATATATATATAGGTGTCTAAGACACGGCGAAGGAACCATTTACCTTAAACAGTAGCAATATGAAATATTTCTATATTAGGTACCAACAGAATTATCCCAGTAGCAGGAGTTTGGAGGACATGCTTGCCTTCAGACTTCTGTAATTAGGTGATGGATGGAACTATCCCATAAAACTTGAATTTTTCCCACAATGTCTTTATATCTGCTATTAGTAACTAAAGAAAAAAGCTTCCCACAACCAACAAACTCAGTGACGGATTTAATGTGGGCAGAGTAATTTGCACGTTGAGAGTGTGTATGTAGACCTTTGCCCTCGTTGTGGGGGACAGGAGAGGGCATTTATGTCTCTGCCTTGCGGGTGGGAGTGGAAACATACTCACCTCTTCGTGCACTGGCTGGGGGTGCTGAGGTGAGCATCTCTCAGCCGATAAATTCCAAAACAAAGCATATTATATGTTTTCAGAGCTTTGCAGAACAGATCACCATAACAACCACCATCCTGGGAGTCAACAAAAGAACAGAGAGAAAAAGCATTTTTATTTGCCTGAAAGGAGAGGTCCCGGGGAGAAAAGGGCTTTTTAATGAAAGCTCATTTCAGTGTCTCCTGAGTCGGAAGGTCTGTACCAAGGAACCGTAGCTGAAGAAGTTAGTGTGGTTTACAGCTTACACCTCAATACCGGTGATTTTTGGGGATCAGATAATAATGGGTTTTCCTCTGGTTCTCTCTAGTTTTCCATCTGCAGCGATGAGAGCTCCAAGGAGATGGGGCCTCTCCTTATTTTAAGTGATGGTATAAGCTTGAAGGTCTCAGATGTCTGTTCAGCTGAGGAGAAGAAACCAGCTCTGCAAAATGGTGATGATGTTTAGCCCCAGCTCAGCTGTAATCACTGTGATCTGACCGTGTTGTCAAAACTGCTCGAGTGATAATGAAAATCACTGCCAGGAGAAAAGACCCTACCAGGTACTATGGTGACAGACTCTTTCAGAGAAGGACTGTGTGAAAAGCACAATTTACAGACCTCAGAGATGGCAAGGGTGGAAGGGAATGTGTTTCCCCAGGAGCTGGAGGTCTGCAGGCTGAATAACTGGGATTCACAGTTCTAATCAGTTCACAGTCACCTTCCAAGGGTCTGGGGCCTGATGCGGAACGTGAAAGCAAGCTCATTCACTCAGAAATGCTGGCTTCATGCAGCCAGTTGGCTTCAGGTAGATATTATTATAGGAAGGGCACCAAAGGCTGACTTCACTGGGAATAAAGTGACTGCATCTGTCCTTCCTGTTACCGAAATTTTCAGATGGGCATCACATTAGAGAACACAAAAGGAGCCAGATCTTATCATTATTTAAAGTCTTTTTTCTTTTAAAGTGTATCAATGAGTAAATGATGATGAAAAGAGCCACTAGCTATGGAGGTGGCCTTTTAAAAAAGCCCAGTCTAGCACAGATCCCTGCCCATAACTAAACTAAAATATAGTGCAAGTTGGCATCAGGGTTTCAGAAGAAATGGAGAAAGTGACCCTTTCCTTGGCTCCTTTTCTACTATTTGGACTTTCTGGGTGGCACTATTTTTTGTACAATGGGTTTACTGGCTCCCAAGACTGGTGGCTCCAGCCCTTGAATGCATCCATGGCGTTGGGCTGGGAATAAGGGTCAAGACTGCATACTTGTGCCAGAGTGCTTGAGCCAGGCTGATGCGTGGAACCCAAAGGGAGGCATGGGTCCCTCTGCAGCAGCAGGGGCATGGGGGAGGGTGACTGGGCCCAGCCTCAGAATTAATAGCCCACGAGGAGTTTTAAAAACCACTGATGGTTGTACTCAGCCCCCAGGATTCTGGGCATGACCCCAGCACTGGTGGTTTTCAGAACACCGTAGCTTATTATGTGCACATAGACCCGCTGGCCAAACCAACAGCATCTCATGTGGATTCTTTAACGTCTCTAATTCCAGACCGAGGTCACCTAATTCTGAGGCTGGACCCATTCACTCTCCCCCATGCCCCCACTGCTGCAGAGGTGACTGATGTCTCCCTCTGGGTTGCACACACCAGCCTGGTTTAGGCACTCTGGCAGGCCTATTAATGTGCAGTTGGGGTTAAGTGGCCCTGAGTCATGCTAAGACCTGTAGAAAACGCTCCCAGCCTTGGCTGCATTTGGAACCTGCCCCCCCACCCCATGCCTCCCATCTGTGGCAGAAGGTACCTGAGGGGAGTCAGTAAGCCCACAGGCTCTGAAGCCAGGATCCCTAGTGCAAATTCCTTATAGGGCCAGTCCTCAGTCTCTCTGAGCCCCTTTCCTTAAAGCGTCTGATAAGGGAACCTACGTCAAAGGGTCACCATGGGGACTAAAATGAATGAATACATGTAAAGCCCAGTGCCTGCTTCACAGTAAGCCATAAGCATCACCTCTTACAGTTCTTTTCCTGTAGAAAGTAGCAAAGGCGGAGACCTAGCTTGTCAACTGTCTGACACATTTGGATCCCTTCATTCCCAAACAGCCAGCTCAGGTGCCCTCTGCCCCCTGAACTCACCCCCAGGTCCGCAAAGGGCCCGTCCAGCAGTGCTAACTGGGCCACGCGGCAGCGGTCCCTATTGGCCAGCGTCTGGGGGGTACTGTAGCCCCCGCGCAGCGCATTCTCCTCGGCAATCAGAGCCTCCAGCTCCGGCGTGGCTCCTCCGGTCACCAGGGTCCGTATCAGGGTGAGGATGTTGTCATTGAAGTATGTCTGGGAAGAGAACGGGGAGGTTCCTTTAAGCAAACATCCTAAAGTCATGACAACCGACATTCAAATTACAACTTTCCTTGATATCTCCTGTTTAAAGTTCTGGCCTGTCTCTTCAAATAATTTTATGTGGGAAGTGAAAAGACAGCAGCCTCCAATTATTCAATTCTTTTCTCTCCTACTTGGTTCTGCCACGAGAGCCTGACTTTTAAAAACTGATTCAGGGGATTTTCATTTAAGGGCTAACGTCAAAATGGTTGGTGTTTATCATAATCCGTGCTAATTGGGATGTAAATATGGCTTCCTCTCCTGCTTGCTCAGGGACCTTGGGTGTGTGTAAGAAAATGCAGCCCGACCCAGGCAGGACGGCCTCTGAGTTCCTGTAACCCACGTGCCAGGAAGCTGCCTCTTCCAACAATGGCAGAACTTCTCTCTCGGTTGGAATGAGATGCCAAGAGCATCATGAAGGCCACACGTTCAACAATTTTATCACATGCTTTGATAACAGGCTAAACCAGAAGTCTCTGTCAATTAAATATGCCAGATCAATTTATGACAAGGTGGATCCCCTGGTGTTTTTGCTTTTATGTAACCTCAGTGGTCTGAGGTGAATATAGCTTATTAAAGAAGTTTCCCTCTACACGTGTACATTTGTCTCACATCTGAAACATAACAGGTCTGTCAGGAACAAGACAATGGGAGCTTTAAAAATGTAATAGGATGTCAAATAAAAGAGCTCAAAAAGACATTTGTCACACAGCCTAATTTGAGAAAAATGTCAGTTAAGGGTCTGTTTTCCATTTTCCAGTGTAAGAAGAAATCAAACAGGCTAAATAATATCAAGCCAAAGTTTGCCTGTGGCTTTTGAGGATGGATGGACCTTTGGGAGCAGGTTAGGCAAGACAGCTGCATTTTAACTTCAGCAGTTTTTTGGACAGTTCACCTGGCAAAAATCTAGTGGGGTAAGGATGAGTTCTCTCCTGCTTGGCCATCACTAGGCCTAGGTCTTAGGGGAGGTTGCCTAATCATTCTGGGCTTTGATTTTCTCATCCGTAAAATAAGCACTGTCATTAAGATCAAGTTTATATGCAAAGAATTCCATGAGGACTTCTGAGTTAAGATGATAGCTGCTAGCCAGGCCAGAATCACTTTCCTCACTGAACTACTCACAAAAATACCCAAAGTGATACAAAATTTCAATAGCAAAGGAAACTAGGAGTGTGAGTCAGAACCAGTCAGACCCTAAGGAGAATGTATCATCTACCAGAGCTCAGATATGCCCTGGGGCAGAGAAGCAGAAGAACAAGTAAGGGAGGAAATGTTGCTGGCGCGGTTAAGGGGTGAGAGGCAGGCTGGAGGTTTAACGCTGACCTCACCACTTAGTAGCTGCGTGACTTTGGAAAGTTATTTCTCATTTTTGTGCCTCAGTGTCATGATCTGTAAAATATAATAGAGTGGTTATAAGGACTATATAGCCAATATGTGCGAGGCACTTAGAAAAGTGCTTCACGCACAGGAAGCACTGAGAAATACTTTCTGGCCTGATATCAGAGTCTCAGGCCTTTGGTGAGGAGAGGTCAACCCATTCCCAATCTTCCCTTTTAAAAAATCTTTTCTGGCTTTTTTGGGTGGGTTGGTGGTGGCAGGGAGAGGGGGGTGGTGCAAACCAAGGCCATTCATTTTACCCTTGAATCTGCACTTCTCAGGCTGCCTCCATGACAAGACCCCATTTAGACTGAGCAAAGGCCCAGTGAGGGTCAAGGGGGACTGCATCCTGGACTGTGACAGCCTCCACAGGACTGGCCACCACAGGTGAACTCTGGTGGAGGCTGGTTCAGGGCACATGTAAAAACATTTCCCAAAGTCTTTGGAGGTAAATCCCCTTCCCTATAGTCCAACAGCCCATCATCAGAAGCAGAAGACCACCCCCCGACCCCAGCTCTGCAGCACATTAAATGAAGGAGTGCTGGACACAGAACTGTGACAAAGGCCTTTGTGCTATAATTACCCTTCTAGATCAAGACCCAGGGAGGAGTCCACTGGCATGAAATGTGGACGGCAGAACATTCACGACCTCGTACACTGAAAAACAGACCTCTCCTTGCTCCGATGTACAGAGAGAAAGAAAGAGCCAATATAAATATTTTTAAAAAGGGAGCAACAGCATTTAAGATATAAAGGAAAAGCATTCTTTTGATTGGTTAAATAGTTACTGGAAGACGTAAAAAAAATTTAGGAAGCATTTGTTTTAGAATCAAAATCAATTTAAAAAAAATATAGAGTGTCTATAACAAGTAAAAGATCAGATGGTAAGAAAGCTGCCTTCATACAACTTATTCAATTATTTTTAAATGTAAGATATTGAAATTAAAATGAACGTAATAAAAAAATGGTTAAAAAGAATCCAATGTTTTTTCATGACAAACACACTCAACAAACTAGTAGTGAAAGGGAATTTCCTCAACCTGATAAAGCGCATATATTAAAAACCCACAGCTAACATCAGACTTATTGGTGAAAGGCTGGATGCTTTCTTTTTAGATCAGGAACAAGACCAGGAAGCCAACTCTCACTGCTTCTATTCAACATAGCACTAGAGGTCTTAGCCAGGGCTAGAAAGAAATAAAGTTATCCATATCAAAAAGGAAGATGTAAAACTATCTCTATCCACAGAAGACATGATCCTGTAAATAGAAAATCCTAAAGAATACACTAAAATGATATTATAGGTAATAAATGAGTTCAGCAAGTTTGCAGGATACAAAAAACAATACACAAAAATCATTTGTGTATCTATGTACTTGCAATGAACAATATAAGAATGAAATTAAGACAATTAAATTAAAACAACTCTCATTATAATAGTTTCACAAAGAATAGAATACGTAGGAATAAATTTAGGAGGTTCAAGATTGGTACACTGGAAACTACAAAATATTGTTGAAATAAATTAAAGAAAATCTAAATAAATGGAAAGACATCTCAACTTCATGGACTGGAAGACTTAGCATTCTTAAGATGGCAATACTCCCCCAAACAATCTACAGATTCAATGCAATGGCTATAAAAACCCCAAAGACCATTTTTATTGAAATGGAAAAACTGATTTTAAAATTCATGTGAAATTGCAAGCACCCCCCAAATAACCAAACCATCCTGAAAAGGAAAAACAAAGTTGGAGGACTCACACTTCCTGATTTTAAAATATACCACAAAGCTACTATAATCAAGAGAGTATGTTATTGCCATAAGGATAGACATGGACTATTGGAATCAAATTGAGAGTCCAGAAATAAACTCATACACTGTGTATCAATTGATTTTCAACAAAGGTGCCAAGACCATTCTACAGAGAAAGAATATAGTCTTTTAAACAAATGTTGCTACCACAACTGGGTATCCACATTTAGAAGAATAAATTTGGACCCCTACCTCACACCATATGCAAAAATTAATTCAAAATGGATCAAAGACCTAAATATAAAAGGTTAAACTATAAAACACTTAGAAGAAAACATAAAGGTAAATCACTATGAACTTTGATTTGAAAACTGATTCTTAAATATGACACCCAAAGCATAGGCAACAAAAGAAAAAATATATGTAAATTAAACTTCATCAAAATTGAGAATTGTTTGTGCACAAAGTACACTATCCAGAAAGTGAAAAGAAACCCTACAGAGTGAGAGAAAATATTTGCAAACCATATATCCCATAAGGGTCTAGTATCCAAATATATATTAAAAAATCTTGCAACACAAGAACATAAAGAAAAGTGACTCAAATTTAAAAATGGAAAAAATGCTTGAATAAACATTTCTCTTGAAAAGACATACAAATGTTAAACAAACAAATGAAAAGATGCTTAACATCACTAGTCATCAGGGAAATGCAAATCAAAGCCTCAATAAGATACCTCTTCACACCCACTAGGATGGCTAAAATAAAAAAGAAAGATCATAACAAGAGTTGGTGAGGATGTGGAGAAATTAGAACCCTAACACAATGCTGGTGGGAATATAAAATGATGCAGCCACTTAGGGAAACAGTTTGGCAGTTCCTCATATGGTTAAACAAGTTACCATATAACCCAGTAATTCTGCTCCTATGTATAGACCCAAGAGAAATGAAAAAATATGTCCATATGAAAACTTGTACATGGATGTTTATAGCAGCATTATTCATAATAGCTAAAATGTAGAAATAATCCAAATGTCCATCACCTAATGAATGCACAAACAAAATGTGTTATATCCATGCATGATCATTAGGCCATAAAAAGGTATGGAGTACTAATACATGCTCCAACATGGATGAACCTTCCAAACATTATGCTAAGTAAAAGAAGCCAGTCACAAAAGACTACATATTATATGATTCCACTTATCTAAAATGTCCAGAAGAGGCAAATCTATAAAGATAGTCAGTAGACTAATGTTGCTTAGGGCTGGGGGGAAGGAGACAGAGGGGTAGTGGGGATAGCTAAAGGATATGGAGTTTCTTTTTGAGCCAATGAAAATGTTCTAAAATCTACTGTGGTGATGGCTGTACGTATCTGTGATTATAGTAGAAAACACTGACTTGTACACTTTAAACGGGTGAATTGCATGATGTTCACAATAGCTCAATAAAGGTGTTTTTAAAAAAGAGTTAAAAGGTAACTAAACTTGTAATGGCCAGATTTTTATCTGTTAAGAAGCAGTAATTAAAAATACTGTATTGTACACTGAAAAATGTGTTAAATGGGTAGATCTCATATTAAGTGTTCCTATCACAATAAAAAAAGCAATAAGCTGTAGAACTGAAAATCACACATACACACACAAAAAAATGTGGAATTAAAACTAAGAAAATCACCTGAACAACTACATAGAGAAATGTGTAGAGATTTCCTTCCTTCCTTTCCCTTTCTTTCTTTCTTTCTTTCTTTCTTTTTTTAATGAGAATGCTGGTTGAGGAAAGACAACAGAGGTCAAATTGATAAATAGCAAGTGTTCACAAATGAAAGTTGTAAACAAAATTCAAACAGGTAAAAATGAGCAAGCAAGCAAGGAAACAAATGAATACAACCTGTCCTGAGCTGAGGAATGAACTGAGGATGAGGATGAAGATGGTTCACCGAGTGAATGCAGCCAACACCTAGACCTGTACTAGATGAACATTTGAATTTAAAATAGTAAAGGAAAAAAGTGACCTAACACAATGCTGTTAGGAAAAAAAAAATGTACAAGATCAGGTTAGCCAGAGACTTATCTAGGAAAGAGCTATATCAACTGAGTTTTGAAAGGACACATTTATTCCAAGAGTTCTACACATAGCTAAACTGTTGATCATCTGTGAAATCAATAGAAATATTTTTTCTCTAGGTACCTAAGCATTTATGGATTTACTTCATTTAAAAAATACTCAGAAACAAAATCATCTTCCTTCAAGATCTTTTTAAACTTTTAAAAATTAAAAAATGAGCAAATTTTGTTTAAAAATACTGGTGAAGGGGCTTCCCTGGTGGCGCAGTGGTTGAGAGTCTGCCTGCTGATGCAGGGGACACGGGTTCGTGCCCTGGTCCGGGAAGATCCCACATGCTGCGGAGCAACTGGGCCCGTGAGCCATGGCTGCTGAGACTGCGCGTCCAGAGCCTGTGCATCCGAAGCCTGTGCTCCGCAACGGGAGAGGCCACAACAGTGAGAGGCCCGCGTACAGCAAAAAAAAAAAAAAAAAAATGCTGGTGAAATATATTAAAACATGGAATTTAATAAAGGATATGTTACTACAAAACTGAAGGCAAATGTCAAAAGTAATTCTTGAAAGAAAAAATATGACATAAAATTATCTATTAATACAGTAATATTAAATTATTTTTAAAAGTCAGAAAAATGAGGTAGGAGAAAGAGGATGAAAGTTAAGACATGTAAATTCCCTGATCTTATAGAGGGAGGAATCAAGAGCTACTACATCTTTCTAGATAATAATACTAAGAAAATATAGTTTCAAGTATATTTATAGAGTGTCTGGTAACCACTAACTAGAGTTAAAAATAGAATGTATAATTTTCACATCACTAGAGAAAAGAAGCATACAGACCATGTACCCAAAGACAGATAATTAAAGACACAATTATAGAATCATAAAGCATAATGCAAAATTTTAGCATTGTAGGTTATATAGCTAAACATAAATGAGCTAAATGATTTGATAAAAGGGCAAAGATTCTCAAACTTGTTCAAAAACCAAAATCAAACTCTGGTGTCTCAGAGATAAAGAGGAAAAAACAAAACAAAACAGGCAAAGAAAAGTATATTTAAAGGGAAAAATTTTAAATATTACATTAAGCGACTTAACTCTATTTTCATAATTAAAATTTATAATAAATATATAACATATTTATGGAGAAAATATTATAACTGAAATATAGACAGCAAAACGAATTAGCCATTATCGTAAATTAAACATGGACTGAGAGTCATATGTAAAATTGATATGTGAAATATCATTGTGATTCTTGTTTTCACAGCTCAAAGAGACCAAAATATAAGGAAATGAAGGATGTAATAAGGGTATTTAGTAGATTTGTGCTAAACTTCATAACATTTTAGATAGCATCCAAAGAATAATTACAAAGTATGATCGATGGCCTAAAGTATAAAATCTCAATATATATAATAAAGTATAAGCTGTATGGTCTATATTTAAAAAATAAATAGAGTAGTAGGTACAAAAGTAAATATCCCAACACTTCCAAGTTTTTTTTAAAAAGTATCCTAAATAACTGTGGGTCAAGATGGAAATCAAACTCAGAATACAAAGTACTAAAAATTAAAGATTGTTTGAAAATGACATATAAAAATGTCATGGATTGAGGCCAAAGCTACAGAGACAAATTCAGAGCCTTAAATGCTTTTATTATTAAATATGAAAGAATTTCAGCAAATAATTCTAAGTATTAAAAGAATTTTTTGTTGTTCTTTTTTATCTTAGAAAAACAGAAGGATGAAATAATAAAGCAACAATTAATGAAATAGCAAGAGGATATTTAGTGAGTTTAGTGAGTTGATATGTTTTTAAACTTGATAAAATTATGCTAAATTTCCTCTGGAACAGTTTATAAAAATGTCCTCTGAGATATTATAATAAATATTAAAGAGTTTATAACTAAACATTGTAGGCAATATTAAAAATTAGAAGATCAACCAGAGTGAATTGAAAATCAGGGCCTTGGGCCAAATCCTGACTGCCACCTGTTTTTTTTTTTAAATAAAGTTTTATTGAGACCCAGACATGCCCATTTGTTTACTAAAATGCTTTACTAAAATGCTTTCAGCTTTTATGCTAAAATGGCAGAATTGAGTAGTTTCAACAGAGTCTGTACGGCTCTCAAAAGCCTAAAATATTCACCATCTGGCCCTTTACAAAAAAGTTTGCTGTTTCATTTCTTAATATGATAAGGAAAGCATAATGCACCATGGAGAAGGGATGTTTACTCAACAAATGATTTAGGGGAAATTGGTTATCTGGAAAAAAATTTTTTTCAACAATATGGTAATGATTAAATAAATAATGATACACTTATGTGACTTAAATTGTACAGATATTAATATTATGCTTTCAGAGCATGTTATGTTACATGACATAACATTAAAATATTCAAAAAGCAGGATCCAAAAAACACTATGATCTAAAACTCATGTTAAAAGTGCAGACCCCCACAGATATAGTTATAGTTATGTAAAACTATTTAGTATTATATAAATACTTAGTATTATGTAGTATTATGTTATAGTTATATAAAAATATTATGTATTTGGTACCCCCAAATTTTACATGGCGATTAATTCCTGGTAATAGAATTCTGACTGATTTTCATCTTTTCCTATAATTTTATTTATTTTATATATTTTCTACTATGAAAATATATTTATTCTAAATTTCTAAAAAAGGCAGTAAATGGAATTTATACAACTCAGAAGCAAAAAAACCCCCAAAATTTGGTTAAAAAATGGGCAAAGGAACTGAATAGACATTTTTCCAAGAAGATATTCAAATGGCCAACAGGTACCTTAAAACAGGGGCCATGGACCAGTACCCCTCTGCAGCCTGTTAGGAACTGAGTCGCACAGCAGGAGGTGAGTGGCGGGCGAGCGAGCGAAGCTTCATCTGCCGCTCCCCATCGCTCACATTACCTCCCGAACCATCCCCTCTACCCCACCCACCGCCCCCATCTGTGGAAAAACTGTCCTCCACGAAACCGGTCTCTGGTGCCAAAAAGGTTGGGGACCACTGCCTTAAAAGATGCTCAACATCACTAATCATCAGGGAAATGCAAATCAAAACCACAGTGAGATATCATCTCACACCTGTTAGAATGACTAATGTCAAAAAGACAAGAAATAACAAGTGTTGGTGAGGATGTGGAGAAAAGGAAACCTTTGTATGCTGCTAATGGGAATGTAAACTGATATAGCCACTATGGAAAACAGTATGGTGGCGCCTCGAAAAATTACAAACATAGATAGCTACCATATGATCCAGCAATTCCACTTCTGGGTATTTATCCAAAGGACATGAAGTAACTATCTCAAAGTGGTGGATATCTTTTGTACCCCATGTTCACTGTGGCATTATTTACAATAGCCAAGACGTGGAAACAACCTAGTATCCAGTGAGAGATGAATGGATAAAGAAAATGTGGTATATATACAATGGAATAATATTTAGCCATAAAAAGAAGGAAATCTTTCCATATGCAACAACACGGATGAACCCTGAGAGCACTGAGCTAAGTGAAACAAGTTGCAGAAATACAAATATTGTATACTCTCACTTATATGTGAAATCTAAATAAAATGGATCTTACAGAAACAGAGAATAGATTGGTTGTTGCCAGGGGCAGGAGGTACAGGTTGGGGAAATAAGTGAAGGTGGTCATAGGATATAAACTGCAGTTATATAATTAATAAATTCTGGGGACATAACGTACTACAACATAGTGCCCGCACTTAACAATACCATATTGAATATTTGAAAACTGCTTAAGAGAGTAGACTTTTAAAGTTCTCAGCAACAATGACAACAAAAAATTGCTGATGAGGTGATGGATTAATGAACCTTACTGTTGTAATCATTTCACAATATATACATATAACATTGCACACCTTAAACTTACATAATGTTATAAATCAATTATATCTCAATAAAGTTGGGAGGGGAGAAGGAGGTAAATGCTATAAAATAGTTAAAGGCAAAAAATATAGCCACAAACAACCTGATGAAAATATAGCTGAATATTTAACCAATCTCAGGATACCTGATGAGTTCTCTTGTTCAGCAAGCACTTTTTTAGGCATAAAAACTATAGAAGAATTCACAAAAGAAAATATGCATTTACATGGTTATACACACAAATTAAAATTATGTGTACTTCAGAACTACCATAAACACAATTAAAGGGCCCCCTAAGGAAAATGATAATCAGTGCCCGTTAAAGTGCAAGAGATGGCATTTACACACCAGTGATGGTAGTGCAACTGGTACAATTGTTTCTGGGGGATAATCTGGCAATGTCTACCAAGAGCTTTAAATATGTTCACATTTATTAAAAGCCTGGTAAGTTTATCTCAAGATAATAAGTTGCTTCTTGCTCAAAGATTTATGTACAGTAATACTTATCACAGGGTTAATTATTGTTATAATAAAAACATTAAAAACTGAAATGCCCCACAATAGATTATGTTTAAATAGATTCTGGAACAACCATATGTCTGAGTCTCAGGAGGTCCTATGGAGGTCTTGCAGTGATACCCAAGAATATGACATAATTAAACACTCAGAAAAATAATAACTTTGAAAAGAAAAAAAATCAAGATATAAAACTGGGTGATTCCATATTTATACCCATCTGGAAGGAAATATGACAAAATACTAACCATGCTGATCTTTGGGTGTTGGGAATATGGTTTGTTTAAATTTTCTTCTTTATATATATCTGAGCTTTCAAAAATTTCCAACTGAACATGAATACATTGTCTAAGGAAAACACAGTCAATGGTCCTTAAACAAAGAACACTCTAAGTTCTGCTCTGCAACGGTAAGTCAGGAAGGTCATCATGAAAGGCTATTGTTTTGTCAAATCTTTAGGATTTGACCTTAACATGTTTCCCCTTCTGTGTTGAAATCAGTTACACTGAAACAGCATAATCTTTTCGATCAATCAGTCACTGACATTTATTGAGCACCTACTAATCCCTGGATCTTGGTTTGGGCTGAAATTGTATGCTACTCCAAGAGTGGGTCACTTTCAAAATTGCCCATCAAGGGGTATAATTTCAGGGTGGGTCAGAGCATTTTACAGGTCCCTGAAAAATTCTGGAACCACTCATGACACTGAACACAATTCTCTGCCCCTTGAGCTGGGACTATATCCCAGATCTCTCTCCTTTCTCTTTTTTCATGCAGGTGTCAAGGAGCAGTGCTTTGGGCCACAGTACCTGCTGTGGCAGAGAATAATGATGTCTGTTAGCAGAGCACTCTTGCTCCCATTTTGATGCCCCAATATTCAGCTGCAGGGAAGTACTTTGAGCACTGCATATGGGTATGCCCTGAGCATGTTTCAAGGTCTCTTTGTGATCTGAGTAACTCAGTGGAAAGACAATGCTTCTCCTGAAAAAGGATGTCCAGTCAGCCACTTTGGAGGGCACACATTTCATTATGGGGCCAGGGTACCACTCACAGAGTACAGAGCAGTCTGCAATTAAATATCACATCTAGCGCTTTCTGCCTAGGAAGTGACTGTTTCAGCATCATGGGGGCAAACCAGGTGCTAGGACTTCAAATGTCAATCATCAAAGACTATTCCTGTGCAGGATGTGGCAGCTAGAATAAACCTCTCTACAACTCACCTGACCCAGAAGGCACAATTCTTTTCTGGGTTAATGGAAACACTAGATTGAAGAAACACAGAACTCTGTAATACGTAGGTGTGATCCTTTGCCTCCTATGCTTTTATACTGCTAGTCTTTTCTGTGCCCTACCATAGCCCATGTTCACTATGCCTGTGCTAGAAGCATTGTGAGGGAGTCTCACATAGAACCTCCAATCCTGGCAGGACTAGTCTTCAGGGATGCTTTGGCTAGAGGCCTTTGCAATGGCCGTTCCTGTGTCACATGTTTGTTGGGGAACGGAGTTCTCCAGGGTCCTGCTCAGTGTCTGGGATCCAGAGACCTGTGTAGTCTAAGGAATATGGGAGTACCTCTTCCCAGTGCTAAGGTCAGTGTTCCACATCTGGTCAGGGCAGCCTATCATCTAAGTATGACAACATGGCACCCCGGGATCTATGTATAGACTTCAGAATTCAGCTGCTGTAGTCTAAAATCCCTGCTTTGCCTTTCAATAGCTATGACAATAGGAAAGTTGCCCAACTTTTCTAGGTCTCGGACTCCTCATCCATATGACAGGGATTAAAACAAAACAAAACAAAACCAAACCCAGATTACAGGATAGTGTTAAATGAGATAGTTCGTGTAATTCTAATGCACAACAAATACTCAATAAAGGATTGTTTATAAAAAGAACAACCAGCTAACAGTGCAACCAATTTAGAAAATCCCTTTCTCCCTGTGCCTCTGCATTCTCAGCTCTAATATCAGAGAGCTGGCCCAGATCACAGGTGTGACCCCTTAGCCTCTAAACTTCGGGGATTCTCAGATTCTGTAGGTAGACAGAATATCAGACATTGAGGAAACCCAGAAATGCTGGGGAAAGGACCAGCAGATTACACCAGGGAAATCTGAGCCCGCAGCGCCATCTAGCCCGCTCCACGGAGGCCCCTCTGCGCCTGGGTCTCCAACACGCTGGAGCATCTTCTTCTTTTTATTTTTTGGAAGTATAATTACCAGAGCTTATGTTTCACAGTTAATGCTGTCAAGCCTTTTAAACGAATTGGTCTTCTATAGAAAATTTAACTGAAAATTAACACATCTTTTAATAACACTGCCTTAACTTTAAGGGCACTTTGCCTTTCGTTTATAATTGCTCTAAAATTGTCATTTTCCATGTCATAGCTGCCATTTTTTATATTTGCTAGTTTTCATGGTGTAGGTTTTTATGGTTAGTATTTTTCTTTCATGAGGGATGAGAACTATTTGATTTTCTTTTCCATCCTGGGCCTGCCTGGCCTGATGTGACAGCGGGTGGCCCATGGACTGTCTGTCTCCTTGTGGGCTAGACTGCCTAAATGGTGGCTCTTGAGTGGAGTGTAAGCAGTAGAGCCACAGGAGAAGAATTTGTTTATGTAACTGATGTCACATGGCACTGGGCTGCCTGAGAACTCAGCCCTCTCGGTAACGCACCTCAAGGGTTCAGCCCTTCATGCGAGTACAGTTAAGAGAGTAAATCATGGGGTTCATCTTCCAGATGGTCCTATTCTCCAGTCTTACCAACATAAGTTCAGTTACTTCTGGAAGAGAGGCCAGCTCTCTGCCTTGGAAAGCTAGTTACCCTCACCCCCAGCTGCTCTCTTCTGATTTTCAGTGTCAGCTTCCAAGTTACCTTCTAAGACAGCTTCACTCTGACCACTGTGGCTAAAATAGGTCTCCACACCCATTCAAACTATTTTATGTTCTTCAAATTAGTTACCCTTATCTGATATTATTCAGGCACCCACTGACATAGTTACTGTCACTTACCTAGTGACTGCCCACTAGAATGACAGTTCAAACCACACGAGGGCTTTACCTTTCTTCTTCACTGCTGGATGCCCAGCATGCATAATAGTGCCTGGCATTTAGTAAGTACCCAATAATGTATTGATCAATAACAGTAAATGCACATAGAGCTGGCCATGCGCTAAGCGCTGCACTCATTACTCTTTCAATCATCTCAACAGTCCTATGAGGTAGGTACTACTATTATTCCCATTTTAAAGATGAGAAAACTAAGGCACAAAGAGGTTAAGGTTATACAACCAGTAAGTGGCAGTGCTGGGATCCACATGCAAGCAGTCTGGCTCTTGAGTCCCTGACTAATAATTCTTTCTTTCTAGGGAGGGTCCAGGGAGAACTCAAACTGGGGTGAGGGTAGGGGAAAGTGGGTGCTGTGTGGGAAAGAAATCTAAATACTCATGAGCCAGTTTTACCAAGAGGCTTCCTTTCATCTTTTTCATGTGTGTATGAGCATCAAGCTGGATCATTCTGAACAATACATTTCTTGTGTTCTTCTTTTTAGAGGCATATACCCATAAGCATAATTATTCCCTCTCATCATGTGTTTCTGCTGTTGATTTGAAGGAAAAAGCCAGGAGGCCATGTCTGTAACATCCCTAGCTGTTCTAGGAATGCATGTGATGAATCAAAACATTATTCTTCTTCGCAAATGAAGCAGTGAGCAGCAGGAGTTGAATTATGAAGGATAATATTCAGAGAGTGTTTAGACACATGATTAAATGGCAATTTGGGAAGGAGTGCTAGAAAAAGGAGACCACAGACAACTAAAGAGATGTGCGTGTGGATGTAGTGATACTGCTTGTAAGCGAATGCCTGAGATGGAAGCTTACCTCCAGCTCCCGCTGTTTGGAGTCTCACTTTCTCAATTTATATTCCTGCCAACGCTTTTAGTTCCTTCTCCTTACTGCCTTGGTACGAGATAATCTCCTATTTTTTTCATAAATTAGGGTTGGGGTGGAATGCCAAGAAATCACACGTAATCAGAAGGTCTAGATCCAATTGGGTCTGTTGAACCAGATCCAATTTGAGACCTCACTGTGGGACTTGCTTATCCTAGACAATGAAGACGAGGCCTGGAATAAGTGGATAGGCATTTTGAGTAATGATTTGAGAAGTCACAACAGTGGATCCGTTAAATAGGTCTTGCTTCAACACTTGAAGCAGGTTTATTCACATTATTGTCCAAAATAATACTGTCTGCAATAATAATAATGAAGCACTTTGTACAGTTCTGGACCCTCAATAAATTATGCTGCTGATGATCATGACAATGACGGTTACTAGATTCCTGATACCGCTTTTTCCCAGGCTGGAATTGAGAAGTGCTGCTTTGCTAGCAGACTACTGTATTCATACACGCCTTAGCCACCTTCTCCCAAACATTTTCGTTTGCATTTCAAAGGAGATTAGAGACAGATTTTGTTTTAAATGTCAAACCAATCTACTTTGATTTCTCAGCTGAGTTTCTCTCTACAGTGATGCTGTAGAGAGAATGGTGCAACTCAGATCTCGATGTGTCACTCACTCCCACCCTATGGCCACAGTGTGCCCCCTTGACTGTGTAGAGGTGAAGTGCTTTGGTGCTTAAAAACAGTTTTATTCCTTGGAATAAAAGGTGTTGTCACCCAGGGCCCATGCTCAGAAGAGGCCCTCATTTGGTTCAATGCTCTGCTGTCACCCTTTTGAAATTCTTAGTAACTTATGAAAAAGTAGGCTTTCAAATTATGTAGCTGGTCCCACCTGGAATATACGGCATGTCTGATCTGTGGAAACAATTTTGTAAGTTTGGATTTTTACAAATTTGGATCGAGTATTTTACAGTGCTGAAAAAAAAATCGACTATAAACTGTTTCATCGTCTTTGAGTGAGAACAGTCTTCTGAAATCTGTCTGATTAGGATCAGAAATAAAATGAAACTTCTGAGGAGATGAATTACAGAAATCTGTTTGAAAGTGGACTTGGAGACTGCGAGGACTATTACAGAGAATACAGCACTGTAATCAGCACATCCTGTTGCTTCCATCATGCCCTCTGGCCTGCTTAGGGAGTTTGCCCAAACTAAGCCCAACATCACTGGCAGGTAGAAAGGTGAGGCTCAGTATCCTCAGACCATCAGAAAGGTCATGAGCCCTGGCAAAGCAAGACGGCCTTCAGTAAGGACTGCTTTCTCTCCTTCTTGGCTTGGCAAGCAGTGGGATGGCATGAAGCCCAGTCAACCTTAATTCAGATGAATGTTGTTTCATATTTATTTTTAAATCTATAATTCTGATTTTTCACTAAGATATGCTTGTAGTTGGACCACATTCAGGAATATAGAATAACCTAAATTAGTCTTAAAAAACTTTATGCTTTTTCTTTCCTCAAATAGAGGTCCTTCTGGGATTAGCTTTAATGAACAGATGAGAATAATGCATAATTAGCATATCAGTTGTTTAACACATGCAGGAGAATAGCCTGCTTTTTCTTTTCTTTTCTTTTTTTTTTTGAGAATAGCCTTCTTAAGCATTTGAAGAAATATACGTGTATACAAAATCTCTGGGCTACGTTTATGGTTTTAATGGATTCAGTAAAACTCTTTTTTTGTGGTTTCTGCAAAGGTCAGTTTTTATCCAGCCTATGTCTGTATTTATAAAAAGAGCGAAGTTGAGAATTCCCAAATAAAAAGACTTTTCTAATACAATAAATAAAGCCACTCAGTGGGAACACTTCATAATCTCCATTCTAGCCTGCTTTGCCTTTTGTAGCTCACGATGGCTTCTTTAAGACGGGACCTACTTTTTAATTGTCATTTGATTTTGGTCTCACAAGTGAAAACACAAATGCCTTGATTGTTTGATGCAAAAGAAACTGAAGATGCTTTGGATCCCTGGGCCAGCCCACCCTCCTCTCTCTGCCACCATTCTGCACCTTCACTGGGGCAGAGAACAGGCCAGGCCTTGCCTCACACCCACGCCTCTCCCAGGACTGAATCTCAGTGACTGGCAGTGACCTAGGAGACACCTTTGACACTCTGTCCTCTTCCGCCTTTGCTCACATGCAATCTATTCCCAAGTCCTCTCGATTTTACTGACAAACACCACTCAAACCCATCCACCTTCCTCCAGCCCCGAGGGCTCTACCCTACTCCACGCTACGAGAGCCCCTTACTCAGACTTCCCGCTGCCTTCTTGCCTCCTGAGCCATCCTCCACAAAGCTGCGCAGGCAATCCCCTCAAAACGTAAACCTGATCACATCACTTGCCAACTTAAAACCCTTCAACGCCTCCTCACTGCTCTTAAGAGAAAGACCAAAAACATGAAACTGGGTTTCGAGGTCCTGTGGGTCCAACTCTGCCTTGTCCTCCCCTTCCCCTCTCTCACTGAGGTCCAGCAACCCAGGCTTTCTTTGCCTTCTTTGAGCCTGTCAGGTACCCTTCTCCCCACCAGGCCTTTACCTTTGCTGTCCTTCTTTGGGGGATTCTCTTCCCCATAAAATCTCCCATCTTTATTGCTCAGATCTTGAGCAATATAAAATGTATATTCTTTCTTTGGAGAAATCTTTCTCTGATCCCGAGACCATATCAAGTGCTTCCCTCTATTTACTCATAGCCTTCCTTGCACTTTCAAGAATTTATAATCAGACGGTTATCTGTGTGCTAATTTAAATAACATCAGTATCCCCTTCCAGACGGCGAGCTTGGTGTGGTTCGGCTCTCCAGGGTAGTTCAAGCTCCAGCCCATGCCCCTCATGCACTGGAGGCTGGAGGCGCTCTGTCCCTGGGTCCCCGTGTCCCCCACCTACTCACCGCGCTCATGAGTGAATCCAGGACGCTGACGGCAAACGCTGTCCCGCATGCAAACGGCTGCGTGAGGTACAGCTCTGTGTCGGGGTCATCGTCATCGTCTTGGTCCAAAAACTGAACATTTGTATCGTTCACTAGGAAAAGCGTAAAGTAAGAATTAGATCAAAAGGCCACATGCGGGCAGCAGAGTCAGAGAAAGAGCAGGCTACTGGTTTAGAAACACTGAAGTCACTGGAAAGGAAAGAAAAGCATGGGAGAAGCTGTTGATGGAGCTCAGGGTGGGGGTCGGTGGGACTCAACGGACTGCTCCGAGGTGCTTGTTCAAGGTTCCCAGGCCTGGAGAGCAGTGACGTCAAGCAGACGTGCTCCACGGCAGGCTGGTGGAGCTGGTGGACAGTGCTGGTCAATTCTTTGGTATAGTTTTAGATCGTGACGAAAAACACTCTGAAGCATTTTTTTGGTAGCTAAGTCCTTTGAGAGATGGACATATTTTAAGGATGAGGAGCCATGAGTAGCCATGCTGGGATGGGAAGTTTAGCCACAAGGGAAAGAAAGCAATTTATTGAGAGTGAAGAGCAACAGACTGGGAGCATAGCAAAGGCAAATAGCAAGGAATCCACCCTCCGGCACCATCCACAGCCTGCCCGGGGTTGGGGGATGGGTCTGGGTGTGCCTGGTGTCTGTCCCTTAATCCAGGCCCAAACCCAACAAGTCCTGTTCAATACAAAGGAGGAACCCCTGGCTGTCTCCGGCTGCTTGCTGACAAAGATTTGCTCTGCATTCCGAGGTGCTTGGGGATGCCCACGTTCTCCCTTTCCCCTCCTAAACAGCTCAATCTTTTATGTGCTTCAGCTCAAGCAGACGCAGCATTTGATGTTGTATTTCATTTCCATCTGAGGATTCCTCAAGGACTCCTCTGGCACGCACGTGCAGCCTGATTGGTTGTGTCACCGAGATGTCTTTAACTTATTAAAAATTAAATGACAAATTAATTTCCATTCCCATCTTGGCATCAGAAATTATCAGTTTTGCAGAGCAAGTAATGGCAGGGAAAGTGTGTGGTGGGGGAGGAGATGAGCGCTTGTGATTTTTGGAATAATTATGGTGCTTTTAGGAAAAGAATAGGTGAGGTTTCCTTTTTCTGATTCCTTTCTAAAGGTATCAGCAGCTAATTCTCTTTCCTAGTTATTAATTTTTTTTTTCCGTAAGGAACTTTTGGGATAACTTCTTTTGTTGTCGTTTTTGTTGTTTTTGTTTTTGTTTTGCGGTACGCAGGCCTCTCACTGTTGTGGACTCTCCCGCCGCGGAGCACAGGCTCCGGACGCGCAGGCTCAGCGGCCATGGCTCACGGGCCCAGCCGCTCCGCGGCATGTGGGATCCTCCCAGACCGGGGCACGAACCCGTGTCCCCTGCATCGGCAGGTGGACTCTCAACCACTGCGCCACCAGGGAAGCCCTGTTATTGTTTTTAACTTTTGTTTGTTTATTGTATGAGGCAGAATAAATAATAGGACAAAAGGCTGGGTATGGAATTATTTTGTTTTTTTGTTTTGTTTTGTTTTGTTTTTTGCGGTAAGCGGGCCTCTCACTGTTGTGGCCTCTCCCGTTGCGGAGCACAGGCTCCAGACGCGCAGGCTCAGCAGCCATAGCTCATGGGCCCAGCCGCTCCACGGCACGTGGGATCTTCCCGGACCGGGGCACGAACCCTTGTCCCCTGCATTGGCAGGCGGACTCTCAACCACTGCGCCACCAGGGAAGCCCATGGAATTATTTTTAAATGACACCATCTTGTTTCCCTAGAGAAAGATCCTAATGGGGGAAAATCTTTGCTCTCTGTTCTTCCAACGTTTATCATGTTTGGGTCCCCACTGTCCTCGCAGTGCTTGAGCTACAGGCTAGTAAAAATGCAAAACCCAGGATGTGACAATTGGGCTTTGAATCCAGGCCCTGTCACTAACTCCCCTGAGCAAAGCATTTTATCATTCTACACCTTAGTTTCTCTCTGTAAAATGGGGGAAACATTAGTGGCTCTCCTGAGGCTGTCAGGAGGCTCCTATGAGATTCTGCTCAGTGAACCTGGCCCGGCACCTTGATAAATGGTAGCTGCTCTCATGATTTCACGTTCTGTCCATGTTCTGTTTACACTATGAAAATTCCCAGCTTCCCTCTGCCCCTCTCAGAAGCATGTAAATAAGGCCTTGCTCAGGGATCCTGCCAGGGTCATGCGGTAGCTTTTCCTCTCCTACCTTTATTTACCCAGAAGCATGCTGTGGGCCACAGTTTAGTCTTCCTGCTTTGTGAATGGGAAAATGTGAACCTGGGACAAGATGCAGAGGCACCTGGTTTTAACTACCTGTAAGAGCTGAGGAGGGCGTACTGCCTAAAGCAAGTGTCGGTTACCTCCTCTCATGATGACGGGGAGGGTTTGGTAGACTTGACAGATGACTGGAGAATGTCAGCCAGCTAGGGATTCGAGTCTTTGGGAAAGAACTCCAAGGCAGGAGCCAGAGTTCTGGGTTACCTAGTCTCAAAGGGAGAGCAGCCGGTGTTACCCGAAACCTATTTCACGGGACAGTAATTATGTGGTTGCTAAGAGGTGATGAAAACAGTCACCCCAAAATGTTTGTGATCAAATACAACTGGGAAACAGGTTAAATAGCTTCAAACAGATTTCCTTCTTGTGGAACTTCTAGGAAGCCTGGACCCACTAATATCAATTGGGACTCCCCAAGTGCGTGAAGACTGGAATATACTATACAGTTTAAAAAACTTGTTTGACCTTGAGCCACCTGTGTTTTTTAAAAGGCATTTTACTGGCCTAGTGTAATGCAGAAGACATCTCAGAACAGGTAGGTAAACAGTAAATATTTGTGGGGATGGGGGAGGTGAGGTGGTCAGAGGATGATGGTCTGAGTGCTAAAGACAGTATGACGAGTAGGAAAATTGGGCTTCAGGCAGAAGGTGAGGGTGATGTGAACACACGGAAGGTTCCCTGAGCTCATAAAAGAAATCTGGTGGGGGACAGAGGCTTCAGGAGACTCAGTTATGCTAACTGAACACTTGAATTGTTGCCTCAGATTGGGGGCACCACGCTTTTTCTCTTCTACTAGTCACAAATAAAGATATCCCAGTTAGCTGGCAGCGCATGAATTCCAAATAGACAAAGAAATTCCTGGCAGTGGTGATACTGAAATGCTGCTGAAGTTTTCTGGGACAGAGATGTTTGGATGAATTTTCCCACCAGAAGTCTGGGCCACACAAGCTCCCTGGGTCCCTTACCACCCTAAGGTTCTGAGAAGAGCAATCCAGAAGCCTACGCTTTTAGCCAACTTCTCTAAACATGAAAAAGACACCTGTCCTACTGTTGGAAACAGACAATAGTGTGGCACTCCTTGACCTGAGTGAATTTGTCCTGATAGATAGCTACATCGACAATAATGCTGTGCTGAATGGTGGACAATGTATTCCTTTGTTTCCAGACACCTGGCAAGCAAGATTACTGTGTTAAAAGCCTGCTCTATTATTTTGAAATATATTTTGGGGCCAAGAAAATGGCATGTTAGTTTCATTTGTGAGCTATTTGAAGGCAGATGATCCCTACCTCTCGATCTACCCTCCATCGAGCAGCACTTGCTTTCTCTATTTAGAAGATCAGTCCCCAGTTCTGAGACCTGCTGCTGATGGGTGCTTTTCATAGAGTTATTAACCAAGTCATGGGGAATTGTGGAAGAGCCTGACAAATGCCGTCACGACCACAGGCCTTCATCTTCTAGATGAGTCTGCTCCGAATCTCCCAGAGAGGGCTCTGGGCCAGCGGAGTGGGGGTCAGAGTGCAGGGCTGGGCCTTGGTGGCTGCTAAGCTCATCCTTTGCATCCTTTCTTAAGACCTGGCTTTAGTAAGAAAGGGTCCCCTACGAGCTGGCTGCTTTTATGGCTTCAGGACCAGAGCTTCTGAGAAAGGGCTGAGTAGGGGAAAAAAGGCAAATAAAGTCAGAATAAAGGAAAATAAACAGCTGGAGGGAAGGCACCGTCTTAGGTTTCTTATCTTAAAATTTTTATATTTCTCCCTTGACTTCCTCTGAGAGCTGTGAAGACATGTCAGTCAAACTGACAGTGTGCTGGAAAGAGGAATAGAGGAAGGAGGTGGGAGGGGAGCAGGGGGACACACGGAAGAAAAAAAAAAAAAAAAAGGCCCAAGCCAAAGAAAATGAACTAGAGCAAAGATGCTTTGGAAACAACTGCCAGGTCAGATGGGTGTGATCAAAGGTTTACTGATGCTGTGTGGGGAAAAAATCATTAAGGAAGGCTAGAACAAGACAGTCGATTCCAACCAGAGCCACAAATAAAACACATTCAAAGCAGTGCCATGGGGTAGCCTTTCCGTTACAGCCGGTGAAATAAAAAACAAGCTGATGATGGTTGGAAACACGAACCACAAAACAAAAGGAGATACTGATGTGAAAGAAAACAGTGCTTCTTACCCAGTTCAGTTATCATTAGAATGTGCGTCCCACTGTTTTTTTCCTGATTGACTGATACCAAAGGCAACTTGCCAGGTTTAGCTTATGGGATACAGCAGTTAAGGGTTGGGGAAAGGGAGTGGAGGAAAGTACAGAAAAAGAAAAGAGTGAGGGAATAACAGAGGAGACATTCTAAAGTAAAGGGACCCAGGACCACAGGCAGTTAGTGTTTATCTTCGGGGGAAGAGACCACATAGCAGTTTTGCAAATTCACAAATAGTAGCAGGGAGTGCCATGGCCAGGTTAAAAGCTGGATCCCACTGGCCAATGATCATGGCCCTCAAAACCCCATCATTTTTTGGACCAGAGTGGCAGTCACTGAAAATGGCCTTTAGCTGAAAAGCTCAACTAGAATAGATGAAATGTAAAATTATCACATATTAGCCCAATGTTTCTACGCAGTTCTCAAAATGAGGTTGGCTTAGACCTGAGGTTTTGTACCTCCAGGGAGGGACCTTCCACAGATGCCTCCAATGAGAATCACTGGAAAAAATCCTTGGACCATACCTTTCCTCCCTTCCTCCCGCTTCCCTAATGTATGCCCCAATCTCAAACCCTTCATCTCATGCTCCTTTGAAAACAGTGACCAGCGGAAGGAAACTATCTATTCACCTCAGAGGAAAGATAGATCAGTTTTCCCTTGGGTCATCTGTCATATACCCATACCCTTCTCCAATCTCCCCCCAGACAAACCCCATTAGAGCCTACCAAACTGAAAGAGCTAAGACTCAGGCCAACCTCCTTATATCCTGCATGGTCGGAAAAGAGGACCAAAAACATCCACCCAAAGCTGACATTCACTCCTACCGAGTTCAGTGATGATGGGGATGTTGACCCCAGTTGTGATGGAGGGCTGGCGTAACATCCCATGTACCGGGCTGTTATCCGGAGAGGATCTGTCCATTCCTGGAGGTGTGAACCCTAGTGGGAAGGAAAGAGAGGAAGAAGAAAAATCAGAAATGTGGAAAATTTGGAAATGATGAAAGTATAGTGTATATACACCATAAAAAAGTAACATATGCATTATTTACAAGTCAAAGATTAGCACTCCCAGGATAAACTCTGATGAGCTGTTTTCAGAAGAACGAAGTAGGAGACCATTATAAAAAATTCTAACCCACTTTGACAGTTCCCTAAAAACCAGTCTTTACACCAATTATCGATCTTGCTCACAGAGTTTTGTTCCCTTCTTCCTTCAGGTACACATGAGGATTGTACCTCTGTGCCTCCTTGAAGTTAGATATGACCACGTGACATAGGAAATGCCCTGGCCCATGAAAAGCAAACAGAACAACGCATATCATCACTTCTGGTACAAGTATTTGACTTGCCATCTCTCTTCCCAGGCTGTGGCAACAGTGGGAACACAGGTTACTATGGAGATGAAGGCTGGGCAGCAGCCCTGGACAGTAGCCCAGACACACAAAGCATTCTGAGTGAAAAATCAATCTCTGTTGCTTTAAGCCACTGAGACTTGTTTTATTGTTGTTTGTGTTGTTGTTGTTACCACAGCATAACCTAACCTATCCTGACTGTTATCTTAAACCAATTGATTACTTATTCTCTTGCCAGTGAGGGACTTAAACCTGGGCCTTTGACAGGGTTCTGGCCAAGGGGAAGTGGGAGGAAATTGGCCTGGGCGCTTGAGGAGATGTTTCCTTGTTCTTAAAAAATATCACATGGGAAGAGATTCTCTTTTGATCCACTGGACATTGCTTTTGTGTCTGTAGTACCTGGAACTGTAGCAGCCATCTTGTAACTAGGATGGGCGCCCGCTGAGGACAAAGCCAACTTAATGAATTGGCTGAAGTGAATGATAAAAAGACTGAATGATAGGAAGAACTGTCCTTAGCTCCTGAATTAACCAGCCCTAGAATCAAAACCAATTGATCTCAGGGTTTCTTACTACATGAGATTTTATACATTTATAAGTGAGATTATAATATAAGATGTAGTAATGAGCTTTTATATATATTATACACATAATAATTAGATTATATATAATGTCTGTTTATATATATTTATGTATTTTGTATTATGTATTAAATATTTATGTATATACACACAATATATGTACAACTATATATATATATATTTTTTATTTTTATTTTTTTGCGGTACGCAGGCCTCTCACTGCTGTGGCCTCTCCCGTTGCGGAGCACAGGCTCCGGACGCGCAGGCTCAGCGGCCATGGCTCACGGGCCCAGCCGCTCCGCGGCATGTGGGATCCTCCTGGACCAGGGCACGAACCCGTGTCCCCTGCATCGGCAGGCGGACTCTCAACCACTGCGCCACCAGGGAAGCCCCAACTATATATTTATATATATGTGTGTGTGTGTGTGTGTGTGTGTGTGTGTATTTATTTTCCTCCCTTTTGCTTAAGCCAAACTGGGGAGTTTTTTTTTACTTGCAGCTGAAATCATCCTGACTGCTGCATATGCCACCTGCTTACAGTGGACCCTTGAACTTCCCAGTGTGCTTGACACAGACTCCATAATGTAGATGTGGGCACAGTAAACTGGAGAGTAGCCTACTTGTTCTGACTTTTGCAGTTTGGGCTTCTTTGGGTCTCAGACCCATATCTCAATACATATTAGAATGAGCTTGGCCCAACCATATTTTCAAGTTTAGGGAGGGTGAGAAAGCATCCCAGCTAGGCCAAATGGCTGCCTCTTTAAGGAGGTACATAGCTGTATAAACACAATACATTTATTTTCTTCATACATTCTTTTGGTGAAAATTAAATTTTGCCACTTGGCAAGTGGCACCACCAGCTCCACACTGGCCGCCATGCCCAATTGCCTTCCCCACCTTATAGAAGAGGCAGACAGAAGTTCACGTTCTCTTTGTTTTCTCTTCTTTGCCCGTAGTGGATGGCTACCTGGGCTTATCAATGGATTAGGGAATTACAGATACAGTCACTTGCCAAGTTTCCAAGAACAAATTTCCAAAGATTGTGTGACCAGATAGATTAGTGACTCTCTCTGGTAATGCGACAAGACTGGGTTGTTTCTGGCATGAAGGTATGTGTGAATCTTTATCTACCAGGAATGAAATGACAGGTGTTCATAATTGCCTGTTGCTTTGGAAGTACATCATGCATGAAATGCCAGAAAAATATAAACGAGTTTTCCTGTTTTCTGCTCTCCTGTGTATAAATTTCATCAGAGTGTCATATTTTCAGAAAGAAAAAAAAAGTTTTATTTACCATTCACTCCCTGATTGCACTTAATTTTATTCTTTATACTGATACCCTGTGCACAGGGTAAGTAACTTTGAATGACAGTATAGTGTCCATCTTTCTAAACTTTGGAATGTGTGTTTTTCAGCCAACCATGTAACCAAGAACACGCAATTGAAATGCTTGCTGTTTTCTTCCCCTAGAATAGTGAAGGGGGAAAACTAAACTGTTTTCATCAGAAGTTTCATTCAAAATCATGAAAAACTGCAAGTGACAGCTGTGCAGATTCAGTGGATGTGACGTTTTTGAATTTCTTCAACTTGACAAGTAAACACCTTAAATCGGTAATGCTATATGCATAATACATGACCTGTATTTTGACATCCATCATCAAATGCTGACTTGAGAAAATATGGGTTTGTATGTCAAGGACTAGCACCCATAAAACAGGTAAAAATGCAGGTCACACGGTATTAGGAAAACTGTATTTCATTATAGAACCGGCAACAAACCAAAGCATCCTTTTATTTTATCTTATTTAAAGATTCCGTTTTCAGCTGTGAAAAGACTCAATTCCTTTGCATGAAACCTTCATTTAGAAATGACATGCTTGCCTCATAGGCCTCTTTCATTTTGCTTTCAAATTCCATTTTCCCCTTCAGTCGCCAAGCCTGGTTCCATTAGCATCTGCAACTGACAAACTATGGTGGATGTCCAAAGACATCTCTCCATTAAATGTCTTTCTCTCTCCTACACAGGATCCCAAGAATGGGGTGATTTTGTTGGAAAGAAAACTTCAGCAATGATAATGTCACTTTTTATTTTGCTACTTTTATAGCCACACATTTTTATAAGCAAAGGCAAAGATAACAGAAATAGATTTTATCTTTTTTTGGCCCTTCCTGAAGAGTTGTGTTAAAGAGGAACAGAATTTATTAGCATTGTTTCATTTTTAGAGATCCTATAATGGGAAACTTGTGGCTTGAAACGGCAGAGCAGACCCAGATTCCCGAAGTGGCCTTGGAAAGAACAGAAAATCAGGCACCTTCCTTCCAAAGAGAAGAGGCAGTCTGGCCTTTGGTGCCATTTGATGGCATCTACCCCATTCACCATAGCAGCTGTTAATAAAGGGGCAGGTCTAAATGGTATCCAGGTCCCTGATGGTCTTGCTCCCCATCCTTTTGTTAGCTGCTGTGGGTACATCTTTGGTTGAATTTTAAGTCCCTCTACATAAAGCAGTGCTTCAGTTCTGCATGTGAAAGTGCTGGCACATGGAATATCCTCCAGGGACCCTGATCTACAGCTAGAGGATAGTGCAACTGGGAAACGCTCCTCCTGTTAGTTGAACTAACACTCGGGAAGTTAATTTTAGAAACAACCACTTATTTTGCCAGAAGAGATGATGAAGAATGTTGGCATTGGAGAGATGGAATCAGAAGTTCTCAATCAGGAAAAGATTCAAGTTTAATTAACTACAACCCAAGCTCTTACCAAGATGGCCTCCTGTTTCTTTAGATGGATTCTCTTTCCTCTCTGTTGAGCATGGACATGGGAGGCAAGTTTTGGGCTAAAGATAACTTTAAAGACTACCTGAACCCCTTACACTGAAAACTCCTCCCCATTTCAATCTTCAGGGGCAGATAGGATGAGTTTACTTTATTTGTTCTATTCCTTTGGCATCAGGCAGAAATGGGCCCAACATTGCCCCCTGCCAAGCATGCTCACTCTGTATGCTGAAGGAGAACTTTAGGTCAAAGACTGGGTTTTCTATTTCTTTAAACATCCCAGGTTGTCTACAAAATGCCTGGACCACAGAGAAGAAACGGAGCGGAAGAGCAAAGAGCATGTGCTTTGGAGTCAGATGTCTTAGGTTTAAATTCTGGCTCATCTATTTATAAACCACATAACCATGAGCATAGCACAGACTCTGCAAACCTCTGTTTCTTTGTCTGTAAGCTAGAATTACCCACTATACAGGGCAGTTGTGAGAATAAAATGAAATAGTATATTTAAAGCATTTAGTACAATGTGTGGTATGAAGAAAAATACTTGAAAATGTTGACTACCAACGTTAATATTTTACTCAGTACACAATAAATATTCTGGCTAGGAACAGCATCCACTGCCTCCCCCTTCCCTATGGATAAAGACCTGAGGTAGCTTTTGGTAGAGTTTTTTAAAAGAACTTTCACATAGAGAAAAATCCTGGAAAGTTAATGGGAAGGCAATAGCAGTGTGGATATATTTTGGTAGAAATAATCAGGTCAATCCAGTGATAAAAATACAGCCTAAAATATTTAAGGATGGAGTGTTTTGGATATTGGATGGCTAGGATTTTCTTTAGGTATGTTGAAAAGCTGGTGTCCAGTCTTCATGAAAGAAAGGTTCTTAATGCCTTATAGCAACTGCAGACTCTCTGGAGTCTTCTGTTTTCTAGACCTAATTTCCCACTTCCTTTAATTATTTAAGGGCATAATCTTTCTTCTTTTGTTTCTTGGGCTTTTGAAACGGTTTTCACTGCTCTCTATATTCTTTCCCAGAATGTGCGTTCTCAACCATCACCACTGTTGGGTTCAGCTGAACAAAAGCTGTAGCATCTGATTTTCTCTTTTATGATTGGTTATTCAATGCCAGGCAGCACTTGGCCTGTGTCAGGGAAGTTATTGGAAGGTTAAGTGACCTATAGTTAAATTTGACAAGGGCATTTCAGTTTGGATGGCTTCACATGAAAGAATTTAACAAAAGCACTTGACCTATTCCTAAGAAGTTCAAGGAGAAGAGGCTTGGGAATAACAAGATCACTAAGGTTTCATTTTTTAAAGTAATTGTTTTGGGTACCTGCTGCATGCATGCATACAGACGTAGCATCCAAGGAGCACCTGTGGTTACAGGCAAAGAGAGGCTATGACTCAGATAACATCTACCAGAGGGCATGGTTGGAAAAGGGGTCCAGGGTAATGTAGTTGTGAGTGCATTTGAAGATGAGAAAGACTCAATGTCATGGTCTTTGTGGAACTCAAAGCAAGGGCAAGAATGTTCTGGATCTAGATTGACTAAGGTAATTCTGAGAATGAAGAAGTCAGGCTTAAGTAGAACCTTAAGGAAAAAATAGTAAAATCCAACATTTACCGAGTGCTCAGCATGTACTAAAATCTGCGCATGTTTTAACTCTAGTTCATACAGCCATCCTATGTAGATACTGCTATGTTACAGATGAGGAAGTTGAAGCACAGCAGAGTTAAGCAACTTGACCCAGCACATACATTTAGGAATGAGCAGATCGAGATCTCAGCCCAGGTAAATTGGCTCCAGAGCCTCCTCTAAGTCTCCATGGCATATTCCTCCTTATTACGTGCCAAAGCTGTGCTAAGGGTTTTTTCACTGGCCACCTCATTTATTCCTCATAACAACCCTGTAAGTACAGGAACTGCTAATATTACCATTTTGTAGATGAAGAAAATAAGATTCAGAGCAGTCAAATAACTTCCTCCAACACCCCAGTTGGTAAGTGGCAGATCTGGGGGCTACAGCCAGACAGTCTGACTTCAGAACCCAAGGATTACCGTGCTCCATGCTGCCTTGCCTCTGTGTGTGATGGTCTCTCTTTTCTCATGTGCTGAGCTTGGCAGGCAAGTTTGAGGCCTGAGCCAGTCTCACTCTTTTATTGTTTTCACTTTTAAACAATAGCAGATAACAGCTGGGACCCACTGTAGTTATGCTTAACTTGCTTTGGTATGGTAGCATGCACGACTCAGTACATATGAAAAATGCTTTATTACAGTATTTTTCCATAGGGGAAAACAAAGTACTTTCTAAATCTTCCCTAGTTAAATCCCCAAGCTTTTCCAGGGAGAGAGGGAGATGGAAATTCTTATAAATCACCTCCCCTAAAATAGATGGAGAAATGAAGGTAAGTGCCTCCCCACCCCCATAGATTTAACATAAAGGAATTGGTTCAAATGGTGGGGCAAATTATCTTTTATTGTGTGCATATAAATGATGGTTAGAAATCCATATGCTACGTTAAACGAGAGAAATAAATTAGGCAGAGTCATCTAGGTTTGCTGAGACAGGTATTCAATATGAAGTTGTAAAAGGGAAAGATCACCGTTAAAAATGATCTATAAAGGCATGTTAAAATCAAGAGACACATCTCATATTACATCATCTAGGATATGAATTAAATTTCCTGTTAATGCCAGGAAAAAAAAAAAAACCCAAAGCCAAATGTCAGATGAAGTGAAGATCAATAAAAATATTTTGATAAGTAAATGCAACAATGCTACTTAACACATGATTGGCAACTGCTGAAACATAAATTATCCAAATTTCCCATGGCTGCTTATGGGAAAATTATGCAGATTAGAACTTGATTAGGCTTATATCATGAGACTCAATTTGGACTTTTAATCTATTAAGCTCCAATAAATGAGGCATCTGAATAGCTCCCCTGAGCAAGTACAGTAATAGCCACAGCAGTCATTTTTTGCAGTATGTATTCCAACAAATTCTTCAGCAGCTGAAGTAAAGAAAATTCCAGGTACAGAAGCATGATTGCTTTCTAACTTGTAGGGGGAAAAATCCACGTGCCCAGGCTTGATTTGGGAAATAGATTTTTAAGAAAAGTCTGCAAGAGAAATCTGGCCAAGGGAAAACCTCAGTTGAACCTTGTAATAGTTTTTCATAGTAGTTTTCAGTCCTGAGTCATGAGAGCCAGGAGCCGACCAGTGTTGACTCAATAAAAAATGATGATTTATCAAGGCAGAAACTTCTCCTGACACTGCCCAGAAGCTACTCTAACTGAGCACTTGCCACTTAGGAGCTGGAAGTGGTGCCAGCCCCCGACAGGTTGCTGGAGGTCCATGCTGGGAAAGGTGGGGCAGGGAACACCCTTGCCAATTTCAACTGTGTTTTCTGCTTTATTCCAGGTAACTCATGAGCTTGGAGCTGATCATTGTCCTCTACCCAGAGCCTAAAGACAGAGCTTAGAAATTACAGTAATAGACAGTTCTGAGAAACCTAAACTATACCATTTGGGTCTCTCTTTGCCTCTTTGCCAATCACTCTGTTAGGGATGCAAGAACTTTGGAAATCTTCTAATAATTACCTCCCTTTTACAGATGAAGAAACTGAGGCTCAGAGCAGCGAAGTTACTGTGTCTAAGGTTGTGGATCAGTTGGTGGCAGAGCCGGGATAGTTGATTCTGTTGTTACGTGCTCCCCTTCAACCTCTTCTCTACATGAGGAACCTATTCCCAGTGTTTGGTGGGGGGTAGGGGAGGGGGGCAACCCTGACTCCACAGGGCCAACAATATGGATCCCCATCACCCTGGACACATGGCTGGTTTAGAGATCCACTTGTCCTCCAAGCTGGGGCCAATCTGTGTTCTCCCCAAGACCTGATGAAATCGATGCTAAAGATGCTTTCAAAACCACAAAGGATGTAAGTATGGGGCTGCTGGTGAGCATTTAGCTCACCAGGGGACAAATGAAAACAGGGCAAATGAATCAAGAAGTAAAGAGAATGAGACAGAGCTCTGACATCACTCAGGCTCCTGGGCTCAAATGTGCCTAACGCCAGAGACACCCCAGTTGTATGACTTCCTCTTTATTTAAGGCTTTGGGGTTGGATTTCTATCACCTGCAACCAAAATGCCCAAATAGTATAGTAACTGAGAAAAATCTCGGTTCTTTTCTTGGTAAAATGGCTCAAGCATGTCTGAGTTTCTATTGAAACAGGTGACTATATCTTCATTCAAGGTTTCTTGTTCACTTCCAGTGACCAGGGACAAGACCTGGGTCAATTTCTTTATTTACAATAAGTAGCATTGAGATATATATATATATATATATATATATATATATATATATATATATATATAGTGTGTGTGTGTGTGTGTGTGTGTGTGTGTGTGTTACGTGGCCTCTCACTGTTGTGGCCTCCCCCGTCGCAGAGCACAGGTTCCGGATGCGCAGGCTCCGGACGTGCAGGCTCCGGACGTGCAGGCTCCAGACGCGCAGGCTCAGCGGCCATGGCTCACAGGCCCAGCCGCTCCGCGGCATGTGGGATCTTCCCGGACCGGGGCACGAACCCATGTCCCCTGCATCGGCAGGCGGACTCAACCACTGCGCCACCAGGGAAGCCCAGCATTGATATTTTTAACAGTACTCTTTTCTAGAGACTGTATTTAATGAAAGCATTGGGAAGCTGCATAAGGTACTTCATCTTTTTTAGAGTTTCTGTTCTGGGTCTAAATTAAACCAAAGCAAACTAAACCAACCAACTAACAACCAATCAATCAACCGAAGTTCTCTATAGCTATTTATCCATTAAGTTTCATAAGATATAGTCAGCACTTAGACAAGTCACACACACATGAAACAAATATGTTTGCAAGAGTTGTCTCTCCAAGCAGACAGTCTCTTTCTTTAAAGTAAACTTAAAGAGCTTACTGTCCCTAAATAAGAACCTGTCTCTCAGAGGGGTTGGTGTAAGGAAGGAATGGGGGGAGGGAGGGAGAGAGGGAAGGAAAGAGGGAGGGAATAAGGAAGGGAGGGGGGAAGGGGAGGAGACTAGTTACAACTCAAACACAGTTAAGGCCACAGATTTGGAAAGAAACCTAATATTCACTGGTCTAACCTCTTCATTTGTGCAAAAGCTCATGGTGTCATGATGAATTTTCCACAACTTCTCAATTGCCTTTTACCCCCTCTGATTCATCTTACAACTTAAAAATAAGACGTAATTTGGCGACACAGATCAAATGATTTAAAATTTGACGTACCCTTTGACCTAAGCAATTTCACTTCTAAAAATACATGCACAGCCAACATTTCTTTATATTAAAGATTTGGTTACAATGGTTTTCATTTGTAGTTATTAAGTAACAGTATTAAAATGAAAACAACCTGAATGTCCAGTTTTAGGAAACTGATTGTGTTAAGTATGCATCCACTAAAAATAATGCAGAAAAACATTTCATGACATGGAAAAAATGGTCATGAGACAATTTTGTGGAAAAAACAGGTACATACTATTATGTATGATCCATTTTTGAGGGGTAAAATATTTATATCTGCAGGAACAAGACTAACGTTAACTTTCTTATGTCCGAATGCTAAGATTATAAGGTAAGGAATTCATATTTGTCTTCTTTTTGCTTATACATAGTTGCCAAATTTTCTAAAAGACATATATTTCATTTGTGCAAGGAGAAGAAAATTTACCAAAATTATAAATGAATAAAAGAAAAGGGCCTGAAACCTCACAACTTCACCTCATCTTCATGGGTTGAGAACAGCTGGTTGACACGGTGGAGGGCTCATGCTGATGAGCTCTAACAACCCTAAAGGTCATTTTGACCTACATGAATTTGGGGAAACTAATGCTCTGGGATAGAAGTGACCAAAAGTTACAGATTAAGGGGCTTTAGAAGAACAGAGCAAAACAGAGTTTTCAGGGTTCCCAGTTCTCTACCATTTCAACTTCCTACAATGTTGTAAGAGCCACTCAATCTCAGAGCAAAAGATGCTGAGAGCTTACATGGGTCCAAAGAGCCACAGAAACCCACAATGCTCTGTGCATACAGCTGAGGGGAGGAGCAGTCAGAGCTGGTTTCCAGCACAGAAGAGTGGCATGTGCTGATTCCCATCCCTACTCTCACCAAGTCTTACCCACTTCAGATATACTGTCCCCTCCCTTCTCCCCTAACTCGGTTCCTGCCCCTCCTTCACCACCTCCAGGAAGCCCGCCTGGACTAACTTTTCTCCCCCCAATGTAGTTACTTCACAAAGATATCTTTGCTGCACTTTTCCCTTCCCCTTTATTCACTATTTTAAACTGTAAGAATTACTACTGATTATGTATCAATTACTACCTAATGTTTAAATGTTTCTAAAGCATCTTTCTTTTTTTTTTTTTTGCGGTATGCGGGCCTCTCACTGTTGTGGCCTCTCCCGCTGCAGAGCACAGGCTCCGAATGCGCAGGCTCAGCGGCCATGGCTCACGGGCCCAGCCGCTCCGCGGCATGTGGGATCTTCCCAGACCGGGGCACGATCCCATGTCCCCTGTATTGGCAGGCGGACTCTCAACCACTGCGCCACCAGGGAAGCCCTAAAGCATCTTTAATGTTCTCTTTTCTTCATACCTATTGGATTCTTCATTTCAATACGGCATGAACTACATCAGCCTTTCCTTTACTATTACCACTTCTGAATTCCTGTCCTGGACCCTCCCTCTTTGCTGCCACCAGAGAGTACAAAGGCTGTTTTGCCACTAATATAGAAACTTCTTCATGCTGGATCACATTTCCAGTAAACTAGAGGCATACTATGCCAGGGAAAAGGTAGAAGTACACATTGCAAGACAGCAATACGAAGTGGATCCTAATAAAACACACAGAAACCCTAATGCTGCCAAGACTATATACCATTTTGTTTCCATTACATCAATTTTTCTCCCCCTTTTGTGAGCATTAATCAAAGAAATGCAAAGAGCTCATTAAAGTGATAGATAGACTGAAAATGTAACCACCTTTACATTATAAACAGTTTCTTTATGTTCTCAGTGTTATGGGCTTTGTTTTTCAGCATTTGTCATGTACTTCAAATGTCCTTTTACATTTGAAACACCAAATGCCAAATGGGCCCCAGTTGTTTGGTTTAGTACAAACCAATGGCCAGCGTAGCAAAAACCAGAGCTAGGAAATCACAAGCAAACTAAAACACCCGTATCTTAAGTGCACAGAAAATTAAGTAGCTGTAAAAGATGGATTTGCCAAGTGGTCCAAGGCATTGCCCTGCAATTCAGGAAGAGAAGAATCCCATCATTGACAAGTCTCAGCCAGCTGTCTCTGACAGGTTCTAGAGACAGGACGCCTGGACAGAGATAGTGGCTGACATTCCAAACATTTGATGGTCTTTTAAAAGAAAGCACTGTAAATGTTTTCTTTGAAGTTTGAAAGGCTTTCCTGCATATATGATGCTGGCAGATGAATATGTAACTGGAATCTTGGATTTTGAGAGTCAGGCATTCCCCACACACATAGAACTTCACTAAAGAAGAGGCCGATTGGTGCTAGTTTGATTTTGAACATCTCTGTTTACACCATGATCAATATCCTTTGACCACATCCTGAAATGAGCCATAACATCGTGAATTAAGAACAGGAATTCTGCAGCTAGACTGCCTGAGTTGAGGGCTGCCTCCTTCGGTTCCCAGTTTTATGACCTGGGGCAATGTACTTAAATTCTGTGTCTTAGTCTCCTCACCTATAAAATGGAAGAGTAATATGTCATGAAGATTAAATGAGTTAAATAATACAGATAAACTGCTTATAACAGTGCCTGGCACAGAGTAAGCACTTTATAAGTATTAACTTATTTTTGATTATGCTGATGTCAATGATAGACTGGTAATGCTGACAGAAAAACAGAGAATCAAAAGACACGGGTTTTAGCTCCAGGTCATCCCCTAACTCCCTGCGACAATTTAGATTCAATGTCTAACCCAAACTTGGTTTGCCCATCTGTAAAACTGAGGCACATAAGGCAATGTCCCAATGACTTCTGGCTCCCAAAAACGTGTCATCCTAATTCTGGGGCACTGTATATAATACTGGAATCAGAGTAACTCTGGGTTTGATCACTCAATATTCAGGAATGCCCACAGTCATTCCTGGGGTCATCTTTTGAAGAAGTGAAAGGCAGGAGCCCTCCCTTCCAGTATCACAGCACATAGTTCACATCAAAAAACACACCAGTATAGGCATACAAGAGACACGCACTAGGGCTTCCCTGGTGGTGCAGTGGTTGAGAGTCCGCCTGCCAATGCAGGGGACATGGGTTTGTGCCCCGGTCCGGGAGGATCCCACATGTCACAGAGCGGCTGGGCCCATGAGCCATGGCCACTGAGCCTGCACGTCTGGAGCCTGTGCTCCGCAACGTGAGAGGCCACAACAGTGAGAGGCCCGCGTATCGCAAAAAAAAAAAAAAAAAAAAAAAAAGAGAGACACGCACTAAATGCACTGCACCATGACAACCATGCAGCGTGCACATTACAACTCTGAGCATGAGACAACACCCTGTCTCAGGAGTAGTCCATAAGCTATAATCATCCCTCCAGGAGCCCTCCATCCAATCCACTCGCTAATAGACAATCCAGTTTCATCTCCTGCTATGTGATCATAGTCATGGCAACTGCTCTTGTCCTCAGTTTCTTCACCTGTAAAACGGGGATGACTCTAAAGTTCCTTTCAGCTCGAAAATTTGTCTCTTTCACAACCTTAAATTTTAATAATAAACTCATACAGAATAAACTAGCAAGGAGAATCAAGAGGGCCTCTTTTCAGAGGCCCTCACAAGCTGTAGTGCAGATCCTACCTTTCAATTCTGTTTTATACCTTTGCCTGGAGAATGAAATTTCAGCGCCCAAACCAATGAGAAGGATGTACTTCCTCCAAAGTTGCTATAATGGCCAAAAAGGCCATAAATAACCATTTATTAAACAAACAGTATGGGCTGAAGGAAGAGAAACTGCCACAATTAGGCCCCTGGGGCCTGCAGGCACGGTACATAACAGTGGGACTCGCTTATAATCTTGGCAATATGTTATCAGTTGTTCCATTTTCTTGAAGTTATCTTCATAATCAAGATGCTATCCCAGCCACTGTGGGCTTTAGAACTATTTTTAATTTTAATTTAAAGAGCAATTAAAGAAAGACAATGGATATGTGGGATAATAAAGTAAGTGATTTGCAGCATGCAAATGACAGAGGCTTAATGATAATATGGTTCTAGTCTCCAAAGGGCTTGTGGAGAGAAAGCCCTTTCCACATGTGGTTGTTCAGCTAATGTGTCTCAACCCACAATTACAACATTGCTGACACCATTAACCAGTGAAACAACGTCATTTCGAGAAATCCTTGTTGTCTCATTAAAATGGAAAGGGTCAGGTAATTTACCAGCGTTGTATGTCTAGTTTTGTTGTTGGTAATTAGCAAACATTACCCAGCATGGACTCCCGCTGGGAGCTGGAGAAACTTTGTGAAATATTAAAGAGAAAAGTCTTTATATTTCACTGGAAAACTGAAAAGAGGTGCAGTAATAGTCTCCCTGTCACTTATTTGCACTTAGGAAAAGGAAGGAGCAAGCTGGGACTCTTTAACTTAGGGAGAAATGTTCAGAATGCATTGGGAAGGCACTATCCAAACCAATAATACCCTGAATTGGGCTGTATACTGGCCAGCAGGGTCTGTGTCCCTGTTTCTGAAAGGGGGTGGGGAGGAAGGGAAAATTGCAAACTACATCTTTATTGTTCTTACTTAAGTTCTCTGAATTAATCTCCTTGAAATAGAGGAAAGGGGCTATAAAAAGTTTTCTCTCTGGAACGCTTTAATGATTTAAATAAGCGCCAGAATTGTTTATTCAGAAAGTTATTTATATATAGTTTTAAATGTAGAGATGGAGGAAACATATCCCAGGGCCCTGACTTCCTGCCTCCTTGCTTCCTAATGAAAGCCTCTATAGATATTGGAACTGAGACTCCCACCCGAAACGCCAGCCAACACTTGGTGTGTTGTCAGGAAGCAGAATGGTATCTTATTCCTTAAATGGAACTTTTGGAACATAAAACACATTCCAATAAATGTGAACATAAAATTATGAATTCATTAAACTACTTTGGTATCTTGAGCTATATATAATATTTATATTCTGACTACCGTAAAATATGCTTTAATATCTTTAGGCAACTGTAAGGACTTAAATATTTATAAAATGGCTAAAGATAAAGTATGGCCCTCTTATTCCTACATACAGATGATGTAAGGCATGCAATCAAAGACAATAACACTCTCTGCCCATTCATCATCTTAAAGGAGCCGATCAACACGCCATCCCTCGTGTGCCATCTACATAAGAGTTGTTGCCGACACAGGCAACTCCAGAGGAGTTTGAGCCTTAAAAACTACCTAGAGTGCTATACTTCACAGAAAACAGGGCTTTCTGAAAATGGAGACAAAATGATAAATTTGCAGGCAAAACAGCTCTAAGAGGGGCTTCAAAGTACTGCTGTATTTATCTCTGGGACATTTGGGAATGGTAAGCATTTTGATTTAATATTTCATAACATAGAGGCAATTGCTTCCTTGCATGGTATATAATTAATGTTCATAAAAAGGAGGGTTTAAAAAAATTCTTCAGTATCCTAAATATAAATAAGTAAGTAAGTAACTAAGAGATGCACCTGGGCTTCCTTTAGAAATGTGGAACAGCCTCATATAACCCAATAAAAAGAAAGCCACTGTGAATTTATAATCACCTGAGGACCTATTAAGAGTAGGTTTATAGATTAAGTGTGAAACTTCAACCCTGACATTCTCATTATTTACTGTCCTTCCTTGTCATTAGAACCAGGGTTTGATTGATTTTCAAAATTTTTCCATTTCCTATGTCAATTAGGCCTTCTGAGACCTCCCTGCCCCCACCTCTCTTGATCTCTCCCATGCACACTCCCCTGGTTTATTTCCTCTGCTCTTTCTGGATCGAGATGGTGTAAGGCTGGGGAACATGCAGACGTTCTTGAGTCAAAGGTCATTTCTCATATATACAGCATTTTCATAATGTCCATTATATACCATCCAAAATTCCTAGAAATCACCCTTAGGAGGCTGCCAGTCTATGGAGATTTAAGCTTAGTGAGTCCACAGCCCTGATATGAGGCTCACAGATAGTTACCTTTGGTAAAGAAGAGCCTAGGCCTGTGCTTCTCAACTTCGATTGCACCTTGGAATCCCTGATGCCTGCACCCTATGCCCAGAGTCTGATTTATTTGCTCTGGGATGCGGCCTGGGCATGGCAGGGTTTAAAAGTTCCCCAGTTGATTATAATGTGCAACTAAGGTGGAAAGCCACTGGTCTAGGTAAACTTCTTGAATGTGTATGCAAATATTTCTGCATACACCTACGGGGAGGTAGGGGAGGGACAGACAGAAGATGCATCATTTTACTAGGTATTTAAAAGGATCCAAAACCCCTTTCCCAATGAACAAATCATTCCCAGGGCCTCAGGCTGAGGGCCAAAATTACCTTTTTTGAGGGAAAAAGAGGTAAAGGAGGGAGGCCAGGTGCCACCTACCATCTAGCTGCAGCAGCATGAGCCCCACTCAGCCAGTAGCAACTCTGGATTGATGTCATTTCACCCAAATGTCAGGACTCCTGCCATAACCAACTGCCACAGAGCAGATGTGCATGAGGTCTTCTGTCACTGAGCCGAGGCCTCGCCTTTCTGTTTCCTAAAAAGCTCCACTGAGTGGTACCACACTGGCCTGTCTACAGAGGGAAAATCCCAGTGGTCACTGTCAATCTGCCCCCATCCTTTCTCAACACTCTGTAGGCTTTTGTAAGTCTCCCCCACCTGGATTGCTCACCTCCCAAAGGTGTCTTGGTTTCCACCATCATCTACTTGCCATGCACACCTAATGACAAGCGGAATCAACAGGAATTCTGGCTGCTGGGTACAAATGGCCAACCCTAATTTGTTAACTGTTATTTTGGGGGACCAAATGAAAGAAAATGGTAAAGCTATCCAATATTAAGAACAAAAAAGCTAATGTTGCTTGATCTCTAACTACACCCTAGGTAATAAGTGCTTTACATCCATCCACTCAGGGCTTCCATGTATGGTTACGAAGGTCAGACACTGAACAACAGCTCATCAAAGTGGGCATCACTCATACCATGGAATGATATATTTGCATAATTATTATAATGGTTTTTCCTAGCAGATGGTAGAAAAGCATACTGTTCAAACATAATCAGTATATTATGAGAATTTTTCAACAGATGGAAGTAAAGTATCTCAAAGGAAGGAGTGACTTTTTCTGACTCACGTAAAGGTAGCATACAGACTAGAGAAAGCCCTATATCTCATTTATATCTCACAGAAATTTGATGAGCCGGGTACAATTAGTATTCTCAGTGAGAAAACGGAGGCACAGAGAGGTTAAATAATATGCCCAGGCCTAGTAGGTAGCAGAGCTGCATTCAAACCCAAGTTTTCAGTTCTAGAGCCCTCACACACCATGATTAACCTGACTGCAAAATGCGATTTCTAAAGCCCTCCATGTTTTATAAAACCAATCTGTAGTCATCATCTCCTTGGATTCATACACAATCTCTCAGGATATTTAGGTGGGGCTACTCTAACAAACCCCATTTCAGGGATGAAGAAATGAAATCAGAGTGTTTATCCAAAGTCAAATACCACACGACTAACGTTAAGTAGGATTTAAAACTTTGTCCCTTGACCCTACACGACGGTGTCATCCCTCTGACAGCCCCACTTGTGATTCACCATCATTAAGCAGAGCAACAGAACCCATCTGATTAACTGCCCCCGCCCAGGTGATAGAGCACAATTCGCCAGCCCATGGCTGAGAGGAGTGAGCGTCCATCTCCACGTGGCCAGGGCAGTGCTGAGGAACCATCCCAAGCCCCCTAGAGCAGAAAGTAGAGATGTTTTCTGTACATTATTGAACTTTGAAGGTCTCAATGCTATAGCCTCCTCAGGCCTTGGGCTGATACTGTGCAATATACCTGTGATGAGGCCAGTAAAATATTGAGGATCGGGAGCTATTAGCAAAGGTTAAGGGAATGGGATGATGTGCACTAGAGAACTCTTGGGCAAGTCTGGCCATAGCTCCTACTGACAACTTCAGCGCCTTCGATCTTTGGGACCCTTACCCAGTACCCAGCTATCAAATGAATGGAGAGTGACTGAAGGCTGGAAGGAAAGGATGTGGTATTTAATAAAGGAATCAAACTGCTTTACCTCATTGGAGGGCAAACTAAGACAGAGCAGACAGCAAACAAGAGATATGGGGATTAAATCATTTATTTGCTCACTCCACTCACCTCTACTAGGCATCTACTAGGCGTGAGGTGCTATGCTAAGCGTCTAAGTACATTTCTGACAGTTGGTGGGAGTGGGAAGGTCAGTAAGATGACAGAAAAGGCCATTCTTGGAGGGTCTATCCAAGTTAACAGTGACCTCCCCTACAATCATTTCCTTTGACACCCTGAGATCCTTAAGTCCCTCAGCAATGTCATTAGTAGACACGTAGCCAAGTGCCTGTCATGAATAAACTTGGCCTTTCCTGCTCGTGTGGGCTTCCTCACTCTGCTCCAGCCCTTTCCATCTGCCTGTAGCCCCTTTCCTTACAATAATCATACCTATTTTCAAATTCAACTCCACTTACTCTGGAGCTACCCCCACCTCTGGACCACTGCAGCTCAAAGCAAATTCTGCCTTCTTATAACACACTGTGTGGTGACATCCATGGGGCACTTCGAATGGCCAGTAGAAATTCTTTACAGGAGATATGTGATAAGACACTCCAGGACTACTATCCTGCTCTTCCAGAACTGGGGGAATACTTTCCTCCAGAATTCCATGAAGTATAACCACTCATACCCTTAAATATTCTATCAATCCAGAACTATAGTCATTTATAAAATCAGTTGGCTTCTTTGCAGGGCCATTTTTTTAAAAGGGAAATAAAGGTTTTAGGACTTCACATGAGTTTTCACCTATAAAAGGAAGGGTAAAGACAAAAATACACTGGATGGGTTGTAGGCTCATTTGCTGGCTTGAGGCGTGCGTGCTATCTTCAGAGCATATGGATCACATTCATGCCTCAGCAAATTACAAATGACTCACACCATGCATTTTGCAAGGTACTCTGGAATGTTCCAGATCCCATATCGTTAAATATGTGCATTCAACTTGTGCCATACAACTTATTTTACACATCTGTGTCACTTCTGCCTATAGATGTCCTTAGTGTCATGATGGCATGGACCATGGAAAGAGCAGGGACTAACCTCAGGCAACTTTCCTAAACTGACGCTCAGGTAAAGAACTGTTGGATCCTTATCTGGAATCTCATCAGGGGCCTCAGAGAGTCTGTGGGATGACAAGATTTCTTTCACTTTCCTCTGCTTATACAACCGCACTTTGCTCCCACAGGACAATTTATCTGGACCATTTTTCTGCACATAACATACAGCCTGAACTCCTAGGCTTTGAGGGCTAGAGTGGTCTGTTCATTCTCTGTCTTCCATGGAAACTTCCACCTGGAAAGTGGGATGAGGAGATAAAACCTGGAAATATTGTATAAGTTTCTGAACAAAAGAAAGCAACATCTGGGTCTCAAACTTTCCACCCTCTTTTTGGCCACTCCAAAATCAAGTCTATATTAACAGGGGGAAGAAAAGCTCAAGCAATTATACTGTTCACAGAGGCAGGTAAGCAAAACTCTTCTCCCAGCTCTGCCATTGTTTGTATGGTTGTCGTAGCAATGAAGTCAGGAACCAAGAGGATCCTAGTGTCTCTGACTGCTGGGGTGGGGACGGTAAGGGACCCACAAAACAGGGATGCCCAGAGACAAGAATATTCAAAACAAAGTCAGCCCTTGACTGCAAGAAGCAGTTTGGGAGTCTGGCATGCCTTGAGAGCTTTCCTTTCACTGAACGTTTGTCCCCAGGGATGCTTCCATGACCTTGAAAAGCAGATGTATAGATTCAGGCCCGTTTTCATCAGAATAACACTTGTTGTCTTTTATGCGGCAGACTGATGTAGTGAGAAAAGCACAAGGCTTTGGAATCAGACAGTTTGGGGATCTGAGCCAAGAGACTGTGGACAAGTTGCTGAATTTTTCTGAGCCTCACTTTTCTCATCTGTAGAATGGAGATAAATCACCTCTGCCTGAGTAGCTTATGGGGGGAGATTAAATGAAATATTGTCTATGAATGTGCCTGGTGCATGACTCACCTGAAGAAAAAGGGGGAATTATAATTTTTTAAAAGGAGCCTTAACTAGGCACATGAGCTTGGAGTAGCAGAGCAGCTCATGAAAGCCTGACGCTGGGACAATGAGCTCAGTCCCACCCCAACTCCACCCCACATCTGTTTTCTGTCTCTGAAGCTCAGATTTCCTCTCACTGCAGTTGTCCCAAGCTGGGCACAGCAGAAGTGAATTCTGCTAAGCAGGTCACTGGAAGGAATAGGTGATATCGTCCGTTTTTACTTTCTCTTCCCTAATCCACTCCCCTGGTTAGACCTTTTACGGAGGGCCTAAAAACCTCCATGGGTTCAGAAAGTAGCCCTCACTCCTCAGTCTCTTGTTACAGCTATTGTCGTGACGGTGGTTGCTTTTCCTTGTTTCCTTCACTGGGAATCTACTGCCAGACTAATAGATGGCAGTCTTCAGAGCATCTCCCATGTGGTGAAATATGCTGTGTAGGAAAAAATCTCCCAAGTTGAAGTCATTTAGAAAACGGCTGCAATGGCTGCTTTGCTGAAATACAGCTACCCCACTGTGCTCAGATCCGTCTCATGATGTCTGCAGAAGAAATGGAACAGGGCAGACCCCTTTCTGCACCTGAGACCCACTCGGAGCCCTAAGCCAGATTTTCTTTATTGTTTAGTAAGCTCTTTTAATGAAAGGTACTCCTCTTATTATAGAAGACTGAAAATAAGGTCTAAATCACAAACCAATAAAAGAAAGTTATTGGGCTGGGTATCTAAAGTTACTACCTAGAGGCTACTCCAGTGTGGTATTTATAAATCTCTAAACAGTTAAGTATAATTGTCTTTCTGGTTTTTGGGCTGGAAGCCAACAGCCCTTTCAGTTACAACTGAAGAAAATTATTTTAGCGCTGAGCTTTGTTCGTTGGGTGGGTATAAAGAGGAATGGCTTCTCCCCCCACCGCCAGCTCAGAATTGAGAGAGAATATTGTGGTAATGAAATGTTATAGGGGAACAGCTGAAAAAAGGCTTCTCTGATTTCAGGGAGGGACAATGTGTGTAGGATATGTGTATAGGTGTGCTTGCAAGTGAGAGCAGCCCGGGTGTGCAGGGGGTGAGGCTTGGGGGAGGGGAGGAAGGGAGAAAACTGGGAAGGGCAGGTGTTGAGGGGTGACATGGGAGTTGAAGATGGGGGTGGTCTGTCAACTTAATGGAAAAGCCAGATGTGCAGCTGCTCACCCCAGTGCAGGCCACTCCCCATCTTAGACACAAAGACAGTGCCATTCTGGAAAGATGTGCAAGTTTCCACTAAAAGACCCATTATGACCCCAATTTCGCCAAACAGCATAGCTCTCCCTCTGGAGTAAGAAGGTAGATCTTCTAAAACACAGAGCTCTATGTCATCAGAATCAAGAAAATACCAGAGACCCTCAGTTATAAAGGACCACAGAACTCCTCTCGTCTACTTTCCCCACCATCACAAAGATCACGCCAGGAACTTCCATTTGGCAAACAGTCATGTGGTGATAGGACGCTCACTGCATGTTTAGGCTGCCTTTCTTATGTGGGATTAAAATCTGGTTCTCCCTAGTCATTAGCCATCGATCCTGGTTTTGTTCAATGGAGCAGAAGACGGCCCTTTTGGTCCCCTAGCCCCGTTCTCTTAACCGCTGGGCAAGTGACACGTAGTCCAAGCATTTCCCCATTCTGGTCGCCCCCTTGGCAGCACTGCCTGTCTGTCAATGTCTTCCTTCAAATCTTCATAGCTCTTGACACACTCTCTCTCGGACTGGCCAGGATGAAACAATCCCTGCTCCAAATAAATTACACCTCTATCAGCAAGGTTTATCCAGCTTGTCTTGAGTGATTATTTGAAACTTAATGCTCAGCAGTCTTCATTCCATTCCATCCCATGGATTTTGTCCCAAAGTTCCAGTTTAGGAAGGTTCTTTTGAATCCTGACTCCTGTGATCCAATATAATTTAGAGATCTTAATTCACATGATCTCCCCCATATATAAAACAGAAGTCACATTTTCTTCCCTGAAACAGTAAGAGCGATCTCAGACTTCAGGATGTACCCTTTGCCCCCAATTAATGTTGTCTCTCCAAGGACTATAGCCATACTTCCAAAGAAAAATGTCATTCCCTACTTGAGGCTCTTAACCTTTGTTGAAATTCAGACAAAGGAGAGCGTCTGCTTATATGTGGACATCACTTAGTGTAACCGTGCCTGAGGGTCACAGAGGGCTGTAGGAACTAAGGTGTGTGTGTACGTGTGTCTTGTGCTTGTGTGCCTGTCGGCGTGTTTATGTAAGTCCACTATAATTTTTTTAAACTTGTGGTTGTAAAGAGGCATAAAATATAGACAAATTAATTTAGAGGAGGCAAGAGAAAGCAGGCAGCAGACATTTGTCCCAAAGTTTGAGACACATACTCCTCCCTCCCCAGGAGCACTGGGAACTTGGCTCAGCTGTGGCTCCGTGGCTTGTACCAATGGTTCCCTCTGTCCTTTCTAAGATGGTCCTCAGACTTCTGCCGTTCAACTCCCTTTCCTTTTCCTGTCCCCTGAGGCTCTTCTTGGCCCCTAGAGCATGGGCAATGGGGCGGATCTCTAACTGTGACCCTCTCCTGGATTCAGGATTTCATTTCCACCCATCTGTTTTTCAGGTTCACCTGGATTTTTCCACCAAGTCCATGCGGAAATGAATCACAACTGAAACCCAACACAACCAACACTACTTCGCTCTGCAGCCAGTCCCTCCTCTCTGCAGGCTTCTTCCCATGAGCAGCCACTGTCCTCCATTACCAGGAAGGAAGCTCACATTCACACAGTCTGTTTTATACCTACTCATCTTACACTAGATCCTCCTCTTCTTTTTCCAGTTCCAGGTTCCTGGTCTCCTCCTGGGTAACCACTGTTCCTACCCAGTTTCCCTGCATCCTCTTTTTTCCCACTCCAAACAATGCTTCACTGGGCTGCCAGGTCAATCTTCCTAAAGTTCAGGTCCAATCCCATCACTCTCTTGCTTTGAAACCTTCCGTAGCTCCCCGGTGCCTACTGAATTACTTAGAGCTTCCTAACTCACAGACTCATAGAAAATTATTTACAGCTTCCTAACTAAAAAAAAAAAGAAAAAGTTTCTCAATGCCCAACCCACACTTCAGCCTCCTGTCCCACTGCTGCCCGATACACACACTGTGTTCCTGCCCAACTGTACTCACTGCTGTCCCTCAAACATGTCCCCATGTACCTCTGCCCCTCTTCCTCTGTTCTGCTCTCTGACTGCAGCCAGATCTATTTGTTTCCAACTGCTGAAATCCTCTGCTTTTTTCCCAGAGTGTCTCTCAAATCCACTCTCTTTCTCTTCCTGTCCCTAGTGTTAGGCTCCACAGATGGTAATTCTCCCATGGAATCAACCAGCATTCTGAAGCAGAGTTATTTATTTACCTAGGAGGTTGCAAAGACCGGGAATGTGCTTTATGACCCCTGACTCCCCAGCAGTGTCTGCCGTGCACAGTCTGGGCACATGACAGGTGCTTAGTAAATGTTCATGGAATTGGACTGACACCTTCAGGACAGGTAGCATGAATCAGATGAATGCAGATATAACAGGAAAAAGAACAAGAGAGGAACCCTAACACCAGCATCCAAATTTAGCCCAGGCATTGATATACACCAGCTCCATCTTCTTGAAGAGACCCAGGGACTGGGAGGGGCACCCTGCTGGCTTTGAAGGTGGGCAACGTTGCTGTTTAATAGCTGTGTGGTGCTGGATCTCAGCCCTGCCACCTTTCAAAGGCTGTGGTCAAGAAGAAGGCCTGTCCACAAGGCGACTAATATCCTTTACTTATCGCCTTGAGACATATGACAGAAACAAAATGACAAATGTAGCCAGTTGGGCAAAAGCCAGAGCCTGGTTTCCCACTGCCTTCCCCTACCCCCTTTCTCCACTTAAGGATTTTCAGTATTGGGAAAGATAATGATCATCCACAAAAATATGAAAGGAAGAAGGTAGACCAACAGGTTTAAATAACAGAATTGTTATAAAGAAGCAAAATGATTTAAAGGTTAGGATTCCCAGAAAGCCAGGAGACTCAGGTTAAAATGATTACTTAGCTTCTCAAACCCTCAGTTTCTTCCTATTTACAATCACAATAGTAACCCTCTTACTTCATACACTTCCTCTGAGGACCACCTTGGGCAGTGGTTCTCAACCCTGGCTGCACCTGGGAATCATCAGGGAACTTCAAAAACTCCTGATGCCCGGGTTGTACCCCCTACCAGCTAAGTCACAACTGCTAAGGGGCAACCCAGGCGTTGATATTGTTTTAACATTTCTCAACTGATTACAATGTGCAGCCAAGGGTGAAAACTGGTGATGTAAGAAATGCCTGTTGTCTTGGTTGATAAAATATCTACCACATAACAGCAGGAACCATTCATGAAGCATAAGCATTATTATTATGGTTGCTGGTGGTCGTGCTGGTCATGGTAGTGGTGGTGGTGAGGGTGACGGTGGTGAACAGATGGGCTCTGCTTTGGGCTCAGAGTCCTTGTGGAGAAGACCTGTTTTAGCGTGAACATGACCAAGATCTGTTCTGGCTTGGCAAGGAATATGTCATTCTCTGAGGTCATCACATCCTTTCTCTAATCAAACCTCCCACCCTTTGGCACTCTTCTGCTCTACATGCCTGTTCTTTGACCTCGCAGAGATTTATTTCTTGCTTCGTTTTTGGTCTCTCTGCCTAGAAGCCCCATCTCTGGTTTAACTTCTCCCCCTTCCGTCTTAGACCCTGGGACACTCATTTTAATATTCTCTCAACAGCACCACGGAATCCTTTGCCTCCTCCGAATCTCCATCCCAAGCTAAAGCCAATTTCTAGTTGCTGTGCTTTTTTTGCAAAACACTGCAGAGAAAACTGCAGGGCAGTGCTGACTGGTTTTATCATGGTTCCAACCCCAGCTGGTCCTCACCAATGCTCATGGTGCTTTCACCTAAATCCAGTCCTTTCCTTACGTGGTTCCCATGGTGTCTGCTCTGAACTTTTACCACATCAGTTCCCTGTCCCAATTGGCCCACTTAACTCCTCAAGGAAAGCCAAGTTGGTTGCTTCATGAAGAAAGGAGGGGCCATCAGACTGAAGTTTCCTCCAGCTTCATCTTCCCCATCCAGCCCTCTGACTCGGAGGAACAAGGATCATTCCTTCTTTTTTCTTTTTTTTTTTTTTTTCGGTACGCGGGCCTCTCACTGTTGTGGCCTCTCCCGTTGCGGAGCACAGGCTCCGGACGCGCAGGCTTAGCGGCCATGGCTCACAGGCCCAGCCGCTCCGTGGCATGTGGGATCTTCCCGGACTGGGGCACGAACCTGCGTCCCCTGCATCGGCAGGCGGGCTCTCAACCACTGCGCCACCAGGGAAGCCCCATTTCTTCCTTTTTTAAAGGACACATCATCTCTCCTGCTTCTCTCTGGTTCCTTCTTTATCGTTTAACAATTCTCCTGTAGCTTCAAACTTTGCCCCTCTATGGGGCTTCACCCTAGCCTACCATAGCCAAGAAATATGGTGTATTTCTCCCTCTTCTAAAAACAAAAAAGAAATCCTTTCTTTGATGAGCTCCTCTGAAATATCCTCTTTCTCTCCCTATCTGCACTTGAAAGAGTAATATAGGGTCTCCAATTCTCACCTCCCATTAAGGTTTGAGTCCCCTGAATGCTCGCTTCTACTGGCAACAAGCTACTCAGCTGCTCTTGCTAAGATCACTGGGAACTTCCTGAGGGTCAAATGCACTGTTGCCATTTTTAAGCCCTCATCTACTTGACTTTTCTGCAGTATCTGACAGTGCAAATCACTGTTTCCTTTCAAATCAGTTCAGCCCAGCAAATTCTGCTGGCATGACAACTCTGTGTCAGGTCCTGTGCTAGAGGGACTGGAGACATGAAGATTAGCAAGATGAGGAAGAGTCTTTGCCTCTCAAAGAGCTCAGAGTCTGCTCAAGAAAACACACACAGCGAGAAATAATTAGGATACATTCTAGATCGCGACTCTGGAGTTTATTCAATCCTCTTCTCCTTTACCTTCATACATACCACCCACTCCTACCCCCCAAAATCTGTGTCCTCAGCCCCTCTCACTGGATTCTCTTCCTCTGTTTGTCCCTTCAAGGTTGATGTTTCCCAAGGTTCCACAATGGCCCCTTTTCTCTTAGTTGCCCTGCCTTATCTCCCTTGGAAATATCCACTCTCAAGGCCCATACACTGTCCATCACCAACGACCTCCGAGTCTATAGCTTCAAACCTAACTTTAACCCTGTAACCGTATGTTCTTATTTCTCACTGGATATTCTCCAGAAAATTTCAACTCAAATGAACCAGGACCTAATTGTTTTACCTTCTGCCCCAAGCTTGTTTCTCCTCCTGGGTCCTTTGCGAACTTAATCATTTCTACATCCACCGCGTGGCCAACCTCAAAACGCATTCCCAATTCCTCATCCTTGCTCATCCATACCTCCTTCCCACCAACTAGTCTTCGACAGCTACTCTCTCTGTTTCAAATCTATCTCAATTTCTGTTTTGTCCTTAGTGATGTTAGCATCACTAAGTTGTCCTGTCAGCCCTCATCTCATCCCTTCTAGTCCATTGCAGTAGTCTTCTCATATAGCTCATGCCACCATCTTTTTCCACCTCTAAACCATGCTCATATTTTTGTCTGCTATCTTTCTAAAAGATGGACTTAATCATCATCTTCCTATAAATCCAAACCCTTAGCAAGGCAGTAAGCCTGTACTCTAGACCTGCACTGTCCAATATGGTAGCCATTTGTGTCCTGTGTGCTATAGTGCCTGACACATAGTGGTCACTCACTTATTCCTCTTTCTTTCCCTTAAGACTCACCCTTCCTGGAAGGTTAAGCAGGAAGAAACTATAAATGCTCATTTCATAACTCAATATAAAAGCATAATGGCAAAAACTAAAAATAGAACTACCACATGATCCAGTAATTCCACTCCTGGTTATATATCTGAAGAAATTGAAAACACTAATTCAAAAAGATACATGCACCCCAATGTTCATAGCAGCATTATTTACAATAGTCAAGATATGAAAGCAACCTACATGTTTATCAATAGATGAGTAGGTAGAGAAGATGTGGCATACACACACACACACACACACACACACACACACACACAAATATCAGCCATAAAAAATAATGAAATTCTGCTATTTGCAACAACATGGTTGGGCCTAGAAGGTATTATGCTTAGTGAAATAAGTCAGACAAAGGCAAATACTGTATGTTATCACTTATATGTGGAATGTAAAAAATAAAACAAGTGAATGTATGTAACAAAACAGAAACGGACTCACAGATATAGAGAACAAACTGGTGGTTACGAGTCAGGAGAGGGAAGGGAAAAGGACAAGATAGGGGTAGGGGATTAAGAGATACAAGCTTTTGATACTATGTATAAAATAAATAAGCTACAAGGGATACATTGTACAGCACAGGGAATATAGCCAATATTTTATAGTAACTTTAAATGGTGCATAATCTATAAAAATATTGAATCACTATGTTATCCACCTGAAACTAATATAACATTGTAAATCAACCATCATACTTCAACAACAAAAAAAGCATAATGGGAAACTCAATCACATGATCCTTCCTTTCAGGTTCTGATTCAAGTGGCTCTCTGAGAATAGACCCTTCCTCCCTCTGTTCACCCTCCTTTCCAAGATCAGACTCAGTTCTTGTCTTTTAGAACCACAGGGAGAGAGTCTGGCAAGAGCCACCGTTGTACCAGCTGATTTAAATTGAAATGTTTTCCCCAGATAAATGCGTGCTAAATAATACACCAGCTCTCCAGCCAAAGGGAAGTGACAGGCTCTCTGTAAATAAAGGCACTTAGTTGCTGGTAAAGAGTTGTAAAGTGGTTCTGAGCTGATGTTTGCTGACCAGCAAGAAGTGGCTTCACCTGCTTTATATAATTGTCACTGCAGTCTTGCCTGCTGTATACTAAAACTGCATCTCATAGACCCAACCGTCACATCAGATATACCGTCCAGCATGGGGTATGCCACCTTTCTCTGTAATTGATTTTGACAATCAGCCATCACATTTCAGATCTTTTCAGAGAGTATCTGGTCCAGAATCCCTAGGCTGGGCCAGTCCTGACACCATGTGGGCTAGAACAGTGACACTAAAAGGGAATGTGAAAAGAGAAGAGGGAAAAGAGGTTTTGTGAGTCTAGGAGAGCAAATAACACACAGTGGCAAGTGTCTGAACACAAACCCCAGTGAAGGCTCTACGTCCTCAATGTTAAGACACATCTTCTTGTTTCATTTCATGTTAGAACAACTCGCCATAAGGGTGCATGAATACTCTGGCCCAAGAGTACACACATCTGTCCTGGGTCCACAGTTCTGTCCCGCTGTGTTCTGGAGAGATGGTAACATAGCTCTCGAGACAAAACAAAGGAATGGGTTTCATAAGCACTACAGAATAAAGAGTGATGAAAGGTGGGGTGTCAGTGGCCAGAAATCTCTGTAGTTCCCTCTCATGGGGAAGTTAGATTTGTTCCCCGAAATGAAAAGAGTAAGACGAAATCCATTTTGTATTCTGTAATTCCAATCCACTTGGAGTTTGGTCATGCCAAATGCCCAGATGAAGGGTAACAGAAGTATTTAAACACAGTGGGCATTCCAGTGGGTCACAAGGGTCTCAAGGAGGGGGAGCAGCTGGGAATCTCAACTCGTCCATCTGACCCCATGGACTGGGATGAAGCTGAGGCGTGGGCTGTACAGTGAGCAGCCGGAGGTGAACTTACAACGCTCACCCATCGGGGAGGAAGCAACCTCCCGTGTTGATGGCCACCACTGGACCACTGCTTTTTGGAAGGTCAGAGTGTCACCAAAGGGGACTATTAGAAACCAAGGACAAGAGAGGAGCAGATAGAGTAAGAAAACGATGGGAAATATGGACTCAGTGGGGCTACAGCTTCAACAGTCTCTCATTGAGAGCCAAACACTCCACTCCAATGCCAACCAGGAGTCTCTGAAAACCACCACCGGCCACAGGGCACATCCTCTGTCCCTTCTGGTGTGCGTGTGCGTGTGCGTGTGTGTGTGTGTACAAAATAAGAGCCCTTGGGCTTCCCTGGTGGCGCAGCGGTTGAGAGTCTGCCTGCCGATGCAGGGGACATGGGTTCGTGCCCCGGTCTGGGAGGATCCCACGTGCCGTGGGGCGGCTGGGCCCGTGAGCCATGGCCCCTGAGCCTGCGCGTCCGGAGCCTGTGCTCCGCAACGGGAGAGGCCACAACAGTGAGAGGCCCGCGTACCGCAAAAAAAAAAATAAAATAAAAAAAGTAAGAGCCCTTTTTTTTTGCAGGAAGAAATGAGTCCTCTTTTCCTTTCTTCCTTCTCTCCCTCCAAGACCTACTATTCTTGCTTATTCCTGTGATAAAAACAGTAAAGAAGGCTTTTGAGGATCGAGTGTTTGAAGAGGGGAGGGGAAGCATTTTTTACCAGTTTGCCCATCAAAAGGATCTGACAGGCGGGGATAAGGTTTAAGAGAGCTGGAAGGAACACCTATGTCGGATGCATATGTGACTATATTATATGTTGAGATTCTAATCTAGGACCTTGAAAATCACGATTCTTGAATTGCGAGGAAACAGGCATGCTGGGGAAAGGGAGTCTTTTCCTGCCCCTCCACCCCCTATTCGGTTCCATCTCCACCTGGAGGGAGCACTTCCCCTGCTTCTACTTCTTTCCATTCCCTCTGCTAGCTGCTGCCAGGAAATGAGGAGCATCTAATGGGGTTGGTCAGTGTGCTCACTGGACCCAGTGTTGTTAGCGTAAAGATCTATTGTGCCTTAAAGCAGTGCACACAAGTCACCTGGGGACGCAGTAAGGATGCAGATTCTGACCCGGTAGGTCTGTGTGGCACGAGCATCTGCATTTCTAACAGTCCCTGGGTGATGCCCATGCTGGGGTGTGGGTGGGAAGACACACAGTGAAGATCAACTACTTGGGGGCAGGAACCAAAAGCTAGCTTGCCTCTTCCCCCTCCAAGAAGGCCAGCTAACTGTCTCCTCCCATCCTTTGTCACCTCGGCTCCCTGAACAGGTCGTGCAGGAGGTAGGAAAGAGTTAAGGCTCCTTTCTTAGGGCCTCGGCGCATTGCTCTGTCCTGCGGGCACCGCTGAGCAAATGGAGACCAAGATTTAGATGTGGGGGAGAGGCAGAGGAGGCTGGAGTGGAGATGTCAAAACCAAGCTTCAGGCTGTATCAGCCAGGGTTATGTCAAGAATAGAAGCCACTCTATTCCAGGTACGACGAAAATTAGAAGTTGACACAGCCATGGGCAGGGCTGGAGGAGCAAAAGTCAAAGAGGCCACCATTAGCCATTTCACTTGCAGCACCAAGGGGAAGGTTCTCTTGAACTTCACCAGAAGGTGCTGTGAACCTCAGGACCCTCGGGGAAGCCCACACACCAGTCTCCATCTCTAGCAACAAAGCCAGTGGTTCTCAAAGCTTCCCCTGAGGCTGCTTTGAACCCTGCGGCTGCCTCCAAAGATCAAGACCTGTTTTTCTCTTCCACTTTCCAGATCTCGCCCTAGTGCCCCTCTCTCATTGGCAGACTCCAGCCCAGAACCAGGCAGAGAAGGGGCTTCTGGAAACTATTGTTTCTGGCTTCACTGCAACGTCGGGGGGACCTTAGAAGGAGGTGGTGGTCATGCTGAGTTGGCAAAAGATAATGTAGCACATAGGTCTAGGCGGCAGGATGGAGCTGAGCTTTAACATATAGTAAGATGGTGCTTCATAGCCCAGCGGCTGCAGTTTTTGTGGGCTGTACACCCTCTATCTTTACTCCTGGAATGATGGCATTCAGTCCCTATCAGGCACCCGATGCCACCTATCCAGTAGACCGCATATGACAATGATCCTGCAGTTCATGGCAAGCCCACACAGACGTGTTACTTGGTGGAAAATGCTTCACATCCCACCCTGCCAAGGCCCTGATGAGTGAGGTGTTTGTTGGAGGGTTTCTGCAGTGCCGCCTCTCTGAGATTCCTAGACAACATCTTTACTTGGAACCCTCTGCCCAGGGTCCCAGAGCAAATGACAGGGAAGATCAGGGCAGAGCAGAGGTGGCAGATGTGTGGCATTTAACACTGTCATGCCTCTGATAGAGAACGCACGGGCTGACAAGTGTCACCTTCTGCTAAATGACTTTCAGTGTCCATATACTCCCCCCCCCCCGCCCTCCAGAGACCACTGTCCCTTGGTCAGCCGATAACAACGCAAAGCTTAACACGCCCCATGCAGCTGTAACAACAGCAAAGCTTAACACAGGTCAATGGCAAAAACAGATGCTGGGGAGAAACACTGGGAATTGTTCAGCCAGCATCATCTCAGTGCTCTGACATTCAGCTGGCGACCCTGGTCCTAAAGCCACTGTTTGCGAAGGCTGAGGGGGTGGCATTTAAAGGCTGGATTAGTTTTGGGGAAGACAGCCTACTGGGAGTGTGGATGTTAGGGTCTCAAGCCCACTGCCCGGGCGGCGAGAAGCAGCAGCAGATGCCCCTTTGAAAGCCATGGCATCCACGGTGTGTTTCTCTACCAGGCAGGCTGATGTGGGCCTCTATGGATTACGGAGTGAAGGATATCCCTCTTGCCAGCCCCTGTCCCCCGTAGGCACAGCAGAGAGGCTGCCCTTACCTTGGGAATTAGCCTGCAAGACCCCGATGCTGTCATCAAACTGCATAGATTTGATGTTGAGTGACGCCAAGATGCATTCCTTGTCCTGCAGCGAAGTATCATCAATATTATTCTGATTGGCTGACAGGATAACGCACATGTCACAGAGGTTGATGTTGACGGCCCTTAAATCAGCCCGACTTAACGGTGTACCCTTTGGCATAGAGGAAAGAGAGAAAAAAAAAGGAGAAGCAAAAGTGAGACTGAGGGACAAGAGGGAAAGAGGGGGGAAAAGAATAAAAACAAATTAAAGATTGAGCTGGAGCTTTGGGAAATTATTTAACAAGTATCTTTTTTATGCCTTGACATTAAGCTGGCCTAACTACGTTCAAGGGAATAGGAGCTGTGTGTTAATCTAAAGGGTAGTCGGTGCTGATGGCAGCGTTTTAGGGTTGCTCTCGATACTCGATCAAGCTATTACGAACTAACGAGGGAGAGGAATTATGCCATGGTTCTGTATCTTCTTCCTGCCTGGAAATTGTCTTGATTTAAGTAACTGTCCTGTGGCAACCTCTGGCTTTCAGAATGTAATGAGGGGGTGGCTTTCAAATGCCTGTTTATTTAATAGCAGGTCACTTCTGTCTCAGGCAAAAAGACAGCAGCTCCAACTAGAATTCCCAAGGCAGCCAAGAGGAAAGAGCCAGGGAGCACGGTGTGATGAAGTGGGGCTGAATTTGGAGGATGTGGGAGCAAGTGGAATTAATGTGCATCTTGCAAAGGGGATATGGAAAGGGGTGAAGCTTCAGGTATATGATTTTAATGTATATTTTCAGCAAGAGAAAAACAAGGAAATCACCTAACTGTCCAAGAACAGAGGCATGGCTAAATACACTATCAGATATATATACAATGGAAATCTATGTGGCAGGTAAAGGGATTGAAAGACCTCTCCGTGTAGGTATTGCCTTGGAAGCATCTCAAGACAGAGGAACAAGTGAAACAAATAAACAAAAGAAACAAGTTCTAGACAATTCAAAAAGTATGATTTCATTTATGTAAAAAGAAACCCACAGAATAGAACTATATATGTATGAATGTATTTATAAATGTACGTACACTCAGAGAGAAAGTTCAGGAAAAGTACACATTAAACTAATAACAGTAATTACCCCTGAGGAGGGAAATAAGATTTGGGGTGAAGGAAAAGTTTGCTTTTGACTTTATATACATCTGTTTTGTTTGAATATTTTATAACAAGAACATACTTGTATATTACTGGAGTAATTAAAAATAAATAAGTCAGTAAACAGATTTTTTTTAAAATCCCCTAACAGAAAACAGTGGAAAAAAATCCCCAGGTCAAGGAGGTAATGACAGAGGCCAGGAATGCAGCCACTGGTAAAATAGAAGGGTTAGGATTGGAGGAGAGGGGCATGACCCCCACCTGCTCTGTGTCCTCGGGAGGGGGGGAACCAGAGAAGAACTAATCAGGCCATCCCATGTGATAGGGTCCCAAGGGCATCATTTTGGAGTTCACCGTCAGCCACCAGCCTCCTTGATCCTCCAACCTGAATCCAGCTTCTGACTTGCCTTCATGGAGACCTGAGCTGTCTTCAGCTCACTGACCGTGTAGGGAGAGGGTCTGTCAACTGCCTATGTCTCTGGATGCCTTCCTCTCGTTCTCCTTCCTGGAAAGGGGGCTTTGAGAAGATTGGACTTGGCTGCAGAGATCAAGGCCATCAGCTCTCTTTTATGACTTGGTGGCAGTCATACTATTCCCAGCCTCCAAAATGTAACTGCAAAGTGGAATTATGGAGGAAGAGGCATTTAGTGCTACGGGGCTGGGAAGCTACAAATTCCAAGCTCCAGAGCAGGACCTTTTGAGAGAAGGAGAAGTCTCCCCCTTTTTACTGGGGTCTTTTGGTACAAAATAAGTCTGACCAACTTCCTGAATCATTTCACCAGTGTATAAGCCTCAGTTGCCTACATCCATATTCTTTTAATTTTCTTGTAGGGAATCCACCAGTAATTGTGATATAAGAAAATCCCTGTGCAGCTGTACATGCATGATTTCAAAACTCAAGAAATACAAATGACATACATAGAAACACCTTGTGTTTCTCTGGGCTGGTCCTATATCTGGGGCCCTGTGTAAACAATGAAATATGTGGAGACATAGGTGAAGGCCCATTTTGTACCAATATGTTGTGTTCAAGTGTGATATATTTTGGAGGGTTTGAAAAGGCCCTGCAGATAGGAGAACTCATTCATATAGATGCAGGCAGATGAGTGGATGTGTACAAGAGCATACAGAAGGAAACACACACAACAAATACACACAGAAAACATCACACCCACACCCACACACCCAACACTATACACATACACACATACATAGACTCCTGTATCCCAGAAAACTAGTAAGCTCTTTACAAAATGCTTTTAGACCCTAGTCCGTTGTTTCCAAGGACCATGTGGAAGAGCACATATAGGAAAATAATCATGGAAATATGTAATCACAACTATCATGTTTCTGAAATTAGGTATATATCTGTTTATGCTCTTTTATGTATATGACTATTTTTCTGCAGGAGACTATTTTTAACCACATGCGTTCACTAAGTCAGTGAATTTGGGGCCCAGCGGCCAAAAAGATATCTGTCTATATTTTTCTCAATTCTTTATATATTTATTGAGTGTCCACTGCGCCAGGCATACGTTAGGACACATGGTATTGATAGCTACGCATGGGCATTACTTGTGGATTGATTCTTATGTCTTCCTTATTGAATTATATTACTTGACTTTTCTTTTTCCATTTCCGAGGTTCTAGAAGCTGATAATAGAAATAACAAATTTCAGCTCTGTAAGTGGGAAAAAATCCAGACTTCTCAAAATATAGAATAAAATCTGTGTTCCTCAGTTTTAGGGATGTGAACTTCCAAGAAAGATGTTTGGAGTATAAGTGATATTTGCATGGATTTGTGACCTGGAGAACTATATCAAAGGTTGAAACGTACAGTGCTCTACAATTATTTGAAAGTTTATGGAAAATATATTGATTAACGATTGGGAAGTAGTTAGTTATGTGACTCCCAGATCACGTATCCCAGGCCCTCTCATTAAATTGTGCGGTCCCAAATTGTTCCTTTTAGATTTGGGTCCTAGTGTTTTGTAATCAAGAACATCACATGCACACATGTGCACACATGTATACACACACACAATCTCATGAAAACATTACTGGGCTTCTAAATGACTGGGAGGGAGAGAGGGGTTGGCCAGCAGAAGGGGTTGGTCTTTTGTACAACAGAAATAAAGAACTCTGTTAAATACATTTAGTTAGAAACAGAACATGGTAAAATAAGATTTCTCCAAGCATTCATAACATCATAAATAAAGTGATATAAATAGTTCCTTTTGTAAATTCTGCTATAAGTACTATAATATTGCAAAGCGCTGGGTTTAGGCAGGCAAGAGAGAGACTGTATAGACACTGATATGGTTAATACATTTGATACCAGCTAAACTCCATGCCTGGTGAGTGACTGAATTTGGCTGCAAATCCCTTTTAATAAGGTCTCCCAGGGTTTGGATATTCCTAGACAGAGCATAGGGGAAGGGCTGAGTCCTCAGGTCCATAACCAGATGAAGAAGCAGAGGCATGATCAAAGCTACAACCATTCTATTCATCTGGGGGGATTTTTCTTTTGTGAATGAAAAGAAGAAAAAAGCATTGCTAATGTGACCTTGGACTTACAGGCAATATGGACACTTTGGGGAAGTTATGAAGAGTCTCCCATTCCCGCTTGAGGTACTCAATGGAACCCACAAACACAATGTGCTTGAGCTCGTGGTAGTGAAAGTTGCTGGCACGGAGTGGCATCACCAGGTTCCGGAGGCCAATCAGGGCTGAACTGACATCGCCAAAGATGCAGACCACCACGTGGCCACTCAGGACGGTCATGGCGGCTTCACTTCGAGTCTGCCGGAGGGAGAAGGGCACAGGCATTGGAGAGAAGACCTCATGGGGTTGTGAAAAGGACTGAAAAAAATCACTTGTGTAAAATACCAAGTAAACAATTGCTGAGTGCTTACTATGTGCTATTATTTTTTTAATTTTTTCATGTTATATACATTCCATATATATTTATAATTAGAGTATGTGTGTATAAATTACATTGGTGGAATAAATACATGCAAACATATATTCACACATATCACTACCTTCTCTGAGAAAAGATTTAAGGAAGATATGCCATCCATACATAAGAGCTGAACTTTCAGGGGGAAAATAAGAGGGAATAGCAATATTTATGTCATTCGGAAAAGGAAGTCTTAGTTTCCAGGAAATTGTTGATAAAATGAGCTGTCTTGTGTGCTTCTGTTGCTGAGATGATGATAAGACAGTCAGACCCATGCTGGCCTTGGCTTGAGAAATGAGTTCCAAATTCTAGACTCATCAATGGGATCTCATAGGACATCACTGCATCAGTAGGTAGAACACGATATCCTGAGCCCGGGGCTGGCAAACTCTGGCCCATGGGCCAAATCTGGTCCACCGCCTGGTTTTTCATAGCCAGTGAGCTTAGATTGGTTTTTATGTTTGAAAATGGGTTGAAAAAAAATCAAAAGAAGCATATTTCATAATATGTGAAACTTATATTAAGTTCAAATTCCACCAAATTTTATTGCAACACGGCCAATCTTACTCAATTAGGTATTGTCTGTGGCTGCTTTTACATTACAAAAGCAAAGGTGATTAGTTGTGACAGAGACCGTTTGGCCAGCAAAGCCTAAATTATTTATTAGATGACCCTTTCCAGAGAGAGTTTGCTGACCAATGTCTACCGCTGCCTTGGGGTTTCCAGGGACATGACTGGAGTGGCCACCTGTGTTAAGTCATCAGAGGAAGACTCCCAAACAGCCACTAAAAGGATCAGAACAGCAAGGGCAACAAGCCCATGTCTTCCCCCAACTTTAGGCCTGTATTTACAAAGGAGACAAATGAAAGAATAAATCACCCCAGTTAGAGCTTCCCAGGAAATGCACGTGATTAGCTACTGCTGGCCCCTCTGCTCACTGTGTTCATGCAGAAAGTAACACAGGAGGCCAGTTGTGGGCCTTTCTCTGCCTCTTTCTGGTCTGGTGCCTCCCATCTTGGCTTTCTTCCTCCCTGTCCACCCACTGCATGTCTGGATGGCCCCATGTGGCTTACGATGCTTTTGGGGAGGCATATTAATGTCCCCTGCACATATCAAACTCTGCTCGATTTAATCCCTAGAATTGACCAGTGTATTGATTGTTTAAATGCCAATATTGCAATTCACGATAATGTCAGGGTTATTACAGTAACCCCCAAGGAGAGGAAGAAGCAAGCGTTCACTCCCTGATCGTTAGACTAAAGCAGGGGCTGTCACCATTATTGGTTTCTCTCCGCAACAGTACAGGGACATCTCAGACGGAGGCCATAGAAAATGTCTTATAAATGGTGACCAAGGAGGACCCACTAGGGAGTCACACCCCACATCACTGCTTCATGGATGATGCCTGGAGTTAGTTATCTTGGCTGCATGGAAGTGTGTGTGCCTAGGTACCACCAGCAGAGGGTCAACCAGTTTGTAATGTGCTGTGATGGGACCCCTGATTAATTTTAATTGACTGGTCATCTGGGAGGCTAGCTCCCTTCAGCAAGCCTGAAAAATACCAAGCGGGTCCAGAATAGGGGCTGGCAATCTAGAATAGGAAGGTAGGGAAGGCATCAATTAGCAGAGTGGTCAAGGCACAGGTGCTGACCACAGGAAATTAGATCTGGGGACCAAAACACCAATCCTTAGACCAGCCACAGCAATATCACCTGGAGAACCTGGTAAAGATCTCAATTCCTGGGACTCAGCCTTGGGGAGACTGATTCTGCCAGGTTTAAGACACAATAGAGAAACTACTTATGTGTGTATCTTGAGTTTCCTACACATTCTTCAAGGCCTAGTCCAAATGGGGCCTTAATAGCCATAAACCCCTTCCAAGATCAACTGTTTGTATCCAATAAGACTTCCCCAGCCACTTAAACACATACTAGGTTCAAACAGCACTTTGTGCCTTGTAACGCTTAGCTTTGAGTATATTGTTTCATGGTACATTTATAGCTTTTAATTAGATGGTCATTTCCTCAAAATTACGGCCATCTCACATTTTCTAACCCCCAAAGCAGATAGTATCCTGTGCCCAGAAAGCATCCTCATGTTGCTGGCTCTTCCAAGCATTCTCAGCTCTGTGCAGGGTTACTTCAGAGAGGGCTTTTTGGGCCACACTGTCTAAACAGCACCTCCCAGTCCCTTTCTAGCCTATGACCTCACTTTATTTTCTTCATAGCACTTTATCAATATCTCAAATGTTATTACATATTCATTGCCTACCTGGAGATCTGGTCTTTGCCCCCACTAGAACAGAAGCTCTATGAGACCAGTCAGGAGTTGTACCCCCAGCAACAAGAACAGGGCCCAACATGTAATAGGTTTGTTATAAAGGTTTTGTTAAATGTTTTCAGGTGAGGGGAGTAGTAACTGGCCTCACTAAACCCTTTGGTGCTGGCAGGGGGCTTTGAACGTCAGTCAGCCATGCACTCCTCAGGATTATCTAGGCAAGCCATTAAAACCTTGGATCCCGCAATGCCAACCAAGCCTTTGACCTGTCCCCAGGTGGGTAACACCAGGATGAGTTTATATCCCTAGAGCAAAAGTGGGGCAGATACAACATCAGAATGTAAATACATGGAGCAGCTTTGTGATGAAAACCATTTGCACTCCTTGGACAGGGGCTGTTTCCTAAGAATTCTGACTTTCTGCGCTTTTGTCTGTAACTTTCACACCTCCCAGACAGCCTCCAGCACAGAGCTGTATTGGTTCTTAATGCTCGATTATAATTAAATTGAGAAATCACACACACATTCAGATAAAACACAGGGAAAAATCTAATGGATTAGAGCACAAAGCCATTCTGAGGAACTGGAACAGTCCTTTCTTAGGAAGGGTGGCCATGACATCAGAAATGATAGGATTTTCCTGGTTGACATAAAGGAGCAGGCCACAGCAATCTGGGGATTAGAAAGCACAAGGGAGAAAGAACCTTTCCATCTGAACTTCCTGATTATTAATCCATTTTTCATGGATTAGCAAGACAATAAACGGTAGGAGATGAAGGCATTAAAGCCTAAAGCTGTTAATCGGACAAGTCTAAAGAGTAGAATGGATTGTTAACTATGCTGACATTCTTGGGACAGACCAGAAGAAGCCCACTGCTGCTATTGAGAGGAGTCAACCAGGAAACGGGGCTCTGATCCCCAGCCTTCCCGAGGTGGACCATGGTCATCCTTGTCATCATCAGCAAATGTGATTTGCCTGCCTACATCGTGTGCTAAGAAGGATCACAAATACATAAATCAATTATCTAGAAGGATACAAGACACTGTTATAAACAAACGACAATACAGGTAGCATTCAGATTTCTTCATGGCATTTAATATATAATAATAATAATAATAGGTAAGTTTATGGAGTCCTATAAACTTATTAAAACGTATGGGTTTTAATCTTCACTACAATCCTATGAGTTAAGGTCATTCTCATTCCATCTTCTTACACATAAGAGATATAGTGTAAAGAGCTCAAGTGACTCATCCAAGGCCACACAGCTAATGGCACAGGCAGGCTCTGGCCCCAGAGCCATGTCCACAGGAGTTATGGTACATACTGCCTCCCATGATGCATTTCATACCCTACGGTAATGAGCCAATACATATTCAGTGATTGAAAATTCCACTCTCAGGTCATGTTCTGATGAGAGCTCTAGCTATTTCAATATATGTCCTGAATATTAAGTATCAAAAATAATCAGGCGCAGGGACTATCACCCCACCATCCAGTTAGGAAAATCTCATTCCTAGTAAACATAATTTGGGACAGAAGCGGATGGCATCAATTCTGCAATCTGTCACTCACCAGGATGACTTTCTCTATCTCCTTGGGTGCACACCAGTGAAACATCCCAGTAGAGTCGTACTTCTTCACGTTGGAGTCCATGTTGTCAATCTGATCATTGCCGGGAATTAACAAGGGGTCATGCCTGGGGAGAAAAGGACAGGAAAACCGAAGTGGAAAATGTGATAAATTATAAATGGAAAGTGCCCCCTGCGTTACATCTCAGAGGAGATGAAAGATGCAGAGGAAGTGGTTGTCACTGAAGGCCACTCTTTTGCTTGCAGAACCCATCCTTTGAAAGATAACTACCTCAAACCACCACTACCACCTCCTGGACATGCAGGTGACCTTTGCCAGGTAGTAATTCTGCCTTTCTCTCCCGTTCCCCTTTTTCTAAAATGGACTTCACATCATTTTGTGGATTTAGTCTCCCTTCCTATGGATGTCTCACTCCTTCTATTCTCATTTTACCAGCTATCCAATCTCTCCATGAGACACACACACATGCACACACCCTGAAGTATTGTTATTAGCACTGGCAATGAAGAGGAAGGAATAGGAATAGAGCCTCATGCTGACTGACTAGCATGAGGATGGAAAGCCAATTACTCGCTCTTTCTGACTACAACTTCTGACGTGATGCTCTTCGCAGTAAAAGCTTTAACAGGCTGCACTTTAAATATTTTAGCAATTTGCCCAATCAGATTTTGCTCTCCCTGGCTGAAGCCTTTTAAAGATTCAGCAGCATGTCACTTCAGAGCAGACTGACTACCAAATGCCCACATCCGGAATACATGATTTCAATACTAAACAACACCCTCTCTCCTTGCCTTGACAACTGTATTTGCACTAACTGTCCAGTGATGCTCTCCCCTACCCCTACCTTCACCTCCCAACTGCCACACTCCTTAGATGAGAGCCTCAAGCTCAGAGGCATCTTAATAAACTTGTCTTGAATTCTCAGAGCTACAGTCACCCTCTCTTGCCTTGTTTACTGGTGGAAGAGAAAGATGCCTCTACAGAGGCCTCCCCTCCAGTGGATGGGCAGGGCCTTACCAATAACCTCAAGAATTACAGTAGAATCAGGCAGCTCTAACAAGCTTGCAGCATAAGAAATATAATCCTGCATCTTGGCCCATATCCATTGTCTAGATTCTATCTCTGATAGAAATTCTGCACCTCTGTTTTCAGGGAGGCATTTGGGTTTCTACAAGAATGACTGCATAAAATTAGGACAATGTCCCAGGTATAGTTGGCTATCTGTGCAGTGGAGCCATTTTCCCTGAATAATCTTGTCAATTCAAGATAGAAAATAAAAATGAGTTGAAATCCCAAAATTTACTGTAAAGTGATTTTACCTTTTAAACCATCTATTTCAAGCATTAAAGAGTGAACTTTATTTAGTTCTTAGTATTTCTTCCTCTGAAATTTCTCTGATATTTCTCATTTGTATGTTCAGAACAAAGACAGTGGGATAGCAATCCCTCCTACATGGTCCAGAGACCTACTATTAAGTCTTCAGGATCTCTACCATGGCCCTCCTAATAGGCCTTCCAATCCCACTTAAGATGGGAAGACTCTCACTGCATTTATTTATTCCTGAGAATTTTCTTTTAGGCTACACCAAATGACAAATATCATGTGAAGCCATCCTGCAAAGTTATCTTCAATGAACACACTAGATTACTATAGGAACTGTCATATCTGATCTTAAAAGGAGAAGAACAGTTAGCTCGGAACAACATCTCAGTGGATGGGTTGTTGGAATGTGAGAGGTGTTGTAAATCAGCAGGTCACCTTTCAAATACTGAGCTCAGTCAAAAATGCTAAAATAAAAAGGCACTTGCTGATAAGAATGGGTCACAGATCAGGGCAAGATCAAATTTGAATATTTTTGTCCTTGAAGACTCTTTAAGAGTTCTATAGATATCCACTACCCACCATAAAGAAGAGGTCTGAGAAAATGAACAGAATGGACTCTTTCTTCCCAGTCCTAGAAGAATGTATTTCAGTTGGAAGAGGACCTTAATAAATTTGCCCTGAGGATATAGAGCCAGGTTGTTTATTGGTTGGAGAGGAGGTATTATCTCAGGGAGGTCTGAGACCTGCCCCCAGTGTATTCAGGATTTATATTCATATAATATTAGCAAGCAAGCAAATGCTGTAGTAAGCTGGCCAAAATTCCTTTCAGAAAATATGTGCCTTGAGGAAGAGGAGATACATTTTGATTCCCTGTCTTTTTGGGAAGGAACCATCCCTTGGTTACTCTGGCTTCCAACCCTCATCTTAGGAAAGTAAATAAGGTGGGAAGATGCTGAGTTAGCATCTCCCCACAACTAGGGCACCTGCCGGCCGCTGGTGGAGGAGCCTGACACCCAAGGAGACGGGAGGACCCCCCAAGCAAACTGGTAGGATGTGGGGGGACTGAGAGGGGAGGAGAAGTGGAGGCTGGACAGGATTGGTGCCCCTGAGGCCAGGGAGATCAGGAGAGGCAGGCGGGAGGGGCCCTCCAGAGGAGTGGGAGAGGAGCAGAGGGCAACTGCCCTGCCCACTCCGGCCAGGGAGCCTGCTGGGCCCCCAGGTGAGGTCCCTCGCCCTCTGAGACCAGGGGTGGGGGGCACGCCTGGGCCCCTGCTGTTCGGTTGAGCCTAAGCCCCACCCCCCACAGCCCCCAGGGCCTTTTCCAGCCCAGTGGGTCCTGAGCATTGGCTCCACCCACCGCCCAAACCTCACCCTTGCTTAGGCCCCGCTCTCCACAGCCAAGGCCTTTTACCCTATTTTTTATTTTCCTTTCCCTCCTCCTCTTTTTTACTATTGTGGTACTGTTGTACCTTCCAGTTGTTGATTCATCTATATTTTTATTTTTATATTCTTTCTAACATATCTATTAGTTGCCTAGTCTAATTTTATTTTTTACTGTTTCTTCTTTTGTTTTTTTTAACCACCCCACACGGCTTGCGGGATCTTGGTTCATGAGCTGGGGGTTGGGCTGAAGCTCCTGCAGTGGGAGCTCCAAGTCCAAACCACTGGACTAACAGAGAACCTCAGACCCCATGGAATATTCATTGGAGTGAGGTCTCACGGAGGTCCTCATCTCAGCACGAAAACCCAGATCTACCCAACAGCCTACAAACTCCAGTGTTGGAAGCCTCAAGCCAAACAACCAGTAAGACAGGAACACAACCCCACTCATTAAAAAAAAAAAAAAAAAAGTGAGATGGCAAAAAACTATGTCACAGATGAAGGAGCGAGGTAAAAACCTACAAGACCAAATAAATGAAGAGGAAATAGGCAATCTACCTGAAAAAGAATTCAGAGTAATGATAGTAAAGATGATCCAGAATCTAGGAAATAGAATGGAGGCACAGATTTAGAAAATACAAAATGTTTAACAAAGATCTAGAAGAACTAAAGTACAAACAAACAGAGATGAACAACACAATAACTGAAATGAAAAATACACTAGAAGGAATCAATAACAGAATAACTGAGGCAGAAGAATGAATAAGTGAGTTGGAAGACAAAATGGTGGAAATAACTGCTGAGGAGAAAAATAAAGATAAAAGATTGAAAAAGATTGAAGACAATCTCAGAGACCTCTGGGACCACACTAAACACACCAACATTCGAATTATAGGGCTCTCAGAAAAAAGAAGAGAAAAAGAAAGGGTCTGGGAAAATATTTGAAGAGATTATAGTTGAAAACTTCCCTAACATGGGAAAGGAAGTAGTCACCCAAGTCCAGGAAGCACAGAGAGTCCTATACAGGATATACCCTAGGAAAAACACACCAAGACACATATTAATCAAAGTAACACAAATTAAATTCAAAGAAAAATATTAAAAGCATCAAGGGGAAAAACAAAAAATAACATATAAAGGAATCCCCCTACGGTTATCAGCTGATTTTTCAGCAGAAACTCTGCAGGCCAGAGGGGAGTGGCAGGATATACATAAAGTGATGAGAGAGAAAAACCTACAACCAAGATTACCCTACCCAGCAAGGATCTCATTCAGATTTGATGGAGAAATCAAAAGCTTTTCAGACAAGCAAAAACTAAGAGAATTCAGCACCAACAAACCAGCTTTACAATAAATGCTAAAGAAACTTCTCTAGGCGAGAAACACAAGAGAAGAAAAAGACCCACAAAAACAAACCCAAAACAATTAAGAAAGTGGTAATAGGAACATACATATTGATAATCACCTTGAATGTAAATGGATTAAATGCCCCAATAGAAAGACACAGACTGGCTGAATGAATACAAAAACAAGACCCATATATATGCTGTCTACAAGGAACCCACTTCAGACCTAGGGACACATACAGACTGAAAGTGAAGGGATGGAAAAAGATATTCCATGCAAATGGAAATGAAAAGAAACCTGCAGTAGCAGTACTCTTATCAGATAAAAGAGACTTTAAAATAAAGACTGTTAGGGCTTCCCTGGTGGTGCAGTGGTTGAGAGTCCGCCTGCCAATGCAGGGGACACGGGTTTGTGCCCCCAGGAAGATCCCACATGCCACAGGGTGGCTAAGCCCGTGAGCCGTGGCCACTGAGCCTGCGCATACAGAGCCTGTGCTCCGCAATGGGAGAGGCCACAACAGTGAGAGGCCCACGTAGCACACACACACACACACACACACACACAAAAGACTGTTACAAGAGATAAGGAGGGACATTACATAATGATCAAAGGATCAATCCAAGAAGATATAACAATTATAAATGTTAGGAGAACCTCAATACATATGGCAAATGCTAACAACCATGAAAGGAGAAATTGACAGTAACACAATAATAGTAGGGACTTTAACACCCCACCTACACCAATGGGCAGATCATCCAAACAGAAAATAAATAAGGAAACACAAGCTTTAAATGACACAATAGACCAGATAGATTTCATTGATATTTATAGAACATTCCACCCAAAACTGGCAGAACACACATTCTTCTCAAGTGCACATGGAACATTCTCCAGGATAGATCACATCTTGGGTCACAAATCAAGCCTCAGAAAATTTAAGAAGATTGAAATCGTATCAAGCATCTTTTCTTTTTTTTTTTTTTTTTTTGCGGTATGCGGGCCTCTCACTGTTGCGGCCTCTCCCGTTGCGGAGCACAGGCTCCGGACGCGCAGGCCCAGCGGCCATGGCTCACGGGCCCAGCCGCTCCGCGCATATGGGATCCTCCCAGACCGGGGCACGAACCCGCATCCCCTGCATCGGCAGGCGGACTCTTAACCACTGCGCCACCAGGGAGGCCCTCAAGCATCTTTTCTGACCATGACACTATGAGACTGGAAATCAGTTACAGGAAAAAAAATGTAAAAAACACAAATACATGGAGGCTAAATGGTGTGCTACTAAATAACCAAGAGATCACTGGAAAAATCAAAGAAGAAATTAAAAAATACATAGAAACAAATGGCAATGAAAACACGACAACCCAAAACCTATGGTACGCAGCAAAAGCAGTTCTAAGAGGGAAGTTTATAGCAATTCAATCTCACCTCAAGAAACAGGAAAAATCGCAAATAAACAGTCTAACCCTACACTTAAAACAACTAGAGAAAGAAGAACAAGAAAACCCAAAGCCAGTAAAAGGAAAAAAATCATAAAGATCAGAGAAGAAATACATGAAATAGAAATGAAGAAAACAATAGCAAAGATCAATAAAACTAAAAGGTGGTTCTTTGAGAAGATAAACAAAATTGATAAACCATTAGCCAGACTCATCAAGAAAAAAAGGGAGAGGATGCAAATCAACAGAATTAGAAATGAAAAAGGAGAAATCACAACTGACACTGAAGAAATACAAAGGATTATAAGAGACTCCTACAAACAACTACACACCAATGAAATGGACAACCACAAAGAAATGGACAAATTCTTGGAAAGGTACAATTTTCCAAGACTGAACCAGAAAGAATTAGAAAATATAAACAGACCTATCACAAGTAATGAAATTGAAACTGTAATTAAAAATCTTCCAACAAACAAAAGTCCAGGACCAGGTAGCTTCACAGGCAAATTCTATCAAACATTTACAGAAGAGCTAACACCTATCCTTCTCAAACTCTTCCAAAAAATTGCAGAGGGAGAAACACTCCCAAATAATTTCTACAAAGCCATCATCGCCCTGATGCACAAACCAGAAAAAGATATCACAAAAAAAGAAAATTATACACCAATATCACTGATGAACATAGATGCAAAAATCCTGAACAAAATACTAGCAAACAGAATCCAACAAAAAAGGATAATACACCATGATCAAGTGGGATTTATCCCAGGGATGAAAGGATTCTTTAATATACGCAAATCAATCAGTGTGATACACCACATTAACAAATTAAGGAATAAAAACCATATGACCATCTCAATAGATGCAGAAAAAGCTTCTGACAAAATTCAACACCCATTTATGATCAAAACTCTCCAGAAAATGGGCACAGAGGGAACCTACCTCAACATAATAAAGGCCATATATGACCAACCCACAGCAAGCATCATACTCAATGGCGAAAAACTGAAAGCATCCCCACTAAGATCAGGAACAAGAAAAGGATGCCCACTCTCGTCACTCTTATTCAACATAGTTTTGGAAGTCCTAGCCATGGCAATCAGAGAAGACAAAGAAATAAAAGGAATACAAATTGGAAAAGAAGAAGTAAAACTGTCACTGTCTGCAGATGACATGATACTATACATAGAAAATCCTAAAGATGCCACCAGAAAACTACTAGAACTAATCAATGAATTTGGTAAGGTTGCAGAATACAAAATTAATGCACAGAAATCGCTGGTATTCCTATATACCAACAACAAAAAATCAGAAAGAGAAATTAAGGAAACACTCCCATTTACCATCGCAACAAAAAGAATAAAATACCTGGGAATAAACCTGCCTAAGTAGGCGAAAGACTTGTACTCAGAAAACAATAAAACACTGATGAAAGAAATCAAAGATGACATAAACAGATGGAGAAATATACCATACCATGTTCTTGGACTGGAAGAATCAATATTGTGAAAATGACTATACTACCCAAAGCAATCTACAGATTCAAAGCAATCTACAGATTCAATGCAATCCCTATCAAACTACCAATGGCACTCTTCACAGAATTAGAACAAAACATTGTACAATTTGTATGGAAACCAAAAGACCTCGAGCAGGCAAAGCAATCTTGGGAAAGAAAAACGGAGTTGGAGGAATCAGGCTCCTCAAGTTTGAACTATACCACAAAGCTACAGTAATCAAGACAGTACGGTACTGGCACAAAAACAGAAATATAGATCAGTGGTACAGGGTAGAATGCCCAGAGATAAATCCATGCACATATGGTCACCTAATTTACAACAAAGGAGGCAAGAACATAAATGGAGAAAAGACAGCCTCTTCAATAAGTGGTGTTGGGAAAACTGGACAGGTACATGTAAAAGAATGAAATTAGAACACTCCCTAACACCATACACAAAAATAAACTCAAAATGGATTAAAGACCTAAATGTAATGCCAGACACTATAAAACACTTAGAGGAAAGCACAGGCAGAACACTCTGTGACATAAATCACAGCAAGATCCTTTTTGACCCACCTCCTAGAGAAATGGAAATAAAAACAAAAATAAACAAATGGGACCTAATGAAACTTAAAAGCTTTTGCACAGCAAAGGAAACCATAAACAAGACAAAAAGACAACCCTCAGAATGTAAGAAAATTTTGCAAATGAAACAACAAAGGATTAATCTCCAAAATATACAAACAGCTCATGGAGCTCAACATCAAAAAAACAAACAATCCAATTAAAAAGTGGGCAGAAGACCTAAATAGACATTTCACCAAGGAAGACATACAGATGGCCAAGAGGCACATGAAAAGATGCTCAACAACACTAATTATTAGAGAAATGCAAATCAAAACTATAATGAGGTATCACTTCATGCCGGTCAGAATGGCCATTATCAAACAGTCTAGAAACAATAAATGCTGTAAAGGGTGTGGTGAAAAGGGAACCCTCCTGCACTGTTGGTGGGAATGTAAATTGACACAACCACTATGGAAAACATTATGGAGGTTCCTTAAAAAACTAAAAACAGAACTACCATATGACCCAGCAATCCCACTACTGGGCATATACCCTGAGAAAACCATAATTCAAAAAGAGACATGCACCACAATGTTCACTGCAGCACTATTTACAATAGCCAGGACATGGAACCAACCTAAATGTCCATTAACAGATGAATGGATAAAGAAGATGTGGTACATATATACAATGGAATATTACTCAGCCATAAAAAGAAAGGAAATTGAGTTATCTGTAGTGAGGTGGATGGACCTAGAGTCTGTCATACAGAGTGAAGTAAGTCAAAAAGAGAAAAACAAATACTGTATGCTAACATATATATATGGAATCTAAAAAAAAAAATGGTGCTGATGAACCTAGTTGCAGGGCAGGAATAAAGATGTAGACATAGAGAATGGACTTGAGGACACAGGGTGGGAGGGGGAAGCTGGGGCGAAGTAAGAGTAGCATCGACATATATACACTACAGAATGTAAAATAGATAGCTAGTGGGAAGCAGCAGCATAGCACAGAGAGATCAGCTTGGTGCTTTGTGATGACCTAGAGGGGAGGAATAGGGAGGGTGGGAAGGAGGCTCAAGAGGGAGGGGATATGGGGACATATGTATGTGTATGGCTGATTCACTTTGGTGTACAACAGAAACCAACACAGTATTGTGAAGCAATTATACTCCAATAAAGATCTATTAAAAAAATGTTTCCTGGGCTTCCCTGGTGGCGCAGTGGTTGAGAGTCCGCCTGCCGATGCAGGGGACATGGGTTCGTGCCCCGGTCCGGGAAGATCCCACATGCCGCGGAGCAGCTGGGCCCGTGAGCCATGGCCGCCGAGCCTGCGCGTCCGGAGCCTGTGCTCCGCAACGGGAGGGGCCACAACAGTGAGAGGCCCGCATACCGCAAAAAAAAAAAAAAAAAAAAAATGTTTCCTACTGAAAAAAAAAAAGTAAATAAACGAGCCTGATGATCAATTGTCCCTCAGAGAAAAGAAAAAAAGACAGCTTTTTAACGTCAAGCCTCATTAACTAGGGTAGAGATTTGGGTACACCAGGTATCATTTGACACTAGGGCTGTAAGCCAGGATTTGCACTGGAACATCTAGAAGCATCAGGGAAGTCTCAGTGGTAAGCCACGCTGCACTCCGTACTTCCTGCAAGCCTCTCAGCCTACCCCGGATCATTTAAATATAAGTCATCCAGGATGTTACTAAAAGGGGCTGATCCGAAGACCGTCAAAAACCTCCCTGAACAAAGATATTTCCATTTCTGATCAGCCATAGTACCTGAAATTTGAACTTTGGTTTCTTGAATCAGCAAAGCAATCAATAAACAGGAATCCCCTCTTCTGTGCCGGGAATGGAGGATACCGCAATGTTGAAGGTACAGTCCCTAGTCAAAGAGAGAGTTATAATACAGCGAGCGAGAGAGAAAATGTCCATCAACGGTTGTGATACACTGTGCTAAGTGCTATAGCAAAGTGAATGTACAAGGTGGTCTGAGAACACCAGGAAAGCTGTCAATTGCCTGGTATTTGAGTAACATCAAGAAAGGCTTTGCAAAGAAGATAACTTTTAATCTGAGCCTTGAAAGGTAAGGAGGAATCTCAGCATATTATAGGCATGATCCACTAGGAGTCATTCAGAGGATTGAGACCCAAAAGAAAAGAGCCAAAGAAAGGCACCCAAAACCGTGGTTGGAGATGTCGTATTGCCTGAGCTGAGGTACAGAAGACCGGAGCTGCCCTCAGATGTGCGATGGCAGTCAAGTGGAAGATATGGATTCGACTGATTGAGTATGACCAATGGAGCTCAGACTAGGGATTTAGATAGAGCCAAACTCAAGTTTCCAGAAAGGAAGAATGTTATACAAATGGAAGGTATTTTAAAAATGACATGGGTTGTTTCCCAAGGCAGTGGATTTCTCATCATTTGAGACATTCCTGAGGAGCTGCGAATATAGAGGGGGATTTCATTATAAATTTCATTATAAATGTTGGGTGAGCCTAGATGACCTTTAAGCACTCTTCTCTCAATGAATGAGCACTGACTGAAAGGATTTTGGAAATACTGAACTACTGTTGGGTATCAAAAGGCTGGAGGACATGGAGTAAGCATAGAAAAGTTGTTTTGGGAGCAAAGATGGGAGATAAGAAGCATTGAAGACTGATTACTAGAACTGATCCTCATTAACTAGATTCACTAGACGTCTGGGAGGAAGCTTGGAATGTGATTGATTTCAGCAACATGAGAGTCACTGGCTACTTTGGGCCAGACAGGATACATTTCTTTGCCATGTGTCTGTTCCTGTAGCAACGTAAGTGCCACAGGCTGGCTTAGGCTACTCGTCTACAGGAAATTCTCCTTCTAACTTGGACTTTATATTAATAGGAGAAAGCCCAAGCATTTGCCACTGAGCACAACAACCAATAGTGCTTTGGTTGGGGGAGGAAAGGAGGACCATCAGAAACCTCCCTGAACAAAGCATCCCAACATTATCAGTTTACAAAACAACAAAGAGAATCGCTTTCATGGGCTCTCGGACAACTCCTTAAAGATTTACCTGGAACCGAGGCCCAATACTAGATATTGCCTTTCACGTCTTAACTATTTTATATATTTCCTCAACTCAGAAAGTAATCCCACCTCCCCCAAAATGGACCATAACTGATTCAAGGCTCATTTGTCACTTACCACTTAGCCAACGTACAAGCCTTATTTTAGGGTAAAACTATGAGGTGAAGTGTATCTGCTGTGTAGTTGTTATGGCCTGAATTGTATCCCCACCCCCATAAAATTTGTATGCTGTAGTCCTAACTCCTAGTATCTCAGACTGTAACTGTATTTTGAGATATGGTTTTTAAAGAGGTAATTCAGTTAAAATGAGGTCACTAGGGTAGGCCCTAATCCAATATGATTGTCGTCTTTATAAGAAGAGGAAATTTTTTTTTTTTTTTTTTTTTTTGCGGTACTCGGGCCTTTCACTGTTGTGGTCTCTCCCGTTGCGGAGCACAGGCTCTGGACGCGCAGGCTCAGCGGCCATGGCTTACGGGCCCAGCCGCTCCGCGTCATGTGGGATCCTCCCGGACTGGGGCACAAACCCGTGTCCCCGGCATTGGCAGGCAGACTCTCAACCACTGCACCACCAGGGAAGCCCCGAGAAGGGGAAATTTGGGCACAAACATGTACAGAGGGAAGATGATGTGACGTCATGGGCAGAAGATGGCCATCTACCAGCCAAGGAAAGAGGCCTGAAACAGATCCTTCCTTCGAGGCCTCAGAAGGAACCAACCCTACCAACAGCTTGATCTTGGAATTCCAACCTCCAGAACCGTGAGAAAATAAATTTCTGTTGTTTAAGACATTCAGTCTGTAGTACTTTGTTATGGCAGCCTGAGCAAATTAATACAATAGTGCACCTTAAAGAAAAATGGGCACAATGTACCAGATGTCACTCCACTGATGACCCTGGCTGTCTTTCTTGCACCTTAGGGCTCAGCTGTTCATTTAAAGGAGAAAAGCATCCTGCCATCAGTTTAGGAATACATGGAAACATACCAGAAAGACACAGTATCTTCATGAAAGAGTTTGGGTCACATACATACACAATTGGATCTGCTCTATCTGGAAGGAAACTTCTCCCCAGTCTTTAACTTGCATTTGAGGATCAATACTTATGACAGTCCAACCAAAGAAAACAAGAAACCCGGACACTAGCCAGTTAATTTGTTCAGTGGAACCAAGAGAGCTGACCCCCCCACCAAGGGAGTGTTTGGAAGTGGATACCACTGAGGGCAGAAAACCACCTATTTCTTTAGTGATTAAGTATACTGGCTCCAGAGCCAAAATGTCTTTCATCAGGTTTTGGTTCATTTACTACTTGCTACATTGTGCCTTGCCTCAGTTTCTTTATCTGTAAAATGGGAATGTTAAACATCATCATTAGTTAATGGATTCAATTTGAGGGTTGCCTGAGTAAAGACATGGCATGCACTTAGCACAGAACTTGACACACAGCATGCCCTCAATAACGGTTAACTACTGTTATTATTATCCTTCTTTATACTTTGCTTAGAACTCACTTATATATTTGTAGCTGTTGCAATGGTGAAAGGAGACAGGAAACAGAAAGTGGTTCAGTAATAAAGGTGTGGGGTTCTCCTACTATTACTTTGACTACTAGACTACTACTACTACTACTGTTGCTACTAAGATGACTAGCCATCATGGGTTGAGCTCTTAAAAATGTTGCTGTGCTAAAACTTTTACCTACGTTTTGTGATTTACTCATCACAATGACACTTACAGGTAATTTCTGTTATTATCACCCACTGGTACACTGAAACAGAGTGGATAAGTACACTGGTACACTGGTACACTGAAACAGAGTGGATAAGTAATGTGGAGAAGACAGTGGGAACAGAACTGCTTTGCCCAGAGAGGTCTTCTTAACTGGCAGTCAGTGCAGCGTGGCCCCCATCTCACCCCCTCCCACTTGCAGGAGGCAGCTGGATCGTGCTCATTCCCCACTGCAGCGCCCCAAGCCACAGTGCCCTCTACGTTGCAAAAAAGAAAAGCAGCATGGCGGGCATTTATGAAATGCACAGCTGGTGTGAATTATCAGTAGAAAATTTCCCCATGAGCCCCTGTCAGGACAATGTGCTAAGGAGAGCCTCAATAATCAACTAAGGCTGGGTGAGTTTTTGTCTTGTCCCAATATCTGAAGACTCCATTTAGGAATTACCCACATTTTTATAACAACCGAGGAGCTCCAGTGAGTTAAATTTTTCATAGCTATGCTTCTTGAATCTCAGCTCATACCTCCAAAGTCCGCAGCTAGATATTAAGCATACCTCACTTCAAAAAAAGAATAAAAGATCATTGTTTTGAGGGTTTGCAGAGCAAGGAATGCTGCTTGCCCTCAATTAATCTCAGGAAGTGAACTAAATGCCCAGCTACAGCAGACACACAAAAAGCTTGCCTTGAAGACAACAGCCTAAAGCAAAACCACAATTCTCTTTTCTAGCAAACCTGCTGTGAAGAAGGTAGCATTATATTTTAAAGAGCACAGTTCCCCTTGGAGGAAAATTCGAATTTTTTTGTGTGGCAGTGGGTTCAATGCTGGACTTCAGAAATTTACATTAAAGTACAAGTAACCAAACCAAACCAAACCGACAAACAAAAGGTATGAAAGAGGAAAGTTACCAAATGGTTTTAAAATTGCATCCTTTCCCTTGCTTGATTTTCAGGACCTCATTTCTCATCACATGATAAGGCCTTTCCTATTATTACAAGCGTCCCATCTAGATTGAGGCCAACTCTGCAGAAGTCTCCCTGGGAAACGGGAGGCTTGATAAAATTGGGCAATTTCTCATGCCTCTGCAGGCTTTTCACCCCAGTGGCAAAGACTGATTTTACTGAGTATCTGTTATGTCAGGCACCATAGTAAGGGTACCAGAACACTTCCGAAGCCTCCCGGTTTGCTTCAAATATTCCTCCCGTGCTGTCCTCCTCCATAACCTCAGAGACAGACGTGGCTTTCCCCTCCTGGGAGCTCTTAACAGAAGTAAGATGCTCTTTCAGAGATAATAATTTGCACAACTGTCTTATCCATCAGTTGGTGATCTTCTTCAGGGCAGGGAAGTCCTATTTTACTCTTCCACACATTTCCAGAACCCAGCAGAAGACCCAGTAAACAACCAACTACCAAGAGAAGCTGATGAATGATCTCTGATCTCTGAATATCTCAAATCATTCAACAGAAACTCCCCAGACCCTCTATGCAGACCAGAAAAAGTGTCCAGTGAGAGCCCCTTTGCCTTTGACATCTTGTAACAATTTGTTTGAGGAACAATCCAGGCTCTTGCGCTGTTTTTCCGCTTTACAGGCACAGTACTTGAAATTAGGGCATCGTGATCGGAAGGAAGGGAGACTCTGTAGTATGTCTCTAACCAGTCAGGCTGCCTGGAATGTGCCTGAAGCCAGCTGCTGTAACTGATCAGCAGACAGGACTCATGCCTGATGTACAAGGTGGTCAACACAGCTGTTCTTAACAAATGTTTAGTGCTCCAGTGCCAGGGCTGAACATTTCTGTGAGAAGGGTCCCCATCACGTGAAGCTCCTCCCACTGCTCTGATTCCTGTAAGTGGTGGTTCTCGAAGCATGACCCCACACCAGCTGCCTCAGCATCACCTGGGAACTTGAGAGAAACGCAGTTCTCCAGCCCAGCCCAGACCTACTGAATCAAGCTCTGTTTCAACAAGGTGCTCCAGATGATTCTGACGCATGCTGAAATTTGCGGATCACTGCTGTAAAGTTTTGCCCAAATGGAGAGGCTTTGTGGTTTGAGGCAATCCTACCAAAGTTAGCAACTAGTTGCAACATACGGACTGGAAGGCTATGGTTCTATTCAACGAGGCTGGGATCAGGGTGAGGCCATCGAGGGACCTCGGTGCAAAACGGAAGGAGGCACCTCACATGCCCCACTGTAGTCCTGGCCCTGCTATTCAAATGGAGAATGCAGCTCTGGTGACAAAAGTGCACCCAGGTCACCTGCTCTGACTCTCGCTCTGTGACTCTCTGGAACTTGAGGGGTTGTGTCAACACTTGATAGAAATTCCTAACCTGGAAGCCACGCAAATGACTCTCTTGCTGACGTCTACCTCCAAGAGCTAATCAGCAAATAAATCAGCAAAGAAAAGCAAATGAAATATTCTTTCTTATCAAGTGCAACGCTTATAATTCAGTTTTCCACCCTCCTTGCTTCCCATCGCTTCTTCCACTCCACAGAAGACAACGTCGCAGGCAGTAGCCAAGTCCTTCAGGGCAACGTTCAGGAGCCGCAGGTCACATGCATGGGTTTCTGGCTGCAGCAGCCACAGGAGACCAGAGGGGGTCTCAGGTGGTCTCCTCAAAAGGGCCCATACTTAGGTTTTCAGCACCATAAATGGTTCTGACTCAATGGATCTGCTTCTTTCTTGGGTGAATTTTATTTCTGGGTGAATGCTATTTCCTGCTAGGTCGCAAGGATCCTGACTTCGGGATTCTGCCCTAACTCATCCTTCAAAGCTGCCTCCACTGTCCTATGTAATGCTCGTCTCTCCTGAGACACGGCTGCCCCCTACCCTCCACCCCCATCTCCCCGAGATGGCCAACCTTGGAGCCACCTTGAGAAAGCCTTCAGGCCACTCTGGCCAAACTTTCTGTATCTCTCTACTTGCATTTTTTTTTTTCTGCCCAACAAGTAAACAATCAAGAACTGCGGCTCCCTAGTATGTCATCTCTTGCTAGACAGCCAACATCCTCAGAGCAAGAAGGAAATTACTGCCTTTATTGATATCTGGGAGACAAGCCGGGAGAGCTGACATGTTCTTCAGTCCTGGAGGAGAGTGGACAACATGCTTTTGAAATGAGGGGACAGGATAATGAGCCTCTACTGTGTATGCAATGTGTCCAGGGACCTGTGTCAAATCCACCACCTTGGGATGATGAGACCCACCATTTCTTTCTTCTGCAGTCCCGTGAGGGCCTGTCATTTGCTATGTGTTTGTGCATTAAGAGGTGGATTTACTTAGCTAAGCTGTCCTGGCCTTCCTTCTTCATTCTGCCCAGCGAAAGAGATCGGGAGAGTGGCATTCTGTCCCCAACTCTGAGTGGGCTCAGGCCACTCTGCCATTTTCTATTACTACAACCTTTCAAGCTGGCAGTCCTAATAAAAAGACCCCGTGAGAGGTATGCGTCAAAAGGGAGAGGCTGGGACTTAACAAGCAGATGAGTTTATTTCATTTAATAATCAGTTAGGGCCCAAGAGGATAATCTGTTTTACTCCAATCATATTTCCACTCTGATTCACAAAACAAATATCTAATGTTTCCTGGGTCTTATGACATGAAGCTCCTTTCACAGCATTCGGTATCTGTTTTTAGTGCTGTCAGTTATCCTCGCTAGCCTGGCTGGGGGCTACCTCTTTGTGTAAAGCGTCCACCCGACACATCCTGGGTAAATCCTCATAGCCCATGGTATCTTACACCAAGTCCCCTCTAGCACCTGAGGGAAGAGGCGTTACTGTCATTATGTCAGGAATGCTGTGTGTCCTTCTTGGGAAGACTGTTTAGCCCACGTCTGGTCCACTATTCTAAAGCAGACCCTGAACGGTTTGGTACCCAGAGGTACCACGGCTCTCCAGAAGGCCCTGATGGAGGGTTCTAAACCTGTCCTTATACTTTCATCAGTGATCCTCCCAAAACACAAGTTAGGGCACTGCCTCCTCAAAAACCAGCAAGGTTTTGGCCTATGACAGGAAAGGCCTTCATGACTGGGTGCCAGAATATGCTCATATTTTCAACTCCAGTTATGCAACTCTAAGAATGCCTTTCTCCAGCCACATCAAGCCACTTGCAATGGCCTGAGCACTCTCCTATTCCCCTCATCAGGCAGAAGAATGAAGCAGTAAACAATATGGGTTTGGAAACCAAACCATCTGGGTTCAAATCTTCCCAATTAGGTAAGACTTACTAGATTTACTACTCTTTGCATCTCTGTGACTCAATTTCCTTATCTGTAAAATGGACGAGAGAGCAATCCCTCCTCCTGGAGCTGTAGTTAGGATTCCAGGAATTAACAGGCCTAATGCTCTTGGAATGATGCCTGGCACCTAGTAAACAATGGACAAGGGTGGCTAGTGCTATTAGTCGAGAATTCTCCATATCCTTCACAACCTGGGCTCAGCCTCCCAGACCAGAGGTAATGAGGGCACCCTCTGCTCCCACAGCCCACGCTGGTAGGTCTCTACTCTGTCCTTATTCCGTTTTGCTGTATATGCTTGTCTGTCTCCCACATCAAACCGTGAGCATTTTGAAAACACGTAACCCATGTAACTTGAAGAGTGTAATCCATCTTACTTTACACCCCTCAAAGACCTTCCACAACATCTTGAGTACAGCAGGCTCTCTCTAAACATTTCCCAGATAAGAATTAATCTGAGAAAAGAAATAGAAGCAGGCAGCTAAAACGCATAACCTTTCGGGTTGCATTTGAGGACACTGTGGGAGCCTGGGCATCTCCCCCATTACCATCTACCCACTGAAGACATATTCTCAGCAGCCAAAAAGCATCTGTGAAGGTAACTACTCGAAGGTGGTTGTGAGAAGAACCAAATGTGATAGTAACTGGGGCCGGGATTTAGGAATCCAAGAATCTCCTTCAACTGGAGTCAAAATGGTGTCCAGTGAACTTTCTTTTTCCTAGAGAGATTTTCTAGACAGATTTCACTAGAGAGTCAGTGGGGTCTGGGAGGCCACCAAATTAAGAACCCTTGACTTAATTATTCAGAGACAAAGTTCCTGCCCTCTAGAGCCTCACAAATGAAGGAAGACAGAGCTTTCCTGACAGGGCACAAACCCACTGAGTAGGGAGAACGGGGCAATAGGTGCTTGGCGATTTTAGAGGAAAACTAGGAGAGAGGCTCCTTAAATAATTCCCTGTTAAGAGACCCACAGGGAGATGAATACAGGGCCCCGGTTAACTCCTCAGCCTGCTCCTCTGTAGGATTTGAAGCCAAAGGTCTCTATCATGACACAAAGACCCCTGACTTGGAGCACAGACGCTCACCATTTGCTCAGTCTGGCTGTGAGGGTTGTTTTCTGTGTCAGGGTAACTACAAAACATACGGCCTCAGGATCCAGACACAGAAAGTGAGGCAGTTCATCTAATGATTGCACAGAGAGTTAAGCAACACTTAAAAACCACGGTAGACCCTGCTACCAGAACAAAGGGGAGACAAAGACCATTAGTGCAGAGTCCCTGTAGCATTTCCTGCTGGCAGATGGCTTGCAAGGACCCCTCACGCAGGAGCCTGTTTTATTTGCAGAGGCCACAGTGGTAAATTAAAGCCCAGCCCAGCCCATTCTGGGCTCTCCGGTTTCTCTTGGAACTGTCCCTATCACTGCCCGTAGGCCACTAAAACCTGCCCGCATTCAGAATGATTGATTCTGCTCAAGCAGCAAGCCACAAACTCATGTCGAAACACCCACCTCAAATGAGTCATTAGCCTCCTTTATGGATGTTTCAGGTCACAGGGAATAGGACCTGGGAGCCCTATCTTTTGTAGAGTAGAAAGGGAGTGTTGGAAGATGTTGCAGGGGAGGACCTAGACAAACCTCGAGGTGGTACAGGAACCCCTCTGTTTTCTGTCAATTAGCAAGAGGGAGCTAGAAAAACTAAGCCCCGGCAACCTCACGGCCAGGGCCAGGGATTCAAACCAAACCCAACCAAACCGTCCATGGGCTCTTCGTTCCTACCCAGGAAATGAAGGGCAACAGAGGGAGGGCTCAACACCCTGTCTTGGCTCCCACACCAGACAGAGTCTGTAGAGTACCTGCAACACAGAAAGTCAAGGTGAAGGAGGAGTGCCTGAGACTTTCTGACTTGTCATGGGGCGGCCCGTTCCAGCTGAGCAGCCATCGAGGTCGTCGTGGGCTGGTGGGGTAAAGTGCCCTGGCGACAGTAGTCACGGCCATAGCAGCAGCCCAAAGGCACCAACACAAGAAACCCGAGTTCTGTAGCTTGGCAAGTTTCAGCTCACCGCCTGGCCCACGTTTAGCAATTCTGATGTACCGCGGAGCAGACAGCTCCAGCCTGGGAGGACTGCCTTCCTCAGCCCCTCTCCGACAGGCAATGAAAGCAAGACCCACTTTGAAAATTCTCCCCCATCATGCAAACTGACACAGGCATGCTTTTCAAAAGCCCACAGCCAATCTGTTGATCATTACTTATTTACAAAGGCCTTCAGGCACAAAGTCCTGTAAAAACCATACTTGTTACAGTACATACTAGCTTTTTCTGCTTGTGGAAAAAAAGTCCCCCCAAGGCTACCTCAAACCATCACTTTCTATCGCACATAAAACGTAGCGTGTAACACTAAAGTATTTAATATATAGGGTATAATATATATACAGGAAAGGCATTTGTGTAGAAGTATGTTACCCTGGATTTGGTAATTTGATGTTTTGCTGAAGGCTACGACTTAAAGAAGCTTCCACCTCGTACAGAAGACCTGTCATCTTGGTACCCAAGAGCCAACAGAAGAAAGAAGTACCCTTAAGCAGCAAAACTTTGACACAGCTTTGAAGCATATGAAAACAGTGTAACTCCTCAGAATTATTATTACTCAAGATCAGAGAAATGAGCCATACTTTACATAGCAAACAGGGACAGGGAATTTGGCTCCAAAGGTTTCAGATTTTTCAGACTTCTCTTTATTTATTTATTTGCTTCTCTAAATTTAGGCAAAAGAAAGTGCCTGGGCTTTACTTGCAATGGATAAAACTATTAGCATGAGATGAGGCGATTACCTAAAGGTGAGCAAATGCAGAGCAGAGGTGAGCACGACAACCAGCATCAGAAAAGGGAGAGGCTTGGCAGTTGGCACATTTTATTCCTCCTCATAAACTGTAAACAAGCATGTAAATCAGCAACACCCAAGCAAGACTGAGTGAAGGGAAGGCAGAGAACTGTTAAGGAAACATTGAACAGGAAGAGGGGATGGTGACGGAAAAGGACACGGGGCTGGGTGAGTCTTCTCCTGGGACCTGCGTCCTCAACCATATGAAGACGGACTGCCCTCTCTCCATCCTAGAAAGGTGGTCATGGGGAGCCAGGAAGATGCAAATGCTTGGAAAAGGGGAGGAGGAGGAGGAAATCGCTGTGATTTTTTTTTATCAATAATCAAAGGGAAGAGAGCAGCCAATGTCAATGAAAAGAAGAAATTATCGTCAAGATGGCAGGTGTTTCCGTGGCAGGAACCATTTAGGGAAAGCAGTGCAAATCTGAAATCACTCCTGTTTCATTGAGGTGCTGGAGAGCTAGGATGATGGGGGGAAAGAAGCACTGGGATTGGCAGATGAATCGAAGACAGAAAAAGGAAGATGAAAGATGAAGAGTCCAAGGAGAGGATCCAACAGAATTCTACTGAAAATTGACTTCACTTGCCATTTCCTAGAGGAAGCCGCAGTCAAGACAGAAAGAAGAGAGGGAAGGAAGGAAGGAAGGAAGGAAGGGAGAGAGAGAGGGAGGGAGGAGAGAAAGAGAGAGAGAGAGAAAAAGAGTGCACACAAGCTCTATTTCATAATTAATATTGCTTTTAGCCTGAGCAGAACTGGATTACTTTTGAACTTTGCTTTGGCAAGTCCACAGATTATTAGACTTTTTTATCAGTCAAAATCAATTAACAGAAATTTGATTTCAATCGACAGGATAAAGAGAAGGTAATCTTCAGGTTCATTTTTGATTGTGATGATACATCTCACATATGGCCTTAAGTACAGAAAACAGTCCTCTCGGAGGGACTCCAGCAGAAAGAGACTTGCTGGAGGCAAACTAACCACACGGGTTCCTCTGATTGGTTGCCGTTGTCATTAGCGCCACTGCTGTTTAGGAACTACACATAGACAGGACTTGGTGACAGCTCAGACTTTAAAGCCTATGTATTTTTCAAACAGCTTTTCAAACTGTTTTTCATGACAGAATTTTTTCAGCTCTATCATTAACTGCTGACAAGCTGACAGAATAAATACTTCAGCCTTTAAGAAGCCATCTAACGATCTCGTCCCCTCCTCCGCCGTGAGCCTGCTGGGGAGGGGAGCCTCTGGGCCTGGCAAGGTGGGGAGGGGGCAAGGACAGGAGATGGAGCGAGAGGGGGACCCACCGGTGGACCCACCGCGTGGCCCGGGCCCCTATCCTTACCTCATCAGCTTGGGCGAGGAGCTGGGTGAGTTCCGCATGCCTCCGTTGCGCTGCTTTTTTTTGGGTGACAGTGTTGACGGCTGCTCATCTTCGACTGGAAATACAGGCAGCTCATGAGATTATGAACAGCTTGAGGGCAGACTGTGCAATACAGGCAAGATATCAAAGGACACACACTCACGGCTCAGTCACTCACTAGGAATTCACGGCCACCTCTTAGGACCCAAAGACCAAAGCGTTAGTCAAAGAGGCCGGCTTAGAAAAGGTGAGAGCATCACCTCTAGACACTCCAGCGTTTGAACATGCAATTTAAACAGACTGTAACAGCGTGAAAACACCCTGCCATTAGAGAGAAAAGAAATTATAATCTATCTGTACACCAATACATGTATGTGTGTGTGTATATATATATGTATATATACGTATATATATATATATATAGGAACACTCCATCATTCTGCTTAGAATTTCTTTTTGGTTACTTTGTTTTGCTGGGTAACCAGATAGGTTTTCTTGTAACCAAAATCAGAAATAAAGCTGTATTTGAAGCAGCAGCATAAGAGCTGCCAGCCGGCTGCTTCTGCAAACGGACCAATGTAACCAGGTCCTAATTCCTACATGCCAGAGGAAAAAGCCTTGGAAGGACGCAGGGATTTGAGGCCTTACGAGCCAATGTTTCAGTCCGTCAGGACTGGGAACATTGGTATGTTCTGGTTCAAGAATCCCAGCCCAACTCAGCTCTCGTCCCTCCACCCCCCAAGAGGGAGGGCCTGTGTGCATGGGATCCTTTCTTAATTCATTAAGATGGGAGGAAGGGGCTGCAAGGCTGCAGAACCAGGCGGGAGAAGAGCGCCCAAAGGGAGGAGGAGGTTGCCACTGAATGCTATCTCTGAGGAGGGGCGGGGAAGGAGGGCAGCAGAGGGGACTGGAAACCACAGGCTGTTGTCCAAATGTCTACACCACAGAGATCACTAAGTGATCCAAAGTTCTGCTCACAAACAACACAGCACACTCTACTGCTTTTGCCCAAAGACACCCACGAATAAGCTTTGGAGATGTATTAGCCTGTATCACGTTTCTTTTTAAGAGAGCTGCTTGATAATTAGCAGATTGCATACCCAGCCTGTCACCCAAGGGCACCAGCAGCAAAATCCTAGTCTTCCTCTCCCCACGCCCCACAACACAGGCTAAAGCTGTAATGTCAAGGAGGAAAAATAGGATCCTCGGATTCTTATTGTTGACTGCAACACAGACTGGGAGGAAGCACCCCTGAAACTCGAAATAACATGCAGTTACCTTAAAGCTAAGAAGAGAAATATTAGCAGCGACAACATCAAAAGAAGCTTGATATATGTTAAAGGTGTACAAGGCTCAGGTGGGGGGAGGAAATGCCATCTCAGCTACTTGATATTATCCAGGAAGACCCATATCAGAACATGCATGATATGGTACTCCCCTGAAAACCCTAAATACATTTAGTGTGTTATGATACATGGTCCCAAAGAGATAATAATAATCTAACTACCCTCCAAATCTGTTTCAAGGTATCACTCTTGGTACACTCCTTTATTCTACTGTCAGTCTGGGGTTGTCTAACTTCTGGCTGACACAGGGAGACGGAACAAGAATGTGGTTGGAGATAAGAGCATGACCAGAAGAAATGAAGGCAAAAAAGCACCTGCAAATGCCCACAGCCCTTACTCGCTACCACCTGCTCCCCCCTGTCCTGTCCCCCCAGAGGGCCAGGCTCAGGCTGCAACCATATCAGTCACTTAGGGCTCCAGGCAGGAACTATGTGGCCGGGAGGATATCGCATCTTATCAGAAACGAGTATCCACAGCAAATCACATAGAGACTAAATAGCACTTAAAAGATTAAAGGAAATAAATACAAGCCACATAAATGGTATTGGAAAAAATCACTTAGAGGTGATATGCATCTCTCAGCAAGCAAACAGGCACTCTGAGCTTGACCTGCATTCATCTTCCTTTCATAGGATAGGGGGCCAGGCATCCCAGGCAATAATGGGGTAAAAAGGCAGAGAGACTGAGATAAAGAGAGAGAGAGAGGAGAGAGAGGAGAGAGAGGAGAGGGCAGAGAGAGAGGAGAGAGGAGAGAGGAGAGAGGAGAGAGGAGAGAGGAGAGAGGAGAGAGGAGAGAGGAGAGAGGAGAGAGGAGAGAGAGAGAGAGAGAGAGAGAGAGAGAGAGAGAGAGAGAGAGAGAATGTGTGTGTGTGTGTGTGTGTGTGTGTGTGTGTGTGTGAGTGTACTTTTGCACTTTCCCCACCTTAGGATGGGGTAGAAGTCTTGCATTGACTACCTCCATAATACAAGGTCATCTTTTAATATGGACCACTTGCAATGATTGCACTGTGTTCAGGATGACCTAGATTAGTTGAGCAGCATGATGTACTAAATAACGTGTGCATGTGAATTGATCTAGTAGGAGGTGGAAATTCTTTTCTTCTCTATCACACAAGCCTTCTTGTGTGATATCCAAAAAGGTCTTTTAGCTAACCTAGTCTATGTGGCTAGCTTTATTCAAGGCCACCAGATGTTGCCATGGTTTTGTCTAATTATACAACGAGTCTACAGTCATTAAGAAGTCACACTCACTGGCATTTCTGCTAGATTCTTTTTCTTAACTTTTCTTTTCCCATTTGCACTGGGCCAACAATACATAACCCTCTCTGGTTAAGTGCCCATTAACCTTGCACCTTGTCACTGTCTGTTTACCTGCAGTGATCTTCAGATGGAAGACTTGCAAGTTAATACCTGTTCACCAGCTCCAGGGAAACACCTTGTTCTGGTGCTTAAAAGTCAGGTCTCCTTCTATGCAAGGAAATGATTTATTTTCATCGCAACTCAGAAAGATCATCCATCATAATCATACTGCATTTAAACTGGGATTTGTTCTCTTAAATGAAACGCATGTTCAAAGGTTTCCTCCTGCACTCATGGCCTGGAAATGCAGATCTTCTCCCTGAAGAGATGGGGGGAAATGTCTCCAGCTTACATATACGAACGTTGTGTAATGGAGACCATTACATGCGGCTTAGATTCCACAAGAGGAGCAGTGATAACTTCTGTCTCCTAAGTAGGATATAAACCATATTTAATTATTATCCTTTTATATGGATTCTATCAATTTCTGCATATTTAAAGAAAGCAGATCGAGGAAAACTTTTAGTTAAGCTATAAAATATAATTTTCATTTCATGGCTTCTGTGACTACATGAGAGGAATAAAAATGGAATTAAAAGGGAGACTTAAATTTACTTTCATGAAAGACAAGTATTGAAGGAATGGGCCGCTACCTCACGCCAACACACGTTTCCAGGTTCATAGTTAGCCTGGTTTCTGGCTAATTACACTACACCCCTGTCTCCAGCATGTCCACTAGAGTCATCCTGCTGTGGTAGCCGTAGGAAGATTAGATCTTTTAAAGGAACCTGACTTACCAGCTTCCTTAAAACACAAACAAGTTCAGGAATCCAATGTGGAATTTTTATAGGAGCTGAACTCCATCCAATCTCAGAATACTAATAAAATTCAAGGGCTTGTTTTTGCACATCCCTAAGTATAACACTTAATGTGCTGTTGTAACTTCCCAGTGCTCGCTTGTCTAATAGGCACTGAATCTAACAGTTTTACAGTTTGGGAAGACTCAGTGCTAGAAAAATGTCAGGCAAGTCTAATGAGCTTTCAGATCCCTTGGTTTGCACTGGAATTTAATTTAAAGTTACAATGATGTTTTAACATGTTTGCTTATACTTGACTAAAGAGGATTCATTATTTCAATGACATAACCTCCAGACAATGTTCTGGGAATTGATTTAAGATGTGGTGGTAATTCCAATAGCCTTAATGAAGAGTTGAACATCTGTAACAACATTTTACTCAACTTTTCATCAGCATTCTGTTTTAAAGCAAAAGCAAGGCAAGATCTTCTAGAAACACTGGCCAGAACTCTGGGCTCACTTCAAGATGATCATATACTTTACTGGATATTTTTAAAAAGAGGAATCCCTCTCTTTATTGCCCTAGCTAGCTTGCAAACACTGTGTCAAGGTTCACCAATGCCTCTTTGTGGCTACTTCGAGTAAAATGGGGCAACAATTCCAACTTTCCTAAGTAGTCCAGTGCTAACCCATGATGGACCCAATGCTCAGCTCCAGCCTGGGGGCACATTCCTCTTTCCCTGTTTCCTCAACAGGGTTTAGGGGGATGATGCCCTTTGAGACTTAAAGATGAGTTTGTTGGCTGCAGTTAAAAAATAGTTCAAAGCGAATAAACTAACTCGGAAACGTAATAAAAGGCAAACAACCCACAAACATGAGTCAACTGGCTATCTCCATTACGTTATTAATCACCACATCTGGAGAAACCCACATCTGTACACACTTAGCAGCTCATTAGTAACATCATATTCACACTGGAATCAGAGTAAGAGGCATGCAAAGTGGCTTGAACGCAAATGCATCTAGCTAACAGGGCTTCCGACTGAAGTCTCGTGCAAGCTGCTAGTTTGGGGTTAGGGTAGTTTTAATGATTATTTATCGTTTTCTATGGGTTTTCTCTTTGGTATTTTGCTGCCCAACAAGCTAAATGCATGCTGAAATCCACAGTAGTCCATCTTTCTTCTCCCACTGAGCTCAGCATGTTAAAGTAGAACATGGAGGGGTGCAGTTATTAAAAATTGGGATGGATTCCAAAACTCCTTCACCTGGCTCGGTCACAAGCCGAGAATTGTGAGTTGTGTTCTTGAACTCAAATGGGTGTTTGGGAAAGCGTGATCTAGCTCCAACCTTGACTGCCAAACAATAACAAGAAAAGGAAACCGAAATTAATCCTTGGTGAAATTTTTCATTAGAAAAGTTCCAAACCAGTTTTAACATTGACTAGAACTACAGTCTTAAATTAAAATGGAAGTTTCCTCCCTCACAGCTGAATTGCAGGGTTTTTCTTTTCTTTTCCCCTGATGACTTCTTGAAACTCTTTTTGCTGTGTTATGTCATCAACATCAGATGGGATAATACGTCACAGACAATCTTGTGTGTGTTATCATTTCCTCAAACATACAGAGTTCCCTTCTGCCCTATGACATACACAGACACAGAAAACTCAAGTTTCGCAGGAAGACCAGACCCCTTATTCTCCTGAAACCTGCTAAAAATGCATCCTACTGAATAATCATTATAGTCCAACTCATCAACCCTCAATGTGAAACTCTCGCTTTCATCTCAAACCGCTGGCTTGGTCAGCACCCTTGGCTGTGATATCGCCCGCCTAACTTGCATTAAATGCCAGGGGTTTGCCACTCCTAGGAAAGGGAGATGTGTAGCATCTCCTTGTATCATGAGTGACATCAGTGAAAACTGGGTGTGTGTTTTCGGCCTTGCAGGATGTGAGTGTTGTTTTACTGAAACTGGCAATTTATGAAATCGTTGGACTAGAGATTGAACAGTGTGCTTCCTGTTTCCTGTGGGTTTATCAAACTTCTCATCCCCCCAAGGAAAATCATGTAAATCATAGTAGTACAGTCGTTTTGCAATAAAGTAATTCACAATGGACAAAACTTCCAAGCTGAGCCAACCTCTCTCTGGTACAACTGCTTAAGACTTTCACCAGGAAATCTGGGCTAGTTAACTCCGAGGTCTTACAATGTGGCCAGGAAAGAGCAATCCCTGGGTTGCAGCACAGAATGGCACCCTTTTTACAGAGGGATGTCTCCTGTCTTACAATCATAGACTACCAGAATACTGGCTGCCTGTCACTCAAACCAGACGGGTGAGAGGGCATGAATATTTCCATAAGCAATAAAGGCAAAACAACAGTAACAAGAATAACAAATGCCAGATAAATAACCCATACCGTGAGTTTGGTCCTATAACTGCTGTAAAGGAGCACTTGACTATTGTTTTAGCATGAATCTCCCAGTGGGGAATGCCATGGGCCCATCAGTGAGGTTGTGCAGCTAAGATAAGGGTAAGACAGGCATCGCAGCCAAATTCTACGCCTACAGGGTCAGTGGGCAGCTCGAGATCAGAACACGGGGAAGTTAAAGTGGGTATATCCTCTGAATTAGAGTTTCAGGTCTGACAACCTTGGGACAACATATATCACCAAGAAGTCTGGTGAAGACTTTGAGGTCTTATTGATAAAATCAATCCCCCCCAAAAAAAGCTTACTTGTTTTGAAAGATCATGGTGAATATTAATACACAGATAATTAAAAAATGAAGGATGCTTCCTATCAAAAGCAATGCCAACAATAATGTAACCAACACAATATATACAACTCTCTATAATTGAACCATCACTTTACCATATACATTATCAGGCAGGGTAATTTCACAACTTCTAGGTGAGAAACAGCAAATGCATTTATTTGGAAAACCTAGAGGATGTAGGCAGGAAACAACAACGACCTGTTATTATGTAAAATGAGGATGGAAAGAATCTCCAAGCTGCCAGAGCCCAGGCACAGGGAGCAGCACCCCACGGTAGGCTGAGGGGGCAGGGAAGGGGAGGCTTGTTGGAGGCTTTTCATTTCTGGCTTTTGTGGAGCTAACAGGAGAATGGAGGGGGAGACTTTAAGGAACAATAGGTTATGTAGAAGTTAATCACAGGGTATATTTCTGGCTCTATTCACTGCCTAGGAAACCTGAATTGTGTACGTTTGAGCCCATCAACACAGAGTAATGAGAGAATTCAGCTCCTACATGGGAGAGAGAAGAAATACTCTACAAATATATTAACAGAATCCACATGACCTGGATTGCAATGTTCTCTACAGAAATACTGTGGCCTAACAGATCTTCGAGAATCAAATTTGGTGGATTAGATGTACCTGCTGTACTCTCACACCCCATCCCAAACCATAGCCTCATGTTCTATATGTATCCTGGTTAGAGTCCAACATTCATCAAAATCCCCTGCATCTGGAATCTTAGCTAAAATATCTTTACTAAAAACTTGAGCTATCATTATAACCTGCCCAATGCTCTTGCCCTGCTCAGTATTTGGTAGAAAAGTCCTTTTGAAGATCTGGTTGCCTTTGGTTCTTTTCTTTCTTCTTTTCTTAGAATAGACTGTCTCCATCACCTCAAGGGCAAAGAAGAGTCTCAAGCAAAGATCACTCGGTATTAGCTTCTCAGAGATGAGACACAGAAAAGAACAAGGGAAATCTAAAAGCGAATACACAATGGAAATGAGAAATGCAAGAATTTCTTTGAATTATCGCTATGGAGTTTGGAGATTGGGAAGGTAGTAGAAGAAAACTTTTACTCTGAATCAAACAGAAAAAAATTGTACAAGAGTTCAACCCAAACAGCCTCTTCTCAACTTTCCTTTCCTTCTCTCCTTCTGCCCTACTTCCAACACCAACAAGATGATAAAGACTTTGAGGCCAAAAGCGTACCTGACTCCTTCTCGTAGCCCTGACACATGCAGTACATGTTTGTGGGGCTGAGTTGCAGAATAGGGATGAAATCTGCCAAGTTCCTGGCACCAACAGCTGCCTTCTTTCTTTTTATATTTCTCAAGTTCCGGGATCAGCAAACTATACTCTGGAACATATCTCTCTAAAGCTTATGAGCTAAAAATAGTTTTTACAATTTTAAATGGTTAGGGGGGAAAATCTAAGATGAATAATATTTCATAACACATTGAAATGATATGAAATTCAAATTGCAGTGGCTCTAAAGAAAGTTTCTCATAACATGGCCACAGTCATTTGTTTACCTGGCATCTATGGCTGCTTCCACTCTACAACGCAGAGTCAAATGATTGCGATTGCGACTGTGAAGCCCACAAAGCGTAACTTATTTACTAGCTGGTCCTCGATAGCCAAGGCTTGCTGATGTAGATATCAGCAAACCTTGGTTACCTCATGTATCTTCTCACGTTGTCCTAGCTTTCCAGTTTTCAAAAAGGACAACGCTCCCCCCAGTGTGCCGAGACAGCCAGACAATAAAAGCAACGCACACGGAACTCACTTCAAGTGCACAGCTGTGGGGAATTCGGGAGGGATGGAGGTAGTTCAGAGACTTGAATGTCCTTCCCACCCAACCTGCTATTTGTCCTGCAGAAAGAACCCCTTGTACTGGGGGAGACCAGTCAGGTTGAGTTTCTCATTTTCCAATGCAAGCTAAGTTAGATTCATCCACTGTGCACTTCGATAATGAAGGCAAACCACTTCCACCATGAGCAATTCCTTGGAGCTGTCAGTGTGTGCTCCAAGTCCACCCAGCAAGAGCCCATCCAAGACAAAAGATTAAACATTAGACTAGATCTGTTGGAAATATACAGTGTCAACCTTTCCCCAGTTAGCTCAGAGCGATATATAGATGATTATTTCAACCGTCAGCTGCCGCATAGATTTAAAGCCCTGTACAATAACTCCTGGATTCATCTGCCCCTTGTCAAACTTGCACAGCTTTACTTGGAGGATACATGGTGTGGCAGTTTCACTGTGAATCCAGAATGATCCAGACGGCTGCTGTCTTTTTGTTAACAGGAAGCCAAACTGATGAGTTTGTAATGCATTTCTTATCAAAGGTAGTTTCAGAAAAGAAAATGTGCCCCATCAGTTTGGCTAGAATTTCACATAGACTAGATTATGGGCTTAATCAGAACATCTCTGAGATTTTCTTGAGGAAATAGATAATTCTGCATCCATCCCATGGAAATCACTTTATGCCAATGAATGACGTATTTATGAATTTATAATTATCCTTGATTTCTCCCCCTCCCGCAGTATACTTAATAAAAACCATCAGCTAGAGCCTACAAAGCAATGGTTCTTAATAGATACAAGCATGCTGATACATTTTTTAAAGTTAATGCTGATCTTTTTGAGCTGTGCGTCTAAAATGACCATTGTGAATAAAGGGATTGTAATTTTCAACTCGTATGTTTAACAAAGACAAAATGGACTGTAATGGAATTTATGGAGCCTGTAAAGGAACTCTCTAATATAGTTTATTATCAAATAGATTTGGAGTTACTGTAGGACAAATTGGGTCCCTCTGAAATGTATCAAGAGAAAAATGCCTGTAAGGTACCGAACACTGTTCCTGGTACACATCAAGTGCTCACAGAGATGGCAGAGGTGCCATTTGTTATTCTAACCCCTACTGACTTGCGAAATTCCGTGCTTAAATGCCAGCATTAAAATCGCTATTTATCCTGTCTTTATTTTAAATTCTGACATTACATGCATCACGGATATTTTTTGCATTTTGATTTTTTAAAAAAACGACTGCATTGAACTATGAATATTCTTGATGACGGAGGTTTTTGGTGCCCCTTAAATGTGGTGCCCAAAGCAAGTGCCTCTTTCTTCCCACTCTGGTCCCAGCCCTGCCCTGTCCATCTCTCAAGGGTGTTCTAGGTGCTGGTTCTGCCACCCTGCCTGTCATTACAGAGAAGTTACCTTAGTTTGTCTCTGCATGTGTGTCTATATGCTCCCTTGCTCCAAACGGGACAAGGCAAATATAAAACATGAATTATTCTTTTGATCACTTCATGCTGTGTGCATGAGATTTTTCAGGAAAATCCTTGCACGAAAGGCTTCCTGGTGGATTTACAAATTGTCAGACACCCGAAGGAGCGGAGAAAAGATCATGCTGCCTCAGGAATCTGAGATATGCCACCAGCCCAGGGTGAGAAACAGAAGAGAGAGAAAGGGTCAGGTCTCTCCTGGACTTAATTTCACAGCTCACATCAAATTCCCCTGCTGAACACAATATTGATTTACATTTCCACTTTGGGGTAAAAGTTTTTATTTGCTTATATGTGTTGACTGAATTGTTACCTTCCTTCTCTTTTTGTTTTTCCTCCCCCTAAACAGCTTCAAATAAACATGACTGGCAGAAAATGTCAATCATATTTTCATTTCCATTTTCACTTTGCTGTTTACGTTTTTAGAATTAATGCTTGCCCCAATGATTCTATTTGAAGATCAGCCTAGAATCTAATTGTGTGTATGTGAAATTGTTTTCTAAACCATAAGACACTATACAGATAAGGACCATTATTATTATTAATATCATTATTATTATTGGCTCTTCCATAAACACCCTATCTGCCATTGAGCCAGTTTTGTGAAGAGCCCCCTAGCATTCTAATATGTATTCCAGATGGTTGCACTGATACTTTCTCTGAAACTCAGATAAAGGTAAAATGCATGGGTTTTTAGTGCAACCCAGGTGCACTGCATGGCCCGATGAAGAATGTCCTGTCAGAACACTTTAGAAATACTGTATGCTTTTAACCTTGGGAGGTAAGGACCAGTCTGGATTATGATTTTACACTAAACACAGCATTTAGTATATTTCTTAAGGGCACAGTCACCTTCTAAAGATGTTCTCAAACTATAAAATCATTGTCTGTATTCTACTATAATTTATCTTCGGACATAGTCTCTGCAACATTTTAAAATGCTAGTGCACGGTGGGCCCTTGCTGGTCAACACAGTTAGAGAACGTGGTATGGAATGCAGAAGCAGGGCTGGACAAGGTTTAGGGGTGAGCAGACCTCACCCTCTTTGGGCTCAAGGCTCTACTAATATGCAGACCCAGCAGCACCCAGGTCTGCTGACTTCTAATCCAGATCATTTGCTGTCAGAATTCTGCCTGTGAGGATAGCATGAAGATAGGGGCTTCTAGAGTCAGGGCAACCGTCCAAGTCCTAGCTCCAACCCTCATTAGAGCTCTGACCTCAGTCAAGTTACTCAACACCCTAATGTCACAAGATCCCTGCTGGACAGAGGAGGACACCAGGATCTGGAGACGCTGTGGGATAAATGAGATAACCAGCAGCCACATGCTGACAGTCCGAGGACAAATCCTGCCTTGGTGTGCTCTGCTTGATGCTACCCTGCCACTGCTCCATTGCATCTTATATGCAGGACAATCTTTGAGTCTGAAGATTATCCATAAAAATCTGGGTTTCTCACTTCTGTCTTAAAATCTTGCAGAAGACTAGGCTCGCATTGCAGGAAGGGAACTGTCTCAGGGGACATGAGCTCACCAGCTGCTCAAATATCCCCAGGCTGCCTCCTGGACCCCCCAGTCATATGGCAGGCACCCCATGGTAGCATCTCTGGCTCTGACTCCAATAGCACTCAAGTCTGCTACCCCTGAGATAAGGATTGTAAGGCTGGAAGATCCCTCTCCATACATCAACTCATATTGAGCTGCAGTGAGGGTAGCCGTTAAGCACCCAGGCCTTGAAACCTGTGGGCTGTTAAGTCTGAACCTGGGTATTTGGTAAATTGCCTAAGCTCATTTTAATGAACTTAATCAGAGTATTTTCCCCAGAGGGTTATTGTGAGGATAGAGTTGAAAAAAGTGACAAAAAAGAGAATAGATTGAAAAGTGCTTAGAAGAGTTCCTGGCAGGCTCTTGATAAATGTTACCCATCATTATCTTGGCTTTGAGAAATCAAAGCAATTAGAGCTCTCTGTCATCGGATCCTTCTCCACAGTGCCAACCTGCTTTCTTTTGACTTTGTTCTACTCAAACGGGTGCACAATCTCTCCTCTGCCCCAAGCGACTGACCCGGTATCCAGGCACTAGAATGGGGTGAGATTCACCACCCCCATCCCCATTCTCTGCATCCTGTTCGATGGTCACCTTTGTCCCATATTGCATATGGTCCCAAGGAACTGCTTGGGTCAAAATAATTAGGCTATGCCAAGTGTCATAAAAACAAGAAAAGCCAGAAAATGTTTAAATGGGCCTCAAATGAAGAAGGCTGGGACCGTTCAGAGCAATAACAAATGAAAGTCAGACGGAAATGTGGAGAAACCCCATTGTTTCCTCTAAATTACAGGAAATTCATGCTGCCTGCTTGTGAGGGGCTTTTCCCCTCCAGTTTCTGGTGGGAGGTCATAGGGTTGGGGCACGTACTTGGGAGGTGATGGGAGGGGCAGGGGGATGATGAGGTCGAGGGGTAGCAACTCCTCCATTCCTTCCCACCAGATCTTCCTTTTTCCTCCCTACTCTATCCACCCATCAAGAGACAAGTTAGCCTGCTTCCTCCGGGAAGCCTTCCCAGATGACGGTAACAAGGTGGAATCCCTCCTTTCTTTAAAGTGCCTTGGCACTTCTCATCTCACACCCCTCTGACGTCTCATTTTTTTTTGCATTATAATGTGTTTTCCATTTCCACGCGTCCTCCCCAACTAGACTTATAAATTCCTTTACGTGGTCTCCCCACCTCTGCATCTCTCAATAGTGCCGAGCCCTTAGTAAAGTTCCTAAGAAATAGTTCCTAGCTGCCAGAGGTGGCATTGCAGAGGGAAAAAGCACAGCCTAGTAGTGAGGAGCTCTAGGGTCTAGTCCCGGCTTAGATCAAATGTGTGGCCTTGGCAAGACTCTTCCCCTCTGGAGGATTGGCGTTAATTAAGCATAGGAGTTTTTCAGCTCTGCTCTGTAATGGTTCTGGGCTTAATGCTCTCTTCTGTTACTTGACAGATATCATAGGAACCAGCCACAGACTGAAGGCCTCATAACCCTACAGCCACAAATAATTACCCAGAACTTCCTACCACACTCAACCCCAAAGCACTACTGAATAGGAAAAGCAGGATTCCTGGTCCAAGGAAAGTGTGGTCCAGGTCAGTGGTTCTCAACTCTGCCTTTCTATAAAATGGACTGGAGAACTCTACAGAACACCAGACCAATTCAACACAAATCCTGAGGAGCTAGGGGCTGGGCATTGCTTTTTCTTTTTTTTTCAATAATCTTTTTAAAGATGCACAATAGAAGAGAACCACAAGTCCAGCTGGAGAAATGAGACAACTGCATTAAAGACGCATGTATATCTCTATAAAATTCACAAGTTATATGAAATAAAAGTATGATAAGTGTTGCATGATAATGTCAGGTGAGGGCTAAATGAAATGTTGTACATAATAAGTGCTAGTAGGCCTGGGTGGTTAGGGAAAATAAGACTGGAAACAAGAGTTGGATGGAGAGAGATGTCAGCCTTATTCACCTGCGTATCCCCAGAACCAAACATAGGGCCTGGCGTGCTGGAGCCCTTAAGCCATGATGCTGAATAAACTAGGGGTGGGCAGCAAAAGGTGGGAAGGGCATGCTAGGTGGAGGGGGCAGCTGGAGCAAAGGCAAGGAGGTGGGGAGGCACTAAGTTCAGGAACTATAAGAAAGGCAGTTTGGCTGGAGCAGGAAGGTTTATTTGAGGGCATAGTTGGGGGATATAGGGGGCAGATACTATAAAGCTTTAAATTCCAGATGGCAGAATTTGGATAATTCTTGGTAATAATCTGAATCCTCTGAAAGTTATTTTTCCTTCGATTTCAGTACTCAGATTCAGAGAGGATAGTGGGTGGTTTGCATCTTGGAAAAGTCTATCAGAAATCCCCCTAACTCAGCCCACTTCCTTTCCAGCCACTTCAAAGTTATAAGGGTCCAAGATAAGATGCACACATATGTGCATGGTACTAATAAGCAGGAGGATGCTGGCAAGGGTCCAGTTCCATTGGAGGTCTCGATTTTATTCTAGAGAGTATATTTGGCAGGAAAATAAAGTTATTTAATGCCTGGGAAAGGGGTCTGTGAAACTCACAAGGCTGCTTCTTCATAGCCCAGCCAGGTAAATCCAACCTTTACACTGGGATGGTTATTTCCTGTCTTCAACTACTCACGTTGATCTCACTCCCTATAAAGAGAACTGGAAGGGAAGCTGTCAGTGTTTGGCTTTAACAAGAAAACTGACTGCAGTCAATACTTCAAAAAACACTTTCAACAAAACCAGTGCTTCCAAGTGGATTCACCGAGAAGGAATGTTCCCCCCCACCAACCCTCTACTCCTTGATTTCACCTAACCAATAACACTTCAGGATTTTCTCTGTCAAAAGCATATAAATGAATAAAATAAGAACATACATGATGTCATCTGGATCCTTAACCTACACCCCTTAGCCCAGTATGCCTAGAAAAATTAAAAAAAAAAAAAAAAACTCAAAAGAGAAAATTCCTATTGGATACCCAAAATTAATGGTTTGGAACTTTTAACTTACAAAAAGAGTAAAATATTTGCATCCAAATTTCTGTATAGGTAGCATTTAACAATTAAGAAAGTAAACAAATATAGGAGTCACCTTAGAATGTATTTTAATTCTCCCCTTTCATAACCTCAGTAAATCCATTGTCTCCTAAACAGGCCATGTGTATAACCAAACACCCTGTATAAAAGCAGTACTGTAGGTTAAAGGAAAAAAAAAAAAAATTAGTAAAAAGATGTAGTTGTGTCTTTAAAGAAATTTAAAAGATTGAAGAATAACCTGTGCGTGGATGAAAAAATAAATAAATAAAAGTAAGTTTTGCTTGTATATTTGTTTTTTTTCACTCATTGTTGCCCAAAATGACAAGTTGATCAGTCTTTGTGTGGACAACCTTATCGAAAAAAAACAAAGAAAAACAAACAAAAAAAAACAACGAAAAACCTCTGATCCTGTTTGTCAGAAATTTAGTTCTGGCCTAAGGAGAAAAGCAACCTTCTTTGGTTAACTTTGATTCTAAAGTAATGCTTGATGAAAGAGCATTACATTAAAATTATTTTTATATAGTACACTAATCCAGTACAAAAGCCCCCTTTATAAAAATGTCCCTCGTTATACTGGTATGGAACGAAGCCTAGGGAATTAATTTGTGTAAATAAACAGTAGTTAAAAATGCGACTTGCCACATAACAATGATCAGATGGCGGAGGTAATCCAGTCTTAGGGGTGAGAATCTGGTATTGTGTAGTTACCTTTTTAAAACAGTAACATTTATTTAACTAGGACTTGTTCCAAATGAGCATTAAATCAAGCAAGTTGAATTTAAGGAAATCTTAGCAATTAAAAGGTGTTGTCTTATTGGAGAACTATCTCCTCAACAAACAAACAAATGAACATAGTTTTAGACATTCATTGTAGAGAACTAAAGGAGAGAGAATCTGGAAAAGAAAAAGCAGAGAGTAGAGGTGGGGGGTAGGACCTAGAGTAATCCAGGTAGACGGTTTCATTTATAGAAGAGCAGCGCCACCTGCTGGTAGATTCTCATTTCGAGGCCCTCTGCAGTTTGCTGGCCATCATCTATCTTGCAATCTTTGCATAAATATACAGCAGTATTTCTCAGCTGCTGTTATACATAAGAATTTTATTACCAGTCGGCAGATTTCTAACACACTGGTTGCAGTTTAATAATACTCTATTACCTGAAGTATGGTTATATAAAAACCTAGAATGTTAACTGTTGATAAACCGATTCTAATACGTAAAGCACTGTAAGTCACCCAGTAAATATCCAAATAAATCAAAAGGGATAGCTCTTTTTCCTCCAACAACATGTTATTAAACACCACAACTTGATCGCTTACATAAAAATAATGTTCATACATTTCGATGTTCTAAGAACTCAGGAAACGTGTATTATGATCTTACCAACTGAGAGCTTTCCCTTCATTTACAATTTAGAGGAAAGTGTTTTTGCAGAGAATATTTCCCCCATCTTTAAAAACTGTACTTGAACCAAGGTGTCATTTAGGGAATTTTCTCATATAACAAAACCTGAGTTATAAATAACTATGATTACATCTATAAAATGTTATATTTTTAAAATGGCAATAGAGGAGCCATGGAGCATATAAGTCACTGATAGAGTGAGCAAAGAAACAGTAGCTGTCATTTTTTCAGAAAAAGATCACACAAATGTGATAGCAAAGGAACACAATAAAAGGAAGAACAGCCATGTGATAGGTGACTCTGATTACATCTGCAAAGGAAACTGTGAAATAAATTAACACCCAAGCACCCAGGAAAGGTATACTGTAGCTTCACTGCAAGTGATCGTTATGCAACAGAGAAGGCTGGTGATTTTGTAAGAACAGAAACAACGGGTCGGCTGCGAATCTGGTGGTGATAACTAATAACCATACTACTGACAACTCTGATTTGATCTCTAACAGAAAAAAAATTAAAAAGCATTCTATAGGATAGATGTATACAATAGGAATCGGATTTTTCATATGAAACGAATAAATCCCAAATGGGATCAAAGGGCTCGGTAAGTGAAAAATGACAGTTCCTATGTGGCCCTGATTTGATCTCAAGCAAAACGACCACGCTGATAAGAGCTTAAGAAGAAGGTTGGGCCGTTCTTGGATTGTTATTGGAAGCGGGTGAGTGCCACTGCCCATTCAGCTGATGGGAAGCCCACTCTAATTTCAAGAAGTTATTGAGATTTAATCTCTAACAACTACAATGAAAAAGATTGCTCATGCAGCAACCAAAGGGGCATCCCTTAAAACACACACACACACACACACACACACACACACACACACACTCAATTTTGTTATTTCTAATGGAAACTGTGGAATCCCTTTACATTCCGTTCTTCCACCTAAATTGGCTAAGGCATATGTGTTAAGAGAATCAAATGTCAGAGTGCCTCCTGTCAACTCAAAGCATCTCCAGTTACTTATCACATGGGACTTGAAGAGTAGGGACTCAAGCATGGGCAGAGAGCATCTCATCTCCCACCTCAGCTGGTTCCGGCTTGTGTGGACAGACAGGGTTACCAGGAGCAAGTTCAGGCAGATGCAGAGGGTGTGGGGGACTCTGGGAGCTTAGGGCTGTCGAGATTTGAGCTGGGGGCTTGCCCTGCCTCAACGTAACTCCCAGTGGGTCAGCCAGTATACTAGCATAGCAAGAGAAGGTCCCCACAGCTGACTGGGGTCTGAGTGATGAAAGATGTAAGCCCGGCCTGCAGAGCAGTTGGGATAAATTCAATTAATGGGGAGTCAGAGTTGGATGAAAGGAGCTTGTCTGAGTTAGGAACGTATTGCGGACCTGAAGGGCAGAATGAGGTCGCTCTGGAAGGAGCGAAACAATGGGTTTGCCGCGCGTTCCTAACTTGCACCTCTACCCACCCAGACGCAAAGACCCGACGACTTCTGGAAGGGAATGCGTCAACACCCCCACATCTGCCACAGAACACCACGGGCCTCAAACACAATGCCCAGCAGGAGCAGTGAAAGAAATGCGCTCTCTTCAAAAGAAGCAGTGGTTAATTCTAGACCCAGCTCTTCAAGAGTGCTCCAGCAGTCAAAGGAAGCAGCGGTTCAGAAACAAGTGTTTTGGTCAAGATGGCACGAGAGAACAAGAAGCGAGACCTCTAGGCTCAAGATCCTCTTTTCTCTCGAGATACGTGCCTAAGAAGCTATGGAAACATAATCCTGACACAGTGTGCATGTTATTCAGCAAAGAGGAGTTGAATTCCTACTGTGCGCCTTGGCTGCTGTATGCAATACGTTGAGAGGAATCCGAAGACCACTGAGAGTTGTCTGTGGCTTGTTGCTTACTTCTAAAAGGCCCAAGATGAAAACTGCTCTAAATGAGGCTTATAGGAGTTGTTACAGAATTACCGAAGAGAGATCCATCTGAGTTCGGCGGGGTGGGCAGTCAAGAAGTCATCACAGAGATGGCTCCATTTGAACTGTGTGTTTAAAGCAGGAGTCAGCAAGTGTCTTTCTGCAAAGGTCAGGTAGTAACTATTTGGGGTTTCATGAACCTTGTGCTCTCCATTGCAACTATCCATCTCTAGACCTGTCCTCACATCAGGTCTGCTCAAAGAAAGAGGCCAAGGCAGGGCGTGGGTGAAAGATTTGGGCACCGTCTTGACCCTAATCTTTGCACTAATCTTACTACTGGGAAAATCAGCAAGCAGCAGAGCCCAACTGCTCATAAAGAAATTTAGAAAAGGTGATGATGTGAAGCCTTAACACCATCCAGACCTCAAAGATGGGTTGAGATCAAGGACACCATCAAGAAAAGAAATTTGGATAGAATTTAAAAGAAATGTTCTCTCTCCCCAACATCTGTTCCCCTCGTTTGCTCTCCAACCTTCATCTTCCGAAAACACACTGAACTAACTCCATGTCACTAACTCTATGTCCATTTTAGAGATGGAAAAGTCCTAAGGTAGTTTCAGTAAGATGAGGAATGATGAGACACAGAGTCACAGTTGGTCCATGAGATAGGTCCTATTATTATCTCCATTTTACAGATGAGGAAACTAAGGAATAGAGAGGTTCTGGAGCTGGCCCAAAGCCCCACAACAGTAAGGGAAGACGTCTATTCTGGGATTGCCTAGATAAAATAAGAGGATGCAGGTGCCTTGAGAAGTATGAGGACTCATACATGTGCAAGGCATTACTCTTATAGTAGTCAGCATCCACTGAGCATCCATTTCGTGAACATATCAAAACGTGACTGCACCAGGACTGATTTCAAAGTTCCCAGAAAACACACAACTCTCACCCCTTCTCTCCTTTTCCCTGCCCTAAGCTTTCCTAGAATTTCAGGCTTTAATTTCCAAGGAGATCACTTAGTTCACCCCACAGTGAGGAGAATGGCTTGGGAATCCCCTACTATGATTCAGAGAAAAGACAGGAGATGTCTGCCTATCAGAACCCATCTTCGTCTTCATGGAAGAAATCCGTGAAGGAGTGGCCCTTCCAGCAACTAGCACCTTGCATCTTTCACATCTGCGTGTCAGAACCTCCAGGCCACATGACCTGAGTCTGTACCTCATCCCTGTCTGCACTCTTAGCAAGTTTCATTCTGTCATTTTCACTGCACGTCCCTTTTCTCTGCAGGTCACTGTACCTCCCTTTTCAGTAACACCTGTTTAGGGCTTTGGCTTGGAAGCATCCCTGATGGACACATTCTCTCAGTTGGTTATATTACAAGCCATATGTGGACATTTACTCATCTGCACTGAAGAAATGGCCAGATCAACCTTGCGAAAGTGCAGAGAGCAATTCAAAGCCACTCAAAGGTAAGGGAATGCTTGGTACAGCCTGAAAGAGGTCTGTGAGCAATCAAGAAAGCTCCCTGCCCACTCCTTGTCTCGAGCAGAATACACAGAAAAATGACACGATAGAAAATATCCATGAGACACACAGCCTTCAGACACCTCAGGGTGGGAGGAACTGTCACGTGGGTGCCATACGATTGGATCTGCCCACCTCAAGTCAGAGTCAATGATCTTAATAGTCAAGCATGGCCTCAAATGTGTCTCCAGTTTGGCAGGCTGACTTGGTCATCTGCAAATGGCTACGGCTCTCTACAAATGGGCCCCTTTTCTCATATTGGTCCCACCTGATGCATTATTATTTTTGTGCCACCCTGACTCACATGAAAGTGATCAGGTTCATCAAAATTAGTAACACCAAATGCAAATGTCACATGTCCTTGATTTGCTAGGATACACGCGCTACATACACAGGGACACTCTGTGTGGTGCTATCTCTGTCTCTCCTCACTTGAAACATCGGTGGGCTTGTGCCTACCGTGATTTTTTTTTCAGTCTTTGTTTCTAGATCTTTCCCAATGTTTAACCTTCACAAAGAATATGGATTGTACCTCCTAGCTGATAATTTTCAAGATCCTTCAGTTACATCCTAGTTTTCCTTTTTCTTGCTACATTATCCCCTGTGAATCTTCTTGTATCCTAATTATGGGATACCTCCAACTGGGATCCAAGAAGATTGGACTCACACACACACACTATATATCTATATATCTGTATCTATATCTTTATCTATATATCTATAAATACACACCCTATATATATCTATATATCTATATCTATACACACACTATATATAGATCTATATATCTGTAGCTATCTTTATACCTATATATACCCATACTATATATATTTATATATGTACACACATATATATCTATATATCTGTATCTATATCTTTATATCTACATACACAGACACACACTATATATCTGTATCTATATGTATATCTTTATATTTCTACCTGTATCTACACACACACTATATTGTAAGCGGCTTAGAAAGTTTTAGGAAACTTCACAGATCTGGGGCCATCCTGCTTCTGGCTGACCATCTATCCCTTTAACTAATGGCTGAGAATCCCTTCATTTATCCGTTCTTTCACTCATCAAATATTTACTGAACTGGAATCCTTCAGGCCACTTCCTACTCAGGTATTCTTGCCAACATACAAAGCCCAGCCAAGGATTCTAGCACAGTACATTTCTGGCCTTGGAGGGAAAGGCAGGCAGCCCCCAGGTCTTTCCTTGACTGAGTGCAATCCAACTGGCTCCAGCCCAGAAAGCTGGCAAGGGCCCAAAGGAAGATCACATTAAGGCAAGCAGTCAGCTCCACTCCCAGAAGACGGCCCTTGCTCTGTGGTCTACAGATGCCCCTGCAGGTACCACCTTGTGTGGCTCCAGCTCTGAGGAGCAGTCTTTCTCATTTCATTTCGAAGTCGTTCAGGGCAGCTGATCATCCCTGACGCGGACCTGTCTCAAAAGCTCCCGCTTTGGGCTTCCCTGGTGGCGCAGTGGTTGAGAGTCCGCCTGCCAATGCAGGGGACACGGGTTCGTGCCCAGGTCCGGGAACATCCCACGTGTCGCTGCCGCGGAGCGGCTGGGCCCGTGAGCCAGGGCCGCTGGGCCTGCGTGTCCGGAGCCTGTGCTCTGCAACGGGAGAGGCCACAACGGTGAGAGGCCCGCGTACCGCAAAAAAAAAAAAAAAAAAAAAAAAAAAAGCTCCCACTTTGAGTTCGCACAGGGTTTTCTCTGTAGCTTTTGGAGTATTTGGTGGTACTCACCCTGCCGCGTTGAACGGGATAAAAGCAGGGCTTTCAGCTTTACACCAAGAGGCCAGAAGCATTTTTCTCTTGCTATTTCCCTTGGTTGTGGGAGGACATCTCCCACGGATGAGCACATGAAATGGTCAGAGAAGGAAGGCCACCTTGGAATCTTCAGACCTTTTCCCCAGCTCAGATGAGCTGGGGATCAGAAGAATGTCTCCTCAGTAAAAAAAAAAAAAAACCTACGGCTTGTCTAGAAGCTCTCTGCAAACCAGGCACTGACTATTTACAAAAAGGTCTTTTTGATGCTCTCTGAAATTTCAACTGTGTGGGTCTGACAATGCTGAACTTGTTTCTGTCCGGTTAGATTCCCCTTGGAAAGGTGTTTGGCTAGGGAAGCAAAACTCTGGTAAGCAAATATAAGGATGGAAGATTCCTTGATTCCCTAGGTAATTCAACATGATGGACTTCCCTGGTAGTCCAGTGGTTAGGAACTCTGTGCTCCCACTGTAGGGGGCGCGGGTTTGATCCCTGGTCAGGGAACTAAGATGCCACAAGCTGTGCGGCATGGCCAAAAAAAAAAAGAGAAAAGAATGTCGGTTCAGGAGAAAACCTCGGAGAGAATGCCAGGAGTTGGCATTCTCAGCACTCACGCTCCACCACTTCGAGGGAGCTCAGGACTCACGTGCTTTTCTGTGCTGTTTCAATGACCCTCTGGGGTCAAAGGTGTGCATAAATCTCCAGTCATGGGTGCTGACATACAGACACAATGAACGCAGATCAAATTCTTGTGCACAGAGAAATAAAAAGGAAAAGAAAATTGCTCCACGGTACTTAGAAATGCCACACGACTTCCTCAGATTTTGTGTGGCCGTACTTCACAGGGAATGTGTTTTGTATTTCCACCAGCGTCCGATGGTGGTTGGAAACAACAGCGGATTTTCAGTGAATGGGATGTGAAGCACTTTATTATTTTTTTCCCTCCATAGATGGAAGGAGACGTGCTGTCTCCCTGAGAAGGATGGGAGGAGAAAGTCACCTTGCCATACACAGGGATTTAAAAAAGAATTCCCAGGAGCTCTAACTGAAGCCACCACAGGCAGCTCGAGCCACGACCCTCAGGGCTGGCCACATGTCCCAGCTGGTGGCCCTCATTGCTTTGTTTCTGCCGCCCAGCCTGGTTCAGGGCCATTCATGCCAGTGATTCAGAGCTGCCTGGCTCTGCCCCCATCAACACACTCAAGATGTGGGTCTTGTTGGAAATGCAGAGGCTGGTAAGGGAAGAAGAAGAAATACTGGTTCAAAAAAAAAAAAAAAATAGATGGAGTGGATCCCCAAACCAGGGGCAGTGGAGACAGTCCAGTAGGTCTCCAGGCCCAGCCAAGATCTCAGGAAATTCTCCAATAAGACAACCACTCCACAGAGCCCAAATGGGAAGCACAATGACTGCTGAGTCAGCTGGGGAGAATTAAGCTCAAGAAATTTAACTAATGGAATTCAACCGCTTCAGCGCCATCAATTAAAATTTCTTTAAAATGATTTTAACTTCTTGGAATTGTATTTGGATAATGCGCTTCAGCTGGGAGTCCTAGAGGCCGTTAGATCATCTTCCTTCCTCAGGCTTCTTGGAGCAGCTCACTCCTGCCTCCTCCTAGCACATCCCCCCCCAGCCCCCTCCCCCGGCCCCCGCTGGTCTTCTCCACCCTCACAGGATGGCTCCCAAGGCCCTCAGCTCCAGCCCCTCTTCCCAGAGCCGCCATTGAAATCCTACCAAAACAAAGCCTCTGTGGTTCATTCCCCTGATCAAATACCTTGAATGCTTTCTATTGTATTACGTGTGAATACAGTGCCATAACAGGGCCCTACTCACCTTTCAAGGCTCCTCTCCCCTTGCTCCCAGGCACAGGGCTTAAGCTCCAGCCAAACTGGGTGACCAGCTGTTAGACAGGAGGCTCCAGCCCTCGGCACCCCCCTCCACTGCCATGCCTTCTCTCATGCTGTCAGGCAGGACACCCTTTGCCTCCCATCCTCCAATGCACATCTGAACTGTCCTCTCCTGTGGGACCTTTCCTCGGCTGACCAACAGGAGGTGACCTCTGGGCCTTTGCACTGCCAAGCAGTTTGCCCCCCCCTCTCACAACACCTCCCACACTGTCTCCAGCTCTCAGGACTGGAATCCTCATCTTTCTTCTCCTTCCTTGGAGACAGACCGATATACCCATCTTCTTCAACTGAGTAAGGAAATGAGTAACTCGGTTTGCTCCCTAGACTGAAGCACCAACCGTCCAGCCTATCCTCAAATGCCAGCCCCACCACTGACTCACTATGTGACCCTTGGCAAGTCACTTAGCCTCTCTGTGCCTCAGTTGCCTCATCTGTCAATGCACAGATGCCTCAGTTTACAGTGGCCTCAGTAGCAAATAACAGTTACTACCTACCCCATGGTAAGGATTAAATAACATCTGTACAGGGCACAGAGCAGTGCCTGCAATGCAGCAAATGCTACGTGTGGGTTCAATTTGACAATAATAACAGTAACTAATGTACACGTATCCACATACACACACCTCCTTGCAGGGCTGGCAGAGTCCCCTGCATACAGTAAGAGTAGACACTAAGTCTAGTCTTAACGTGAATCCAAGCTAAGCAGTTGGCCATTTCCCAGCACCACCACATAAGCCTTGGTTCCTAGGAATACACACACACTAATAGCAGAGGTGTCAACCTCGCTTCAGAAGAGGAAAGCAATTTTTCAGCAAATCTTAGTAGGCTTCACTCTTCTTTCCTCCTCACCAATGAGTATGACATGTTTGTAATCTCTACATCCACTCTATTCAGAAAACGGTTCCCATTCCATTGTTCTGTGCTCCATCGTTTCTAGGCTTAAATGCGAATCAAAGATCCCAAGCACTGAGAACTTGCCTGTAAGCACACTGGCAAATGTCCTAAATTTGTTGGGCCAGATGACAAATGTCCATCTCAGATCAAGGCACATCCAACTGAAATGATGGTCGCCGTATGAGAAGGGAGGATCCCCAGGTTTGACTGAGACCAGAATGATGCCCATCAACTGCTCATTTCCGTCTGGATGGGATTTGGAAGCAGGATGCGGTGCAGCCTGGGCCGCCGCCCTGCAAGCCTCTCTCCGATGGCTTTACACCATCCTTGGTCTGATGCTAATTCAAGACAATGCCCCAGCGCATCACAACAAATTAGCCACAGACACGCGATAGCAATCAACTCAGGGCGCTGTCCTGAATGCGGGCTGGGGGATTCCCTGTCTCCACGAGCTGCACGCTCCCACAGATGTTTCTAAGAGCCTCTTCCCAAAGGCCCATTTAGAGAGAAATTAAATGCAACTTTGACTTAATTAACGTTTTAAATGATAATGAATACAACGTAGATTCATGGGAGGCATTTACATTGTGTTGTAAAATTGATAAAAATTTAATAACTCTTTGTTAATAAGTTATGTCTCCCCAGACCCATAAAGCCTAAGGCACTGCAAACTCCAGCCTGGGTCTAATCCAGGCTCCTGGTGCAGGTGGAGGAGGGAAGCAGAGATGGACTTGACATTTGCTCCAAGCCTGCTCTAATTCTAAACCTCTGCTTGTTCATCAGTACTTTATTTCATACAGTAAAGGTCAGGATTTGGGCTCAAGGCACAGCCTTGACAAGAAAGCTCAAGTGAAAGGCGGGCTGGCCCTGGCATCTGTCGCCTGAGATAGCAGGGGGTGGGGGGGATGGAGAGCTAACTGGCCACTTCTCCCCTCCTCCATGGAGGTAAAAGGCAGAGTCCACTGCCTGGTGGTAGGAGCTGTCAGGGTGAGTATGGTGACAACTGGCCACTGTCCTGAAATAAAAATGCAAACATAATTTCCATGTCACCTTGCATAAGGACTTCTGCCTAGCTTACTTGTGGCATGCCAACATCTTTTCTGGTTCGTCCTTGAGGAGCCCAGTCACTTATTAAAGCATCATATCCCTGGGGAGGGAGGTGTCCAAGTGATGGGGGTAAACACAGAGCACCCTTTCCTCTTTCTGACCTTTCTACTTGTTATCTCCCAGCTCTGCTTCAAAGGATTTCTTGTGAAAAGTTGGCTGTTGTTTGTCTACTTTTCCCTTTCTCTTCCATCTACATGTGGTACCTCTTCACAGCATATTTATCTTAAAGAATTCAACTATTTTGGAGGAGGAGGAGAGTACAACAGGGTCTCAAAATGCAAGTCAATTACTTCACCTGACACTACACTGAAAAAAACCCAGTTATTTATTATGAATAAAAACATGGTTTGTTTGGAGCTCTTTAGAGATGGGCAATTAAAAGGATTCTTTTCAAAGGAAACCTTGTCCAAGCATGATGGCTGCCTTACAATGAGCTGACCACCATATAAGCAAGTAGGAAGGCATCGTGCTTCGTGTCACCCCGCTGCTGAATGTGGCTACCAGAAAATCAAAGGAGAGGCATTGGCTTCTGTAGCCTTCCTTGCCTTCTAACAACAGAAGTGCCCTAAGATGCCCTCCCAGGTCCATTACTCATGGAATGATCAAATGGCTGCCTAGGCCAAGTTGCCTTCCTGTTTTCACTTCCTGCAATGAAGCGCAAATGGCCAAATGGGGCATGGGGCAAGGGTAGCTAAAGAGCTAGGGCAGAATCCAAAGCGTGCTTTAGTGTTAGCAGCAGTAAATGGATATTGTTGCGGGGGCGGGGGGGAGAGAGAGAGAGAGAGAGACCGAGAGAGAGAGAGACAGAGACAGAGAGAGACAGAGACGGGGGGAGAGGGAGGGGGAGAGGGAGGGAGGAGGGAGGGAGAGAGGGAGGGAGGAGGGAGGGAGAGAGGGAGGGAGGAGGGAGGAGGGAGGGAGGGAGAGAGGGAGAGAGGGAGAGAGGGAGAGAGGGAGAGAGGGAGAGAGGGAGAGAGGGAGAGGCACCGCACCAGTAAGCATGAGAAAATGGGAGAAACTGAAGACCCAGAATGAACAGGCTTTAAAAAATACAGGGAGAACAGTGATTAAACTGATTAGTGCTTTGCCTATCCGTTTTCTTACTTTCTATCACTGATGGTGGTAGTGAGAAGAGAGAGTCTTTGTTTTCAAGGTCCAGAGTAAAATAAACAAATACAATTTAGGACTGGGGAGCTTGAGAAAGTCGCCCAAAACTATACCTACAGAAAAGGACTGAGATAATTATGGGCTGTTGATCTTTAAAGACAGCTTATTAAATTAAATCTCCCTGCAACAGGCACTGGAGACTGTCAGCACAGGGTGTGTCCTATTATAGACACCTTCCTAGAGCTATTTGCACTCCCTGCCCCAGTATCTGATTTTATGTACTTTATGTATTTTATGCCATTAGTTTAGTAGAGTGACTTTAGTTCTATTGACAATGTTAATTCTCTGCCTGTACAAACCAAAGGCTACTCGGGATAAGCTGATTTTTGTTTATTATCTGACAAGACTCAAGATTACACTAAAGTGATTTTGGTGTCTCCCTTCAACCTAATCGTATTGGACTTCTCCTCTCGACTGAACCATTGGAGCTGAATGCCTCCTTGTATTATATTTACACCCGAAAGAAAAGTCGTGCACCACTTAAAATTAGCTACAGTAGTTTGCAAGTGGGTGTATGTAATTGTGCAGGTTTAAACTATTAGTAAATTGAAAGGTTGGTGTGAGTGATTACACATGTCCTTTGGCTAAAACTATCTCCAAGCACAAATTTAAAGATCCGTTTCTCTTCGAGCACATGATTAATTTGTTCATGTCAGGGTTACTGATGGTTTGTGACCAGCATCATGTCAGGCAGTCCTCAGCAGGTCTGAATCAATAGGGTCTTATGTTGTCACTGCATCATAATTTTAATTGTCCCCTTTCTATTAGACTTAGCAATCAGATATCGAGCAAGACTGAAGTAACACAAATAAATTCTGAACAGAGAAAAGGTACTATTTTACAAAATTATATGGAGGGGAAGTGGAATAGATTAGAACCTCAATCTATATTGATGGGTGTGTGGATGTCGCTAGCCATATATTTTTTATGTTTGACAGTACTAGAACATAGCTACTTGTTGAAAGTCTGGGGCCCGTACCCTATTAGCGTCTTTTAAGAGAGCTGGTACTTTTGCCCAGGATCATCCAAAGTAGAAACAAAATTGGAACAATCCAAAAATGATGCTCTGCACACCAATTCTAGCCCACCATATTGAATGATTCAGTCCTGCCAAAAATAGAATAGTCTTGCGATGAGCCCTTACTGGTCACTCTTTGCGTTACTTCTCTTACTGCTTTTTAAGTCTTCTGTAAAGGAGTCCTCCTTCTCTGCAACTCTTTTTGTCAGCACAGTGTGGCCTGACATCCCGTGAGCTCAACAGAAGGGGACCACCGTTAGAAAAGTATGTGACTTAGCAACAAGGGGAACGTGTAACGGGCCACACCTCCAAGGAGAGGTACATGCAGGCAGGGCTTGCTGTTAGGAAGCAGAGTCCTAAGACTGTGTGAACACTTTTAATATATTGCCATTCCTCTGGGAACTGGCTACTTCTCTTCCCACTTCAGAAAACACATAATGGGACTTTGTGTTTCAATTTACCGTCCCTTGAAAACGGAAATCTTTTCCCTTAAAAGAAAAAAAAAAAAATAGTAAAGAGGTAGACGAAAGGCAAGAGAGAAGGAATCGGACAGTCCCCAGAGCACACTGGCTCAACTGGGAAACTGTGACCAAAGCAAGCTCTGTAATAATATAATGACCTTTAATGAGTGTCTTGGGAAACAATACAGCCCCAGCATAAAAGACAAAGGGCAAAACGCATCACGGCTCCGCTGACACTAATTCAAAATGATTTTCAGAACAACTAAAGAATGTAAGAGAAGTAATCTGATCCGCCCATCTGACCTCACTTTGATTCAAGGGCCCTTCTCCTGCCATTTCTAATTGTCAAACCCTCTACGTTTCACATCTGCTCATATTTAATGAAAAGCCCACTCTCACCACCGCTCTTTGAGGCAACCAGCTCTGTCCAATGGGCACCACCCAACCCCACCACCAGTGAGGGAAGCCCGGGGATTGCTATTGGAGCTCTGCCAGAGGAATTCTGCGTAGACGTAGACATTCCTTAATTGGAGAAGAAGGGCTTATGTGGGCCCACGAAGGGGATCAAATTGGAATGGATTTTTCTAACTTATTATTAATGGTCAGAGGTGAGTGGACTCACACAGGGATGGATGAAATCTGCTTTTGTTTGACGGAGTGACGACGGCAGGGAGACTGATGAAAACAGAGGAGGCAAACCCCACCCCCCCAAGCTGTCAGTACCAGTTACGCCTTCCACACACAGCCCAAAGCTCCACATTTTCCACGGTGGAGCTGATGCTGGAGGGGTAGAAAGACAGCAGTCTCATGCCCAGGATGTTTCTGAGAAGACGGGACCATCCCACCCCAAGTTTTTCTCCTCCTGGCCTCCATCAACACTTGGATTAAATTGCAGAGCTGAGAAATCCCTTCAATTATGGTTTCTCCTGGATAAGATGGAAATTGCACACACTGGGTATCATGGGCCTCACGTAGGGGACACAGATTTGCTGTGATTGGTATGGGTGGCCGGTGCCAAGACATGACCACAGGCCTTAGTTTAGAGCCTGAGTGGCTCCTTCCTTTTCTCCACTGGATCCCTGGCCAAGGTTTTAGAGCCTAGCGGTTATGTGAAAGTAGAAGTTGTGCCTTAGATGGGTAACCGAGGGGGCTGGTGCTTACATTCACCACCATCAATCAAAGAGATGTGGCCAAACTGGGCCACCACAGCTCACCCCTCCACTCCTCCTCCCCAGCTCCTGTCTTTGAACCTGGTGTCTCGCCATACATCGTAAACTAACAAATTCTTTGCATGGTCGTGACCGAGTTCACCTTGGTGGTGTCACAGGAACCAGACAGAACTGTGATGAGAATAAAGGAGTAAGGGCATGTATGACGGCATGCGCAAGAAAGATTTAAAGGAAATTTCCTTCCTAGGATTTTAGGCCAATACGATGGGACAGTCCAAAATCCCTCTCAACACCACGTCTATTCAGGATCACTTTAAAAAAATGAATCCTGTCCCTTGGCACTGTTCTGATGGAGCAGTGAATCATAAATCAGAGACGATGATGATTCACTGGTCCTAGATCGAACTTTTCCAAATGCCTCTAAGACCGCTCCAAGCACAATAATGTCTCAGACCTGAACTGTGGTTTCAAACATCAGCACGGGGCATGGCACACTCCACTGCATACAGTGATGTGAGGGCTCCCTCAGCCCTGGACGTCCCATAGATCACTGCCACACAAGCACACCATGCTGGGACCGCATGCTCTTTTCCCTCCTTGTTACCAGTATAAATTAACTGCTGCTGGTGAAAATTTAGCTCAACCAGCTCTGGGCACTTGGAAGAAAAGAGAACGGATAATATGGTTACCAGCAAACATGGTGGGTGCTTTCAAGAGGAAGGAATGAACACAGAAGGATTGTCTTCTACCGCCCATGCTACCAAAAATGTGAAAATAAGGTGACAGCCATATTTTAAGGTAACCAAATCCTCAAGCAAAGCACAACCTCTTCTGCCCTTAGATGAGGCCCCTCAGTGAACAAGCTGGAGCTTTCAGTAGCATCACCCATGTACCATGTCAGTAAAACACAAGCAAAGTCCATGCTGAAGACAAGGATAGTGTGGGGGCAGGGAAAGGTGCTCGGGAATCTGGTGTAGCTCAGCCTCGCCAGCTGCCACTGCAAGACCCTGAGAGACTCCTGAACACCTCTGAACTTGCGGGGGGCAAAGACTGACCCCAAGGCTGCACGATGGACTCAAGGAAACCACGGAGCTTCTCGGCTTATGATTTTTGTTGTTATTTGGAATCACAATTGCTACAAGATACCTTAAACAGGGGGCTATATTTCCAGAAAAAAATGAAAGATATTAATGGACTGATCCTTTGAATGAGTCATCTTTTTGAGGGGAAGCTCTAGAAACCAGCGGTCTGTATAGGTTGGCAGATTCTTTTTCAGAGCATAGTAGGCAATCTGGCACTGGAGGAATGAGATACAGGTTAGGGGGACACAGTAAAAAAAAAAAAAAAACAAAACCCATCTGCATTGAAACCCTGTTATATTTTGGAAAGTATCCAAGCTCACTAAAAGCAATTTCATGCCAGAGTTGGCTTGTTCCCTCTAAACCGTTTTCCTTCCTCCTTTCAACCCAATCCGATGTCTAACCCTTCCCCAAATAGTAAGATATACATTTCCATGCATCTCTGTATCAATATAGTGTTTGCTGTGCTTCCACATTTATTTCCAAGCATATTTACTTAAAGGAAAGAGGAATAATATCACTGGATTATAATATCACAGCCTGCACGCTCTTACAAGAAACACAACAAGTTCACAGAATAGGGAGGGAGGCCTCCCCAGCACGTACACAGTGACACAGGCAGCGAGGGCAACACATCACCACATACACTGGGAGGAAAACATCAGCCCGACTGACTCACAGCACCACAGGGCACGACACGAGACGGGGGTGATGCCACAGACAGCACAGACATGGAACTGTATGTGTTGGGGTTAAACTTACAGGCACGGAAAGTGGTGGAGCAATCATTAACAGAGACAGAAGAAAGTGGGAAGGCTCTCTCAAGGGTGTCCACGTTACCACGCACACGGCCTGACATGCACGAGCAGTCACGCTCAGAACGTCCGCAATCAAAACAACATGCCCGTCTCATTCTCTTGTAGATGGACATCTTGGCTATAACCATGGGTTGGATGGGACGAGAGGAAGAGCGGTAGTTAATGGCAAAGTCACACACAGCAAGGCAGCTGGAAGGGAGCTGAAGGGATTGAACACAGGTCTTAGTTCACGTTAACAGTCTTGACCCAGAAAAAAAATGCAGAGAGAACTGTTGGTAACACTTTGGTTGTACATTGGAAAAAGCAGAGAAAATATCAATTGCCTGTAGAGTCCCCCAAGGCTGTTGCATATTATTTTTCTACCCTGGGTAAAGCGGGTGACCACGGGAAAGGACATGGCTGATGACAATCGGGTTGTTGGATGAGAAGCAGCACACATTAGAGACAGCAAAAATGTAACCAACATTTTTTCCCCTGGCACAATTAATACAGGAGGACAAAAAATACACACAGCCAATCAATTAATTGCTTATTGCATACAATAAATGGTTTTTGCAAGATGCAAAAATATCTAGTATGTAGGCTTTCTAATTTCCATCCATTTCTGGGCATTAGGCAGAGGCTGGGACAAGCTTTCATCCAATTAGATATGAAACGATTATGTGTTAATATAGAATCTGAGGATGCCTCTGCTGAACTTCCCCAGAGTGAGTTTACAGGATGCCTACAGGAATTTAAATTTACTCTTGACAGAGCAAATACCCAAATCTGTCCATATAAGAAATGCAGCTCCTCAAGGCTAACGCTGCATATTTGACATTAAAGGCAGTTCACAAATAAGAAATCACCCAAAGCATATGAGATGTTGGTCTATTGCAATGCATTTAGCTACTCATGGGTGTATTTTCTGCTTGAAGCTGAGAGAATCTGAAAATCACATCTGCTCTTCTCTCCCCCGCAAAAAAAAAATCTGAAAGTTATCGGGCTATTGGTTAACCATATTTTTTTCTTATATAGAAAATATCGGCCAAAAATAGATGAAAAATTACAAAACATGAAACGAGAGAATAGATCCCACGTAAAATATCTTACTAAGATTTGCGCAAGGCACTGATAGCTCCTCTCAAGCTAATATCATAGGTTCTGCGCTGCCTGGGAATCCAACTTGAGTGCTAACGTACAGAAGTCGTTGGACATCACTGTACTAGTTCTCAAGGCCCTGCACCCTCACCCTTCAAGCCAATTTATATTTCAGTACAAGAGAAGCTTTTTGTACCTCATTTTGACGCTACAGCGGGCAAACATCTTGGTTTATCCTTAGCATGAACCTGCCTGCTCCTTTCATAACATGGGAGAAGAATTCATGCTTATTCCAAGCATCACAGCCAAATAGTCAGCTGAATTGGAGAGGTGTTATTCCCTGTGCCCACACCTTCCACTGTGAAAATCATTTTTCCCCCATCGTTTTTTTTCTTAGTGGAGAAATGGTTGCACTCTTACTTTAAAATATGGCTAGTGGTTTTGAATGTTACAGTCACCAGGAAGAGGGGTTTAAATCTCTCCAATGGGTCAAGTCCTGTTCTAAGACCTTTATGACGTGCCATACAGTCTATTTGTCAAGCAGGGGTAACATTATGACTGTGAGGAACAGGCACTGGGGCAGATGAATGAGAGATCCCTTCAGCAGCAACTCCATTCCTGTAATCCTGGCTCACACTTTTAGCGACATGTTCTTTTGGCATCCTAGCTAGTCAGTTGTTCAGATCATCATCATGCAGCCCCAGCCCTGTTCAATGCGTGGGACATCATTCCTGAGCTTAGCTTTTATGAAAAAAAAGAAAAAAGAAAAAGTTCCACTATAGCATTTGAATCAGAAGAATTTAGAAGGCACGGTGGGATTGCCCAGACACCCCAAACAGCAGTTGTCGAAGTCGAGAAAGGCAAAACAGTCTTCAGTTGAAGACATGAAAATAAAGTTATTTTAAATGCATCCAGATCTGGTGTACAACTCGCAGACCACTTGCTTGTTTTTTCCTTCTTAGTTCTTTTACTGGAAATATTGACTTGTTATTTATACAGAGGGAAACGAAGATGATTTTTCGTTTTGCTGTAGATAAATTGTTTTGAAAAAAAATTAATCAAATGCTGTAGCAGAAGAGAAGCCCATTAAACTCTGAAATGCTATGCTTCTCATTAGCAACAGTGCCTGGTTTTCGTTTCCATACTGCCATTTTGGGTTCATATACAATAATAGACTCTGACACATTTATAGGGAAAGAAAGTTCTTATATATATACCGTCTTTAAGGACAAGGGGAGGGAGGATGGGGGTGGAATAACTTTCAAAATGATTTTGTCAGAGGTAAGCCCATCATAATGGGTGATTGAAACCTCCTACTTGATAAGGGTTCAGGAGGAAACACAACTTCAAACCAGTGCCTCTCAGGGACTGTTTGCAATTGTTATTGTTGGCTCTTCTGGAGACCATGCATTGTTCTAAAATTTCATAGTGTTAGCATGCAGGAACAAGCTGAAATTGGTAATCAAAGCAGCAAAAAAACCATTTGCTATAAGAAGATTAAATGTTAATTGTAAGCACTCACATTCCAAAGCAGTAAATGCATAAAAAAGAAAACATGCTATTTCTCTTCATTCCTTCCCAGTCATCAGTTTTACAGTCACACCAAATCCAAAATAGAAATCTCAGAAGACAAACAAGCACCACCACAAAAAGGAAAAAAAAAAAAAAAAATCAGCAAGAATGATGGATGAGAGGCTCAAAGACAGGACAGAAACAGTTAAAAATGATTGAGCCCCACACATTGACAAACCTTTGTGAATTATTACAATGTCTAGACCAAGGTGCCACCAACTGCGAGGTTGGCTCTTTTGCTTTACTTCGGGAATAGTCCATTTTCACTGACCCCCTATCGGGTGTCTTCACCTACATACTTCTGGGTCCACTTTCTTAAAAGGTAAGGCCCATTCTGACCTCCCATCTGGTGGTTGTGATCCATCAGGCTTGAAGGACGTGTGTCCCAGCCAGGAAGAGCCTTCCTCTGGGCCATTTTGTGAGTCACGAATAAGCTCTTTAACTAAAAATGGATGAGGATTTGACTCTGGTGGTAGCTGTTCCAGGAGAAGTGGACACTCTGTGTGTAAAACTATACTCTCAAGTTGTAAAATAAAATTGTATCAAAATTAAGTCGTGGACCTCCGACTTCGGAAAATACCATCCCTCATCCCCCTTGACACTCTCTGCTTCCTAATCCTTCAGTTTTGTTTCAGTGAATTGTGGATATCCAGAACCACCGGTATTTTATTTCCATGTCTCCATGATTGTTTCCTTTTCTAGAGCTGATGTAGGTTAGAAGGTTAATTTCAGATATCAGAGTGCCACTTAAAACTCCCAAGGTTAGGTTTCAAGGAGCAATTTTGAAAGTCTCAGTATTTATTTAAAACAGAAGTAAGTTTCCTATCTACTCCCTGGCCACATAAAGTGCCCTCTCTCCTCTGGTGTTTGCTGATTTTCTTTTTTATCCAGTCACCCAATGCTCTCTTCCTCAATCTCAATCCTCAGAAAAGGGAGTTTTCCCCAGGATCTCAATGGTAATACTAAGTAGATCTGTGAGGACATCTAGTGGATCTATGTGGAAGTGCAGCTAGTTAACAGACCACCTGAACTAGCTGGGAGAGGATGCTGTGTACCTCTTAAGAATTGAAACGTGCAGCGTCATTTCAATTCAATGGCTTCTCCCAATCCACAGCAGATGTTTAAAAAAGAGCGGAGATGAAGGCGAGAGAGGTTCTAGGACATGGTCCTAGAGTGGTCAAAAGTGGCAACTTGCAAGCACATCGGCTCTGCAGCCAGTCTGCAGAGCAGGACCACTTCAGCACCAGCTGGCTGGGTCTCCTTAAAGCCCTGCTGTAGCTTCCTGAGACAGGGAACAGACAAGAGTGTGTCTCTCAGAGGTGTTAATGCTGCAGCTACTTGTCATTCCATCTTAGTACTCTTGGAACTTTATGCTCAATTAATTGCCCTCATTGGCCGACTTAACTCAGAGAAAGCAGAAACAAGCCTCTGCAGACTCAGTTTTCGCCTTGGCCCACATCATCAGGTTCTTGTTCTTGGACTGGCGCCACAGATGCAAAGAGGTTATGCAGTTGCCAAGACCCTGGGTCTCACCTTTCTCCTCCAAGAACTCTGTCCTAGAAGTTTTACAGTTTGAGAAAAAGCTTTTATGTGCTTGCCTTCCCCACGATGAAGTGGATATTCGTCCAATGTTTCCATTATGACTTCCTAGTGCTATTTGTAGAGACAAAATAAAAGCATTTCCCTCATGGACTTCATCAAAGCCATTTACTGGAAGATTGAGAACTGGAAGATTTCCCCTGCGTACTTTTGGACAACTTTTCTTATATATTTAAAGGTCTCAATCATGAGAAAGAAAACCTGTAGAGAAGGGGCTGCTGTAGATGTAGCTTAGTTACTGCTCTTTCCTTGTGTCAAACGGACAATCGGTTGTCAAGTTCAGGTTCTCTGCTGGTTAGCCCTTCGGAGCCAAGCCTGGAATGGAAGGGGGAGCTGGACCCCATCCTGCTCTCAGCTCCATCTGCCTCCTGCACCAGCAACCAAAGTGTCAGCCAATTTCTAACTGTAGAATCTTAATTTCCAGGGTGGGTTGGAAGGGGCAAGGAAAGCAGTGCTGAACTGAAAAGCTCAGGTGACATTTTCCCAACTGCTGGGGAAAAAATATTTTAGGTTTCAAATGGAGCAATTCAAGGCAAGACTGGGGCAGAATAATAAAAAAAAAAAAACCTGCCATTCAATTCACAGACACTTGTCAGGTTGCAACTTCCTGTTTAAAATCAACCCAATGAAGGAAGGATTATTTCCAAGCCTTAACTCTGGAGCTGCTCTTCATATGCTCGGCAGCAATACAATTTTAAGTTAAAATATCCATGGAAGAAAATGTCCACCGAGGTGAATGGTGAAGGCATTTGTTTGATGGGACAGTGGGAATCCAAGAGCATTCTTTCAGGTCCTATAAATGAGGAACGATGTCTTCACTTAGCAAAATTCCTCTGATTAGCTTCTGGAGGAAGGAGAAAAACCTTTCAGGTGGTTTTCCAAGAACGGAAAGAAGGGAAAGAAAAAGCTGGTTAATGTCAGCGGCAGAGAGCACACCAAACTAGCTGACCCTCCCTCAACACCATATTGTGGCTGGAGAAGACAGAGGAATTTGGCACGAGAGTTGTTTGTTGATTGACATCACGGTTTCCCTCCAGTTCTGAAAGATCATTCGATACAGTAGGCAGCTCTGCAGGTAGGAACGTGGTTCATGCCCTGAAGTCATTTTTCAAGGTGTTCTGCAGATACAGGGAGCCATGGAGTCAATTTGGGCAGAATTTTGCTCTGAACTGAAGAAGGTCATTGTTTTGTTTTGTTGGTACATTGAGCATTCCGTACCCTCAAACTGTGAAGACTAAGCCCAAACCAGATGACCAACTTGCCTCTTCTTCTGCAAAGGAGCAGGAGAGGACCAGGTGTGGAGACATCTCCTGCAAATTCCAGGGCCGCTGGACTGGTCTGCAGGTTGGGTCTCTTGTAGGTGAGTAAAGACGGATGCTCATCGCTGGTGCCGCTGAAAGCAGCACTGCTCTAAGTCACACACAGAAATCCTGGCCTACAAGCTCCTCGTCGATTGCCACAGCTTGCAGGGAGAGACGGTCCTCTTCCGGGAGTAATTCAGGGGCTCAGAGACTTATATTTACTCATTCTGGCTTCTACATAGCTCATTCATGAAATGGAATGTTCTCTTCAAGCCATCTTTTTCTTCCTTAAACAAGTAAATGGATCTTGCAAGATGCCTAACACCCAGAGAGGAACTAGGTATGTCCTAGTAGGTATTACTGAGGGAGAAATTTTATTTTAAAGCAAGGTGCTTCATAGACTATAGGAAATAATTACCACTGTAGAAATACTTGTCTCCAGTAAGGCAATTTCGATACTTACAGTCCCAAAGCTGGGTGTCCAATTAATTCTCTCTCAAGCACTTTCTCGTATAGAGAGGCACATATGGTGTAATAAATACATCACTCTCTCTATAAAATATCTCTACGCTTATATATAAAAATGTGCATTTTTACATATAAAGTACTGGTACATACCATATATATCACAACACAGGAATATATATGTAGCATATGTGTTTCCTTCAGGATAGGGATTCAAGCTTAATAGCAGAGGAGACCAAGTATAATTTATCAAAGGCAAGCATGACAATGAACCCCAATTGACAAAGCATCTAGAGCTAGTGGTAATTACCTCAGCTGACTCAGTGTCCCCTAAAGGTCCTGAGACAAGGCCTTCAAGAGAAACACTGTTGTTAAGGTCTTATTTTCAAGTGGAAAAATAAGACAGCGCCAGAAGCTGGCAAGAGGCTGGCGGGGGTTGGGTGGGGGGGGGGCAGGTGGATGAACAGAAAGGGGTTGCCTGCTCGCAGGGTTCTCCAGCTCCAGGCTACTCTGCAGACGGAGTTGGGGCATGATGTCACTGCTACATGCAACATAAATACCAAAAGAAAAAAGAAACTGCAACTGTACAGAAAATAAAAGAAGTATCTCTTCTAGAGAAAGACAGGGGGAACTGGACTCCGGGCTGCTGGGAACCCGTTTTACTCACAATATATCACTACCAGTGTGCAGTTAAAATAGAGTAGGGGCAGTATTCCAAGGCAGCAAAGAGAAAGAAAATAAATCAAAAATATGTCAATGATTAGAAGTTAAAGAAAATTCCTTCAAACACAGCAATTTAGACATGACTTGTCCCCTAGGAGTCCACCTTTTGGCAAATATTTAGAGGCTGGGGGAGAAAATGTAAATCATTAGCCTGGGTTTGTTATACAGAAAAAGAAAATAGGTAAATAGTAGATTCTGAGAACTTGCTCCTTGGCCAGACAGCTGAGTTTGACTCTCTTCCTTGATGGAGAACTATGAAGAAATGGGAAAAAATGCAGAAGTTAAACTATACTACCAGAGAATTTCCAAAAATGGAGTGTGCACACTTGATACTTATCCAGATAGTATGACGCGAGATGTTTAAGGCTGTTGAATGAAGGTGAATGGGGAGGTTGGGGGCTGGGTGGAGGGCTATTTGGAAAGGGAAAGGCCAGGTTGGGAAGGGGGGGGTTAGAAAACTGTAGATAAAGACCACTGATGTCATCAGCTCTGCCCTCCCGGAAACTTATCATTCCAGGGTGAATTATTAATACCTGGCCTAACAGGTTTGGGCAGTTGACTATGGGTCAGCTGCCCTCTCCAACTTAGGGCACCAGGCAATATGCATTCAAAGGCAGGAACCCCCTCGCCCTGCATTATTAATAATTCTAGCTCTACTTCTAACAAAAGTTTCTTTGCAACCAAAATCTATCTTCGCCAATTTCCTAACCTGCCTGGTATGCCCTAGGACGTTCATGTTTAATCATTCGTTTTATTCGGACCACAATGTACACATCCACATCCACAACCCGCCCTCTGTAACATAGGCTATGACCTTTTAATGAGGAAGAATGATATTTGGACAATTCTGATTGCTATCAAACATTAACCTCACAGCTGAGGGCCTCTATGAGACAAGGAGCCCAAGGAGGGGAGAGGGGTGCAGAGAGAGACATCAAGGCCCTGTCACACCGGCTTGGCTTTGCAGAGACAGTCCTTTTGTAGCAATCTGTGCCGTGCAGGATGGGAGATCATTCGATTCACTAGCTGAACCAACGTTAAAGGTAATGAGGAGAGCAGAATTATTTCAAACAATTACGTGCCTCTCTCTCCAGGATGAAGTTAAAGTCAGCTGCCCTTTGCTTGCCTGGAACCAAGATGGAAAAATATCCTAGAGGCCAAATCCTCATGTCTAGGGACTTAAAAATCAGTCTGCTGGGTTCTACTATAGATAGTGCCCTGTGAGGAACATTCCAGCATCAGAGCAGGAGTCAGAGACGCTCACTCTTCCTCCTGCCATTTCCACTCGTGCCTCCCTAGAGCCTGTTCTCTGTCCAGTCACCAGGGAGATCCTTTAAAAGAAGAACTGATGATGTCATTAACTTGTTTAAACTCTTCCAATGGCCGTATTTATCATAGCACTAAAACCCCGTTTCTTCCCAGGCCCCTGCCTGCCTTTTTGACCTCGTCTCCTACCACCCTCTCCCCAATCCCACCAGCACCACTGGCCTTCCTGCCTTACCTCAAACACCACTAACGTATCCCTACCTTTGCCCTTGCTCTTCTGTCTACCTGGACTGAGTCTCAGCTTCAGTGTCACCTCTCAAAGGAGGTCTTCCAGACCTTTCTAGCTAAAGCAGCATCCCTACCAGGTCCCTCACACCCTCAGGCAGTCTCCTCTCTCTTCAGAGCACTTGTCTCTGTCTGAAGGCATTTAATTATTTCTGTGATCATTGCTTGCCCCCATTCACTAGAGTGAAGGCTTCAGGAGGGCAGGGACTATCTCATTCACTGCTCCATCCCTAGCACCCAGAATAGCGCCTTGCACAAAGAAGGCACTCGAATATATGTGAATGACTGATCAACACGTGAAAGCAGCCTCGTCATTTCACTGATACCCCCGTGGGGCCAGGTTCTCTGGCAAATATCTGGTCAAGGGTTATGGGCCTCGATACTCTCCTACATTCCCCAACCCTCTCCACTACAAGTGTTTTCTGACATGGGTTCATCCTCTTGTATTTGTTACTCTCTCTCACGTACTTCTGCCTTGGGATGTTGTGTTCCTTCTGACGGAAGTGAGCTGGGTGATGCCTGGTCAGCTGAGCTGTATTTCTGTGTTTACAGATAACTGAGCTGGGCCGGGAGCACTGCCTGGTGAGGAGGGTCTTTTGAGTTACGGAGTTTGGGGGATTGGTTGGGGAGTGAGTCTGTTCTGTGCCATTATAGGCCCTTGGATGCTCTTCCTGGTAGGTTGTCAGAACTGGATAGTTCTCAGGCCCCAAGAAGTTAGAGGTTCCTGTCCTGACGTATGGGTACTCATTGTGGTGAGGTGTCAGAGCTGGGTGGAAGGGGCCGTGTGTGTTAAGTCAGTGGAGAAGGGGGAGCAGAACAGTGGACCTAAGCTGCCCCAAGCTTGGGAAGCAGCCCAAGAAGATTTCTACAGAAACTGCTCTAGACCAAGAGTGTTTCTATGGTATTTGCCCACGAGGCTGAGTGCCTCCTCCATGCTCCAGCAGAGTGGTGTTTATGTCTCACTGATTTTGTACTTCCTGTGCTCCCCTTTACGGCTTCTGTGAAAGAAGCTCTTGCTCCGGTCAGCGTACCTCAGGAATGGTGCTCTTCTGTCTGGTGTGTGCTTGTGAAAAAGTATTTTATGGGGTGATCCTTTATAGCTGGGTTCTTACTCATCAGACCCAATTTCACCCACCTTGCCCTTCTCTCTTAGAAAAAAGACTAGGGCACAGCACCAAGAGAAACCTTCGGGTGAGCCTGAACCCCTGTCTGTTGGATCTATGTGACTCTCAGCAATCTCATCCTCCCAATGAAACTTGGAGCCTCAGTTTCCTCTTTTTGTAAAATGGGATTAATAACACCATCTGCCAGATATGCAGGGTTATGGTGAGGAACCACAAAAATAATGATCATAGAGAGCTTTGGAAACATTAAATCACCATGGGAAGGAAGGCATCACTATTGTTGTTTTCTCCAGGGTTGTGAACAAATTCTATTAGGCAATGTAACATAATGACTGCAAACCTCACTTTAAGCCCTAGTTTTTCGAGAGCTCACCATCCACCATTCCTGATTTACCATATCCTTCTCAAGAAGTTCCAGTGGCAAGCTGCTTTGTAAGGAGTCTGAGACGATATGTCAGGAGCTATCAAGCCCAATCTAGTCTATCCCAAAGAGCAATGGTGTTTGAGGTTGGTCACCGGGGCAATGGCAAATAAAGCCCATTGGTGATGACCAAGCTCCTTCCTTGGGTCAGTCTGAGGGTATCACATTGAAAACTCTGGCCTTTGGTACCTAAACTGGCAGGAATCCCAAATGCAAAGAGAGCCAGCTCCCGTTTGGGAGACCGAACCCTCAGACCCAGTTTCCCATCAGCCCTAGCACGGCCATCTTTACACTTGACAGCCTCCCATCCACCGGAAATCACTATGCAAAACCACTCCCTCCTCCAGGGCCTTGGCTGCCCTCCTTCTCATACACTGCATTTGCTCTGTTTGACTGGACACATCTACCTAGGCATCCCTTCAGAGTCAAGAAGTGGGGATTAGGCATGAGGCTCACGCCGAGGTGTTGATGGTGGTGATTTTCCATCCTCTGCTCTGATCAAGTGAGGACAGGTATTAATTTCATGTCTCTTTAAACTGCAGGGTGAAACATAAACATATTCAAGAATCCTCTTGATGTTTAGTGTTTCTTTAAAAGGAAAAGGAGAAGGGAAATGAATTTGGGGAAAAAAGGAAGGAAAGAGGGAGGGAAGGGGGAAAGAAACACTACTTACGCCGTTTGCAGCCGCATTTTTTTATTCTTTTGGGATCCGTGATGTCATCATGACAGGCCTTGCAGTAAAAAAATGCCCTGGAGGAAAAGAATGGAAAAACTGACACGATTCATAATCCACCCAAGTGAAATGAGGACCACATTTCCTCCACCATGGTGCCAAATTAATGAAACACGCCAGCACTAATTTCCTTTAATCTTCTGAAAGGTTTAGACGTTTACAGACGGAAATGTTTGTCGCGAGACCATTTATTTCAAACATAGGATTCTGCGATTTGAGTCAGTGCTTCTCTTCATAAACTTTTATTTGAAAAGGAGCTGGGAGAGAGACTGCTGACGTGACACACCACATCTGCTCGTTCCTCTTTCATTTTGGAGCACAGCTCTAAATGCTGCTCCTCAGAACACATGGGCAACCAGCTCTGGGCCCTCGGCAGGAAGTTAAATACATCTCCAACATCCTCACGGTCTGGTCAAATAGGTATTAAAGGGGCACAAGGGTGACATTCCTCAGTCAAATAAAAATATTAGCCTACTCACTTGGAAAGCACCTTCTCTTGTCAGCCAGAGCGAGAGAGGTTGAGGAGGAAGGTGGAAAGGGAAAGTCAAAGGGGCCCTCTGTCAAATTCCCTTTGGGGTATCATAGCCCATATTTACTCCCAAACTGGCTGGACTCACTCCCATACCATCCAGGCCTGAGTACACATCATCACTGAAGGTTTTCTTCTTACTAAGGAACGCAGCTCATGGGACCCCTTGGATGGGGTGGACAGAGGGTACTATAGGATTGGGCTGGATAGAAGGAGACCCAGAGGAAGCAGCCAACAAGAAAATCCTCTCCTGTGACTCAAATGTTAATATATGATTACAAGGTTCATTGGCTGTGTCGGAGATATTCTGGATGAGACAAAACAAGATCATTGGAGAACTATCATTCATTCATTCATTCATTCATTCATTCATTTATGGCTGTGTTGGGTCTTCGTTTCTGTGCGAGGGTTTTTTCTAGTTGTGGCGAGCAGGGGCCACTCTTCATCGCGGTGCACGGGCCTCTCAGTGTCTCAGCCTCTCTTTTTGCGGAGCACAGGCTCCAGACGCGCAGACTCAGTAGTTGTGGTGCACGGGCCTAGTTGCTCCACGGCATGTGGGACCTTCCCAGACCAGGGCTCGAACCCATGTCCCCTGCATTGGCAGGCAGATTCTCAACCACTGTGCCACCAGGGAAGCCCCGGAGCACTATTTAAAATGCACAAGAGTAGGGACTTCCCTGGTGGCACAGTGGTTAAGAATCTGCCTGCCAATGCAGGGGACACAGGTTCGATCCCTGGTCCAGGAAGATCCCTCATGCCGTGGAACAACTAAGCCCATGTGCCACAACTACTGAGCCTGTGCTCTAGAGCCCACGCTCTGCAACAAGAGAAGCCACCGCAATGAGAAGCCCACGCACCACAATGAAGAGTAGACCCCACTCTCTGCAGCTAGAGAAAGCCCGCGCCCAGCAACAAAGACCCAATGCAGCCATAAATAAATACATTAATTAATTAATTAAAAAAATAAAATGCACAGGAATAAATGAAACAAAATAAAATGCACAGGGCCTAGAAGAATCGCACTGGGGGCCTGTGTCCTTTCAAAACTGGGGGATGCTGTGATAAAATTCATTGGAACAGCCCTCTGGATAAGGGCATTAACAAAATCCTTGGTTCACCACCTTCACCATTCCCAACACGCAACTGAATGCCAGGGATAAACATAGTCTTTCCTTGACCCGGGCTATAAAGAAATAAACATAATTCTTGACCATTTTGTTCTTGGTCCCTTTTTGTTTTTCCACAGGACTTCATTTATGGCTGGCACTGGTTGGAAACCAACATTAAGACTCTGGGATCTGGGAGAGGTCTTGCAGATCTTGCAGTCAAAGTCCCTGGGACTCAATGTCCTCATTTGTAAATTGAGGAGGTTGTTGTGACCTGCCCAAAGCCATTCTATTCTGTCTGGACCTTGGCCGACTCCAGGACTTCTAAATCCAAGCCCAAAGTTCTTTCCACCCTATCAGCTCATCCACTATTTAAATGCCAGTTCTCATCCATCTTGCAAAAAAGTAAAGGTCGCTGACAGCTTGTCTGAGTGACAATGTGGCTAAGAACCCAATCAGTGATGACCTGCCCTGAAAGGGGAAGGCCAGGAAAGGAGGAAGTGATTTTGCTTCCACTTCCTTTGGCCATTTTCTCCCCCATTTGATGCTACACATAATAATAATTGTAACAAAAATAACAGCCAGCATTTATAGAGCACAGATTATAGGCCAGGAGCTGTTCTAAGCATTTTATAAGCATTAACATATTTGATCCTCGAACAATCCTTTGAAGGAGATATTATTATCTCTGTTTTACAGATAAGGAAACTGAAGCACAGAGAGGTTAAGTGGCCTGCCCAAGGTCACACAGCTAAGAGTGGCAGAGCCAGGATTCAAATCCACAGTCTAGTGCCAGAGCCCAAGGTCTTAACACATCTCTACTAAAGAGATGGTGAGAGGATGATGAGTCTGAAGAGACTATTGAAAAGACAAAGTATGATTACTTCATGAATTAAAGCTGGATTCTGAAAGTGAAATATTCGAAGGGCCTGACAGGTAAAGTTAATGAGTGGTGACCTGGAGACACCACCCCCCACCAACTGAAGGAAGCAGAGTACCTAAGCTCCAGCTGATTTTTGCCAAGTGGCACTTCTCTGCAGGCACCATTCTCTTCCCCACGCATCTCTGCCTCTCATGCTCACCTGGCAAAGCCCCGCCCTACTGCACACCTGTACCCAAGCAGCTGAGCATTGCTGGGGAAAGGACACACCTCTGTGCCGACTGACCTCACCTGAAATCCATGGCTGTGGATTCCGGGGGCCTTTTCACCCTCTTCGGGATTCCCCCCACCCCCGTACCTTCTCCTCCCATGTCAATCCTCTCTCCCCTCCTCACCACTCCCTCTTCTCCCACCCCTTCTCCAAACAGCTGGTGACCTGGCCCCATGCATCAAGACCATATCTGCATCCTGCAAGGCTGGCCTTCAGGATCTCCTTGTCCTCAGGTTCTCCTGTTGTTTGGCCAATGGGAGGGGACAGCAGGAGACTGGAGGGTGGTCATGAAATGGTAGTAGTGACATTTCTCTACTGAAGGACACGGCTCCTGCCAGGCAGCCTTTCCTACACTACAATCCCTCTCTCCGGGTTCTGACAGCCCTCCTTCCCCTTGAGTCTGCAGATCCAGGGCTGAGAGTGGCTCCCCTCTGTTGCTAGCTCTGGGGTGCTTTGCCATCCCTTGTTAGTTTCCCTTAACTCTCTGCCCACAGCTTTATATGGTTCCTTCATAAAACTCTTCTCCCTTTTCCCATTTAAGTGTGTCATCTGTTTCTCGCCAGGACCCTCACTGATACAGCACCCAAATTTACATCTCCAGCCCTCACCTTTTCCCAGAATGCCAGAATCTCAGGTCCCGCTGGCTTTATGACATCTCCATGTGCATGTTTAGTATGTCCTGCCTGCTTATCCTCGTCCAGATAGAATTCTTGATTTCCTACCACCTCAAACTTGCTCTTTCCCCAGTTTTCCCCATCTCAGTAAGATGGAGCCACCATGCCCCCAACTGCATAAGCTCCAAATCTAGGCTCCATTTTTGATTTCTCTTCTTCCCCTCACTTCTTACATCCAGTTCATCAGTGGGTCCTACAGACTATCTAAAATATAACCTGAATTGCTCTTACTTCTCTCCACGTCCACTCACCAATCTAGCACAAGCTATCATGTCCCACCTGAACTAGTCCGTGAGTCTGTTGGCCTCCTCTCCCACCCTACTACATCCTATCCTCTACCACACAGATGGAAACATCTCTGAATAACACAAATCAGATTACATCACCCCCAGCTTAAAACCACCCATGACTCCATTTTATACTAACACAACCTCTGTAGGAAGTCCTATGGAAACGAGCTCCTGCCTTTCCCTCTAACCTCATCTAGCCCACTTTCTTCCCCTAGGTTCCCTGAACATGACAAAATTGTTCCCACCGTGTCTCCTCTTCCCTTCTGATCCCTGTGTGATGGATTCTTTCCCATCACCTCCATCTCTGCTCAAATCTTTCTCCCTCAGAGCAGCCGTCACTTACCTCCAATCTAAATCAGTGGCAGCTGCATTAATTCTTTGTACCACGAATAAACAAAACTGCAGTTCTCCGCACCCCCCCCCAGAATGTGAGCCCATGAGAGCAGCATCTTCTCCCCACTGTTCACCACTGCTTCCCTGGCACCTAGTACAGAGTGGTCTCAGAAGTGAGTGACCTACACACATTTGATAAATGAAGGAGTATGAGAACGCTTGGAGGCTTGCACTCCTCTTTTCCTAAAACACTGCATCTGAAAGTTTCTCTGAGCTACAATCCATTAACTTCTTCCGTTGCCTTTTTGCAGCAGAGGGTGCAAACTCAATACTAGATCATCATAATCTACTTTTCCATTTTTACAAAACTTGTTTAGTTTCCTTCAAACCTCCGATGTCCTTTCTGTGGTTTTCTGCAGTCTTCATCTATTCGAAATCCCCTAACTGACAGCATTTGCTCTTGACACATCACACACCATGGAAAATTACAGGCTGGTGTTGAGGCTGATTGTGTCAGCATGTATTTGTGAATACCATAAAGCACTGAAATGAGACATATTGCACTCCCTAATATAGGAGGAAATTTGTTTTTTGGACTGCCCGGTATTCGTGACATTCATTAGTGAGAGATGCAATAGGAAATAGAATTACACAAATGGGAGCTTCATATTATATTTGCTATCTGGGAGGTACATGTGATCGATGGTGCCGCTGTGCTCCCAGCTCCCATGCATGGTGCTGAGATGCTGTTTCCAGCTTTTGTGCCTCGCAGTTTGGACGGGGGCACAACCTTCTCTCCCCGAAGACTTGGAGGGGCTTCAGTCTCATTTACCCTCACTTTCCTCTCTCAGGTGAGCCCAGTTTCAGGGGTACTCCTGGAAAAGGTGAGGATCCAGGAACTAGATGAGGAGGTTTTCCTCTTCCACACCTGAATAATGGCAATCCTTTCCCAATTTCCAGAAGTAAATTTAAATCATTAGATTCCTCAATCTCAAGGATATTTTTTTTGCTTCTCCACCCCATTTTTTCCTAAAAGCTTTTATAACTAGTATGGCTAGTTTGTAAGAGTGGGTGAAGAAGAAGAAAGTAAGTGTCAGTTATCAAATCTCATAGGTCTGTACTCAGCGTGGCAGGCTCACCTCTTGGCAAATAAATAATTAAGAACATAAGTTCTGGAACGGGACTTCCTGGTTTTAAATCCTGACTTTACACTAGCAGTGTGGCTTTGGGCTAGTTAGTTAACCAACCTGTGCCTCAGTTTCCTCTCATGTAAATGGGAATAGTAATGGTACCTGTCTGAGTTTGTCAAGAGGATTAAATGAGTTCATCAACACCTGGTACCTGGTTCTTAGAACAGTGCAGGCGCACACTGAACTCTGCATAAGAATTTGCTAGTATTATTAAGTGTGGTCGAAAATGTGGCTTTTAGAAAAGGAAAGACCAATTCTAATTGGGCTCTGCCACTTGCTTATGTGCTGCATGGCCTTGAACAAATCATTTGTCTCAATTTCACAGATGAGGAAACCAAAGCCTGAAGAGCTTTAGAAGACCTACCTCACCAGGTTATTTTGTGGAGTAGCATTAAAGAACACAGATCACCTAGCACAGACCTGGCTTTGAGGAGGAGCTCACTGAATGAAGACAATAGGCTTATATAAAAATGATAGATCTTGACAATTCATCATTTATTTAAAATATTTTATGTAACACTGTTGTTGAGCTGAGTGACCTGTCTGACCATCTGAGTCACATTTTCTACTAGTAAGTTTTTCCTAGTTCACAGGCTAGAATCAAATATAACAATAATTCCATGGTGTTCTGCAAAAAACCCTATGATTTCCTGGGCTGCTTAAACAAGTTTGAGGATACTAATAAGAGTGTCATGAAACGCTGAGGCCAATGAAATCCTGGGCTGTACCTACAGAGGCTTAAGAAGTGAACCTGACAACTTCAGCCACTTACCTAGAAGGCCACCAATAAAAATACAGCCGGTTTAGTATTTCATCTGAAATTAATCCAAACCTTTTGAGATTCCATGTGGCACTTAAAGTAGAAAACGGTTAATTCTCGAGTAAATCTGCCTGGATAATATTAAGTAAAGGGCACTAGAGAAGGGGCCGGTTATCCTATGTTGTGTTGTTCTGGGTCATCAAGAATCAGGATGATCTTGAACAATCACTTAGGCTCCCTGGGATGCACTTTCCTCCCATGGAAAATGAAAGAGCAGGTATCTAGGGCCTCCTAGGTCTAAAATGTTATTATTCTAATTCAAAGGTGTGGAATTGATTGTGTGAAGAGGAATCCATGGAAGCATTTGAAAGCACAGTCTCTTTTTCCTAAGATTCAGCACCATTTGATGCCCACAGACATGTTAAGAAGCTTTGGGGTTAGGGTCCGGTACACACTGAAAGCATATCTCAGTGGATGTAGATACATAGGTCTGAGCCAAAAAGGAAGGCAAGTGAAAATAAACTCTTACCTTTTAACTTCTTTGGCATCGCTTGCGATGAAAAATCCTAAAGTACCTTCTTGGATCTTAAGGTGGTTTCCAGGATTAATTAATATACTGCTCAGTGAACAAAAACAAACAAAGAAGACATAGTTATGAGGTCGTGTTCTGAAGAAAACCTTGAAGGCTACACCGTACTGTTAACTTTATAGGGGGCCCACTAGTCTAATGCTTTCCCCAAAGATTTTGTCTACAGCCTGACATCCACTGTCCCACACATTTAATTGGATAACGCCATCATAAAGGTCTGCTGCCCAGTTCCCAGGTTGCCATACTCCCAGTTGCAGATATCAAAGCAAATCCAGGTTTTAGGGCCAGGTTTGTACATGGGATTGCCATGGGCTTCTGATTTGAAGCAAAGTTCCTAATAACATATCCTTTTGGAAATTGCTGTTGACAGTCAATGTTGAGTGTTATTGGTCTAATAGAGCTACGGCTACACTAATTTTCCATTAGATGACAGAGCATTAATGGGACCCCTATATGCATACAGAAACATACATTTATGCACACCACATACTACTGCAGGGAATGGTACGGGACACCTGTAACCAATGCAGAAGCAAACAGAACATCTGCATGACATTGATAAGGCCATGGAAGTGGATTCCATGTGCAGCCTAGGTAGAAAGAATTGGACCTACCCTAACAATGAGAAAGAAAAATGCCAGCAGTTGGAAATACTTAATGATTCTAGTCTGCTGTTTACAAAGATGTATGGGAGTGTTTGATTAAGGTATGTGTCTAGTATATCCTCACTGGGGCCAACTGTAATTAGAAAATGAATGCAAATTATCCCTAAAACAACTTCCCCTGCGGGGAAGTATGAACCTAAATATACCCTGTCCTGTTTCAAAGTGGTATAAATAGATTAGCTGACCAAGTTGTGTTTGGACTGACAGAAGAGATAAATGTATCCTAATCTAATAAATGGAAGAAACAAACAAGTTTAATTGTCTTCAGACCAAAAGCAGAATACAGGGCTATCTTACACAGAGACTGAGATGAGGCTTTGGGCTTAATGGACACGGAATTGAGGCATTGTAAATGCAGCACCAGATACGGCAGAGGTATTCTTTGATCTGAAAAGCTGGTATTTAAGGTAATAGATGTTTGGAATCAGGCTAAAGGAAGTCCTCAACTGTCTAAAACAATCAAAACAGAGAATGGTATTTAACGTGTAATCTTTTACTGCTGGTAAAACCATTACCAAAAAGTGCTGCGGCCAACAAAATGATGTGTCTGTAGCAAGACAGGAAGGACGCAGATGAACCTTTGTTCTGTTTGGAGAACTCACAGCAGATCATTACTGCAAAATGTCTGTGGTCACAAGAAGTTCCATCACCACCCATAACAAGACCTGACAGGGGGAAACCAATCCTGTGATGTTGTTGCGATTAACACTAAATAATAGCAAAAGTCCATGAAGATTTGAGTGTTCTGCCCTAGAACCACAGACAACAGCGAGATTCCTCGCCAGTCAGGAAGCAGCAGGCCATGCTAACAGCACAGCTTGCGATGGGCAGAAGCTCCATACAGGCACCTCCCAATCACTCCTACAACACCTCTTCACCTTGGTTTAAGAGCCCTCTGACTTTTCAGGATCATGGGAGGAAAAGGGTCAGAGTTTCTTCACAGTTTAGATGGATCCCTTTTTCAAATCCAAGAAAGTGGAATGTTGTAGAAGGGCAGGATGCTGGATTTTGCACTTTCCTACCCCCTTGCCTGCATGGCAGTTCTTCTGTGCCCTGGTTCTGCCATCAGAAATTATGTCCAAATTCCAGCCCTGCCATTCAGTAGCTGTCTGACTTTGGGCAAGGTACTAAATCTTCCTAGAACTCAATTGCCTCACCTATGAGATGGAGATGAAGATAAGCACAGTCTTTTTTCAGAGGATTAAGGGAGATGATGCACAGAAAGCTCAATGCATATTAGTGATTATTTTTATTATTTATTATTGCAAAAAAATGCCCCCAAAATGCCAAAATTATCACTTTAGCTGGCCCCATGGAATGGAACACAGGACTTCTTATCAAAACACCCTGTCTATAATGAGATAAAAAGTTACAGCGTGAAGAACTATACACTCCAGAATAATATACAGTGACATACATGAAAAGTTCTGGGTTCTTCTGAAGTTTAAAGGAACTAATTCCTTAAAGTTGGATAAGCCTACATTTTGATGTGTATTCATATAAGCGTGTAAAAAAAAGCTTCTGAGTGAAAAAAAATCCTATCATGATTTTAACAATACAATTCAAAAGAGGAAATTTGACACTCATCAATGTCTTGGTGACATATATGTGCAAAACAAGCCTCGCACAGAACCCTGTTTCCCTTTTTTACATCATACGCTTCATTAATTGCACTCCAGTGATCAAGCCCATTGTGTCATGGTTCCCATCAATGGAAAGTTTCTTTTCATTTCCTTTGTTCTTTAGCAACAGTGAATAAGAATTGGCACACAGTGAGAATTCGGGACTGTCATTCCGGAGACGGCAGGTTGAGATAATTTATTACAGCCTTCAAGCCTTGCTTTAGTCAAGTTAGTGTGGTGGAGGGGAAAGACTTTGGGCACTGATGTAGAGCACATTTGTGTTCAAATCTCAGTTTCGCTGCCGTTAAGGGAGAAGGTGCCTGTGTCGGGCAGCCAAGCTCAGGTCCTGGCCTTGGGCATGTACCTGCTGATAAACCTCACTCTCCTCATCTGTAAAATGGGGTGAATAATCACTAGCTTAAAGTGCCACTAAGAGAATTAAAGTACATACTATGTGCAGAGTGAGGGCCACATAGTAGGTTCTTAATACATGGTCACTATTACTAGTAGCCAGGTAATTACAACAACTAAACAAGTGGTAGATAATCTCTCACAGCATCACAGCTCTCATTTTGTCTTTGGTGCTAATAAACTACCTAGGAGGCATCCCAGTGGCATTGAAAGACCTCTGTATCGACCGCAGTATCTGAAACATTTTATCTCCATGCCACATCTGGAGATGGGCTCATTTGGACTGCCTATTGGTTACACAGTGGAGTATCTCTCTGTTCTTTAAACGTTATGGCTGATTGTTAAGGTACTGAAAGCACCTCCAAGGACATCAGTGACCGTGGGATTTCAGGATGCCCTCTAGTTCTCTTCTGGACATGGGGGAGAGGCTTTACATCATCTCTATGTAATGATGTGAGGCTGAATCATTTGCACATTTGTAGTATACCGATCAGGCTAAGGCAGCCTTCTGGGCAGGAACTGAAAGACTGAGGTCAGCTCTCGAGAACAATGAAGGAAAGACATCTAGATACATAAGGAGGCTCGTTGTGCTGGATTCCACTCACAGATTTAAGGGTTTGGTAAAGAAGCAGGTGCCCCTGATTTCAGGGGACCTTTGCATATAATACTTCCTGTGTAAGGGTACTAAGTTTCAAAGTCTCTCTGAGGAAATATGTTACTCTTTTTGATATTTTAGACATTGAGTCTTCTATCCACATTCCAAATCTAGAAAGTTTAAATCGAGTAAATCCTCCTCTCTTTCAAAATATAAAAAGATAAGGATCCTAGACAGAAGTAACTTTTTCCCCTGCCAAATGCCTGCTACCCTTAGAATATGTTATTGACCTTCTAATGGGAATATGTAAATCTTGCCAAAGATCTTTGATCTCAAAAGACCATCCAATGTTAAGTTTGTTTGGCTCCAACGGCGGCCAAAAGTCTCCCTCCTTGTGCCTCACTTTAAATCAGGCTTTTGCTCCAATTTTGTCTAATTCACTAGCTTATCAGAGATAAACTTCAAGATGTGTCATGTGAAGAATCAAGAAAATCTCTAAGAAAAAAGTCCATATATCAATTAGCAGAATTCCAATGGGGACATCTTCTTGGCAGGGGTGGACTTTCTCTCAGTTCAAGGAACTAAAAATTATCCTCTTTCTTTTATGACCTTGTTAATTTCAACTGAAACCATTCAGGAACAGCTGGAGGCAAAGGGCTGGTGTGGTCCCTTCCCCAAGGATTCTTGCTGTCTCTCTCTCTTTTTTTCCTTTGCTCTCAAACTAGTTTTGTATCTAGACTTATTCTTTGGCCCCTTATCCACTCTATGAAGCAAAGATGTATTTTCTGTAGGGAACCCATAGTTAAGTAAAAGAGTGAAAAACATAATCCTATTTTATTTACTTTTGTAAACAAGTTTCTCATAGTAGCCAGTTTAGAGCCCTGAATGCAACAGGCACATTTCAACTATCTGTTGAACGAATGAAAACCATAAGCAGTGGTCTCAGTTCCAAAAGTGTCTTCTTCCCCTCTCTAATAAACAGAAAGGTAGTCACAGCTGTTCTTTCAAAGAGCAAGCTGCAATTCTTACCAATCGGGCCTATCAAAGGAGTGACCACACCTCTTCTAGGGGGTTGGCCAATGAGCTAAGAATCTCCCAGGTGCATTAAGTATAAATATGTAAATATATAGAGATATAAATGGCATGTCACTTGGGGAGTTGGAACAATTGATTTCAATATTGAAAACACCACTCACTTAGAAACTGAAATACCAGTTCCTAAACATGAAATACATTCACATGAAACTGCTAGCAGGGCTCAGTCTAACAGGGAAACATCCTGTCGGGTCCCTCCGGGAAGGGAGCTCCAGCTCGCAAGGTGCAACTCATTTCATGGTGTATCTCTTGCTGAACATTGGTCAGGTTGGAGATTTGGGGCTTGATGGGGCAAAATGATTTATTCCCTTTCTCCACCACTTATGCATAACAACTGGGAAACATCTAGCTATCCCTTCTTCAATTTGCTTTTTTTGGAGACAACCAAGGATCAGTAATTCTATGGAAACAGATATTTTTTTAAAGGAAACTTTTATCCATTATGGATAACTATGACCGGTGCATATTTCTCTCCTCCCCACCCCCAATTTTGATAGGTGTAGCGTACCATTCCCTGAGCAATTACAAAAATATCACTCACATGAGAAGATAGTTTGTACCTGATAACATGGTAATTATATCTGTGTCTAGCAAGCTAATGGGACTTCATTAACTAGAGCAAGAAGAACCATCTAGAACTTCAGCTCATGCTGTGCCCAGATGAATCATGCCACTGGGAAGTGGCCTTTCTGATCACACAAGGTCATAGATGATTGCTATTGCGTGGGACTCTGTTTGACCCAATTGGTGCCTTGCAGTTTATGGGCTGTGCTAGGGCACAGCCTACAGAAACCCCAAATCTCAAATCTTATTGCCTTTCTGACACTTTTCATTACTTCTATGCTTTAAAATATATTCTGCTGGAGTCCCACACAACTAGACACACGCACTTTTCTTACAGAATATATGTAAGAGCACAGTGTGTAGTCTATGCTTCAATATATTTGAGCCCAATTCACTGACACAGAGACAGCATAATAAAGATTGCTCCCAGTTGGTCACACTCAAATGACTGCCACTGTGGTCTGCCAATGACAGGGGCAAGGACTTGTTTAGCCTGAATCCATCTCCGTAAGTTTAGAAATGGCATTTTAAAATCTATTTTGCACAAAAGGAAAAGAGTAGCCATATGGGATGGGGAAGAGAGTTCATTTGGGAAGGACCATGCTGGATATTTGGTTCTGGGAGCAAGCTGTGTCACTTTCTGATACGCTTCAGGATAAGTCATGCCTACATCACAACATGCCTTCACTACAAGATAAAAGCACTCAAAGACCAAAAGCCAACAGCAGAGGTGCAACCACTGTGGACCTTTGAAGATGCAAAGTGTTGCAGTAACTTCTCGCAGTTGGATCATATCAATAATACCAAACTGACAGGAAGCCACCTCTACTCAATAAAATCACAGAAGAATCTGACTTCGGAAAGAGTTCCAGACAAATACACACACACACACACAATTACAAACACAAACACATGACAGTGATTACAATCACAGAGCAAAACAACTCTAGAGAAGATGAACGAGTAGGCATCTCAATAGTATGTTTTCAACAGTACTGTCTTTGAGAAAACGACATTGGAAATATTAACCCAAAAAGTTGAAAAAAAATCTATCGATGAGGATTTGGTCATGCTTCGTGCAACATAAAACAGCAGCAAAACAGGGTGAGGTCACATGGTGAAAGTTAAGATACTTCATATTAAGAAATATGCCCAAACACACTGGGAAGAAAGAAAGCCATGATGAGTTCATCTCAATAAACAGTACTCATTCAGTAAATCAAATGTGATGACCTGGAGATTTAGTAGCAGTGTTCTAAGTCTGTACTGAGTACTGGCCCAGAGAGAAAGTACGCCATATGTTATCATCAAAATTAGCATACGGAAAAAGAGTTAAGTGTAAGGGCTTGGTCTCTGTTTTGTGGATAAAAGGACACAAATTCAGCTCTACAAACTGGAAACCGGACACAGGGCAGAGGAGGTCACTGGGAACGTGGATGTGGTATGCAGACAAATGGCACCAAGACACATCAGGACAGGACAGAAACAGACACCAAGGGCTGGAGAGGAGCATCCTCCTTTGTCAACTCTAAGAGCATTTGTTCCCATCGGTGGTGCCATGACTGAAAACAGGACTGGGCCTCTGTTTTTGTGTAGGTTTCCTGCAAAGAAGTTAGTGCGTCATCCAAAAGAATCAACAAATCAAACGAGAAAAGCAATATGCTACTTTCAATTTTTATGGACTCTGGTTGGAGAGAGGTTTGTATATAAAAATACATATATATACATATATATGTATATACTAGACAAGGGAATGAGATTATATATACATATACACATATATGTATAATCTCTGTCTTCCTGAATTCTTGGCAAAGGGTTAGTCCTGTGGTTAGACGTGAAGACGGAGGGTGGAAGTTGGGAGGAAAGTTAACGAAGAGAGCATACCGCTTTCGGCTTCTGCAAAACGACAAGAAAAGAATTGAAAATCAAACAGTTGGATAATAAATTGACTGACACCAGAAGGATAGAAGGAATAAAACCTTTGTTTCAAATTATCTGAAGGATGTGTGTGAAAACAAGGTTTTTCAACAAAGCATGGAAACAGTATCGTGGGATAACAGCAACAAAGGAGGCAGTTCACACAGGTCCGAGGCACGGGGTGGGCGTGGAAAAGAGAAGCAGGGTTCTCCGAATTTTCACACCCGATCACTTAGGAAATGGGAGAGGAAGGGAAATGGGACATTTTTAAATGAAAAACAAAATCAAAACTATTATCTCAGGAAGGTCAGAAACTCCGTTCTTTTTAACACGGATATTGTGTGTAAGTCCTGTGTTTTCTCGGAGGCATGATCCACATTCCCTCCAGCACACCTTTTTCCAAAAGAACCAATATGCTTCCACACTGAGACCAAGCCACGCTTGAGGATTAAAGCTGGCAGCTGCACACAGAAAGCCAAAACCAAGCCAAACAAGTTCTTTTCTCCCTTTTCTGAAAAAGGAAATTCTAAAAAACTATCTGTATGTATAAATCTGGCTTCATTGAAAACATCTCTTATTTGTGAATTAATGGGAACATCCATCAAAGAAAAGATTGTGTCTTCAGAGAAAGCTCTGAGTTATTTTTCTTAGAATGGTGACAGTGGATTCACACCGAACCATTAACAGCCTTTCTCTCTCCCTCCTTGTGACCAAAAGGTGGCAGGTGGAAGATGGCTGGTCAAGGTTCAGGGTGCAGTTTCCTGCCGTGAAATTATTCCAGAATAGTGGAGAGGTGCTATTCAGGATCACTTGCATCGTGACTTTTTTTTTTAAGAGATGCACAGAAGTGATAAAGAGAGAACATTGAATTACACAAAGATTTACTGACTTGGCAACGTGAAGAATATCATTTGCAGAAACCCAGGATACACATTTCCCCTACACAGGTACAGGTGTGTATTGGCAACAATGTGGGCAAGCTGCAATCCCAGAAACATCCACCTTATCTGTTGAACAGCAAAGAGCCAAGGACTCTTGGGTTTTTTGCAAATAATATTTTTCACTTTGCCACCACAGAGAAGGAAAATGTATATCTGCATAAATAGTTGTTAACTGCTACAACCATGGTCTACCATGTGGCCACCAAATCTACCATTTTGTCTTCCTTTTGGTTGATTTGGATTTTCAAAATAGTTTAACATGTGATCAGATTGACTTTGTGAGCAATCTGATCTGGTGGTTAAGGTAACAGAGAACATTGGATTGACTGGCTTACAATCCAGTGTTTGTTTTGGGTTTTTTTTTTGGTCATAGAGACATGGACTGCACATTTGGGGCTTTACTGAGTCATTCACCCAGATAATGAAAACTCCTTAAATGATGATAGCAGGAACCTTCTAGTCTTGCCCTGCACTCTGCTCAGTTATTAAGGCGTATGTTGGAGGGTATCTGCACCCTTCCCTTGGGCACCTAAAGGAAGACTTTTTAGCATAGCTAGGAAAAAAGCATGGTTGTCCTTTCAGAGGACACAAGCCTGAGCATTTCTCAGTGAGCTCTCTTCCAAAACTATTGATAAGAACTGGGGAGCAAAAACCATCTCTCTTATATCTGTGACGCATACAGTACGCCAACAAAATTCCTTGTTAATGCAACGCTTCCTTCTTTCACCGCAAACTCATATATTGACTGGGGTGTTATCTATTTCGACCAGACCCAGTCCCTCATCAGTCTGATTTGCACATAATTAAGCGCAAAATAAATAAATAAAGAGGGCTCTTGCCTCCAAGCCCTGCTCTCCTGGCTAATTTACATGAAGCTGATATTCATGCCACATGGATTTCAGTTGCACCGGGAGAGAAACATATGGTACACAATAGGCTGCTTGTAATTTGGCTATCAAGAGAGCTGGAAACTCCCATCACGACTCTGCCCCATGCCTGCTTAGAAGGAGGCCAGAGTCCACCTGCTTTTTGATCACAGCAGTAAAAATGGGTTTAAGGACAGGGTCTGTCCCTGGTTTTATACTTAGAGGGTGAAAAGTGTAAGTTGGCATGATCGGTTAGAGATCTGGATGCCTCATCCCTTTCCCTCGGAAAAATACTCTTTGGGTGCCCAGTGGGGCTTGGGATGCCAGGCATGTCTGGGATAGAAGCGGCAATGTCTACCTGAACACACCTTGAAATGTGCCTTCGAGTCAGAGAGGTGTTGCATTAGGGTTCCAAACCAAATAAATAATGCGTAAGAAAGAAGTGGACTGAACGTTCCCGTGCTGCGCTCTTACCATCATGAACGTCAGCCAGCCGCTGGGTCACGGCAAACTTACCGGCTCTCTCGGTTGGCGGACTTGTACTCAATGGCTATCATTAGAAGCTTGAGCTTCACAAAACACAGCCTGCAATGAGATGGAGAAACCTCGCAGTCAGTGCTTCAGAACGACCAGAGCCACAGAACAAACACTGTTACGACCTTTCCACCTCCTGATGCGGTCATTACCCAAGGGACCCCCATTCTACAGTCACTGTGCCAGAGGGAGGGGGATGTGAGCCACACCTCCCCATCCTCCCCGTTAAACTTGATTTCTCACAAGTGATAAGGTGCTGAATGTTCAAAGTGCAAATTGCACTCAGGTCTGGATGCCTAGACACAGACCTGAAGCAGGGATTTGTGCCTGGGGATTTATGCCGGGCCAGATTCATTAGTTACTCGGTTGGGTAGTAAAATGTTAACTGCAGGGGGAGGGAGGTACTTGGAGCAGCTGGACCTGTTATCTGGATTCCATTTCGGTCTTTTGTACAAATGGCTCATATTGTTGTTCTGAGCAGACCCCTGTGCGCTGGGAATGATGGTAATAATCCTTAGCCTCCGTGATGGTAATAATCCCAGCACATGACGACGGCACTGTTACTCCTGGCTCCATCCAAGCTGTCTCACCGCATCTGCCCGGCAATGAGAGGATCTGGGCAAAGAGCTTTCTAGGGAGTGGAAACAGCAAGTGCAAGGGCCCTTAGGTAGGAAGGAAGTCGGGGTGTTTGAGGACCAGCATTAAGGCCAGAGAGGCTGCAGCTGAGTGTGCAAAGTCGAGAGTGACAGTGATTAGGTCAGGGAACTACATGGGAACAAGATCATGAAGACTTTGCCGGCTACAGCAAGGGATCTGCAGCTTATTCTAAGTGGAATGGGAGTCTCTGGGTTGGTTCTAAATAGAAAAGTGACACAATCAGATGCGCTGGACCCGTGTATGTGTTGCTTGCAGGTAAGGTGCTGGTGAAGGTCTCAAGCTCTGCAGTGGGAATAAGACCAATCGCTCATTCCTGCCTGGGAGGTCATGATCCCCTGTATTGCTGTAAATAGACAGATTTCAAAGGACCACTTCCATCCAGGGGTATTTGGGCTCTCCCAGTGATTTGCAGATTTTCTGATTCCTGCCAGCAGACTCTAATGACCTGGGTTTTGTGCTGATTATGCAGTTTGCTGAAACACCAACCCACATACCCAACTACAGCTGGAAAAACGCTCTCCTTAATTTATGTTCCATAGAGCACCGCTAACACATACCCTTTACGGGTCTGTTACCTCTGGAGCTTAAATTGTTTAAAATATCAGGTGGCTTATGCAATATTTGTTGAAACAAATTACCAGATTAAGTAACCACTTTCTAATGTAAATAACAACTAAGTGCCAAACTCAAGGAGAAGGCTGATCTTAACTTCGCACTGATCATGAAGATGCTGATTTGCTGAAATCCTATGAGCAATGGCCACTCTGATTTGGGATTCTGGTGGTTCATGGGATCAAGGATCTTAATTGCTTTAATGACCTGACCCTATTGGTGAGAAGGGAAGAAACAGTTCATAGTAATGGTGGATTATGTCTTCCTAGCTACTACGATATCATTTACCACTTAGATATAAAAAGAAAGGCGCTTCCTAACTCAGAAAAGTCAATAAAATCTACATGGCCTTGGGCATATTCCTTACCTAGCACAGGGCGGACCAGCCGATCTGAGTCCTCTTTTGTAACTTTCAAATCAATATCTAAAGTTTTTCTACATGGCCTTATAGAAGCCTCTTTTTAAGAATTCTCTGACCTAAAACAAGCCTTTGTCCACTGGCCAAAGGGACTAAGAAGAGAGGGACAGAGTGATGTAAACAAAGTGATCACAGGCAGACCTTGGAGATATTGTGGGTTCAGTCCAGGCCACCACAATAAAGCAATTATCACAATAAAGCAAGTAAGGTGAAGTTTTTGGTTTCCCAGTGTATATAAAAGTTATGTTTACACTATAGTCTATTAGTGTGCAATAGCATTATGTCTAAAAAATCTATGAACACATCTTAATTAAAAAATACTCTATTGCTAAAAAAAACCCAAAACAATTACAATAGTAACATCAAAGATCACTGATCACAGATCACCATAACAAATACAGTAATAATGAAAAAGTTTGAAATATTGTGAGAATTACCAAAATGTGACACAGAGACATGAAGTGAGCAAATACTGTTAGAAAAATGGCACTGATAGTCTTGCTTGAACAGGGTTGCCACAAACCTTCAATTTGTAAAAAAAAAAAAAAATGTAGTATCTGCAAAGTGCAATAAAGCCAAGTGTAATGAAAAGAGGTATGCCTGTACATGCAAACAGTGCCACAACCATAGATTTTCAGACTCAGGCACTTCAAGATTGGCTGGTCCTGCCCTTCTCGCACAGATAACAAACTGAGGTCCGAAGAAGGAAAAGAGACTTGTTCAAGGTTAAATTGGCCTTTATGGAGAAAAGCCAAAAGTGGAAATCAAACAACTTGTTCAAGGTTAAACAATTTTCATGTAGAAATGTCAAAAGTGGAAATCAAGTCTCTAGGCGGTATGCTACACAGATGCTTCTTATAAAAGCAAAGGAAATGAAGTGGTTGCCAGAAACCCAACATGCAGACATGTTCTGTTTGGTCAGTACAGCATTTAAGAAAAAAAAAAAAATCTAGAATTAGGTACCAACAGGTGATTTCATATAAAAGTGAGCTTTTCAGCTTTCCTTGATAAATCAGATACGGCCATACTGGAGCCACATTCCATATGGCTAAAAGGGACTGGACTTTCAAAGCACTTACCCCTCTGGGTGGGACATGTACTCTCCAAAGTGCCACAGTCTCGACCACCCCCTACTGTCTCGGACCTCCTCATTCTAATTCTTTGTTGCTAACTGCCTGCCCGCTATGGGCATCTAAGCTATTACTCCCTACTCTAGTTGAGCATCCTCTGGATGTCTGCGAAGTACAAATCTTGAGTAATTTACAATTTACACCGGAAACAGAACTACCTCTCTCCCTGTTTAAAATCACAGGCTTTCGTGAGTTCCTGCCACAGAGAATTGGCGAAGGTCAGGGTGCTGGGCTTAAGGCTGCAGCTCAGGTACAGCCTCTGTTGTGGTTCTGGGGGGAAGGGCAGATCAAGGTGAGTAAACAGGGAGTGGGCACGGTGGGGTCTGGTAATTACTTGTTTACTTGCCTCTCTGCCCTCTACACTGAGCTTCTTCAGGGCAAGATGTATGCTTGTCTCTCTGGTAGTTTGCAAAATGCAAAGAGTAAGCTTTCAGTAAATGCTGATTAAGTAAATGTATGAAAGAATGGGGAGCAGACTCTCATGAGTTACTAGAATTATCCACAACAGATAAAGTGGTAAACGAGGAGAGTCTAGTTTAGGCAGAGAAAGCTTGGAAGTGAGCTAGCATAGTGAAACGAGATGCTTTTTAACTTGGTGGATAGAAGCAGACAGATAGGAAAAGAAGGTCGTAGACGGGAATAACGGCAGTGATATGCTCTGGGAATCTAATGTTTGCATTCAATCCGCTATGACGTGAGGTAAGTACAATTCTAAGATAAGACAGCGATTTCTCCTTGGAACCCTCTGCAGATCCTGTTACAAAGGATGTACCTTTGGACTACTTAGAATGGACGTCCTGAAATTAAATATTTACTTGCATCATTTACACCATTTTTCTGGTAAAGCAAAATGGGTTTTGCTCATCCAATCCTTAAAGTCATTCTTATGGCTTAAACATACACAGACCTGGGGTGGGAAAGAGAAAGGAGGCTTAGCATGAGGTAGAGTATAAGAGAGAAACAAGGTAGCTTCCACAATGTGATAAACAGGATGAAATCAGCCATAAGTTAGCAAGATTTAAATTCCTGGTTTCTAAAATAAAATGTCCCAGTATGTCCAATGCCGGAAGTTGCCACTTGTTGCAAAAATAATTACAGGGGAATAGAAATGACTTCTTTTTTCAAGGAAAAAAAAAAAAAGTTAGATTGCTCTCTTGATAATTATTAAGTAGAGGTCTACCAAATTTGACAACATTATACAAAGCCTTCTTTTTCTCTTTTTCTTTACTGCCAGCATCATCTGTTAACTACAGTAGTTTCAACCCAAATGTTCCTGAACAAAGGCTCTTAAGAATTAGAGTCCAACTGTTTCTACCTACCCAGAGGGAAATCAATTGTTCTTGCTACTAAATCAGCCCCCTTGACTAGAAAGATTGCTTGCTGGTGTGAATTAAGCATAGAAACCTGTCGTAGAGTTTGCACCTTCTAATGTGTTCAGGAAGGGTGTGCAAAGGTGTGGTTTGGGGGTGACTCACCTAGGAGTGAAGGGGCAAGGATAGAAGAGGTAGCTTTCACTGTGCCCCCCAAACCTAGCTCCACCCCAGAGCGCCAGCCCCTCTTCAGTTGTCCAGAGGGACCCTGGGAATGTCAGGCTGATACATGTAACCAGAGTAGATGAGGATGTAAGTACTGCACATTGGGGAACCAGACCTTTAGGATCTAGGGGCTAAAACGAAAAAAAGATTCACATTTAGGAGCTTTGATTTAAAATGATAGGCTCTCAAAATGGAAACATCTAGTTAAAGAAAATTTGAACCAGCGGGATTTGTAAGACTCAGCACCAGGAAAATGGAAGTGATTTAAAATGCCCATGAAAATGTTGTTCAGATTTCCCAGCAGCTTTCATAGAGGTGGAGTGGGAAGGCTTCAGAACACCCTCACCTTCAAACACTCATAATATCTCCACTCTCATAATATCTCCACTAGCACACCTAAGACACTTGAATTTAAATATAATTACATTCTTTCATATGGACAATTCACATTTGCCTACAATGTCAGTAAATGCATTTTTTAGAAAGCTTTGCTATTATTATTCATCAGAAATATAAAATGTAAACTGTGTGTTTGCTATGTGTACCCAGCATCAAGTCAAGCCCCAGTATTGCCTACTGGACTGCCTCCCTGACCCTTCCTGTAGAGAATTCTAGAATTGCCACTGCCTCTGTAGCCTTCGATTGAGGGTTTTAATAGATTTTATGGCCACTGGTTTACTCACATGTGGAAGGATTATCGGTCACCTTCTGAATCCCTGTAACAGAAGTAATCATAAACGCTGTATTCCTATCTGTGTTCATATATGCTCAGTCCCAATTATAACACCCCCAAATAATTGGATGAATAGAGCCAGTTCTTTGAGGAAAAATATGTTTTAAAGATGAGACTCAAGCCTCTCCATAAATTCTCATAAAATGTTCATTTCTGCAGCCTGGCTAAATAAATCTACCATTTAACAATAGAATCTGCTGACTTCTTTCTGCTCCATGTTCAAATTCGGGTGCCTTTCTCTAAGAACTACTGATTTCACAGAACTCAAGTTAAACTAGCTGTAGCTTTCACTGGGCAGGAGACCCAGCTTTCTCTAGGCAGTTGTAAACTTAAGTTTCCTCACGTGGCTTCCCTGGAAAGATCTGTCCATGGCAAACAACACAGGACGAGAGCGTGATTTTCTCAACGTTAGGGCCCTGAATGCGGGTGGATGAGGGGAAGGAGAACCATGCCCTACAGACCCCGCACTGTCTCAACCAGCACAGAAGCGTCCAGGCTTGCATTTGGGCTGGAGGGCAGAACTCCTGCCCTTTAGCGTAGGGAAGATCTGGTCAGAGTTCCTCAAGCTACCTAGGCATTAAATACTCCACATCAAATCTGAATTGTAACAGCTGCAGGGGGACACAGAGACATGCAGTATTTCAAATACATCTTTTGTCCTAATCCCCTCTGAGCTATAAAACCTGATACAATTAAGCGTTTATATTTTGCAAGTGATGACTGACTGACTGACTGACCTGCTCACCATGAGATTCAGGACCTGGCACATGGCATTCTTGCAGCAGCCAAATCTGTGAACCTGTGGCTTCCTGCACTCTTCCTTTCCCACCTCCCTCCTCTGCCCTCACTCCCCTACCCGGAGGCGGGCGGGTACAACCTCTCATTTGCTAATTCTCATAATAAAAACAGTATCGCCGTTTCCCCCTGAAAACATCACATGTCAAAAGAACTCTGATTTTTCTCCTTCTCCCATCTAAAGGGGAAATCAACTTGTTCTCGTTGGAAAATCTCAGAGACCTGGGTGTTGAGAGAGTTCTCTGCAGCTCCCAGCCTCCTGGTTCCCTATCACTTACAATTCCCTCTTCCCTCTTTATTCCTTCTCTGAACCCAACCTCCATACAAGGTACAGCTCAAGTACCACCTCTTCCAGGAAGCCTCTCCTGGCCACCCCAGCCTGCAGGGAGCTCTCAGCATCTGTCCCCCGGCTGTGTGCATCCATCAAACACTCATCTATGGGCGCTCATCTCTCCCTGAGGATGGGTATTATTTTCTTTCACCAGACTGCAAACTCTCAGAAGGCAGCAGCTGCAGGGAAACAGAATCTTTTCCTTGGCATTTGAAAGTATTGCTATTAATCTTTTAATGAGCATATATGTGATCACATCTAATTGCACCATGCCTGGCACACTGGCACAAATACCCCAAGCTCATGACATAGCTAGCTGATTAACTGGCTGGTGACCAATGGCAGAATTTTCTAAAAGGTAAGAGTAAATAAAACGTGGAAACATCATGATATATTTCTTTCTTTCTTGGTGTCTATATTATATTCAGTGGGCAGAATAGAAGGGTGGTGGGAAGAGGACAGGCAGGAGAGGGGAAAAGGACATTAGCTGATACTGAGAGACAAGTTCTATCATTCCGATTTTAGAGATGAGGAAACTGGGGTGAGCACTAAGCCCAAGGTCAGGCAGCTGGTAACTATCAAAAGAAGGAGGGGCTTCCCTGGTGGCGCAGTGGTTGAGAGTCTGCCTGCCGATGCAGGGGACGCGGGTTCATGCCCCGGTCCGGGAAGATCCCACATGCCGCGGAGCGGCTGGGCCCGTGAGCCATGGCCGCTGAGCCTGCGCGTCCGGAGCCTGTGCTCCACAACGGGAGAGGCCACAACAGTGAGAGGCCCACGTACCACCAAAAAAAAGAAGGAGGTAGGCAGAAATCAACTATCTTGTCCCAAATCACATATCCAGCAAGTAGGTTTGACCCCAGACCTTTGCGACTCCACAGCTCACACTACCTGACATCACACAGCATCCTACTATTTGAACCACTCAAAAACAGGACCCCTTCGTGGAAAACACAGCCTCATACCCCAGCCCCGGCTTCCTGCAGGCTTGGCTGGCACTGGCCATCTGCACCTTCCACAGTCAGCTACTGAGGAAGATGGGGAGTGGGAGGGAAAAGGAAGCGGGTGGTTTCCTGGTGTCCAGAGAACAATGGGTGGCACCCTCTCTTTCAGATCCCATAGCTCCTTTGCCTTGATCTTACAGCCACACAGACCAGGGGCAAGCCAGCTATGCAAAACCAAAGGGAGACGCTCAGGAGTTGCTGGCACTTAAAAGGAACACCCTAAGAGCATCCTGAGGAAGGTCCATGACATAGCCACTATGGCGTCCATCAAGGCCAAGAGGCATCTGGCTTGTTGCACCCTAAATGGTCCTTCTCTGCATTTGGTGCTTAACTGTTCTCCCCACCCTGAAATTGCTTTTATGATCCCCAGTGGAAACCTGACTGAGAGCATTAAAGGGCTCAGTACCCCACGTCTTTTTCCTATTCTGATTTGGATTAGGCGTGGGGGGTGGGGAGAGCAGTCAGCAGTTTGCCTGGCATGGTAGAGGGCAGACTCATTCCTAAACCCATGGATATTGCAGAATACCCTTTGTGAAGAAGGAGCAATGGAGAGGAAGTGCCCACAAAGGCCCAAATCCTAACATTAGCTCGTAAGGTGTGGCCCACCTACAATTCTATGATTTGGCAAAAATCAGAAACATTCCAGTGACTGAGCCCAAAGTTGGAATAAGAAGTTATTCCAGCCTGTGGTGTGGAGAATGGGGTTGCTGGGGGTCCCCAGTCATCAGACTGAATTAGAATCACCCCCACTTACCTACAAAAAAATGCAGATTTGGGGGCTCTACCCCAGATATTAAAATCTGGAGATGGAACCTAGAATCCTCTCTGTTTAATAAGCTCCCCAGGAGATTCTTAATTAGCCAGCCTTCATCTACCACATCCTCCAAGCTGTTCCCAACTGCATGAGGCCCCAGCGTCGAAATCCGGTACTGTAACTTTTCTGCTAGGTGGCTTTGGAAGGGGACACCCATGTCCTCTGAGTCTCAGTGTCCTCCTTTATAAACCAGGGATGGTAACATTCACATAAACGTCACAGGATTGTTGTGAGGATTCAGTGAGAAAATGTAAGTGAAATATTTAGAAATGATACTGCGTTTTGTCTAAATTAGTTATTGCCTTTGGAACAAAGCTGCGTCTTCTGGTGATACACACATGAAGGCCAAAGGCTGGTGCAGAGAAGCTGGTGCAAGTCTCACCTGAGCCGGAGAAAGCGTCTCTCTGCTCGAAATTCTTAAAAAGCTCAACTTGGGGGCCTCCTGCCCCTTCTCTCTCTCCTCCTCCCACATCTGTTCTCTTGGGAAACGACCTCAGATTGTACCCGTTAATCCTGCCCCCTTAGCTTTTCACTGAATGACTCTCTCAGCTTCTGAAAAAACTCCAATCTTTTCGGTGTGGTGATCCTACCCTGCAAGGGGGCACTCTGCCAGCCCAAGGGAAGAGCAAATTTATTTCTTTTCATGCTTCAAGATGTTATTGGCTGCATATTGTTTTAATGCCGTGCATAATTACAGAGACGGCTCTGAAAATCTGTATATTTTATCAGTGCTTTATTATACCCAGAATATTCTCCAACTCTTTTTCTTCTAAGTGAGCCAGCTGAAAATCTATTTTGGCGTCCTTCATGTCATCTTGAAATTGAATAGCCAATTCTTACTGTAATGAAAATACTTACGCGCCAGCCTGGTGATATACAACCCTACACTCTAATTACGGCTGTGCTTTAATTAACCTGAATTGAAGAGTGTTATCATTAAACTGCTGGTAACTCTGAGTTATGGCTTTTCTTTAATTTAAAGTAGAAAACACAGATAATTAAGCCTCCAGATAATCAAATGCTTGAGGAGAGCTTCAATGTTTTGGGATGTTCCTAAATCTCATTAAGTGTCCTTTCTTTATTGATTATTTCTACCTCTGCTGTATCATTGTGTTAAACGAATAATAGCAGTCAGTTGAACACATTCTCACTCACATCAGAAGTTTTTCATGATGGTATTTTGTTTTTCGTTTTTTGTTTCTGTATTCCAGAAGCTGTACCAAACAAACACCAAACTCTCTGACAACAAGGTACGTCTGAGGGATCTTCTCATTCTCGGAACATGTTGTCAACATGCAAATCAGTCAAGGGAAATATTTACAGACTAGTGTTCAGCTCTTGAGCCGGCTCCAAAGGGCAGAGAAGTTTCACACACCCAACGGGTCAGAGTTGGCAAACTCACACATCGAGGGGGCCAGGCCCTGATGTAAATGCAAATCTGGCCACTTTAAGACATCAGGGAGGGGAGGTCCTTCACTAAACCCCTCCTTACAGCAAACTGGAGTCCCTTAGCATTCAGTAGAAATGCAAGTCCCCTGTTGGTTCATCAGACTTTCAAAAGAGGCCAGGAATCTAGTTTTTATGTGAAGAACCACCTTTTTGAAACATGGGCGACTAACTTTTAAGAAATGAAACACTGTGTAGGACAAATACGTGAGTCAAACTGACCCCACAGGTATCCCCGCTGGAGCTTCTAGAGGGAGCAGTTCTAACCTTCCAGGTTAACACTCTTAAAATAAACTCACTCAGTTTCCAGAAGCAAAATAAGAGAAGCAGCAGGAAAGCAGGAAGGGGGTTGGGGGAGGGACATGGACTAAGGGATTTGCAAGGCAGCACTCAGGTTGACACCAATCAAGCCCAGGAGACTCAAAGACAAGGAAGGGGACTTCACATACTCCACTGCTAATGCCTGAGGTGCCACAGGACTCCTCCAGGTGTTGGCAGTTCTGCTGTGGGCTCAGACCACATCTACATCAGACCTAAGAGGCCTCAATTGCCTTTTCATAGGACCAGCTTCTAATATAAGTCCTGAATCCTCCTGGACTTTTTATCCTAGGCAGGCCACTCTCCAAGATAGAGAAAATCCCCTGGGACAGCCTCAGTGGTCCAGGACCCAGTGCCTGGGAATGGTTAACTCCTTTCTATGGCAGAATGAGAAACAGCTCTCAAAGAAAGGAACACATGGGAGTTACAACAGAGCATCCATTTTTGGAAAATAACTCCTTCGGAATCAATTACCTATGCCCTTTTCCAGTCCATTTAGCGTTTAAACTTTCGCTTTGAGACAGGGTGAGAAATTTCAGTAAACAGTCAAACCACTTTGGATTGCTTAGAGTCTGGGCCCAGGGACAGGCAGGGTGCACCTGCTGTGCTCACTGACAGAAGTCACTGACAGGTAAACACCAAGCTATCAGGTGCCCTGGCCCCTCTCTGCTGTGCACAGAACAGCAAACTATGAGACAGAGGAACCCAAGAGCCCCCCAGGACTGTCCTCTTCAGGCCACCCTTTCCAGAAGGTGGGTTTGGTTTGCAGGCAGGCAGACAGCACAAGGGAAGAGCTCTTCTTCCTCAGCCCAGTGGGTTCCCAGATTCCCCTGTTTCTTCCCAGTTTTTATCAGTGAGACTGAGTTTACCAAATTCTTTGCTACAGTGTCAAAGTACAGGGCTTCATGTTTCAGCATTCCCAGGGAGTCTGTGTTTTCATAGGGACAAAGCCCCTGTTTGACTTACATCCAACATCTGAGCTTCTAGGTGGGGAATCTGAGGCATCGTCCTGGTGGAAGTTTCTTGGGGTCTGGGACACCTGGAGCTCCTGACATCATACCACTTAAATGATCACCTGTTCTACCTCGAGGGGTCATGCAGGCTGGGGCTACCCCTTGCTCAAATCCATCTTGCTGAGCCAGTATAAGGAGATGCTAAGTCTTTTCATTGTTATAACATATCAGTTGTCCATCTCAGGGCTAAACCACTCAGGACTATTTCAAGACCTCTCTGTGTACATTTGGTTCCACATTGCCTCAGGAAATAGTGAAAGCACTTTGAACAGTGGCTCTCTGATGTCTTTATGATCTGACTTAATTGAAAGAGATCAAAATTTCTTTCATCAGGGCTTCCCTGGTGGCGCAGTGGTTAAGAATCTGCCTGCCAATGCAAGGGACACAGGTTCAAGCCCTGGCCCGGGAAGATCCCACATGCCGCAGAGCAACTAAGCCCGTGCGCCACAACTACTGAGCCTGAGCTCTAGAGCCCGCAAGCCACAACTACTGAGCCCACGTGCCACAACTACTGAAGCCTACACGCCTAGAGCCCGTGCTCCGCAGCAAGAGAAGCCACGACAATGAGAAGCCCGCGCACCGCAACAAAGAGTAGCCCCCGCTCACCACAACTAGAGGAAGCCCGCACACAGCAACGAAGACCCAACACAGCCAATAAATAAATAAATAAATATAAAATTTATTTTAAAAAAATTTCTTTCATCAAGGTGCTAGCAAGATTTGGTTTTGCCCTGGTAAAATCAGAGGCATGGGTTCATGCTACCCTTCATACATGTGTCTACATCATAGGGGCATAATTCAAGATATGCAGGAAAACTGCAGTTCATAATTTAGGTCAAATGATGAATCCAAGCCTGAGGTTCTTAGGACTGGAGGGAAAGGAGAGCCAGCAGAAATCCCCAAGGCAGGGACCATATAATGACCCACCCTCCCCTTCATCACAAAAGGCTGAGCACAGGACACTTGGTAATTGTCGAGTGTCCCCACTGTGCCGGCCATAGGTGGGGTGCATTTCCTTCAAGAGACACGTTAAATGTTTCTGAAAGCCAAAGAGCATATGGTTAGTGGTCACTTACTCACAAACAGTAGGGAAGGACAGACCCACGAAGGCACTGGAGAGATATTCTGTGTACATTTCATTTGAGACTCCTTCCAAGTAGTATTTCTGCCACGTGTCTTCCTCAATCTAAGGGAGAAGAACACAGGAGAAGGGTTTAAGATAGGATAGTAGGGCTTCCCTGGTGGCGCAGTGGTTGAGAGTCTGCCTGCCGATGCAGGGGACACGGGTTCATGCCCCGGTCCGGGAAGATCCCACATGCCACGGAGCAGCTGGGCCCGTGAGCCATGGCTGCTGAGCCTGCGCGTCCGGAGCCTGTGCTCCGCAACGGGAGAGGCCACAACAGTGAGAGGCCCGCGTACCACACACACACAAAAAAAAGATAGGATAGTAAAAGGAAAGTGGGGTTACCCCATCTGGCAAACAAATGAATGCACTGGTTGTGTCATGGCGACCTTCCTGAACAACCAGGAACATACCCCATCACCACGTGAAGCCTTCCATGCCCCTAAACTCATAGACTAGATGGATGTCCCCTCTAAAGTAGCACTTCTTCCTAAACCTGTATGATTTCCAAGGAGGCATGGGCACTCATCCACAACTGATAAAAATTTTTGAGAGTAATTTTTAAATTGTTATCAAAATGTATAAAAGTGCATACTCTTTTACACAATTCCATTTTAAGTATTCATAGTAAAGAAACAAGTAGATAAGTATACACATACAAATGAACAAGAACATCCTTCTTGTTCTTAGAACAAGAAATTAGAAATAACCACAAATGGTAGGTTTATACCATGGAATACAAAGAAGCAATTAAAAATTATGATGAAAATGTATATATTTTCACAGAGAAATTACCTTAAAAGGCACATTACTAAATACTGTGTATAGTCTTTGATCCTATTTTTAAATACCCTATAATTATCTGAATGTTCGTAAAGCTGTAGAAGAATCTAGAAAGCTTTATACCAAAACAGTAACAGTTGTTATCTTTGAGATGTAGAATGACGCTATTTCTCTATAGATTTCTGTATTGTCTGAAGGCTTTTGCAGTGAGCATATATATATAACATGAAACAACATATCTATTTCTACTTTGGGGAAAAAGTAGATTTTTCCAACACCACCTTGAATATCACAAAAAGTAAAATGTAGGACTTCCCTGGTGGCGCAATGGTTAAGAATCCACCTGCCAATGCAGGGGACACGGGTTCGAGCCCTGGTCTGGGAAGATCCCACATGCCGTGGAGCAACTAAGCCCATGCGCTACAACTACTGAGCCTGCGCTCTAGAGCCCGCGAGCCACAACTACTGAGCCTGTGTGCCACAGCTACTGAAGCCTGCGTGCCTAGAGCCTGTGCTCTGCAACGAGAAGCCACTGCAACGAGAAGGCCACGTACTGCAACAAAGAGTAGCCCCTGCTCGACGCAACTAGAGAAAGCCCGTGCGTAGCAACAAAGACCCAATGCAGCCAAAAATAAATTTAAAAATAAATAAAATAAAATAATTTAAAAAAAAGTAAAATGTAGTTTCAGAAAGGTCTTAAGCAATATGTCACTAAAATGTTCTTGTTCTCTTTTTTTTTTTTGGTCATAATTAATCAAGTTCAACTGGTTTTCCCATCAGCCCTCTTCACGCTAGGTATTTCTGGAAAGGTTTTACCTTGGAATCGACCATTTAAAAGTATAAAGTGAAAACAACAAGAATGCTGAGCCCCTCTGGGAGCTTGGGGATGTCATGGATTCCCAAGGCAGGAAGAGAGGCAGGCTGTGTGGTCCTTGGGTATCTGTAAGCTGCTGTCTCCCCAGTTCACTTCCACTGGAGGTTAGATAAGGGGGAGGGTGAAAAGGAGCATCCCAGCCAACTGGAAGTGGCTCTTAATAATGTCCTGTGCTGGTATTGAATTAAAAGGCATCTTGGGACTTCCCCGGTTGTCCTGTGGTAAAGAATCCACCTACCAATGCGGCGGATGTGAGTTCGACCCCTGGTCAGGGAACTAAGATCCCATCTGCTGCAGGGCAACTAAGCCCACGTGCCACAACTACTGAGCCCACGCCTCAACTAGAGAACTTGGGTTTTGTAAACTATAGAGCCCACGCACTCTGGAGCCCTCATGCCACAACTACAGAACCAACGTACTCTGGGTCCTGAGCGCCACAACTAGAGAGAGAAAACCCGCATGCCACAACTAGAGAGAAGCCTGTGTGCCACAACTAGAGCGAGAGAAAAAAAAAAAAGCGCATGCTGCAACTAGAGAAAAGCCCACGTGCCACAACGGAGAACTCACATGCCACAACTAAGACCAGACACAGCCAAAAACAAAAAGGTATCTTGCTTATGACCCAACAGTCAGTTAACTGGGGGAAATGAAAGAGACTTGGAAACAGTGGGAAATGCACACCTACCATCTACTTGGTGATGCTCTGGAATACAAAAGCTAGGAATAATTTAGAAATAAATTGAATGCTCCCTGCTTCTATGCTATGCTATGTCTGCTTTGTGTTCTGGCTGGGTTATTAGATTATGTGGGTTAACCTCATTAGTTTGTGCTGCTTCTAACCTACTACCACACATTAGACATGTGCTATGCAATACTGCTGGGTATGGGTTGTTCATCTACAAATTAGTCTTCCCCAGAGTGGGGTCTTTCAAAACAAAAGGACTCAACCTTTTCTACTGCTAAACTTTATGATTTTAAAAATTAACTGCTATGTGTTGAGCTAAGCACAAACTTTTTAATTTCCCCGACTCATAAGATTTCAACTTATTTTTTCAAATAAAAGATATTCTTGACTTCATAAGCAAAGGTTATTAATTCCAACTAATTTGAAGAAAGCTTAGTCAGCATTAGTAAATAGCTTGAAATATATAATATTTGGGGCACTATGTTACCATAATTTTTTATTGGTAAATAGGATAGTATCTGAGGGATTGCCCATTATAAATCCTCATAGTTGAGTTTTATAGGCAAATAGTTTTCTTGAGTAGAAGAATTCAGCCTATTCTTTTAGCAGGGACATTCCTTTTATAATATGTTGCTTATGTTGCTAATTTACACATTCCACTTGGCTTTCAAAAATAATGAAAATATGAAGCTTTATCTCAATTATTATTGATTGTTGGTGCTATTCCTCAATTAATATGATTTTAATTTGGTTCTTTTAGTTATGGTCATTATTTTCATGCCTCTATGTCCTAATGGAACTACTCTTGACACTAAATTTTATTGTAGGTTCATCACTAAACTTTTTAAGTAGAAATAAATTCTTTTTAGGACACAAATATTATATTCATGTTTCTTTTGAACTTAGCATAAATTGTTCATTGATTCATTAATTCAGCAAATATTTTTAGCATATTCTGTGTCTTATGAGCCATTCTAGTTACTGACTGAATTTTATTTAAACTGGTATTTATTTTCCCATATTTTTCTCTTTGCCAGAAAAAGCATCAGATATACCTGTCTAAGATATATCTGACGATATATATCTGACTTTTGCTGATTTTTTTCCCACATTTCCTTTCCTGCAAGTTTGTGGCTGATATGAAATGCTTGAAGGCTAAAAGTCAAAAAACTGGAAAAAAGAAAAAAAGAACAGAACTTTTCTGGAAAGCAAAATGCCTCTTCCACAGACATATGCAGATGCTCAGATGGTATGTATAATGCGAGATGCAGAAGTACTGAATGGACTGTCTAAAAGCTGAGGAGTTTAAATTCATTGTTATAACCCTTTAAGATTTCTACATCTTTAACACAATTTCCCTATTGATAAGTGAACAAATTTTTCAGGTTCTGATAAATGTTCCCACACACACACACACACAAACTTACTGAAAATGATTTAAGTGGTAAAATGGTAAATTTTGTTATATGTATTTTACCACAAGTAAATTTTTTTTAAAAAACCAATAGGTAGGGGCCTCCCTGGTGGCGCAGTGGTTAAGAGTCCGCCTGCCGATGCAGGGGATACGGGTTCGTGCCCCGGTCTGGGAGGATCCCATATGCCGCGGAGCGGCTGGGCCCGTGAGCCATGGCCGCTGGGCCTGCGCATCCGGAGCCTGTGCTCCGCAACGGGAGAGGCCACAACAGTGAGAGGCCCACATACCGCAAAAAGAAAAAAAATAAAAAATAAAAAAAAATAAAAATAAAAATAAAAAACCAATAGGTATAAGGAGAATCAGTAATTATAATTACACTTACACCCTTTAATCCTTAAGGGCAAGAATGACAAGTTGTGGCAGAACAATGACAGGAACAGGTTATCGCATCAGGAGAGTCAGGGATAGAGCACCCAGCCTTAAGACACTGTAATGTGTCACGAACTCAGACAACAGAACCTCAATCTTCATCCCGAGGCAAGGGCTTCAATTACCCCTTCTTATCAAAGTTTACCTTTCTAAGTCTCAAGCATGGCACCTTTCACTTATTTTGAAAAAAGCAAAAGCAAAATGCACATTCCTTTTAGTTTTGTTAGCTGTAATCAAATACATTCTTAGGGAAGGAAAAATTAGTATAAAATACAATATGTTGAGTTTAAAATACCTGACAGTGAACAAAGAGATCTAGAGATGGTAGAATGAGTTACTGTCATTAAAAGTCCCCTTTAACAGAGGCACAGAGAGGTTAAGTAACCCACTAAAGGTTACAAAGCCAATGAGTGGTACAAACAGGATTCAGAGTTCATACTGTTAACCACCCACCATATTATCTCTTGCTAGAGATTGACAGGGTAAATATAGAGAGAAGCAGTGGTGCTAGGATTTGGGGGGGCTTGGAGGGTTTGTGGAATATAAGTACCTAAGAGGAAAATCTCCTCAAGAACGCAAGATCTTAAACCCTGGAGCCCCTGACTTTGTGAGAAGTCAGTGAGAAGTAATATTGATTGTAAGTCGAGCTGAAAGGAGAGGGCAGACCTCCTCTCAGAGCACGACGGCATCATTTCTATTCTATAAAATGGAACCATCCCGGCCTACAACTTCTTGCCTAAAATAGTACATGTTGTTCTCCACATTTGTGTTGTTGAAATATTTTTAACTGTAATGTGAATACACACTTCCCAGCAGAAAAGTGAAAGAATGGGACCAAAATGACTTAGGGAAAGGTGCCAAAATTAACTTGCCAGCCATTCAACAGTCAAAGGCAAAGCATTTCCTGAGGCAGCAACTTCTCCTCTGGCTGTCACATCAAACTCCCGCTGCTTCAGAAGAGCACCTAGCAAAGATGAGCAGGTGATGTGCTCTGGGTCCTTACTCATCAAACACTCGCAGATCTTCAGTGAGAACAGAGATCTGAGCTGTGGGGCTCGCTCGTCCACACTTCTCATGGTCTTATTTATCTGCCCTTCATTATCTAATTTTTCAACCAGTCTAGTTCAATCCCTTAAGTAAACGGTTGTACACCAATCTGGGGGCTGATGGCTCCACCACCAAAGGCACCATCAAACTGGAAACATCAGCCTTGGCTCTGGGGGAAGTAACACCTTCTTGCTCCCAGATTTTGCATGTGTTACTAACGGTGGGTCAGTAACGACACCTTTTATATTTTATGCTTTCTCTGATTAGGGTGACACTGTGTTTCTCTAACACTAACAGCCCAGGGAATGTGAAAAATCAACCATCCCAGCTGCGCTATGTTAAAATCACTGTGATTTCTGTTTCCAGCAAAGAGTCTGAATAACTGTGTTGATTACAGCCAAATAATTTTGCAGAAGTCCATCCCTACCTCCAGAGTCGTATAAATAATTCCAAGGACTATCATATACCAATCCTTATTTAATTGAAAACAAGTACATTGTTTTACTCCAAATATATGTTATGTTGTGCACATCAAATATAATGAACTAAGAAGAAATTATAAAAATCAATGACCATTATGTTAATAGCTGCAATAAGAAGAGGTGAGTTGTAACATACACACCAGCATTGCCCAAAACTGGTAGTAGAAGACTATTTATTGTAATAGCAGGTGTTTATTACATTTATGATTTTTTTAAAATCTATCCAAATTCTCGATATTCTTGCTCTAAAGGACGTATAGTTTTAAATCATAAAAGTCCTTAATTAGAATCAATTAGCTACATCTGAATGAATATTTGTACATATAAATTACACAATACATTGTCACTGTCCTTTGTAATGTGACAGTCTAAAACAGAGCGCACTGACAGGAACTGGCCAACGTATCTGAGATTCCACAAAGACATATTTACGCCCACAAAAAACAGAGAACACCCACAGAATGTGTCAAGCTCTTAATTACAGTAATAAACACGGAATCAGCATTGATGGGCTCCAGGGTGATGAGCGTGTGGGCTGGTCACTAAAATGAGTGGGGTCCTTTATCCCCATCCCTCAACGGCATGCTCTGCCACTGGGAAAAATCTGATTCAATGTTGCATCTAATCATTTCTTGCTGGAAAGAACAATGCTAAGGACAACTGATTGTTAAGAAGACTTTATCACTGACCCAGTTCCTGGATTCTCTCTCTCCTCCTTTATTTCCCTCTATGTTCCAAGGTTAACAAACTCGCCGCAGTTTTTACCAGGGGGCATGCGGCTCTTTCTCCCTCTCTTCCTCGCCTCAACATAAACCCATAGAATTAAAAAACAAAATGTTTGAGTCTTGCTAGCTTAGCTCCTCACGAGTGCCAGGACAGAGAAAGCCTCGCTGCACAGCTTTCTGGGGCGGGGTGGAGGAAACTGGTGATAAAGTTGAAAACAAAGGAAAGAAACAGCAGAGATGAGAAACCAACAGTGATTTGCACCTTTTCAGAATATATGTCTTCAAAAAAAAAAAGAAAAGAAAGAATATATCTCTTCTCTGTGCCAAATTGCATATCAACGCTGTCCTTCTTGGATGTGGACTCAGGTCGGCTGTCCTTCCGAGAGCAGCCCTGGATTTCAGGGACCCCATAACGTTTCGGCATTCCACAATTATGGCCTATTTCAGATTGTATTTTCCAGAATGTGAGAATAGAACGAAAGGATCTCAGATTTTTCCAAAGGCTTTGGGACAATGTCAATTAAAACACATTATTTGGAATTTTCTGGAACGCAAGATAACTGGTTGCTTCAGCACTGAACGAATAAATAAACAACTCCAAAGATTAATTCTGGGGTGGACTTCCACTGAATCTCTTAATCCCAGACTAGTGGGCTGCAGGCTATCAAATGAGATTTCTTCCATCAAGCATTATGAAAAAAAACATCAGCCCACATGAAGTGTTCAGAGCGAGATCAACAGACCACACCACATGCAAAGGAGTTAGCAGACAGGGTATTTTCCCCCCTGCTATGTAACCCCAACTTAGATTACTTTTGAAAACACAGAATGCCAGAGGAACTGAAGTTAAAGGAAGGGTTAACAGAAAGTGATGTGAGAACTTTTAAAAATAATTATTATTTATAAATTATTTCAGAAAGTCTGGCCTATGTGGCAGGAAATTGGTAATTTTTTTAATATGGAGGTAGGTTGTTCTACCCTTTTCTTTTTTTCCTCTCCAATGTAGAAAAGGTATTTATGCTTAAGTGATGCCAGGCCTTTTTAAAGATGGGCCTATTCACTATCTGTCCAAATAGGACTTTGGTTTTGCAATCTTGATAATAGTTAAGAACATCCTCACTTGTGCTTCAAATAATAAGGTTCTTAAAATACTACTAAAAATAATTCTCATCTGGGTAGGGCAAGCAGCAAGTAAGTGTTCTCAAGCAGACGCCTGCCAAGCAATCCTCAGGAGAACATTTCAGTCCCTGGCAGGCAGGATTTTCCAGAATAGAGCTTCTCAACCCATTTGGGGTGAGAGACCAGGGTTTTGTTTTTTGGTTTTTTTGGGGTTTTTTGCGATACGTGGGCCTCTCACTGTTGTGGCCTCTCCTGTTGTGGAGCACAGGCTCCGGACGCACAGGCTCAGCGGCCATGGCTCACGGGCCCAGCCACTCCGCAGCATGTGGGATGTTCCCGGACCGGGGCATGAACCCGTGTCCCCTGCATCGGCAGGCGGACTCTCAAACCCTGGAAGCCCCCAGGGTTTTGTTTTTATTTCTAGTATCCATTGTTTTGCAGCCTCAAACTTCTGCAAAACCTAACAGATTTCCAAAAAAAAAAAAAAAGAATAGACAAGACATGCAAAATACAAGTCCAAAATTTCTACATTAGATTCAACCAATATAAAATTAATCTGTCAAATTGCTCTAAAAGTTCCTAAGCATTCCTCTCATTTTCTGTACTTGCCACTTCGTGGATGAGCAAACAGTTCATGGCACCCATCCACGGACTGCATTTGCAGTTGTGCTGGTCCTACTCTATCTTACAAACCTTATTTCTCACAATTTTCCCCAAATTCCAGTAAAGTATGATTATTCCCAACTAAGATTTCCCAAAGTAGCCTCGAGAGAACTTACTAACAGGTGTCACCTTGAACATAAGAGAGTGAAGAGGGAGTTCTATGGTGTCCCCATTAAAACATAGGTTTTTTGAAGGCAGAAAAATTCACCTGAGTCTCCAGAGTTTGGAACAGTGCATGGAACATAGCAGTAGCTCAATATTTGCTGAATGGATGAAATACATCTGGGAAGTGCTGGATTTCACAAAGCCAAACTGGGGAGTTTTTTAGTGCAACTCAGAGTATTTCACATGTTACTATGAATTGTAACTCTCCAAAGGGAAAACATGGTACTAAGTCACAGAATCCTTTATTTCAAGGAGCAGCTCATGGAGACCAGCAATGCTATTCTAAAAACTTCCTCCCTCTGATCTCCCCACCACTTCGTTCCCCTGATCCTACTGTCAGAAATCTCTCTGTGGCCATTTTCAGCTGTCAAGATCCAACTCTACCTATAAAGTTCCCATCGCATGCCACCTCGTCTGTGAGGACTTTCCTCATTTCCCCAAATTGATGTGCTCTGCCCTGCCTTAATGGGAACACAAATCACGCCCACCTCTGGTGAGCTTGGGAGGGCTAAAAGAGATAATGGATAAAGAATGCTTAGAACATTCCCTGGTTGGCAGTACGCACTCAGTATGCATTAGTTGTCATTAGCTACCGTCATAGCATCTGAGTCTTCTAACATCTGACAAGAACTATAATAAAGTGGAATTCTGGAACACAAGACCCTCCCTTAGGCATTCACCTTTGTATCTTCTAGAACAAGCAGCATACTACCTTATAAGGTGCTTATAAGAGGTGCTTAATTAATATTTGTTGAATTGAACTGAGCAAGACAAAACTGGAGAAAGAGACACAAAGAAACGAGCACAATTTTTCCAGACATCTAATCACAAGTCAGTGCTGATAACTTCATAGCATTTAGTGTTGACCATGAAAGGAAGCAATTTCTGCCCCCCGAATGCTGAAAAATTCTGCATTCTTGGCATCTCATAGGGAACGTGTAGAGTCGGGTGATTTTTAAACTTCCCAGAACACTTCCTACTGAGCAGTACATTTCTGGGAAACTTTGTCATCACAGAACATCTTGGGCTACTTAGCAAGTGCCTTATGGTTTTCTAAATTCTAGATCCAATACCTTGGAGGCTTGAATTTGAAAGAAGGGACTCTCAGGAACTGGTGTATTTGCCAATCTAACATAAGTCCTACCTCTCACTAGCTAGGACTCCCTCCGCACTCCCTGCAGAAAAGAGCCCCCTTTGTTCCGTCTCATGACTATGCTCTCTTTCCCACGTGACCTAGCCCTCTATCTTCTGGATTGCGCTCTTTTGAATTCCAATGTAGGGTCAAACAACAATTCAACAGGAAATAGACTGAGCCCAGCAAAGGCTGCATTTGACAATTCCATTACTCCTAAATTCTAAAATTGAGACCCAAAACAACTGTTTGCTATTAACTAATTAAGAACTGGAAGAAAAAGAAAGGAGTTAGATAGAAAAGCATTTGAATCAGCCCAGGAATTATGAGGCTGCTTTTAATAAGACACACCATTAGAGAATTACCTATGCATTTGCAAAATCTTCAATATTTTAGACAGTTTGGGGAGAGTCCCACTGCATCCATTGAAGTTAACACAGGATAGTTTCTCACCAGTGGGCATGTCTAAGGCTGTGAGTCCAGTGCTTCCCAAACTCTGAAGAGCATGTGAATCACCCAAGGGTGTTAGTAAAATGTGCTTTCTGTAGTCCTGGGTGGGGTCTAAGATTCTGCATTTCTAACAAGCTCCCAGGCAACAGAAATACTCCCCAAACATGGACCACACGTACAGTAGCAAAGGTATTCCCAAAGAGAGTGAAGAACATGGAACAAGTATTCTCTTTGAGGACCAGAGAATCAATCATGGCCCAAAAGATTTGAATAAGAGATGAAAAAGGATGCTTTCTACGAGTATCACTAAATATTGGAGCCAGTTACAGAGAAAGCCTGTAGATAATTAAGCACAAATGGGTATCCCAGTGTTTGGGTTGCTGTGATAATTAGTCTAAACAATATTTCAGGGATCCAGATTTATCTACCCAGTCTCTCTCCATTGATCCATTGACCCCAATAATAACTTAGTCTCCACTTCAACGTGGGCTGTGTAAAGAGAGAACAATGACACAGCTATATTTAATTCAATTAAAATTAAAGTTTCAGAAAATGGCTCCTATTTGTATCCCTAATTTCTATTTAACTTTTCCATTTTAGGACACAGTGTTGAGTGTGAGGACAACAATGTTTGCCAACTCAGTCCTGTTTTAGTGACAGCAGATTCTGGATACTTATGTCTCATATCGCTGTACAATACGGCCTAATAAAGTCGAGCCAAAGAGACTAGATTTCATTTCAGAGCAAAGGGTTTCAGCCATAAACTTTTGCTTTTTGGCTGAACAGAGCCATTCAAGCCGCGAGCATAAATTCTGCTAGTTTTAGGTATCAGGGTGACTGGGAAGCCAAATGGGTTGTGAGCCAGGTACCCAAGGTAGAGGCACCCGCTTTATTGTGTATTCACTGTTACCTGGAAAAATCTCTTGCCAGCTAGAGAATATTTTCACAGGAAGTTAGAAATGACTTGAAATTCCCCTCTGCGGCTTCCTGGAGTGGATTTGAGGCCTCGTCAAAATGACATTTGGTTCAGAGACTGAAAGGGGACAGCTTATAAATTGCCAAGGTATTTAGCTGGCCTTAGCAGTTTCTGTTTAAGAGGGGCCGTGATCTGAGTGCAGCAGCAACGTAGGAAGTACCAAAGCACATGCAGCCTCTGGGTTCAAATCCCAGCCTCACTGAACGTCCCTGGGCCAGCTGTATAACCTCTCCAAGCCTCAATCCCCTCACCTGCAAAATGAGAGCAACAATAGTACCTACTTCCTAGGAAGACAGATGAAATGAGGTGATCCATGTAAAACACCTAACATTGTGCCTGGCAAATAGCTAATGTTTTCTGAGGGCTTCCTATGTGATAGGTGCTTTGGCAGCTTAATCATACTAAAAGATGGCACTTACTGAGTGTGTACCCTGTAGATGTTCTATAAATGCTCTATCATAAATAATGAGTGCTGGTGATGATGATGGTGATGCTGATTACGAAGACATCTTTACTACGTGCACAAGGGAACATAGCCAGTTAGACGTTGGGCCAGTGATTCATGGCTTCCTATTGCTTAGCTGCTACTGGAAAAATCTGGAACATCACTAATCAACAAATGATCCTCTGGACTGAGGAGAAAAACTAAGAATGTTGAGTTTATCCCCAAAAGACAGCAGTGTTCCCTGGAGGTCCCCCCTTCCCCTCCCCTTCCCTAGTGGTCAGTAAGTTCACTCTGAATAGATAGGATGATAAGAGAGAAGTTAGGTATTTGGAGGAACTGACTGTCTCCCCAAATAGGAGAAAGGTCATACATGGATATAAACACCCAGCCTGGTCTCCTGAGGAGCCCTGAGACAAAATGACCCTGATGGGTAGACTGGATTAGCTACTTCCAATTTCTGGGCTTGACTCTTGCCTACATCCCTCCAGTGGAGACTCACTAGATTCTACTTTCATCTTTCATCCTCCCTCCTAGCAAATGGCTTTCCTCTTTGTTTGCCAGGTGTCAGTTCAGACTGATTCTGAACTGATACCTGGCACATCCTTGGTCCACCAGAAAGGCATGCTAATACTCTCATGCTTGTTCAAACATTATTTTTAAAAGTACTTGTTTAGGGCTTCCCTGGTGGTGCAGTGGTTGAGAGTCCGCCTGCAGATGCAGGGGACGCGGGTTCGTGCCCCGGTCCAGGTCCCACATGCCGCGGAGTGGCTGGGCCCGTGAGCCATGGCCACTGAGCCTGCGTGTCCAGAGCCTGTGCTCCGCAATGGGAGAGGCCACAACAGTGAGAGGCCCGCGTACCACAAAACAAACAAACAAACAAAAAAGTACTTGTTTAACTTGTATTTGGAGTAGAGGTTGAGTGCTGGGTGGGGATGAAAGAGAGAAGAATGATCACAGGTCACAGCCCTCAGCCTCTATTGCCCTCAGCAATTCAATCCTGGCCCCAATTTTGCATACTCCCCTCAGCAAAAGAAAAGCCTTGCAATTAAGTGGATACAACTTTTTAGAAGGCAAATTAGAAAATATCTGTTGTTACTTGAACGTGGAGTAACATGTTCAAGGGAACTCATTCCTCCTATCCCTAAGAGTTTACCTAAGTATTCCTTCCAACCACAAACTGTATGCCTCCTGAGAAGAGTTCTGGAAGGCACATTTCCTCCTTCTTGTTGCATTTCTTGGAAGATTTTAGCCCTTGTTATAGTTCAGTATTCCCAGAAAACTGCCAGGATGGTATCCTACAGTTGGTATAAGATGAGAAGAAAGAGAAGACATGTGATAATCCTGCTTGGTCAAGGAGAGGTCTCTCTGTTCCTGTGCCCATTGGTTCTATGAGCAAGTTCAAGTCCATAGTACATATCAATCCTCCAGGCAGGACCCGGGAGGTCATTACACTCTCTGAGTTCTCCACAGGTAACACAGCCCAGCACACAGCTGTTCTCCTTCCAGGCACTGCCACTGCAAGGTTCTGTCCTGGGCAGGGCTGCACTTGCTAGCTGGACACTCATTACGTATGGAAAAGAACAGCCAGCAAATCTCCATTCACTGAGAGTCCTGGGAAAAGCCAGACAGGTGCATCCAGGTTTCACCTGTACATGCAGGTAAAATCTTCTAGCGGTGGGGGTAAGGGACAGGAAGGTTGAGGGACCCAGTGTCACTTAGGCTGATGAACAATGCTGCTGCCCTAGCAAATGTACTCAGGCAGAAAATTCTACTAATTCTGTATCTCACCACAGAGTTCCAGGGACCTCCCCCAATATCAGTCATTTACAAAGATTTTGGCAACACAAAATTATAAGCAGTATAGGGAGGGATGCCTTTACACCACCCTAGAGAGTGGCTTTAGATTAGGTTCATCCCTGTGTGTTCTCCCATCAGTGACCCAATCCTAATCCAGTGTCAGATCCCATCACAAATAGAAACCCAAACAGTACCACCAACCCCTAAGGAACAAGAAGGGGGTGGCATACCGTCATGTACTGGTCATCTTTCCAACAATCTGCTAGGCTCTTCCACTTTTTACTGTGGGTGAATATGAAGCTCAGAAAGCTTGAGCAAGCAGTGCGAGGTCTTACAACAAATCATGTCCTAATTCAGAGGCTTACAACACACCCCCAACCCCAGCCTTCTGCCCACTGCACGGCTTCACAACTCCCCTCACACTTCACGAGTGAGGGAGAACAGGAAGGGCGAGGCTGTGCTGGTATATCTGAATAACATACTGCTCCACGGATACATCTGGACAGGGGGACACCATCCAATATCTCTGGATGATCAAGTCTAATACCTAATCCAAATTCTGAAAGAGGTACCAAATATTCCTCTTTTACTGATTCTTTCCTCACTTTAAGGAGGAAAGAATTTAAGGAGAAGAAAAAATACCTAACCATTAAAATAAATGGCCTTCTCACTGCCAAACTTTAGCTGAAACAGGAAACCAATAGAAACTCCTTAAGAATTGATATTTATTTTGTCAGTCTAGGAAAAAAAGGAGAAACTAATTAAATCCATTGTCCTAAAAAGCAACACCATAAATATGGAGGCTAGGCATAAACACAGACTTCTCTTTGCAGACTGACCTCAACAAAGAGCTTCTGCACCCCAAGGTCAGTGGGCATAGAGCTGTAGGTTAGGTTTTGGTGGGCAGAGACACTCTACCTGCTGACACGGTATGGGGGAAAGGGAGAAAGTGATATCTCTCACTTACCTAATGTCAATTAAGTCCATCCACTTCCCAGCCTACTTCCCATCCCCTAGTGTACACAGAGCACAGCATCAAGGCAGGCAGGACACCTGTATTTCTTAGTACTTGAAACCCTAATCAGTGGGCCTGCATCACTCTTGCTACCATGGGATACAGGTGACAGCTGATAAAAACTACAAAAATTATACCCAGTTGAAAGGTTTTATTGCATGCCATTTTTCAAGATGGCAGATGGATGCTTAAATTGATCTCAGTGTCATTTTACAGGTGTCCCAAAGTTTCTCTAAATCAGCCAAATGAGTCTGAAGTGGAAACAGCCACCTCCCATTGTTCAACCAGGAGATGCACAGGATCCCACAGTAATGCAGCTTGCCAGGTTATGTTATTCATAGTCTCTGATGAAAAGGTGGATTACTTCAAACTCACCCCAAAGAGAGTGATTATTGAATACGCTAAAAGGACATGATGATGATGACACTGCCTTAGAGGCAATATTCTCCCTGGTCCAGCTATAAAGGACAAACATAGAATATTGTTTCTAAAGTGATATCTGGTTTTCAGGCTCTGGATAAAATAGAATAAGGACACTCCACCCTGTGTCTTTCATTGATTGCATCTATTAAACCTGGACAAAATGCAAGGAGCAGCTATTTGAAGTCTCTGAGACAAACGGTAGCAAACAGATTAGGGAAAATGACCAGAATTGGAAGTACCACCAAATCAGCAGTGAGTTTACCACTGGTTTTGCTCTGGTATCCTCTAACCTGACTTTGAGGAAGCCCAGAACCTGTAAAGGAAGACAAGAATGTGGAAAGACAAAGCCCCAAGAGAAGCTCTCATTCTGGCTCAAAGACCGGTAGAGGCAATTCCTAACACTCAGAGAGAATGGGGAAATCATGGTTTGGGTTCTTTTTGCTTTTCTTCTCTTTTCTTGCACCTCCACCCCTAAGGCACCCAGTGCTGGCAGTAGCAGCAGTGGCAATGGGAGATAAAAGGAGGTAGGAGAAACTTTTCTGGCTAGAGGGTCTGAGGTCCAAAGATAGTGAGGCAAAGCCCTACTGTTTTTGTCTCTCTTTGTCCTCCCACTGGTTTGCCCAGGTGAGGACACAGTAGCAGAAAGTGTATAATAAACCAGGGTAGCTAAAGCCCCAGCTTTCTGGTGAGAGGATAAAAAGGAAAATCCCATGGAAGCTCAAATTCCCCCTGAAGATCACAAAGAAAGAGGACTTAAGAAAGGAGTCCCTTACAATTACTTATGAACTCCTGGGCTCACCCTGAGCTGTGCAAGGATGAAACTGACCCTACACAGCATATATAGATTTTGAGGACTAAAGCATAATATGAACTATCACCCAGTTTGAGATTGATGTGAGACAGATCCAAGTAGCACTGCCAGTGTTTTGAAAATTCAACTCATATTGGAATTACAACCCATAGAAGCTTGGCCAGAATTTCAGTGTAAAATAAAACAGGTCATTACATGCCACAATAAAATTATCAATGTGTTTGCAAGTTTTAAACAAGACCCAGAATTTCATAATAACAAAACAAAGTGTTGAGAATACAATAAAAAAAGTACTTGGCATATGAATAACTAAAAAAAAGAATCTCAACTTGCATCCGATGCCTACATGGCACAAATATTAGAATTATCTAACAAGAGCCTAAAGTAGCTATTATAAAATGTTCCAGTAACTAAGAGAGAACACTTTTGTAAAGAATTAAAAGACAGAAAGCCTTAGTAAAGAAACAAGATAAAAATAATTATGTGAAAATTCTAGAATTGAAAAATATAATAATTAGCACACTCAGTGGATAGGCTCAATAACAGGATGGAGATGAAAAAGGGAAGAATCAATAAACCTGAAGCTAGATCAATATAAATTGTACCATTTGAACAACAAAGAAAAAATATTGAAAAAAAATGAATAGAGCCTCAGGGCCCTGTGGTATATTCAAAAGTCCAACATTTGTGTCATAGGAATTCCAGGAGGAGAGGAGAAAGAGTATGGTACAGAAAATATATATGAGGAAATAATGAATGGAAACTTCCCAAATTCTATCAAAGACAAACATAGATATTCAAGAATCTCAGGCCCAAAAGAATAAACCCAAAGAAATAATGCTTAAACTCAGTGTAATCAGATGAGAGAAAACTAAAGTCAAAAAGAAAATCTTGAAAGTAACCAGAGAAAAATGACTCATTACTTATAGGTTAACAATTCAAATGACTATGGATTTCTCACCTGAAACAACGGAGGCAAGAAGGAAGTGAAACAACATACTTAAAGTAGTGAAAGAAAAGATTAGTCAACCCAGAATTCTGTACCCACCAAAAATGTCCTTCAGGAATGAAAATGAAATAAAGACATTCTCAGATGAAGGAAAATTGTATTTGTTGCCAACAGACTGATCTAAAGGAATTGCTAAAGGAAGTTGTTCAGACAGAATGGAAATGATTCCAAGGGGAAAGATGGAACATCAGGAATGAAGAGAGAACAACAGAGATGGGAAATACCAGAATAAATATAAAAGACTATACTTCTCTTGAGTTCTTTAAAATACGTTTGATGACGGAAAAGAAAAAGTTATAGCATTGTCTGATGGCGTTTTCAACAAACAAGTACAACAAAAAATGGGGAGGGTAAAGAGACCTATACGATTATGCTGGTGAATCACTGAATCTAAGTAGACTTGTAAAGTTAAGTAGGTACATTACAATCCCAAGGGCAATCAGTTAAAAGACTATATAAAGTTATATAATAAGAAACACTATAAATGAAATGAAATCTAAAAATATTCAAAATAACCCAAAAGAAGAAAATAAAGAGGAAAGAGGAGAACTAAAACAGAGAAAATTGACAGAAAACAAATAAAATATTAGATATAATCCAAACATATCTATAATTACATTTTATATAAATGGTCTAGTACACCTTTTAACGAATGGAGATTCAGAGAATAATTTTTTTAATTGACCCAACTATAAGCTGGCTATAAGGAAATCACTTAGAATTTAAAGATATATTTTTAGTTTGGTTCAAACAAAAAAATCATGAGAACAGATACATTTTTTCATGAAAACACTAATCAAAAAGAAATACTGAGTGGGTCTATTAAATCAGATCTGAAGTCTTCCAGATTTCAGAACAAAGAAAATTGCCAAGGATATTAGGGACAATATATAATGACAAAAAGTTCAGTTCATCAAGAAAATGCAACAATCCAAACATATATATCCTCAGCAGAGTTTCAAAATTCACAAAGCAAAATTTGACAGAGCTAAAATAAACAAATCCATAATTATAGCTGGAGACTCAGCACTCATCTCATTGTAATGGGTAGAACTAGTAGACATAAAATCAGCAAGGGCATAGAACTGAACACTATCCACCAACTGGCCCTAATGAACATTTATAAAACACTCTATCCAACAATACATCAGGATATATATTTTTTATATATTTTAAGCTCACATGGAACATTCACCAAGATAGACTGTATAAAACACACTAACAGGGCTTCCCTGGTGGTGCAGTGGTTAAGAATCCTCCTGCCAATGCAGGGGACATGGGTTCAGGCCCTGGTACGGGAAGATCCCACATGCTTCGGAGCAACTAAACCCGTGCGCCACAACTACTGAGCCTGCACTCTAGAGCCCATGCTCTGCAACAAGAGAAGCCACCACAATGAAAAGCCCGCGCACCGCAACGACAAGCCCACACACCACAACGAAGAGTAGCCCCCGCTCGCTGCAACTAGAGAAAAGCCCATGTGCAGCAACAAAGACCCAATGCATCCAAAAATAAAATAAATAAAATTAAAACACACTAACAAATTTAAAAGAAGTGAAATCATACAAAGTAGGTTCTCTTACCATAATGGAATCAGACCACGAATAAATAATAGAAATATAAGAGGAATATCTCTAAATACTTGGAAATTAAGCAACACACATTTAAATAACCCATGGGTCAAAGAAGAATTCTCAAATGGAATTATAAAATATTTTTAACTAAATGAAAAAGAAAATACAACATTTCAAAAATTGTGGAATGCACCTAAAGCAGTGCTTAGAAGGAAATATATAGCATTAAATGCTTATATTAGAAAAGTATCAAATCAATAACCTAAGCTTCATTTAAGCTAGAAGAGTAAAATAAACCCAAAGTAAGCAGAAAGAAAACAGAAAAATAAAGAAAATAATGCAACCAAAAGACTTTGAAAAGATCAGCAAAATTTACATGTATAAGACTGACAAAAAAAATTTTAAAAAAAAGGAAGAGAGGGAGGGAGACACAAATCAAAAAATCAAGGATGAGAGAGAGGTTATCATTACAGACCCTGCAGACATTAGATAGGCAATAATAGAAAACTACAAACAACTTTCATACATCAATTGAACAACTCAAATAAATTAGACTAATTCCTAAATTTTTTAAAAACCTCAAACTGCAGCAACTCACTCAGGATTAAATAAATAACCTAAATAGACTTACAGCTATTAAAGAAATTAAATTAGTCTTTAAAAACCTTTGGGAAAAGAAATTGAGGCCCAGATCGTTTCACTAGTGAATTCTACTAAACATTTAAGGAAAAAATAAAACCAATTCTACACAATCACTTCCAGAAAATAGAAGGGAAAGACTTCCCAACTCATTTTATGAAGTCAACTTTACCCTGATACTAAAGCCAGACAAAGACAGTGTAAGAAATCTATAGAACAATATCTACTCACAAACACAGACATAAAAAATCTTCACAAACATATTAGCAAATCAAATCTATATATCTACCTATAAATATATATATATATATATATATATATATATATATAGAGAGAGAGAGAGAGAGAGAGAGAGAGAGAGAGAGAGACAGAGAGACAGAGAGAGAAAGAGAGAAATAGATATAGATATAAATAAATCACACTATGACCAAGTGGGGTCTATCTTGGAATGCACAGTGGCTGGTTCAATATTCTCAAATCAGTCAGTGTAATCCACCATATTAACAGTGTAAAGAACAAAAACAACATGATTATATGAATTGATGCAGAAAAAGCATTTGGCAAAACTCAAAATCCATTCACAATAAAAACTCTCATCAAATTGTTAATAGAAAAGAACTTCCTCAACCTCAGAAGAAGAACATCTACAGAACACCTACAACTAACATTATACTTCATGGTGAAACAATGAATATTTTCCCTCTAAGAGTAAGAATAAATCAAAGATGTCCACACTCACTCTACATATTCCATATCCTGGAAGAAGTGCTAGCCAGTGTAACAGAGTTAAGGATTCAAGGTCAACATAGAAAAATAATGTGCGTTTCTACATACCACCAATGAACAATTGGAAACTGAATTTTTTTTAAAATGCCACTTACAATATCTCCCCCAAAATGTAATACTTATGTATAAATCTAACAAAAATGTACAGAATCCGTTTGCTGAAAACCACAAAACACTGATGAAAGAAGTTAAAGATTATCTAATTAAACGGAGAGACCGAGTTCATGGGTTGGAATCCATGTTCATGGATGCCAATGCTCCCCCAAGTTGGTCTATGGGTTTAACACGTTTCAATCAAAAGAGCAGTAGGATTTTTTGTAGGTATAGAAAAGCTGATCCTAAAATGTATATGAAAAGGCAACAACACTAGAATAGCCAAAGCAACTTTGAAAAAGAACACATTTGGAGGAATCATATTACCTAATGCCAATTTTAAGCCACAGAGGATTATTCCCGGATCTTAAAACCCAATGGAATTTGTCTGGTTGGATTTTGAAGGTACTTGGGGCTGGTAGCTCCTTTCTTCCTTCCATTTTCTCTCCTTTGGAATGGGAATGCCTGTAACTGTTATCTTATGGCTATCCTACTATTATAGTTTAGAGGCAGAATACTTGTTTTCTAGTTTTATGGAAACTAGATGCCCTGCGAACACCCTGACTTTAGTCCAGTGAAACTGAATTCAGACTTTTGGCTTTCAGAAAAAGAAGAGAAAAATCAGTTGTAAGCAACTAAGTTTGTAGTAACTTATTATAGCTGCCAGAGGAAATTAATACATATGGTTTCATTTCTCTTGGGAAGATATCTAGGAGTAGAACTGTTGGGTCATATGGAAAATCTCTATTTAACATTTTGAGAAATCCCCCAAATTTTCAAAATTAAAAACTTTATCTGGAAAAGACAGTGTTAGAAATTTTCCTTTCTTCCTCTTCTTGGCATTGCTTAACCCTCTGGATTGCATGTCCTCTTACTGATACGACCCCCCACCCTGCCCCCATTGGAAATCTACCATACTGCATTCTGACTCACTTGCGCTCTCCTTCAGAGGGTTGGGACTATGCTTTTGAGCTTTCTTACATTCCCCCTCAGCAAATAGGTCATCATCTCCCTCCCCTGATCCACTGTGGCACTTGACTTGAGCAACCAATTCTCCCACATGACGAGGCATTATGGTCTAGGGAAAACAATAGTTCCTGGGTCTTTTCCAGACTAAGGCACCATGGAGGGAATGGGTGCAGATGGAAGAATTTCCCACCTTTGAAAAATGTCTTACTTTTTATAGCATGTGGTTTGGCATGGTTGGAGAAACCTAGGATACTACTTTTACAAATATTGCAAAGTGAATTCTGCCCTTAGAAGCTATTGATTTGAAGACAAAACCAAGTTGTGTTCATATTTGAGACATTTCTCCAGGGGGAGCAATGTGTCAACAGTGGGGAAAGCACTGAGCTAAGAACCCAACGATCTAGCATCATCATGGTCCTTGCTCTATCAAATCCCATCCAGCATCATCTTCTATTTCCTCTTCTCCTATTTCTTCCTACCCTACAGGGGAGAAAGAGTCAGAAATGCCAGCTACTCTGCATTAGGCACATTTCCCAAATGATACTCGATACTTGTGTACCAAATGAAAATAATTTAAGTTAAATGCATATCTTATAAATTCTAAAGTGCTATGCACACTTAGAGTGCTATGATAACTTTAAAGATCTTGACAAAATATCTCCCTTATCGAACCAATGGTGGTTTCTCACTTTGCACCCCCTAGATATGTAGAATGGCCACCTCAGAGTTCCAGGTTCCTCATCATTATTTTGGGCATAGATTTATATTTGGTATCACTTTAGGGCAGTGATAACCAAGAGCTTTAATAAGGGAATCTGAGATTTTATTCCTAAGAGTTTAATAGCGTTTTGAGATTTTTTGCTTGAAAAATCACTGATGGTGGGTAGCACCCATAAAACCTAAGTTAGAAGTTGTAAGGGGGCAGGGGAAAGGCCAGGTGGATGCCCAGGTGTGCTCAGAAATGCACTCAATTAATAAAAGGCCAATAATCTCGGAAAGAGCTCATTTTGATGTTGGACCAGAGGCTTGGTCAAGAGGGCCTTCCTTCACATTAGTGACAATATCCTGCCAGCTGATAAGGGCCAGGGAGTGTGGCAGCTTCTCCTGGGTTTCACGCTGAATCCTAGCCACTGCAGTTTCTGTGGCTCCATCCTCAACAGGCACAGGGCTTTGTATATTATGTAATCTTTCTGTGTTGCTTCCCCTTTGTTCAGTCCTTGCCAAGAGCCAAATAAAAGAATCCATATGTGATTACAGCTATAAAACCAAAAGGAAAATATTAGACAAAAATATAACATTTTGGGGTTTCTAAGTTTGTTTTACCTTTAATGCTAGGCAGACAGTTTACACAAATCATTTTGCTGCAAAGTAAAGAATAATGAATTAAATGTGTTCCCTGTCACCAACAATCATGTATGTTTGCCTTTGATTGACCAAACATATAAGACACATGAAATGACTTTCTAATCATGTTAGGGGGAGGAAGGGAGGGAGAAGGGGAGAAGATGGGGAAGGGGAGTTTCAGCTTTTTTTATTTTATTCAGAAATTCCACTGACATTTTCTGGCTATTTTCTAACATGCTGTATGGGCTTCTCTTTGCTAATAATGTTTGCCTTGAGAATTTGTAAAGGTCTGAGAACTCTTTAATTCAATGTTCTAGAAGTTACCAGGGCCAGAGGAGAACAGAATCCCTGTTAATAGTTCATGGATTAATTCTTTCTTCATTTGAAATCGTTTTCAGGGAAGTTGCTCTACGTTCAGGTGGGCATTAGTCATGTTGGGCAGAGTCAAAGGTGTCGGGGGAGGCAGACAGAGCCCCGGATCTCATGAGATTCAAGCAGTAAGGAAAGGGGATGTACAATGATGTTGACCCAAATGGGACACTGAGGTTTAGCAAATTCATTTCAATCCATGGCTGTTTATTTTGATTTGTGAATTTAAACAACACACTGACTGGATTTTCTGGCAATCGAAATGGTTTATAACCAAATCTAACCAGCCTCCACGCATCCTCGCCAAGGACTATAAAGCTTTGCATTTCAAGTGTCTACATAGAGTCAAAGCTCTTTAATTTGGCAAAGGAACCACGTACAGTAGCAAAGGAAGAAGGTTTCCGCACCAAAATCACCCCAAATTGTAAGTCCCTGCTGGTCCTGGCCCCACCCAGCTGTCTGGGATAAAGGCTGCTCACGCCAGGCTCCATTCATTCATTTGACATGTGTGTGTTGAGGACACCTTATGAGTCAGGTGCTGTTCTAGGCATTGGGAATACAGCAAGCAGCTCTAGGCTTCAGAGTGCTTACAGTGTCTCCGGGAAAAGAGGCAATAAACAAATACCATGGAGAAAAACAAAGCCAGGAGAATCGACAAGGATGTGCACGTATGGGGTGTGGCGGGACGGGGGATGCAAATTTTTAACATGCAATTTTGATGTTTTTTCACATGGAAATTTTATTCACCCCATGAAGCCTAAGAGAACATCTAGATCCTTCCTAGAGAATCTGGTGAAGGGGGACACCTACTCCCTGTAGGGACCCTCAGAAGCCCCAGAGAAATCTAAGAGTTTGGTCACTTTCTTCTTGATCGCCCTGTATTTGCCAGGAAAACTGTTGATTCATAAAGCATCCCTTTATTACAGGTATACCATCTTCATAGACTGGAGAACTCAACATTTTAGAGATGTCAATGCTCCCAAGAAAGCCCCAAAACAGACCCACACATACACTGCCATCTGGCTTTAAAAACAGGGACTGCTGGGTTACTAATAATATACTGTTTCTTAATCTGGGTCCTGGTTACATGAGAGTGTGAGCTTGTAAATACTTAATAAGCTATCCATTTATCAGATGCATACTTTTGTTTGTATATTATACTTCAACTAAAAGTTTGCTTTTAATCTCTTTTTTCAAAATGCAATTCTAATGGTTTAGAAAAAGTTGCCTCTGAGAAATTAACACTGAGCAAGGACATGAGGGATTCGCTGGAGGGAAGTCATGCAGCTACCTAGGGGAAGAGCATTTCAGGCAGAGGGAACAACAAATGCAAAATTCCTAGACTAGCTAAATGGAGTGTGGATGACGTTTAGAAGCAGGAGAGTATTTAGGAGATGTGGCCAGTGAGGTCACAGGAACCCGACTGCTTGAGACCTATAGATGTTTGTAAGAACTTCATTCTGATGAGATGGGACATCATGGAGAGATTTATGCAGAGGGGTGACGGTATCTGACTCATGCTTGAGAAGGATGCTGTAATGAGAACAGACCAGAATAGGGGAGGGATAAGGGCAGAGCAGGGAGGCCAATTAGGATGCTGGTATAATACTCTAGGAGATGGATGATGGTGGTCTGGATCTGATAGTAAAGTGAAGGTAGTGAGAAGTGCTCAGATTCTGGGCTTATTTTCAAAGTCGAACCAAGTGGATTTTCTGCTGAATTGAATATGGTACGTGAGAGGAAGAAAGGAGCTAAGGTGGAATCCAAAGGCTTTAGTCTGAGCAACGGGAAGGATGACCTTGCCAATAGTGCAATGGGAGAAGACCAGGTTTACAGAAAAAGAAAAGGAATTCCACTCTGGATAGGTTAGGTCTCAGAGGAGATGAAACATTCAAATAAAGATGGTGAGTAGCAATTAAATAAATGATACTAGGATCGGGTTCTGGATAGATATATAAATCTGGGAGTCATCTATATATCTAGGACTCCCGAGAATAAACGAGATTACTGAGGAAGTGAGTATATCTGTAGTGGGAGCTGCTCTCTCTCCACTGACAAAGGATGTCTGTAGAAGCCCACTGTCACGATACCATTGGTGATCAGGGTGATCACACTGGCCTTCGGTATGGAATAAGCAACAGTTTGCATCTCACTAGCTAAGTTACACCATGTGGGTTTACTTTGCAGGCAAACCCTCTACTCTGGCACCATCAGCATTTCCTCCTGGAGCAGACAGCCACCTAGATCCCAGCCTTATCAGGTGGAGCCCTGGCCCCATTTCAGAGATTCTGTCACCCACCACTCTCCCACTCCACACAGGGTTGATCCCTGCTTCTAACATGCTTCCCTCATCTAGATGAATGTCTCTGGTCTCCAGAGCTTACACTCATTAGCCAATAAGAATCGCTTGTTATCCCCCAGAAGCACCTACTTAAGCCAATTAGCTTCACCCCCTGAATAAAGCAGAGTGTAATGTCATTTCCTTCTTGACAGCCCAGTTCATTTTCCCACCTTAACTCATCCCAGGCTAGGCTAATTCCTCACCTGTCTTGATGCAGTGACCTCTGCTGTTATAGAGCTGGCCAGAGAGAAAGGCCAACAAAACCCACAGGATGGGGCTGTGCAAACATGTGCCCATACATCCCAGTCAGAACAGAAGCTTCCTGAAACTTATGAGCGCCTCCTAGCCATAAGGATGACAGTGTGATTAGCACACTGCTTGCAATATGGTAGGTGCCTGGGGAATCTCTACTGAATCAATATTTCCCGTAAAATAAGCTACAGAAAGTTATGAAGGTATACTCAAGGACATACTTGGAACCAGTGTACCTAGTTTAACATGTGAGTTTGTCAATTCCAAGCTTTATATCCTCACACAAGTTGCTGAACTTCCCATAGCCCACAGTGCCTGCCACTATAAAGAGGTGATAATAATAATGCCAGGTTTGGGTGGGGTCATTGTGAGAATTAAATGATATGATGCCTATACAGCACTTAGCATAGGGCTTGGCACTAAGTTAGAACCCAGTATATTCTAGCTATTATTAAAGATTCTTGATTTCTATTTCCAGCTCCTAAACCATAATGTTTTAATACATGCATATATACAAACACACATACGCACATAAACATAACAAAATAAAGGGACTAAAAACAATTCCCTTGGCTACAATTAGTGCCAGGACTCTGCACTGTTGACAGTTTATCGCAATATGGTAACAGCAATACTGAACAAATGGTTTCCAGGTCCAGCAAAGTCCACCTCAACCAAGATACAATCTGAATAAGACGAGCCTGATTTCCCTAGTGCTTCCCCATTCAGAAATAGAAAATGTGATGGAGGGGACTGTTCTGTGATCAATATTAAGTAAATTTCACCCATAAATTCCACCCATAAATTTCACCCATAAATCTTGTAAAATAGGGAAAAAACACAAGAAGTGTATCATGTACTTCCTCCAATTTCATAATTGATTTATTCAAACAAGAAATAATTATGGAGTACATACCATGTTCTAGGCTGTGTGTGTGTGTGTGTGTGTGTGTGTAAAATGGTAGATTAGCAGAGTTAAAATCATTGGCGATCCTGAGAACAATTTATTGAATAAATGTGCTAAATTTGAAGACTCAGCGTGGATTGAAAAGAAATTTTAAGAGTTAATCACCCTCTAAAACACATAATACCCACACACATAATTTAGCATGTCCAAGGACAGCTAATCCTAGTAAAAATAACAGCACAATTCACAAAGACGGCAGGTCAAGCCCCAGCTTGAAACCAGATATGTTGAAGACAAAGTTAAGTATTACATGGTAAAACTCTAAAACAAAAACAAAAAAAAAATGTTTTTTAAATCAGTGGATCTTAAATTACATCCAAGTGAGGATGCCAAGGAGAGATACATGCGGCCACTTATTCACAGATGAGGCAATGACTGATAGGCTACATAAGTTCCTTGTCTTGGTCTTTCCAGAAGACATTAGAAATATTCTCACTTGAACCTGACAGGCGGGTGGTAGGAGATCAGATATCGGTCAATGAACAGGATGTTCTGGGCCTGGTTGATAACGTAGATGTTGACAAGTCACAGGAATCAGGGCATTTGCCTGCACTCCTTCAAGGCATTCAAGGGCGAGAGCTGGGTGCTGCTGGACAAAATGCTTCACCTGTTTCCTGAGCAACAAGCTGCTGGGCCACAGGACCCCTGAGTGGCCAGCCTGAGCCTCTTTCATAAAGGTATTGTCTGTAAGGTTAGCATGGATTTGTTAAACAAACCCCAGAGCACCAGAAACTGCACAGGTCATGTCTTGAAGGTTAAGTGGAGCAAAGGACAAATAGCCAGAAACAAGTCTTTAATAGTAATTAGGAATTCTTAAGGAAACTTAAGGAAATCATTACCCCCAAAGATGTGGGCTAAAATTAGAAATAGATTCCCAGAAAGTTTAGATCAATTCAGAGCTAGGCTTTCAGGGGCAATGACTTGGCGCCCTGGGGCAAAAGTGACCATGCTGAAAGGATAAACAGGTGCTCCCCCGTATTTCCTGGTACCTCAGGGCTGGGTCTCTTTGGTAGCTTCCATGTATCAGTAGTCCCTCTCTCCTTCATAGAACCTTACTACCCTCACTGTCAGTCTTGGCTTTTTGGTCTCATGCATTCTAAAAGCCTGGTGGACAGTCACTGTGATGTATCATCCCTGTTTCAGTCTTGTTCTTTCTTCTTTCAGCAGGGCCAGAGTACCATGTATTCTCTCGGAGTAAAGAACAGATGTCATACCTGCCCAGGGCCAGGGAGAGGATGAGCTCACACTCCAACTTTGGCTTCCAGAAACACTAAGCATTCTCAAGGGACCAGATGCTGCCAAAGCCTCAATCCACCACTTTCCATCCTAACAGGCCTGCCTGTCCCCATGGAAGTGCTGATGAATTCCCTGCTGTAGGACACATTGCTGTAGGACACACTGTAGGGGACAGTGGGGAAGGAAGCCATTTCTGCAAACAGTTATCCATGTATAGATTCCCTTTTCCATTCAACACCCCAGATAAAAATAAGTAAAGGCTTTGTGATCCCTGGAATGGGAGCTAATATATAAAACAGGCCAAGGAGAGCATCATTATGGTGTTTATTATGACCTAAAAGAGACAAGGGTCTGGGATTTGGAGAGCACAAAGAGGACACTACAGAATGGGGAGCACGTGCTTTCAATTGTCTCTATCTCAAAAAAAAAAAAATATGAAGGGAAGCCTTGTTATTTCCAGGTCATGTGCCTTAGCAAATTCCAACACAAAGATCACCTGAATGTCAAAAGGCCATATTCAGAGAGCTACCTCCAAACATGGAGGAGTTGGTCCCGGACAGAAAGGACATGGTAACATAACCCTGGGAGGGAAATGTGTTTTGAGTTACACCAGGGCCTGGTTGGGCCTCTCCCACAGGTCCTCCTAAACAGGAACTTGGCAGTGGGATTAGCTGGGCTGGAGGGGACGTCTTTGGCTGCAGAGGTGAGGCCCTTCAGGGTCTTGAGGAAAGTTGGACAGAGGTTCTTTCTCCCTGCTGGTAAGAACACTGAAGAATCAGCATCACATCCATTTTATTAATTTTCTTGACAGGCAGCTCTAGTTTCCAGGCAGGCACCACAAAATCAAAACATACGCATGTCAAGTGCCCCATGTGTGGTGGGGCCCTGCCAAGGCCATGTTCATCAACACCAGGAAGCACAGCCCAAGTCCTCAGACATGTGCTGGTCCTGTGGGTAATCCCCTGCTGGAAGAAACCCCCGGAGCTTGGCTGGACGAGCCAGAGGAGCTCTCTTGGTGACAGTCCTTTATCCTGGTCTGGGCTCCTTGTTGAATATAAGAGCCCTGGGAGACACCAGGCTGCCTCTGGCTTTCGGGCTTGTCTCTAAGTCCGGCCACAAAGACCTTCCTGCCACCTCCTTTTGCCTACATTCAGCTGTAGCCAGGCAGGGGACTGGCAGCATGGATTCAAGAAGCCATTCAAAGGAAAGCCATGTCCTTATTTGTGAGCTGGGTCTGGGCCAGGAGTTCTGCGGAGTCGAGGTCTTTGGGCATATAGTAAGTAAAGAATTTTTTAATCAAGGCACCCATTGCTAAAGTGATTGAACGGACTCCAAAACAATTTGTTCTTTTATGTAGAGTAATGTTAACCATAAATTGGCTAAATAATGAGGTGGGTACAGAGTGTGAGGACCTAGAAAGAAATCCTGTGCTAAGTCACACAGTTTATGGATGCCAAGGGTGAGCCCTGACATGGAGTTAGTTCATCACCTGCATCTTCATCCTTCCCACGCATCCCTCTCACTGCATCCAGGGCCATTTCCTCAACCCCACCGAGTAACTTACTGCCGGTGGTGGACACAGCAACAATGGTAGCAAAAGGCTGGAGATCTCACACCTTCGATTTCAGAGTTTCTGGCCCCTCTGCAGGATCTCCCGGTGACACACTCATTTCCCACCTCAACCACTAGTAATTCAGGAAGGGGAATGTAAATAAATGAATAACAGGGAGGGGAATATAAAGCCAGATCCTGAGCTAATGGCCACCAACGCCAAATCAGGGAGGCCCAAACGAGACAGGATTTACTGCACCGGCTTGCTACCTTGACTGTCTAGGCTGAGCAATCTAAGGATAAGGACTGGTGTCATCACTAAGAGCTCCAAAAGCCCTCTTAGTAGGGTCCTGGACCCTCAACCTGATGTCCTGGAAACACTCCTGGCCTGGCCTATGAGGACAGAGTTGGGTCTTTCTTTGTCTGAGTTGGTCCAGTGGGCAGGGGCCACTTTGGAGGGGCTGAGCAGCCAGCCCTGTGGGGTGAATCGCTGACCGGGGGATGAGCATATCCAGACTGCCCTTCTCACGGTGCAAAGGGCCCCGCTGCCCACGACTCAGTTAGTTCCTCCTCTGACTCTCCATTCAAACAACCATGGCATGTCAGCCCCGCTGGCCTCCTTGATTGTGCAGAAATAAATAAATGAATTATGTTGTTAGGGTTTGGGCTTCGGCACAAACACATGGTCTGCATTTCTCTGCACAGTGAGAGGTCCACCAGCCACTTGATGTAAAAGAGCAAAAGGATAATTCTTTTCTTTAGGCGCTCTGGTGCCATATGGAATGTATATAAATCATAGTTTTGTTTTAACAGTGGAGACTTTGTTGATAGATAAACATGTGGTTTATCTAAAAAAAAGAGAGGATTGTGCTTTGAACAATCATTTAATGGCCGTGGATGTGCTAAATAAAAATAAAAACATAATTTTGAAAGAAGCTGGCCTCGTGCCCAAATCTGTAACAAGGAACTTCTCCTTAACCAAAGTGGTTAAAGCCCGCCGATCTGTTTTGAGTTTAAGCTGTGCTCTCTACTCAACCCCACGACAAATTGAATCCGGGGCTAATGTGCTCTAATAGGACGAGACGTTACCTTTATGAATGACCTCATGGAGAAGAGGTTGGCAAGCATGGTGGAGAGGCCTTGAGCCAGGCAGCTCTGGGCGATGAACCCCAGCTTCAGCTCTGCGAGGCAGATTGCATCATCCCCCTCTTTCCAATTCCAGCTTGGGATGTTTAGCAGATGGGCCTGCGGAAACAAAAACAGGTATGAGACCTTTCTTCGTTAAACGTTCAATTGGTTAAAATCTCCTCTGGGAAATGCAGCATTGCCCAACAGCTCAGGGTCACCCAGACTCAGCCTTCCTTTCCCTTGCCTGGGTCTGGAGTTTCCTGCTTTTATTCACCTCTTCTGTTCATCAGACTTCAGTCTCTCTGGAACATTGCTTCTGTACCTACCAAGCTCAAGTCCTCCCCTTGGGTTTGTCATTGAGCCAAATAGAGTCCAGAGGGCATTTCCTCTTGTGACAGACACGTCAGCCCGTGCTACTAGGATGTCTGGCTAGGTTGCTCTAAACTGGCTCCTCAAAAAACCTTAAGACTGCCAGACGCCTGGGTATTTTAGATGTCGTTTTTTGTCTGCCTTCCCAGAACGTCTGCTCCATGGCTCCCAAGCTTGAGTGGGCATCAGAATCACCTGAAGGGTTTATACTAACGCGACTTGTCGGGCCTCCCGCACAGATTCTGATTCTTTGCGGGGAGGGTAAGGCTGGAGAATTTGCATTTCTCACAAGTTCCGAGGTGACGCTGAGCTGCTGAGCTAGCAACCACATTTCAAGAAGCACTGCCCTAAATCATCCGGCACATCACAGTGGAGATGTGTTACAATCTCTTGCAGATGGACTGATCCTATTCAACAGTGAGGTCAGACCCTGCGACGAGGACCCAGAGGCATGTTCATCCAATTATTTTTAAGTGGCAGGAAGCAGAGAGTCAGCGATGATACAGTGGATGAAAGAATCGAGGTTCGAAAGTTCTCCAGAGTTGGAAAAATGGGCAAAAATCAACCAGAAAAGATTTAAAAGAACTTAATATCAAATACAGCATTTAGGTTAAAAGAAAAAATCAATTGTTTAAATCCAAAATGTGAAGCCCTTACTTGGCAGACATGAGGGGGCAGGAAAAACAAAAACCAAAAAACAAAAAAACCTTGTGTGTGTGTAACTAAAACTCCCCAAAAGAAGTCAATCTCGTGACAGCTTACAGAAAAAGCCAGCGCTAGCTTGTTAGAAATGGTCTTCAGATCATGGGAAATACAAAGGTTTCCTTCTGTTGAGAACTGGTCAGGCTAGTTCCCTGGCACTTGATCTAGTTGTGACAGTCAGATTTTAAAAGGGAAATTGATAACTGAATAACTCCCAGAGGAAAATGACAAGCATAAGACGAGATGTGGGTTTTAGAAAACATCTTTGGAGGAACAGTTAAGAGAGCCAGCAGCTTTTGGTCTGAAGGAGGGCCACTCCTCCAGGGAGACGGGATAGTTGTCTGTGAACACCTCAGGTGCTGCTATGATGAGGAGAGATTAGACTTGTCTTGCTTTGTTCCAAGTGCCAGAATTAGGAATGACTGGTGCATATTACAAGAAAGCACTTTTTAAGCTTGTTTTATAAAGGAAATCTCTAAGGATGTAATTTGTCTAAAAAATGGAGAAAGCTGCCTCCAGAAATGCAAGGTCTTTTTCCCTAAAACTCAGTGCGTGTTTCTCCAAGTCTCAGTAGATAGACTGTTGCTTTGCACAGGAGGCTGAGTCAGAGCCCTTCGAGGCTCCTGCTAATGCCAAGACTCTATGACCCTGAAATTACTGTTTCTCTCCACATATCAGCAAACACAAGGAGCAGGAAGGAGGTATATATGCAGGACAATATACGACAGGTGTGCTGCCAGGAGGAGATGGAAGACTCCACTGTGGAGCCAAGACCAAGTCCAATGGCTCTGTGCTTGGCTTTCAGAAATACCACTCTCATGAAATTCCCTCTTGCAAAATTCTGTTCTGTAACAATCTTGTGAATCCTAACCCAGCAGTGTTTACTCCTGGAAGATTCTCCCTGATGAGAGCTGTTAAAATAGTCCCATGTGTGGGCAGGAGCAAATGGGAATTTCTGTCAAGCTGAGTATCAGAGACCTTCCCACATCATAGACTCAATTCCAGCAATTAGCCCTGCCCTTTATCCCATTTCTCTCCCTACCCCTCACTGGCTTAAGAAGGCCACTTTTCCCCTTCACTTCCCTGGCATCGTAGGGAATACATCAGGCTAAGTGGAGAAATACTCATTTGCATGAATGTCATCTGAGAAGAATGAGGAGAAATTAAATCTAAGTCATGAACAAGTAAATCATCAAGTGTGAAAGGAGATTTGGGTGGTCCAAGCCCCAGACAGACACTATGTAACCTTCATGGCAACTTCAAATAAACAAACAAATCTTTTTAAGATGGTTTCTCACATCCCCATATGCCATCCAGGGTACGAAGTCCAGGATTTTATGTCTTAGGTCCCTCATGTACCCATCTGGTATTGAGTTCCTTAGACATATTTCACATGTTATTACACAGAAAATTCAAGTTCGTTTCATTTCTCAGCCTCCTCTTTTGGCCACCGTATCTTTCCCAATCGTGGGGCAGGGAGCCACAAGGGACATGCCAAAGGCTGAAAGGTCTGTGTGCACCAAACAAAGAAGGGTGACTGACCCAGGAACTCAACTTGTTCGTTTCTGGCAACTCTGTCCTTTTTCATTTGAGGGAACTTTGGGTCCAGTGTCCAGTGGAAGATGCCAGTGTTACTGCATAGGAGTCTAGAGGCAAATCCTCTCTCATCTGGAGAACCAGCCCTGCTAAGGCAGGACCAACAGGACTGGGGCATCCCTCTGTTTGAGGTGAAAGGAACGTGAAAACAGGCTGTCCTGGAAACAAGGAGAGATGAATTCCAGCCCCAGTGCCATCTCTCACTACACATGCAACGTTAGGGAAGCTGCCATGAGGAAGAAAGAAGGTCGTCTCAGAGAAAACACTTCAACACTTCTGCTCATGTGTAAGGGTTTACAGTGAGAAAGCTCAAAGAACTTGCATCTCCATTCGGCCACTGGGACTTGGCTTCAGGTCAGAGACACAGACCTCTTTCTGTAGAGTCTGCTGGGAACATTTTAAAAGTCCACTAACAGCTAAGTCATCAGGAGTGAACTTTTCCAAGATGTCCCAAAGCATTCTTTCCTTCAAGAGTTTTAAGCCATCTGCACTCAAATCAGACAATGCCCCTGTGCCGTCTCCTTTCCATGCTGGGAGATGGTGGGGCTGAGTGTTTCTCTCCCTGAATTCTACTGGGGGTAAACAGATCCACTTTGGAGAACCTCCATCCTTCTGTAAGTCCTACAGGACTTACAGAGGAACCACAGTTTGGCTCAACAGCCTGTGGCTCTACTGAATGAGAGGGTGGCAGTTGGTAGTTCTGTCTCTTAGCTCACTGGCTGCCAAGTGACCATGAGTTGTACCCACCAGAGATGCTCTGAGACAGAGCTTAGACCCATGGCCTGCAGTCACACTGGGATACTAAAATGCACAGATGGTCAAATGAGGACTAAATGGGATAATGGATGTCAAAGCTCTTTTAAAACCATAAAATATGACACAAATGTCTGAGATTATTATGATGACAAACTCAGAACGAGTTTTATATGGACAGAAAGAAGACAGCTTCCCTACATCCCTCTAGGTCCTAGAATAGCACCATCATTAGATCACGGGGGATTGAAATTCTTTATCTTTTAAATCTGATATCCAATTATGGAATTAACTGTCCTTTGGAATATGCTGACAGTGATATAAGTGTACATGTATGTACCAGGTTCTTTCCTGAAAGCAAGTTTTAATGGATGGAGATCTCTGGGCATCTAGTCATGGGTACAGAGAAAGTGCCAAGAGAGGAAGAAAAATAACATTGTAAGGGTAGATAGGAGGATCTTAAAAAACAGCAAAATTAAATCAAAACTACAATGCAATATCACCTCACACCGGTCAGAATGGCCAACATCAAAAAATCTACAAATAATAAATGTTGGAGAGGGTGTGGAGAAAAGGGAACCCTCTTGCACTGTTGGTGGGAATGTAAATTGATACAGCCACTATGGAGAACAGTATGGAGGTTCCTTAAAAAACTAAAAATAGAACTACCATATGACCCAGCAATCCCACTACTGGGCATACACCCTGAGAAAACCATAATTCAAAAACAGTCATGTACCACAATGTTCATTGCAACTCTATTTACAATAGCCAGGACATGGAAGCAACCTAAGTGTCCATCGACAGATGAATGGATAAAGAAGATGTGGCACATATATACAATGGAATATTACTCAGCCATAAAAGGAAACGAAATTGAGTTATTTGTAGTGAGGTGGATGGACCCAGAGTCTGTCATACAGAGTGAAGTAAGTCAGAAAGAGAAAAACAAATACCATATGCTAACACATATACATATGGAATCTAAAAAAACAAACAAACAAAATGGTCATGAAGAACCTAGGGGCAAGATGGGAATAAAGACGCAGACCTACTAGAGAATGGACTTGAGGACACGGGGAAGGGGAAGGGTAAGCTGGGACGAAGTGAGAGAGTGGCATGGACATATATACACTACCAAATGTAAAATAGATAGCTAGTGGGAAGCAGCTGCATAGCACAGGGAGATCAGCTCGGTGCTTTGTGACCACCTAGAGGGGTGGGATAGGGAGGGTGGGAGGGAGGGAGATGCAAGAGGGAAGAGATATGGGGACATATGTATATGTATAACTGATTCACTTTGTTATAAAGCAGAAAGTAACACACCATTGTAAAGCAATTATACTCCAATAAAAATGATAAAAAACACAGCAAAATTGTAAAGCAAGGTGAAGAATGTCTATTTGCAGTTCTCAAGGAATGAGATGACAAATAATGACCAGTGGACTTCCTGTTCTTTCTCTGCAAGAGAAAAATGAAATGATAAAAAGAGCCCTGTAACAAAGTCACTATGGCCCTTTCACTCTCACACATCTTATAAGGACAAAGTCTCATAAGTGACTTTTCCTAACTCTGAAACCCAAATAGATTGGGGTGGTTCTAAACAAAATGCATTTTAAGCAAATAATCATGGGTCAGTTGATGTCTTCATCACTGTTTTTGAATAATGATAAGGCAGAGGTTTGTGAAAGATGTTCAGCTTGCTATGATAAGCTTGCTATGATTGTGTGAATACTGACCAGTGCCATCTGGATCCTAGGTCCACGGAACTACTTCTGAGTTTGACAAGAATCACAGAGCTGAAATCCTCCTTAATTCCTTGAAGATGCTGCATTAGCACTCATTGGAAGGAGACAAAAAGGAACTGACATCCCCTTCTAAACATACAACATTAATTTTCCTATTCAATCTAAATTCAGCCCCAAATCTAAACAACAGCTTAAAGCACTCCCACACTAAATGAAATTTCAAATCACAAAGGAAAGAGGGAGAGTTCCTTGCCTCGGGAGCTGTCACCGGCCACAGCCTTGCTCATAAAATTCACCTCCACCTACGGGGGTGGGGGTGGGGGCCTGCTGTCAAAGAACTTCTCCAGATTGATGCCGGTGAGTTACCAATACCCTCACTTTCTCTCTTCAGTGTCCTGGGTTTTCCAGAGACAGGACACTGTGACCTTGGGTGCCCACCACCCAACCCACTGGCTGGAGCACAGCACAGCCTGCAGTGGAGCCACCTGGGAAGGCTGGGCAGCAGTGGGCGGTAGGCAGCAGCCCGAGCGGCAGCCCAGTCGCCGACAGCAGGCTCCACAGTCAACAACGCCTCCGATGGGCTTCCACACAGCGAAATGGGGCAGCACTTGCCAGCAATTAAGAAATAATGGCATATGGCGCCGGCGCATATGGCAGAAGGGAGTCCTCTCTGGGTCATGGGGCTGCCTATGTCGTAGGGAATATGGCCCAGAAGATGGGACACATGCTCACTCAAAACCCAGCCGGGAGTGATTCTGTCCAGACAGGACACCTGGTGGCAAGTACTGAGCAGCCTCCGGTCTCTCATAACTGGTTTCATGTCAAACACAGAAAGGTGCCACCTTCCCTCCCCCAAAGCTGTTTTCCTGGGAGTCTACTGATGGCCGAGCAAAGGAGCATTGCCTTTGAATGAGAGACAGGTCTCTGGTTTACGGAGAAATAATCACAAGGGAAACAGCATAGACTCCAACATTTGTTTTCTTCCTGATCTCCCTGTAAACTGTAACACTAGGAAAATTCCTTTATGTTTAATCTCTGGATAGCCAACTGTTTTCCTAAATTCAACGGTGCACATTCTCATCTTGAATTTGAGGATGCGCTTTTCCACATTCTCCACCCAGTGCGTGGTCTATCCCGCCAAGTTCACCTGGTCTCAGATAGAAAAGTGCTCCCTTGCCTGGGACACCTTACACCTTGACTGCAAAATCCCTGAGGGCACAGAACAGGGCTTCACTATTTCCACCGGGACTGGGGGGTGTGGGTGAGGCCTAGTGTTGACCACATAGTAGTATTCAATAAATACCGATGGAAGAAATAAGTGCAGCACATAAGAATTCGAAGTTGTTGGAATGGGATCTAAAGACACATCAATATTTCGGAACCTAGGGAACCAACAGATGCTTTCTGAACGAATGAGTCAATAGGTGAAGGAGTTTCCCTCCAGTGACCAACTGCAAACGAGGTGTTTGGACTGAAGAAACGTCCCAGGGAGGTTTTTACCCACCACTCCTCTTTACCCAGGCCTTTGGATTGCATTGGTGTGTGTGCTCGTGCATGCATGCACATGCATGTGTGGCTGTCTGGAAAGGGGGAAGAGCCTGGAGCCCCGTGTGCATCGCTGAGCCTGTGACAGGCTCTCACTGCCCTACCTTGTTATGATACTGCAGCATCTGAGTGATTATTCTTATCTTCGGGTGGTAGTTCTTTATGGAGATGACTCTGAAAAAGAAAAGAACAAAAGCTGAGCCAGGGTGTGCCTCACCCTTGGAGTCTGATGGGAAGATTAATTTGATTACATCCAAATGGAGTGAATGTAGGGCCAGCAGCCTGGACCTTCAGAGGGGTTGCAGCCACTGGGCCAAGTTACACTGTGTTTCCACTGCCATACCCCGTGTTCGTGTGAAAAGGAAAGCACAGAAAGGCCACAGACCATGTCCTAGGCATAAAAGAAGAGAGAGGTCCCGTGGTGTCTCGGTGATGGCATGTGTGTACCGGGCATGGGGGTTCTGGAGCAGCGGTCACGGGCTTATTGCCCACATGGGCCTCTAAATAAAACAAGCTCAACTCATGGGGCCAACAGAGGTTTGCCATCTCACATACCCTAGGGAGGAGCCCGGAAACGATTTGCTCTGAGGCCAATTCTCCAAGTTAACAACATGAGACAACGTGACAAATCATACAAGCAGCCTGACAAATGATTCTAATTGTCACGCACACATGGCCACTGTCACAAAAATGATTTCTGAGCAGGGCTCTTAGGATGGGCCTATCGTATCACATGACTCAGCCTGTGATAGCTAACAGCATCTAAACAATGACTTTGATGCTGGTTATAGTTAAGTGTCAAGGCCTCGGGGAGGTCATGGGCTGGTGGAAAATTCCCCCAAACTGCTCTCAGTCCCTACTTAGTATTAACTACTGCCAGCCCCTACTACTCTAACCCTCCCTCCTGTTCCCCACAACAATCACTGTGCTGCAAGGGGAGGGGCCGCGAGCAGAGGAACAGAAACACCTGCATCCCAGCCCCAGCTGCTACACTAACAAACTGAGGGACCTTCAGGAAATCCCTGGACTCTCTGTGACTGTTTCCTCATCTGGACATTGGGGGCAACAGTACCTGCTTTATGTATTTCACAGGCTTGGTATGAGCAGCACATGAAAAACCAGATGTGAAAATGCTTTGAAATCATTAAAAGCTCTCTCCACATGCAAGTTATGGTTTCTGTCATTACCCACTCTGTCAGAGATGACATTGTACATTTCCTTCTGTGACAAGGAAGGCTAAAGACTGGGATTCCACAGCAAGGCCCACCTCCTAAGCCTAATCGGAAATGCAAGTGCATTGATCATGACCACCCCACAACTTCCCACCAGGAAATGCCCTATGCTTCATCCCTTCTCGTGCAAAGATGGAGAGGAGGCAGCTGGGGAGCAGTTTTGTCTGAAAAGCTACCACTTGGGAATTTAGGAAATGGATCACGCAGAAGCCTCTCCCTGCACAAATTCACCCTTTTGGGCTTTTGCACTTGAAGGATTTCATTTTATTTTTGAAAAAGTGTTGTGTTGGCCCATGCTCATAATTCAAGGACTTTGAGCCTCTGTCAGCCCTCGGAATTCAGTTCACAGCATCAGCCAGTTTTCTGCATTAGCTCATTTCAAATGGATCTTTGACATTTTAATTTCAAAACAGGCAGATTGGTCTCATTAAACTAAGGGGAAAGGAGGATTATACAAATAAGGGAAAGACAGAGCCCTTCTTTTAACCCTGAGCTCCCCATTTCCTTTTGCGCCCTGGGCCTTAGTTCTGATTCCGTTAATGAATGGCTGAATCACATTTCTGCTATTACCTTTATCAGTCATTTTTACGCCTTGGCATCATGCCAATCACCCAGGTACCCTGTATGTCTTCATATTAACCCTACTGTAGTCAGGGCTTAAGTAAAATATTGTGATTAAGAGAAATGCCCACCTCAAAGCTATTATCATTTCAATTATTCACTTAAAAAAAAAAAAAGGCAGTGCCAGTCCTAAATTTCTCCGTGGGGTAAAACATTAAGCTTCCTCTTCTTTTGGTTTTCCATTTGAAATTTTGAAAATAATGTTCCCAAAAACCTACATTTTTGCCACTTCAAATGACACAAAAAAACGTGAAGGACACAAACCCTAGTTCAAGGAAAGGGCCAACTGATGCACCCTAAGCTGGGGCTGTGACTAGTTAGGGGACAGGCTCAGGTGTGGAAGCAGGTCCCCATTCCACCATCTCCCTGCAGCCTGGCAAGCCCAGTGCTTACAGGAGTCCATGCATCAACTGTCTTAAGATGACTGCACTAAGCATACTGCTGAAGAAAAGTGAGTAGAAAGAGAACATTGTGCCAGATGTTGCTTGCCAGACGCAAGGACCAGATGCTGAGTGGAGGATGTGCTTCAGAGGAATTCTGACCCCTCACTGACGGGGAAGCTCATGCCACCGGGGGCCACTGAGTGAAAGCAAAGTGAAGGAGATGCGAGCATTGTAATGGTGCAAAGGCAACTTCCCTACCCTCTGTCTCAGGTAAATTCCCAGGACACAGTAAACCAAGCTATAGGGAGAGGGGAATCTTGGTCTAGACCCAAAGGATGGCTGTTCACAATTAGGCAAGAGTTCCTGGGAATCTAGTGGGGGTGAAATGTTTTCTCTTGGTTCATGTCTTCTCCAGAAGGTTCTCTTTATTACCCCCTCCTCCTGCAATTTATGCTGCAGGAGAGAAGAATCCAAAAGGGTTTTCACTAAGTGGAGCAAAATATCTTAACTTTGTAGTCATTTCATAGTCCCAAGATGTCTGGAATATGGGTCTATGGAAAGAACAAAAATGGAACAATTTTCTCCTGAAATAAGAACAGAATAAGGAGCAGGAGTTGGCCAGAGAACGGTCTCAGGTGGGCCCTGCGCGTTTACGAGAAAGGCTCTGGGCAGTGTTTTCCAAAGAGCGACGCCCACTTCCCCCAGCCCTGCCAGGAGATGTTCTGTTAAAAAAAAAAAAAAAAAAAAAAAAAAAAGGAGGGGGAGGGGGCCTGTAGTCAAACAGGTTTGAGAAAGTCTCTCTAGAACATTATCTTAGAAATTCATATTAGTATTCAAAGCACTGAGGAGGCATTCAGGGAAGAAAACTATTTCAGGGGACTTCCCTGGTGGTACAGTGATTGGGAATCCGCCTGCCAAGGCAGGGGACACGGGTTCGAACCCTGGTCTGGGAAGATCCCACATGCTGCGGAGCAACTGAGCCCACGTGCCACAACTACTGAGCCCACGCACCACAACTACTGAAGCCCACGCACCTAGAGCCCGTGCTCCGCGACAAGAGAAGCCACCGCAATGAGAAGCCCGCGCGCCGCAACAAAGAGTAGCCCCTGCTCGCCGCAACTAGAGAAAGCCCGCGCACAGCAACGAAGACACAATGCAGCCAAAAATAAATAAATGAAGTAATTAAAACAAAAACAAAAACAAAAAACTATTTCATTTGGGGAAACTGGTCGAAACAAGCTGATTGGTTAACAAACCCCTCTTTGTGGGAGATATTCATCTATGTGTGCTAGAGACACACTCGGAAAGCTCTAACCTGGGGCTCCTCAACCATGGCACTATTGACATTTGGGGCCAGCTAATTCTCTGCTGTGGGGGGCAGTCCTGTGTACTGTAGGATGTTGAGCAGTAACTCTGGCCTCTACCCACCAGACATGAGCAGCACTGTCCCCTAACTATGACAACCAAGAACATCTCCAGCTATTCCAAACTGCCTCCCGGGAACGAAATCGTTTACAGTTCAGATTTCTCAGGCCCACTCCCCTTCAGGGAACATGGTACCTTAGTTCAGGCCTACTCCCAATGAAATCTATCTTTCCTTTGCTAGTCCTCCACCCCAAGACTGCTTGTGAGCCCCAGAGCTCCTATCTTTTAAGGATGAGCTTTCAGTTAATGAGGCCTTGTGTCATTGCCCTCTGTACCCACCACAGCCTCAGTTCCCCACCCTGCCTTAGGCCTATGCGGATGGCTAGTTGTAGGGTGGCTAATGAGGAAAGAAGGTCCCACAGAGACAGTGCTCTGCAGAGGACCCAACAGGAGAGCAAGTGGCCAGACAGCACCCAGCCCAGAGCCTTCCCGCCTCCCCAAGGTTACCTCATGATGTTGGAGGCATCTTCAGCATCGGGGTCTGCGCAGTACTTATTGGCAAGGATTAGGCACGCATCTGCTGACTCTATCTAAGACACCAAAAGGAAAATCACAGAACACAAACATATAAATAGCCATGCTTGGTTGCAGTCTCTCTCTGTTGACGGCTCTGGGGGAACCTGGTGCTTTGCAAGGAAAGAAGAAAACAGTAATTCTGAGAGATTATAGTTTTTGTCAAAAGTGTAGGTTGCAAGCTCTTGTTATGATATAAACATTTCATCTTGTCGCTGTTGGAGGGGACAATGTGTACCTTGGTAACTACACTTCTCATTCTGCATAGCCTTTTACACGTAAGCTTTCTGGATTTCTTGAGATAATAATTAATTAAGCCTTTCGGTCCCCTCTCCACCTCCTTTCCCCACCATCTGCACCATCATCCTAACTTTTCCAGTCAGGAAATGGCGTTAGGTGGGCTAAACCTCTTCTCTCAGGCTACCAAGTTAACTGAGTCACTGGGGATTCAGAAATTTAGACTCCAAAGTCCTTCACCTAACCTTTTTTCACATCTTAACCATGGCATAAGAGGACATGAGAGCCCTAACTCAGATAACAGCTCAGTACTATTTAGTATTCAATTAGCATTCAGATATTCAAAAGACAACAAATCTACGTGTATGAAATGATGTTACAGATGACCTCGAAATACAACCTACTGACTTTTCTAAACATGTGCCAACAGAGACTTATTCCTTTGAGGGGATGAGGAGTTATGCAAAGAATTGCTTGCATCTAAATCAGGTCCATGGACAATAACTGTTTTCCCCAAGTTCCCATAAGATTCCACATTAGACATAATTTGGATCAGGTCTGGATAATATTAACAGGACTCTGTAAGCATAAGAATTCCCATTCTGGCTCAGGTCTGTCCTACTTGGGATGTTATACTTATAAAAGACCATTCTTGCATTTGGTGGGAGGCCATGGTTTCCTCCATGGTATGTCACAAATTGTCTCTAGTTTTCTTTCTTTCATAAAGTAAAGAATTTACCCAAATCCTTTTGGCTTGTTCACGTTTGCCAATTACATTATTTACTGCATTATGTGGTGACCACAGTAAGCATTTAGATGTCAGTGGATTCAAAATATTAATCTATCTCCACTGGCGTGCAAAGATTGAACGTGCTTACAAAATCTATGTGAAATGAGTAAAGTAGCATATGCCATTTTGCTGTATCCCTTTCCCTTATAAGCCTTAGGTGTGCTTTATAAGAAGAGTCTAACTTAGTAGGTTCTAGAAAGAAAGATGAGCCCATTACCAAGTGCTATCAGATTCCCGAGTGTTTAGTTTTGCACCTTTAGTCCTTGGTGAGGAAAAAAGGAAGCTCAAAATGTGTTACGGCTTGGGTAAACTTTATTTTATAGTGTATCCTTAATGTTTCTTTCTGATGTAAATAACAGATTTCAGAGTTACACTGAGTCCAATTTAAGTATTCATAATGGAAATTACTTGATTGTTATGTTATATATTGAGTCCATACAACTGGTCTACTTCCTTTAGCAGTGCTGATATTGAGGCAACCAGTGATGTCTAGCATGTTATGTACAACAAGTCTACATGTAGAATGCTTAACACGTGGTCCACCATGTGCCAGCAGAACAAAGTCCTGAGATCAGTACAAGGGTGACACCAAGGTTGGTGGTATCTGATTTATCTCATTAGGGGTATGGAGGTGACTCTTGGCCACCCTGGGACGCATGTCCCTTCACCACAGAGTCACACGCCCCAGATGGAGTAAAAGCAGAGGTCACTTCTTCCTTCTTACCTTGACTCTCGCAAGATCGTGTGGATTGAGGACTGAACCCTGGTAAAATTCCACCTGAGTAAAATGTCGTTTGAACAGAGCTTCAAGCTCCAGGTTAGGGGAAATGCTGGGCAGGGAGAGAAAAAACAGCCATTAATATAACAGACTCGGGTATTCAGCCTCCATGACCTCCCTTCCCTCCAATTTTCACAGAGAGAGACATGGGAAAAAGGTTTTCACCTTCAACGCAGCCCCCTTTCTGGCCATAAATAAGAGGCTCACACTCAAGAGAAGTAAAACCCAAGCCCAAGTGAAAACCAAAACCAGTACGAAGTTAAAATGAAGAGGTTCATAACCTTTACAGAGTCTGAGACCTATGGGGCAAAATGTCTTCAACTTCATGATGAATGGAATCCCTATTTTATGAATGGAGAAACTGAGGCTGTGACATCAGGGATTAGCCAAAAGTCTTCCTGGCAGAGTCTCCTGCTGTGCCTTCCATCAAAACCCTTTTCCCTGCTTCTCCACCTCATGGACTTTTCACTCCCCAGGGCCTGGATCAGAAAAACGTCACTTCTGAGCAGCCGTGCACAGAGCTAACCCACTCTCAGTATCGTTCTTGATTCAGCAATGTACACTATTCAACACTCGTGGTGCTGAGCTACACAGCCGTCTTTCCCATTGCAGGGCAAGGATTAAAACATTGGTTGACCTGTTCATTCATTTATTATTTCTGCAGAGATGAAAAATACCTACTCTCTGTTAGGTACTGTGCCTACTAGGTGCCAAGAACCTACTAGGTGCCAAGGACTGAGTTAATCAACCCTTGCCTGACATTTATGTAGTACTCAGTCATGATAATAACCGCTAATGTTCCTGAGCATTTACTATGTGGCAGCCACCATCCTAAGCACTTGACAAGTATTAACTCATTTAAACCTCAAAACAACTCTACAGGAAGGTATGTTATTAACCCAAAGCTTTGAGAGGTTAATTAACTGGGCCATGGACGACAAGGCTGACACTGATAGATGCTGGGGACACAAAGGTGAATCCTAGCAACTGAAGCAGTAACAGCCAGCTTGTTGACTCAGACTAAAGCAGTGGGTGAGAGAAAAGCAGCTGCCTGTACAAATCCAACCAGTCTTCCAGATCCATGACAAGTCGGTCCTCCTTCAGGAAGCCTGCCTGCCCTGGAAATACAAGGAGTGGTGGTCTCTCCCTGATACAGATGCCCCGTGTGATTCTGCCACTTGATTAAACTGACATCAGTCCGTTACTAGATGATCCATGTTGTGCTCCAATTGCTGCACATGTGCTCATCTTGAACTGCCAAACCAAGATGAGGGCAGAACCTATACACTATACTTGTCTTGAACCTTCCAAATGCTCAGCAGAGGATGAGCCCCACAGCTGGCCATCGGTGGCTAAGCAGTTAATTGGATCTGTGGGTTCTGCTCCTGTGCCCATGGCCTGGCTGGTGTTTTCAGAACTTGGATAAGTCAGTGCTAAGAAGAAAAATGCTGGTGCTCAGACATGGTCAGTTTCATATTCACAAATGCTGAAAGGAAGGAGATGCCTTGGATAGCTACAGGAAAGTCAACCTCGGTGGGATCTCAGAGCAGGACTGAGTCCTGGGTGGTCAACCCCACATGGAGCCAACACCAACATGTGAGCTTTGTCCCTTGGCAACATGGGGCTAAGACTGGCCCCCATGATAGCCCCATCTCCATAAAAGAAGAGGGTGCCACCCACGTCAACATGCCTGTATCCCCCAACTCTCCATCCCTGTTATGGACTACCTTTTACCTAAAAGGGGATCAGGCAAAGAACTTGCTTTCCTCACCTGTAAAACAAACTTGATAAGACCTACCTCCTAAGTACATTGGGCAGCCGAATGTACTTTCTCTCTCATGATGACAGCTAACATTTATTGAGCACTTACTGTGTGCCTGATTCTGCTCTGTATACTTGGAATGGATTACTTCTTTTCATTCTCAAAATAGCCCAGGAAACCATTGTGATCTCCCCATCTTATGGATGTGGAAACTGAGGCCCAGGGAGGTGAACTTGTTCAGTACTTGGTTGAGTCAGGATTCAGATTGTACTCTGAGTCAAGCATGTACTCTTACTCCCTCTGTTGATTTCAGGAGAGGCTGTGGTGACCCGCACCGTGTCCTACACTGCAGGTTCCTAGGAACGACAGTTGTTGTTATCACTGTTGCTATTACCCTGTACCCTGCTTCCTCTTATGTCTCTGTCTTGCTTGGTCACTATGTCAGTCCTCCACTCATAAGGAATCTACACCATACAGCTAATCATCCACACCAGACACTGTGGACACACCTGGATCGCACAGATCCAGACAGCTGAGGGGACAGTAATGACGTGTTTGACCCATAATGAACCCCACCGTTACTTGTCAGAATTGCTTCCACAGAGACAGATACTGCTCTTATTCACTGAACAAGTGCATTGCTTCCTTTCCATCGGTTCCAGAACATCCTCTCCAATGAGCCCAGCAGGGATTGTGGCTGATTCAACTCTGCCCTGCCCCCCGAATGCCGCCCTCACATCACCCCTCCTACAGACACTTGAGGAGTCCCCCTAGAGGTGCCTGGCTGGGTGGAGGGTCTAGAAACAGCAGGGGCCTCTTACTTGTGAAGAAAGACAATCTCCACGTTGACATCATCCCGGTCCTTGTGCAGAAAGTCCTTCAGGAAGTTGGAAACGCTCTCCAGGGTGATGTGTCCACAGACCACAATGTGCCTGGATGGGAGAGGCCAGTTAGATGAGGCAAAGCCCAGCGATTCCCCGGCACCCACCCGCGGCCAGACAGAGGAAGCGCGCAGCTGCAGGGAAGCATTCGTCTCTCCCAAGGAGGCTCAGTAAAGCCCAGTTCCCCTCCCCAGAGGGCAGTGAGGCAAAGCAGCGGGGCTGGAAGGTGCTCAGAGACTCTGACAGAAAAGCATATGGCTTCTCACCTGATGCTGCACAAAATCCTATTAAAAGCCCAGCCGTTCGGCCAAGTGGTTTTATGCATTTAACAATAAGTGACATTATGCTTGAGCTTAAATGCTGCATTATCAAGTCCCTTGCAGATTCACATCTCTCCCTTTCTGCCCACAAAGCGTCCTCCGGGATGATTTACCGAATGAGTCTTGGTTTATGACATAGAGCTTATCAGGTAATGAGATAACAAATCTTGTTGAAATGATGATTTTGTGTGTACGAAAGCGGACTTTTATCAGGGTGGCTAATGTGCAGCTTGACACATTATGGGCTCTGCTGGCCGTAAGCAGTAAAAAGGAAATTTTGCACTTTTCCGCCATAACTCCTCTGACAACGGGGGCAGGTAACACTTTACAGTAAGTGAGCATTACTCAGGACTAAATGGGGATGGGATACCTATGGAATCTGAGATCGTGCCGCAGGCAGGCTGTGCACCCCCGGACAGCTGCTTCCTTAGGGTGCCTGGGATTTCTATGAGAAACAAAGGAATTTACCTCAGGATGGGGAGAAAAGCTAGGAAGGGATGATGAAGATGGAATTGTCTGCCTTTATTTTGGGGTGGTTTGGACTTCTGTTTCTGGAGATGGTAACTCCCCCTGAGGAGATGAGCCCACCTTCCAGGGCTCCTGGAAGGAAGAACAGTCTCCCCAACATCTTTGGGCTCCTGGACCAATCTGACTTTGACACTGGGCTATCCTATGGCCACGTATACTTATTACATACGATGCTTAGTCAGGAGGACGCTCTTTGGTGCAAGAGTTACCCCCGTGACTGACTGTGGAGATAAAACCTGCTGGCTTCTACTAAAGAGACTGTAGCAAAAGGCTCAGCCCAGATCCCTGTGCCCCTCAGGCTGACAGTGACAGAGGCCGACTCCCTGGCTGGGCTGTGAGGCATGGGCAGGTGGTGAACGTGAAGCACGGTAATTTTGTGGGGAAATTTAGAATGGCCAGGCCCCTTGCACTTCATAATTGCTCTGTGCACATTCCAATAAGGCAGAAAAGCTCATTGGCTGGAGGCGGCTCCTAAGAGAAGGCAGTGATGATTGCTTATGCGATGTTCCTTTAGATGCCATTACAAGAGCCTGCCCTTTTCCGTGTAATTTGGTGCTTGATTAAGTATGTGAGAATAATGCAGTAAACTCATTGGTGAAAGGATAATGATGCAGAACAAAGAGTAAATCAATAATATGCATGATGCACTTAATAATATCACCATTATGGACTGTTATTGTTACGGTGCTGCACTTAGCGAGCGGGCAAGTGGAGGCCCTTGGAGGGGGGATTGTGGAATGTCAATGGGCTCCCTCAGAAGAGACGTTTTAATATAATCACTCTGTTCTCAAGCCAGTACCTACTAGGTTAAGGGAGGTCCCTTGGCCACTGATTCAAATTTCATGCCCCCAAACCCATATGACTAACCTCCTTCTGAGACACACAGTATGTATGTCAGAATACACGATGTAAGTTGAACAACCGGACTATAAACATTTTCATCAGGTCATATCTTAAACTGTTTCTTGTGGCGAACGTGCATTTATATGGACAAAACAGGCTGCCAGGGAATATGCATGTTCTGAATAAGACTTCTGATTTTGAACTTGCCAAGTATGTTCAGAAAGTGGTTGAGAAACAGTATCTCCCTCCTGATATCTGACCTCTGCACAGATGACAGTGGGGCTGTTTGGGGGCAAGTCTAGTGCTTTCTGCTTACAAACTTCCATCGTTGAGAACAAGGCCAGCATGAATCCAATGTATGGGCACCTCTGCAGGACAGATACGTGACTGGAACTCTTCCCGAAAGTAAGCCAGATTTCATTCCCTGCTCTGCTACCAAGGATGTGTGTGATCCTGGGCAAGCTACTTATCCCCATTCAATTGAAGAGGGAGCTGAGAGGTTAATACTACCCATCCAGCCTCCTGCACCAAGCATTGCAAAGCTCAAAGTTCTATACCAGCATAAGCCTGGTTATCATTCAGAGCTAGAGTCAAATCAATGATAGGTCCAGGGAAATGCCAGAACGTTCAACCTTCCTATCCTGTACGCAAAGAACTGAATGAACATCTGCCAGCATTCCCTTTTCCTCTTCTGAGCTCATTCATCTCCAGGACAGATGTGTGGGAAGCAGAGGGGAAGGAGATGAGTCCACCCTCTTACCCTTGAATCAAAGATTCAGCCAGCTGATTTATTCAGCCTTAGAAAGAGACAGGGTTCTCTTAGCTGAAAATGTGCTGGGTACATATAAAATATATTCCAATGCCATCAATATTATCCCTTAAGCCTTTAATTAGCTTTCATGTCTCTTAAGAAGTAGACAAATGTTGGCAGGAGAGGGGAGAAAAAAAAGGATTGACTTTTCTAATTTGGTGCTAGCTGTCCAATACCATTCCAGACAATTGAAAATATATATCTTTAAGCTACAGCATGATTTCTGAGGTGGAGAGCAGTCTTTATCAAAAAGGAAGAAAAAAAATCTTCCTTCAACATAATTGGTATTTTTGCTCAGAAAAAGCGAGAGTGATTGAAAGCAGATTGCCTTTTTGCCCAAGAAGAGTTATTAAGTACACTATCATGGCAACCTTGGAGAACCCATATTGTTCCAATCTGTCCTCTATCTGATTTGAAGATTTATGGCTTCCTCCTTTTGTGCCAATAATCATTTCCCTCCATTTTGTTTTCCATACAGTGGAAGCTATCAAGGAGCCCACATATTGAAAATGTTTGAATGCAGTTAGAATAGATGGATGGAGAGAAGCTGCCTCTCTAAATCAGCATCTGCATGAGAAGATCTGCTCCCACCAGCCCATATCTGAGGGAGCACTAGGGGCCCTGCAGGAGTGCAAGGGATGGATGGTGAAAGGGGAAATGTTATTTTCCAGAAATATTTTCAGGACTTTTGAAAATTCCGTGGGCAATAGTTTGAAGAAAGCTCTTATTGCTGGGAGAAGAGAAGCAGAATTTCTCACATCTTCAGTGATTGAAACTATAATTGAAAATACTCGAAGACTGAGAGCAGGGTGTGCTCTCCTTGGAAGCAGAGTGATGGTTGTTCACGGTGCATGATTTGAGAAATGCCAAAAAGATCTGCATCTAAGATTCTCTCTGTCGGGTTCCTTGACACCTACAAATCTACCATGTGAGATTCATACTTTGATAGCCCTGTGGTAACTCAGCTCAGACACTAAATAACCAAATAGTCTTGGGCAAGGTACCAATTCTGCATTTTACAACTATAATGTCAGAGTCTCTGAGGGGCTGGAGCTAGTACCTGATTCATGAGGTTATCTTGAGGATTTATTTAAACAGATAATACATGGAAAGGGCCTAGTAAAGAGTCTGGGCCATTTTAAGAATGATTAAATGGTAGGAGTCATGTGATATCTGTACATCAGGATGTAACAGATATAAAGTGCTCTATGGCTCCTGGAGTCTCTCTCACCTGATCCTCAAACAACCCTGTGTTGCTACTATCTGTATCTTTTCAAATAACCTCTCTGAACCTCAATTTCCTTAAGTCATGTGCCTGACGTCCCACAGCAGGTAAAGTGACTTGCCCGGCATATGATCCAGGTCTCAGCCTCTAACTCTCACAAAGACACAGGTGATGAAATGGAGAGAGCAGAGGTTTGGGTATTTCAGCTTCTGCTCCTTCACGACAGACAGGGCTGGGCCAACAAAAGGTCCTCTCAGACACATGGTGGAGGAGACGTCGGAGGGTCCTCCCTGGGCCAGGAGAGAGGCCCTCACTTAAAGCATCACCACTTTGTGGTATCACTAGATTCTAGCTGCGTCTAATCAGCCAGGCCAGCAAGCTCAAGACAGCAAAGGCTGAGTGACAACAAACTCTAAACCAACTTTTTAACTGAAGCCACCCAATTTGGCAAGACAAAGGGCTGCAAGGTGATATAAATGTCCATTTTAGACACTCTATGCCATGTCCAGCCCAAGGGTCCAGAAGATAACAAAAAGCTAAAAGATTCACTGACAACAGAGAATATTTAGGAAAGTTAGCTATGAAGGGCTCTAACATTCTTCCCATCTGTGGCTCTGGACTTGAACTTTTTTAGACTACCAGCAATCTTAATGATGGCTGTCTACAGGGCCTGGCCACTCAGTTTGTGAAGATGGCCAACAAACCTAAATCATTAACCATTTCTGATGTGATGGTCTTTCTGGTTTTTAAAGTTCTCTCAAGTCCTGTGAACAACTCTTTCTTGGGATAAACTAATTTTAATGGCTTGGATTAAAAGATCCAACTCAGATACGTGAGGAACCATCTTAAATGCCAAAATAGTAGCCGATGGCATTTTGTGGGAAGGAGTTACTCATCCAATGTAAGCAAGCATGCCTGGTTTGGGTAAGGGCCAGAAACATGGGATGGATTGGATTAGGAGTGGGTAACCCTAGTGTTCCATGGAGCAGGCTTGGCATCAAGGGGCTTGAGTGTGACTTAATCAGAAGAAGAATAATGCTTGACTATTACAAACTCTATCAGCTTCACCAGAAAGCTGCCAGTTGCTTATTTCATGGGTACGTCTTCACTAAATACACATTGGTGTGCCCCTCCCATCATTAACCATCTCCACTTCCAGAAGGAAATCCTGCACATTATCCTCAATCTGTCTACACCCTTCTTGGAGATGAGTCAGGAATGCCAGAATGCCCCAGTTGAGTTGGAACTTCAGTTTCAGAACTCAATTCCACTGATGTCTGTCAGAATGGATCACTTAGGGGACCTGACTTACGGCAGGAGGCATAAGAGGACAGAGTGGGGTCTCCCAGACAAAGCTTCCCCGGGTTCCAGCAAATGAGGCATCCAGAGATCCACTGAGGTGGAGTGTAGCTCAATGAGAACTAATATCTACACACTTTAAAAAAGACTCCGGTAATGTTTCTTAAAGCCACTGGCCTTTGAAAAAGTGACAATGATAGGCTTCCTTCCATGTTCTCACGTTTTTCTTAGTCTCAGGACGGCCCCTGGTGTATGTTTAGTCTAGTGCCTGCATTATTTTGATATGGAAACAGAGGTCCAGAGATCAGTGCAAGGTGAATGCCGGAGCATGGGCAGACCTACCCCCTCGGTTTGATGTCTTCTAAACTGAAGCAGCTGGTGCCCCTGAAAGGAGCCTGGGCTAGGAATCAGGAGACTGGGGTGGGGGGTGGGTGGGGGGTTGTCCTGTGTGACCCAGGGCCAGTCACTAGAAAATGAAAAGACCCAGACTGACGGGGCTGCACCACAGATGCTGCTGAATCCTCTCTCGGCGTTCCAGTTCTCTGTCCCCACCCTAATCCATGCCATCCTATCTTCTCTAGACATCTGCAATAGCTTCCTAATTCAGTCTCCTGTTTACTTCCCTCCCCCGCCAGAAAAAGCTAAAGAGTGAGGACTGAGGCAAATTTGACTGCATCACGTCCCACGAGGGCAGGGAGGTCTCAGATCTCTCTTTAGCTGAGCCTCACTCTAGGAAGACAGTGTAAAATGCACAGCTCTGGGCTGTTTATTTTTAAAGATACTATATCCATCTTTACTGGAACAAGTATAAAGAACTTAAAAAACCCATAGCTATCCTGTCACAATAAATCATACAGAGTAAATTGAAAATCCTATACAGCTTTCCCTGAATACATTGCGCTCACTTTGTCAAAGAGGTAGATGAAATGTGGCATATATTGATCTAGATGCCTCTGTAAAACTATAATATTTATATCAAATACATATGCTAGAATCTTGTCTGTCCCTCTGCTGAGCCTTCTAATCATGCTTTCCTCGTCCTACCTCTCACTCCCAGTGCCTCCCACTATTGGAAATTGTATCTGATGGGAATGCATGTTAAGAAGGACCTGTCAACGGAATTCGACAGCATTTTATCACATAGAAAGCAGGGCAGGGGTGACAAAAGACCCCACGACCCAAATCACACAGTGGTCCGTACTCAAAGTTCATGCTGTCCCTCCTAGGTTGAACTGAAGCCATTCAGGGTCTACATAACTCTCTCTCCAAGACTCTGTCTCTCATGCAAGCTGAGACTCAAAGGAAGATTCTGGGCTTTACATTCGGTCTCACCTGGTAGTGCTTTTTGTGCCTGCTTCATCAGGCAGCTTCCCCTGATTTGGGGCATGTCCTTTAGAGCAACTGTTACCCAGGTTTTCCCTTAAGGCTCATGACCCCACTGCCCAAAGGAAGAAGGTTAATCCTAATCCTGCCTTCCCACTGCTGCTGGTACCAAGAGCCCGTCCCAAAGGAACTGCCTTCCACGTGGGGCAATCATCGTCAGCAAACAAAAGCTAACTCCAGGCTGTGTGGGCCCCGTCCTTCCATGCCACCCTGAGGCCTAGCTCAAGACCCCCAAAACTTGCTGGGCTTTCAAGAACTGTCTATTGACCAATGGAACAGCTGGTGAAGTGTGCCTGGCTTGGACACCCTATGTCATAGGAAATGTAGAAGAAATTTTAGTTAGTTAACTGCAAGCCTGCAGATCATTGGCTGATTCTGCCACCTCCGATCTACCACCGTGCCTCGTTTGTGAGAGGACAGTCCATGTAAAGAGGACAAAAATGAAAACAAAACAATTGTGAGCATGTATGGAGCTCATGATCCCCAACCCTGGTTTTAACTATTTCCTGTTAAAACAGATGAAGAAACAAAAGCAAGCCAACAACAACAACAAAAACAAAACCAAGGAGGTTTGGAGATAATTGTCTACCCAGGGCCCACATCTAGTACCTTGCTAATTGCAAAGGAAGAAAATGTCTTTTCCCTCCTAGTGAGGAAGAGAATAAAGTAATCATCTTATCCAGCTGTCAATAGAGCTGTGCTGGAGGAGAAACAGCTGTTTAGCTGTTTCCCTAACAGATCCCAACAGTGCAGCAAAGGCACCTCTGTAAAACAGAGCCCCAAGGTCAGAGGACAGACTACTGATAGCCCCAACGGAGAACACTGGGACGTCCTGACAAGACCAGAGCTTTCTGCATGAAGAGAGTATATCTCATCCTATGCAGACAGTCAGGACCTAAACCACACAGAAGGATCTGTATCTGCACCTCCACCACCCCAAGTCACAATTAGACCTCCATAATCACACCAGGCACGAGGAATGATCACACACCTTTTGTAGCTTGTTGCCTAAAAGCAACCTCAGTCCAAGTCTTAAAAATAAATACTGAGAACCTCAGAGCAGGAGACGTTGGCTGTATTTACCAGTCCAGCATGTACCTTCCTTTCAACAGCACTTCATTTTTTTGGAAAAATTAAAATAGTTTATATTTAAATTTAAATTTTAAAATGATGTCAAATTAAAGAGAGTTTAGGGTTTATAAATTAATTAATTTTTGATCTTTCCTCATTGGATTTGGCTATAGGAAGAGACTGCAGTTACCTAAATGTACAGATTCTTAAAATTAGGTGCTAGATATGTTTTGGACACACACACAGAAACACACAACTTTTTTTTTTTTTGACAATGTCTTCAAAGTACTTGCAAAGAAAAGTGCATTGATCAGGAAGGACCATGGTGAGGGCCCAGTGCTCTGGTTGTCCACAATGGTGTTCATGATAAGATTAAGCAAAAACCTAAACCTTGGCCTGGGGAAAGGATGGGGGGAGAGGTATGAGAAGAGGACATGCAGATAAGCTGCTTCTGCTGCTTGTGCATGTAATTAAGAAGCCGCCCCTCATCTGGAGCATGGGTTCTGTCCAACCTAAAGAACAGTACCTCATTTTAAATTTGGGGAACCACCCGTCCCCAATCCGATGTAGTCTTGGGACCTTTAACCATGGTTCCCTGCCCAAACTAGGCCAACCAGAGCTTTTCAATCTTAAATGAAGGGACACTAAGTTCACGGTGGGAACTGACTGATCCTGATGGTGAAACCCTGTAAGGACTTTCACTGAATTGCTGCCTGCTGGATCCTAGGGCTGCTCCTCTAGGTAATCTCTGTCCTTTCCGGGATCTTCAGCTTTCCTCTGAATGCCATAAGATACTCTAACCTCCCAAAAAGAAAATTCCTTTTCTGCGGAAGTCAGCAAGAATCAGTTTCTGTTGCCTATACCCAAAGAATCCTAACTGTAGCATTTGTTTACTTTAACTTTAGCTTCTCATTGAATTCTCACAATAACCCAGTATGCAGGTTTTATCACCACTATTTTGTTTTTCTTCTCCTCCTTCCTTCTTCATGGAAGAGGACTTATACAGCTTCTTAAGTAAGCAATTCCATAATTGCCCACTTCTCACAAATTACACGGGTTCTTCCTTGTGTCTCTCCCCAACACCCTCACTCCTCTGCGTTTTATCCATCCACTACTGCAGGGCTTGGTGGCCTTTGGCCACTTTTAAGTAAGCCAATCTTTCTTTGACCTGATTCTTCCTCTCCTAGGTGGTTCTCTGCTCTTACAGAGAAATCCAGGCACTGAACAGCACTTTTCTCTGTTCAGATCAGATCAGATTTGCCTGTTTCCACTTGGTAATGATGCTTCTGAACAGAGGCACCAAGAGAAGAGAGGATGAAGGCAAAAGTCAGCTACACCCTTTGGGGATGAAGGTGGAATAGAGGGAGAATGAATCCAGGCAAAGAAATGGTTTTTAATTTTGCCTTGTAGAGGGGAGGTATTCTAGCTCTGATGTGCAAAGTGAGTCGCACCTCTTTCCTGAACACCCCTGGTAAATAAGGCATCATGGCCCTAGAACATATGCTGCTGGGATTGACCCTCCCATAACAACCATCAAGTTGACACATCCTGGCCTCATTCTCCAGCCACACCCAAGGGTGTTGCCCCAGCTAGCATATGTTGCTAGCCATCCACTTTGAGTAGACCCCAACACATTAAGCCCCCATCTGTTACACACATAAGTACTGGGAGAATTCTACCAGTTCCAGAGCTTGCTAAGGCATAAGATGCCACAGAAGGACTTTGTCAGATATGGAAAGGAACGGAACTCAGGGTGGTAGCAGCAGTTCCCCTACCTCCCAAATCTTTCCACATCCCTCTTTTACTGGGTCCATCGTTAGACCCATAGGTTTTTAGATGCACAAGTCACCCCACTGTTACCTTTGCCCTAACTACTCTAATGGGTACATTTAACAATGTGAATTATCAACTTGCTTTTAGGAGCATTCCCTCTAAAATGCTTGTAGCCTTCATGATTGTTTTATACCTTCATTATTTTACTGAACAAAGTTCCTGCCAAAAGAGCATTTCACAGGGACGATGCTCCTCTGTCATCCAGCTTCTGTTTATCGGCTACTGGCTCCTTGGATGGTTCCGATTGGTCAAAGTCTCAGATAAGCTCCAGGAGAGCAAGAATCACATTTTCTTGTTCATCCTTTTAACCACAGCACCTAGCAGAGTGCCTGGACCATAACAGGGCTCAATAATTGTTAGTTGAGCAAATATGTTGGGATAGGAGGTTTCCTAAATCTGTTCTATATACTAGCTGGCATTTGCCTTTGAGGTCAGTGGCTAAGGCCATAAAACCTCTCACAAGATGGGCATGCATCTATCTCTGAACATGTGTCCTTACTGAGAAGGTATAGTGGGGGACATAAGATTGTTTTTACTGACAAGTGGTACCCACATTTGGAGCAGCCCCTGTGGTTTTCGGGGTGGGAGCAGGTCATTGTTTCCCAATACCAGTAACAGACGTGGAGGTACAAAATCAAGTTTCCATGGGTTTCACGTTGCATGAGCCTCTAAAGATTGTTTTTTAATAAAAAGAGCCACCGGACTTGGCCAGTTAGAAAGCTTCCTGGTTTATTTTCAGTGTATGATGGCAGCATCAGTGGGATGAACACCAGATCTACTGGGAAGCACTGTGCACATCCTCTGGAAAGACTTCTATGAGAATGGATGACACAGCCGGAAAACAGAAACCACGGGGCAACTTAGTCTTGGCTGGTTGTGTTTGTTCTTTACATTCAGAATCTACCCAGGAAGCATTCACCCAATCAAATGTGAGATTAAGCAGAAAGAATCTTCAGGGATTATAATTAGAAAAGTCATATTCAGAATTCTTTTTCTTTAATGAAGAAAGAATATTTGAGAATGAAAGTCTAAGTCTGAATATGACTATTTTTTAAGGTACACAGTTCATCTCCCACCTACCTTTCTATTCTTGTTTTCAGAACAATAGCTGGAACATTTTGATAGGCGTGTGGAAGGGAAGACAGACAGCAGAAAAGTGCGGGGGGGTGGGTAGGGGGAGGGAGACAGCCTTCATTCCATTAGTATTATCAGGAGATTGATTTAATATGCGCCCAAGTCTCTCCAAATAGAGCTTCAAGTTTAAAAAGGACTGAAGATGTGACTTACAAGAATCCAAAGCAGAGGCAAAGAGAGAAGCGCCCACATCCACACCCACCAAGACCCCTCTCATTGGAAAGGGATACCTGGCACTTTACATTACACAATACAGCATCTAACAACACTTGCTTTTGGTATCTGCCCCTTGGTACTGAATTTCAGAAGTAGTCAAGGGGTCATTTTTCCAAAGTATTAGGGCAATCTCACTTTTTCTTCTTCCCCCGAAAGTTTAATGCAAATCAAAGCAGAATGCCTAATCAGTCCAAGATGGCCTGTCAACTTGAATTATCTGTTTGTCTTCCTATTTACTCTGTCTGTCTGTCTACAGTTCTTCATATCTCTGTGAAGATCAGTTATTGGGGCCTGTGTTTCCTTCTGACTAGAATGGCTACCAGATGATCCTTCCTGGTGATATGTTGATGATTTGCTAATTTATGGCTTTTAAAATCTAGGAATCTGAAAACCTAGCTGAGAGTTCAGGCTGGGAATCACGTGGACCCCGCGAGGAGAAGGCTGAATGGCTTACTTGTCAAGGGATCGAAGTTTGTATAAAATGCAAAGCTTCAGTGACATTTCAACCAGAGGGATGTCTGTGATGCAGAAATCATAAATGGCATCTTATAGGGACCATGCCTCCCAGGAGGAGCACAGGCCATGGGGGAGGGGGAGGGAGTGTGGCCAGAGCTACACGTGTATGGGAAAGGAAAAGACATGGGGCTCAGCCCATGAATTAACCCCACGTCCTCTTCCCAAGCACTGGGGTCAGGCCTTCTCAGAAAGAGTAGAGAAAGAAGTGTTATTGTAGGGAGACTGTGACCTCTGGGAACCAAGTGGGGAGGTTTACACAAGCTCTGAGTTTGAACTCCCCGACCACTTTGGTGGCCAAATAATGTAACATATAGCTCAAGACAGATGTGGTGTATTTGGAGATTTTTATGGGTGTGTAGAAATACATTCATCCCCAGTGTCTGGCGTGTTGCAAGCACTCAATAAACACACGTGGACTAGATGAAGATGAAGGCAAGACTCACGTTAGTTCTCTTTGGGGGCAGGAAATGGACTATGGGGGTAGATTAAAGGAGTCTTTGTAAAGAAATAATCCCTGTTCTGGTGCAGAAGACTGTTTAAGATTCCAATTCTTTTTTTAAACAATGGTCTAGAACCAGGTGGGCAAAACCTGAGTGGTGGAGAAAATGGAATTTCCTGTTGATACAAGACAGCCAGGCAGGAGGGAATAGAATGTGGTCTCAAAAAAGAACAAAGGATGCAGAGGGAGATGAAGGGCTTACTTCTGATCAGAGGAAAGACACAAAATTAAATGACCTGATAATCAGGAAGCAGGGAAGGGAAGCAGGATGTCCTCTCCTGGGTAAGTCAGCGGATAACACTACTGCAGGCAAACTAGGCCTGAGAGAGAAGTGATATTTTAAGACTTAGTTTCTTGGAGGCAGAACTAAAGACCAATATTCAGGAGGGGTTCCCGTAATACGAATTTTAAAACCTGGGGTGTTAACTCCCCTTCGCCTAGGCGGCAACAAAAGCTGGGGTAGGTAGCTGTTGAACAGGTTGTAACAGCCCTTCCTCTGAGGTGTCACCTCTCTGGACCACTCTATCCCTGTAAATAATCCGTTTTGCTCCATAACAGCATCTTAGGTCTTTTTCGTTTTTGCCACACATATTAAAATCTGTACTTGGCATTTTCTTTAGTCCTACCCTTGCCATTGTCTGTCAATGTCATTGCCATTGCCCCCCAGAGACTGTAACCTCCATGTGACAGGTGCCGTGTGTAACTTGCTCACCACTGAATCCCTGGCACCCAACACCACCCAGCAACCTGCCCGACACGTGGTACTGGCTGAATGTCTGCAGCCACAACGAGTGAACCAGCGAAGGTGATAACAGGAGTGGATAGTGCGGCAGGTAACTGTGCTCTCTGTTCTTTCTTGAAATTTTGTTCTAAATTATTGAATGCTTTGTAAAATACGAGCACTGACATTGAGGCACAAAATAAAGCACTCTGGTTCATTTTTAAATGGAAAAGCATGATAAAGTCTGCCCACTTCTACAGCTTTAAGGCTGCATCGTACAACCCTGAGGCCACACCTGATGTTGAAGATAGACCGCCCAAACTCCCTGCTGAAGGACTCAGCTTCCTGAGGGTTAAAAGCTGAGGTTCCCGCTCAAAGCTATGAAATAAAGCCAGGGAGTGTATGTATCTCGCCCAAGACTTTCCAGGAGGGACACCTGCTACTCTAGTTCTCACTGACTGTTAAGAAACCACCATCAGGGGCCTCCCTGGTGGCGCAGTGATTGAGAGTCCGCCTGCCGATGCAGGGGATACGGGTTCGTGCCCCGGTCTGGGAGGATCCCATATGCCGCGGAGCAGCTGGGCCCGTGAGCCATGGCCGCTGAGCCTGCGCATCTGGAGCCTGTGCTCCGCAACGGGAGAGGCCACAACAGTGAGAGGCCCGCGTACGGCAAAAAAAAAAAAAAGAAACCACCATCAAAGAAATGCCCTGAGCTGTGCAGACCAGCTGGGGAACTGAAGGACCCAGGTGGATACGTCTGCCTGGGCAGAGAATGCTCTTCTCCAGATGATAAGCAGGTAGGCTCTGCCCAGGAGGGAGCCCAAGCCTGGTAGATCAGTACAATCCACCAGGGCTGGTCCCCTAGGAAATGACCTCCCCAGGAAGGGGAGGAACTTGTTGAAACCCACAAATAAGGCACAAAATTTCATTTTGGTCAATGATCTGTCTGTCCATCCTGGAGAACCCCTCATTGTTAGACGTGTTCAAGAGGTAGATACACTTCCAGTCTAACCAAATGAGAAAAGTCAGGAAGAAATGGTTTTGTCCCATCTCCACCTTTTTGTCCTTGATGCTGAGGCCAGGCTCCTTAGAGGCACTAGGTAAGCAGAATGGGGAGATAGGCCCAAAGTGATGCTTGTGGTGCCTTTCTCTTCCTGGTCATTGGAAAGGATACGATGATAGGATCATGGAGTTTAGAGCAGAGAGGGGTCTCAAGAGATGATTTAGAGAAGCAGCATGGCCCAGTGGAGCAGACTGCCCCCGGGTTCAAATCCCAGATCAACGCTTTACTAGCTGTACAATGTCAGGCAAGTCACTGCAAATGGAGATGATAGTAATACCTTCCTCACGTGGTTGCCATGAGGATGGGGAAGGATGCAAGCGTTTGTAGATATAACTTGTAGTAATTATTACTGTCATAGAAGGCAGTCCCAGTGCTTGGGGTATATCGATTCATGTTCTCATTTCCAGAATTACGTGGCACTCCTCTGTCTATATAATGAGGAGGTCTAAGAGAAGCCACGGCATTTATGTTGCACTGTTTGGCTCTAAAACAGAATCTTAGGTCGTTTTTGTCTTTGCCACACAGCTTTCAAGACAGCTTCCTTGAACTGGAGCTAGAGCCAGGTTAGTCTGTGACAACTATTCCCCTACCAGAAGAGGGGCGCAGACTCCTCATCCCGCTGGGGGATCTTCCTCCTAGTAAGTTACATTCAGCTTCCCATCCCCTTTTCCCTACTCCTTGTTCTCAACTGTCCATCTCTCTCTCTGTGTCCTCCTAGCATTTGGCTACCAGGAATCAGTAGAATAATCCAAACCCACCCATCCTCCCCTCTCCCAAACACCTGGCCTGGGACTCCCTCAGTTTCGGGCCCCAGGAGCCCGTCATGCGAAGTACAACGTCTGGATGGCTCCCCAGCCCAGCTGCCTCTGACAAGGGGGGTTAGGGCAGATGGATTCCTCTCTCTGGCCGATTATTTTCCATGGCCCTTGGCCACGTGACCTCGGACCATGATCTTGTCAGTTCTCATACACGAACCAGAAGTGGGCTGAGTCACAAGCAGAGAAGAAACCTCTGGGGGAAACAGCAGGGGCTGTGGGAAGAAGAAGAGCGAGCTGGGACCCCAAAGGCCATGGGAGCCTCACCCCTCCAACTCCCCCACCTCTGAGCAGCTTGGAGCTTACAGGAAGGGAAGGAGACGGAGGCAGTGGCCTCGAGAGGCAGGCTGGGCTGCAGGAGAGCTACTCTTCTGAGTAAGATCTGAGGTCTCAGCCCAAGAAACTCACTGTCCCCAAGACCTCCGACTCAGAGAGACTGCCTGCCTGGACACTGATTGGACCTTTGGTTATCAACACCCAAGTCCCTATCTTAGGAGCCCCCCTACCTCATAATGGATAAACTAGAGAAGGACTCACACGCACCTCCTCACATCTACTGTTGGCTCTGGGTATCCTGTGGGAGGCCAGATGAGGAATGTTGATGAGAACATTGGCGTGAGCCTCTGTGGGCCCTGGATGCCGTGTTGCTGGTGAGGATGCCCTGGGGATGCGACGTGAAGTGTTTACGTTATGTCAAACACATAGATTAAAACTGAAAATGAGGTGCCAATGAAATCTTCATATTCTCCAATATCCTGAAATTGGGTGTAGCGTGAACAAAACCCCGGGGTTCTCTACCTAAATTTTTCTTTCCTTTAAATAATCTTTGAATTTCCAAGTCGTGTGTCTCCTCAGCTTTGGGTTACATGTTACCTTGAATTCTCTGACAAGTTAATGCATTGTTAGAGAGGTTATTTCTGAGCAAAATGTGCACACGTAAACAAATCCCTTAACTATGTATATGTTTTAATTACTTTCTGGGCATCCATCTGATGAAATCTTAGGGAGAAAAGATACACGTACGTGTGTCCATGGGTATAGCACATATATTTATGCATACACAAAAACACGGGGCGAAGTGCGCTATTTTAAGAGTCTGAACTCTATCTTTCAAAAAAGTTTAGCTGCTTTCCTTTTGCAAATGCATTTAATTTTATCTGGAAACTTTTTGACATTAGAAATAGAACAACTGTAGTTTCTCATTATGTTTGCTGCCAGAATCCATGCTTGGTTGCTCAACTAAAGACCTTATATTGCTAATTACTACCACATGCCCGTATCCCAAGCGAAAGAAAACTTATTGATTCTGACAGCCCATTCTCTCAACACTGAATTCCAAATGAAAACTCAAATTTTGGCCAAACATAACATTTCATCAATCTTGTTCTACTGACTGGAAAAACAACATCAAACAAAGGGTGCTAATGGCCCTTTATTACCGTTCCTTTCCCAGGCTTATATTTTCTGATGAAAGATCTAAGTGACCAAAGGGCTTCTTTAAACTACTTAGTAATTAGCTTTTGAACCAGGAAACAATGCGTAAAGTAAAGTGAACAGTCCCGGTGCTGATGACAGAACGTACTTTCTGTCCGCAGGGTCGGAGGACCTCGGAGACCCAGAGTGAACATTAAAAGCAAAGTGTGCATTTTCATAAAGGGAGAAGAAAAAAGAGAGAGAGAGAGAGAGAACCAGGCTAAAACCGGTGATAAAAGATGCTGATGGAGCCAGAACAAAAGCTGCGGGAAGTCTGTGATCTCAAGCCGTCAGCACGCGGGGGGTTTGAGTGGAGCTGCCAAGGCCAAGGGACAACCGGATGGGACTGGAGCGGGTGAGCGACCGTGGGTCTCAGGGCCTCCTCTGGGTCACCCGTCAACAAAAGGCACCAGCCAGCAGGCCCACCCACACTGGACTATGGCAGCTATTTTGGAGAAAAAACAAAATGTACGTGGAGTGAGAGTCAGGAAATATTTTCAACGTTGACGTCAAGGCAATTGATTTTATTGACTTCTTCAGGGGCAGTGAGTGAGAGGGGAAGGCTGGCTGAGACAGTGGGGTGGGGAGGCCATAAAGGCAACCTGAGCCCTCGGAATGCCTTCTGCTTTATGGAGACCTGTCCGCACCTTCGAGGCAAAACGAACCGAGAAGCTGTTTTCCTCTTGGCACAGAAAAAATGAACAATGGAAATCTCTGGACTTATTTGGCCTTTTGGATCCAACCAATGGCCCAGAAATCGGAACAGCTTGGTTCTCATCTCATCCAGGGCTGTTATAATAATAGGAGGAGGAGGGCTCCATCAGAGTGAAGGTGGGGAAACTTGCTGCCTCCACAGAAAAGACGCCCACTGGCCTCCTCTTGCCCACTGGCCTCTGTGCCTTTGAAAGGAAACGGGTGTCCTGTGGGTAGTTCCAGAAAATGAGTCCTTTTTTCCACCTCCTCATTTTCTGAATGGAGGACTGGACACCTGAGCTCAGGATGCAGTGAGATCACTGATGGGAGAGGAGGTTGTTGGCTCCTTCCAACGTGACCGTCAGGCGATGGATGGAAATGCAATGCTACCGCTTTTATGTTTCTCTTAAAAAACAAAATAGGCTATTCAGGAGTTCATTTAAAAATGTATGAAATTTAAAAAACAAAAACAAAATACTAGTTCTGTGATAGGAACTTCTGTGATTGGGAAGGAGAATGATAATTAAAATATCCTGCATCTTTTTCAAATTCTTTTCCCAATTAGGTTGTTACAGAATATTGAGCAGAGTTCCCTGTGCTATACAGTAGGTCTTTGTTGGTTCTAAATACAGCAGTGTGTATTTGTCAATCCCAAACGCCCTAACTATCTTTCCTCCCATCACACCCTTCCCCTCTGTTAACCATAAGTTCATTCTCTAAGTCTGTGAGTCTGTTTCTGCTTTGTAAAGAAGTTGAAAAAGAATAGATACATGTATATGTATAACTGAATCACTTTGTTGTACACCGGAAACTAACACAACATTGTTTATCAACTGTACCCCAATATGAAATAAAAAGTTTAAAAAAAAATCCTGCATCTTGATCTGGGATGTAGTTCCTGGGTTTGTACATAGGTACAAATTCTTGAGCTGTACATTAAAGATGTGTATATCTTACTGCATGGAAGTTAAAATGAAAGCAAAAACTCAAAAGCAAACAAAGCTGAGCGCCCAAGAAAAAGCTTTAAAAAGAAAACAGTACAGGGACTTCCCTGGTGGCGCAGTGGTTAAGAATCTGCCTGCCAATGCAGGGGACACGGGTTCGAGCCCTGGTCCGGGAAGATTCCCACATGCCGTGGAGCAACTAAGCCTGTGCACAACTACTGAGCTTGCACTCTAGAGCCTGCGAGCCACAACTACTGAGCCCACATGCCACAACTACTGAAGCCCGCCTGCCTAGAGCCCGTGCTCTCAAAACAAGGGAAGCCACCACAATGAGAAGCCCGCGCACCGCAACGAAGAGTAGCCCCCGCTCGCCGCAACTGGAGAAAGCCCACGCGCAGCAACGAAGACCCAACGCAGCCAAAAATAAATAAATAAATAAATTTATTTATTTAAAAAAGAAAACAGTACAGAATGGTTGCTTCCGCCCTGCCTGCCTCCAACCTTCTCCTCTCCAGACGGGAGGACAGAGCAGTCAAGGCCCTGCATCTACTTAGGAGTTAAACTTCTGGTTGACAACGGACCCACACATTGACACTGATACTGACAAAATGATACGAGCACAAACCGAAACAGTACCCAGTAAGAAAGCATTCACGAATGGGAAGCCAAACAAAAGGTGCATCAGGAAGAGCGTGCCATGCCCTGACGTATCATAAATATAGTATTTCCTGCCAATAAGGAATTTCAACTGAGTAATCAGTCCCTTTGAGGACAAGCTCGGTGCCTCCTAGCTAGAGAACTGGTTCCCCGGTGGCCACAGTGCCAAGGTGACCTCGATCTTGCCCTCCTTAGGACTTCCCTGTGAGAGTAGGAGCCCATGTTATGGCTGCCCAAAAACCCCATAGGATGGCATCAGTTTCATCTGAGGGACCAGAATGCAATCACTCACCTACTTAATATAAAGAATGAGTGAGCTGGGTTTACGTGTTAGGGATGAGAACAGAAAATATGGCCCCAGTTACACATGGACCCCTTCCAGGATACATTTATCATGTCTCTTGGAAAGATGGGTGGGGAAGAGAGCTGTGAATGGGAACAAGCCTCAGGAGTTGGCCCACGTGTGATAACTGCGTGAGGTAATTCTGACATCACACCCCACATGGAATGTGGCCCTTCGGGGGTGGGGGTGGTGGTGAGGAGGGGCAGGATTCAGGCGTCTCCGCCACAGGGGCTCTGAAAGTCACTCAACCACATCTTTTTTAATGCAACTGACTTACTTTCTGCCTCCATGTTTGTTAAAAGTCCCGCCGAATTTATTCCGATTCAGGATGAGAGCAGCAATTTCGGGCACGTAGCGGGCAAACATTGCCTACATGCATGAAACAAAGAAACAAGAGCCAAAAAAAAAAAAAAATGGCATGCAGAGAGGATTCTACCGCAGTGGAAGCAACAAAACCCCTTGGCATACTTACTTTCTTCCACTAACCGCACTATAGGAGCCCCCGTATTTCTTGCGGTTTCCTATTAACTCTATGATTTCAGGGACGTAGCTGGCAAACATGGCCTGAGGAAAAGATAGGAGACAGAAGAGAGACTAAAAAGACAGGCCAAAGAAAGGGGGTGACCTTTTCAGAAGTGGGGGGTATTAAGATCTGAAAACACAAAAGGGCTAGAACTGCAAAGGTACATATTAATATGTTAGATTGTAAAAAATAAATAAATAAAAGCACAAAAAGGGCAAGCTCCTGAAAATACACAGGACAAAACAAACATTAGCCAACCTAGACAACTAAAAAAACAAACAAACAAAAAAACACAGTCAAGAAAAATGTAAAGGAGACAGGAATAAATAAATTGACATCTAGTTCTTCTTCCTGAATAGAAATAAGGGAATGCATGCTGGAAAAATATCACACACACACACACACACACACACACACACACAATTTCAAGAGAAGGCCTTTCTTTCTAATTATAGTTCACATGAGAATCTATGCCTTTATGAATGATTAAAGACAATAAACACCAAAAGAAGATTTAAAAATATATAAACTTTTCCACTAAAAAAAAAAAAATCACTAAAAAGCACAAAACGTAAATTTAAGAAATCACATAGGAAAGGAGAGCAAGGAGAAACACAAATCTGCCATGTTTTGTCCAACAAACATTGTGCTTGTGGCGGGATAAAGGGGTCTCATCTGCAGGGACCTCACGGGTGCTGTGAGAACACTGTGCTAATGTACACACCACACGTACATTTATATACATTTTTCAAATGTATATGCCATATGCATACAAAACAGAGATGTGGATGCATTAAATAAATGCATGTGCGGTGTACATATGTGAAAGCTGTGTGTGAATTTAGGGTTTTAATCACTGACCTCACACACAGCAAAAATCTAAACGTCAAATGAGCTACTTTGAAAGACAAAATGCAGCCACCACCGATGAGTTGCCAGAAATCCCCCTTGAAAAGCACAATACATCATAAACCACCGTGATGATCTGCACAGAGCAGAAAAGCAAATAGTGCAACTTTCTGACTTACAGGGGGGGAGGGAAAATACCGTGTAAGGGAGTTGGTTGGCTGGTTACAAAACCATACTCTGCTAACGTAGTGATGTCCATCCAGAGGAGACCAGTGGGCTCTCCTTCCTCCGGGGTGGGGACACTCCTCTTTAGAGCAAGGCCCCAGCCACAGTGTTTGTTGGAAGTTCAGGGAGGGGGAAGGGGGCAGGGAGCTCTTGAAACCGCAAACTGTCTACAGAGTATCAACAGTGTCTACCCGGTCAGGTGATAGCAGTGTCCTTGCAGAATATCAGATGCTGAATTACATTACAAAGGCACAGACACTCTCACTTGATAAGTGAGCATCACTTCCTTAAGACAATTAGCTTTGCTCCGGGCTAAATGGCTGTCCCTCACAAGGACACCATGCCTGGGTCTCAGGGTAACAAATTCAACATACCAAAGAAATATGCAGAAAAGTCACCATGGCGTTTGGATTGACTTTACCGGATTGTAACACTAAGGCAGTCGCTTGCCTCTAGTGCAGAAACACAGTCTCAAATACACAGCTTTCAGAAAATGGATAACAGAAAATATTAATGACCACAAAAATCAACATTGTAAGAAAAGAGTTTTTACCAGTCCCCCGAGGATGAAGAAGACCATGAAGAGACGGCCGAGCGTGGTTTTTGCATAAACATCACCGTAACCAACAGTGGACATGGTCACCATGAGCAAATAGACACATTCCCAGTAGGTAAGAGCCTGGTTGTTTTGGAAATTTTCCCATGGGTCCCCTGAATTCTCCACCTAGAGAAAGGAAGAACATTACAGGCATAATAAACCAGAAACACAGAAGCTCCAGCATCTAGGTTGCTCCTGGATGCACAGCATCCTCAGCCCGGGGAGGCCTGAACTGAGCTCTGTAAGTAACGCTCACAACCTCTGAGCAGGTAGTGGAGAAAGTGGAGTGAAAGCCACACTGACACGCCTGCCCAGCTGATTGGGGCAGAGAGGGGAAGGAACTGAGGAACTTATCCAGAGTCCATTTTCTTCTCATTGTTATAAAGATCTGAGGCCAGCTGAATTTTAGGGCATTGCCTCTAGCCATGTGAGGCCCACCCTGGCCCTTCTCTTGAGTTCCTGCTCAGTCCCAAAGAAATTCTGGACCTTCCCACAGGGGACCTCTTCCTTTCATTGTTTGGACCAAGTAGCTGCCCGAGGGACCTTGCTCCTTCAGATCATATGAACAAGCCCCAAAGAGCATCCCTTGCAGTCTGACTGGGCTTTCCTTGCTTTGCAGAAGATCAGTGATGGCTCTGCCCTGCAAACTGAAGAAATCTCCCTTGGAAGCACAAAAAGTGAGCTCATGAGAACTATCTCCATTTGCACACCCTTCAGACCTAGGGCCAGCAAGCTTAGTCTGTAAAGGGCCAGATGGTCAATATTGTTGGCTTTGTGGACCACAGGGTTCCCTGCTCTCTGCAGGGACAACTCATCTCTGCAGGGGCAGCAGGAAATCAGGCAGAGGCAACAGGTGTGGAGAGCTTCTGCCCCAGGGGTGCAGTTGGCCCATCTCTGCTTTAGGCTCACAAACACTTGCTACCCTCCCATCATCTATGATCTGCCGACAAAGCTGTGAGGCAGGCAGGAGAGACGCTTTAGAGGAGAGAGGTCCAGCCCTACAATCCACTGGATGGCCAATGCCTGTGACCTGCCAGGGTGGTCCCTGTGGATGGGCAGCCCCAGGGCCCCTCACCCCAGGGCCTCCAACTCTGCCTCTGCAGAAAGTAAGTTTCCAAGACCTGGCCTCTTTCACACATCAATGCTTGTCCTCAATGTGCTCTTTTCATGGAGGTTTCCTGGTGAAGCAGAAGGTACTTCACCCAATAGTAAGGTGAGGCCACTGCTTATTGAAAACAGCCAATGAACCCTCCATATCTGTGATTTTTGGCACTTAGCAGAATTAGAGTGATTATCTAAGGGTGATTTCAGCCAAGAATACCATCAGCATAAAGGAGTGGGTGGGAAACCATCAGATCTAGTGACCGAGTGATTGACCGGCAGTCTTCCTTTGGATGATAATTACAAAAATCCCAATGGGAGGGAGGGGTAACAATGCTTCCTTCCACCCCTTATGCAGACAGAGGCCCAGCAAGGGAAAGGCACCTTTACCCAAAGCTTCCAAGTTAGATGAGGCTCCTTCTAGCTTTAAAGGTTTGTGTTTGTCTGAAACACACTTCCCACAATAGCTATGCTCCCTAGAAAGCAGGCAGAAATCTGCCCTGGGAAGAAGGTGAGAACAGCTTGACAATAATATAAAGCTTTGGAGTCGTCAATTTAAAAGAATTAACATTTTTGAGACATGAAATAACTTGACAAGCAATCAGGCCAAAGAATCGAAGAGGGCTTTTTGTAAGGGGGAAGTGGAGGGAAATTGAGGAATCTGAATTTGCTGTTTACTAAGAGATGGGGGCCAGACTTGCAACCTGGTCGTCAACCTTTTCTGGTGATTGCTGAGGAAGCACTGCCATCTTGTGGTTGGCTGGGGTTATTGCAGACAGAAGAAAAAAAAAAAAAGGGCAACGAAAGCCCCCATAGCAATACAGGTGAGCTGAAAAACGCAGGTGAAGGGTGTGATCGTGACTCACCATCTGGAACTAGTTTGGGGTAAAAGGATCGGAAATTTAGACAACTGTGCAGTTGCTTCTCGTTTTTTTTGCACTCTACAGCTGGGCTGAAGTTTGTCTCCCAGGTAATAAAATGACTCAGAGAGGGCCTTGCTCCCGAAACGCCAGCACTGAAGCATCTTCAAGGATACTTACCAAATGGATGAACCCGGCTGCTGTTAGCCATGTGCTGATAAATATGGAGAGCAGATTCACCAGCTTGATGGAATTACTGTGCAAAAGACATGAGCAAAATCCCCAAGTTACAGAAGAAGACTCACTTGGGGCTGCCTTCCAGAGGAACAGAGCCTCTTTAGTGCCCACTCCCATGCCCAACCCCCCAGAGCCACCATAAGGGAAGGATCTGAAAGGTGGCATAAGTAGCTCAGGCCAGAGCCTATAGGAAGATGACTTCTGAGTTACTGAAAGTGGTCCCTAAATTAAGCCCTCTGATGGTTTAAAATTTTTTCTTAATTTTTATTTTGAAAATCTTTAAATCTACAGAAATAGTGAAAGAAGAATATAATGAACACTTGGATGCCCTTCATCTCGATTAAGCAGTTAACATTTTGCCACATTGGCTTTATCTCTATACATTTTCTCCTCTTTTTTTTTTTCCTTTTTCTGGCTGAGCCATTTACAAGCACACTGTAGACATCATGACACAACCCCCTGAATACTTCAGCACTGAACACCTAAGAAGGACACTGTGCAAGACAATCATGATACAATTGTCCTGCCTAAGGAAACTGACACGGATTCAGTATCACCATCTAATAGGCACTCTTAATCTAGATATCTCCAGTTGCTCCGAAATTAGGTTTACTGATGCTTTCATGTTTTCACCCTGATTCAGGAAGCAATCAAGGTTCATGTGCTGCATTTGATGATTATGTGGCTTTAATCTAGGGGTCAGGAAACTTTTCTAATAAAGGGACAGATAGTAAATAGGCAGGCTTTGCTGGGTCATAAAGTCTCTGTTGCAACTACTCAATTCTGCTGCTGGAGCAGAAAAGCACCTTGGGAAACCTGTAAAGGAATAGGTGTGGCAGTGTTCCAGGAAAACTTTATTCACAAAGACAGGCAGTGGGCTGATTGGCCTAAGTAGTAATGGCTACTCAGTTTGCCATTCTCTGCTTTATTCTCCTTTAATGTGTAAGTAACACACCCACCCCCAACCAATACACACACCCTTTTAAATCTGTTTTTAGTGCCAATTTAATTTTCTGTGCACCCAGGCCAGCTGTCATCCAGAATGTCCCATATTCTGGATTTGTCTGACTGTTCCCGCCTGATTAGATCCTGTTTCAATACGTCTTTTGAGAATACCCGCCTGGGATGGCATCACATCAGGAAATTCCAACTCAATTGCACCAGGTCCAGGCACCTGGTGAAGGTGGAAACGCCAGATGGCGCCACTGAGAGGTGCCCATTTCCCTTTGTAATTAATATGCCATCTGGGGAGTGGGACTCTGAGACCATATGAATATTCTATTCCCCAACAACCTTATACCTAAAAATTTCAGCATCCACCAGTGTTCCTTGAGAAAGATCGACTGCCACTCACGAGATATTTAGCTCTCTTACAGTAGGGGCCTTGTCGGCAGGGACCCTGGGAGCAGTGAGTCCCTGGTGCACAGCATGGACTCTAAGAATCTGCACTGAGTGAGCTGGTCTCCCCTCTGTACTCGTCCCATCTGCCTTCACCCCGTTCACTCCTACTGGGTGCACAGCTCCTCAATCACTGTTGTCAGCAGGTCGCTGCCCTGTCCAAAGGCTCCTGTTGAGTAAAATATTATGTCCAAACTCCCACCTTCAACACCCTCTGAAGTTTCAGGTCCTCCTACCATGATTCTTTCTACACAAACCTTGCAACTTCCATCACAGCCAAACTTACTCACCAAGTCTTTGTTTATGCTATTACTCAGCTCGAAAGCCCTCCCCATCTATCCAAATATTTCCCTTTCTTCAAAGCCTGGTTCAGTCCCTACCTCTTCCTTAAAGTGGTTCTATACCCACGGGCAATACAAAGTGACCTACGTCTCCTTCACCTCCAGCTATTCATTGGTAACCCATCCCGCTGTCTCAAGGCATCGTTTCAGATTTCTATTTGACTCTTGTGTTCCCACCTGCATCCGTGCAGAAAAGAACTCTATCTCTTTCAATCTCCCCAGAGGGGCCTAACACTGCCCACAGCGTGGTTCAGCCCATCATCCTGGATGGATTGATCTCTGGCCGCTCCCACCGCTTTCTCAAGGGAAACCAATGGTTTAAATTCTAAGAGTTTAAGGTCACAGTGATTAAGAATGGCTAACACAGTTCTTTCACAGGGCTTACCATGTGCACCGCCATTTTAAGTGTTTCACGTATACTAACTCATCAAATCTTCATAATGACTCTATGAGACGGTCCCAAGGTTAAGAAACTGACCCAAGTTCAATGCAGTAAGCAGCAGGGTTGCGACTTGAACCCGGGCAGTTTGGCTCCAGAGTCTGCACTCTTGGCCACTGCAGTGTAGAACACAGTCACAGCCTGGGATCCATCAGAGTGTCTTCCTTGTTGTGAAAGTGAAGCTGTGCCTTCCTGACACCCTGTGTTGAGGATGTGAAGAGGGCCAGAGGGTACTGCCCCAGGGAGGACAGAGGCTATCGCCACATCCCGTCCCCAACCAGTTTCTCAAGAGGAAGCCAAAATAAAGCAAAACCTCCCTGTCTCTGCCTTTTAAGCCCTCTGAGGTGCATTAACCTTGGAGAGAGAGAGACTGATGAGGGACAGGTAGCCAGGGGCAAAGGGAGCGATCTCAGGGAAGCCTGTGTTGTTCATCTTCTCAGAGAATAATTAAGTGCCAAGGTGGTTCACTTACACAGTCCTGGATCCTTGGAGACTGATCAAAGCTGTGTCCCACCAATAACCATGTGGGGCCCTCTTGAGAGATTACAGCTATTGGAGTCTCCGAGCCTCATGGTGCTTTGGGAAAATGACCTTATATGGTGATTATTAATCTCTGATTGTCACAGTGGTATTAATAGTACTTAAGGGAGCTCTCTGTTGTGCAGAGAAGATTTAATCACTGTTGCTGAACGAGTCCCTATGAAGCACTGAAATCTGATTATTTTTTATGGCATCTGCATCATTACAGATGCCCAGTGTTAGGAATTTGCTTTTCAAATGAAACTCTATGACCAGGCAATCATCTACAAGCTCTGTGCAAGAGACACAAGATTAACTCTTGGACTTTCTCCATATCCTGAAATTTGAACCTCACCAAGCTGAAGAGGGCTCCTTGGAAAGAGGGAAGGGGTTGCGGAACAGGGTTGTGGGCTCTCTGCATGGCAAGAGGCCACTGGAGACAGTCATAGACTTCAGGGCCAAGCCCAGGGGTCTGGACCAAAGGGCAAGTTCCCAATGGTTAGAATGACTGGAACTATTCAGGTTCGAGCCCCCTCATGATAAGGGATAGACTGTGACGTTCGCATGAGAACCTAACTTCATTTTCGTGTTTTCCATGATCATTTCTGGGTTCCTGCCCCATGAGTTCTCACTAGCCATTAGAGTTGTATCAGTGGATACAGTGAATCATCGTCCATGGGCAGGCACAGAGACTTTTCTGTTCTTATAGACCAGAGACATTTTTTAGGACTCCGTCGATATTGGGAGAGAGAGTCTGTCTCTGTAGATACTGGACGAATGAATGTCTGTCTTTTTCCAAGATTATAGCTGAAAACCCAGAACCACTGGGGACCACCTCTGCTCTCAGTGTATTTAACAAGACATGTATGGGTTGAGACTGAAAACATCATCTCTTTCCAAAAAGCAATACGAATTTATCTCTGTTCTGCTTGACCAGTATTTTCCTGTTTGTTTCTGACTGAGAATAGAGACAGATGCCAATGCCCTTATTTTGTTTTACTGTTACCTTTGCTGGACAGATGTGCAATCCCCTCAAAGTCAACTGCACTGTACCCCATGGGGATGAATGGTCTGAACTATAAGACACAGAGTGAAGCAAAATCAAGTTCTGTCAATTCTAACCCTTAAATCTCTCTCGATCCCTCTCCCTCTTCTCCGAAGGCCAGCCCCTAGTGCCACTTGCCTGGACAACTGCCTCCTGACTCGTCTCATGGTCTAAGGCTTAGATGTTTTAGACCCACCCTCTATACAACTGGTGGAATAGTGGCTCTTCCTAAAATGTAAATCTGACCACGTTCCTCTCCTGCCAAAACCCCTCAACAACTCTTCCTTGCTCTCCAAGGCAAATCCATGACATCTGAGAGCCCTCACGATGTGGCCTCTGCCTGCAGTCTCTATACCGCTTACTCTTTTCAAGAACTTTAACCTTGGAGCCGTTTCTGAGGTAATATATGTAGTACAGTGATTTCAGTTTCCAAAATGTCAAAACAAAAAAATGTGTTGTTTAGGTAAATGATGGTACATACATAGAGTGGAATGCTATCTGGGAAATGGAAGTGACACGGTAGAATATTAGTGAGGTTATCTCAACCATGATGGTGCTGAGGAAACTGGGCTTTATCCTTTTCTATATTGTTGACATGTTTACACTACACTTTAATAATTAGAGGAAACAGTAAGGCAACTACCTATTTAAAAAAAAAAGCACTAGGTGCTCCATGTCCCCACCTATATCTCCATCATCAGCATTAAATGAGGTATGGAATGACAGCCTTCAGACAGAGCTGCTTCCTTTGCTCTGACTGTATGAGTCTGCTTGCCAGTTTGCTGGGCAACTGAGGAACTGCCAAAAGCTCAGACGATGGCACAAGGTCTCCCAGTGGCCCCTTCCATATGCCATTTATAGGACATGGAGCCTTTGAGGCCCTTCTGTTGGCTGGCAGTTTGGGGAATGACCCTGATGCCGTCCCGTTACTGTGACTTTCTGTTCTCTCCGTCATCCTGTTCACTCTGTCATTGTTTTCCTGACCTCTTCAGCCTTTCTGTCTCCCTCTTTCCCCACCCCTCTTTCTCTTTCTCTCCGCTCCCCCCCCCCCATATATTTCTCTGCCCTGTTTCTTCCCACTTTGGGCCAGGAGAGGCAGCCGAAGAACGGAACATGAAACCACAATTTCATATCATTATTTCAAATCACATTTCAATGTCTCCACCGCTACCCAATACCCCAGGTTGCTGGGGACTGGCTGCTAGAGAAAGTCATACAAAACCCCTGGAAAGATGATGACAGGGCTCCACCCACCCTCCTGGAAGGTCCCTGTGAAAGCAGCAAAGTACAGAGGCGTTACCAGAAAATCCCTCAAGGTCCGAAGCCCTACAAGGACCCAGGCTTCTGCTTCTCTGCGGCAGAGCACGCGGGATCTGTGCCTGGGGCTCACAGAAGGAAGGGGGCCGCGATCAGCCAGGCAGCTGGAGAGGGAACGGGCTCAGAGAGCTATTCTAGACCTCCCGAGTTCTTACAATCAGATGAAGGTTCAGCCTGTGCCTGGTGATCTGGCCTCTCCCTGCCCTCCTAATCCCATCTCTCTCTTTTCCAACCATGGAAACCCCAGCCTCCAAGAGCACAGAATTACTCAACGTTCCCCCCAAAGCCATGTTCTCTCACTTACATGCTTTCCTGCAGCTTCCTTGATGGGAAGTCACCCCACTCACCCTTCCCTCTCACATGCCTCATCTCCAGCACCACCACAATGACACCTGGCTTTCTACAACGCTTACCGAAGACACCCCCTTTGCCTTGAAAAGATCCTTGACTGCCTCACACTCATGCCGAGCCCCACTTAATCACTCTCCTCCATGCCTCCCAAGCCCTGGGTGTACCTGTACCCTCAGCACCAACCACACTATGGGTCAGTCCTCCCCCAGGGAGCTCTCTGGAAGTAGGACTCAATCCTGGCACCCATCTCACTGCTGCACAAATGGGTGCTCAATTCAGGCTTGAATTCACCCTGACGCTGTCCCTGGTTGTGACAGGAACTGGGGCAATCCAAGTGTGTGGTTGTGATGGAAACCACCCTCCCATAACACAAGGAGTTTAATTCTGTGGGAAGTGGGGTGCTTGGGGAAATGCTGTTTGGGGCTTAGGATGGCAGACATCCCAGTAGCCTGCCACCCCGTGACTCTCCCAATGGAGAGCCACCTCTTTCCCTCACTCGCTGCTTCAGATTTCCCCCTCTGCACTGGGAGAATGAACCCCCATAACTGTAGAGTCATCAGGTGGAATGTTTCCCCAGGGATGCTAGTGCTATTTCCTGCATCCAGAGGAAAGGAGTCTTTTCCAAGGAATGGGAAGTTGGCGGGTCTCTTGGCAAAAGCCTAGAAAAAGATAGTTTACTCAGATGGCTTATCATTCTCCCAAGTCCAGGAAAGATCCACATGGAGTACGAGGAAGGTAAGAACACAGTTCTCTCCATGTTATTCCTCAGAGTAATGGCACCTTCTTAAAATGCTGGCATCAGAGAATTAAAAGCCCCTTAAACAAGTAAACTCGAAACAGGGAGAGAGAGGCACTATACCATGTTAGACAGTGTGGATGACTCCACGTAACACCGTCCCCACAAGTATCTCTTAAATACAGCTCCTGTGATTGCCACTGGGTCCTCACCAAGTCTACCTGTAAAAATACAGTGTAGTGGAGCAAATATGATACAGGCAAAACTTGAGGACTGCTAGCTTTGTTGACCATTTTAATTTCAAGAGGAATATGAGTCCCTTGCATAGAAAAGTCATAAAAAAGGTAGAAATGAAGGTTACTGTCTCTTCGAAGAAATACGAAGAATGACAATATTCATTCTATATAAATAATAGTATATGCTACTAAATGGAGCACCAACAAATTCTGACCCCAGGATAATGAAAGTAAAGGGTGTTGGGACACACTGTAGAAGATTTCCATGGCATTCAACACTTATTTTCTTTTTAACTTGACTAATAGGAAGTGAATTTATTCCCCCATTCATGTAGATGAATAGTCAGAGAGGGGAAACCAATTTGAAATTAAAACAAACTAAAATAAACAAAACACACTAAGACCCAAAGAGGAAAGCCTGTCACATTTGTTAGATGTGACATATTCAGGAAGCTGAGTCCCAGCCTCAGTTACTGGGAGAACAATGCTGAATCCAAGCTCCCCCAAAATGCAGGTGTATTAATTACAAATCACAAACATAGAGATGTCCTGTTTTTCATCATTTATCAAACACATTAAGGCCAACCAAAGAGGAAATGGAACATTAGCAGTGAGCTTCTCAAAGTGTAATTTCCTATGAGAGAAATTTATGACCTGTACTTATTCTCCATTAAAGGACGTCCAACCTCTTTTATTAGTTTATTCATCAAGGCAGCCCTGGTTTCCGGCCAGCTCTGAGAACCTGCAGGTCCTCAGGAAAGGGGTCTCTGGGGGATTTTTTTCTCCTGGTCCAGTAGTGTTTTCCAGAACATAATACAGTTAACAGAAGTAGTCATGGTGCATTCGGCGGGAGGTTTTTAGATATTCCCCAGAAGGCAATTCACAGAGCAAGCCCCAGGGGCTACACGGGCTATAAAGTGAACATCTAGAATGTACTTGGAAATGAAATGATTTTCTGTTTGCCATATGAGGTTTGTGATTGCCTCTCAAAGAGCATTGCTTCCATTGCTTTTATGGCCAGGTTCAATTTCTTATTTAGTGATGTAATAAAGGGGTGATTTAAAACCTGGGAGCAAGGACTTCCCAATCAATGAGTAGACCTATCCCTCACCCACTGTGCACCTCTCTCCATGGTGCTGCGGACGGTGTCCAAGGAACCCCACAACGTGCCTCAAAAGTGTCTCTACTTCCCCCCATACACAGCTGTTTCTTTCTCTTTACCATAGAGTCCCCGCCCTGCAGAAGACCCTACCTCTAGGCCTTCCCTGGGTTTCTGTGTTAGATCACTCTCTCTGTGCATAGGAGAACTCTAACTTTATCGTGATGAAAGTACACACGCCTGATATTTACAACGTGGCACTGGGGACCAGAAGGACAAAAAAAATATGAGAAAGAACATCTTACCTTGTTTTCAGGATATTCAGAAACTGCAAAATTTCTGAAAACTGGATCAGCCTGAGAGCTCTTAAAAATCTCAAACCTGGAAAGAGAAATGAAATAGAGATGCATTATTTTCAATGTGTGGTTTTAATGTCCACACACTGCCACTGGATTTACAGCTGCCAAGATTAATGGGATATGAAATCCCTGCAGAAGAATGAAGCATCCCGTACCGTGCATGTAGTTCTTCCTCCTGGTCCTTGACTGGTTTAATCTCAGCTGATAACCTGACTTTTTCATTAAAGGGGCCCTGTATGGAGCAGACGATATTCTGGTGGGCAGAGCCCAGTTTACTGAGCTTTCTCATGCGTCCATCTCTGATTTTTTTTTTTTTTTTTTTTTGCGGTACGCGGGCCTCTCACTGTTGTGGCCTCTCCCGTTGTGGAGCACAGGCTCCGGATGCACAGGCTCAGCGGTCATGGCTCACGGGCCCAACTGCTCTGCAGCATGTGTGATCCTCCCGGACAGGGGCACGAACCCATGTCCCCTGCATCGGCAGGTGGACTCTCAACCACTGCACCAACAGGGAAGCCTTCCATCTCTGATTTAAAGCACTATTTCTAAGTTACATGGTTGTCTGAGAGGATTCTGTCTCTGAAAAATACTGGGAATAGCTCAGGGTAACCCTTGTGCTAAGAGCAGATTAGGAACAAGTCAGATAACCTCACCTCTTTGGTGGATTTTCTTTTTTTTTTTTTTCAATCTTTATCTGCCGTTCTGATAAAATGAAGAGTATAGCCCACTGTGTTATCTGTTTCCTACAAGGTTCTATATTTTTCTTCCAATCAAAAAAAAAATCAAATCATTCAAATATCACACCCCATATACTTCAGGATTCACAACTTATATAATTCTACTCTTACTGAGTGTCAAGATACACGCTTCTCCATTTTAAATCAGCAACCTCTCTTGAATGGAGAAGGAGAGCCAGTGTTTCTATGCATCAGGAGAGAGAGGGAAATGGGGAAGGAAGACACAGCTGAGGATTCAAGAAAATACAAATTACTGTTGTGTTTTAATAGCCATGGGTAAAATGTATTTCTGTTGAGATCAAATTTGTGAGTCAAAAACAATCTGAATGACTCATGGGCTTTGAATCTTGGCAGTTGTGCAAGAGAACGGTTTACAAAATACTTTATTACAGCTTTGAGACACTTTCAAGATCACACCCACTCCCAAGGGGATTCAAAGCATTTTACTAAGCTTCCACAGGTGCCATGTGTGGAGCTGAGCACAGAGTGGGCTAAGCTGTGGACGGGCAGCTCGATGTCCACGGGTGAGAGTTTATTCGGCCCAGTATGTGAGGCAGTAAAGCGGGGAGGCGTGCAGAGTGGTGGGAAGAAGTGGTGGTGATTCTCTCGAGACCCCAGGGTGAATCAAGGAAAGGAGACAGACCGGAAGTTCTCCCCTAAACAGCTCCATATTGGGCTCGGTTAGATTACTCCTTGTTCAAGCATAAGGTGACAAGGAAAAACTAACTTAAAGCCCACAGAAGGAAAAACCCCACTGCTCAAGAGGGACAAAAGGATATGGCTCAAAAGGAAAATTTCTCATCTAAAAGGATTTACCTTCATGGACAGAAGATTTTTTCAGAAAACATCCGCCTTCTATTCTGAATGATATTCATATTACTTTTATTCAACAAGAAAGTGCAGAGATGAGAAGGGATGTGGATGAAATAAAAGTCTCAGGAGCCAAAAACCCAGTCCTAACCGAGCTGATGAAAGGTTGACTTCACACCGCTAACAACGGGATGTGGAGGACAGAATGGAGAGGTCATCTCACGAGGCAGAGAAAAGGGAAGACAAAAGACGCAACTTAATAGAAATGGAGTGGAGATCACAGAGATCCAACCTATGAATGAAATGTGTTCCAAAGGAAAGTGCAAACAACACACAGATCGTAAGTAGCGGCCAGGACATCACAGGATTGAACACTCTGGATATGAAAAAAAAAATGACTCGAGATTAAAAGGCAAAATGAACGATTAGCTCTGAGAGACTGACACCGAGAAGTATCTTATTGTTTTTCCCTTCAAATGTCAAGTATTAAAATAAATGAAGATATAAAAATCAAAAAGTGTCAGGGTGGGGAGAGGGTTACCATGAAGGCAATTAAGATCTCATTACGTAACAGTAAGTGTTAAGCAATGACTGGGCAACAGAATTGTAAAACAAGGAGAGTCTGACCCAAGATTTTTATGCCCTGTCAAGTAGTTGTTCAACAGTATAAGGGCAACAAAAAATACTTTCAAATATCCAAGTTCTCAGAAAATATATTGTTTGAACAAAACATTTGCAAAGAAGCTCGTTAAGTCTTACTAATCAGAATGGGGGGTGGTGCAAACTCTCCTGTTGGTCCGAAGCATCCAGCCCAACCTGGATGGCTGATCTGACTGCAGCATCACTGTCACATATTGCTGGGAGGTAAAATAACACATTTAGAAGCTTGAGGTAGAAAAAGACTGGCAGTTAGTACTGAAACCAGTCAGGGATATAAGGATGCTTTAGTAACATATTAGCCGCTAATAGTTTCATCCTGAAAAATTGTGTGTGTGTGTGTGTGTGTGTGTGTGAGAGAGAGAGAGAGAGAGAGAGAGAGAGAGAGAGAGAGAGAGAGAGAGAGTGAGTGAGTGTGTGTGTACTTTCATTTATGGAAACAAAAATTGAATACAAATGGCCCACGCTTTGAATGGGATTTCTTTCTTTTTATCGTGAAGAAATGCCTTTTGCATCCTGCATTATTGGTTTGTTGTTTGTCATATTTTAAAGCGACTCACAAAAATAAGATAGAATAAAAACTTTTCTTTTAAATGAGGTGTATGAAAATAAAGGTAGGAAAAAAAAAGAATGCAGTAGTCACAAGGTCCTATCCTCTCGCTAGAGATAAACTGTAGATCTAGGTCTGAGCTCTTTCCCAAGGAAAGCAAGCAGGGAGGCACTCTAAGATTAACAAAGGAGGAAAATAAGCTGGTTCTTAGGAGAAGAGGTTGGCCCAGGAGGGGGACTCAAGAGAAATGTCTCCCTGCCAAAGGGGCCTGGGGTGATGCAGGAGCAACATTCTCACGGGCTGAACAATGGTGGGCTTTGTTTATTTGACTGCTTTGTGCTGGTCATTGTCACGGCACTGGGTTTCACTAATACAAATGAGAAACAAAGTTCTACATAGGGTTAAAAAAATTCAGTCTATATGTTCTCCTCAGATCAAGCCAGACACTTTGGAGAAATGCTTGGTCTGAAGTGTCTATCCTTCAGGCCACAGCTCACAGCAGCTCCCGAACTGCTTTCTCCCCTGGACCACTTGTGGTCTATTCTCAGCACAGTAGCCAGAGTGAGCCTGTTACCAGGTAAAATGGATCATGCTGTTCCTCTGCTAAAAATCCTCCAATGCCCACATTCCATACAAAGTACAAGTCAAAGTCCTTCAAGAACCTAAAGCAAGGCCAGCCCTCATTCTTTTTGGACCTGCTGGCCTCTTCCCCCCACTCATACTACTTTGCCTCTGATCTGGCCGTCTTCCTCAGTGATCCTTGACTGTGTACGGATGCTCCTGCCTCAGGGCCTTTACACATGCTCTTCTCTCTGCCTGGAATGCTCCTTCCCAAATGGCCACATGGTGCCCTCACTCACCTCCTTCAGATGTTTAATCAACATAACTTTCTCAGGGAGATCTTCCCTGGCTACTCTGTCTAAAAGTGCAACTCTCCCCTCAGCACCCCCTCCAAAGCTCTTTATTCTGCTTGCCTGCCTTATTTTTCTCCCCAACATGAAGCACAAGCATCTTACTTATTTATGTAGTTTACTTTCTGTCTCCTTATCCATAGCACCAGCTCTAGCAGGGGAGGGATTGATGTCTCTATTGTGTTCATGGCTGTATCCCATGTACCTAAAATAGTGCCTTGCATAAGGTGGATACTCAGTAACTACTTGCTTGAACTGAACTGAATGAATCAGACTTCTGAGAATTAGACGGCAGAGAGCTAAAGGTTAGAGGCTCTGCATTCAGAACTCTGAGGCTACACATTGTTTACTAAAGGGAAAAGCCATGACTCTGAAAGTTCACCTGACAGAGGCCAGGGCTGACACTCTTAGGAAATACGAAGAAGACTAACCAGGAAAGAGCCTTGACCAATGGTCACGCTGCTACACTCAGAGAGGTCCTGAAAGAGGATAGACAGGAAGCTCAGATTCCATAAAGAGGCCAAGAAAAGGAAGCAGTGGGATGGGCAATGCCAAAGTGACAAATTATTCATCTCCTTTGCTTTATAACACTATATTCTTATTATTTATTCTATATAATTTAAAATCTCTGAAATAAAATTATTTTTTAGGAAATAGAAAATGGCTATAACAGAGTTGTGAAGAAGAAAATAACATATTAATTATGCTCTCCAAAAGTCTAGATAGTTTCATGAGCAAGTTCCTTTAAACTATCAAAAAATAGTAAACTTCTCTATATATCAATACTCTCTATTATATAGTCAAGTAATAAAAATGGACTCCTCTCTCTCTCTTTCTGTACTTTGTATTGGTTAGAAAAGTGGTATTACCTGGACATAGGTTAAAAACAAAATGGCAAGCTCATCACAGTAATGACTATTGACTAACCACAAGAATCCTACATAAAATACTAGTGAATCATATGCGAGACTATTGTGTGTGTGTGTGTGTGTGTGTGTATTGAACTATTTCTTTTTTTTTTTTAGCATCTTTACTGGAGTATAATTGCTTTACAATGGTGTGTTAGTTTCTGCTGTATAACAAAGTGAATCAGTTATACACATATATATATCCCTGTATCTGCTCCCTCTTGCGTCTCCCTCCCATCCTCCCTATCCCACCCCTCTAGGTGGTCACGAGACTATATTAAATAAATAACATGCATGAGCTATAGGGGATGCTGTGGAGCACAGCCCAGATCCCTTTTCCAAGGATCTTTATTCATCACTGGCTCCTGAAGAGCAGCCTTGCCCACGGTCACACCCCTTACCAGGGGTGGCCCCCATGGCTGGTAGATGTGGGGACAAAGGTCTGCTGCCTTGCCTGGATTTGGGACAATGCTGAAGGGCCATCCAGCTGCAGAGCTGCCTGTGGGATGGACAAGGCCTTTGGTACAGCTGCACCACAGCTGAGCCCTCCACCCCATCCTAGTGCCCTTCTTCTCTCAGAGATGGGTATTATAACCTGCCCTGGAGATTGTGTGCCAGAAGACTAAGTATTCTGCTAAAGCGTGGCAGGCATGTTGGAAGTACTCAACAAACAGTAATTTTACCATATGAAGCTATGGAATTGAAACAGCATATTGTTCACAACTACACAGAAAAGTCAACAAGACGGAACAGAAAGCCCATAAAGATACACACACACACACACACACACACACACACACACAGGGTAAATAGTGTTATTATTACTTTAAATTATGGGTAAAATGATGATGTTGACAATGATGTAAATCTATTATGATTGATCATCTGCTATTTTTAATTATTTCTACATGCCTAAACCTTTAGCTCTATCTTATTTAATCCATTCAACCGAAGAAAATAGCTAAGGATAAACAGACTAGAGAATGTGTCCAGCACACAGTTTGTAAGCAGCACAGCATAAATTTTAACCCAAATTTATGTAACGCCACAAAACCCAAGCTTGTAACCACTGCCCTGGCACAGCCTTTGGTCAGTCAGTTCCGACTGCAAACATCAGCACTCAGGTAAGCACTTCCAGCACTTGTGATCATCTTGCCAAACTCTCCTAACAATTCGCATTCTGTCAGTAGGGAAATGCCCTTTGCCTACACCCCCATCAGACTGAGTATTCTGATTAAGAAAAGACAGGAAGAAGGAAGGGAAAGGAAGGGAGGGAGTGAAGAGGGAGGGAGGGAGGGAAAGTAGGAGTCACACTTTGATAGGCCTCAACCCCAAATAGAGCCCATCACTGTTTGTTTGTTTTTTTAATATATATATGTGTGTGTGTGTGTATATATATATATATATTTGTTGGGGTTTTTTTTCTCCTGAATATAATGCGTGATTATGTACATTCAACTTGAATGATTCAGCAACATATAAGGAAGAATGTAAGTGTCATCCAAAATCTTACATCCAAATATTATCACTGTTAATTCTTTTTCCCATCCCTGTTTTATTCTGCTTTTCTAGGTTAACAAATGAAGTTAACTGTGTTTTCACATAATTATTAGTCATTTTATTTTCTTATTTAAAGTGCTTTATAATAGTCTCTGCCAGATTACCTGTGGGTTCATCTTATTCTTTTATTATATTCGAGCTTGTTCATAATGAGAATATTATATGTTATATATTTTATCCCATGGTTCATCATTCTTCTTTTAATTTTCCTCAAAGTTTTTTTTCTTTCCTGTCTTAAATTTTGCTTAAGGTGTTTTGTTTTGTTTTGTTTCCCTGAATTCCAAAGTTTGTTATATGGTCAAATATATCAGACTTCCATCATTGTTTCTTTGCTTTAATATTACAAATGGCCACCTCCATCGTAAAAAACAGATTTTTTTAAATGCATGTACATTTTCTCTTTGTACTTTTAGGGTGTGAGTTCTGAACCCTGGCTGCACATTTAAATCACCTGGGAAGCTTTAAGAATTATTGATACCTTGGTCTCACTCCCTCTTCCCCAATTCTGACTTAATGGGTCTGAGGTACAACCAGGCAGAGGGAATTTTAAAGCTCTTCGATGATCCTAATGAGCCATCACGGTTGAGAAGCACTGAAAACTTTTTCTACAAATGAGCAGAAAGTAAATATTTTAGGTTCTATCCCAACTACCCACTCTGCTGTAAATGACATGTAAATGAATGCACGTGACTGTATTCCAGTAAAATTTTATTCAAATAAATAGGCCATGGAGCCTAGTTTGCTAAGCCTGCTTTAGAGACCAGCTATTCAAATTCCATGTGCACATGAATCACCTGGGATTTGTTAACATCCAGACTCTGTTCCATGGGTCTGAGATGGGGCTTGATGCTCTGAATTTCTAACCAACTCTATGATGTCACCGATGCTTCTGGTCAGAGACCAAGCTGAGAAAACAAAACTGCAGGGCACTGGTTCCCAGACTTTGTTGCCACTGCAATCATCTGGAAATTCTGGAACAACACTGGTGCCTATCTCCCACCCTCAGATATTCTGATTTAATTGGTCTGGGTGCAGAAATTTTTTATAACTTCCCAGATGATTCTAATGTGCAGCCAAGTGTGGGAACCACCTATTTAGGGTATCTTTTCTTCTTTTAACCTTTAATTTGTAAATCCATCTTGACGTATTTATTTATTTTGGTTAATAGTGTGCCAAAGGGACCAAATTTTATTTTTTCCCCAAATAGTTAGCAAATTGCCTTTTCCCTGAGTAATCGCTTGAGTAATCTAAAACCAGTACTATATACATTAAGCACCCCGTCTCTTTACTTTTTTTTTGCGGTACGCGGGCCTCTCACTGTTGTGGCCTCTCCCGTTGCGGAGCACAGGCTACGGACGCGCAGGCTCAGCGGCCATGGCTCACGGGCCTAGCCACTCCACAGCACGTGGGATCTTCCAGGACCGGGGCACAAACCCGTGTCCCCTGCATCGGCAGGCAGACTCTCAACCACTGCGCCACCAGGGAAGCCCTGTCTCTTTACTTTTAAAGAACATACTGGCTAACTATAAATTAGAAAAAATCCATAGTATAATAATAGATTACTTATAAAATAATGCATTCAGCTCAAGATCTTAGGAAAAAGGTAGTCTTAACAGCCATAGAAGAAAAGATGATTTCTACTTTAGTGTTTATACTTGAATAATCAGAGAACTAATAAAGATTAAAAGTGATAAAAATTTTCAAATCATTTTATGGGGGCAAACAACAACAATAAAACAAACAAACAAAACACATGCTTATCCAATAAAGAAACAAATAGAAAATAAAGTCATGCACAATTTCAGGCTAATAAAATTTGAAATCCACACTGAGAGGGATGACTTTCCAAAAAATGTAAACTTTGTAAGTTCATACACACAAAAAAGAAAACCATGACAGGACGATAATTGAGATATAAATTGAAATTTTTATTAATATCTTCCCCTCAGAGAGTTTGCACCCATGTGATTTATTAAATTTTTTAAAACATTTACATTTTAATGAAACTCTAAACTATTCCATGATATACAAAAAAAGGCAAAGCTATTAAACTTGTTATAAAATAATCATAACCTGGTACCAAAAACTCCCTCTCAAAACACAAAAGTAAAATAATCTCACTAAGATTAGTGATGCTAAAGTTCTACATAAAATATACCAACATATATAATTCATCTGTGAATTAAAATAAGAATCCAGAGCATTCTGGTTAACCCTAACAGACTGAACAGAATGATTTATCTCTGCCTCCTCTCAAAACCTCATTAAAATAATATTAAAGGGGGGAAAAAAATAGCAAAATCCCACAAGGGCAGGAAGAAGGGAAGAAAAACTACAGCACGTTAACAGAAAACCACAAAACGCTGGTAGATGAAAAGTGGATATTCTGTTGGAAATTAACTTGGCAAAGCGGAGAAACCTGATAACATATATAGTAAGAAACATATATATAACATAATAAAAACAAAATATCAGCAATGTTCTTGGTCAATAATTTTTTTTGGGTCAATAAATTTGATAAGGAATTTCACAAAGACAGGTTGGTGGGGCCTGGTGGGGTGGGGAAATCATAGATAAGGAGAAAGCAACAGTTCAAAAGATGAAATGAGGTGACCAACACTGGGAAGTGGGAGGCTGGGACAACTCACTAATGGATTGGGGTACGAAATAGGAGCAGCCAGGATAAAGCAGCAAGCGTGTAGTTGTTAAAGCAATATCCCACGTGAACTGGTTGACTCTCAGATGAAAGCTGTAAGACCAGTTATTGGACCAAAATACACTGCCACATACCCACCCCATCACTCCTCAGACAAGGCGCATTAAGCAAAGACGGCATTCTAATATAGGCTAACAGAAAATCTCAAATCCAGAGAGGAGCACGAAATCAAGAATCACCAAATATTTGAGGAAAGTCAAGCTTTCTTTGAAGAAAGGCACATAGTCCAGCAAAATTTACACTTAATGATACAACATTAACAAAGCAACAACTTTAGAAAAAGTTTGATTGAAAAACAAAGAATTGTAAGAAAATATGTCAGCTCAGCAAAGATAAACTAGATATTTTAGAAATTAAAATTTTAAACATCAAAACTTAAAAAAGCCAACTATTAGAAGAATGGATACAGCTACATACAAACTACAGGGCTAGACTATCAAACAGAGGTCTCTTCATACAGAGCGGAAATGGCGTGAAAAGTACATAAGGGAAGTTGAGAGACATGGAAGACAAGTGTAGAATTTTTAACATTTACGTAATTGAGTTTCCAGAAGGAAAAAATACAGGCAATAGAAAGCAGGAAAACTGGAAATTCCCTGGCAATCCAGTGGTTAGGACTCCAAGCTCTCACTGTTGGAGCCTGGGTTCAATCACGGGTCGAGGAACTAAGATCCCACAAGCCTCCTGGTGCGGCAAAAAAAAAGAAAGCAGGAAAACTCTCAAACATTAGAATAAAGTTTCCCAGATCAAAGGGATGACCTGCATCCTCAGATTGGAAAGGTCTGTTAAGTGTCCAGCAGGATAATTTTAAAGGACCCAAATTGAGGCATATTACAGTGACATTTCAGAATACCAATGCAAAGATATAAACTCCCCAAAGCAATGAGAATCAAATTATTGTTAGAATTCTCCTGGCTGCACTGGATTCAAGAAAACAAAGGAAAGATATTGCCACAATTTTCAGGAGAAATTATTTTGAGCTAAAAAAGATATACTTAACCAGCTGAAAGAAAAATAAATCCAAAAGCAAGTGAGATACAAGAAGCAATGCAAGAAAAGAGTAAAAGTAACTGATTAGTTTATGTGTTGACTGAATATTACAAAAACTAATAAATAATAATAATAGTTTAAAAGTGAAACCTCTAGATGATACTACATGGAAGATGGAGGAGAGAGGGCAGTGAAGGTCAGAAAGTTGTGCTAAAGTTCTTGTCTTGCTTCAGGAGAAAGTATTATTAATTATACATATTAATAGAAAATCTTAAGTTTAAGTATGTGTATCAACAACTTAAGAATACATTTGGAATTATAAATTCCAAATCTCAGAAGGAAAAAAGAACAAAAGAATTTGATCAATCCAACTGAAGGAAAAGAACTGTGAAAAAAGAAAAGAAAAAAGCATATTAATTAGTATTAATAAAATATTACTGCAACAGCAAAAAGAATTATTTTTTACTAATCACAACAAAATTGGGTGAGCTGAATTTATCTATTAATTGACAAAGACACTCAGATAATATAAAAATAGCAATAATCCATTCCAGATGCATGTAAGAGATTCAGTGAAAACAAGGAAAGTTAGAAATATGTACCAGACAAATGCTGACCAAAGAAAAAGAGGCAAACAGAGCAATAATTATATCATATAAAGTGGCAGCTACTGTGAAGATGTACAAAAGAAAGAGTAATACTTCATATTCATAAAAAGAGAAATCCACCAAGAATATGTAACAGTGAAAAAAGTTTACACACCTAAGACTATATCTTTGAAGTACATATACAACAAAATCTGGCAAGAATGCATCAAACAACAAAAACTGAGAAAGCCACATCACAGTGGGAGACTCTAAGGTTCACTTTTCAGACACTAGCCAAAACATAAGCACAAATAAGAAATGTTCATATAACATTTAGTTCCTTGGGATATATTTGTATATATCTATCTGAATGGATGGACAGATAGATACATACATATATTATACCCAGTAAATAAAGAACACACTCTTCAGTAGCAACCTTTGAACAGTCATGAAACTGACCATGTACTAGGCGACAAAGAAATTTTACCAAATTCCAAAGTACAGAGATCATATAGGCCACATTTACCACAAAGCAACAAAATAAGAAAAATCACAAAAAGATAAGCAGAATAGGGACTTCCCTGGTGGCCCAGTGGTTAAGAATCCACCTGCCAATGCACGGGACACAGGTTAGATCCCTGGTCCAGGAAGATCCCACATGCCAAGGAACAACTAAGCCCGTGCACCACAACTACTGAGCCTGCACTCTAGAGCCCACAAGCCACAACTACTGAGCCCTCATGCCACAACTACTGAAGTCCACGCACCTAGAGCCCGTGCTCCGCAACCAGAGAAGCCACTGCAATGAGAAGCCCACGCACCGCAACGAAGAGTAGCCCCCACTTGCTGCAACTAGAGAAAGCCCGCGCAGCAACAAAGACCCAATGCAGCACACACAAAAAAAATAAAATAAATAAATATTTTTAAAAAGATAAGCAGAATAGATTGCATTATATAGAGAAGAATTTAATATATGATAAAGAAGTCATCACAACTCAAGGCAAGACAAGCATTATGAAATCATGATGGAACAATTGGTTTACAATGAGATCAATTTAAACTGTCACCTCCTACCATTAATTGAAATTAAATTGAGATGAAAATTAAAATTAAATATAAATAATAAGCCATAAAAAACCAAAGAAAATATAATTACATACTTATTAGCCCTCTGAAGAAAGGAAGAATTTCTGGACTCAGATGTGAAAGGAATCATAAAAATTTTTAAATCAGCACCATAAAAATATCAAAATTCTACATGTCAAAAAAAGTAATGAAGATCATAATCTATTAGAAAAATAATTAAATCAAATATGATATAATAAGGATAAAGTCTTCATGATGTCAAGAACATGTACTAACATCACTAGTCCATAAATAGGCAAAAAGTCATAAGGAGGCTTGTCATGAAATAGGAAATATAACTAGTAAACAACATTAGAAATTATTACACTTGGTTGAAATAAAAGATATGTCAATTAAAAATATAGTAACTTTGGTTTATTCTGCTTAACTAGCAATGTATTTGAATTTCACCTTCTAGAGATGCCCCTACAATGAGTTAGTCTTGTAATTTATGGTGGAATTGTAAACTGATACAGCGTTTTCAGAAAATAATTCCACATTACAAATCAAACTACATTTCTGGGAATGAAACCTAAAATAATATAACAAAACATGGAAAGATGCTACAGAAACAAAGATGTTCCTTGCAAAATTATTCATTAAATAAGAAAAACAGAAAGCAGCTTGCTATCTAAAAATAGGTCTTCTTAAATATAGTCCATCTATGGGATATTATAGTCAAAAAATAATGTAACAACAAAGAAAATGCTTATGATATAATGTTAAGTTAAAGAAGTAGGACATAGTAGAATGGTGGTTACCAAGGGCTGAGGAGTGGGGGGGAAAGAGTAGTTGTTTAATGCATATGAAGTTTCAAATTTGCAAGATGAAAATGTTCTGTTTCACAACAATGCAAATATATAGTACTTAAAACTACTGAACCGTGCACTAAAACATGGTTAAGATGGAAAAGTTTATTTTATATATTTTTTACCATAATAAAAAAATAGCAAACTGGAAACATTTTTAAAAACTGGAATATAAAGTGTGTGTTCTCTCTGATAAAACTATGAAAACTATAGGTATATGAAAAATAAAAACTAGGAAACACAAAAAATGATCACAGTGGTTGTGATATGGAGGTAGGATTTCTGGATTTCATTAATTTTCTTGAGTTTTTAAAATTTTCTGTAATACTGACCAAAAATTCTTATTTTTATTCATAACGTTTTGTTGCTGTTGCTATAAAGTTAATGGCAAGTCAGGACTGTGGACAGGTCTTCTGACTCTGAGCCCCGCGTCCTTGTCAAAGATTCAGGAACCCGAGGCCAGCGGCTCTAGGCAGGGAGGACCCCTGGCCATTGCTGTCCCTTCAGAGGGTCACACTCGGCACCTGGGACCTGAACAACCAGGTTAGGCCATCCTGAGAACTACTGTCATGTAATTTTAGTGCTGGCCAACCATAAAAGTTAAGGGATTTAGGACCTCTTTCTCAGATGGAAGCAGAATAGCTACACTGACAAGAGACTGAGGGACATGCAGGTAAATGATGAATCATTCACCATTCAGGGTCCCCATTATCCCAAGACAGAAAGGACTCAGGAGGTTCCTGCAAGCAAGGTCCCACTGGAGCACAAGACTAAGAAAACACAAAAGCAAACGCATCCCAGCCCAGGGTGGAAAGCCGGCCAGGGTTTTCCAATTTGCTGTTTTCCATTCCCTTTAACTCCTTAATCTTTAAATCCAAAAAGCTGAAAGGTTCAAATAAACCTCTGTCATTTCCAATCCCTCCACCCCCACATAAATCCTGAAGAGCAATTATTTTTGTAGTGTCTGACAAGGTCATGGTCATCTGGCCTTGCAGCTCGAGAGCTCAAATCGATGACAGGAGTCATCAGGGTAAAGAGGGACAGATACAATCCCAGGGAGGCTTCTACAGGGTGGTCCCTGCACCCTGCTGCCATCCCCAGGTCCCACTTCCCATCCCCCAGCTACATCACTGCCCGGACCACGTGCTCTCACCCTCCACACAGAGAGAATCAGAGCCTCTTCTTCCCAGCTGGAGGGAGAGGACTGTCTTTCTTGCTCTCAAATGCCCCTGCGCTTTTGCTCCTCCAGTTAGAACTTGTGTTTTATACATGGTGCTTGTTTGCCTGACCTTTTCAAATATTTTCCCTCCATAATTGCTCAGGCTGTTCTGTGCCCCACCTTATCCCGGTCCTGCTTCCTATCTGATAGATGCTAAACATCAGTTGATATTCCAACTGGGATTCTCACCCATTCATTCATGCTTTCATTCATGAATTCATGCCATACATGTGCAGTGAGTGTCTCTCTGTAACAGTCACTCACTGTCCTAGATCCTGAAAGCAAAGGGGTGAAGCTTCTGCTTGACAGTTTCCTATTTGAATAAGGGTGCCAGAAAGGAAACAAATTTTTTAAAAAGTAAACAAATAAATCTTGTTGATTTCACCTCTTAAATACATATAACAAATAACTCATCTTTTCCCTTTCCAATGCCAGAACCATGGTCCAAGCCACTGTTACCTCTAATTTGGCCAGCAGCCCCCAAGCTGGTCTGCACTTTTATTCCCTCAGCCCACCATGCCCCACCATTCATTTCCTAGAAGCAGCTGGCATGATTTTTCCAGACATCAATCAGATCACATCGCTTCCAGCTAAAAGCCCTCAGATGGCTTAAGTTCAGATTCCTTACCTTGCTCTGAAGGCTTTCCATGATCTAGTCCGTATTCATTTCATTTCTACTCTCCCCATCCTCACACCTGCCACACTGCATCTCTGCTCCTTGAGTATCTCCCAGTTCATTCTCAGCTCAGGGCTTTCCCTTACATTCCTTTCTGGAATGTTCTTCCCCTAGATCATTGCAAGGCTAGCTCAGATGACACTGCCTCAGAGAAGTCTTTTCTAGCCACCCAATCTGGTCCCACCCCCCATTACTCTGTTCTTCTCTAGAGTATTTATCACAATCTGCAATGTTCATATTTGCTTGTTTATTTGCTTATTTGCCTGCCTTCCTCTGTAGGATGTCAGCTCCACTGCAGTGGCACCTCATACACCTGTTCACCACTCTGTCCATCATCCTCCCAAACAGTGATGACGGGCACATAGTCAGCTGTCACTACTGAAAGTGAATGAATGAACCCCTTTCAAGGGTAAAGTAAGGAGAGTGAATACTAAGCTAAAGCTGTGGTTTCACTCACGTAACTCTTTCTCAGGAAATGGTCTATTTTCTCTTAGCTTAATAATCTCATCATTTTCACTCATCTCTCTAGCTGCCTTAATATCGGCCCTTGGCAATGCTGGACGTTATAAAGCACAAAGCAGTTCTTTCTTGAAGTGAAGGGAGAGGCAATAGAACAATCTGGTCAGCAGATCTAGGGTCACAGACATGGGGGCATGAATATTTACATTCCGAACGAAGTCCATGCAGATGTTACAGCCCAAGGAGGCCTTTCATGCTAGTTCTAATGAAAAGGATTGACTAGCGCTCACCTATCGCTTGCTTGCTAATTGGAATTTTGCTCTACATAGTTGTATAATGCAGAGATAGTTCAAGCTGGGCCTATCCATATCAGAATCTTAAGCTGGGTGTCAAAGGGACTATACTTCATTTTAAAGAAGCTACTTGTAACACTAACCTTTCTGGAAATAAAAGATATCTCTTCCTATGACTGGGATTGTTAGATACAGAAATGCAAAGTTAAGTCATTTATTTCAAACTCCCATATATTACGGATGCCCGAATAAAACCAAATCCCTATTAGAAAGCAGTTGAGACAAAATCTGTCCAGAGGATATCTCTTATGATCTCTGCTGGGTGAGAATAATGAAGTACCATCCAAGACAGGCAAGAAAACATTGCCACGGCCCAACATGAGGACAGAAGAAAGCAAACCAAAACGGCATTGTTGTCCCTGAAAAAAAAAAAAGAGTCAATAGCTTCAAACACCTCTCCTGAAAAATGCCGACTCACTGGAAATTATCACCACTTAATAAATGAAAAGGAAGCCGTTCCCGTCATTTACCAAGCTTTCCCCAACATTTCTGAAATATATTCTTTAATAGCTCAAAAACATTCAGGAGCACTAGAGACCAGTTATATTCATCTAAAAAGGAAGGACAGGATTTCTGCCTGGCCCAGCTCATCTGCGCTCAGGGGGTACGCCAAGCACAGCAGAATGGAGAAGCCCATTACTTGTCCACTAGCCCACAGAGAGGGCACTTCTTTCCTGGGCAGCCTCTCAGAATACAGGATGCTTTGGGGGGATCCTTACCCCAAGAGGCGCAAACCCTGCAACAAGACGCCACCGACTGCCAGAAGCTCTGTGGTTCCTCCTTCTCATCAGCGCTGGGCCCAGACCTCACCCGGAAGCCATTATGGAACAAATCTCCCAGGGACTTTTTGCGGCGCCTGGTGGGTCCATAGACCTCTGTGCTGGAGCTGCTGGGTGGGTGATGGTAGACCAGAATCTTACTGGAGATCATGGTGGAGGCAGAGAGCTGGGCTGGGATCCAGGTTCCCTTTAATTCACTTCTTGCACAAGCTGATGCTCTGGAAGGACCTGTGTTTCTCTGACCTGTGCTACAGACAGGTCCTCCTGTCCAGCACAGTGTGGCTCACCAGCATCTACGTCCTGGTGGAGCAAATCAACACTCTCCCCTCCCTCACCCACCCGCCAACTTCCAAGAACCCCAGCAGGCTCTGGGCATCAGAGGCATGAAGCACGTCAGAAGGGCAGTCGGGAGGGGAGAGGGGAGCGCTCTGATCCATGGATGGATCCTAAAAGCTGATCCATCAGCTTCGTCTGTAAATTACCACATAAGCTCCTTTGGACATGGTTTAGGGGAATGGCAGGAGAAAAGGCTGTAATTCCTTAAATCAGGGGATACAGAATACAGTGTGGGAGAGGCTGCAGTTTGGGGCCCGCTGGGCCATTTCTTTTATTTTAGTGATCCTGTCTGAGGATGGATGGTCCAAAGGGAGGGCTCCTTTATAGAATATGATGCCCAACTAGAGAGAAAAACCAACGGCTCCACTCCTCCCATCCTACCACCGGCATAACCCAAATATGCAAATCCTCTGCTAATCCTACGTGTAGGATTGAGGCAGGGGAGGAACTCTGGGCCTCACAGAGGGAGACAGGAGCAGACACTCTTGTTAAAGACCCTCGCCCCCCACACTCCCATCTTGTAGTTCTCAGCATCTCCCCTCGTTACCAAGGCCAGGCCCCTCTATCCCCCAGGGCACTGAGTGTAAACAAAAATATAGCAGGGACAGACAGAGGGAAAACATGAAAAATATAAACAGAGAAATATCTAGATTCTGTAGGTTGTTAGTCAAGGCTCCCCATAATCTGGCCTCTACCTATTTTTCCAGCCTTCACACTGCCTTCTAGCAAAACTAAAATTATTAGATGGAATTTTCAAAGGGAACAACTTATTTCTCCTCAGTATAGATTAGTTCATTCACCCAACCATGATGTTTCAAGCATCTATTATGTGCCAAGCATTGTGATGGGTACTGAGTATTCAGCTTCCAACATGAATAATACAAGTCCAGCCTTGGTGGACGTTACAGTCTAGTAGGAGAAAGAAGCAATATAAAGATTTTATCATAATTTTAATGAATTAGTTATTTGGGTAAAGTGCTGCAAAGGAAAGTCATTAAATAGCTATCTATGTGAGTATGTATGTGTGTGGTACATATACGTGTATCTGGATGTGAATGGTCATGGAATATGTTGTGACATGTATATCAGAAGAGGGTTCACATTAATTCTGAATCCTAAGGGTTGAGCAACTGATGGACAGGTGAGAAGAGATAAAGGTTGTCGTGAGGGGAATTTTTTTAGTCTGCGGCAACAGCGTAACAAATATCGTAAAGAGCGAAGAAAATGATCTGCTCCTGATTTGAAAGGAATCGAATGTGAGGAAAATGAAACAACTGATGGGAGATTAACTTTTTAACACCCAGAGTCTTCTGAAAATGACAGACATAACTACAGATCCTACAGACATTAAGAAGATAATGAAGGGCTATTATGGACAATATTATGTCTATAATTCTAAAAATTAAATGAAATAGACAACTTTTAAAAAAAATACAACTTTTCAAAATGACAAGAAGAAACAGAAAATCTAGACAACCATATATCTGTTAAAGAAATCAAAACGTCAGTTAAAAACATCTCTACAAAGAGAAAAGGGGACCCTCCTACACTGTTGGTGGGAATGTAAATTGGTGCAGCCACTATGGAAAACAGAATGGAGTTTCTTCAAAAAAACAAAAATAGAGCTGCCACATGATCCAGCAATCCCACTCTTGGGCACATATCCAGACAAAAGTATAATTCAATAAGATACATGCACCCCTATGTCCATAGCAGCACTATTCACAATAGCCAAGATATGGAAACAACCTAAATGTCCATCAACAAAGGAATGGATAAAGAAGATGTGGCACATATATACAATGGAATACTACTGAGCCATAATAAAGAATGAAATAATGCCATTTGCAGCAACCTGGATGGACCTAGAGATTATCATACTAAGTGAAGTAAGTCAGAAAGAGAAAGACAAATACCATATGATATCACTTATATGTGGAATCTAAAATACGACACAAATGAACATATCTGCAAAACAGAAACAAACTCACAGACATAGAGAACAGACTTGTGGTTTCCAAAGGAGAAGGGGTGGGGGAGGGATGGATTGGGAGTTTGAGATTAGCAGATGTAAACTATTATATATAGAATGGATAAACAACAAGGTCCTACTGTATAGCACAGCGAACTATATTCAGTATCCTGTGATAAACCATAATGCAGGGACTTTCCTGGTGGTCCAGTGGTTAAGACTTAGCCTTCCAATGCAGGGGGTGCGGGTTTGAGCCCTGGTTGGGGAGCTAAGATCCCACATGCCTCGTGGCCAAAAAACCGAAACATAAAACAGAAGCAATATTGTAACAAATTCAATAAAAACTTAAAAAAAATAATGGAGAAGGATATGAAAAAAATATATATGTATAACTGACACTTTGCTGTACAGTAGAAATTAATACAACATTGTAAATCAACTATACTTCAATAAAATAAATTTTAAAAAAGGGAACAGATTTTTTTTTTAATTCCTCTCTCCAATGAACTTTATTTGTGGGGGGGGGGGGAGAATCTCCACAAAGAAAATTTCAGGTCTAGATGGTTTTCACTGGAGAATTCTACCAGCATTTAAGAAGGAAATAATACTGATATTAGACAAACTCTTTTAGAGAATAGAGGAAGAGGAAACAATTCCCAAAGTATTTTATGATGTCGGCATAAATATGACATCAAAACCCTACAAGGGCATTACCAAAAAAAAAAAAAAAAATTACAGACTAACATACCTCACCAACACAGGTACAACAATCCTTAAATATATACTAGTAAAATTAATCTAAAAGTATATAAAAAGAATCATATACCATGACCAAGTGGAGTTTATCCCAGGAACACAAAATTAGCTTAACAAATGAAAACCAGCAATGTTATTCACCACATTAATAAATTCAAAGAGAAAAGTCATATGACCATTTTAATAGATGTCAGGAAAAAAATCTGACAAAATACAACACTGCTTTATGATAAAAACTATAAGCCTACATGTGGTAAGTGTGTTAAGACAATGTTTTATGGCCTAAACAAAGACAAGCTGATTAATGAAACAGAAGAGAGTCCAGAAATAGACCCACATATATACAGTAAATTGATTTACAACAAAAGTACCAATGTAATTCCATTAGAAAAGGAGCTTGTCAATAAATAGTAATGGAGAATCTGGATATCTATAAAGGGAAAGAAATGAAACTCAACTCTTTCCTAATACTATATACAAAATTAGTTTGAGATGGGTCACAGACTTAATGTAAAAGCTAAATATAAAGCTTCTAAAAAGAAACAATGGAGAGTACCCTGAGGACACTGGGGTAGGTAAAGATTTTTTTAGGAAACAAAAGGTGCTGTTAAAAAAAAGTGATAAATTAAATATCATTAAAATGTTAAAACTTCATTTTACATTTAAAGATCATTCAAAGATAAGTCACAGATTGGGAAAAAATATTTGCAATATGCTTATCTGACAAAGAACTTAAGGAAATGCACATTGAAACCTCAAGGAAATCTCACCACAAATCCATGAGAATGGCTAAAATTCAAAAGTTGACAATACTAATTGTTGGCAGAGAAACAAAGTAGCTGCCACTCATACATTAATAGTGGAACCGTAAAATGGTATACCTCTTTGGAAAACTCTTTGGCAGTTTCTTTTAAAGTTAAACATACATCTATCCTATGACCCAGAAATTCTAAGAAGAAAAATCAAAACATATGTCACAAAATCCCTTATACAAGAATGTCCCTAACTAACCATTTTATTCAAAATAACCAGAAGTCAGAAACAACCTAAATGTCCATCACCATGTGACTGGATGAACAAATTGTGGCATATACATATGATGGGATAGTATTAACAATAAAAAGGAATAATCTACTGATACACACAACACGTATAAATCTCAAAAACCTTACCTTTGAGTGAAAGGATCTAGACACAAAAGAGAATATCTGTCTGATTCCACCTAAATGAAGTTCAAAAGCAGCCAGGACTAATCTATAGGGCTGGAAATCAGGACAATGATCACCTATGCTTGAGGGAAGAGGTCAGATATTGACTAGAAAGGGGCACGAGGAAATTTTTCAGTCATGGAAATGTTCTGTATCTTGATACGGGTGATAGACTATTTCACACTGGTGCACACATCTGTCAAAACTCATTGTACCATCAAGATCCATGAAGTTTATCTATGTCTAACATACCTTACTAAAAATATTGAGATGGGCTGCCTCGTGAGAGGTCACCAGATGTATTCAAATAGAGGCTGCTAGTACCAGTTTGGGGACCACTGAACTTGATGTCTCTCATATAGGTCCTCTGCTATAACCCTATAAAGTCCCTCCCAACTCTGAGTGGACAGGATGGGTGGGAAATCCCAATGACTCAGAAAGACAACTGTTTAATGGAAAGCAGAGGACTCGTATTCAGGCTCTGCTGTGACAGCTGTGTAGCTAAACAAGTTACGTGACCCCCTAGCCTCAGTTTCCTCATCTCTCAAACAGAGATGTTGTTATAATATCTACTTCACAGACAACTGTCTAGATTAAATAATGTTCCTGCACAGGGACTGACACAAGGTTGTACACAGCAACTTCTCCTCCATCAACTACCCAAGTCCTAGGGCCTGGTCAGACTGATCTATCTCCCACTCATAGATGCCCCATCATTAGTGGGCAACCTGGCCTCCCAGCATCAATAACCAAATCCCTTCCTATCTCCACAGAATAGATCTGCCAGCTTCTTCATAAGACCCCACTGGAGTGGCCTGTGGAGCCGGACTACTGGGATTTGGGTCCTGGCATCTCCATTTATGATCCACATGCTCTTGGGAAATGTACTCAAACCCTGCCTCAAGTCCCTGACCCTTAAAATGGGAAAAACTTCTCAAAATAAACCTGTCTGCCATAAAAACTGGGTTTCCTATAATAATTTTTTAAAATTTAAAAAGAATTCTCCACAAACATATGCATACACTCAAATGAATTTAGGCTCATTTCTCTGAGCATATGTGTATTGTGAAAAATGGTCCAGTGTGTCCCAAGGTTGCTACCCTATGTCGTCTGCCCTAAGGAATTCAGTGAGGGTTTTATTTGTTCCTGAAGGCCCAGTATTGCCAACATGGAACACCGTCCCTCATCTACAGAACAGGTTAGGGGGTAGCGGGGGAGTCAGTAAAGAAACTCATAAGAATATTAATCCATTCTTTTAAAAATATTGACCAAGCCAGAAATAGAGACACAGATGTAGAGAACAAACGTATGGACACCAAGGGGGTAAAGCGGCAGAGGGGTGGGGTGGTGGTGGGAGGAATTGGGAGATTGGGATTGACATGTATACAGTAATATGTATAAAACAGATAACTAATAAGAACCTGCTGTATAAAAGATAAATAAAATAAAATAAAAATAAAAATATTGACCAAGCAATTAACTCTGACACAATTGATCTCTTTGGTGAAATCAACAGATATCCAATTTCCTAGATCCTATCCAAATTGATATGACAATACATTTATTCAACTACAAATTTTAATTAAGCATCTATTTAGAAGAGAGGCAGGATTCTGGACCCAGAATGATGGGATTCACATTTCAGCTCTGCCATTACTTGGGAATGAGTATTTACAAATTCCTTCTGAGAAACTCACGGTATCTCAGTTTCCTCAACTATAAAATGGGAATAGTAACGGTAACCTACCTCATAAGGTGACTGTCAGGCATAAAACAATGTATCTATAACAGTTAAAACTGTCCTTGGTTCATAGTAAGTATCAGAGGGTGTTTGCTATTATTATGACTATGAGTCAGATACTGAGCTAGACACACTGCAGATGCAAGTAAGATCGGCTATAAATCCATCCCCAAGGAATTTACACTCTTGTGGAGCAGTTTACGATCTACAGTTGTATTTAGCTAGATAGGACCACCTATATATCATTTTATTTTAGCAGAAGACCTCCAGATTAACCTCTCCCCTCACTTGTTCATTGGTGCCTGAAATTTCACCATTAGAGCAGCAGCATTACATAGTAAGAAAGACCTATGTATCAGATAGATATGGGTTTGAACCCTCGCTTCCTTCCTTACACACTCTGAGAACCTGGGCTAGTTATATGAAACCTGCAAGCCTACTACTGCATGTAAAATACAGAGATAATAATTATGCCTCTAAGGGATTGGGAAAATAAGTTGATTTAACATGTGTTTTTAAACGCCTAACCCAGAAAATGTGTTACATAAGTACTCATTCCTGGTCTCCTCTGAAGCCCCTGTACTTGACCCCTCTTCCTTGGGTTTAATGGTCTGATCCTATTAAAATGCACAACTGCCTAGGAGTCATTGATCCCTCGGTTAGAAAATAAGGGGTTATAGGGGTGAAAGAAAAACTAGAGCTCCACCTGGGCCTGGGGGAGGAGAGCAGGTGCAGAGGACGGAGGAGAAAGGGGCAAACTGGGAAGCAAACTGTGAACTAAAACCAACTCCACTTGCAGGCAAGCCATGGCCCTATTTTTAGCTGACAAAACAGCCATCCAACCTCTGTGATCTGAAACAGGGAAGACAAATGTCAAGGGTGAACCTATGACCAAGGACATATTACTTGTACTACAGTTTATTCCCCAAATCCCAGATCATTGGAATTAACTGCCTCCAGGTCATTTCCTCACACTCTACTCTTTTTAAAATTGGAAACTAGAAGCTTGTGGCATTTTCACAGACCTCAAATTACAAGGGAAAACGATGCTTTGCTTTGGTCCCTGGTTCAGCTGTTCAAGAAAATTTTGCCTAATCTCCAGTTCATCTGCCTCCCTGCACTGTATGCCATCTTCCCCCCTCCCTCCCTCCCTTCCTTCCTCCCTCCTTTTCCCCCCTTCCTCCCCTCCCTCTTTTCCTTCCTTCCTCCCTCCCGTCCTTCCTTCTGCCCTTCCTTCCTTCCTCCCTCCCTTTTCTTCCCTCCTCCTTCCCTCCCTCCCTCCTTCCTTCCTCCCTCCCTCCCTCCTCCCTCCCTCCTCCCTCCCTCCTTCCTCCCTCCTTCCTTCCTCCCTCCCTCCTTCCTTCTTCTCTCCCTCCTTCCTCCCTCCCTCCTTCCTCCCTCCCTCCTTCCTCCCTCCCTCCCTCTCTCCCTCCTGAGAACTAACCATCTAAGTGGGCAGAGCAGTCTGTCATTCAGCCCCCTCTTCCTTCACCAGCCTTCCCCTCACCACCCAGTAGCACTGAATTTCTTGGTCCCTGTAGTTTCCTCCATTTCCAAAGTCACAGGTTCTGTCTGTCCTGGCATACCACGTGTGACGTTGGAGACAAATGAATCCAGCCTTGTCCAATATCCCCACCTCTTCCCCAAGATGAAAACCTGAGCTCAACAAAGAGAACTGGCCTAACCCTCCCTAACCCTACTTCCCAGGCTGAGCCCGCACTGGGAAGCTGACACAGAGCCCTGCACTTCCCCCCTGCCTGACATTTGAACCCACAGGGGACAGACGGCAGTCCCTGGTCACTGAAGTGCACACAGGTTTGATTTTTTGAGATCAGTACCCCTTTCTACTGCAAGGAGGACCTGAATCAGTTTACATGATGAAAAAAAAAAAAATCAAAACCCATATATAGGGATAAACTAGGACAGGGCTCCTGCTTTCTGGAATTAGAGGGGATGGATGTTACCAGGCATCTGCCAGTAGGACAAGAGTGAGGCCTAAAAGGCACCAGGGCACAAAATTTAAGGCAGCACCCCTTTTTAAGGCCAACCCTGCCTTTCATCGCCTCGAGAGTGAGTGCCTCCTTAAATGTTGCACCCTAGGCCCCTCTCTTGCGTCACCCTAGTCCCAGCCCTGGCACCTGCAATGAGTCCATTACTAAGTTCCTCTCTTTAATTGGCTCTGCATTTTCTGTCACCTATGGCAAGAGAGAAACATATACCAGGGTTGTGACTGTGAACTGGGAAAACCAATAAAGACAATTCAGAGATCAACGTTAACCTAAAATTAAATTCAAGCAGAATTTTTGTGCCAGCGGCTTTGAATAAAGACTGAGGAACACAGTGAATTATAACTTCAATTACAGTTTACAAAGAACAGAGGCACTCCTTCCAAACGGATGCTCTTGATTTAGCTCTCTATAAAGGCAGAAAGCAGAACACTGAATCTCAGGTCAGTAAAAACATTTTCATAAGGGCCTCAGGTTCCCCGGGATTTGTCTATGTTTAATTCTGATGCTCAAAATTAATTTAAGGTAAACTGAGAGGATGAAAACGAAGTGTTTGGTTTTGGGGGAATTAATTTGCCACCAGCTACGTTGTGTTCTGATGCTTTAAATTAACAAGAGGATAAACTTGGACAATCAAAATCAGGGGTGTCAACGTTTTTTTCTACGAAGGACCAATAATAAATATCTCAGGCTTTGTGAGCCACACAATCTCTGTTGAAACTACTCAACTTGGCCACTGTAGTGTGAAAACCAGCCACAGACAATAAGTAAGAAAATGGGGTTGACTACCTTCCAATAAAACTTTATTTCCAAAGATAGGTGGAGGACCAGATTTAGCCTGCACACCATAGCTTGCCAACCTCTGATTTAACGACACTTTGATGGGAGGAAGGAATGGTTAATTTGCCAACAGGTGCTTTTTCAAGTTAGTAACTCTCGGTATTTCCTTCGGTTCCCTGTAACACTCATTTTATTTATTTATTTATTTATTTATTTATTTATTTATTTATTTATTTATTTGCTGTACGCGGGCCTCTCACTGCTGTGGCCTCTCCCGTTGCGGAGCACAGGCTCCGGACACACAGGCTCCGCGGCCATGGCTCGCGGGCCCAGCCGCTCCGCGGCACGTGGGATCTTCCGGGATCGGGGCACGAACCCGTGTCCCCTGCATCGGCAGGCGGACTCTCAACCACTGCGCCACCATGGAAGCCCTGTAACACTCATTTTAGCGCCTGATATCATGCTCTTTTTATTTTCCTGGCTTAATTCAGGCATTTATACATAATTTCAGACTATGAACTCCTCAAGGTCAGGGGCCCTGTCTCTCTTCTTTGTGTATAACCTGTAATGCACAGCCGGGCACATTGCTCTTGCTTAAAATGATTTTCCCTTGCTGAACAAAGGTGAGTCACATCTCTGGTTTGGATTTGTGAGGATCTGGAAATATTTTTAACCTAAGAGGAGAAAGAGTTTCTGCCAAAGGATGGACTGTCATGCCCCTCCCCATGTGCATCATGTTTTTAATAAGTCCTGAATACAGCTATGTTAAAGGCATAAAACAATTCGTTCAGATCAAAAGCAAGTTAGCAAGTCCCGCTTTGTGATTCCAAAGTCCTTGGCTCGTGTGCTTTCATCAGCACATTTTTTCCTACAAATAAATAGCTATATAACTTCTGTCTCTTTCTGTTCATATCCTCGGTGTCTAGCACATGGTAACATTCATTAAATATGTGTTGAAGAAATGAGGAAATGAATATAAGTTGGGCTTAGCTCGTAAACCCTTTGTTACACTCAAAACCTTTGCCAACCGGTTCAGGCAGTTACAGTATCTGTTAGGCAAGACCTTGTGCTGTGGGGGCTGCCCAGTTCAAACCCAGATTTAGCACTGCTTAGTGAAATAAGCCATCTGCAGTCTCAGCCTGCATCCTTAACCCTGATTTGTCCCTGAGCACAAGGAGGTCCCTGATCTGAGTCTGAATGGGAGGCATCACTGACCCCCGTCAGTTCCATCAGCTTCACACATCTCGGCCTACAGGCTCTGAGTGACAGGAGATGAGGACTGAAATCGCCATCCTTTCACAGAATGAGGGCAGGAGGCACAAAACCATCTGCTTAATGGTCATGTGGCAGTAGATAACATCTCGAAAGTCCTTACAGTATATGACTTCACTGATGAAGATGGATCACACTTAAGCAGTGATGCTTGATCTCCACGAAATAGCTCATCCACAGCAGGGACAATCTCAGAGATAAGACAAACAGCAGCAAGCTGGTCTGGGACTATGAAAACTCCTGCCGAAACATGATTTATGTGAAAATAAATAAGGTGGGTCACTCCTTGATCATTAACAATAAGTGGATTCTTCCTGCCACACATGCACTGGGGATGTAAATGAACAACACACTTGCATGATTACTTATGCTGTTTTTCTTTATCCACTGCCTGAGGTGTGGGTTTGCAAATAAAATCAACCCACCATTATTCTGGACTGATTATTCAATTAGGGGGGTAAAAGAGGCCAGCCCTTTCCTCTTCTTCCATCAGATGCCTTCCCTGTGGCCATTTCACTGACTGCATGAGGGGACAAGGGAGGAAATCAGTGGACACCAGTTTCAAACCCAGCAAACAAAGGGGAAGAATATAGATAAAAGAAATGAATTAATCAGCAATAATTCACTGCATTGCTATTACATGTTTGGTCCTTTTTGAGGAGCTGTTAGGGCTAGAAACACTGTAAGACATGGTCCCTAGTGTAATGAAGCACAAACAATAACAAAAAAGCAAAAATGAAAAACAGCAAATGAATAATCATTTTTTTGGAACAGACTATGAATAGCTTAAGGGTGCTGAGAGCATGGTCCACAGGACAGAAATCCACAGATAATGCAACAACCTTAATGCTGGTTGACAATTTAGACTTCTTTTCATTAGATTTTTATGTCAGAAGTGCTGAGAGAGACAGGAGACAATAAAAAGCATAAAAACTTAAGACTTCTGGTGGGTATGGAAAGAACATATGTATGACAGTTTGAACTAAGTAGATTCTAGTTTCAGGAATGCTCCAGCATACCCTGTCACCTTAGACCAGTCATTTTCTCTCCTTATGATTTAGGTTTCTCACCAGAAGGAAGGAAGGAAGGAAGAAAGGAAGGAAGGAAGGGACGGAGGGAGGGAGGGAAGGAGGGGGAAGGAGGAAGCAAGGAAGCAAGAATTAGTAGTAGATAATCTCTAGTGTCTCTTTCACATCAAATTTCTATAATTATGTGTCTCTGTGCTTCTAGAGGTCACTCATGAACGAAGAAATAATATTTTTAAAATAGCCAAAAAAGGAAAACTAAAAATCATTCTCATAAATCTACAGTTTCTGTAGCTACTTTATAACCATGAACAAAGGCTACTGTCTATGGAGCACTGACTCACTCCTGTAAACTTCCCTGTGCCTGTCTCAGAGCCTGGCCGCCCAGCTGGACCAGATGCATTTGATGCTGGAGCACTAGGCTTATTAAGATGCCTAATTTCCAAATGATCCCACTCACACCAGGAGGACAGCTTTGGAACAAGATGTTACATCTCAGTGGCCTCATCTTGTAGAATGATTTCTTTTTAGAAATGCTAACTGCAACTCATTAATTAAGAAAGATGTTACACTGAGCAGGAAAATCACTGAGTCAGCGAATCTTGCAATTTTCTCCAGCATTTATCATGAACCAAAAGACTTTATCTAATACATTTTGGGGTGGCCTAGAGGGCAGTGTAGGAGCTGAATATCAGCTCTGACACAGGGGTCACCATGAGTTTGACACAATGACATGGGCCTCCTAGCTTAGAAGGGGTCAAATGTCTATGCTTAGAGAATTTGTAGAGTACACTGGTTAAGGGCAGAGACTTTGAAGACAGGTCTGGACTAATTTATTTCTGTTTATTGTTCAAGACAGAGGGTTCTTTTTCATCCTGTCATCGCAGCATTTAGGCTACTGCCAGGCATACAGTAGGTGCTCAATAAATGCACCGATTAAATTTAAATCTTGGCATTATCATTTATAAGCTGTGAGCTGAGCTACCTTCTGCAATGTCTTGGAGACTCTGGATTTTTTTATTATGTTTTTGTTTTGCTTTTTTGCTTTTTGTAAAATGGGATATTTTAATTTGGCTTCCTCCAAAGCAGAACCTGAGAAAAGAATTTGCACAGAGTTTATTTGGGGGGTGATCTCAGGAAACACCAGTAGGGGAGTAGGGACATGAGAAAGGGATGGGAGAGAAGGCAGCAATGAAGAGTTTATCAAGCAAGTATCACTGTGGCCCCCTGGAGCAGAATCCTGTGGGGGGACTCATCAGCCTGTGTAGAAGGTACATGCAGAGCTTTCCACTGCTTGAGGGGAGCATTAATTCCCGAGTGCTTATGACCTGGTGGCAGCCCACAAGCAGGCTTCAGTGACTAGATAAAGATTTCAGACAAAGAAATGCTGATGCTGACAATTCAAAATCCAGCCACCTCCACCTGCAGGATAGGTAAGGGCAACAGGATATGGGTAGGGGCACCAACAGGGCATGCCGCCCAAGGAATAATAAAACCTACCTCTTGGGTTTCTGTGTGGCTTAAATGAAACAGTATATAGAAATGACCTGGCATTATCACTGCTCTCTGCACTGGGCCTCCATTTCCAGAGGGCCTATTGCTATTATGAGAGAACAAGGAGATGGTCAGGCTCTTCCCTAACACCCATGGAAGGCCATGCCAGGCAGAAGTACACTGCCCCAAGGGCATCTGAAGACACCAAAGGTCCAGAGAGATGCCATGTCCTGTCCTTGGAAATTGACAATGTGCACCAGCATATTAAAGGCTCTGAGAATTCCTGCAGTTAAGAAATCCTCTAAACTAGGAATTCCCAAACTTACTTTACCATAGTGCTCTTTTTCTATAATGCTTAGCAACTTTCTCTGTAATCCAAAATTCCATGATGCACATTTCAGGAAAAGAAGGCCTGAGATTGATGAATTTTACCCAGGAAAGCATTCCATAATTTTCAGCTCACCACCCCCCGCCCCCAATTCTGCTGACAAATAAGTTTCCTTAGTTCCACCCAAATCTCTTGATTTCACCTCCTTTCTTGGTGAACTCAAACCCACACTGATGATTCTCTTACTTTTCATTTCTCGGGCTCACGCTGGTGTTAGCTTGCAATTTGAAATTACTCTTTCTGGTACCCGTATGTTCAGATCATATCTCCGAAGAAAGGGCTCCTTGCAAGCTGCAGCATTACCTAATGGGCAGGAGCCTCCAATCCTGATTCTGCCACTTATTTCCTTTGAGAGATTAAATAATCTTCCCAGTGTCATTTGTATAATGGTAAAATGACTCTAGTTCGTAGGTTGCTGAAAAAAAAAAGTCATGAAGAACCTAGGGGTAAGACAGGAATGAAGACACAGACCTACTAGAGAATGGACTTGAGGATATGGGGAGGGGGAAGGGTAAGCTGTGACAAAGCGAGAGAGTGGCATGGACGTATATGCACTACCAAACGTGAAATGGATAGCTGATGGTAAGCAGCCGCATAGCATAGGGAGATCAGCTCGGTGCTTTGTGACCACCTAGAGGGGTGGGACAGGGAGGGTGTGGGGGAAGGAGACACAGGAGGGAGGAGATGTGGGAGCATGTGTATATGTATGGCTGATTCACTTTGTCATAGAGCAGAAGCTAACACACCATTGTGGGGCAATTGTGTTCCAATAAAGATGTAAAATAATAATAATAATAATAATAATCTGTTTACTACTAAAAAAAAAGATTGAGTAAAATATAGCACAAAGCATCCAACACTATGTAGCACACAGCTGACACTCAATGAATGTCACCTGCCTTTCAAGTCTCCTGCTCTAACCACTCCCACAAGGGTCCTGATTCAAGTTCGTACTGACTAAGATAACTGTCATGTGGAGAGAGAATGGGATGATGAGCAGGTAGGAATGCTGCCTGAATAATTCAAGCCACTTGGTGATTATCTATTATCTGTATGTGTAAAAAGTCAGCCTGCTACTTTCTGATCTCTAAAAAGTGTATGTGTGTGTGTGTGTGTGTGTGTTTCCACCCAAATCCTCTAACACTAGCATAAGCCTGTGAAATGAAAAGTAAGGTATATATAGGTAGGTAAGTAGATTGATAGGTAGATATAGAAAGGTAGATGATAGAAAGATATATAGATCTGTATCTGTACAGCTACCTATCCATAGGTACATAGATAGATAAATATTTTGTTCATTAACTATTTATTGAGCCCCTGCTGGTGTCAGGCATTATACTCTCTGCTGTGTAGCACTGAATAAGACAGACATGATCCCAGCCCTCAAGGAATTACAGTCCAGAGGCGCAGACAGACTATAAGAATAAATAACCAAACAAATAATTACAAACTGCTACACGTGGTCACAAAGTAAACAAACTTCTATGGGGGGGGCACATTAGACAATGTGGTCAGACAAACCAGGCCTTTCTAAGGAGGTGAGAGATGGGTGAGAACTGAGGGTGAGAAAGGGCCACCCAAGGGAGACACAGGAGCACCACATCCAGCAGGGGGAGTGGCAGGTGCAGCGCTCAGAGTCAACAAAGGGCAAGGACGCCCCCCGCCTGCAGTCAGCGGGGCTGGGAGAGGGCAGGAGACCCTAGGACAGGCCTTGTGGGCTCTGTGGAGGACGCTGGGTTTTAGTCTAAGAACAAGGAAAGGGGAGACCTTCAAGATGGTGGAGGAGTAAGACGTGGAGATCACCTTCCTCCCCACAGATACATCAGAAATACATCTACATGTGGAACAACTCCTACAGAACACCTACTGAACGCTGGCAGAAGACCTCAGACCTCCCAAAAGGCAAGAAACTCCCCACGTATCTGGGTAGGGCAAAAGAAAAAAAGAGAACAAAGAATAGGGACGGGACATGTACCTCTGGAAGGGAGCCGTGAAGGAGGAAAGGTTTCCACACACGAGGAAGCCCCTTCGTGGGTGGAGACTGTGCGTGGCGGAGGGGGAAAGCTTCAGAGTAGCGGAGGAGAGTGGAGCAACAGGGGTGCAGAGGGCAAAGTGGAGAGATTCCCGCACAGAGGATCGGTGCCGACCAGCACTCAGCAGCCCGAGAGGCTTGTCTGCTCGGCCGCCGGGTCGGGCGGAGCTGGGAGCTGAGGCTCGGGCTTCGGTCAGAGCGCAGGGAGAGGACTGGGGTTGGCGACGTGAACACAGCCTGACGGGAGCTAGTGCGCCACGGCTAGCCGGGAGGGAGTCCGGGGAAAAGTCTGGACCTGCCGAAGAGGCAAGAGACCATTGTTCCGGGGTGCGAGAGGAGAGGGGATTCAGACCGCCGCCTAAAGGAGCTCAAGAGACCAGCACGAGCCGCGGCTATCAGCGCAGACCCCAGAGACGGGCATGAGATGCTAAGGCTGCTGCTGCCACCAAGAAGCCTGTGTGCGAGCACAGGTCACTATCCACACCTCCCCTCCCGGGAGCCTGTGCAGCCCGCCACTGCCAGGGACCCATGATCCAGGGACAACTTCCCTGGGAGAACACACGGAGCGCCTCGGGCTGGTGCAACGTCACGCCGGCCTCTGCCGCCGCAGACTCGCCCCGCATCCGTACCCGTCCTTCCCCGCGGCCTGAATGAGCCAGAGCCCCCGAATCAGCTGCTCCTTTAACCCCGTCCTGTCTGAGTGAAGAACAGGCGCCCTCAGGCGACCTACATGCAGAGGCGGGGCCAAATCCAAAGCTGAACCCCAGGAGCTGTGGGAACAAAGAAGAGAAAGGGAAATCTCTCCCAGCAGCCTCAGGAGCAGCGGATTAAATCTCCACCATCAAGTTGATGTACCCTGCATCTGTGGAATACCTGAACAGACAATGAATCAACCCAAAACTGAGGCAGTTGGTGCACAATTGGGAGCAATGATATATTTATTTGTTTCCTTTTTTTCTTTTTGTGAGTGTGTATGTGTCTGCTTCTGTGTGTGTGATTCTGTCTGTATAGCTTTGCTTTTACCATTTGTCCTAGGGGGTCTCTTTTTTTTTTTTAAGTATAGTTTTTAGCACTTGTTATCATTGGTGGATTTGTTTTTTGGTTTGGTTGCTCTCTTCTTTTTTTTTTTTTCTTTTTTAATTACTTTTTAATCTTTTTTATTTTTAATAATTATTTTTTATTGTAATAACTTTATTTTATTTTTTCTTTCTTTCTTTTGTTCTCCCTTTTCTTCTGAGGTGTGTGGCTGACAGGGTCTTGGTGCTCTGAACGGCTGTCAGGCCTGTGCCTCTGAGGTAGGAGAGGTGAGTTCAGGACACTGGTCCACCAGAGACCTCCCAGCCCCACTTAATGGCAAACGGCGAAAGCTCTCCCAGAGATCTCCGTCTCAACGCTAAGACCCAGCTCAACTCAACGACCAGCAAAATACAGTGCAGGACACCCCATGCCAAACAACTACCAAGACAGGAACACAACCCCATCCATTAGCACAGAAGCTGCCTAAAATCATAGTAAGTTCACAGACACCCCAAAACACACCACCAGATGCGGTCGTGCCCACCAGAAAGACAAGATCCAGCCTCCCCCACCAGAACACAGGCACCAGTTCCCTCCACCAGGAAGCCTTCACAACCCACTGAATGAACCTTACCCACTGGGGGCAGACAACAAAAACAACAGGAACTACGACCATGCAGCCTGTGAAAAGGAGACCTCAAATACAGTAAGTTAAGCAAAATGAGAAGACAGAGAAACACACAGCAGATGAAGGAGCAAAGTAAAAACCCACCAGACCAAACAAATGAAGAGGAGATAGGCATTCTACCTGAAAAAGAATTCAGAGTAATGATAGTAAAGATGATCCAAAATCTTAGAAATAGAATGGAGAAAATACAAGAAATGTTTAACAAGGACCTAGAAGAACTAAAGAGCAAACAAACAATGATGAACAACACAATAAATGAAATTAAAAATTCTCTAGAAAGAATCAGTAGCAGAATAACTGAGGCAGAAGAACGGATAAGTGACCAGGAAGATAAAATAGTGGAAATAACTACTGCAGAGCAGAATAAAGAAAAATTAATGAAAAGAATTGAGGGCAGTCTCAGAGACCTCTGGGACAACATTAAACACACCAACATTCGAATTATAGGGGCTCCAGAAGAAGAAAAGGAAAGAAAGGGACTGAGAAAATATTTGAAGAGATTATAGTTGAAAACGTCCCTAATATGGGAAAGGAAATGGTTAATCAAGTCCAGGAAGTGCAGGATACATCCAAGGATAAATACAAGGATACATCCAAGGATACAGGATAAATCCAAGGAAAAACACATCAAGACACATATTAATCAAACTATCAAAAATTAAATACAAAGAAAAAATATTAAAAGCAGCAAGGGAAAAGCAACAAATAACATACAAGGGAATCCCCATAAGGTTAATAGCTGATCTTTCAGCAGAAACTCTGCAAGCCAGAAGGCAGTGGCAGGACATATTTAAAGTGATGAAAGGGAAAAACCTACAACCAAGATTACTCTACCAGCAAGGATCCCATTCAGATTCAATGGAGAATTTAAAACCTTTACAGGCAAGCAAAAGCTAAGAGAATTCAGCACCACCAAACCAGCTTTACAACAAATGTTAAAGGAACTTCTCTAGGCAGGAAACACAAGACAAGGAAAAGACCTACAATAACAAATGCAAAACAATTAAGAAAATGGTAATAGGAACATATATATCAATAATTACCTTAAATGTAAATGGATTAAATGCTACCACCAAAAGACAATAGACTGGCTGAACAAAAACAAGATCCGTATATATGCTGTCTACAAGAGACCCACTTCAGACCTAGGGACACGTACAGACTGAAAGTGAGGGGATGGAAAAAGATATTCCATGCAAGTAGAAATCAAAAGAAAGCTGGAGCAGCAATTCTCACATCAGACAAAAGAGACTTTAAAATAAAGACTATTACAAGAGACAAAGAAGGATACTACATAATTATCAAGGGACCAATCCAAGAAGAAGATATAACAATTGTATAATTATGCACCCAACATAAGAGCACCTCAAAACATAAGGCAGGGCCTCCCTGGTGGCGCAAGTGGTTGAGAGTCCGCCTGCCGATGCAGGGGATACGGGTTCGTGCCCCGGTCTGGGAGGATCCCATATGCCGCGGAGCGGCTGGGCCCGTGAGCCATGGCCGCTGAGCCTGCGCGTCCGGAGCCTGCGCGTCCGGAGCCTGTGCTCCGCAACGGGGGAGGCCACAGCAGTGAGAGGCCCGCATACCGCAAAAAAAAAAACAAAACAAACAAACAAACAAAAAAAAAACATAAGGCAAATGCTAACAGCCATAAAAGGGGAAATTGACAGTAACACAAACATAGTAGGGGACTTTAAAACATCTCACTTTCACCAATGGACAGATCATCCAAAATGAAAATAAATAAGGAAACACAAGCTTTAAATGACACATTAAACAAGATGGACTTAATTGATATTTATAGGACAGTCGATCCAAAAACAACAGAATACACATTTTTCTCAAGTGCTCATGGAACATTCTCCAGGATAGGTCCTACCTTGGGTCACAAATCAAGCCTTGAAAAATTTAAGAAAACTGAAATCATATCAAGTATCTTTTCCAACTACAATGCTATGAGACTAGATATCAATTACAGGAAAAAAAAAAACTGTAAAAAATACAAACACAGGGGGCCTCCCTGGTGGCGCAAGTGGTTGAGAGTCCGCCTGCCGATGCAGGGGATACGGGTTCGTGCCCCGGTCTGGGAGGATCCCATATGCCGCGGAGCGGCTGGGCCCGTGAGCCATGGCCGCTGAGCCTGCGCGTCCGGAGCCTGCGCGTCCGGAGCCTGTGCTCCGCAACGGGGGAGGCCACAACAGTGAGAGGCCCGCATACCGCAAAAAAAAAAAAAAAAAAAAAAAACACAGGGAAGCTAAACAATACACTACTAAATAACCAAGAGATCACTGAAGAAATCAAAGAGAAATCAAAAATTACCTAGAAACAAATGACAGTGAAAACACAGCGACCCAAAACAAAAAGGATGCAGCAAAAGCAGTTCTAGAGGGAATTTTATAGCAATACAATTGTACCTCAAGAAACAATAAACATCTCAAATAAACAACCTAACCTTACGCCTAAAGCAATTAGAGAAAGAAGAACAAAAAATCCCCAAAGTTAGCAGAAGGAAACAAGTCATAAATATCAGAGCAGAAATAAATAAAAAAGGAATGAAGGAAACAATAGCAAAGATCAATAAAGCTAAAAGCTGGTTCTTTGAGAAGATAAACAAAACTGATAAACCATTAGCCAGACTCATCAGGAAAAAAAGGGAGAAGACTCAAATCAATAGAATTAGATATGAAAAAGGAGAAGCAACAACTGACACTGAAGAAATACAAAAGATCATGAGTGATTACTACAAGGAACTATATGCCAATAACATGGACAACCTGGAAGAAATGGACAAATTCTTAGAAAAGCACAACCTTCTGAGACTGAACCAGGAAGAAATAGAAAATATAAAGAGAACAACCACAAGCACTGAAATTGAGACTGTGATTAAAAATCTTCCAACAAACAAAAGCCCAGGACCAGATGGCTTCACAGGCGAATTCTATCAAACATTTAAAGAAGAGCTAACACCTATCCTTCTCAAACTCTTCCAAAATACAGCAGAGGGAGGAACACTCCCAAACTCATTCTACGAGACCACCATCACCCTGATACTAAAACCAGACAAAGATGAAAAAGAAAGAAAACTACAGGCCAATATCACTGATGAACATAGATGCAAAAATCCTCAACAAAATACTCACAAACAGAATCCAACAGCACATTAAAAGGATCATACACCATGATCAAGTGGGGTTTATCCCAGGAATGCAAGGATTCTTCAATATATACAAATCAATCAATGTGATACACCATATTAACAAATGGAAGGGGAAAAACCATATGATCATCTCAAGTGATGCAGAAAAAGTTTGACAAAATTCAACACCCATTTATGAAAAACCCTCCAGAAAGTAGGCATAGAGGGAATTTACCTCAACATAATAAAGGCCATATACGACAAACCCACAGCCAACATCCTTCTCAATGGTGAAAAACTGAAACCATTTCCACTAAGATCAGGAAGAAGACAAGGTTGCCCACTCTCACCACTCTTATTCAACATAGCTTTGGAAGCTTTAGCCACAGAAATCAGAGAAGAAAAAGAAATAAAAGGAATCCAAATTGGAAAAGAAGAAGTAAAGCTGTCACTGTTTGCAGATGACATGATACTACACAGAGAATCCTAAAGATGTCACCAGAAAACTACTACAGCTAATCGATGAATTTGGTAAAGTAGCAGGATACAAAATTAATGCACAGAAATCTCTTGCCTTTCTATACACTAATGATGAAGAATCTGAAACAGAAATTAAGAAAACACTCCCATTTACCATTGCAACAAAAAGAATAAAATACCTAGGAATAATCCTATCTAAGGAAACAAAAGACCTGTATGCAGAAAACTATAAGACACTGATGAAAGAAATTAAAGATGATACAAACAGATGAAGACATATACCATGTTCCTGGATTGGAAGAATCAACATTGTGAAAATGACTCTAGTACCCAAAGCAATCTACAGAGTCAGTGCAATCCCTATCAAACTACCAATGGCATTTTTAACAAAACTAGAAAAAAGTTCACAATTTGTATGGAAACACAAAAGACCCCGAATAGCCAAAGCAATCTTGAGAAAGAAAAACGGAGCTGGAGGAATCAGGCTCCTGGACTTCAGACAATACTACAAAGCTACAGTAATCAAGACAGTATGGTACTGGCACAGAAACAGAAATATAGACCAATGGAACAGGATAGAAACCCCAGAGATAAACCCACACACATATGGTCACCTTATTTTTGATAAAGGAGGCATGAATATACAATGGAGAAAAGACAGCCACTTCCATAAGTGGTGCTGGGAAAACTGGACAGCTACATATAAAGAATGAAATTAGAACACTCCCTAACACCATACACAAAAATAAGCTCAAAATGGATTGAAGACCTAAATGTAAGGCCAGACACTATCAAACTCTTAGAGGAAAACATAGGCAGAACACTCTATGACATAAATCACAGTAAGATTCTTTTGGACCCATGTCCTAGAGAAATGGAATTAAAAACAAAAATAAACAAATGGGAACTAATGAAACTTAAAAGCTTTTGCACAGCAAAGGAAACCATAAACAAGATGAAAAGACAACCCTCAGAATGGGAGAAAATATTTGCAAATGAAGCAACTGACAAAGGATTAATCTACAAAACTTACAAGCAGCTCATGCAGCTCAATATCAAAAAAAACAAACAACCCAATCCAAAAATGGGCAGAAGACCTAAATAGACATTTCTCCAGAGAAGATATACAGACTGCCAACAAACACATGAAAGAATACTCAACATCACTAATCATTAGAGAAATGCAAATCAAAACTACAATGAGGTATCACCTCACTCCAGTCAGAATGGCCATCACCAAAAAATCTACAAACAATAAATGCTGGAAAGAGTGTGGAGAAAAGGGAACCCTCGTGTACTGTTGGTGGGAATGTAAATTGATACAGCCACTATGGAGAACAGTATGGAGGTTCCTTAAAAAACTACAAATAGAACTACCATACGACCCAGCAATCCCACTACTGGGCATATACCCTGAGAAAACGATAATTTAAAAAGAGTCATGTACCACAATATTCATTGCAGCTCTATTTACAACAGCCAGGACATGGAAGCAACCTAAGTGTCCATCGACAGATGAATGGATGAAGAAGATGTGGCACATATATACAATGGAATATTACTCAGCCATCAAAAGAAACGAAACTGAGTTATTTGTAGTGAGGTGGATGGACCTAGAGTCTGTCATACAGAGTGAAGTAAGTCAGAAAGAGAAAAACAAATACCATGTGCTAACACATATATATGGAATCTAAAAAAAAAAAAAAGGTTATGAAGAACTTAGGGGCAGGACAGGAGTAAAGACGCAGACGTAGAGAATGGACTTGAGGACATGGGGAGGGGAAAGGGTAGGCTGGGACAAAGTGAGAGAGTGGCATGGACTTATATATACTACCAAATGTAAAATAGATAGCTAGTGGGAAGCAGCCGCATAGCACAGGGAGATCAGCTCAGTGCTTTGTGTCCACCTAGAGGGGTGGGATAGGGAGGGTGGGAGGAAGATGCAAGAGGGAGGAGATATGGGGATATATGTATCTGTATAGCTGATTCACTTTGATATAAAGCAGAAAGTAACACCACTGTAAAGCAGTTATACTCCAATAAAGATGTTAAAAGAAAAAGAAAAAGGAAAGGCATAAAAGAGTTTAAAGCAAGTGCACAACATGACTGGATTGAAAAGGATTTGACATTTTAAAAGATCCCTGCAAACGATTAGCGAAGGGAGAGGAGTATGAGGTTCTGAGAACATGCTTTCTCGCCTACTACATACTCGTCTCCAAAAAGCATGATTTTCTAATAATAGAAACACTTCCAGTGGGTCGGATACTTTTGTGAGCATTTTTAAATAACTCATTTCATCCCCACAAAACCCTAAATGAGGGGGCAGTAGTTGTCCCCATTATACAGATGCAGCAATTGAGGCACAGAGAGGTTAAATAGCTTGCCCGAGCTCGCCCAGCAATTAGGTGATGGAGCAGGGTTCAAGGTTAGGTAGTCCAGCTCCAGAGGCCAACAACACTCCTGCACTGTTCTACATCCCTGAAGTCCATGATCAGTCACTGCTCAGGCCTCCTCTCCCCTGAGCCACACCTCCCACACCAGAGATTTCATCCTGAATAACGCTGAATCCAAGGATCTTCCTTCCCCACTACCATCTGCTCTAAAACAGTAAGAAGAAGCTCTGAAAAAACAGGGCCTGGGGTGAGTACTTCAGACTTTAAAATACTTAACTAAGACCAAATGAAAATGGGAACTCTAGTTCCAGAAGAGAATATTATAAAACCTTGACAAATTAAAAATAACTAATTTGTGAGGGGAAAGCATGTGGGAGGAAATGTAAATGTGGTAACTTTCTCTCCTTTCACAGCAGAAAGTTCATCATTATTACATCAAATTAACAAAAAAAGTTAAAGCATGACTCCACCTCCATTAGTTTTCCTAATAGGTTTCTCCTAATCATACCCACATGTCTTAGGAACTAAAAGTTACTGATGTTTAACGATTCCTTCGGTTCAATTTTTTTCCTGTTATATTCAAATAAACTTAAATTTGACATTTTTATTTTTAAAACAGCATGTGTAGTATGAACTCATTTTATATGAATTTCTGTTTACCTAACATTCATTTATCTAACGCGTGGAAAGATGTCTGAAATGATCTTCACCTAATGTTATCAAAAATTTTATGATGTTTTAGTTTATTTGATGTATTCTTTGCATTTTCTGTGTTACTTCCATTTCTTTTATATGACAATGTGTCATATAATAAAATGTGTCAATGTGTCATTTAATAAAAATTATAAAAGAATTACTTTGGAAACATACAATTAAGATGTCCAGACTTCTTTTACTCAATCCCATAAAATGAAATCTTCTTCGTGTTGGAATAAAATAAGAGCTGATCTTGTAGGGACTGGAAGCATGTTTAGGGTTTTGGAGAAGCAACGAACCAACCAAAGTCAAAGCCCGGCATCCTAGGTCAAGTTCCTCAGGGATGGCCAAAGGCTGGGAGGTTCTGAGCAGGACACTGCAGTGTCCTCCAAGCCCCCCTGCCTTTAATAGGGGCAGCATCCTGGCACCCTCTCCAGGGCCAGTGCAGTGAGCAATGGCCTCTGGTCACCTGCATCCCAAATGCCCCAGCAAGGCCCTTCTGCTCAGCAATGAGCTGCCTCCATTCTCCTTGCCTCTGGTGCCCCGTGGGTTAGGGGCAGACAGGAAGTGAGTCAGGAGAATTTAAGGGTCTGATCTAGAGAAGCCTGTGATCACGTCAAAGGAGGAGTATGAACAGGTCCTACACAGGGAAGTGACTAGATTTCTAACAGGCTCAGAGAAAACAATCAGGAATAAGTGGAAAGACAGAAATGAGACTGAACAAAAGAAAATACACTGAGACGGAAGGAAGTCTCAGTCAGGTCATCATCCTTGAGAATCTTGACTGAGGTAAAAGGACTGCGTGCAACGAGAGGAAAATGAAACAGGCAGAGCAAGAGAAAAATAACGACCCTAGCCGCTGGCTTAGGATTAAAAGAGACAAGATTTCCTTTGATCTTCATAATAACTCCCTTAGGGAGCAAAGGCAAGAGCTCATGTCCTTTTCACAGGTGAGTTGTTCAGGTCAATGAGACTGGCAGGGGCCCAGTCTGGACCATAACTGCGTCTCTGGACTCCTGTGCAGGGCTTTTCGCCCCTCATCACTGGGCTGCAGGGTCTCCTCTCCCTCCACCTTCTCACAGAAGGAAGACTTGTATGAATCTGATATTTCCCACAGTCCCTCCTCCATGAGTCCTAGCCTGCTCCTGGCTCCTTCCCTTGCTAGCTCCATAACACGGATCAAAACCATGGTGACTGAAAAAACGTGGTGAAAATCCCATTTATGGCCTCCTAACAACTGTCCTACAGAGCTCCTTCATCTTCCAGAAAGAGATGATTCCCAGAGGAAGTTAGGTTCCTTGCTTGGGTTTAATGCAAGTCAAGGTCAAGTTCTGGTGGATGCTCAAGGTATAATTTCAGGAGAAGAAGGGGTTCAAGGTGATTGCTCTCTTTAGGAGAGAGTGGGTAGGATTCTATGTTCTGGATATTGCAGCCTGGCCCCCAGTGTGTAAGTGTAATAAGTAACCCTTACACTCCCACCCAGCACTGCAAGACTGTGCCGATAACCTTGACCCACAGCACACCTCCCCTCCTATCAATGGGGGTTTAGATGAAAGAATTATACATTAAAAATAACAACACTGGGCTTCCCTGGTGGCGCAGTGGTTGAGAGTCCGCCTGCTGATGCAGGGGACACTGGTTCGTGCCCCGGTCTGGGAGGATCCCACATGCCGCAGAGCAGCTGGGCCTGTGAGCCATGGCTGCTGAGCCTGCGCGTCCGGAGCCTGTGCTCCGCAATGGGAGAGGCCACAACAGTGAGAGGCCCGCGTACCACAAAAATAAATAAATAAATAAATAAATAAAAATAAAAATAAAAATAACAACACTTTATAAACTTCCTGTTGTGTGAGTTTTCTCCCCATTCCTTTTTAAAGCAACTGACTTGGTACATAAATCACACTGCATGCTAAGGAATATATTATACATATTATGTAATACATAATAATACCTAATACCTAATATATTATTACATAATATATGTATTACATAATAATACATAATATATATTACATAATATGTAATATATAATACATATTATGAATTACAAGGTCATAATTTTACCAGCAATTTTAGATGCTGCCATAAGCTGTCCAATGTCTAAAGAGAGCTCTAATACATTTTGATTTTTTCCTAAGCCCCCAAGATGGCATTCTAGGCCAGTTATGAAAAGCCACTGCATTTCCTGCTTTTGTATTAGGAAAAAAATAGTACAGTATCACCATCTCCTCCTTTCTTTCTTTTCTTCTACTATATCACTGCCTTTTCTCTTTCTTCTTAAATTACTGTCCCGTTTCTTTTGTTCTTTCATTCATGTATTCATTCACTAAATATTGAGGGTTCCTTTTAGTAACTTCACTAAGATTTAACATGGTGCCTGGAGCATAGCAGGTACACAATAAATGTGTGTTGAATGAAACAAAATGACATGAAATGAAGGAGTGGGTAGATGGGTATCTGGATGAGTTCCATCTACTGTGCATCTGTAGGAGAGAGCCGAAGAGAAGGAGCTTAACCGAGTAACAGGGAAGGCTCTCCTCCAGTGCCCTGATCTTCCCCAAAGGGGGCTTCTAACAGCCTGCCGTTTAGGGGGTGAATCCATTCGAGTTACGTTCACCACCAATGCAGATCCATCAGCTACCCACACACGCAAACACTCAGATACATCCAAACTAGTCTACTTACTGGCTCCCCAAAGCAGCATGCAAATTCCTCCTGCCACTTACCTTCTCCTCTTGTCTGGAACACCCTCGCCTCTTCACTCCATTGAGTCAAACCCCACCTGTGCTTTAAGGCTCAGATCAAGTCCCATTTCCCCAGCAAGTCCCATGGAACAGGCACATCTCTCTGCTTTCAACTCTCGCATACATGTTGTTCCCAAACCAGATAATAATTCACCTCATCTGAACATACACCTAAACTAGTCAGCACTGAGAAGGCAGAGCCTCGCTATAGCTCTCCTATCAGAGTGGTAATGTGACTGGTAAAAAGACCCTTAATTCTAGCCCCGGCCATGCCACCTTCCAGGTGTGGTATATGGGACCAATCACAGGCCTCTTGGAACATCTTTATCCACATCTGCCAAATGGGGGAGAAAAAGAAGCCCTACTCCCAGAGTTAATTAAATACAATAGCATTCAAAAAATGCTTTCATGCAGTAGAAGAGCTGTAGAAATGCTGTGTGTCTTACAAATACACGTAAACTCAAGCCATCCTGATACACCCCAGTTCCTGTTTGCCACGGAGGCCACTCCTCTCCTATGGATACTCCCCTTTGGCACTGAGACTTCTTTCAAGCTAAGAATTGAATGTTCAAGCAGGAGGCTCAACAGCTCAAAATTTAGGTCTGCTTTCACTCTCGCCATGAAATTCCACAGGGAGCTGACACCCTGCTCTTGACTTACAAGCCTATTTTTTCTAGGAGGCGCAGTCTCTCCAAGGCTCTTTCATCCACTCAATAAGGTCAGTCACAGGCTTGGCTGGCAATGCCTGATGATGGAAACATTGTCTGCCTGTTTGCCATTCCTCGCCCATGTGATAGCCTTCAAGGACAGATGTGGGGTAGGGAAATAAATAAGAGCTGTTTTGCTGATGCTGTATTCACTCACTCAGGGCAAGGTGAGCAGGACACGGAGGATTTTCCATTTGGAACTACGGGTATATTCCACTGGTTTTAATATTAGTTACTGCCTTGTGCCAACAAGATACCTGATCTGAGAAAGTCAGGCACATGAGATTCTATCATTCAATTACTCTGCTCCTAAGTTGAACTCAGTTACGTGTGTGTACAGATATGCGTGTGTCTCATGTAATCAACGCATGGGTAACGTGTGAATTATATCCAGAGTAAAAAGTGCATCTGTGTGTACAATGCACATCTTCTCATGGTTACTCTTCAGTGTTATTATTTAAATGTTTATGCATTCCTCTGTTCTATTTACCTATTTATATTTACATGTTTATATGTCAATTTTATCCATTTACATATTTATGTGTAAATATAAAGCTATACTTATATACATTTTACATAAATATATTTATGTATTAAACTATATTTAATATGTATTAATCTGTTATATATATTGTTATATATATATCATACTCATCAAAGACTTTATGCTCCTGTGGTAGATGGGTATTTTGAATTCCCACATCCATAACAGGAATAAGCTACTCTAGGCTGAAACTGTGTCTTATGTTTCACAGCATCCCATGCAAGGCAAGCACAGAGCTACGATCAATACATTATCTGTTGAATCACGTATTAATCTCAAATTACATCCCCAAATCCCGCTCTTTTCTCTCTCTGCCTTTTTCCAGGCTCCAAGAGGTACACTGAGTCTACTCAAATTATTATTACTTTGGGCCCAGTTAAAAGCACCCAAAATTGGTACTCTGAGTGGCCCCATTCCAAGCTTCCTTTTATTTAAAAAGAGCTATAATCCTATGAGCAAGGAAATGTAAAAAGCAGGGGAATTTCTCCCCCACGCAGATAATGCTATGGCCCCAACAGTTCTAATAAGCAAATAAAATCTCTCAGACAATTAAGTTGGTGTTTAAGGCCATTTGCTCTGGAATCCCCACAAGTATTTTGAAAGATTGCAAAATTGTTGGTGATAGAGAAATAAACCATTAGCTGGAGTATAACAGATTATTTAATTAAGACTGGCCAGAAACAGACAGACGAGAAAAGTATTATGCAAAACCTTTCAGAATCTAACCTTGTATTACTTGTATCATTACTAATGTTTTCCTGGACCACTTTCCATTGTCAGGAAATAAAACAGACAGAGAGTTTTATTGTTTTCTGACTACAATGTAGAGATGATATCTTTGCCTCTAGTTTTGATCAAGATGGAGACTGGGAAGACCCAAGCCAACTGAGAGGAGCTAGGAATGTTTCTTCTTAAATCTTTTTTAATCTCTAAGGAAATGATCTAAAAATCACAGAGAAAGACAAATGATACCGTTAATATGTGGAATCTAAAAAAAACAAAGATACAAATGAACGTATTTATAAAACAGAAATAGACACGCAGACATAGAAAAGAAACTTACGGTTAAAGGAGAAGGGGGGAGGGCTAGGGATAAATTAGGAGTTTGGGATTAACATATACACACTAGTATATATAAAATAGACAACCAACAAGGACCTACTTATAGGACAGGGAACTGTACTCAATATCTCGTAATAACCTATAAGGGAAAAGAATCTGAGAAAGAATATATATGTATAACTGAATCACTTTGCTGTACACTTGAAACTAACACAACATTGTAAATCAATTATACTTCAAATAAAAACAATAAAATGAAGTGTAAGAAAAAATGAAAACCGAAAAAAAGTAAAGAATAAAAGTCACTGGCAAAGGTGATTTTTTTGGCCTCTACCTAGATGAGAAGTATTCGGAAACTTTTAAAACAATGGTTCTTAACATGGCATTCGTGGAACTTACATGGAAAGTAAAAATAAAAATCCACTGGCACTCTCCAATGGGCAAAGAGAGAGAGAACGCACAGAAAGCTTTTGAGCACTAGACAGGCAAACTGACTTAGAGACAGTGGGAAAATCACTCCATCTACACTGATTTTCCAATCTGTAAATAGGGAATGTTGGAAAGATGCCTGTGACATTTGAAAGGTATAGGCTGGAAATCCCCAATTAATTTTAGAGTGCCTCACATACATTAATGAAATGGACAGTGTGGTTCTTATTTACTACACTGTCATGACTCCTCCTTCAAAGATCTGACCTGCTGAGGATAATGATCTTGTCTTTATACTGATGACTAATCATCATTCTGACTGCCAAGAGAGGCCGGTCATTCCAATTCTGTTTCCCCAGAGAAGTACAGAAATAATTATTCCTGTTTTACAGATACAGGAATTAAACCTTATGAGGAGAACTCTTTAAAAATTCACCAAAGGGGCTTCCCTGGTGGCGCAGTGGTTGAGAGTCCGCCTGCCGATGCAGGGGACACGGGTTTGTGCCCCGGTCCGAGAAGATCCCACATGCCGCGGAGCAGCTGGGCCTATGAGCCATGGCCGCTGAGCCTGTGCGTCCAGAGCCTGTGCTCCGCAACGGGAGAGGCCACAATAGTGAGAGGCCCGCGTACCGCAAAAAAAAAAAAAAAAAAAAAAAAAAAGATTCACCAAAGAAGGAAGCTTGAGAGATCCAATTACCCTCTCCTAAAACATGCCCCCATTCAATATTTTCTGTGAGGGTGATGGTACCATTCATGGGGAGATATCCAACCCAAACCAATCATTCTAGATTTTTCCTACCCCCCTCACCCTCCACACATCCATCAGCCACAAGGCCTATAAGGGTCTTTCTCCTTAATCTTTCTCTTGATCCCCTCAACCTCTCCATAACTCCTGCTTCTGCATTAATGAACACGTTCAGGCCCTTATGACTTCTCCCTTAGATTCTGAGTAGTCTCAAGTAGTCCCCCATCTCCAAACTACTTCCCTCCTGATTTCTCCCCACAGCGTGTTCTCCACACGCTTTCCTGTAGACTTCTGGATTCTAAAAGATTTTCAGAGAGACAATTCCAAGATCAGACATGCACACTGAAAACTCGCTCACACGTGACTCCAAGTCCTGGCCGATATGACCCCTGCCTCCCAGGGCTGCCTTTCCAGGGCCTTGTCATCACACCTACCTGCAGGAGAGGGATTCAGGCCCCATAAGAGAAACTGCTTCGGAACCTTTCCTCACATGGCTCCTTCCCTGTCTATTCCTGGGCATCACTCAGGCCTTGGTGGTGCAAACAACACCATCTCTGTGAATGGGATAGAACTGACCACTCCTTCCCTGTGCCAAGCTTAGGTCACTTCACTATATATGTTTATTACACTTTTATTTTTACATGTATCTTCTTCAGTTAGATATTAAACCATCTGAAGACAGACACTGTGTCCTATTTCTGCTGTATGTCCATTGCCTGGTACAGAGCCTGGCACAGAGCATGTCCTCAATAAATGCTTGAATAGATGAGTCAATCAATCAATTAAAAATCTCATAAAAACTTTACTCTAACCATTAAGCTACTCCTATAGCAGCAGATGGTAAGCTGTAGCCTGTGGGACAAATCTGACCTTTCACCTCTTGCCATACAACCTGCAAGCCAAGAATTTTTTTTTTACATTTTTAAATAGTTCAAAAATATTAGTACAATAATATTTCATGGACATGAAATTGGGTGAAATTAAAATTTCAGTGTCCTCAAAGTTTTGGTGGGATATAGCCACGCCCATTCTTTCATGTATTGTCTAGGGCCGCTCTCCTGCTACAAAGGCAGAGCTGAATAATTGTGACAGAGACCACCTGGCCCTGCAAAGCCTAAAACATTTACTATCTGGCTCTTTATAAAAGTTTGCTGAGCATTATCTTATAGAATGGAACTTGGGCACCCTTGTCATTTTATCATTCACTCAATGGATATTTACCATATGTCAAGTGTTCTGGCAGGTTCTGGGGATAAAACATAGAGCCAAGAAAGGTACCTGCATGGTAGGACTCACAGTCGGGGTCCAGAGCAGGAGAAGGAGACTAAAAAATAATCTTATAAGTACCACTGCAAAGACAAGTCTGGTGGGTGCTAAGAAACGTTATGTGGGCTAACTTCCCATTATACACTGACAGTTATTATCATTATTAAAGATTGTCAAATCAGTGCCCAAACTGTACATCACCAAGGTAGATCTCTTTTTCTCCTTTCCCCCTTTTTCTGCCCCTAGACTCTTGGCTCTCAATCAGGTTTCGCTTTTAGACTGACTTGCGACAAGCTTCTGCTCTCTGTGTGACACTTGTCCACTTCATAACCCCGGGTCTGAGAACAAAGCCTGGCACGAGAGGCACTCAGGCATCAGTGTGGAATACATGGAAGAATTAATTAATTAGTAGAAGAAATGTGGGCCAATTCCTTGGCATCCCTGGGCCTCCGTTTTCTCGTAAGTACAATAAAGGACACATTGTTCCCAAGTCCTTCCAGTTTTGCTCTCTGCGATTCCTCATGTCCTTAGAGGTGGCCCCCATCTGGCTTTCTGATTCACTCATTTCCTTGGACATAAGGCAGCCTCCTTCTGCCTCTGCGGCCTGATGCATCGTCTCCTGAATGACACATGAACTCTGCCCAAGGCAACGCAGCCCACACCAATCCGTTCCACAGATCGCTACTGACAGAGAACAGGGAGTATACCTTGGGGTTTCAGCCAAGGTCTGCTCAAGGTCTTTGGCATAAAGGGTGGCCAGGATGCACACACACCAGCTGAGAAGAGAGGTAACACTGGCTTCATAAATTGGCCCATTTGAGCTAAGAATCACGAAGATTTTCTCTCCACACACATTTTCAGATTGCAACTTCGACATGGGTTGGCTATTTTAAAACCCACACAAATACACACAAACCACCCCCCTTGTCCTCCTGGACACGCACACACACACGCTACTGATCATTTTTGAAGATCCTGGAGCCTGTAGGGCTCTGGAAACCTAATTCCGGGATGACTCAGTAGTTCTTTCCCCTCCGGAAGCAGTTGTTTTCCTTCGCTACCTACACCCCGTGGAAGCAAACTGGACAAAAGATCTGCACCCATGGGTATTTGTTTCTCTTGCCCTGCTAACTGCCTCATTCTAGCAGCCAGAGTCAGATAACTGAAGTGTCCCTTCACCAACCACAAATGCTTCCAGGATTCCTGTTATCCCTGGAATAACATAGTCAATTGCTCGAATGTGTTTCCTCCTTGAAATCTCTATAAACTTTCCATATGGCAAGGGGGCATCCAGAATTCTGTTTTTCCTTCTATTGTAGCTCTCACTCCTCTTCTGGTCTCTTCCCCCCCTTTTTTTTTCCATCTAAAATATATATATTTTTCAACTTTGCTGAGATGAAGTCCAGCCAGAGAGTCAAAGGAAATGACAGAAATGTCATACCAGGAAAAATAAACAGGCTTTCTCTTCCCTAAAATGAGTTGATACAATTCAGGATAAAAAAATATTCACAACTTTTTTCGGCCTCTTTTCATATTATTCTGCATCTACTAGAGAACTGAAAGCATATTATATGAAAAGCTCTATTATCTTCTACAGAAATGACCTTTGAAACCCACCCAATGGTAGTCAATGGTAATATTCTGCTAACTTGCCTCCCAGGAGGAAACAGTAAAATAATAATACTAACACAGAGGCCTCTCATTTCAACCCCACAGTTCTGTTTCATATATAGGTGCTGCTATATTGAGGTATATGTATTATGACTACACTCAAGTTTATTAATAAAGTTCCTATTTCTGTTTAGGTTTGACAAACATGTCTATTCAGAATCTGTGAATTATTTCATTTTTGTTAGCTGACAGCTTGATGTGTGAAAAGGAAAGTGACAGATCACTTCAATATTTCTTTCAAATCCAAAACCACGTCAGTCAAAAGATGGGAGGAAAATATCCTCCTGGGCTTAAAAAGATTATGTAAACAATTGAAGATGTTCCTTCACTTTAATGTAACAGGTAACATCTTCACTCTGGATTCAGGCTAGAATTCCTCTCCTAGACTTGTGTTGGATGCCCACTGAGATTTGGTTTTGTTGGGGGAGTGGTTTCAGCACACGTTTAGCCTGAATACATATGCCGCCTCCTTAAAATCCTAGCTATTGGACTGACAGTCATCTTTTTCAGGCTTCTATACATAGTCTGGGGACCCTTTGAGGGATGGGTTATCTTCTCAGCATCAAAAACTTAGACCTGGGCTTCCCTGGTGGCACAGTGGTTAAGAATCCGCCTGCCAATGCAGGGGACATGGGTTCGAGCCCTAGTCCGGGAAGATCCCACGTGTCGTGGAGCAACTAAGCCCGTGCGCCACAGCTACTGAGCCTGCGCTCTAGAGCCCGTGAGCCACAACTAATGAGCCTGCGCTCTAGAGCCCGTGAGCCACAACTACTGAGCCCATGAGCCACAAATACTGAAGCCCGCGTGCCTAGAGCCCGTGTTCTGCAACAAGAGAAGCCACCACAATGAGGAGCCCGAGCACCACAACGAAGAGTAGCCCCCGCTCGCCGCAACTAGAGAAAGCCCGCGTGCAGCAACAAACACCCAACACAGCCCAAACTAACTAACTAAATAAATAAATAAAATTATTAAAAAGAAAAACCACCTTAGACCTAATTTCAGCTGAGGTTAATTAACCAGGATTCAAGAAGAGCAAATTCTGAGGACAGCAGCTCTTATGGTGTCCATTCCTACTTTCTCCCACTAGGTGGCAGCACCACACAGCAAATCTTCGCAGAACAGTGGCCTGGAAAACACAACGGTGCTGAAGGTGCTGAAGTGAGCGGCTGGGGAGAGCCTCTGAGTTACTGGAAGAGGACAGACACCGGGGAGCAGGTAAATGCAGGTAAAAGCATGTAGCATCTGTGTTTCTCATAGGTCCCTTTGTGCTTGCAGTCGAGCCTGGCCCTTCCTCTCCACCAGACTAGAAGTGCTTTGACTAACGTGATGGAAGCAAAGGCTTATCGCCTAAAATAAACTAAAAAAACGAAAAATCAGAATAAGAGGGCCTCAGACAATGTGCGCTTTGCTCCAGTGGCCATAACATTTGGGAAAGGATTTCTGACGTGGTTTGCAAAGTCAGGTTACAGTGTCTTAAGTTGCCTAAGATATTCACCTACCATGTTAATAATATTTAGTTGTTCACCTGCTGTAACCAGTTCAGTGTTGTCAACAGATGCCAAGTCATAGGCTTTGTGATGATACCAGACAATAGATGTAGTAAGAGGGAAAACAGTCTAAGAAGACCATATTCTATAGAGAAGACACCAGAATTTCCTGTGTCCCTGGCAGAGAAATAGCCTATATGAGTTTCTAAAAGGCAGTCACTGTAGCCAAAAATAATTGATCTGGAGGAGGGGGAAGAGGGGAGGGGCGGGAAGAGGAGGGTGAGGAGGAGATTCAGGAGAGAGTGGGGGGAGGGGCAGAGGGCAGACGGGAGGGGGAGAAGTTGCCACTGGACACTGAGCAGGTGTCAATATGGCAAGAATCAGCCAAAGGTGATCAACAGCTATGCTTTTAAGAGGACTATTCACTACCCAGCCAGGCAGCCTTCCCTGTCAGGCTTCACTCATTTGTCATCTTCCTGTCCCTGTAAACATTTGGGTTTATGGCCTAGGGTTTGTAGACTTGTCTTTCCCATCATGGGGGAAAGATATCTTACTCACAGTTTAAACTCCAAGCCCAGCACAGCAACTAACATATTACAGTTGTTTTAAGGTTTGTTGAGTGAAAGAATAAGTGAAAAAGATAATAACAATATAGTAGGGTTCCTTAAACTAGGGCTGAGATGAGGGTAAGGTGAGTGAGGGGCCTAAGGAACAAAATCTAAGGAGGTGCTCACTTTCAGGGCCAGTGCATCTTCCTAGTTCCCTTTTTACCATATGCCAGTTGTTTATATGCCTTATCTCCTTGATAGGGTTTTTGAAGATTTCCACCTCTCCTCACATATAAGGGTGAGTACTGAACAGTGAGTATCTAGTAGTAATTAAAAGCGCAGGCTTGGGCTTCCCTGGTGGCACAGTGGTTGAGAGTCTGCCTGCTGATGCAGGGGACACGGGTTCGTGCCCCGGTCCGGGAAGATCTCACATGCCGCGGAGCGGCTGGGCCCGTGAGCCATGGCTGCTGAGCCTGCGCGTCCGGAGCCTGTGCTCCGCAACGGGAGAGGCCACAACAGTGAGAGGCCCGCATACCGCAAAAAAAAAAAAAAAAAAAAAAAAATCGAAAAAAAAAGCACAGGCTCTAAGATCACAAAGCCCTGAGTTCAAATCCTTACTGCATCACTTTCAGAAGTCAGAGCTAAGGAGATAGTTCACCTGCCCCAGTTCCAGGTTCTTCTGTCTTACAAGGCTGTTAAGAGGATGAAAGGAGAAAGCGTATAAAGAGTTTGGTGCAATACCTGCTACATAATACATGGCTCTAATCATAATAACAATAAAACAGCAAATGTAAGATTTTGTTCTATTACTAGTACCTTTCTAACCAATATCAGAGGGAAGTTCATGATTAGTAGCTACTACATGCAGACCTTTAGAGGAATGTACAAGAATATGTAACAAAGCTGCTGATCTAGAGAGCAAGGGTCAGATCACAAACTTTCTGTAAAAAGCCAGATAGTAAACATTTTAGGCTTTGTGAGCCCTAAGTCTCTGTCTCATTGCCAAAGACAATATGTGAATGAATGGGTGGTTGTGTTTTAATAAAACTTTATTTACAAAAATAGGCAGTGAGCCAGACTTGGCCAATTCCTGATCTAGTTGAGCCAGGACTTGTACGTATTCCTCATAAAAACACAGCCAACATCAGAAGACCGCCCATTCGAGATACAGATGATAATAGTTTTAGAAGAGTCCAGATCATAACTGGTTGAGTTCAGGTAAATATTTAGAGAGGACAGCTAAACAGGGCAACTACCAAAGTTGTGGAGATGGGATGTATCTGCAATTGGGGTCTGAGTGGCTGGTAAGTAGGGTGGCTGGAGAAAAGAGGTGAGACACTCACAAAGAGGCAGACAAACAGGGGTGGCAAGGGAGGCTGGATGAGAATATAAAAGTCAAAGACTGTGAGACTGAGTTTTTGCAAAAGGGAAGAGTTTGCTGTGCCCCTGGTCGGGCTGGGAGGATGTTGTTCAATCCACCCAGGAAATACTGAAGTAAACAGTGTCCTTTGTGGGGTGGGTTGCTCAATTCTTATCTGGGAAAAGAGAAGTTGAATATAGTGGTTGTCTTATGGAAGCAAAGTGGTGTCGTGCTGGTATTTGGTACTTATTTCTAGTAATACAGTGTGTTTCATTAAAAACGGAGTTCTGCTCATCACCCATCATCTGCCCTTCCTTTGGCCAGCGGGCCCAGGTCCAGGCCTGGGCATCTCAGCGTCTCCAGGTAGGATGACTGGGAAAGAAGGTTTGTTAAAATAAATGATCCTGGGGGAGGAGAGGGGTCAGGCCCTAACAGAATCCTTTCCAGGAGAAGGGAGCTGAGGGACTCTATCTCAGACGAGGGAGAAGGGCACGCTTGAGGGAAGGGATGGGAGTTGGGCCTGGGATTTCTCCCCTCTCCCCACTTCTTTCCAAATCTCCAACACATCCTCCTCCTATTTTCCTTAATGAGCCAACTCCATCCCAATTCAAGGGAGTTTAGGAAGAGAGATCCACCCAAACTGGCTCTGGAGGAAATATGAGTGACTAATAAACACAAACAAAGGTCCTTATTCTCACTAGTAACCCAGGACTTGGAATACCTTAGAATAGAGTTACATATGAAAGATCAGAGGTCTTTCTAAAGAGGGCCCCTCTGTTCAAGTTGAAATTATACTGTGGAATATAAATACACTGTGTATATCTCAAGATGTAAATGATTCAGATTTTAATTTCAAAAATATACTGAAATAAGGGATTACATCAATAAAGATACTGATATTTTGGTAGGTAAAAATAGTAAGGTTTACTAGAATATGAGAATCCTGGAAACTGGCATAGCAGCCACTACTAGAAATCATGGTCAGCCTCATGCTAGGCTGGACTACTGGTTCCCAAAGTGTGGCCCCAGACTAACAGCATCAGCCTTTCCTCAGGAACTTGTTAGCAATGCACATCCTCAGGCCCCAACCCAGATACACTGAATCAGAAACTGGGAATGGGGCCCAGCAATCTATGTTTTAACCAGCCCTCCAGGTGATTCTGATGCACACCAAAGTTTGAAAGCCACTGATCTATCTAGAATACGTAGTGTCCTTGTTCTAAAGCAACTATCCTTAATGATGACCAGAGACTGACTCAATAGATCTGGGAAGGGGATCACATGTATTTGTTCTTGTTTCCTAAGTTTTTCAGGTATTCGGGTATGTTCCTGATTTAAGAACCACGCCTGTGGAGGGCTTCTCAGACTCAGCTGAACGTTGGAATTACACAGGGAACTCTAAAGCATTACGATGGCTGAGTTCCACCCTAGTGATTCTGATGTACTTGGTCTGAAGTACAGCCTGGCTGGGGGCGGGGGTGGAGGGAGGAGGTGGGGAGGGAAGTCTCAAAGCTCCTCAGGCGATTCTAATGTATTGTCAAGTATATTATAATATACACCAATATACTAGTGTATCTAATACACAGTTCAGCATGTATTGGGTTGGCAATAAAACTTCGTTCGGGTCTTTCCATAAGATGTTACAGAAAAACCCAAACAAATTTTTTGGCCAACCCAATATGGCAATTACCTGGATAATTTATTAAACCAAATTCCTCAGCCCCACTCTCCAAACAATCTATAGGCTTGGATGTGGTCCCGAGAAGTTTCACTTCTAACGAGCTCCCAGGTAATGTGCTGGCCAGTACTTCTCTAGAGGAATATGCTTACTTTTTAGATACCTGGGATCCACTTTGGGCTGGGATGGCCAACTTTCCTCCCTCTGAACTCCTGGACATTTATTGTTCATTCTTCCTTATAAAGTATCCACCCAATTAAATTACCAACATCTTTAAGGCAGAGCTGTTTCCCCCATCTGTGGGCCACTCCTAGGAATCAGTGAATTGCACACAGTAGGTGTTCAGTTGAATAAGTGCATGAGTGTCTCGGAGCTGCTTCCCAGTGTTCATTTTCTCCCTACTGGATCAGCTAGCCCAGTCAATCCATCACGGCCCTGATCTCATTGAGAAGAATCAAGGCATCTATTTTTTGAAGATGATGGGAAGGTAAATATCTGTCCAGTCCTAGAGATTTAGGTTGCTTGGGGAGACTGTTCCAATAATACCCCAGATGAAGTACAGCTATCTGGAGAGGGTTTGGCATCGATGAAAACCCTACTGCTGAATTTGTTCCTTGAAGACATTCATTTTAGAATGTTATTTCCAATTTGGCATATCACAGAGCTGTACAAGTCAGAGAGGATTTAGAATCTCTGCTACCTACAGAGGGCATCTTATTTAAAGCATGTCCCTGACAAAGCAATATCAAGGGAACACAATTGGAAATCTCTTACAGGGAAATAATTTCCCTAGAGGCAGTTTCAGCTACAGAAACTACTGGAACAGCAATCAGCTTCCTGACAAACATCTAAAACCTTTAGCATTCCACTTTGCTGGGGTTGCCTTCTTCGGAGCCCAATCACAGGGACAGAATTTAATGAATTCATTTGTCTTGTCCCACTGCAGCAATTCAGTCTCCGTGCATTGCCAAGATGCATGTGCCACTGAGGCTTCCTGCCCCCCTCCAAAATAAAATAAATCTCAGGCAAAGAGTAGAGCCCATATTGTCTAACATTATGGTCCATTCAAGATGGACTAACAGTAGTAACATGGATGATTTTTACTCATTTGACTACTAGTATAGAATAAACCAAGAAGCTCAGAAGAGGGGGCTGGTAAAAAAAAAATAGTTTGAAAGCTGATAAGTTATAGAATTTTATTAACTCAATTCTTTCAAAGAATGGAATGAGTTACTTTTCCTCTCAATTTCCTTTCCCACCTGGGAGGACCAATTCAATTCTGGTAGGATTTATCAGGGGACTGGGGCAAGGAGGAAGCTTTAGTCTTTCATCTGATTGGACAAGACTGTTAGACTAATTTTTTAAAGTGTAACTATTATGGCTAGATAAGCTTATAGCTTAAGCATAATATACTATTGAGAAACATGGACCTTGGAGGTAGATTGCCCAGGTCCGAAGCCTGGCCCTGCCACGTACGTACTCTGTGACTCTTAGCAAGTTACTGAAATTCTCTATGCCTCGGTTTCCCCATTTATGAAATGACACCTATTTCATAGTATTCTTTGTAAGCTTACCTGAGCTAATGATATATTGTATATGTATATGCACATATACACATATACATATACATACATATAAATGTATAATGTGAGCACATCTATCGCTACTCTGGTTACAGACCTTTCCCTTTTAAAGCTCTCTCTCTCTCTCTCAACCTCCTTCTGCTCCCAAAGACATCAGACCCCAAAAAGAGAAGTCACACTTTTAATTTGTTTTATTATTATTATTATTTTAAACAAAACCACTGACTATAGGGAAGGGTTTACTTAGAAGGCTTTGGGCTTTAGAGAATCTAGATGTAGGAGCTGAAAGTCCAGCCGCCTCAGTCATGGAGTAGGTGACTTCTGGGGACTCTCAAAGGCCCTTCTTTCCACACCTTGGGCACTGGGACCTGGAACCCCCTTGGTCATCGTGGTTGAGTCAAGTTATCAGATGCCAGGTACCTTATGCGAGGGCAAAGTGAGCCTACCCACCCCTCTGCTAGCCACAAACTGCCCATTTTGAGTTTGAGTTCACTTGGCGCCCTTTCCTCTTCCGTGTGACTTAATCTCACGCTAATCCAGCAAACTCCAGGACAGTCCTGTAGGGGGAACCAGAGTCCTTTCTTTTCAGAGCCCAAAAGGCCATTTTGGCTGCAGTAACAGAGTCCTGGCGATGAAGCTGGGGCTGGTGCCAGGGCCTCTATTATACCTTTTTGCCTACTCCGGCCTTGCGTACATTTAATTCCATTTGGGTAGGGTGGTGACGGGTTTCAATGACACCATACTAATGAATTCCCCAGCATCCGTCCAAGAAAGTTAATTACTTCCTTTCTATACAGACTTGGTACCATTGGACCTTCCACTAAAAATAACTTCAATAAATATTTGTTAAGCTTCCACTGCATGCAAGAGTGTCCCAGAGGTACAAAAAGTAAAAGTTCATGGTACTTTCCAACACAAGACTCACATCCCAGAGCAGCGGTGTCCAAGAGAATTTTCTAGGACGGTGGAAACGTTCTCTATCTGTGCTGTCCAATACCTTAGCCACTAGTCATGTGGATCTCTTAAGTACTTGAAATGTGGCCAGTATGACTGAAAAATTGAGTTTTTATTTAATTTTGATTTTAATCTACGTTTAGATAGTCAGATGTGGCTAGTGGCTACCCTATTGGATAGCACAGTCTAGGCTGGAAAGCCTTGCTACTTAAAGTCTGGTCCCCAGGCCAGAACCATTAGCATCCTCTGGAGCCTGTAGAAATGCAGAGTCTCTGATCCTACCCTACACCTCCTGAATCAGAAACTGCATTCGAATAAGATCTCCTGGTGGCTCATGTGCACGTTGAAGCTTAGGAAGCACCCTTCTAGGGAGGAATTCATTCAACAGTCATAGTTAGAAGATACATATATATGCAAGTGGTTCTCATCCTTACTGTGCTTTAGATGCAACTGGGGAGTGTTAAAAAAAAAAAAATGCTGAGCCTGGGACACTCCCCCACTCCCAACCCAGATCCTCCCCATTTAATTGGTTGGAGGTTTGGCCCGAACATGGTGAGTTTTAAAAGCTCTTCAGGGATTCGAAGAGACAACCAAATCTGAAAACCACCGGAGCACAGACTAGGACAGTGGTTCTCAAAACTGGGTGGACATCAGGATGACCAGGAGGGCTTGACACAGATTGCTGGATCAAGGTCTCAGAGTTTCTGAATCACTGGGTCTGGGTTGGGTTCTAAGAATCTGCATTTCTAACGAGTTTTCAGGTGATGCTGATGATGCTGGTCTGGCAACCACACTTTGGGAACCACTGGCTTAGTCATTTTTAAAGCACCGACTCCAGAATCAGACTGACCTGGGCTGAGTCCTGGATCCACCACTTACTACCTGGGGAAGTTACCTAATCCCCAAACCTCAGCTTCCTAAATTGTAAAATTGGACTAACAGTACTTACTCATTGAGTTGCTGTAAATGCTAACTGAGATAATGCCTATGAATTGTTGAGCCCAGTGTCTGCTCTTAATAAGCAATCAAGTTCATTATTATCATTAGCGTAAGAAGACACCCATTCATTCAACAAGCACAAACTGTGTGTCAGGCACTGTTCCAGACACTGGGAACACAGCACAAACACAAGACGGTCAAGGTCTCTGCCACAATACCCACAGAACTTGAGTTCGAACTGTGAGTAGAAAACAGACTGATTATACAGCTCTTACAACATTAATCGCAAGAGCAAAGGAAATAAAGGTCAGGGAAGAATTCATTCCAGCTGGGAGGATGGGAAAACTTCCCACAGAAGGTGGGGTTAGAGCTGTGCATTCCTGAGGAGAGAGATGATATTCAGAGCAGCAGGGAACAAACTCACTCCTGAGGCAGGGACGAAGGAAGGCGAGCAGGGCAGACGCAGCCTGGTGGGGCTACAGCTGGAAGTCTAAGGAGAAAGAGAGGCAGGGCTGAGTGCCTGGCACCGGCCTCCACTCTCTGCCCAAATCACACTCAGTTTTTGGGTTTCTGTTCTGAATATCAATACCCTAAAAATTACTGATGTCCAGAGAGTGAAACCAGCCAAAGGTGTTCATTCTTGATTACTCTCCCCCAATGCAGAGTTTAGTTAATGAAGGTTCTGATATGAACCTCACCTCACCTGTTGTGGGATTCCTCGAGCAAAGGAGGGACCTTGGGGCGAGATGCCCTGTAAAGCGGATGGACAGCACAGAGACCCCCGGCCCTTCAGCCGAGCCCCCCTGAAAGACTGATCACTACAGGGGAGAGTGGGGCTCTGACCCCGCACACCGCTTTCCTTGGGAAAATGGTGACAGACCATCACAACTCATTCACTCATCTGGCATTCTCCAATTCCATTCCTCTCTACTCTTAATTCCAAAAAAGCAAGAAAGCAGGAGCTCTAAGGAAAGAGGGCTTTTAAGCAAAGGATGTGCAGACCAAACACGTTCCTCTCGGTTACCACAGCCTCACAGGAAGGGGTGCCCAGACCTCTGTAACTTGCTTAAGTACAATGATAACAGGCACATCTATCTAGTAATTCATCTGTTCCCAAGAGAAGAAGAAGAAAAAAAAAAAAAAACTCAATCCTAGATAGAAATGCAGGGAGGGGTAAATTCTCTGGTTCCAAACAAGATCTCCCCATGGGTCTCCTCCCATGATAGGCTGGAAAAGTGCAAAGAGTCAAGGGCACAGAGGGCCCTAAATGCCTACTAGAGCTTTTGGACTCCACAGCGCTATGTAGAGCCACGGACAGTTCTGAACAGGGGCATGGGTCCCAACTCAACAGTTCCTGGCTCTCTGTGACTTTGGGCAAGTCACTTACCCTCTATGAGCCTCAGTTTCCTCTTTGGCATCATGGGAATAATAGGAATACCCCCTTCAGTAGGCAGAATAATGCCCCCACAGATGTTCACGTTACCATCCAGAACATGTGAATATGATAACATGGCAAAAGGCAACTAAGATAGCAGGGGAATTAAGGTTGCCCATCAGCTGACCTTGAGATGGGGAGGTTATTCTGGATTATCCAGATGGATCCAATGTAATCACGAGGGTCTTTAAAAGTAGAAGAGGGAGGCAGAAAAGAGAGGCAGAGAGAGGTGAGGACAGAAAGAAAGATCAGAGATGCAGTGTGAGAACTCAGCCCACTGTGGCTGGCTCTGAAGATGGAAGAAGCGACCATGGGCCAAGGAATGTGGGCTCCCTCTGGAAGCTGGAAAAAGCAAGGAAATGGAATCTTCCGTAGAGCTTCCAGAAAGGAGCACAGCCCTGAAGACACTTTTATGTTAGCCCCGAGAGACCTATGTTGGACTTCTAACCTACATAACTGTAAGATAATCGATGGGTGTTGTATTAAGGTGCGACATCTGTTGACAATTTGTTCCTGCAGCAATAGGACACAAACACATCCATCTGGCAGGGCTGTGAGGCTGATACCTGGCACGCCGTAAAAACACTTTCTTATCTCAGGTGGCATTACCATCCGTGGGCCCCTGCCATTCTCCAGACAGGGCAGGCTCCTCTCCGACACAGGATGCTCGCTGCTTCCCACTCTGCCTGTCTCACCCATCATCACAAGCCTCAGCCGAGCCCCAGCCCCTGGACGCCTCCCCGCTTTCCTCCACCCACGTGAGCTCTTTCTTCTCTGAACTGCCACAGCCCTTACAGCCTGGACCTCATAATTTCGGACGTAATTATGTAGCTGATAGTGCTACCTGCTGTTGTTGCATGAGTGTTTATTTTGGTTCCAAAACTAAATTGAAACCTTGGTCTCAAACAGGAACTATGTTTCGTCCTGTCGTTGTTGTTGTTTTTAAGGACCTGTACTTTTTTTTTTTAACAGTCCTGTTTTTATCACCTTTTGACACAAAAAGGGACTGCTCAGGCATGTATTTATAAGCAGATACTCTACATCATTTTAATTTCCCTATGACTGAGCACTAACTCATTTTTTCTATTTTTTTAGCAGTTTTTTCTATTTTCCAGCAGAGTTTGCTAAAGGGTCTAAGGTCTAAGGCCAGGTCTAACACAGACTAGAGAAGCACATTTAGTTTTTGACCACAGTTCAGTGACTGGGGCTCCTTACCATACCCTGATTTCATCAGAGAAGAGGGGGCAATGTTGGAAATCACAGTAAAACTAGGAAAGGAGGTGGCCAAGCATGTGTTCCTCTTATCCCAGGGCTGAGCACACAGTAGGTGCTCAATAACAGCCAGTTACATGACTGGCTGGTGCGTGTATTCTTATCTTTTCCTCCACTCTCTTCCTTTAACCCCACAAGATGACCCTCAACAAACACACATCAATACACAAAGGAGGCACAGCCCACTGACCTACCTTGGGGACATAGTTCCCACAAGAATGAGACAAACAGACAAAAGCGTTCTCCCCAGAGCATGTTATTCGAGTCTCAAAATAAGATTCATCTCTCATTTCAAGGTACATTTATTTTAGTGAGGATTTTGTGAATAAGCTAGTGTGTGGGAACAGGAATTAAAATAAGCAGCGACTTGCTGCCTGCCGACATGGATGTCCTCACATCCCACTGCCTTATTTTTGGTTCCATTCCGGTTTGTTTTCTTCTCTGGGACTTTAAAATATGATAGGGAGGTTAGAAAGAGAGGCTGGGGATAATCATGGCTTCTGTTCATGAAGCTCATCCTATGTACGTGGTCACTCATGACCTCACTGAATCCCCACTACAACTCCTAGAGGTGACTGCTACTATTGTCCCCATTGGACAGGTGAGAAGACTTGAGTTTAAGACAGGGAAAATGACTGTGCTCAAAGCGACCCATTGGCAAGTGGCTGAGCACGATGTGAATTGAGGTGGTGGAGCCCAGAACAGGATACCGATCCAATTAGCTCTACTGACCTAGGACCTGCAGGAGCCCCCAGTATCCACCTATGTATCTGTTTCCCTCTCTTCCTCTCAGGTGGAGCAGGTCCAATCCCCAAGTTGCTAGGGTACCCTGGGACTCAGGAGACTGCATGCTAGCTCTATTTGTTTCCCCGGTCTTAATGGCAGTTCTAGAAACTGCAGGTAGACGAGGAAAAGTGAGAAGAAAGGGAGACATGAGCTATGTGTGTTTTTAAGCAAGATCTCTTCCCTTCCCTGCCTGCCTGAAGTGAAGCTTCTATGAGATAGGATGAAATAGAGGGATGCCAACATAAAGCCGCCAAAGCTGCTTAGTCATTCCCAACCCAGTCCTCAAAACCCCAAATCTCTCAAGGGTAAGGACAGAGGCAGAAGAGCAGCCTAAGAGAATGGACGTGAAGTCAGACCAGATCCTGGGTAAAGCACGCCTTTCCCTACTCCCAGGCTACAGGACCCTGGACAAGAAAGTTAACTTCTTTGAGCCTCCATCTCCTTATCTGTAAAATGGGGACAATAATTCCTACCTCATAGGTTTGCTATGAGGATTGAGTTCACGTTTGCAAGGGCTTATCAGGGCGCCCAGCACATAGCACAGCTGGAATTAATACTAGCTGTTTTTATTAATATACTGTCCAATGCACTAAGATGATGCATGCAAAAAAGTAAATAAATATTGTACTATATAATATGCAACCATATATTAAGAATAGGAAATCAAACGTGATGCAAGTTATGCTCCAGAAAAGGTAAGGGCAGGGGGGAGGGGGGGCGTGGTGTTCATTGCACTTTTTATCCACGGTGCCAGCTATAGCACAGCCCTCTGCTCTTGACCAGGCTCAAGAAGTGTGTGCAGATCCGGGACAGACTTCAGTTTCCTGCATCTTGTCCCAAACCTCAGCCAGTAAAGGCAGGACTTTTCATTTTCTAAGAGGAGGGCAGCACTTTCTGAAATGCCCTATTTGATGGGATTATTCCTTTTACTTTATAAGCCATACCTCATGGGAATGTTCATTTTATCTCTGGAAGCTCACTGGTACAATAATTGTTTCACGGTGTAATAACCCATGTATTAAATCAGATGCAGGAACCTCCTTGAATATCATTATACTGAATTCTCTTCCATAACAGGCAGACCAGTTTTGGATTTTACCCAAGGGGCTTAGTTACCAAAGAACCAAAAGTATTCCATTAAAGGTGTTTTCTCCTGCAAGAGGAGAGAGGTTATTAGTTGTTGTTATTATTATTTCATAGCCCCAAAGGTTGCTGGTCTTTGTTTCCAATTTCAATAGCACTTATGCTTCCTAACATACTCTGTAAGTTACTTATTTATTAGGCTTGTTGTTTCCTGTTCTTCCCCCACTGCAATGTCAGAGGGTGGGGTGCTGCCTATTTTATTCACTGTTGTTTCCTAATCATCTGGAAAAGTGCCTGGCACATAGTAGGTGCTTTATAAACATTGTTCAATTCACGAACAAATTAAAGCACATTCTAGAGCATATTTTTTTTGAAGAGCAACCACAACTGAAGCAAAGTGTCTCTCATTACTCTTTTCTCCCTCTCTTTTTTTTTAAACTGAACTATAGTTGATTTATAATATTGTATTAGTTTGTGGTGTACAGCAAAGTGATTCAGTTGTATATATATGTATATATATACATATATATTCTTTTCCATTATGGTTTATTACAGGATATTGAATATAGTTCCCTGTACCATACAGTAGGTCCTTGTTGTTTATCTATTTTATGCACAGCAGTTTGTATCTGCTAATTCCAAACTCCTAATTTATCCCTCCCCTACCCTCTCTTCTCTCTCTTCCATTTTTCTGTTCTCTCAGATTGATTTTCACTAGATCAGAATACACCTCCAAAAATCAGGATGACATCATCCACAAAAAGGCCTGGGTTGTTTTTTACAACATCCAAGTCCTCCCAACACTAAGATTCCAGGGAGTGTTTCACTCACAGCAAGGAGACCCGGCTCCACACCCTGACCTGGGGCGAGCCCTACCAGCTGCAGAGAAGGGATGTTTCCACCACAGTCAGGTAGGGGTCCTCTCCATCTTCTAGGACCACAAGGAAGCCTGACATAAAGTTCAGATTCAGAAAGTATCAGGGCTGGAAGGTAATTTAGTCTAAACCTCCCATTTTTCTGATGGGAAAACTGAGGGTCCAGAAAAGTGAGTGGTTGTTCAAGTGCACAGAGGCATTAGAACCCAGCCAGGAAGAGAAGGCAGATTCCTTTTCTTCCTCCTTCCTTCTTCCTTTCCCCCCTCCACCCTTCTCTCTCTTTCTCTCTCTCTCCTCCCTCCCACTCTCTTCCTCCCTTCTTCCTTCTCTCCCTTCCTTCGTTCCTTGTCTATTTGTTTGGAGGGTGTGTTTGTGTGAACTCTTCACAACAGGATGGTTTAGAAAGAGCCCCGGTTAGCAGTCCATACATAATCTTGACCCAGGTACGTTGGTGATTTAATTCACTAACTTCCCAGTCCTCTGCAACAACCAAGATCCCAAATTTTCTCAAATTTCCATGAATGATGCAAGAGGCTTAGAGATTTTCTGAAATGAAAGAACCTTACCGATTGTCTAACCCAACCTTTATTTCACAGATGAAAAACAACAGGCTGAGGGAAGAAGAGTGAGTTCCTCAGGTCACAAGGCTGGTTAAGAGCTCAGCTGAAATGGCTGGGACCCCAGGCACCAGAGCAAACTAACAAACAAACACTCAGGATGTTTCTCAGATTGGTGTGCAGCTCTAATGGTCTCATCGTGCTGGCAAGAAAACCCCATCTAAGCAAGCACCCCTCAGATCAGGAAGGAAAACATTTCCATTGAGCAACTGAATACAATGCTAATGAGAAAACTAGTAGAAAATAGAATCTAAATAAGATACACACACAGAGATACATACATACATGTATGTATGTGATTACTGCATACATTGTATATAAAAGATACTTATTTTTAAAATACTTGATACTAGGTATATAATACATTCACAGTGCTAGCAAGGACGTCAAAACATACTGCTAGCAGAAGCATATCTTGATACAACATTTTTGAAAAGTTCTCCATTAATATCTTCACAAACGAAAATATACATTCTCTTTGATCCAGCAAGTCCTCTTCCAGGAATTCTATCTAGAGATAGAATTGCACAGATATGTGGATGAGAGTGTTGACTAAGCCATTGTTTATTGCAGAAGAGAAAACAATCATGTGGTGCATCATTTGGATCATGGCTGAATAAATGCGGTACAGCAACGTATGGGATTTTGTGCAATTGTCATAAAACGAATCATTACAGAGCTGAAGGGATGGCTGTCATTTATCAGTTAGTAAGAAAGCCAAACTGCAGTGCAATGTGACTGATACAATGATTTTGTACAAAGACCACCACCTCTAAAACACTATTATGTGTGCACATCCGTGTTTGTTTGTGGTGAAATCAGCATGAAGGAAAGAGGTGGAAGTCTATAACGCTGAGCATCCCAGGGAGAGGGCAGTGATGGATGCGGGCAGAAGAGACGCTTAATATTTTCATTATGCATCTTTGAATGTTGATATTATTTTATATATATACATATATATGTATATACACACACACATACATGTATACATATATATATATTACTTTGGAAAAAAATAGGTTAAGACCAAAAATTTCTGAAAATAAAGACAGAAGGAACCCACAACTAGTCCTCCAAGTCCTGTTTCAGTCTCCCCTCTTCCCCTGTAGACCCGTGACAGCAGGAACACTCTGAGGAAATTATTCAGTGTGGCAAAGAGAACCCCGAAGCTGTCTCTCTAAGCCTTTGGCTGTCACGGCCATCCTCTGAGCTAGTTACTTTTCCCACCAAATTGTCCTGATTCTGATACAGGAAGTGACCTGCCAAGCAGACACAGGAAGTGAGGTGTGAACACAGCTCCAGCAAAAGCTCTTCCTTTAACACAGGAAAGGAGCTTGATCTCCCTCAAGGTGGGGGTGACCCTAGACACTTACCTTATCTCCCACCCCACAAGGGAACTCACAACTATAAATAAACCACGCAGGACCCACTCATCACAAAACTAAGAAGCAGACAGGAGCTAACTTTGGCAGGCAGGCCTTCTGGGGCACCTGAATCAGCTACTCAGAAAGTTGGCCTTGTGCCCACGGGCTTCTTCATCCAGTCCTGACTCCCAGTTGAATGAAAAGTGACAGAACTATGAATGAAGAGGTCCTGGCTGTGATAGTGATGACCACTGGACTTCAACAATGACAAAACATTCTCTGAAGCACTCACTGTACACATCCTTCTGGGCTAGTGCTTGCTTCCAAGAGGACTCTCACCATCAACTTCTAAAACTCCAGGAGTTGTTCATATGAATCCACAAAACTTTCCTTCTGTGGATTCCCTGTCCTCTGATGCACCCCAGATGCACCAGATTCTATATTTCAGCCATGGCTCAGAAACCAGTAAGAAGGAAGGAAGAGAGATCGACTTACCAAGCCAACTTCTGTTTAAGTACACAGACACAAACACGGGGGGGACCGTGAAGAAATCTACGACAGAGTTCACTTCCAGCCAGAACCACAGCTTATCATTGGCTGCAATAAACTGGGGGAAAGAAAAAAGAAGAGAGAGAGAGAAAAAAAATGTGAAGCATGGTGCCAGCATTCAAACTATACTCTTTTGCCAAAGGGTACGTTTTGGTTTTTCACGGGGACCTGGAGGGAGAGTTTATGTTCTTCTTGTATCTACACCAATCACATGTTATTTTTGTCTTCGAATTTGCATACACTCTCTAGTCTTTTCTAGAGAGTGACTGTAAGCTATGTTAGCCTTGGAGAAAGATCAGGTAGTATATTTTTCTGTGGTTTTCAACGGCATCATAGGGAAGTTTGAATTATCTCACCTTTCTTAAAGTCTCTAATAGAACTATAAATAAAGCATATATGTATGCATTCACTCACACACACAACCTCTGTAATCTACATTCTGTACAGCTCCCTTCATAAACAGGGTCTAGTATAAATCCCCCAAGCCGCAAATTCTGCCAATCTAGCCCCTTGATTCAACCCTCACAACTCACTGTTCTCTCAGGATTCAGCTAAGTGAGCACTGATAAGAATAATTTTAAGAGTAGAAGGGTTTTTTTCCCTCCTATTTAAGGTAACCATGCATTCATGCGTGACTAGAGAGATGAAAAACAGTAGACCAGTAGAGGTGTAATAGTTATTTCAATGTCTTTTTCTCCTGCTCGGAACAAAATTAACATGTACTTCAGGAAATGCTGAGCTAAGGAAAGGGCTCTCTCACAGAAAATCAGAATGCGGATCTATCGTCTCCCCTGGAAACACTGAGCTTCATCTTGCCTGCGGGAGCGGATGGCTGATGCGGAATATGGTCCCTGGGTATAAGACTTGCATGCCTCATCGTGCTACTGAGCAGTGTTGTTCAAACTTACCCGCAAGCCAAAGTAGAGAAGGAAGAACACGTTGAAAGCCATGTCGATCTGTAATGTGAAATCTTTGTAGAAATTCTGGCAGGATTCTATGGGGCTATTAGACAGGAAGAAGAAAAAGCAAGAGGTAAATGAAAAGTATCGTCAAGTCTTCCACGTTGCTGTGCAGTGGTGGTGCTTGGGGTAGAGGACAAAATGAACGTTCATAAAATAAAACATTTGGTCTTTCTATCCCCTGTGATCATCAAGCAAGCATTGCCAAGGGGTCTTTCCATTCAGCCATACAGTCCTTTGTTCTTTTATTTGTTTTCATCATTTTATACATATATTATTTTCATCATCATTCAACAGTTGAGCTAAGGATCTAAAGAGGATCATGCAGACACCTTGGAGGAAGGACAAGCAGAAGAAACCACCAAATCCCTCAATTTCATATTAACCCTTAAAGAACTGACTTCTTTTAGAGGACACAAACGTAAGCTAAAAGCAGTCCCTCCTACTCTCCAGCACATTAGAAATGAAGCCCATTTTCAATTAAACACAATGGCTGTGTTTTAGACCTTTTAAAAGCCATCAGGTGATTAATAAGAAAGGACCCAGGAGCATCTCAGGAAAGCTGTGGAGGAGAGGATCCTGGTTGATGTTCTGGCTAAATATGGACTTAAATGCAGCACTCTGATCTGGGGAAAGAAGCATTGCCCAACTGGTAAAATTCAAGACCATTAAACCAATATATTGAAGCAGTACTCTAAGGGTTAATTTTTTTTTTTTTTTTTTTGGCATGCAGGTTAATTGCCTTTGCGTGTGGTCAAGCAGCCAATGCGAATCCCTAGCACACTCTACTTTGTTCAAGAGTAGGCAGTTCAGAAGTGTACGACTATACAAACTGGTACATGGCTTCCATGTGCTTTCCTGCATCAAACTGATCAGAGGATCAGAGTGTGAAAAGTCCCAAGGTTTGGGCTGGGTGGGAAGCAGGAAAGCCTCATAAGCCTTTCAAAGCTGTGAATGAAAAGTCACAGTATACTGTTATCAGTAAGCAAATGGTACTACTCAGGCCAGGAACATCAAGAAGGTGAGGTGAGGGAGAGAAGGAAGGATGGAGAGAAGTAAAATACTTTCCCCAGATGGGAAGCAACATGGACCCCTGGGCCGGGAGAGGGCTAGCTTGAGAAGTGCAGGATGGAGGATTTCCGAGTATCACCACTTTGGAAATCGCTGTACACAATACCAGTTAGTATAGTTGTACTTCTGCAACAGCAGAGCTTGGTTGTTCAACAGGCAGGAATCTGTGCAGTATGAGAATGCAGGGCCCACTTAAAGGCAGGGTGAGTCAGTCTGTGGGACTCTCCGATCATGTTACATGCACCGGATTTATCCATTCTTCATCTGTATTACAAGTCAAACATGCCCTTTGTCATCTCCCAAATCACAAATACGTGGAAAACCCTCCAGACAAGCATGAAGAGGAATCTACATTTGCATTTACAAACTAAGCGGACTGAACAAAAAACAAACACTGAAAAACAATTCTTGCATAAAGGAAACGGCAACTGCTGGGTTTTCACTAAGGGCAAGTGGGAGGAAAGACAGCATGGAGTTTGCTTAGTCCAATGCTGAAAAGAGGCAGGAGCAAAAGAGACTAAACACCACAGCCCACCCTGCTCTTTGCCTGGTCTCCTACTCAGGTATTGATTCAATGAAAAAAGGAGAATTCAGGCCTGGAGTTAACAAGTGACACTTCTACAATTCCCAAGCCACGATGGCATTTTGTTTTGTTTCAAGAACAAGACCCACAAGGTCCACATGTGTCAGAGTTCTTAGCTACTCTAGCTGCAAGGAAAAGAAGCACATGAACTAGGTTGACCAGAAGTCCACTACAGATCCCAAAGGATGAAGAGACAATGCACCTCTGTGCTATGTAAGCCACTGGTATGACGTGCTTCAGAACTAGTGAAGAGTAAACAGTGTTTGTGTGTGTGTGTGTGTGTGTGTGAGAGAGAGAGAGAGAGAGACAGAGACACAGAGAGAGAGAGAGAGAGATTGAGGATGGGGGGGCTCTGCTGGTAAATACTGTATTGCACTCATGTCTTCCCTCGTGCCAGCAGTGACTTAGCTGTGCTTTATAAATTCGTTTTCATCAGGACTGATGTATACACAATTTAGGGGATGGAGAGAAAGTCTTGGTTCTCAAGTCTATTATGGAAAACCCAGTATCACTTCACCAAGGCCACACAATAACCTTACTATTGCTCTCACAATAGTTACTGGTGGTATATTTGAGGGTCCTATGAGTTCCCTAGCTTCTATTAATTCCATTGCTTCTGTAGTTAATTTCATAGTAACCCTGAAATACATCGAGCAGGGAAAGTATTTGCTAGGCTGTGGAAGAGAATGGAACAGTGGGGGAAGAGATGTTAGCTCAGTGCCACTGAGGATATTTCGGTTCAACACAAATGGAAGTAGATGTTTGAAAGAGTATAAGGAATTAGGCTGTTGCAACTGATTTGCACTGTTTCTTGAATTCCTTGTCATTTCTGCTATTCCCTCCTATATTGCCCATCCCTAAAGGCAGCAATGAGAGGGCTTGATGCTAAAGGACACTCTGTTGAAAAATATACCTCAACAGCACTCCTGACTTACAGAGAACAATGTTGAAACCATAACAGACCTTTTCTCTAGTCTTTTATTCAAAACTTTAGAAAACTGATTTAATCATCCTTTTATATCATTCCTTGAGTCTTAGACTTTGAGCTGAAACAATAAAGGAAGTAAATTATGCTGCTGGTGTTGGAGGCTTTCCCTCTGGCTGAAGCTCACCAGTAACATGAGCCACTTCACTAAGATGAAGAAGGGAGAGAGAAGCAGGAAATTCTGGAACAGAAGAGGGCCAGCCCCCAGGAACCCAGGAGGACCAGAGTGATCAGGGAGTCTGTTTTCTATCTCTCTCAGCTCTTTCCTGTTTGCCATAAGAGCCCAAGGAGAAATGTCCTGCCTAGTTTTCTCGAGTGGCATCAGCACGGTTTATCAGGATCCCCTCCAAGATAAATCCTCTGAGCGCCTTTAGTCCATGGACTCACACAATCCAAGACCACAGAGCAGAGATTCTAAAGCCCCATCATTTCATTCCCCAAATGGAAACAACCCAGGGAGAAGTTCATTGATCTTATAAAAAGAAAATACAGAATTCAACAACAAAAGGGTTGGCCATATCAGCCAGGATTTATTTTCCTCCCCAAAAGACTTTATCTTAATGATTAATGCTCATTGTAGGATGGAGAATGAAATACAAACTCTGCCTTCTTGTGTAAAATAGAAGAGTTCCTTGTCTAGAAATTTTAAGAGCTAGAAATCACTTTATTTTTTTCTACAAAGGAAAGTGACTCTGAATTACACACTTAAATTTGGATCGCCATTCTGATGAGGCATGCCCACATCAGAACAGGCTTTTTATGGACATATGTTGCCAACAGAAAAAAAATAAATAAATGAGAGTTTTAAGAACTGAAATAAAAACACTAGACCTGGTAGTAGAACTGACTTTCCCTAAATTGCTCTTGGTTACCTAATGACTTACTAATTAGAGGAGATAAGATACTTGGTAAGCTGATGGTCTGTTCATTACTAGGCTCCCATAGTCCATGGATCAACTGTGATACTAAAACCTTAGGCAAATTAAGCATTTTGATCAGGACTCTATGATTGGGGCACCTTCAAAAGAACCTCAATAGAAAGCTGCTCCTGATGGGATAAACTTTCAGCGTAGAACAGAGGTTGGAATACGAACCCTTGTTTCCTCTTGACCATCAAGTAAGCATAACCTAAGTATTTAGATGTCTCTACAGAGGAAAATGAGACTCACCCAAGTGGGAAATATATCTCTTTTTTCACCTATTTAACAATACAGTATCCCACGAAGACCTTTGAGCAGGAAGATCCAACAGTCCTTCTTGAAGACTGACTTCAGAACTTATCTTTCCAAAGCATGAGGCAAGCAATGAAAGCAATGACTACCCAGGTTTTCTTTTAAGGGGCAGGGGGCTAAGGACAAAAATCTCACTTCTAGCAGTTGTGATGCCTGTATCTTCTCCAAGAAGGAAGTAACTGCCTCTCTTCTCAGCCTCTAAAACTTCCCTGGTATTTTCTGAAGTCTGTTTTCCTAAATCTCTGAGGCTGGCTTTCCAACCCTTGGAAAATATTTCTCCAGAACAGTGTTTCTCAAACTTTAGCATGCACCTGGAGGGCTTGTTAAAACACTGGTGGACCCCACCCCCAGAGCTCCTGATACAGCTGGTCTGGTATGGGGTCCTGAGCATTTGCATTTCCCAGATGCTGCTGCTCAGCCGGGGACCCCACTTTGAGAACCACAGCTCTTGAAGAACTTTCCTGCAACTACACACTCCTTACAGGTGTTGCTGCTCAAGGTGATTCCTATTCAGACCTGAACAAAAAGGATTAAGCATTCGAGCCCATCCCCAGACAGCCACCTGCCTACCACTTAACTAAGTGCTGAGATCAAGGGGTTGAACAGAGACTATCATTTTCAGATGTGAACAGGGCGATGGGGGCGGTGGGGAATTAAGACAATACAGGGAAGTAATTACAATGCCACCATGCAAGCTTCACCAATGACATTCCAATTAACAACCAGAGAGTGCCTGAGGAGCATGTTTTTAGTTTAAGATTAAAAGGAAAAATGACGAGGGCTGGATTGGGAGAGGTTATAGAGACAGTCATTTATGAGAAAGAAAGAAATGTTAAGCATTTTAGGATCAGCAGCAGCAGCAGCAGCAGCAAATATCCGAGATAATTTAATAAATAACCACATGAGAGGGAAGGGACTAGCTGAGGAACAAAACAGCACTTTGTGAAATAATTTCCAACATTTAAATTCTCCTCACTCCTGTGGTGAGTCCCTTTTTAAATTGGATGGAGCCTTCTCAATTCCCACCAGGATTATGGACCACCAGAGTTCAGGCTCACACGCTACAGATGTGAATCAATACAATAAGCTTCATGATTCCAGACTCTTCTCCTAGTCTCGCCTCTGCAATGTTGCCGGATTAATTTAATTAAAAGGTGTCATTCATCCACTATCATGGCTCTCTCCTGCCTCATGCATCAATTCCCAGTCTGGCTGAGAAAAACCTCTAAAACCTAGCCTCACCCTATACCTCCCATTTTCAACCGTGCTCCACGTCAAAGCCCTTTGCTGCCGCAAGCTGGTATCTTCATAATTTCATGCATGTGACACCCCCCATATTCCTAATTTTAACTCTACGCTTCTGCTGTGGCCTCTTCAAATGCTCCTCCCTCTTTGTGTTCAAACCTCAGGCAGCTTTCAAGGCCAACCAAAAGGCATGGCATGGCCAATTATTCCTGCCCTCACTGAACTCTCCCATCTCTGAATTCTTATAGCACTAGGAGCAAGGAATTCTTAACTGTCTCGGAATGTTGATCCTCATTCAATTCAATATCACAATACCTGGCAATTGTACAGAGTTTACACATACTATTGCATTTGGTCCTCACAACTTTGCAAAATATATAGTAGCAGACATTTTGTTCTAATCCCCATTTTGCAGACAGAGAAGCAGAGGCTCATAAACCTACCCAAGATCACGTAGCTAAGTGGTAGAGTTGGGACACAGACCCAGTATCCTTTCTGCCATACCACCATACTTTTCCAGATAAATTGCCATATCCTTGGAGAGGATAAAGAAGCATAAGACATTGTAGCTGCTATCCACAGGGCCTGCCATGGAGCTTACATAAAAGCAACAGGGGTTGACAGTGGGGTATGACTGACTGAGGGAAGAGGTATAACTGCCCTTGAAAAACATGTATGTGTTTATCAAATGGTCTGGGAAAATTCAGAGGAAGCTGAACTCTCTAACCTGTATCTAACCCTCTTCTGTAAAGACTGTCATGTGGGACATTACTAATCCCCAAAAGTCCTTCCTGGGACCCTGAATGGTAGTGGTGTCATGGAGCTTGACCTTATCTGCTGAGGCTAAGTTCCTCTGCTTATAGAGAAATAACTCCTAGTTATCCAGCTGCCTAAAGATGGATGCCTCAGCCTCTCTTATTCTAGAAGAAAAAGAATGAATATGGTAATGGAGGGCTTCCCTGGTGGCGCAGTGGTTGAGAGTCCGCCTGCCAATGCAGGGGACGCGGGTTCGTGTCCCGGTCCGAGAAGATCCCACATGCCACGGAGCGGCTGGGCCTGTGAGCCATGGCCGCTGAGCCTGCGTGTCCAGAGCCTGTGCTCCGCAACGGGAGAGGCCACAACAGTGAGAGGCCCATGTACCGCAAAAAGAAAAAAAAATATATATATATATATATGGTAATGGATGATAATATTTAGATACTTTTAACACTTCTAATCATGGATTAGACAATAAATAAGCTTTGCATCCCATTCCATTCAATCAAAATATAGGAAAATGACATTATATAATCAGGGATATTAAGAAACCTACCTGCAAAGGAGAGGTAGTAAATCTAAGTGATTTGAGATTTTCCTGATAACATTAGGATATATCGGATAAGCAAAGTGCTTTGGTTTTCCTGCTCACAAACTAGAAATAAAAGCACCTAGCTAATCAGAATATTTGAGACCAAGACATTTTAAAAGGGAGGCAAATCTTTACAATGTACTCCAAATTAGAAATCAATTTTATTATTCATATAATTTTAGGTATCACAAAAATATCTTGCAAGCTAATAACAGTGGATTTTGTGTGAATGGTGTGATACTAATTAGTCATTGAGAAAGCAAGAATCTTTACTTAGAACATTGTCTTCTAAACTGGACAGCACCTCAGGACTGCCCAGGTCTTGAATGGATCCAAGTTGAAAGCTTTCTATCTGGTGGCTTTTCCCAGTGCCTACATTTTAATTCCCTTGACAGAGCTGTGTACTTAAGAGCTAATCTTTCCAATTTTGGTGCTTTGGCATTTATACAGTAAGTTGTGTAGTTTTTATTAGTTTTACCAAACAGAAGCTGGCCTCTTCTGTTCACCATTATTGTGATTTTATCATAGAACATCTTGAGGTTGTTACCTTCTAAGATGCTGTTATTGCTGATGGGTAAGTTTTTGTTCAATCATTAATCAATTGTAATGATAATAACATCAGAATGGGCCCTTTGTTTTATCATAAAACACTTTTCTTAGACCTTGCAATGGTTCTAATGTGAATAGAAAACACTTTTTGTTACTTGCAGTACTGCTGTATCATGATCTCCAGCCAGCTGGTTAAATGGCTTTGCTGGGAAATCTTCAGTTATGGGTTTGTATCCATCGGCCTATTAATCTTTCTGACAGCAGCAGGCTTCTAATTATGCCTGTGCTCAGTTGATGAGATGTAATCCAAAAGCCACAAGCATATACCTCATCAGGGTCATGTTGAAATGAACTGGAACAAATGGAGAGGTAGTATATAAACCCTCACTACTCTTTGGAATCCTATGTGCTCTGTCTTCTTGAGCTTTGAGTGATCTGGAGAACCCTGGAACAATGACAGCAGTAGACTTCAAAGCAGTTCTATGGCTCAGGGTATCTACCTGAATGATGAGTCCTAATAATTAAGCATTCTTCTAGGATACAAAGGAAGTGACACAGATCGCTGTTGGAGAGAACAAAAGATGTCAGTTCCTTACACACTGGATTTCTCAATGAAACACACAGACCATCTGTTTTAATGAAATCTCTGTCACTTCTTATGGAGCTCTTCTAAATTTTCTCAAAATATTTCAATATACCTATCTGAGCTTAGGTTCTCCTTCTCATCTTCATCCCGAATCTTTTCATTCACTAATGCACCCAAGTATGTAAATCAAAAGCAAAATGTGAGTTGACCTCAAGAGTGGTTAGCAGGTTTAGGTAGTTTTGGAGTTCAGTGGAAGAGATCCCAGCTCTATCACTTACTAGCTGTACGATTGTGGGCACATAATCTGACCTCTCCAAGCCTTGGTTTTCTCACAAAAAACTGGAGATAAGGATCAAACCTCAAAGGCTGCTGTGAGAATGAAATTGGATAATGAGTGAAGACTAATTACTGAACAAGTGATAGTTATCTTAAAAAGCAAGGTAATAACAATAATGATAATAAGAACTGTTTGTAGAAAAATGCCCAAAAAGGCAGTCATCCAAATGAACAAAAACTGACAGAATCAGTTATTTCACATACTATTTTTTTGTATCTGCTTTATTGCCTCCTTATCAGGTATTGCAATATAATTCAAATGCCCAACAGGATTTGCAGTGAGCTGACATCTGGTGTGATTCTATATATTACATCATTAACTTTGGGTAATATTAAAAAAAAGAAACACCTGGAAAATGGTATTTCCATGAAGGCAGCCATACAAGTCTCATAAATACTAAATAATTAACCAGATTTCCTGGCAGAGAAAGCCATGAGTCACTTTAATGAGGGGCCACAGAACATTGTGTATTCTCCTTTTACCAGGTCTTGAGCAGAGGAAAGAGTTTCATTTGCCTGGTTGGCTTAGCATGGATGTAGGAGAGGCAGGGGGATGAACCAGTCACAGATCTTCTAAATATCTCTTCCAATTCTACGTCCATAGATTATGTATTTCTTCACTGTTGGACTCTTGGAATGATGTCCAAGACAACCTACCCACTAATGCTTGTTTTCTCCAGCTTATCTACAGACTACAATTATTTCAATCACAGTTGTTACCAGAGTGGAATTACTGTTAATATTTGCTGGAAACTTTTATGTAATAAATCAGTTAAGCTACTACATAAAACAGAGTCTTGCCAAATGAGTGCTGGTTCAGTTTTCACCAAACTGTCTGAGGAGTCCTGACCAACTGATTCTTTTTTTTTTCTTCTAGATTCCACATACGTGCGTTAATATACGATATTTGTTTTTCTCTAACTTCACTCTGTATGACAGTCTCTAGGTCCATCCAAGTCTCTGCAAATGACCCAATTTCGTTCCTTTTTATGGCTGAGTAATATTCCATTGTATATATGTACCACATCTTCTTTATCCATTCATCAGTCGATGGGGATTTAGGTTGCTTCCATGACTGGCTATTGCAAATAGTGCTGCAATGAACATTGGGGTGCATGTGTCTTTTTAAATTATGGTTTTCTCTGGGTATATGCCCAGGAATGGCATTGCTGGGTCATATGGTAATTCTATTTTTAGTCTTTTAAGGAACCTCCATACTGTTCTCCATAGTGGCTATATCAATTTATATTCCCACCAACAGTGCAAGACGGTTCCCTTTTCTCCACACCCTCTCCAGCATTCATTGTTTCTGGATTTTCTGATGATGCCCATTCTAACTGTTGTGAGGTGATACCTCATTGTAGTTTTGATTTGCATTTCTCTAATAATTAGTGATACTGAGCAGCTTTTCATGTGCCTCTTGGCCATCTGTATGTCTTCTTTGGAGAAGTGTCTATTTAAGTCTTCTGACCACTTTTGGATTGGGTTGTTTTTTTAATATTGAGCTGCATGAGCTGTTTACATATTTTGGAGATTAATCCTTTGTCTGGTGATTCATTTGTAAATATTTTCTCCCATTCTGAGGGTTGTCTTTTTGTCTTATTTATAGCTTCCTTTGCTGTGCAAAAGCTTTTAAGTTTCATTAGGTCCCATTTGTTTTTGTTTTTATTTCCATTACTCTAGGAGGTGGGTCAAAAAAGATCTTGCTATGATTTATGTTCTTCCTATGTTTTCCTCTAAGAGTTTTATAGTGTCTGGTCTTACATTTAGGTCTTTAATCCATTTTGAGTTTATTTTTGTGTATGGTGTTACGGAGTGTTCTAATTCCATTCTTTTATATGTAGCTGTCCAGTTTTCCCAGCACCACTTATTGAAGAGACTGTCTTTTCTCCATTGTATACCCTTGCCTCCTTTGTCATAGATTAGTTGACCATAGGTGCGTGGGTTTATCTCTGGGTTTGCTATCCTGTTCCATTGATCTCTATTTCTGTTTTTGTGCCAGTACCATATTCTCTTGATTACTGTAGTTCTGTAGTATAGTCTGAAGTCAGGGAGTCTGATTCCTCCAGCTCCAGTTTTTTCCCTCCTGATTGCTTTGGCTATTTGGGCTCTTTTGTGTCTCCATACAAATTTTCAGATTTTTTTCTTCTAGTTTTGTGAAAAATGCCATTGGTAATTTGATAGGGATTGCACTGACTCTGTAGATTGCTTTGGGTAGCATAGTCATTTTCACAATATTGATTCCTCCAATCCAAGAACATGGTATATCTCTCCACCTGTTTGTGTCATCTTTGATTTCTTTCATTAGTGTCTTATACTTTTCTGAGTACAGGTCTTTCTACCTCCTTAGGTAGGTTTATTCCTAGGTATTTTACTCATTTTGTTGCAATGGTGAAGGAGATTGTTTCCTTAATTTCTCTTTCTGATCTTTTGTTGTTAGTGTATAGGAATGCAAGAGATTTCTGTGCATTAATTTTGCATCCTGCAACATTACCAAATTAATTGATTAGCTCTATCAGTTTTCTGGTGGCATCTCTATGTATAGTATCATGTCATCTGCAAACAGTGACAGTTTTTCCAATTTGGATTCCTTTTCTTTTTCTTTTTCTTCTCTGACTGCCATGGCTAGGACTTCCAAAACTATGTGGAATAATAGTGGCGAGAGTGGACAACCTTGTCTTGTTCCTGATCTTAGAGGAAATGCTTTCAGTTTTTCACCATTGAGAATGATGTTTGCTGTGGGTCTGTCGTATATGGCCTTTATTATGTTGAGGAAGGTTCCCTCTATGCCCGCTTTCTGGAGAGTTTTTGTAATAAATGGGTGTTGAATTTTGTCAGAGCTTTTTCTGCATCTATTAAGATGATCATATGGTTTTTATTCTTCAGTTTGCTAATATGGTGTATCACGTTGATTGATTTGCATATATTGAAGAATCCCTGCATCCCTGGGATAAATCCCACTTGATCATGGTGTATGATACTTTTAATGTGTTGGATTCTGTTTGCTAGTATTTTGTAGAGGATTTCTGCATCTATATTCATCAATTATACTGTTCTGTAAGTTTCTTTTTTTGCAGTATCTTTGACTGCTTTTGATATCAGGGTGATGGTGGCCTTGTACAATGAGTTTTGGAGTGTTCTTTCCTCTGCAATTTTTGGGGAGAGTTTGAGAAGGGTGGGTGTTAACTCTTCTCTAAATGTTTGATAGAATTCACCTGTGAAGCCATCTGATCCTGGACTTTTGTTTGTTAGAAGATTTTTAATCACAGTTTCAATTTCATTACTTGTGATTGGTCTGTTCATATTTTCTATTTCTTCCTGGTTCAGTCTTGGAAGGGTATACCTTTCTAAGAATTTGTCCATTTCTTCCAGGTTGTCCATTTTATTGGCATAGAGTTGCTTGTAGTAGTCTATTAGGATGCTTTGTATTTCTGCGGTGTCCACTGTAACTTCTCCTTTTTCATTTCTAATTTTATTGATTTGAGTCCTCTCCCTCTTTTTCTTGATGAGTCTGGCTAAAGGTTTACCAATTTTGTTTATCTTCTCAAAGAACCAGGTTTTAGTTTTATTGATGTTTGCTATTGTATTCTTTGTTTCTATTTCATTTATTTCTGCTCTGATCTTTATGATTTCTTTCCTTCTACTAACTTTGGGTTTTGTTTGTTCTTCTTTATCTAGTTCCTTTAGGTGGAAGGTTACATTGTTTATTTGAGATTTTTCTTATTTCTTGAGGTAGGATTGTATTGCTATAAATCTCCCTCTTAGAACTGCTTTTGCTGTGTCCCATAAGTTTTGGATCGTCATGTTTTCCTTGTCATTTGTCTCTAGGTATTTTTTGATCTCCTCTTTGATTTCTTCAGTGATCTCTTGGTTATTTAGTAACATATTGTTTAGCCTCCATGTGTTTGTGTATTTTATGTTTTTTTTCCCTGTAACTGATTTCTAATCTCATAACGTTGTGGTCGGAAAAGATGCTTGATATGATTTCAATTTTCTTACATTTACCAAGGCTTGATTTGTGACCCAAGATGTGTTCTATCCTGGAGAATGTTCTGTGTGCACCTGAGAAGAAAGTGTAACCTGCTGTTTTCGGATGGAATGTCCTATACATATCAATTAAATCTATCTGGTCTATTGTGTCATTTAAAGCTTGTGTTTCATTATTAATTTTCTGTCTGGATGATCTGTCCATTGGTGTAAGTGAGGTGTTAACGTCCCCCACTAGTATTGTGTTACTGTCGATTTCCTCTTTTATAGCTGTTGTCATTTGCTTTATGTACTGAGGTGCTCCTATGTTGGGTGCATATATATTCATAATTGTTATATCTTCTTCTTGGATTGATCCCTTGATCACTATGTAGTGTCCTTCCTTGTCCCTTGTAACATTCTTTATTTTGAAGTCTATTTTGTCTAATATGAGTATTGCTACTCCAGCTTTCTTTTTTTTTTTTTTTTTTTTTTTTTTTTTTTGCAGTATATGGGCCTCTCACTGTTGTGGCCTCTCCCATTGCAGAGCACAGGCTCCGGACGCTCAGGCTCAGAGGCCATAGCTCACGGGCCTAGCCGCTCCACGGCATGTGGGATCTTCCTGGACCGGGGCACGAACCCGTGTCCCTTGCATTGGCAGGCAGACTTTCAACCACTGTGCCACCAGGGAAGCCTTCCAGCTTTCTTTTGATTTCCATTTCCATGGAATATCTTTTTCCATCCCCTCACTTTCAGTCTGTATGTGTCCCTAGGTCTGAAATGGGTCTCTTGTTGACAGCATATATATGGGTCTTGTTTTTATATCCATTCAGCAAGCCTGTGTCTTTTGGTTGGAGCATTTAATCCATTCATATTTAAGGTAATTATCGATATGAATGTTCCTATTACCATTTTCTTAATTGTCCTGGGTTTGTTTTTGTAGATCCTTTTCTTGTCTTGTGTTTCCCACTTAGAGAAGTTCCTGTAGCATTTGTTGTAGAGCTGGTTTGGTGGTGCTGAATTCTCTTAGCTTTTGCTTGTCTGTAAAGCTTTTGATTTCTCCATTGAATCTGAATGAGATGCTTGCCGGGTAGAGTAATCTTGGTTGTAAGTTCTTCCCTTTCATCACTTTAAATATATTGTCCCACTCCCTTCTGGGTTGCAGAGTTCCTGCTGAGAAGTCAGCTGTTAACCTTATGGGAGTTCCCTTGTATGTTATTTGTCATTTTTCCCTTGTTGCTTTCAATAATTTTTCTTTGTCTTTAATTTTTGTCAATTTGATTACTATGTATCTCAGCCTGTTTCTCCTTGGGTTTATCCTGCCTGGGACTCTCTGCGCTTCCTGGACTTGGGTGGCTATTTCCTGTCCCATGTTAGGGAACTTTTCGACTATAATCTCTTCAAATATTTTCTCTGGTCCTTTCTTTCTCTCTTCTCCTTCTGGGACCCGTATAATGCCAATGTTGGTGTGTTTAATGTTGCCCCAGAGGTCTCTTAGACTGTCTTCCTTTTCATTCTTTTTTCTTTATTCTGTTCCACAGCAGTGAATTCCATCATTCTGTCTTCCAGGTCACTTATTTGTTCTTCTGCCTCAGTTATTCTGCTATTGATTCCTTCTAGTGTATTTTTCATTTCAGTTATTGTATTGTTCATCTCTGTTTGTTCTTTAATTCTTCTAGGTCTTTGTTAAACATTTCTTGCATCTTCTCGATCTTTGCCTCCATTCTTTTTCCAAGGTCCTGGATCATCTTCACTATCATTTTTCTGAATTATTTTTCTGGAAAGTTGCCTACCTCCACTTCATTTGGTTGTTTTCCTGGGGTTTTATCTTGTTCCTTCATCTGGTACACAGTCCTCTGCCTTTTCATTTTGTCTATCTTTCTGTGAATGTGGTTTTCGTTCAACAGGCTGCAGGATTGTAGTACTTCTTGCTTCTGCTGTCTGCCCTCTGGTGGATGAGGCTATCTAAGAGGCTTGTCCCAACTGATTCTTACTCCCCTGTTTCCCTACCTCCACTGACTCGAGCCAGTCTATAGTAAACTCTTGTTTTTCTAGTGGAAGGACATGATGGAGTAGATAATTCAAACAGTCTTGGTGCGTATATACTCATGCACAAATATTACAAAACAGACTGAGTTCTTCAAGGGCAGGGTCAGTGAACCATGCAGAGGCGAGGGGTGGTACCTATGGGTGGGCACACACTTGTGTGCATATCTATAGCCTTCAAGCACAGAAGTCTACTCTCTATCTAACTCCAACCTCACTCTGGGGCCATCCACAAAACTGGACAGCCTGGGTGAGGTGATTAGAAATGGGGAGAAGAAGGGGGCAAAAAGAAGTCCCAGGTCTGAATGGAGAAGAAGGAACCCAGACATAGTGCCTGGCATGGGGGAGGTGGGGCAGTACCTCTGACCCCTAGAGCCCTACTCCTCTCATGCCTATGAAAGCTTAGACTTGAGGAAGGAAGAATTGAGCATTCATCCCACCACTGCCTCTGCCTCCAATGCCTTTTTTTTTTCCGGGATGTTAAATATCATCATACCTGCCTTAAGAGGCCCATAAACAACCATCTCTAACTAGTAATAACCAATCATCAGGTTCTAGATATTGAGGAGCAACTGTCTGGTGTGCTTGTTTCTTAAGGAGAGAGCAACCTTGAGGAACAGCCTGGGGCACAGTCTCAAGGTGCTTCAGCCTCAAAGCTCCCCACGGAAGAAGCTCTCCTGATTGCAGAGAGGCTCCTCAGAAAAAGCATGATCCCTCTGTTGACAAAGGCTGGCCCATCAAGGGCAAGGTTGGGCAGGTGGGTTGGGATTTCCACAGCATAACAGGTTTTCAAATCATCGTGGACCTCTTTGGGCTGTTACTGGGTGCAGACTTCAAGATTCTTCTCTGCGTCTTCTTCTCCAGATGTTTGTCTTGGACTCTTCTGGGCATTTCCTGGGCACTCATTAGTCTCCCATTTAGTTTATGACCTATGTTTCCATCTCTGTCTTCCTCCCCAACATAATCTCAGTACACCTGGACAGCCTGACCTTGGCAATGGCTCCTTGCTGTGGGTCTACCTGCCAGGACTTAAGAGTGGGGAAGCCTGTACTGGGTCCCAGTTTGGCAGTCTAACCAGATGGGTGTAATAAGGATGCATGAGACAGCTCCCCTTCCTATTCTCTTTGATGAAATCCAATATTCCATTGGCCGCCTAAGAGACCTACTACAGTTTCAACCCTGCTATTCCCCCAGCCACATCGGGACCCAAGCAGAATGGCAAGCAGTCCCCTCAGTGGTCTCATTCAAAGGGCTACAGTGACAAAGAATGCCAACACTGAGGACCTGCCAGGAACCAACTGTAGGAGGCCCAAGACCCTTTGGGAAAAAAATAATGGGAAAAAATTATCTATGTAAAGAGCAATTGTCCCATTTACCTGTCACTTCACCTTGAAGACTAGAAAACACTGTCACATAACATATATATTCACCACCAGGACCCTGCCATTCGTTAAAAGCTACACATGGATGTATATGTGATGCTAAAGGGATAATTATGATAGCTTTATTTCTGACATCCTGTGGTTTTTTTTTTTTTCGTTTGTTTGTTTTAAGAAGACACAGAGAAAGATCTGGTACACATCTCTCTGACATCTGGCATAGAAAACAATTATACCTTTATTACACAAGGAATTAAAATAGCTGTGTCTTAGCTCTGTCTTTGGCCGACAGCTGAGGCATGAAAGTTTTGCAAGTATTCCTATTTAGGAGTTTTGTTGAGCGCCCAGCAGCCTCACGGCCAAAAAGGAGAGTCTGAGATATTGCCGATTAGAAGTCCTGAGTCTGCTGAGTACAAAGCAGACGTCGCTCCTTAGGAATGTCATAAAGCGACCTGGGCCATGGAGACCAATGTCACCCTGGACTATCAAGTTACCTTAGAAACAAATCATCATCACTAGCAAGGAAAGTGGTAACAACTTGTTAAATCCTATGATTTCACAAGCATATCTTCAAGTATACACTTTTTTAATACCCTTCTTAACTACTTCATGAAAACAACTTCTTATCTCTTGGAACATTTCTTTTCCTTCATTTTTTTCTTTCCTGCTTGCTTCCAGGTAACATTGGAAATCACTTATTTATCAAAATAGTTCCGCTCATGCCTCAGGCAAGAAGAGCTCTTTCTACCATATCAATGGTGTCCACTTGACTTTTGGATCCAAATTTAGAAAGGAATATCATGAATTACATGTTCAATGGGTGAAGTTTCTTTTTCCTTCCTTCCTTCTGCAGGTCCTCTTTTTAATTCTATTGCCATATCTTTGATTTTCTCCAGAGTTGTTTTCCTTATCACTGTAAAACCATCTCTGGGAGGGATTTGGGAAGCCCCTAGAAATCTGATTCCTTATGATTTTCTCCTTTGTCTCTATAAATGGATCCACTTACCTCACTCTATGTTGGGTTTCAGAAATCCTTTCATTTTATCCAGAAGCACTGTGTTTTTCAGAGAAAGAGGAATGGGTCTCTGCTGAAGAACCTCACAAGAAGGATCAGTTGTTTCATTTAGCAAACTCCCAGATGAAAGCTTGGGCAAGTGAGGGCATTTCACCATGCTGGTCAGCATCACCTGCTCTGCACAGGTCTGCACAATAATTACATCTAAGCTCCTTTCAGAAAGGGAAATGCTTCCATTCAAAGGACGTTTATGCTGGCTACCAAAAGGGCATGTTATGAAATTCTAAGTAAAGCCTATTTCTATAGAGCGAGTAGGACATGTTTAACAGAATAGAGGGGGAAAAGGTGTGGTAAGTGCTTCAATCTGCTAAACCCCCCAGATATGCCACAATTCATGAGGGAAAAATAAAGACAGGATACAAAGCCTTCAATTTTGTGTCATTATCAACGCTTAGTGCATAGTTTTAATCTAATGGGCACTGGCAAAGCTAGTACCACCAGGAATCTCTAGGAACCCTCATTCATACCCTAGGATTATCAGAGCTTGCTAATGCCGACCTGTCATCTTTCTCAATTTACAGCCAACGTACATCTAAAATGTTTCTATTTATATGAAATAACAAAAAAATGCCAGTAAGAAAACAGATCCTGACAAGTATGCTATATAAAAGTTCATTCTGAGAATAAAGGAGAGTAAAAACGAGGAGACAAAAACATGTTAAAAAAAAAAAAAAGAACACTTTTAAAGAAAGCCATAAGCCCTAAGGCAAAAATGTATTTCAAAAAGAGAAAATGATCACAATTATAAATTAATAATGTAAATACAATGCCAACATGCTTCAACGAACATGATACTCCTTTTTAGTACTACCATTTCACATCTTTTAAAGTTGAATTAGTGGCATTCCTGTTTACACAATAATTTAAGAGAAAGGTCCATGATTGTATTCCCCAGGACAGTTAGCTTAAGAGATTTTGTTTTTTAAGTATATACATTTAGATCTAAGCAAAAGATTAGATCTAAATTATTGGATCTAAGCAAAAGCAAACAGGTAATTATGTTCAGACAGATGTGATAAGGTACTGTAACTCTGGTCACTTTGGGCCCACCCATGCAGAGCTGGGCATCTCTAGAACTGTAGGTAAGTTGTTACTTGGAAAACTGACCCTCACTTCTAAATTCCTTGTTGTTAGCCTTTGCTCAGCACATCCCTAAAAACAGAAGATTCATTTCCCTCTTTCCCAAGGTTCTAGGCTAGATTTTTCAAGGGACTGAGAGGCCTTTGTGATATCACAGCAAACTGGGGGCCCTCAAGGATATGCAAAGAGAAACTTAAATCCCAGAACTTCATTGTATTAGAACGCTCGCCGCATGCATGCGCCCGGCACTTACTACATTCAGGTCCGGGCCCTGGGGGAAGAACGCAACATGCATGGGCAGTGCAGGGAAAGGATCTGGTTAACCTGGAGGCGACAACCGAAAGGGTGACGTTGCATCATGCAATGAAAATCACAGCTTGGCCTTAGCTGCCATGCAGAAAAGACCTACATCAGAGAGTCTGCAGTGCGGCTCCTGGGTAAGTGTCGACATGAGAGAGGGGAGTTACTTCAGCAATGAAGGACACGGGCAGAAAAATGTTCAAACCATTCTAAACAGAACACTGTACAGAGCACTGGCATTACGCACGAGAAGAGGCAGCTTTGGGGATGAGGAGGGGAGAGGCAGAGGAGGGAAGGGGAGGATAGAACTGGTCGTTACTCTGACCAGATGGTTTCCCTGGCCATCCTTTCATAGGCAGGTCTTGCTATAATGTATGTTGTGTCAACAGATAACCTCGTTAGGCTCTTTAACATGGATGTTTTGAAAATTCAGGAGAAGCAATGCGTCAGTTACATGAAGATACACACCATGATCTCCTGGGTTATGGTTCGTGACAGAAGCAGAGCTGAGCTGGTCAGATAAATACAGACAGTTAAGCGCCAACATCCTTAACACGTTGGTTACAGAGCTCATGGTGACTCCCAAGGCATAATATGGCATTGAAGGATCCCAACAGTCATGAAAGCTCAGGGTGATGCAAGCGTAGGTAACTTTATGCTACTATGACCCCGAAAGCCACCCATGACTCTGAATTTAAACCCACTCCCAAGGGGAGCCATCTTTTCATCATCTCAGCATGCATGGCAGGTCAGAAGTGAGTTCACCCCATATACCTTGACCATTTCATGGAAACTTAATTACAGGTGAGATTTCCCAAAAGTGTTATTATCAAAATCGATTGAACAGCAAAAATAATAATAGGAGTTTAAAGTTCTTTTTAAAGAAATAAAAATCCTACTGATTCAGCAGGGGCCCATCACGCCCCCCCGCCCCCAATACCAAGGCCACAGGCCATACCTGAGGACTGCTTTCCTGGGAACGGCCTGCTCTACATAACATCTGTTTTCTTTTTTCCTCCCCCTTTGCCTCTTGTGATCCCTGACACATTGAACACAATTCAAAGGATGGTGGATTTCTCCCTCCTGATGCTGACCAGAGACAGTATTCCTCTTAAAATGTTCCGGAGCTCAGCCTTCACTTTTCCTGCTCCTCTTAAAATGTTCTGGAGCTCAGCCTTCACTTTTCCTGCACGTGTGATTACAGCCATGAGAGTGGATTCAGGCCCCGTGTGAATGAGCAGGGCGTGCTCTCAAGCTTATGTGCTCAGGGCGAGCTGGACATCCGCCAGGACCCCTGGAATATGTGGGTGGACACCAGTAGATTCCTCCCAGCACCCCCTTTCTCACGCCTCAAGATGCAGCTCTTTCCATTTGACCACAATTTATTCCCTTTTATTGATTAAAAACCTGAAAGTTTAAGTTGAATGTTTTCAAAAACATTCTATAGTTTTGAACGAAAAGATAACGGTCCGTACATTCATTCAACAAATTTCTCCGGGCTTCTTCTTCTGTGACCTGCACTCTGTTAGTTTTAGGGAAACAGACTGATATTCTCTAAAGCGACTTTTACTGTGTTGTTTAGCAGAAACTCAAGGAAATGGTCAGGATCAACTGGGAAGGCATGGCCTCATTTCAAGAGTGTGATAAGTCTGTGTTCCTACCATGAGTTTAGTTTATCATGTTTTCTTCTTCACAAGTCTGAGGGCAGAGGGTTCATTTCCCCCATGTCAGCACTTGTACGCTTGTCCTAGCTTCATGTGAACTCCAAATGAGAATGGATTTGGAACAAATGAAAATCCACCAGACAAGCATGATCACATGGTCACAACAGCATATAAACAAAACTTTACTGTTTCTGCTTCATCAGCTGAGGGTACAGAGTCCCCATGACCCTTCTCCTTGAAAGTTAAGTGAGCATCAAACATACTTGGTATGCTTTCCCTTTTTTAAAGTGAAAGCATGCTATCGAAAGTGGTATTTTCCCTCTTGCTGTCTTGACTCAAACCAAAAGAAAGCTACGCCTCCCGGAATTCATATTCTTAGGCAACCCTCTGGGATCTGAGGCTATCTAAACCCATAAAAAACAGGACTCTGTGAAGGAAAAACAGTTTGTCATGCTCGTAGCAGCCTCAGTGTACACAGGATTTGCCAGGCATTTAAGAGGCAGTGGAGTGTGAGGGTTTGGTGGCACTGCTAACCAAGTTCTTTGGAAAATGAGCAGAGAAAGTGTTAGCCCTAACTCTTCTACACAATACGAAGTAGAGCATTAGGGCCTCATCACCTTCCCCAGGTTACCTTCCTGGTACTTATCGGATGGAAACCAACTGGAAAATCGCAAGAGCTAAGAGCTCCTGCCCATGTTCTGAAATGTCTTCCCCAGAAACTCAGTAAGTAGGTCTGCTTCACCTGCTCCTTGCAACTTGTGCTCCTGCCAAGAAGCAGTGATAACTGTGTGTACATCCATATGTACCCATCCACCTGTGGTTTCAGATGAACATGACACGGTAAGAAAAACTTTTCAGTAGATAGCAAGTTTCCATCTTGATCAACAGGAGTGACTGAGGTTCGAAGATGCTTTTATTTGGAGAGTCGAACAAGTGATTTTTAAAAAAAACCCACATATACTGTATCACAAGTAGTCAATTGAATTACAATAGTTTTTAGTGGCTTTCAAACCTCGATCTGTCATTTTAAAATTAGTACCATTAGTACTAATTTAATTAGTACTAATTTTAAAATTCATTAATGTGACCTTATAAAAATGTTGGTGTATATTTTTCAATTTATTGATCTTTTTTAAAATTTAGTTTCTCACAAGGGAATTTCTTCGTGCTGATGGAAGAGTTCTGTATTCTTACTGGGGAGGTTAAAAATATAAAAACATGCGATAAAAGGTCCTCAAACTATACAGAAAAAAAAAAAGTGCTTCTAAAAACTGGCAGAAACACAAAAATGGTCAGTATGTGAGTTAAGAATATTGTGCCTGTGTCAGTTTTCTGGTTTTAACAACATACTACAGCTATGTAATATACAGTACTCTCACACAAGGAAAGGTACACAGAAACTCTGTATTGTTTTGCAACTTCTTGAAACTATTTCAAGATCAAGTTATAATAACAAAATAATCAGTTATTTGCCTGCTTCATTTTACCTTAGCCAGGTGTCAAGCTAGTATTCTATTTGTGGTGATAGGAGGCTCAAAAAATATATACAAAATGATTTCTTTAAAAAGCATTTCTTTGGCCTCTGCTATCTGTGTAGTAATGTGTTTAATTCCAAAAGATACAGAAGAGGTACAAGAGAGACTAGCAACGCCAATCAGTATTAGCTATCATCCTCCCTTTCTTAGAGGAGCACCAGCTAAGGCAGAGATGTCATTTATCTACTATACAAATATTCACAGACCATCTCTCAAGACAGAATCAACTGTCAAAAAATATAGGCAATTAATGTGATAAGGAAACTCCTAGAATTAACCCACAGGAATCTCCTCAGGTAAGCAGATGTCAAGTAACGAGTTATGTTGAGTAATGCTGCTGATGTTATAATGACCTCCCCCACTTAAGGCTGGTCCTGGACTAAGCTATCCTTTTGCTTGTTTTTTTCAGCCTCTCCTTTTCCCTTCCTGGAGCTCAGTGCTTCCCATACTAAGCAGCCAATAACCGAGACCTGCTTAATTAAAGTACAAGATGATATGAAAAGGTATTTAGATTTTAAAAAGCAACCTAAAAGGCTTTAAGAATGAATTCATAATTGTAGAATTTCAGGTAAATTGCAAGTTAGAAGGAGAGATATTTTGGAGTACAGAGGTCTTTGCAGCATCCCCCAAATCACCCAAGGGTAGCTATCCACTCTAACTACTAAAATGATGCCTCTCCTAGGCAATTCTATTGGAAGTAAAGTCAAGGCCCAAATATGGCAGTAAAGATAGATCCTTAGAATGCCAATGACTTTACAAGAAACATTTCAACTGTTTTATCTTTCTGAGAAGCTTCCCTTAAAACAAAAGAAAAATGGAGAAATGTGCAAGGAATAAAATCTCCTGGAACTGAAGCCTCACAAATGAATGTCTAGGAAGAGCCAATTCAATCCTCCCTGAAATAGAAGGTGTGGCCTTGCTGTTAACCTCACGCTGTTATAACCTGCAGGTGGCTTGGGCTCATAAGGAGTCTGGAACTTCCATCTTCCCCTAGTTGTTTAAAGGACAAACAACAAGAACAGCTCAAACTGGAAACAAATGAGTTATTCAAACCATTCCCTGAGGAGCCAGAAGCTCCTACTATGAAGAAGGGTCCTATTCTAACTGCAATATATATATTTTTAGGAATTTGTTAACCAGTGGAAAACAGAAGATTTACAGATCTATCCGGCATCTGTAAGAATGAACACCAGCTAAGAAAGAATGGGCTGCTGAACTGACCCTTCTGTTTCACACCCATGCTATTCACTTGCAAACTTTTACTTATTCACCTTGGAACACAGCACTGGTCACCTCCTACAGGAGGCCTCCCTTAATCCTCCCCTCGCCTGGAGGTAACTGAGCCCTTTTCTGGGTTTTCCCTTTCTTCATGGGTGCTTCCACTGTGGCACTCATAACTCACCCAGTGGTCATTTTTTTGTTTGCTCATCTCTCTCCCTTCTCTGCTATAGATTGTGAGATCCCTAAGGGGGGTGCTGAGGGGTTATTTTTTCATGTCTGTGTTCCTGCTAGCACAGTGCCCAAGTAGTAGACTCTCAACAAATGTTTAAGGAAGAGGAGAAACATAAAAGGATAGAATGAGGAAATGGAAGGATCTGGAGAAAACTGATCACAATTCAACAGCACCAAGATGAGTGCCAAGCCTACTAGAGAAATCCCAACTTCTCACTTGACTTTAAATGGCCCCAGGATCCTGTATGGATTGAGAACTTAAATAGTATGACAATTACTACATCAGCCATGATGTTACTACAATGCCTAGTAGATGCAGTGTCCTCAAAAGATTAATTTATGGACTCCTCCTATGTTCCAGGAGAGTTACAGTTTATCTCCCCTAAGATGTGGGAAGGAGAAGATTCTAAGCCTTAGAATGGGAATGGTCTTGGAGATAGCAAGATTCACCACTCATTGAAGCCAACTGACCCACTAGCTGTGAAAAGCCAAAGCCCTGAGAGGGTTACAGGAGATTCTGAATCCTATAGTAGCAGGTTCTCCACTGGGGCATTTGATTTCTCTGTGTCACTAGGTATAACAAAATGAAATGCTTAAAACTAAATTAAACCTCATTTTTCTCAAACGAATGGATCTGTATTTTTCTCTTTAGATGAGGATTATCCTCTATTGCGGGGAGGCCAGGATGGAAATAATACATAGAGATGACTGGAGTCTCAATTCATTCTTCTCTATTTTCTTCAGATGATATCTATTTTTTGTGCTCTAGATCAGGAAGGTTGATCCAAACTTGACATTAAGCATATTAGCAGCATAAACTGAAAATCCAGAGATATCAACACAGGTCACACTTGCTTAACCACTTTTCCAGGAACCCAATCCAAAGAATCAAGTGTTGAAGTAAGAAGAGACAAATTAAGGACCCCCATAAAAGCACAGGGGCGAGTTCAGATGAGGATTTGAACCCAAAAGGTGTGCCTGCAAACAGACTAGTCTTACTGGATATGGAACATGCTCTACTATTCAAATAATGCTGAATATAATGCATTCTAACCTCTGAAAAATACAATAACATTTAATGCAGTCTTAGATACATGAAGATCAGTCCTATCACAGCTATCACTCCAGACTGCACATGTGGTGAAGGTTCTCTTAGAGATGGTCTCTGAACCAAGCATTTAAATCATTTAACTTTGACTTTCCCTTTAATTTGTCCTCTCAACTCAACATATATTTTGATGGACAGCTCCTTCTAGACATCTCTCTCCTTAAATAGTAAATGGATTTTTAAAAATCAGGATTATTTTCTAAAATTGTAAAAAATTTTAAAGTTGTCACTAGCTTCTGAAACACGGTGCTCTGTGTAAGCAATTCTAAAGACAATCTGTAGTTATGTGTGAGCTAACAGCAGAGAAGCAAAGATGTAATGATATTCATTTATTATGAGCAGCAACAAAATTCTATGAATCAAAACCCCACTTTAGCTCAGATGAAACTATGAACAGCATGATATCATAGTGTGAACAGAGCAAACAAAACAAATGGATCCATTCAGTGGACCAATCTGCAAATAAGCCAGTTTCATGATAAATAGGAAGAACCCTAGTTTAATTTAAACCTTAAAAAAATCCCATTAAATATAAAATACTTTTCTGCATTTAAAAAAGTATGTATAGGGCTTCCCTGGTGGCGCAGTGGTTGAGAGTCCGCCTGCTGATGCGGGGGACGCGTGTTCGTGCCCCGGTCTGGGAGGATCCCACATGCCGCGGAGCAACTAAGCCCGTGTGCCACAACTACTGAGCCTGAGCTCTAGAGCCCGCAAGCCAGAACTACTGAGCCCACATGCCACAACTACTGAAGCCCGCGTGCCTAGAGCCCGTGCTCTGCAACGAGAAGCCACAACAATGAGAAGCCCACACACCACAATGAAGAGTAGCCCCAGCTCACCGCAACTAGAGAAAGCCCACACACAGCAACAAAGACCCAACACAGCCAAAAATTAATTACTAATTGATTAATTAAATTTTTTAAAAAGTATGTATGAGTGCTAAGGCCATTACATTAGAACAGCATCACCACTGTTAAAAACTGAAAAAATAACCCAAAAAACAAAAAACGTAATGTCATTGTGTCCTAACTCACTGTTAATTCCATAAAAGGATTTTTTAGAATTATTCACTTGACATTGAATTCATTGTTTTTCAACTTGGTACAGATGTTTTAAAATCCACTGAGTGGAGTTGTGAAGTTTAAATGAGTTAAAATCTAACAGGCGCTTAGATAGTCCCTGGCGCCTAGTAAGGGCTCATTAGCTCACTTCCTGTTGATGATGTTAAATGTGAAGCCAGGAGCCAAGCTTCCATCTGTCTTGGGTAGGTCTCGCTGCACAGTGGAACTCTTCTGTTTCTGCCGCAAGTTTCCTTCTCCATACATCACTATCTCTCTTGCCCACTAAGATCCAACCATAATAATCTTTTTTCTGTTCCTCCAAATCCCCACATTTTTGTCCACTGCCACTGGAATGCAAGCTCCATGAAAGCAGAAAACTTGTTTTATTCATTGCTTCACCAGAGCCTAAACTAGTGCCTGGAACATAGTACGTGGTAGGACTCAATAAACTTTGCCAAATGAATAAAAAAATAAAAGGAGGTCCAAAGGAAGGAAGGGAAAGAAGGAAGGGAGGGAGGGAGGGAGGGAATGGGAGGGGTGGGGAGGGAATGGGAGGGGTGGGGAGGGAATACAGAGGGAGAGAGGAGAGAGGGAAATAGGAGGGAGGAGACAGGGAAAGAGGAGGGAGGCGAGAGGTAGGGAAGAAGGAGGGAAAGAGGACTGAAGCCCTATCTCAACCTCAATAAGATTAAGTCTCTGGTTAACAATAGTGCTTCCCTTGTCAAACCACGATATTAGCATGAGATTGCTCCCACCTCACTTCCTATGTATATATGACTTTTGTACCCACATCAAGGGATTTTCATCTCTCTTATTCCAACATAAGGAGTCCCTTGACAATTGAATAGTCTATAATATATGCACCTGGAAAGATGTTTGACATCTAATTTTTGATTTACACTTAATCACATACTTCCAATCTCACTTGAAGGCAAAACAGAACATTTCCTTGTCAATTGCCTTCCTAGGTTATGTGAAGAAGAAATTGACAGCCTATTAATCCAAAGCTCTTCTTATTATGTACATTAATAAACAAGTGCCCCTAAATAAATTTGAACCCACCCATGTCAATCTCCCACACTTAAAATGTGCTTACAATGATGAATTATCCAGGGTTCCACAGATACTGGCATATAACAGGATTTATCATTTTGGAGTGAAGAAAAAGAACTCTGGTTCAGACCAGGGGCTCAAATTCTGGTCCCAATTAGTAACCATGTGACCTCAGGCAAGTTATTTAAACTTTGTGAGGCTCCCTTTCTTCATCAATCAAATGGAGAACATCACAGTGGTGCTACTGAGTAAAATAGTAATTGTTGCACATAGTAAGTTCTCAATAAATACAGAAACTGCTTACAGTCCTAGAGAGAGGAAATTGGAACTAAAGTCAGAATTCCTTAATGATAGCTAGCTAAGCCATCGCCTGACCTCATGACCATGTGATAAATATTGGCTGTAGAAATGGCTGCTTCCTGGTGACTGGCCATGTGGCCATGTGGGGTCCCTCCCCTCCCTTCTTTGCTGATACCTGTTCAGTTTGTGTGGTGCTTCCTGCGCTTATGAGATGCGTTTTGTAGAATGTCTTTCCTTGAGCGTATTATCGCCAGAATTGCATGCATACCATAGATGCCTAGGTAAGACTAGGGAAGTGCCTCTGTAAGACTCTGAAGCTAGCTCCTGCTCATGCCTTTACCCATCAGTACAGCACACTTGAATCTTTGCAATGGCATTTCTGTTTAGAAGAACAAACCAGGAGTGGCCAGTGCATGGCTGAGAATCTGGGATGCAGATTATAACGGCTCAGCAAGTTGACTTGTACAAACTGCTTACTTTTTTTTTTTTAACATCTTTATTGGAGTATAATTGCTCTACAATGGTGTGTTAGTTTCTGCTTTGTAACAAAGTGAATCAATTATACATATACATATATCCCCATATCTCTTACCTCTTGCGTCTCCCTCCCTCCCACCCTCCCTATCCCACCCCTCTAGGTGGTCACAAAGCACCGAGCTGATCTCCCTGTGCTATGCGGCTGCTTCCCACTAGCTATCTATTTACCTTTGGTAGTGTATATATATCCATGCCACTCTCTCACTTCATCCCCGCTTACCCTTCCCCCTCCCCATATCCTCAAGTCCATTCTCTACATCTGCGTCTTTATTTCTGTCCTGCCCCTAGGTTCTTCTACTCTCATTTAGAAAACAGCTTTGGCTGCCTAATAACAGCACATCCTCCATTTCACACTAAGTTTCTGAGAAGTGGAGAGTGGAATGGCACACTGTTGCAAACCTGCTGATTACCATCGGCTTCACTTTATTGGATCGGGTGGATTTGGAGAGATGGGGAAAGAGATATTTGGGCCCCAAAGTTCCAGCCCAACTCCTCTTGGTTCCAGTTCCACACTTGTTGAACTTTCCAACACAGATGTACAGCCCTTTCCTGGGTGCCACTTTCCATAGCTGTGGGTTGAACTTAACAGGCATTAACCTCCATGTGGGAATGAATGCCCATCACAGCCACACAGAAAGTGAAACACAATTCCGGGATTATGGAGAAACCAAGGGACAGATGAATATGTCTAGATTAAGGTCCCTTAGTTTCCATTGTCCATATGGGGGCTTCCATAGAAGAACCCACAGGAGAAGAGAATGCATTAATATGCCTTCATTTTAGATTTAAACGCACTTTTTTTTTCCTCGTTTGTGCTATTGTAGCTATGCAGTTTGTTCATTTTTAATGCACAGGGGAGAGCTAACCCAGTACACTGATCCCCCAATCTGACCCTCAACAGCACCGAGACTTATTTTTATAGCGGTGTCAAGTACACGCACCAGCCATTATGGGTACTTTTGAAGTAATCCTCATCCTGTCAACCGCTGTAAGGTCCTGGAGCAGATGCTGAGCAAGCCTGGTGCTCAGTGGTTATGCAGTACTCAGCCAAGCCCAGACGGTAATTTTCCCTAAGTATATATGTGCTTAAATGGCACCTACCAATTATATCTCTTTGTTGGAGCACAAAGGTGGTGGGCCCATCCTCCCAGATGGGTGCAGCTCCCACCTCCACAGAAAGCTCTCTGCCTCTCCTCTCTAGAAGCACCAGGGTAGCCCTTCTCTCGGGCACAGGAGAAGCTGGGAACACTGTGACATTTACCACTATTCTCAATTCTGGCTCTGAGACTTGAGCCAGAGAAAACTTACTTTCAGACATGGCCACTACTCTGAGAGGCCTCCATAGGAAAGAAAACAAAAACAAACTAGTCCCCTGTGATTCAGCACCCAGTTTTCAAGTTGATCTCAGCACCCCAGTCCAAAACTATCCAACAACTAGAGACAATGCAAATGAAAAATGATCATGAGTGCTACATTTATTCTGTATTCCATATTTCAAATAATGGGTGTCTCTCCTATTAATTTTTGGTCTCACATACTTAGTCTTGAAAAGACCATGCCAGGCTCCTGGCCCTAAAGTTCTAATTTCAAATAACAACCTCAGAAGGACTCTGGGGAACAAAACCAAGGGTGAAAGAAAGAAAAAGTCAAAAATGCCAGAGTGAGGTAGGTAAAGACTAAAGAAAGTTTCAAATAATAAACTTGAATTGTTCAAATTTATTTGATTCTGGGCTCCACATTAAATCGTACTGTACTGTTTTTAATTACTAAATGCCAAATTTGTTAATCTTCCCTCTCTCTCTCTCATCAATCTCTTCCTCTTTGCTCCCTCTTCCTCTCTCTCCCCTTCCCCCTTTCCTTATTAAAGAAATAAAAACTATCTGCTCTGGGGCATGGCAAAGGCGTATCAATATTCTTGCCTTTGACCTCCTCAATTCTTACCACCACACTCTGTTCGAGGAAAATATGACAGGAAACTTCTAGACAAGGTGATTCCCTGCCAGGATCCTTAAAGATCTGTCCAGACCACATCATTCCTTTTACTTGCTAATTGGTTTCATAAGCCTTCTTCCTTCACTTGTTTTCTTGCCTTGTTTTGGGGGCAATTGCCAAGGTAGGCACAATTCTGGATTTTATTTTAAGTAATTTGTAGTTGACTAACATTTATTTGTGCAGTTGGTGTAATTAACTCTAATTACATGATTGGTGAAAGCCTGAGTAATCACATAATTAGAATGTACAATAATAACTGTTGAAATCCCATTGTTATGACGTGCAACGATACAATTATGATATGTAAATAACAATGTGGTCTAATTCACAGGGCACACTGCAAAAGAGCAGAAACAGCTCTGGTCCTACATGCGTGGAATGTAGCTGAGGTTGGAGACCTGAAAGGTACCTTTCAGCATCTGGGCTTAGACTTTCTATTCCTCTTTCTCTCCTTAATCGAATCCTTGATGTTTATGTTCTGTGCAGATCAAAGGCAGCAGTAGAGGAGGCTTGAAGAAGGCACTTGTGAGGGCAGAAGCACCCATATCTCCAAGGACAGGTCACCCAAACAACCACCCTTAAAACATAAAGCAGGAGCTGCAAGGGATGGACTTGAGTTTCTGAAACTTTTATTCCTGTACATTAAGTTCGAAGCTGTATTCAAGGCACAAGAAACAGGGTGGCAAAATGTATCCTGACCACACACACAATTACAAGTGGGTCTAAAGGGTATATTGACTAAGGACCAAGCTCCTGGCTCACGTCCTTCCCCATCCACGCCACCTCCTCTCATCGTCTTGATAACTGTGACATAGATGAACCATCAGAAAGGCTGGCCTCTCGGTTCCTGGTTGTGCTTGTATCTGTGACCTTTCCCTGTACTGCATGCCACCCATCCACTTCCATGGACATGCTCTGGACCTGGCTAGCAACAGTGCCTGTGGCACATCTGATACCATGACCCCAAACAACCCATTCCTCAACCATGACCTCTTACCTCTTGGGCTCACCTGCTCAAGAGTCCCCACTGGCATCATTCTTCAACCTCAGGGAAACCTCCCAACTCCCAAGCCCCTGGCCAGCCATTTGCTCCTGCCTCACCTCCCACCCCTCTTCATCCAGCCTAATTTCCACAATCTAGCCTTATCACCATCCCTTTGGAGCCACCCTTCATCCCTAACAAAAGTCCTTCCCCACGATGGTCTTAACTCTTCCTCTGTTCCCCCTGGGCTCCTGGGTAGCTGAAATTTCCTGGATAAAAACCACACAACTGAAGTGACTGGGTTCACTTTAAGCTCATGATCTTACACTGCGAACTGACACTCATTACTAACCGGCAAGCTGCTATTTTTCTTGAATTGGTTTGCTTTCTAATTTCCCATTATTTCATAGTTTCTCTTCTCCTCCCTAACTTTCCATGTACTTTTCTGCACCATCATGCTCAGCTGATGGCCTCACTTCATATTGTCATTAAAAATAATACATGAAATCAGATCAAGTTTCACCCTTTCCTACCAGCAGCGGTCCACACCAGCACTCACAGCCGTCCAGTCCCTCCTCTTTGCCACCTCATCCAGTGGCGCAAGTTCCCCTCCTCCTATAAAAGGCCACACCCTCCATGGATGCTCTTTCAGCTTTGTTCCGTCTGTGCTGCTCTAGCCATCTCTCCCTCATGACTGGAACACTGGCATCAAAGTATACACGTGCTCAGCTATCTTCCACTGTATAAGACAAAACCTCCCTTGATCCCACATCCCACTCAGATTCTCGACTCAATATCTTTACGGTCAAATTTCCAACAGAGCTCGGTCCTCCGTCCACCTCACCCGGGCCCCCTCCCTACCACTTGCTGAGTCTGCCCTTGTCAAGGACACCAACGACACCAGTGTTATAAACTCTGCAGGTGACCCTGGACCCTTGTCCTCCCTGATGTCTCAGCAGCATTTGGCAGTGGACCACTTCCTCCTCCCTGAAACACTCTCTCCCCCTGACTTCCATCATCCCACCCTGGTGGGTCATGTTCTTTTCTCAGTTTCCCATCCAGGCTGCTCCTGCTTTTGCCCAGTCTCTAAATGTTGGAGACCTTCCTCTCTCCACCCTGGGCCACTTTCTCCTCTTTCCCTTGCATGATCCCACCCATTCACATGAGTTCAAAATCATCTTCTTATTTCCTGAAAGTATAACTCCAACCCAGAGTGTCTCCCAGGTTCTAGACTCTTGTATCCGACTTCCTACTTGATATCCCTTCTTCCATGTTTCACAGATTTGTCAAATTTAACATATCCATGACAAAAACCCTGCTTTTTCCCCAAACAGCTTACTCCCAATGCAGCTCTCCCGTTCTCAGTAAACGGCACTGCCTGTTATTCAAGCCAAACATCTGAAAGGACCCTTTGTTCCTCCTCTTCCTTTGCTCCACATCCGTCCATTACTGAGTCTTGCCCAGAATGTCTTTCTTCTCTTTAACTCCCTACATTAACACCCCGCTATGTCAAGCCACCGCGATCTTCTGTTTGACTGGTCTCCTCTTTTATTTTCAGAGCATGAAGGCAGAAATTTTTCTAAAATATTTTATTTTTGCTTTTTTTTTTTGCCTGCCCCCCCCACTAGTTTATAAATGTTCCCTGATCATGTTTACTGGCTTGCTGATTTATAGTATCCAGCACAAATCAGGTAATTAAGTTTCTGTTGAATAAATAAATGAATGACCATGGTGTTAGCACCTATGAGCTGCAGAGTATGTGACTCATAGTAAACTCATAAGGGTCACTATAAAAACTGGAGCCCCCAAGCGAGAGAGAGGCATGGACATATATACACTACCAAACGTAAGGTAGATAGATAGTGGAAAGCAGCTGCAGAGCACAGGGAGATCAGCTCGGTGCTCTGTGACCGCCTGGAGGGGTGGGATGGGGAGGGTGGGAGGGAGGGAGATGCATGAGGGAAGGGATGTGGGAACAGATGTATATGTATGACTGATTCACTTTGTTATAAAGCAGAAACTAATAAAAAATTAAAAAAAAAAAAAAACTGGAGCCCGAACAGAGCTGATAATAAAAGAAGCCAAAGGGTCTCCAAAAGTTAAGCATAGAGATGCATATGCTATGGACTGAATTGTGTCTCCCTGAAATTCATATATTGAAGCCCTAAACTCCAACGTGACAGTATTTGGAGATGGGGAGATAATTAGGTTTGAATGAGGTCACACGGGTGGGGCCCTCAAAATGGGATTGGTGTCCTTATAAGAAGAGATACAGAGAGTTTGTTCTCTCCCTCTCTCTCTCTTCCCCTGCCGTGTGAGGACACAGGAAGAAGGTGGCTGTCTGCAAGCCAAGAAGAGGGCTCTCACCATGCTGGCATCCTGATCTTACATTTCTCAGCCTCCAGAACTGTAATCAATAAATCTCTCTCTTGCTTAAGCAGTCAGTATAAGATATTTTGTTTTGGCAGCCCAAGCTAAGACATTTTATGACCAATAATTCCACTCACAGATATATACTCAAGAGAAATAAAAACATATATCCACACAAAAACCTGTACACCAATGTTCATAGAAGCATTATTCATAATAGACAAGAAGTGGAATCATCCTAAATGTCCAACTGATAAATGGTGAAACAAAGTTTGGTATAGCAACACAGTGGAATATTATTTGGATGCCACAATATGGATGAATATGCCACAACATGGATGAACATGCCACAACATGGATGAACCTTGAACACAATATGCTAAGTGAAAGAAGCCAATCACAAAAGGTCATGTATTATAAGATTCTATTTATGTGGCATGTCCAGAATAGGCAAGTTCATAGAGACAAAAAGCAGATTAGTGGTTGTCCAGAGTTGGAAAGATTGGGGGCAGGGGTTGGGGAATGGGTGATAATGGATAGAGAGTTTCTTCTGAGGGTGTTGAAAATATCCTAGAAGTAGATTGTGGTGATGGTTGCACAAGTCTGTGAATATACTAAAAACCACTGAACAATTTCAAATGGTTAAATTTTATAGTATATGAGATATATCTCAATAAAACTGTTAAGAAGAAAAAGAGGAAGAAGAAGGAAGAGGAGGGGGAGGAGGTGAAGAAGAAGTTATACATTACACATGTAAAGTATAACTATAGCCTCAGCTTTGAAACTATAAATACTCATTTTCAGTGAATCTAAGTTGTCATCAATAGGAGAAGATGGACCACTATTTTATGTGTCCCCAAGAAGGAAAAAATGTGCCAATTATTGCCTTAAGAAGCCATCAATTATAAAGACGTTTCTTGATTTTTTTTTTTTTTTTTTTTGCAGTACACTGGCCTCTCACTATTGTGGCCTCTCCCGTTGCGGAGTACAGGCTCTGGATGCGCAGGCTCAGCGGCCATGGCTCACGGGCCCAGCCACTCCGTGGCATGTGGGATCTTCCCGGACCGGGGCACGAACCCGTGTCCCCTGCATCGGCAGGTGGACTCTCAACCACTGTGCCACCAGGGAAGCCCAAGACATTTCTTGATTTTAAAGATGTTATTAAACTATGGGAGAAAACTGTACCTTAAAATTAATGAAATATGTAGCTTTCTTCAGTTCTAGGCATCAGCTCCAAAAGCCTTCTAAATAGGAATTACTTCCTGAGAGGGAATTCATTCACCATGAACTCATTCATGAGAAAAAAAGAACAAACATTTATCAAATGAGTGCTATAGGCTGGACGCTGGCTTTGTAGGTGACTTTGAATTTGAACACATCATTCTTCTAATCCTCAACAGCTACACTTCAAGCATTATGCTCCCATTTTACAGACAAGAAAATGGGCCGCAGAAAGTTTGCATTGTTAGTACCTAGAAAAGCCAGGATTTTAAGCCCTGTCTCTAAGCCTCCACTCTGCCACAACACCATAAATGAAAAGTTCAAATGTGAAAATCTTGAGAGCAGAGGCCTCCATTATGTTGTTGAAGTTGTTTTGATAAACCCTACTTTCTCAGTATTGGCTATAGAGGTATAGATGCCAGATCAATCTCCATCACCTCATCCCTCCACTTTTTCCTTGATCATCTCTTCCCAACAACTGGTACATGTTAAAGAAAGAGGAATTATGATCAATTTATGAGCCATTTATCCAATTATGGAGAGTGTTTCTGGCTTCCTACATTTAATATGTGGGTTTGAAGTCCCCAGAAACTGTAAGAATGAAAACACAGAGATACTTAAAGATGACACAGACAGACCAAAGTGGAAAATGAAAAACAAAATGAGAAAAAAGTGGTATGAAGTGCAGGTGCACCTCAATTTATGCTGCAGATGTTTTGCTAAAAATTATGTGTAGATCAAATTGACTTATAAACTAAATCCTATTGTAAATTCAACAAGAACACTGTGATGGAACCTTGGGATGGAACTTTTTATAATGAGAAAAATCCTTTTGTGCTGAGAATAGTCAACTCCCAATCTCCATTCTGAATTCAGTTTTTTTTTTTTTCCTTTCCAAGTGGGGCCCACCTCTACATAAACATCCCATAACTCCCTTGGGTCCTTGGTGGACAGGAATATCATGAGACCAAAGGATTTTTAAAAGACTTTAAAAGTGTACCTGGGCCTCCCTGGTGGCGCAAGTGGTTGGGAGTCCGCCTGCCGATGCAGGGGATGCGGGTTCGTGCCCCGGTCTGGGAGGATCCCATGTGCCGCGGAGCAGCTGGGCCCGTGAGCCATGGCCGCTGGGCCTGCGCGTCCGGAGCCTGTGCTCCGCAACGGGAGAGGCCACAGCAGTGAGAGGCCCACATACCGCAAAAAAGAAAAAAAAAAAAAAAAAAAAAAAGTGTACCTGTCTACCCTATTTATAATAGAAATTTCCATTATGTTTTAATGGAAGGGCTGCAGGGATGCTTTCCAGAGAAGGATGAGGAAGTGTAAGCCCTGGAATGGAATTCTAGGACCACCACTGGCAGTGATGGGATGGAGAAGCTTGGAGGATAAGACTCTCTCCACCAGGTCCCCCAAAAGCTGTGAGTCCTTCTCTTTTGACAGCTGAGGGGGTGGTGGTCAAAGTTGAAGGAGTATAGCCTGCTGTTCCCAGATGTCACCAACGGCTCCCCTGCACATACAAAGCTAGCTCCCTGGTCTTCTTCTACAGTCAAAGGTTGCCAAGTGGTCAACCATATGGTTTTTTAAATCATAAGTATTACATAAAAAAAAAAAAAACCCAACAACTGTATTTCCAGAATCACTTGAATAAAAAAGAAGATCTGAAAGACTTGCTCCATGTTCCTACCGGGCAATAATTCACTACAGTTGAGTGGGTGTCCCCTGTAGACAGGTGACCCCAGTCCCCACCACTTCTTATTGTATTACGTCCAGCCTGACTCCTATGGGCATTTTCTCCTTAACCCGGCAAGAAGAAGGCCCTTCAGAGCTAAGCCCCACCCTGCGGTTCAACCACAAAAACGAGACAGAGGCAATCAGCTTTGCCCAATCCCACCGACAGCCCACAAATACCCATGATCTCAAGGTCCTTGCTCTCCTGTGGGTCAGATTTCAATGTTTATGAGACCTTTTCCTTTTTTAAAAAATGCGTTTTTGCTTTTTAGACCCATCCCCAAGTCTTTTCACATCCTCTGCTCTTGTAGCGCCTGTCGGGGTCTCTTCGTCTAGTGACCATCGTTCCCCTACATCGCTGCTGTCGCCAGAATTAGCAGTGGAGCCACGGCTCTGGAGCCTTTGCTTCACAGATATGCTTCATAAATTAATTTTACCCTTTTAGAGCACAGGGCCTAGAGAGGAGCATTGATTTTTTTTTCTGCTTTCCATCAGCATAATATAATCTTAAAATCATTCTTCTAAGAAGAACCCTAATACATTCATTTCTTCAAAGCACTATTACCAGTGAACTTTTTTCAACAGCACTATTACCAGTGAGCTTTTTATTTTACCAGCCCTATTACTAGAAACTTAACACACAAAGGACACAGGTACTCAGGCTCACTGTGCCAAAACTGAGGGGTGGTGGATAGATGTGTAAATCCTATACCCAGGCAGACCTGGCATCTTGGGTGCCAAGAGACATGCTGCCCAGGCTTTGTAAGCTTTGGCACTGACTGAAGCCGCCTAGGACAGGGGGGTCAAGATCAACATTTTAAGGGCTCTGACCTGCTACAAGGTTTCTTAGCAACCTCAAGTCTTAATCCATGTGGGAACTGCCAAGACCCACTGATGCGTTTCTTGTCACTGGAGTTATGAGCACTGCTGCAAACATTGATGAGCACGAATGCTCCGCCCAGCACTGTTCTCAGCACACTGGCTGCATTATTTCGTCATCCTCAAGACAACCCCAGTATCATCAGCACCTTTCTACAAGTGGAGAACTTGAAACTTAGAGTCAAAATGATAATAATAATATCTAAAAGGAGGACTTCCCTGGCAGTCCAGTGGTTAAGAATCCACACTTCCAATGCAGGAGGCGTGGGTTCAATCCCTGGTCAGGGAACTAAGATCCCACACGCTGCATGGCACAGCCAAAAATAAATAAATTTAAAAAAAAATTTTTAAAATAATAACAACAACTAAAATTTCTTGAGAACACTGTTCTAATCCTCTAAATATGCCAGGCACTGTTCTAAGTGCCTCCATATGTTGATTCAATTAATTCTCATAAAAACCTTATTTGTGTTACAATTTATGTTATTATCTTTCTATTACAGAGGAGGAAAGTGAGGCACAGAGAGGAGGCTAAGACCAAGTTCATCAAGCCAGTGAGTGGTCAGGAAGGATGTGAACTCAGGCAGCTGGCCGCCAAAGCTGTGCTTTAACCTCTAGTCCTTCTTGTCAAGGTCATTCCACTGGGCAGGGATAGCGGAAAGAGTCTACCCCACATGGTCAGAATCTAGAGCCACAGCAGCAGCCATGTGCTCCGAGGCCTCTCAGGATCACTGCAGAGTCAGGTCTCCTCTGGAGTGTCTCAGAAGACTGACCCACAGGCTCTGGGATGGATGTTCTACCTCCTCAGAGCTGAAAGATGTTTCCTGGTCTTATTTATTCCTGAAATCTCAGGAGATTACAAACTCTTAGCAGAGGAGATAAGCCACATGAAATAATTCTGCATCGTTGTGGTGCATGTTTACATGGGCCACTCTAATATTAGGGGGACCTTCTCCAGGCATCTTCTCTAAATACAAGAAGCAGAGTTGTATTAAGTATCCTTCCCGGTGGGTTTGAGAAACTCTATCTAGTACTGAAATATAAAAATCCCCAAGCTCTTGGGTCTAATCCTCCTTACCTTTTTAGCCATATATTCCAGTTTCTGCAGAAAAGTGTGCCTGAAGACATATAAGACACCCACATTCATAAGGCCACCTGTTTTCCCTTTTCAAAGAAACTAGAGGGCTTCCCTGGTGGCGCAGTGGTTGAGAGTCCACCTGCCAATGCAGGGGACACGGGTTCGTGCCCCGGTCCGGGAAGATCCCACATGCCGCAGAGCAGCTGGGCCCATGAGCCATGGCCGCTGAGCCTGTGCGTCCGGAGCCTGTGCTCCGCAACGGGAGAGGCCACAACAGTGAGAGGCCCACGTACCACAAAAGAAGAAAAAAAAAAGAACCTAGAGATTCTGGGCTCTGAGAAGTCTCTAGCAGTCAGTGACCCGGCCACCTGCGTCTGGGTTCTATAAACACTGGCCCTGGGGAGTACAATCAAATCATCAATCACTCACCCCCATTGGCCTTAATAGACAGTGGATAGGTGGAAAGTTTATAAATCAGGATGAATCATTTGGTTTACTGAGGGAAAAGATAAATAAACCAACACTCCAATTAATTTTAACCTGAAAGAAGAAAGTGCTTGTGAATGGTGCTTCAGCCAACTCCGGAGGGGCTGAACAACCTTAATTATTCACAGTGCAAATTGCTTTTACTGCTTGCTGGATAATTCCTTAATGCCATCCATGCTGCTTCCTCTTCCCTTCTCTCATCTCCCCTCCATCCTCCTCCTTCCCTGCTCTTTATTCCTAAAGGATCAAAAGGAAATTTCTGGAAATGGCCTTCCAATCACCCAATTGTTTTCTTTAAAAATTGTTATTAACAATTTTTTTTAATTAACAATGGATCTTTTACTTTTTTTGGTCGCACCATGCATCACGGGGGATCCCAGTTCCCCGACCAGGGAATGAACCTGGGTCCTGGCTGTGAAAGCTCTGAGTCCCAAGCACTGACTGCCAGGGGATTTCCATGAATCTTTTACTTTTAATGAAGCTCCCCAAACCCTAATTAGCTTAACCTGAGATCCCAGGACTCCCCTAGGCCTACATAATCCTCAGATGGGGTCCACAGTCCCCTAGGCTGCTGGAAGTTGAGTGCAAAACTGTGGGGTCAAGGTGTACCCTGACTCTCCACCCACCCACAGGTCTACAATTTTCATAAGAATTTTAAGGAGGTCTATGTCCACCACGACCTTCCAAAAAAAGAGCATTAAGCATTAAAGAACTACTCCATACCTACCTAACCCCTGCATCACAGGGACATTTAGGATGCAGAGTGGCAGAGTCTAGACTTTGGAGCCAGGCAGACTCAAATCCCAGCTCTATCACTTACAGGTTGTATGAATTTAGACCAGCGTCCTAACTTCCCTGAGCCTCCATTTCCTCATCTGTAAAATGATGGTCATAATAACATCTTCATTCCAGGATTATTAATTGATTAAACAAAATAATACCTGAAAGCACATAGCATTCATCTACAGAAGAAGCAAAATGAAAATCCTCTCTACAGGAGAAAAAAAGGTGAATCTAGGCTCATTAGCAGCGAACTTGCTCTCCTGTCTTTGGGAGGTGCATCTCAGGCTTTGCTACAGATAAAGGCCACTATTCTACAAAGACAATCAGGTTGGGACGGTCCCTAGGAAATCCACAAGAATCAGGTAGTAGGAGCCCTCTTTTCTGAGAATCATATTAGATTATAATCATTTTTATGGATCTCATAGTGAAATGCCCAATCTGAATTCAAATAAACCTCCAACCTTCTGCTTCCCCACCCACTTTAACCTACTGCCCCCTCCACCCAACATAATATGATAAGTGAGGTCTGAATATTTCAGTCACATAAAATGTGAAGTTGCATCACTGTAAAGGTACTAAAGTGACCTGGGGGAGCCTGCATAGACAGACAGCCACCAGGGGTCCTGCTGCAAGATCACATCTTCTCCATCCCAAAGACAGCCTGCTTCTACCTGAGCCAGCTGGCCCTCTGGGGTGAATGCCAACGGAATGACTCTAGATCCTTTGGCTGCTGGGGCTTCCAGAACAGCAGCAATAATTCCAGAAACATCCTGATTTGTTGGCTCCTGTTTTATTGGCCAGACTCCAGGGAAATGGGGCCAGGAAAACACTGGGGACAAGAGGACCCCATTTCTGCATTTCTGCTTCCCAAGGCAAAGTTGCCCTGACCCCCAGAAAAAAGAAAAAAAAAAAACCTTTAGCGTAATTAGCTGAGACTAGGTCAGGGATTGGAGCTGATTGGCATTCTCTAGATACCTGATTTTACGTTATGAATTGGATCTGGTGTGTGCTACTGCAGAGTTGAACTGCATTTAAATACTTATGACATTTCTCTTTGGCTATGAAGAACTATAATTTGGAAGCCATTTATAGTGGTCATAGTTTTTCTCATCAGACCATGTTGTGAGAGACTATGTTGGTTTTTGGGGTGATACTGACCCAGCCACTTGCTCACCTTGGCACTGCTCAGGTGATTCCTGCCCACCTGTACTGTCTGTCATCTTTAAAGTCCTACTTATCAGCCTTACTCTCCAGTTAAAGAAACTGTCTTTAACAAAACAAGTTTAAAAGAGAGGGCAGGAGAGAGAGAATGTGCCCAGGATGAACCAAGAATGAGAATCACATGACGGTGGTGATCTCTTAGGATACCTTCCTGATTTGACACGGAGACATGGTGGAAGGAAACCCAGAAGGCAGGAGCGTCAGGCCAAAGGTTCTAAGAGCCACTGCCAGGGTGGATGGCTGCCATGCCTCCTTTCCTTCCTCAGTTCTGGGGGGTTGTCCCCTGACCGAGGGTCACTTCCCTAGGTGGTACATTTTCAAGGAGGGTGACCTTAGGCAGAGGTCATGGGCAAAGTGAAGAGGAGGACCTTGGTAATGCTGACTCACTTGCAGAACCAAACAGCCCAATGAGCCAGAGATTCGGGACAGTAAGTATATGGGAAGTGTCACTACTTGGTATACCCACCTGACATCAGACAAGTTCCAGAACAGGGTGGTCCTTGAGCAAGCCAACTGCCTCTCCCAGCACGAACCTGGTGCCACAGAAGGGTCTGGACAGCTTTCCCTGCCACGCTTCTGCTATCGGCCTGCTGCTAAAGCTGGGGCACAGACAAAGGGGAGCTTCCCGTGAGCTGGTCTGCCTCGATCTCTGCCTCTGTCTCTCTCCTTTTGCCATATTTGCTATACATCTGGGATGTTACAGTTCCACAGACCTAGACACACCTGGGGTTCAGCTCATCTAATGAGCCCTAGATGTGTCTGCTCCCAAAACAGAGAGTCAATTATTCCAATCTCTATTCTAACCAACAAGGCATGGTCCAAGGCCCATGACTCTTAACCCCAGTTTGGGAGAGGAGCCACATTACTTCTGAAAGTTTCCTAAAAGGCTTTTGATCCCACACTACGGTGACTTTGAAAGTCTGTTCTGAAAACAGAGCTGAGCACACAGATATGCAAATTCTCCTCTCTGCATACAGCTCCCAAGTCCCTGGATCTAGAGGGAGAACACTGGAAAACTCACCTCCTTTGCAGGGTCCTCACACTACAAGAAAGGGCTGTGGGGCAATTCCAGCACCTAGAACCTGAGCCCAGTGCATGACGCCGAAGACCAGGACACCTTGGGAAGACTCAGGACCCAAGCTCAAGCATCAGCTCCCTGGAGCGGCTTTTCCTCACCCACCAAGGTGCTGACTGCTCCCCTTACACCCACCCTGTCCCAGACCCACCTCAGCTGGAGTGCCAATTTAGAGCATCCATCCCTGGAGCTGGAGCTCCCAGGATTCAGGTGGTGGTGGTGCCACCCATCACTGATGTGGCGCTTGGGGAGCTCCTTACCTTCTCTGAACCCCAGCCTCCTCACCTATAAAGTGAGGATGGTGATAGCGGTGAGGCTTAGATGGGCTGATAAGAAGGAAATGCTTCGACTGCGGACGAGCACAGAGTAAGCACTCAATATACTTTTGTTGCTGTTGTTATCACCACTACCATCAGTTGTCAGATTCCATTTGAGACTATGAGCCCCTCAGGGGCAGGAAACTTTTTAGATTCTCTTCTGTGGCCCCAGCACCCAGCACAGAGCCTGGTGCATAATAAGGTTCAATAAATGTTTGATGGATGCGTGAAAAATGTCAATCCAGTAGGTGGTGCTAGGCTACTGACTCTCAGCTTTACTAGCCACGTTGCCTTACTGAGTCCTCCCCTGCAGTATCCTGAGAGAGGGGAGACTGTCACTGGGCACACCAAGCAGAGAAGATCGGAGCTGGGTGAGGACAGACAGAGGGGAATGGATGTTGCCGCAAGACAGGCTGGCATTGAAGTTGACCAACCGGGTGGTCTTGGCATGTACATTTCCGCTCAGGCCTCAGTTTACCCATATGTGTGTATAAAAAGAGGTTATTAGGAAGACGGGGTATCATTTCAGGAAGAACTAGGTGCGAGGGGCGGGCATGGCCCATCGTTCTCCACCTGCCCCAGGAGACCACCGTGACCAGCAAGCTCTCAATAGGCCTGGCTTCTGAAGTCACAACAGAAGCCAGCTGGTATCCCAAGTAATTTTCTGGGGTGTGCTGTTGCCCCCACCCACCTGGGAGCCAGTTTTTTCCTAGCACAGGCCCTCAGGGTACAGCATCCCACTGTGTCTCCTCTCTGAACCCAGGCAGCAGGAGGCTTGGGACATTCCTGCAGTTGGCCACAGGCAGCTCACAGTGCTGGCCTGGGCCGTGGGTCACTGTGTAACCATCACTGGAGAGGCATCTGTGGCCCTCCTCCTGTGACTTCAGGACCAGGACCCAGCAGGCAGCCAAGGAGCCACGGTGGCCACATGCCCACGTAGAGGAGGGGAACAACCTCCTCTGAAACCGAAACAGCTCAGACAGCACTATGGGCCCCTCCCAAAGGATCATTGTCTCACCTGGGCCCTGACTAAACAACTCCGTGATGCTGCCGTTCAGACCCCAGATTCTAGCTCTAGAGGTACCTTCCTACCAATGCCCTGGGACCTCTGTTGCCAAGAGACATGCAACCATCACGCAGGAGGCCCATGTTCTCCAGAATCTAGGGGAGGAAGGAGGGCTCTGAACAGCTGGAACAGGCATGCTCTACCAGCCCTTTGTGGTTTTAGACATGGTATTTAATCTCTTTTGAAATGCTAAAGAATACTGAAGGAGCGCATGCTCTTTTTACAATTTTTCAGGAAGGGTCACAGACTAATAAGAGGTTGAGAACATCGCCTAGAAGGTTCATGCCCCCGCTGTGTGTACATATCACTGTTCTATTTATAACTGATATTAGTGGCCTCACTCCTAACATGGAAACAACAGCAGAGCCCAGAACTAACAGATGTATCCATTCCTTTAGTCTATCCACTTTTTCTCTCAGATCTCGAATATTCTGGATTTTCAGCTAAAAGGTTAACATCAGCAGAAAGGAGCTGAGGAAATGCACCGTCCAGAAACAAAGATCCCTGTCCCTCTTTTGTCTTCACCCAGGAGACAGCCTATTGGACCCATTCTGCCTGGAGATCCAAGCCTCCCACTCCCCCCGCCGCAAGCATGAGATGGCAACAGAAGGCCCCCCGCAGCCACAAACATTTGTCAGGGTGATTTGGTGAGGGTCAGCACGGAAAGCAATTTCTTACTCAGAAAATCATTTATCATGGACAGTCTGTCGAAAACAATCTCATTTCAAACCCTTCCCAGGGAGAAAAGAACTGACAACTAGCACTAAGTAACTTACAACATGGCTACTGGGAGTCATTTATCCTTCCCTCGCTCAGCCCAGGACTTGATGCTTTCAGGAGAGAAGAGGAATGAATCATATCGGCTCTGAGGAAACCTGTTCACCCCATAAGGAGGGGCTTCAGATAAAAGAGGGGGGGATATTGGGACGGCCACACACTCCTGGGGGCATAACTGGAGATTCTTATGGTCTCCATTTTACAAAGAGCCAATGTCCAGAAAACAATTTTAGTATTCTAAGAGAGAGATGCACCTCCCTCATTGCAAAATATGCTATTTTTGTACTTTTAGTTTATCTTAAAAGCTAGAATTCTCCTTCTTAGGGAGTAATTAAGGAAAAGCTTATTGCTTTTTTATATAATCCAACTTCCCCTTTCCCTGGGGCAGTATTTCCTTTGCCAGACCATAGCACGGAGTTTATGGCATTTTAGATAATTATTCTGTGCATGCCGTTAACACTGACGTCAACACCCTGGAAACAGTCAGAATATCAAGCAATTTAAAGTCCATGGAGAAAAGCCAAAGGTGGAAATTTTTCCCTGTTAAGTTCTTGGCATTTTTTTGGTAATTAGCTGCAGTAGGAAAAGCGATCAATCACTTTCTCTGCTGAGCATCTGACTAAACCCAGGTTCTGGTTCTGAGGTTCACCAGGCCCCCCAAGATGCCTGCGGACTTCAGAGTCCCATCATTCTTTTTTTTTTTTTTTTTGCGGTACGCGGGCCTCTCACCGTTGTGGCCTCTCCCATTGCGGAGCACAGGCTCCGGACATGCAGGCTCAGCGGCCATGGCTCACGGGCCCAGCCGCTCCGCAGCACGTGGGATCTTCCCGCACCAGGGCACGAACCCGCGTCCCCTGCATCGGCAGGCGGACTCTCAACCACTGCACCACCAGGGAAGCCCCAGAGTCCCATCATTCTAAAGCTCTGGCCAGTCAGGGACTGGGAGAGTACTGCTGAATGCGAATTATGATGCAATGCTAACTTCCTAGGAACCAAATTAAAACAGAACCACCTTTATAGATGGGTAGCTCCCACCAGTTCTCAGAAAGAATTACATTATATGTATACTTATACTTCGTGATTACAACCGCTTTCGCTCTGAAATAAACCACTAGGGTTGCTACATGTGATATTTTGTTCCCAAACTGCTTTCACTTGTTATCATTATCAGAGGATCTAGAATCCTGATTTTGAAAGAAATAATATGCAATTTTGCCCAAGACAAATGTAGGGATTAAAGTTAAAGATGTGGATTCAAATCCTCCTTGTGTCACATCCTAGCTGCCACTTTAACCTCTCTGTGCTCTGGTTTCCTCACCTGTAATGGGGGTAATACCAGTGTCCACCTTACAGGCTGCTGTGAGGATGAATTAAGGTGACATTTACATGGGGCTGAGCACAATGCCTGCCACAGTGTAAGCATTTCATTAAAAACTTTTTGAAAAATTCTCGGCCAGAGGTGAATCAGGGGCTGGGCCAACCGGTCAGTGTCCTGGGGGTCAATGTATAAGATGCCCGAGAGATCACTGGAAAAGTAACACGATCAAAAAATGGGATTTTCAGCAAGAGTACTGACTACACATGATTAGGAAGAAGACATGGACAGCCCACTTGTGAAGAGGTAAGACTCTGTAAGGACAAATTCAAAGACCAACAGAGGTTCTCTGAACTGCTGAGGTGGCTGGCCAGAGCCTCAGAGGTACCTCTGCAGCGGTTTTCTTCCTCTCCCTCCTTCTCCTCCCCAACAGGAAGCTTAGTCTCTTCGCTAAATAAATATTTAATAAATATGTAAAGAATATCAATTTGAAGGCATGCAAAATTATTAGTCTGTCCAGGTGTCTCCTTGGTCTACCATGCTCTGAGCTATTTGGACATTAGGCCTAAACACTCTTCCTGCTTTTCTCATTCTCTCCCATTATTTAACCACCACCAGTGATCAGAAATTCCAGCTCAAGCCACCTGTAGTCTCGAGGCACCTCCCTCCATCAGGGCCAAACCCCAAGGGAGGAGTGGCCCTCAGCACTTGCCAGGTGAGGACCTACAGCACGTGAGACCAAGAAAAAAAAAATCCACCATGAAAACTGTATCACTGGGACTTATCAGTGGGTGTTATTTAGAAGATGTAGCTGAAATTTTTATGTAGGGATGCAGGTTTACATCATGAGTCACATAAATAGTTGCTGACTTTTCCAAAGTTAATGAAGCAGCTTGTGGGCCACAGCTTTTTCATTTTGTTAGAGTGATAAGAAGGCCATGTTCTGATCAATAACCACTCCAAGTCCATCCTGACCATGGACACTGTGGAAAGTAAACAAAGATGGGTCACCCACCTGAGGAATCTCAAGATCAAGAGGTAGCCCAGTTTATCTTCCTGATTTTTTTTTTTTTTTTTTTTTTTTTGTGGTACGCGGGCCTCTCACTGTTGTGGCCTCTTCCGTTGCGGAGCTCAGGCTCCAGACGCGCAGGCTCAGCGGCCATGGCTCACAGGCCCAGCCGCTCCGCGGCATGTGGGATCCTCCCAGACCAGGGCACGAACCTGCATCCCCTGCATCGGCAGGCGGACTCTCAACCACTGCGCCACCAGGCAAGCCCTATCTTCCTGATTTTGTCATGCAGATTCATCCCTCACACCCCCATCAACAGGTATACACATAGAGAATAAATATATTAAAATTTCAGTATTAATTTAATCCAGCATGATTTGGCAGGAAACCCACTGCAAAGAAAACACTCAATGATAAAGTTCAATACCAAAAATAATAAGAATTTAAAAGCAGATTATTTAAAATCCATCTCTTTCCCTCTACTGGTATTCATTGTTGAGAAAGAAGATAATTTATTCAGCCTACTATCTTCTAGGCATGGGCTAGGAAGTTATTCATATCTTAACCTTAGTGTTAAGGTAGGTAGTATCATGGCCACTGTACAGGCGAAATGACTGAGACTCACAGAGATTATAACTTGCCCAAGGTTACACTCCTAGAAAGAGGTTAGACCTGCTCTTCCCACATTGCCCTGCTGGCCCACTCCTAAAACTGTCATGGTAGATGGAGCAAACCCCCTCACATGAACCAGGGTGGAAATCAAATGCTGGGCGTAAGCTGCTTTTACTCCAGAAATCAAAGACAAAGAATAGTGGCTATAAGCAAACAAAAAAATAGGAAAAAAACCAAGCACTGACAAGGATGTAGACAAATTGCAATCCTCACACATTGTTGGTGGGAACGTAAAATGGTACAGCTACTGTGGAAAACAGTTTAGTGATTCCTCAAAAAATTTCAAATTGTTAGATGACCCAGCAATTCTACTCCTAGGTATGTAAGAATTGAAAATAGGAATTCAAACAAACACTTGTACACAAATGTTCATAGCAGCATTAGTCACAATAGCTAAAAGGTGAAAACAACCCAAATGCCCATCAACAGATAAATGGATAAACAAAATGTGTTATATCCATACAATGGAATATTATTCTGCCATAAAAAGGAATGCAGTACTGACACATTATGCTTGATGAACATGTTTAAGATACATAAATTCTTGAATAGAGATCCTTTCCTACTTACGCTGATCTATTTCCGCTGAACAAATTTGCATTGGCATGAGAAGTAGTGAGGTTAGTGGTTCATTCTTTCTGCCCTGCCATGGCTTTCTGAAGTGTGTGGTTTTTATGTTGTTGCTTTAAATGCATGAGTATGCATGTAAATATGTGTGTGTGTGCATATACACAATGAATATTCTTCCCTGTTAAAAGTTACAATGAAATAGATGATGATAATACCTTGCCACCCAGCTCTCTGAAATTTTGTAGTGTTCAGGTCTAACCAATAATTCTCTCAATATTTCTACAGACTGGAACTGAAACTCTGGTCTTCTATAAGGAAAATACTAGTTATTAAGGTTCACAACCTAGAAGTCACTCCTGACTTCTATTTTCAACTAAATAGCACATTCTTTCCATGATACCCCACAGTATGTGCTCACTACCTCCACTGCCTCACTCCTAGCCCAAGACATCACCTTCTCATCTGGGACTAATGAAACAGCCTCCCAAATATTCTCTTTGCAAGATAAAAGTCTTGGGCTTCCCTGGTGGCGCAGCGGTTGAGAGTCCACCTGCCGATGCAGGGGACACAGGTTCATGCCCCGGTCTGGGAAGATCCCACATGCCGTGGAGCGGCTGGACCCGTGAGCCATGGCCGCTGAGCCTGCGCGTCCGGAACCTGTGCTCCACAACGGGAGAGGCCACAACAGTGAGAGGCCCACGTACCGCAAAAACAAAAACAAACAAACAAAAAAACCTTGTGCTTTACATTCTATTCTCTGCATCACAATCAAAATGACTATTTTTGCTAACAGCTTTATTGAGTTATAATTCATATACCACACAATTCACCCATTTAAAGTGTACAATTCAATGTTTTTTAGTATAGTCACTGAGTTGTGCACCCAGCACCACAGTCAATTTTAGAACATTTTCATCACCTCAAAAAAGAAAGCCTAGGGACTTCCCCACTGGCACAGGGGTTAAGAATCCACCTGCCAATGCAGGGGACATGGGTTCCATCCCTGGTCCGGGAAGATCCCACATGCCATGGAGCAACTAAGCCCGTGTGCCACAACTACTGAGCCTGCGGTCTAGAGCCCATGCTCCACAACAAGAGAAGCCACTGCAATGAGAAGCCCACACACCACAATGAAGAGTAACCACCATTCGACACAACTAGAGAAAGCCCGCACGCAGAAGACCCAACGCAACCAAAAATAAAATAAATAAAAATTTAAAAATAAACATTAAAAAGTAAATAAAATAAAACAGCTGAAATTTATTAAAAAAGAAATCCTGCATCCCTTAGCTATCAATTCCCAATCTTTCCACTCTGCAAGGCCTACAGCAAACATTAACCTATCCTCTGTCTCTATATATTTGCCTATTCTGGACTTTCATATAAATGAAGTCATATAATATGTGGTCTTTTGTGACTGGCTTCTTTCACTTAGCACAGTATTTTCAGGGTTCATCCACGTTGTGGCATGTATCAGTACTTCATTCCTTTTTATGGCCAAATAATATTCCATTGCATGGATATACCATATTATGTTAATCCAATTGTCCATTGATGGACATTTAGGTTGTTCCCACATTTTGGCTATTATGAATAATGCTGCTATGAACATTCAGGTACAAGTTTTACATAAGCATATATTTTCATTTCTTTTGGGTATATACCTAGGAGTGGAATAGCCACGTCTTATGGCAACTCCATGTTTAACTTTTGGAAGAACTGCCAGACTGCTTTCCAAAGCTACTGCATCATTTTACATTCCCATCAGCAATTTTCAAAGGTTGCCGTTTGTCCACATCTTTGCCCTTGCCAACACCTGTTATGAGCTATCTTTTTTATTACAGCCACACTAGTATGTGTGAAGTGGTACTTCATTGTGGTTTTGATTTGCAATTCCCTGATGACAAACGTGTTAATGAATATCTATCCTTTGCTCATTTTCCATTGGGTTGTATTTTATTACTGAGTTGTAAAAGTTCATTATGTGTTCTAGATACAAGTCTCACCAGATATATGATATGCAAATGTATTCTCCCATTCTATGTGTTGTCTTTTCACTTCTTGGTAGTGTCTTTTGAAGCCCAAAGTTTTAAATTTTGATCAGGTTCAACTTATATTTTTCTTTTGATGCTTATGCTTTTGGTATCATACCTAAGAATTAATTGCCAAATCTATTGCCACAAGTGTTGACCCCCATGTTTTCTCCTAAAGGTTTAATAGTTTCTGCTCTTACATTAGGTCTTTGATCCCTTTTGAGTTAATATTGTATATGATGTAAGGTAAGGGTCAAACAAACTTCATTCTTTTTCAAATGGCTATCCAGTTGTTACAGCACCTTTTTAAAAAAAATACTCTTTCTCCATTGGGTGATTTTGGCACCCTTACAAAAAATCAATCAACTATAGATGTATGGGTTTATTTCTGAACTCTCAATTCTATTCTGTTAATCTATATGTCCAGAATGGCTTCTTAAAAGCAGAAATCACATGATTCATCTCTTGGTAAAACCGCTCAGCCCCCATCACAAATCACTCTCTATTGCAAAGGTTCTTACCCAGGGGCCACAGATTCCCAAGAAGTCCTTGGATAATATTTAGGAAGTCCATGAACTTGGATGAGAAAAATTACATCTTTACTTTTATGAACCTCTAACTCAAATTTGCCATTTCCATATATATATAAGTGAATGAAAAACTAGAAGAGTATTAATGATACTTCTAACTTTGTTATCAATAAAAAATCCCAGATAGTTACATATACGATTATAACAGAGGCAGATATCTCAAAATGTCATTTACATTAATCCTACTTTAAAATTATAGGGGTGTATTAGAACTGTTACTCTTGATAATGCACTAATCAAGAAGCACACATACTCAATAATGAATTTGCTTTTTATATTCTGATAACTGTATTTCAATATAACTGGTTTTCTTGTAATCCAATGTTTTTTTATTATGCATTTATAAATATTCTGAAAGGTGGGGTCATAGTCTTCACAAGACCACCAAAGGAGTCCTCAGCACAAAAAAAGCTAAGAAACCTTGATTTTCCCATTATCAGTTTTATTTTTTCCCAGCAATGATCATCAAATTATTTATTTATTTGTCAACGTGTTTATTGCCCGTTTCCCTCTGACACTACAATCGGTAAGTGCCCAGTGCTTAATGTCGTGCCTGGCACATAATACCCATTCAATAAATATTTATTGAGTTAATTACTGAATCATCAGTCATTTTCTAAGCAAGAGTGAAATCATCATCTTAATGAAAATAAAAATTACTGATACCAAGTTAGTGATGTATAATTCATACTGAAAATAATTTCACATTTATATTATCATCATCAGATTTAATAAGTGCCAGTATGTCCTGTGTCCTGTAGTAAGTGCTTTATGTTCAGTATCTCATTTACTGTTCTCAGAACTAAGGAGCAGGAATGATTATTATCCATATTTAGAGGTGTGGAAACAAAGGCTCAGAGAGGTGAATTTTTTCCCCAAGGTCACACAGCTAGTAAGTGACAGAGTCAGGATTTGTAACCAGGTCTACCTGCCTCCAGAGTATCAGTGTTTTTTACTACAACAAAACACTTCTAGGGGGAAAAAATGGGAATTGCAGAGAAAGAGAGGAGGATTTTTCTTACTGTCCAACTGAGAAAGCTGAAATCCTGTGAAGTTAAGAAATATGCCCTAGGATGTAGAGTTCAGCAGACATTTCCAGTAGAATGTTCTTTCCACTGTCCTGTTTATGAGCCATAGCAGAAAAAACCCTTAGCAAAAAATACAGCAAAACTATTGGATTGCCTCACATGAGAGGATGAATATTTGAAAAGGTTTATTTTGCAAGCACAATTAATACTAATAGGCATTAACTGAAGTCTGTTCTTTGCTTTCCTGGGGTCCAGCTTGTTTCTCTAAATATTAGGGCTCAGCCTCATTCAGGACATTAAGCACTTCATCAAGCTGAAATCCGAGTTAATTTGGTTGCACAATTACAGACTGTCCCTGGCTGGAGACTGTCTCATTTGTCAGGTGGCAAGCAGGCAGCATGGCCTGACGATACACTGGATCTGCATTTTATCCCCAGCTTGAGGTCTCAGTGTTTTCTGGTTTTGACCTCATCAAGGCTTACAGTAGGGAAGTTAAACTGAAGCAAGGAGACAGATGTTCTCCTTACCAAAGCTGCCAAGGGCACCTGGAGACCCATCCACTGGGTCTGCAAAGGAACAGGGCACAGGAAGACTCCTCGACACTTTGAGATGGCAGCAAATGGGGTAAAAACAGAGGCCCACTGCGCCCTGGGGAAGCTCGGTCACATGGGGAGCATGCATCCAGCAGCCCCCCTTCCTGGCCCCTGTGCCCAGTTTCATTTTACCAGCTGCAGGCTCACCTGATAAATTATTCAGCTTGGGTGTACACGGGGACCGAGGGGACAGATACTCACGTTCAAAATGGTGATTTTGCTGACATTAACAGACCCGGGAAACACCACATTTTCTAAAGTAGTATTTCCCTCTCCTCTACTATTCAGGCGTGTGATCGAAAGACCCACTCCCAGTTTTCTCCAAGAGAGACCCCTCCCTCCAGCCAGCCCAGTCTCCCCATTGACTCTGCTGTAAAGATGTTAGCCTTGCCCAAGAGAAGTCTGCCCTTGGCCCTCAGCTGCTGGGAGGCATTCTCTCAGTCCTTGGGAGGTCATGTCTGAACAAAGTCTTTGCCGGGGGGTCTTGGGTCAGCCAGGTAGTAACAATAAAATTGGGAGCAGGGGGAGGGTGGTAAACCACACAAGAAAGTCCAACAGTGTGATATACGTGGAGGCTTTGGGTCACAGGGAATCTGTCAAGCTCCAAAGTAGCTGAAGAGTAAGGTCAGCCACATGAGCAGTCACCCAGGTTTATGTGATTGAGTCCCAGTAAAAACTCTGAGGTTCAGTGAGCTCCCCAGGTTTGCAAAATTCCTCATACTGTGTTATACATCAATGCTGGAAAAGCGCCACTGTCATGACTCCAAAGGGAGAGAACAGTGTGGAAGCTCTGTGCTTGGTAATTCCCTGTGTCTGCCCTGTGAGTCTCTTCCCTTGGCTGATTTCTTTTTTTTCACTTTTTTTTTTTTTTTAACATCTTTACTGGAGTATAATTGCTTTACAGTGTTGTATTAGTTTCTGCTGTATAACAAAGTGAATCAGCTATACGTATACATATATCCCCATATCCCCTCCCTCTTGCGCCTCCCTCCCAGCCCTCCCTATCCCACCCCTCTAGGTGGTCACAAAGCACCGAGCTGATCTCCCTGTGCTATGTGGCTGCTTCCCACTAGCTATCTATTTTACATTTGGTAGTGTATATATATGTCCATGCCACTCTCTCACTTCGTCCCAGCTTACCCTTCCCCCTCCCCGTGTCCTCAAGTCCATTCTCTACATCTGTGTCTTTATTCCTGTCCTGCCCCTATGTTCATCAGAACCACTTTTTTTTTAGATTCCATATATAGAAAGAGAAAAACAAATACCGTATGCTAACACACATACTTGGCTGATCCTTTCCTTGTAGTAAACTGGCTGTAAGCAAAACAGCTTTCAATGAGTTCTGTAGTCCTTCTAACAAATTATCAAAGCTCGGGGTGGTTTGGGGAGTCCCTGAACCTGCAGTTGGTGTCAGAAGTGAGTGGTCTTGTGGACTGCTCACCCTCTCTCCTTCTTCTGTATTATCTAAGTTCCACCCATGCCTGGGGACCCAGACCCAGTCTCCCTTCCTCCCTGAAGATGCCCTAAATTACTGCAGCCCAGAAAGCATGCCCTCTTCTGGACTCAAAGCTTGTGTTTCTCAAACTGCTTTTTAGCAAAACCCACAGGAAGAAATATATCTTATATCACAAACCAGTACACACTTATGTTTACACAGTATATAGAGATCTGTATATATTACTGAAAGAAAAGTTTCACATAATCACATTGACCTTCCAGAGCAATATTTTTATCTAAGGCTGTTCAATCTCCTTTTTTTAAAGATGATTGCTGTGGCCCACTCTAATGCTTTTACAAATCAGTAACGAGTTGAGATTTGCAGTTTTAAGACACTCAGGTCTTGCCCACTACCTTGGTAATTAATCACGTCGCTGCTTTGCAATATATCTTGGGTTTTTTTGTCCCCTTAACTTTAATGTGTTCACATCGTGTCTCTTTAAAGACCTGATTTAAAGTTTCAAAACAAACCTCAAAAGGACAATAACAATCATATCTAATGCTTTTTTGGCCACTTTCATGCTGGGCAGTGTACTAAGAGCTTTTACATGCATCACCTAATTCTTACCACACACTGCTCCAAGGAAGGCATCAGCATCATCCCTCACCACCATTTTCACCCTATTGCACAAAGCTGGGAGAGGTTAACCAGCTTACTCAAGGACACACAGCACTAAAGTGGTAGAGCAGGATTAAGTCCACGAAGGCCTGATTCCAGAGCCTGCTGCTAACCATTGGACTGCACTGCCTTTCCTTTCCACCCATTCTCATTCCCAGCCACAGCCCCCCAGCCGACCTCCCTGCCCCTCAGTGGACGGGGTATCGACAACACACATGAATGTACAATCCTGGCGCCCAGTCAGCTCGGGGAGGAGGGAGCTGGCAAAAGTCTCCTCTTTACTCAATGCCCTTTTCAAGCAAGGGTCAGTGACCTTCTGCCTGCACGCAGCCCTCTGAAGCCTGTCTGTCAGGGTTCCCCTCATTCGTCTCCGGGGAATCTCCTTCTTCCAGGATGCCAGTCACCCATGCCTGCTTCTCCCCATCCTGCCTTCCCTGCACCAATTAAACTGTCACAGTCGACCGGCTTGGAGACAGGTGACGGCAGCAAGAAATCTAAAGGAGGCAGGGGACTGAGGGGAGATGGGGCTTCTCTCAGAAGCCACTCTTCTGTTTTCTGTCAAACTGGTCTGAAGACTGGTCGGATGCGCCCACTATGGTCCCCAGCGACTCTCCAGTGGTGGGGAAGAGTCACCACCTTGCAGAGAGGTGGCAGCTGCTTTCTGCATCTGTTTGGGTACCCCAACGATGCCCAGGTCCTGGTGCTCCAGAGCTGGGTCTCAGAAGGAGTGGTTTTGGCTGGAGATTATTTGCCTCCCTGACTCACAGATCAAAGAGGAAAATTTCCCCTAAAAACAGGTGCTTACCCACAATGTATAAGAGATGCAGAAAACAAAGAGTATTTAGGCTCTTCCCTATAGACCTATCCCACTTTACATACTGCTTTCTGTGTTGCCTGGTATTAAAGGAATAGCTGGGGGGTCTAGGGCCTCCCTTCCCTAGTCTCATTAGCATTGCCCCTACATTTTCAAGATTTCAAAAGCAGGGGGGAAAGGGTATGATGCAAGAAAAGACACTACCAAACGTAAAATAGATAGCTAGTGGGAAGCAGCCACATGGCACAGGGAGATCAGCTCGGTGCTTTGTGACCACCTAGAGGGGTGGGATAGGGAGGGTGGGAGGGAGGGAGACGCAAGAGGGAAGAGATATGGGAACGTATGTATATGTATAACTGATTCACTTTGTTATAAAGCAGAAAGTAACACACCATTGTAAAGCAATTATACTCCAATAAAGATGTTTAAAAAAAAAAGAAGAGATATCCACTGCAGAGAAACTCACACTGAGACGTGTTCTGTATGGCAGGAGGGGGAGGATTCCCAATCAATCTCCGCTTAATCTTTGGCTATGAAGACTGCCCTCTGTCTGCCCCCTGATCTTAATGGCACAAGAAACAGGAATGAGTGAGCCGATGAGCCAAGGATCATCTACAGAGCAGAGATCCTTAGCTTAGGGTTCATGGACCAACTCGAGGGTCCCTGGCAGGCAAAAATTCCTATAGCGCTCATCAAATCCCCAAAAAGGTGCTTGACGCACAGAAGAGCCACCACCATCGTACACAGTAATCTACACACAGTGCTTTCTCTCATTTTACTTGCCGTAGCTGCCAACTGTTACTCGGTCGTCCTCCTCCAGGCATATGTACACGCATGCATGAGCCACACAGGCACCACGTGCCCCCTCCTTGCCTACCCCCCAGCCTTACCACGTACTTGATAACAGACTGTGCTCGAAGGCACAGCCAGGCTGCATGGCTGCCCAGAGCGCATCTCAATTATTATTATTATTATTTTTAAGATGTTGGGGGTAGGAGTTTATTAATTAATTTATTTATTTTTGGCTGTGTTAGGTCTTCGTTTCTGTGCGAGGGCTTTCTCTAGTTGCGGCGAGCGGGGCCACTCTGCATCGCGGTGCCCAGGCCTCTCACTATCGCAGCCTCTCTTGCTGCGGAGCACAGGCTCCAGACGTGCAGGCTCAGTAGTTGTGGCTCACGGGCCTAGTTGCTCCGCGGCATGTGGGATCCTCCCAGCCCAGGGCTCGAACCCGTGTCCCCCGCATTAGCAGGCGGATTCTCAACCACTGCGCCACCAGGGAAGCCCACATCTCAATTATTAATGCCGCTCTTTACAGGCCTTGCCTTATTATTCCTGTTCGTGCTATTATGAAGAGGGCAAAATCCTTAATGCACTCCTCGCCCACTTGCTACCGCTGCTAGAGGAAAAAGCATGTGCCAGGTGGAGTCATTCAATAGCCTCATGTTCTTCACCTTTCTCTACATAAGGACTCTGCAGTTCCCTCCGGGGCATCAAGATCAAATGTATCTCAAACTGGGCTGTGGGTTCATTTTCTGCATTTTCTGAGGGGGCTGGAAGGACGAGGTAAAAACACTAGCTCTCAAAGGAAGAAACGGGGACTCTGAATAGGAGGTCTGCATGACTAGGAACATGGGTAGAATATCTTCATTGAGAAGGGCAAATGCCTTACTGTAGATTCCAACATCTAATAGGTAGACCCTGGAGCCCTACCTATTGTTTCCTCCTGAGAGAATCATGATCAGTGAAAGGTGGTATGAGTATTTTCCATTTGGACATCAGACTGATGAAGCAGCTCTACTAGAATCAGGGTTATCATAATGGAATGGTCATCTCTTTTCCAGCTCTGAAAATATCTGAGCTCTGGGTTCTATATTGAAGCAGAGCCTAATGCTATCCTAAAATTAACTGCCAAGTTTCCATGTAAAAAGTGAAAAGTCAGGAGATAGCGATATAGCTCAGACTTGAGACCATATCTGGGAAGAAAGGTCCAGAGATGCTTTCGGTTTTGTTTTTGAAGGGGCCATAACATAAAGAGTTTCATCAGTTGACCCTAACGCTCAGCAAATTGGGAACTTTAAGGGTGATGAAACTACAGCCAGGGTTTCTCTCTGTTATCCCATGCTTTTATACCCACATATGTTAGAAATTAAACCAAGGTTCATGCAATGTGCCCATTTAGCCGAGCAAGTCAGAAAATAATCTCGAGCAATTATCAACACTGACACGCTTAGTATGATCAACTCTGTTTTGGTCAAGTTAATACATTAGTAGAACAGACAGATTTGGGCCTCTTTTCTTATAAAGAATCTGACAATTTAAGGGGGTTATGTTCACTTCCATTTATGTCCTGGAAAATACACTCTCGTGACTTAGCAACCATGTTTAAAAAACTCTTGCAGTTCTTAAATAAACAGAGTGTATGTTTATGAGGTCCTAATGACGTTATTTTCAGGGATGATGTAGAGTTAGTGATATGTGGCTTTGGGGATTTACAGTAAGTTGTGGGTGATTTATTGCTGTGACATACAGTATTTGCCTAGAGAAAGGTGGACATTCACTTATGCAGCGTTGGAAGACGTGTTAAATGGGAAACAAGCTGGGGCGTGTAGAGACCAAGGACTCCTCACCATGGAGAGAGAAGGGCCCCTTTTTGGGAGACAGAGGTCCAAGAGTTAAGAATATTTTCTGGCACTCAGGGAGCTGAGCTAATTCAAGACCAGAAAGAGAGACAGTTTAGAACAGAGATTGAAAACAGCCTACGGAGGTGTTTTGTTTGGCCCACAGAGTACTTTAAAAAGGGGTGGGGTCATGGGCGATATTTTAAAACTGAAGATTCAACATGAAGGCCCAATTTCTTCTCTTCTCTCTGAAACAGGGGAAGATCTGCCTGTACGAGTCTGCATTTTTGCTTGGGGACAGTCAGCCGGAGCTGGGAAGTCATTTCAGGGAAGGCTCGGGCTCTCAGCGCCTCCTGGTCCTCACATACCTGCCTGCCTCATTTCTAACATCTGCCCACCCCTTTCTACTCGAGCTTGCAAACCTCGGTGCAGGAAATGTTCTTTTTTACTGTGGTACTTTCAGTGAACAGACCTCTTACACTGGCAAGACTCATTTTCAGATATGAGAATGGACAAAGCACATGTGTCTCCAAAACGCAACAGGAAAGCAAGATTATGCGGTTTTCTTTTAAAAATTGACATATCCACGGGTGCCATTTTTGATTAAATGATGGGTTGCTGACGTTAATATTTCCCAAAGCCAAATCATAAGACGTGGTTTGAAATGGAATGTTTAGTTTTATTTTCTCATCTGAAACAATTAGATGACACTGGGAGGGGTGTGGTAAGAGGCGTCTGTCTCTGGGCATGTTTTCTTATCTGTGAAAATTTCCAGACGGTTGGGGCTGACAGGAAGGGAGGAAAAAGAGCCAACTTCTCCATCAGGCACCGCAGACTCAGGGCCAAGGGCCCACCACACTTCTAGCCAACCACAAAAATGGATGGATTCCAATTTCTTTAAAACCAGAAGAAAAAAATAAATATAACAATGAATAGGTCATAATGACTCTTGCCTGGATTATACTCATCTTTATAGGAACACAGCAGTAAAACATAACTTTTTTTTTTTTTTTTTGGCGGTACGTGGGCCTCTCACTGTTGTGGCCTCTCCCATTGCGGAGCACAGGCTCTGGACGCGCAGGCTCAGCGGCCATGGCTCACGGGCCCAGCCGCTCCGCGGCATGTGGGATCCTCCCGGACCGGGGCACGAACCCACGTCCCCTGCATTGGCAGGTGGACTCTCAACCACTGCACCACCAGGGAAGCCCAAAACATAACTTTTAGTATTCTTTTTGGAGAAAGAGACCCAAGAAGGCAAAAGTACCTAGAGCCCACGAAAATCACTGTGAAGCCCCTCCAGGCAAATGCTGGTCTCCAGGCCAATGCTGGTCTCCAGGCCAGCATCTCGGGTTGAGCCGTGGCGGGTGTGCCCATAGCATGACCTCACTTAGCCAGGACTGTCATCCCCCCATGCCCCTGGATGCTCTGCATGTGGCAAATTCATAAATGAGGCCCTTGTAAGGCACATTACACCCTGACCTCAGTTTCAAAAAGACGGAGCAGCTGCCTTTCAGCCAGCCACTTCTGGAAAAGTGTCCAAAGGTTTTCATCATGTGCAATTGGAGAATAGGTATTATCACCACTAGAGACAGTTTGCTTTTCTGATTCTGTTATGCCATTCTGAAAGCATTCTAAGTCCTTAATCTTGGTGGCCAACTTCAAGGCAGGGCTTCACTGGACTCAGCAAATACTGAAAACAAAATCCAAGAGGCCAAAGTGTGTGCATAATGAGAGCCCCTCTTATGGATTCCTAGAGGTTGGGTGGGAGACTGAGTTTTCTGTCTCCTCAACTCAAAATCTCCCCAGGGCCAAAACACTCTATAAGATCCAGCTATCTTTTCAGCTTCTGAACCTTCAGCACTTATTGTTAGCAAAGCTCATATTAGAAATTGATGATATATAGCCTAGTGATACCTCAATTGTTATCTTTTTTTTATTACCTCATTTTTCCTATATTTATGGCTGGACTCCCTGAACCTTGTGAAAATATATATAATTTGAACATCTTAATGGAAAAAAATCTAGCCTTATACATAGTATTTGAAATCCCCTAATACCTAGAAAAATACCTCACACACAGTCAGTACTTAACATACATCTATTACTTTATTGATACCTTTAAGGTACATGGCTCTCAGCCCCATCTCTGTTATTATGATGAGACTGGTGGCCAATCCTCCCATGCTATGCTTCCCCATCCATTTATAGGTGGGACAGGATTGTCCCCTACGTACACATATGCATGCACACACAAACAAACATACACATGCCCTTCTCCCAAATTCTGGGAACAGTGACATGTGCATCCGAAAAGTCCCAAGGGCATCCTTACTGCAATGGATTCTATTTTTACCACACAAATAACTCATCACTGACCAGGGTCTCCCCAAAGCTTTAATTTGTCAGGCTGTCAGGAAGAAGGACAAGAGGAATAAAAGCAAAGGCAGAGGTCACGTCTGTGTGCAGCCCATAAACCCCGTGATGAAGCTGTACCCGTCAACACCACACCTTAGCATAACCATGGCTGCGTTAAGCATGAGTTCTGTCCCTGTGTTTGGATTAAACCATTCTGAGCTCTAACCTTTCCCTCCAGCTGGCTTCCATATTGATCTCTTGGCAGTTTCTGAATGCATGTCTGGCTGTGGCTTTAGGTAAAGGACCAGAGCTGGGCAATGGGGAGAAGATCCAGCCCTCTGGTGATATAAACACATGTTAATTGCAGAAGACATAGATAGCTAACTGGGTCTTAAAGGGAATGCATCTTCTTCATTTGCCCTGAAACAATCATTCTTTTTAAAGAAAGAAAAAAAAAAGCCAGAGGGCTGAGAGAGTGTCAGATAATCCAAGGGTCTCTTTTTAAATTCTAGAGAGTGGTGAAAAGAGAAGAAATAATTCATTCTAATTTTGGAGGGTAGAGTAGATATGGATTTATAGAAATAGTTGTCAGATAGTGTTTTCATAGGAGAAACAAATGAGCAGTGGGGCAAAATGTCCTCAAAAGTTATGTGTAGGGCTTCCCTGGTGGCGCAGTGGTTGAGAGTCCGCCTGCCGATGCAGGGGACATGGGTTCGTGCCCCGGTCCGGGAAGATCCCACATGCCGCGGAGCGGCTGGGCCCGTGAGCCATGGCCGCTGAGCCTGCGCGTCCGGAGCCCGTGCTCTGCAACGGGAGAGGCCACAACAGTGAGAGGCCTGCGTACCGCAAAAAAAAAAGAAAAAAAAGTTATGTGTAACAAATTCCAAACAGCCCAGACCAATGCATTCAGCCTGGTCAACCTTCCACAACAGAGCTGAACTCTTACTTCCCCTCTGAAATAGTACAGGAAAAAGAAAAAGAAAGAAAGAAAGAAAGAAAAGCAGAACCATAAAATCAAGAAATTCAAAGCCTCTTGCCAATGGGGATGAAATAAACTAATCTCCCAAGCACCCACCTGGCTGGGTTTGGTCTTTTCCATCTGGGATTATCTTTGTTCTTTTCCATGTCCCTAAATTTTTCCCCAAGATAACAGCCTGAAACTCCAGAATTGCGTAAAAGGTCATTATTGGCATTGCTAGTCAATGGATAATATTCACTATCACATCTTTATTCATTTTTTATTTAGTAGAAAGAAACCAAAAGATCAAGTAGAGAAGGGACTGGACTGGGCAGGAAGAGCTCTGACTTCTGGCTCTAGTTCAGCCCCTGGCTGGTTGAGTGACCTTGAGAAGGTCACTCAGCCCTCACTCGGCAGGAGAGGACGCTGAGGCGCAGGGAACAGTGTTACCAGGCGGACTCTGAAGCCTCTTCAAGTTCTAGCATTTTATTCTCAAGTTGTCTTTTGCAGTAAGCCTGGAAGGTCTAGCTCCATCTTCCTTCCCGCTCCTAACAGTCGTTGATTTTTGCCACAGGAAATGCCAAAGACGAGCAGTTCCCTTGATGCTTCTAAGCCCGGTCGTATGCGGTGCCTCTGTGTCTCCCTCAAAGTGAGACGTGAGCAAGGAAGCCGAGACCACTGCATAGCGTGGAAGACGGAAGGAACAAGAGTGCTTACCCCCTTGGCATACCTGTCTTCTCTACCAGGTTTACAGCCCACTGATGAAAGAAGGGCAATTTGCAAAACCAGATAAGGTAGGATGGTTGAGTTGGGGTTGCTCCCATGCCTGAGAATCAAGGGTTGCCATTCAAGGTTAAATGCTGAAAGGGGACAGGACTTCCCACTGGGAGTTATTTACAGCCTCTCTGCCCCGAAGGCGTCTCCTCTTCCCCCAGCCTGCAGTGGGCTCGCCTCCTCCACCATCTGACATGCCCTTCTTTCAACAGCTGCTGGCTCTCCTGTCGTGCTCCCTTCACAGATGTGCAGTGCTGTTCTGAACATCCTGCCCTTGAACTTTCCCTACCCATAATTTTCCAAACCAAAGCCTGGCAGTAAAAATGTCAGTGAGGGATGGAGAAAATTGGGGGGAGTATTTAAAAAGGAAAAAGAAAGAATACGGAGATGCTTTACACACACAGCGATTTGTGTTGACTTCCTCAACAAAGGTGAAATGCATGCCACGAGTTCTCGAAAAGGGCCTAAAGGCGGAGAGCTGGAGCAGATTTCTCAGAACACTACCAGAAAGATCAGGTTCCATAAAGGAGCTGGGTCCAGAATAAAATGGTGAGCTTCCTTCTCGATGCCACGGGCTGCCCAGCTGTTCCTGCTATGGGGCAGGGGGTGTGCTAACGGTGACAGTGAAAGTAGCATTCACAGTCCTTTACAGGTTACAATGCACTATCGTGGAAGTAACCTACACTGTCCTCACAGCTCTGCCAGGTGCCCACTACGAGGTCAACACCTGTGTGCACTGTGGGTAATAACAAGACTGGAGGTGGAGGCTGGATGTCTTACATGGTTTCAAAGACCTCCAAAGAAACCTCCTTGGGATCAAATTTTCCTAAAGTCCACGGGTTTGATGTGCACACAATGCACTAACTAACTCTGTAAGCACACAATGCAAAACTATAACAAATTAACTAGACCCTGCAACTCTCTAAAGAGACAAAAGAAACTAATGGGGAAGCAGAGCCTCTCTGGTTATCTAGTCTGCCAAATAACTGGCTCAGACACCTAGGTAAGGATGGGGAGGGCAAAGGGACTTTCCACCGGGAAAGAATCCCTTAAGTCGGAGGGGTCCTTAAGACATGATCAACTTTCCCTGTTCTTTGCTAACTTGACCTTAGTCCATCACAAAATGCTGCCACCCCACTGAGATGAAACGGAAGAGAGTATTTTTAGAGCCACAGTTTAGGGAGAAATGAATCAGGGCCCAAACAGACATGAGACAGCACATGGCCCCACGTCCCAGTGAGAAGACTCACAGGACCCTTGTGAGCACAGCTGCCTTGAGACTTGGCCCCAAAGGTGCGAAATGGGGAGATGAAGAACAAATGAGAAAACAAGACAGATGAATTGGCAGGATGAGGCTACGTGACCTCTCTTAAAACATCTCACTGAACCCATGTAGTCACTTCCACATCTGGAATTTTACTTCCTGACTTGGAAGAGAGGTGCCTTCAGACACATGGATTCAAATCCTGGCCCCACGACTTACCAGCTGCATGGTTTGGGGCAAATGTTGCCGTTTCATCTGTGAAGTGGGAAAGGTCATAGTACCCACCCTATCAAGTTGCTAGGAGAATTTAATGAGACTGCACATAGAATTCATTTTAAAGTGCTTAGCGCTATACCTTGACACAGCACAGGATCAGTGAATGTTCTTCCCTCCACCACCCGGCCCTCCCTTCCCTTTTCAGGAGAATTTCTAGGCAAAGGGATTAGAGCCTGGCTGTGTAAAGATTTGGGCAGGTAAAATGGTGGGGTAACTAGCCAGTTCTGTTAAAGCTCTTGGTATCCCATTACATCAATGATGCCCATGTTATTTTTAGAGACTATGAAAACAATCGGGTCAATTTCTACTGCAATCTTAAAGACAGTTTTCTTTAACCATAGCCAACCTCAAGCAATATGACCGTGTGGAAAATATTCAGCATGATCACACTGAAGCTGTCTCGAATGAATGAATGAATGAATGAATGGATATAAAATGAATGAATCACTGAGTACAAATGTAAAATTCTAAGGACTGGGGGAAGGCCCCTTTCACATCGCCAACACCACTGTCAGCCTGGAATCTGGTCCAAATTTTGGATGCTCTCCAAAATTTGTGCTGCTTTTCCCTTCCCCTTCCTAATGTCCATACCCCCCAAAACAGCACTGCTGATACCAGAAGCCGAGAGCAAAGACCGGTGAAGTCAGCAGGTGCCCCCACTGTGTACCAGCCATTTTGGAGCAGATAAAGCCATTAAGGAAAAATTTAACAATGTATAACCTTTCAGCTTTACTCTCCTCACAGCAGGTAGCATGCCTTTTAGAGACACAAGCCAGCAATGAAGTCACCAGTGAGCAGGACTTGACCTTCATTTTCAGTGTGAGCAACATTAAATATTCATAATCCACTGAACTGCAGCATAAGAAGTAGTGGAGTTTAAACAGGAATCAAAGGGATAAATATCTTCACACAGGTGAGTCATCCTTTCCAAGAATACCTCTGGAAAAAATGCAAATACCCAGGGCCCTGAACCCCTACCTCTTCCAACGTTCTTTCCTTGAAATTCTAGAAGCAGCAGGAACTGATGCATTATGCAATCCATGAATCCTGCCCTCACACTGACATCTTTGGGTCTTTTTTCCTTTTTTTCTTTATCTATTAGAGAAGAATTACTGATCCTATGTCAAAGGGAGGAAATAGACAGGGATGGGACCAGCAACGGTGACATTATCACCCACAGGGCACCTCGGGGCACTTCTGACTTCATTGTACAATTTTTAAAAAATCTTTGCTTCACACAAGATCAGAGTATGTGGGAGTAAAGGGGGGGTGTAGGTATCGAGAGATGTCAAAATTAGAAGTTGGAGTGCCTTAAATTGGGCACCTTTAAAAAGAATGAAAGTTAAGAGAGTAAATCCTAGGAGTGCTCATCACAAGGAGAAAAAAATTTTTTTTCTCTTTAATTTTGTATCTATATGAGATGCTGGGTGTTCACTAAACCTACTGGGGTAATCATTTCATGATGTACGTAAGTCAAATCATCATGCTGTACACCTTAACTTATACAGTGCTTGATGTCAATCATATCTCAAAAACTGGAAGGAAAAATAGGAGGAAAAAGAACTGGAGTTTTTTGGGATAGTATCTGCCTCGTGTGGCCATTTAATGTCTTTGGGGGGATGGAACTGCTGTGTGTGGTGAGCTTAATGCTTCTCTGTGTCTGTTAAGGAATTGACATCTGTGTCCATCCAAAGATTGGGTGGAACATCTCCCTCTGCTGGGGTGTTTCTAGAAAGTCTACTGCTGGGATGATGAAGCATAATGTTAACATACTTTCATGTAATTCTCTTTGGCTTTCCAATCTAGGAGCTCTGAGCACAATCTGTCTCGGCCAGATAGTAATCACTTGAGGCTGCACAAGGGATTCTCCTGTGGTGACCACTCTAAGAAAATTACACCCAAAGAAGGGACTCCCAAACCCTTGAATGTAAAAGACCTACTCAGGGATCCATCCTGACTCAACAATGGAAAAGGAAAGAAGTCTGGGAGAAGAAGTCTTTGGAAATGACTTACCTGCTGCCTGTTGATGGTGAAATAAGCTTTGAAAGGTTAAGAAAATCATAAACCCACCAATTATGACATTTATCTGAACTGCCTGTCCACTCATACAACCTGCATTGGCCTGCCCTGACAGTGAGTTAGCAAAGCCGACCAATAGAGCCTGTTTTCTATATTAATTTGCATTCCTTGCACTATTTAAAGGGCTAGGTCAAAGAGTCTCACATCTTGAACTTGTGCTGCTGGGGCATTCCCCACCATTTTGGTTAAAACTCTCCGAGACAAGCCATTTCACGGACCACGTCTGCCCAATTAGGTTCACACAAGGGAAAGCCTATACACTGTCTTTTGATTTATTTATCTGAAGAGTATAAATACTAACTAAAATTCATCTGAAGAATACTAGGTACTTTTTTCCAGGGTGACGATTTAGCGTAACTTCCAAGAGACGTTTGAAGCTCTCTTTCCAAGATGCCCAGATGGCCAGCCAAACCACGAGTGTGTAAAACCGGTGACAGTTTTGAATGAAAGGGAGGGATGAATTTTAAGAATTTACATTCTGCTTTCTTACCCGCTTTTCATTTGCATCTTATATGTGGATAGAACTTCTTTTCTTGTTTACTATGCTTGATTATACTTTATCTGATGGGCTCTTTTTTCATTCCTGGGAATGTATCTATGGCTTATCGCGGAGGTAACTTTTAGATTCTACTTTAATTCATCCCCTTACTTACACAGTAAGCATCCTTACTGGCTTTCCCCAGGAAGATAGTAGACCCTTGGTACTGACTATGCTGATGAGTTCCCCCACAGGACAAACTCCCGGGATTTGACCTCAGAACCCAATGTAGTAATTCCAATGAAAAGTAGAAAGGGCTACACAAATAAACATAAGATCTTCTTATAAACAAAAAAGGCTCACTAAGCCAAACCACTCAGTTTAGTGACAGAGAAGAAAGACGGAGGTTAGGATGAGGCTGAAACAGTCCCCAGGGAGAGTGAGGATAGTCTTGGTTCTAAGACTCTTGGCATTTTTGCTGGGAAAAGCTGAGCACAGGACCGAAGGTCCATCCTTAGAATAGACTCTTTGCAAGTCCATAAAAGAAACCAGAACCAGAGAGGGTTCCCAGTACTGGCTTTCCCAGGCTCAGCAGAATCATAACTAAATCCAAAGGACACTGAAGTGGTGCAGGGCATCCAGGGAAGAGGGTCTTGCCTTGGGAGATTCTATTCCTTTCCCTCCTTTCATGCGGAGCTGAGAACACCAAGAACTACAGAGCAAAAGACCGCCCCATAGTAGAGACTGTAAAAAAGGACACAGTTCAAATCCATCTTACAAGAGCATTTTATTTCTGAGAAATACAGAGGAGCAAAAAGGAAGAGACAAGGAAAGAAGGCGCCAAGGCATCTGTCCTTCTGGCTGATCACCACACTCACCTCCACGTAAGGGTCTGCCTGCTGGGGCTCACAGACTACATGCCGGAAACTACTTTCTGAGCCCCGGCACAGAAGTTGGCAGGGTACGCACCCCATGACTTGTGAGAATACTCCTCACCCCTGGGGACAAAAGGGAGAAGTAAGACCAGGAGCTTTAAAAGATCTTTGGTTCAATTCAAATATGATCAAGAATTATTAAGAGGAGATATTTAAATGGGGCTTACCTTCAATGACATACCAATTGGAGTTTTCCAAACTTAAAAAAACTCTTCTCTTTCTCGGCCAGGAAGAGCTGATGGAAGAGTGCGTGGAATCTCAACTCCTGGGGGACTTTTAAAGGCCCCTCCACCTGAGATGGGCAAGGACAGCCCAGCCTTGTGCATGGGGATGGGCTGAAGGACCGCTGATATTCTAGATGTGGCTGGTTCCCAAAGACAGATGATGATGTTTTCTTTATTTTCCTTGGCATGATTTTGGCTCAACACCCAAATGCACAAAATCCTTTGGCTGGTGACCAGTAACTCTGAGAAATTCAGAGTTTAGGCATGCATGAAATTACTACAGAAAAAGAGCCACAGAAAAAGAACACTAAGCTCAAAATTCAGGCACACCAGGCTCTGAGCCAACAGGGATACCAAGCAGGTTTCCTCAGATTAAACTCCAGCATCCAGGTGTACCAGGGTGAGAGTTCAGGGAATCAAAAACACTCTTACCGTGGATGATGTAGGCAAAGAGCTCAAGGCCACCATCCAGGTGTCAGGTGCATGTCCCCACAGAAAGGAGTCAGACCAGCTCAGCTCCAGTTTCCCAAATGCTGTCAACTTCAAGCTTGTGAAAGAACGTTTGGAACAAATGATGTACCGAGGGGGTGACACGTGCAGGAACCAGGGCAGAACTGGCTGCCACCTAGCAGCTCTGCTCAGTGCCCCCTTCTGCCTCCTTCAAAGCCTTTTCTGTCCATGGCTCAGAGAGACCCCGCCCCAGGCTCACCCCAGAGCACCAGTTCACTCAGCTGGCACCCCAGGGGTCTGCACAAGTGTCCACTATAGGAAATCTCAGATGGCCATGGGCCTCCACCTCTGGGAGTCATCACAAACTCCTCCATCACATCTCCTTAACTTCACAAGTCAAGAAGCACCAGCCAGTGATGCTTCAGCTGAATATTCAGTTGGCAGGCACAAAGGATAGCATCAGGCTTTCTATGCTGACCTCCAATAAGAGTAAAGCTTTGGAAACCCTCACAAGGAAAGGATCCTACCACCACGGCAAGAATGGCTCAGACCCTCACCGACTGGACACCGTGACTCTCTCAGAGGTTGCAAATTCACATCAGAGCCCTCTTGACATCTTCCATGCAAATACCGCACCAGGAAACAGCTATGTGAAAATCAGTAATACCCAGGGAAAAGGTGTGATGACCTCAGATTCCTCTCCCGCCCTCCTAGGCCAGCATAATCAAAGTAGCCTTCCTCGTGAGAGTTTGCTTTCCCATTCAGAAAAGCCGCACAGACAGCCCTGCCTTCCTCCAAAAGTCTTCCACACTCAGGAGGCTCTTGCAGAGGTTGGTGTTAAAGTAAATCAACTGATCAACGTAAAGGCTCGTGATGGTTTTAGAAAAGAGGGCAAGACAACGTCTTTGAATACTCACTTTGACGAATCTATGAAGTATATTACAAGTGCACCAATGCTGAGAGCAAAGACTAAGACCACCTGCAAAAGAAGAGAAAAACACCATCAGTTAAGAGCTGAACGCTGGGACGTTTATTTATTTATTTCTGGGACACATGCAGCTGCAGCTCAGAACATGGTGTTTTCAGGGGCCTGCTTGGCACTGTCGCCCCCTTGCTGCGCCCACACACGAACCTGCGCACAGCTCCTCACCTCGCAGTGGACAGCAATCTCACTGCTGGCCCACAGGGCGCAGGGCAGACTTTTGTATCCCTGGGCACTGGGGTTTCATCTGGCCCTGTTATCTCAGGGTCCAGCTTCTCTGCAGCTGAAGTCAACACACTTCAGTGGGAAAAAAGCAGGTAAAAAAATTGCAATGGTACCATTTTTCATATTATATGTAACCTAGGCCCCAAAGGAACTCAGAGATAGGGACATCCATTTTTAACAGCTTTGCTGAGGTATCATTTACATACCCTAAATTCAGCCATTTTAAGTGTAAAATTCAATCAATGACTTTGAGTAAATTTATCACGTTGTGCAACTGGCAGTGTCATCTACTTTCAGGACATTTTCACCACGCCGTAAAAATCCCTCCTGCCCATTGACAGTTAATACCTGTTCCTACCACCCACCCTAAACAAACACTAATTTACTAACTTACTTTCAGTTTCTAGACAAGAAATATTAATCAGAAAGCACAAATTTGGTGTCTGTATAAATGTCCATATATGCGCATGTATGCATATTTATATTCATTGCATGAATGTGTGTGCGTGCATGTGGTTGTACTACTTCTCGGGTATTCTGGAGACAGTTTAGGCACAGGAAGCCAAATTAGGTAATACGATTGGCCAGGTATATGACAACGTTGTTCTTCTTTACACTCTTCACTCAAAATTAATCACCACTGATACAAAAGACAGTTTGGGCATCTCCTTCAAAGGATACCTGTCACAGTAAAGTCCACCAAATGAATATGCAGCAGATGAGGCTGATGCTGACACTTCTGTCCTCACGCCACACTCTGATTTCTTTATTTAGTCCTTCACAGAGGAGGCCAAGAGTGCGACGAAAAGGATGTACAAAAATATAAAAGATGGGCTTCCCCGGTGGCGCAGTGGTTGAGAGTCCGCCTGCCGATGCAGGGGACACGGGTTCGTGCCCCGGTCCGGGAAGATCGCACATGCCGCGGAGCAGCTGGGCCCGTGAGCCACGGCCGCTGGGCCTGCACGTCCGGAGCCTGTGCTCCGCAACGGGAGAGGCCACAACAGTGAAAGGCCCGCGTACGGCAAAAACAAACAAACAAACAAAAAATACAAAAGACGTCAAGAGCCAACAATGAAGCTTGAGAACAAAAAATAAACACCACCATCACACATAATGCCAGGGGGCAATAAATATCTAGTAGATGTGCTAATATTCTAAAGGGACTGCAGGGTGAAGGGTGTGAGAAGTGTCAGCCTCTTCGGCATATCTTCAAATTGACATCCCTGTGGCATTGGCTGGTGGATAGAGGTGAATCCTGATTTATGTGACGATTAGGCATGATGGAGTCGTGTGTGTGTGTGTGTGTATGTGTGTGTTCACATGCACATGAGCTAAACTGGCTGATAGAAAATGAACTCTGCATACATATTCACTTAAAACATTACAAAATTCCATGGAGCTACATCCATTCCATGGACGGTGGGCTACAAAGCAGACAACTGACAGTTGAAACAACTGGATATTATAAAAGGAATATGTGGCTTCATAGCATCTGATGAATTCCCCTTATGAAAGGAAATATTAAAACAATACACCACCGGGGCTGATTTTATTCTTCCATTTTGTTTTAAAAACTGAAACGGGCTCCAGCTGAATCCAAGGAAACTCCTGCAGTCTGTCAGTAATGACCCTCGGCCCATGACTAATCCCCCTGGCGGCTCACCTCAGTCTCTCTCCTCACACATGCACTCATTCATTCATTCATTCACTTATTCATTCATTTCTTGCAAAGTTATACACAAAAACATCAAGAAGCCTCTGCTTTTCCCTCTATTATCTGAAGGAGGCAGCAAATCAAGTAGCTTAAGATTAATTTTGATCTGTGCTGCTATTTCTGAGACATAAGCAGTCAGATCCCGGCCCTGACCTCATTCTCAAAAGGCTGCAAAGAGAAGGGGTGTGGCCAGATCAGAGGGGAAGGACCTCTTCTTCATTCATAAACAGCTGATGCAAGACTAATCTCTGTCAGTCTGGCTCTGTGTGTGTGTATGTGCATCCGTGAGTGCAGAGCTTCTCTCAGAGCGGGCTGTGCAGGCCTAGGCCATTAAAGCTAGAGAGAAGATGAGGGGAGAGGATGGGGGAAAGGGGAGGAGAGAAAGGGAAAAGAAAGGGAAAAAGTTCTTGCACGCCGTATCTGCATCATTCTGAAATGGGCTCAAAAATCTAAGCTCTCCTGCAGTGATGATGATTTCCCAGCACTGGAGGGGACAAAGTAGCTGACACTAATGTGTCCCAGCTACCTCTGTGATGGGGAGTAATGTGCAGCTCATTTAAGCGAATCAGCCAGTGACAGGAGGGGAGGCCTCTTGCTCTCTTCAGACGCAAAGTCAAATATCAGCATCGCTCTGACAGGGTAAGGGAGGGACAAAAACCCAGGAGGAAGATGACTCCACAGTTCCCAGGAGCTGAAGGTTCTGAGGAGTGGACCTATTCCTGGGTCCACACGTTCAGCTGGAAGACTCTCAATGAGGTACAGGGTGTCCGAACTGTCCCATCCTCATCCCCCAGCCACCTGCCTCCAGGCGCAAAATGATCAATGGGGTGGGGGAGGATCTGCTTCTCAGTATCAGTATTGAGGCCACCATGCAAGCGACTTTTAAACTTGCTAAATGGCTCTTTATCATGTCAGGCTTGATTACATTGTCAGCCTGGATCCAGATGCTGCAGATAATGAATCAATCCTTCGGATTTGGCCATGAAAACAGGAATCCAACAGAGATGAATCTTCTACAGGGCCCTAGCAAAGGGCTAGTTCTCTCTCATCTTGCATCTCTCATCTCTATCTCTCTGGCAAACACCCCACTGTCTGAGAACCCTACTCTAAAAATGAAAAACTTCAGTCCAACTATACAAAATGATTAGATTTTAGCCTAAGTGGTAATGGTTACATTACAGAGCATCCCCAAATAATCACCTAAGTATTTCACATTTGCTATGCACAAGGCCCTAGGAAAAACAAAAGGAAGAAATCCACTTGGAGTCATAAAATATGCTCTTTTTCTGCAGTAACCCTTACATAGATGAGTCCTATGCTATTATGCAATGAGTGCTCAATTGTAGGGTACAGGTAGAGTCCATATATAGTAAGACATGGACTAGATGGGACATACATAAATGGAGGAGCTAGGGAAGGGCGGGAACAACAGAGGTTCTTGTCTCAACAGCCAATTCCTTCTCAAAGTGTCCCTTCTTCCAACGTGTTATGGCTACTCTAATAACCCTTCATTAAGGGGGAGGGCCACTGGGAATCCTTCCGTGAGCAACTACAGTCCCAGGGACCAGGGGCAATGCAGCCCAAGAGACGTGGTAAGATGAGACCAAGAAAAGAGACCAGGAAACACTCGCCATCTAGCAGCTGAGTTGCAGAACACCCCTAACAATGACCAAGCACTTTACAAAGTACTGTCGCAAAAGAGAGTGTGTGGACACAGTCTGACACAAGGGATGAGGTGAGCAGTCCCTCTTAGCATACCTTGTGCCTGCCATGAGAGCCCGGCCACCCTTCCTAACTCTTCATAGTCTGGGTTCACCAAGTCACCTTGGCTAACTTGCGTAGTGCTAACTGCCATATTCTTAGGTTTACTGCAAACACCCGTATGCTGTGTGGTGGTACTGAGTCCTGAGTGATATTTATAGAGTGCCAGATTCCTAAAAACAAAAGCAGTTTGATAAATGTCATTGGAACAATGGTGCCCGTGAGTCATCTATTTTCAAAACTCTAAGATCAAACATGACATGTGTTTGTACAGAAGAATGCTAGGTACACAGACACACACACACACAGTATACTAAAAGAATGCCTGTCCCCAACACCTGACACAAGAAGTCTGATGACATGGGACTTCCCTAGCAGTCCAGTGGGAAGACTCTATGCTTCCAATTCAGGGGGTGCAGGTTCCATCCCTGGTCAGGGAAACTAAGACCCACATGCTGGGTGGCCAAAAAAATAAGTAAATAATAAAAATTATAAAAAGCAGGAAAATTATATAAAAACAAAAGTCTGATGATACATGGTGAGCAGAGAGGAGAAAGACACAGCCATCTTCACAATGGAAATTCGAGCAGACCCTGAAAACCTTCTAAATGTCTTGGAAGGTTCAGAAAAATGCAAAACAGTATATGGCGAAGCACAGAATATCCTTCCTCAGGTCACTGAAGCTGCCCAGGGAAAAGACAGATCCATTGATGCGATATGGAGGTGAATGAATCTGGAAAGCTGGCTCTCCAGAGATACTGCCTGTTCTAGAACCTGGTTTCAAGCTTTCGGGTTTAGGTCCAAATGCTTTCAAACCCACACATAAGGCTACATGGGCCTTCAGACATGGATTTGGAACAGAGGGTCACAAAGTTTGCTGCCACTCAAATCCTATCACCTGAGGAGCTCCCCTTAAAAGTCCTCACCTCACCGGGGGACCAGATAATTGAGAACTGGGGTGAGGGGGAGGCCTCATATCTCTATTTTTAACAAGCTCCTCCAGTCAATCTGATGTGTGGCCAAGAACGGGAGTCACTGAATTAGACCCATTAGAGAAAACCACTTAGCTCAAGTCAGAGATCAATTTACAAATGTCACCTTAACAATTAGCCCATTAGAACATATGTATGAGGCCTGAACACTTTGAGAATCCTGCTAGGAGTACTCTAAAAAATACAGAGAGGAGGAAGAATTAATTCTCTCCTGAGCGGGTTTTACACATTCTACTCAGCTCACCGCAGAACAAATGACCCTAGTTAATGATTCTGCATGTTTGATCAGGGCTTAGCCAGCTACTGGCAGCAGCGACCCCTCAGAAAATGAACAATTTTTGATATAGGATCCCAAAGGCACATTTCTTTCTTTTATTGAGGTATAATTTATACACAATAAAATTCACTATATAAAAAAAAAGACATGAGGACTCCCAAGGCCAAACAATCTGGGGACGGTTTGTTTATGAGAGATAACATCATTCCAGCATCCAAATTATAATGTTTGGTCTGGCAAATTTAACAACTCTACAATCAACCTTTACTGAACTCCTCTGCTTGAGGTCCAGAGGGGGAGAGAGGGAAATAGAAAACTGAAATAGCTAAGTCAGGCCTGATCTTTGCCCTCAACTAGCATGGAATCCAGAAGTTTAAATTACTCAGGAGTCCTTGTGAATTTTATAAATGCTACACATATAAATAGACACTTCTGCGAAGTCCAAAGAAGGAGGGGGCCTAGAAATAACACCACCGCCATTGCAAACTCCCACAGTGGAAGAGGAAGAGGAGAATGAAAAACCACGGAGGAGGAAGGGAGAATTCCTGATGCTCCAGGCCCACCGGGCTGGTCCAGGGAAGGGCAGACACCAGGTGCATGGGGTGGCTGGCATGTGGTGGGGAGAATGCAGGACTCCAGTAGGGAGGCCCACCTGGGTTTGAATCTCAACTCTGCCCCGATAAGCAGCATGCTCTTGAGCACATCACATAATGTCTCTGGGACTCAGTCTCCCAATCTGTGAAATGGGATTAGAACAGATGCTTAGCCAGTGGGGACCTTGACAGGTTACTGTAGACAGTGAAAGATGAAAAATGTTTGGCTTCAAAAGGCAGAGCTCTTTTATGCCAACTGTATGCCATTTCTGCATAATTATATTATAATTCAGCATGATAGCAATAGCGTGTGTCACTGATCTGTGTCAGAGAGGCTTGCTTCTTTCATAAAATCACAAGCATGGACTCCATGGACACTCGGATTCAGAGTCTGCGTTTCCAGTAGCAGAGTTAGTTGGCCCTTAGCTTTTCATCTCACAAAACTAAAAACCTAGACCCACCAGCTGCTGCCTCCTGAGTCTGTGCCTCAACTCTGCCATCGCTACAGGGCACTGAGTGGTGATCTGACACAGGCCCCTCTCCTCCTACCTCGGTGATTCTCTAAAAAACCCATGTTTCTGCCAGTTTTACCCCGAGAAGCTCACAATGAGTCTCAATCTTTTCTCAAGGGAAAAGGGAAAGGATTTCTTTTTCTTCACTATATGTCAAGATTAGTAGTATGTTTTTCTCATCCCTGAACTATTAGCTGTTCTCAATAGGAGAAGACATAATCTTGCTACCAAAAAAGGTATCTTTGTTATCCCAAATAACAAAAGATTTGTAAAGTATAAAACCAATATTTTGACAGCACCATTTAAACAGCCAAATGTGCCCTAAGTTTCCAACCTAACATTCTGGTGCATTACATTTGACTTACGTTAAGTGCTTACACAAAAATGCCATAAGTGGATTCACTGGAAACCAAGACTCCAAACAATAGTTGAAGTGCAGATGTATTCAGGATGAAAGAAAGGAAGGAGAAAAAAGGAGCTTTCAGCAGTCGGTATTTAGAATTATAGCATTAAAATAAAATACATGGGACTTCCAGATAAGAGTAAAACTGTGCTTTATTCAAATGTAAGGAAGCCTAGTAAAAATGTGAGAATGTGTGTGTATGTATAGCTGACTCACTTTGTTGTGGAGCAGGTTTGCTATGCTCCTCAAAGAAGAATCTGGGACCTAAGTGATAAGTCAGCTGCCTACTCTCTTCCCCTCTGAGGATTCATGTTGAGTGTGAGTTGTGTGAACTTCTGCAGGTTAGTGTCCCCAGCTGTCACGGGAGGGTCATCTGTCTTACATCCTGGATTTCACTGACCATGCTCATCTCATTCTGCACAACTTAAAAATACAGAAGAGTTCAATGTGTTCCTCTAAGGTCTAAATTTTTTAGAACTGCAATAAGAAACTGAAATGATGGAAAGCAATAGTAACATTAAGACAGAAAAATTTCCCTAAAACCTGTGTCCTTCCTGAGAGTTGAGGTTTAATGACACTGAAATCTTAGGCCACTGCATCATAAAATTTTAAAGGTTGATTTCTGCATATTTTAACCAATGGCATGAAAACCGCTGCCTTGGCAAACAAGACAAAAATCTTCCATTTGAGGTCTAAAGTTGGAAAGACCTTTCCTGTCTAATTATTGAAAAACCCAGGGGAAAACATTCCATCAGCTGGTGGAGCTCCCAAGACTGCAGCTAATGAGCTTTTTCAGAAATTGTCTGGTTTAAGTGCATGTGAGTTTGGCCAACTGGACTGTTAATTTAATTAGGTTCATAGGATGAGAAAACTTCTGTGGCACTGTCAGGTCACCAGTTGCCGCCTATTGTCACCAAGGACTAAATTTATGGCCATCTTTGCCCTACTTTTCAAATTGTGCCAGTTCTTAGAGGATATTAAAGGGAAAAATGGAATTGAAAGCTGGGACTCAAACAGCCACCTATACACTCAAGTTCACAGCAGACAAAGGTGGAAGCACCCAAATGTCCACTGACGGATGAATGGATAAACGAAATGGGGTCTGTACATACAGTGGAATATTATTCAGCCTTAAAAAGGAAGGAAATTCTGGCACATACTACAATACGGATGAACCTTGAGGACATTTGCTAAGTGAAATAAGCCAAACACAAAAGGACAAATACTGTATGATTCCACTTATATGAGGCACCTAGAACAATCAGATTCATAGAGACAGAAGTAGAAGGGGGATTGCCAGGACCTGGAGGAGGTGGGGATGGAAAGATATTGTTTAGTGTGTATAGAATTTGTTTGTTTTTCTATAAAGAGCTGAATAGTCAATATCTTAGGCCAGCAGGCCACAGGGTCTCTGTTACAACTACTCAAGTCTGATACTATAGTGCAGTGGTCCCCAGCCTTTTTGGCACCAGGGATGGGTTTCATGGAAGACAGTTTTTCCACGGACTGGGGGTGGGGAGGTCTGGTTCAGGCAGTCATGCAAGTGATGCGGGGGACGGTTCAGGTGGTAATGTGAGCGATGGAGAGCAATGCGGAGCCAGATGAAGCTTCGCTCGCTCGCCTGCCACCCACTGCCCACCTCCTGCTGTGCGGCCCGGTTCTTAACAGGCTGCTGGTGGGCCTGGGGCTTGGGGACCCCTGCTATAGTGAAAAGCCAGCAGAGACAGCACATAAATACATGGGCATGGCTGTGCACCAATAAAACTTTATTTACAAAACCAGGGAAAAAAAGAATTTGTGCTAATGAAAAAGAAATTGAAAGTAATGATAGTTGTTGTAAACATAGCAAATGTACTTAAACCACAGAATTGTACACTTAGAAATGGCTATAATGATAAAATCTTATTTTATGTGTATTTACTACAGGAAAAAAAATGGAAGAAAAATTCTGAGAAACGGCAAGTGGAATCCAGCAGTATATATTTCAAATCTCAAATACAATCACCTTCTCAGAGTGATACAAATATCTCTCCTTTCAATAGCAGTTGCTATCTCCAAGAAACTTGTATTACATACATGTGATTCTTGCCTCTCTGGGATGTTTGATCTTACCCCTTAGTTAATTCGAATTTCTCCTTTAGTTTCCAGAATCTCTCCCCATTTAGCCACAGACACCTTATATGAGTCCCCACCTTCCCCTCCCCCTCCCATCCTCATCTTTAACTGATGCACAAAGTGGGCTATGACTTTCTCAGGAATCAGGGAGCTGACTGGAGCCAGAACCTACTTTGTCTTCCGGTAACTGTAGCTAAAGTCCAAGACATGATTGAGAGTTTTTTAAAAATGTGCCCTTGACCACAATAAAAAAAAGAAAATAAATAACAAGAGTGTGCCCTTGGCTTGTAACCACTTTAAAAACACATAACAATTTCCTCTAAAAGGTAATGGACTAGACACAGGGCACTGGCTCTCCAAGTCTAAACCTCAAGGCCAAGCTGCAGTAATGACTTGGTCACAGGCCCTCAGTGTGTTAGTGGGACCCTATAGTCACACCTAGAAACAACCTAAAATTTCCTTCTTCTACAGTAATGATTTTGCCACCAAAGGGGTGGCTTTTTAAAAGGATTAGCATGTACCCTAGAAAGTAGTGCATCAAAGCCCCTCAACACCAAGGGAGTTGGCTAAAGACGATGAACAGCCACTGAACTGAAATTACGACATTGACACCAACACTGACCAGGCTTCAGAACCCGTTACCCACCCATGCTAGGTGTGGCCACCGGTACGCACGACTTGGTTCTGAAAGCATCACACTGTATTTTCTCCTTTGTAGAACTGACTCTTGACCATAACAAATGGGTTGGCGTTGGCAAACACTATCTGGGCTAAGAATGAAACTAGCAAATACCTTTTATTAAGGTCTACAGCCGAGTGAAATCCAGGTCTCCAAAGAGAAGGCACTAGATTGTCCACTTCTGATCTCTCTCCCTCCTTCCCTTACTCAGAGGGAAAAAAAAAAATTTTCTATATTTACCATTGAATTCTTACAGACAATCTACCCTTTCTGAAGGAAGTAGAAGGTTTCAAGAGATAGCATTCCTCATGCTCACAAATTTCCGCTCCCACAGCCGGGAAAATCACAAGTCAAGGCATAAACCTCAACATGGATAACTATGGTTGCCCTGAGTGATGACTGGATGCCCCATCAAACACTGCACCACTACTAATTCAGAAAGGCTGGACCACAGCCCTGGCTGCCGCCCCACTCCCTGCACGGGTCTCCCGGTCACCCCATGAGGATCAGATGCTCACAACGCCGCACAGGGTAACAGGAGCTCAGGCGGACTAGAGACCAACAGTTGGAAAACCACAAGCTCCACTTTCACAGGGCACACACTAGGGGGTGGGGGAACGTGAGCATCACCAGGTAACACAAGCTGGCCTGCCTCTCAGCCTCACAACTACTCTGGGAACAGAAGAGGGCTGTGGAATGCCACGTGTCTTTTCAAGGCCATTTAAAATGAGGAACAGTGTGTGTCTGACGTTCAGGGCTGCTTCAGACTTCAGACTAGGTACACAGCCCTTCAGCAAGGCAGGGGCCAGAAAATGTGGGAAGGATGATTTATTCCCTAATTTTAAGAGCTTCGACATACTGATCAAGGAGAAAGCAGAACTGAGGTGCACATCCTTCAGGCTTTTGTATGGGTTTTTCAAGTTTTCGGTTTCCATGTTGGGAGAACCAGCACCTTCTCGGGGTTTGCGGGCTCTGTTGTCATAATCCAGCAGCACATTTCTTTTTTTTTAAATTAATTTATTTATTTATTTATTTTTGGCTGCGTTGGGTCTTCATTGCTGAGTGCAGGCTTTCTCTAATTGCGGCGAGCGGGGGTTACTCTTCGTTGAGGTGCGTGGGCTTCTCACTGCGGTGGCTTCTCTTCTTGCAGAGCACAGGCTCTAGGTGCGCAGGCTTCAGTAGTTGTGGCACACGGGCTTAGTTACCCCGTGGCATGTGGTATCTTCATGAACCACAGCTCAAATCCATGTCCCCTGCATTGGCAGGTGGATTCTTAACCACTGCGTTACCAGGGAAGTCCACCAGCAGTGCATTTCAGTTCCAGCCTGATCACCAGATTCCCCTCTCCATCCACTCCGTTCACTCCTCTGAACTCCTCGTTCTGTTCTCCATTCCCTCATTCATGGCACCCATCTGCTGAGTGTCCACTATGGACTCGGGGTTGAGCTGGAAGGGGATACCAAGCTGGAGAAGAAGGCCCCTGTTTTATACAACATGAACGCCAGCTTTCATTCTTGTGCAAGGCAGGATGACAGATGCCAAGATGAGGTTCCTAGCATCAAAAGCCTTTTGAGATGTTTGTGCCCCAGCCTAAGAGTGCTTCTCAACCTTGAGTGCACATCACAGTTCTCTGCAGGGCCTGTTAAAACACAAATTGCTGAACCCATCCCAGAGATTCTGATTCTGTGGGAGCCCGAGAATTTCCATTTCTAACAAGATCCGGGTGATGCTGAGGCTGCCGGTTCAACGACTATATTTTGAGAAACCCCTGCTTTAAAACCCTCATAAAATAATAAAATAATAAATAAATAAATAAAAGTTTATCTTTTCAGGATATTCTTTCTTTTTTGAATATGGATGGAAAAACATCTTAAGTTGGTTATTTTAGGTATGCACTATTTGGACAAATTTCCCTTAAAATATCTATAAAAACATACCTCAAAGACTTCTGGAAGGAAGAAAAAAATTGGCTAGAACTCTTTATCTTGAAACATTTTTCAAAACCATTTTCACACTCTAGTTTGATGTGCTAGTCAATGCCAGCAAGATTTTTTTTAATTAAGTTGACATATCTTCCCCCCTAGAAAGCTACCTCATTAGTATATGATGTCACTACTGCTAATAAAATGGTTAAAACCCCCATTTCCAGGGGCTTCCCTGGTGGCGCAGTGGTTAAGAATCCGCCTGCCAATGCAGGGGACACGGGTTCAAGTCCTGGTCTGGGAAGATCCCACATGCCGCGGAGCAACTAAGCCCGGGCGCCACAACTACTGAGGCTGTGCTCTAGAGCCCGCGAGCTACAACCACTGAGCTCGCACGCCTAGAGCCTGTGCTCTGCAACAAGAGAAGCCACCACAATGAGAAGCCCACGCACTGCAACAAAGAGTAGCCCCTGCTCGCCGCAACTAAAAAAAGCCCACATGCACCAACAAAGACCCAACACAGACAAAAATAAATAAAAATAAAATAAATTTATTTAAAAATACCCATTTCCAATACGTAGGCTTAGATTTCTGAAGTCCTAGTTCCACCCAGGATTATAGATTTGTAAAGGCTGAGGAGACTTGGTTTCCAAAGATATCAATAGTCCCACAAAGGGAAGATGGGAGCTCATCAAAAAACGATTTCCTTTATTGCTGGAAAGAAACAGTGTGAAAGAAGAACAGCTGCCAACATGGCTTCCAAAAACAAAGGAACCAAAGGCCACGGCTCTGCCCATTCTCCCCAGACATGTCTAAGACAGAGGGAGGACAGACCAGTGCCCTCTGTTTGGGCTCCACCCATGCAAGAACCTTCTGGCAGTCGCTGGTCTGCCCCACCTTCATAAGAATGTGAGTCTGCTTGACACCATCTCTCCCACAGCAGTCACGACGTTGATCACCTTAAGTTGCCTTTGTAGATTTTGTTGTAAATGCTATCAACACAGGGTGGTTGAAATTTTCTTTAAGCCTTGTTTCTTTTTCGTTTTCTTTTTTGTTTGCTTTTCTATTGAAAAATCAAGGGCTTCCCTGGTGGCGCGGCAGTTAAGAATCTGCCTACCCATGCAGGGGACACAGGTTCGATCCCTGGTCTGGAAGATCCCACATGCCGCAGAGCAACTAAGCCCGTGCGCCACAACTACTGAGCCCGCACGCCACAAGTACTGAAGCCCGCGCACCTAGAGCCTGTGCTCTGCAACAAGAGAAGTCTCTGCTCACTGCAACTAGAGAAAGCCCGCATGCAGCAATGAAGACCCAACGCAGCCAAAAATAAATAAAATTTAAAAAAAAAAGAAAAGAAAAATCAAGCCACTCAGATGCATGTGGGGTGACAATTCTTAGTCTTTCTCCCAAAAGTACCCTTCCTCTGCTGCTTCACTGAGGGGGGCCTCCAAAGGAGTCTGGGGGGACTCTAATTGAGGAATTTTCCCCATTCTCTACTGTAATCACCAGTTTTCTTCTCATTCTCTCAAATATGATCTCCTTAAGGGTAGACACTATGTCATTCACGTCTGTGTCCCCACCATTCCCTTAGTCATTCCACAAACGTTTATTGAGGGGCTACTGCATAGCAAGCTATGCGCAATGCCTGGATATATAGCAGAGAATAAAAGCGGGCCCTGCCTGCATGAAACTCACAGCCTAGAGGAAAGACAGACAGTCAACCAATGGTCACATGAGTAAAAACTGCACATGGCGAGAAGGGCGCTAACGAGGAGGAGAAGCAAGGTTTGTTGACTGCGGGGTCCACGGAGACGTCCCTGAGGAAGAAGGATGAGAAAGAATTAACTAGAATAAGATGAGCATTTCACACACAGAAAACAGCATGTCCAAAGCTTCTGAACCACCATCCCATGTGTATTTGCTGAGTGAACAGAGGGACCAAGATGGTGCTACCCATCACCATGACAGCATAGAGTGAGGGCAGGGGAAACACTGACCACACTGAGCTGAATGAAGACCCACAGTCCTCAAGAAGGAAGAGGTATCTCCATTCTGAAGGTGGAGAAACTGAGGCATGGGGAGCTTAAATATCTTGTGAAATAGGCAGACCTGGGCCTCAAATCCATGTTCAGCTCCCTGCCTTTGTTCTTTTAACCCAAGACGCCAAAGCTACTTCCTGAATTTGGGATTATGAGGCCTCCAAGGTCCCAGAAATGCTCCCCCTGTCACGCCTTCCTTGGTGGAACTCTGAAGTTTCATCAGCTTTTTCTGAGTTCCTTAGTGAAGAAGGAGCAAGGCTGAAAAGTGCTCTTGGAGGGCTGTGATGGGAGACCCCCCCAAAATGAGGACACAAAAGGTAGTCAGTGACTCCACTGGCCCCACAAACCCTAAGCAACCCTCTCTCCCATCGCTATGGACAGTGTATGTTTACTGCTTTACTATACATTATTAGCATATTTTCCAGTTTTATACCCCATATTGGAAAATTCTTTTATTACATTCTAATCAGTAAGGGTCATCCAATAATGGAGTAGGCTGCTATATGTCATACTGAGCTTTCTGTCCCTGGAGATATTCAAGTAGATGCAGGAGATCACCAGCCAGGAATACCATGTAAGGAATTTGCTTATTATATCAGCTTCTGATCCCATTTTTTTTTTTTTTTTTTTTGCGGTACGCAGGTCTTTCACTGTTGTGGCTTCTCCCATTGTGGAGCACAGGCTCCGGACGCGCAGGCTCAGCGTCCATGGCTCACGGGCCCAGCCGCTCCGTGGCATGTGGGATCTTCCCAGACCGGGGCTTGAACGCGTGTCCCCTGCATCAACAGGCGGACTCTCAACCACTGCGCCACCAGGGAAGCCCAGATCCCATTTTTAATAAGCCAAGATTAGAAGATCTTTACAGCAGAGATTGTGTTAGGTCTCTAGGCCTCTGCTGACTACACATCCCAGTCTGCCTGGTATCCTGGAATAATTATTAAGGACACTCCTTTTCGTTCTCAGGAGTGTTCTTTGCAGAGGACAAAGAATATGGTCATCCAATTTAAGACACTTGGATGCTTGCAGAGGCCTTAATGCATCCTGACACACTGGCTGTTAAATATCCGGAAGATGGGAAAAAGATGGTTTAGAATTCTTATAGCCACATCAGAAAAATTTCTTGTTCTCTATTTAATAACCTGATATACCTGACCCAGCAACAGGTGAATGATGATGTCGAAAACCTCCATTATGTCTTACAAATTCTCTCTCTCTCTCTCTCTCTCTCTCTCTCTCGTGTGCATGTGTGCACACATACAGGAAACTGTATGGCATGACACTCATGCCATGTGCATAGTACAGAAAAGACATAGGAAAGACAGAAGCTGGTAGCCTTACTATGACGCTTGTGCTACCTTAATGAATGAGTTTTCTTGAAAAAGGTCTTGGCTGGCAGAATATGACTAATACATTGCTGGAGATGATGGGGACTAATCCACTCCAACTGAATCACTGGATGTTGAGAAGAAAAAAAAATGGATATCGAGATTTCAGGTCGTCAAGAGCAGTCCATTAAAACCAGTTCCTGAGGCCATGGGAAGTGGCATATGCACGCTGGAGGAGCATCTAACACAGCATGCTCTCAAAACTGGTTCTTGGTGAAAAGGGCAACGCAGCCCCTGATCCCACGGTGAACTCTAACTCATGGGAGTTCAGGCCTGTGTCACTGTCATATGCTCTCTGCACAAAATAATAAAAAGGGGAGTGGTGGGAGCAAATACTTACAGATGCTATTTTGTTTATTTCTTTTTTAAGCTTTATTGAGGCATAACTGACAAAATAAAAATTGTGTATATTTAAGGTTTACAACGTGATGATTTGATATATGTGTACACTGTGAAATGATTACCTCAATCAAACTAATTATCACATCCATCACCTCACATAGTTACCATATTCTTGTGTGTGTGGTGAGAACACTTAAGGTCTACTTTCTCAGCAAATTTCAAATATGCAATACAGCATAATTAACTATAGTCCCCATGCTGTACATTGGACCCCAGAAGCTATTTATCTTATAACTGAAAGTTTGTACCCTTAGACCAACATCTCCCCAGCCCTCCACCCCACCATCACCCAGCCCCTAGAAACCATCATTCTACTCTCTCTGCTTTTGTGAGTTTGACTTTTAGATTCCATATATAAGTGAGATCATGCAGTATTTGTCTTCATGTGTCTGGCTTATTTCACTTAGCGTAGTCTCCTCCAGGTTCACCCATGTTATTAAAAATGGCAGGATTTCTTTCTTTTTTATGGCTGAATAATATTCCATTGTAGACAGATATATAAATATAGACATTTATTACATTTTCATTATCCATTCAACCGTCAGTGGAGACTTAGGTTGTCTCCATATCTTGGCTATTGTGAATAATGCTGTAATGAACATGCAAATGCAGGTATCTCTTTGATCCACTGAAGCTGTTTGTTAAAAATACATTTCCAGGGCTTCCCTGGTGGCGCAGTGGTTGAGAGTCCGCCTGCCGATGCAGGGGACACGGGTTCGTGCCCCGATCCAGGAAGATCCCACATGCCGCGGAGCGGCTGGGCCCGTGAGCCATGGCCGCTGAGCCTGCGCATCCGGAGCCTGTGCTCTGCAACGGGAGAGGCCACAACAGTGAGAGGCCCCCGTAACGCAAAAAAAAAAAAAAAACATTTCCAAATACTCTGATTCTTAAGGTTTGAGGAAGGGCTCTGAAATCTGCATTTTCAACAAGCAACACCATGCCCCCATACTCTGTAATTCTGACACATTTTGAGAGAGGTCTATTTAATGCATCAGTTCCTCTCTGGCAAGAAGAACTTAAAAGTTTTTAAAAACCAGATCACCAAGTTGCACCCCAGAGCAATGACATGAGCATCTCAGAGGGGAAGGAACAGGCATCAGTACTTTTCTGATGTATGAGAAAATAAAGCTCCTTAGGTGATTCCAGTGTGCAGCGTGGGCTAAGAGTCACTAACAGCATGTATCTGAAATCTGTGGTCACCTGAGCAGTGATTGGGAGGCATCCTAGGGCAGAAACATGCAATGACGATTGAGGGTGTGGGTCCGTGAAGCCCAACACGGAGAGTCAGGGCTCTGTGCTGACGCATGGGGAACTACCTGATTCCCCAGCATCTCCACTGGAGTGACCCTGGAAGAGCAGTCCTCAGTGAACCCAGTCGTTGAGGAGGCCCACCTCTCCCCCGACACACCCACACTCCTCTTTGAAACCGAGGCCAGCAGGGAGGCTGTGGCATGCTGAACCTCAGGGTGGTGGGGGACACAGATGCCAGTGTGACGGCTAGGATGGAGCCAGAGCCTGGCACTGACTGGACCATTGCCTGCCATGGGAGCACCAGGAGCCTGAGTAGTTTGGGCAGGCTGTTTCCTGGCTCTGCAGGGTCCCTTGAGCAAGCACAGCCATCTCATCCCCTGCGCCTTGGCACCTCTGGGTCCAGGTACAGGGTTTGGCCCTCAAGCATGCGGATGGGTAGACAGCTGCTTCCTGCCAGTGGCAATGCAGGCCTCAGTCCTTGCCGAGAAACAGGCAAGAGCAGAAGGTGTAAGTAGGATCTGGTTTGGAGATCCCCCAGCTCCAACCAAATCCACGTCTTTTTCAGCAAAACGAGGGTCCTGTAAATGTATGAGTTTCCACAAACTTCTTGTGGCACTCCGTCTGCAAAACCTTACTAACAACAGCACATGTTGGCCTCTGGGAACTGGGGACAGGAATGAGGATAGTAAGGACCCAGAAGTCCCTGGAGAACTGCTCATCAGGATGATGGCTCAATGTCCACCAAAACACAATAGCTAGTTCCTATCCATTCAAGCACCCTATGCAGTGGCATGAGGGTGAACCGTAGGTCAGTGCCATGCAATACAAACAGAATTCAAGCCACGTTTGTAATCTTTAGTTTCCTAGTACACACATTTTTTTAAAACTTAAGTGATATTCACATTTTCAATATTTTCTATTTAATCCATTATATCCAAAACACTTAAGGGCATTAAGAGGAATGTAACGTTCAAAACACAGCCTCAAGGAGCTTGTAGTCTAGTTGGGGAGATAAAACATATACACAAAAATAGTTAAATATCTATATCAAGTATTGTGGAATAGAGTGTCCTCAAAATGTGAAAAATGATATGTGCTTTGGAACATCAAGCAAGGAGAAGCAAGGGAATCTGTACATCCAGGAGGGAATTCATTCATTCATTCATTCATTACTTCAACATGCAATTATTATCAAAAATTATTAATGAGATACTAAACACAACTTGTGCACCCAACACACCCACTGCAATACAACAATTTCTTTTGTGATGCCACAGTTGTTACATTTAGTGAAAAGTAGTCCTACTAAAACAACAAAGTTGTGCTTAACAGAAAAATATTTTATATTGCCTTAGTTTTGAGGTTTATATTGAAATTAATTGAGGTTAAATAAAATTTGAAAACTCGGTTCCCTCAGTGGCACTAGCCACATTTCAAGAGCTTGATAGACACATGCTAGTGTCCACTGTATTGGACAGCACCCAGAAGAACATTTTCATCCTTGCAGAAAATTCTTTGGGGTAGCATAGCTCTAGACCCTTAAACAATTAGAAAAGGTCCCCATTCTCTTTCTACCAGTCCAGGATGACAATGCTTGGAAGTGTCCTGAGTGACATGGATGGTCCCTCCTCTCATGGAAAGGAGCATGATGGTTAAGGGCTAGAACTGTGCACTCAGACACTCACCACCATGTGACCTTGAGCAGATCACATGTTATGCCTCAGTTCCCACATCCATCAGAGGGAAGTAAGAAGAGCATCTACCTCAAAGAGTTAGAAGGATGAAATAAGTTAATATTTGTAAGGCACTCAAGATAGCATCTGCCATGTAGTAAGTGCACTATCGATAAATGTTAAATAAATAAATTTCCATCACGATGTCTGCCGATTGGGCACACTGAATATTACATTCCAGAATGATCTTACTGGAAGATGCAAAAAAACTCTCACCTATAAACAGCTACCAACCTTCTAGATGATAATATCATTCATTGATTCACTCAATGAATATTTATTGAGTTCTTACATTACACAAAGTACTGCAACCCCAGGCTCAGAGATGTTTCAGAATGTCTGTCCCTTTCCCATCCTTCCAACCATATCTTCCTGGTCCTCCAAGGCAAGGATAGAACGCCACCCACCTGCAGGCTCCCTTCCTTATTCAGGTCTGAGCTCAGGTCAGCTCCTCGTAGAAGCCTTTCCTGACAATCCTTCCTAAAGCTGTGTCACGGGTGTGCTAGTGAGAGAGCCTGTACACACAGGTACACACTGAACTGGCCTGTCCCCTCACACTGTTCATTTCCTTTGTTGGCTTATCATTCCCTGAAATTACTTTGTCTCTTTACTTCTTTACTTGTTCATTGCTTATCTAACCCCGAGAGATGATAAACTCTGTAAGGACGGAGATACGGTCTGTTTTGTCCTTGCTTTATTCCCCGACACACAGATCAGTGGCTGGAACATAGTAGGTGCTTTATATAGAATTGCTGAATGAATGAATGAATGAATGAATGAATCCCCCCCTTGATGTATAGATTCTCCTGCTTCTTCTTGCTTGATGTTCCAAAGTACATATCATTTTTCACATTCTGAGGACAGTCTATTCCATACTACTTGATATAGATGGTTAACTATTTTTGTGTATATGTCTTGTCTCCCCAACTAGAGTACAAGCCCCTTGAGGCTGTGTTCTGAATGTTACATTCCTCTTAATGCCCAGCATAAGGCATGTCCTCAATGAATACTTGTGGATGAATGAATGGGAAGGATAAAACACAGTCCCTAAATTAATTTTTTTGGTCACACAAGGTGGACTATTTCTACAAATAATAATTCGTAGAATGAATATATATACATACAGCTATATGTGTGTTATGTTTCACATTCTAATTAAATGAAGCTATTTTTGCAACTATTTTCCAATCCAAGAGTAAAACTGTAAAGAATAATGTTAAATGTTAGATCATTAAGTCAGCTTTCTTTAATTACATGGCAGTGTTTCAAAAAAGCTTTGAGTCATCTTTAAGATTCTTTGCCAGGGGTACAGCATGCTACATTTAAAATGGCACTTATTTTAGTAAACGCATTTCTATTGCAAATGATTTGTTCCAACAAAGCAAATCCTTGGCAAAGAGCTGTCACTTCTTTTAAACCCCCTACCAAGAAGAGATACATGGGAACATTATAAGCACCAGAGATGAGAAAACTTGAAAAGCTCCCTTTATCAGAAATCACCAGGATACACTCTGTTTTAACAGAAGCATCAATTTGTCTACCCTCTTCAATTTCCAATCCTATGACACCTACTTTTTGTAAATATTTTCTATAAGATAGCTGTAAGTCCTCAGAACTTATAATAAAGACTTAGGGATATCAATATACATCCATATTTTCTTTCTCTTTTATTCCCTGTCCTCCTGTCTCCCTCCCATTTTTCTTCTCTGTCTTTCTAAAACAAAAATCTGGCAGTCGGTCACATGCATTCCTGAACGATTAAGCATACAGACCAATCATTTGAAGCAGGGAAAAAAAAAAAGAAAAATCCCATAAAGGCTAAATTATGTTCTGATGTACTTACTACATGAAGGGTCTATTATGATAAGCTATTATACTTGCGAGATGAATTGAATTCACATTTATGCAACTCATCTATTCCTAGAGAAACGCAGATAAAAATTGTACAGCAACCTGAAAATGTTTGTGAAATGGATCTTAAGAAGATCAATACTCTAAGATTTTAATGTCAAATTGAGACCATGGAAAAGATGGTCCACAGCAAGGACTCAATTTCCAATAAAAAAGAAAAGAATTAGGTGAGCAGAGGGGAGCATGGTCATTCAGGTGGGAGCTGTTGGGGAAGGAGCTGGTAGAAGTCTGGTTAAGCTATTAAGGAATAATGGGTAGAAGTGGAGGGTGCAAAACAGTCCACTTATGATTTCATTTATCCACCCATATGTATTGACCTCCTATTATATCTTATGGACAACATTCCCAGCAGGAGGGACATCACAGAGAACAAGGGACAGAGCCCCTTATGCAGCTGATATTCTGTTGGGGCGAGGACCCTTTCTAGAAATTAGTTATGACAAAATATGCACAATGTGATGTTTATATGTACATGCAGGACAGTGAAGGACTTTTTTTTTTTTTTTCTGTTACCTTTCTCTTGAGTTTTGAAGGTTCACCTTTATGATGACATCTAAATTTTCTCTGGGCTTTGTGAGATTTGCATTACAAACAAGGAGCTTCCTCTCATGGAGTCTATCTTTTCCTTTCTCCTTCCCTCTTGCCATTATGAATCGGGGGATGCAGTTAATGACCGTGACAAATCATAAAAGATTTCTCCTACCTTCTTCAAGTGTGACTATCCTGATCAGAGCCTGTAGGTACAGCCAGCCGTGAACCACATGCTATTTACAGGCTTAAAAACCCAGGCAGGATTTGTATCACACATGATGAAAATGCCAGCCTCTCCCAGGACCTAGGATCCTAAACAAATCTCCTCTTCCCTAAATCCCTGGAGGATGCCCACACAGTTCCTCCTGTGTTTAATCAGGATCCCCCTCCTCCACCCCCAATCAAGGAACACACAATTACCGAGCTAATCACTTAAATGATGCTAGTAAGAAACAAAGCCATTTTCCTTGTTAAAAATGTGTCTGCTGTCCTATCCATTGATCTGTTTCCTTGGCAGTGCTCTGTATTAATTTATTGCTCAATAAAGCACAGACACCAGCAGAGTTGCTGAGCCATGCCTAGTGGAAGGCCCACTATTTCATCTAACTAACAAAGACAGCCCATAAGCCAAAGGCATAAACAAAAGCACACTGGGCCTCACAAACCCTGGCTGGTGAATCCTGGCTCCATTTGCTCTCCCAGAGACACAAAAGGGAGGCAAGGGTACAGCTTTGGGGAGAATGCAGGTGACTAATAATTATCGATTATCAGAGGAAATGGAGTATGTTTGGTCTGTTAGCCAAGTGCCACTGGGTTTCCTTTCTATTGTATAGTAAACCTCACCACCACAGGTGACCTTGTGGTGAGCTTTGACGGGAAAGAAGCTGAAAAGGGAAATGATAAAGATGAAGATGGGGGTGGGACTTGGCTTGCCAAGGTGCCTGCCATTCCAGGAGATTCTCCCTCTAGATGAAAGTGATGCTTGTGGCTTCCTTTGCAGTTAAGACAACAGTGACTAATCACAGGGTCCCTGTTCAGATCTCTGCTTCAGTGCAAAACCTTGGCAATGATTACCTTCCGTATAGAAGGGCTTAGCATCTGAGAACCTCTTTCATGGATGATCACTGGATGGTCAGGGATGGTCAACCACATAGATGCAGGTTCTTCCTACATAGATGCAGGTTCTTCCTATTTGAAGATTTAGACCTCAGAGAGCCTTTAGCAACTGAAAGTTCATCAACTAAGATCTGAAGGGATGGCCGCGGGTATCAGGATTCACTTCTAGACTTCTTAACCAGCACCAGTCTAGCAGAAGGTTTCCAAGGAGAATGAGCCCTGGAAATCTGGGCCTTGCTCAGGAACCTAATAGCGAAGGAAGTTTCAAAGCCAAGAAAACTGAGCATCAAGGATAGTTCCAAGGATTCAAAAAAGTCATTGACTGTTAACTTTTATCATCTTGTCCTGGGCCTGAATTTTAGGGGAGAAAACTGGGACCCAGTGAGGAATTGACTTGTCCAGGGTCCTTCCATGAGTCGGAGACAGAGGCAAAATTAGGAGGATGGATGACAAAGAAGGAAGGGAAATGCCCAGAGGGTCTGCCTTCAACTCAGTGGCTGCTGCCCCAGAGAGGGCACATCTGGCCAAGCTACTCACTAGCAAGAGACATAAAACCACAACAAAACGCACAAAACAGACGGACATCCTTCCCTTCTGCAGGAACTTCTCAGCAAGCTACACTGGTATCATCATCGCTCAGCAGAAGGACAAGAGTGAGAAGAGAGGCACACGTAACACTGTCACCAGGAAAGAGAAAATGGCAAGGGAGGTCCAGCACTCACCGAGGTCTAACCCATTCATGAGACCCCCTTTCTGCCTCTCGTTGTAGTAAATGGTGAGGTTATGCTCCCTTCCATCTCTCCTCCTAGGGTCCCCTTGGTGAAGGCATAGGAAGGCAATGTGAAACAGCCTTCTCTTGCAGGGAAGGTCTTCAGTTCACCAGAGAGAGGGGGGAAATGCCAACAGGGGTCCTCACCAGCCCTGTCACATGCCACATTCCTTTCACCTCTGAACCTTTCTTCAAACGGTGTCCCCATGCGCACTGTCCTCGCCCTTCTCCTCCACATTCACACATTGTACCAGTCTGTGGAGCTCCATTCATGAACCTTCCTCTAGCCCCTCCTGTTCCCATGACATCATCCTTTTCTGAGCATGGACAACGTGTACCACGACCTCACCAGTTAACTGGGTTGCTTCTCAGAGCAGGCACAGCAGATGTGCACAGAATCGGTGCCTGCTATGCCCTTTAATTTAATTAGATGATCACTTCCGTGACCGGACTGCTCGGGAGCTGAGGTCATCCTTTTTATACACCCCCCACTGTGTGCCGGGAGTATGCTCTGAAGCAAACATGCAGATGCCGAGGCCTAACCTCAGACCTGCAAACTCAGAATCTGGATCCAGGTCAGGAATAATTGCCTCAGAGTGCTTCCCACTGCAGTGGGCGTGCAGAGGACACGAGGAGACACTTGCCGACCTGGCATTGTCAGTGCTGACCATGGAGAGGGGGCTGGGCTAGGAGTCTGGAGACCTCGTTTTAACCCTGCGCGTGTGGCCCTGGTAGTTTCTTAACCCTCTGGGTTTCTGTTTCTTCACCCCTGGCACAGACACTGCAGGTGTGTGGCTCAGGGATGTGAAGTTTCTGGCACAGATCTAGGTGTAAGAGGTGCTCAGTTCGAGGTGTTTGTATGAGGAGTGAAATCTGTGCAGGACTGATTGATCCAGAAACTACCCTGAACCAAATCCATAACAAAAGGCTAGTGACTGGGCCTCGCTTGGGGGTACACTAATAACATAATAACTCTATAATAACTCAATATAATAAATACACAACATATGACATAAATTAATAACATAATATTAACAGCAGGCAATATGTATATGGTACATATTTTGTGCCAGGCAACTCTTCTAAATATTTTACTTACATTAACTCACTTAATCGCTACAAAACATTTCAGAAGACAGCACCATTACTATCACACCCACTTTATAAGCTAGGAAACTGAGGCCCAGGGCTGTTGGCTCATTGGCTCAACATCCCACAGCAGTCAATGGCACAGAGGTGACATTCTTACATCCGTCACTCCTTCCTGAGATGTCTGCCAGCTGCATGGTTCATTCCTTCTCTTTGTGGTCTCTGCCCTGGGATCTGCTAAGAAGTTCTCAGCAAGCTGTCCTTGCCAAATAGAGAGCTTTGTCTTCCCCTGGAAAAAGCCCTCTGTCCCCCAGGGGAAGAGAGGAGGACGTGAGGAGCTGCTATCTTGGCCCATTCCATCCACCGGCAATGTTTGCAGGGCTGAGCTCCAGGCCAAATCTTAACAGGAAGAAGCATCCCTTGGACCTCTATGCCAGGAGCACAGGTTCCCAGCCCCACACAATAAAGAAGCTGACTAATGCGAAATGCAGAGGTGTACCCTGTTAGCTTTTCCATGATGTGGCTGGGCTCAGAACAAAGGGATTGTCGATTAGCCGATGCGTTTTTTTCATTAATAATTTTTATACTGATTATATGTTAAAATGGTAGAATTTTGGATATACATTGAGTTAAATAAAATGTGTTATTAAAATGAACTTTACCCAACTCTTTTTCCTATTTTTAATATTAGCCAATACATTTTTAAACTTCTGAATGATCGATGCTCTCTCCCCAGGCAGAGAAAGTAGCTGAGAGGATTGCACAGTCCACATGCCAACCCGACAGAGAAGCTGGGACTGACTACAACACGGACACCAGCCCCCAAGATCTGCCCCTGACAACTCACCTCCAGGGACAGGGAGTGTCTCCAAAATGAGGGTGACATTCCTCCTGGGGGTCATTCTCTGGATTCTGGCATCACTGCAAAGGCCCTGATCACTTATCCACATAACTGGTTCTACACCTTCTAAACAGATTCAGCAAATCACACTTCTCCCCACTCCCATTGCACCAAACGAACTCCAAGGCACCAGATTCCTTCACTGTTCTCCTAACTGGTCACCCTGCTTCTACACTTGACCCCAAGCACCGTGGGTTAGTGGGCAGGTACTGATTTTCAAAGCTGCCTGAGAAATCTATAGTTATCCCCATGGAAATGGGCTGTTGAGTCCTTTTGGTTTCTAAGAGTTCACCCAAGGAACAAAAGAATGTTGGAGATGTTTCCTTTCCATCTAAACAATTAAAGGGTTATAGCCTTCCATTAATAAATGCCATCTAGCTCAATTACACGGACCCCACCCCCATTCAAAAATAAAGCATGGCTTATTTCTCAAGTCAGTCTTGCTGATTATATGTATACAATCAGCGTGCTCTGATCTTTGTGACAGTCTACTTGGTGCCTGTCTAGCCAATGCCATTTGCATTTAAGAACTTGGAAAGAATCCGCTCAGCACCTATAGTAACTTGGGCTACCTGCTAGGTGATATAGGGGACACAGGAGAAACAAAATATGATTCTCTCCTTTAATGAATATATATGTCCCATGGACTGACAAAATGAATACCCAAAAAACAGCCTGACAATCATATCAGATTGTGTATGGTTAAATGGAACTATCAGTAGGACAGATAATAAAAGCCTTAGGAACTGAGAAGCAGATGATCAGTGTGCCTAGAATGGCTGGGGAAATAATCTATCAAAAGTAAGGGAGGTAATGTGGGAGAGGGTGTGGAGAAAAGGGAACCCTCTTGCACTGTTGGTGGGAATGTAAATTGATACAGCCACTGTGGAGAACAGTATAGAGGTTCCTTAAAAAACTAACAATAGAGAAGCAAGAAGAACTACAATCCTGCACCCTGTGGAACAAAAACCACATTCACAGAAAGATAGACAAGATGAAAAGGCAGAGGGCTATGTACCAGATGAAGGAACAAGATAAAACCCCAGAAAAACAACTAAATGAAGTGGAGATAGGCAACTTTCCAGAAAAAGAATTCAGAATAATGATAGTGAAGATGATCCAGGACCTCGGAAAAAGAATGGAGGCAAAGATGGAGAGCATGCAAGAAATGTTTAACAAAGACCTAGAAGGATTAAAGAACAAACAAACAGAGATGAACAATACAATAAATGAAATGAAAAATACATTAGGAGGAATCAATAGCAGAATAACTGAGGCAGAAAAACAGATAAGTGACCTGGAAGACAGAATGGTGGAATTCACTGCTGTGGAACAGAATAAAGAAAAAAGAATGAAAAGAAATGAGGACAGCCTAAGAGACCTCTGGGACATTAAATGCAACAACATTTGCATTATAGGGGTCCCAGAAGGATAAAAGAGAAAGAAAGGACCAGAGAAAATATTTGAAGAGATTATAGTCTAAAACTTCCCTAACATGGGAAAGGAAATAGCCACCAGTCCAGGAAGTGCAGTGAGTCCCATACTGGATAAACCCAAAGAGAAACATGCCGAGACACACGGTAATCAAATTGGCAAAAATTAAACACAAAGAAAAATTATTGAAAGCAGCAAGGGAAAAATGACAAATAACATACAAGGGAACTCCCATAAGGTTAACAGCTGATTTCTCAGCAGAAACTCTACAAGCCAAAAGGGAGTGGCATGATATACTTAAGGTGATGAAAGGGAAGAGCCTACAACCAAGATTACTCTACCCAGCAAGGATCTCATTCAGATTCGATGGAGAAATCAAAAGCTTTACAGATGAGCAAAAGCTAAGAGAATTCAGCACCACCAAACCAGCTCTACAACAAATACTAAAGGAACTTCTCTAAGTAGGAAACACAAGAGAAGAAAAGGACCTACAAAAACAAACCCAAAACAATTAACAAAATGCTCATAGGAACATACATATCAATAATTACCTTAAACTTGAATGGATTAAATGCTCCAACCAAAAGACACAGGCTTAGGGCTTCCCTGGTGGCGCAGTGGTTGAGAGTCCGCCTTCCGATGCAGGGGACACGGGTTCGTGCCCTGGTCGGGGAAGATCCCACATGCCACGGAGCAGCTACGCCCATGAGCTGTGGCCGCTGAGCCTGCGCGTCTGGAGCCTGTGCTCCGCAACGGGAGAGGCCACAACAGTGAAAGGCCCGCGTACCACAAAAAAAAAAAAAAAAAAAAAAAAAGACACAGGCTTGCTGTATGGGTACAAAAACAAGACCCATATATATGTTGTCTACAACAGACCCACTTCAGACCTAGAGACGCATACAGACTGAAAGTGAGGGCATGGAAAAAGATATTCCATGCAAATGGAAATCAAAAGAAAGCTGGAAGGCTTCCCTGGTGGCTCAGTGGTTGAAAGTCTGCCTGCCAATGCAAGGGACACGGGTTCGTGCCCCGGTCCAGGAAGATCCCACATGCCGTGGAGCGGCTAGGCCCGTGAGCTATGGCCTCTGAGCCTGAGCGTCCGGAGCCTGTGCTCTGCAATGGGAGAGGCCACAACAGTGAGAGGCCCATATACTGCAAAAAAAATAAAAAATAAAAAATAAATAAAGCTGGAGTAGCAATACTCGTATCAGATAAAATAGACTTTAAAATACAGAATGTTACAAGAGACAAGGAAGGACACTACATAATGATTAAGGGATCAATCCAAGAAGAAGATATAAAAATTATAAATATATATGCACCCAACAGAGGAGCACCTCAATACATAAGGCAACTGCTAAGAGCTATAAAAGAGGATATCGACAGTGACACAATAATAGTGGGAGACTCTGACACCTCACTTACACCAATGGACAGATCAGCCAAAATGAAAATAAATAAGGAAACAGAAGCTTTAAATGACATAACAGAGCAGATAGATTTAATTGATACTTACAGGACATTCCATCCAAAAACAGCAGATTACACTTTCTTCTCAAGTTCACATGGAACATTCTCCAGGATAGATCACATCTTGGGTCACAAATCAAGCCCCAGTAAATTTAAGAAAATTGAAATCATATCAAGCATCTTTTCTGACCACAACGCTATGAGATTAGAAATGAATTACAGGGAAAAAAACATAAAAAAACACAAACACGTGGAGGCTAAACAATACATTACTAAATAACCAAGAGATCACTGAAGAAATCAAAGAGGAGATCAAAAAATACCTAGAGACAAATGACAATGAAAATACGATGATCCAAAACCTATGGGATGCAGCAAAAGCAGTTCTAAGAGGGAAGTTTATAGCTATACAAGCCTACCTCAAGAAACAAGAGAAATCTCAAATAAACAATCTAACCTTACACCTAAAGGAACCAGAGAAAGAACAAACAAAACCCAAAGTTAGCAGAAGGAAAGAAATCATAAATATCAGAGCAGAAATAAATGAAATAGAAAAAAAGAAAACAATAGCAAAGATCAATAAAACTAAAACCTGGTTCTTTGAGAAGATAAACAAAATTGATAAACCATTAGCGAGACTCATCAAGAAAAAGAGGGAAAAGACTCAAATCCATAAAAGTAGAAATGAAAAAGGAGAAGTTACAACAGACACCGCAGAAATACAAAGCATCCTAAGAGACTACTACAAGCAACTCTATGCCAATAAAATGGACAACCTGGAAGAAATGGACAAATTCTTAGAAAGGTATAACCCTCCAAGACTGAACCAGGAAGAAACAGAAAATATGAACAGGCCAATCACAAGTAATGAAATTGAAACTGTGCTTAAAAATCTTCTAACAAACAAAAGTCCAGGACCAGATGGCTTCACAGGAGAATTCTATCAAACATTTAGAGAAGAGCTAACACCCATCCTTCTCAAACTCTTCCAAAAAATTGCAGAGAAAGGAACACTCCAAAACTCATTCTATGAGGCCACCATCACCCTGATACCAAAACCAGACAAAGATACAACAAAAAAAGAAAATTACACACCAATATCACTGATGAATATAGATGCAAAAATCCTCAACAAAATTCTAGCAAACAGAATTCAACAACACATTAAAAGGATCATAAATCATGATCAAGTGGGATTTATCCCAGGGATGCAAGGATTCTTAAATATATGCAAATCAATCAATATGATACACCATATCAACAAATTGAAGAATAAAAAACATACGATCATCTCAATAGATGCAGAAACAGCTTTTGACAAAATTCAACACCCATTTATGATAAAAACTCTACAGAAAGTGGGCACAGAGGGAACCTACCTCAACATAATAAAGGCCATATATGACAAACCCAGAGCAAACATCATTCTCAATGGTGAAAAACTGAAAGCATTTCCTCTAAGATCAGGAACAAGACAAGGATGTCCACTCTCACTCTCACCACTAGTATTCAACATAATTTTGGAAGTCCTAGCCACAGCAATCAGAGAAGAAAGAGAAATAAAAGGAATACAAACTGGAAAAGAAGAAGTAAAACTGTCACTGTTTGCAGATGACATGATACTAGAGTATCATAGAGAATCCTAAAAATGCCACCAGAAAACCACTAGAGCTAATCAATGACTTTGGTGAAGTTGCAGGATACAAAATTAATGGACAGAAATCTCTTGCATTCCTATACACTAATGATGAAAAATCTGAAAGAGAAATTAAAGAAACACTCCCATTTACCATTGCAACAAAAAGAATAAAATACCTAGGAATAAACCTACCTAGGGAGACAAAAGACCTGTATGCATAAAACTATAAGAGACTGATGAAAGAAATTAAAGATGATACCAACAGATGGAGAGATATACCATGTTCTTGGATTGGAAGAATCAATATTGTGAAAATGACTATACTACCCAAAGCAATCTACAGATTCAATGCAATCCCTATCAAATTACCAATGGCATTTTTTACGGAACTAGAACGAAAAATCTTAAAATTTGTATGGAGACAAAAAAGACCCCGAATAGCCAAAGCAGTCTTGAAAAAGAAAAACGGAGCTGGAGGAATCAGGCTCCCTGACTTCAGACTATACTACAAAGCTACAGTAATCAAGGCAGTATGGTACTGGCACAAAAACAGAAACATAGATCAATGGAACAAGACAGAAAGCCCAGAGATAAACCCACGCACATATGGTCAACTAATCTATGACAAAGGAGGCAAGGATATACAACGGAGAAAAGACAGTCTCTTCAGTAAGTGGTGCTGGGAAAACTGGACAGCTACATGTAGAAGAATGAAATTAGAACACTCCCTAACACCATACACAAAAATAAACTCAAAATGGATTTGAGACCTAAATATAAGACCAGACACTATAAAACTCTTGGAGGAAAACATAGGAAGAACACTCTTTGACATAAATCACAGCAAGATCCTTTTTGATCCACCTCCTAGAGTAATGGAAATAAAAACAAAAATAAACACATGGAACCTAATGAAACTTCAAAGCTTTTGCACAGCAAAGGAAACCATAAAAAGACGAAGAGACAACCCTCAGAATGGGAGAAAATATTTACAAACAAATCAACGGACAAAGGGTTAATCTCCAAAATACATAAACAGCTCATGTAGCTCAATATTAAAAAAACAACCCAATCCAAAAATGGGCAGAAGACCTAAATAGACATTTCTCCGAAGAAGACATACAGATGGCCAAGAAGCACATGAAAAGCTGCTCAACATCACTAATTATAAGAGAAATGCAAATCAAAACTACAATGAGGTATCATCTCACACCAGTTAGAATGGGCATCATCAGAAAATCTACAAACAACAAATGCTGGAGAGGGTGTGGAGAAAAGGGAACCCTCTTGCACTGTTGGTGGGAATGTAAATTGATACAGCCACTATGGAGAACAGTATGGAGGTTCCTTAAAAAACTAAAAATAGAATTACCATATGATGCAGCAATCCCACTACTGGGCATATACCCAGAGAAAACCATAATTCAAAAAGACACTTGCACCCCAATGTTCATTGTACCACTATTTACAATAGCCAGGTCATGGAAGCAACCTAAATGCCCATCGACAGACGAATGGATAAAGAAGATGTGGTACATATATACAATGGAATATTACTCGGCCATAAGAAGGAACGAAATTGGGTCATTTGTTGAGACTTGGATGGATCTAGAGACTGTCATACAGCGTGAAGTAAGTCAGAAAGAGAAAAACAAATATCGTATATTAATGCATGTATGTGGAACCTAGAAAAATGGTACAGATGAACCAGTTTGCAGGGCAGAAATTGAGACACAGATGGAGAGAACAAACGTATGGACACCAAGGGGGAATAGCTGCAGGGGGGTGGGGATGGTGGTGTGATGAATTGGGTGATTGGGATTGACATGTATACACTGATGTATATAAAATTGATGACTAATAAGAACCTGCTGCATAAAAATTAAATTAAATTAATTAAAAATTTAAAAAAAGAAACCTAACTAACAATAGAACTACCATACGACCCAGCAATCCCACTATTAGGCATATACCCTGAGAAAACCATAATTCAGAAAGAGTCATGTACCACAATATTCATTGCAGCTCTATTTACAATAGCCAGGACATGGAAGCAACCTAAGTGTCCATCGACAGATGAATGGATAAAGAAGATGTGGCACATATATACAATGGAGTAATACTCAGCCATAAAAGGAAATGAAATTGAGTTATTTGTAGTGAGGTGGATGGACCTAGAGTCTGTCATACAGAGTGAAGTAAGTCAGAAAGAGAAAAACGAATACCGTATGCTAACATATATATATATGGAATCTAAAAAAAAAAAAAAGATTCTGAAGAACCTAGGGGCAGGACAGGAATAAAGACACAGATGTAGAGAATGGACTTGAGGACACGGGGAGGGAGAAGGGTAATCTGGGACGAAGTGAGAGAGTGGCATGGACATATATACACTACCAAATGTAAAATCGATAGCTAGTGGGAAGCAGCCGCATAGCACAGGGAGATCAGCTCGGTGCTTTGTGACCACCTAGAGGGGTGGGATAGGGAGGGAGACACAAGAGGGAGGGGATATGGGGATATGTGTATATCTGATTCACTTTGTTATACAGCAGAAACTAACACACCATTGTAAAGCAATTATACTCCAATAAAGATTTAAATAAATAAGGAAGGAAGGAGGGAGGGAGGGAGCAGATAAATGTGGGAAATGTAATCCTAAGTGCACTGTGTCCTGTAAAGCAAAGAATATTCAGTGCACTGGATTGAAATGCTGCTGCTGCTCCTCACTCCTGCATTTGTCCGGAAATCACAAAGCAGTCTCCAAAATCCAGCCTCTTCAGAGTATTATGGAAACTTGTCATGGCGGTGAAGACAAAAATCATTTTCCCCGCCTTATCGGGTCACCCAAAGCAACTTAGCAACTGAAGCAAGGTACAAGGGATTTGAAGTGGTAGAAGTTAAGAATCACGTGACTCAATCTGTAAAAGAATATGACCTCAGCTCAGCGGGAAAGCTGAGGGACAGCAAAGTTATTAAAGCAGCACAGCCAAAAGGAAAATAAGTCTTCCAGCCACTATTAGCCATCCCACTGCTAGTCAGTTTCGTGAATGGAAGCTGACTGAGTAGACACACAGCGTATGACACTGAAAATGTTATAGACATTCCTAAATCAGTGGCTTTTTCTCATGGAGTAAAAATACACCTGAAGACCCCCTTGTGATTAATAGTAATGGAGTCATTTCTAGGTTCATAGATCTCAGAAATGTCCCTACTTTTTTTTTTTTTTCTGGAAGCTCCAACATTTTCCTTTCCGCCACCTGCAGCACTGGGGCAGGAGAGCCCTGCCTGGCAGAGCTGAAGAATTCCATAAAGCTGTGACAAGACTAATTTTGAATTTATAGCAAGTTTTCTAAGACAATGTGACACTCTACTACATTTATAATAATTATTCCATCATCTATTTACTTAAACATTTTAAAGGAAAGGAAAGAAACTGGAGTAGATGTTTTGGGCTTTTTTTTCTAACAGATTTTTCGAAGGTAAATTGAAAAATCCCAAAGCAGCCATTGAAAATACTTAATCCCATGACGGGGGCCTCACTTGCTACAGTGGAAATTAATGGTGGGGAGAGAGAGGAGATGGAAGACAAATCTACCCAGCAGCAATACAAAGGGCAAGGCTGAACAAATTAATAACACCACTTCCCAGCTAACTGGTACCTTTCATCAGGGAACCTCAACGCACTTCACAAATAATACTTATTTTCCTGTCTCAAAGAGGCAGGGAGATAAATGGCAAGCCCAAAGGTCACACAGGAAGTGTGTAATTATTTTAAGAATAAAAAACTGGACTTATTCCCCAGTCTCTGGTCTAACAGGTTCCTCCCTTCAAACTCCCCTGTGCATCTCACCCTTGCTCTTTCAGCCAACCACGGTGTCTTTGAAAACGTCCAGATTCTTATTCCTCCAACAAAAGACACCACACACCAAAGGCCACTTGGGACCTGAGGGAAACATTGTCCTCATCTTGAAACCTCAAATGGAACAATAAAAGCTTATCTACATGCACCAATGTGCCAGAGATGCCACGAATCACCAGTGGAGGGGGAAACGTGTGGTTCTATAGAAAAAGATACATTGTCAGACCCTAGAGAACACCCCTTTGGGTTATCTGATTCTGACTGTATGAAAGCTACTTTGCAATTCTGTAAATTGTAGATAAATGATAGCAATGCAAATAATTCTTGTCTATAGACATGTAAATTCTGTTCTGTCCAAGAGAGGTTCAACTGACTACTCCCTCCCCCTGTGGAAAAAACCGTTTTTGCACATTTGCACATTCATTCTTATATTTCTGATCTACAAATGGGTTCTTTTCAACCGGTTATAACATCTGCCTGATTCCCTCACTGATTAGGAAGTAGAATAAAATCTTTAACACATATTCATTTTCATATCTGACAGTCATGATTTTACCCTTGTTGTGAAAATTATTTCTGAACACCAGTTCAACCACAGAAATGATCTACCCCAAAGTTAGAAACACAGATGGAAACGGCGAGAGATGTCAGAACTCAGATGAGAACTGATGGAGAAAATAGAGAGGTTGAAAATTCCTCTTGTTCGTAGTAGAGCTGCAGGTCTCCAAATACAAAGCAGGGGATGTTTTTCTTTGGGAACAAATCCATAAATCAGAATATACCTGTAATTTCATCCTCTATCTTGTCACTATCTAAATCTTAACTCCAATATAAGACATGCTAACTGGGTCTAAGATCTCAGCCCTGACAAATGCCAATGACAGGGCACCCCTGCTGGAAGCCCTGACAAAGTTTTGTGGAGGTTAGGAAAAGGTTCCCTCCTCCTTTGGATGAAACATAGCCCCATATTGGAGCTCAAGGCTTGGCATGTGGGATGCAGATTTTATTTGAGCCCTTTCTTGTGCCTTCAGCTGGGCACTTTTGGGCAGTGCTCAACCTACAAAACTGTACATGGCGGCCCAGACAGAAAGAATACTCATAGCCCCAGACCCAGAACCATTAACAGGAATGTACAGCTAGAAGATGGCTGCTGCTCAGCAGGGCAAGAGAGGAACTGAGAGGCGTGTGTCCAGGCTGACCTGATCTAGACCATGGGGGTCCAAAAGCATTGCAGACAATCACTGACTCTGTGGCACCCTGTTCCAACCACACATGGGAACTGACTGACAACTGCCCCATGACTGAATGCTTTCCTCAGGCAGTCAAGAAGTAGCTGAGCAGCAATAAAAAGGAATAAAGTAGATACTACATGCTGCAACATGATAAAATTTGAAATCACTATGCTAAGTAAAAGAAGTCAGGCACAAAAGATCGCATACTGTGTGATTCAATTTCGATTAAACGTTCAGAATAAGCAAATCTATAGAAATAAAAAATACATCTGTGGTTGCCTAGGGCTGGGGGGTTGTGAGGAAAATTGAAGGAGTTTCCCTAAGAAATCCCAAGCGATGTGCCTGGATGTTGTGACTGATGATGATAAAGGGACCGGGCATTCAGGGAAGGGAGACTTCAGGGCAGGTTAACAGGAAAGCTAGCTTCATTGTTAGGCTTCATTGTCCCAACCCTTATTACTGGCTATCCTTAAATACGCTTAGCAACACTATTTTCAATTCTTATCGCAGCCTTTCGCCTCAACTTTTTCCCACTTTCCTTCCATCTCCTAGATCCAATTCCTCACCCCCTTTATTCTTTGCCTGACAGATGGCAGAACAAAATCTGTGCAGACTGAGTCCCTGTCATTGCCCTGTCACCCAGGTCAGGCTCCCTTTCCCTCTACAGCTCCAGCTACAATGGCCTTTCCTCAGTGACTCAGGTCTGCCTTCCTCCACATTCCACCAGGCCTGGGCAAATGTGATTCGCTCTGTCTGAAACATTCTCCCTGACCCCCTTCATCCTACCCCTCTCTCATCAGATCCCTTGTCCATCCTTCAGCTCTCAAGCCAAGTGCTGCTCTAGGAAGCCTTTCTTGATCTTTAACCCACTGGCTCTCAGAGAAGTACTTCTCACGTGTGTGTCTGTGTATGTATGTATGTATGTGTGTGTGTGTGTGTGTGTGCGTGTGCTTGCACATGCAGGGCAGGTGTATTTGAATTCTCTAAGTTAAACTCACACATCCTCAGACTGTTGACTAGATGATGGCCAGGGAATTGGAGGAGGGCAGGCTCCTGCTGTGGAATAATTTTTGCCCATTCTGCCTTTCTCAGCTGCCTCCCAGCCTCCAGTCTGCAATAACAGACTGAGAAGAGACACAAGTGGCCCCGGGGCCAAATACATGCCCACCTCTGGCGGTATGAGCTTCCCTACCTTTGGAATCAGACCAGGGCGGACAGAAGTTTGGAAACATGTAGAGTGGAAAACACATAAGCTTTGGAGCCACACAGGCCTAGGTTTAAAGAGCCCTTTCTCTCTTTGTTGGTTGTCCGCTTCCTCATCCGTGATGATGGACGAAGGAAAGGAAACAATGGGTGTGTGTACCAGCACGGCGCCTGCAACGCAGTGAGTAGCTTATAAATGTCCAGTTCCTTTCTTCAGTTGCATCTTCTTCGTTCCTTATCAATAATTTCAATAAGACTTTATTTCCTCTCCTGGCAATCTCCAAGCTATCTAGACAGAACTTAAAACCACCACAGCCTGGCTTGAGGAAGAAGGTACAAGAGGCGGGGTTTCATTTCCTGATCAGCCAGTCCACTGCGGCCTGGAGGTCCTGCTGCCCTGGCAGAAACCTGAGTGGTCCCCCAACTAGCAAGGATCAGGACAGTGACACATGGTGTGCAGACTGACAGGGACGGACACTCTCCCTGTCGAGTTCTTGATAAATTCCAGCAAATGCCAGGAATTCTCTGGTCCCTTCACATACCTGCCACGTTAGATCAAAATCAGAGGCCACGCCAGTGAGAATGGGAGGAGGGTGATGGAGAGCTGGATTCCCTGACACCGAGGGCAGAGGTTGGCCAACACTCCTATCCACTTACGTATTCCACAAATACTTAATTGAGTGCTTATTATGTGTTGGGCACAAAATTAGATGCTGAGAAGGGTTAAAACTGTAGCAAAAGCTAGACTGCAGCTGCCCTCAGGGAATGTAATTTATTGAGGGAGGTAGACACTCGTCCCCCAGTCACCCTCAAGGAATGAGTGAACCCAAACGGAGATAAGAGCGTGAAAGTGCACAATCCTAGGAGAGCCGCTAACAAAGGAACAGGGTGAAGGGAAGTATCCTGAGAAAGCTGCACGTGAGTTGACATCTGCAGGAGACGTAGGTGCTCTCCAGGTGAAAGATGTGCATTCGAGGGGGAGATGAGAGGAGAAAGAATCCTCTAAACAGAGGGAAGAGCATGTGCAAAGAAAGCCCAGTGACGAGGAAGTATGAAACCTTGGAGAATGGGACGAAGCCAACACGACAGAGCCCAAGTGCTGAGGAGAGGGGTGAAAGGCGGGGTTTGGGAAGAGGAGGACGCGTCCTGATGGCTTGGGAGAGGTGACTAGGGGTACACTTTAAAACTCTTAGCTGCAAATACACCCCCATAGTAAGCAACTAGAACCAAAGTACCCAGACCAAAATCCTGCAGGCTTCTTGGAGACCAGAGTAAAATGCAACTGAAAAGAAGTTGAGATTGACCATCGATACTTTTCTGTATTTCTCAAAATGGGCAACGTTGTGATACAGGCATATTAAAAAGTTAAAAATAGAGCAGAACCAACTCAAACATATCTTTGACTGATGAGGCATGGTTTTGTAATCCTTTCAGGGGAGACTGTTAAGCTAAAAACGCTGAACTAAACTGCAGTGTTATTTCTCTGTAAATGTATGTAACTGCCTTTTAAAGAATTCTCAAATGAAGGTTACAGCAGCTAGTGATAAACATTCATTTCTCACAATATCAGAGAATGGGACCAGCATTAACAAGCTGCCTTTTCCTGTTTTCTTATGAAATGGTTTTAAGTGGTCTCATTTATCGTGCGTTTCTATAAGCATTAACAATTTGTAAAATGAGTTAATTATGTTCTTGGAGGTTTAATAAAATCTACCAACATTAAGTAATATCCTGATGGTCTTGAAATTTACTCACAAAACTTATTTAAAAAAAAGAGTAAACGCACTCAGCTGAGCTGAACATCCTGTATATTTATAGACAGCATATATTATCCTATAATGGCCATTCTAAATATGTAAGAATACTGCTGACAGACTCTCAATCAAGCAAAGTTGCAAAAGGATCCCTCCTTTAAAGTTTAAAAAACCTTCGTGTCAATGTATAAATACTAGCAGATAGCCAAGCCAAGCATTTCAAATCCAAAGGCTTTGGTGGTCCAGACTTGAGAGAAAGAATAATCAAATCTAACCGTTAATGAGCAAAGCAGCAATTTCAAGAACATCCATCAATCTTTAACAGTCATCGGCATGAGGGAAACGGGGAAGGGACAAGTGAAATGGAGGTGAAAATTAAGATGTCACATGGGGATTACATACAGGTTTCAACTGCTTAATTTTAGGTTGGTATTTTCTCTCTCTCTCTTCTTTTTTAAATGTGTTTTCCGTTTTCCTCACTATAAACTCAATTTGCCAACAGGTAGTAAACTGGAATGCCTAGAGTTTTCTCTTATTCTGTTTCCCTGGTCATTTGCCTGGGGTGCTATGAGGTGTGAGATGGGATGTGGCATAAGGGTGAAGCACGAGGATGTGGAATCCAATTGCCTGTGTTTGAATGCTAGCTCTGCTCCTTGCCAGTCAAGTGTCTTTGGAAAAGTCAGCCACCACCGGTAAGCACCAGCTTCCACGTCTCTGAAACAAAGGGATCGTAGTAATACACACCTCATGGGGTTGTTTGGATGATCAGATGAGATGTAGGAAAGGTACTTGCTTAGCCTCTAAAGGTTAGCAATCAGCGTTTCTCTGCTGGAAAGGGTGGCAGTATTTACAAGGTGGGAGAGGAGCCCATCCCCACTGTCCTCCCCACCCCCCAAAATCAGAGAACTCATCATCTTCGATGGCAGAGTCTCCTAACCTCCATCACTCACATCCTATCCCAACAGACAACATGTTATAACCGGGTTCCACCTGCACAATTACTTAGCAATGTTTCTCTCTTTTTTAATAAATTTATTTACTTATTTATTTAGCTTTGGCTGCACTGGGTCTTCCTTGCTGCACGTTGGCTTTCTCTAGTTGCAGCGAGCGGGGGCTACTCTTCCTTGCGGTGCGTGTACTTCTCATTGCAGTGGCTTCTCTTGTTGAGGAGCATGCGCTCTAGACGCATGGGCTTCAGTAGTTGTGGCTCGCGGGCTCTAGAGTGCAGGCTCAGTAGTTGTGGAGCATGGGCTTAGCTGCTCCGCAGCACGTGGGATCTGCCTGGACCAGGGCTTGAACTCTTGTCCCCTGTACTGGCAGGCGATTCTTAACCACTGTGCCACCAGGGAAGTCCCAATGTTTCTCTAGAAACTGCATCTTTCAAAATTTGTTTCTCAAATGGAACTTTATATTACTATCAGGAATGGAAAGCTCGTCTCGCTTGCCATAACTAGAAAGGAACCGTAAATATACAGCAAAAAAGAAAACCCATATCATCCAGATTCTACCTTGATACTGCTACCCCAGCAAAGACTCAGAGCTTGAGGCTGATTACTACAATTGAGAGAGGCATTAACAATATGACAGAACCAAGCTGGTGGTAAACAGAACGTAAAAGGAAACATAACGCTCTCACCACTGAGTCTATAACACCCGATGCTGGGACGACACGTCATCTAAAATCCTGGTAACACTCATCTCTCACAGTGTCATCTAGAGTGACTTCTGTTGCAACTTGTGGGGGTCTTATGGATAAACAAGCAGTGTTGCATGGCAGCTAAGACTGATTCCAATACTCCCTTGGAAGGAAGGCTCCCAATTAACTGTAGTCCATTCATTTCTAAAATTGCAGAGTGAGACATTAGAATTCATGAAATTTATAGACCTGTGAATTCCCCTGGCAAACAGCAACGTTATTAGATTATCAGTAAGTCTATGTAAATTTGGCTAGAGATGGTGTGCATATACATATATACACACACACACACACACACACACACACACACATATGTATGTATGAGGGGTGGGCTACTTAAATTTTATGCATCCTCAGTCAGACCCCCATCTCTCCTGAGGTTAGATTTCTAAGCTGATGGTTCCTACTTTCCATCTGTCTACAAATGCCTTTGACCCAAATATCGTGTGAGTCCACCAGTACATATGTCCTTTAAAACACCCTAAGTGGAAAGCATTGCCTGTTGAGGATTAAAGTAGACATGTAATCACGTTTCATCCTGAGCTATGGCTTTCATCCAATACAAATGCCACATTCACTTAGGAATGGTGTCTGTACACCGTAAACAGCAAGGGAATAGAGGACGGTTTCCTGAATAGGCCTGCTCAGCAAATCTCAACTCATTCAGCCACAGACCCAGTTAATTCACGCTTCAGGGTTTGCAACACTCTAGTAAGATGAATGAAAAAGAAAAGACATACACGTGGAGGAAGTCCCTTTGCTGTGCATACAATCAACTTCTGCTTTGTTGGAACGTATTACACAGATAATTCAGAAGCACCCGACAAACAATCCTTGCATTCACGGAGCCTGCCCCGGGAAAGCACAGACTCTATACGTGCATGGAGAGGCTCTGAATCCACGTTAGTTCCTCCTCTCCTGTCTGTCACATTCGCTTTAGCAATGGTAGATGATGTCACCTCATCTGGAAACTCCATCAGCGACAGGAAATCCCAGTCTGGGATTCTAAATTTGACTATAGATCATTCAGATGGACAATGGGAATGATCTGATTTGTGGACTGAGCAAAACCCAAAACTCTAAACACCTTCTGTGCATCTAAGAAAACGTATTTCTAAGTCAAAGGCATTTATTTTTTAGATGGAAGCGGGCGTGAGTATCGCCTGCAAGGAGAGAGAGAGGTTCCCTGGAAGGGGGCGGCAGGCTGAGTGCTGAGCACGGGGACACGTGTACAAGCTGAAAGCACACCAAGTACTTTTCCCCACTACCAGGCCCTCACACGTCAGCTCAGAAGGCTGACAGGTCCCTGATCACTCAACAGGCAGGCAGCAAACTCTCAGGGCAAGGGGACTTACACGGCCTTATCTTGAGCTCCTCTATTAAGAAACTTGTCAACACTAAACCAGGTTGTTAGTCACTGGAACAATTTGATGGAAACAGGGAGAAACAAGTTCACCCAGATGGGCTGGTCGAGGGGATCAAGCGGCAATAAACTCTGTTACCTCTCCCGGTCAGCGAACAAAAAGTTCTTGCTTAGCAAACATTCCCGTTCACCGTGAACTCCTCCACATACCATATATGGCGGTCTTTATGCAGATGAATAAGCCCCGTAAAAATATGCTTAATGTGAAAACTCGACCGGAGTGACAGCTTTCTCCAGTGACTTGGGTTTGTCAATCTAAAAATTAATTACTCTTGTCTTAACAAGGCATGAGAGGCCAAGTTAATAGAGTTCCAGTTAACGAAGTGCCCAATTTACACAGATCATCAGCTTTCTGTTTTGCATTGTGAAGAAAGGGATTCAGAGCCAAGGGATGTCTCTAGCCCTGGCTCTGCCCCTGGACACATCACTCAGCCTTCGTAGACCTCAGCTTTCTTCTCTGAAGAGTGAGACTCTTAGACTCATGAGCCGTTTTCAATCTGAACATGGCAACACCCTGGTGAAGAGTCCAGATACAGAGTCCTCAAGATTAACTTCTAATGAAAGGCTGGTATTTGTTAGTTGCTTTACATGTACTGACTAGCGAAGGAGGCACTATTACCATCCCCATTTTACAAATGGGGAAACCATGGCTCAGAAAGGTCGGCAACTTGCCTGAGGGTCACCCAGCCAGCCAGAGGCCAAGGTGGGACTTGGAACCCATGTGGTCTGGCTCCGGAGGCCTGCTCTTAACGACTCCACTGTATGCCTCTCAATAATGGTTAATAGCAGCTATCAGTTATAGCCAGTTGACTGACAGATTGTTGATTACAGGAGATCTGAGGCTTAAACTAAAAGGCTATTCTCGCCCCCATTTCAACATGGGTGTTTTTTGTTTTTGTTTTGTTTTGAGACCAAGAGATGGGAACACATAACACAACCTGAGGCTTGTGTCACAAAAGTGAACACAACCCGCTGGCTAAACTAGAAGACAGATGGACAGGTATCTGCTGACCAGACAACACGGCTGGTTCCATGCAGGCTAAAGCCATGATTCCTTGGGGCTCTGAGAAAGCACGCTGCAACGTGCTCGCTTCCCTTCTGGAAGGACCAAAGCCCTGCCTCCCCGCAGCGACAATCCTGGGCCTGAAACAGCTGGGAGGATCTTAACAGGCTTATCTCCTCCGGCTCCTGGGGTGTCTCCTGCTGGCTGTCAGATCGAGATCACCAAACCAAGTCTCCCAATCACCTCCTTGGCAGGCATCCACACTGGAGCAGGGCCTTCTCTGCCTTAAACCGAGCAGCCTCTTGCCCCCCATGCAGACAGCCCGACTCTCCTGGCAGAGCCCGGCCCCAGAGGCATGGGGCTCCCTAGGGCATTCATGTGGTTCCTGCTGCCACCACAATGAGCGTGTGGGCTGTGTTGGAGCAGCCCCATGCCTCCAGCACACTTGGCTGAGGGCATAATATTCTAATTACCAGCAGGCACCTGGAATTCCAGCCAGCCTCCCTCCAGGCACATAGCCTACACCTGACTTATATAAGACGAACGGACAGCAGCCGGAAGTTACCAAGGGCCCACTAGGTGTCAGTGTCTGGGACAGAAGTGAAGGTCTCAGAGCTGCCCGTCAACCTCTACCACCAATTCCTGAGTAAGTGCTCCTGTACGGAACCCCTCAAATGCTTCCAAGCTTAGACGAAAGGAGTAAAATAATGATACAGATGACCCCAAAGGATGAGTGTCGACTTCAATCAAAAGAGGCCCATAAGACAAGGCAGCCTCAAAAGGTCACATACTGAGGATTCTACTCATGTGACATTCTCAAAAAGATAAAATTACAGTGATGGAAAACAGACCAGTGGTTTTGCCAGGGGCTATGAGTGGAAGGCAGGAGCTTTATGGGATAAAGGAACAGTTCTGCATTCTGATTATGACGGTCATTACATGCAGCTATGCATGTGTTAAAATTTGTAGAACTATACACAGGAGTTGGGGGGGTCCATTTTACTCTAATATAAAAAATAAAAATGTGTAAAAGGCCCATAAATAGGTTTTCTCCCAGAAGATGACTTTTCTTCATATTTTTTTTCTAAATTGAGTCCTATTTAGAAGACTACTGATTATCTCATCATAACTTTAAATAGATATAGTTGCAGGAGAGATTAAAGGAAATAACATATTAAAGTGCTTTTAAAATAAAAAAGGACATGGAAGATGTAATAGGAAAGAGAGTGCTTGGAGAAAGAAGTCAAATTAGGCTTTACAACCTCCCATTAGATGAGGGTCTGAGGGCCTGGGTGCCCCCAACTCCTGCAGCCCAGGACCGCTGCCCTTAGAACTTCACTTCCTTCATGTGTGGAAAGGGGCACCTGAGGGAGAATTATTTCTTCGTGACCTTAAATGCTATTTCACAATTACTTAAGGGCACAGACCCGTAATTGGGAGTTAGCTGTTTTCCTTTAACACTCAAAATAGGTCAAGTTTGTCCCTTAAAAGTGAAAGTACTAAGGTCATGAATGAAACCTGACGAAATTCTAGTCTTGTGGGAAACTCCACTTTCTGACAGCCCTGATGGTGCCTCTCACAAAGAAAAACACAATGACTCTGCTTCTGAAGAGCAGGGGACAAAAAGACTTAACCAGTACTCTTCAAAGCCTGTAAGAGTCTGTGTCATCACAAGCTTGACTAAGCCCCGTCCTGTGAATTGATAGGGGAGAGGTTTGGAAAGCTGCAGCATATTTTTCAGCAGTGTCTCATGAGGCTGACTAGGACTGGCTGTGGCACGATGATCAGGAGATTGGACACACAGGATGTTCACCAGACGTACAGCATTTTTAAAATACGCCCTTCACCTACCGTCGTATTAGCGATTCAGACAGAAATCTTGGGAAGTTAAACACATACGCCCTACACCACTTTCCTCCCAAACTGCAGCTTCCTGTGCATTTCTTTCCCATGAATTTAGTGCCAGCTCCCACAGGCTGTCACCTTCCAGTCTGCAAGTCAATCGAAGTAACTTCCAGAAATGTCTTCATTACAGGTGGGCATCATTGTTGTATTAGAGGCTTAACTAAAAGTCTCTGGACTTGAACCTGCAGAGATTTCCAATAATAAAAGGTACTGAGGGAGCACCAGTCAACCCTAACATTTAAATGGGAAAAACTGTTGTAGCTCAAAATTTAATCCTTGAGCAAAACTCTGAGGATAAGGCAGCAAAAGGTACCACCTCAGCAAAAATAAAGAGCAAAAGAGGAAACAAAGAAAAAGGAAACACACGCACTCCATAAATTACCCACATAAATCAGTTCAGGCAGACTACAATTTTTTTTAAAGGCAGAAAACCCTTAAAGACAAATTCATGGAAAACGTACAGTCACTCCTTTAGCAGGACAAAGTGTCACAACGACAAGGAGATATATTAACCCGGAGGAAGATGGCGGAAGAGTAAGACGCAGAGATCACCTTCCTCCCCACAGATACGACAAGGAGATATATTAATAAGTGGCCAACCACTGCGTTTGCCCCAACCAAATTCTTCCATGGAGGATGGTCAGCAGGAGGAAAACTGAAAATCAAGACAGAAGCTGGGACGAGCCATGGGTGGGACCTGGAATAGGGGCCACCTGGGCCACCTCCCAGTTTTTTTTGGGGGGGGGCAGGAATGGGAAAGGAACCAACATTATCAAGCCTCATGTGTGCTAGTACTCTACTTGGAGTGTTTCTTTCATTATTTCATGTTCCCTCCAAGGCGTTCCACCCTACAGACAAATAGATGCTCCTATGCATCTAATTGAATCAATTCCCCAAGGTCACCAGACAGAGATCATAGGGAATGTGGGATTTAGCTCTGGTCCCTTAACACCCTGAGGCCATGTATAAATCCAGGACTCTGGGAAGGGTCCCAAACGTTACGAATTTTAAAACTGAATGAAGGAATGAAAGTTTAAAACTGTCTTCAAAGGAATTCCTCAAGTAACATAACTCTGCACATATAAAAGAATCAGCGGGCTCGGATTAAAGGACTCAGGAAAGAAAGTTATTTTCAGAAATAAGGATCCTTTTCCCTCCCCCACCCCGGGACTAGGGCAGCGGAGAGAGAAGACACACCAGGATCAGAACCCATCAGGCCGAGGCCTCAGAGCTGCTCCCTCTCAGGTCTGGCTTTCTAACAGGGATCCGCCTGATTAGAACTGACATCAGTAGTGATATGTGTGGACGGGTGTATGCCATTCATTCATCCATTCAACAGCAACTTACTGAGGACCTATTACGTGCCAAGGACTCCAGAGATGCTGGGGATGGAGCAAGGTGCCAGTCATGTGCGTTCTCAGATCGATTCCCCACCTTTCCCCTGCCGTGTTTTTGGTGACAGAGGTAACCTCCACAGACTATATGTTTCCGTGGTGGCAGCCTTGATAACTGGTTCACAGCTGGCTTCCGCCGATGGGAGCACGAGGGGCGCCAGAGGGCCGAGGGAAGGAGAAGCTGGCGAGGGCTTGTTCTTCTGCTGCCTTCCTCTCCCTATCCCTTTCCATCGGGTGGTGCCTCCAGCAGTGAAGTGGAATCACCATCTCCATCCTTGGTCCCTCCAGGCCCAGGTTCTCTTCCCTTCCTAACCTCTGGGTGGTCCTGTGGTGGCCTAGTTGACCTTTCTGCTCTTCCTAAACCCAGGTACCTAGTTCCCCACAGTAAATTCCCTCTCTCGATCCACCCTGTTTTCCTGACTGGACTCTGACCCCTACGGGCATTGAAGATGACTAACCAGATCCCTGCCCTCTTAGAACTTACATTCCAGTGGGGAGAAACCCAAAGGGCAAGAAAACAATCAAATTGACAAATAAATAGTAGCTCCTGGCTGTGTTAAGGGTTAGGAAGGAAATCAAGAGCAAAGTGGCAAGAGTCAGGGGCACAGGCCATATCAGATGGCAAGGGGACATCTCCCCAAGATCTGGACAACATGGTGGAATCTACCTATGAAAGACCAGGGGAAGAGGACTCAGGCAGAGGAGACAGCATGACAAAGGTCGGGAGGCAACCACTAGCTTGGTGTGTTCAAAGAGCCACAATCGCTTTGGCCAAGTTATTAGAGAATGTCCCTTATTGCCCATTGAGAGCTTCTCAAATCCCCCTCCCCCAAGTTGCTTCCCTATCCAGATATATTACCCCTTCCAAAAGACAGCTAACCATCGCCGTAATCAACTTGCACAAAGGAGGACAGAGGGGACAACCACCACTCCTGAAATGGGTTTTGGTCCCCTTGATAACAGCTCCAGCGTGTTCTGAGGTCAAAGGAGAGGAGAGGTAAACACCTGTGTGCACGACAGCCTGTCACTCAAAGGTCCTGACGGCCGCCCCTCACCCCACCCCGTCAACCATTTTGGAAGGTTCCTGGTGGAAAGACAGGTGCACACCAGCATACCCTTGCATGCTGAGGTGGTCCACCAGACTGTCCAGACTCTTGGAATCAGACTCTCTCACCTGCCCCCTTGGACTAGCAGTGCTTTGTTCTGCTTCCCAGTTCTTTCTCTGCTACATCAGCCGGCCTCTTTCTCATTTCCTCAAAGTGGCAAATGTATGCTGCCAAACAAGGCTGCGGGAAAGGAGGAAAGAGAAACGCGGTCCCCATCGCGCCTTCTTTCCCGGAATGCTACTAATCTGGCATTTAGGTTGTTTGCTCCTTTAATCACAATGCCATTAAGAAATCTCTGCCGGGTTTCTGTAAACGGTTTTTCTCTAATGAAGCATCAAATCTCTTTCACAAATAATAGCTGTGTCACATCTAAGCACACTGGCCCCAGCGGGGCTGCAATCTCTGGCACATGCAGTGCCTCTTCCAGGTCTGTTCCTTCCAGAAGGGCCCACCACTCTGGTCCTCAAGTCCAAGTCTCAACACTGCCTGGCTCTAGCAATCTGGAGAAACAAAAGCAACTGGTGGTTTTCAAGGAGACAGTGTCATGTCCCCAGCATTTGACATAGTATCTTGGAACGGGATTCTTCGTGAATATACTTTTGAACGTCCATGTTCCTCCTGGTTGCAACTCTGGGTCCAGGTCTGCAGTGGTTGACCCAGCGGGGGGTGACTTGTAAATCCTGGACTGAACCCCTGCAGAGTGAGGGTGGACATGGTCAGAATTAAGTCTACAATGAGGTGTCCCAGGGGTGATCAGGAACGGACACAGCAGGGCCCTGCTGAGCTTGCCATTTGGCCACACCCAGGGGCCACAGTCTCCAAGTACATGTTGATATATTCCTCTTGGAAGGCAGTGTGGCAATAACTATCTAGGTTTAAGATGCACATAACCTGGCATCCGACGATGCCACTTGTAGGAGATTACTCCATAGATAAACTGGCACATGCGTGGGAAAAAAAAAAAAGTAAGAAGGCACTTGCTATAACATTGTTTGTTACAGCAAAAGATTAGAAACAACCATAAGGTCTCTGAACAAGGGGCTGGTTGGTTGCATATATTCTGATACATCAATGCAATGGAAAACTATGTAGATGTTAAAAAGGGTAGGTACAAAATCCTGCTATGAACAGATCATTAAGAAATATAGCAGTATGAAAATGAGCTATCATTGTTTTTTTAAAAATGGGAATTATACATATATGCACATGTATGTGCATATATGTATGCACATACATATATGTGCATACCAGAAGGATACACTAGAAAATGATAATGAACACAGTTTTCACCTCTGGGAAGAAGAAATGGGGAAATGGAGCACTACAAACCAGGAGTGAAGACACATTTTAAAATAGGTTTTTGGGTTTTTTTTGGTTTTTCTGCAAGTACATTTTATCTCTTAAAAATAAGTTTTTAAAAGAGCAAATGCAGTGTTCCCTGAGGTTTTGGTGAATAAAACAGAGAAATCACTGACTGGAAGTTGGGGTAGACAGGATAACAGTCCCCCAAAGATGTCCACATCTTAATCCCCAGAACCTGTGAATGTCACCTTACATGACCAAAAGGACTTTTCTGGCGTGATTAAGTTAAGGCTCTTAAGATGGGGGAGATGATCCTGGATTATCCAGGTGGGCACAGAATATAATCACAGGGTTCTTACAAAAGGGAAACAGGAGGCTCAGAGTCAGAGAAGGAGATGTGACAACAGGAGCAGAGGTCAGAGGGATGTGAGGAAGAAGTCATGAGTCAAGAAATGCTGGCGGCCTCCAGAAGCTGAAAAAGGCAAGGAAATGTATTCTCCGGAGCCTCCAGCCCTGCCAGCACCTTGCTTCTAACCCAGTGAGACTGATTCTAGACTTCAAACTTCCAGCACAGTGAGATAATAAGTTCGTGTTGTTTTAAGACACTAAGTTTGCGGTAATTTGTTATAGCAGCAATTGGAAACTAATACAGAAGTATACCTTTAAAACAGTCTAATTGAGGTGTCAGAAGGGGGACAGTCAGACAGGCTTACCCCAAGTGGCGTCTCATCAGCCCTGACTGATCTTTCTGCTGGAGACATGGCAACTTTTCCATAACTTTCAGTTACAATAAAGTCCGACGAATGACAAACATCTCCCTTAGTCAGCCCGATACAGCTGCCATCCCCAGCCCCCCACTGAGGTGAACTCAGCATCCACCAGGACTAACTGCTACTCTCTTAACAGGATGGCACCTCTACCCTAGCATGTGTCAATCCCATTTGTCAAGCAGGTGATTTGGAGATAGGAAGGAAACAGATGAGAGGTCCTACATGCCAACCTGCTTAATGGGGGTTATAAAACGTAAGAGGAATGTCTAGGGGGCTCATTTGGAGAGAAACAGAGCTCTTTCAGGGGTTCTGGAGAAGCCAACTGTGAACCTGAACTTCCCTCTGCCTTTGAACCATTCACCTGACTGCACGCAAGACATCTAAAGAGGATGTAAGACCTGTTCGTTGTTCCAGAAGTTAAGACCACCCCCGACTATGCGACTAAGGACCTAGTCTCTGCGATGAAGGCTTTGATGAGATACAGAGGAGACGGTGGGAGGCAGAGTTTATAATCACAGCCTTCTGGCTTCCAGAGGACCACAAAACCCAACACAGACTCCCACTGTCTCTTGTCCCAAGAATAGAGCCAAAACAGGTGGCTCTACCATATCCAACATAATGCAACATGGAGCCCAATCACTTGTCTCAATCCTCATTTCATCTACAGGATGCTGTTGCCAAAATTCTTAGGTATCTTAAACACGAGATTATTAAAGAGCTAAAAGATATATTATAATAGCAAGAACCTCAATGGAAATGTTAGAGCTATTTTTTTTCCTTCTGCTTGGGGAACACAAGCCTTTATCATTTTCTTTCATTCAAGTGACAGCTTCACCCAAGCTCCATGGTTGCCATGTGCGGTGCATGGTGCTGCTCTGGTGATTTACAACCCATTGAATCATCATCTCATCAAGTCCAAGGAGATTAGTATGTGAACCCACTTTGTAAACTGTAAGGCACTGTGCACGTGTCTGGTGGCAAGACTAGTAAAGCTCTAAATACACACATAATTAATTTGGCTGTGCTCTAAGACAGATGGTACAAAACCAGACAGCCTTTACCTATGAGAGGAAGGGGAGAAAAAAAATAAAACCCACTTGCTTGTTCAGCCAGGTTATATATGCTCTCCCATTCCTCAGCCTCTTTATTGCCAGGACCTGAACATCACAGGTGTGGAAAAAGGAAGATGAACTTCCTCTCTTTGTTAATTTCTCCTGCCTGGACTCCAAAAGGGAAACACAAATGAAGAGAGCTATGCATTAATTGGCCCCCAAATGAATGCACACAGTGGTCCCAGTAGCGACACCACGTGATGCTGACTAACCCTCAGGGCAGCAACTGGCATCCATCCCAAAGGCCTTCAGCTTACCATTTCCCCACAAGGCAGGCCCTTGAAGTTGTCAAAACAAACAAACAAACAAAAAAAAAAACCTAGCAACCTCTACTTGTGCATCCAAACCAGCTTCATGAATTGTCTCAGAAGAATTCAACAATGACTATAAACTAGTGTGCTCTGCAAACCAGAGAAAGCTTGTCAACAAGGAAAACTAAGGGGCCTCAAACGCCTGTCTGAGTCAGGAGGAAGGAGTTCTCAGAGGGGCCGCCCGAACCATCAGAAATAACCAAGAAGCGGGGCTTCCCTGGTGGCACAGGGGATAAGACTCTGAGCTCCCAATGCAGAGGGCCCAGGTTCAGTCTCTGGTCAGGGAACTAGATCCCACATGCATGCTGCAACTAAGAGTTCACATGCCACAACTAAGAGTCCACATGCCGCAACTAAGGAGCAGGCGAGCCGCAACTAATACCCAGTGCAACCAAATAAATAAATAAATAAATAAATAAATATTTTTAAAAAGAAGAAGAAATGCTGCAAGCCTAAACAAAAATAATAAAAAAATAATAACCAAGAAGTGTATTAAAAATGGAAGTTTAGGCTCCACAAAACATCCTGTAACGAGGAAGAGGAGTGTAACTCTACTGAAAAAAATCCTCAGCTGATTCTAACAGCCAGCTAAGTTCAGGCCCTACTGAATCAGATGACCTACCAATGGTCCCCTCACTTAAGGCTCCCTGCCACTCTCTGCCTGATGTTCAGCAAGTCTAGAGAGGAAGGGGCCTCAGCATCCAGGGGTGCCCTTTCCAGTGCCCACTGGAGTGATGGCCACCAAACCCACAGCCACTCCGGGCTCCCACTGTGTGGGGGGCAGGGAGGACAGTCCGTAGGAGATCTTCCCCGTGGGCAGCTGGGCAGGGATGACCCTCGACACCCACCCTCCAGGCACCCAAGGAATCTGTACCCCAGAGCATCAGATGGGCCTCCCTGTTTAAGGAGTAATAAGGCAGTCTTTGGAATAACCGATTTTGTTGTTGTTGTAGCTCTTTCCCCACATACAACTGCTCTCCAGCTGGCTCTACAGTCACGCAGGCTTACTGCACAGGGGATCTTGGGGGCTTTTTTCTAACATTCATTTGCAGACTGTGATCACTTAGATTGTGTGCTTTGGGGAATGTGATAGGGACCACACCCTCCAACCCCCTACTCACCCCACTTTCTGCTGCCACCCACATCCCTCATTTAAACATCACTGTAATGCCAGCTGCATGTGTTGCTTAAACATTCCCCCCAATCTGAAATTCTCCCCACAGAGCAACATTTTAAGGCTTCCAGCGAGGGTCTTAAGGAGCTGCTGCTTTACCAGCCCAATGAGCAGCAAAAAGACCTCCCTCACCAGGCTAGTGTCTGGATTTCCCATCTAGCCCATGCCTGGAGCTGTGTAACCCACTGGCCCTCCTCCAGTGAGCCGCAAAATGTTACTTCATGTTCTGGGTCCAAATGGATGCTTCCTGAGAAGCCGGTGGAACCCATCAAGCTTCGAAAACGAGTTTAAGTTGTTTTTGTACTTTCCATTACCCGGGTTGCTCTGGAATGAAGCTCCTAACAGATGCAGTCTGCCTTCCCGTCAAGGATGCTGTCTGCCTTCCCGTCAAGCGAAATCTGCGCCAGAGGGCCTGGGGTCGGGAACACAGAGCTGTTGGTTCCCAGTCAGCCCGCCACCCTCCCGCATTTCCACGCTTGTTGGAGCAAACTGCCAGAGAAAGCACAGACTTTCTCCTGAAAGCACAGCAGCAAACACCCCAGAGCTAGAAGCACCTCAAATTCCTTCTCCCTCATCCTCCTCCATCAAACAGGTCCACTACACTGATTCTTCACGAAGCTGTGCACAGAGGTGAAAGAGCCGCCAGGAAGCGGGGCACAGGCCCCGCTCACTCCCACCGGCTCCTCTCCTAGGGCAAGTCTTCACCAGCTCACACTGAGCCCCTGTGGAATTAGAAGAAACAAACCCTTTGAGCCCAGTGCCTGGTGAGGGACTCAAACCGGATTTTCACACCCACTCATTTCCTCAGCCACGTACCCTTGTGCAGCACACAACAGGAGCAACTGTATAGTACAGTCCTGCCTCATTAAGGGAAAGCCATCTCCCTGGCCTCTGAAGAAGGAGAGAAACCTGAGAAAGTGCAGCCTTGGCTCTCACTACATTTTCTGTGCTACTTCTGAAAACCAAAATTCAATTCAAATCCCAGTTCCATCACTGACCCATTCTGTGAGTTGGATCAGATTATTTAACCTCTCTGTTCCTTAACTCCCTACCCCATAAAACAGGAAGATGGTAGCACTTATTTAGAAGGATTGTCGTGAGGATTAAATGAGCACATGTATTTGAATCACTGTCTCATTACGTTATTAGATCAATTCCAAGAGTCACATTTTCCAACACAGAATGATTGTGAAGTAGAGATTTATCTTACCATCAATGCATATTTTAATACATATTTAATATGGCATTTTTTCCTATCCCTTTCATCCAAAAAAAGTAGTTATTAAATCAGTGGTGCATCTTACTAAGTGTTATATTTTAGAATCAAGGAAATTTAAGAAGGAAATATTTTATTCTATTATTATTATTATTATTATTTTGGCCACGCTGCAGCTTGGGGAATCTTAGTTCCCAGACCTGGGGTTGAACCCGGGTCCCGGCAGTGAAAGCGCCGGTCCTAACCACTGGACCACCAGGGAATTCCCGGAAGGGAATATTTTAATGACCATTTCACACATAGCAACAGATGCAATGCTCAAGACTCCCTTCTTCTTGGGGAATTTTGCAGCTTAGTCCAGCTCCCCTGGAGGAACAGGTGTCACCCAGCCAGCATCTTTCTCCTTCCTTCCCCAGCTCCTCCAAACCCCTTCCAGTGCTCTCAAACCCAAACCTCTAGGAGCCTTGCAAGAGGAGCATGCCATCCAGTGGTTCTTAGCCCTGACTGCTCCCTGGCATCCTCGGTAGCTGGACCACCGCAGAGGTTCTAATTAGTGGGAGTGGAGTCTGGGCATCAGGATTTTCAAAAGCTCCCAGAGGATTGGAACAGGATGCAGCCAGGATTAAGAACTATGACTCTAGTCCATCTCATCACCATCTGATGTCTGATTCCTCCCACCCAGCCTGGCAGTTAACAACAGCTGGCAGCCTCCTCCCAAATTCCAGGAGAATGGCAGCCCTCACTAACTTAGGTCACAGAACACTCCAAAAAAAGACAGCTTCTTCCTCATACAGGGTGTCTTTCATTTTGAGATGAGGTTAAGACCTTGAAGGCAAATTTAAGCTGGGAAATGAGGAAACCTACTTTAAAAAAAAGAAGAGAGAAAAAGACCCCTTCTTCTTCCTAGCCAGCTAAGCTGAGATACCTGGATATTAAACTATTTTGAATTTCATGGAAATCTTTTGACTTACAAATGATCTAATTCTTGAAACCAACCTTTGCTGAGAATGCAAGACAAGTTTTATGCTGTCTGGATGCCGTAAGAAATGGAGATAATGGTAAGGATAATCGTCAGAAGCAAATTTCTTCGAACATTTTAAGTAGATCTGTTTCTAGGTAAACAAGATCCACTTTTGAGGGATTTTGTTTTCCCTCTTGCATCCACGCCAAGCTTTTCCCTTTATTGCAGACCTTGTTTCCCCTCCATCTTCTCCTTTCAGAGATACACTCCAGCAAATTATAAACATTCCTCATTTCACCAACCACAAATATACCACCCTGTGCTGAAGAATTACTGTGAGCTGGCTTCCACGGGACTTTAATTGACCCCCTGGGGGTGTGCATGTAATTCCATGTGTATCCAGCATTAGAAACTGTGATTGGGCACTAAATGTTTAATTCTCTGAGAAACATGCAAAAGCTACAAGAGGCATCCAAGATGCTTTTAAATCACAATAATGCAAACATCTCACAACGGCTTAGTGTTTTCAAGCCATCGGGAAAGCAGGGTCCCAGAGAGCCGGGGGAGCTCGGGGGCAAATCAAAACCAATTAAAGCCAGGCAGGGTGGCCTCTCATCCCAGAGTCCAGGGCCTGGGGGCAGAGTCGCAGTGGGCCCAGTGGAAAAGAGCTACCAAATACTGAAGGCACAATGTGTGCCAGGAGTTGGGTTGGGTCGTTTATATAGTAGTTTCCCATTTAGCTTCCTTGTCACCAGGAGGCAGGTCATCGCAGACCTGGGATTCAGCCCCGGGTCCCTCTGACTTCCAAGCCTCTTTTCCACCAAAAGGTGGAGCAACTTGCTCCCCACCCCACATATCCAGACCTGGGGAACAGGGTGCTTCAATGAATTGCAGAAGCTCTTGGTTGAGAATTGTTTTTGCACCTCTGTATTGCTCCCTGCCTACACTGTTCCTTAAGCACTTAAGTAATGATGTCCTGTGATCAATCTTGTGTTCAAATCCCCATTCTTAGAAGCTGTGTAGCCTTGGGCAAGTTATCTAACCTCTCTGGTGTCAATTTCTGGCCTCAGCTTCAAAAATGAAATAATAATACCCACTACGCTACGAACATTAAATGAGTTCATTTATGATGTTAGTTAGAAGAGGGAACAAGAATTGGCTGTTCCTTCTCACCATTACTGACAGGATGAGAGAGCTGTCTCTGGTCTCTCACTGAGCTGTGAGACAGCTGTCTGCCTTTTCAAGGGTGTGTGTCTTGTAAACGCCTTCAGGGCAAATCCTGTTTTTCTTTTATCCCCTCAGGGCCTAGCTCACTGTGGGTGCTTAATAATCACTGTCTCATATTAGATTCTGAAATCTAAAGAGGTCACTTTCCTAAACTGAAGGGACAACTTCTTTTTTTTAAACAAGTTTGCGATTTTATTTATTTATTTATTTATTATTTATTTTTTGGCGGGGGTGCTGCACCCCACGCAGCGCATGCGGGATCTTAGTTTCCCCGACCAGGGATCAAACCCGTGTGCCCTGCCGTGGAAGCACGGAGTTCTAACCACTGGACTGCCGGGGAATTCCCTGCAGGGACTTCTGACAAACTTCTACTGCTAAACCCAGCTATCCACTTCCCCACCTGTAACCCCCATTCTAGAAGGATCCATAAAGAGATGTCAGTGTAAATCTTATGTTGCCACTGGGCCTCCACAACTTTCCAGGGTGGACCAAAGAAGGCACGTGCCCTCCAACACTAGGCTCTAAACCTGCCACTCAGTGTGGCCTCCAGACCAGGGGCACCAGCACCCCCTGGGAGCTGGCTAGAAATGCCAACTCTTGGCGCCCAGCCTATGGAGTCAGAAGAGCTGGGGCTGAGGAATAGAAGCTATTTCAACAAAGTGGCAAGGCAACTTTTATAAGAGTTATGAAGCTGCAGACCCCTAGTTTGACACCCTGGCTGCACATCAGAATCATCTGAGAGAGATTTTGAAGACACTAAGGAGCAGGCCTCACTCGCAGAGATTCTGATTTAACTGATACAGGGAGTTGGGGTTTTCAAAAGCTCCCTGAGTGTCCTAATGTGCTCTGACAGAGAACTTCCTCACCAGCCCTCCTTGGTTCACACCACCCCACCAAAATGTCTTGGCCACATTCCTTTATATTTAAACGACTGGCTCCTAAAAATCTATGTGGTCCTGAGAAAGTGCAATTATAATTTCAGGTCTTCAAAGACAAGCTGTGTAACCTTGGGCAATAGCATTTTAGCAAATACTTATGTAGTACCTACTATTCCAGAAACTGTTCTAAATATATGTTAACCCCAAAGTATTATCTATTAACAACCCTATGATATAAGTACTAATATCACCCACATTTTATATGTGAAAAAACTAAGGAACAAAGAGGCTAAATAACTTGTCCAGTCTGGTGAATTCAGACGATGAGCCCATGGACTTGGGGTCTGTGCTCTTAACCATGAAGCTATACTGTTTCTTTATCAGCAATAATATTGAGAATCATATTCACTCAATCTACTCATTTTCAGCTCTATTGACTTCAACACATTATTAGCTTTTCATATGAAATTAGTTAGGTTATCATCCTTTCTTATCTTCCATATCAGAGATAAGGCCGGCAGTTTGACAGATGTCTTCATGCCTTGAGCCAAAGGAGCAACAAACCTGGACATTTCAGGCCAGTGCTAAGGAATCAATGGGACATGCTGATGGACCACAGGAACATAATGGGCCCTTCAAATCGCAACTCAGCTGCCTGATTTTCCCCTCTCACGGAGCAGGACTGTCTCATCATCCAGAAATATATGAAGGGAAAATGGCAGAAGAGAAAGTAGGAAAGAGAGAGAATGAGGCCACAATCTTTTTTTTTTTTTTTTTTTTTTTTTTTTGCAGTACGCGGGCCTCTCACTGTTGTGGCCTCTCCCGTTGCGGAGCACAGGCTCCGGACGCGCAGGCTCAGCGGCCATGGCTCACGGGCCCAGCCGCTCCGCGGCATATGGGATCCTCCCAGACCGGGGCACGAACCCGTATCCCCTGCATCGGCAGGCGGACTCTTAACCACTGCGCCACCAGGGAGGCCCGAGGCCACAATCTTTACCCTGCAGGCATCTTCCTCAACTAGGGGAGGTATTTGAGAATAACTGAATGTGATTAGCAGGTGATTGGAAAAATAATATTATCTTGCCATCTGTTATGGCTTGGCAGTAGCTAATCAGCATGTCTTAGAGACTCTAAGGTCTCTGGAGATGATCCCACTCAAGTCCCCCACTCACTGTGAGTCATACCTCCTGTCTTCACCTCCACAAGAGAAGGACCCCGAGTACCAGGGTCTCCACACACTCTCTGCCCTGGTCCTTCAGATGTCCTCAGTCAGTGCCTAAGGCCAGGAGCAGGCAACGCTGACAGCCAGCTGGAGAAGGACTCCCTCCTTATTTGCGTGGTTCTGGAGAATGGGTCTTCCAGGCAAGGCCAATGTGTGCTGTGATGGTAAAGTGACTTCGGGAGGACATTTTGGGGTGAAGGGTCAAAGAAATATTTGCCTTTGTCTTAAGTCACCCAGAGGTGATGGTGGCCAGCTGCCTGATCTTGGTCCTTCCTGGCCCCCGAAGAACTCAGCACTTGAATCCAGAACAGCCCGAGCAATCAACATTTGCCCAAAGGGCAGGATCGACCTCAGCTCCTTAAAGATGTTACTCCTGCTCTTCTGGCTCTGAAATGTGTGGTGGGGTAAGTTCCAGGAACACCGATTTATGTTCGTGCTCCCTGTAGGCTGCTCATATCTAGCAAGCGGTTTTAACAAGAAGATTTTTGCAGATGGGAAAATATAGGTGGTTTGATGGCAAAGGCCCTTCTCCTGGTTCATGGGGATTCATAAAAGAGATGGGTGGTGGAGAGGACTTTTGGGAGCGCCACACAACAGAGGGAGAGGCAGAAGAAGACTAACGAGAAGTAGGAGGTGAGCAAGACAGTCACATCCTCCGGGTGCAGTGAGACAGCAGTGAGGGGGTGACTTCACGGTACCCTGGGGGGGGATGTACCACTGATACAAGTCTCCTGTCTGCCCACAAACTCCCATGCTCCGTGGGCAACACAGATGCAGCAGGGCCCCAAAGCCAAAAGGACTCGGATGTCACAATAAGCATTTCAGCAAGGACCAGGTGCACACATGTTAGTGTCCAGAAACCTGGGACTGGGTGCCTTCTGAGACCCAACAGCTTTGCCCAACCCAGAGTAGGGGGAACTCCCCCAAGTAAACATGTAGATGAAACTTAGTCAGATTTCAGTTAATTAGAAGATGAAAAACTAGAAATGATTTTGTTTGCCCACCTACACTGGTGAAGTGAAGCACCCACTACAAGTGCTATGGTTATGGATAAATCCATCACCCAGGGTCTGCCTGGGTCTGCCTGATTCTCTCCCAGAAAAGCCCACCCATTTGTATTTCCATCCATCAGGTCCAGCTACAGCACCAGGTCTTCCACGAAGCCCTCCCATATCCCCAGCTCTCAAGGTTCTTTCCTCTGCCTATGCCACGCACATCATAAATTACATTCCACCTCATGTAAATGGTGGTATTATTTCTGTGACTTTGGTTCACCTCACCAATGCAAGAGCAAACTCCTGGAAGGCAGAGCCCGTGACATCATTTTTTCTCCTCCTCTGCCTAGCAGAGGGCTGGGCCCAAAGCATATGCTCACTAAAGCCCTAGGCTAACGGAAGGAACAGATCCCTGCTCAAAGCACAGAGCCCAAACTTGAGCTCAAAAGGTGCTCTTTGGAGGGTGAGCTGGGGCAGGGCAGCCCTGACAGGTATGGTCCTTCCCCCAAAAGAAGCTGGGCTCTTGCAGACCCCAGAGACTGGCAGGATTGCTGCACCTCAAATGCGGCGTTAGGGGAAATGTCATTACCTCCCTCCTCTAATTGCCCAGAGTTAAACAACAGGCAGACCTCATCTGCATATAGGCAGGCTGAGGGCAAGGCCAAGTACAATTCCTGCAATAAATGTTTAAAGCACCTTCTCAAAAGCAAATTCAACCAACACCACCTAAAGGAACTACCTTTGCATCCTTTGCCCCTCTGCAGCTCCAACCTCCTGTTTGATGCAAAGACTCCAGAGTCACCTAATGCACTCATGCAACTAATTTGGTCTCCAAAGAAACCTCCAAGATAGAACATGCGCAGGCAGAGAATAAAGACTTCAAAGGAGACCTGGTAAAGGCAGACGTTGGCTCACCTCTGAATCAGCTTTAGGAGGAATACCTCCAATGACTGCCCAAAACACGGAGGGGAAGCCCTCTAGGTGGAGGGCACAGGAGTTGGTCAGGCTACTGGGAAGCAAGTATATCTAGTGCTGTCCAGGCAAGGCCTCCTCCTTTCTAATGGGTCTATCAACACAAGAATGGTCAACACTGTTCAACTCCGAGACATGCTTTACGTCTGTGCTGGTAAAATGATGATGATTAACAACCATGATAGGCTTTCTCACGTATGATCTTACCAAATCCTTCCACGATCCCTGGGCTCAGAGCAAGTGGCAGAGAGAAGGCAGGGACCACATCTGCCTGCCCCATGCTGCAATGCCCAGGCCTGGCCCAGTGTCAGCACTTGATAGACAGTGAATACCAGCAGAAAAAAATAAACATTCCCATTTTAGAGATGAGGCCAAGCTTAAACGACCTGCCCAAGGTCACAGAGCAAATTAGGAAACTTGAGTTCCAAACTCATACCTTCCATTTTACTCGAAGACCTATGTAGTTACATTCTTTTTTTTTTTTTTTTTTTACGGTACGCAGGCCTCTCACTGCTGTGGCCTCTCCCGTTGCGGAGCACAGGCTCCGGACACGCAGGCTCAGCGGCCATGGCTCACGGGCCCAGCCGCTCCGCGGCATGTGGGATCTTCCCGGACCGGGGCATGAACCCGTGTCCCCTGCATCGGCAGGCGGACTCTCAACCACTGCGCCACCAGGGAAGCCCCAAGTAGTTACATTCTTGAAGCAGTGATGAGGAAGAGGAGGAGGAGGAAGGGGTGGAGGTGGAGGACGCTAATGGTAATAGCAGCAGCAAATATACCCAGTGCTGGTGAGGGACAGGCCCTAGAGGCACTTTTCTCACATAACTCATGTAATCCCCACAACAACCCTATAAAATAGGTCCCGGTCCTCCCCGTTTACAGATGAGGAAAATGGGGCCCAGAGAGTACAAATAACTTGGCCAAGGTCACTAGGCAAGGAGGAGGCAAGGGCCGTACTACTGAGAGGCAACAAAGTAGTGGCTCCACAGACAGATGCTGCATCAGGCAACCTGGGCTCAAATCCCAACTGAGTCTTGATTTAGAATCCTGCGCTCATTCTCCCACTCCACTCTGTTCTCCTCTTGCCAAAAGCCACCTCGGTCCAAGACCCCAAGGAGGAAGGCCCCAGGGGTGACTGCTTCATGGGGAGCCAACATCAAATGTAATGTTAGGGCTGTGGACATGGTGTGCTAGAGCCAGAAGTTACCAGAGAGTAATGCTTCCCAGACTTCACTGTACCCACCAACCAGCTGGAAAACTTGTTAAAATGTAAATGGTTGGGCCCTACTCACAGGATTCTGAGTTGGGGGCCTGGGGTGGAGCCTGAGAATCTCCATTGCTAACAAGTCACCAAGTGATACTGGTCCACAGACCATACTTTGAGCAGCACCACTTACATGATCAAATCTTTCATTTCACTAATGCAGAATCTGGGATCAGAGAGGCTAATTTGCCCAAGGTCACCCAGCAGGTCAGTGACAGAGTTGGGACCAATTGTCCTGACACTTAGTTTATACTTTGTTCCCACTGAACCAGGCTTCCTTCAAAACAGCAATCACCATTATCATTTTATTACCTATAATTCTTTTTGAGTACCAAGTACTTTTCCCGTTTTATCTCCCCTTACCTTTACAATCACCCTTTGAGGTTGGGGACAGTGGGCACAATTTACAGAGGAAGAAAAGGAAGTTCAAAAAATTAACAACAAAAATTGGCTCAAGATCACATGCTGAGGGGTAGAACTGGATTCTACCCAGTTCCGTACAACCCACCACTGCTTCTCCTCAGACCTCCTCAAGCTCTCAGAAGGGAAGCCCTCTCTACAAAGGGTTGAATGCGAAATTCCACACAGCCACTTTGCTTGCAGGAAGGGGGGCCCCTGAAGACTAAGGTAAAATTAAAATTAAAAAACAGTAAACAAAATTGTTTTTAAATGTTTAAAAAATTATGGCCAGGAGGAGAGCTAGAGGTAAGGGCCCTGAGTCTCAACCACTCAAAGACTGCTTATCCCTTCTCTTTCCAAAACCTTTCAGGGGTTGAAGGCCTGGGTCCACACGTCTGACACCACACATAGCCCTATAAATTCTGTCCCCAAGCGTCCTGGCTCTCTGCAAACAAAATTAATAGCCTGTAAACTCTGAATGGGTGATTACAATCTATAAAGCAGCCCATAAATTGACATCATGGGGATTCATATTTATTCTCTCCCACCTATTTCCACTATAAATTTGCCCAGTTTATGAGTCGACATAGCTTCTGCTCTGCGCCTGGGCATAAAGCTCATCTAAAGGCAGAAACATCTGGCTGAGTTGCCTGGAGCTCATTTCAATTCCAGTGGTTCTCTGGTCCACAGGACACATGGTGGGAACCTACGAGGAAGCTCCAGAAATCCAAAGGCTCCACCACCTCTATAAGCATGTGCCGAATCCTGCTGAATTGCAGGCTATGAGCTAGGTCCTGAGTAGTAGCCAACAAGATGGGGGTCCCTGCCCTCAGGGACCTTGTGAGGGGTCGGAAAGAGGAAAGGAGGGGAAAAACAGATATTAAATGTCAAACAAGCAGACAAACAAAAACTACACAGATAACATATGGCAATTCATGAGATGCCTCAAAGGCAAAGTTCAGCAAGCTGTGAGGTATGGGATGGGATGGGAGCAGGCATCTTGGTCTGGTAAGGGATGAAGCTCATGAAGGATGAACAGGAGGGAGCCAGGCAAAAGGTGGGGGGTGGAAGAGGAGGGGGGAGACATTCCCAGTAGAGGGATCCACATGGGTAGAGGCCAGTTGTTTTTTGTTTTGAAATTACATTATGAGAAGCACATGGAGAATGAGAAAAGTTCAGGAGCAGACAACATGTGATAAGGAGACTGGATTTTCTTCTAAGTACAATGGGGACAAATGAAGAGTTTCTAAAAGGGAATTAACATGATTAGAAAACCATTTTTAGAAAGGTCCCCTGGCCACTGTTAGAAGAACGGATTGGATGGGGAGGGGTAACGAGGAGGGAATGTCAGCAGATTTTTAGGCCATGATCGTAGCTGTCAACACAAGAAGTGATGGTGGCCTGAACTAGGTGAGGAGCAAATGGACCACAGAGACACCTAGGAGGTTGGACTGATTGGGTGTCACCCTCGGCTTGGGATCTGTTGGTGCTCAGCACAACGCAGGGCAAGGCAGAGGAGGTGCACGAGAGCTAAATGGCCATCATTCACTGACATTCAATGATTTGCAACACACTTTGAATCCAATCTCATTAGCCAGAGTCAAAGCTGGAAACCACTCGGCAGCCAGTTTTGGTACTGAGTCAAGTGACCACCTCTCCAGGCCACCATGGCACATGTATGGCAAATCCAAGCAGTCCCCAAGCCAGATGAAACTCTCAGCTTGCAAAAGGAGGAGGCAGAACCCCTTTCCTTCTATTAAACCCAGGCTCTGTTACGGCCTCAGGCTCAAAGTTCATCAAATTCCCAGTCAGTGGAAGGGGCATGGCCCCCTGCAATAGGTGCACTTTCCAATCAGCTGGGCAGGCCTCTGGTTTTATAAGCCAGTCTCTCCCAGACTTCAGAAGTTTCTCCCTCTTCTAAGCTCCAAGGACATTTACATCGGCCCTATTCATATCTATCCTGCTTAGAGTCTACTTATAACCATAATTTATACTGTCTTTTATTGTTGTCTAATATTTGCATGTTCATTAATCACATTTCCCCAAAAGACTTTAAACCACCCGGTACACCCAGCAGGGTGATGTCCCATGGGAGTGCCAACTAAATATTGGGGAATGGAATTAAAGCAGAAGACACCAATGGGATATTCTGATGCCACATAAACCAGGAAGAGTGAGTAGGAAAATGGGCTCAGAGCACTGTGCTGTCCACAGTTGTCCTCAGGTACTGGCCAAGACAGTTGTCACTCCCTAGATGCCCAGAGACGGTGGCTTCCTTGAGCAACTAACCTAAAAGGAGGTCCCCCAACCAGATTCAGTCATTCCTTTTCACACACTATGTGGCCCGAGTCCCATGCCAAGCACCACCCAGATGAAATCACTGCTTATATATACTTAGAGCACAATCACAGGGCAGTCCTTTTCGCATCTCACCCCCCATGGAAGGAAAGACCTTGCTCTCTCTCTCACTCAGACATTAGCTGGGCTTACAGAAATGCATTCCCATTTCTTAATGCCTGCTGTGATTCCAGGTAATTCCTCTAAGTACACTATTAAATCCCAGCAGCTGTTCCAGATACCAGCAAAGAAGATGATTCCGGCTGCTGCCTTGTCAGAGCTCAGCAAATGAAGCAGACCAGCTGGCAGTTTCCTAACCCTGAGGTGTGGCCAAAATGGCAGCCCAAGGGGTCACTTTATGTGCAGGTCTCCCCACCACCACACATACTTCTTCCTGAGTTGACTCTGATGCCTGAGGCAGAAAGGCGCAAAACTCTGGGTCATTTTCCCCTGAGGTACCCAGCTGTGTTTATTCTTGGAAGCCCCATGATCAGGAACCTGGAACTTACACTGAGCCCCTACCCACAAAGCAGCCTCAAGTGTTGTGGAATTGCCCAAGGCCAGTCAGTTGGAAGGCAGCAAAGTCCGGATTTGAACTCCAACCCTGTGTGCTCCAAAGCGACGCGCTTCCCTATCCTATTCCGTCCCCTACTGTTCCAGGAGCCACTCTGTGTCCCTCACCCAAAGAAGCCTGGCCATCTCAACAGTCTTTTCCCCATCTGCGCCAATCACATGCCAACCCAGTGCATAAACAGCATTTTTGTGACCAAAACTGTGTTTCCTCAATGGCTCCAACATCAGCATCTTTGCACCTGCTACTTTCCTTCGGAAGCATTTTTTCCATGATGCAATGACAGAATTTGCAGCCAGCAAAAGGGACTGTAGACACACATGCACACACAAACACATTTATCTCATAGCCTCTTAGCCTGAATAACCCCCTCCAGATGTTTCTGTAATCCAGGTGCTTCAGAGGTTGGTCAGCACTCCCCTGACAGCAGAACCAGTCTGTCTAAGGAATTTCCATTCGAAACAGGTTCTATAAAAGCTAAGCCAAGCAGGTATCTAATCAACAGTAAAACTTCACCCATCCAGGATGTGGCTAAAAGTTCGCCCCCTTGCCCAGGTGGGTAAGAATGACACCAATGCTTTTCATTTCCCCGGCACTCCAACCTTTGTGTGAGTACGGGGGAGGGGAGCTGGATGGGAGACCTCACCCACTCATACTGCCAGGCCTCAGTTTTCCCAACTGATGCATGCCATCTCCAAAAAGAGCTGTGTTTTCCCCTTATCCGCCTCCCCGCTGAGTGACTCAGCAAGCATGTGCTAGGGTAGGAGGGTGCTACACAGGGTGGGGGCCGACTCTGTTCTCATTCCAGGCTGAAAGAACAGCCTCACTCATGGGGTACTGGACAAGAAGCTTAGGCAGTGGGTCTGGAGACCGAGGTTCTAGACCTGTTCTTGATGACTGGGTTGGCCTGGGGCAAGCCCCTGCCCCTGCCCCTCTCTGGCCCAGTTTCTTCATCTATGATTCTCAGGCTGAATGCTCTGTGATCCCCTGACTCAGCCAATGGCCCAATTGGCCACGCACAAACAGCCTTCCCTCCTCTTTCTTCCCTCCTGGAGTAAGACAGCAGGCCATGAGTTTTATGGGTTTAGAGCTGAATCGAAGTCATGTATGAGGTTGAGTTTGAGCTGGGTCTTTTGGGTGTGATTCAAAAGGGCAGTGAAGGCATGGGTAGGGGGGTACCAGTGGCACAAAAATGTGGAGGTAGGGATTTGCTTAGCATCTCTGAAGGCACCACCAGGGCTGATACTTTAGACAGGATGCACTGGTACCACCAAACAGCCCTCTAAAATACTGAAACCTCTTGTGCCGGTTGGCAAACAGTCAATGGCCAAGCCCCAAGAGTGTCCCCTCGGGGCTTCCCTGGTGGCGCAGTGGTTGAGAGTCCACCTGCCGATGCAGGGGACACGGGTTTGTGCCCCGGTCCGGGAGGATCCCACATGCCGCGGAGTGGCTGGGCCCATGAGCCATGGCCGCTGAGCCTGCGCGTCCGGAGCCTGTGCTCCGCAACGGGAGAGGCCACGACAGTGAGAGGCCCGCGTACCGCAAAAAAAAAAAAAAAAAAAGAGTGTCCCCTCAGCTGCCCCTGCTGCTCCACTTCCCCACCCCCCCAACAACCCTATGATCCAACAACCGAAAGGTTAATACCTGAGGTCTTGATCCAAAAGGTTGCCCATACCATGGCACCCCCAGGCCAACAAACACGGTCCCTTGGTTGAGCGTCACTAAATGTCAGGTGTCGCGTTAGGCATATTTGCATGTATTAATTCCTGTAACCTTCACACTGACCTCTTTAAATTAAGAAACTGAGTCTTGGAACAGTTAAGTGGCTTGTCCAAGGTCATTTTACCTATGAGTGGGAGTGGCAAGGCTTGAACATTGACGACAGGCCCAAGCCCACACTCATTTCATAAAAATCCCAGCTGCTTCTGAGCAGCGTTGGACCACAGACAGAGCAGCTTTGGAGGCAGCGGGAGGAATTTGGCCCTGCTATAAGGAAGACAGTTTTAAGATCAAGAATTGCTAGACAGTGTAACAAATTATTGTGGGAGCTCATGATGTCACCTTCTCCAGAGTTTTATATACAAGAGGGATTAGAATAGGCCTGGAGGCAGAGAGATGGATGAGATGACCTAATAAGGCCCTTCCCAACCCCTGAACTCTTCGGTCCCACACAAACATGAAAGCCTATCGATTTTTAAAGCCCCAATTTAACTCCTGGTTCATTTAGGAGACTTAACTATGTCTGAAAGCAAAATAAATTTTTTCTTTTTTCTCTTTCCCCCAACTCCAACTCTTCATTTTAGATTTTCTTCTGGCAGGTGTGACAAAAAGACCCTTCCAGGCAGAGCTGCTGGCAGTTCAAAAGTTTAGTTCTGGCATCTGAAGGCCAAACTCGGGCTCAAGGCTGATCTCTTTCTTTTTTTTTTTTTTTTTTTTTAGCGGTATGCGGGCTTCTCACTGCTGTGGCCTCTTCCGTTGCGGAGCACAGGCTCCGGACCGGCAGGCTCAGCGGCCATGGCTCACGGGCCCAGCTGCTCCACAGTATGTGGGATCTTCCTGGACGGGGGCACGAACCCGTGTCCCCTGCATCGGCAGGCAGACTCTCAACCACTGTGCCACCAGGGAAGCCCTGATCTCTTTCTAAAAAGATCCTTAAATCCTGTTTGGAGTCTCTGACAGAGGAGAAGCTAGTGTTAAGAAAGCAAAAAGAATGGCACAGTGCACTATGGCCCACTTTGCTAAGACTGTCCCATTTATATTAGATGTGTTCCTCCAGCCTTCTCTCCTAGAAAATACGGTAACTGGTCCCAGAGCCCCTAGCAAGGCCCAGCAGCAGAACCAGCATCAGCGCCTGTTAAAGGAGCTACACAGTTAGCGGGGAGAGCAGCCTGCTCACGCTGTGGGCTGGTTTCCATGGCAATGGATGCTTCTTCTTCCCTGTCTCTTTGGCTCCGGGGAAAGACGCTGGCAACTAGCGGGAGGAGAAGTAGCAACAGGCCTCCTTCCCTCTCGGCCCAGGCAGCTGCCACCCCACATGCTAGCAGTGACAGCTCTCACCGACCTTGGGCAAGTCACGCACTAGCTCTGCACCTTGGCCTGTTCTCTGTAAAGGGAGACGGCTGGACTAGAGGTGATCCAGCAAAACCTTTCCAGCTTCCATGTCACAGAATCCAAAGGCTTACCTAACCGGGCCAGTCACTGGGAATGGCCTTCCCTCGTCTTGTAGCCCTCAGTGTAAGAGACATAAACTAGCACAGCATTCCACGGGACGGGAATCTGTTTGCCTCATTCAGAGGCCTGAGCCTTATTCAACTCCCAAGCCATGCTACCTCCCTGACTATGGCCTGCTCTGGAGGAGATCATCTCAGTGGGCCCACCTCACATATTCCTGGGGTGCATGGGTCTCCTGGGGCTCACTCAAGCCATGGTATGGCAACTCAGCGGGAATGGCATCCCACCCAGCCACTCGCATCCCACCTCGACAACATAATTAGGTTCAGCCCTCAAATTCAGATGCGCACAGCTCACTAGGGGCTGGCCCCTGTTGTGACTGAGCAAGCGAAGAAACTCACGAGAGAAGAACACAAAAAGAGGTCATTCTGTTCAGTGGGGAGAGTGCTGGGGCAAGCCGATCACGGGGAGTGCGAGGGAAGCCCCCAGGCAAAGGGTAAACCACAAGCAGAAGCAGGGAGCTGTGAGCTCCAATAGCCCCTCAGGTTTGGGGAAGTATTTGTAATTCTGGCTGATTGGTCTAAAGTGGAATGAAGGGTAGAGCATGTGACGAGAGTAAAGAGGAAAAAGAGAAATATGGATGAAGGCTGTCAGGAGGTCTAATGACACGGTGGTATTTCCAGGGCTGGACTGAGGGGAGAAAAGGGAGTTCTCAGGTTGGGGGTACAAGCCATGTGCCAAGTGCTGGCTTTCTGAGGGGTGGCAGGGGCTGGAGGGAGAGGGTAACGGCCTTTCCTGAGGGCCAGGTGGTCACTTAGCCTTCCCCTCGAGCCTGCTAGTGGGGGTGTGGGGGGTGGACTTGCTCCCATTTTATGTATGAAGGATGAGCAACTCAGAGTCATGGAGTGATGGAACCTAGTCAGCGAGCTGCTCCTGTCCAGGAGCATATAGTCTTGCAGGGCAATAAAATAATCATAAAAAATTTAGCATAGGGGCTTCCCTGGTGGCGCAGTGGTTGAGAGTTCGCCTGCCGATGCAGGGGACACAGGTTCGTGCCCCGGTCCGGGAAGATCCCACATGCCACAGAGCGGCTGGGCCCGTGAGCCATGGTCGCTGAGCCTGCGCGTCCAGAGCCTGTGCTCCGCAACGGGAGAGGCCACAACAGTGAGAGGCCCGCATAGCGCCAAAAAAAAAAAAAATTTAGCACATGACTCTAAACTGACATGTGGCCACCCTCAAGGGTCAACATTGACAGGGACATCTGAGGATGGGATTCTCACTACCTGGGAGCCTTAAGGAACCTCCAGTGCCCCCCCACCCTCCTGGGCCCAGTTTGCCCCTAACCGTCTGGGAGATGTTTAAACAGAGCATTTCCAGGACTCAAGTCAAGAGTCCTTCCTTAAACCCTAGCATAAAGCGAGTCTATACAAAAGAAATCTGATTAGCTCCCAACTCTGAGCCATCTTATTTTATTAGTCCCTACAAGTCAGTCCACAGGATCAGTGGTCTACGTAGGAAATTAATCAATACCCAAGTAATTAGGGTTCCTGACACATTCGAGAGGGACCAAGAGGGGACAGGGCCTCCGCAGCCAGCCTTTGTTTTCAAACATGTGTTCATTTTGAGTTTAGTCTTTATTAACAGCAGCATCTTAAGCTCTGCTATTGGACTAAGACTTTAGGGCCAAATAGTTCACCCAGGAGCATCGAGGAGAATGTGCTGGAGACGAAGCCCAAGGGTCCTTCCTCCCCTAGGGGACTCAGGGCAAGCAGGAAACCTACTCAGTGTCCCTGTAACTACAAACTCTTTGAGGGCAGGAGCCATGTTTTATCTGCTTTACAAACTTTATATCACCATGGCCTAGCACAGTACCTGGTGCACAGTAAGTAATAAGTGGAATGAATGAGCAAGCAAGTGGACCAATGACTGATTAATAACAGATGGTTTTCAGTTGATCTTCTACAACTAAAGACATAAAGAAAGGACCACAACGAGATGGGTAGGGGCAGCCTTGTAATCAAATCCCATACCCCCTGGGTGGCCAACCCACAAACTGGAGAGGTTCTACCACAGGAGTGGGAGTTCTGAGCCCCACACTGGGTTCCCCAGTCCGGGGGGGGGTCCTGCATCGGGAAGACAAACCCCCAGAGCATTTGGCTTTGAAGGTCAGCGGGGCTTAACTGAGGAGCCCCACAGAACGAGGGGAAATAAAGACATCACTCTTAAAGGGTGCACACAACCTTCATGTGCACCGGGCCCCAGGGCAAAAGCAGTTCTTTGTTAGGAGCCTGGGCCACCTGCTGGCCTGAGAGAGTCTCCTTGGAGAGGCAGTGGCAGCTGCAGCTGCGGCTCACCCTGGCGCGTAGACACTGGCGGCAGCCACACTTGAGAGCTCCTTCTAGCACAGAAGCCCACGCTGGCAGTGCCCTTAGCTCATCAGCCAAAACCTGGGACCTGCCCCACCCAACAGCCTGTAGGCGCCAGTGCTGGGGCACCTCAGGCCAAACAACTTACTGCGTGAGGACACATCCCCACCCATCAGCAGACAGGCTGCCTAAAGACGAAAGCGCTCACACCTGCCTCTGGACGCGCCCCCTAGACAGCCCAGCCCACCAGGGCACAGGCATGGCCCCACCCACCAGGAAGCCTGCGCAAATCTCTAGACCAGCCTCACCCATCAGGGGGCAGACTCCAGAAGCAAGAAAACTACAACCCCACAAAGCAGGCCAGACCCCACCCTGGGACCAGCTGGGCCCTGGCCCTACCCACGAGCAGGTCAAGGTAACCTTCCGGACACCCCGAACCCCATAGCCAACTATATCAGGCACCCACCCACCCCCGGAATGATCTTAAAGTAGCCCTAGGATCCCTGGGCCCTGCAGCCAGACTCCAGGAACTGGCTCTGCCTGCCAGTAGTCCGGTACTAACCCCAGGATCTGGCTTCACCTGCCAGTGGGCGGGCAACAGCCCCAGGGTCTTCGGGATCCTGACTCTGCCCAGCCAGCCAGCACTAGCCCCGGGGCCCCTAGGATCCAGCAGCCAGCAACATCCTCACAAGGCAGGGCCCGGCAACCAACCAGACTAGGCAAAAAAGAAAAGGCCACAACTAGAACAAGGTAATTATGAAAGGAAAAGGCTCCCCGGTAAAGGCAAACATAAAATAAAGGTAGGAAACATTCCACACAGAGCTAGTAGGAAGGTTAAAAACAACTTTATCTAAGAGTCTGCTACACACAGAATTTTACACCCTAATATAGTGGTGATTTATATTGGTTTTACAGTATTTGGGGTTGAAAGGGAATTTGAATGTAACCTAATCTGGTGGGGGTTTTTTAATTGTAACCCATTGGTGGGTCATGAAATTGATCTACCTAATGAGTTTCGACAAACATTTTATAAATAAAATGGGAATGGGAATGGAATAGATCAGAATGCATCACATGTAGTAAGGCTAAGTGTACTGGGTGTACCCTGTCTTAACAAGTCCAAAACCACTAATGATTCCAATATTCATCCATTGGTTTCACTACCTTAGAGACCACATCTGGGACAAGTGATTTTCTAGCCTTTCTGGGCTCCTCTTGTTATAGGAAATGAATTTCAGCCAGAAGTCACCTGTTCCACTTACAGAGACTCTGGCTGTGGGAATTCCAGCACGGTTCAGAACACATCACATCACATAGACACACCCATGTCCATATATACACAAACCAAAATACAGTTTCATGAAGCAATACTTACTCTTACTATGAGTAATATATTAAGATGCACTGTAATATTTTATTTTACTCTTTTTCATTTTTTACTGATGTTGGTGATGACCCATTAACTTGATTTCACAAGCTACTAATGCATCATGGACTAGATAGTGCCTAATACGCTGAAAATGGCAGAATGGGGTTGGGGGAAGAATTTCACGTCGATCCCATTTCTTTTCATTACGTCCATCTGCAGGCCTATATTTGACTATATGTAGAGGAAGATAACGGCCTGGTGAACTGAAGCCTGGCTGCTCTGGGGGCTCAAGAAGGAGTGGTCAGTCTCTGGCCTGTCTCTTACTGCCCCTGTGGGCACACTCATCCAGAGAAGACTGTGTGAGTCTTGTACAGAGCATGCCAATAGCTATTGCAAACGTATAATTATTCTTGGTTCTCTTGCTGATAACAACAGAGTGGCTATCAGGTGTTTCCTCTTAAGATTGGAGAGCAAAAGCATTTCAAAGATTAAAGGTTAGAAGCAAAGTTTGAATGGCGATTTTTTTTCCCCGACCCAACATGGAAGAATTTGTCTTTGGAGAACCAACCTAATCAAATAAAGTAGAATCAATTTACTGCAGACATAATCCAACGTGCATAATTGTCCTGGCTAGTTTATACCACAGCTGTTTACAAGGACACAGTTCATTAAATAATGAAGTCTTCATCAGACTCTCCTTCACTGGACTGCAGTGTTTTTATCCCACACCACCAAAAAAGCATTGCCTTCATCAGTATGCAGTATCAATGATCACCAATGGGGTAATCAGGGAATTTACTTTTATGACACTCTATTAACTAGACATCATCAACCGCATCAACTAAAAGCCACTGTACTTTCCCCAGTAGAGCATCCCGCCACTAGATAATCACACTAGACTGTGGGTTCCCTGTGGGCAGGGACCACATCCTTTCATCTTCCTATTCCCAGTCCTAAGCAAAATGCCTGGCATTTGGTGGGTGTAAGGTAAGTGTCTGTTGAATCAAGAAGAAAACATCTCCAGTATGGGATTCCTAATGGCTTCACAAGATCTATGCTCAGAAGTCTGGCAGCACCCTGGTTGCATTGAACATTTGGTCTCAAATTGTGTCCCATTCTTTTCCAGTTTGCTAATTTTCCACTTGACTAGAGCAGATTGTCCAAGTTCACATGAAATCAGACGGGACTCTCAGAATCCCCTCTGGCCAACAGAAGGTTCAGCAATGAGTTTTGCTGTCTTCAAGCTCAGAGGCACACTTAACCCCTCTGGGTGCCGGAAAACCTATGCCAAACCCAAGATTCTGGAATAATTCCACTGTTAAAAGAGGCCACCAGAAGCTGGGCTGCTGAGAAGTAGCAGCTACCTTTTAAATGTCCTCGGATGTGAGAAGTCAGCAATTTGGTTTACACGGAGCATGGGAAGGAAGACTCACTCTAAAAGTGGGAAGATTTATGACTTAACTAGTTTAGACCAACTCAAACGTACTCAATTACAGATGGCCAGTCCCACCCCCAGAGTTTCTGATTCAGGAATTTACACCTCTGATAAGTTCCCAGGTTGACACTGCTCCTCTAGGCATCCCACTTTGAGAAGCACTGGTTTGGACTGCTGATTATAAGCAATGCTCTGGAGCCAGTTGGCTAGGTTGGAGCCCTGAATCCACCACTACTAGCCTGTGGCTTTAGTCAAGTCATTTACACTCTCCCAGCCCCATGATGTCAAGTGTCAAAAGAAGGCACCAAGAGCATCTTTTTCTCAAGGTTGTTGTGAAGGTCAACGAAGAACATCCCCTGCTTAACAGGTGCTTGGCAGGTAGAAAGGTTCAATTAAATTTACCCAAATATGGAAGAAAGGTACAAATACAGTCTGATGGAAAGACTGTTCAACAGGGAAGCCAGATACCTATTCTAGTTCTAGCCCTGCCACCAATGACTTACTGTGTGATCCTGGACACACAGCTTGCCCTCTCTGGGCTTCCTGCCCTCATTAGTAAAATGAGGGCATTGGACATTTTATAATGGACCAAGGATGCCTTTGAGCTAGAAGCTTCCAAAGCACTTTGCTCCTCCATTCAGCACCACACATCAGTTCAGCCTCCCCAGACACTCCCTACCACCTCAGGCTTCCCATTGCCAGGTCGTCAGCAGGAGAACTCAAGACTGCCTTGGAATCACGACCTGATTCCTCTGCCCTAGAGGGTCTTCCCGCTTACATATATCCCATCTGACTCAGCTAACACAAGCTAAGGGCCCCACTTTCTCAGCAGTTCAACCCGGCGTCCTTCTTGCTGAAGCCCTATTACACTCCTCCAAGATGTTGTGTTCTCCTTTCATCTGCAGCCAGCTCCACTCACTGATATTCTTTTATGGTGGCACCCTAGACTGGAAGGTAAGCAGGATGCACGGAAGTGTTCAGAGGGGACAAGTATGGTTTCACCGGGAGTGTGGTGTCCAGATGGGTATTGGAGGGCATATTGCATATGTTCTCAGAGGGAAATGCAGCTCTGAAATTGACTTTCACAGCCCAGTTTGGGGGAGGGGACCCCTGGAGGAGCTTTGAAGTCCAAGTTCCGCACTGAAAATACAAAACTCATTTCTCTTCCCCACCTACATTTTCATTAGCCCCATTGCAGGCTACTGCACTAGCTTTCTGCTAACAGCTGATGACAGAGAAAGGGCTCTTGTTGGCACAAGGCTGCTATTTCGCTTTTATCAGATGCTGACAAAATTTCCCCATCAGGGAAGATAAATTCGAGGTGATATTAATAAACCTCCGAATGCGGAGATCAGATCTGGCTGGGACTTTTAATGATCCCATCAGCAGCAAGCCACTTCCAGCCTGGGGAGCCCGGAAGTTTATGATTCTGCACAAGGCAACCTGAAGGCTGGAGTCTCCTTGCCCTGCTCTTTGAGGAATCTGAAGCCCAACTGGGGCTCCAACGGGAAGGTGGGGCTCCCCCAGGCCCCCAGGTGAGGTAGGAGCCTCGAGAGAGGAGGGGCACTGGCCAAAAAAAAGCCCTGAATAAATGTCACCAGGCAGTGTTTTGCACCCAGAAAGTGCTAAATGTTTTGTACCCATCTTCTCATTTAATTATCATAAGCTCAGTGAGGGAGGTGCTATTTTTAGGTGAGGACACTCCCACTTGGACACTCCCACTTAGAGAGGTTACCCTTAGCAATATCAGCGTCATCATACTGGCTGACACTTACGAAGTGCTTTCTCAGTGACTGGGCTTGAGATTTTGTCTGAATTTTCACAAGCCTATCAGCTCAGCCCTATTACTGTCCCCATTTCTTACCTGGAACTTGAAGGGTAGAGAGGTTAAATGCGTGGCTTGAGGTCATGTGGCAAAGATGCTTAGTGGGTATTGGAATCTATGACTGGATTCCAAAACCCACACTGCCATGTGCTGCCCTTATCACCGGGGTGCTGCAGGGGATACCACCAGGGGGGGATGTTCTGGCCTCTGTCATACCACCCACCACTCCAGGCTGCAGCACATGTTTCCCTGTGCTTCCGCCTTTCTGTAGGAAAGCTGTGTGCAGTCACGGGCCATGTCTGCCTGGAGGATGCAGCCCCAGCTTCTGCTGTAGGGCCTGGCACCTAGTAGGCACCCTTTAAATGTTGAATATACAAGTGAACAAATGGTCAGTGCCTACTCACATCCTAAAAGACTGCAAATGTGCCTCACTCCACTCTCCTTTGGGAGGGGTGAAATTAGGCTCAGGGAAAAGTGAATTTCAAGTTCACTAAGATTGGAGCAAGGTAATGAGGACGTTAAAGAAAAAAGAACCCAGCAAATCCTGCAGGAGGAGAGCTGGGCCCCGAAGCGGCTATCCGCACAGCAAACACTTCCTTTCACAGCACATAAGCATCAAAGTCCTTAAATCCTTTACCAATGTTAATGTAGTTCATCGTCACAGCAACCCATTTTATAGATAGGAAAAGTAAGGCAAAGCAAGGTTGAAGTACTTGCTCAAGGATCCATGGGTTATGAGTGGTAGAGCTGGGATTCGAACCCAAGCCATCTAGCATGCAGAGCCCATGCTCTGGATCTCTCCACTTACTGTCTACTGGGTGTTGGCAGTGTGCAGGGATGGGGAGGTTTTTGGGGCCAGAGAGAGCTTCCGGAGAGTCCACCCCACCAGGCCTCAGGCTCAGGCTGAGAGGAGAAAGCTCTGCAAAGGCAGCAGCTGGAGGTTAAATTCTGAGTAATTAACATGTTTATCCATGATAGCAGAATTGTTCCCCAGAGAATTCAAGTGTCATTTCACGGTGCCTTTAATTGAGGAATGCTTTTACTGCGTCTTGCCAGCAAACACTAAGTGGGGAAGGGGCTGGCAGCTCCTTGACACAAAAAGGAGGGAACAGGGCTTCTGTCTGGACCAGATGGAGCAGTTACTACTCGGACTGTTTTCAAGGAAACCAGGCTAGGGATGTAGGGGCAATTCTGGTCTGCTTTGGGGGCCCCAAGACTCGGAGCAAACAGCCTGAAGCACCTGACTTAAAAGTCACAGTCGGAGGGAGAGGAGGGACTGCCTGCACAGTCATTAGAGACAGCGACTCTGGACCTGGGCCGGGTTCAGTCCTTGGCTGTACCCCTTACCAGCTGTGTCACCTGGGCAAGTTACCTCTTTTACTGCATATATAAAATGGGAATAATAATAAGAGTCTTCAGCGGAATTCCTCCTAAAAGGAGCCCTGAAGTCCAACACCTGGTACAAGTAATTTATCTGGAAGATGATCCAGGGAAACAACGTAAGGTGTAGGGAGGTGAAACAGACAAGGGAGGAAACCAGTGATGGGTGCATTGATGAGTCGATTATTCCCACGGTGGGCAACCGGGGCTCGGTCCCTCCACCGGCTCTCTAAGGGGGGTGTCCCACTGAGGGTAAGAGTTGGGTTATCTGTTCCACTAACCCACCCATCATTGCTAGAGGGTCACTGCTGGCACTTCAGGCCTGGCTCTCACGGCGACAGAGCATCCTCGGGCAGGAGATGCAGGGAGGCACCTGTGCAGATGAAGTCCACCTTCAGAATCCACCCTCAAGAGACCTCTGGGACTGGCCATGGGAAAATGGGTGGGACACTGGGAACATCGGCTTCAAGGCAGGTAAAGTACTTAGAAGAGTGCTTGGTTACGAGGGAACACTCCACCCTATTTGCTGTCACAGTGATGATGAGGATGGTTACTATTACTACTACTGGCCTCAGGAGGACAGAAAGGAAAACGAACTATCCAAGGATAATGTGGCAATAGCTGATGGGATGCCCCTCCTCTCCCACAAGTCCGGCCCCACCTCCCACCTATCACCTGCCATGAATCGAGGGGTATCCTGCTGAGGGGAGACCTACCTCCCCTCTGTGCCCTGGGGGAGGCTCAGAGAAAGACCAACAGCCAAAGGTCAGTGATGGGATGACATTCAGTAGATGGGGAAGTTGGAGAAATACCAGGATTTCTAGGCTGCAAGCCTCAAGCCCCCATGTGAGAGTCTGGGGACCTGGAAGACAGAGGTTGGTTCCTGAATAAATCCACGCAAAGTCCAGTGACATTGATGAGAGGATATTCATTGGTTCATTGAACAGTCTTGACATACCATCTGTCTTTCTAGCACTGTGCTAGGCACTGGGGGTCCACAGGTGAATCAGATACTGACCATAGCCAGGAAAGTGTGAAAAAGACAGAGGAGGGAGAGGGACAGGCATGAATGAAGGGAACTAAATAACTCCTTGGGGAAGGGCATCCGAGCGAGCTCTTGTCTAGCCATCATCTTTCAGGGCTACTCAGGGCTCTCTTCCACATGGCCGGCCACACCTTCCAACATGGATCCCCCACTCCCCCCAGTATATTCACGTATTGATAAAAAAAAAATAAAAGCCTGTATAAAGTGGTTTTCCGTATCTGGCAGTGCTCCAAAAGCTTCACAAATTAACTCACACCAGCCTTATGAGGTTTTATAGAGGAGAAAAAGGAGCTCAGTCACAAAGCTGGGAAGGGGTAGATCAGTCTGCAGTCACGATCCACCCCCCTTCACCCCTCCCCCGTCCCACCCCCAGCAGAGCCCTCCCTGCCTCTCTGCCCTGCGGAGTGTGCAGTGAAGCCCACGGAGACCGCTCCCTCACCCAGAGTCTGACAGCCCTGCCCACACAGCTCTTGGGGCCCCTCACAGGCTGCCTCATTGTGTTTTATATTTCACGCGCCTGTGGTTTTGTCACCCACTAGTTTGGGTTTTTTTTTAAATTAATTAATTTACTTATTTTTGGCTTCATTGGATCTTTGTTGCGGCGCACGGGCTTCTCATTGCGGTGGCTTCTCTTGCTGTAGAGCACGGGCTGTAGGCGCGCGGGCTTCAGTAGTTGTGGCACGTGGGCTCAGTAGTTGTGGCTCGCGGGCTCTAAAGCGCAGGCTCAGTAGCTGTAGCCACGGGCTTGGTTGCTCCGCGGCATGTGGGATCTTCCCGGACCAGGGATCGAACCCATGTCCCCTGCACTGGCAGGCAGATTCTTAACTACTGCGCCACCAGGGAAGCCCAGTTGTTTTTTCTTTTTTTTTAAGGAAAGTACTTTTTTAAAAATAATTTATTTTTGGCTGTGTTGGGTCTTCGTTGCTGGACACGGGCTTTCTCTAGTTGTGGCGAGCAGGGACTACTCTTTGTTGTGGTGCGTGGGCTTATTGCTGTGGAGCACAGGCTCTAGGCGTGCGAGCTTCAGTAGTTGCAGAACGTGGGCTCAGCAGTAGTGGCACGCTGGCACTAGAGTGCAGGCTCAGTAGCTGTGGCACCGGGGCTTTGTTGCTCCGCAGCATGTGGGATCTTCCCGGACCAGGGATCAAACCCGTGTCCCCTGCACTGGCAGGCAGATTCTTCACCACTGCGCCACCAGGGAAGTCCCTCCCACTAGTTTTTAATCTCCCTCAGAAGTGAGACCATACTGTCAATTTCTATGGATTCCCAGAACACCATGAATACTTCAAAATAATAATAACCCCGTTTATCCACATGAATGCAAGCTCCATGAGAGAAGAGACCTTTGTTGGTCTGTTTGTCCTCTGCTCTATTCCCAGGGTCTGGTGGAATGCTTGGTACAAAACAGATACTCTAAAAATATTGCTGATAATTGAATGAGCAAATACATTTACCTGCACTCATCATGTGCCAGGCATTGAATCAGGAGCTCCGTATGCACTATCCTATGTTATCACTGCGGATGATAGAGGGGACGAATGACGTCATAAATAAATGAATGAAGGGGTGAGTAACAAATGAATGAGTGGGTAAGTGAAGAAAGGTATTTCAACGATGGCCTCCTATCCATTACCCTCAACACCCATGTGTCTCACTCCGCTGCCTCCCATCCCCCAACCATGTCCTGGTCCAGGGCCCCAACACTGCCATCCACCTCTTAGCGTACAGGTGGAGCCACCCTCCGGAGCCAAATGTCCATCGGCATAGGCGAGAATAGTTAAGGAAGCTTTCTATATCCCACTTCAAGAGCAGTGGGAGCCTTCGTTCCTTTAACAGGGTTAGAAGTTAAGGCTGGATGTGGAGTGAGGAGAGCTGCTCCCTGAGTGAAGACCTTTTCTGGTCTGCCCCATATCGTCCCCTGGCTGCCGGTCCACAGCATGGCTTCAGAGCACAGGGAAGAGAGGCAGAAACACACTCACTGCTTTACTCATTCACCCACAAACCAGCCTCAAGCAATTGAGCACCTACTGCATCCAGAGTAGTTCTGTGCTCTGCAGAGGACATGCATATAGATAAGTAGCAGTCCTTGACCTTGAGGAATTTATGATCTAGGAGGAAACGTAACAGGTACATTAACTCAGATGTCGGCCATCTGGTTTATCCAGTGCCTGGTGCCACGTGTACAGCCTCTGGTTTTGCCCTGAATGACTTACATCCTGGATGTGGCACTAGTTTGAGACCTTCCCTCCTGCCCTGCCCTCCACCCCATGTTCCCAGACACAGGCATTAGGGAACAACATAGACATTCAAAGATTTCACAGGTAAGGTGGAGAAGGGATTTAAATCCAGTACCTCATGACAAGTGGGTCTAATAGGAGATGTTGAGTTTACCCAGTTCCTTCTAGGCCATGGTTCAACCAAGGATTCCTTCCCTGACCCTTCCCCACATAGCCCCTAAGGTAGAAACATGGTCCTGAGAAGCCTAAGTCCCTCAATCTCCCTCCAAAACCCCCTTGACCCTCACCTTCCCACTAGATTGAGCTTCACCTCTATGGACATCATTAGGGATATTTACAAATATTGCAATTCTTTCCTCTTTCTGGGCAATTGGTAGGATATCTTCCAGTCTCCTTTGAAGTTATGTGTGGCCAGTGGTTTGCTCTGACCAATGAATCATAAGCAAAGTGATGTGTGCCATTTCTGGATAGAAGCTTTCCATCTAGAGGTGCACCATTATCTTAGGCTGGGATGATATGGGAAATAAATGCCAAGATGGAGCTTCATTCAGTTTGGTTCACTGAGTGACTTTAATGAAGAGCCTCCCCCTCTCCTCTGTGATTGATATTATACATGTAAGAAGCAGGAAATAAACCTTGCTTGTGTTATGCCACTGCCAGGGCTGTTTGTTACTGTAGCGTAGCATGGCCTAACCTGACTGACACAGCCTCTTTGATGCAGGACAATTCAGCCCTGCCCTGATCTACAGGCAAAGTGTCGTACTCAACTAATTCTGGTGCTCACCAAACAAAAAAAGATCCTCCAGGTAACAGAATACACACTCTGCAAAAGGCAGTGTGTGGTGGCATCTTCTGTTAGCTGAACGTTCTCCTTGAGGTCTCACCCCTTGTTCTCAAGAGACTCGTCAACACATTTTTTCTAAACCAAATGGCAGAGACCCCCAAGGGGAATTCCAGAGAAGGAGCTTCTAACTGGCCCAAAAGAAATATAGTCTGGTAAGTGCCATGGGAAAGTGGATGTCAACCCAGCGGGGACACAAAAAATAGTGGGATTAATTTGGACATGAGATGCCTTCAAAAGGGAGGTGATATCCCCCAAACTTAATGAAGGTTTTTCTGTAAGAAAGGAAGGGAACAGTTCCCTAAGAATTGAATTTGTCTGTGGCTTTGAACTCTAAAGCTGATGCCTGGACCCCAGGCAAACCTGAAGGAACAGAAGGAAGAAGGAGTTCTGCTGACTTTCTGGTGGCACTCTGTGTCACTGAGCCAAACCCTTCTCGACATACAAATGTCAGAGCCTTGGCAGGCCTACCCACTCCTGCCCTCCTCCCAGCCACTCGCCAGGCCAGGATCCACAAAGGTAAAAGCACTTTCTGATTTGGACCCTGCCTCACGTCTCTCTCCTTCTTACCTGTCAACCCCACTACATCTGAGAATGGCAGACAGATCATTTGACCAATATATGATATGATATGACTCCAGCCTGAAAGTTACAGGAAAAAACCTGAACACAGCTCTAAAACATTTAGGAAGCCTGTGTTTAATGTAAAAAAAAAAAAAAAACCGACCCCACAGGACCTTTATGACAAACCAAGGCAGGCACCCATGGCCTACCCTGAACAAATTTGGACCTCTCATTGCCCAAATGCACTTCACTGTCCAAGGTCAGAGCTCTCAGGCTGCCTGGGTCCTTCACTGCAGCATCCTGCTCAGGCTCACGCTGCCACATGCTGTCCTTAAGCAGCTCACCTCATGATTTCACATCCTCCATAAAAACGGACCTGACGGGAGAGCGGCCAGTTAGACTGACCTCACAGTCTCTCACAAACACAGCAAAATCGCAACTATTTGCAGAACAACCATCGAGGAAAAAGACTGGAACTTACCAGAAAAGATCTTCCACACCTAAAGACCTAAAGAAAGAACGACAAGATGGGTAGGAGGGGCGAACTCACAATGTAATCAAATCCCATACTCCTCTGTGAGTGACCCACAAACTGGAGAATAATTAGAGTGCAGAGATTTTCCCACAGGAGTGAGAGTTCTGAGCCCCGCATCGGGCCCCCCAGCCCGGGGTTCCGGCACTGGGAAGATGAGCCCTCAGAGCATCTGGCTTTGAAGGTCAGCAGGAGCCCCGCAGGACTGGAGGAAATAGAAACTTCACTCTTAAAGGGTACGCACAAAAACCTCATGGGCACTGGGACCCAGGGCAAAAGCCTGGGCCAGACCTACCTGCTGGCTTTGGAGAGTCGGGGGTGGGGGTGGGGAGGGGGGTGCTGTGCCGGTCACCCTGGGGACACAGGCGCTGGCAGCGACCATATGTGGGAGCTCCCTCTACCTCAGAAGCTGGTGATGCCATTAGCTCATTAGCTCCAAGACCTGGCCCCGCTCAACAACCTGTAGGCACCAGTGCTGGGACACCTCAGGCCAAACAACTAATTGGGTGAGGACACAGCCTCACCTATCAGCAGACAGGCTGCCTAAAGACAAAAGAGCCCACACCTGCCTCTGGACACGCCCCTAGACATGGCCCAGCCCACCAGAGGGCCAAGACCCAGCTCCACCCACCAGGGGACAGGAACGGGCCTTTCTTACCAGGAACCTTGCACAAGCATCTAGACCAACCTCACCCATCAGGGGGCAGACTCCAGAAGCAAGAAAACTACAATCCCGCAACACAGGCCAGACCGTACCCTGGGACCAGCTGGGCCCTGGCCCTACCCACTAGCAGGCCAAGGCAACCTTCAGGACACCCCAACTGTGACATGAACCCTCCCGCCCCACACCTGGCAGTGATCTGACACCAGCTCTGGGATCCCTGGGCCCTGCAGCCAGACGCCAGGAACCAGCTCTGCCTGCCAGTAGTCCGGTACTAACCCCAGGATCTGGTTTCACCTGCCAGTGGGTGGGCAACAGCCCCAGAGTCTTCGGGACCCTAAGTCTGCCCACCAGTGAGCGAGCACTAGCCCCGGGGCCCCCTAGGATCCAGCAACCAGCCACCCTGTGACCAGGCACCACTGCAGCAGCCAGCAGCCTCCGCACAAGGCAGGACCTGACGACCAACCAAACTAGGGGCCAACCAAGCCAACAAGACCAACCACATAGCTTGCCATAAGAGAAGGACCCATGCAGCCCTCTTAGGAGGAACCCCTAGAGCACACAGCTTGGGTGATGAGAGGGGAGGGCACGGCTATGATGCATAGGACGCCTCCTACGGAGAAACACTTCTCCAAAGTCGAGAAACGTAACTAACCTACCACACAGATGAAAATACAAATAGCAACTTAGACAAAATGAGGTGGCACAGGAACATGTTCCAGATGAAGGAACAAGATGAAACCCCAGAGAAAGAACTACGTGAAGTGGAGACAGGCAATCTACCTGAGAAAGAGTTCACAGTAATGATTGTAAAGATGATCAAAGAACTCGAGAGGAGAAGGGACGCACAGAGCGAGAAGTTAGAGGTTTTCAACAAAGAGTTAGAAAACATAAAGAACAACCAAACGGAGATGAAGAATACAATAAGTGAAATGAAAAGTACACTAGAAGGAATTAACAGTAGACTAAATGATACAGAAGAATGGATCAGTGAGCTGGAAGACAGAGTAGTGGAAATCACTGCTGCTAAGCAGAAAAAAGAATGACAAGAAATGAGGACAGTTTAAGAGACCTCTGCAATACCATCAAGTGGACTAACATTTACATTATAGGGGTTCCAGAGGGAGAAAAGAGAGAGAAACGGCCTGAGAAAATATTTGAAAAGAAAAATGGATCTGACTGTGTCCATTCTCTTAGGGATTTTTCTAAAGAAATTTCATACTTATGCTGTTAATGATTTACTACTTTGCTCTCCCTAGGAAGGCATTTATATCTAATCAAATCACTTCCAGGGATGATATATCTTTAAGATAAAGAGATGCGTTACTCACAGTGGAAATTTTTGCTTTGCAATGGATCACAATGGAAAGAAGACCATTCTGATGTTATGATGCACAAAAGACCTCTTCTTGAGTACCTTACACTAAACATCATTCTATCATATATGCCAAGTAAGCCTCTTACACACAGCTCCAAGAATACCACATGAGTACCCATTCCTAAATAAGTGACTTTTGCCCTTGTCAGAAGAGAAAGGATCAGATTAGGTAATTCTGCTACACGGTAAAATTCCCCTGAATAGAAAACCTCTTCTCCCACAGGTAGAAAAGCACCTCAAAGAAGCCCAAGTTCTGAGGATATTGTCACCCATATGTCATAGCTAGTTACTCATTAATTAATTCTCAGCTAGCTTTGTCCCAAGTCATCCAGCAGAGAGAATAAGAAGAGACTTATAAGCTGTGTGCATTCAAATTAATATTTTTAAGCATCATGAGTGCACAATTAATACTTTCAAAGAACACGTCCACACCAGATCAGGCAGTGTTTTTTTCTGCCCCTGTCCATATGCCTGTATATTTAATTCCTTTTTGGGAGGAAGATAACAGTCCTAAGTTTGTTTTTTCCTTCTGTGGCTCAGAATAACCATCTTCTTTCTGCTTCAGTAAATCACTACTGCAGCTTGAAAGGGTTCCTAGAAAGTTCTGGTTCCATTCAGTCTTTAGGAGGAGAAGGAACCTACAAATACTGAGAACTAGTGCTTCATGCATGAGGGAAGTCGGCTTGCAGATGATATGAAGCCCATTAATCAGGATAGGTAAGGTTATGCTGCAGTAACAAAGAAACTCTAAACTTCCAAAAACTTAACTTTTCATCATTTATTTCTCACTCATGCAAAGTCACTTTGGGTCTGGTGGCTCTCCAAGGTAGCTTCTTTAAAAGAGATGACTAGGGGGCTTCCCTGGTGGCGCAGTGGTTGAGAGTCCACCTGCCAATTCAGGGGACGCGGGTTCGTGCCCCGGTCCGGGAAGATCCCACATGCCGTGGAGCGGCTGGGCCTGTGAGCCATGGCCACTGAGCCTGCGCGTCCGGAGCCTGTGCTCCACAACGGGAGAGGCCGCAACAGTGAGAGGCCCGCGTACCGCAAAGAAAAAAAAAAAAAAAAAAAAAGAGATGACTAGGAATCCAGGCTGGTTTCATCATGTGATTCTACCATCTCAACACACAACTTCTGCGATCGCCATGAGAGGGTAAGAGTGAGCACAGGGAAGCAGGTGGGGGCTTTTCACTGACACAGGCTGGAAGAGACACATGTCATTTCTTTTCATAGTCCACCCAACTGCAAGAGGCCTTGGAAGAATGGGAGAATCCATGGTTATCTGGTGGTCATTAAATGTCTCTCCACAATGGTTATCCCTTTACAGTCTTGGGACACTTGAGTATGTTGTTATCTACTTAGCAACTCTTGAATTCCAGCCCTTCAAGTTTGTGCTCCAAGTTCATCATGAAATCATCACCAGAGGTAACAAGGGGATATAGAACACTATGCAGCTCACCAGGGATGTGGCACAGGTGTGTTTATTTGAATCCAAAGGTTTCTTGTCTTTGTCCTCTGAGTATCCCAGAAGTGCCATACGCAACTACCACTTGTGCTTTGGAAAGAGAAGATGGGCCAGAAGAGAGTCACCTTGAGCTTTTGAGGAGAGCCCTGCTCCTCAAAAGCAAAACAGAAGTTGTCAGGGTGACAGAGGGAGTGAGCACTGGGAGGATATCTCACTGCAAATTTTCCTCTGCCTGGGAGCCAACAGATAAATGAGATCATTGTTCCCAAACACTGGAAGGAGGACTGAGATGTTAAAAATATACACAGACTCTAGAAATTCTAATTTACTCAACGTAGAGCAGTTCCCAGGAATCTGCATAGTAATAAACACCCCTAGATAGTCCTAATAAACAACCATATTTGGCAGCCATTGCACTGGACGAAAATTCAAGTTCTCCACCAGCAGTAGGACTGATTTATTCAGTCTTAAAATGATAGCCAGGACCAAGTAATTGGCTGAACCAGACTAAGATCAGCAGACCACTGGGCTCCCATCAACCTCTGATGGGGGGCAAAGGGTCTGAGGCTGGTGTTCATACTGAGAACAGACTGGCACTTCGCAGAAGTGACTGGTCCTCTCATTTGGAAACCAAAGCTCCCAGGAGTTTCATTTTCCCTTTAGTGACAAGTGGAACTCCCTGGCAGGATGTTGATGAGCTTGGAAGAATGGGCCTGAGGTGGGAAGAGACTCGAACGAACAAAGCCTTTGTCAATGGTAAGCTCTGGCCTTTCCATGACCCTACCAACTTGGGAACCCATTTGGATACAGGCCCAGGATGGGTCCAAAAGAACAGCACTTTGCTCTGGATGTGTGGGTTTGCTTCTTATACCCTCCCTAACTGCACTCAGGGCCATCACTTTTTAATAACATAATTTTTCAGCAAGAGCTTTATCATGTACCTACTAAGCTGTGAGAGGGGTAATATGAATGTGTAGATAGCTCTGGAAAGCTAAGAGTGATAACTTAGTGACTGAAGAAAAGTTGTGTAATGTAGTAAGTATATATATATATGTATATATATATATATATTTTTTCTACTTCTCTCTTCTGCCACACCTATCACTGTAAACCTTAGAGGTCAGGTGTCAGGTCAGGCCTGTGGGATTTCACTCATGCTGTAGAGTGAGGGGCACGGGGATTCAGGGGTAGGACTGTTCGAGTTGAGACTGGGCTCAAAGCAGCAGAACCACCCACTGGCCTACAGCTGTCATGGGTAAGAAGTGGAGGCAATTTCTGGAGAGAACATTCTAGGAGCTCCTGACTGGTCCTGAGGTAGATATTCAGACACTTGCCATGATCCAGTTTCAGCAAGACAAGAGGATAAGAAGCAGTATCTTCTCTGGGGATTCTGGGGGCAGGGTGGGCACTGAAGCAAAAGGAATGTGTCTTCCTCCTAACACCTGGACTCAACACGCACCACCCGCAGGCTACCAGCATGGATGGGACCAGAGAGTATGGCACCCAGGAAACTGCCCACTCTCCAGACTGACCCATGCTCCCTGCAGGAGTGCGATGGCAGCTTCAGAGTCAGGTACATATGGCGTCTTTCCTAGCTCTGGACTTCCCAGCTGAGAAAATTCTCAAACTCTTCCAGTTTCCTCATCTATTAGACAGGACAACTAGACCCACCCCACTGGGTCCTGGTGACAATTAAATGATGCAATGCAATAAAAGAACCCAGTACCAAGTCTGGCACATTGCAAGTATCCAGTTCTTAGTTTCTGCAGCGAGAATGGCACCCATCCTGCCCATCTCACCAAGCCACTGGGAGATGATAAAAGGGCAAAAGCCCTGTAAATACTAAAAATCCTTGTGTGGCTATGTAGGTGATTTTTGTCATGTTCTTCGCTTTCCTGAAGGTACACAGCAAGAGTTCAATCAATGCTCCATCTTGTCTGGAAATGGGTTTCATTAGTAGCTGAAAAGCCAGGCCAAAGTGGAAGCATTTCAACGTGTCCAAGTTGTCTGGGCTGGAGCTACAAATTTAGGATTATCAAAGAAGGAGCCATGGAGGGCTTCCCTGGTGGCACAGTGGTTGAGAGTCCGCCTGCTGATGCAGGGGACACGGGTTCGTGCCCCAGTCCAGGAGGATCCCACATGCCGCGGAGCATCTGGGCCCGTGAGCCATGGCCGCTGGGCCTGCGCGTCCGGAACCTGTGCTCCGCAACGGGAGAGGCCACAACAGTGAGAGGCCCGCGTACCGCAAAAAAAAAAAAAAAAAAAAGAAGGAGCCAGGGAGAGGCAGATTTCTGAACAAATCACTATAGCTCTGGTGATCCTGTGTGTGTGTGTGTGTGTGTGTGTGTGTGTCTGTGTGTGTGTGTGTGTGAGTGAGACAGAGACAGAGAGACAAGGAGAGAGAGATATTAACTTTGAACCGATCAGAAGCCTTTCCTTCATTATCATGCTGATTTAAACTGCCAAGACCTTAGCTGGGTCAGACCACTGAGGAGGAAAGACAATAGGAAAACAGAAGGTGACTCAGGAGGCAAACACCTCACTGGTGCAGCGCGGTAAATGGATTCACTCTTTTGCTAAATGTCAAGTTAATATTTCTCTTGGCACCAGCTGCGTCCCTCCCCTCCTTCCCCCCCACAGTGAGCCTGGTCTCCCGGAAGCCCGCCCTTTGGCAGCCGCCCAGCCTCAGCACTGGGACTTGAGGAGGGCACGATGGCTGGCACACTAAATGCACACCCCCCAGCTCAGCCACAGAGGGGAAGCAGACTTTGTGTGGAGTAATATCCCCTGTTGGCCTCTGGATCTGGCTGTGGGGAGCTCTGGGCTTCAGGCTGCAGCTCTGGCAGCTGACCATGCCAGGGACTGGCACTAACAGAAGTTTTCCCTGTTCTGCTCACAGGCAGGGAATAGGCAGACAAGGAGAGAGGATGACCTTCAAGGCCAGTTACCAGTTGGGACTCTGCTCCCTGCACTGCCTCACAGTCTCCAGGCCATCCTCCACAGGATCAGCACTGTCTCCCCAAATGGATGACCTGTCCAGGTCACTCCCTAACTCAGAATCCTTCCCTGGCTACCTCTGGCTTTTAATATAAAGCCCAAACCCTTAGCAAGTCATCGAGGACTCAGGCTGACGCCATTCCTCAGAACTCACATGATCCCTTCACTTTGCCCCTTGTCCAGCCCTGATCATCAGGATGATGGTTGTCTATTTCAGGGTCTTCTCCCCCATTCTTTAGTGCAAGGTCTGTGTCTCTCACCTCTGTATGCCCAGGGCCACCTTGCACTTGCATGGGGCCTGGAACAGGGAATGTGCTCAGTAGCAACTGGAAGGTCATTCATTAATTCCTCAGACCATTCTATGCATTGTTCCCCGGTCTACCTTCCACCTCCTTCACTCCAAAAACCATTCAGGCACTCCTCACTCTCTAGAGGATACTGCCCATCCTCTTCATTTTTACCATCTTAATCAATCTTTGCAGCTTAGCTCAAGTCCCCTGCAAGTCTCATCTTCTCTGTGAAGCCTCTTCACTGTTCTGTTTTTTCTAAGCATCTATTGTACCTGATTAACTGCATCTCCCATGTGGAGCTTCATAATGGAAGGTTTCGTAATAGTTACTTAACACCTCTGAACCCAATCTGTAACCATGGTTAATAATAGGTTTGCCATGAGTTTTAAATTAAGACACAGTATAAATAAAGCACACAGCATAGTGCCTGGCACATAATAAGTGCTCAAAATAGGTTTCTTGGATCGTGATGGTGGTGATGATAACAGTGATATCTCTTTTTTTTTCCCCAGTATCTCAAACCCCAAATTTTCAATCCCCTCTTTGACAGGAGGACCACTGCTTTCTTTGTCTTGACAAACTTCAAAGCATACAGACCAATGCTTAACCCTAGATGGAAGCTTTATTGATAATATTAATACCACTGATAATATTTTGTTATTGATATTAATCATGTTTGCAGGTTTGACAGCATAGTCATGGAGAGAGCATCAGATTAGGGGGTCAGACACTGACTTTTAGTCCTGCCTTCCCACTCTGGGACTCAGCTTCCTCTGCTGTATAAAAATGAGTTTTCTAGAAGGATCTGAGGTTCCATCTAGTAATGATATTGCAATTCTATGGTTATTAATGAGATCAGTTGACAACAAAGTGAGCTGGCCCTCCATCCATAAGGGTCATCCTTTCCCAGTATGCCTGACACAAATGCAAACACACCAGTGGGGAAACAGCAGAAATTGGGATTCATGTCAGCCAACCAACAGGACACCAGTCCTCACTGCAACATATGAATGTTTTCAGTTTTAAAAGTTACTCCAGGCAGTATCAGGGTTGACATTCCCTCTCCCAGCAGTGGGTTAGCAACAGATGTTGCAGCAAAATGATCCCGACTGGTGGCGCTTATTAACCCTTCTGCACGGTGCACCCACCTTTGCTTCTGGGCCCACACCTTATGACTCCTAAGGCAACTTCACCTGCCATCCCTGGCTTCTAGAGTATCTCTGCCCTCCTGTCTGGACAAGCTCAGATCATTAGCAGAACAAGGGACTGAGCATCAGTCCTCTCATCAAATACAACCACACCTCCTACATTTCTGCCCAGAACAGGCTATCCCTGCCCTTCTATTCTGAGGACCCCAGAGGAGTGCACACAAGATGACCCCAAGGATCAGGGTACAGACCCTACTCCAGTATTTACGACCTAACTGGGTTGTTGTCTCAAGTAAATTATTTAGTTTCTCTGTGTCTCGTTTTCTTCATCTGTAAGACCGCAATAGATACCCACATCGCCTGGGACTATCGTGGTTGTGGGGATTATGTAAAATAAAACATGCAGAGTACTCAAGGCATAGCCTCGTTTACAACAAGCACTCGATAAATGTGTATTATCATCACCCATGATACTGAAGAATGAGTACCTGCTTATTTCTTTCTTTGATTTTAGAACCAACCACACTGAAGGACCAAAATCTCAGGCAGGCAGGCGGCAGTGTAAGGCAAAGGATCAAGCCCATCAAGTCCCAGTAAAGCCAGAAAAAGCAGAAAAAGGCCCATTATCCACGCGGCAGATTATCCTTGGAAACTGTTTAAAGCATTGTACACTCTGATGTCAGCATGTGTGTACTCAGAAAATGCTAGTGTGACTTCCTATAAGGCTTAGAAAAACGTCCCGTGGAAAAGAAATGGAGCCAAGAACATGGGTATAGCTTAACTAAAATGTCTGCCCACACCAACACCCGGGCCCCTGTCCATGGTCCTGAAAGAGACAAGTGGACAAAGGCTGGTAGGAAGTCATGACTTCTAAGAGATTGCCAAGGCGGAAAGGGAGAGAGACTCTTTGGGATTATGTTCAAATAATGCAATTATTGAGAATAAATGGGTTTTGGCTCAGTAATTGGGCTTCCCCACCTATTGTGCTCCCGATTCCAAACTTATCATCAAAAGGAGCCTCACAATGCATACCAGAGCTAACATAAATTACTTGGGGAATCATTGGCTCCCCTCTGCTGGCCTGGATAATAAGAAATTGAGCAACATGTATCTCCTATCCTGAAATGAGTTAATTCTTCTATTCTCTAATTTACCTACTGCAAAGAGATGGCAGAGAATATTTATTAAGAGTGAGGCTAACTCCTCACCTAAGAGGAGGCACTTGGGGGCAATTTCTTTCACCTCTTCATGTCTCATTTCATTCATCTATAAAAGTGATCATAAAATAGTACTCAGTTCATAAGGTTATTTAAAAATTAAATAAGAAGGATTAGATTTGGCAATCTGTAAACAGGAGCTGAGGGTTTTAAATTGCACTGCCCCTGTATAACTTTAATGGCTGTACACTTATTATATAAAGCCACTTATATGCATACAAAAAAAAAGATATTCTAAGTTTTATTTAATAAATATGGCAATGATCAAGAAGATAGATGATCTGTCCCCTCCCCCCAGACTGCCCTATGGAAGGCTGCAAAGCCTTAAAGAAATAAATTTTGGATTATCTGCTCTTTTGGCTTTTCCAGGCTGCCATGTCCTTTCATTTAGTGGGTAATCAAAAGAAGTCTGTAATTAATTAAATGATATCATGAACATAGATGGGATTTACTCAAGGCTACAAATATTCAGCCCCAGGTATACTTTTCCAGGCCCTGGAAATACAAAGAGGGACAAGACACAGTCCCAGTCACCAAGGAAGTCACCACCCAGTGTGGGAAAAGGATTACAGAGGCAAATTCAGAAGTAGTGTTAATTGGCCAAGAGCTTGGAGCTGTGGAAGCACAGAGGAAGGGGCACTTTGCTTGAATTCTGGGCACTTAGCTCAAAGCTGAAACCTAAAGGGGGCACAGGAGTTGGCCAGGGGAGGGGAGAAATGAGAAGTTGCCCTGAATCAAAGAAACATGTGGGCAAAAACCCCTTTGTCAGAGAGCTTGGGGACTTCAGTGCAGCCACTGCAAAGACATGAGGTGATGAGCAACAAGTGGTAATCCATAAACACAGCAACTCCCAGTCACCCACCCAATGTTGTTCTTTGCTTGCTCAGGAGCTGAAGCAGCCCCCAGCTGCTGCCACCTTCCTCCAGCAGGGCTGGTTCCAGGTGAGCTGTTCTGCCCCAGGGTCGTGGATGATTTGCTATCTCCCAGGCTCAGCCCTGAAACCCCACCTCCCCACCTGCTGCTGTAACTCTAGCTGCCCCTCCACCTGCCTCCCGGGGTGGCAGAATGGACAGCCCCGCCATCTGCTTCCCTCCCCAGAGCACCAGATATGGAACACTGGGGATTTGTGGGGTCACCAGGCAGAGCTAGGAGAGTCTGGAAGCAACAGGGAACTAGGAACATGTCTGTGGGATGTCAGCGAGGAAGCTGGAAAAGACAGGTTAGAGACTGAAAGGAGAGAAACAGAAACCACAGAAGCACGTGGCTCTCAGAAGAGAGTCATTTAAGCCTTGTCTTAGCTTCCAAATTTCAGACAAACTCAGAGAGATACTGGATTCATCTAGCGATGAGTCTCTGCCTTAACCTAGTTAAAGACAACTTTTCTAGTTTCGAAGATGAAGTTAACAAAAAAAAAAAAAAACGATTCTTCACTCTTTGACCAAGTGGTGCCCTTACAAAGAGAATGCAGACTCATCAGCTATGAGTAAAATAAGCATATTATTTTCATTCTGTTTCCTGCCTGGAGCTCCAGGATGGCTTCACATGGTCAAGGTGGGTCTTGATTCTATCAGCCAATTCCAGAAGGTAAAATAGTAAAGGCACAGGTGTAATAAGGAGGATGTGAGTCTTAATACCTTAGACTGCCCTGGACAGAGGGTCTGCTGGTGCCCCTCTCAATGGACTAAATGGATAAGACACAACTTGTACCAAGAATAGCCTGGCAAATGGTCCACAGATCTTTCAAACCACATCACTTCAAACCAGTCCTATGCTTACAGTTCAAAAATAAACTTTGTGCATAAATTCCAACTATCACACTGCAATGAAATTGCACCATTTTTAGCCCTCAACTCATTTTGGGCTCAAAATGATAACGAGAGCCTCACAACATTTGCTTGCAGGACCCAGCCTTCTTTTTTTTTTTTTTTTTAACATCTTTATTGGAGTATAATTGCTTTACAATGGTGTGTTAGTTTCTGCTTTATAACAAAGTGAATCAGTTATACATATACATATGTTCCCATATCTCTTCCCTCTTGTGTCTCCCTGCCTCCCACCCTCCCTATCCCACCCCTCTAGGTGGTCACAAAGCACCGAGCTGATCTCCCTGTGCCATGCGGCTGCTTCCCACTAGCTATCTATTTTACGTTTGGTAGTGTATATATGTCCATGCCAGTCTCTCACTTTGTCACAGCTTACCCTTCCCCCTCCCCATATCCTCAAGTCCATTCTCTACGTCTGTGCCTTTATTACTGTCCTGCCCCTAGGTTCTTCATGACCTCTTTTTTTTTTTTTAAGATTCCGTATATATGTGTTAGCATACGGTATTTGTTTTTCTCTTTCTGACTTACTTCACTCTGTATGACAGACTCTAGCCTTCTTGAGAGGAATCTCCCCAGGCAACAGCTCCAGTACATCCTGCATTACAGGATATTTCTGAGGAGAAGCACTTGTGTTACCTGAGAATACTATAAAGTCACTCTGCAGCTGCTGAAGTGTTGCCTAATTGAGAATCTGCTTTAAAGAGGATGTGAGTGTGAAGTATAACTGGCACATTTTTCATGCTTCTGAGACTAAGCTATGAGCTCCTTGAGAGGTAGAACCCACTTCTCAGCTCACAACTGCTGGAAGCATATAAAAGGGTTTCAACTCATGTATCTGTTGAATGAATAAAAGACACATGATATTAGGTGAATTACTGAAACAAGAAGATAAAGTGAGCCCCATGAGACTTGCTCACCTTCTTCAGATATTGATCACTTGTTATTTACTCGATGATGCCCCATGGAAGATTTGCAAGTCACCCACCTGACCCCACTGCACCTCCTCTCATTTGCCTGGTTTTATTTTTCTCTGGGCTGCTTATTATGCCACCTGACCTACACACATTTTACTTAGAAATGTGTTTATTTTCACACACTGTGTAAGGTCCAAAGAGCAGGGATTTTTATCTCCTTCGTTCACCGCTATAGCCCCATTACCTAGTACTGGCCCATAGCAACAGTTCACGAAACATTTTGGGAGAACTTCAATCCTAAGACTTTTAAGAAATGGCTCCATCTCTAAATAGAAATGACTGAAGATATTTCTGCTCCATATAGCCGGGATCTTTGTACGTGTAAATTAATCTAGCAATTTAGATGTACCTGAGGAGCATTATTCTAAGAAATGTAACTGTTTCCTCTTGCATGGTTTTTCAAACCTTCGCATTATGGCCCCAACATAACATTTGAGCTTTATTATATCATTTTCATCTCTATCACCGTCACCCTTGTCTGTCCCTCATTATTGATCCCACCCCCCATGGCTCCCACCCCAATCTTGGTTCAAGGTGAGAAACTGGGATGGGAATGAGAGGACAAAGATAACCAGGCAGGAAGCCGTTGGGGGCGGGGCAGAGGGGGTGGTGGGAAAGAAAAATAGTAGTGGATGCATCAGGAAGGGAGAGGCATCTTTCATAAAGGGCCAGTGTTTCCTGGGAGACTTTTGCAAGTACAAAGAGACTGAATATTGAAGGAGCATGTGTGGGGAGGGCACCAGTACCGATCACTAAACTTGTTTGGTATCATGGCAATGAGAAAAGAAGCCCCAGAAGAAAATAATCATTATCTGGCTTCCACAGGGGAGACTGGAAGGAAGGCCAACGACCAGAAGATAAAGAATAAAGGGGCTGTAAATAAAGATATGCTCTCTTTCTTATAGTTCTTATCCTGTCAAATCACCAAGCAGTGAAAAATTAACTCAGTATTTTAAAAGAAAAAAAAAGGGAAGAAGAAATGGGGGAGGGAGAGTGAGAGAGGGAGAAAGGAAGAATCTGGTGATACTGGAAGAGAAATCAGTCTTGCCTGACAGTATTTAGATTGAATGTCTGTGAGCACGGCCCATAATTTTTAGCGCAAGTAGAAGCTATTAAAGCGTCAGTGCACAAGATTAAAATTTAGAATGCTATTTTAATAATACTGAATTCTACTCAATTTCAAATGGCTGTCATTTTTAAGCTCCACCAATTTGAGAACATTTGATGGATGGCGTTGGGAGCTGAGTGATGGGAAGCCTGAACTTGACAGGTACAGCTCAGCTGACACAGCCAGAGAGATGAGCTCCCATCTTTAAGGAACTAAGCCGACCAGGCTGATGGGCCAACTCTGAGACTGCTTAGCCACCTGTTCACTAGCACAAATAGGATCTGCCTTACCTAAAGGAACAGGCAGAATAAGAGGATGCATGAGCCATCATAAAAGGAAAAGTACTATGAAGGGAAAGAATGTATCACATACCTGCCACGTGTGGGGCTGTGCTTGCCACTGGTTCACGGGCCATTTCTTCTGGAAGCTTCCTCCACCCCACTTCCCATTTCTAACTTAGAGAGTCAGTCAGCAAGCGGTTGGACTAGTGCTAGGACACAGGCATGCCCAGGGTATCCTGGAAGCCAGAGGCAACTCATCTGTCACCTTCACGAGACGCACCACCCTGAGCAACTGGGATTTTGTTCTGTCTACCAGCACTATGCCTGGTACACAGTGTGGGGGTCCTCAATAAGTACTTGTAGACCTCTCATTCAACATATTCCTTGCTCTTAGGTGTTTTAACTTTACTTGGGGCAACAAATAAATATTTACCAAACAGCACATACGAGCATTAATGGAGAGGGAATCAGAGCGCTACACAAAGAAAACAGGGAAAAAGGATTTCTCCTCGATCCTGAAAAATCAGTTTAATATCTTCATCCTTCATTATTACCATTGTGGTCATCCTTAGTGCTGTTCACAAATACCTCCTGCTCTTCACATACGGGCACATGCAGGATTATGTTTCCCTGCCCCCCTATGAAGTTAGGCTAAGCCAGGAAACCTACGAGGGCCCATGAAATGTCAACAGAAGTGGCAGGACTCACATCTTGGCAGAAACTTCCAGAGCTGTGCACAATTCTTCCCGTGCTCTCTTCCCCCACCACAGCACCAGTGGAAGCACATGTGAAAATAAGGCTCTGGGGAAAGACAACATAGGCTCCAGAAGCCTGTCCAGTATAAAGCATGGAGAACAAAAGCACGAGTGGGAAACACACTTTTGTGGCACTGCCCTACTGAGATTTGGGGATTGTTTGCTACAGGAGCCCATTTTCATTGATCATCACATCCAAAAGAGCCCATGTAACTACCTGTCTGCTGTAGAGGTACGTCACCCTGTAAGGGAAAAGGTGAGTGAGCCCTCCGGAGGGTCTTTGGAAAACAAGCAAACAAGATTCTAGTCTTTTTCAGTCACAGACTCTGCTACTTTCTTTCAGAGATTTCCCCTACCGGGACATGCTGAAAAGACCACCCAACTTCCAAAATCTTCTAAGTTAGGAACTCCAGATTCCTGCCTTTTATGTCTGCATCTCCTGCCCTAACCCAAGAAGAAAATGTCCTTGTGCCTCCTGCCAACCGCGCTCAGCATCGGGTCTGGATTCCTGGCTCAAGACCACGTTCCAACCAGACCCTGTAGAATAAACAGGCCTCCCCGGGGCTTCCTCTTGTTGCCTGGGATGGCTCCACCCTGGGCTCCCTCAGCTCCCTAGTGAGAATCCTCAGCTTCGGCCAGGGTCCCATCCAGGCCCTCAGCCTCCTACCTCCCTGCTGTCCCCACTGCCTGGCCTGCCTCCCCTTCTCAGTTCTGGGTCTTCAAAGCCTGTTCCCATCCACCTCCTCCAGAAAGTGCCAGCACCGACTCCAGCCCATTCTGTTCCCTTACCTCACCAGCTCTGAACCCATCTGACACTCAGCCATACCCTGTCACAGGAAGAGTGTCACCTCACTCATCTGGGCAAGTTTGGCCTCTTCAAAGGAGGGGTGCACCTCTGAACCTTGATGCCTTCATTTGTGAAACGGGGTCACAGCTCTGACCCATCGGGTGAGATCATGTCTCTAAAGTACCTGTCTTGATGCCTGGCACATAACAGCTGCTCAAGAAATGGGAGATTCCTCCCCACTCCCCTTTTGCACAAGGAGGTCTGAGTGTAGAGGGTGGGGCCAGCTCTTCCCCTCCCCAAGGAAGCCCATATGTGCCTCCCAGAGATGTGTCTAGTGCACATATTCTCAATGGGGCATATCTCCTCCAAGGGGGCAAAAACGGGTATTGGGGCGGCAGGGGGTGTGTGTGGGTAAAAACAAAAAACACCTCACTCCTCTTGGGTATAAGCTCAGATACACATACAGTATGTAAACAGACAAACTGCGTGTCTATGATGTTAAAATTTCATTGGGGGCTTCCCTGGTGGCGCAGTGGTTAGGAATCTGCCTGCCAATTCAGGGGACACAGGTTCAAGCCCTGGTCCGGGAAGATCCCACATGCCGCGGAGCAACTAAGCCCGTACACCACAACTACTAAGCCTGCGCTCTAGAGCCTGCGAGCCACAACTACTGAGCCCGCGTGCCACAACTACTGAGCCCGTGTGCCTAGAGCCTGTGCTCCACAACAGGAGAAGCCACCATAATGAGAAGCCCGCGCACCGCAATGAAGAGTAGTCCCTGCTCTCTGCAGCTAGAGAAAGCCCGCGCACAGCAACGAAGACCCAACGCAGCCAAAAATAAATAAAATAAATAAATTAATAAATAAAATTTCATCGGGGGAGGGTGGGGGTGACGATTAGGGGAAAAAAATGTACAACAAGGCTCCCTAGGCAGGCAGCAATGAAAAACTAGTTGAGAAACGCTGGTCGGATGCTACCTCCAAGCAAAAAACAGGCAGCCTCTCTCACGCCCAGCTCAGGCGAGCCTCTCCCCACCCGTCTCTTACATTTCCTCTCCCGTGTCCCTTCCAAATCAATAATATGATATTTTCGAGACTTCTGTCAAATCCACAGTCATTCCTCCTCCGCTCCCTTCCCAGCCTCTTCACTCCTTCACTGATCTAATCCGCTGCCTCTCCTGGGACGTGAGCCTCGCAGCTGGCTGCCGAGAAAGCAGGCAGTGGAGAGCTGAGAGACTCCAGTCCTGGTTTTCCAGACACGACAGACAGGGTGGGGCTCATCCCCACCTCCAACAGCAGCAGGGCTGGAAGGAGCTGAGTGTCCCTGCCTCCCCCACTCCTGCCCCTCGCCTCTACCCAGCTGAGGCCACCAGTCCAGGCTCGCCTGCAACTTCCCTGGGAGCTAAAGGAGCCGCCCCCCCGCTCCCCCACCCCGCTCCCCGGGGCAGAGAGGTGCGGGGGAGGCTTACCCGTGGGTGTGGGCTTCATTGGTTGGTTGGAATATGTCAGACACTGTAGTTGGGCTCACCCAAGGTGGATTCCTGCCTGTCCTAGAGGCTTAAAGGCTGCCTCATCACCTCTTCTGCAGCTATGGATGGCCATGTCATACACTCTGCATGGGAAGAAGGCGGATAACAAGGAGGAGGGAACGACTTAACCTGATACGGCCCTTCCCGCTCTTCTTCCTAAAATACACACAAAGTCTGATGCCGCCCATTCATCTTGTGACCATGAGGGAAAAGCTAGAGAATCCTGACATCCTAGAGAGGTCAGCCTTGACATGATATAGCAGCTGAACTGGCAGCAGCAGCTACCTACGTCTAGACTTCTTTTTGTGCAGAGAAACGCTTCTCTCTGTTGGTCCCCCAAAGCATTCTAAGTAACACAGGGGTCAAAGGTGAGAGGCATAATACTCTCCCCCCACCTGCTTTCTCTGCAGTCTCTTTACAAGTACATCTCTACTACGAACAAGAGTGCTGTATGTCTCTCCCTGTGTGGGCCTGCAGCAGGGCTCAGAGGTACTCTGCCACATTGGCTGCACTCCCAAGGTCATGGCATCTCTGCAGGGGGATAAGCATATGGGTTTTGTGGTCAAGTGGCCCAGGTTCTAGTCCTGAATCTCCACCAAATGCTGTGTGACCTTAGATAAGATACCTGACCTTTCTGAATGTCCATTGTTTTTCACTATACGAGAATGAGAATGGCACTTATACCCTAATAGTACTGTTGTGAAGATTAACGAGATATACTATGCAAAGCTCATCTCGGAGCCTGGTACCTATTTGGTATGTACTTCATGGTTAACATGACCATTTACTACCTTCCTTCCTGTGAGTCCGTCTGTCTCACTGTCTGACTCTTTTTCCAAGAGTTTTCTCGTTGCCTACTCTCTCTCTAGTTCTCCCCTCCTCCATCTCTCTGCAGGTGTCTCTGTTTCTGACTTTTCCCCTTCCTCGTCCCCCACTCCCATTTGTTTTTCACAGGACGTGGCACTTTGCCTGGCTTTCCCAATTTCTGAAGATCTCATTCCTTGAAAGCAGAACATCAGGTCCCCACACAGGCCAGCCCCAGTCTCTTGTTACAGCTACTGGGTTTGGCTGAGGCTGTGGGCTTGGGGGTAGGAGATGAGTAGAACCCATGGACCTTGGGCCCCAAACCTCCAGGAGGCCAACGTGCCCTCCCTCAAGAGTGGAGCTTCCAGATGTGCCTTGTGTTCCAGGACGCCTAGCCAGGGCAGCCGCAACGGGCAGGAAAGGGCTCAGAGGTAGTGCCCAGCCTCTGCCCAGCCTCTGAACCTAGATCAGACCAAACTGCTAGTGCTTTCCAGGACCTCATGGCCCCATCCACACAGGGACAAGCTGACACTGCCCCCAGGAATTCACTGGGGACAGGAAATGTATCCACTTTAAAAATCAAACAGCAAACAACTCCAAGGAAACTGCTAATTTCCCAGAAGATATGCTGATGGAATCCTGTCCTCTTCCAGGTCAAGGGAAAGCCCTTCCCGGGCCCTCAGGCATAGTTCTTTGGATGGAAGTCCCCCAGAGCCCCTTGTGTTCCTAAGTGCTGTGAGGGGGTGGGAGAGGAGGTGTGGCTTCCTGCCGGACAGGCTGCTGAAGGGTCAGGGCTTTTAGTGGAGAGGGCATGGGCTGGTGAGAGAGGAGCGTTGCTGCCCCCTTCACCAGGAATCACACTCCCTTCGAGGCTAGATTTATCAGCTCAGCCTGAGAGCTCTGGAAGGAACCACAGCATCCACAGACTTCACTCCCATCTCCCTTTCTGGCCTGCTGGGGGATTCCTAAGCAGAACTCAGAACCGTATGGTAGGGAGAATTCCTTCTCTCAAGAAGCTTACTGCCCCAAAAGGAAAGCAAAACCTAGGTACATAAAGTAGCCCAGCCCGCAGAGACCACTCTGCCTGCCTGCTTCTCTAGGCCTCCACAGTACCCCAACTTGCCCCTTTGGTGAGGGAAGCAACTCACCCATAATAACGAACAACAGCTAACCTCCCTATGCACTTACTCTGTGCTGGCAGTTTGTTCCAAATGCCTTTCGTGCACAAACTCATTGATTATCAGCTCGAGCTACCTCCAGGCTTGAACACACAGACCACGAAGGGCTGGTCACCAACACTTCCTGCTTGGTCTCACAAAATGCAAAAGGTGCTATTATCACAGAAGCCAAGGCTGCTTGCAAACTACAGAGGTGACACGAGGTAAATTCATTTCCTTCCTGTCAAGAGAGACTCAACAAGGGTATAAGCAGAAGCTAATGTGTGTGCCTGTGACTGGGCCCATCGCCGGGGTGCTACATAATTGAACAAGTTCTCCGTGCCCAGAGGAGCAGAGAAAGCCCCATCACTGGAAAGTGTCACTCATCTGGCCAGCATAGCTCACTTTTTAATAACATTATGGAAATATCGCTGAAGGACAGGGAAAAGGACAGCGCCTTGAGGATGGGGCCTCCCTGTGCCGTGGAGAGCTTTAACCTTGAGAAAAGGACCTTCTGCCCTCATCCAGGTCATCACTTTTCTCAGGGACCACTTCCCTAGGTGGGATGGGGTCTAAGGACCAGGGTTCAGTGTGGCTGTATCTTCTTGGCCAAGGTCATAAAGCTGGCACGTTGTATTGAAGCCCCAGCAGCCTGGCTCTGAAGTGCATCGTCCTGACCATACATTCTACTGCTTAATGAGTCAACACAGCCGAGCCCTGTAGAAGGGGAGAGGGGACGGGAGAGGTGGCAGGTAGGAGGAGAGGTGCCTCCCTGGCAATTGGCATTCATTCATTCACATTCTTTTTTTTTTTTTCCCACTTTAAAAAAAATCAAATTAAAGATTCTTAAATGTTAGAGTGCTTTTACAATTTTCAGAAGTTTTGCACACATGATTTCATATAATCACATAATAACCCTTTCTCCCACTATCCTTGTCTTGCCCCTGCCCCCTTCTTGCTCCCACCCCCAGGATCCACTCGTTTGTTCTCTGTTATAGGTTGAGTCTGCTTCTTTTTTGTTTTATTCATTCACATTCTTATTGAGCATCTTCTTTGCACCAGACTCTGTTCTAGGCACCGAGAAGACAGTGATGTATAAACAGACAAAAGATTATAGTCTAGTGAGAGGACACAGAAAATATATAAACACTTAAGTAAGATAAGATCACATGAATGGCAAATATGAGAAAGAAAATAAAGCAGGGAAGTCAGATACAGCGATTAGGCAGGAAGAGGTGTGGAAGTTGATTTCAGAGGGGCAAAGTTAACTTTAATAGAAGCAGGCCTATCCAAGGCTGAGCAACCCACTGGCAGAGGTTTTTGAATGCCTACAAAATACAAGGAGTAACAAGTCCTTCAGGCCCAGAGAAGCCAGGAAGTTAGTGACCCACGAAGACAAGGGGATACGGGTCTGCTCCACCCACCCATGAAGACAAGGGGATGGGGTCCAGGCTGATGGAAGCTCTGCCATCTTGCCCTGGACCACATGGGCATCCCCTGCCTCAGCCTGGAAGTGATGCTTTGCCCAGCTCCTAGGTCCCCATGTCCTTCCTAACTGTGGGAGCTGGGAAAGGTACAGGAGCCACTGGAACATCTGGTGAGCTTTCCTACCTCAGCCACAGACCCAAAGGGGGCACAAATGGAGACAGCAGAGATGCGTGAGGGCTCAAGCCCTAAGAGGCAGAACCCAAGCCAGACAGAGTGCAGAGTCTAGGAGCTGGGATTTAACAGATTTTTCCAAATGAATGGCCCTTCATTCCAATTCAAGGAGGTGAGGGGATCAGGTGAAGGAAGCCAGGTGAAAAGGATTAATCCATCTATCAAGGACCTTTGGAACTGAACACATAAAAGATGAATTCATTTGTGAGCCATAATGATTCACTACCAGGAGAAATAATTATCTTGAAGCTTGTTTGGCCCCAGTATCAATCTTTATTTAACTGCATTTATTTTGGGCTGCTCATCCTGCTTGCCTCTCTTGGAAGCTCAAGGAGTACCCTCTCCCTTCCTCTTGTGTGTGTGTGTATGTGATAAATTCCAAAAAACTTGCTTATTTCATGTTTTCCAACAGAATGATCTTTGTGTGGGTCTTGCCCTCTCCCTTCGCCCTCTCTCTGTATTATTATTATTATTATTTTTTTTTTTTTTTTGCGGTATGCGGGCCTCTCACTGTTGTGGCCTCTCCCGTCGCGGAGCACAGGCTCCGGACGCGCAGGCCCAGCGGCCATGGCTCACGGGCCCAGCGGCTCCGCGGCATGTGGGATCCTCCCGGACCGGGGCACGAACCCGCGTCCCCTGCATCGGCAGGCGGACTCTCAACCACTGCGCCACCAGGGAAGCCCTCTCTCTCTGTATTTTTGATCCTTACCCCTGATCATTCACTTCCCAGGATTCTGTTTCCTTAGAACACTTATCACTATCTTAAAATGTATTACTTATCAGTTTATTTGCTTTTTTGATAATCTGGCTCTTCCATTGGAATATAAGACTGGTAAAAGCAGGGACCTTGCCTGTCTCCACTGGCTAGATCACACCACCAGACCAATGAACAGCAATGGAACAAATGAACAAAAAGATACTAACAAACATACATAACCCCTAACCTCTTTTAGTCCTTATTACAACCTCAATTTATTATTATTGATTATTCCCATTTTACAAATGAAAAAACTGAGGCACAGAGAATAATTAAGTAACCTGCTCAAGGTTACAGCTCAAGGCTGTAAATAAAACAGCCAGGATTTGAATCCAGGCAGTCTGGCTCCAGAACCCATGCTCTTTTTTTTTTTTTCCCCCATGCTCTTTTGACTTAGGTTTTTAAGAAATGATTCTTGACTGAATGTATGAACATTAAACGAATGACTGCCATGGGTTTCCTGATTTCCTTCCCAGTGTTATTTGTTTCCAACTTTTCCTGGATCCCCTACATGTCTGGCATGGTTCTAACTTCTCTACATGTATGATTCGGTTGAACCCTCACCCCTGCCCTGCTCTCCCTGATACTCAGAACTGTGCCTCATTCTCCAGCTCAGGTCTCCTGGCTCCACTTTACCAGGTGATGCTGCCCTGATCTGCAATCATGGACTCAGTTCCTTCAGAAAGAAAAACAAACCAAAGATTCAGGGGGAGGTGCTTCACCTGAGAAGCACGTGGCTGACGGCGGGTCTGGAAGATGCTTCCCCCTGCCCCGCCACTCCATTCAGAAACTGAATCCAAAAAGATGAAGTTATGGGTTTCATGCCTGTGTCCACCCTTCAGTCCGACGGACAAAGGCAAAATAAATACCCAATGTTAGATGCTAGGATGGGAGGGAGGGAAGGAAGAAGTAAAGTGCTTTTCCTGCTAAATTGGCTCTGAGAGTAGAGAAGAACCAAAGTGAGTTATTAAGGAAGCATCATCATCATACAGGTCTCCAACTCACATTGGAGCACGCCCTCCCCTCCCTCTTGCTGTCCCCATGGCTGACTCTGTGAGTGGCTGAGTGTGGTCCTGATGGACACATCCATCACCAATCATCATTCTCATCCATCACGGCTTTATGCCCATGCCTTGAACAACACCTGGCACATAGTGGGTGCTCAGTCAATGCTGACTGGATCAACAAATGAGGGAGACAGCCCCATTCCCTTCCAGCCTTGGCTCTGCCTTCATCCCTCACCCCCATGGCTGCACAGGTGCACCTGGCTCCATTCCCCCGGACCCAAATCTTGGGCACATTCATGTACTGACCACCGTTGGGTATGTACTCCCATTCCCCACAGGGATGTTTACAGGACCCTGAGCCAAAGAAGGTAGAGTAGGGATATCCTGAGAAAATGTGCCTTCATTGAGTGATGAACTTGCTATTCTCCACAACCGTCCCTGAAACATGAGAATACTGCAGCAACAGTTCTTCCCAAATTATGGGTCTTTACAGACTTAGGCCAACATCAAGTGATGCTTCACTGAGCAATTTAAAGCCCAGTCATGCAAAGCCAAGTGTGTTTTCATGTAGGGAACAAAAACATCCCAACTGCTCAGCACATCCAAGTCAATACTCCCTTAATAACCCACCTTGGTTCTTTCCCTGGACTCTGAGAGCCCGTTGAGTAGGAAAGCCATGCTAGTAATCTCAGACTCTCCCTTGCATTCCGTCCCTCCTCCTGTCTTGCATCTGAACCTCTGGTCATTTGTTTTGCTCTTGTTCCTCAAGTTGAAGGGCATCCATGGTTTTGAAATCATTAACTAGAGTTTATCTGGAGAATTCAGATTAGGAACTTGTGCAATCTCTCTCTCATTGTGCTGCAATGCTTGGGCTCTTCCCCAATCAGCTAAAAGACTGGCTAAGGACTTCCTCAGTTCATCTTGCAGGAAGGTGTCTCTTCTGCTTACCTGGACTGTTAAATAGGTAAACAGGTTCATTGGGGTTTCTGGGTCCTGTACTGTGGCACAGAACTCCGACACAGCCAAGCATGCACATATGAATGGGCCACCATCTCTGACGGAACTGCTGGACCCAAGACCAGAGTTGGTACATCCTTCCTAGGGAAACAGCATTAGACTTCCGCCTTATTCTCCTGGCCCAGGAACATTGTCTTCAAGCCCAAGTGACAGCACTGTCCTACACAGACATGATTAAAGTGTCCACTGCCAGTCTGCACGGCTGACCAAGGAACATGGCCACACACCAGCCCTGTAAGCATCCTAGCACATGGCTCTGAAGAAGACGAATGGGGAAGGGGTTTCCACAGAGTAAGGCTGCTGGTGTTTCAACCTCAACTTCATAATCTGTGGCCTTAGGACCTTGAGCAAGTCACTTAATCGCACAGAGCCTCAGTTTCCCCATCTGAAAAATGAAGAGTACAGATCTCCCAGTGGTGTCAAAAGGATTACATGAGATCATGCATGTAAAGCAGCCTGGGGCAAAGCCAATGCAGAGCATCGTTGTGAGCAGAGACTTACTGAGCACTAATGACATGCTGGGCCTGTAGTACTTGACCCTCCACAGCATGTGCACATTGGCCTCACTGTGCACATAAGACGGGGATATTACCTTCTCTATTTTACAGCAGAGGAGACTGAAGATCAGAGAAGTCAAGCAACCTGCACAAGGGCAAACAGCTAGGGAGGGGTGGGATTTGAATCTGAACTGAGGGCTCCCTTGCCATATGAGGAGGGCCCACTGGGAGGGTGCCTCCTACCAGAGCTGACACCAGCCTCCTGTCTCTGGGCCCCATCAAGGGCTGGTTGATAGGCAGCTCTACAGAGATGCTGGGGATCATGGACTTGGAGCCAGCCGGCCTGACTCTGAATCCTCCATGTGTTGTGTGACTTAGGACCAGTCTCTCTACTGCTCAGGTACGCTTTGTTTCCTCTGCCATAAAACAGGACAATGGCAATTTCCTTGTAAGACTGTCGTGAGGCTTAAATAAAACAATGGTGCCTTGCCATCTTTTCACCCAAGGTAGGATTCTTATACTATGCCACACTCTGTGACATGAAGACAGGAACAATACTCATCAGTGTTAAAAGCCTTTAGAAAATAATAATTTATGAGATGAATAATAACAGCTAATGAATATAGGCCATATTATATTTTAGGAATTGTCCTAAGAGCCTAACTAAAGCACTTAATTCTCATGACAACGCTATAAAGTAGGTACTCTTCATCATCTTCTTTTACAGATGAAGAAACGGAGGCATGCGATGGTTAGGTAACTTACTCAAAGGCACATAACTAGATGCTGAAAACTTCCAAGCTTGCTATTTACCTGGCTGCATCTGAGCTTTATTCAAAGGATGAGGCAATCCAGGACAGCAACATCAAGACCCCAGCATCCTGGTCTCCCTGGGAACTGCTGGGATAAACAGAGGCAAGCTCGTCCAGGTCACTTTACTACAGGACTTGCACGGTCTTTAAGGTAAATGTGCATGAAAATCACCAAGAGGGAGACAGAATATGCAGCCTTGCCATCATTTGAGGGGCACCAGTATGCTCTGAAATAGGGAGTGAGAAATACTACATCTGGATCATTTATTCTAGATAGAACAGTCCCCCATCAGCTGCTGGAAACACTAAGCATAAGGCAAAAAGAGAGAGAAGGGAAAATGAACAGCCCAATGTCCTTCAACCTCTGTCTTTTGTCCTCTGATCCAGATCTGTAGAAGTGTGTCTGCCTGCAGACCTGGACACCCACAAGCCCCTCACCGAATAGAAGACCCATGGAGGCCCCAACAAGGGGTGGTACCAGAAAAAGGAGGTCAGCCTGGCACAGTCCTGGGAAGCAGAGGCCCTGCTCACAGCCTGCTGGGAATCAGTGGCCTTTTTTAACACAAGTGTGACATTCACCTGTACTGTTGGGACTCGTCTGGTGGGACAGGAGGAGGTTTTTATATCCCTGCTCTTACCCCCAGCAGGCTCCTGAAATGTATTTCACTTAGCTGATAAGTATGAAAAAGAGAATACTGAATATTCCAGTACGGATCTGATAGAACAGGGGCACGTTCATTAGCTGCTGAATTTCCCAATGACTCCTAGAAATTGCCACAATTAGATCAAATTAAGTGCTTCCATTCCAAGAATAGGCAGCCACTGTTCTTTAGGGTATATCTCCGCACTGCTGGCCTTGCAAAGGAAGGTCCTGGAATTCCAGACAAAAGCAGCATCTCCTTCCTTCTTGCTCTCACTGAGCAAATCTAAAATCCAGTGCCAAATTTCTTAGAGCTGATTCTAAACCGGGAAGGCTTTTCATAAGATTACTAAGATTGAATTGGCCTTTGAGGAGGAGTTCCTTTGCTCTGCAACTCACTTTCTTAATGCAATCGTTGGAATTCTACCCCATCCCCCACTGGCTGGGCAAAAGGGTAACATCCCCCCTCATCTCTACGGTGGATATGGAGACTCAGGGTGTTGTTCCCAACCCCTGGGTGAGTCAGCAGGGAAACCAAGTTCAGTAAATAAACTCAGTTCCTTTCCTCCCCATCATCAGCTTTCCCCTGTAAGAAACTGATCAGCAGTTCTTTGGCATATAGAGTCAATCTGAAAATCATTAACAAAGTTTAGACAAGAGGTCATAGTTTTGGCTTCTCTTTTTCAGGTTCAGAACAAGAGCAGTAATGGTATTTTATGGAGCATGGCAGTTAACTGGCTCTAAGATAGAGGCCAGCCATTCCAACTCTCTGGACCTACAATCAACATTTTTAAAGACTTTAATCTTCCAGTGAGTCTTACATAGAATTATTTATATACCCATTTCACAGGCAAGAAGACTGAGGCACCGGCACATGACACGTTAGAGACAAAGAGTTCTTGGAAGACAATGTTCATTCATCCTTGTGAAAGAGCCAAATGCACCCACTAACACTATGACTGCAGTTGTTTTGTTCCTGGTGGCAGAGTGAGAGGCCAAACGAGTACAACGGATGACCACAGCAGGGGCTTCCCGGTGCCCACGCCTGAGTTTGCAAAGCAAGAGGAACTGGAGCAGCCTGGATGAAGTTCAAGGTAGGCTGGAAAATCTCCTGAGGGTCTTCGCAGCAGAATCCCTGCATGAAGCACACAGCCACTTTGAAGACAGGCTACATGGAGGCCAGTACTCAAAAATTCTACCTTGCCTACGAGTTAAGAATTCTATGAGCCTAAGGAGCCAAGTTCTATGAGCACATGCTCTACTCTAGAAAACAGCCTCTGGAGAATCTAGACCCTACCCCACAGTGACCTTGGATGAGTCCCTTCCACTGCATTCCTGTCACGACATACCCTCCTTGAAGGGGGCCAAGCAGTGTGCAGGCCACTCTCTCCTCATCAGCCGCCTCCCTAATGCCAGGGGCACCACATCACTGCGATGACAGGAGGACAGAACACGCACCCGGCTGACTGCGAGCACTTACTGGGCGATGCTCTGGATCATTCGTTGGAAACGTGGGCTGACTCAAAGGCTTGGGGAGGGTTTGGGCCGGGGTGGGGGGTAGAGGTTCAGTGAGCAGGGCTCTACCCTTCCTCTCCCTGCGCCACACTCCACTTTTTTTTTTTTTTTGCAGTACATGGGCCTCTCACTGTTGTGGCCTCTCCCGTCGCGGAGCACAGGCTCCGGACGCGCAGGCTCAGCGGCCATAGCTCACAGGCCTAGCCGCTCCACGGCATGTGGGATCCTCCCAGACCGGGGCACGAACCCGTGTCCCCTGCATCGGCAGGCAGACTCTCAACCGCTGAGCCAGCGGGGAAGCCCACCACACTCCACTTTTATCTGCACTATACATTGGGTCCTAGCTATGGTTTCATTTGAACAAAGATTTTGAAGGACACCGACACCAAGAGAGTTTGAAAACTACTAGAATAATGCTTCGCAGAGGCGGTGGGGGGGGACTTTATTCAAAGGCTGCAAAAATCTAGAGATATTATTATGCTTATTACTGTGATATTTTTAGAGTATTGTAAATCTTTTAAGAGCTTTATCAGTGACAAGAAATTCTCATCTCAATGTCATCAGTCAATTCTGAGGGGACTAAAGGTCAAACGGCACCAAAAAGATGACCCTTCACAGGGGTTGAAATTCCCAAAATGCCATAATTAGCTCACGACTACAAAGACATATGGGGAAGATTATCCTCTTGTCCTGAGACTTCTGGTCTCTGGACAATTCTACAGATATTCTCCACCAGACACCAGCCTATTTGGTAAGCTGACCACAGATGACTTGGAACACAAATGACCCTCATACTCACCAGAGGCTCCAGGCACTGCCAGATAAGCTTGTCTCAGGCAGGATATCAGCCCTTCCCTGCGCTGGGCTCTGGCCGTCGGATCTCAGCTCTCAGGGGCAGCCCTGGATCCTCCTGCACTTTCTTGTTAGCCCAGACAGCCAGTGCCACGCTCTGCTTTTCCTTCCTCCCAAGGACAGAAGGATTCAGAACCCTTGTCCAGAACCCTTGTATGTGTATTAAACTCTGCAAACTGATTAAATTAGTCATTCTCAAAATTAGGTCTGGTGGGTCCCCAAGAGATCCACAGACTTTTTGCAATATTCATGCAATGATGTTTATCTCTTTGATCTGGTAGGATATGGTAATTTACTAATAGCAACAAAACAGCAAGAAGCATCATCAAAAGCATGTCTGTTCATTTCTGGCGTATGCTTTTTAAGATGAATTAGTAGATTGGGTTGTCCCAAGTAGATCTGCCCACCAAGTAGTCAACAGACAAAAATGTTATAGTTCTGATTGGACAGAAATATTTAATATCTAGCAGTTTTTCTGAACCCCTTTCTCTCTCTAATATAAGCAAGGTTCTACACTGCCTTTCTGGCCACATGCATACCAGTCAGCAATGGATTGAAACACATGTAATACGCTGTCTAAGTTCACTGTTCGTATTAGGCAACAAAATATGCAATTATATTTCTCTGTAAGAGAAAATAAATCCCATTTTCATGGAATGTTTATGTAAGATCAGGGAACAATAGTCTCTCATTTCTCTTGGTATATGGGTGCTTGAAAATTGCAGGGGAAATAGATACAGAGAGTTAAAAAAGAGGAGTATTTAATATTTGTTGGTCTGTGGTACTTTGTAGCTAAACGCTAACACCCATATGCCAGTTCCCTCTCCCTTTCTCCTTTATGCTAAATGTTGTCCAGCACAACTCCCTGTATCAATGGAAATGTTCTTTCTCTGTGCTGTGCAAGACGGTAGCCACTAGCCACCTGTGGCTATTGAGCCCTTGAAATGTGGCAAATGCGACTGGGTAGCTGAACTTGTAATTTCATCTAAATTTAAATAGCCACAGTCAGCGAGTGGCTACCATATTAAACAGTGAACTGATCTAGAATTCAGGACCTTGGAGGGAGAGAGAGAGTATGTACAAGAAACACTACTCTAAACCTACCATAAATCCCTTCTGTGGGGTGTTTTACAACCCTGAAGGAGATGCAAAGACCACTCATCCATGTACAGACATATATTACCACAAACATCCTTATATTCCATTGTTTTCCAAAGAACCCATTTATCTTTCCAGAAGAAACCTATCTGTAGGAATTCCCTGGAGGTCCAGTGGTCAGGACTCTGCGCTTTCACTGCTGAGGGTCTGGGTTCAATCCCTGTTCGGGAACTAAGATCCCACAAGCTGTGAGACACAGCCAAAAAAAAAAAAAGAAACCTATCTGTTCTTCCCATAGAAGCCAATTCTCCCCTCTCCCTTTTCCCTATTAAGTTAGATTTATAAGCCTTTAACTTGCACCATTTAACATGTTAGCTACTTTTTTGGTTGGCTCCTGTGTGCATAGAGATAAACATTTTCTCCTGTTTTTCCTTTGTTTTTTTTTTTAAGAAAGAAAGAAACACTACTCTTTCTGCAGTGAGCACTGTTCTGTGGTCAGGGTATAAGGAATATGCATAAGGTGGGTAGCTGAAGTTCTAGTCTTCCTGCTGCTCTAAGGTCTTATCAAAAGAAATTTCTTGGTGCTCCCTCTGGGCAGTACAGTTTGACATTCATTAGGAAGAGGAGCACATGCATATAGAGAAGCAGCAAAAGGCACAGACACATGAGAGGCAAAGCACAGATGCAACCTTGTAAAGTGGTAGATAATTCAGAAGGTGACAGCTCTCCCCGACTTAGCTGGAAAACCAAATGCCAAATGGGAAACATCAGTCTCTTCATGTCCCTGGAAAACAATCCCCTGAATGCAAAATTAGAACTTGGTGACTATTTCCTGATCCAACCCTTTGTATTTTTCATGAAGCTTAAAAGGAGATTAATGGGACAATCAGGGTATTACAGATGAGAACCACATGCATTTCAAAAGAGGTCGTGAAAAATGGCTGGGAAGCCTCCAGACTAGGTGGGGATGGGAAGGGGACAAGGTCAGGACAGGGAAACTTCTCTCCATGGGTCCTGTCCTAGTCCCATCAGGACACCCTGGGAAGGCGTTCAACCCTCTCCTGAGATCCACTGGACAAAAGAAGGAGCCCCATCATTGAGTAGTTGTGAGGTCCAAGGGGACAATATTAGCAGCAAACACCCCAGAAATGATCAATTTCTATTGCAATGACTCACATAATTATTAAGCAGTTCAATCAACATAATTATTATTAATAATGGCTAACATTTATCAGGTTTCTACTATAGGCCAGACAATATATATGTAATGACTGTAAGGCTCACAGCAGCCCTACAAGACATACAAGACATATCTAAACATCCTCACTGCCCGTGCTTACTAGCCGCTGTTCCAAGTTTTTTCCACATACTAACTCATTTAATCCTCTCAACAACCCTATAATGTGGACATTTTTCTTATCCATATTTTACACAGGAAACAATTGAGGCCAAAGAGAGAAAAGGACAGACATCACCCTCCCAAGTAGATTGGAAGCCAAATGGCAAGAGGACACATCAGAAAACACCCCCTTGAAAGGAAGAATGAACCTGGTGACTATTCCTGATCCAGGCCTAGTAAATGGCAGTGCCGGGACATGAACCCAGGCACAGCCTGGAGACAAGCTCAGTCTCAGGCAGTCTGGCTGCAGTCGGTATTCCCCACGCCACACCCACACTGCCTCTTACAAAGGGACAGCACCACGGCTTGAGACTGGGCCTGCTCTCCTCCAACTACTCAGCCTTTCTAGAGCCACCCTGCCTCAGTTTAATCCATGACCCATCACCTCTGGCTAGTCGCCTTGCATATTTCTTCATCAGTGCAAGACATCTTGGGAAGCCCCCTTTTTTGCCATTCTATGACCAAGAATAAATTTAGCTACCCCACTAGGAAGGAGAGAGTGGTGGGATTGGAGGTCAACAAGAGTTTTAGAAAATGCTGTGTCCGATTTTTTTACCCTTTTTTAAGAAAGACGTTCTGCAAAAGGCCTCAGAAATTAGCTGCTATGAAGTTCTAGACCATCTGGCGTGGTATTTATGCCATCCTTCCCAGAGAACCCTGGTCTGTCCACAAAATTCATTGTAGTCTAAGAGGGAGTGGGCGTCCTCAGACCAAATCAAAGCAAGCTGGTCCAGAAGACAAACTAGGGAGAGACAATGGAGAGATGAAAGGTAGTTCATGACCGGATTGCCCAAGGTCAAGCCCAGAGCTTGAGCATCCAAGGTTATGTGCAATAGGTGTACGCCACCTTCACTGCTCAAGAGAAAGAGAATATACAAACTTGAGTGCCATAGTGAACATTCTTTAAAGCTTTCCCAGCATCCACTGTCCACTTCTTCCTTCCATCAGTCCCCAAAATCTCATCTGAGGATTCATGTAGTTCCAAAGAAATTGACTCCATCAGCATGCTCTGTCCCTTGGTCACAGTGATCAGCTCAGGGCTGGGCCTGTGACCTAAGCCAGTCCAATCAGAGTGACTCTCAGGTCTTTGGCTGGGAATGCTGGCACAAAACCACCTTTCCTTCCAGGTGGGCATAACGAAGGAAGCACACAGCCCCAGGAGATTTGTCAGCCTTTGTAGGGCTCTAAAAGGAGCCAGTATTTGATGAAAATGCCATTTCATAAGACAGAACAGGGAGATGGGAAGAAACCAGACACTTGGTGAGAGTGTTCAACCAGCAGATGAAGGCTCACCCCACACCAGCCTGAATTCTGTGATTTTCAATGAGATGAGTCATTAAATCTCCTTTATTGTTTAATCCACCTTGTACTGGGGTTTCTATTCTTTTCAAATGAAAGCATCTGAACTTACACAAATGTATATCACTTTGGCCATGTGGTAAAATGAGAAGGCAGAGTCCAAGGTGATATTACATCTCCTAAAACTGGGAGCTCCAACTCATACAAAACTCATGCATTACTCAGTTAAAGGACAAATTCCCTCTGTACTGTACCCCCATGGGAAACTCCTACTCATTCATCAAGGCCTAGCTCAAATGTCCCTTCCTGCCTCCGAGACTACACTCAGGCAAAATTAATCACTTCCTTCTGTTTTATTTTTTATGCCCAAAGAAGCATATTAGTCATTCTTTTATGTAACGATAAACACACAGCAGTTCCATACTGCTCAAAGGCAGAGAACCTTGGCTTATGCATCCCTCCTATAAGCGTCAAGCCCAGCACAAGCGCATAAGCATGCTGCCTGCTCCAGGCTGCGTGGCCTTTGACAGGTCACAGAACACTCTGACCCTGTTTCCTCTCCTGCAAGATAGGGCCAAGTGTGCATCTATCTCATAGGGTTGTTGGGAAGACCTGACTTAATGTTTACACAGCACTCACACAACTGCCTGGGACATAGTAAGCACTTAATAACAGGCAGGTGTAGGTATTTCATAACAATTTGTTCAATTAATAAAATTAAATAGCTCAAAGAGTAAAACTGGATGGATAATTTCTTAAATCTCCAATAGTTATCAGCTCTCAATTGATGGCCAATAATTAATATTAATCATATCGTGTGGAAGTGATTTGTTAACTCTAGAGTTGGGGAAGACGTGTGGGCACAGAGCTTGCCTTGTCTTATATACAACAGATCCAAGTGGTAAATTAGGTTCTGCTTGGCTAATTTCCAGTATCTAGGAGCAAGACGGCAGGAAGACCATGCAAACCAGTGAGATACGCTGCAGGTAACCAAACAGGAAGACACTGCCTAACAGGATCGGCTGGCAAACATGGATCACCCCAGGGCTGGCTCCTCTAATCTACCTAACCAAACCATATCATAGTGAATAGCTATGGTCTTTACCTGCCTAGCACCCACTGCCCCTCTGGTAACAAAAACAATCCCTCGCTCTCAATCCTTGTGGTTCAGCAAGGGTCCCAGCTCCAGGAGTGGGTGTCCACCAGGTTTATCCAAGAAGAGCAGGAGACCCATCTTCCTGGCCATGGTAATTGGTTCAAAAACAAGCATGTGAACCAACCTGTTCCAGTGAGAGTCAGTTCTGGGATTTTTGCAGGAACTTCTGTATGTAAAAGAGAAGTTGTCTTTCCACTGAGAGTTAAGGGTAAGAAGTGAATATGAAATGCATTTGATTCTGTTGCAGGATCCCACGTGGAGAAAGTATAAAACCAACACAGAGGCAGAAATGTGAGATGGAAGGAGAAATGGAGTGAACCAGTGAGAACAAGGGACTAAGAGACATCCTTCAAGTGCCTGGAGTCAGCTAAAAGAAAAGCCAAACCTAACCTCTGGGCTTTTCAGTTACCAAAGTCATCAAATTCCTCCCTACCCTTTCCTTTTATTTTTGTTTGTGCTTAAGCAGCTTGAACCAGATTTCTCTCATTTGCATACAAAAAAATCCCAGACAGTACACGCATTCCTGCTGGTAAGACTTTCCATCCCTTTGCCCCCAGGCTTTGCACCCTGACACTCTTGGGCTTTTGGAAGGGTCCAGAAGAGGGTCTGATTGACTCTGCTTAGGTAGGGTTCACTGGAAAGGAGAGATGACAAATTTAGCCTTGATTTAAAAATCTAGTCTTGCAAATTCCATTCAGTCCTTCTTCTCCTCCTCTATTCCCCAGGTTTCTCTATAGCTAAATAAAGAATCATTTTTTAAGTAAACGGCTTCATTGTTTATCCAATCCAAGAGTTTTCTTCTTTATTGGAATATACAATTTAAAAAAAAAAAATTAGATTCCCCATGGGATGCAGTCATTTAAATTAAGGGAAAAGCTAGTATTTCTTAAACTTCAGTTTCTTGGGCACAAATGAATGTTTTATAGATTCCAGAAACTTCTATAGTTATGAAGAAGGCCCTCAGGTTTACTGCTGGGGTCAGATTCTCTCCATTACTTAAAACAACATGAGAAGAATTAGTCACAAATATAAATCTGGAGAAATGCAGAAAGAACCACTTAGGAATTCAAATGTCAGCTTAAGAAAGAAAGGGGAGCCTAAAGATAAAAAGCAAGATGAGGCAAAGCGGGCTGGGGTCTCTGAAACATCAAGTCACAAAATCAGCTTAGAGTTAGAGGGAGCTTGAGGATGATCTGGTTCAGAATATAAAGAAATGTTTTAGTTCCTGATTCCCTTTTCCAAATAAAATATTTAAGCGTAAGCACAATATAAGAAAAATATGTAAGTAGAAGAGCTCTTTCCAAGAGGGGGTTCTAGGGAGGAGCAGTGAGGATCAGCTGAGAGCCAGCCCCAAGGACTCCCTGCAGCCCAGCCGACACCCACGGAACCGGTGCTCCTCGTACTGGTCTCTATCGTCCCAGAGCTACACAACTCTAGCTGAGATATAACCACACTCATCAGAAGTCCTTCCAGGAAGCTTTCATGATGAGACCAGTCTTCTTCCACTAGGGTCTTCCATAAGTATACATGGTAAAGAGTAGCACTAGGGCTTCCCTGGTGGCGCAGTGGTTGAGAGTCCGCCTGCCGATGCAGGGGACGCGGGTTCGTGCCCCGGTCCGAGAAGACCCCACATGCCGCGGAGCGGCTGGGCCCGTGAGCCATGGCCGCTGAGCCTGTGCGTCCAGAGCCTGTGCTCCGCAGCGGGAGAGGCCACAACAGTGAGAGGCCCGCATACCGCAAAAAAAAAAAAAATAATAAGAGTAGCACTTACTGACTGAGTAGATCTGGTTAAATCCAGTTAAGAGTCTCCTTCAGCACTTTCCCATGCCCAACCACCAGAGCAGGATGTTATCTATGAACCGTTATCTCCCCCACCGTTGTCCCACCTAGGGCACTGCACCAGGATACTGCCTAGGACCTAGCAAATGACTGCCCCGCCCCCCGTCCCTGGACTCACCTCTTCTTTTTTCCTCTCAAAGGCCCCAGGGACCTGGCCCTCCAGCATCTTTTGCCAGGCTGCCCTCTCCCTCCAGGAGCCGGCCAAGGAGGAGGATACTCCCTACTACCCCTACATTCAACCTAGCCTTCTCCAAAACAAGTCCACAGACACCTTTTCAGGATTATTACTGCTACACCCACAGGGAGGGAGTGATAAAGTAGCAAAAACTAGGATTTTCTAAAGAAAGAGGAAATGTTCTACATCATTATAAAATACTTGCAAGACCTTCATACAACTGTCCAGGAAGGTATGCCTGCTTCTTCTTCTGTTCTCATCCCACCACCCTCATCCTTCTCTTCGTCTAAGAGTTGCCTCATATAACTCTTGCTTTAGAAGCCATCCTCAGTCAAGCCTTCCCTCTTTTATAATATGGGCAGAGCACCCTCAATTCCTCGTTAACACTGAACATAAGCCCCATTTTCAGTGTGTGCCCGCACCATTCCCCTAAGCTCTCACTCCTGAAGGTAACAAGGGCCAAGTGAGACGCTTCTTCTAGGAAGACTCGTTCATATCCCAGAGGAGGTGATGTTGTTCTGTGTGCTTTTCCCATTATGCTCAGGATCAACCATCCAAGCCCCGTTGCAAGCCAGAGAGGCGGAGCTGTGCTCACTGCCCAGCAGGTGCTTACAACCTGCAATTCTGCGGAGAGACCCTTCTTCGCATCTCCTAGGCGCAAATCCTCTTGGCTCAAGTCTGCGGGGCGTCACAGCACACACAGGCACCGCTGGTCCTGTACCTGCAGTGTGGGCACATGGGCTGGCAGGGAGGTGCAGCAAGGTGTCTCCAGCAGGAGGAAGGGCAGGTAAATGAGGGTGCAGTGTCTGAGCCAGGGTGGCAGTCACAAAGCTGCTGCTGCTGTGCGAGTGTTTACACGGTGCTGCTTATTTGAATGTGGCATCTGTCGAGGCTCAGTGAGGATGACAGATGTCTCTCTGCTCCAGGAACAAACACCACAGCCCCGTGGGGGTGGCAAAAACAGCCTCAGCCAAACCAGACTGGAGAGGTGCAATTCTCGGAGAATCATCGGAAGACAGCGTGTAGGGATCCAGGAGCCACCACACACCTGCTCCCCTAAAAAAGGCGTGTTCTCGTGAAACCTTAGGAGGAGGCGCCAGCTGCAGGAACAAGCGTGTGTGAGCCTGGATGGCCTCATTCATTACCAGATGTATCACTCATTCAAGAAGGACCTGAGGGGTATCCAGGAAAAGGCCCCTCAAATACTCAACACCCAGGTGAGCTCCCACGGGGATCTCAGCTCCAGCAGTGACATCATTAAGCTGATGAATTAAGCCTCACCCTAAGCCAGCCCTAATTCTGTGCTTTCCAGTTGAATAAGACAATTTAAAAAGTGTTCATTTCTGCACGTCCAGCACCTAGAACAGTGCCTGACACGTAGTAGTTGCTCAATGGCTGTCTATTGAATAAACAAATAAATGCCAAGGAGGGAAAAGCAGTGGGAAGCAAAGCTGTAAAAAAGAAACAACTAACAGCAAAATGATAATAAGAATAATTAGTAATACCTACTACCAAGAAAGAGAAAATAATCTAAGTACACAAGAGTATAAACTCACTGTGTATGCTGAATTATGCCAGTGGTTTTTTAAGTATTTCATGGGACTGACTAAGCACAGAAGAAGAGACTGTCCTGGGCTTAAAAGAGTTCACAGTCTTATATTAGAGAAAAGGAAAAAACATATATAAAGTGGTAGGTAGACTGCAATGCAGCAGATGTTCTAGAATAAGGTCTGGAGCCACAATTCTGGGGCAAGCAGAGAAGACTTCCCAGAGGAGGTGACAGCGAGTGGGCCTTGGAGGAAGGATGGGGGCCTGGGGGAGAAGCAGGATAGCCACTGCAGACTGAGAGAACAGCTTCCAAGAACTGTCCCCTCTGTGGGCCCAGGGGATGGAGAGCTGCTGGGCCTCCCAGTCCTCCCAAGTATGGGGAGGCCCAGCTCTTGGTGGAGCATGAGGCTTTGTCCAGGCTAAGGAAGCCTTCCTGGTTTGGGTCTCTAATGACCTCAGGGAAGTAGGGAGTCAAGGCTAGCAGGATCTCACACCACCTTGGCCTCTGCAGTACCAGGGAGGGCACCCCCTCCTTCCCCTCACCCCTGCCCCTCCCCCAGCTCAGGCCACTCTAAGATGGATACTTCCCTGAGCACTTGGGGAGATGGGCTCCCTCTGCACTTCTGGGGTCTTTAGTCTTCCTTTTCCCATTTTTCTTGCTTCTTCTCACCTTCCTATCCACTTCCCAGATGTGTTTTTCAGGCCTCCAAAGGGAAACTCAGGAGAAGCTGGGTCAAGCTGCTTTGAGTTTCCTTCATGTCCAGCACTTTCCAAAGCCCACAGCCCAGCTCAGACAGTCGTAGAGTGGGGCTTTGTGCAGACACATGGAGGGTGAGGGGGGAACTAAGGAGCCAGGACACCGATGTGGTCAGGGGGCTGGGCCTCCTTGCTGCCAGGGTGAGGGAACTGGAATGATCTGGAGCCCTGCCAGCCCTGGGGGGGCTTCTGAGTGACCCTGGGGCTCCACAAAGTCACATGTCAGCACGCCCTGGTGGACAGAGCTGGGCTTGGGGTCACCAAGATGTGGGCACAAACCACAGCTCAGTAACCTTCCAGCTGTTTGACCTGGGCAGTCACTCAAACTCTCTGAGCATTATCTTTCTCATCTGTAAGGTGGCTCTAATGCCTGTCTTGCAGGGATGTTGTTAGAATGAAACGACATGGGGTCTAAATTGGCACAAAATAGGCAAGTGGTAAATGACAGCTATTTTAACTGCTATTGGTATCACTATCATCACCATCATCATCATCATCATCAAGTTTGGACGTATCTCAGACCAGGCCCCAGGCTGCCTAATTCTGAATCCAGAGCCCTTTGCTCTGGCAGACAAGAAAAAGAAGGTGGGCCTGAAGTGGGACAGGCCTGGAGGAGTCCCAGTGTGTGCTCCCAAACCCAAGACCTATCTGCCCGGGAGGTCCTCCATGCCACATGCCCGGGGTTCCATCTTTCCCCCAGCAACAAGGTAACTGGCTGGCCCCTGGATATGCTTGCAGCAAAGAACAGGAAGGCAGAGCAGGAAAGCACAGGAACTAATGAGATTCTGAGAGCTTGAAGATTAGAGGCAATTGGAAGGGTGTTGCCATCTAATTGTTCCACCACCTCCCACTGCAGCTGCAGAGAAATTGCAAGGAGGAGGTGAGAGTGGGAGGCGGCGAGCTGGAGGGGCCGGAGGTCCAGGTCATCAGCGGGAACACTGGCTCCAGCTGGGAGTGGCTCAAGGGACTTTCTATGGCCAGACAGGACAGGGTGACCACTGCTCAAAGCCAGCCCGTGTGGTCCACCTTGCGGGCCAAGAGCTGCCCCCGGCTAATTCTGGGCTCGAAGCAGCAGGGATGAGAGGGCCCACACGTACACAGCCAGGCAGGGAGCAGCACGCCCCGGCACTCCCTCCACCGTGCAAATGGAAGCTGGTGACGTGGGCTCAGGAAACGCAGTTTCTGACGCAGCCCAGGCAAAGCATGGCCCAATCCTCAGTCCCCCTGGAGCTGAGCCCGGACCAGGCTCTCCCCCAGCAGGCTGCTGGCAGTCCTGGCTGTCCATTCGCACCTCAGCCTCCTCTCCTGCGCTCTCTCCTCCCTAAAGATCTTTCACACCCATTATCTCATACAGGCTCCCAGCGGGCTGGCTAGGGCAGGCCGGCAAGGTGGGTATGCTGACCCTGCTTCACCGGGGAGAAAACGATGGCCTGCTGACAGGCCAAAGGCAATACTCAGACCCTCCCCATCCAATGCCCCTTCACTGCACCCGCCCCCACCCAAGGACACTGCTTTAGCATCAGGACGTGCTTGGGAGGACCGCATCACGGACCCTTTCTTCCACGTGCACACACAAATAGGAAGTTGGAATGGTCTCTGAGACAACGTGGAAAGAGCCAGAAAGATCTGCACCCAAATCCAGTTCTACCTTGGGTCTTAGCCTGTTCGGGAAGCTATAACAAAAATACCATAGGCTGGGTGGTTCAAACAGCACACATTTATTTCTCACAGTTCTGGAGGCTGGGAAGTGCAAGATAAAGGTGTCGGCACATTCAGGATGTGGTGAGGGCCTGCCTCCTGGTTCATAGATGGTCATCTTCTCTTTGTGTCCTCATATGGTGGAAAGGGTAAGGGAGCTCTCTGGGGTCTCTTTTATAAGGGCACTAATCCCATGACGGCTCTGTCCTTATGCCCTAATCATTTCCTAAAAGCCCCACCTGCAAATACCATCACACTGGGAATTAGATTTCAACATATGAATTTGGGGTGTGGGAGGGACACAAACATTTAGTCGATATCAACCCCTTCTTGCCCATGTGAATTTGGGCACTTTATGTGAGCCTCAATTGTTCCATCTAAAAGTGGTACATCACTGAGAAGGATAAATGTGATGGCATGAGGAAGGCCAGAAGACAGCAGACTCTGAATAAATGTGAGAACTTCTTTGCATGGATCGTGGCCAACGTCCTGCCTCAGACCTGGTCGGCAGCTCACAGGGCAGCGGCAGTCTTGCAGGACCCAGGAGCCGCTGCCTGCCTGCCTGAGCTCCCCTTATCTCACTCTGCCATATGCCCTCTTCTTAGTTAGAGGGGATTCTCCCCTGGATGGTTAGCTTATAAAGAGATGCATCTGTCCAATAGGCCTTTGATGAATCTCTCCCTGGACTCTTTGCTGAAACAAACAGGAAGAACACGGGGAAAAGAGTCCCTGTTTCTCTCTAGGCCAAGCCATTCCACAGATCAGGCTGAAGTGGGCACAGGGGACACAGGCCCCCTTTCAGAGTGTTTGGGGTCCTCCCGTCAGTGGGAGGAAAGAGGCACAGCTGGCTTACTTTGACTGATCTCCCAGCAGGGACAAAAGCACCAAGATCACTAGGCCAAGAGGCAGACAATTCTAACCCCATGCTGTCAGGTGACTCACAATACTGAGAGTCTTTCGACTTTCTAAAGACGTTTTTTTTCCCCCTGAAAAATACATGGTGAGCTTCCTCAACCCAGCTTATTCCAGCTGAAGCCACAGCTTCACTGTTCCTCTTCCAAGCAAGAGTGGAATCAAATGATCAAGCTGGAATTCCAGTTCAGGCCACACAGCTGACATATTCTGGATTCCCACTCCTGGGGATTCCCGAGACATGGGAAAGTCTATGGCTTCAGATGGGCAGAACCCCACGGACCCCAGAGGCTGAGCCTGTCCCTAGCTCCATAAAGGACCAGAGTCAGGGAGAACCAAAGACAATCATCAACGGCCACCACCCTTGCCTTATGCCAGCCCTCAGCACTGAGTGCATGAGCTCTTCTCATAAACAGGCATTGTATTCTTATAAACTTTTATTCAATTCAACTGGTCTTAATAAACAGAATTACATTACTTCCTTGTTTAAAACCCTTCTACGGCTTTCTGTGGTGCCCAGGGTAAGATGCAAGGCCTGTGTGCTCTTACCCTTCTCTCCAGCCTCCTTTCAGCCAGGCCCCTCTCCTTGCTCACCACACTTGGGTCTCCCAGCCTTATTTTTCCTTCCTTGAAAAATGCACAGCTCAGGACTGGACACTTGTTCTCCCTCCTCTTTTGCCAGTTAATTCCCACCCCCCTTGCTGGTCTCAGCTCAAAGGCTGCCACCTCAACTCCCTTAACTACTCGCCAGGACAAGCTACCCCCACCCTCTTCTCTCTTCCAGGTCTTTTAAAAAGAGACTGATCAATATGTATGATTGTACATTTCTGGGTTCACTGTCCTCTTCTTCCCTACCACGTAAGCTCTAGGAAATCAGGGACGATAACTAATTTTCTCCACCAGCTCGCATAATGTCTGACGCCTAGCAGATTCTCAATGATCTCTGATGAACACATGTGTTCATTTATTCATTCCATTCTCCACAGTCTGACTTCATTCATTCAAAGAGCTTCAGTGAACCAGGAATTAAGAAACCACTGTCTACTGAGCACTGTCCTGGAGGCTTATGTGAGCTCATCTGTGTTCGTAGTTAGTAACGCTGCCATTTTTAAATGGGTAAATCCTGACTCCAAGAAGCTAAGTAGCTTTCACAAGTCATGGAACCAGCAAGTGGCCAAACCAGAATTGGATGCTCTGGCTCATAACTTCTTGCTTTTTCCACCCTATAATAGAAGCGACAATAACTTGAATACCTAAGACTGAATGGGGAGTAGGTCTTAACTGTGTTGGTCTCCAACCCTCCAGCAGCCAGGATCAGTCCCAGTGCGGCATGGTTCCTCCACCATAGCAGAGAGGGCTGCTTGGACAATGAAATGGAATTGGCATGTTTACCTCCCTTTCACCAGAGTTTTTACTTGACAGCAGTTGCTGAAATAACTTGGGCTATAAATAAATAGGAACTGGGCTAGAATCTGAACCTGCTTTCAAAGCTGACTCCTCTTCCAAGGGAGCTGCACAAAGTCCAATCTGCTCTGGGGGAAAAAGGGAACAAGGGAAAAAAGGCTTTCATCTCTGTGGTATTTTAACTAAAGATTAATTGAGGTTGTATGCTGCAAGGAAGCTACTGTTGAGTAGTCATTGTCAAGAAAATTGAGGTGCAAGAGCTGTCTGCACAGAAAAATCAACTAAGGTTATCAACCAAAGCACAACTGAGGGCAATGACATTTGGAGCAAATGACAGAGGCATGAAATGTCACACCCCAAAGCCTGAACTTAGGAAATAGGTCCCCCTTGTCCTGGAGGTCCCTGGCTCCTCTCACTGCCATTCTAGGGCAGGGCAATGGCAATTCATGGACATCTTCCACTCCCAAACATTGAACAACCCAGATACCCTTTCCAGGGACCTTCTAGAGACGAGGCTTTCATTGACTTGTTCAAGATCCCTCAACAAGGTAGCCATCAGCTGCCAGAGGAGTGAAGCCTGGATGGTCTGACTCTAAAGAGCCTCTCATTCAACACTGGAACTTTCATGCAGGACCTCCTCTAACTGGGGGCAGAGGAATGATAATTAGGAGTTGGTGATAGTATGACTTCCCGCAGACTCGCCACTTGACAAAGAGTCATCATGTACTAGAACCTACACTTGAGTCACATTTGGTTTCCTCTCTTCTTTCCCCCTCCCCTTGCTCTTTACTCTACCTCCATCCAGCCTTTGATATTGCCATCTTCGAGCTGGTGTGTGAGCTTGCAGGAGACTCCCCGGAAGAGTCCTGAGAACCTATTGCCTGTGCTTCGTGCTCTGTGAAGATTCAGCCCACTTGACATGCCTCTCACAGGGATCCCGGGCACTCTGGTGGGTGAGAAACCAGCTTCCTCCTTATTCTTTCCTTAACAAGTTCTATGACCTTAACTGTCCAGGGTCTCGTGATTATTATCTGCAAGATAGGGAGAGGAACCCCTGCCTAGGATTCCACAAGAATGTAGGGTATCTAAAGAGAATAATACATAAGAGCTTTGAGAAAAGTAGAAAACTCTGACAGACTGTGCTGAGGTGAATAATGCAATTTTGTCTTCCTTGGACCCTCTTAACCTCGTCTAGAGCTAGTTCCAAGGAAGCGCTTTGCAAATTGTTAGTCACTAACAACCGATGAAGTGTTTGTTCAAGTCTTTTGTCATTTTTCAATTGTCCTCTTGCTAGTGAATTTTAAGAGTTTTTTTTTTTAATTGGGGTATTAGTTGCTTTACAATGTTGTGCTAACTCCTGCTACACAGTGAAGTGAACCAGCCGTATGTATAAACATATCCTCTCCCTTTTGGATTTCCCTCCCATCCAGGTCACCACAGAGCACTAAGTAGAGCTCCCCATGCTACACAACAGGTCCTCACTAGTTATCTATTTCATACCCAGCGGCGTATATATGTCAATCCCAATCTCCCAATTCATCCCACCCCACCCTTTCTCCCCCGCTGGTGTCCACACATTTGTTCTCCCTGGCTGTCCACTGGTTAAGACTCCATGCTTCCACTGCAGGGGGTGTGGGTTTGATCCCTGATTGGGGAACTAAGATTACGGCCAAAAAAAAAAAAAAAAAAAGAGAGAGAAATCTGAAGAGTTCTTTATATGTCCTGGCTATATACAAAGTCCTTTGTGAGATATGTGATTTTTAAGTATTTTCTCACAGTATGTAACTTGTCTTTTCATTCTCAAAATAGTCTTTCACAGAGCAAAAGTTTTTAATTCTGATCAAGTCCAATTGATCCATTTTTCTTGTATGGATTATCTTTTTGGTGTCATGTCTAAGAACTCTTTGCCTAACTACAGGCCACAAAGCTATCCCCCCGTTTTCTTCTAAAAGTTTTAGAGCTTTACATTTATATATATATGTGGTGTATTTTGAGTAAATTTTTGTACAACTGTGAAGTTTAGGTCGAGGTATATATATTTTTTCTTTCAGGTGTCCAATTGTTTCAACTCCATTTGTAGAAAACATCCTTACTTCATCAAATTGCCTTTGCACCTCTGTCAAAAAACAATTGGCATATTTGTTGTGGGTCCATTTCTGGACTCTATATAGACATGTAGGAACAGACCTACATGTCTATTCCTTTGCCAGTACCACATTGTCTTGATTACTGTAGTCTGTAATGAATCTTGAAATCAGGTAATGTGATTCCTCCAAATATATACTTTCTCAAAATTATTTTATCTATTCCAGCTACTTTGCTTTTTCATATAGATTTACAAATTAACTTATTTTTATCTACAAAAAGTCCTGCTTAGAATTTGATTAGAACTGTGTTAAAGCTATAGAGAAATTGAGGGAGAACTGACATCTTTACTGATGAGTCTTCCAGTCCATGAACATGGTATGTCTTGTCATTTATTCAGGTCTTCAGAATCTTCATTTTAACATGATCCCCATGTAAACTCTGCACATCAGAGTTTGAGAAGCACTCTGCTCTAGACTGGAAATCACAACAGAGTCCTCTGGGAAGATTTACAAAACATGGCTTCCTGGGTCCCAACTAGACCAACTGAGTAAGAATCTCTGAAGGTGGGCTTAGACACTGGAATTTTTTAAAGTTCTCCAGGTGATTCCAAGCAGCAGACAGGTGTGAACCCCTACTCTAGACTCAGGCAAGGGCTTATGAGAATCTGGGCTCCCATGGCTCTGGCCAATGCACATTAAGTCAGTCTGATTGAGGCCATTGGTCCATTGCTTCTCGGCCCCATTGCACATTAGAATCACCTGAGGACAGGAGTTATCTCACTGAGAATTTTCAAAGAACAATTCTGATTGATGGATTTACCAACTCCCTCTGTTGGTCCAATGTGCTTCCTTGAGGATTGCCTTTCTCCACCCAACCCAGTAAGTGCAGCAAGATTCCAGAAGCCCATCTTCTGGCTGCCTCCTATCTTCGCAAATCTCTCTGGAAGTTACTGAGGCAGCAGGAGATAGAGGAGAGAGAGAACATGTGTGGGCACAAGAGAAATGTCCAATTGCATAAGTCTGATCAATAAGATCCATGACCCAAAATACTTGCTTCACGGCAAGGGAACATCTTTTGCTTTCATATCCACCTCCTTCCCCTGCTGAGTCAGAAAAACAGTTCCACATTTGAGAGAAAAATCCTCCTCTGATCTCTAAGGGCAAAAGGAAGTTTTGCTGTGCCTTTTTCTGTGGCTCCTTGTAAAGGTTAAATGTGTGTCTCAGCTACAGCAAGGTGGGACAAGACATATTGGTCCTCCAAATATGAACCAATTGGATGTTTTCTGAAGACAGCTCTGTTTCTGTTATCTTTTAATGGATTTGGGGGAGAGAGGAGCTGATATAGATAAAATAGATGTAAAACTTAATGCTTTCATTTTGGATGTGCACCAACCCCAGCCAGCCAAAAATAGACTTAACGCATCAATTATATTTCTCTTTGAAGTTGCAGGTCCTTTGGGGGGTTTATGAACATTCACAGAAGATAGAAGGGCAGAATGATGAAAACAGCAGACGCTGCATGCTAGGCCCCCAGGTTGGGGCCTCGGTGACAGCCAAGCGGGAATATCTGTTTTTTAGATACCCTTGTACCTATTTCCTACAAAAAGCCCTTCCAAGAATGATGAGCACACATTCTTTCCTGCAGGGCTGCCAAGTTCATTCTCAACACTGCTGCCACTGCCCATCTGAAGATGACACATCTGATTCCTAGTTCTTTGTTTGAAGCTAACTGTTCAAAGGCCTTTAGAATCATAAAATCCCAACATATGAATACTTCAATTGCAGAACCATGGCACCCTGAGGTTGGAGCAATGTCAGGAAACCCTGAGGTTTCCTCTCTTGCTCTTCTGTGAGGAGGTGGAAATGACCTATCCAAGGTCAATGGGTGAGATATGGAGCACAGGGAGGGACGTAGCATGCACCAGAGCAGTAGTGGTGTCCATGGGAAAGGACTTGGCCTATGGAATTAACTGACCTGGGTTCCAGTGCCAGCCTTGCCATTGATCAGCTCTGTGACCTTGACCTTGAACGAGTCACAGAACTCTCTACTTTGCCGGGCAGCTTGGAGAATTAGGAGAGGTAGTGAGAATGTGCACAAAGTGGCTGACACGTGGTGGGTACTCAGCAAACAGCAGGAACTTCTACAACCCTGACCTCCCAAGTCACAGTCTACCACTTTTCTCACAATCCCACCAGATGAAGACCCTGAACCATTCCAATGAGCCCAGATGTGTTAAGGGCTAGATCCCCTGCCCTCCTCACAGGTTCTAGCCAAGTACAGGCCAGTACCATCCAGGCTTCTTTAAAGACAACAAGAAAAGAAACTGGATTCGCACTGCTCACCCAACCCTGAACCAGACACCTCACTCCCTTTCCTTCAGTCTTCCTTCTGTCCTGGGGCTGTGGTTCCTGGTTGGGCTGAGCCCTGCTCGGTATTGTGACCCCTGGCCACAAATGCACATGGTCCCGACCCTGAAGCTGTCTGTTCCTTGCTCAGTTCTCCAGGTCAGCAACCCCCTCTTCCCTCCACCATCTGCCCTGTGGCACCCAAGGCTGTAAGGACCTTCGATGACCACACTGCCTGCAGAAAAGTGACAGGATAGAGCCCCGCAGGTCACATCTATTTGTTGACCCATGGAATGACTTCAATTTTTTTTTCACTTAAATGCAGATTTCGGACTTCCCTTGAAAAATCACAAACTGGTCACATGACCACATTGGCTAGAGCTCCGAGGCAGCTGCTCCCTCCCCCTGGGAAGACTCTCACTCCACTGATCAAGGCACCTACCAGGCCCTCTTCTCTCACTGCATGACCTTCCTAGCCCCTAACAGCATCTGAGTTTTTAACAAGATACAATATGGACCCCGGTTCCTCTGCTGGACACTCATGGTGCTTCACCACCTGGCCCATCGCACCTGTTCAAACTCTTCTCCCAGAAATCCTGGAAAAGCTTCCTGCTTCCAGGCCTCTACTGGGAGCCATTCACCTACCCAGAATGCCTCCCTGCTCTTTGGTTTACCCAAGCCAATCAAGAGGGTCTCCTCTCTGGAAATTCTTCCTGACCACCCAAGCCACAAAGACCTCCCCTCCCCCCAGAGCCTTGAGCCAACAGCCACTTTACCCACCATCACACACTGTTGGCTTTTCCTGTGAGTGTGTCCTGTTTCCCCAGCTAAATTGTAAACTTCTTGAGGAGTTCACCATTGCTTACATGTGTTCACCTTCCCTAGAGGGCAGCTGTAGGCTCTGCATAGAGAAGGTTCTAGCCAAAAATGAATTATTTGGTCAAGGGTTATCATCCATATCATCATTCAGCTAGAGGCCAGGCTCTCCCATCTCTCCAGCCTGACTGGTCTCCACACCACCCCACCTCTCCCCTTCTCCCAAATGTACCCAAGACTCCGGTGTCCTATAACACTCCAGAAGGACTAGGATTTGTCTTCTACTTCACCAATAAGTGGCCCCATCTCCTCCACTCCCTTCACATAGCCCAGGGTCAAACACAGAACTTGGCACATGACAGAAGCTCAACACAGATCCATTCAATGAAAAGCACCTTACTTTTTATTCCCTACATCTCTGCATATGCCATCCACCTTGTCAAGCATGCCTTCCTTTTCTCTTCACCAACCACCTGATCTATGGGGCTTGGAAATTCCATATCTAACCTTCCTGTCTTGGTCCTTTCTCTTCTCTTCCTCTGCCAACTAACTCCTCTGTCTAGGCTCCCGCAGCACTCTGCTCTTGCCTGTCCCAGCCATTGCCAAATGGTGGTGCAATTATCTGCACAAGTCTGCCTCTCCTGTGGATGGCATGTTCCTCCAGTGCTGGGACTACGTGACCTTATTCCATGTACCTGCCCAATGCCAAGCCATATATGAGCAGAACCAGCCCACAAGGGAGGTATTACGTTCCTCATTTTGCCAATGAGGAAATGGTAAAGAAGACCCAGACTCCATGTAGAAAGCAGAACGAGGAGGGAGGAGGGGTGGGTTTGGTGAGAAGACTTGGCTCTATCATCAGGATTGAAGCACAAGAAAGGCAGCACATCCTTTCAATGTCATATTTGGGGCACTGTTTGACAGCCACCCAAGGAATGTTTAATTATACAGGGGAAAGTGCCTTTGTTTGATTTGTTGTTTACTTTCGGTTAAAGGCTCAGAATCTGTGAAGTTGCATGTTCAAGGATGGAGTTTTGCCCAGTAGAAATGCAAATTATTTCTGTTCAGTGGAAAAGATAATCCCAAAGTTTATGATTTTATGGCCCTGTAAAACATTAACTAGCTTTATATCTAATCTAGCAATCCTATTCCAATGTTCTTTCCCTAGCACCTATAACTCCGTTTTGTTATTCTGTTGATTCCCTCATTAGGGAGCTAAATGAAACTTTTGATGTGTGCACATTCTATATTTGTAAGAGTCACATTTTTAACTTCTGAAAGTTATATTTTAACACTAAGCCTGCCACCAACTCTGAGAGTGTGGGCAAGTCTCTCCCTTCCCTCTTTTGGGCTCTGTTTCCTCATCAGTAACATAAGGGAGTGAGTCTAGGTGGGGAAATACAAGCCCTAGAAATTGTATATTTTAGTACAGAATTTTCAAGAGAATTATTTTCTCATCAGGTTGCATATCTTATGGAGTTATTTCCAAAAATAACAACAACAATAGCAATAGCTAACACTTATCCAACCCCAGGTTATCAAGCACTACCCCATTTAATTCTCACACAATGAGGTAGGTGCTATTGTTACTAGTCCCACTGACAGATGAGATTAAGAAAGCTGAAACCTTGTGTTTTTTAAATCAGGAGGCACTACATTCATCCCTCCGTCCATGTTTCCTTCTATTCATCTCTTCACCTGTCTACTCACGCAGCCAGCCAGCCAGCTGATACAAAACAAAGATGGTTCCCACTTTCACACTGAATCTGACTGACTGAAATGGCATTTAGAAGAGGCAGCGATTGCTTCTAGCTAGTGGGTCCAGGAAGGCTTCGTGGAAGAGGTGCCATTTCGAGTTTGCCCCCGAAGGTTCGAGCAGGACTATTTAGAAAGAGGTCACACTAGCATCCTTGGCCGAAGGAACCCCTGGTGGCAGAAAGGACCGGAGGCAGGAGGAGGGGGACGTGCACAGTGACCAGGGAGCACAGTGGCAGGCTGCTGAGGAGGCTGCAGGAAGGACAGATGACAGCAGACAGAGATGGACACAGATACTGATTGGTCCTGATATATGTCAATGTCTTATGGAGCATCACCCTAAGTGTCCTTCATTGGATCTTCTCCACAATCATCCAGACCTGGAGTACCACGCATAGTGGAAAATCAGTAGAGACACACTCTTCTCCAGTGTCAAAGCCGGGCACTCCAATGACCAGAGTTCTAAACCCTTGGATGGTAGAGTTGCAAACAGCCACAAAGGGAATCTACTCCAACCTCTAGCCTCCCTTCCGGAACACGTGGCCCCGAGCTAACTGAAGCTAGCCTGAGCTCACTCTGCAAGCAGTTGTCACAAGGCGCTACATCAAAAGACTCCCAAGGCCCAAATATTTCACAACCAGAACACTCCCTAATTCTGTCCAAGGGGGAAAAAAAAGCTATTGGGGTTTCTTTTCTGGACTGCTCATTTCTTATAAACATGCCAGGGCCATTTATAGCTCACAACTCACTGCTCTCTAAACACTGACACATTTCTCCCTCTTAACACGTCCTTGGTCATTTGACTACGTGGTAGGTCACAGAGGCTGGACATCAAGGCCTTGGAACCTTTGGGTTTTATCCAGACCTGCTTTCAAAAGCCTTTAATGCTGGCCTCCCTCCTTCAGTAAACATGGGGATCACTGGTCTCCTTCAGCCTTGCTGATGCCTTGGTCTGCCCCACATCTGCTTTCACAGGTACCTGAGGTAGGAGACATACAGACCCCTCAAGAAGACATGAGGACATTCTACCAGGTGGGCTTCTAGGGGGCAAGCCGGTGGGTTCCCCCATGACCCCTAGGGCAGAGTGGGCACTAGCATTTCACAACACCCCTATTTCCAGAGGGGAGGGTTAGAGACGTAGCTCTATTAGGGGGAAGGAAGCTGCCCACACCAAACGTCCTAGGTTATGAGCATGGGAGCCTCACACAAAGCCTAAATCAGCACACATACAACAGCTCTGCCCTTTGGAAGTGTGCAGTCTCCTGGGACTAGTGGGACACATCAAGTGCAGCAAACAGAGAACATAGTTATGGCCAGCTAGCAAAAGACAAGAAAAGGTAGAAGCCACATGGGCTGGAGAAGTGGGGAAGGCTTCTTGGAGGAAGCATGGAGAAATGGCATCACAGGCAGGGGAACGGCTGGAGCAAAGGCACAGCGGTGAGACTGGGCAAGGGCCAAGGGGTGGCTACTGAACCCTCACAATCGCAACTATCCTGCTGGCTCTAATTTCAGAGGCAATTTTGAATATAGGGAAGCCCAGAGCCTCCAGAGTTGGACCTGAGTTTGAATCCTGATGCCTTCCCCAAATGGCTATATGACCTTCCCAACCAAGTTCCTCAACATCTCAGAGCCTCAATTTCCTTATCAGCAAAATGGGGTGCTAGCATATACCTCACAGGTATGCTGAGGAGAGTCCCGGGGCTGTGGAGGATCAGGTACATGCGTGAGGTTACTGAGCAGCACTAGGTACATCCCTCCATGCTGGCATCTATCACGCTAGCGTCTGAGCCACAAGACATCAAGCACTTTAGAGACAGAGACAAGCTGTTCAACTCCACCCACAGTGGCTCAACACAGCACCTGAACCATGTGAAACTTTGCTGCCCAGCTGCTGGGAGGGCTGCGGGCAGCCTCTTCAGAGTTTGCTCAGCTGCAAAGAGCTGCCTAGCCCAAGGTCACGCCCCCTGGGGACTGCCCAACTCATATATGACCGATTGGGGCGAGGAAACAGAAGCCCATTTTCAGCTCATCCCATGGCAATGCTGGCAAACCATCTTAATTCCAGCTTTCTCCATGGGGTTGGCTGAGGCTGCAACAGGCCTGCATCACAGCCCAACCTCCATGCAATCCTGCCTTGTTCCCCTCCACCTGTGGGCACTGGTCCTATGGACACTCCCTGATAAATATCCCTGATAAGCACACTCACCTTGCCTCAGAGTCTGCTTCCCAAGGACACAGCCTGCCACAAACCCTGAATTTGTTGATTGAATACATGTCAGGAACAAGACTCCTTGCCTGCTAAATCCAAAGTAACCCAGACCCCGTGTGCCCAGACAGGATGTTGTCCTGGCCCTTCTAGGTCCTGGGCACTCTTGCTGCTGGCATGGCCAAGGCAGCAGGGCAAGCAAAAGGGCACATGGGGGGGGGGGTGCTTTGACCACCCTGAGGGCCATACTTCTACACAAGCGAAGCCCCCCATCCTGGGAAATGGGGTACCCAGTTGTATTCTAACAGGGGCTGGGAAGTTTCAGGTAGAGGTTGGGTGCTGTAGACCTTCTCCACCACAAAAGCCACCAGGTTCAATTTCCCCATGTAGCTGGGAGAGTCAGTACTGGGTGGAGAGATAAATGAAGCAATGGAACACACAAGGGGGAGCCCTGCAATGGGACACCACCCACTTTTTAATCCCAGGCATCACTGAGGACCTTGAATGGCTCAGATAAATGTAAATGATGAAGGATGGTCACCTCAGGGCATTATTTGGAAAGTCACCCTGAGGGAGGAGGAAGCGTCAACCAATACCAGAAGAGCCAGAAACCTCTTTTTCCCTAGAAAATAAATGTCTAATTTCAAAATAGTTATCTTATTGACTTCTATATACGTTTGTTTTCTTTTTCTTAAGTTAACTTTTTAAAAAATGAAATGCTTCATTTTTTAAATGAAGCACTGGAACACTGAGATCTAAAATGCCAGCAAGTTCTTTTCTGGCAGTGAGGTGAGGAAGAGAGGGAGTTCAAAGAAGTCCCCAGCATTTAAATTGCTTAAAATCTGAGAAAATAAGGCATAGCTCTGAGAGCACTCTGTCCTCAACCACCAGAAGCAGTGCTGGTCACCACAGCCCCAGGGTGCCCTGGAGTCAAGGCATGAAAATAAATGCACTGACTCTCCCCTCCAGGAGGAAGGGCTTCATCGGGACCCGGCCAAGGTGGTGAGGATGCCGCTTTTCTGTGATTCCTCTGTTTGCGCCTCCTCATCGCCCAATCCCCATCTCACAGATGCCTGGGGTGGGCCAAAAGCTCAGCTAGGAAGAGTTTTAGACATTTGCTTTTGTCTTGACTCTTCAGAGAAAGGAAGGAGTATCTGTCTCTTGCTAAGGTGAGGGGCACAAAGCTGGTAAGCTAACCTCACCAAGTTCTCTGTTTTCTACTTTCAGCACAATGGATAGGATGAGGTCTACCTCTGCTATATGCATTCAGGAAAAAGCCCTGGCTCTGGAGTCTGGAGACCTGGATTAGGTCAACTGTCACTGTTGATTTGCTGTACGTCATAAGGCAAGTGACATAACCTCTCTGATCCTCAGCTTCCACATTGTAAAGAGAGATCTTGGTTTCAATCTCATTACTTCCAGGACATTTGAAACGTTCAAATACCAAACAAGACAGCGTATGAGAGAACACCTTGACAAGTGAACGCCACTGTATGCAAATATAAAGCACTCTTATCTTCGTTATAAACCAACTAATCTATGGTGATCACTTGGCAGGAAGAATGTAAGGAAGTAATTTCAAGACAGCATTATTATTCATTGTAAGATTATTTGTGTAATGTTGTAAATAACAGCTCTTCACCCCATCCTCTGATTCAAATTAAAAGCTTCATTCCATGGCCCTCACATGTACATTTGTTTTCACTGTTAAATTACAGTCACCAAGATGAGATGCTGATGAAACCCTTGGTGATTGTCTTGTTTCTATTCAGAAGTTCTTGGTTCACGAACATTGTTTTATTTGATGTTTGGGGAATAACAAGGCCTTCCCCTGACATTGTAAAGAAGAAAAAAATTGTGTAACGATTTCTATGTTAAATTGAGTAATAATCAAGAAAGATAATGGACCAAATTCTCTGTTTAACAGAGAACTGTGAGTCTTCCTCCCCACCCCCAACAAGGACACAGTCCACTAGGGAATCTCAATATTCTTCTGATACTAATTAAGTTAAAAAGCAATTTAGGGGCTTCCCTGGTGGTGCAGTGGTTGAGAGTCCGCCTGCCGATGCAGGGGACACGGGTTCGTGCCCCGGTCTGGGAAGATCCCACATGCCGCGGCGCGGCTAGGCCCGTGAGCCATGGCTGCTGAGCCTGCGCATCCGGCGCCTGTACTCCGCAGAGGGAGAGGCCACAACAGTGAGAGGTCCGCGTACCGCAAAAAAAAAAAAAAAAAAAAAAAAAGCAATTTAATGTTATTGTATTTAAAAGAGAGACGTAGTAAATCATCAACAATTTTTAAATTACAGCATAAAACTCTTCTCTACTCAATAAGCAGTAAGAACACACTTGAATTCTTTTTCATGGGCATTTAAGGGATACTAATAGGTTCAGAGAGAAAAGGGAAAAGTAAAGAAAACAGCTGGATAAATACCTAAGAGGAGAAAACAAGAGTGATACAAAAGAAAGAGATGGAAATGATTGAGAAAGGCCTCTAGGATGCAGACAGAAGGAGGAAATCAGACAAAAGTAAGCAGAAAATAATCAACCCAATGAACAACAGTAAAATGAGAAATAAAGAGAAATTTTCATAAAGCAACCTCTAATTTTGGAAGATTAACACTAAAAGCTTTTAAAGCTATCTTACAGATTTAGAATTACAGGAGTTAAAGGGTATGTGACCTCTTGGTAACTACTTCCTTAATGAGATAAAATCATATCAAGACTACATCCAGCTCAAGGGCTAGCAGCTCCTCATCCCTGTTCCATAACGCCATGCTCTACCGTTTCTCATGTAAACATTTCAGGTCTACATGGGTGAGCATTTTTATCAGGGCTGCCACTTACTAAGGCAAGTGACAGCTTCCCCATGCCACAGTGTCCTCACCTATAGGGTCCATAGAATGGGGATGAACATGGTACTCGCTTCATGGTAGAGATCTGAGGATTAAAGAGGTAACATAGGGAAGTCACCTGGCATCTTATGTGGCACTTAGTAAATCTTTAACATATATTAGCATCTGTTATAAGCTGGGGTTACAGTTCATCTCAGATGGAGAAAAAGAAGGAATGTGTGTGTGTAGCTTTTTTCAAAGTATTTCAGAAATTTTATAACGTCACCTGAAAATTCTGCATTAGGTTGAAGGCATCATACTCAGAGCCATCCTCTTCTCATAGCCCACATGAAGAACACTCCGCATTTTCTACCCTGCATCTCCTGGGCTTCCACACCCAGCCCTCCGGCTTGGTCAGCCCCTTCCCCACCAGTCTTCTTAAGAACGCCAGCCTGGACTCTGATTTTGACAAGCACTCCTCTTATTTCAGGTCTTCATTCAGCCCGTGGTTCAGCCACAGAATCACCTCTGTTTCCTTCCTTCATTTCTCTCACAAAGGAATCCTCTCATCTAGAGCCCTCTGGAAAGACTCTCTTCTTACATTACTTTCTTGCTCAGCCTACCTTTCCAAAGAATGAAAGCACATTTTAGGAACCCACCAAAAAACATTAATCCTTCTCTCCCTCTCCTACTCACGAACGCTTATTCCCTCAAATGCACTCATACGCAAGCCATAGGTCAGCTCAGAGCCTAGCACATAGCAGGCTTCTGTGTTCACGGCTTTGATTCCAGCATCCCTTCATTTGGAACACCTGTGCCTCTTCCCCTGACCTAGTGAAACCCTACTGGAACTTCATAGGAAAGATGCCTTCTGTTTTGAAGGAATGATGCCCCAAGCATCCACCCTGTGTACTCTGTACATCAAGTAGTATAGTGAACATGATGATGGGAAATGACTTCTCTACTGCAAAAGAGCACAAAATTCCAAAACTTAAGGATCTCTTCAAAAGTGATTATTTATTATAACTTAGTCCTGGGCAACTCTATGCCTTTCTGACCTTAGAGTGCCGTTTGGGGTGGAGGTGATTTTCCTATTTCTCTCCAGGGACACTGAACTAGCTAGATCTTTGAGACCCATTGACTCTCATCCCTTCCTTCAACAGATTCATTCATTCAGCACCTACTATATTCCAGGAACTAGATGCTAATGATACTGCAATGACCCAAACAGACAAAAATCCTTGCTTTTATGGAGCTAGTAGGAATTCTAGTGGCAATGGGAGAAGACAGATGATAAATAAAATAAATAAGCAAAGTATATACTATATTAGAGAATTGTAAATTTGTAAAGAAAAATGAAAGATGCAGAGAATGGGAAATGGGAGCAATTTACAATAGAGGAAATTTATTTGAAAATGATTGAAAGTTACAGAAAATATAAGGAAAACTCCTTCAGAAAAATGACACTAATTTGCCGTGTAAACATGGGCACATAGCCTACTCCCTCCAAGCCTCAGTTTCCTTCCCTGCAGTACTCTGTATGGTACCTCCTAGCACTGAAATTCTATTTCTTTAAGCAGTAGGTAGCAATTTGAAATGAGACTAGAGTTCGTCGAGACCTAATGACTATGATCTAGGGTTCAATGACGTAAAGAACACCCGGACGTTCCCCGGAGGTCCCTTCAAATCTGCGTGTGTTCTTGGTCCCAAACAATTGCGAGGGCAAAACAAATTAACTGTGATTTTATTTTCTTCAATTGTTGACTCAGAAACAACTTTAAAGGCAGGTCCTGCCTCCCCTCAGACACCTTCCTGATAGGGAGGACTCCTAAAAAGGGTCAGAAAATGGACTCTGAGAGCACGGATGCTGAGCAACCCAGCTTCATGCAGCAGCTCATCTGGGAGCCAAGTGAGGGAGCACAGTAGGCTTGAGTTCAATTAATTCAGACCTGTCCTGATGAGATGGCACCCAACAAGGGGTTTCCTCTTTTGGATCTTTTATTTTCCTCTCTGTTTTCCTCAAAGCTGATACAATGCTCAGGAGGAGGAGGAGACCCTTCATCTAGGAAAAGTCATTTGGGGACCATCCAGAGAAGGAAAGCCGTCCATCAGGTAGTCATCAGCCACCTCTGATTAAAAGCTCCCTGTGGGGTGATTCCTCTGCTTCTCAGAGTCAGCACTCTGCCTGCTGCAGGAGCTGTGATGAGCAGGCTCTGGAACAGCCACTGGCCCTCCCCTGCTTCTGATGAGAGCTGAGCTTTCTCAGGTTCTTCCTATGGGCCAGACTCGGTTCTGAGCGCTCTACATGTATCAGCTCAGCTCACAACCCTAGGATGTAGATGTTACTGTTATTCCCATCTTACAGACGAAGCAAATGAGACCCAGTAAAGCAGCCTGTCCAAGGTCACAAACTTTACAAACAGGAGAGACTATCCCAGACCCCGTGTTTAACCATGAATGCTACAGAGCAGCCCTGTCAAAATAAATATCATACAAGCCACGTACGTAAATTTTATATTTTCTAGGATGCCCATTTTTTGGACACTAAATTGGTTTATTTACAACTATAGCCAGGTTTAAAGACAAATAATAATATTCCAAGTAGGAGAAGGAAGTTTTTAAATCGCTTTTACCCGAAGCTCACATACATTGATTTTCTTATAGATTGTGCTTTAAGGCTGCAGTGTTGGCTACCCACCTTCCTTTAGAGAGCCCTGCTTCAGGGATGCGGGTGATGCATCACAGAGACCCTGGCCTCATTCTTCGGTAGCCCTAGTCAGTCTGAGCCAGCCAGGTGGTCTCATTCTTTTGCCAGCAGTTGGTTTAGGACCAAGCATGGGACTCCATTCTGGCTCACGAGATAAAATGGGGAGGTGTCCTGCAGGCTTTTGGAAAAATGGTCCAGACTTCTAAGAAAGAGGCCTGGAAGAGATGGTTCCTTTCCCATTGGGCATTTTTTTCTTTTTTCTTTTTTTTGGTATATATAAATTTATTTATTTATTTTTGGCTGCGTTGGGTCTTCATTGCTGTACACAGGCTTTCTTTAGTTGCGGCGAGCGGGGGCTACTCTTCGTTGTCATGCGTGGGCTTCTCGTTGAGGTGGCTTCTCTTGTTGCGGAGCAGGGCTCTAGGCATGCAGGTTTCAGTAGTTGCGGCACGTGGGCTCAGTAGTTGTAGCTCATGGGCTTAGTTGCTCCGCGGCACGTGGGGTCTTCCTGGACCAGGGCTCAAGTCTGTGTCCCCTGCGTTGGCAGGCAGATTCTTAACCACTGCACCACCAGGGAAGTCCCCTTTTTGCTTTCTTTTAATTGTGGTAAAACATATAATGTAAGATTTATCATGTTAACCATTTTTAAGTAACAGTGAAGTGGCATTAAGTACATTTACACTGTTGTAAAATCATCACCCCTATCCACCTAGGAGCACATTTTTTAAAAGTAAAAAGAAACAGGTGAATTTTAATAAAAGTTTATTTAACCTAGATTAGGTTCTGGTTAGATCATCCTAAATATTATCCTTTCCTGATATAATCAATATAAAAATTATTAGTATCAGTAATATTTTGCAGTCTTCATACTAAATTTTTGTACTAAATTTTACACTTACAGCATATCTCAATTTGGACTGGCCATATTTCAAGTGATCAATACCCACCTGGGGTTAGTGGCTCTTATGCTGGACAGCCATGTCCAGAGCTTCTCCAGCCCATGCATGCTCAGCCAGCCCATGGGCATCCCCAGGGAAGAACAACAAGCCATCCATTTATGAAAGGTACACACATCACCATCAGCTCTCCAGGGCAGTCTGTGATTCACTGCAAGACTCTACATGGCATCTGACTCTAATGGTTCCCGATGGGCATCTCCAAGTTTCCCCACCCCCGATCGCCATCATCATGATGACGTCAGCACAAGATCTAGGCCCTAAAGGAGAGCGTTCCCTGGTGCAGCAAATCTTGTGCCTCTGGCCAATCTATCTGTGGGTCCATCTCCAAACTGAGAGGGTGACCTCAGCAGTGAGGGTGGAGACGGCACCTACATAGCCACTTGAGCACTCCCAGGTTAAGCCGATAATAAACAAACACAAGCCTGCGTGGAAGTTGGGAAGTGTGTGAGCAGGACTGAGGCAAGCAGTGGTTGCCATGGAAACCAGCCAGCCTCACTCCAGACTCTACCTTGACGTCTTGATTATTCGGTGGCTGATGAAGCCCAGTGGAGAGGCTGTCCCTGTACCTATGGAAACCTTCCAAATGGTCCCATTATGATGAAACATTAACGAGGGAATGGTTACATAGCTGTTCTCTCCATCGTCCCATCCACCTTTTGTCCTGGGTATAACCCAAAGGAGCAGAAACTAAAACCATCCTTGCCTCAGAGATAAATGCCTGGAGGGCATCGAGGTAAGACAATAGGGGTGAGGTGGCCCCCAAAACGGAAGCAATAAACCACTCCAACTGTCCACCATAGGAAGTGCTTGGCTAGACAAATGGTCACGGCTTCAGGGGTTTACCATCTTTCCAACCTGACTGAGAACTCATCCTATAAGGCAAATCCCTGAAATGATCTCTTCCCAGAGCCATGTGTCTTTGGGATGGTCCAATATATTATTTCACACATTCATTCATTCCTTCACTCATTCACAAATGAGAAGCACCATGGTACGGTGGCAAGAGTCTAGGCCATCAGGTCACAGGAACCCAGGTTTAAATTCCAGTTCTGATGCTTACTGGATGCGTGGTCTTTCCTAAGTTATTTATTTATTTTTTTTTTTTTCTTTTTGCGGTATGTGGGCCTCTCACTGTTGTGGCCTCTCCCGTTGCGGAGCACAGGCTCCGGATGCGCAGGCCCAGCGGCCATGGCTCACGGGCCCAGCCGCTCCGCGGCATATGGGATCCTCCCAGACCGGGGCACGAACCCGTATCCCCTGCATCGGCAGGCGGACTCCTAACCACTGCGCCACCAGGGAGGCCCTTTCCTAAGTTATTTTTAAAAATCCTTGTAAATCAACTGTACTTCAAGCATTAATTTTAAAAAAAATCTTTGTGCCTTGGTTTTCTCATCTGTAACATGGGAATGAGAACAGAATAATGTTTGTCACTTGTCTTCCATATGGTCATAATCAATGTCTTTAGATACTGACTTACAACTCTTTTTCCCTAGACTGTGAGCTCCCTGAATATTCAAACAATATCTCATTCCATTTTGATCATTAACAGCTACCTAGCAGAGTGCCAGGTACTTCCAGATACTCAATAATATCAGTTGAACGAAGAAGTGACAAAGTGTTTTCCCTCTCTTAATTTCATTCTCACAGCAATCTGGTTCAGGATTATTTTACTATTTTATTATTTCATTATTTTACTATTTTATTATTTACTGCAAGACAAAGGGGATTATAATATTAAAATACATGCATCCTATTCTCAAGGTATTTACCATTTATTGTATTTGTTTAACAAACAATTTATACAATATTTAGTGTGTGCCAGCTACTGTTCTAACCACCTTATAAATATTAGCTCACTGAATCCTCATAATAATCCTACAAAATAGGCACTGTCTGTAGAACTGCCACTGGCCCAAGGTTACATTAGTACATGGCAGACCAAAAGTCAAATTCGACCAGTTTGGCTCTACAACCAGTGTTCTTAACCACTTGGGTGATGCCTTTAATAGGGCACATAGGTCACCTGCACAAGTGTATGTGACTAGTGTATAAGAGTGGTGAGTTACAGAGGAGGGGAAGACCCCGCACTGCATCTTAAAGAGTAGTAGGATTTGAACACACAAGAACATTGGAGAAGAGAGGGAAGGCTGTATGGAAAGAGAGTGGGGGCCAGGTGATGGTCAGCTCTGACCATCTGCATAAGGAGTTTGGGCTTCAGGCCATGAGATGCCACTGAAAGTCTCTGAGCCATGGGGGAACCTAAGCAAAGCTGGCTTCAGGGAAAGTTCATCTGACATTGGCACGCAAGGTGGACTAAAGGGAGGAGATGGAGTAAATGGGGAGTGTGACGCAGCAGCTGTTATAATGGGTCAAGGAAGAGGTCACAGGGTCTAAACCAGGACAATGGAGGCAGAAGCATGGAGGGCAAATCCACAGGACGTGGCTACTGCTATGATGTAAGATGTCTATATCAGTTTCCCACCAAATCATTCAAATTAGAAACAAGTTCTAGGGAGCACTCACTGGACACTTCCCCAGCCATCCAGAGTGGCACAGGGGCAACTTGTGAAGGTGAAACATGGGGCTCTCCTAAGCAGTGCCTGGAAATGTAGGCTGAGCTCTTCCCAGTTGTATGCAGCTGGTTACTGAAGCCAAGATGGCAAATTCAATCGTGACAAAGAATCCCAGCCACCTCAAAGGTGAAAGACAGCCTGGTACCTCAAACTGCAGTCCTGTCTGTTATAGTGCCCTATCAATCACCACCCCAGAATCTAAACCCAGCCTGGGCCTTACAGCTAATGGAGCTTTCTATTCCAATTCCCATCACACCAGAAGGGAAGGAGCAAGAATTGAGGAATGGGTGAGGAGTGTGGGGGTGAGTTATGGCTCAAGAACATGATTTGTCAGCCTTCTCCCAAGATCTACCAGTTGTCTGAAATCCTCTACCCAGCCACAGTGTTGCACGAATTCATAGAGAAGGTTCTTTTACATCAGAATGAAATAAATGCCAGAGAATGACATAATAGGTAGACTCATAAAACTGGTACAGAGAACTTTGCTCTGACAAAAGCTAGAGTCTTCCTTATTATTTATCTATCATATTTGAAGGCTTGGAATCCCATCTTCATCTTGATGGAGGCAATAAAAGCTCAGCAAACTTTTATGGCCCCCAGGACGAAGCTGAGGACTCTATCGCTGTTCCCACCCAGCAACGCTCACAGACTTCTCAATTCAAGGCAGGGCAGAAATTGCTTTTGGTCAGAGGCAAAATGTATTTATCTTTGCAAGCATAGCCATTAAGATGTGAGCATGAATACCTGAAGAGATAAAACATAAAGGGAGAAAACAGGAAGAAAAAGAAGGTGAGGCTTCTGAAGCAAGAGAGGAAATGATGGCAGAACAACCCCCCACCAAAAGCTTTTTATGGTGCAGGGGGAGTGGGATGTGGAGAAAGGCATCGTCAGAGATGGGGAGAATGGAACCCCGGGAGTGGGCCGAGGGGAAAGCTTTGCAGAGGGAGGACTGTAAGCAACCTGTGCTCTGTGTTAAGAGTTTTGAGAGTAGACCTAATAAATGGGAAAATTGTGCTTGCATTTCTCTTTGTCTGTAGGATCATTGTGGATCTGAAATCTACCCCCTCCCACTTCTCCAAACACTAAAGAAAGTCTTCAGATGGAAAAATCTGAAGTCAGTCTGCAATACGAAGAAAAAGAAAAAGAGGTCTCATCCAGGAAGCTGACAACTTGCTGATCCTCTGAGATCTAATCTATGGAGTTAGGGTGTCAAATACTAGACAGAGTCAGGAAACATGGGTTCTTGACCATTTGCTGCTTGGGACTGAATGACCGTGGACAAGCCTCACTTAAATCACTCATAAAGTAAACTTTAGGGAAAATGATCGAGAACAGATAACTAAGGCAGAATAAGGCAGAAATAACACTGGTACTGCCACCCTCCAAGCCAATGCTCATGGCAGACATCACTAATCAATCACAGCATTCTGTAGAGCAGCAGCCCCAATTACTCTGTTGCTGAGCCTTGAATCTTCGAGCAAAGCATCCTCAGTAACCACTACTGATTAATCACAATGGGCCCCAGAGATGGAACCTGTCACCGTCCCTGGACTAGATCTCTTCTAATCCTTGAACACCACAGCTATAAAATGCTGCAGGTCACACGTATTCTCATTACGGATACCCTTAACTAAGGTCTGTCTCTTTCCTTTTCTCCTTGGTCTTTTTTCCAAGCCCTAGCAACCAAGGCTATGAAGAAAAAAACTGGCTGGAAGGCCCTTCCGTTAAACCCATGTCTGAAGCTCCGAAAGTGACCTTGTGCATTCTTCTTGGACCTCTTTACCTTAGGTTCCCTCATTCTGCTAAAAAGCTCCTCCTGGGGCCAATTTCCCCTCTATCCTCTTAAGGATTTCATCAAGGTAGAGAATTCTGTTCTTTTTCAAATGCTTCGAGATCACTGAAGAAAAGACAGCCTGGGGAAGTTCAAAGACATTTATTACCCTCAGTTCTTTTGAAAATTATTAAAGAGCCCAGAGTTAGAAATTCAGATTTCCTCCAAATCCCCGAGAACAAACATCTCACTTGTAAGTGGCTTAATGTGTCTGTTTCACGTACACAAAATTACCTTTCAAGAAAGCAGATTGTTTTTCATGTCATTTTTCATCTCTAAAATATACCACCTCTGGCAAAAGGACCGGGATTCAAGGGCTGACAAAATCTACAGCAGAAATAATTAACACCAGAGGCTGTGTCTAAAAGAGAGTTAATTGAAAGAGAATCGGGTTACTTATTTATTTCTGTTCTCTGTATCTGGATCTCTCCATCGTAACCCGGGGAAGAAGAATCGGATCTTTCGAGGCTGGAAGGGTGGTTTGCTGAACTGCCTCTATGAGGTTGGTCTGTTGGAGAGAATCCTGAGCCCTCGGCACAGTAACTCCCTCTGGTCCAGGGAGCTACGAAAATCTGCTTCAGCACTGAAACTTTCTAGGAAAAACCACCAGAAAAATCTACTTGTTTGCAAATCAGGCACAGATAAGAGAAACAATGATGTTTAGTCATTTAGCATTCAAGGAAGGGCTCAGTCCTAACTCCCAAGGATATGGACAGTCTTTGCTTAAATCACGTTCATCAAATTGGAAACACTTGAAATAGGCAGCAAATTGAGAGTTTGTTGTGGTTGTTTTTCAAGTTCATCTAAGAAGCCCACCTGAAATAAAGCTTCATTGGGGGAAACTCTGCAACATCAAACCCACTAATACCCACAGTATTCATACCTTTGCTGTACATTTGGGGGTTAGCCTGGAAGCTCCCGCCGGCCCCCTGGGTACATCAGTTACCTTGCTCCCAAAGTAAAAAATGACTCTTACCATGGTAACGTTTCCTTGCTCCACAACCCCTCCTGAGGGCCTCTGCCAGTCCCTATTTTAAATAAACGTGCCTCTTATGAAATGTTTACAGGTATGAAGAGATGGAGCTGCTTCTGCCCAGAAGAGGAGCAGACTTTGCAGGAACTCCGAGACTTTCTCCAACAGCACTTCCATCAAAGTGATGCAAACAGCAGAGGACAGAGGCCATATCTCAACCAGGGTCGCCCAAGCAGAGGCTGCTCAATCGAAAAGAAGGCTCTTCAAGTCGATTCTGGTGCCAGTGGGGTTACCAAGTCAAAATGTGATCCCTTCTGAGGTTTCTGACTCTCTGAAGATGGCTCAAGGAGGGGCATCCAAGACTGAAATGATTTAAAAGAAGCCAGCTTCTCCAGGGAGGAACTGGCCCTTTAGGATGTGACCCCTCCTCCCAAGGCATCCTTCCTCCTGCCCAACTCCATGGTCACAGGCCCTGCTCCTGCTGCCAGATGCTTCCCTTCTCTGCATATGGAGATGCACCTGGAAAGGAGTCCAGGAGGAAAAGAATCACAGGAGACAAATGACAGGCAGAGGCCTAACGACACAAGGAGAGTTTATGTTTTTATTTTAAATGAAACACAAAGCCAGGGGAGGGCCAGGCAGGATCGGTCCTTGACTATTTCCTGCATCTCTCCGGTTGCTCTGGCAGCTAAGAAAGGACTATTCTTTCTCCTTTTGCAGCTCTCCCAGTGCCTAGCACATTGCCAAGTGCACCACAGGTCTGAGATAGACCCTTGCTGCCTTTGCTGACTGAAGGACAGTAGAGGGAATGAGAAAACATAGAAACATTTTGGACTCAAGGGAACAGACTATTGCTACTCCCTCATTTTATCCACAGACACATCAAAACCTTAAAAGGGAATGGCCTTGTCCAAGGTCACCAGAAATGTCATGACAAAGCCCGGATTAAGAAAGCAGTTTTCTGGGACTTCCCTGGTGGAGCAGTGGTTAAGAATCCGCTTGCCAATGCAGGGGACATGGGTTCGATCCCTGATCCGGGAAGATCCCACATGCTGCGGAGCAGCTAAGCCCGTGCGCCACAACTACTGAGCCCATGTGCCACAACTACTGAAGCCAGTGAACCTAGAGCCCATGCTCCGCAACAGGAGAAGCCACCGCAATGAAAAGCCTGAGCACCGCAATGAACAGTAGCCCCCACCCGCCGCAACTAGAGAAAGCCCACGCGTAGCAACGAAGGCACAATGCAGCCAAAAAATAAAAATTAAAAAAATTAATTAAAAAAACACTATAAAAAAAAAAGAACACAGTTTTCTGCTGATCACAGTTCCTCAGATGAAAGGAAGTGATGGTCACCTCTGCTCTCATATCCCAAATTGATCTCGAACACCATCACCGATCCCCAAGGCCCAGATCGACACACTGCGTGAAGCTAGGTGAGTAAACTGTTTTCCTTCTTTCCGATGATCTAAGCTTTCTTCCTGCAGAGGTCGAAGATGGCCAAGAAACCAAACCGCCCGCCTCATGGCAGCTTCCCCAGGAGCCCACGCAAGGGTCTGTGAGATTAAGCAGCCCCTGAAATCAGCCGCTCCCCCTTCACAGGAAGTTATTTGGCACCCCTGGGCCATAAGCCCAGGCAGAAGGTTCTGTGAGTGCCCGGCTAGTAGAATTAACTCCAGATAGATCTCGCATGACACAGAAGATGTTCATCTGGCCCCTCCCAATGGGATCCCACACCCCTCGCCTTCCTGCGCAAGTTGGGGCCCAGAGGCTAACACACCCAGCAGCCTCATGTGGCCGCCAGGGAGCCGGCAGCCTCTGCCCTGTGAAATGCCCCTTTTTCATCATTTGGCCTCCGTTTCAAGCTATTTTTAGTGTAAGCAAAGCCAAAATTTGAGGGAGGCTGATGTGGGAACAGGGCCTTGTCTTCCTCTCTCCTTCTCAATGAGCGGCTCCCTGTTTCCCTTAGAACAGCTGCTTCCTCAACGGCCACCAAGAAATGAAGGGGAAAAAAAAGGCTGAAAGGAGAAAAATGGGGAAAAGATCAAAATTCAGCCTCTTCACTAAAGCAGTCTGGGAAGGTGATGGTTTCTCAACCCTTCAGCTTGATTCTCTGGATCCTGGCTTCTCTACAGGTACAAGCAAGCAGTATGCCCAGTCCATTTACTGTCCCAATTAACCCACCTCCAACAAACAAGGAAGGCCCAGAGGTCTGCTTGCCCCGGAAGGAGGCACGTACGGTTTACAGGTAACCCGGATGTCCTCAGCAAAGATCTGTGTCCCCAGAGGCTTGTGAAGCAGGAACCAAGCTTCCACTCAGGCCCCTGGATGCTCAGCTTTGTTGTGCCTTCCATGTCAGCACGGGGCCAATTTTATGAACTACAATTAATTAGACGAGCAGAAAGATAGCCCTGGTGCTTAAGAGGCCTGGGTGCATTTAATTGAGTTTCCAAGTGCCCTAATTTCCTAAAGAAAGACAGAGAAGCAAATGTCCTGTCCTAGTTCCCTCACTACTCAAACACACAGGAACATTTTCTGCAATTAAATCTTTAGGGCAAATGGTGGATTTCTGTTGTCATTCTTCTCAAGTAGTTGTTTTTCTGGAAAAAGCCTCATACTATACCTAAAAATGAGGCTTTTAGTGTACGAATTTAGGGTGTTTGGGGCCTGGAGGCACGAGTCAGTCTGCCTCCTCCTAAACATGGCCTAGTGAATAAACTTGGAAGCATCAGCTTGCCTGTGGTCCCAAGTGTGACCTTCCAAGCACGTGCTTCCAGGCAGCGACAATGGCTGGTAACTTTGTCATCATCATCATCTCTGTTTTTGAGTCTCCCTGTTAAACAAACTTCTTCACAGCTGAAGTGGAGGCTCCAAGGAGAGTCTCAGTCCACAAGGATATTTTTCTGACAAATAGGGGCTGCTAAACCATCAGCGTTCCCCAAAGGCCCTGGGGGAAAAGCTAGGTGAGAAAAGTGTCCCAGCCCAAGAGGTGGGCTCCAAATACAGGTGTTCCGTTTCCTACAAAGCCTCCAGGGGGCGCCAGCTTTTACTGGCTGGGAGTGGGGGGAGGGAGGGAGGGAGGAAGGAAGGGAGGGCGTTAGTTTAACATTAGTCATATAATGTTAAACTTAGGTCCCTTGTGTCCAGTAGCAGGAAGACACAGGACATATGATCAGGATTAGAAGACCTGGGCCCCCAGGCCTGTCCAAGGATGGATGGAGAGGTCACAGACTCTGATTTATCACCAAACTACTTCAAAAACCTTGCCACCCAGAAGCACTGTAGCAAAATGCAACATAACATTTCCACTTTCAACACCTGGGATGATTTCACTTTACAGATTTCGCTAGAAGAACCAATATGTGTCCATTGACTTGAATAGCGTCTGACACCTCACAGGTGCTCCAGGAATGTCTGAAGAAACGGATGAATGGCTCAGAGGAGATGCCTGGCATGTACAGTAGAACTTGTGTCCTTATCTTCTGGTGACTTAACACACTTCCTTGCATCCTTCCAATGGATTTGTGGTTGCTGCCTGCCAAAATGGACATTAAAGACATCTGCCCACATCAGAGGGTGCTGACGTGCCCTCTGAAACCAGCCCTGTGTTTGTCAGTCTCACCCCACATCCAGGGATGACTGGATATGGGAACCACAGTGAGTACACTTGACCCTCTTTTCCACAAGATTCATCTGTCATACTGCCAGGGTGTTTCCTGTGACACACGTGCCTACAATGTACAGCTCCCAGGGAAAGCCCAGCTGGCCCTCTGGCTCCGCCAGCTCAGGACAGCTACATGAAGTGAGAATTTCCTCGCTGACTGGACAATGATGAGTCAGGCTGGTATGAGCCAGCTTCAGAAACGACAGAGCCTGAATTGTGTACATGGACGAAACATCATCAGCTGGCTGGACCCAAACCTGGATCCCGGGATACTGAGACCTGCCTAGGATACTCAGACCCCTTTCAGATGGCCACGCCCAGAGGTAGCTCAGCACTCTGAGATGACATCTGAGGTCTGGTGAGGTCTAAGGGCTGCTCCATCCCTGTCACAGGAAAGGGCTTATCCTCCACTCCCTACTCCTGTGTGTCTCCATACCAGCACGTTTCCTCCATGACATGGTGATTAGGCTCACTCAAGAATAACAAAAATAATAGTAGCAAATGTTTATTAAGCACTAACCCCATAATAGGCACTATTCTGAACATTTTATATATGTTGATGAATTGAATCCTCCTAACAACATTAAGAGAGAGGGACTATTATTATGCTCATTGAACAGATGAGGAAACTGAGGCACCAAAATGAAGCAACTAGCCCAGAGGAAAAGCCCTACAGAGTGGTAGAGCTGGGATTCAGCAGAATGACTGTAGAAGCTGGGCTCCTAACTGCCTTGCAGTACCACACATAGCAGCCCTCCACGGGCCAAGGCTGCACGTCCCAGGGAGAGAGGAAAAGCAGGAGCTGGCGATTTGGGGATGCTAAGTGCTCCATCTATCCTTCTTGCTGGTTCCAATCTAATGAGACACGAGGCCAGATGGAGAGCAAAAGAGAGTAAAAGCCCCAATTCAGATGATGCTGGATTAGCCTTGGGCAGGACTCTTATCTTCCAGCCCAGACAGAGAAGCTGAAACAGAGTGAACAGAGACAAGGGAAAGCCCCGAGTGTCCTGCCTTATTTATCGGGCATCCACTGACTGGGTGCTACATTCAGTTCTGTGTGCCAGGGAACACCGATGAAGTTATGTGGATTGGATGGATGGATGGATGGATGGATGGATGGATGGATGAGTGGCCACAGATAGATAAGGAAAGAAACGGATGAGACAGAAGAACAAAACAGACACCCACTCCCAGCAAAATCCCCAGAGGAGAGAAGCAGCAGCAGCAGCGTAAGTATGGGGTTGACCAAAAAGTTCATTCGGGTTTTTCCATAAGGTGTTATGGAAAAACCTGAACGAACTTTCTGGACAACCCAATACTTGCCACCAGAGGCCGTGGGAGCCAGGGATGAACAGCTGGGACGAAGCAAGCTGCTCCTGTGCCAGGAGGTTCTTCCTCTCTCCAGAACTCTGCGAGGATTGACTTCTGAAACTCTCCTTCATTCTCACGGTGGGAGGCCAGAGGAGCCAACCCACCAGCTAGTAAAATTAACAGCTGCTCTTTACAGAATATGCTAGAGAGGCTGGCACACAGAGCATATGGCCTGCAGACTGGAAGCACAGTCCGGCAGCTGGCATGGCTGAGGCACCTGGCCTGCAGGTCTGGATCAGGGGTGTCTTCCATGGTAGGGACTAGATGCTGGGCTGCCGGGCGGGGCCTGGGGGACACTGACTGCAGGGGACGCAGGCAGGTGGAGGGGGAGACAGAAAGTGACCCTGCTAGAAAATTCCCAGACACATTCCACTGACCTTGGGAAGGGAAAATTCCTATGCTGAGCCAGCTGTGGAATTTGGGGGGCCACCTGGCTATGGCCTCTGTGTCCCCATTTCTACCGTATCATTTAGTTGAGCTTGTGGAAGTAAATGTAGAGGGTCTCCGTAAGAAGGGGCTAGATGGTACATTTTATCCACTGCCTTGAATCATGGGAACAAGTCTTGTTGGCCACTTACAGTGGCCAGTCACAGAGCGGAAGGGGAACTTGAAGATCTGGATTGGGAGTTGGCAAATGCATTCTGTTTCAGGACCAAACAGTGACTATTTTTGGGTGGCATATTTTGGACTCTGTGGATACTACTCAATTCTGCTGCTGTAGTGCATTGCAAAAGCAGCCACAGACAATATGTAAATGAGAGCATGGCTGCGGCCCAATAAAACTTTGTTTGTGAACACTGAAATTTGATTTCACATAATTTTCACATGTCAGAGAACATGTTTCTTTAGATTTAAAAAAAAAAACCATTTAAAAATGTAAAAACCATCCTGAGCCTGTGAGCTGTATAATACAGGCAGTGAGCCAGATTTGGCCCATGGGTTACAGTTTGACAATCCCTGGGCTGGTTAAATGTTTCCCAAAGTGTGTCCTTTGTGATGCCCACAGATGTTTCATGGGGAAAGCGTTCCGGGTAAAACAGGAGTAGGAAATGCTGGGCCAAAGTCTTTCTGCTTTCTTACTGCAGGAGTTCGTCGAGCCTCACACGCTGATACACATTGGACAATCTCAAAACGGGGATGAGAAACGAAGCCTGTTCAACTTCCAGGTAAGCATTTTTATTCTGGAGCATCTCTAACATCTTAGTTTTCTGTATAACCTAACTAAAGCCATGAGGATGAAGTCTGACCAACCGTCAGCAACGGCGCCACCAAATGAGATCCTGCCTCTCTTTGACCATCTCCAGTGACAGGCAGCTCACTACCTACCATGGGTTCCGGCTGAATTCAAGTGACTTCTCTGACTCATTTTCTCACCCCATGATGCTGGGTCCCAGGTAACAAATCTAGTGCAATCTAGTGCGCCTTTCATCAAAGACAAACTTTCATGTTTAATAATATAAATAAAGCATACCTTCTTTGATTTACTGATTCATACCCCAAATATAAACTCTATTTATGCACAGGATAAAATAAAGAGCCATTATTAAGTCCTGGGAGGGGGTGGCTTACCACTCGGTTCCTTTAAAAGAAGCCTCACTTAGGAGAGTTAAAATAAACTCAAACAAGATCTCAATTTATTCCCAACTGCACAGAAAGCAGGATCTACCTGTTCACTATGGGGGCATTCTTAGTAAAAATACAGGCCCATGCAACCTATGATCTTTCTGCTACATAGGGCATCATCTTTAGGGAATATAGACATTTTATGTAGATTTGCCTAAAAGGTTAAAAAAAAAAAAAGGGAGGGGGAAAGGGAAGGGAGCAGAGGTGAGGAAGAGCGAGGGAGACGGAACTGTGAGGTACGTGTGAATTTGCAACCAGGCAGCACTGAAAACAAAAAGTAGAGGATGCTAATGAGAACTGTCACCAGCACCATGAGGCACCTAAAGAGAGAAACAAAGTCAATGATGTCACCTATGTGATTAAGCTGTGCCCCTGTGCCCTCCATTTTGTTCAACTTGTCCAATTTCAGGTGCAAACAGCACAGCAGTGAACGTTATCTGTTGAACTCTATTAAACGAATAGGATTATTTCTCTTTGAAAGGTGTACTTGTTACATATTTTCTTTGGGGCCCTAGGAGATAAGGATAGAATGGTCCAAGCTATGCATACTATGTTAATATAAAATGCCACACATGCAGTATATTTAGGAAGATAAAGGGAAAGACTGGCATTTTTCTTCCTCCTTATTTCAACAAATCATCCCCCAGACAGTAAAGCAAGTAGCATATATTTTCAGTTCATGGATTAGATGTGTATGTTTCCTGGAGCAATATTTAAATGTAGTAGCATGGGGATATTAGGAAAATAAGCAAAACAGAGTCATCCTAAAGGCTCTATCTTTGCTCAAGGAGCTGACAGCTATATTGGCAAGACCAGTCTTTGAAGTGAGCACAAAAGACTGAATCTGTACAGGGGCTGAGCAGCTACACAGCCCAGCCATTTATAGACTTTGCTTATACCTGGAGGTGAGGTCATGCTTGTCCACATACATAGTTTTTTTAAGGAGACAGTCACTCTGAGATTAATGTGGAAGTTAATAAGAATAGTCAGAAGCAAGGTGCTAGTGGAGATGGTATGAGTGTGTGTGCGCCTATATTTATCTGTATGTATCTCTATGTCCATAAATTTCCCCATTATAAATGGGTTCACTGGTAGTGTCACTCTTATACTATATTGTCTTGGGAAATCACTTCCTAAAAATTTTCTTCCAATTTCTGTCTCTCAGTTTCTTAGTTTATAAAATAAGGAGTTGAACTAGACCAAGAATCAGTAAACTATGGCCCATGAAACAAATCTGGCCCACCACCTGTTTTTATAAATAAAGTTTTATTAGAACACACTCACACCCATGTACTGTCTGCACTACTTTCAAACTACAATGGCAGAGTGAAATAGCTGTGACAGAGTCTCTATGGCCTGCAAAGCCTAAACTACTTACTCTCTGGCCTATTACAGAAAAACTTAACCCTGAACTAGACTATCTCTAATATTAATTTTGGCCTATGATTCTATAAAGTACAACCAAACAATACAAACGCCCACTCTGTGTGCTTCTTGCCCTTTTTATTTATATATCCAGGCATAACTCGCTTTACTGCACTTCGCAGGTATTGTGTTTTTTGTTTTTGTTTGTTTGTTTGTTTTTATAAATTGAAGGTTTGTGGCAACCCCGCCTCAAGCAAGTCTGTAGGTGCCATTTTTCCAACAGCATTTGCTCACTTCATGCCTTTGTGTCACATTTTGGTAATTCTCGCAATATTTCAAACTTTTTCATCATTTCTTATGATGACCTGTGATCAATGATCTTTTGATGTTAGTAAATGACTCGCTCAAGGCTCAGATGATGATTAGCATTTTTTAGTAATAAAGTATTTTTTAATTAAGGTATGTACAGTGTTTTTTTTTAAAACATAATGCTACTGCACAGTTAACAGACTCCAGTATAGTGTAAACATAATTTTTATGTGCACCAGGAAACCAAGAAATTCATATGACTTGCTTTGCGATACTCACTTTATTGCAGTGGTCTGGAACCGAGCCTGCAATATCTCTGAGGTCTGCCTGTACTGCCTTACTCTTAGAAAGATTTCATTCAGCTCACAAAACTCTATGGAGCATATAACCACACATGTGTAAAGTTCAAATAGGAGGCAAAAGGGAAATGAGAGAATATACTTGAAGACGAAGCCGGGAGGCTGTGAATACATAGAAGGCAAACCCTGAGATGATGTGTATTTTCAATGGGCCACAAACTTGGCTCCCAGCAGCCACTACAGAAAAAGGACCAGGATCCCCTTCCCAATTTAGATTGTTCACTGGAGGTTCACCAGGACGACCACAGCAAGCCTGGCACGAAGAACTTACCCACGTCTGTGCATAAGCAGATAACGTGAGATGTAGTGAACAAAGTCCCCAGCAACACCCAAACAGCTGGGAGGCATCTCAATGGCATTTACTGCAACACTGAAATGTCCCTCATTGTGGACCAACTCCAAATCCCAAAGTGGAACTGACCATCATTTGGTATATCAAATGATCAAACTGATCAAAATTTGGTATCCCAAATTTTGAATTAACCACACACCAACTTGATAATCAGAAAATAATAAATATTTTTACTTTTACAAAAAGATAAGGGAAGCAGTAATCCTTGACAGTTTGGGAGTGCACTTTGATACAGAATCTCTCAGCCATCTCTCCAAGAGAAGGCCCGATGCAGTATTGCTGTTTTTGTAAAGCTAAAGCCTGAGTGCCGAGGAGAGAGACAAGACAAAGACAGGCTATTCTGCGAACTGGTCAAGGAATGTTTCTCACTTTGATGATGAAGCTCCAAGTGTTAACTGTTAAAAGCACCTGCAAATGGTGACTTGCATTTGTCATTGTTTACACTGAGCTCTACAACTTTTTATCTAGTTTATCAACGTAAATAATTCACACCCTGGATCTCTGGTGCTCACTGCCCTATGCCCAGCGCCTGGAATAGTGCCTGGTGCAGGTGAGAAATAAGTGCTTCCTGAATGAATGATGTGCTCATCTGAGAGATCCTGGACAACCAGTGAATCTACTGATACGCTGAGGTTGTCTTGGTGAATCCTTCCCCAGCTGGGCCTTACCCACCATGCCTTGGCTCTGAAACTCTCACCTGTGACAATGAGACAGGTGAGAAAGGGGCCCAGATGTGGAGGGCCCAAGCTCCTGAGCTGTGCGTCAAGGAAAACACATTAAACATGGAAAAGGGAAACTGCACAGCTGGTGTCTAGTCTCGCCTGAGTCCCACTGTTGCAAGGATAAACACTGGGGCAGTTCAGGACAAACACAGCTTTGAGTTCTGAACAGGCAGAGCTACTTTCCCTTGTGCATGGAGCCTGCAATATGAAATCTGTTCCTTGCTCAGAGCAAGGACCTGCCTTCTCTAAAGGAGAGGCCTGTTCTGAAGGTACCGCCTGAACTCTGAAGCTGCCTGCTCTCTGGGCAGTGGGACTGCTCCATCCTGAGTGCACCAGAGCAGCCCAGGCAGCATTTTCTCCAAGGAGACCTTTGGAGAGCAGCTAGCCTCATGGGCAGTCCCAGGCAAGGAGGCCTGGGTGCACCATGCTTGTCCACACAAATGTTAAAAGAATCAGGTCAAGCAGCCTCGGGACCTAATTGGCTCAGAGACAGTAATGTCAAAATGTCATAGCCAAAGCAAGAACTGACAGTGGCTTCAAAAAGAAGGTATTATCTTCAAATGGGAAGTAACGACACGGGAAGAGCACTGGATGGGGAGTCCGGAGGCCAGCAGGTACTAGCTTGGTTCTGTCACTTCACTGCCCTTCCTAGGCCTCGGTTTTCTCAACTGTAAAATGGACATGAATTCACTGCTAAGACTGGCTTTGTGGCTTCCTCGTCATGAACCCCTACAACACAACAGCAAAATGGGAGATATGCAACGAATACAACATGGTCCTTGCTCTTCAACCTGACTATAATGTATAGGGCTTCACGCAGTGCCTGGCTCCCAAGATGCTCTTTTTTTTTTTTTTTTTTTTTTTTTTTGCTGTACGCAGGCCTCTCACTGCTGTGGCCTCTCCCGTTGCGGAGCACAGGCTCCGGACACACAGGCTCCGCGGCCATGGCTCGCGGGCCCAGCCGCTCCGCGGCATGTGGGATCTTCCGGGATCGGGGCACGAACCCGTGTCCCCTGCATCGGCAGGCGGACTCTCAACCACTGCGCCACCAGGGAAGCCCCCAAGATGCTCTTAATAAATGTCGTTGTCAGCAGTAGCATCCAGGTGACTGCTGGGAGCACATGGCCGGTGGCTTCTACTTCCAAATATCACACACATCACCTACCTGCCTCCACTGCGTGGTGCTAGTTCAGGCCTTGCCTCACTGGGTCCACTGCAGCAATTCTCTCCTGTTGCGTCCTGACCCAGGAGCTCATTGTCCCAACCATCCTAGCATCCCTGAGCTCCCGCCTCACCAATTTAGTCTCTACCTGCCCGTTTGTGCTTCTCTCGGCACCATCACCAATCATGATACCCCTCCCTCAAAATCTCCTTTTCCTACAAAATTCAGTCCAAAGTCTTTAGCTTGGCATTTAAAGACCCGACCAGCTGTCTCCAGCCCACTTTCCCAGTCTCACTGCCCCTCAGGTGCCTCTGTGTTGGCAGCCCAGGCCTCATTCCCACAGCACATCATGCACCTGCTCTTTTCCTGCTGCTCCCCCACTGTGGAATCATTTCCTCTCCTTTGACTTTCAGGATCCTAACCCACATTGCCAAGCTCAACTCAAATGTCTTCTGTTTTATTAGGTGTTCTTCTCAGCTTCTGGCCCACTAAGTAGTCCCTTGTTTTCAAGCTCGGCTATGTTTTTATTTTTGATATCGTCTCTATCATCAAATGTGCTCGGTTCATCTTGACATGGAAGTTTCAGCTCAAAGGCTTTCCCCCCATGAAGCCCTGTGAAGGCTTTCTTGACCCCCTTCTTCCCCACACTCAGCCTCCCCACCACACACTCACACGCAATGTGTGTACTCATAGCATTTCTCATCCAGACATTCCTTCAATAGCTTCCATCCACGGTGCGATGGAATCAGGATCATTCCTTGTTTTTCACGGGGATGAAAAAGCACCTGGCCCAGAGTTGGTGTTCAGTATCTCTTAGATGTATCTCTTAGATGATGTTGATGAAGATAATCAGAATGGTCCTCGGTGGCCACAGGGAAGCACCAGGCATCACATGTGCACAACCAAACTGTCTGCTGTTTCCCATCCATCACCACCGTACATATAGAACACACTGCCTCTTTTTCGTCCCATGTGAATGCCCAGACCCAGAATTCAACCTCCTTAAGTTTTCCACACAGAATCCACTCACACACAAGTGTGAAAAAGCAACAGGGACTTTACAGAAGGCTCTGGAGGGGAGATGAGGGTGGTGGTCACACAGCACAGCCCATGACTAGCCACCTTCAATTCCTCATGAGACACTCAGGACTGCCCAGTCTCTCGTGGGTCCCACCGACCCAGACTGCCCCCCTCCGTCTTCCTCCACACAGCAACTGGCCTCACCACTTTCTCTCTCCTCCTTTCCAAAATCCCAGCTTTAAGTTGCTCCACTTTCTATTTTGCCACCAATTAACATCAGCCAGGGCTTCATACCCAGATTCTTCAGAAGGCTCAGCTCCCACTGGTCCCTCAGTTAACAGAGCCCTGTTTTCCTTGAAGGCTCTTTGGCCACCACCTTTGTGACTCAAGCACGACATTCAGTGACTTACTCCTTCCCTCAAGCGGTTTGTGAGATATTTATCCCAAACATAATGTGGAGTTCCCCCCCAAGGAGGCTTCTGATGGGTGAAATTTCACCATCTCCCAACATCTATGGTCACCTTCCACCGAGTTTTTGCCATGAAACCTCAAGAGCAGTGGCATCTATCTTCCAGCTTCCCTGCCTGATCTCTGATGCCCCCAACCATCTGGACACCCCCATTCATTCTACCTCCGAGCCCAATGACTCGTGACCGTGCCCCAGCATCAGGTCCAGGAAGGGCAGCCCATACAAAACAGCTTCCCAAATCATGACAAGTTATGCAGAATGCAACATCCTTCTCAGGGAAACTCTTGACTCTGATCAGACTCAAGAAAGCTGGTGGACAGGGCTACCCAGGGATGGAGCCCACCCACGTCAGGAGCCTGGCCTGACTAGGGTGACCGACTCATGCCTATTCGCCCCCAACTTTCCCAGTCTTTGCACCAAAAGAACCATGTCCCAGGCCCCCCAGGTAAACAGGGATGGTTGGTCCCTACAGGCTTGTACCACCCACAATCCTTGCCAAGAAGCAGGAGCTCAGGAGGCCCGTTAGTGAAGCCAAGCTCCACACAAGCAGATCAGAGAGAATGCGGGAAATGCACAGAGGAGGGGCAGGATGAGCCTGGGCTGCAGGTGGGGCTAGGAGACAGCCTCCTCAGAAGTAAGGTCACACAAGCAACGCTCCAAGCACGGGGCCAGTAGTCTCAGGTGGGCTGCCCACGAGTTTCACCACCAGCATGACTGAGGATTTCTACCAGGAGCAGGACCCTGATCACACAGGGCAGGAGACTAGAAAACTATGGAGGCCAGAGGACAACAGTAACATTCTCAGAAGGCCACCAAACACACACACACACACACACACACACACACACACACACACTCAGAACTCCCTGGATTCCAGCATTTATGGAGCCTCTGCAGAATTCTGAGCACACATTTCTTTGACCCTTTCTCTTCTCCAAGACTGTCAAGCTGTGTGCATGTGTGTGTCTGTGTGTGCACTGTGTGTGTGCATGTGCACACCTCTTCTGCTAGCAGAGGAAATGCTCTACATCCTCTCCAACAGACCCTCTCTGCCCCAAACAGTGGCCCACTCTGCAAATGCCCCAAACATCACTGGCTCAGCTGTGCACAAAGACCCCCCCGTGACCATATGACTACATGTAAGTGCTCGCCCTTCACCCCCGCCTCCCAATAGCCAATGGCCTGGAGAAGACACAGTGAAACATCACATCCCCATAAACAGAGAGATCACGGACCAGATAGCAGACCTCCTCGTGTGAGGAGGGAGCTGGGGACTCACCAGGACTCTGCCGGTCAGCGTCTGGGCAGATATCATCACCCCCGCCCAGTCTTTCACGGAGGTCATCCAGCCGACCTCGGCTGCCACCGCCTCCTCTTTTTCGTCCACTGGCTTGAGAGTGCCGTCCGCCTGGCTTGAGCCATTGTTAATCTTCTGGGCCTCCTGGCAATAGAGAGAACAAGGGTTGAGACGTAGCCACCAAGTGGATTTAAAAAACACAACCTACCCAAAAGAATCAAAGCTAGACGGGCCCCCGCTGAGGTGGGCACTGGCTTGAAGGTACAGGGGTTGGGAAGAAGGGACGGATTATGGCTTTGATTGTTTTTTTTTAATCTTTATAAAAAGGATCTTTCCTTTGTTTCCTTTTAAAATATCTTTGTGAAAGAAAGAAGAATAAAATTATTCTCTTCTTATTTTAAAGAAAAAAGTCATAAAACTCAGGAGGGAAACCATCCTGTCTAGGGTCACGGAGTGGCCAGACAGGAAGTGAGGTCAGCATTCTGTAATCTCCACCTGCCCAGCCTTCATGCCCTTCTCACAGATGCACCCTACTTTCCTAAAAAAACTCCCCATCTCCTCAGCTCAGTCTGTGTGGTTCAAAAGGGACTGAAGGTCCACCCTGTCTCCAGGAATGGAGACTGGTCAATCAGACCAGTCCATCCCTCTGGCAATAGCAATTGGGCCAAGGATGGTTATGTGATCCCATGCCAACCCAGTATGACTCAAGCCTGGGACTTTTGCTGGAAAGAATAAGAAAGGTAATCCTTCCCTGAGAATGAAGCCACCACAGAAGAAACTAGGAGAAGTGGCAGAATACTGATGTCATCATTAGAACACCTGGATCCAGCTATGCCTGAAATCCACACCAGACCTTTTTAGTTACAGGGGGAAATAAATTCCCCTTTGTAGCTAAAAATGTGCTTGAGGATCAAGGCTGACTTCATCAGATAACTGAGCCCCACCCACATGGGGTCCTAAACTGTACACTTCTGCATGCACTGTGCCCTCTGCCTAGAATACTCTTCTCCCGCGGAGGGTCATGGTTTACTCCCTCACCTCTCTCAAATCTTTGCTCAAATATCACCTTTTCAATACTTCTTCTCTGGCTACCCTTTTAAAATTCCAACTGTCTTCTGACAGCACTGCCTTCCTGCTTTGTTTTTCTCCAAAGCACTTAAAATTTCTAACACACTCCATAATTCTCTTATTTCATTTACAGTCTGCCTCCCCCAACTGCTGAATCCTGAGTGCCTAAAAGAGAGCCTAGTATATGGTTGGCTCAATAAATATAAAAGAAGGAATAAAAAGGGTTATGAATGTCAGCCCCTCACTCACTATAGAGCCTGGGCTTAGGGACTGCCAAATAAAATACAGGAAACCCAGCAAAATTTGAATTTCAAATAAACAACAAATAAGTTTTCAGTATAAGTATGTCCCAAATATTGCATGGGACATAATTATACTAAAAACACATTCATTGTCTAAAATTTAAATGTAACTGGGCCCCCTACTCAAATAACCGAGATTATTTTTGCAGACACAGATATTTAAAAAGATGCCAGCAAAATTATGTTCATCATTTAAAATGCTAGAATTAATTAACAAAACAAACTGACCCTGGGGATCATTGTGAATTGGAGTGAGGAGGAAAATTCAAAGGCAGAGGTGAAAATCTTTATCTGCAGTGAGTGCGGGTGGGCCAGAATGAGGAAAGGAGAGCTGGGAGGCACTGAGTGAGTCATCCTCCTGGGGACTTGTAGGCAGGCAGGAAGCTGCTCCTGATGCCTGGCTCTCCCCCGCCAGCCACCCCGACTCAGGGACGCTGGGCAAACAGATGGAACATCAGTAACACCAGGCGCTCATGTTTAATTTCCAAGTGTATTGGGCCCCCCAGCACTGGAACAGTCCAAAAGGAGGCCTGGGGCAGGGGCACAGGGTGGGCATATTTGGGGGCCGCCTGCTGACATCTGTGGAGCCAGCTGCCCCAGCCACCTAATGCCAGTCCCAATGACCTGTTAGGGCCCCGAGTCTCAGCCACGTGGAGACTGCACAGGTGGGTGTCCTGGAAGAGACAGAGACCCTGATGTGTGGCACCCTTTAGTAACTGGAGGTGTAGATGCAGGTCTCCTGCCCCTCCCTTGTAAGATGGGGACAGTATTGCCTGCCCCATAGGCGTTGGCCGGATTAGACAGTGTCCAACGGCACACAGTACACGTTTCATGTATTAGTCTCACCACCTCCCTCTTCTGCTGGAAGGGCAGACACTCTAGTGATGGTTCTCAAACTTCAGCAGCGTCAGAACCACCTGGAGGACTTGTGAAAACACAGAGTGCTGGGCCCCACTTCCAAACCCCCGTTTCTATCAAGTTCCCAGGTAATGCTGCTGCTGCTGCTGCTCTGGAAACCCCAGTTCGAGCACCACTGCTTGTAATCATTCTGACCTGGCTTGATCATCATTGCCCTGATGTGAAATGGAACATGAATCGTAACCCTCAGCTCAATCCTGGCCTCTCCCTGCGCCCAGACAGGGAAGAGATCAGAGCAAAGAGAAGGCCCTCAAATCAGAGGCTCTTATGGCTCCTTTTGAGCAGTGCCTCCCAGAGACATTTCTGAGCTGGTCCAGGGCCACAGCCTGGGGGCCTGAAGGACCAGCTATCTCTCTGCTCCTCAATCCTGGGGGTGCAGGCTCCCCAGCCACCTGGCTGACCCTGGAGAAGGGAATCAACATGCAAAGGGCCGGGAGTCAGGGAGTCCTCTCCAGTCACAGTGGTTTCAATGCATCAGTGATTCAGAGCACAAGAGGTATACGGCAGATAACGCTCTCTTGCCAGCCCTCTTACCTACTGTTTTACAAGTCATTCATTATTTTAATTACTTCACGATAGGCAAGGAAAAACACAGACTAAAGGGAGATAATGCTCTCATTATTATTTGCTTACACGAGATGTTGTGAGCGTAATTAATTACTTGTGGAGGCAGGACTGCGGGTGGGGAGCTGGGGGAGCAGGGAGGCGAGCACATCACGGAGCCTGATGCCAGGCCACCACGTCAGTGCTCCTCGGCCTGGAGGGAAAGCCCTTCTGCACCACTCACCTCACTCTGGCCAAGCATCCCTCATCGGGAGCAGGTGTACCTCCTGCTCCAGAGAAAGGGGGCGGAGGCCCAGAGAGGTTAAGTGGTCTTGCTGGGGACACACGGGGTGGGTTTCGGGGGAGGAGTGGTAAGGAACAGACCCCATTACAATAGCGATTGACCACCATTCGCCAAGCCAGAACTAGGGGCCAGCAAGTAAAAAATTAAGTGCCTTCTCTGCATTATCTTGCTTAGACCTTGTAATAAATACGACAGGCAGGTGGAATTATCCCCATTTTACAGACAGGCCAACTGAGAGCAGGTATTTCTCAGGGGAAGGTGCACAGAGCCTGAGAGCTCGGGCTGGAAGCAACAAGCCCATCTGGGCTTAGGTCTGCTCTGCCACTTACAAGCTGGCTACCTGGGACACGTTAGTGCACAAGCTCAGCCGCCTCCATGTAAAATGGGGACAGGCATGCAGACCCCAGGAAGGTGGTGGTGAAGCTTATGTGAGATAAGCAATGCACTAGTGCTTAGCACAGGGCTTGGGGCGTGGTAGTTACAGCTGCTGTGGGACGGGTTGGCTCCAAGGATATTCAGTTAAAACCGCGCCGTCGACTGGGGGCTCTGGGAGGGACACCGTAATAAATAATTACAGAACAGAGGATAAATGAGCGTCGATTCTAACAGCTATGAGGCTTCAACTAGGTAACAGGCCACCAGGAGGTAAGATGCCCAACTTCTGGACAGGTTCCAGCAGGAGCTGTGTGGCACTCCCCCAGGACAGTGGGGGCAGGGATTCCTACAGACAGTCATCCCTGGACCACGTGACCTCTTAGATCCCTCGGACTCTAAGCTCCGTTAGATCAACTTCCCATTGTGATGAGGTGACTGAGGACCAGAGGGAGGCTGCCCCCTGGGTCCCAGTACACTGCTTTCTCTCCTGTGCCCCGCAAAGTGGGCGACCATCCATCCATCCCCACACCTTCCACTTTCCACTGTAGAGAAGGACCCCGCCACTCTGCCGGGAGGACTCCTGAGTTGGGCCAGAGAGGATCCCCCTGGTGTCAGGAGTTAACTGGCCCTGATTCCTGCTCATCCTCCGGGAAAAAAGAGAGACAGAGAGAAAGAGAAAGAGAGCGTGTGTGTGTAAGAGAGAACCCCACCAGTTAGTTACAGGCCCCAGCTACCCTAGCCTCAGACAGACCATCAGAGATTTTCTGAAACGGAGAAAAGGATGCCTTTGAGGGAAGAGAGGAATAAGAAGGAGGGAGGAGCCGGGAAAAGATGAGACTGGGTGGGGCCTGGGAATGTCCTGGAAAGCGGAGGTCCAGTTGCAGACACCCTCCTGAGGCTCCGTCTTGCCCCTCTCTCCCCCCAGAGTCTTGTGCAAAAGAAGCCACAGCTGCCTCCTGGGGACAACACTTGACAGTCTCTAATCTCAGTGCCTGGACTGGAGGATGGGGAGGGCTGTAGTAGGGTGAGGGTGCAAGTACAGGAGGCTGCGTGGACACTGGGGAGCAGGGTGGCCGGCAGCCCCCTGCCATCACAGGCCCACACGGGCAGCCTCTCATGGGCCGGGGTTGAGCACGTGGCCTCACCCCTTCTTGCCTTCTCCCCATCCCCCTCAGTGACTTCTGACATGGCCACGGAGGGCCTCGCCCCTACTATGTCCCCTGCGGCCAAAGGCCTGACTGGACCATAGTCACCTGCCAGGTGCTCACTGTCCAGAGCACATACCTGTTGGATGTTTGGGCATTTCCCCCGAAGCAACAGGTCAAAGACCAAAGCCTGAAAACGAACCTCAGCCATGCCTTCAGAGGCCAACCCCGAATACGGAGGGCCTGGAGGGAAGTCACACACCCAGTGCCACCTGCCCACCTGGGAACCATCAAGCCAAGACACAAACCCCCAGTTGGCTCTATTTCTCTTCCCTCTTTTTGCCTCCCCAAGAGGATGATTCCACCGAATCTAGCCCAAGGGAACACATCACTCCCAAGCAGATCCCTGCCTCGCCAGCCTGCAATCTGGAGCCTGAGCGTTCCCAGGGCCAGCGGAAGCCTCCATCTGGCCTGCTATGGGGGGTTGGGTGTGGGAGCCCCACAGGGCAACATGTCTCATCTTCAAACGTCCCAGCTTTCCCCAGCAGTGGGAGCTGCCCTGGCCCAGCGTGGGAGAGCAGGCCTGTGCTAACCCCAGGACCCCACCGCTTCTGGTCCTCAGATCCAGGCTGTCTCTCTGTCTCTCACCCTTCCTTCACTGGACCCAGAATACTGGGAGTCTCAAGTCTGTGGTGTGGTAGGAAGAGCTCTGAGGATCAAAAGATACCCAAGTCCAGCTTCTCTGGATGGCCTTGGACAAGTCATTTCATTTCTCAAAGCCTCTTCTGTAAATAGGGATACATCCCGCCATATAATCTGGGGTAAGGCGGAGCACAGCACTTTCTAAAAGTACCAACTTCTTTATGAAGGGTGGGCAAAGATGGCATCATGGCTCAACTCTCAGACCCCCACCTGCCTGCACCTGGCTGGGCAGGGCCTGGTTATCTCCCTGGGCACGAACGGAATGCTGGCATTGCCAAGTCCTTCCAGGTGGCCCGCTGTGCTGGCCACACCCTCCCTATGAGCCTCGGCCACTCCTGCCCAGCTGGGCTCACTCACCCCCAGGTGCCAGGTGCCAAGGCCACCCTGGGCACCACAACTGTAGGGATGGAGGAGGATTCCAGAGTCACCTTGATCATCCCTGCTGAGGCCACCCACTCCCTGCAAAGCTCCAAGTCTGCCTCGGATTTAGTTACATTTCAGTTAGATCTGGGAAGTTGTTTAAGCAGTGATTGCCTGGGAGGAGAACCACGCTTCAAAATGTAAGTCAGATCATGTCACTGCCATGCCGACCCCCTCCTGGGGTTTCTCATCCCAGTCGAAGGACAAGCCATAGACTTCACACAGTGCAGCCTCCCAGTCTGCCCGCTCCTGCCGTCATCCTACAAGCCTCCCACTCACTCCCTTGCTCGCTCCAGCTGCACTGGCCTCCTTGTGCTTCCAGAATGTTCCAGGCCCTCATCAAGCTGGGGCTGACCGCACTGGCTGCTCCCCCTGCCCCAGACAGCCACAGCTGCCCCCTCACCTCACACTCTGTTCAAAGCCTCACCGTATGGGTGAGCACTTCCCTGCCCACCCCCGTTGAACATGACACCCCGGCCCTCCAGCCCTCCCCGATCCCATCATTCATCTATGCTCCACGCTTCTCCAGAGCATTTATCCCACCATCTGGCAGCCTGAAGACTTTAATCATCACTGACTGTCTGTAAGTTCCATGAGGGCAAGCATTTTCGTCTCTGTTGTTCACTGCTGTATCCTCAACAATGAAACATTACGAGCTCAGACTAAGTAAGCACTTGATACATCTTGGTGAAAGGTAGGAAGAGGGCTTCCCTGGTGGCGCAGTGGTTAAGAATCTGCCTGCCAATGCAGGGGACACGGGTTTGAGCCCTGGTCTGGGAAGATCCCACATGTCGCGGAGCAACTAAGCCCGTGCACCACAACTACCGAGCCTGCGCTCTAGAGCCCGCGAGCCACAACTACTGAAGCCTGTGCGCCTAGAGCCTGTGCGCCTAGAGCCCGTGCTCCGCAACAAGAGAAGCCGCTGCAATGAGAAGCCTGCACACAGCAACGAAGAGTAGTCCCCGCTCGCCACAACTAGAGAAAGCCCGTGCACAGCAACGAAGACCAAAGGCAGCCCAAAATAAATAAATAAAATAAATAATTTTTTTTTAAAAAAGGGAGGAAGGAAGGGGGAAAGGGGGAAGGAGGAAAGGAGAGGAGGAGGAAGGGAGGGAGGGAAGAAGGGAGAGAGGGAGGGAGGGAGAGAGGGAGGGAGAGCTGTAGCAGATGGGAAGTCAACTGTTGGCAAGCACGATAACCAGCATAGGTAACATCACTAATAAGTAATGATGGTCACAATAACCAGCCACCGTTTCCGAGCATCATCACAGTAACTCTGCGAGGTGGGTCTGAATGCGCTCATTTGCAGATAAGGGGTTAAGCAGCTGGCCCAGGAAGACACAGTGGGAATTTAAACCCCGCTGTCTGACACCAAAAAGAGACAAGCACCTGAGCTGACTTCCTCCCAGGGATAACGCGCGCAGAAGGATTACGGGCTGTCACAAAGTGCCCAGGAGAGATTTATTACCGTCACAAACACTTAATTCAGCCCAGCTCTGGGTGCTGCGTGTACTGCAGAGACCCTTCTTCAGGGTCCCTGTGCCTTAAGAGGGTGGTTAAAACAAGGACAGAGGAACACGGTTCTTTTTCTCTACCAAGAACCGGCTTGGAACCAAAAATCACCCTTCACGGAGCAGCGCAGCAGATGGGAAATGAACGTGGTCGAGCTGACAGGCTGCGAGCCCCCTGCTCAGCACTGAGGCTGTCTATACAGACGCTGCTGAAGGACGAGATGGCTTCCCGGCTTCCCTCATGCCATCTGCATCCTTAACAGGGAATCCCGGTCCAAGACTGCAGGGCCTGGGGCACCCGAGGGGTGGGGCACTGACAGCGACCAGAGCATCTCCCGTCCTTGGAAGCCCCAGGCCTGCACCTCTCTCTGCCCAGGGCCTTGGTGCTATGGGGCATTTCCTGGTCGCTCAACTTCCAGAGGGCTGTGGGGAAAGGAAGGACCCTGAAACCTCCATCTGTCTTCCCCTTGTGTCTCACAGTCCCACTTTGTCCTCAAATCTCCCTGGTAGACATCAAAAAGCTGCTTCTCCTGAGCCTGCATTGACGGATCCTGCTTCAGTCTGCCTGAGACCCCCATCCTCACCCCATCCCCAGCAGCAGCTCCCCGCCTCTCCCTGCCCCCTCTCACCCAGCAAAACTGACCCAGCAGCCTGGCGTGCAGCTGCCCTCAACTGACCACAAAGCAGGAGTCCAGAAGTCCTCGTCTTCTATTAGAGGGATAGTAGCAGGGCCAAGAGCTCTGGGCTGCAAGTTAAGAGGCCTGCATTCTAGCCCCAGCTTTGCCAGGCACACGCTTTGTGGCCCTGGCCAGTCGCATAACCTCTCTGAGTGAGCAGAGTCCCCATCTGGGAAATGAGGGGAAACAGTGGGTTAAACCCATAGTTTTCTGTCCCTTAGAGGCCAGCACTGTGTTCTGTCAGGTGCCTTAGGGGGTTAGCAAGGGATGGCAGAGGCGGCAAGGCCCCTGGCCCCCATGAAAATCAAAGCACCACTCCGCTGAGCAGTTTTCACCTATTAAGGTTCTGTGCTATAAAGGGGTCTTCTGAGGAAAAAACGTTTGAAATCCACTGAGTAAAAACCCATAGGCCTGTTTTAGCTTTTAGAAGAGGCTCTATTTCATGGCAATGATGATGGCATCCTGTGCCCTAAGACCCAGACATGCCTGAGCATCAACACCTATAAACCCATGGGGCTTCCAGGACCTCCATGCAGGCCACCATCCTGTCCCTCAGCCTCAGGTCTTCACCAGGCCTAAAGGCTGGGAAACGGTCCTCCAGCCGCCCCGACTCCTTCCAAATTGGCCAAGAGGAAAATGTCCTCCCCTGCCCCCAACGGCTCCTTTCATATCCTGGAAGGGTGGCCCAGCCCTGGGATTCTCCCAGGTACCGATAATCCTGTGTATGAGGGATTAGGCCGATTACCTCAAGCAGCTCAAGCAAATAAAGCAGCATGTGGGCACCAGCAGCTGGGATTTTCAGAGTGAGAGTTCTGCAAAGGGAGAGAAGGGAGGAGATAGGTACTCTGGCACTCAGGGATGGGGAAACGAGGCACCAGAAGACTCAGGCCCCCACCAGGAACTGCCGTCAGCGGGTGGTGGAATCAGTTTCTGCCCTTGGGAAGTTCCGATGATCCGACCTCTCCCTGTCAGGACGGAGCCCTCCCCTGCACCTTGCAGCTTCCTCATCCAGCCCCCGGGACCCCACATGCACATGGGGCACCACGTTTGTGCCAGAGGAACCCATGCAGCAGCTACTGCATCTGCTAACTACAGGCTACACATCCAGGGAAGGGGCAGGGTGACTACAGATTCAGGCTGCCAGAGCTGAAAAAGAAGCTCGGACAAAGCCAATTGCTCTGGGATGTCAGAAAACCATCGTGTTGCCTGGTAAGACAACTCATCATCACGTGCATTTTTAGCTATGGCTTTCCAGGGGCAGTGTCCAGATTCTCACTTCTAGGAGTCCCCCGTGCTGTGTGCGAAGACACAGGTCACCGCGGAAGGAAAAAGGTGACAGCAGAAAAAGGCCAGGTGCCCTTTAACAAGTCGATGACCATCTTGCGCCTCAGGTTTCCTTGCTTCAAACTCAAAGGGGCTGTATAAACGCTCCCCAAGATTCTGTCTAGCTCTGAAACCGCCTGACCTCGACATCTGGACTGTGAGTCCTGCACTTGCCCCCATCCCAGCGGCGTAAGATGCTGGGAGAGGATGGGGGTCCTTCCTGGCCCTTCTCAGGGCCATTCTAAGCTGCTCCTCAGTGCCCTGGGGACCAAGGGGAGGCAGCTGGCTCTCAGGAAATCCTTGACTCCTTGTCTCTACAAGCCATGTTCTCTCCTTGGCAGTTTTACACCATCTTACTTAATCCTCAGAACAAGCCTGCAAGGTAGGAATGTTACAAGGCTCAGAGAGGTTGGGTAATTTCCAAGATCACTCATCTTGTAAGCGGCAGAGCTGACATTTAAATCCAGTCTCTTCTAAGACCGAAGGCCATGTCTTTTTTTCTGTTCCTTGCTGCCTCAGGATAGGCAAAACGTGCAAAGAGATGGAATCTCCTTATAAAATGCTGTTTATTACTAGCACTGAAACAATCATCTTATACCCTATGGCTTCTAAGTAACAAAATTTTGTAGTACAGACATCTGGGTATAATCAACCCTGTATGGAGAGGGAGATGGAGAAATGGCCTAGGGGAAGGGGTGCCAATTTGGGAATAAACTGACCCATTAGACACCATATCCCGGGGTGAGACGTGTTCTCAAATGGCCACATGTGCTGCTTAAAATTAGTAAGTCAACCCATCAGTTCAAACTTCAGGACTGATGTATCCATCTCAGCCGATACACCACGTCTGCAAAATAAACATCTCCTTCTCAATCAATTAGCTTAATAAAACGGGAACATATAAGTGACAGTCCAGAATTCACTATCTGGACCTCAGAGACTTGGAACTGGATTAGCCGGGACCTCGGCTCTGATCCCTCAGCCAGAGTGACCGGGCCGGTTCCAAGCAGGCCTGCTCACCTGCAAAGACATGGCGGTTGAGCTGCCATTCTGCAGGGCAGCCTGCCCTGGGAGAATGGCTCAAGAGCCACAGACGCAAGAAAACCATCACAGGGGCCCCAGTCACAAGACAAAAATCACATTTGTTTTCCAGTTGGGGAAGCACTTGTAACCACAGCAGGCAAGTCTGAGGCAGGACCATAAATTCAGAAAGAGTGATAATGGATGTAACTTTCTGAATGCCTTGTATTCTCTTGGTTAATCCTGTTAACAAGGTTGCAAGTTAGGCACTATTATGCCCATTTTAAAGATGAGCAACTGAGGCACTAAGGCTCTCTGAAGGTCTACGGTTAGCAGAGCAGCCTTATAAATCCCACTCAGGCCCATATGCTCAATACAAATCCCTTTTCCTTGTAGGAAGAATCTGGCATTGTGTGGGAAGGCAATCCAGTGTGAGTTCTTGTTTCAAGGAGAGCACTCAAACCCCTTCAAAAAATGTGTTGTTGTTGTTTTGTTTGTTTTTTAATGAAATGCATCTCACAGTCATAGATCTGTCGAGGTCAGAGCTGTGAGGGACCTGAGAACTTATGTAGGCTGATTCCCTCCCTTCAATAAGAAGCCTAGGGTCATAGAAGTGTTGGGGGCCTCTTCAAGGAAACACAGCTTGTTCATATAAGAGACTGGGTAGGCCCACACATGGCTGAGAGACGGTGCAAGAATGGTGGGAGGCACAGGTGTTGTCCCCGGAGTCCGCCTCCTGGCTTCCCCTCGTACCCGCTATGCAACCTGGCACAAGTCACTCCACCCCATCCAGCCTCAGGGTCCTCAACCAAACGACGGGCTTGTAAATACCTTCCTCAGAGAGTCTCGGTGAGGAGCAACCATGATGATGAAGGCAAAGCAGGTGGTGAGAGCTCAGTAAATAGTATTATCCACTAAGTGTCAGAGTATGCACTTATGTGACCTTGGACAATGACCTGCCCAAGGTCCCACAGCTAATAAAGAGCTCATCAGGGTGGGAATTCAGATTTGCCAGACAGCAAACCCCATATCTCTCCTCTTCACCAAAGTGGTGGCCAGCTTTGTTTCTAATCAAGACAGACTGGATATGGATAACTAAGACCCATAGGAAATCCTCATTTTCATTAAAAAAAAAAAAAAAGGCAGAAACCTCCAAATCACAGCCAAGTTAACTTATATGACTCAAGTTAGTGGGGAAAAGGCAGATGGAATCAAAACAAGGATGTGAACATGACTGGGGAACAACTGATTCCTACCCAAAGACACAGAGTTTCAATGTCTGAGGGACCAGTTCATCTGGTCAGGGAGGTCACGGGCTCCTCCTCTCTCCCACCTCCTGAAAAGAAGCCCAGGACAGTTTGGAGAGTCCCCACTTCTGGAGAGGAGTTACTGAGAGAGAGACAGTGGAAGGGTCAAGAGGAGAGAAGCAGAAGAAGGAAGGGAGCCCATCGCCACCTGAGGATCAAGAAGAGGATATGGCTCCCCACAGCAAAGCATCCTGGGAGGTTGGCTCTCAGACCCTCTGGTCCCGTGGTACCCACAGCAGTGCTGCTCCAGGACAGAGTGTGGAAATGGAAAACAGCAGCACAATGTAATGCGTGTGTGTCAGTGAAAGACAGCCAACACTCCTCCCCAGGGAAGAACTGTCCTTTTCTTTGACATTATGTCATCACTGCTTGGTTGGACATTAACACGCCCTTTGAATGAAATGACAATGACGGTAGAGCTGGCATTTGACAGTTTCTTTCTTGCCTGTCAAAATAAACAACTGGCAACCCTGTGATATTCTCTGTGATTTCTAAAGTTTAATTGAGTGCCCCATGGAAAGTCTAGGGACCACTCACCTAGTCCTCATGCTACAGAGGGGAAATTAAGGCCCAGAGAGGTCATCCTCATAGTAGCCAGGCCCCCCTACATGGAGCCCAGAGTGTGTCTGTCAGGTCAAACAGGGACAGCCTTGGGGCCAGGAAAGGTAGGACCCAGGGGACGGAGATGAGGTCCCTCGGGGCTCCAACAGCTCAGCTAGCGCAGGCCCAGAGAGCAGGGGAGAAGGGAATGCATCAGTTTTCACTGCTCAGGGTCATACCACAGGGTCCTGAGTTCCCAGCCTCACCGAGAGTTCTGAAGCCCTCACCGCGTCTGTAGCAGGAAATGCACAGCACCTAAACAACCTCCCCAGAAACAGTGCCACTGTTAACATGTCCCAAACCATCCCCTTAGCTTGCTGCACTCTTCCTCATAACCATTACCACTGCCTAAACATTATACCCGGGGGTGCTTATTCCCCATCAATCTCCACTAGAGGGTAAGCTCCAGGAGGGCAGGGCCTTGGCCGGGTTTGCTCATTCCATATTCTCAGAGCCTGGAACAGTGGCCAGCACATAGTGGAGATTTAAGAGCATGTTAAAAAAAAAAAAAAAATGATGGAAAGAATTCTGGGTTTTGTTCTATTCTGCTTTGTTTTCACTCTGTTCACATTTTCTGGAATCTCAAAATTCTCCCCAGTCCCCACTGCCCACAGCATACAACTCAGACTCTCACGGCCTGGTCTTCAGGCCTGCCTGCTCCTTCCCAAGCCCCCTCACCCACCAGGCTTCTCTCAGAGGACCTGGCCCTCCACAGCTTTGGGCCAGCGGTTCCCACCCCTGGGATGCCCTCTGCATTTCTCTCCAGCCATCTTCATCCTGCTACATCAAATCCCAGGGGCCCAGTGAAGCCGTCTTCCTGGCGACAGATGCCCCGCTGCTCCCCCTGTCCCGATTCCAGTGCCCACAATACACTCCTCTCTCGCACCACTGCACAGGCCCTGGCTGGCAGCCTTAGCTGTCTTTTCATCCATGCTTGTCAGATTGCCCCAAGTAGCCTGAAAGCTCTTCGAAGTCAAGGTCCATTGTTTTAAATATCCAGAGTGCGTGGCATACAGCAAGTGACTAACACGTATGTACGGACTGAGTAAATTACAAGCCTGCTCAGGAGGCACTGGAAAAGCAAGCCCTTTCCCGGGCACCACTGATGTCCTGGCTCAACCAGGCCAGTTTCCATGACTTGAAGCTTGAACAGGAGTGCTGGCTCCCACACTGCTGCCCCTCAGAGCAGCTACATTTTCAAATACAAACACTAAATCCCGAACAAGAATAGATGTCATTGGGCTTCTGAGAAGCACATGCCTCACCAGGCACGTCAGTCAAAAAAAGATGAATGTTCTTGTTTACAAAAGGATTTGTCCCGTTCCAGGAAGATTTCTACCACGATTTAGGACCTAATCCAATATGTGCCTACAGACCTCACCAACTGAATATTTTTCTATCTCTTCCGTTTGCTGAACTTGGATGTGGTTTCGGCTTCAGGTCAAAAGAGCTGTTGCAGTGAGGTCGTCCCCCACGGCCTTTCCTAATGGGGGACATGACCCTCATTCAGGAAACCAAGGCCTAGCAGATCAGACAGACCTTGGGAGGCAGGAAGATGGCCAGGTGACCAGGCATACAGATTTACTCAGGACCCGGCAACGCTACCAGCCGCCCAGCGTGAGGACCCAGGCTCAGACCACCGGTTCTGCACAGGGGCCTGTCTCCCTGTGCTCTGAGCTTGTACCCGCCTCGGAGGCCTGGCTGGGCTCTGAAACCCCAGGCTCCCCTGCTTCTGGGTTCCCACAACCCTAGTCTGGATCTGGGTTTCCAACACAGCAGCCAAATACAATAGAGTCTGGCCTGGCTGTTAATGTGAAATAATGACAATAATTCAATAGCTGGGGGAGAGGGGAGGGGACTTCTATTTCTATCGGGTTCCGACAACTGCTTCTCCTTCTCCTGCAAATAGGAGTTAGGAGTGGAGAGCACCCCAGCACTGCAAAGCCTCAGCTCTCCCTTGGCACCCCTGGACCCATCAATCTCCTCCCTGTGGCCTGGGACCCCCTCCAACCCTGAACACTGGGGAGAGGCTCAGCAGCTGTGAGAAACTTCTTTCTCGAAGACGGTTTTTCCAAAATTATATCAGGTTTCCTTCTACCCCAGCTTGTCAGCGGGGGACTCTCTTGCCTAACATGGTTGAAGAATGTCTTACAAACTGGTGTGATTCAGTCTGGCTTCAGATGAGGTTTTCCACCCAGACAGAGCACACCGAGTGTCTGGACGTGGCTGCTTGTGACCCCCCGGGGCACCCACACCCTTTCCCTGTCTCCGGACCTCTGTCATGAGGGCACACTTGACAAAGTAGCAGGTCCAGCCCAAAGATGAAGTCAGAAAGAGTCAACAGGAAGCCAAAAGAAAGTGTGTGCAACCCACATACTTGCAAACACAAGGGCCTCCCTCCCCACAGCAGCCCTCCCTATGCCCCCGGTTTTCTGAATTTGCAAATCTAATTGCGATGCACCCAGTATAAATATTGAAGAGCTACTGGGGAAAGTGATTCAAGAATTGAAATCTCAAAAGGCACACACCTTTCTCCTGGAAGACAGGGCAAAGCCTTTCAGCCTTCTCTTCCGATGGAAATTGTTTTTCCCCTCATGCCTATTCAGATGGGCCTCCTTCCACAGACACAAACTCTGATCAGAGAGGCGCCCAAGGCCGTTGTTAGAAAAAGCAGTTGGCAAACAATGTCGGAAGGTTGCAAGTCAAGTCTGTTGGTGAATTATTACTGAACTCTTAGTTCTGCTATATTCTCACTTGAGGACCTACAATCTCCCCTGGACCAAAAGCAACATTCTCTCCCTCCACTAGTGCTCCAGCTACCATGCTGAGGTGTGGCTGCACCAGGTGGGCACCGGGAGAAAGGTAACACGAGAGAGGAAGCGTCTTTTAAATCTCAGAAGTCTCTTACTATAAGGATATAACAACTGCAGGGAGAGAAGAGCCCTACGGGATGGGAGCTCCTGTCTGAGTGCTGTGGCCATCACCTGAGCCAGCATCCTGTGAGCCCACGTTTCCATAACAACTGTCAGCCGGGCCCCTAGAACTCATGGAGACGGGACCTCCTTTGTGTGGGCAGCTCTGGAAGAAAGGTCAGATGGTTGCCTGAATCCCAAGGCTCTGTTTTTCTTCTTCTGCAGCTGAATTTCTGACCAGAAGCTAGACAGAGAGTTGTTACTAGGATTTCTTAGCATTGATACATCAAAGGTGAGAAGCCAGACAAGGAGAAGGGACCCATGGAGAAGATTCTGGGGATACCGGCATATTCTATTTCTTGACCCAGCTGGTTACATGAATTTTCTCATGATTATTCATTTTTATTACTTTCATGTTTTATACACCTTTCTGTATATTTGTTGTATTTCACAATTCTTGAGAAGTCTTTTAAAAATAAATCAGCCAAACTGTCCTTAAGGGAACTGTCATCATCACCCACATTTATTAAGTATCTTCTGGCACAGGATGGAAGACTCAGACTGCGAATAACCCTGTGTCACAGCCCTGAACAACAGGACCAAGAACCAGAAAGGACTTCATTGAAAGTCCTTGTCAGCTGCATCATTTGAGAAAATATTTGCAAACGATGTGACTGATAAGTGATTAATTTCCAAAATATACAAACAGCTCATACATCTCAATATCAAAAAAAGCAAAAAAAAACCCAAGCAAAAAATGAGAAGCCTAAATAGACATTTCTCCAAAGAAGACATACAGATGGCCAAAAGGCACATGAAAAGACGCTTAACATCACTAATAACTAGAAAAAAGCAAACCAAAACCACAATGAGGTACCACCTCACACCAGTCAGAATGGCCAGAATCATCAAAAAGTCTACAAGTAACAAATGCTAGAGAGGGTGTGGAGAAAAGGGAACCCTCCTACACTGTTAGTGGGAACATAAGTTGGTGCAGCCACTATGGAGAACAGTGTGGAGGTTCCTTTAAAAACTGAGAAGAGAGTTACCATATGATCCAGCAATTCCAATCCTGGGCATATATCTGGAAAAGACGAAAACTCTAATTCAAAAATATACATGCACCCCAATGTTCACTGCAGCACTATTTACAATAGCTAAGACATGGAAGCCACCTAAATGTCCATTGACAGAGGAATGGATAAAGAAGATGTGGTATGTATACATACACACACACACACACACATATACATACAATGGAATATTACGCAGCCATAAAAAAGAATGAAATAATGCCATTTGCAGCAACATGGATGGACCTATAGGTTATCATACTAAGTGAAGTAAGTTGGACAGAGAAAGATAAATATCATATGATATCACTTATATGTGGAATCTAAAAAAAAGATACAAATGAACATACTTACAAAACAGAAATCAGAAATAGAGTCACAGACATAGCAAAACTTATGGTTACCAAAGGGGAAAGAAGGGGGGTTAAACTAGGAGTTTGAGATTAATAGATACACACTATATATAAAATAGATAAGCAACAAAGACCTGTATGGCACAGGGAACTACGTTCAATCTCTTGAAATAAACTATAATGGAAAATAATCTGAAAAATTTTATATATATATATATATATATATATATAAAACTAAATCACTTTGTTGTACACCTGAAATTAATACAACATTGTAAATCAACTATACTTCAATAAAAAGTTGTTTGTTTTGAAAAAAGAAAGAAGGAACAGAGGGAGGGAGAAAGAGAGACAGAGACAGAGAGAAAGACAGAGAGAGAGAGAGAGAGAGGAAGGAAGGAGGGAAGGAAGGAGGGACGGGGGGAAGGAGGGAGGGAGGACGGACGAGAAAGTCCTGGTCCTGAGGCACAGCCGGGGCAGGCACCCCACAGAAGAAGAAAGTCGAAGCAGAGATGAAGCACAGTCAGACCAGCCATAGGATGAATGGGCTAGGAACTCCCACCCCCCCAGAGGACTTGCTGATACAACAGTTTGCTCTGTTGGCTCGAGGCAAGGGGCTGAGCCTGTAAGTATCCATCTTTCCTCCCAACTAAGAATCTTGAGGTCAGATACCTGGTCATATCGTATTAATTTTCACATCTACAGAATACATATATATTCTATAGAATATGCTCAATAGAATATATATATTATTAATTCTTATATCTATAGAATATAAATATATATTCTAGATAAATATCTATATCTACATCTATATAATATCAATATATATAACAAGAATATATGTATTCTTATTAATTCTTACACCTACAGAATATAAATTTATATTCTACATAAACATATCTCTACATCTAGCACTGTTGCCTCATGGACATACAGTAGGTGTGCAGCAAGCAATCAATGCTTATTAATAAATCAGGTCCAAGAGGATGCGGGCCCAGCACGTAGGAAAGAAGGTTCTTCAGGCCATCACGGAGCACACAGGGCCCAGCAGGAGGGGAGTGAGCCTCACAGAAAGCCTCTGCAGCTCAAATCCACACACTTCTCTCCACCTTCACCTTCTCTCTCCTGATCGACTGCTAAGCTTCATAATTACTTATAAGGTGTCCACTCTTGCTCCAGTGCCCCATTCCTCCTCCACACTAAGCCAGAGAGATCTCACAAAGTTTCCATCACTCATATCATTCCTGTGCTTAAACTCTTCTACAACTCCCCACTGCTCTCAGGGTAAAGTTCAAAATCCTCAGCACGGCCTTCAAGGGCGCTCTTGGATGTTCGGCTCTTGCCTGGCATCTGATCGCATATGAAACCACTCTTGGCCTCACCTTCCTTATTCTCCAGCCATACTGGACTTTCTTCCATCCCTTCCATGAGTGGTTCTCTTTTATGACTCATGGATTTGCGTGTACTCTTTCCTTTAACAACCTCCTCCACCCAGTCATATTCCAGACTTCCCACTCATCCTTAATATCTCTCTCCAGAAAGCCTTCCCTAACGGCCCCTCCAGCTCCACCATCAGTGAGGAAAGCTCTTCGGTCATGTGATCCCTGTACTCCTCTCCTCCAGTACACTCAAGGCACCTGCAAATACTTGTCCACAGCCTCTTTGCTTCAGGAGACCAGGAGTCAGCAAACTGTTTCTGTAAAGGGACAGACAGTGAATATTTTAGACTCTACCAGAGCCTAAAATCTCTTTGGCAAATATCCAACTCTGTCACCCTAGAACAAAAGTGGTCAGAGATAAAATGTAAGCAAATGAGAGTGGTTGTGTTCCAATAACATTTGTGGACACTGAAATTTGAATTTCATATAATTTTCACATTTCATAAAATATCCTTCATTAAAAAATTTTTTCATATCTTTAAAAAATGTTAAAAACCCTTCTTAGCCAGCAGGCCATAAAAAAACAGATGGCCAGGCAGACTTGGCCTGCAGCCTGCAGTTTGCCAGCCCTGGCACAAGCTCTCAGTTCCAGGGAGAGGGAAACTATGTCTTCACTGGTATATTCCCCCACCACAGGGCCTGGTTCTTAGAAGGTGATTCTTAAAAAACTTGTTGAATGCCTTCATATGCAGATGAGAGCAGTATTTCCCAGTGTGTACTCTACAGAACACCAGTCCAATGGGATACTCTGTACAAAAAGGACAGTTCTTTTATCAATGAAATTTGGAAATGCTACTGTTTCCCTTCCTGGAAATTTTCAATGTTTGGACCATAAAGCATATCAAAAGCTCCGAACTAGTCAAGGAACTTGTTTGACTTAGACCAATACAAACTCATTTGACCAAAGAACTGTCTACTTTAACCCAAAGCATCTACCAGCATCCACAGGCAACCCCATTAGAAAGCACTGCAGTGAAGACAACAGGTAAGAATTTAGAAGAGTTCTTGAACTGTAGCATCAGAACCACCTAGAAGACTTGTTACAACAGAGGGGGCTGGGCTTCACCCCCGAGTTTCCAATTTAATAGGTCTGGGGTGGGGCCTAAGAATGTGGCATTTCTCACAAGTTCTCAACTGATGCTATGAGTCTCGGGACCCCACTTAGGGAAACACAGATCTGAAAAAAAGGACCTTCAAGGCTTAAGTCCTCCACCTGAGGTTTCCTCCTCCTTCCAGAGACTCCTGATCGTCAGGAGAACCCCAACTTCTTCATCTCCTCACACTGGCAGAAGAAACCCTGACCCATCTCTCCAGCAGTCAGGCAAAGCACATGGAGTGGGTTGCACTGTGTCCCCACAAAATTTGTTTAAGCCCTAAACCCCATAGCTGTAAACATGACTTTCTCTGGAAATAAGGTCTTCAGAGATGCAATCAAGTGAGCCCTTCATTCAGTATCACTTGTGTCCTCGTGAAAGAAGGAGAGAAAAACAGGAAGGAGGACACCATGTGAAGACAGAGACACAGGAAGAAGGCCATGTGATGGCAGAGGCAGAGACTGGTGTGACGCAGCAGCAAGCCAAGGAGCACCGAGGATACACGGCCATCCCGGAAGCTAGACAGAGGCCTGGAGGGATTCTCCCCTACAGGTTTCAGAGGGAGCACAGTCCTGCGAATCCTTGATTCTGGACTTCTGACCTCTAAAACTCTGAAAGAATGAATTTCTGTTTATTCAAGCCACCCAGTCTGTAGCACCCTTTCCCCTAAATACAGTGTTTCTCACTATCACAGATATGAGAGACACACACACAGGCACAGAACCCAGATGAAGCTCTGGCCAAGCCCTAACCTTGGTCAGTGTCCATATGAACCTCAAGGGAACAATGGGCCTCTGTTCTCTGATCCTTTTGTCATCTCTGCATCACTGCTAGCTGGGGGGAGTTTGAGTTAGGGTCTCTCTTTGGAAATTAGATTATCTAATTAGTATGATGTTTTGCTGGATTCCTGCCCCAGGGCTGGTTTTGGCCAAATGCATGTGATTATTTTCTAGTCTAAAAAAAGAGTCAATGAATAAATTAAGGAGACTTGGCTTTCCCCCATCCTGGCTCTACTGGCCCCATTTCTCACTAGGAGACACTCACTCATAAAGGGCTTCTCGCTGACAAATGAAGAGTTTTTTCTCCTCTGGGTCTGAGCTAGAAATGCCTTCTCTAATCGATATGGAAGAGTCCAAGCAGTAGATATTTTCACAGTCTGAGCACCTTGGTTTTAGTCACAAATTATACCCCTCTCCTTTTGGAAAAATAAGGGGTATAATCTTTATTCTCGAAAGAAGCAGACACAGTTATGTGCCCAATACCTTAGGAAGGTACCAGGAAGGGAATGTGGACATAGCTTGTCACTGTTGATGGAGAGAAAGGGGACACCAGGGGATGGGGACTCTGTATTCTCAAGCTTAGAGGCCACAGCAATAAAAAAAAAAGAGAGAGAGAGAGAAACAACCAAACACCTTCTTTGCCTCTCCAATCTATGCCAACCCAGGGCTGGCTGCTCACACAGAGTTGGTGTGAAATTGGAAACCTTCAGATATTTCACAGGTAGGTCACGGCCGTATTTTCCGCTGCAGCAGATCATGAGATTTTTCAGGATGCTGTTCTCCCTCTAAGGCCGTTGAGAAATAACAGAGGGGTCTCATTCTTTGAGACGGACGGAGCAGAGTCCCTCCCCTCCCCAAACCTGGAAGTTAAGTGTCCCCCCCCTCATCTCTTCCAACACCATCAAATTTCAAATGTCCAGTCGACCCACGAACAGCACACGTTAGTCTCTGGCCAGGAGAGTGGACTTCTGGAACAGCCACATCTCTGCCTCTGACTTAGAGTTGAGAATTAATCTAGCCAGAGAAATGGCATGCTGTCATAGAGGACAAATCTGCCTCATTTTTTGCTTGTTTTATTTTATAGTAAAATCTAAATTTGCCGCGTAAACTGTAGCAGATTACTAAACCCTTCAAAACCTCAAGTTTCTGAGCTGTAAGATAAAAATTATAAGAGATGTTTTGCAGGGAGTTTGTGAGGATTTTGTGAGATGTTGGATGTGTCTGGTACATTACTACTGATGCATAAAGCACTTGCTGTGGCCAGGTATGAATCTAAGCCATGCACATGCACTCATCCTTTTCATCCTTACGACTAGGACTAACATCTCCCATTCTGCAGATGAGGACCCAGAGGCACAGAGAAGTCAAGGCACTTGCCATGGTCACACAGCCAAAAAGCAGCCAAGCTGAGCTCAGGCAGGCTGGCAGTGGGCGTGTGCTCTCATCACAGGGATCTGCCATATCCCCATAAGGGGTCTCTGGGGTTAGAAATGAAGGCCTATATTTATTTATTCATTCAACAATTTACCTTTGCACTGCTCACAGAAGGAATGCTCACAGAAGGTTCTCAGTCAATAAAATATAGCCTCTCCTTCCAGGGTGTAAGAATTAATAAGACTATATATTAATAAGGATATATTAACATATATTTATTAATAAGAATACATATTAATCAATAAGTATATTCTTATATGTGTATATATTTTATATTATATAGATATAAATTTATATTTATCTACAATATATAGTCTATAGATATAAATATAAATACATATCTACATCTAGCACTGTGCCTAACGAATACGCAGTAGGTGTGCAACAAGCAATCAAAGCTCATTAACAACTCTGGGACCAAGAGGATGCAGGCCTAGCACGCTGGTGGGTCAGGTAGGCTGCGCTCTGGCTTTGCCCAGGTGGCAGGACTTCTGCTGAGAACAGAGCCGAGATCCTGGGTTCCCTGGAGCTGAGCCAGATGACTAAGTACCCTAATGATCCTGGCCGTTCTCGAGGACATTCCTCCAAAGGCAGGAGAGCGTTTAAAAATGCATGGGTCTGGGCTTCCCTGGTGGCGCAGTGGTTGAGAGTCCGCCTGCCGATGCAGGGGACACGGGTTCGTGCCCCGATCCCGGAAGATCCCACATGCCGCGGAGCGGCTGGGCCCGCGAGCCATGGCCGCGGAGCCTGTGTGTCCGGAGCCTGTGCTCCGCAACGGGAGAGGCCACAGCAGTGAGAGGCCCGCGTACAGCAAAAAAAAAAAAAAAAAAAAAAATGCATGGGTCTCTGCTGGGCCACACTTCCTGTCTGGAAGTCTCTTCACTACAGCACTTCAAAGAGGGGCCTGAAGTCTGTCACGGGCTCCCAGCCCAGGCAGGGCCTTGCTTCTGAGACTGAGAGAGGATGAGCCAGGCATGGGGCAGAGCAGGCTGCTGACACATCTCAGACCTCAGCACAGCCCAACAAAGCCCTGTGGGAGGCACAGCAGCTGCAAGAGCCGTCAGGAAGCCAGGTCTCCCAGTGGCTGTGTGCGTCACCCCTCAGGGTGGGCCTGGGCACTCCACAGAGCCAGTGTGCTTCAAAACCCTCCCCTCTGCCCGCTGGGGAGAACAGTATCCTTTCTCAGGGCCAGGAAAGGACCAAAGCAGCCACACCTTCGAAGGAAGCAGTGGTGGCAGGCCAAGGACAGAATGTGTCCTCTGGGTCAAGAGCACAGGCTTCAGAGCCAGACCAACCTGGGTCTGGGCCCTGGCTTGGCCCCTCTTTAAACACTCCACATCCCCATCTGTAAAATGGGCGTAACGAGTCCCACTTCCCTGGATTGTAGAACATACATGGAAGACTCTGCACAGTGTCTAGAATATATTAATGACAAGAAAACAGTGGTTATGGATGATCATAATGGGAAGAAGAATATTAAAAAGTAACTGTCAAGGCCTTCTCCAAGTCTTGCCTTGGTAAAGCTTTGTTAGGCACTCAAATAAAGCTTGTATGCTCATTTTTATATAACATATATACATATATATATACAAACACACATATACATACATATAGATGTACACATATACCTATATACATATATATGCCAGGCATTGTCTGAGCATTCTGTGAATACTAACTCAATCTTCATAACAACTTTATGCAGTGTGTACCATTCTTATGCCCACTTTACAGATGAGAAAACTGAGGCACAGAGAGGTTAGGTGATCTACCAAAGGCCATGGAGTTGTAAGAGGTAGAGTCAAGCTGGGATTTAAACCCAGGCAGGCTGTCCTGGGGTTCATGCTCTTAACCACAGCTACGTTGCACTGCTCCATTATTATTCTTGTAGATATTGCCTGTTACATCCTCTTGTCTTCTTGGGTAGAGCTGCTCCCTCTGACTGGAAAGGAAGAACTCAAGGGCTAGCAGGGGCCTCCTCTCTGACATCTGAAGCCCCCAAAGCACCAGTAGAACCCAGCTCAGAGTAAGCTCTCAGCTAACCCTTGCTGACCAACCTGCCAAGACCTGCTGTACCCTTTTTCCCCTTCAACCCATCCCCCAGCAGAGATTCAAAGAGCAAACACAGCATGCCTCTCTTTAGAGTGTTGGCTGCATGCCCAACTCCCCTCCAGGGCGGTGCTTTCAAATTTGTAACTTTCACCCAAAGCAAGAAATGTTTTACATTGTGACCCATACACATCTAGTACTTAAGTAACAGCAACAAAGGACTCATGAAAAAACATCTAACCTATTACATAAGACATACTTTCAATATTTTTTTTTTGCATTGATTGTGACCCGATAAATTGATTTTATGATGCACTTACGGGTTGTGGCCATGGCCTGAAAAGTTGTTCTTAGGGTAGTTCAGTTCTAAACACATGCAATTTCTGAGCATACAGCAATCCTTCTCAAAACTGGAAAGCCCTGTCTACTTCGTGTGAGCACCATGGTGCTGGCACAGCCTAGGCAGGCAGTCAGACCCTCCCCAGAGCCCCGAGCCTGTAGCACTGAGGCCGCAGAGACTGGGTACAACCTGGGAGCTAAGGACCCGGATTCAAATCAGCACTCATGGGAGGCATAGAATTAAGAGCATGGCTTTAAAGTCTGCTGGAAATGGGTTCAAAGTCTAATTACAACTTGGTGGGTTCTTAACCTCCCACGAGCATCAGTTTCCTCACCCAGAAATGGAGGTTGTTAATGTCTACTGCAGAGGGTGGCTGAAAGGGTGACTGGGAGGGTAGATGGGTGGGTGGATGGGAGGGTAGGTGACTGGGAGGATGGCTGGGTGAGTGACTGGGAAGGGGTCTGGGTGGGTTAGCTGAGACACAGAAAGCACTCGGCAAAGTGCCAGGACCCGTAACGCTGAACCGTGCTGACTGCAGCGGTGGGAGACCTTTGCTGCCCCGTCTGACCCAAAACCTTACAAAGGCCTTCAGTCCCCCTGTGTCTCCATAGCTGCAGACTCTGCAACCTTCAGAAGAAAGAGCAGTACTTCCCTAGCACACGGTTCACACTCAATAAATGTCTGAATCAATTACGCAAGAGCCTGGGACTTATTCGCCCAACAAGTCACCCGTCACTGAGTGTTTTTTTTGGAAAAGGTGTTTCATACAACCCACTCCAGGGCCAGGGGCCAGTGAAGCTTGTTGCATCAATTCCACTCATTTGATCTCATTTGACATCTCTGGACAGAGGATAACGCTCCTCCCTCTAGGATGGAAAAGACAGAGATGACAGATTCCACCATGGTTTCCCCAAGGCCTTCCTAAGTTGCTGCTGGTGACAGACCTGGCCTCGCTAAGCCTGCTGATCCTTGCCTACACTGCCTTCCCAGGGAAAAACAAGCTTCTTCCTAAATGGCTCTTACCCCTAAAGAGAATGAGGCCCCCTGTGATGAGAATAAGCACAGGACTGATGGGCTGGGAAGCAGGAAGGAAGTGTATTTCCACCTTGGGTTGGACTGTTCATGTGGCCCAACGGTGGCAGAGAATCCTTAAAGAACATGTACCTCTGAAGCCCAGAAAAGGAAGGGATGCTACACAAAGAGTCTACCTTGAGCCATGGCAGGCTGACTTCCCTGAAGTTGTACATAGGAGAATTCATTTCTGTGAGGGGCTAATGAGTCATAACATCACCGTGCTTCAGATAAAACTGCACTGGTCCCATTTGGGTCTCTGTGGGTCAGCCTGTGATGGAATTTCCATTACCTATTGTGTTTTGGTTACTGCAGGAAAATGTGTATTTAGAGAAGGGGGTGTGGTCAAGAAGACGCATGAAAAGCGGGAATATCTTGAGTATCTGTAAAACCCATCTGTGATTTTAAAACTTCATAAAGACGATGAATCTCTGTGAGCTGAAGATTCTTCTTGGAATCTCAGCTCTGTCTGTGGGAATGGCTCCTGGCAGGCAGTGTGGGCTTTGAAATCCAAGTCTCTCAGGCAACAAAGTGAGCTCCCCCAGCTTGGCCACTGAGAGTGGAAACAAAACCCAGGAAAGGGAGACTTTGTGTTCTGCTCACCTGGTCACCAGCCCTTGAGCTGCCAGAAATGCAGACCACGGTTACTGAAATATTTGGGTATACGGGTATATGGCTCATGAGCGAGGTGCGCCAAGTATCGACAAGGATGGAGCAGAACCACCTCATCTCTCCTGCCTTCCAGAGAGCAATGGCATTCAAGGGCCAGACATCCCTCTGGGTAAACAGGTGTACCAAGTCAGGGAGTGTCACCAAATGACGCACTCCCCCAAGGGTTAGAGCTAGGAAGGGGATGGCTGCTTTAGGGACCACCTTGTCCAGGGTTTCTCAACCTCGACACTAATGACATTTTGGCGGGATAAACCCTCGTTGTGGGCATCTGTCCTGTGTGTTTTAGAATGTTTGGTAGCATCTCCGGCCTCCATCTACTGGATGCTAGTAGCATTCTTCCTCCCTCCCTAGTTGTGACAATTAAAATGTCTCCAAACATTGCCAGAAGTCGCCTAGGAGACAAAATCACCATGGATTGAGAAGCACTTATCTAGACTAGCAGTTCCCAAAGTAGATTCCAAGTAATATTAGTTCAGTAAGCTCCTCTATAACCCAAGTATTCCATGGTCAGCTGAGTTTGGGAATCACTGCATATCGTACCCCACTACAGTGATTCCCCTATTAGTATATTAAGGGCTCTGAAAAGTTCCACAGTAAGAAGAAAACGGTTTAGTAACTTTAACCTAGTATTTTGCAAACTTTCTCAAACAATATGCTTTTATTATCTATTTACATCTTTCAGAGCTTAAAGAATATACTGTGAGATTTTTACATATGTGTGTGTACAGGCACAATACACCAGGCAATCTTCCTCCCATTGACTAGATGAAGTGAAGCAATAAGCCAGTCCCGTTCCTAAGTCCCATTAATGGATGCATGGCACAGCCATGTCTAGAAGCCTGGATGCTGATTCCCAGTCTACCTCATCCAGCGTAAATGATTTGGATGTTATCCACAATAAGATAACAGTCCATCTTCTCACAACCATGGCACAATTGGGTTCTACCCACACCACTGAGAACATCCACCTGGAAAGTTAAAGGTGGTACAGTATCAGCACGATACTCCCCAGGAGAACAAACAAAACAGGCACTTTCTGGAGGCAGAGTCGAGGAGGACCTCACAAAGGGGATCACCTTGACCATGGAGGAGCCATCCACTCAACATCACATCCGCGTGTGCCCCACCAGCCTATCTAAGTGCAATTCCCACCAGAGTCACTCAACCTAACTCATCTTTGTCTCAGTACAATGCACCTTCCTATCAAGGCTGGCACAGAGTGGGCTTCAAGTAAGTTTGGTGAAAGGAGTATGTTAACCAACAAAGGGCAAGGCCTTGACCATCAACATGCCTTGATTACCATTCACAGATCACCAAGAATCATGATAAAGCCTCCCCACTCCTCTCTGCCCTCTTCACGCTTTTCTTGGGGCACATTCCACCCTGGCCTTCCAGGCTGCAGAGAACTACTCTTTTTAGGGGTAGCAGCTGCCCCCTCCTCTGAACTGTCCACTGTCCATCCCCCCACCTGTACCAGTTCCAGGAGGTAAGAGATCAATTTCCAGGTCAGATCAGCTGTCCCGGTGGCCCTCTTAGAGGCAGTGTATCAAGGCGCCAGCTTCCTGCCCCTCTGGGCCCAACCAAATGCAGCTGATATTCACTCTCTTGGTGGTCTCAGCTGCCAAGGCCAAGCACTGGAGGGACCATAGATGGCTCTCATTCTCGGACTGCAAGACAATCAAAATAGTATGGAGAGGGAAACGGCTGGCGTTGTGACATTCTACAATTTTGCACGAGGACTGAAATACAATTCTCTCTCTAGGCCTCTGGCATCCCAGGAATACTCTTTCAGCCCCAGGAAGCAGAAGAGGACCTCAGGGATTGCTCCCGGCCCTTCGTGACTTTCCAAGCAGAACGGGTATAAGGACAGGGAATGGGGAGGGTTCCAAGCTGGAGGGCAGGCCTGGGACCCCTCTGCTGGTTTACCTCGGCTCCAGCCAGTCTGAAGACTCCAGCAGTGACCGCAGACCACTAAGCGGAGGCTGAGGGCTCAGCCCCAGGGCAGCTGCAGCCAACGGGTGTCTCAACAGCTGCAACATGAATGCAGCAGCAACTGCCGGCTATCTGCAGCTTCCCCCCAAAGTCTGTGCTGTTAGGCAACAGAGAAGGACGGGGAGGCCGGGACCCTGGAGTGGAAGAGCACACAGCCAGCGCCTCCCACTTGTAGGATTCCATACTCAGAGCCACATCTTCACTACTGCTTTCTCTTTCCTTTCCCCATTCCGGCACCTTCAAGTCACTAGGGTGAGGTCATGCTTAAGGAGAAGCCAAAAGGACTTTGCCTCCTTTGGGCTCGTTTACCTTTTTTGCACAAAACTCAGACAATCACCTCGTGTTCTTTCACTCCATCAGCCTATTTTTATTGGCACTGTTATAGGCCCAGCGCTGGGCCTCTGGTGGTGAACAAGACAAAGACGGCCCAGCTCAGTTGCTGAGCTTTATTATGATACCTCCTCCTCATGAAATTCATCCACAACAAGCGGTTGTCCTGATTTTACTTCCTCATTTCACACCTGTGGAACTCAAGCCCAACCATCCAGGGTCAGACTCACAGAACTTTAAAATGGGAAGAGGCCCTGGAGATTAGCTTTGGCATCCCTTGTCACACCAAGGAGCAGACTGACTTCCGGAAATAAAGAGACTCATTCATCTGGCCCAAATCCCTTTGATGGCCAATGAGAAAATGGAGCCCCATGAACATGAAAGGCCCCAGGTACTAAGCATGGCAAGGCGGTGGCCCTGCCAGGCCCAGAAGGCAGGGAACTCAAAGGCCCCCACTTTCAATCCAGCCTTTTCCCCACACTGTCATCTCAAAGCTGGGACATTCTAGTACAACTTAAAAAATAAAGTGTTAAACTTTCAACGTTCTTCTTATTATTACGCAAGATGCAAAACAGACTTTGTTATCCTATGCGTGGGTGAGAGAGTCTATTTATAGAGGGGCCAGGGGTGGGATGTGGAAGAGGGGTAGTGTGAAGAATGGTGTGCGGCAAGGGACTGAGTGAGGGTCATGGAGGGGCCAAGGTCAGAGATAGAGTAGGGTGAGGGGTGAAGAAAGGTCAGCGAAGTCTCTTCGTAATAAGAAAGAAACAATGACTTCATATTTCAAAACTGAGGAAGGTCAGGGACTCGAGAATCAGGCAACGATCATAATGCCTGCTTTAATCTTTCAAAGAAAGTGATTTTCTTTTTTGACAGATCATTCTGGCATCACCAACCTACACAGTGACATCAAGCCTGAGTATAGCACAATGTTCTACTTGTCCCAAGCCTGGATCCCAGGCCACAAAGGTTAACTGCCATGCAATCAGAGCCACAGCCAGCCAGAGAATGCCTCCCCTTTGGGAAGCGCCACTAAACGTTTGCTGGCACCAATGTGCCGTCGCCTCAAAGGAACCCCTCCCTCACCCAACACAGGACTTGTATGCCCACATCGTCAGCTAGTGTGAGCTTCCTTCTGCTTCCCAGCCACACAACCACAGTACTTGCCTCGTTGAAGTAATACAGCAAGGTGAGCCTTGGAGCCGTGTGCAGCATTGAGGAGGGTGGGGGCTCAAGCACATCCTCTGACATCTGCAGCACGCCCGTCTCTCACCTTCTGGACCACTTCCCCCACAGAAGAAGCGACTGCTAAGAAATCACCTCCGCCAGAACACGTAACCCTCCTGCCGCTTTGACCAGCTCCTGGGCAAGGATCCTGGTCCCGGACAGTGTGGAACAGAGTTGGAGGCCACCAGAACCAAGTGATATCATGTTCTGGAGAAGCAGCCGTTACTGAGAACCCGGTCCCCACACACATCTCTCAGCCAACATCGAGATGCCAGGTCCACCCTCTCCTTGTGGAGAGGCCGACCTGTGTGTGTGAGGCGTGTTTTGGGTCATTACGAATGGAGCAGGAACTCTTTCATAGGAAGACCGTCCACATTCAACACAGCGTCTCAAGTGTTCTCAAGCCCTGCGAGCCAGAGGCATGCTGGCTCTCACTCCTGGACCCCCAGGACCAGCACAAGCCCCTCAATATGTGTGTTCAATAGCTGAGTAACAATAGGTCATGGTACCTGTGAGGAGCACGGGATGACAAGGATGAAAAAGATGGTGCCTCCACCTTCAAGGAACTGTTTGGCTGGGGGAAGCTGCCCCAATGGGATCTGTCAATGGTGAGGTCAGAAATGGAGTCAAGGTCAGCAGTCTGGGGGCTAATCCAGGAGAAGGACTCAGTCAGTGCCTCCTAAACTATTCACACCTACCCATCACAACCTCTGCCCTACCTGCATGCCACCTGCACCATTAACTTCTTAAGCCTTTTCTTTAAGCAGACTCATATTTTTTAATTAAATATTTTTTAATAAAACCTTATAACACTGCCATATGTGAAAAACTGATGCTACTTATGAAAAAATAGAAGATAACTTTCAAAATAACCACAATGCAAAACAAAACCAGGTCAGGAAATTCCAGCTAGATGCCATTGCCGGCAAAGGCTCACGGCCTGAGGTTGGCCATGCCTTTGTTCAAAGAGGACATGGCAAAAAAAAAAAAAAAAAAGCAATATGGCAGCACGTTGAGAGGTATTCAAAACACCAAAATGAGACACTCTCCCTGAGATAATCAGGACTGGAAAAAAAGTGAAAAGGGACTCTCTTCTGCCTGGTGATCCAAGGTCTTGTCCACGTTATCACTGGAAGGTACTGACACCACCCATCGTGTGCTTCCCGCACTTGGAGAAACCCTGAAGCCTGAACTAACATTTCTGTCAATGTCCAGAATCTGTAACACCACAAGTTTATGACTCAACGTCAAAGATATCAGCCACAAGGATGTCAGACAATGCTCAAACAACACTGGGTTGCTGGCGGATTTAGGTTTCCAAATTTTCCAGCTCCCCAAGGTTAAATATATCCTACAGGCTTCAGGTTACAAACAAACCGGGACAAAAACGACCAGAGAGGGGAGAGAAAAGAGCCCAGCTCAGCCAGCGGGCAGTGACAGAGTGAAGAATCCTCAGTCTTGGATTGTTCGGGACCCAGAATCCTGAAGGAGAGAGCTTTTTAAATGATTTTATTCCCAATTGTAGACCATGATTGGAATTCCACCAAAGGACCCCCAAGAAATGGAGGCAGTGAATCAGTCTTGGCAGGTGAAGAGTGTGTCTGAACCAGGAAGGGAAGCCAGAACCGGATCCCCAGAAGCCCCTAAATGCTGCTGGAGGAGGCTTGTACAACCGCCCAGTCCAAAGTCCATTCCTAAGAAAATCAGGAAGACCCCAGCAAAGCTGACCTTCACAAGCCGCGTACTTCTCAATCAAGACCCAACTGGGGAAGAGTTCCCAGAATCTCAGGTAGAACTGGGCAAAAAAAAAAAAAAAAAACTTAACAGGTTAAACTAGAGGCTTACCGAAGTTAAAAACCTAAATTGGAGTTGACTATTTACATTTCAAGAAGATTCTTCCCTCTCAAAAAGCAGTCCTTTGTAGTCTGAGCTTCCCTGGAACACTTAAGTGTTTGTTAACAGATTATTAACTCCTTGGCAGGTTCTCAAGCCCTAAAGAAAACTTGCAGGGAAAGGAAAGGGGAGGGAACTGGAATCCCTGCTCTGTTTATTTGCCTGGCTTTCTGCTTAGGGCTTTACATACTGTATCTTCTTTAAGTAACCCGCCCAGCAGGGTTAAGAATGATCAGCTCCATTTTATGGAAAAGAAAACTGAGCACAGAGAAGTAAAGTAACTCACACAAGGTCACACAGCTACTATAGCACCAAAAGCATGGGCTGTTCCTAGCAGCACACAGCATGGCCTTCCCAGGGAAGTGCCATTTGCATTTTACTATGACCATGTACTGAAATATGCCTTCTGGCATACAATTCAATGACTGTTTGAAATGAACATACATACATGCTAATAATACCATACATAGTAAAGATGACTGTATCAAGTGTACAACTTATTATGGGTTAGAAGCATCAAAAGAAAATTACCTCAATATACCAGCACACACACACACTCCCTCAGCCAAAATGTTACACTTGAGATGGAAAAGCAAGGGCTAAAGAGGTGTTTCCAGCTCACCGGAGGCCTAGCTCCTCCTCCTCTGCCTCCGAGGATATGGACGTTACCTGGTCAGCCAGATGGCAGAACAGACAGCTCCATTACCAAGGGTGGGCCTGGGATGCTTTCTGAGCAGGATCGGGCGACTGTATCCTCCCTCAGGAGACAAACTCCGAATGTAGGATGGAAGCATTGTGTTACCCAGAGGTTATCAGGTGGGGAAGGATGGAATGAAAGGGAATGAAAAAGAGGGAAGGGCGGGAAGGAGGGTGGAAGGCAGGAAGTTGACTTAAAATATATATCGTCAGTGGCACAGGATAAAAATAAGAATAGATTTTTCAGTAACTGAAAACATTTTTTTAAATGAAAGACGGACAGCTGCTACACTATGCTGGTGGGATTATGATGGGTTTTTTAACTGTCTTTTAAAGTTCCTATTAAATAGGTTTTTCAACAGGTAAAATTTTGGAGTGAAAAGGTCTAGGAACATTTGTGGATAGAAAATTCAGAGCAACTCACCAAGGGGAACTTGATTCGTGATAATTTCATAAAACAGTTGTACATATACTACCTAATGCAACTGTTTGGGCCACTGAGAGCCCAAACCAACAGCCACTGGAGCAGGCTTGTGCGATTTCATAAAGATTGAATGGTGGGGGGCGGGGGGGCGGGCGCAGGGCTTCCCTGGTGGTGCAGTGGTTAAGAATCCGCCTGCCAATGCAGGGGACACGGGTTCGAGCCCTGGTCCGAGAAGATCCCACATGCCGCGGAGCAACTAAGCCCGTGAGCCACAACTACTGAGCCAGCGCTCTAGAGCCCATGAGCCACAACTACTGAAGCCCGCGCGCCTAGAGCCCGTGCTCCACAAGAGAAGCCAATGCAATGAGAAGCCCGCACACTGCAACAAAGAGTAGCCCCTGCTCGCCGCAACTAGAGAAAGCCTGCATGCTGCAATGAAGACCCAATGCAGCCAAAAATAAATTAATAAAAATAAATTTTTTAAAAAAGATTGAAAGGGGCTTCTGGTGTCAGGGCCTAGAAACCCACAGAGGGAGGGGCTACAAGATACAGAGGCAAGAGACCTCCACTGGGATCCAGGACCATGCTCTGTGGACAAAATGGGTGACCTTGGGCATGTCCCTTAACCTGGCTGGCCACTGTCCACTTCCTAAAAGTAAGAGGCTGCATGACACCAGGGGTGACAAACTCAAATGCTTTAAAGGGTTAGGCTGGAGACATAGGACTGAAAGCGTCAGCAGAAATGATGGTGACATAGAGAGCACATGCCCAGGCCAAGGAGGCAGCTGCCACTCAGATCCACATCACTGTCAGGTCCCATGTGGCCAGATGAGTTGATTTTTTTCAAGAGAAGCTAGAAATCTATACCTTCATATGGACATTCAATTTTCCTGTTGGCATCTAATTTTTAAAATGCAGACACCCTAAAGATGGCACAAACCCTGGAAGTGTTCCCTGGATTAGATGTTCCAAAACTCCCTAGAAGTGTAGAGGGTCAAGTCCGCCGGCTACATGTCCCCTGCTTTACTACTGCACAGTGCAAGGAGCACTGGCCCCGTAGCTCCTCCAAGACACCACTTCTGTCAGAGCAGACTGACAGGAGAAAGAGCAACAGAACACTTCCGGGTGGCCCCATCTGAGGTTCCTTGACCCCAGGGAAAGGTGACAAAATGCCTGGCTGGACCATTTGATTCTGCCTCCTGACTCAGGCTGTGAGACTGAGCATCTGAGCATCCTGCCTGAACCTGGCCACGCCCTTCCCGTCTCACAGTTCGACAGTGTGGTCCAGCTCGGAGCTTCTCTAACGAGCACAAGCATTCTGCTTTTCTAACAACCTCACAGGTGATGCGGCTACTGCTGGTCCCCGGAACTACACTTTCAGGAGGAGGGCAGCACATCTATAACTTTCCTTCCCTCCTGTCCTTTTTCTCTCTTCCTGTGGCCCACAAGCAAGTCTCCTCTGTCCCCCAAATTCCTGTTCCTCTCAAGCTCTCACCCCAGCTCTCTCTCCAATTTCTAACAAGCCTTCTGCAAGAGAGGTCTCTACTTATTGCCTTGACTTCTCCACCGCCTTCCTCTCTGTTGAAACCCCTTCTCTGGCTTCTCCTCCCCACCCCACCATGTTCCTAGAATTATTCTTTTGGGTTACTAATAACCTTCTAATTGCCTAATCCAAAGTCCTCTTCTAAGAGCCCATCCAAACAAAGCTGTCTAATCGATAATAATAATAACGCCTGAAGTGCATCACTCACTGTCCTAAGTCTTTGCCTAAAAAGTACTTCAAATGCACTATCTTACCACCCTAAAATATGTTCTTTGGTTAGCCTCATTTTTACAAATGAGGAAACAGTCTCAGAGAGGTTAAGTAACTTGCCCAAGGCCACAGAGCTGGCAAAGTGCAGAGCAGGGACTGGCTACTTGGACAGTCAGCTACAAAGTCCTCACTCCTTCTCCCCACAATGTGTTATTATAAAAAAATTTTTCAAACACACAAGGTTGAAAGAATTTTACAGAGAACACCTGAATACTCACCACGTAGATTCTATCATGAATCTCATTATATTTTACTATATTGCTTTATCATAAATCTATCTGAAAGTTAGCACCTTTGGCTCCATTTGAAAAGCAGCCTGGAAAACACTTTCAAGGCTTAGCTCAGATGTTGCCATTACTGAACCCCCTCACCTCATTCCCTCCTGGGCTAGGGGTGAGGCTGGGGGAGCAGGAAGGGGAATATTGATCTTGGAACACTTGTGCACCTCACCACACCACATGTCCCAGCCAGCCTCTGATCTCTCCCCTGGCACAAAGCAGGGAAGGTGTTTGGGAATAGCTCACCACCTTGAAATGCCTCCCCAAGCCCTGAGGGGTCTTTCAGAAAGCAGCCAGGGGACAGAAGGATGGGCAGTATATAGGAAGGGCAGCCATGCCTACCTTCAGAGGATTTAACCTGTTCAAGTGGGATGAATGGCACCCCTAGGCTCTGACGCTTTTGCATCATTCCAGCTGCAGGAGGCCTCAGGCTCCATCACCATGCCCAGGAGTATGATGAGAGGGTTGTTGGAAATTTCCCATCCCAGGGCCTCTTTGTACACCTCAAGGGGAGGCCATTCCCCTAGAATATGATGTGAAGGATTCCCCCTGGAGTCCTGCAGGGCAGTGGTATCCCTGCCAACCCCAGTCCATCTGCTCCAGGGGAAGGGTGTTCAAGCATAAAATAACAGCTTTTTCACAGTGCCCCTTGTAAAGTAAAGGCCCTCAATGGGGCAGCATATGCAAAGAAAGGCCTTGGGGCCCTGGAAGCACTGGAGTGTCTTGTCAGTCCTGCCACCTTAGGCTCTCCACCACCTTCCTGCTGTGTGACCTTAAGAAACCCTCCTACCCTCTCTGGGCTGGAGCGTTCTCATCTGCATAAATGACAAGACACCAAATAAAATAAATAAATAAGCAAATCTGGCCTGTCCACTATGTCCATGGCAGCGGGCTGGGGCTGCGTGGAGGAGAAGTAGGCACACAAGATCTCAGCAGACACTACCATGCCCTGTTCTAAGCTCTTTTTTGCCTTTTTGAATCCTTACACACTCTTTGAGGTAGGTGTGATTTTTATCCACATTCTATAGGTGGGGAAACGGAGGCATAGAGAAGCTAAAACTTTCCTAAGGTCCTATGGTTAGTAAGAGGCAGAGCAAGGATGAAACACAAGAGGCTGTGGAATCTGTGCGGGGCGACTGCCACACCCGGCCGCCTGCTGGAGAAGCCGACAACCCTCTCTTTACCCTCTGACAAGACTCGGCCCAGTTGAGGTGCCAGGACAAATATGAAGATTTAAATGCTGATGAAATATTTAAATGACTCTGAGATAATAGTGGGGAAGATACTGCCGGGCAGAACACGATTCATTGCCAAATGAAAGCGTTTAGACAGAAGTGCTCTAAAGGTCCAGGAAAAAAAAAAAAAAAAGAGATCATTCCAAGACTGGAGGAATCCCAGGAGACTGAATGGGAACTGGCTTTTGCAGGGTGAGCAGGATCAGAACAGGCAAAGAGGACGTGAAAGAGAATTCCAGCAGAAGTCAAAATTCAGAGAGGCAGCCCCCCTAACTAGAGACGTGGGGAGCCCTGGATCTGAAGGTGGCTTAGGAGAGCAGGGTTATGAAGCTGGAAAAGTGGGCTGAGGCCAGGTCTCAGATGCCAAGCCAAGAGTCTGAATTTTACCCTACAGGTAATAGGGAACAATGGAGGAGTTGGAGTGAGGGCAGTGAAGTATCATAACCAGAATGTCTTCAGATGATACACTGGATACACTGGGAGTACCAAGGGGGGAACCCAATGAATTATCAAAGGCTTTGGCCAAGGAGCCCTTGGGTCTTGACAAAGGAAAGTAAGACCCAACCAGGGAGGGGGACACCTTAAGTCTTCTGTTGGGCTTCTTCCTAGGGCTGTTTAGGATTGAGCACACTGTGTCAGCTGGGAAGCATGCAAATATGATACAAAGAGTCCCCCAGGGTCACATCCAGTGAACAGAATTTTTTTCTAAGTGCTATTTTTAATCCTTCTGTTGACCAAAAACACAATGGGAAGAAATGAAGCATGAACATCAACAAGAGGCTTTCCAAACTCTCCTCTCTCCACCTATTAGCCACGTGGCGGCCCTACAGACTCACCACATACCCCACCAGCCAGGTGGCCCCTTCTGATGATCCAGGACAGGTTGATCTGCTTAATTATTTGGTGGCTATAAATGGAAGGGTTGGACAATAGGTTGAGACTTTTTGTCTCGCATACAAAGATAGGGTCCCCAGATGGCAGAGTGAGGATCGCGGGGGCCCAGTCACTCCGTCAAGGCCACAACAGCATAAGGCAGCTTCAGAACAGCTGGGGGCTCTGCTGGGGAGCGCCCTCTGCTCGAGGAGCCAGCAGTGGAGATGGCTTAGCCACTCACAGCTCTTAAAGGGGGCTGACGTGTCAGGAAAGAGATCCCCCAGGAGACTGGAAAGGTCCATTTGCTCTGAGCTACCTCCTTGCCCATGGGGTCAAGACATGGCTCCAGCCACCCAAGGCCATTCCTCTTTGCCACCCGCTGTGCCCACGTTCAACCTGCACTCTGGGCCCCACCCACTCCCAGGCTACAGCAGCCACCCCAAGGAGCGAATTCCCCAGACCCAGAACCAGGAGGTAAGCCAAGCAAACATTCAAGGGCAGGAACACCTGGCCTGGGTTCCCGGTCCCAGGGCCCCTCCGTTCCCCTCACCACCTGGACCTGTGCCACCTCCCCACCTGCTGCCCCACTGGTCCTTTCACCCTCCCCGCCGGGCTGTCTGCACTCCACACGTTAGCCCTCTCTTGCCCCAGCTCCTAAGTGGTCCTTCCAGCCCCGACCACCCAGGGGGACCCAGGGTTAAAGTCAGATGAGCCTGGCCTGGCCTTCTGGATCTGCCACTTTACTAGCCATAAGACCCTGGGCAAGTGGCTTAATGGCTCGGCGCGTCCGTTTCCTCAACTGTACAATGGGCACTGGCCTCCCAGGGCTACTTATGAGGACCAGCAAGAGAGAGCACGTAAAGGGTTTCTCCTGGAGCCTGGCACGTGGCAATGCTCCATAAGGAGTGTCACGGACAGTTTTTATCTTCATCCACCACCACCACCACCCCGCCCACGCATGCGCTGACTCAGCACTGAGTGGCTGGTTCCCTCCCCCCTCCCCTCCTCTCCCCAAGCCAGAGGCAGGGCAGGTGGCCACAGGAAGCAGCACATTCGACCTCTGTACCTGGGGCTCCAGATCCTGTCCAGTGTGAATCTGAACCCATTTCCCTGAGTGTCTGACACCTGCTGTTTACCCCGTCATTGTCCCCTCCTCCCATCCTGACTGGGCAGGGGGGCTCACTCTGCACAGGTGGCCAAAGTGTAGGAAGGACACTCCTTCCTAACCTGTTTGGTTTTCAGCAGATGTGTTTGCCCAGCGACACGGATGCCATGGTGACAGCCCAGGGTCACCCAGGATCCAGGAGTGGATGGATACACACAGAGAGAAGGGCAACCAGGCAAGAGAAAAAGCCCTGGGGGCCACCAGTTCCCCACTGAGAGGCCAGACTGCCTCCATAACGCACATTTTCCCAAGGGAAAGGTCTTCTCAGTGGTCCCAGCAGGCTCCTGGGATGCTCCTGCTGGCAGGGGCTCTATTCCTCTTGGTCTTGAAGCTCCTGCATCCACAGAATCCACCGAAGACACTTACTTCCTTCAGACCCATCAGTAAACAAACCCCTGGTGGGCATTTTCAGAGCCACTTGTGAGTGGTGGCTGTGGCTTGGAAAATTCTTCGTGGGGGAGTTCATCTAGGCAGGGCTTCCTGGGAGCCAGAGGACAGGGTAAGAGAGCTGCCCATCAGAGAGCATGACAGCCCTCGGGAAATACGGAGACCTCAGCTCACAAGGAATCAGGTCTGCCTGGCCCTGCACTGGCTCCAAGGTGGAACTGAAGGGATCGGGGTTTCGAACGAGAGACCAGAGTCAAATCTTAGCTGTGCCACTTCCTGGCTGGGTGAACGCTGGTGATCCATTTAACCTCTCTGAGCTTCAATTTCCTCAGCTGAGAAATGGGACCAGCACAGTTGGCTGTTTTGAGAATACAAGGATATACTTTAGAAAGGTGACAAGCACCTAGTAGCAGCTTGCTTATTAGGGCTGAGACTTTCCCACCTGAGGAACTGCTATGGTGACTTGTCCAGACTCCTCCTGCTCTGGGCAAAGACTCAGTCCTGAGAATCACCCAATGTTTCACCGAAGTAAATTCTCCAAGGATGAGCTGCAGGGAAGAGAGAGACCTTTCCCTTCTCTTCTTCAAAAGCTTCAGGCAGCCAGATGAAGTGTGGTGTAGGTGGCCAAGCCACTATACCCTTAGAGAGTAACTAACGCCTCTGATTGGAATTACTAATGAAACGGCACCTGTTAGCTGACTTGGAGCCACCTTAGTTTGACACAGGGCAGTTATATTCACTACCCTATCAGCTGGTTCGTGAGATATAAAATGCCACGTGATATGCCTTGGTCGTCTCCATGCTACGAGGAGGAGGCTGTCCCCTAGGGTGGTTATCAGCCCGTGTTCCCAATCACCCCAGAGGTTATCCTGCAGGCTTCCCAGGAAGCCCCAAAGGCACAAGGGCTCCCTCCCTGCCCCCGTGAGCGCTGCTGGGCCTGACGGAGCAGCTGGGCGCCTTGTCCGAAGGTGAAGTCTGCCTCTGAGCAAGGGGAGAAACATCCCCCAAGAGTTCCTGAGTCCCCACAGTGGTCATCATGCTTGGCGCCTTGAAAAGCCTTGCTGGCTGGTACAGGGAATTCCCAACTCAGGCCAGAAGCAAAGAGGTCACCATCACCGTTATTCCCAGGTCAGGGGCAGCACATGGAGGACTAAAAGGGCCCCATGCCAAGTCATGAGATTGGGTTTCTATGGCAACACAACTGCAGCTGCAGGAGCACCTATGAGATGCCCAAGGCTTGCCTTAAACAGGCCCAGAATGCAGAATCCTAAAAGCAAAAACCACCCAGCAGTATTTAGACACAGAAAACAAGCTTTGCTGAGATTCAGAACAAAACCACAGGAAAAGAAAAATGTGGCGAGTATTCAAGGCAAGCTCCAAGAATATCTTGTGTGCTGAGCTGATGCAGGCCCTATGGGTTAGCTGAGCTGTGCTGGGAGTTTAAAGAGAAACACCCATTCAGGATTTTCCATAGAAAAATTCTCTTTCTCTCTCTCTCTCACTCACTCACACACACACACACACACACACACACACACACACACACACACTCACACACGATGCAAGTACATATGGAAAATTTAAAATATATCAAGATCCCTACAGTTCATTTGTAGATCAGAAAAACAAAATCAATGAAGGACCAATTTCAACAAGATCCTTCAATGAAAATTTCTAATTAACTTTACCTTCAGACACACTTCTATCACTACACTTGTAGAGTAGTTATTTTAGCTATGCAACATTTCCTACGAGAACTGAGCATTTAGTGAAGGGAGTGAGGGAGGGGCTGAAACCTAAACACCATGCAGGTACAAGCTGGCACACTGAGCAGCCAGCGGTCTGGCTTCCTGACGGCCGATATGGAATAACTCAGGAAACTCAATCCCACGGGGCTGCACTGGGGACCTGCTTGCTGTCCACACGTCACTGCAGTCATCAACCAAGGAGGAGGGAAGTTAACCACAAATGGGCCACCAGGCCACTCCATCTCTCCTCCTCTGTCAAATCTCAAAATACCACGACAGCACCCAAGCCAGGGCCTCTGAGGACACTTGAGAGGAAATCCAACTTCATGCAACAAGGACTCAAGGTGTGGACCTCATTGGCCAAGTGGCAGCATGGGCTAGAGAGCCAGGGGAAGGCGGGAGGTTGGGAGAGGAACAGTGAAAGAAGAGGATGCTGAGCAGGAAGGCAGGTGCCGGGAAGGAGCTGGCTGGGCCCAGGGAAGCTGTCTCAAGGGATGATGCTTCTGTCCCCGTGCTCTTTCCTTACAGTCCCTAATGCCTCAAGAGCCTGGCTAAGGAAATCCCCAGACCACCAGTGAAGCTGGTAAAGAGTCACCACCTACCAAAATACCCTCAGCTCCAGAGCTGTCTGAGGAATCAAAACAAGCAAGCCATCAGGCCAAAGACCAGTCTTTCTTCATCTGCGGGGGTTATGAGATGCCCAGCAAATACAATCACCTGGCTGGCGACTTCTCCTAGATGCCAGTCAGAGGGCGAGGGCAGCCCCTCCACACTTGGAAGGTGGGGTGCTCTATCGGGATCCCCCACACCCACCTCAGAAGAGCAGTAAACCAAAATCAGCTGCCAGGTCAAGGAGGTGCTCAAGGCTCTGGTCCACTGCCCCAGCAGTCAACCTCCACCTTCATCAAGTCTGAGCCCTGAAAATCCAGGCTCTGCACAGGAAGAAGCAGATAATCTCCCCAGTCGCCCAAGTGAACAGGCTGGAGGACACAGAGCAAAGGCCATCCCGGGGCACTTGGAAAGACACGTCCCATAAAGGTGATGGGAATAGCAGGCTTCAGAGGCTCCCTAGAGAGCAAACAACTGGGAAAGTCACACACAAGATGGGGCCCCCTGGGCCATTTCTCAATGATGACAGGTCTCTACCTAGATGCCCAAGCTGCAATGATTTTCATACTGACTCTGGCTCGAGATGTGCTGTTTTCCTACCTCCATGCCTTTGCCCACACCATTCTGCCTCCCCGGAAGCTCTCCCTGTTCCCTCCATGATAGCCAAAGCCCAAGGTGTCCTTCAGGGTACAGGTGGAGCTCCAGCTCCGTCCTCAGCTGTGCCTGCCTGTGGGATGCCCTGGTCCCATACCCACCGAGGAAGGATGCATTGCCCAGCTCCAGGGATGGGGGTCAGCAGACAGCCTCCAGCTGTCGGCTCCATCAGGGTCAGCCTCAGCTGCAGGGAGCAGCTTCACCCAAGATCACACCCTTCCTGGGATCGTCAGCATCTGGTGCGGTGGGGGGGGATAGGGGACCAGCCCTTCTGGTCCAAAGGGACCAACTCTATTGGGCAATATTCACCCTGAGAACGCTGCTGGGCTGGCCGAGGCTTGCTGGATCCTGTACCAGCTCTCTTCTTGTCCCTGTGGCCACTCCTGCCTTGGCCCCTCCTTTCACAGGGGTTGATCCCTCCCTATTAAACATCCTGTGCCCAAACTCAGGTCCATCTCCAGAGAACCCATCACCAGTGCCCACACTCTCTTAGTATTCCGTGGTTGGCCATTAATATTACAACCTTGGTTTCTCCCACAGAAGATGCTCAATAAATGTCTAACAGATGGAATAATTTCATGTTCCCACCTGTTGACAGAGCTCTCACACAGCCCACACACCCCTCTCTTCCAGGCCCACTCAGAGTAGTTGTTGATCAGGTTGACAAAATGTTGCTGAGGCCAATGAAACGGAAACACCGTTACAAGAAAATGCCTTCCTCTGGCTCCCCCAGAATCACACTGGACCCTCACTCTTTCATCTCACAGTGCAGCCTGAGGACCACATGGGATGTTTTGGGTCCTGGGATCCAGGACAGTGATCTGTTGGGTCCTCAGCCTTCTAAGTAGTGGCTCAACCTTCTTTTCCTGGAAGGTCAGCTTTAGTGGCACCTTCTCATCCACAGTGCCGCCACTGGGTGAAACTGCCTTGCTCACCATGACACTTGAATCAGGATGGCGCGGCAGCGTGGTAAATGTTAAAAAGGTTATAATTAGAGATGCTGTTAAAACAACCCAAGGCTTAGTGTTACTAAAGATATGTGCAGAGTTTAGTACCATATAAATAGCAGGGTTTATGGTGTCAGGCCTACAATTTTGAGCAAGCTGACACTTCAAGGGGACACTCAGTGAGTGCCCATTAAAAGCTGGGACTTCTCTTGCCTGACTCTTCTCTTCCTAATGTCAGATTTCTCAGGAATAGTAATCCAGGGTGTCCATCCTAATAACGGGGTGATGATTTCCTGCTACTCAAAGGGCCTGGAGGACCACACTAGGACACAAACCAAAGCTCAGTGGAACAGCTGCAGCTCCCCAAGCTGCTGGAAACACTGTCTCCTACTTGGGGAGCTCACAGCATTGTGATTCCATCAGCTCAGGTTTAAAAGCTTTCTTGCGGAGAAGGGCCAGCAGTCATCAGAACGAGCGGCTTGCTTTTCAGCACAATTTCAGACTGAGTCTGTGGATTATATGTCACACAGAAACTAGCAATCAGTCATTCAACAAAGACAATAATGATCATAGTGGCTACCCCTGGCCAGTGGCTACCTCTGCACACACCCATTTCCTCCTCACACTATCCGACAAGGTGATTGTTGGCACACCCATTCTACAGATGAGGAAACCACAGCCCAGAGAGTGCAAAATTAATCCACCATCACACAGCTAATGAGCAGCAACATCCAAATTCAAATTCAGGTCTGTCCAATTCCCAGTTTGGCTCTATCAGGGCCTATATTTCTTGAGTAGATAGGGGAGGTTGAGGAGGGAGGGGTGCCTTTTACTTTTCACTGCAAATACTTCTGTGTTGTTTGAATTTTTTATAAACAGCAGGTCTTCAGGTCTTACTTTTATAATCTTCAAAACATCAAAAAGAATTTATGGGCGAGAAAAGTGGTCTTATTTCTATAGAAAAAAATGTATCATAATTTGACAGTATCTATCAACAGCCATAGAAGTTTCTGTCCTTTGCTGTAATAATTCCATTTCTGGAAATCCGTCCTAAAAAAATAAGCTGGGGGGGAAAAAAAAATAAGCTGGGGGGAAAGCAAAATTATATGCAAATATGTTTTTATTTTAAAGCATTACTTTTAATAACATAAACTGGAAAGAAACTAAATGTCCCACAGAGAATAGAGATGGGACATCTTGATGATGGACTGTGGTGGTGTCATTTAAAATATTTTTGAAATATCAGTAGCAACAGGAGGAAATGTCCATTATGTATTTCTAGGTTTAAAAAGTAACAAATAAGCCTTAACTACTGGGGATTATAAAAGCTAGTATGTGCATTTCTTTTTCCACATCCCCTCTCCCCACCCCATGGAGGGATACAAAATAATCTTTGAAAAGTAGATACCTATGGAGAGAAATTTCAGGGATTAGGGTGGATGGGTGGGCAGAAAACTTTTACTTTTCATTTTATATCTTTATGAATCATTTGCATGTTTACCATATATGTTACTTATATTTAAAATAATAAATATATTTTAAAGCTTTACATATAGTATGATCCGATCATGTTTTCAGAACACTTCATTATAATAATAAAATACACCCCAGTATGATCACTGCATTGCAGAACTACATGAGATTGCTTTCTCTTTAAAATTTCTGTATTTTCTGAGTTTTATATCATAAACATGTAATTTTATTATTATAAAAAGCCTCTCTCTCTTTTTTTTTCCAACTTTAAGACATCCTATTAGTAAGAGGATGTACTGCCTCTAATAGATCTTAGAAATTTCAGAGATTCACCAGTCATGTCCAACCTCAGATCCACACAAAGGGTCACACTGTCCTGAGTCCTGGGGAAGGAAGGAGGCATGAGACCCATGACAAAAAGCCAGCTAACGCAACAGACCCAAACCCTCATTGGCTTAGCCCAAATCCCAGCTGACACCACTCTGCATCAGCCCTGGGCCCCTGAAATACAAGGGCCGCCTGACCCAGAGGCACCCCAGAATCAAACAGGGAAGAATCACCCTCTTATTTTTCACCCTGGGCAATACACTGGCTGGACATTAGGCAGATTAAAAAAAAAAAAAAAAAAAAGGAACCACTGAACCCTGAAGGCACTCTGTCCCACTAGCGAGAGGTGGCATCTGCTACGTGCACAGCCCTGAAGGGGTCACAAAGATGACCTAGTCCTGGGCCCGGCCCTCAAAGGAGGGTGCAGACCAGATAAGGGGGTAAGAAGGTATGTAACTCAAACCCAGGCAGAAAGTGACCAGAGCCCTCACAGCAGAGAGATGGGTGAAGGACGACTGTGGTCCAGAGGAAGGAAGCGTAGGCTCAGTGGTTGTGGCTCATGGGATCTAGAGTGCAGGCTCAGCAGTTGTGGCGCACGGGCTTAGTTGCTCTGCGGCATGTGGGATCTTCCCGGACCAGGGCTCGAACCTGTGTCCCCTGCATTGGCAGGCAGATTCTCAACCACTGTGCCACCAGGGAAGTCCCAGAGCGTCAAAGACATTTTGATGGTGATGAGGAGGCGATGATTTATTTATAATCTACAAGGTTGTATCCATCCAGCTACTGGGATAATTATACACTTTGGAAATGCACACTCATTATACGAAAAGCCCCTTCACACAATGAAGACTGGGGCCACCAAGAGGAAATCCTGCCAGGGAAGCTGGTGTGGCACCACCATACCATGAGAGTGACACCGCCACAAAAGCTATTGGTCACCGGCCACTGCTAACCCTAGCTATAAGTTGGGGACTGAATAAGCTCTAAGTTCCCTTCTTAAAATGAGGTATTTTCCTGGAATAAGTATTTAGTCGCCATCTGCTTCTGGGGATGTTTTCTTATCTCAATGCAGGGACAAAGAAGGAGCCTTCGTCCTGCATCTGACCTGTTGTTTTAATTTTGCTGGTTTGGGTTGAAGTTCCAGCTCTTGGATCCTCCTAATCAAGATGCTAATGAAGATGTTGGGCAATATAGCAACCCATTTAAGGGCCAGCAGAACTGAGTTCAAACCTTAGATTTGGGAAATGTCCTTCATCACCCTGCAGTTTCCTCACCTGGAAAACAGGGATGCTGGCACCTGCCTGACAGGGTTGCTATAAAGACAAAACCTGGCACAAAGGAAATCCTGGTATGTAGTAAAAACTCATAGCTGTGACTTAAGGTGAATGAAGCCCTACATGTTGACACTGGTTCCTTAATAACTGGCGGGTCCAACTTGACCTGTGTGTATGGAGACCAGGCGGGCTCCTGTGACCACCACTTGCATCTCCAAGGCCTCACAAGCACTCAGCTTAACAATCCAATCAAACATTATTCCCAGTGAAAAGCTACAACATCATTAGAATAGAAATTCCAGAATCCATCTTCTAACACCCACTGAGAAATACTAGAAACAACAAGAAGTTCTGGAACACTAGAGGTGCTCCCCACAATTCACAGACTCCCCAAAGGAAGTAGAAGGGAGTAGATTGACCCCCTCTCCTGAAACAACTACAAAATCAGTCGTGACACTTGAAACAAGAGTTTGCAGACACTGGAGCCCAGATAGGGCAGGACAGAGATCCCTGCAAAAGAAACAAGATAGGCCCACAACTGCTGCAGCCTCCAGCCTGGGGAGTGTCTGGGCTACAGCACAGAGAAAGGGGTCCAGGCAGAGCCCAGGGGTCTTGTTGACTTGAGAAGACAGAGCTGGGATTCCAGGGAGGCCCAGGCACCTAGAGTTCACAGGGCAGGGCACCAGAGAGGAGACAGCTGTCCAGACAACACTCCGGAGACCAGCAGAGGGGCCCCCTTGAGTCTTTAGCTAAGTACTGAGACTCAGTACCCAAGACTGGGGAGAGAAACACCCTGAAGGAGCACAGAGAACACCTTCCAGAACTCGCGTCGGGTTGGGAATAATAGGTGATGTCGCACCAGCCAGAGCAGAAAAGCTGAAAAATAAAAACACTGTTATGGGCTGAACTGGGTTCTCTCAAAACTCCTATGTTGAAGTCCTAACCCACCCACCGCCCCACCCGCACTGCGCCTCTGAACATGGCTGTATTTGGAGACAGTCTTTAATGGGATAGTTTATTCAAAATGTGGTCATTAGGGTAGACCTTAATCCAATACGGCTGAAGTCCTTTTAAGAGAAGATTAGGATACAGATAACACAGAAAGAGGGATGACTACATGAGGACACAGCAAGAAGACAGCCATCTGTAAGCCAAGGAGAGAGGCTTCAGGAGAAACAAGCCTGCCAACACCCTGACCTCGTACTTGTAGTCTCTCCAAAACTGTAAGAAAATAAATTTCCATTGTTAAGCCTCCCAATCTGTGATATTTTATGGCAGCCCTAGAAAACTAATACAGGTACTCAGACTGGTTACTGCCTCTGTAGTGGGGAAAAGAATTAGTCCTAGATTAAGGCATCTAATAAAGCTTAAAAGCAAAACCCAAATGGAGCAAACTGTTTCCACGTCACTTAACCACATCCCAGAACAAAGCTCAAGAATATTTATAGGAGTACTAAAATATCCAGCACCCACCAAGGTAAAATTTACTATGTCTGGCATCCAATTGAAAATTACCAGGGAAGCAAAGGAGCTGGGAAATACAACCCATAATAAAAGGAAAGATCTATCAAAAGACTCCCCCCGCTTCCCCAGCAACTCTACCATCACATCCGCACTGTATTTCAAGACCCTGCCACAGAACCCACCTGGACCCAGAACTGCATTTTAAAGTGATTCTCCAGTTCCCTGCAACAGACTTGCTCTTTTTCATTCTAAAGAGGGTCATTCTAGGTGACGACAGAGAGAAAGCACAGAAATGCTCACTTTCCATTTTGTTTCTCTGCTAACACGGTCACCTTTCCCGAGCAGAGATACTATCCCATCTTCTTCATCGTCTAACCCTGGGCCTACTGTTGTACGAAGGTCTGTGGCTATCTTTAGCTGTTTTCAACAGTTTTGGTTCATTCTGTGTTAAAGCTGTGCTGAACCTCTTTCAATCAGCCCTGACTTAGATGATTCTTCATCCCTTGTTCATAAGGGTATGTTAAAATCCAAGTTTGCTGGCGATCACTGCATATGAATGTGCTCTCTCTCTTGATGCCTTCATCCTTTCCTTCTTCATTGGGTGATTAATTATGTAATTACTTAATTCATGGAACAGACTCAAAATGCCACGTCTGGAGCCTTCCATCACTCTTGGCTCTATTCTCTTTTATGGTCCTCCTCTGAACACTTTTCTAAAGCAGTCTAGAGGAGCAAGACATCCATGAACAGGACTAGCACCCCAGTTGTGCTTCATAGGTACCCATCCTATGTGAGCAAGGCAATCTGCAATTTGTCCCAAGACACATCATCTTGCAACGAGGGTGCCCAAAAGAGTTGGCCAAGCCCCTGGGATGGGGGATCTCCATGGGTACCTTGTAACCATCCACCTTAACTTCCTCCCTGTCACTGTCATATTAACCCTGGTTCCATATAGTCAAAGTTCTAGAATAATATACCAGCTTTTATCTTTTTTTTAAATTAATTTATTTACTTTTGGCTGCTTTGGGTCTTCGTTGCTGCACACGGGCTTTCTCTAGTTGCGGTGAGCGGGGCTACTCTTCTTTGCGGTGCATGGACTTCTCATTGCAGTGGCTTCTCTTGTTGTGGAGCACGGGCTCTAGGCGCGTGGGCTTCAGTAGTTGTGGCACGCGGGCTCCGTAGTTGTGGCGCACGGGCTTAGTTGCTCCGCAGCATGTGGGATCTTCCCGGACCAGGGCTCGAACTCATGTGCCCTGCATTGGCAGGCAGATTCTTAACCACTGTGCCACCAGGGAAGCCCCAGCTTTGATCTCTTGCAGTGATTTGTGCATGCTTTCATTTAAGCAAACAGACAGTACCTACTATGAGCCTGGCAGCACTTTCAAGCCCTATATCCCTTTGGAGCCTCACATCAATCCTGAGAAGGAGGACAGACAGGTATCACCATCCCCATTTTAGTAGTGAGGAAACCGAGGCCTCTCAAAAAGACCAAGTAACCTGCTCCAGGTCACCCAGCTAATGAAACATGCAGCCAACCCAGGACTCCTGGAACCAAGCCTCTTGTGGACACATCTTGCCCACTCACTGCAATCACAGCCCTAACTGGTCACAGCGATGAGTCAGAATGCCCCCTGCCCTCCCCACTCCAGGCCTCCTCAGAATTCCCCGTTTTGATGCTTCTTTGCAGGCCAGAGAATAAGTAATGCTTTTCCTCCCAATTCATTCACACTTTGTGGGTTCATAAAAAAATTAAAGTGACCTTCACCTGGATCTATACCTGCCCTCACTGCCAAGGGGATAGGGTAATATCGGGCAGGCCTAAAGGGACCAAGATGAACTCAGGCAGGGCATGAGGCCGTTACATGATGGGACCCTCCACCCCTCCTCATGCCCTCCCTTCAAGGACACTTCCAACAAGCCTGGCTAGCACAGAAGGCCTGTCCCCCATGAAAGGGCAGGCTGGAGAAGTGACTGGCCCCGTGGCCAACACATAGAATGCCGAAATGCAATTCCCTCCCCCCATCACTGCTGTGCTATGTGGAAACGGGGTCAGAGCCGGCCAGCCCATTCATTTAATCCAAACTCCCCCTCTCTCCATTCAGCTTTTAGTCTTCAGAGCTTTCAATCCAAGGAAGCATGATTTCCTCTGCAAAATAAACAAAATAAATTAAGCCCGTGCTCTTTGATCTCGGGGCTTTTGTGCAACTGATGGCCTGAACAAAACCAATCCTCCATCCTCCTGGCATCTCAAAGAGAAAAGAAAAATTCAGCCACTGTCTCAGGAGGCAGAATGCCAGCTTTCAGCCACCTGCCAGACACCCTGCTGAGAACGGGGCTTGGCTAAGGAAGGGGTGCTTTGCCACCCATTCACCTATTAAAGAAGATTCTACATGAGGCAGGTCAGGGCCTGTCAGGCGAGTCAAAAACTCTAAGGTAGGAAGGTAGGAGCTCTCATTTGGTCCATTTTTGTTGTTGTTGTTTTCCCTCATTCCCACCCCAGGGCCTTTGCACTGGCTCTTATCCCCATCAGACATGCTCTCTCTCCAGATTTTGGAAAACTGACTCCCTCTTATCCTTCACATCTCCTAGGAGAGGCCTCCCCCATCGAATTAGCTCCCGTACTCCACTCTCAATACTCTATCCCATCACCTTTCTCTGTTACCTTCTTGGCCTTTATCACAATCAAGAATTATCTTGAGGGCTTCCCTGGTGGCGCAGTGGTTGAGAGTCCGCCTGCCGATGCAGGGGACACGGGTTCGTGCCCCGATCCCGGAAGATCCCACATGCCGCGGAGCGGCTGGGCCCGCGAGCCATGGCCGCGGAGCCTGTGTGTCCGGAGCCTGTGCTCCGCAACGGGAGAGGCCACAGCAGTGAGAGGCCCGCGTACAGCAAAAAAAAAAAAAAAAAAAAAAAAAAGAATTATCTTGAGTTTTTGTTGTTTACTTTCTGACTCTATGTCTACCTCCATAACAGCAGGAACATCATCTCTCCTGATCAGCACTGTCTCCCCATGAGTTAGTTAGCAAAATGCCTGGCACATGGTAGGTGTAAGGCACATGTTTATTGAAGGAGGGAGACTGCATGAAGGAGAACTGGGTTCTATTTCCAGTGCCAGCTCTGCCTGCCCCACACACCGTGTGGTGCACCTAGACCAGGATGCAGATCGATGCATGGCTGCCACGGGCTGCAGGAGCATGTCTGTGTGCTTGAGATCGGGAAGGTTGATGAGACACATAGCTGGTTCTGGAGGGGCAGAGAGCAGAGAGGGGACTTTCCCTAACAGGCTTGCTCAGCTGGGACAATTGAAGGACCACAGCCAGTTAGCAGAGTATATATAATAGATATATGTATACATATAGGTACCAAGAGAACAGGAACCTGTGGGTGTCTATCTGTGCCCCTGGATTTCCCAAGCGTAAGACAAGATGGTTGGATTACTGATTATGCTGAATCTTTTGGTGGTTTGAGACCAACCTGAGACTCTGAAGAAAGATACTGACTCCAGCAAAATGCACAAGCATACATAGGAAAATAGTGCCTACATTTCCTAGAGGTGCACAGACTTAGAAGCTCATCCATAGGCCCCAGGATGAGAACATCTTATCCTAAGGCTCTTCCTCAGGCCCCCATGCTAGTCATTTGCCTGCTTGCCCTCAGACCCAGTCCTGACCCTCCTCTATACTCCCCTGGCTCCCTTCCTCCGCCTTCTGGTAGGTCTGGCTAATAGGAATCCAGGTAGAAGACTATTATGCCTGTAAGAAGAAGAGAAACTAGGGTGCTTCTCCCACCTCTTGCTGCTTTGGGTGGTGTCTCCACAGTGGCTCTAACACCTCTGGGTCTCCTGCCCTCCCCAGGGAGCCCCTCCCTCTGTGGTCCTGTCCCAGCCAGCAGGCCTTCCAAAGGGCTCGCATCTCCAAGTGCTGCTGGATCCTGGGCTCCAGGAAACCAGCTCCCCACTGTCTCTCCAGCCCTAGGGATGCTCGCAGCTTCCCGCTATTGTGGTTTCCTGGTTGCCTCTGTTTCCTGCTTGACTTTGGATGTCTTCCAACCCCTGTACACTCAGCTCCCCATATAAACTCCATCTACTGCACTTATTGGCATAAGCAAAGGTTTCCTGAAAGTCCCTGATGGATCGGCCTCCCTCCAGCATGGGCATTCTGGAAGGCTCTAAGCTTTGAGAAAGGTCAGTCTGAGTTGAAAGAACCAACCCCTAGGAAGCTCAAGAAGACGGAGGGGGCTAGGAAAGCCCACAATGCCAGCAAGCACAATGCCCCTGTCCTGTCCAGTGCCATTTCAGGAAAAAGCTAAAAATTAAAAGCCTCACAACCACCACCTAGCTAAACTTTTTACAACTTTTTTTGTGGACAAGGGAAACAAATGTGAGGCTCTCAGCAGCCATCCATTCAGTCGTGGCCCTTCTCTGATCTAACAGCAGCCAGGGTGAGTTTTCCCAGCATCCCTGCTCAGGAGTTCATGCTAGCTGCTGAGTGCTCCCTGCCAAAGACACCCAAGTGCACAAAGGCAGGTTCAGGCACTCCCATCGGGAGGCCTGGGGAAGCCAGGGGTGCCAGTCCTGTAGCATCGAAGACACATACCGTCTGAATTCCATCATCCATGAGCAGGCATCCTTCCACCCAGAGAGAGTACAGCTGGGACCCTGCACCTTGGAGCAGCCCCACACAGGAGGGTACCTTACATTCTCACTGTGCTCATTTCTTCTAGTGAATAGCCCCTTCCATGAGCTCCCTTGTTCCTTCCAGCCATTCGGCAAGGCAGGTAGGGCAGATGTGCAGGCAGGATTATCCTCACCGAGGCACAGAGAGGGTCAGTGGCTTGCCCAAGGCCACACAGCTACTTTGACGCAGAGCCAGAATTGGAACCCAGAGCAGGGAATGACTTCAACCGCCCTCCCACGGCTTCCACACAGGAACCAACATAAACCTCGACACCCGATGTGTGAGGCTGGGTTCCCCCAGACACAGACCCGAAGTGGGGACTTCAGTGCAAACTGAATCATGAAAGTACTGACATTCAACCATTTTTTCACCTAAAAAAAAGGGCAATTTCATATGGCTTGGAGGAATACAGTTGGTCCCTGACCTGACATGGTTCAACTTATGATTTTTCGAATTTACGATGGTACAAAAGCAATAGACACTTGGTAGAAACCATACTTCAGATTTTGAATTTTGATCTTTTCCTGGGCTCGCCATGTATGAAACGATACTCTCATGACGCTGGGCAGCGGCAGCAAACTACGGCTCCTAGTCAGCCCCCCAATCACAAGGGTAAACAACGGATACACTTACCACACTGAACAAAACAACTACTATTTTTTTTACTTTCAGTACAATATTCAATAAATTATGAGACATTCAACACTTTATCAAACAGGCTTTGTGTTAGATGATGTTGCCCAACAGTAGGCTACTGTAAGTGTTCTGAGCACGCTTAAGGTAGGCTAAGCTAAGCTATGGCGTCTAGTTGGTTAGGTGCATTAAATGCATTTTGGACTTATGATATTTTCAACTCACAATGAGTTTATTGGGATGTAACCCCATCACAGAAGATCAAAGAAGATCTATAGTTTATTTGGGTAGCAATTCCAGGGAAGATCCAGTTAAGGAGGGGGGATGTGAGATTCAATGCAGAGTCTGATGACAGTCAGGATGCGGAGATGGACATTCCCAGGGGCTCAGTCCTGCTGGGGACCTCTGGGAGGCACCGTAGAGTGGCCCTGCTCAACATGGCAGGCACCATGTTGGTGCCTGCTTACTGGCTACTTACATAAAAATTACTTAAAATTAAAAATTCAGTTCCTCAGTCTTATTAGCCACATTTCAAGAGCTCAACAGCCACATGGGCCACTGGCTGCCATATTGGACAACACAGACATAGAACATCTCCATCATCACAAGAAGTTCTATGGGCAGCGTTGGGGTAGAACATGCCTCAGAGCTGTGCCACCTGAGGGCCAGAATCTGGGGTATTTATACTCCCATCGGAGTCTATGATTGGGGCTGCTCCTGGGGGCTTTGCCCCTGGGCACTTCCAGCCGTCCTGGCTCACTCTAGCTCCAGGAAGAAAGGGCAGAGGCATGGGAGGTGCTGACATTAGGAGCAGCTGGGCGGTATAGGAATGGAGAATGCTGGGGAACACGGGCAGGGCACTGACAGCATCTGCTACCATCACTGGTCCCTCCTGCACATTGACTCTCTGCTCCTGGGGAAGGCCCTCTGGATACAGTCCTGATAGGACTGTGGCCCTGGAATCCCCCAGCCTCACGAGAAGCCATTCTCCCCTGGACAACACACCAAGAAAGACACAACCCAGGCCTTCCAAGCATTTAAGATCTATGACAGGCAAGTAAGACGCAGATCATAGCACATGGCAACTGTACAAACACTGACCAGTAAACTAAATTAGCAAGTCTTATGGAGAAACCCTTGTGAGCAGTGCCCAGCCAACGGCAGGCAGGTGTTGCCTCCAAGAACTATCTAGAACTTAAGAGATATAGTTTGGAGACTGATACCCCCACCAGGCTGGCTAGTCCCTGAATATTCAAGTTATGGCAATTTCCAAAGCAGAGCTCTGAGATATCACTGCCCTGGTTCAAAGCCTGGCAAGGTCAAGGTAGTACTCTGAAGACCAACACTCAACTTCTTCTCAGCCTATTCTTCTTCTCTGGGGGCTGCTCTCAGCACAACACGATGGCCAGAGCTCGGGCTCTCTGGAACCCAACCACCTGGGTTCACATCCCATCTACCTCCCAACTGTGTGGAGTTAAGGTACATTATTTGATATCTCTGAGTTCGAGTTTCCTCATCTGTAAAATGGGTACAATAATATCTTCTCAAATTATGAGGATTAAATGAGTCCACATTTGTAAAGGACTTAGAACGGGGTGGCAGACTTCTTCTGTAAAGAGCCAAACAGTCAGTATGTTAGGCCTTGCCAGCCATGTGGTCTCTGTCGCAATTTCTCATCTCTCCCCTGGAGCCCAGTGCAAGCCATAGGCAATATGTAAATAAATGGGCATGGATGTTCCAATAAAACTTTATTTATAAACTCAGGGGGTGGGCCAGATTGCCAGCAGGCCGTTTCTTAGAAAATGCCAACCTCTATATTAGAACAATGCCTGCTCTATAGTAAGCGCTATATTAATGTTGGTTAAATGAATGAATAAAGTATGCTGCGCCCTCTTCCCTCTCAGATTCTCCTTGTGTTGTTTCCTCTGCCTCCCCCCTCCACTCATCTTTCAAGACCAAGCTCAAGAAGCCTTAGCCTTCCTAGACCTTCCCTCTTTTCTCAAAACCCAGAGCACCGTGCCTGCTCTTCTATCATAATACTTGTCCTAGACTGCCATTTGTGGAGTAACTTGTTCAGTTGCAGAATTTAATGGTTCCTGTAGGATGAGAAGATGATTCACTGTCTTCTTTTTATCGGTAGGGAAGGCCCAGAGAGGCCAAGTGGTTTTCTCAAGGTCACACAGTGAGGGTCAGGATCAGACATGGAGTGTCCTGAGTCTTAGGGTTAGCGAGGCTACAATACTGGATGGGACAGGGTGCAGGTTTCTCTACCGTCCACCTACTGTCCATTTCCAGTGTCACACCCAAAGTGAGCTCACAGACACACAAATTCAGACACATACACACAAGTACTTGCGCACACACACTCGGGCATGTACTCACACCTGTATACACACATGCACACAGAGACACAGAAATACAGACACAGGCACACATTAGCATAAACATACACAGGCTCAAATATTCACATAGACATGCACACATATATACACATATACACACAGACACTGACAATAACACATGAGCGCATAAGTACACAGACACCGACAGATACATACACACACTGACACACAAGCACACACACTAGCACATAAACATACACACTAACATATTTATACACATAAACACAAATATGCACACTTGAAAGACACACACACATACACACATGTCCCTATACATGCCTACATCCTCGCACAGACCCATACACACCTTTTATGCATGGGTGCACGCACACACCCATGCACACACACGCATGCACACCCTGCCTGATGCTTTTAGGTTTTACCTTTACAGACATAAACAGCGCATTTTCCCAGAAAGGGACTGTGCCCTGTTCATTCCCTTCCCTTCTCCTCTCCAAGACTTTAACACTCTTAGCATCCTGCCTGGTGCTGTGAACACGGCTGGTGTTTGTGTTTAATTGGAAGAAAAACACGTGACGTTGTCACATCCAGGGGCCTTGGGTCCAGGGGCAGAGCTTTGTTAAGAAGGCCCAGCTGCTGGCCGTGTCACCCCTGAGTTTCAAAGCAGCTCTCTGCCCCCAACCCAGAGAGGCCTCCCTGGCCCCACCAGCCTGGGCACCAGTCTGCCTCTTGCCAGCTGACTGGCAGGGTGCTGCTCATTAACACCTCTGCTGGGGGTGGCAGAGACCTAATTAAACTCAAACCAAGTCATCTGGCCACTTGTCTGGAGCTGCAGTCAAAGGTCCCCTGGGGTGGGGAGGGTGTGGCAGAAACCACAGGCTTAAGTGGCCCTGGCTTCTAGGACTTATATACACTACCAAACGTAAAATAGCTAGCTAGTGGGAAGCAGTGCATAGCACAGGGAGATCAGCTCGGTGCTTTGTGACCACCTAGAGGGGTGGGATAGGGAGGGGATATGGGGATATATGTATATGTATAGCTGATTCACTTTGTTATACAGCAGAAACTAACACACCATTGTAAAGCAATTACACTCCAATAAAGATGTTTAAAAAAAAAAAAAAAAAGTGGCCCTGGCGTCTGTCTCCCAGCGTGTGGATTTTCCAGCTGAACTTTATAAATAAAATCAGAGCCAGGCACGCACTCTACCTGAGGGGGACATGGCCCCCACCTGACCTCCCTTCAGAGCCCCTGCAAAACAGTGGCTCGGAGAGAGCCTGGCTCTGCTCCGCCTGGGAAGGTGCCCCTTGGCCATGACCTCTACCGGCGGGGAGGTGAAGGGCTCAGGAGTCCTACTTCTTGGCACCATCACACAGCACAGCCGGAGCCTGACTGACACCCGCTCTGGGCCTCAATGTTTACGCCACATCTACCAAATGGGGTGGATAATCTCTCAATCCTAAATGATAAGGATGCAGCGCCCCCAAGGAAAAAGGACTCTGACCTCTGGAGAGATGGGAAGGAGGAGGGGGCAGCTTGCAAAAGCCCAAGGAAGAACATTCCTTGCCGGTACCTCTCCACTTAGCGGAGGAGCCGCTCTGCAAGTTAAGTAACTGATGGAGCACACTCTAAAAATACAAACTGGGTTAGCACTCCGGGTGGCAGATCGCTCCGAGGGGGAGTTAATTCGGGCGTCGACTCTCCATGGACTGGTGACTGTGAGCTTAGAGCAGCAGGCTTGTGAGCCAGGGGACCCCCCAGAAACCGACTGAGACGCGACCTGAGCAAGATGAAACTGGAGAAAATTGCCCAGGAAGCACTGGGGCGACAGCCCAGGCCTTCCCAGCACAAAGGAGAGAAAACTCGGGAAAGAGTTAAGGGGACACAAACCAGTAAGGAGGTGGCGGAAGTTTTACACAGGAGAGCTCACTCCACTTGACTGGGCTGCAAAGAGCCCAGCCTCCTAGCTTTACAGAGTCCCTTGCTCCTCCAAGCCATGTCCACAGACCAGAGCATCAGCATTGCCTGGGCCCTTGTCAGAAATACACAATCTCAGGCCCCACCACAGACCTCCTGGATCCGCATTTTCACAAGATCCCCAGGAGACTCTTGAATGCATTAAAGTTTGAGAAGCACCAGATCGGGAGTCAAAACCCCTGATTCTAGCCCAGCTGTTGCCATCAGATTGCTGTGTGATTTTCTGGGAATTGCTTGACCTCTCTGGGCACTGGAGTTTCCTCATCTGGGCTATGGGGCGAGTGAGCTTTGTTTCCCTCTCATGGGTTCCAGGAGGTTTATGTCAGATCCTCCACCCGCAAGCCCTTGGAGACATGGGAGGGCTTTTACAAGTAATGATTCCATTCCTACCAGGAATCCTACCCTTTCCCCTTCTGGATGTTATTAGTGCACAGAGAGGGAGGTCAGGAGGTGATACTTGAAGGACGCATGGAGGCCAGGAAGATAGCCTCCTAATTTATTTTAAACCTTAATGGCTCTCAATTCAAAAAAAAAAAAAAAAAGACATAGCCTCTTAATAATGGGAAAGCAACAAATCTGAGGCATGCTAAGTAAGCTAGAGCATTCCATCTAGAGATCCTAGGTCTGGCACTGTCCTTTGCCTTCACATAATTCAGGTATCACTACTGAATACCCATTTGAGAAATGAGGCTTCCTAGGCTCAGAGAGGTTAAGTGAGTGAGTCGAAGTTACACAGCCAGTGAGAGGCAGGGCCAAAAGAAGGAGCCAGGCTCCCTGTCCTCTAATGCAAACTCTCTTCGGGACTTCAGGGTACCCACGTCCTTGGCAGCCAACCCAGACAGGTATGCGAACAGTAAGGGGAAAGCCATTCTAATACTGGTCTGAGTTGAACAGAATTGAAAAGATAAATCTGCCATGGGAGGAAATTACATCAGAGGGCTTAGACAGAAAGTCTCTAAATTATTGCTTATCTGGTTTCATTAAATTCATTGCTTCCCTCCATTAGCTCCAGGGGCTGAGCTGGCCAAGCACCTGTCTTCCATCAATACACAGGCCTGTGGTTGTGTGTAAACCCACAGGGGAAGGGAACAAAGGGATATGGCACAAATTCTAAACCAAAACCAGACGAGAGACATAAGTATACCCAAAATGGGACACACACACACACACACACACACACACACACACACACACACACACACACACACACACACACACACACACACACACACACACACACACACACACACACACACACACACACACACACACACACACACACACTTAGCAACCCAGAAGTTAAACTCTGAGAAGGCCAGGCCCAGATCCTTCTGGGCCCTTACCTGGAGCCCAAAAACGGTCTCTGGTGAGGCTAGAAGTAGCAGGGAGAACTCAGCAGAAACAGGGTTCTTTGCCCATAGCTGGTTTCCAAGAATGCTGGGAGCAAACTGCTTGGTCTTCCCGGACTGCGGGAAGGGCTCTGAGGCTGGAGATTCAGCTAGGGGCAAAGCTGGCAGCCACTGGCCCAAAGGCACCAGGCAGTCTACAGCTACAAGCACAGTTTAATGCAAATGGAAAGAAAGACATCCTGGCCAGGCCCTCCCTTCTGGCTTCAGGATGGCACCCCTGTTTCTGGAGCTGCCTGGCTTTTCTCATGTCTTAGGAGGCATCGTGGTATCACGGAAATACCTGAGGGGGGGTGTGTGGAGTTAGAGGAGCCTGAGCTTGAATCCGAACCCTGCTATTTAAGAGCTGTGCCCACCTTGGGTGAGTCACTTAAACACACTGAGCCTCAGCTTTCTCATCTCTAAAATGGGGATAATAACAGTGCCAGCCTCAAAGGGCTGTAGGGAGGATTAAATAAGATACCGTATACAAAGCATCTTGTTGGCACCCAGCAAACAGCAGGCGTCTAATGAGCATTGGTACCTTCCTCCAATGTAAAACAAAAACTTTTTAGGGATGGGCCTTTCCTGGGCCTATATTATATTAGGAGAGTGGCCATCCCCTGCCAGATTTCCAGTTCCACTCCTCAGCAGGGGTGGTCTTGTGGTCTTAACGCACGGTGCCCCTCACCCAGGACTGGCCAGTCCACACCTACGGCGATGTGCATGGGATGCTGGGAGGGAAAGGACAGACTGAAATCGGCCCTGGTAGGGAAGGAGGCCACCCCAGCAAGCGCTCTGGTGGGGGCTCAGCTAGCAGGAGGTGGGGAGTCCAGCAAAGGCACACCCTTGGCCAGAGCAGCAGGAACTGACCACAGCTGCCAAAGGGGGAGGCAACAATGGGCCACGTGGCTCAGGGCTGACCCGCCGCCCCTGGCTCAGAGTTCCCTGCCTCTCTGAAGCCTGGCTGCCCGTGCCTCACCCCTCACACTAAAGAGAACAGGCTCCTCACATGACCCTTCTCCTCCTTCACCTGGTCTCCCCAACTTGACAGGAAGTTCCCCACGGGCAGGGGAGGGACCAGTGTCACTGTGGTCCCCTTGAATGGAACAAGCCCAGGCCTGTGTCACCTGCTGGCTAGTGGCGATGCTTTGGGCAAGCCACCCAGCTATCTGACCCATCCTTCAGCTCCAAGAGAAGACTGACATACCCACCCACCTACCACCGAGGGTGGTTAGAAAACCCAGATGATCTCACTCACTCATTTAACAAACGTGCACTGAGAACCTAGTGTAAGCCACATACTGTGCAAAGCTCCAGGAGTGTAAGAGTGGGAAAGGCAGACAGGGTCCCTGTCCTCAAAGGGCTTACACTCCAGAGAGAGACAAAGATCAACCAAGCACACAAACATAAATATCATGTATGTGTTCAATTGTGACAACTTTCCAGAAAGGAGTCAGTATGCTTTATAATCAACCATTGACAGCATCAACAGTTATAGAAAGAGTAGTGCATGAGACAGGGTAAATCTGGCTCCGGTAAGATAGTAAGGGGCCAGAGAGGTAAGAGAGAGGGGAGAATGTGAGCAAAAACCCACCTACGCGAGAGTTCCCTATGCTGTGATGCCCCTTCATAGCACAGAGGGCGTTCACATTATGACACATGGAATGGTGATGCCGACCGGCGAGGTGAGTTATCACCTCTGATTTGGAAGCCTGGAGAAAGTGAAGCCTAAATCACATAAACAGGATTCACAAGAAAAAAAGGAAGGAAGGAGAGAGGAAGGAAGGAGAGAAAAAGAAAGGAAAAGGAAGAGGAGGGAAAAAGTAAATAAAGGAAAAAAGAAAGATAGAGACCTGCACAGGGAAAAGCCAGCTGGAAGAATGCAGAGCCTCTCTCAAGATCTCAGGGTGACCCCTGGGCCAGACTGTGAAGGACACCATGTGATAAAGCTATTGCCACCTCTGCTTGACAGGCACACTCACCTCCCATGGCTCCTGGACTTACACATCCATCTGTGAAAACAAATCTTACATCATAGAGGCTATTGCTACACTGTTGGTAGGACAGGCTCCACACCAAATAAATTTGCTTTAACCAAGCCCTCTTGACTGATTGCGTTTTTTCACTACGGAAGGTCTGGCTCCCTCACAGTCATCCATAATGATGTTGGCAGAGAAGTGTTCAGTGGATGTCACACCAGGCGACTAGAAGACCCAGGGGTTCTGGGTGCCATCGAGGATGACCCAAAAGGGTTCCACACACTGCAATTCAGTTTTGCTTCATAGGCAGCCATAGAATCGAATGACAGAGCTCTTAGTCACAGCATCAGAGTCGTGGGGATGTCTGGAGCTGCCGGAGCCCATAAAGGTCACCTTTTATTCCAACACCTCCATGTGCAGACAGGGAAGGTAGGCTGGAGGCATTTGACCTTCCCAAGGTCACTCACTGCTGCGTCCTGGCAGAGTTGAGACCAGAACCCCCGTTTCCAGACTTGGGAGGGAGCAGAGCACAGCGGTTCGAGACCAGAGACTCGGGAGTCACCGAGTTCCACAACGGCTGCCCAAAGCAGGCAGGGAGGTGCAGAAGGCCACGAGACAAGCTCTCCGTTCACAGGGGGCCTCGAATGTAGACCTCAAAGCTATCCCTGAGGAGGTTATATACGCATCCAAGGAGATGCACTCATGGGTTGGGGAAAAGGTACCATTGCCTATCAAGTTCAGACTTTGGCCTGTTACCAGATCTCACCCCTGTAATACTCTAGGGATTAAGTTTACATATTAAGTAATTATCCTTTGAATATCAAGATCATATTGGGTTCGATTTCTTTTTCTTTTCAAAAGCACCCCTTTTGGGCTTCCCTGGTGGTACAGTTGTTGAGAGTCCGCCTGCCGATGCAGGGGACACGGGTTCGTGCCCCGGTCTGGGAGGATCCCACATGCCGTGGAGTGGCTGGGCCCGTGAGCCATGGCCGCTGAGCCTGCGCGTCCGGAGCCTGTGCTCCGCAACGGGAGAGGCCACAACAGTGAGAGGCCCGCGTACCGCAGGGAAAAAAAAAAAAAAAAAAAAAAAAAGCACTCCTTTATTGTATTCAGGTAAACATTTAAAAGAGACCACAGGGCTTCCCTGGTGGCGCAGTGGTTGAGAGTCCGCCTGCCGATGCAGGGGACACGGGTTCGTGCCCCAGTCCGGGAAGATCCCACATGCCGCGGAGCGGCTGGGCCCGTGAGCCATGGCTGCTGAGCCTGCGCGTCCGGAGCCTGTGCTTCGCAACGGGAGAGACCACAACAATGAGAGGCCCACAGACAGCAAAAATAAATAAATAAATAAATAAACAATAAATAAATAAATAAAAATAAAAGAGACCACAATTTGCATAACCCTGCTTTGGCATGTCTTTTTTTTTTTTTTTTTCCCTATATGGACGGAACTAGGGCTTTCTAGCGTCAGACTGTCTGAACTCTAATCCTGTAGCTGTGTGACCTCAGGCAAGCGACTTAGCCTCTCTGTGCCTGTAATGGGCTGAACTGTGTCCCACTCTAAAAAAATTCACATGGGAGTCCTAACCCCCATACCTCAGAATGTGACTGTATTTGGAGATAAGATCTTTAAAGAGGTGATTAAGCTAAAATGAGGCCATGTAGGGGGGACTCCAGTCCAATATGACTGATGTCCTTCTAAGAAGAAGAAATTTGTACACAGACATGTACACAGGGAAGACAAATGTGAAGACCCAGGGAAATGAGGCCCATCTACAAGCCCAGGAGAGAGGCCTGGGATAGATCCCTGCCTCATGGCCCTAAGGAGGAACCAATCCTGCTGACACCTAGATCTCGGACTTCCAGCCCCCAGAACCGTAAGAAATTTAATTCCTGTTGTTTAAGCCACCCAGTCTGTGGTGTTTGTTACAGCAGCCCTAGAAGACTCACTTTCCTCATCAGGAGGATGCAGATAACACTCGGGCCTTCCTCAACAGAGCTGTGCTGAGTACCCAGTTCCTGGCGCTTAGTAGGTGCCCGATAAATGTTTCTTACACTTATTACTAACATGGAGCCTTAACCCAGCCTGGTCTTGGCAAACTGTTTTCTCTCACTCTTCTGTGTGAGCAGAAAGCAGAATGATAAATTCTGCAGGCAAGCCCAAGTTCTTCACAGTCCCCCTCTCTCCGAACGACCCCTTCACCCCAAGTCCCTCAAAGCAAAGTGGTTTGAACCCCCAGACCGGCACTCACAGGACTTTCCTTTTGCTCCCCACTCTTGGCTAGCAGTCGCTCCCCGCTCAGCACTGTTTTAGGACCTGCCTGTCTATCCCTACCCTCTCCCCACCCAACACCACGGAGGTCCCAACAGGAAGCCTGATTCTCCTCCAGCTTATCAAAGTTAGACAACACAGGATGCAGCTCCAGAAAACAGAGGTGATAGGAAAACAGCTACACAACATCCAAATCCCCAAATTATGAGAATCAGAGGCCTGGCCTTCCAGCTTATTGGAGAGGGAGGGCTTCTCTACTTTGGGATGAGCTGGAGGGCTGACACAGCTCTGGACCGCCTTCCAGCCAGCCAAGGATAACCCAGCCTGTTGGTGGTGGTTTGAGAACTGTGTCTCGTTCTCAGTTTGTCTTACAGAAGGCCCCCAAACCTAACAGTCACCAGAAGGAACTCCTGAGGGCCTAGAATAAGTTAACTGGCAGTGATGGAAAACTCTTGGGGTGTGAACTTACCTAAAACTGACTGAGAAATCACCTGGGACCAGCCAGTGAAGGAAGGGGCACAAAGACCCTCAGAAACCAGTAAGGCTTCCAGAGGGATCATCCATGAGCCCGGAAGCTTGGCCCAAGTGTAAAACCCCAGCTCTCTGCTGCTTCAGCAAGTAGCAAGAGATTTGGTGACTGCTGAAGCTTCCAAACCTGTATGGCACTGGTGATGAAAATTAAGGTCATTTAGAAACTAAAGCTGATCAGACTCTGAAGGGAATTTTAATTTGTTAATGGATTTTCCAGCTGATGGTTGATGGGGGAGAGACAGCAATTCACCGCGGGTTTGAGGCAAAAATAGGGCCCCATAAGCCAGCAAGTCACAGAGAGCTCTTTAGTCTTTCTTCAACTGCATCAAGAACAGGCTGTCCGGGAATGCAGAATTTCCGCCCCCCCATTTTCATCAGCTAATAGCAGATGAACACCTGATGATGTGGCCAATATTCTTTTAATCCCATCCGTCAGGGGGAGGAGGGTGCAAAGGGCAGGTGCCTACTTGTGCCTCTATTGGAGGGATGTAGGACGTGGCGGCTGGGGCAGAAACCCAGGGGCCAGTTTCTCCACCATTCACAGACTGTTTGCAGGGAACCGGGAGAGAGAAGCAGGTGGAATTCTCTCATCCCTGTGCCCATTCTGTGGAGGATGTTAGAAATGGAAATATGTTCACTTATCCCACAAAGGATTATGGACAGCCTACACTATGTCAGGACTACAGCAAGGACTAAGATGGACCCAGTCCCTGAGCTCATTGACTCGATGGTCCAGCAATGAATCTGACAGAGTAAACCAAGGAGGAGATGCCACAGAACCGTATCATTAAAGGCCCTCATTAGGGCTTCCCTGGTGGCGCAGTGGTTGAGAGTCCGCCTGCCAATGCAAGAGACATAGGTTCATGCTCCGGTCCGGGAAGATCCCACATGCCGCGGAGCGGCTGGGCCCGTGAGCCATGGCCGCTGAGCCTGCGCGTCCGGAGCCTGAGCTCCTCAACGGGAGAGGCCACAACAGTGAGAGGCCCGCGTACTGCAAAAAAAAAAAAAAAAAAAAAAAAAAGGTCCTCATTAAACGTTGCAAAGGGAGGACTGGGGTTGGGGGGACCCAGAGGGCGTCTCCACATAGAGGAAGAGTGAGTCAAGAGAAGAGCTTCACCCAGGAATGTAAACCAAAGGCCACACACCTCATCCTGAGCACCCAGAGCTGCTGAGAGGCTCAGGTGCCACCCGAAGCCTCTGGACCGGACTCTCGCTGGGAACACCAGAGCTCACGGGGGTGGCTCTATGGTGAGGACAGACAAAAAAAACGTAATTCCTGAATCTTACTTTCAGCTGCAAGCCAAGCAGAAGAGTAAAAAGAAGCCACTTGACGAGAATCCCAACCGTACAGAACGAGTCATTTAATCCTTTTTAAAAGCCCGTCCACAGGATCTGCCATCTTGCTGGTGTCTAACTTGGGAAACTCTCATCTTATTTCAAATGACAGGAATTTCTCTAGAAGAGTCACCAAAAGCCATCTCCCTGAGAAGTGCAATTTCCAGCCATTTGTTTGTCCCGAAACTTGGACTCTTCTGTTGTGTTCCTTTAGGCAATGTAACTACCCCAGCTGAGGAGGTGAGAGGAGGAAGCTGGGGTGGGGAGTGGGAGTGGGCAAGGAGGCATTCCTGCTCACAGGGAACATTCCCGGGTTGTCCAAAGAATAAATACACACATGCACACATACATGTGCACACACATGCGTGCACACACATGCATGTAGTACATGTACATGCATGCATGCACTACATACGCACCACACACACGTGCACACACACAAACACACGCACACAGTTTTCTTGCCTTTAATAGAAAATAGAGCTTTAAAAAGAAACAGAGAAAAAGTGGTATTTGGACCATCAGCCCAATCCTATACTATGACAGCTTTTACAAAATATGTAAAAGTCTGAAGTCTGATTTTCCCACATCTGAAAACTAATTTCTTTCTTTCTGTTCCGTTGTTGTTGTTAGGCACTAAAATATAAGTATCTGTGCACACAGAGGCAGCTTCCCAATCTTTCATTGGTGACATTTGTGGAGAACTTTGGAGCTGGTGTGTATTCACAGGCATCACCGTGTTTCAGCCTTAAAACAACAGAGGAAGCAGGGAGAAGCTGGAGATCAGGGAAGTGAGGATGTTCGCTCAAGGTCTCAGGGAGGGTGGGTCAGCTGCAGAGCTGGGGCTCAAGTGCAGGTAATTCACTGTGTGACGCTGCGGGTGCCCACTGTGATCCAGGGGACACAGCCTTGCACGAGATGCACCCTAGGCTCCCCCCATTAGGAGCACCACGAGTGTGGCTAAAGAGGCTCCATCATTCTCAGGGTGGGCAGAGAGGAATGTGCAAATCAGAGCTGCCCAGGTGCTCATTTCTCAGAAGGACCACACCTCAGGGTTCTCTGGCCAATCCCCTCAGTGCTATGGCCTGAGTGGGTCCCCACAGGGGCACAGTGCTGCCCCTCACCTGGGTCAGACCCCCTCTATCGAAATCCTCAGCCTCCATCTTTCTCCTCACCAAACCAATAACACAGGCACCTGCTGAGTGATTTCTCTTTAGAAGTAGCCTGTTTTCCCCAAAATTCCTCAACAAAGGCCAGTTGACTACAAATGGCCCAGTTTCATCTGGACCCAGAATTGGAGCAGTCCCATGAGGCAGGCCCTGGGGAAGGTCCTGGACCCCAGAACTGAACATTTACATTCTTCAAAAAACCAAGGTGGAAGGCTTCCCTGGTGGTGCAGTGGTTAAGAATCTGCCTGCCAATGCACGGGACACGGGTTCAAGCCCTGGTCCGGGAAGATGCCATATGCCGCAGAGCAACTAATCCCATGCGCCACAACTGAGCCTGCGCTCTAGAGCCCATGAGCCACAACTACTGAAGCCTGTGTGCCACAACTACTGAAGCCTGCGTGCCTACAGCCCGTGCTCTGCAACAAGAGAAACCACCGCAATGAGAAGCCTGCGCACCACCATGAAAGAGTAGCCCCCACTCGCCGCAACTAGAGAAAGCCCGTGCACAGCAACAAAGACCCAAAGCAGCCAAAAAATAATTAACTAATTAGTTAATTAAAAAAAAACAAGGTGGAGCTATATCCTAAGAGCTGCTGCTGAAGGATGAAGCGGGGCCATCAGCCTCGAGCAGCAACGGCCAGCAGACCTTCAGCCCTGTCTCCAAGGCCTCTGAAGAGCTGCCAAATAGGGGGACATATTCTCTCCATCCCCAGGGGTGGACCCAAACCAGCAGATGCAAGATTTAAAAAAGAAGAAAGTTCCTTCTCACTGACCTAGGACAGGATGGCCGTCTTGGACGGAATATGGGAGACATTTAAGAAGAGGTTGGATGGTCCCTCGGTTGGGACACTTGGAGCAGTGATTCAAGCATCAGGTGAAAGGGTGCACTGACAGGACCTTGTGAATTTCTTCCAACCTTTAGAGTCTCCAGTGGGACAGTATAAACACAAAGTCCCTGGGAGACCTCCTGGTCACCTGCCTGCAGGGCTCTCCTCTGGGCCTAAAAATAAGATTCCCAGAGTCCTGATCTAAATTAGAGCCTTAATGATGTGTCACCATGGCTATAAATATGCCTCTTTAAGAGCCAATTAATATGATTATTTTAATCAGCTACGCTCCCTAGAAGGACTCCCAGCTCCCTCATCGGCCCCGAAATGCGTGCGTTCTGAGTAGACTGGATCCTCCCGTCCTCACTGAGCAGGTCCATGGAGCAGTCACCGTGGGGTAAGGGGGGGATGGTCACGGGCAGCCCCTTCTGCTTCCCCTTTCCAGTGCCCCTGAGATGCTCATTCCACTCTGGGATCTCTCCTGATCATTCACCAAGACCCCCAGAAAGACAGGGCTGGACACAAATGCCCAAATGGTATAAATCAGACACAAGGTAATATGAGAAGGATTGTTAGGGGCTGATTCGTCCCCCTCAAATCCATATGTTGAAGTTCTAACCCCCAATACCTCAAAATATGACTGTATTTGGAGACAGGGTCTTTAAAGAGGTGAGTAGTTAAAACAAGGTCACTAGTGTGAGCCCTGAGCCAACCTGACTTGTGTCCTTATGAGAAGAGGAGATGAGGACACAGACACACAAAAGGAAGACGTTGTGAAGACAGAGGACGAAGACAGTCATCTACAAGCCAAGGAGAGAGGCCTCAGAAGAAACCAGCTCTGCCAGGACCTTGATCTCAGACTTCCAGCCTCCAGAACTGTGAGAAAACAAATGTCTGTCCTCTAGCCACCCAATCTGGGGTATTTGTTACCACAGCTCGAGCTGACTAATACGGGAAGTGTGCTGTATGCCCTGTCTGGAGACTTTAAATTCTTTTTTTCCTTTCTCCTACAGATCAGCCAAACAAAACAGTCCTGTACCTCACTTTCACCAGCGTATGACCCCTGATGGAATTTCAAGGAAAGAAAGGCAGTAGGGTATAGGAGAACGTGCAAGGGATTCAAGGGTCCATGAATCAGGAGAGCTGGTCATCCCAGGCTATTTCAACAAGCTATGTGGTCATGGAGCCACTCAACCACTTTAGCCCCCATTCCAGCATCAGTTAACTGAAACGGATGAGCCAAACAACATCTAAGGGTCCCTCCAGCACTAACACTCTCTCCTTGCAAGTTTAAGGCTTGAGGATGCTAACTAGCAAGGGCAGCTTTGGGGCACGAGCCCTGACGGGACAAGCCTGGAGGGCAGGTTGTGACAACAGCAAGAGAAGCACACTGAGGTTGGAGGGTGCTGCGATCGGGCTGTTGGGCTGTTTCCTGGAGGTGGAAGCTTCCATTCCTGACCTGTCCCTGTCTTGTTTCTTGGTTTACTGGTTGCATGGCCTTGGGTACCTTCCCCATATTCTACCCCATCTGTAAATAAAGTAACAAGAGTGTATATGCTGTGTACCAGTAAAACATCCTACCTCTCCAAGCATGCTCACCATTACTAGTGGGCAAGAAGGAAAGGCATACTCCTAGGGGTATCTCAGGACTAACATACACATCTGAGTCCCCACAAGGTGACTCCCTGGCAAGGCAGCTTGAGTCTTCGGTTAGAGTAGGACCTGGAGCGCCCATCTTCTCCCCACCACAATCCTGGGCACCAAACTGCTATGAGGGCCTAAAGATGCTTTAGGAGAGCAGCCCTGTGAGGGATGAGGCAGTGAAGAAACCATAATGCACCTCTTCCAAAGGATGGGTGCAAGGCTGCAGTGACCATATGAAGAGCCCTCATGCATGCCTAGTGCTTTGCATTTTACAGTTTCCTGAAACTATCTTCTGAGTATTATCATTCCCATTTTACAGACAAAGAAACCAAGGCTAGGGGGAGGTTAAGCAAGACAATGAGGTAGGGTGGGAAAAAAACACAAGGCTTAGGCTCTTATCTTTACCTTGAACAAAGTTATTTAATATCTTCTTATCAAACTGCATGCAAATGAAGTCATGTGGCTGACCCAGGCAGACTCACTATGTGATGTGATGGCTCCAACTAAGAACTCATGATTTCCACATTTCATGGATTCAAATCATCTCAGAACTGGTAAGGCCCTGGGCTATCACAGATCTGATTCCCTCAGTCTATAGGAGAGCAAACTGAGGTCCAAAGAATTCACTGACCACAGTCCCACAGGCTCTGGCCAGGCTAGGACCAGAGCCCAGGGGTCTATTCCTTAGACCACCCTGCCCTGTCCATTTGCCTTGAAAATATTCCTCTTTAAAAACAGACCACAAAGAGAGGAGCTTCCGGGACATTTGTATTGGGTTCTGGGGAAAGGTTTCCATGCCTCCTCCCCAAATCTGGATCCTTCCTCCAGGCCGCACGCTGCTGGCCTCCTGCAGTGACTTTCAGCAGGACAGCAAATGTGTCAAGTGCTCCTCTCACAGGATAAGGCTGCTGGGAGCAGCTCAGAGGACTGGAATTAGAAATTCTAATTATCACAACTCTCGGAACACAATGAAGGACAATTTATAATTAGCACATGTCCAAAGACCATCCCCAAAAGGACACATTATAACTCTGAAAACAAAGATGGTCCAGAGAGGGATCGGGGAGCTAAGCTATTTGGCCCTCCTACCCCTCCCTCCAGCCCTAAATCCAATCTACCTCCTGCCCCTCCACACCTCCTGGTATTGGGCCTCTTTCCTGATGCCCTGCCCCAGCGCCAAGCATGGGGGTCCCTGTTCCCCTAGTCCTCCACCCTTTGAAGCAGAGGTGCTGCCACTCTTCTGGAAGTCCTTCTGTGCAGAGATCCCTCTATTCGGGACCCAAGCAGATCTCACCCCAGGTCCTGAGCTGGTTAGAGGCTTGTGGCTCCTGCTGTCAAGGGCTGCAAATGAGGACTTCAGGACTAGCCTCTCTGTGGGGAAGAAAGCCTCCAGTGAACAGATAATGTCATCATTGGCTGCACAGATGCATGTGCCCGGGCGGCCTCCCAGCCAGAGCTGCTCTTGTGATGAAAGCTCAGGAATTCCACAGGAATTCCTGCCCTATGTCCAAGATTTACCCTGCTCGAGTTTTAAAGGGGACCTCTCTCTTGGCATGTCAGCATTTGATGAAGAGTCTTCCTTCCTAGGTTGCTCTGCTCACGATTTTATAAAACTCTCCTATGTCTGTGTTAATTCCAAACAGAGCTGGGCTGCAGTCAAGCCCTGAACTACTTATGCAAAAAGAGACCTGAGCAAATGAACACTGTGATCGCGGGGAAGAGGACAGGCTATGTCCAGGCCCATAAGCAGCATCTGTGCACCAGGAACGCTCCAAACACAGCCTCAGTGAGATATGGGGAAAGAGGGCCCCTTGGGTGATCTTACGTTTCCAGTTAGAACCACAGACTGGCAGGAAGCCGCTTCAAACCCATCTAGTGACTACAGACATGGAAACTGAGGCCCAGAACAATCAACCTGCCCATGGTCCTATGGCAAGCCAGGGATAGTGACTACAGATAACAGCACCACAAAACTGTATGTTCTTACGTAGTGCATCTATGTGCCTCTTTGCTATTGCAGATGGTTTCCTCCTAAGTCCTTCCGTAGCATTCCCAATGTCCAACTCTGTCTAAAAGCCCTTCTTCTCATGGCTAAAAAGCACATCGTCTTGCACACTACAGATACTCAAAGTTTTTTAAAGAAATGAACAAATGAAGTAATGTATATAATTCTGTAGGAAGATATCCAGTGTAATTCTATGATGACAAAAAAAATGAAAGGAGAAATATGAAAAAAAGGGGTGAGTATCCAAATCATGGCATACAAGCCATTTAAAGATATGTTTATAGAGTCTCAGTAACACCTGGAAACACTGATAATCTGATGATGTTAAGGATAAAAGCAGAACACTAAATTGCACATAGTCTATGATCTCAGCACTATAAAGAAAAATGCATGATAACATTGTTAGAAGAAAATGAAGCAAAATGGGAAGAGTAGTAGATGTTTCTGGTGTGATTATGAGCGATATTTCTGCCTCTTTGCCTCTTCTGTTCTCTGCAACTATTTTGCACTGTGCGCATAAGACTCCTGAAGGCAGTAGGAGGGGACTAGGAAATAGAAAAGGATGTCCTCAGATACTATGCATCCTCATTGGGATCTGGAAAGACACAATTTCTCTCTTCTCCCATTAAGCAGCTAATGAAACGAAGAGACACAGATGCTGAGCACACAGGCAGGCTCCCCCGCTACCTCCCACCCCACCCCCTGCCCCATGGCCAGCCAGTCACTCCTGCTCTGGACTGAGTAGGTGCTGCCTTAGGACATCTGAATTGCTGCCCACGCATCTCATCTGTGAGGCCAGTACGAGTTGCTGTTGAACCTTTCCTGTGTGTGTCTCTCTCTCGCTTCCCTCGATTGATTGGAGTGGAGGCTCCTTGGGTAGAGGAGGCCATCCCGGCCTGATAATTCCTGTGCCCCCAACAGAGCCAGGCCGGGAGACTTTTTTCAGTACTTGACACCTTGAGTCTCAGGAACTACTTGCTCATCGATGGACGGATTGAACAGGCTCACGAGGAGAATGGTCCCATGGGACACGCTGGCTTTCAACCAAGACAAAAGCCGAATGCACCTCCCTCAGGACCCGCTGGCCTCGCCAACCAGGACACCAAGGGGTATCAACTGTGACGCTGGCATTTGCCCCCAGCGGGACAGAGCCACCAACGAAGAAATCGCAGGGCACTCAGACATCAGGATGTGTCCCTTCCTTCCCACCAGACCTGGGCTGGTTCAGGCCAGTGAAAGGGAAGGGCTGGCCCCGCTGCCCCCCATCTGGCCACGGGATCCAATTCCAGTTTCTGACATGCAGGTGGGTACGGCACGGTGACCCAGGGCTCCAGCAGGCAAATCCCAGTCGTAAAACTCCCGTCTGATCCCATCCCACCCACCATGCTCCCTCCTAAATTGCAGCAGAGGGGCTCTTCCAGCTGAGCCAAAGGCACTCAGGCACAGGTGTGTTCACTTTTGCTATACTATTCAACACCCTAGGCAAATAAGGAACTGGTCCCCCTTCTCCAGGGGCAGGACATTCAGCAAACGCAGGCCTGAGGCAGAAGACTGTATCTGCAATGGTATCTTCTAAGCCTAAGCCTGCCTCAAAGTTGCTGCACAGTAGGCTGTGAGTCCCCTCTCTAAATCCTTTTGAAACCACAGGGGCTGCTACAGGCTTCTAAGTGCTGGCCTCATGCCTTGCCCTACGCAGGTTTCCCCTCCCGGTAAAGCCTTCCTAATATCCCCACCTCTAGTGACCCCAACCGTTACGAACCTTTTCTCTTCCTGCATGATGAACGTGTTAAAACACACACACGTACATATGGAGATAGTGTAAACGTGATTTCCCCAATGAAAGCATGTTTTTCTTAAGAGCAGGGGTCCAATTGTTCAAGAATGGACCCAACAGCCTTGAATTAATGAATAAACAAAAAGCGGGCATGCTAATGGACCGATCAATCGAAAACTCCAAGGAACTGCAGGCAGCAGCCTACAAAGCAGGCCTCCAAAATCATGCCTTTCCAAATCCAAGGAGATACTCAATCACGGTATTGTAGAAATAAAGTAATAATCACAGTGAAAACTTCTTAGAACCTACTAGGTGAGGCATTTGGTATATATCACATAATCATCTTTTAAGTAAGGTATTACTATTATTCCCATTTTACAGGTAAGAAAAATGAAGACAGAGGGCTATCCAAGGTTGAGGACATTTGAGTCGGGATCCGTTGGGACACTGCTTTATCAGCTGTAAAGGGATGCTAATCTTAGAGCTGCCCTTCTTGACCACAACCTGGGCAAAGTCCAGAACTCTGGAGTGTAAAGGCGGTGATGACACATGAAGGAGATGCGTTCTACAGGACGCCAGCTGTTCCCAGGGACAAATCCCAGGCAGAAAGTAACCGCCCTGACTTGCCTTTTGCTAAAGTGCTAAGAAGACAATTCCCATCCTTCAATTTTATTTAATCAGCGCAAAGAATTCATAAGAATCTGCAAGCATTCATTCATCAGGCAGATAAATATTTGATAACCCTGCAGCTGAATTTTTTATGGCTCAGTGTGTGGGGAGAAGCATTCCCAGGGAGGCCACCACTGTCCCGGGGACAGAGCAGCAGCCAGAAGCAGACACAGCAGGGCTCTGCTCCATGCCGGCTCACCCACCCTGACCACAATAAGATGCTCGTTCTGGATCCCTGGGCCAAAGGGCCACAGCTGCTGTTGTCTAAGTTCTTAAGAGAGAATCTAGAGAAGCAAAGAGAGGTTGTGGGGAAGGCAGGCTGAGAACCTGACAAGATCAGGGAGGAACCCAGGTGACCCAAAATGTCCAGGTCCCGGGAGGGGGAAGCAGCCTCGTCCTTCAGCCTCTTTCCCAGGTCACCTGACCACACAGGGGAGAAAGCTTCTGAACAAACGTGCGACACGGCAAAAGGGCAAAGTCATCCCGTCCGTCTCCCTGCTGACTGACAGCACCATGCTACCATTCTGGACCTTTCCCTCCCCCTTCGAGCAACACTCTTGAGTCACAAAGGACCTCCTTATGCTCATTTCAGCCCTGATGAGGCTTGGGTGTCTACAGAGAAAAAGAAGAATTTGGAGGCATGAGTGCTTCACATCCTGAAAACTCTTTTCTCCAGGGCTAGAGAGGGTCTCCCTCCCAGTCCTTTGATTCTCTTCAAGATGAAATTCCAGCAGATTTTGTCTCCTCTACCCCAAAATGCTCAAATCTCCTTTCAATTTCTGAACTGCCCCCAACTCACCCCCACACCCTCTGTGAGACACACACACACACACACACCCCTCCCTCTCTGCCCACCACAGAAAGAACTGGTATCTAAGCCTTCAGCTGATTCCCCCCCAGTCAACATCCATTCAATTGATTTGTTCAAGGGTTTAGAGGGGCCAGGAGAGGAGATGCCTGCATTCCAGCAGCCGGCAGAGATTTAATTTCTTTTTAACTGGCTGCACCACTAACAGCATATCAGAAATCTCTCCGCTCTGACCCTTCTCCCCTCCACTCTTCCAGGGGAAGGATGTCCCGGCATTTTGCTAGGAAAGTAAAGAAATGCCACTGCAGAGCCCAACTCATTTTTCCTGCTGTCCTTATTCATCAGCAGCCTAATGAGGTTGTGACATAAGCCCTCACTTCATCAATGTGCGGCTCACTGAGGCAGGCGACCAGGAGGACAGCGGCATGCCTCTCCTCCCAGAAAGAAGAGCTATTGCCTCCCCATGGTAAATCCCAGGGTGGAGGGCTCTCTTCCCCAAGCTCTCTGGCTCTATCTCTGCTCTGCAGACACCCTCTCGGGTCCCTCAGCACTCTCGGGAGGAGACAGGAACCTTCCAGCAGCCTGTGCTGGCTGGCTCCAGGCCTCTCTGGTGATGGATGTGCTGTCATTGGACACCATCACGGAAAAAAAGTGGGAGTGTGTGGGGAAGGGAAAGCTGTTTACCCATTTTCCTCATTTAAGAATCTGGTGAAATTATGAGCAAAGCTTATCTCCGCACTGGGACAATTCACGTTGCAAAAAACAGCGCTGAGACACTTAAGGGAAGGAGGCAATTTATTTGATGTCTTGGCAGGGCCCACCCAAGCAATTATCGTAATGACAAAAGGACATGCTGGACAGTCCCCACCACCCTCCCCTCCTCCAGGAAGCCAGGCAGTGTTCATGGCTTGCAGTTGACATTTTAATAGGGGCTCAACATCTGAGCACAAGGGAATGCAAGCTGAAGACAGGATTTGGTGGGTAGGGTCAGGATGGGAGGGAACAGAAATGGCACGGAGGAAAAACATAAAGTGGTCCTGGGGGCAAAAAAGCCTTCTGTGACCCAGCCTGAAGGTCCTGCATGGTGGGGTTTCTGACTATCTTTTATTATTTGGGGAAAGGGGATATAGTTTCCAAGAGGACAAAGAACAAGCCACCCCAGTAAATAACTCTCTAGAAATTTCTATTTGATATTTTATAAATTACAAAGCACTCATGTCATTTGATCCTATTATTGATAGATAGGTGTGGTTAGGCACATTTTATGGGGAAGGAGACCAACTTGCTCAAGGTCACAGAGCTAGTGAGGGAAGCAATTTGGGAACCAGATGTCTCTGGGTTTTTTGTTTTTGTTTTTGTTTACAGAAGCTGCTACTACCCCCATCCAATTAATGGGAAAAACTATAACTGAGGCCGGATACCAAACACTCCTATTTGCTATGCATGGTGCTCAGCACTTTACACCGATTATCTCCTATTTCCATTCTCATACTAAAGTTTGGAGAGAGGTGTTACAACCTTCATTAGTCATATGGGAAAACCAAGTCTCCAAGAAGGCCATTAATAACTCGCCCAAGGCCACAGAGCCAGCAGGGGCAGAACCAGGACTCAAACCCCATGTTCCGGCCAGGGTATCTCAGCGGTTCTCAATTTTGCTTGTGCATCAGAATCACCTGAAGGGCTGGCCGCAAGGAGGAGTGCTGGGCCCCCACCCCCAGGTCTCTGATTCCAGGAGTCTGGGGTGAAGCCTAAGCATTTGCATTTCAAACAACTGCCCAGGTGATTCTCTATGCTGCTCATCTGGAAACCCCACTTTGAGAACCACTGCTTATCAACCACTGCCTCCCATCACTCATCAACTAACACGTTCATCCTGTTAGAGATGTGATGACACAAGGTATACGAAGCTGACTGCAGGAAGCTACCTCTGGTGCACAGAACCACTCTCTTGAGACTTGTTAACAAATAGGGTACACACCATCCGTAGAGGCACTTAAGTACCATCTGCATCAGTTAAACGTCAACAGAGGGATGTTCTAAGCCAATTCACACTGATACTCACTCTTCATCTGGACCTCCCCCTGCTGAAACAGATTCTAACATCTATCCTCCAGCCAAGAGATCTCATTATCATTAAGACAGCTCTTCTTTAGAAGGATGGGGAGCATTCTGGAAGAGCAGCCCCCACCAGCATACACGCCCATGTGTGCATATGTATGTGCATCACACACCATACTACGTGAATATTACATACACTATAAAGTGTACACAGAAAGTCATTAAAAGGATCATAAAATAGTAATCGATGCTTTAATATTTTCTTCCCATATTCCAAAGGACAGTTTTGTACATCCCACACTTCGGAGAGCTTTGGCCTGGAATTCAGGGTTTTCCAGGATCTGAGCATGAGAACCTGTGAATTGGCCCCTGCCGCTGCTGAACAATCACTGTGTCTGTGATTCAGGAAGAACGAGTTCCGTTTCACTAAATATAAGCCCCTAGAGCACATATATTGCTCCTCAAAGAATTACCCCAATAAACCCCCAGCACATCACAAGTGTTCCACCAGGAGCTTTCGGCCAAAGCTTCTTGATTTGGGGGGTTGTTTTTCCAAAAGAGGATGAGAAGCATCAAGGAATCCAGAGAGAAGACAGCAGCTGCCTATAAAAGCTGTGTCTTAAAAGTGCAGAGCAGGAGGGCCTCCCTGGTGGAGCAGTGGTTGAGAGTCCGCCTGCCGATGCAGGGGACATTGGTTCGTGCCCCGGTCCGGGAAGATCCCACATGCCACGGAGCGGCTGGGCCCGTGAACCATGGTCGCTGAGCCTGCACGTCCGGAGCCTGCGCTCCGCAACGGGAGAGGCCACAACAGTGAGAGGCCCGCGTACCGCAAAAAAAAAAAAAAAAAAAAAGTGCAGAGCAGGAGACTGAGCCTCACTTCTAGAGGCTGCAGGAGGAGAGACTACTGGATCAGGAATCAGGGAGCAGCCCCTGGAACCAGCCTCCACCAAGAACCATGGTGAGGCTCGGGGCATGCTTCGGCCCCCCTGCCCCGCCACCTCAGACACCAGGGTCCTCATCTGTCAAATGAGGTATAGGGTGACCAACTGTCCTGGTTTGCCCAGAACTGACTCAGGGGTTTCCCATGATGCCAGACCTGCAGTGCTAAGACCACAGTAGTCCCAAGCAAACCAGATGATTGGTCACCCTAGGTGTGGACCAAGTACTGGCTCTGGGTGAGCCAGACTGTTGATCAGCCCCACCTTGACCTCTGCTATAAGGTGTCCTGAGAGAGCAAGAGGGAGGAGCCTGAGGCCAGTGCTTGTTCTCGAGGGCTTTGCAATCGTACTAAGATAGAGGTATAGTAATAATAGTAATCATCATCATCCAAACCAAATTAAATGTCCATAACAGGTCAAAACAGAGGTTGGAAAGAGGGGCTAATGTAGGCTGCAGCAGCCGGACAGACTCCATGGAGGAAGCCAGGGTCCAGGAGGAGCAGAGAGAGCACAAATCAAAGTCTTCTCTCCCCTCATCTTCCTCCTGCCCCTCCCCACTCTCGTCTGGAGCAGGACAGCAGAGCAATTAAGCCAGGCTCTGGAGTCTCACGGAATCCACACCTGACGCCACCCTTTTATTTTTGGAGAGATCTTGGGACAGGTACTCCAATTCCCACAGCCTCAGTATTCTTTTCTTTAAAATGGGGCCAACTGCACCCCCACTTCCAAGGTGTCTTTTTTGTTGTTTTTTTTTTTTTTTTTTGCGGTACACAGGCCTCTCACTGTTGTGGCCTCTCCCACTGTGGAGCACAGGCTCCAGACACGCAGGCTCAGCAGCCATGGCTCACGGGCCCAGCCGCTCCGCGGCATGTGGGATCTTCCCAGACCGGGGCACGAGCCCGTGTCCCCTGCATCAGCAGGCGGACTCTCAACCACTGCACCACCAGGGAAGCCCCTCGAGAGTTGTTTTAAAGACTAAAGGAAGGAACACAGGCAGAGTGTTTCAGAACTGTGTCTGAGGGCGTGTGCTCCATCAACACTGACTGTTCTTCACCTCTCTTAACCTTTTTCAATCTATTATGAACCTAAGGTGTTTTTAAAGAACAGTGCTCTAAACACAGTAAGAGCTATTATGAATACTTTTGTGATGAATGATGGGGAGGACATGCTTAGTTCTGCTCCTGTCTCCTACTCCTGAAGCCAAAGAGGACACAGTGAGGGTGTATGGAGGAAAAATCCCAGGGAAGGTGGCTCTGGCCCCAGGCAAAGCCCAAGGGTTTCTCCTGGCCGTGTTCAGAACAAGCAGCACACCTTCCAACTGGAGCTCATAGCTCTGAGCACTCACCACGGAGGGGCTTTCGTCCCTCCTCAGCCCCCAAGGTTGTGAAGAAAGAAGGTTACCTGGGCCTCTTCCCCCTGCTTTGAGAGTGTTTCCCCTCAGGCCAAGACAAGTCCCAGTTGAGCATCAGCTCAGGACCACTTAAGGCTCTTGGAAATGAGCTTTCTAAGAACATGGCAGGTTTCAAGAATCCTGCAGCATTCCCCATGGACTCAGGCAGTGAGTTGAGATGTTGGGGACCAGGGAGGGTGCCCTCCTGCTTAAGCTGGTCTCTATCAGGTCAGCCCTAGAGGTAGGCATATATAATAGAATCCAAATCTGTAGGACCCCACAAACACTTGGGTCTGAAATTCCACCATTAGGCATTCACTTCTTTGATACTAACATGTCTTCTTTTTTGGGCAAAGACTTTTGTTGTTGTTGTTGTTGTCTGCCTACCGTGTCCCCAGAACCAGAACACACTTAAAAAAGGAAGATCAAGATTCACCTCAGCCTCTTCCCTTACGGATCTCACAGGTCAACCGGGGAGACAAACCACACAGAAGTGCAATACACAGAGAGAAAGAAACACTATCACACTTGCCTTTGAAGAGGTCCCTCCCAATTGCCCCTTCCCCTGTACTCCTAATTGTACTTCCCACACAATACCCCAGTAAAAGCAATTAGATTAGTTGGCAATTGTTCTTAATGTGCAGTTCCCTTGTTGCACACTGGGTTCCATGAGGCCATTTTTATCTTTTTATCGCCTAAACTTGGTGCATGGGATACAGTAGGACAATGAAGATTTGTTTAATTCGTTACTTAATGAATATTTTAATAAGAGTAGAATTGAAATGCAAGGCATTTGAGAAGGGCAATCATTTTAGCTGGTGATTCTCAAAGTGTGGCCCTGGACCAGCAGTATCACCTGGGAACTTGTTAGAAGTGCAAAGTCTTGGTCCCTACCCCAGGACTATGGAGCCAGGAATCCTGAGTTGGGGCTGGTCTGCTTTAACAAGGTCTCCAGGTGACGCTGATGCCCGCTCAAGTTGGAGAACCAGCGGCCTCAACCTTTACCATCAGACACTTCCTACATATGGAGTTACCGTGCTTTTCTCTCTCATGTATTGGTTCACCATGCACTTATTATGCACCTACACAGCAAAGGCCACTGGTCCTCAGGTGGCCCATGGATGTCCACAAGATGGCAGGCAATATGGTAAATCGGTTACCCCCTGAAGACCCTCAAAGGCTGTCCCCGGTCAACATGAAGAAAAGCCACCGTATCAAGGTTATGGCCAACTGCTCACCCTTCAGGAACGGCTGTGGGGATGAACTCCCCCAGCAGGAAGCTGCTCTGGGGAGAGAGAGCATCCTGACACCCAGGAGCAGCACGCCTGGACCTTGGGTGGGGAGCTGGAGGGGATGCGGCAGAGTAGCAGCTGACCTCTAATTGCTCTGGAGCCCAGGGTCTGGGCTACCAAAGACAAAGATGCAGGACCGATAGAGCGGGCAGGGCAGGGTGAGGCTGAGAGGGCAGAGCAGCCAGGCCAGCATCCCTTTGTCACCTAGCCTGTCAACAGCCTCCCCCGCCTCAGGCCTCTTCAAAACAAAGGGGCTGAGCTTATAGGAGCTGGCAGCAGCTGGGCTCAGCAGCTCAGAGGCAGCTCTGTGGGTGTATCCTGCTGCCCTATCCTCCCCTGAGCTGACTGCAGCTGCCCGGCCCCAACCCCAGGGAACAGACCCAGAGCCCAAGGGCCACACAGGGATATCATCTCAGTCCTAGAAGGTGCCACGGCCCAGCTGAGCAGGCAGTGCCCACAGCCCGGGTGCTCCTCAGGCCCAGGTGGCAGTGTTCTCAGGAAGCCAGTGGGATGAAGGGGACCCTGCTCCTAATTCAGGAGTAAAGTTGCCAGGACTTCCCCAGACCTCGTGTTCCAGGGACACAGACCACTTGCTGACACTTCACTTAAACTATTCTCCAGTTATAAAAAGGGACATCTCGGCCACCCTCTCAGCTTACAGGCCACTTCCCTTTAACCCAGTGTGGATGGCCAGTCCCTCCCTGACACCTGGGCCAGGAGCTGGGGATGCCTGATCCATGCTCAGGGTCACCCTCCTCTTTCTACCTTCCCCCTCCAGGCAGAGGGGCCTCTGAGTAACACCAGAAGCCTCAGGCAGGGGCAGAGAGGTCCCACAGCCTGTGTGTGATCTCGGGGAAGTGGGTAGAGACCATAGGGTTTCCAGATCAAAGTAGGATACCCTCTTATGTTTTAACTTCAGATAAACAAGAAATAATTTATTAAAATAGTATGTCCCAAATATTGTAGAGGACATAACTCAAACCAAAAAATTCTATCTTGCTTATCTGAAATTCAAATGTAACTGGGCATCCTTTGTTTTGTTTTGTTTTGTTTTTTGCGGTACGCGGGCCTCTCACTGTTGTGGCCTCTCCCGTTGCGGAGCACAGGCTGTGGACGCGCAGGCTCAGCGGCCATGGCTCACGGGCCCAGCTGCTCCACGGCATGTGGGATCTTCCCGGACCGGGGCATGAACCCGTGTCCCCTGCATTGGCAGGCAGACTCTCAACCACTGCGCCACCAGGGAAGCCCCATCCTGTATTTTTATTTGCTAAATCTAGCGATGCTTCTCTATCAGCAGGCCCAGAATATGGAAATCTGGCTTTCCCAAAGCAGAACTTAGGAGATCACAAGAGAAAGTGACTTGAAAGTGATGAAGTATAAAACAAGATCTCAGTAGCATGATTAAAGTTGATGATTTGCTTCATATAATGAGATGAAGGCACCAAGGTATAACAGGAAAAGGCCTGGCCTCTGGTCAACCAACTCAGTTCTGGGTCCCAGGTCCACCTCAGACATGACCTTGGCAAGTCACTTTCCCCTGCCAGGAGTCAGTTCCCTCAGCTTAAGCAATGAGCCTAAGGTCAGGGAGTCCACCTGACTCCAGAGCCTGTGCTCCTTCTACTATATAAACATTCCAAAACATACAGCTCCTACGGGGAACGGGAAATTCACTCCTCCCTGGGCCTCCATTCCTGGTAAAACACTCATAAGGCTCTCATCTCCAGGACCCAAATCTCTAGGAACCATACAAGGACAGCAGACACAGCAATGCAGCTGCCATTTCTCACCTTGGACCACACAGAACCCCAGGCCCTCTGGAGCTGCCACATACACACAGCACACTTGGCTTGTAAACGTTTCCTGACCTGGCTTTTACTTTAAACCACTCTTTGTAACTCCAGTGTCTACTACAGAGCCAGGCCCACAACAAGCACTCAAAAGATGCTTGCTAAATGAGTCACTGAATGTTCCATTTCAAAGATAGGGACACTGAGGCCCACCTCATTCAATGCAGCTATAACCTAAGGGAAAACCGGCTTCTGGTTCTCAAATTCCCTTTGTCCTTCAACCAAATTCCCCCCAAGTGTCTATTCACTTTGTTTTTGTAACTGCTCTAAGGACACCCTCACTCCCTTCTGTATTATGAGTGAAAGGAGAAGTGACTGGCCTTGTGTGACCCGATCACCTGGTGGCCCCAAAGACTGGGCCTGGAGACCACTAAAGAGCCTCGGCCTGGAATGAGGGGCTGTGTTTCTGTGCCCTCCGTTACTAGGGCACCTTGAGGGCTGCCTGGCTGTTCTGTGGCCCAGTTTCCCCCCTGAACTGCGCATTGAGCAAGATTCCCCCCACCGCATATGCTATTATTACCTGGCACACCAAGGAATGAGGCCGCTGCCACAATAAGGCCACCCCGCCCCACCAAGATTCTTCAAAATTCTGCTCCTCGGAGCAGGACAACCAGGCAATGTAGGGCAGCAGCCGCTCCAGTTCGCAAAGGACTGGGGCTGGAAGAGGGCGTGGCAGGAGTGAGCCGGTAAACAGGGCTCTGGGACACCCAGTGACAACAGGAGGAATCACAGAACAAAAGGGCACCAACTGCGGGCCTCACTGAGGGGGAAATGGATTTAAAATTCTCTCTCACACACACACTCACTCACTCACTCCAGGGAGTCCAATTTTAGTAGCCACTCGCCCCAGCAAAGCACTTTGCGAGCAGTTATTTTGAGAAAAGCTATTAGCCACTGGGATATTTTTAATGCCCCTTGTGGGACAGGCATTTGTGACACAAACAGCAGCTGAGAGGCAGTAAACTTGTAGCCTTGGATGTGTCCAGGATCTGGGGACCAGCCCCTTGGGATAGCAGATGGCAGGGCTGGGCAAGCATCCCATGTGCCCTGCTCTTCCCCCTCCCTTTGTGAATACTGTTCTGTTCACCAGAGATGGGCGCCCATTTAAATGAATGAGGAGTCCCTCCCAACCACGACAGCCAACTGCTAACAGGCCAGCAGACTCTGAAATGATCTGCCATAAGCATGACACCCTCCGAGTCTCCCCACGGCTCACAGATCAAAAGTCACAGCCAAAGTCCCCAGCCTAACTTCCCAAACCCAGCGTTCCCACATAGACTGTGCTCCTGGCACCCTGGCCTCCCGGCTCTCTGCTTTCCCACCTCCGCTGCCCAAGCTGACCCCCTCATTTGGAACATCCCTGCCCCATCTCTCCTAACCCAGCCACACTGAGTTCCACACTCTAACCACCTATAATAAAAGAGCTGTATCATCCTGTGGGCATTCTGCATGTGACAGCTTGCATTTTTGGTCACCTGTGCACATGTGTTTCTTATTGAAAGAACTGCTGCCATTTACTGAGTGCCTAGGACATGCCAGGTATCCTCCAAACCCTCTACAAAGCTCAAAACTTTCTCCTAAGGGTCCCCAATTGGTACCCGCGTCATCCCAATTTTAAAGATGAGGAAACTGAGGTATCGGGAAGTTGTCCAAGATCCCATAGGTCGGTCTCTGCAAGGCCATGGAGCGCAGTGGTTAAAGGTACAGATCAGGGGGCCAGATTGCCTGCATCAAACCCTAGCTTCGCACCTTGGAACCTTAGACAGTTGCTTCTAACCAGTCTGTGCCTCGGTCTTTCCCTGAGCTCCTGTGTGGATGAAATGAGTTACCACTTATAAAGCCCCTTTAAAGGTGCCTGGCACACAGCAGGCACTGTCTCTGGGTCAGCTCTAATCACTGCAGTGGAGTTGGAGGGGCCAGAGTACTTTAAGCTAATATTTACTGGGTACCTACAATGTGCCGTGTGCTATGCGACCTGCTCACAGAAACCTCGTAAAAGTTTACAATGAACTTAAAAGAAATGAACTCATTCACCTCAGATCAAAGCTAGTAAAGAGGGATTTGAACTGGTACTTGAACACAAGTCTGAGTTTTAACTAGAATCTTCTGCTCGTCTTGTCTCTCTAGAAATAGCAATTGTGTTTTCACAACCCCACAGCTCCTGGCACTGGGTCGGGTCCTTTAAACGGAAACAATGACAACTGTCGGTTTCTAGCAAGGCTAAGTGGGAGGCCGTGACTGCAGACCAGGAGCCCTGCCCCTTCCCGGGGGCCCAGCTTCTCATCCCCTTCTCCATCAGCCCCCAGGCAGGCACGGTGCTTCAAAAGCAGAGGAGAGGCTGCAGAAAACTGGAGAAGCCTCACCTTGGGCCAGAGCCTGCTGTTCAGATGACATCAAGCTACCCATGGGGACCCAAGGCCCAAAGGTCAGGAATTTGGGACAATCTGGCCATGCCACCATATGCTGAAGAAGTCCAGAATTGTAAGGCGTCGAGCGTGAGCTGGAGGCTGGATGGCAGAGAGAATGCAGGGCCAGCTGAGCAAGCACGCAGAGTGAATTATGTGCGTGGTTCAATTTTAGGCAGCGGGTAGATCTATAAAGCTCATCACCCTCCTACCGTTGCCTGCAAAAGGCCGCACATTGACACCATGCCCGTCAGTCAGCACAGGAGGGGAGTGTGTGCCCAAGCAGGGCTGGGAGCCCGGGGGCTACAGCTAAGAGGTTATCCCTGTCCTTGACAGTTCATGGTCTTAGCCAAGGACACGAGCTTAGCACCTATGGAACACTAAGGGCAGCCTTAAACATGCAACTCTGATATGGTGCCAATCAAGTCACACATTTCCTGTGAACCTACTGTGTGCCAGGGGACCCCTGTGTCTAGCTCTGCTTGTGAAACAGTGAAGAAATCACTCCACCCTGGAGTCTCTTGGTTTCTTCCCCTGCACAATGAGGATGATCCTGATAAAACACCCCACACAGGCCTGCTGAAGGAGGCAAGCCCCAGGCAAATGTTGGCTTCCCCTGTGCACGAGTGAACAAGACAGGGAGAGGTTTTTGCCCTCGGGGACCTTGTAACTAATATAGAGGGGATGGAATCGAACATTGAAAAATCAATACAGGGCTGGGGGGATAAACACACAACTGACCGTGTCACTCAGTAGAATGAATGGGATAACCACGCAGAAGACTTTGAATGCCAGAGAAACTCACCACATAGCACTTGACTTTAAAAGGTGGCCTCTGTTCAGTCTGAGTGTCTCGCTGACCAGACTGTGAACTCCCCAACAACAAGGCCCTAGCTTTCACCTCCCAGCCCCTCTTGAGCTGAGGGCCAAGGGCAGGCTATGAACTGGCAGCCTCTGACCGTAGGAGCTACCTGGATTCCCTGTGGCTCAGAGAGTAGCTTCTGCCAACCAGCTGGGAAGGGCTTATCAGGTCAGGAGGTCACACAATGATCCTTTGACATCAGTGGAAGCAGTTTTCCAGGGCGTGGAAAAATGGGGTCTGGAAAGCTTGGTGTATTCATTTGCCAAGGGCCTGCTGTCACAAAATATCACGCACTGAGCGGCTTAAACAACAGAAATTTATTGCCTCACATTCTAGAGGCCAGAAGTCTGAGATCAAGCTGTCAGCAGGGTTGGATCCTTCTGAGGGCTGTGAGGGAGAATCTGTTCCATGCCTCTCCCCTGGCTTTTGGTGGTTTGCTGGCCATCTTCGACATCCCTTGGCTTGTAGATGCATTACACCCTGATCTCTGCCTTCATCCTCACGTGGTGTTCTCCCTGTGTGCCTGTGTTCCAATTTCCCTTTTCTATAAGGACGCCAGCCATACTGGATTAGGGCCCACCCTAATGACCCCATCTTAACTTGATCATCTGCAGATGGCCAATAGGCAAATGAAAAGATGCTCAACAGTGCTAATTATTAGAAAAATGCAAATCAGAACTACAACGAGGTATCACCTCACACCAGTCAGAATGTCCATCATTTAAAAAGTCTACAAATAACCAATTCTGGAGAGGGTGTGGAGGAAAGGGAAGCCTCCTGCACCATTGGTGGGAAGGTAAACTGGTGCAGCCACTATGGAAAACAGTGTGGAGGTTCTGCAGAAAACTAAAAATAGAGTTACCATATGATCCAGCAATCCCACTCCTGGGCAGATATCCAGACAAAACTCTAACACAAAAAGATACATGCACCCCTCTGTTCACAGCAGCACTATTCACAATAGCAAAGACATGGAAACAACCTAAATGTCCGTCGACAGATGAATGGATAAAGATGTGGTACATATATAATGGAATATTACTCAGCCATAAAAAAGAATGAAATAATGTTATTTGCAGCAACATGGATGGACCCAGAGATTATCATACTAAGTGAAGTCAGAAAGAGAAAGACAGATACCATATATATCACTTATATGTGGCATCTAAAATATGACACAGCTGAACCTATCTATGCAACAGAAACAGAATCACAGACATAGAGAACAGACTGGTGGTTGCCAAGGGGGAGGGCTTGGGGGAGAGAGAATGGGAGGTTGGGGTTAGCAGATGTAAGCTTTCATATATAGAATGGATAAACAAGGTCCTACTGTATAGCACAGAGAATTATATTCAATATCCCATGATAAACCATAATGGAAAAGAATATATAAAAAAAGAATGTGTGTATATATATGTATAATTGAATCACTTTGCTGTACAGCAGAAATTAACACAACATTGTAGATCAACTATACTTCAATTTAAAAATATTAAAAAAAATAAAAAACAAAGACTATATTTCCAAATAAGGTCACATTTATAGGTACCAGGAGCTAGGACTTCAACATCTTTTGGAGGGGGACATAATTCAACCTACAATACTTGGGTTCGCCAAAGAAAAAAGTTTTTTAAGAAGCCAAGTTGGAATTCCTAGCATTACTAATATACTGGGGCTGCGACCCGTGAAATAGGCTAGACGTCTGAAAAAACTTCCCGGCTCCATCCCAGCCCAGGACTTTGTGGCCTTGTGCCTGCACCACTGGACGGACTCCTCGCTGGTTGCCCTGACTTTGGTCTGTCTCCCTTCTGTGCCCTCCAGCATCAGGCTGTCCAACCTTGAGTCATACCATCAAGTTCCAGCTTTGTCATACCACCTGTCCTGCTCTTCAGCCCCCAATGGCTGCCTACTGCCCAGAGGACAGAACGCAGCCTGTTACCCCTGGTGAGTGCTCCAACAAGAATATTACCTGACAAGGGCCCTTGACTTCTCGGGCCCTGTCTTCTCATTTGTGAAAGGGAGAAAAAGCAAACTCCCTGGAAAGTTCCCCTGAGACACCCACGAGGAAGCCCAAGCCAAGGTTGCTGCCCTAGAGGCTGGTGCAGGTGGACACAGTAGCTATGCTCTGGCCCCAGCCCAAGGGGCTAAGCAGAGGGTGGGAAGAAACCTCAGGCCAGAGATAGACATCTGGTTTCTCCAAGGAGGAAGCAGAGGGCTGCTGAGCCGTTTCTGCCTTGCTGCCCGTGGTTTCTCCCAGAAGGCTGCCAGTCTCTGGAAGTCTTCCTCCCTGGGAAGCTCTCTGCCACCAAGGCTGGCTGAGACCATCTGCCAGAGATTCTCAGCAAGCATCAGTCTGATCAAGCAGCGGAGCCCTCCTTGGAGGCCTCGGAAGAAGGCTCACTGGGTGTGGACAGTCTTAAATGGCACGTAGTCTCCAGTAAGATTGCTTTGACGACTCTCTCACCCGCCTCCACTTCCCTGGCCCTGGGGTGCCTGAACTGTCCTTGATGCAGCTGTACCTACCTGACCACAAGGCCTGGCCAGCCCTCAGTTCCATCCTGGATTCCAGACCTTTCCCTGCCACCTCAAAAACAAACAACAACAAAATCCCATCTACCTATTACCCTTCTCATCAAAATCCTCACCAGGGGACAGGCCTTCCAAAGAAGAGAACTCCTAGTGACTGTTACGGAGACTATTCCAGAAAAAGCACCCTTCGAGGAAGAGATGTTGAGCACCCTGCCAGACCAGCGGGCACTCAAAGCAACACCATACTTCCTGGCTCACTCGATTTCACAACAGCGCTGCGAGGGAGCTCTGAACATTCCCACTTTGTAGGGAAGGTAACTGACGTCCCAAAATGTGAAAAGTGGGTTTCCCAGAAGAGGGCTAAATGGGAGGCTGGTGCCACCCACTGCACCCCCGTGGACATATTTTCCCCACTCCTGCTGCCTATTGGCTGTCTGTACCTGGTATCTCATGGGTACCTCAAACTCAACCTCTCCAAAGATCCACTCACTGTCTTCCCCTCCTTGGGCTTCCTGTGCCCCTTTCTCACCAGACCCCCGCCCACTGACCTTGCTCTCCCTGGATTCTTTCTCCTCACAAGGTCATCACCATCTACTCTGCTGGCAAAGCACACGAAGGGACCAGGGCCCGCCCCCCCCTGCCCCGCTCCACCCAGGTCTTTACATAAAGGCCCATGCATGACAGCAAGCAGCATCTCAGAGAGCAAACCTCAGACTCCCCTGGGAGTTAACCACTGATCTGACCGTGCCCCCTCTTGGTTTTCTGTCCTAGCTTTCATTGGAAAAATGTCACCATCATGCTTAATGAATTTTCTGAAGGCAGACAGTGCTTTATTATCAACTGTCATTTATGAAGAATCAACATCCAATGGGGAAAGACCATCCTTTCTTGGCCTGGGAGCGAAGGCTCTTTGCATATCACAATTGATCCTTCTGGAGTGTCAGGTACCTTGGTAGAAGTGACTGTCCATCAACTAAACCTCAAGGATGTGAGCGTGCCTAGCACCTGACCCAGATGGATTTGGACATGGTACACCAAGTCCACACCCTGTGAGAGTGAGCGAGCTCACACACAGTCTACTCCTGACACTACTGTTCTTACCTCCTGACAATGAACCTACGCCCCATGAGGACATCCACCTCTGGGTTCCAGAAACCCCCAGACAGGCTTCGATACCCTGAGTTCCTAGCCTGAGAGCCTGTGATGTGTAAGGAGAGCTGGCAAAGGACCTACTCCTTATTATAAAATCTCTGGATCTCCTAAAAGAGAGCTTAGTTTTACGTGACTTCGGTCACCAGGACCAGTGCTGTTGTCAGAGTCATAGCAGCTGAGGCTGCAATGGCTTTATCCAACTCAGTGTCAAATCCAGCGGCCTTAGTCATCGTCTCCTGCTAAGACTTAAGATTTAAGGTGGAGAGAAAGGGAGAAAGTGGAAGACTCAAGTAGAAGGTAAGTAGAGGAGAAGTCAGGCAGAAGCAGCGACCTGCCCCCATCCCCACCACACTCAGGAGCACAGCCAGTGGAGGGAGAAAAGCCCTTCAGCCAGCCTCAGAGGGAACTGTCCATCGACGAGCCACCATGGCAACGTGGCACACGCTTGTGATGCCCTCCTGTCCAGATTCCCATTGACATAACCAAACGAGTACAGCAAGCCTGGGGAACTTGCACAGCTCAGGAAACTTGGGATAGGTGCCAGTCCTGTGCCAGAAACCTAAAAGAATCTCTGGGGGAAAAAAGGGATGAGGAAAGACAGAAAGCAGTGGGCCCCTGGGGCAGCTGTGCTGCGTGAGAAGTGGCCGAATGGCTGCGCAACCACGAGTGGAGGCCATCGAGACCCGCACAGCAGAGCTGCCCAGACTGGAGGACAGAACCGGACGGTGAGCCAGGCACAGGACAGAGAAGCCACACAGACCAGGTCCCTCTATTGTCACGAGGAAGCCTCAGCACAGCGACGTGTGTCAGCACAGCACTGGAAAGCCCCCGTAATCACATGGCAGATACACCAAGAAGAGAACTGGCTGGGGGCAGGGACTTGTCCCTGACATGGCAGGTGGCAGCTCCAGGAAGGAGCACAAGTCCAAGCACAGTTTGTACCTGGCACAGTGGCCAGGTCAAACAGTGAGCCAGATGTAAACAGTTGGTTCGTGATGCAATGGGCTTACCAAACTCAAGGAAGAAATATCACACTGATTAAGTTTCTCTTCTGGAACGACTCATAGCGCAAGCTCACTCGCTTGGCCTTACAGTCTGCTGGATCTTAGAAGACCTCATGTCATCAACCTGTGCTCTGATGGAAAAACCGAGAAGAGCACTGTATCAGCAGTGAGGTGGACAGTAAAAGGGACCCAGGAGAACTGCCCCTCCTGACTTACGGGCAAACACTGCCCACGTTCATGGATGAAAGACACAAAAACCTTCCACCAGAGCTAGGAAAGCATTCCTCAACACAAAAAAGCAGAGAACATAGCACTCAAAATGAAGAAAAAGACATTTGGAAAAGAATTACTGGCTGGAAAGGCATCCTATCGTCGTGGCTGAGAGCACAGCCTCTGCTGTGAAACTGGATGACCCTGAATCCCGGCCCCAGCACTCACTAGCAGGTGAGGCTGAGCAGGGTTCAACCTCTCTGAGCATCTGTTTTCTCCAATCTATACAGTGAGTAAGGACACTCAAAGCACATGCCTCTCAGACTTGTTCTAAGGATTATATGGGGTAAAGCATACAAATGCTTAGCACAGTACCTAGAACATAGTTCTCAGTACACAAGAACTCCTACAATACCTGGAGCATTGAGAAGCCATCTATTCTCTGTCTGCAATAAAAGTTAAGAGAACTTACTTCTAAAACAAGAGGCGTTTTACAGGACAAATCTAAAACGCACTCCCAAAATGAAGAAGAACAAAGGTGTAAGCAGAAATACTGTAAGATCTAAGACAGCAGGTTATACAAAAAGATGGCAGATATAGAGGACAGGCAGCCAATTCAGAATGAACTGAATTGAAATGAAAATACAAGAAAACTTTCTAACAGTGAAGATAGACCTAGGTCTGAATGTCAAAAGGCTTACTGACAACTATGTATATATATTTATTTCATGATGAAGACATAAAAGCATCCAAACAGAAGATGGCAGATTACCTATGAAAGGAAGAAAACCAAGGCGAGTATCTGGCTTCTGCAAAACTCAACAACAGGGCCAAGCTGTCATTCATATTGGAAGAAACAAAGTGCAACGAATCAGAATAAATTTTTCAGGCAGGCTCCATAGGTGTTAAGCTTTTCATATTTATGACCAAGACATTAATCAAAATAAGGAATTCAACAGTAGGGGATGCCCATGGGAGTAAAGATCTGGCAACGAACACTCAAATCCATTAGGTCTAAATAACTGTTATAACTGTGATATCACTAACCAAATGAAAACTAAAATAAAACTCCTTTAAAGAGAAGATAACAAGGTAAAAAATATAGTAATAACACAGGAGAGATTTAAAATACCAGATTACACAGTAAAAGCATGAATGTAACATTACAGGGGAGGGGGATGAAAAGATGGAAAAGCTTATAGTTATTTGCCTCACACGGTAGGGAGTCAACAGAGGCTGCTTCATTCTGGACATTAACCATTAGCAAAATATGGTTGCAGAATAATTTTAAGCATCTGAGAAGCAAAGGTAGAGCTAACATTCTAATTTACTGAAAAAAGTATAAAACAAAATTTTAAATGGTTCATTTTTGCAAGACAAAGGAGTCTACAAAGAAACATTTAAAAAAACGCAGAAGAAAGAAAGCCAAGACATAGTCACTTTTAGAATACACACATACACACATATATATACTATAAAACATATGGTATAATGTGGTGAATGAGTACATAAATTATATATTTTTTATAAAAAATGTACCCTAAACAAAGTGATAAAATGAGGTTAAAATTAAAAGAATGGACCAAAATATGTTAGCAAAAATCAAGTAAAAGGAATGATGCCATGTTGGAGGCATTGGTATCCAAATACAGAAATTTTAAAGAAAAAAAGATATTAGAAAATACAAGAGGTTTTATATTGAGAAAGAGTATAATCCAAAGTGAACGTCTAGAAGTCAGGGACTTTATGCACTGACTAAGAAAGCATCAAAACATATAACAGCAAATTGTCAAAAATAAAAGGAGACGTGACAGAAACACAGTAGCAGTAGGCAAGTTTATCAAACTGCTATTGCTCTGTCATACATAAATTAAATTGGCCAAAACTAAACATAATTATGAATGATTAGAGGATGGCATTCACGGTAGGAGACTCCAACCCTCTCGTTTCACAGGCAAGGAGACTGGGATGGGGAAGATTAGTATAGAATAGTGGTTCCCAAAATGTGATCCCTGGCCCACAGCATCAGCATCACCTGGGAACTTAGTAGAAATGCACATTCTCAGGCTCATCTCAGACTCCATCAGAAACTAGGGGGTGGGACCCAGCCCTCCAGGTGGTTCTAATACAAGTTTAAGACTGACGCAGTGATTAAGCCCACAGGCTCCCAGGGCCAGGAGCATTCAGCCCCTTTTAATGATTGCTGGGTGACTTCTGACAAGATGCTTAACCTCTCTGTGCCCCAGATTCATCATCCACAAACTCAGACTAATAATAGTGCTTCCCTCCTGGGATGGCTGTGAGGGTGGGATAAGATCACTTCTGTAAAGCATGCATGTTGCCTGCAGTGTGATCTCACTTTGACCGCCCTCCTCTGATTCAGGGATACACAGCAGAGCCCCCACCCCTTGAACCCTCCTGCTCTCCTGCCTCCAAGTTCAGTGAATCTTCTTCTGCACCCACTCCTCCGAGCCTGTGCCTGGAAGGATGTGCCACCCCCTGACAATGAACCAATGCCATCTCATGGTTGGTCCCTTGCCTGCTGCATGAGGCAGTGCCATAACCCACTCCCTGACTCTCTGCAGCTAGAGCAGATGCTGAGTGACTCACTGAGCCTGTCATTTCAGGGCCTCCTTCCCCAGCCCACATTGCCCTCCATCCCTGCCTCCCAGACCCTGGTCTCTGCAGAGGAAAGTAAGCCAACACACAGGGGAGCCCTAGGCATGTCCCAGGACACAGCCTTCAAGTACCAAACAGGCACTGCTACCCAGGGGGGAAGGACCAGCAGCAGGCAGAGGCCTCAGACCACAGAGCAAGTTCAGGGTCAGGTATGTCCTAGTTAAATAAAAATGTCCCAGGAGACAATTTTTCCACTCATAAAGATGTAATTCAAATTTCAGATATGGCAGGGATTTCACTATTGCTGCGTGTCATCATGATTAGATCATACACTCAAGCATTTTAGAGCTACAAGTGCCCAAGGAAATAACCAGTGTTAACCCCTCATCTGGAAAGTGAGACCCAAGAAACACAGAGAGGCTCTGGGGCAGCCCCAAAGTCACAGAGCAGAAAAATCTACCAGGGAGGACTAAAACACACATCTGAGGACGCCAGAAACTTCCTTCTGCTATATCAGGTTGCCATGAAACACAACAGCTGTGGTGCCTGGAAAGAGAAAAAGTCACAAAGGAAGTTTCTACCTGACATTCCTACTGATAATCATGCTCCTGACACTGAAAACACCTGTTCATCGCACTTTTTCTCACATGGAGGAAATGCTTCTCTTACTGCTTGATTCCTAGTTAAACGCACCCAGGAAGATAGGAAGACCGAGGCCAGAATGCCTGAGTGAGCGACCTATGAACCCTTTTTCTCGGGTTATTTCCTCCACTCAAAATGCCCGTCCCTCACCCTACCTGCCCAAAAGCTCCCATGTTTTAGGCCCTTAAAGAGCCCTCTCCCTCCAGGAAGCCTTCTCTGCAAACTTCGTCTAACCCTGCCCTTTTCCACCAGGATCTCCCAGAGGAATCAGGGCTCAGATTTAACCGCACACCATCTGGCTCACCCTCAGACTTCCAGCTGTGTCTGATCTGGAAGGAGAGAACATGGCCCCTACAACTCTGGCACCCCCATGGACATCAAGAAAAGGACAGGTCTGTCTGATGGCAAAGCCTAAACTCCCACCTCACCGAGTTCAATTTTCACATTTACCATTAACCCCCCTGTGTAATTGGGCAGGCCACTTAAATTCTCTAGGTCTTATTTTTCCCTCCTGGAAAGTGGCAATAATAATACCTGCCTGCCAAGCTGTTGGGAGGATTAAATGAGATCACATGGGTAAAGCTCCAAGGACCCCCCCCCATAGATACTGAATAGAAGTCACTATAATAAAAAAGGCAGTGACAATGATGAAGGTAAACATCATGAGTGTATAATACAGACCTTTCAACTTGGTTTGTTTGGCCAAGACCACTTAGCAACTGTATCAAAGAAGCATAGACAAGTGAAGACTCTTGCTGGCTAAAATGCTGCAGATACATCAACTCCAAACCTTCTAGGTTAAGGAAGGAGATAAGGTAGTAACAGTCTTCTTCGTTTAAAAGGTAATAATAAAATCCATCTTCTGAACGAAAACTAACCTAGCCACTTCAAGAATCTCAGGGAAGTATACAAAGGATAGTTTCAAAGGGGAAACTATCACCTCTTCACCTTAGGAATTGTTAAGTATTTTTTTTTTTTTTTGAGTAATGAATACATAGGGTACACAAAGGCACAAAAGACTCATCACACCTGGGGCTGATATCATCTCATATCTGTCAGAATGGCTATCATCAAAAAGCAATAAATGTTGGTGAGGATGTGGAAAAAAGGGAAACCTCATGCACTATTAGTGGGAATATAAATCGGTGTAGCCACTATGGAAAAGAGTATGGAGGTTCCTCAAAAAATTTAAAATAGAACTACCGTATAATCTAGCAATTCCACTTCTGGTCATTTATCCAAAGAAAATGAGAATGTTGATTTGAAAAGATACATGCACCCCTATGTTCACTACAGCATTAATTACAATAGCCAAGATATGGAAGCAACCTAAGTGTCCATCAACAAATGAATGGATAAAGAAGATGTGGTATACATATATATACAATGGAATGTTACTTAGCCATGAAAAAGAATGAAATCTTGCTATTTGCAACAACGTGGATGGACCTAGAGTGTATGACACTCAGTGAAATTAGATACACAAATACAAATACTATGTTTTCACTTATATGTGGAATCTAAAAAAAACCAACAAATATAACAAAACGCAAACAGACTCACAGATACAGAGAACCAACTAGTGATTGCCAAAGGAGAGGGGGTGGAGAGACGGGTGAAATAGGTGAAGGGAATTAAGAGGTACACTACCAGTTACAAAGTAAATAAGTAACAGGGATGTAATACAGCATGAGGAATATAGTCTATAACATTGTAATAACTTTGTGTGGTGTGTAATTATAAAAATATTGAATCATATGCTGTACACCTGAAATCAATATACTACATACTATGGTAAGTCTACTATATTTAAGAAAAAAAAGTCTGTTGGAGAAGGAGGCCAAACTCATCTGAGGAAAATACATCAAAGGTAATACACAATTGAGAGCGTCAGTGATTCACTAGTAAATAGCTGATGGCCAATAACTAAAAGTAATTACTGGCCCAACAAAAGCAATCTACATGAAGAAGCATGGCAGCCTTCCCAAAGACTGACTTGTTCATCCCCTCAAACACTGGTTTTTTGTTTTTAACTCTGTTCTTTAATTATGAAATTAATTTCTAATATGTCTTCACAGTATTCCAATCTACCTGGGCATTTTAAAATAAGCAAAGGCATTTTAATTTGCTCTTATACTTGAAAACTCATGATGAAACAATAATGAAGGATTTCATTATGCCAATGAAATGAACGCTGTGGATATAGCCAGACTGATGTTGATTTATAAAGAAAAAAATGAATTGGCCAAATTTTAACATCAAACTCTGCTTTAATACACATCGAAGTTTCTTTCTTTCTTCCAAGGCTCAGAAAGTTAGTTCAACACCTTAAAGAGAGATCACACTCATCTCTCCCCACAGTACCAGTGGCTTGGAGAGAACGGTCACTTCAAATACACTCTAGACACAGCTAGATGTGGGAACTCCCACCCACCCACCCAGCTGGAGCATTCCACGAAACCCAGTTTAGTTTAGGCTCCTAAAGACGGATCCAGAAAAGCCTGGTAACTTTATTTCGAATTGAAGAGGTCATTAAATTCACACCATTTTAGCAAGTAACTTTCTCAGAGGTTCTGAGCACATCCTCTGGGCCCTGGCTGCCCCCCTATGTTAATGGACCCACTTCCTGCATCCAGCCATCAGATATCAGCCCAGCACCTACTCTGTGTGGGGCACTGCTCCAGCAGGTAAGGCTACAAGGGTGAATCAGGCAAGTCCCTGCCTGCATGGAAGCTGGCATTCTTTAAACAGTTTCTCAGAAAACCCCAGGGAGCAAATGACCGGTCCATCCCCATGTTGGAACTGCTGTCAGTGCTGTGGGATTCTCCAGTGCAGGAAGGGTCAGTTACAAGGTATCTAGCACCGAAAAACTTTGCTACAGCATCTTTAGGTGTTTACTTATTTTACAAGTCAGGTACTGAGGGCCAGGGCACGAGACTTGCCCAAGGTCACACGGCCAGGCAACATTCAGCACACCTAAGAGATGGGTGGTGTGCAAGGAGGGGAGGAGAACAGGTTGCTGGGATTTGCCCCTGGAGGGTCTCTCCAGAAGCAGGTACCAATAAGTGGCATCATCAGCTGAAGTGCTTCCAACTGTCCCTTTTTTTGGTTATGTTCCTGCCTGAAAGAAGTGTTTTTCTCATACTGATCCCCATGGGTATACACCTTACTAGCTATGTAACTTATTCCACATGTACTTTTCACAGTCTTACTATGTTTCCAGCATTCATGTCTCGCCTCTGGGAAGATGGAGCACCAATGTCCCTTCCCCCGTCATCCTCTGGATCCAGAGTCTGTACAGCTGGAGGGATTCAAACCCAGCTCTGTGCACTCCCCAAGTCTAACTTTTCATCACAGTCTACACTCTGCTGAAGATTAGCCATGGGGGTGGGGAAGCAGGTGGTGATGGGGAAACTAGCAACCAGGTGCAGGGGTGGCTGAACAAGCCAAATCATTACAGACTTTTCCATCACAGCCCCTGCAGGTGAGAAGAATGAACACCGACCTCCCTACCTCAGATCCCAGGCTGCAAACTGAAGCAAGCCTTCTGCAGGCAGGAAGCTCCTTTAAAGTGTTACATTTTCTCTTTGAAAATACCTGCATATTTGCATTCCTCCCGGTGATAACTGTGATTGAATATTAAAGAATATGTATCCCTAAACCCTCAAGAAGAACTGGTTCTCCAGGAAAATGTGCCATGTTTATACTGAGGCTTCTAGCACTCCCCATGAGGCCCTGGGCTGTGTACTTCTAAAGCTGGGAAATATGGATCCAGAAGATCTGGGTCCCCTGAGATTCCATGACCAACTCTTCATTCATGCCATCCACTCATTGATTCAGAGCCCGGAGGCGCCCCAGGTTAGCAGCAGGCGGCTGAGTCAGCTGCTCTCAAGGCGATCACCTCTTCTACCTACCCATGAATCGCTAACCCGCTTGCCCCTTACTACATGCCCGGAAATACACAAGTGTGCTTAAGTGAAGTGGTATCTGGGCAGCAAGTTGTCACCAGCAGGAACTGGCCCAAGTGAGAGCAGGGTGAAAATAAAGGGTGATCACCACCAGACACCCTCAGTCATCTGTACCTTTATTCATCAAATACTATGGCATATTTGCCATGCACAAGGCACCCTGCAACGGTGAATCAGAGCTTTACAAAACTCGAGGACGTAAGACCAGTATTCAGAAAACTCTAACAGAAGGTCCAAAATTTTTAGCTTTAAGAGAGGGAGTGGAGGAGGAGGGTGGTGGTTAGAGGAGGGTGAGATGACTTTTGGCTTGAGCACCAAAAACAGAAGCATCCTGGAAGAGCTGGCTTTGGCCCCAGGCTATGAAAATCAGTGGGACTTAGGGATAAACAGACAAGGAAGCAGAAAGGACAGAATATGCTACCACAGGAGGCAGGAAACAGAAGTGCATGGACAGGGACATAAAGGGGAAGGGGAGATGGGGAGGAATTATGGACATCTTTGAACACCAAGGAAAGATGTTTGGGCTTTTTGTTTCCCTTTGGCTAATAAGGAGCCAGGAAAGAGTATGTGATGAGGAAAGTGAAATCATCAGCTAACATTTAGAAAGTTTAATTGGGTAGTCAGGTGTCTGACTAATCAGAAATGAGAAAGTTATGAGGCCAGCTGGAAGACTACTGCAATAGTCCAAGCAAGCAGCAATGGAAGCCTGAGCTAGTCAATGGAGAGGAGGAATGTACACAGGGAACGACTGAGGGAGAATCACTAGGATTTGGCAACAGACTAGAAAAGGCACAGAGCAAGCTGGTCCTGAAAACCATGCTGCCTGAGAGAGACATACTCTTTTTTCTCATTTCCTCTTAGGAAATGGTGGCATGGCTCCCCAGCCCTCTTTGGTGAATTCAACCCACTGGCTCATGTGGGGCTGAAAGCTAATTAGACTTTCTTCTGAAGGTTCTGAAACGACCAACAGTGAGCCTCCTTGGACAGACCTGATCGTCAGGCCCATGACTTATCCCATTTCCTTACATCGTCTCCACATCCAAGGGGTGCAGCTCAAGGGAGCCCCACTCCTTTCAAGAACAATCCAAAATCAAAAGGATGTTTTAGGGGGCCTTGTTGGGACTTCCTACATACAGAGAGAAACCAAGGACACAGAGTTGACGTTCCCAAGTATCGGGGCGGGGGGGGCTTTTAAATGTGCGGAGAGAGAAAAAGGGAGAAGGACAGCAAAAGAAAGCTGGAGATAGATTTCTTCCTCTAAAGCCTTTAGCTCCCAGCCATCTCCCAGGCTCAGAATTCTAAGCCCCTCCCACCACCCATCACAGAGCTTAATTCCAGAGGAACGGGCCACTCATTCCAGACCCATGTTTATCCTGTCAGCTCAGAATAAAGAACAGTGCACTGGTTCCCCAATGGGCTGGGGTAAGCAAACATTTTTTTCTACAATCCACAAAAAAACTTCTAAAATTTAAAAAACAGAAAATACTTTGCAGCCTCTCTTTTTCTTTCGTTCAAAAGGTAAATGACTATATGGAACATCATAGGAAGATATATATGCTTGCAACTTAGTTTAGTTCCCTATTAAATAGAAAAATGTCCCCGAGAAAGTGGGCACTGTTTTCTCACTCCTTAAAATGGAATACCAGGGTAAATTGGAGAAAAGCAACATGGAGATGGCTTTCAAATGTTCCCAGCCCCAACCCCGAAATAAGATCAGAGGACCAAATCAAGAGGCTCAGTGAACCCATCTGACTGGCTCAGCAGACTGCCGGCACTGCTCCAGCCCAGAACTGGCCTGGCAATCAGCCCTGATAAAAATCTCTAGACTGGAACCACAGCGCCAAAATCAAGGGATTATCCCTGAACCGGCTGTTCTTTCCCACAGGCAGGCTCAGAACCCCTGGCCGTTCACAGCACTAATCAGCCCTGGCCTGGCTCACTAACCAGGTGCCCACTCACTGCCCAAGAGAAAACATGCACAGGCCAAGACCCAGCTCTGAGGTCTACAGGGACCAGGCTGTCTCTCCCCTTCCCCCTCCCTCCCCCTCCCCCTCTCACGCCCTCTCCCAGGAAGGGGGAAAAGGCAAATAGGAAAGGACACTCCTTCTCACACACTTTGGGTGAGACCACGTGAAAGCAGCACAACCCTTCTGGAAAGCAACTTGGCAACGTGTACAGAGATTCTTAAAAACATGCACTTCTCCACTTCTAGGAGTCTATCCTAAGGAAACAATCTGTGATGTGAATAAAAATGGACATATACAGACCTTAGCTAAAACACAGCCTGAAAGAGTGAAAAACCAAAACTAACTTAGAGGACCAACAGTAGGGAGAAGGTTACATAGGTTAGCCATCTGTTTAAGTAGATTGTGGTGCATCTACTTGAAAAACTAATATGCATCACTAAAAAGCATACTTTCAAAGAAGTGTTGACGAAATGGGAAAAGATCTCCATATGCACCTAAATGCACAGAGAAAAGATTGATATGAAACATCAAAATATTAACAGCAATCGTCTCTGGGGTATAATAGTTCCTTTCATTTTTATACTTTTTAAAAACTTAGTGGTCAAATACACATACCATAAAATATACCATTTTAAAGATTTTTAAGTGGACAGTCCTGTGGCATTAAGTATATTCACACTGTTGTGCAGACATCACCACTACCCATCTCAAGAACGCATCTTCCCCAACTGACACACTGTACCCATTAAACAATTAACTCTCCCTCCCCACACCTCATCCTCACTCCAGGCAACCACTTTTTTACTTTCTGTCTCTAGGAATGTGACTACTCTAAGTATCTCATATAAGCAGAATCAAACAATATCTGTACTTTCGTAACTGGCTTATTTCGCTTGGCATAGTATCTTCAAGGTTCGCCCATGTTGTAGCATGTGTCAAAATCTCCTTCCTTTTTTAAAGCTGTCTAATATCCCAGTGTATATATCACATTTTGCTTATCCATTCTTCGGTCAAGAGACACTTGGGTTGCTTCCACCACTTGGCTACGGTGAGGAATGCTCCTATGAACACAGGCATACAAATATCTTTTTGAGTCTTTGTTGGCATTTCTTTGGGGTATATACCTAATAGTGGAATTGTGGGATCGTATGGTAATTCTATGCTTCATTTTCTAAGCAACAGCCCTAGCAGCTGTACCACTTTACATTCCCACCAGCGATGCACAGAGGTTCCAATTTCCCTATATGCTCAACTCATTATTTTCCGGTTTTTTTTGTTTGTTTTTTTGTTTTTAATGAAAGTCATCTTAATGGGTATGCATTTTTATACTTTTCTGTATTTTTAGAGTTTCCTACCAGGAGCATGTGTTACGTTTAAGTCAGAAAAATAATTACTGTTGTTTTTTGAAACTGTGCTGAGGGCTCATCAAATGCTGCCCACCTCATCTATTATCAATGCTGCAGGGCTTCAGGCCTCCTCGTGTCTCATCCTGCACAGCATCAACTCCCAGCTGTCACCTGCGGGGTCTGGCTTTCTGCTCCAAGAGTGGTTCCTGCCTCCCTCCCCCACCAAGCTTCATGTGGTGATATCGGAAGAGAAAGGGATGTGATTTGGGGTTCACAAAGTCCCAGCTCCACCACCTACCAGCTGTAAGACAAGCAATTTCACCCTTCTGTGCCTCATTTTCCCCATCTGGTAACTGAGACTGATGGTATCAACCTCTTAAAGCTGTAGGGCCTTGCGCTCTGCCCACCACAGAGGAGGTGTTTGATAAATAATGATCCCTATTCATTTCTGGAATCATTCGTAGCTTCTGCCACAGGAAGGAACACAGCACACCTACGAGTAAATACTGCTTAATTGACTGATTGAAACTCATCATCGTGAAGATCCCAATTCAATCACTTGTATCTCCCCCAGAAGCCTCTAGGGAGTGCAACGTTTCACAAACATTAGTCCTGTTATTTGCTCCCATAAAAAAAAAAAAAAAAAAAAGGATTTCATGGTCAACCAAAGTTTGGGAAACACTAACATCAGTATCTCCAAAAAGAGCAGAAGAGTAATCAACAATTAAAGGTCTGCAATCAAGAAACCCATGGTTCTCAAACATATTGACCACAAACACCTTTCTGGCGTAACACCTACTAACATCACATAGAACTGACTTGGGGAAAGTTCTCATCCTATCTGAAGGCTTGAAATCTGGCTCCTTGAAGATACACAGCCTTGGATTTCCAAATGCAAACTCCTGCTAGTATGTTGGGGTTGATGTGGACCAGTGGTCTCAAAATTGAGCAAGCATGAAAATAACGTGGAGAGTTTGTTAAACCACAGCGTGCGGGATAGATTTCAGCCTCAGATTCTGACTTCGCAGACCCAGGGTCAGGCCTGAGAATTTGTATTTCTGACACATTCTCAGGTGATGCTGATCTGCTGCTCCATGGACCCCACTTTGAGAAACACTGACTGTAAAAACTCCTCGCATATAAGTTAAAACACCGGACATAGATGAAATCTGTCTACTTTCTGCAACACCAAAAAAATCAAGTCTAACTCAAAACTTGAAACATCCATTCTCTTCTGGGACAAGTTCTTAAAAGAAGTATTTCACAGGAGTCTGATAAACAGACTCTGGAATCAGAAAAGATGCGCATGTGCCGATCCCCACTCTACCACCACCCAGCCAAAGGAGCACACACAAGTTACTAAAATTTACCACGGTGCAGTTCCCTCATCTCTAAAATGGGGATGATAATAATGATAACATCTAGCTCAGAGAATTTCTGGGAAGTTAAAATAAGGCATGCAGGATGACTGGGAGAGTGCCTTGCACTTAGTAAGTGCTCAATAAATACTGGATATTCTTTTTTATTTTTTATTTATTTATTTATTTATTTTTGTGGTCCGCAGGCCTCTCACTGTTGTGGCCTCTCCTGTTGCGGAGCACAGGCTCCAGACGCACAGGCTCAGCAGCCATGGCTCACGGGTCCAGCCGCTCCGCGGCATGTGGGATCCTCCCGGACCGGGGCACGAACCCGTGTCCCCTGCATCGGCAGGCAGACTCTCAACCACTGCGCCACCAGGGAAGCCCTGGATATTCTTTTTGGTAACTTTGCTCTTTAACCACCTGACCTGGGAAACAGCTCATCATCTGTGTTGCTGTGAGGTGGCTATGAGAGATGCCGTAGTTTGTTTTTGCTCCCACTCACCACCTTGCACAAACACAAGGCACTTGCTCTCTTTGGGGACACCATCTGCCCTCCCATGCTTACGGCACTGGGACTGGACTCTCGCACGTGAACACTTGCAAATATCTTAATGCTGGCCAATCATCATCCTGGAGACAAACCGAGTATGGGTCCTGAGCGTTCCAGGGAGAGCAGCATCTCGTGTAAACTCCATGCTGCCTGCCGAACTGGCTCTATAAGGACAGGGGCTGTTCAGGGCTGAATTGTGTCTGTCCCCCTAAAATCAACATGTTGAAGTCCTAACCCTCAGGACCTCAGAACATGACTATATATGGAGACAGGGTCTTTAAAGAGGTAATTAATTAAAATGAGTTCATTACAGTGAGCCCTAATCCAACATGACTGGTGTCCTCAGAAGAACAGATGAGGACACAGACAAGCATAGAGGGAAGCTCATGTGAGGACACAGGGAGAAGGCAGCCATCAGCAAGCCAAGGAGAAGGGCCTCAGAAGGAACCTACCCTGCCGACACCTTGATCTCAGACTTTCAGCCTCCAGAATCATGAGAAAATCAACTTCTGTTGTCTAAGACACGGTTGGAGGAGGTCATGGAGAGGATGTGACCGCCGGTTGACCCGTGAGCTGCACCCGGGCAATCAGAGGCTCCTCACTCCTTCCTCTGTCCTTAGAACGTACGTTCTGCCCACTGTTCCCTTAGTGGGAGCTGCTCCAAGGACACAGCCTTGAGAGAGCAAGGTGTTGAGACCATCTGGACGGTGTATGTGACTAAACCCAGTTAAGGCCTCCTCAGAAACTTTAAGATTCTGGTGGGTAGGTGGGGAGATCTACTCATCCAGAGGCCACCCAAGGCAAGCCTGGTTTGTAAGTTCCTCTGCTTATGTAACCTGCCACCTACCAATCTCTTCTCTCTCTCCTTACCCTCCACGTACAGGGGCTGGTTTGCAAACTAACAGCCACCCAGTCAGTGGTGTTTGTTATGGCAGCTGTAGCAAACTAATACAGGGGCTACAGGGACCCTCCCCACTCCTGCTCATGACCCAGCATCACGTCGTGCAAGAGAGAGGCGGGAGGCCTCCTGAGACACCACAGCTGAGGCGAGGAGAGTGTGGAAGTCCTCATACACGGGCTCTGGTGGCAATTTTTTAGCCCTGCTGCTTACTGGCCATGGGACAAGTCAATGATACTCTTTGAACCTCTGTTTTTTCCTTTCTCTCCCTGCAGGGGCTGCCGTAAGGATGGAGATGGATTATCTGAAATAAGCCTTAGAGCCCAATCCACGGTCACACCATTAGCTCACCAAGGTAAGTGCAGTAGCCTCCTAATACGTCCTTCTGCTTCACTCCCACCCTCACTTCCTGGCCTCACTGCTGCAAGAGCAAGCTTTTAAAAATGTTCATCGGATCACATGCATGGCTACTTAAACCCTTCCAATAACGCCCCATCACACTGAGCAGCAATTCCAGACTCTGCACCGTTGCCTGCAAAGCCGTACAAGAAGCAGCCCCTGCAACCTCCTCCTCCTTCCAGAGCACTTTCCCCTCTCCCATGCTCTAAATAAACTCTGTTCAGAGTGGCTTTTTTGTTGTTTCTGAAACAAGCCAGCTTATTCCTACCTCAGGGCCTTTGCACTCACTGTTCCCACTGCCTGAAAGGCTTTTCCCTCAAATTGCCACCTGGTTGGCTTCCTCTCTGGTCAAATGTCTCCTCCTCAGAGAGGCCGTTCCCACCCATCCTAAAGAAACACGTGGTATCACTTCACGCCGTTGTCTCCCTAGCTGTTACTAGCAATAGCTTATCCCCACCTCCTGAGAGCAAGCACCACGTCTGTCTGTTCAGGGCTGCCTCCCCAGCACCTGTCAAGCGCCTAGAAGGAGCTCAGGAAGTATGTGCTGCCCGAAAGTGCTTTGCAAACTGTAAAGTGCTACATAAATGTGAGTGTCACAAGCGCCCGAAAAAGCCAACCAAGTAATTCAAAGAAAAATAGCGTGGAAAAGGAAGGGGAGAATGGATGATTCAGGGTGAACGGGGAGGGACTTCAAACGGTGATTTAAAAAATAAACCAAGCAATCTATTTTCTTAACTATATGAGGCTTGTGGGTCAGAGAAGCACAAACCACACTGACGATTCATTTACTTCTAGTCGGGCTTTATCTGCTCCACCCAGCCATAGGACCCACATAAATTACAGGCAGCCACAGTCCTTCTGGAGCCGGGCAGCAGAACCCCTCCTCGGGGTGGCCTGGGAGGGGACCCTGGCCTGGCAAGCAGGGCTGACTCACCCTCATTGCATTAGCCCTCCCTTCCTGCATCTGGGTCCGTCTCACCGCAGTGCTGCCTGCCCGGAGCCTGCACTCCCACAGCAGGCGGGCCTGTGATTCACAGATGGCCCGTCACTCCCGGTGCCAGCAGAGCACCACCCGAGCCTATCTTTAGAAGTTCCGCAGGCTGGAAAATCAATTTACCCACCTGGCACCCAGGCCTGGAGCCTCCCCACTAACATCAGCAGCGGGCGGCGTGTGGCTTCTCCTCTCACCACCCACCCTGGCTCATCAGGCCTTGTTCAAAGTCCGGAGGGCCTGGCAGTGCCACCTGCTAGACTTCTGTACCCAAAGACATGCTGGTCTGCCCTCAGAGTTAGGCCAGGTCTCACCAAAAACTGCAGGCCAACACCAGACCTTGGAAAGCACTGGCAAGGAGGAAGCAAACTGCTCTGGGTCCTGGCTGCCCAACTGGCACATTCCCCAGGTGGTCATCTGACACCTAATCCACACGTGGTCCCATCAAAGCAGCTTGCCCAGGTGCTGTGACTTCAGTCTCCTTCTCAGAGCACGGACCACAGAACAGAACAAGACTCCCCATGACGGTAAAGACTCAACAGGCAAGTTCCCACTGCAGTGCCTCCTCCCAGCCCACCCCCGGGCTGCCCACTTACTGAAAATGACCATGTGTGAATCCCAGAAGCCAAAGGGAACCCAGTGCTCTGGGGCACAGGGGAGGGATGACCATCAGGTTGGACCCGGACCTTTTCAGTCATGTCTTCTTCCTTCCTAGAAAGACTCACTGGGGACCCAGCTTGGTGAATGGACTGGGATGAGAGGGCAGGTGGGGAGTAACAGAGGAGGCCTCCCTGGCGTCCCCACCCTCTGCACCCATGAGCTCTCTCTGCTCAGCCTTTGAGAAGGGACCTCTGATCTTCACATCTTGACCCACATCTAGACACCGTTTTTACAGATGCTGGGAGATGTGGCCTGTGTCTTTCAACAACGCCGTCTAGAGCCCTGCCCACGCCTACTTCTCCCCCATTATTCCTGATAGACAATGACATCCACCTGTCCCACAGCAGGTCAAAACAGAGAGGGGCTCCCACCCACTGGCTTCTAGTTGAGAAATGAGAATGACCTGCAAGAGTTTGAGGGCTCAATCCCTGAGGACGTGCAGAAGCACAATCCTGGGTTTGTTTCCTTAATGCAAAAAATGGGGTGCAAGCTTGCCCATGTGGCCCCCCGGAACCAGGCTGCTATGGCAAGAAAAGGGCTTGCGTGGCACAAGCCGTAGTTGCTCTCCCTCACCAATCCTCACCACGAGAACACAGGCCCCTAAGTATCCATCTTCCATCTTTTTTCAAGGAAAGCTAGAAACCCAGTTTTTTTATCTGAAAAACTGTTTGTTAATATAGGCAATTAGGGGCTTCCCTGGTGGCGCAGTGGTTGAGAGTCTGCCTGCCAATGCAGGGGACACGGGTTCGTGCCCCGGTCCGGGAGGATCCCACATGCCGCGGAGCGGCTGGGCCTGTGAGCCATGGCTGCTGAGCCTGCGCGTCGGGAGCCTGTGCTCCACAACGGGAGAGGCCACAACAGTGAGAAGCCCGCATAACGCAAAAAAAAAAAAATATATATATATATATATATATATATATATAAGCAATTAATGCCAAAAAAGAAATAACCCATAAAGCTATGCAGACCACCAGTCTGTCCCCCCCATGAAAAAGAGAGGCGGGTGACTGGATCCTGAGAAGCAGATACAGAGCTCTCCATCCTTCTCTGCTTCTCCCCAGAAAGGCCTTCCTGGCCTGCCTCTCAAACAGCAACACCGGCCAGAAGGTGAGATCCAACCGATGAGACATGAAATTTGGCCCCCACCACTTTGAGGAAGGAACCAGGATGATGACCAGGAGGGATGGGGAGCAGCATGGGTCAGGCATTCCCAGCTGGGCACTGGAGACAGGGACAGGCAGCCTCAGGACTTGCCCCTTGACGGGGTCGGCTCGCTTGCCAGGGGAAGTATTTTAGGCCTGTCTTGCTCCCTCTTCTTTTTTTTTTTTTTTTTTCTTTTTGCGGTATGCGGGCCTCTCACTGCTGTGGCCTCTCCCGTTGCGGAGCACAGGCTCCGGACGCGCAGGCCCAGCGGCCATGGCTCACGGGCCCAGCCGCTCCGCGGCATATGGGATCCTCCCAGACCGGGGCACGAACCCGTATCCCCTGCATCGGCAGGCGGACTCTCAACCACTGCGCCACCAGGGAGGCCCATTGCTCCCTCTTCTTGGCCCGGCACAAACATGGCAGGAATGTAGGTGCGTAAACAGCACTCCCGCACCACACATCGTGCGGGTGGCATCGCCCAAATCCTTGTGGGTCACCCCTCTGCCGGCAATGTCTTTTCTTTCCTCTCATTCAAGCCTATTTCCTCTCCTTCCTGAAGATTCTGTAAAGTATCAACTCCTCCAAAGAGTTGCCCCCTATGCAGTGCCCGCCTGCCAGCCCCTGGGTCCACCAGCCCAGGCACATCCCTCTCGGGCAAGCACAACATTCACGCACCCTGCTGGCCACTTTACCAGCCAGAAGCTGCTCCAGGGAAGGGCTGGGTCTTTCCATCTGGTCATGCCCACAGCCAACACGGAGAGCTCAGAACACAGAAGCAGCCCCTTACAGAACTGAGGCAGACAAAGCATCAAGGAGCAAAGGTTTTCAGAGCTCCAGCCCTCCCAGGCCCCCTCCACACATCCGTACTTGCTGTTCCTTCTTGCCCAGTATCTCTCTGCTTAAAACTCACCTTACCACAGAGCTTTTTCCCACTGCCCTGTGTAAATCAGCACCCTCCGCATCACTATTCCTTCCCTTTCCCTTTCCCACCTTTATTTGTCTGTTTGCACCTATCACCAACTGACTTATCCTGTTTACTTAAAGATCCTGTTTACGGACTGTCTCCACCGCTGGAACGCAAACCCAGGAGCGCAGGGCCTGCGTCTGCTTTGTTCTCTGCAGTGTCCCCAGTGCCTAGGACACTGCCTGACATACTGTGGGGGCACAACAAACATTGGCTAAATGAACCCAAGATCCTCCCCCAGAAGCACTGCACGAAGCCAAAGCCTCTGAGCCCCTGACACTCCCGAGAAGCAGTCGAGACCCCTGCCTCTTCCTCCCCGTCCTTTGCTATCAGTGAGCAGGACACCTGCAGAACTTTCCATTTCTCATGTCTCATCACATTTCTGTGGCTCAGGTGCTGCAAAGCAGGTCAGGAACCCCTTCTCTGTAAGTGCAAGAGGATATAGTGGGGATGCCCATGTGAGGGGACCAGGTGTGGGGTGAGCATCCGTGTGTAGTGGGCCAAGGGGGACAGGGCCCACCACGGAGGTGTGGTTGGGGAGCTGCTGGTGTGTGAGCAAGTGTGCAAGATTGGGGAGTGGAAGTATGTGGGCACACGTGAGCGGGGCAGGGGGAGGGTGTCTGTGGACATGGGGATGTGGGTAAAAAAAAAAAAGGCGAAGGGGAAGAGAGGCAGGCAAGCATGTGTGGGTGTGCACACGAGTGTGAACGCAGGGAAGGTGTGTTGGTGGGTGAAGGTGCTGGTGCTTTCTCCCCCTGCTGCAAACTTCAGCTGGAGGCACAAAGATGGGGATGAAAAGGGCTCTGCCCTGGGTCCTGGGCAAGAATTTCTCCCTCCCTTTCCTGCCGCCAGACCTGTATCACGCTGTATCGGAAGGAGATAATGTAACCGGAACCCAGCCCTCCTTTATTAAAGGACCAGAAGGCAATTACACAGCTGCAACCGGGCAATCAAATCAGCCCCTGGAAGACACAGGCCAACGCCAAGCATGGCTGTCTTGAGCTCCGTGGGCATGGGGTCACTAGCGTCCCTCGGAAGGAGCCCAGGCTTCTAGTGATTTTGCACCAAGGCCGAACACGTAGATCTGGATCCCTGGAGATTCCAGGAAGCAACAGAAGCACTAGTGCGGGGTATGGGCACTTCATTACTAGCTACACATCTAACAGACATCGCAGCCTCCGGAAACAGCCAGGCTCAGAGGGGCAACGACCTGCTGGTCTTTCTGCTGAGCTGGGGCTCACGGGGCCCTCCCAGCAGGCCATGACACAAGACACAAGGGCCTAAGAGGTGTTCTCAGCCTCTCCATCACCTGTACGTGGAGGGGACGGCAGACAGGAGAGAAGATGCAAGGGGCTGCTTTCCAGAGCACAGGACCGGAAGGGAGACCCGGGGCCTCTGTGCCCACTTCTGGGTAACCTCACTCAGCATGTTTCTTTCCGCCTTATTGCTGAGAGGGAGCTCTGTGGTCACCTAAGGCTTGGGGATTTCAGGGAGAGGGAATAGATCAATTAACAGAGGAGACAAGTTCAGCTGCCTGCCCACTTTGCCATCAGGGACAGCAGGTTTGTGGTATGACCTCCGCGCTGGCTCACAGTGGGACGGCAATAGAAGCAAAATGGGGAAAACCCAACCACGGTGGGAAGCCACGTGCGCCTGTATTAATGCACACTCCGGGGAGATCATCTCCCAGTTGCTAAGCACCGGCTGTACACACACAGTTACTATTAGAAAGTTAATCATGGAAAATGCTGAGGTCTCTTTCCCCTGCCTGGCATCTCACGACTCCATGCTACGATTTCATCTTCCATATAACGTTACCGGACAGTGCCACTGGCTCCGTCCACTCCCTCGTCCCCAGCCTTTATGACCTTTCCATTCCCTTCAAGCTGCACACCACGTCAGCCCCGCAAGAGCTCGAAGACACGCTGGCGTGGGGCTGGCCTGGACCAGCCCACTGATTTTCCATGCAGCCGCACAGCCAGCAAAACACTCAGGGGGGATTAAACCAACTTGCTCCATCACCCAAGATGCTTTAGAAAGGGGAAAAACAGCCCTAGCTCCACCTTGGCTGCAGACAAGATCCACACACCATCTGTACTTGAGATGAAAGGTCAGAGCAAAAACTGCTTCTCCAACCCTGACTAGCAAAGCAGGGATTAACTCTCACCTTGCACTTGCTAAAGATCACCGGGAAGGGAGTCACACTGGAAGGCCAGCCGCATAAAAGGCTTAGTCCCTATTTGTTAGTCAACACCCCAGGGAGCAGATAATCGTTTTTGTTTCATGATTATTTGTGGGCACCGGTTCTCATTCCCTTAGCCTGGATAATAGAGAGGAGAATGCAAAAGAGTATTAACATCCCAACCAAGGTCACCCAGCTCCTCCTGCTGCCTCTCTAACCTAAAGACTGAGTTATTATAGCTTTTATTAGTAATAGCAAGAACAATAAATAACATGAGTGCTTATAAAGCCAAGCAATTCTATTGTCTCAACAGGTCAAGGCCTTCCTTGGTGAAACACAGAATGCAAAATTTTTTTTCTAAGGTTCAAGCTAGGCGTCTCTGACAATATAAGTGCCTTCTGCTTGGTGACACTAAAAACGAGAAAAGGGACTATGTTTGAGGGGGTGTATAGTGTGAGGCCTGGGCCCGGCAGGGGTGGGATTCCCAGCTCCACCAGCTGTGTGACCTTGGGCAAGTCCCTTCACCTGGCAGGTTCCCACATCACATGGGTGCCAGCGAGGACTCAGCGAGAGGACGCACATACAGGGCTTGGCATGGCACCCAGCATGTAGCAACGCTCCCTAAACATTAGCTTCTATCATAATAGTTAATATGAGTGTAATACCGTCTCAAGCACAATGATGGGAGCTCTTTGGTCCCCACGCCAACCCAGGAATGGAGACGCGGATGGCGTGTCCTCCGCTGTCCCTCAGCCTGGCCCCAGTGCAGCACTCACCCCAGGGGACGCCACTGGGCATCCCACACCATACACTCCTCTGCTCCCGGGAGCCAGCTCACGCCAAGCCTGCCCCCTTGCCCTCTCTCCTGTCCTTGACCGAGAGGAGCAGGCATCGCCGTCCCCATTTTAAAGAGGCAGCCTGTGAGGCACCCAAGAGACTCTCTCCAGGACTGCCCAGAGGGAAAGGCATGAAGCAAGGCTCAGATGATGTCCCCGTGCTGGCATGGGTATCAGTTACCCCAACCACCCTGGCCTCTGGAAGACATCAAATCCCCAAAAGGCTCAGCTGCAGAAAATTCTTCCAAACTTCTCAGTACAGTTATTCCCCTAAAGGTCCAAGAGCTTTATTTCTCATTTGCTTACTCAGCAAACACTTACTGAGCATCTTCTACGTGTCAGGCTCTGAGCTGGGCACTTGGGATACAGCAGTGACCAAGGCAGCCAAGGTCCCTGTCCTCATGGGACTTACCATGGGAGGTTAGCAGACAAGGATCAAGTAAACAAAGAAAATAATTACAAATCTTGCTAAGGGCTTGGAAAGAAGCAAACGGGCTGCTGAAATAGAGAATAACAAAATCACACACTGCAAAAATTTTACTTATATGATGTGTTTATTATGTATTTTCTGTCTCCCCTCAATAGATTACGCTCAAGAGCACTGATCTGTGTCTTTACTGATTTGTGTCATTACTACATTCCATGTACCTAGAATAATGTGCATGGGCACACAATAAATATTTGTTGACTGAGTATTGTTGGATGGTCAGTAAGGCTTCTCTATCCCAGTGGCTTTAAGCTAAGACATGACAATGAGAAGGAGCCAGCGTACAAAAAGTAGGCAGAACAATCATTCTAGCCACAGAGAACAGCACATGCAAAGGCCCTGAGGTATACAATAGCTTGGAATGTTCAGGGTGAACAGGATTCTAGGGGCAGATAATGTCCAGGACTGACACCTTTGTGTCACTCTCATCCAAATGCAACCTTTAAAAAGCCACAGGAGGGCTTCCCTGGTGGCGCAGTGGTTGAGAGTCCGCCTGCCGCTGCAGGCGACACGGGTTCGTGCCCCGGTCTGGGAAGATCCCACATGCCGCGGAGCGGCTGGGCCCGTGAGCCATGGCCGTTGAGCCTGCGCGTCCGGAGCCTGTGTTCCGCAACGGGAGAGGCCACAACAGTGAGAGGCCCACATACCGCAATAAATAAATAAATAAATAAATAGAAATAAAAAGCCACAGGAGACACCATCCTCAACTCAGCAAATCTCTCTGAGCCCTATCTCCTGTCTTCCCCTTCCACATTCTTACGCTCATCTGGTTTCCTCAGTTTCCATTCTGGTGCCTAGTTCCTGGTGACAGCAAAGTGCAAAGTTAGAGGCATGCACCCTAATGCCGGGAAGCCAAGATTTCAACCCCAGCTCTGCCACTTACTGCTGTGCTGACTTGGGGCAGGTAACTTAACCTCTCTGTGCCTCAGTCCCCTCATGTGTAAACCATGGGTACCAGAGAACCAATTCTGAGAGCTGATATAAGGATAAGACAACTTAAAAGATATGAAGCTCTTAGCTCAGTTCCTGACACATAGGAGGTACCCAATAAACGTGAGCACTGTCATCATGTTTTAAGCATCATCGTTTTTATTATTAGATTCCCCTTCTTCACCTGGCCCGTTGGGAGTGATGACTGGGTAGATGAATGACACTCACCCACCCCGGTACCACATCCAGATTCCCAAACACCCAACCCCTCTTACCTTGGAGGTGGGTTATCCGTCAGATATGCCCATCCCAAACCCTCACTCAATACACTGACTTCTGGGAACCCTAAGGGGACTCAGGGCTTCCCATATGTTCCCGTAAGCCATTTCCAACTTGGCTCCTCGGGGCCTCCTCTAGCGTCTTGGGGCAGAGGAGGGGGGATTCTGTGATCCTACAGAGGGGTTCTACAGCCATGCCTCACACTTGCACTTCTCCCAGCTGACATTCTTTAACTTTTTAAAACAACACCCCCAAGATGTTTTGCCTTTTCAAATCGTCTCTTCTCCGCCTCAACACTCCCCACCTGCCCCCAAGTCCCCAGTAGTTTCAAAATCGAGTAGCTGCTGGGAATTGCATTGAAAGATGCTAATTTAAACACACACGTCAGACAAGGCGAGCTGAAACAGCTTTCTTAGCAACAGCCCCTCACCAACACCTCACAGCTGCTGCTGCCCAGGGCTGGAGGAAGCCGGCAGGGGGGCGGGATTTGTAGGGCGCAGAGCTTGAGGGGCCTCGCTTAGGTCCTGCTTCGGCATCTGCCCTCGGAACGCAATCTCCAAAGGTTCAAAGGCTGCCCAGCTGCCAACTGCATGAGAAATGGGTCTCAGGGCAGCCAACTGTTTAAGTAAACCCATTGTATCCCATTTTGAACTTACAGAACTGCTAACACAGAGTTCTAATTTCCTGTAATAAACCCCCCATCTTCCCTCTGAGTCAGCTTCATGCATTAAATAGCAGCACCTACCCTCAAAGCACAGTAAGACTCCTTTCCCTGTTGTTCACGTCAGAAATGTAAGCTCAAGTTCCATCAATGGTCAGAGTGACGTCATGTAACATGTCCCCTCCTTCACCAACTCTCCTGAATCCCCCTCTCCACCCTCAGGTGGGGGTGGTTTTTCCCTCCCCTCTCTCTCTCTCATAACTCTTCTGATATCTCGCTTATGTAGCAAGTTCATGGTCAAGCACATTTTGTCTCCCCCTAGACTGGCACATCCTTGAGAAGAGCAGCCATGTCTTACTCAACCTTTGATCTTGTCTCCACTGCATTCACATCGCAGATAAACACACAGTATCTGCCAAAATGCCTGGCCCATAGTAGTTGCTTGATAAATAGTTATGGGTTCCTAAGGTGAATCATTTTATAAATGCTAGAGAGGAGTTCACCCCTTTGAACAGGAAAAAAAAAAAAAAAATGGAAAGCAACAGTGGTGTTAAATAAGGCTGCCCGCAGTTGACCTCATTGGTAAATATGGCTTTTCATATGCTGGGTTTGCTTAAAATGCAGGTATATGAATACGCATACAAAAAGACAGACAGAAGCTGGGACATAGGAAATGCAAGCCAGGTAACCCCATGTGGGAGAGAAATTCCCACAGTCTTGTGATGAACAGGTGTGAGGGTGTCAGAGGAGTGAACACTGGACTGCAGAAATGCTCCAGAGAGAACATAAACAACTAGAGATACATTCTGAAGATGTCCTGTTTCTTGATCTCAGTGTAGGTTACTTGGGTGTGGTCCATTTGCACAGATGCCTGGACTTTATGGTATTTATGGTCACTTCTCAGTATCTTGTTATAGTTCAATTAAAGAGTAAAAAATAAATGATTAAACCACATTTCCCCCATGGAAATATACCTTCACTGTCCAACTGAAGTTGATGTGAGAACAGGATTTGTTTTATAAAAATTCACTCTACAGAGAGCTCAGCTGTTACCACCTATAAAGTAAGACGGGTCTCCACCGCACAAAGGCAAGCAGCAGGACCATGTGAGGCGTCAGAAGAGAACGTGGAATGCACGAGTAATAAAACAGATGCAGAGAACTTTCCATCTGCACGACTAGAGAAGAAGCATTGATGGTGTTCGCTCTCCCTCCACAGACTGACCGGACTCAAGGATCCAAAAGCTGAGGAAGCCAAGAATGTGCAAACTACACTCTCTCAGAATAAGAAGGCTACTCCTTTCTCCTCTGGGAACCTTCAAATATTTTGGAGCTTCTGATGACACGCTCAAGATCGCACAGAAACCAGAGCCTGATTTTAGAAACCTTGACATGGTGGGTGGGGCGGGGTGGGGGGGAGGTGTGATGTTCTGAGTTCTGAATGATTTATAGCCATGGTGCCTCGGTTCTAGAGGAGAAAACGAAAATGCCAGGCACACTAAGGCAGCTGTGGGTTGCTTTTTTGCTTTATTTAGGGTGGAACCCAGGGGCCAAGGATCTGGGTCTAATTGTCCACCAGCTTACTCCCCACCTACATTTTCTGCAACTGACAGCAGACCACAATAGACAACCAGAGCCACCTCGACAATGAGAGAAGGCTCTGAGGAGCGCCCTGAGGATTACGCAGGTGGCAAGAGGAGGAGAAACTTCCTCTGGACACTGGGGTCGAGGGCAGTCATGGATGACCTGCAGGGATACGAGCTGCAGGCTTTCTCAGCACCAGCGGGCTGCACCCACATCACTGCCTGATTCCCTAGCAAGGTCACTACCCAACCATCAAGACCACAGTCCCCAAATGAGACCAAACAGGTTCACTTTCCCGAAGGTGGCTGGTTTAATACTTTTCTTTGGAAAATCTTGTCTAGAGAATTGCTACCATGACTTAATTTTATAGCCGCCTTGTATAGGTTAAAATAAGACGAAATCAACATTTTCTGGGCCTTGTGCAGCTTTAATTGATGCAATTCGACACGCACTTATGCAGTACCTGTTGTGTTCTAGAATCTGTTGCAAGCCCTTGGAATCAGGAAGTGAGAATATGAAAAATGAGGACAAAATGAGAACTGTCCCCAGAAGAGGACACATACCAGCTTTGGCTATGCCCTCGTGGGCTGGACTTCTCTTGTGCACACCCTGAGGCTTCCTTCTGTACTTTTCCTTGTAGCACCCAGAGAATGCAGGATTAGAGACTCAATGGTGGCTCGATACATTCACTGAATGAAAATGACGGGCCCTACAAATAGTTTCCAAAAGGCCTGCCAACACTCTCCCACCCTGGGTTCTGGTCCTCTTCCACAAGCCATGTAATATCAGCCAGAACACTCCTACCGGCCCACCATGCCCACACAGTTGGAGCCTGGTTTCCACGGTGAATTGGGTGACTTTGGGCAAGCTGCCCCGACTCTTGGGGCTCAGTTTCTTTATCTGCAAAATGAAGGGATTGGGGTAGATTGTCTCTATTTCCCTTCTAAGTTCTAGCATTCCATGATGCCCTGTACATTCAGGTAAACGGGAGCTGCCTTTTGCTACTTACGGATAAAAGAGACAGCTACACATCACCCTCTTCCTCTTTTTTAGCCTGGCCCTCTTTTGTCAGGTTCCTACCACTTTTCTCCACTGCCCTGGGCCTCAGGCAAGCTGAGCCCACTCCCTCGCCAGCTGCTAGGTCCTGCGTAGTCAATATCAGTGGGCATTCCCATCCCACTTCCACTGATTGACTTAGGGGTGGACAATTGGCCTAGTTCTGGTCCATGAGACAGATGGAGAACTTGTTGGAGGGCTTCCAGGAAAGGTTTCCTCTCTCTATAAAGCCCTCACCAGAAGGGATGGTCCCCATCCTCCATCTGGACACTGCTATGTCCAGATGTGATACCTGGAACTGCTGCAGCCATTTTGCAGCCACGAGAGGAACCAGATTTAGGATGAAGCTGTCACTAAGGACAGCAGAGCAAAGACACAGAAGGAGCCAGGGCCTCAGACATCACTCAGCCACTGAGCCATCCGCACTGGAGAGCTCTCACCCCAACCCCAGCCACCTCTGTTCTACTTATGGGAGATACACTTCCTTACTGGTTAAGCTGATTTGAGTCAGCATTTCCCATTACGTGCGGCCATAAGCATCCCAATGACCATAGTGGACCACCAATTTGAAAAGAAAAGAAGTATTCTGAAACAAACTTAACACTAAAACTATACTATACACAGCTGAATCTTCCTTTAGTGTCTAGGAAGACGCTCTAGGACACCATCTGGATGGAGGTTACACTTTCAAGTGAATCCCTGACATCCCTTCCTTTTCTTCATAAGCCAAGAGCATCCAGACATTTGCACTCTGTAGTTGCTTGGTTTCCAGAAAAATGTGAGTGGCCCAAATATTCCAACAAGAAACAGCACTGACTTGCCCTTGTCCATGCAAACAATGAGCGCAGCCATGAACTCAATCACAAGAGCAGAAGAGTCCAAATTGGCCCTTTGAACAAAGAATTCTATGTTGTATTAGTGGTTCTGAGCTTTCGAAGTGTTATTCGTTTTGTTTCACCTGTAAATTGAGAAATCTGGGACCCATCTGCTTACTGGCTGAGACAGATTTCAGCAAAATAGCAGGGAGAGGACAGACATAGGGACATAGGTTTCCTCCTCTCCCTCTCTCTCCCCTCGACCTCTTACCAAGGTAACAAAAAGAAACAATAATTAAAGTCAAACAGCATTAAATGTTACTGCTACCATGTGCAGTTAAAAAACAACAACACACCTGCCATCTTACACTGCCATTTCCTTTTTAAACCCTTCGGGGGCATTGTGTGCAAATATAGTAAACAGCACTAGAGGGAAATAATGTCGCACATACTTCTGGGAGCATGTCATGTCCCTTTAAGACAAGCCCCCCCCCCAAAAAAAAGACAAGGCCCACTGTTCAGTTCCATTCTAGGCCAGAGCTCCGGTTTCAACCTTGCGGTCCCCTTACTGCCTCATGCCATATTAATATGGCCCCTGGCATGTTCCCAGATTTGCATTGTGAACCATAATCTGGGCCAGCTCCCACACGACAAACTGGTTTGGGGCTTCCCCTTCATTTCCCAGCAGGGCTTTCCCCCTCTCCCAGGCCAGGCCATCCCTTTCCCGGGGTTCCCCACCTTCAGCCTCAGCCAAGGGAACACGCAAGGGCTCTTCAACAAGCAGTTAAGAGACCCGGCGTGGAATAGCCTCTGTAATTGCTGCTAATAAAACAGCAGATGAAGCAGACTGTGCTGTGGAGAGTCACAGGCGCTGGGGAGAGCTCAGACACCAGAGCCCAAGCCCGACTCAGAGTCACCTCTGCAACAGGCCTGGGGGTCCCCTGGGCTCTCCGCAGATCTGCTGGAGGACCACTTTCTCTCTCCCTCCCACCCCTGCCCCCAGCCCTACTGAACCGGAAGACAGGGGCTTCCTATGGTATTACTTCTAGGAGAGCCCACAGACCATTTTCGTTTATTGAAAGGGAGAGCGGTGGTGAGGCTGGCAACAAGGTGCGGGGTGGAGGCACACGGTAAAAAAAGACACAAGGGTGAGGGTACAGCTGAATGTGCCCCAGGTGGCCCTCAAATCCAGGGGCTCCTGGCAGCTCCACACTGCACACAGCCTCCCACCGTACAACAGGAACCCCGCCGACCCCCCAACTGGCTCAGCCTGTGACCTCATCTGTGGACACTGCCATCCTGAGTCATCATGGGGTGTGTCAGGGCAAGACTGGGCTCTGGAGACAGGCTGTCTGGGTTCCAGACCCAGATCCCCTACTCACCAGCAGCATGACTTTGGGTATGATGCTCAACCACTCTGAGCCTCAGTTTCCTCATCTGAAAACTGGGAACAGGAACAGCACCCACCTCCTGGGGTTACTAGTGAGGGTGCAAAACCCTGCCTGGCACACAGTAACTGTTCAGTCCATCTCTCAGAGCTGGTACCTAACAGCACACGTGAGCAGGGCGTGACTCTGAGCAGAGGGTGGAGCCAAAATGTACCCTCAAGAATCCTGCAATTTCCTCAATATGTTAAACCCAGAATTACCACTGCAACCCAGCAATTTCACTCCTAAGCATATACCCAGAAGCATTGAAAACAGGTGTTAAGGACATCCCTGGTGGCGCAGTGGTTAAGAATCTGCCTGCTAATGCAGGGGACATAGGTTCAAGCCCCGGGAAGATCCCACATGCCGCGGAGCAACTAAGCCCGTGAGCCACAACTACTGAGCCTGCGCTCTAGAGCCCGTGAGCTACAACTACTGAGCCCAGGCGCCACGACTACTGAAGCCCACGCTCCGCAACAAGAGAAGCCACCGCAATGAGAAGCCCATGCACCGCAACGAAGACTAGCCCCCGCTCACTGAAACTAGAGAAGGCCCGTGTGCAGCAACGAAGATCCAACGCAGCCAAAACTCAATTAGTTAATAAACAGGTGTTAAAATAAAAATGTGTACACAAACATTTATAGCAGCACTATTCACAGCAGTCAAAGGTGGAAACAACACAAATGTCCATCCAACAGATGATCAGATCAACAAAACATGATATATCCACACAATGGAGTGTGATTTAGCCACAGAAAGGAAGGAAATTCTGACACATACTACATGGATGAACCTTGGAAACATTATGCTAAGTGAAAGAAGCCAGATACAAAAGGCCATATATTGTATGATTCCACTTATATGAAATATCCAACATAAGTCAATTCATAGAAGCAGAAAGTCGATCTGTGGTTCCAGGGGCTCAAGGAAGGAGGAGATGGGTAGTGACTGCTAATGGGTATGGGGTTTCCATTTGGGGTGATGAAAAAGTCCTGAAACTAGATGACAGTGATGGTTGTACAACACTGTGGTCGTGTATTTTTAAATGGCTAAAATGGCAAATGTTGTGGTATGTGTATCTTGCAACACAAAAAAATAAGAACTCAGAAATGGCACAGCATGCAGACCCTTCTTCCCTGAGACCTCCTACCTGATGGGGGTTTAGGAGGACAGGGGGACAGGGTTGGGGGGCTGGGGGGTAGCTGTCACATGCTGAGTTCCATTCCTGTGCTCCTGCCTGCCCCTCCTCATTCCCTGCACCACGCTGCCTGGGCTTCTCACCTATGCCCTGCAGCCTGTCCCCTCCTGGCCTTTCATGTACTATGCTTGCATGCCCACCACCATCAGCACGGCATGCAACATCCCTCACACCCCAGGACCCAGTTCAGGCCCTGCCTCATTTGTAAGCCTTTCCCTCCTGCCGCCTTTTCCCAGGCTGGGTTAGGTGGCTTCCTCCTCTGGGCCCCCACCTCGGCACCCCACACGTATCCTCATTGAAGCATGATGTTCTGTGCATTCCCGACAGCACTCCCGACCTGTCAGTTTGTTCCCGACCTGTCAGTTTGCTCGGTTATATCTAATTCACCCTTGCATCCCTAGAATCTAGCCCAAAATAATTACACACATGAATGACTGAGTTAAAATTACAGACTATTATCTAGAAATCTTGAGAAAGGAAATAAGAAGTAGTGTAAGTAAGGGAGATTCAATTCCTAGACAACCTAACCCACCCCACCCACCATGCCAGAACCTCCCCAGGCAAAAGGACCACGAGTCCCCAAGCGGACAGGGACCAGGCCAGTGCAAGGCACCAGAATGAGCCTGTGTCAGGAAAGTCATGGGTTTGGGAGCCGGGAGGTCGTGAGCTCAGTCTACAGTTGACAGATCAACCTCAGTCTCGACTACATTGACTGAGGGAGCCAGGCACTAGGCTTTCCCCCATCTTGTCATTCAAACCTGCAGAGGTCAAACCATCTTCCAGAGGACGATACTCAGGCTCTGGGAGGTCGGCAGCAGCCCCAGGTCACATGGCTAGTCTGCAACACTGCAGGCACAAAAAGCCTACCCTTATGATTTTAAAATTCATTTCCTCTCCCTCCTTCCCAAGGGGTCTAAACCGTTGGATCTCCAATCCTCTCACCAACGGGAGAAACACAGAAACACAGGCAATGCTGAAGAGTAGATCCTCATGGTCCTGGACTTACAAATGTCGACTGAAAAAATGCACAACCTAAAAGTTGAGAACTATGTTTTATTTGGCAGACTTTCTGAGGACTCAAGCCTGGGAGGCAGCCTCTCAGATAGCTCTGAGGGACGGCTCCAAAGCGGTAAGGAAGGAGCCGGGACGTATGGGGGTTTCTGCAACAAAGACCAGGTAGTTGGAACATCAAAAGATAACACAGTTAAAGAAAACCAGGTATCTCAAGTTAATGAATTTAGCGCTTTTCTATGTATGGGTAGATGCAAGAGTCTGGGCTCACTGAAATTATTCCTCTGATATGCACCTTAGCTGTCTAGGGCCAGGACCCTGTTCTTTCCCATCCTGAGTCCCCTCAGGTTCGCCATGGGGGGGAGGCGGTAGTAGCGGATGGCTTTATCGCCAGAGCATCCTTTGTTTGCTGACACGGCAGGCAACGCTTTTCATCCCCACACACCTGAGTCCAGGTGGGTCCTCTTCTGAGAACACACTTCAAACAATGAAGCTATTGCCCATGATGGGAAGCAGGAGAGGAAAGAAAGAACTTCAGGTGAAAAATGCCTAAAGATTTGTCCCAGCCATTCCACTAACTACTTGTGTATCTTTGAGTAAGTCTATACCTCTCTGGGTCCTTTTTTTTGGTAAAATAACTTTTTAATCACCAAAGTCTACTCTACAAAATGGAGTAGATTGTCTGAAAGATCTCTTCTAGCTCTAGGGCTCTAATTCTTTAATGACTAACACCTGCCTGGAAGGATCTGGAAAAGTGGCTGTCTTGTCCTTCCTCATTTAGCAGGACTCAGAGCTTGGAGTGGATAGCATCCCGTCAGGCTGATGCAACAAAGCTGAGCTACTGCCATTTTTCTCTCTGAGCTTCTTAGACCAGCGCCCTTCACCTTCCCTGAACCAGGAGCAGACAAGAAAGCAAAGACACACCGACCCTGCTCCTACCATGTATTCTATAGGAGACTTTTAGTACAACAGAGCTCGGCGGTACCCAAAATTCTGTCCTACTCGCCCACCTTCCTGATTCCTGCCTGCCTGCCCTGCACTAAAATTTACTGCCCGTTATTCTTTAAATCAACTTTAAATTGTCTCACTTCTTGTAAAATTAGCATGTCCTAAGCAATAATATCTGTGAAATCACGAGCTCTGATGTGCCGTTTCTATTTTTTCCCAAGCGTATTGAAATACACAACTATAGTAAGAAATTCATCTGGGTCCCACCTAAAAGCATCCCACGGGTGTCGGGATGCTGCAAACCCTAGCATTCGCTCACTCTGTCTTCACCAGCAAACCTCTTAGGTATGTTATTTTTTACCATTTACAGAAGGTGAACAGAGGCTCAGGGAGGCTCGTGTTTGAGGTGACACAGCCCAGAGCATCACTGCTGGGCTTCAAACTCGGGTGTGCCTGATTCCAAATGCCAAGTTTTTGCCACTCTCGTAAGCATCCAGCTTGTCTACAGCCTATGGGGGTGAATAAAAAGTCAAGAGATTGTAAATACTGCTGGCAACCTTTATCACCTATTCTACTTAATCCTGTCCTAAGAACTTGACAGTAAGGTTTTCCATGATAATCTGAAACAAGAATAATTCAGCTATGCATAAGCAAAGCTGACAGCCAAGAGCACCGGAATGGGGAGGAGGTGAGTCCAGTACGTGCAGCCCCTCACCCACATGGGCAAGGTCACGGCTTATTCCCCATCTGGGCAACACTGGGTTCAGGCTAGCCCAGTCCCAAGGCTGCACCACCAGCCCTGCCAGTCCTCCCAAAAACGCACAGCTTAGTCACAAGGGACTCTGGCTGAGCCTATGTGTGACTCAGCACACATCTATCAGGCCTCCTGGGAAAACAATGGCAAGACCACACAGGGTCGGCGGTGTCAACTGTGAATGCAGGAATGCCCGGGTCTTCGCACACCAAGCCACCAAAGAAAAGGGCTTCCACCCCAGCCTGGAAATTGTAAGAACTGGGAGGGTCAGGACCCAGTGTCATCTGGTTTGATACCCGCTGGGGCAGCAAGGGAAAACCAGAGCCCGGCAAGAGGCAGTGAGGGACTTGCCCACAAGCACTCGGCGGTATCAAGCCAGGGCTGGGCAGAAGTGCCCCTGTCTCAGACGGGAACCTTGGTCCTGGAGTGGCAGAGCTTCCAGCAGAGTCAGCATCCACAGGTGTAGTCCTGCTCTCTGCCACAGTGGGTGGAGGAAATCGTCAATTACAGAGCCATCCCCTAAATTCAGGAATCAATGAAGTGTAAGTGGAGAACCCAGTTACCCATATGAATTCAACAACAATAACAAAGAAAACTGAAGAGGAAAACTACCCAGCTCATTATCCCTCTCAAACATTTTCCAGTAACAAGTCAATACGCATCAGAAATAATCGCCTAAAAAAGTAGCAACTGGTGGGGGGGGGGAAATGCACTGAATTGGTGCTGAGAGAGAAAAGAGGCTTGCCACGCATTTCAGCATGATACAAACCCTGCCAGGTGTCGTACAATATGTCAGCCGCAGAAGGATTCCCCAAGCAGGCATGTGCTAACACATCATTTGTCTCCATCGAGATGCTTTTGAGTCTCCCCATGGTGTGTCAAAAGGGGCATATTGTCCCCTGCAGGGCAGGGGGCTCTCTGGACCACCTGACCAAGAGAGGAGGGCAAGAGGCTGGCAGATGAGGGACTGACCGGCAAATGAAAAGAGAGACGCACCCCATACAAAGCATGCTCCCACTGGGTGGGAAGGAACTGGGGTCAGTATATTTCTTCCCAGATCTTTTTTTTAATTCATTGAAACCTGGAAACACCGCCCTCTAGATCCCTCTGATGAGCACAAAGTAGGGTTTCCCAAGCCCTGACACAGGAGGATAGATCGTCGCCTGCTTAAGCTTTGGCTGTGGGAGAGAATTGCCTGTTACTTGTTGACAACTCAGGGCAGAAATACCAGAGGGATGAATGTGGGGAGGTCATAAATGTATGGCTGCCCCTTCCCACCCTGTGCCCACCTCTACTGCCTCTATAAAACCAAATCCCCGAGAGGCATTCATTCTCCCTAGCTCTGTGCCTGAAAATCCTATTCCTGCCTAAAGAAGGGAGAACCCTCCCCTCTCTCTCTCCATCTGCCCCAAGGCTGGCCCACTCTACTACCCAGTGCTGGCCTAGGGGCAGGTAGCCCCTGCCAAGGGCACACTTGAGCCAGGCGGCCGTGTAACCCCAGGCCAGGCTTTCCCCAGCCTCTCCTGGGCGTGACAAACACCCAGCTCCACACCACCCCTGGAAACCTAAAGATACCATCTTCAAGAGAACTCAGCTCTAAGATGACTGTTGTTTCCTTAGTTAGAAAGCCACTCAGTACAAACAGCCTAAATACCCCACTCAAGAGAAAAGCTAAGCAATGGTGGTACAGCCATACTGAATAGCATGCAGTCACAAAAAATGTTAGACTTATAACAGCACAGAAAATGTCTGTTATAATAATGGGAGGGGAGGCAGCATATAAAATTGGATAAACAGTATAGTCATAGCTAAGGACGTTGAAATAATTTGAAAATCTGTACAAAGTAAAGAGGCTGGAAGGAAATCCATCAAAAGGTAACCAACCAGAGACAAGGTCCCTCCTCTATCTATGTTTGTGTATTTACAACAGCAAAAAATAAACACTACCTTTGAAACGTATCTCATTTCTCAAGGAGGAACATATCCCAGAAAGATCAGGGATCGTGACATCAAAAGATCTGGGTTCTAGGTTCAGGTGTGTCTGTTTCCAAAGGCATGGGACTCTGAGAAGTGAAAAGCGCATTGTTCTATTTCTCACCTACCACCTATACTTATAGCCTACAACCTACACCTACAATCTATAACATTCACCTACAACTTATACCTATAACTTACAACCTACATCTATAATCAATAACCTATACTTACAACCTACACCTGTAACAACCTACATCTACAACCACAACCTACACCTACAATCTACAGCCTACAATCTATAGCCTACACCTATAACCTACAACCTATATCTACAACCAATAACATATACCTACAATGCACATATACAACCTATGCCTACAAGCTATTATCTACAGCCTATATCTAACTACAAACTATGCCCATACCTATAACCTACAACCACAACCTACACCCATACTTACAGCCTAAATCTACAACCTATAACCTACAGGGTTGCTATTAGGGTTGTGGGACTCTCCCAAGCACCGATCTTTACATGAAGATGTTATATGAAGGTGAGGCATGAAATCATTATAATCACTTGAGATCTACACACACATACACACTCCAGTATCAACAACGTATCAGTGCACTAAGTGAACCTTGATTCCAGAAAGAAACACTAACATACCAGAAAATTCCTATCAGGGCTCAAAAGTCCAAATGGCCACCATGTACCTGTTCATGTACCCAGCACTTCTCAGGGCCTCCCGGGTTTGGTTCAACAAGTTTATCACCTTCTTTTTGAAACTATAGAGGAAGCTTTACTTCAGCTTTAAAAAGACAAAGAAAAGGAAAACACACCATGCAGGTGCATTGTGTGTAATTATTCAGTTTGAAAACTACTCTTTGTCTAGGGATAATGGTCTAGAATTTTCCCTCAGGTAAGGGCTGGGAGCTGGCTTCTAGGATCAGAGGGAAGCCAGCATCCTTTCTTGTTAAAATCTGAGAGCGTGGCTTTCACAGAGGGTTTACATCCTGCCGTGGCCTTTCTTCCCAGTGTTCTTCAAAACCAGCTGAAGACACTGCCACTGAGACTGAGCCCCCTAAGACAAAGGGCCTCTGTGCTCTCTATCAGATGTCACCTCAAAAGTCAAGATCCTGCCTCTTCTCCCCTATCTGGCTGGTAAGAGCAGAAGCAGCTGAGGCATGATCCCTACCCTCTGCCTCCCTGTGAAGCTGGATGTGAATTCCAGCTCCTTTAGGCACCAGTCAGTGACCTGCAGGCAAGTTCCTCACCTCACCAAGCTTCCATCTCCTCATTGGTAATAGAAATACCAATATATATAGATAGATATTTTTTAGCACTTAGAATGTGCTAGATACTAAAGCTAAGGGCCTTACATCTAAGGACATATCTGTTCTTTGCAGCAGCAGTATTATGAGACTGGCAGTAGGTGCCATTACTATCACTCCCATTGTAGAAATGAGAAAGTGGAGGGAGAGAGAGTGAAGTAACTTGCTCAGGGTCCTACAGCTAGTTGGTGGGGGCGGGGGGGGGAGGGTACTGAAACCAAGCAGTCTGTCCCCCATGCTTTTACCATTACACTGTCAACTGCAGGTGGGGAAATGCCCATCTGACGAGATCATCTGGACTTTAAAAACCAACTACCTAAGACACCACAGTAGTTCCTCCATAAAGTCAGTAGTGCTAGTTTCCTCCTAACAGCCAAACTCTGCACCATTCTCTCCACAGCCATCTTGACGATGCTTCCTGTTGGATACAGGGAGGATGCATAATTCAATGCAGCCAATGACTAAGAAATAGAAAACTCAGTTTCCTGTGAGTCCTAGGGGCTGAGTGTGTGGTCCCAGGGGCAAATATTGTGTCTCATTCATTTCTGAGCCATTTGGACAACCAAGGATAATGACTAGCACAGAGAAGGAAATGGAAAAGCTTAGTGACCCTCATTCATTTCCTTCTGAGGCACTCATTATTATTATTGTTATTACTATAATTATTATTTTGGCTGCACTGCGAGGCACGCGGGATCTTGGTTCCCCGACCAGGGGTTGAACCAGTGCCCCCTGAAGTGGAAGCGTGGAGTCTTAACCACTGGACTGACAGCGAAGTCCCTGTGCTCCTTATTATTTTGTGTTCATTTTTATTTCCCAGAGACAGCCCTAAACACTGGGTAGCAACGATGATAAAATCTACAAGGGAACACACAGAACCCCAGAGCTGGCAGGAAATGTGTCACCTAACTCTGACACTCCTAAGATCTTCAAATTCTCTCCAGAACCAAGCTTCTCTTTTGTATCACCCTCCCTCTTCACTTTTAATTCCAGTGACAAGAAATGCCCTCCTTCTGATCCATCCTCTGCCATGCCTCACCACATGCCAACTCAAGGGATGTGTACTCTTCAGCAGAATCAAGATGAACCTGCAGTGCCCAAGCCATGCCACAGGAGAAAGCCCATCCCCGCCAGCTCCCCCCGGCCCAGCTTCCCCAAACCATGGACGAAGCCCAGAAGGGCCTGAGAAGGTCTCTTCCACAGACAGAGGCACGTGAGCCTGTTTAGAAAGTGTCTTCCATATTAGGATCCTCCCATGACTGCAGAAAAACAAAAATCACTCAGAACCCTTTTTCTTCTGAGAGCTTCAGAATTGACTCTGTGATACCTGAGATCTCTCACTCTCTCTTATTCCCCCGTCTCTTCCTCCTTCCATTCCGCTTTAAAAAGAATAAACACTTTTTAAAACATCTACCTAGCACTGAGAAACTGGAAACAATCTGTTATTCAGAACATAACTGCTCCTAAGGAGCCACTAAGAGTTTTGGTGGCAATGCTGGCCCCACTGTCACCCAAATCATCACAATGGGCCACTAGGACCGTAAAACGCTGCCTGATCCTCTGCAGGTGCGAATGTTCTTTATGGCTCTCCTTCACCCTAATTTTTTGGCGGGGCTCAGAGGGAATGGAATGGGCTTCTGTTATGATGGATGAGCAGGCTACTGGCAGAGCAGGGCCGTTGGGAGGCACTCTACACACACACACACACTCACACATACACATAACTGTAGACCCACTCTACACCCTACACATACACAATCCCCACCCTACACACACACTCACACACACACACACATAACTCTAGACCTACTCTACACCCTACAGATACACAATCCCCACCCTACATAATCCCCACCCTACACACACACACACACATAACTCTAGACCCACTCTACACCCTACACATACACAATCCCCACCCTACACACACACTCTAGACATAAGCTACACTCTACAGCCTACTCACGTACACTCACACACACTCTATACATATGCTATACCCTACACTCTGCACACACATTCACACATACTCAGACTCTCTCCCTTTGGCCTGCAGCACCCAGGAACTCCCACTGTGGTCTTATGGGCCAGGACTCCCTGCCAAGCTCTTCGGCCACTGAAGCAACCCCATAAGCCCTTTTCTCTGTCCCCTTCCAACCCTAGGGCCTTTGTTGGTATCATTACCCCCGGCTTACTCTTTTGTTAGCCAGACCTGAGCTCAAATCCCAGGTTACTAGCTGTGTGGCCTTGGCAAAGTCACTTGACCTCTCTGAACCTCAGTTTCCTCATATGCATCTAGGAGCGTGCCAGTACCAAACTCCACGGCTAATATGAAGCCAGCTCTCAACAGCCCAGCCAGATCATAAGTTCCCGGTCTATGAGCCCCCAAGTGCACCAACCCTGCTCCCTCCTCCACAGACCCCCTGGTTCTTCCACAGCCTAAAGACTAAAGGGTTAGAGCCTGACCCAACAAGGGGTCTCTAGGATCCTGTTCTAGTTCCACAAGCAGCATCTAGTCTGACTGGTCCATGCTAGGATGCTGATTCGGTGGGATACTGGATCCTGCAAGAGAAGGGGTTATCACAGGCCCTGGCACCGAGTCCCTGCTTAGCAGAAGTTACCTCCAAGACTAAGTTGCTCGGCCAGTGGGTCCCTCTTCCTGCAGGGCAGTGATCTGTCTCCCTCATGCCTCCAGTCATGGTCCTGCATCTACTCGCGGGGCTGGACAGATTCAAATACAGGCTGGCTAGTCCAGAAGGACCCCTGGGAAGAGGCTGGGAACTGTGACTTGCACCATCCATATCTCAGCTCCCCTTACCCTAGGTAAGAAGGAGATGACCCCAAGAAACCCTCTCCTCTTTAACTCTCTCCCAACTCCAGAGCCTGGAAAGCCACTCTCTCACCTGCCCTTCCCAACTTCCCTGGCCCAGGTAGCTAGGGCAAGTGTTGTTACATTGCACTTTGCCGATGGTGGAGCACCCATGTCAGATGGCTTATCCGAGATCACGTAGTGATGGAGTTGGAATTAAAACCCAGGTCTCAACTGCTGACCCCTGATCCACTAAAATACCTGTAATTCTACTTTTACAGGTTAGGGAACAGACAGACACCCAGGCAGGATAAGTGAGTGGCCTAGGACATCCCAGACAATATATTGTGGACATAAAGCAGAACTGAGGCTTGGGGACTGGAACTCTGTCCTCTAATGGGTCGACCTGGAAAACACCTTCAGGGATGAGACCCGGCTCTGGCAAGGTCCCTCATCCCCAACATTCATGTTCACCCTACGACAGGCCCTTGCTATTTCCAGGGTCTGTCAGAGGCAGGCAACCCAGGCACTGGGGAGCCACGGGCTGGATCCCTAGGCGTGTTTCTCTGTTCTGAGCTCAGCCTGTGGGCAACGGACATGGGCATCGCCCCCTCTCAGAGTATCTGCACCAGCTACCTCTGGGAACACTGCGGCCGCTGAGGGAAAACAGCAAAGCTCGCTGCCAGCCCAGCCCTGCTTAGTAATCTGCCCTTTGCATTACTGGGGAGCAGTGGGGGATACAGCTGCAGCACCTGATGGTACATCTAAAAAAAGCCAGCTGAGGGGGCCCACAGACTCCCACCTGTCCTCTCCCACCTGCCACTCTGGAGAGTGGCGAGGAGCTGCTGTTTCTTTTTTCTCCACAAGGAGATCAATACGTTGTGCAGAAACAACTCCATCCAACAAAGCTCTACTTTACACCTACCTCCATCTGGACTGCCCCTCGCAGCATTCTGCTAATTCACCAATAATTCCTCCCAGAATCATGATCGATTTCCCAGTGCTGGGTTGCCTCTTGCCCGGCTGTGTCCCAACCAGGTGGCGCTGAGCTGTTACCTCAATGCTCAGCCCAAAGGAGCTTTCGGTGAGGCCAACAGAGCCAGAGGGACACTCACCCAGAACTGGCTTTCAGGTGAACAAGGTAAGATAAGGGAAGTTCAGCTTGGTATCCATAAAACAGTGACCAATTATTGAACACCTACTGTGTGCTAAGCACTTGAAAAGATTTCTCACTGAACACTCAGTGGAACATTTTGTAAATGAGAAGACTCCTGACAAAAGATGTTGTCATAGGAGCCCAGACACAAAAGGCACCGAGACACAGAGCTCCTACCTAACAGACCCTCCTTTGGGAAAAACCGTCACTATTCAGACTAGAAATTCTTCTGAATAATTTTCATCATGTTCAGCATCTTGATAATGTACTCATGGATAAAAATGATGCTCAGAAGCTCTTTGGGTAAAATGATGATGTTAATGTTAACTGTAGTGTTGGCAGTAGTAAGAGCAAAACTAGTAACTGGAAATTAATATGCATTTTAATGACTGCCAGGCACTGCGCGTCCTTTATACACAGTATTTTATTAATAATACTGTATCACTTTCAATGTTCCTAGAAAAATTTTTGGTTAGGTATGTATGCTAAGAATGTAAGAGGAGGGCTTCCCTGGTGGCGCAGTGGTTGAGGGTCCGCCTGCCGATGCAGGGGACGCGTGTTCATGCCCCGGTCTGGGAAGATCCCACATGCCGCGGAGCGGCAGGGCCCGTGAGCCGTGGCCGCTGAGCCTGCGCGTCCGGAGCCTGTGCTCCGCGACGGGTTAGGCCACAGCAGTGAGAGGCCCACGTACCGCAAAAAAAAAAAAAAAAAGAATGTAAGAGGAATCACTAAGAGAATAGAATGTGACCTACAGCTTGTGAACCGGCAAAGGAAAAAAGGAATGGATGTGGAACCATCCGTCCACGTAAGACAGGAAGGTAAAAGAAGAGCAAAGAAAAAAACTAGTCAACAGAAACCCATAATAAAACAGTAGAAAAAAGCTCAGAAATTAATATCAGCAATTATAATAAACATAAACAAATTAAATTTACCTATTAAGAGACAGAAATTATCAGACTGGATTAAAAACTTGAACAAAATTCAACTGAGATGATTATAAGAGACAAATCTAAAACAAAACTTTATTAAAAGGCTAAGAATAAGGAGACAGAAAAGAATATACCAGGCAAGCACTAAACAAAAGAAAACTGGTATAACATGTAGTTAATGTCATGCAAAACTAATTTGGGTCCCCAGAACAAGCCTCAAAATGGCACAAGGTAGATCTGAAATCCCTTTTTTGCACAAGGAGACTGAGGAATGAAAATGTTAGGTTACTTGCCCGAGGTCACTCAGGCAGTAGGGACACAAAGAGGATCCACACGCAGGTGTCTATTACCCCAAAGCCCACGCTTTCAAACAGAACACTCTACTGTTATAAGTAACATTATGTTGGGAAATAGTTAGTGGGTGGAAAATACATGTTCCACAACCAAGGCTTGGAGGGTAAATAAAGGAAATGGAGAAAGGGTCATGAGTCACTAAAGAAATAAGAACAATCCATTGGTTCTCAATCCTGGAAGCAGGTTAGTTAGCTAGAACACCTAGGGGAGCTCTAAGAAAAGGCTAGTGATTTGGGCCCCATCCCAGACCAATTAACACAGCATCTCTGAGGGTAAGACCCAGGCATCAGTATTTTAAAAGTTTCTAAAGTGATCCTAATGCACAGGCAGAGTTGAGAACAACTATCTGTAACACAAACTCAAGGGCAAGTCTAAAAGACAGAGGGTACACTTTTAGGTCACTGTGGAAAGCAGAAATTAGATGACCCACCAACCTCATCCCTCCTACCTACCGTTCAAAAAAGAAATAATTAGAATAAGAGATATGTGACCCCTTCCTCCATGAGGAGGAGAGACCACGACTGAGAATATCTGGGGAAAGAGCTGACAGAATCCCTCTAACTCCCCCTCCCTGTTCCTCAAAGAGAACAGAATGAATCACAGCATCTTAGGGGTGGAAAGACTCTTATAGGAAACTTAAAATGGATCCTACACTTGGTTGACTGTTAAAACTGCCTTGGAAATTTGGTTAAAATATAGATTTCTGTGCTCCAACCCTAGGGGAATCTGAGTCAGTGTATCTTTTTTAGCATGGGAAACAATATTCTTCAAAAGATACTCAGACAGTCTTTTGGAGAAGGATGGCAGAGTGGAGCCAGATCACAATTAATCCCTGTCCCAACACACAATTACAATTAAGCAAAAGAAAACAAAAAGGAGGGAGGAAAACCAGCAGTGATCAAACAAGGAATGCGACCAACATCTAAAAGGGAAGACCTGGGTGAGGTTGGGGGGAGAGGATTTGGCATGACTTGGAGGTTCCTGTCCCCACCCCACTCCGAGGAGCATTACTGGTGAGGCCAAAATAATGAGACTTTTCGCTAATTACTTCATGTTTGGAAAGAAGCAGGCTATGGTTGCATTGTTATTTTTTCCTTTTCTAACCTGACAGGGAAAGAGATGAGGGGACAAATTGGAAACTGCTAGGAAGAGGACTATAAAACAGGGTGTGAGGAGTTAGGGATCCCTCCTGTATCTCCCTCATAGAAGCATAGACACCAGGGCTCAAAGCTTAACTGACGGGATCATCTAAATGTCAAGGGCACCTCCTCATGGAAGATGGTAGATCCCCCATGGGTGGAATGAACCTTGGAATAGGACATTTAACAAAATCTCAGGAGAGCAGAATGTAATCCTACCCAAAGAACACACAGCTCTGAGCCCTGACCCTCCCAGATGCCCATGTTCCCCACATCAGATATCAGAAACCATCTCAAACTGCAGCTCAGATACCAAGGCAGGGGTTTTAGATAAGTTCCAAAAGGAGTCATAAAGCATTTGCCCATGGTATCAGAACAATGAGAAGGACCAGACAAAGCTACCCACGTTCAGCGTAAGCAAATTAAAAAATGTCACGGCACTTGTACATATACACATACTACAGGGGAAAAGATATAGAACATGACATACAGGAGATGAAAAACCCTGTCTTGAAAGAATTAAACCAAAGAAACAGAGGAAATTTCCAACTAGTGCTTAGTGCTATAGAAGAAATTCATCAGAATATATATTCAATAAAAGAAGAAAAGTCAGATTACAAAGCAGTTAGATCAAAGAAAACATACTGAAGACCAAAATAACACCATTTCAGACTGCTGAATAAATTGGAGACAGAAATAATACAAGTGAAAATTGAATTCCTACACAGGGGAAAGGCTTGAGACTAAACAACTGTGGGACTTATTAAATATTATCACCCTTAACAATGGAAAAACAATACCATTGCTAAAATAAGGCAGTGGCAGGAAGTAGAAGTATATGAATGCTAATTTCTTCATCATTTATAGTATGGACTCAAAAGTCTAAAATTGAAAACAGTTAACAGAAATGAATCACTCTGCTGTACAGCAGAAATTAACACAACACTAAATCAACCACTTCAATAAAATTTTTTTTAAAAAGTAATGACTCCAACCTTTTAATATTTTTCATAATCTTAGTGAGATCTTTTAGAAAATCTGTTTCAATGAAGAAATATTTACCCAGAGCTCAACACTTCCTTCAGATGTGTTCTATTAGAAAATTAAGCCAAAGAAATTAATACTCTTCGTTAAAATTAGGATGTAGAGTGTGATCCTATTACTCCAAAATTATTCCTGCCAATCTATGATCTATGAATCCTTCCAGCTGTGTATATCCATAGAAAGATTCTTTAGTGATTTTTCTCCTACTGTTCAAGATGGTTATTTTGAGATAGTGAGATTATTATTTTTAAAATTCCTCTATGCATGTTGGTGTTGCTTGAATTATTTGTAGTGCATATTTTCAAAAACAACTCTTTTAAAGGAAAAAAACCTCCCAGGTGGTTGAGATGGTCACAGCCAAGTTTGAGGACCAGTGAATCTACTTAGCAGTGACTCCTAAATCTTGCCCATATATCTCCAGGCAGCACTCCTGAGAAGCCAGCCTCCCAGCTGCTGCCAAAATCTCCAGGGATGATGATGCACTCACTACCCGCCAACTGTCCCATCCCACTGCAGCACCGCAGGGCAACTTTAATTTTATAGTACAGCTAATTTTCTTACTGCCGCTACCCTTACTATCATATGTTCCAGCAATAATGCCCACTCTTGGGGACTTCCCTGGTGGCACAGTGGTTGGGACACCACACTCCCAATGCAGGGGGCCTGGGTTCAATCCCTGGTCGCGGAACTATATCCCACATGCATGCTGCAACTGAGAGTTGCATGCCACAACTAAGGAGCTGGAGAGCCCCAACTGAGACCCAGCATGGCCAAATAAATAATAAAATTTTTTAAAAAGGTAACAATGATCAACTAGATTAATAGAAATTCATGAATATGGGGCTTACAAGAGATACATTAGCATTAAAAAAGATATGACAAGGTTGGAAGTAAAAGAATAGAAAAAAATAAACTAGGAGAAAAAAAAAATAATAATGCCCACTCTTTACTGAATTGCCCTAACTATGAGCTAATCATATTCTTCTACATTCTCCTTTCATCTTCACAGCATGAGGTTACAATGTTTCATTACACTTCTCCCCATTTTTCTGTTGAAGAGACTGAGACCCACAGAAGTGAATTTTCCCAAGGGTCCCTAGTTAGTAGGTGCTAGATCTGGCTTTCAAGCCACACTACAGTTGACTCTGAAGTCCATGTTTTTAATCAAAATGCTTTGCTAGAAAGTGATGCCTTGTATTCATCCCACATCCACCTTACTCTGCTCTCTGGGGACACACCAAGAAAGTCTAACCCCTTTCCATACAGCATTGCCTTCCAATATAGGAAAACAAAAATCACGTGACCCTCATCTACCCAGCCTTCCTCCCCCAGGCCATCCCACACTAGACGCAAAAGATACAGGGAAAAGATGGTATTTTTTCCTGATCCATGATGAACTTGTTGAATGATGAATTTAAACAAAATCGCAAAGTTTCCAAGATGCTCTTATCTATATGCTACCGTTTAAGTTCCACTTGCAACAGTTCCTAATACTTGGGTTCCCTGGCAAGATCTCTCAAGAGAGTTTCATGCCACAGACAACTCTCCGGGTTAATGGACGGGTGTAATGATGTGGATAAAGTAATTTATATCTGGCACAGACGTGTATTATATGCATTTTTCAATTTATCTTCCGAATAACATTTTTTTCACTGACTCATATTTAAATTCTACTCCCCTAACATGCACTGGCTGGCAGTGAGGGGACGGAAAGTAGGATGAAAGTGTTGAGTAGGTTTTCCCTACACCATCACCAAGTGCTCTCTGGGCTATCAGGGGGCTCGCTTTGGTTTATAATCTGAGTCTGATTTTCACATACAGATGCAACAGGCGTCCAGCAGGCAGTGTACACGGCCTGGCATCTCCTATGCCGCGAGCCACAAGGCAGCTGGGCACAGGGGCCCCCCCAGACCTTGCCCGGAACACATTCTCCCAGGACTGCGCACTTCCCAGCAGGGTTCCGTTCCGGGGAAAGATCCCACTGCCTTGGTTTTGCACAGAGGCCAGTAGGCCTCCACCAAAATGCACACCTGTGTTGGCAGCAGGGCCTGGAAAACATCGCCCGATGCCTCGGTGGAGGAACAGAGACCCAATATAGCTCAGCCCAGACTGAGTTGGGCTGCCGACCCCACTACCCTGTCCCCAAATCCTCTCCCGCAGTGTCCTTCATGTCACCTCCGTGTCCTGAAATCCCAGCCCCCAGGCCCCTCGGGCACACACATATCACTCTCCACTTCCTCCTGGCAGCTTTTCCCCAGGAGACATCTGAACTCACTTATCCCATCCCCTCTGTCCCTCGCAGGGGAGGGGAGACACTCAATGTCACAGCCCAGAAGGAACCGCCGCAGGGAATCAGTCAAAAGCCAGACACTAAAATTACATTTTCTCACTCCCTTCTCATTTCAAGGGAAGTCTGTGTGAGGCTGTCTGGGATCACACACTCTCCGTGGAAGTGAGAGCTTATCCCGACTGCCGTCTCCTCCCCCACCCCTCCTCCTCGTCCTGTCCCCTCTCTGGGCCTGCAAGGCCTCCCTCCTCCACTGAACTCCCAGCTCACTGCCTCCCACTGGCTCCCCGTGCGCTGGGGGCACCCCGGAAACCCTGCAGAAAGCCCTGGTCCACCGGCCAGGAAAGGGTGAGCGTAGCCCCCGCCCAGCACAGATTCTCAGGACACAGGGAGCAGAGGAAGTAGGCGGTGTTTGGACAGAAGGTACCTCACACAGGAGAAGAATAAGGGAACATTTCAGCCTCCAGGAGTCTATAAAAACACCGGTACAAGGAGAGGAGCAAAACTGAAAAATGGTATAGATGAACTTACTTGCAAAGTAGAAAAAGAGACAGACATAGAGAACAAACGTATGGATACCAAGGGGGAAGGGAAGGTGGGATGGATTGGGAGATTGGGATTGACATATACACACTACTGTGTATAAAATAGATAACTAATGAGAATAGACTGTATAGCACAGGGAACTCTACTCAAGGCTCTGTGGTGACCTAAATGGGAAGGAATCCAAGGAAGAGGGGATATACGTATACATGTATACGTATATATACGTGTATACGTGTATATCACTTTGCTGTACAGCAGAAACTAACACAACATCATAAAGCAACTACATGCCAATTAAAGAAAAAAGAGGTACCAACTATTATGTATAAAAGGAAATACTGTACAACATGGGGAATAGAGCCAGTATTTTGTAATAACTAAAAATGGAGTATAACCTTTAAAAATTGTGAATCACTATATTGTACACCTGTAACTTACATAATATTGTATATCAACTATACATCAATAAAAAAATAAATATTAAAAAAAAACTAGCTCTGCAAAGTTAGTAGTCCAAAATATCCAGAGTCCCAGACCACTCCTGCCCCTTTCTTCTGGAAAAGTTCACACAAGAAGGTTATGTCTCAAGATTCTCAGACACAAAGGAAACCATAAACAAGATGAAAAGACAACCCTCAGAATGGGAGAAAATATTTGGAAATGAAGCAACTGACAAAGAATTAATCTCCAAAATATACAAGCAGCTCATACAGCTCAATATCAAAAAAAAAAAAAAACCCAATCCAAAAATGGGCAGAAGACCTAAATAGACATTTCTCCAAAGAGGATATACAGATTGCCAACAAACACATGAAGGATGCTCAACATCACCAATCATTAGAGAAATGCAAAGCAAAACTACAATGAGGTATCACCTCACACTGGTCAGAATGGCCATCATCAAAAAAATCTACAAACAATAAATGATGGAGAGGGTGTGGAGAAAAGGGAACCCTCTTGCACTGTTGGTGGGAATGTAAATTGATACAGCCACTATGGAGAACAGTATGGAGGTTCCTTAAAGAACTACAAATAGAACTACCATATGACCCAGCAATCCCACTACTGGGCATATACCCTGAGAAAACCATAATTCAAAAAGAGTCATGGACCACAGTGTTCATTGCAGCTCTATTTACAATAGCCAGGACATGGAAGCAACCTAAGTGTCCATCAACAGATGAATGGATAAAGAAGATGTGGCACATATATACAATGCAATATTACTCAGCCATAAAAAGAAACGAAATTGAGTTATTTGTAGTGAGGTGGATGGACCTAGAGTCTGTCATACAGCGTGAAGTAAGTCAGAAAAACAAATACCGTATGCTAACACATATATATGGAATCTAAAAAAAAAAAAAAAATGGTCATGAAGAACCTAGGGGCAAGACGGGAATAAAGACGCAGACCTACTAGAAAATGGACTTGAGGATATGGGGAGGGGGAAGGGTAAGCTGGGACGAAGTGAGAGAGTGGCATGGACATATATACACTACCAAATGTAAAATAGATAGCTAGTGGGAAGCAGCCACATAGCACAGGGAGATCAGCTTGGTGCTTTGTGACCACCTAGAGGGGTGGGATAGGGAGGGAGACACCAGAGGGAAGAGATATGGAGATATATGTATATGTATAACTGATTCACTTTGTTATAAAGAAGAAACTAACACCACTATAAAGCAATTATACTCCAATAAAGATGTTTAAAAAAAAAAAAAAAAAGATTCTCACACGTGCCCCTTCCCCCTGATGCTGCCTGGCTCCCAAACTGCATGAATGTTTTCACTGGAAAGAGAAAGGGACAGGCCAACTCTCAAATGGCTGTTCACCATGCAGTAGCCGGCCCTTTCAGGCCTCCTTCACAGTTTAAAATATTCCTGCTGGGTGGTTACTTGTCCGGAAAGCACACAGACAGCCTCAAAGATGTTGAAACAGACCCAGACAGTTGAACCAGACCTACCTCTTACAACTGAATTTTTGTTCTCCTCTATAGGGCACCTACTGTGTGCACATACCAACTCCCATTCAGCCCTCCAGCAACGGTGGGGATGGTGTCATCACCCTCTTGGCCAGGTGAGGCCTGAAGCTCAGAGAGATTAAGGATCTTGCCTGAGGCCATTACAAGTAACGTCCCACAGCCAAGACATAAATCTAGTCCCAGAAACCACGATCTTCCTACCACACCAAACGTTTCCCCTTAAGAGTGCCCATAACTCCACACAGGAACCCAGCCCCGCCTGGATAATCCATCAGAGTAGAGGAAGAAAACTCCTCTGTCAAAATGAAAGAGGCTAACAGCAAGGGTGTTTAGGTGGGAGCATTCAAATTTCCATAAAAAAATCTCCTTGTGCAAAGATGAGCTGAAAAACATCATGCTGAATCTGCCTCTTAGAAGTCACTACCTCCTGGAGTCTGGATGTCTACCCCAAGTTTACTAAAGAGCCCCCCTGCTTCCCCACCGACCTGCAATCCCCACCATGATTTATTAAGGAATCATGCAGGCTCGGCTAAGGGAACGGAACTGGTCAATTATATTTCACTTTACCCACTAAACCTTAAATATTATGCCCAAGTTTGGACAAGCCTTGCCTTTCGTTTTTCTTGGCTTTAAGAAGGCAGGGAAGGGGTATGGAGCCAAAAACCCAAGTGTCTGAGCGTTTACAGTAATTCAGCCTCACCCAAGACTGGGCCCCCCACCCAGGCCCACCTCTGCATGGCTTTTCCAGATCAACTGGAATTTGGGGTGACAGCCAGCCTTTCCATACACAGCAAGCCTTCTGCATGGAAGGCACATGTTTCCAGAACCTCCCAGGCCCTCTCCTGAGCAGGTATTCTAGGAGAAGGGTTTTGAAGCAGAGGCTGGGAAGTCAACATGGAATTGCCTTCCCCTTGCATGATCTGACTCAGGCAGTACCCAGGACCAGCAAAACCAAAGGAAATGGGCTGACCCCAAAGACGATCATTTAGAACAAGGGTTAGCAAACTAACAGCCCATGGGCCAAATATGGCCCAGTGTTTTTGTAAATAAAGTTTTACTGGAACACAGCCATGCTCATCTGTTATGTAGTGTCTACGGTTGATTCCATGCTACAAAGGCACGTTTTGAGTAGTTGCAACAGCATGGCCCACTAGGCCTAAAATATTTACTATCTGGCCCTTCACAGAAAAAAAATTTTTTTTGCAACCCTCAATTTAGAAAAACTTTCAGAAGTGGTTGAGCCTATTTCTTGAGACCATTTAAGAGCAAACAATCTCTCTAGAATATAATCGGTACAGTATTGCATGGAGGAAGAAGAATGGAAAAAATGTCCCTGGAGGGTCCTTCCAGCCCCATAGGAAGCCAAAGAAGGGACCAGGTGCCCGGTACTCAGTGCCTCAGGTGACAGGTGTCCTATTTACAGGACAACAATCTGTGGAGAAAAGGGAACCCTCCTACACTGTTGGTGGGAATGTAAATTGGTACAGCCACTATAGAAAACAGTATGGAGGTTCTTTAAAAAACTAAAAATAGAACTATCATATGATCCAGCAATCCCACTCCTGGGCATATATCTGGAGAAAACCATAACTTGAAAACATACATGCACCCCAATGTTCACTGCAGCACTATTTACAATAGCTAAGACATGGAAGTAACCTAAATGTCCATCGACAGATGAATGGATAAAGATGTGGTACATATATACAATGGAATATTACTCAGCTATAAAAAAGAATGAAATAATGCCATTTGCAGCAACATGGATGGACCTAGAGATTATCATACTCAGTGAAGTCAGACAAAGACAAATATTATTTGATATCACCTATATGTGGGATCTTAAATGATGCAAATGAACTTATTTAGAAAACAGAAACAGACTCACAGACTTCAAAAACAGACTCACAGACTTCAAAAACAAACTTATAGTTACTAAAGGGGAAAGGTGGGGGGCATAAATTGGGAGATTGGGATTGACATATACACACTACTATATATAAAATAGACAATCAACAAGGACGGCACAGGGAACTCAGTTACTCAGTATTCTGTAATAACCTGTATAGGAAAAGAATCTGAAAAAGAATGGATACGGATATGTATAACTGAATCACTTTGCTATACACCTGAAACTAACACAACATTGTAAATCAACTATACTCCAATACAACATAAAAATTAAGTTAAAAATTTAAAAACAACAACAATCTGTACACCACCTTTGGGAGGCCAAACCAACATGCCTGGTGTGACCGTGCATAAGGAATTAGGCAAAGGTGGAAGAACCATAGCCTCAAGCTTGGGTCACCATAGTTCAAGGAAAATGGTGCCCCCTTAAAACTGGTATCTTGGTGGTAGCAGAAGGAGCTGAGAAATTCCCCAGGAAACAGGTAAAACTGAACGGTCATTGACATTCAGCTACCTTTTGCCCACTTGATGTATTTTTCTCCATTGCCAATGCTGGAGGGTGAAAGTGCTCGTTTACCCAGGGAGATAACAGCTTCTCTTTCAAAAGAAGAGGATGCTAAGAGGAGAGACAATGATGAAGAAAGATGTAAGATTCAGGGGCCGTGCAGGCGCCCTGACCCTCTCCATCCAAGAGACTCTCCCGAGCCGGGCAAGGATGCTCATGGCTGAGCTGCTCACCACCAGGGCCAGGGTAGAGCGAAGAAAAAAGGAGAAGAAGGCAGAGACCGAACTGCCTCTGGGGGAAGTCTGGGTGCATCTGGTGGGGAGGATGGGGGTCGGAAAAGATGGAGGATTGGCCCTGCTCCCAGGCGGTATTGGATGATCTCTCCCCAGAGGCTCCCATATTGGTTCTGGCTGGAGCTGTCTCTCTCAACGCCTACAGTGTAGACTTGAGCATGTTTGCTCCCCAGGGGTGCCACGGCATGCGGAGCTGTCTTCATTCTGCTGCTGGAAGCACTGGGAAGCCCCTGGGGCCTCGGGCTCCTCTGGGACTTCACACTGTTCTCTCCTGCCTTGCTTTCTCTTGTATCTCTTGGATGAACGTACTGCTGTGCCATCGACACAGTTGTCAGCATGCCTATCTTGGCAGCGTGACCTCGTGTAGACCCACAGAACAGAAGAGCTGGAAGAGGCCTTGGAAAACATTCCCGAGCAAGTATCACAGACTCGGGCATGCCTCTCCCCAGGGACCCAGGCTGTGTCTAGGCAGGAGGTGGCTGGGGAGTGTCAAGGGATGCGTATGCTCCTTCTGAGTATATTTTCCCAGGTGCGGCATTTTTAAGATAAGCTGTTGACATAATCGTTAAGTCTGGAAAGGAAAGATGCTAAAGCAGTGTGAGAATAAGACCCTGAGATAAGCAGAGGAGGTAGTAATCCCTGGGGGGTACTACATGCTGCCCCCTCCAATCCAAGCATGTCCCACGTCCTGCTCCCCAAGCTCTGCCTCCAGAGGTAAGGCCCCAAGATTTTGATGTCAGGGGCCAACACAGCCATTCAGGGGACAAACTGATGGAGTACAAAACTGATTCAAAGATGGAGGGCAGGAGACCAAGATGGCGTAGAAGGACGTGGAGCTCACATCCCCCACAAAAACATCAGAAGTACGTCTACATGTGGAACAATTCACAGAATACCTGCTGAAAGTTGGCAACAGATCTCTTATACTAGCAAAGCTGCAAGAAGGATCCCCACATAACCGGGTAAGACAAAAGGGGAAAAAAGATGTAGGGAGGACACAATTTTTATACTGAATAAAACACACATCACGCAGGGACAGAAAACCCTGCACAAGTTTATTAAGTAAATGTTTTGCACAGTGTGGGTGACTTTGGATTTTGCTGCTATATTTGAGGGAAGAGATGAAGGTGGGGCTGATTTACCTTCATCCTTCTCTCCCTTTTAAGGACTTCAATAGAAAATTCTCAGAAACACCAAATTTCTTTTTTGTCCAGCTTTCTTGACATGTAATATTGACCTATAATACTGTGTAATGTTAAGGGTCATGTTGTGCACCCAGTTTCTAATGGCCCCATTTTACAGATGAGAAAACTGAGACCCAGAGAAAACAAAGAGTAGAAGCCGACTGGATCCCAAGCCCCTGAGCCCCATAATCAATGCTCTTTCCAGGAAAGTACCACCCAAATTTAGGAGCCCCACACACAGGGGCCAGGAACGGTCTCCAATTTAACTCATCCTGCCCAGTGCCTAGAACAGCATGCTACTGAGAGGCAGCCTGAATTAAATGCTTTTGATGAGTACAGTGATGCTCTGAGATTCCAGCCAGGGTTGATACTGCAGCCTTGATCCTTCAGGGAAGACCCCTTCCTCCGAGGATGACATGTGTGGAGCACTGAGGGAAGACCAGGACCCTACGGTCCCACCTAGCCAGCTCACCTACTCCAGCCATCACCAGACAGCAGATGTGTATTCAGAAGTCACCCTCTCCTTCCAGGGATGGCTCTGGTGATTGCCACAAAGGGGACACTATGGTTTTCAGCTTACAGATGGCTGCACAGCCCAGCCCCACTGAAAAGCCTGAAGTGGCGAGGAGGTCAAATGCCAGTCACAGAGGCCTCCCTGAGGCCTCACACAGGTGTACACCACAGAAACAGGCGTTTATCAGGCATTCCCCTGACGGGAAGGGGAGGGCACTCATTCCAGGGAAGTGAGCTGGGTGTCTGGGTCATAACTGGGAGTTGGTGAGATGTGGCTGATGTCCTTCAGTGGGAGGATGAGCAGGACACTTCCTCACAGGCCAGGCGACTGTATGGCAGAGTCACAACGCCTTCAGTGCTTCTTGGGCCTCGACCTGAACCCAAATAAAACTCTATGTATCCAAGGTCATTTCTGACTCTTATAAGAAGTGAGTATCCAGAACTGAAAACACTACAAGTCAGGAGAAAAAAACCCAGAAATGTAGACCTCGGAGAGAGAACCTGAAAATCAGAATCAAGGAAGAGTCAACCTCTCTTTTAACAGAAAAAAAAATATATCATTTACTAAAATGACACTTCAGTGTCACATGCTTTTTAAAGCTTGTCTTTCTGAACTGAACGTAAAAAAAAAAAAAGCAATTGTGAAACCATAAGTTCTGCTGGTTCAGCCAACTTAATGACAAAAAAAATCCAAGAGCTTCTCGTAGCTGTAAGCAGAGCCCAGTACCAAGCATCTTGAATTGTTCCAAGATCCCAACCCCCAGGCTGGAGTTAAGAATGATGTACGAAGCAATACAAAGACATCATTTTCCATTGGGCACCGAGAAGATGGTATAACGCTTTGGAGGTTAAACAGATGAAAAGGGAACAGTACAGAGATCCAAACTTTGCTCCCCTGTGCCCCTTGGACACACATACACCCCACAAGGGGGGCACCCAGAGATGCAGGTGGTACCAGAGAAGCCAGAAATCTGGGCTGTGTTTGGGCCTCCGGTTCTGTGCTGGAATCAGCCAGGTCAATCCCAGTGAACTATGACAGTCTTGATTATCACTACCCAAGAATTAACTTAGGCAAACTCTGATATTCCATAAAGAATCAATAGCAAAATGCAGGTTTTCTAAAGCATTTTGAGCTCATCTCAAAGAGGCCCGGACGAGAATCCAGAGTGAATACGTGGTGTGGCCAGGGAAAGAGCCTGGGTTTCAGATCAGGGTTCCAAGCCACTTTCTACCACCTACCATCTGGGGAACTTTAGGCCCATCACCCAACCTCACTGAGCCTGTTTCTTCCTCTTGAAAAATGGAATGAGAGCCTTCAAAGTGATTAGGAAAAATTTAAAAATCATAACTCAGCTGGTAGACTTCTGTCACCTCTAAGGTGCTCCTACGGAAGTAGCTGTGCTGTTGATGAGGAAGATGCTGATACAGTGAGGCAGGGCCTCCACTCCTCACTCGTCTCAAGGCCATGATCATGCTGCATCAAGTGGAACCCAGGACACTGGAGATATGGACCAGATCCATCCAGAACTGAAGATTAAGATGAGCATGGACACACCCAGCCAAGTGTCCCATGCCCAACACCAGGGAACCATCTTCCATCAATACCCAGTGGTCACGCTGCTGGGATGCACATCTGTGAGCCAAAAACATCCTAAGAAAACACAAATGCTGCAGCACTGCCCCAGCTCCAGCCTCCAGCCCACTGACCACAGGCACAATCATACCTCAATGCCTCCAACCCATCTCTTATGGGCCCTGCCAGGACGGAGACTGAAAGTCACGGAGGCAATCAAGCATATGATCACTTTGATGGTCCTCTAGCAGCAATAGTTAGTTGGTTGGAGACTAAAATAAATAATTGCCAGAATTTTCTGAGTGAGTTAAGTCTGGCAAAAGAGCCAGAGATGGTTGTGACATATACTAAGCAAAGAGCAGCAGAAGAGGCAGGTTTTTGGAAGGGAAAGACAGCTATGCAAGGAAATTAACTCCAGAGCAGTTTGCAGGGAATCAGGGCCTCCGGGCTCATTATTTCAATCTTGGCAGCTGTCACTCACTGCCAAAAGCAGTTTAATCCTGCCCCAAAGCTTTCAGAAGTACTATAAATCAAGGCCCACAATTGGCCCTTCAATGTTGAGTTCATGAGTTATGGGCATCCACCAGCTGGGAGGGCACAAGCTTCTCCTATATGGCGTGTGCCCTGGGCAAGAACAATGTGTAGATAAATACAAATACCCAGACAGCCAGAGGTGACAGAAACAGGTCTATAACATTAGCCCGACTGGGTTTATAGGAAACAAGTGTGCAGTTCAATACTGTTTATGTGGTTCCTGGGAGACTCTTGGGCAGTGATGGATAATGTAATTCTCATCTTCCTTAGGGTTTCCAGAGATGAACAGAAAATGTAGGAAAAAAACAGTAATAATGTACTACCAGAAGAAGCGCTGGGAGATTCAGGATCCCCCTCGTCCATGTTCTCAAAAGAAAAGTCAGCATCTGGCCAGGTTAAGGGCTGGGAGATTCAGGATCCCCCTCCTCCATGTTCTCAAAAGAAAAGTCAGCATCTGGCCAGGTTAAGAAATTCAGCTTGCCCAGGAAATGATTTCTTTCTCTAAACAAGCAACCTAACATCCCAGACTGGAATTATAGAAAGACTGCACCAGTCAAATGAGACATCTGGGTGTTCAGACAATAAGAAATGCTAAACAGTCACAACAGTAATTAATAATAAATTCTTTTCTTTCCCCTTGAGCTGAATAATCTGCAAAGCTTTTTTAAATTCTCTATCTCCCTGGAACTTCACAACAAAGCTCTGAAGGGGGTATTCTTAGCCCCCTGGTCAGGATAAGGAAAAGGCTCAGAAAGGGTTCTCACGTCTCCAGGCAGGTAACTGGCAGGTAACTCCTGGAATGTTTGTAATTCTGATCTTACAAAAACAAGAACACAAACGGAAGGACAGGTGCCAGGAGTCAGGTGATGCCCGGGCGGCACCTCCTTCAGCACATAGACTCCTAGAGACAGGGGTGTGCTGAGGACCACTCCCCTCCCAGCCATGGGTAGACAGCTATTTCATCAAATCCATTTGATCATAATGATGCTGGGGGAAGGGACCCATCAAAGCCCAGGAAGAGAGCAACTGAGACCTCCGACCCGTGGCTCACCAGCTTCAATGCAGTACCGGAAAGTGCCTTAGGTGACAGGTGCCCCAAGGGAGAGAAAAGCCAGGCTTCTGGCCAGTTTCAAGAACATAGGTTCCTACAATACAGCTGGTATTAACTGTATACCTTTTTGTCCTTAGGCCTGTCCCTACCAATTGAGAACACTGCCACATCTCAACAGCAGTCCTGGAATTCCACATAAGATCTCTGCCCATCCAGGTGGAAGAGAGCAGAGACACAAAATAAACTCAAGAGGCAGAGGCCTGGACGTAAGGATCAAGCCAGGCGTCTTAATAGAACTCCTGGCAGTCCCCATTTGCTGGGCCTCAGGGCCTCCCCAAGCAATACACTCTCTAATGAGTCTTTCTTCCTTTAGAGTAGTTGCGACCTAAAAGCCTTAGATGGAGAGCCGCTGATACAGCTTCATCATAACACAGCAGTGTATATTAAGGCTCCAATGCTACACCGGGAAATGTGGTGACTGACTTCTGGCCACATGCTTGAAAAGGCCGGATGGGTTATTTTTGCCTGGGGGCTTCAGCCCCAGAAGACCAGTCACTCTCCATGCCCTTGGTCGGCCCATGCCCTGTCAACACTCAGTAGGCATTCAGACCACCCTCAGCTGGTTCATAATGGTGGTCTCTTCAAGACAACCTAAGGCAACAGGGCATATGCCAGGGCTGAAATTCAGATGTCTGCACTGGCACAGCACTACCACTGTTTAAATACTGAAATACTTTTTACCTGTCGGTAAGTAGCTTCTGCTCCAAACTCTTGCATGCCCACCACCATGACCCTGACCCCTCCCCTGTGACCCCAGACCTTCCCAGCAACTCAAGAGTCACCACCTGGTGGGGTAGGTGGATGCCTCTCCAGGACCGAATTGGTGCCCGGGCTGTGCAGCTGAGAAAGGACATGAATCCCTTCCCTGCATGTGCCCCGTCCATGATGCTACAGCTGGGCTCATCCCCACCGCGATGGAAAGACTGGAGGCTCCAGCTTCACTGAGAAGTAGTTGGGATCACACTATCTATTGTTCTCCACGGGGTGAGAAGGGGTCACCCCCAGCTCTCCTCTTCAGCCTGGGATCCTCCCTTCATTCCCACTGGGATTGGGAATACCGGAGGAGGAACGATAACCCTACATGTATTGTAACCTTGGACTCCACGTAAATACCCACTTGTTTTTGAGGAAAAGACCAAAACAGAAGCAGCAGCTCCTGGCTCCACCTCTGGAATTAAAAATCTGGTTGGTATCATCCACTAGACATTTCACACAGTCTCTGGCCCAACAGCCAGAAGCCACTGCTCCCCCAGTGCTGTCCGAACAGAACCACAGACAGCACACAGCACTCAAGGGCCCTCAACTCTCAATTAGCCTGATGTTTTCCAACTGCGGGTTATGACCCATGAGCAGGTCACAGAATCAGTTTAACAGTCCACACTTGGCATTTTTCAGCTGAAATAGAAAACAACCTAGCAGCATAGAAAATAGAAAGGACTGCATATAGGAAGTGCTGCTACATGAAACCTTTCACTACGTACATGGATGGGCATGTTGGGTTGAAGAAGAATGTGGATCTCTCGTTGTGGGTCCCAAGAGGAAAAAAGTTTGGAAGCCCCTGATCTAGCTAATTCCACCCTATCGATGATGACGAACCCGGAACCAGAGAAGCAGCGTGACCTATACCAGGAGCATGGAGATGGCTTCCGGTCCACGCAGTCTGTGGCCCGCACTTCTCTTCTAAGTGGCTGTGGCTCTGGAAGCAGGTGTCGGGTTTCCTGGACACTAAAGTAGCTGGCTCTTCAGCCCCCAGGAGCTGCACTCAAGTGGTCTCTAGTGCCATTATGACTTTTGCCCACAGACTAAACCTTAGCACTGGACCTCCTGACTCTGACCAGGACACTCTAAGAGAGACATACTTCCAGGGCTGTCAGGCCCACAGCCAGGTGGGGGAGGGGGGGGAGGTTTGGGCCCAGCCTCCACCTTGAGCAGCCTCACCTGCACCTCCAAAGTCCCTAAAGACACCAGGAAACAGGGGGGCCATGGAGCCTGGGCCCTCCCTCAAACTGAGGCTTCAGCAAAGGACCTAGAGCTCTTTAGCCAGCCTCCCCATCCCCACAGGCCCACCCTGCATCCACTGGGAAAATGAGGAAAGCATGACCTTTGGGAGAGCCTGAGACAGGTGACAGGCTCCTTCTCATCACATTATCTCACTCGATACAGAACACAGCAAAGCCCTGTGATACAGGTGCGTATATGGAGACCACACACACACGCACGCACACACACACACACAAAGAGCTATCCCTTCTGCTATGTTTATTCTAAAGTAGTTCATATATTATTCAATCTCATCATCAGCTCGATAAAGTAGGTGCTACTACAAATCTCCATGTTGCAGGCAATGAATTGAGGTAAGAAAGGCTACGTGACTTGTCCAGGATCACACGGCTGACAGGTGGCAGAGCCAAGACATGAACCCAGGTGGTCCCACTTCAAAACCCACCCTCACAATTCCCTCCACTCTATTGCTTATGAATGGCTCTGTGTTCAGGTGCAGAAACAGAGACCGAGAAAAGTTCCACTGTTTGTGCTGAGTCCACCCAGAAACTGTACTCCTAAGCCAGGGGGACGGACAGTCAATATGTTTAACGATGGTAAGTCAGGGCCACGACTATCAGGATGGATGCGAGCCTAGGATGAAGACCCCCTGCACTGCCAGACCTTGAGCCTTTAGAAGCTGCCTCAGGGGAGGTCCAGAGACTGTCAAGGAAGGAGCCGGAGTGAGGAAGGCAATCCCAGAGCTTAGGGCAATGGCTGTTTTAACCAGAAGGGGCATTTTTTAAAATATGTTGTCAGGAAGCAACCTAAATGTCCATCAACAGAGGAATGGATAAAGAAGATGTGGTACATAGATACAATGGAAAATTACTCAGCCATAAAAAAGGACAAAATAATGTCATTTGCAGCAACATGGATGGACCTCGAGATTGTCATACTTAGTGAAGTAAGTCAGACAGAGAAAGACAAATATCATATGATTTCATTCATATGTGGAATCTTTAAAGAGCCTACAAATGAACTTATCTACAAAACAGAGTTACAGATGTCCAAAATAAACTTGTGGTTACTGGGGGGGGTAAGGGGGAGAGGGATAAATTGGAAGATTGGGATTGACACAAACACACTACTATACATAAAATAGGTAACTAATAAGGACCTGTATAGCACAGGGAATTCTACACAATATTCTGTAATGGCCTATCTGGGAAAAGAATCTAAAAAAGAGTGGATATATGTATCTGTACAACAGATTCACTTTGCTGTACACCTGAAACTAATACAACATTGTAAATCAACTATACCAATAAAAAAATTTTTTTAATATGTTATCAATTTTGACCACTACAAACAGCCCAGATAAGGAAAAGCTAAAGCTCTTACTTGGATCTTTGAACTTGGGCTTGTTCATTACAGGGTTGGGGATCTGGAAAGGACTGTACAGCATATATGATTAGATACCCTCATTTTACTGATGAGGAAACCAAGGCTGCTATGTGCCTCATCGTGCCCCAGGTCACATAGCCAGTAAGTAACAATGTTGAGATGAAAACCCAGGGCGCCTGGATTGGTGCTTTGAGGGTTTGTCCATCATGATTTGTCTTTTCTCTGTGCATGCTGATTCAGCAAAATTATGTGTTTATGTGTATATCTAGAGCCTGGTCCACAGCTGATACGCCACATCCTAATAATCCTGGGATCCTAAGGAAGGCTCAGCTGCCCAAATTTCCACCAGAGACTGTGCCAGCCTCCCTAGTATTGGGATTTTTTAAGTAAGCACCTGAATTTTGTGTGACTGACTTCAGCATCCACTGGAGGCAGCTTCTAAGTTTAGAATTAACATCCGAGGCAGTCTGTTGCACCAAAGTTTACTTGCTCAGAAGATGCGGTCAGAAACAGTAAAATTGACATACATAAAAGTTTCCTTATACCTTAATAATAATGAAATGCAAAACTAGAGCCTCTCAAAGAAACAAAGCTTTAACCATAATACACTTCAAAATTAACTACAGTAGTCAAGGACTATCCAGAATTTTTTTTCCGATAAAAATTCAGACGTGTCCCCATCCTTATTCTCACTTGCCAATGCAATTCCCCAGACCTGACAATTCTCTAGACACTTGTCACTACCCAATCTAGAGCTTTAGTAATTAAGCTTTTGGGGGTACGAACCTGTACTTTATGTGATAAAACCACCTTTGTAGAAGTTGAAGCTTCTATTAATTTTAATAACCTCCTCCTTTGCCTATTCCAATTAGTTGTTTATATTCAATTACACACATCTCTCCTACACTCTGCATACTCAGTTGCGCCAGGAGGAGGGAGGGGGCCTTTTGCTGAGGACAGCTTAACCAAGTAGACACTGCAAAGCAGTAACAGTGGGACTCACAACTGACGTTTACACACAACTTTCCATCAAAATGCCTTAACGTCCCTTGCCAGAACAGATGGAAAAAAATTACTCTTATGCCCTGAAATTTTCCATTCTTGATCTCAGCCCAAAGGTGACTTTTTTATTTTTAAACTTGAGCAAAAAAAAAGTTCAACTATTTTTGATTCATGCCTGGGCTAAAGAAACACACTTTGTTCTTGTTAAAGCAAGGCAAGATTTTTTTTTTTTTTTTAACACGTAGGTAGCTCAAACAGCTGAGCTTCAAAAGCCCAAAGCATTCCAACCAGCTAGTATTCAGAGGCAGCACCTTCACTGTAACTGCAAAACCAACAATCAATAGCCAAGGCGAGAGGGAGCTGGGATTCCATTTTCTATTTACCTTGTCTTCAGTTCCAGTAAATACTTTAAAGAACCGCATGGAATTCAAAACTTTTAAGCTGGGTGGTCGGGACTGAAGTTTTTCCTCCTCTCTGGGTGCTAAGGAAACCCAAGGGTTCATACAACTCCAGGGAGAGGTGACAGGTCCCCTGACTGCCTCTGTCCCCAGGCCTTGCTCACCTGCTCTGCTCATCCATCCTATCCAAGTCTAGCCCCACCTGCCAGCCCTCTATTCCTTCTCGTCTAGCTCCATCAGCTATTCTCAGTCTCCATGGAGGAAGAGAAGTGGAGCGGCTGGGCCCGTGAGCCATGGCCGCTGAGCCTGCGCGTCCGGAGCCTGTGCTCCGCCACGGGAGAGGCCACAACAGTGAGAGGCCCGCGTACCACACACACACAAAAAAAAAGAATTAGGAGAACGGAGCACCCTTTATCTAACAAGGCTAGGTCACCCCATGTACCTCCCTGCTCCTTAATGGATGTCTTGGATTTCAGTTGCAAGATTCTCCTCTCCACTCTCTCATCCTACCCTAACATACACCTGATACCCACTGCAGGCCCAGGGGAGAGTCCACAGTGAAGGGACTGCATCCATTCATCCTTCTGTGAGGCTGGTAAGACCACATGGTAAGACCGCAGGCCCTAGTCTAGGCTCTGCCAGTTGTGAACCGTGTGCCTTACCACTCTGCAAACCAGGGCTGATCATGTCTGTCCTGCTTGTCCCATACTGTTATTATGAGAATCAGGGGGAAACACAAATATGAGCATACTTTGTAATCAGACCCCAATATAAACACATATTCCTATTAATAGGCACATGGTGCAGCAGTGTGGTATGTTCCTTTAGGATAAAGTCCAAGAGATACTGCCAATAAAAGAAAGTGAATTTTTCAGGGCAGAAAACAAGGCACTGAAATAGAACAGAGACTGGGATCTATAGGACTCCAGCAAAGGATGAGTTCAGTGGTGGAGCAATCTGTGAGGGCTTCCTGGAAGAGGCAGCTTTGTACACAGCCTGGAGTAGTTCTCACCGCATTGATCAAAGGCGCTTCCATAGATGCCGCTAGCCTAGACAGAGAGCTCTTCAAGGGCAGGCAACCTGTCTTGTTATATCTGTTTTCCCAGCCTTTTCCTGGCCCTGTGTTGCCTCATAACAGAGGAGTGTTGAGTGAATGAAAGAATGAACGGATCCCCGAACGAACAAGGACGTTGGACACCTGGGAGCGGAGGAAGGAACCCCAGATAAGGACAAGTGTGTCAGGAGGGCTTGTTCAGGGCACTCTGTAGACCAGGCCAGGTGGAGTGGGGTTTGTGGGGGGCAGACTGAAAAGGCAAGGGGGGTCTGAGGGCAGAGGAGCTCAGGCTTCTGGGCACAGCGGGGAGGAAGGAGGGGAGGAAGGGGAGTTCAGAGTGACATCATGAAATCAGCACTTGGGAGATTAATGTGGCAGCTGCACTCAGGGCAGCCTGAAGAAGGGAGTGAAGTGAACGTAGCAGAGCAGCCAGGCAGCAACTGCAATAACTCAGGCAGGTGGTGAGAAGGGCCGGGGTGCCACCTCCTCCCCCAGCCGAGTCACACTTCTGGCAGCACCATCTCTACGACAGTGGGAGCCCCATCAAGGGCCATGCTCGGTAACTGTCCTCGCTGGCTGGACCTCAGATGTCCTCTAGTCCTCCCGCCCAACACCCAGCACCGGCTTCCTGCAAGTGGTCACCTTCCCCTTCCTGAATCCCTGTAGCGTGGAGCCAGTCCATTTTTAGATGACAGCTCCCAGAGTAAGCGCTCCCTTAAAGGAGATAACACTGATGAGGCAGGAACAAAGCTTTCTCGGCGGAGCACAGTTTCCCAAAGTGGTATCTTCTCAACAACAGAAGAAACTAATAGGTTAATGTGACAGTTCAGACTACAATAAAAAGAGGGCAGAGAAAAAAGTGTGCAAGAAAAGGCTGGCGGGTTCAACCCACATTAAAACTATGCTGAGAAGTAAATCCCGGTGGTTTAAGAGCTAGGGGGAGGGGAGCTCCAACGTCAGCCTACCTTGATTCCACTCAGTCCCCTGACACTTACCAGCCTGTGACCTTGGGCCACTGGACTCTGTGAGTCAATTATCCCCATCTGTAAAGTGATGTTAATGATCATTCCCACCCAATGGAAGAGTCGTGAGAATGAAATGAGTTGATCAGTACAGCACTTAGCACTGGGCCTGATTGATAAGTGGCCAGTAACTAGTAACTATCAGGGTACTGTGCTAGAGGTTGTCTGCTGAAGCATAAACTGTCTCTAACACCTGAGGCTTATGAGCAAGTCCACTGCACTGCGGCTGTTCCATAGCAGGTGCAGCGATGTGAGCTCCCACCCCCACTGGAATCCCAAGATGAAATACACCTCCCCACAGCCCTAATTCTCTTATCAGGGGACACACAGAACGAGCCGATGCCTCTTCCCCATTACAGACCTTCAGATATGGCAAGGCAGCTGCTGCGTGTCCACAGAATAGTCTATTCTCTAAATCTGTGCTTCTCTCTTGCTTCATTTCTCTTATGTTCACCTGCTGCACAGAGAAGATTAGGCAGCAGAGATAGGTAAATAAGAAGAAAATACTTTTTTAATGGAATAGCAAAAAGAGGCCTTGAAAAGTATTGCCTAGAAAGGGATCCCATGGGCTATGAAGACCTGTTTAAATGGAATCCCACTGACATAAAGCTGCAGCCCTTTGGGGAATGTCCCTGCATCCCCCCCCCCAGGAGCCCTGCCCCAGGGAAGATGGGGGCTTCACACCCCCCTGGTGTCCAGGGCAGCCACCTGAAAAGTCTCATGGCAGAAACACTTCTCGCCATGCACAAATGCTGTGGGAAGCATTTGAAAATAAAGTTTCCAGTTACTGCTGGCATTTTCTGAGTGTCCTGCTGGCTGCAGCTGTCCCACGGAAGGCAGATGACATCATCCACAGGCCTGGCCATACTTAGTTCCAAGGCTTGGCTGGGCCCACGTCACTGGGGAGGGGGGACCTGCCATTTCCTCCCTGAGGCCAGTGCTGCTCAGGTTCACAACTGCCCTTCCTGAGTAGAATTCCATTGTCATGACTTGGACTCACACCAGGAAAGATCCAGAAGCTTTTCCAAGGTCCAGGACAACCCCATTGGACAGCTTCTAAAATCTTACCTTGTGCCAAGCATTGTCCTGGGTCCAGGCCATGCCCAGATGAGACCTACCCCCCGAATTCTCACTGTACTCATTTCCCAGAATGAAAAAAAATACACTCTTGCATTTCTCAGCCAGAGAGAGAGAGAAGAGAAGGGAGATAAAAGGGGAAAGAGAAAAAAGGAGAGAAAGAAAAAAGAGAAGAATGTGTGGGTAGAAAATGAAAAGAGGAGAGAGAGGCAAAGAGGGAAGCAAGGAGGGAGAAAGGGAGGGAAGAAGATCTGGACACCCCTACCAGGTTCCTGCCCTCCTCCCCCTTCCTCCCCACGGTCCAAGGCACTCAGGCCCTGGGACAGTCCTGGCAGGTCCTGTTCTCTGGGAGAGCTGACCAAGAGGACAGGACACAGGATGCCTGCAGGGCACTCTAACAGATTGGGCTTGAGCCCTGAAGTAGAGTTCAAGTTCAATGCAAAATTCAGATTTCCCAAGGGCCGGGATTAGGTTAGTTGGGGATAGGATTTGCAGGCTGTATCTGACCGAAATCCGTATCTGTCGGCGTATTAAGCACACTCAGGCCTGTCTCAAAGTCAGAACCCTGCCATCCATCACCACCCTGGAATGGGAGGCCGAGCCAGAGCCTTGCTACCTAGAACTGACCCCTCTGGCTGGCGGCCTGCCTTTCAGCCATCCCAGCCCCCTCCTTATAGAGCACCCACAGTCCCCCACCAGCTTCCAGATGAATGTGTGTAGCTCCTGAACACATACAAGTCCCCGGAGGAACTCTCAGCGATTATGACACAGTCCCCTCACATTTACTTGAGGAGCTAATTTAATTAATAGGAAACTGCAGGACCCTTCCCCAGGGAGAGGGAGGTCGGGGGAGAGATGTAGTCTCCAGAATCAAAGGAAGTACAGGGAAAAGGGAAATCAAGACCCTTGCAAAAACTATCTAATTGAACCCTCAGAGCAAACCTGTGGGGTCAGATTACACAAGAGGAAACCAAGAATCCGAGAGGTTAAGAAGTAACCCAAGGTCACACAGCCATGAAATGAAAGACTGCCTGGCTTCCACATCTGTTTTTTTCTGATATATTATAATGCATTCAATCGTACAAAACTGTGCAAATTAACATTTTTTTAATGTTTTCTTTGATGTATCCTTACTCAGCATTGCTATCTTGATGTTTCTAGTAAGAACCTGTGAAAACACATACCTAATGGTGAGCAGTGTATGCTCAATTTCAATTATATTTTTCATTTCTGGATGTTCTATTTGTTTGTATTCAAATTTGTATAGATTTTAAATTAGTATAGTGTTTCCTGCTCATCTTTTTCAACAACTTGTTTTACTTTATTAACATTTTAAAGTCACTATATCAATATATCCAATTGGTCTTCTATCTGAAACCCTTGGGGGTCTGATTCTTCTGTTTGTTGTTTCTGCTGACTTTCATTCATGGGGACTTGCTGTCTCATCTGTTCTGTTATTGAAGGTAAAAACTTGTGTCAGAACGGTGGGTCTTACCTATAGGAATCTTTCAGGGCTTGAGCTATGAGTACAGCCCTCCAGAGATGATTCTCACTTGCTTCTGACAGACACGACGGGGTGCTACCAATCCCAGATTATATCAGACTAATTTCACAGCTTGGGGTTTCTTGGGCCACACAGGTAGTACAAATTCAAAGCTGAACTGGGGTTTGCCTGGTGGCGCAGTGGTTGAGAGTCCACCTGCCAATTCAGGTGCCCGGGTTCATGCCCCAGTCTGGGAGGATCCCGCATGCAGCAGAGTGGCTGGGCCCGTGAGCCATGGCCGCTGGGCCTGCGGATCTGGAGCCTGTGCTCCGCAACGGGAGAGGCCACAGCAGTGGGAGGCCCGCGTACCGCAAAAAAAAGAAAAAAAGAAGCTGAACGCAGATCTATGATTACAAATTCCCACAGGAGACACTGCTTCATCCTCCCACCACCAAGCCAAAATCAAAACAGGCAAGTCGGGCTTCCCTGGTGGCGCAGTGGTTGGGAGTCTGCCTGCTGATGCAGGGGACACGGGTTCGTGCCCCGGTCCAGGAAGATCCCACATGCCGCAGAGCAGCTGGGCCCGTGAGCCATGGCTGCTGAGCCTGCGCGTCCAGAGCCTGTTCTCCGCAACAGGAGAAGCCACAACAGTGGGAGGCCCGTGTACCACAAAAAAAAAAAAAAAAAAAAAAAAAACAGGCAAGTCCCCTGGTGTGTTCCCTTGGCTCTCTGGCAGGTGCCTGCTGACTACCTGCTTTCTGAGGATGGAGACCGCCTGGAGGGGCTAGTTTTTATTTAGGACTCTCACTTCCAACTTCCCGCCTGGCAAGGGCCTAAAGTTCGGTCTTCTGGGCCTTGGTAAAAGCCACACTTTAATTCCTGGCTTAAAGTCCGACGTACACTCAGCCTGATTTCTTTTAGACATATGCGAGTATTTCTCAGAGCCCACCTCTGTGCCATTTCCTGTAGCTAAATGAACACTGGATACACCTTCCTCTAGTCTCAGGAGCCCAGAGTTCCCAGGGCCCTCGAAGGTAGAAGGTTTAAAAACTGAAATTTTGACTTTACTGGGAAAGAAAAAAAAGCAGCAGCGAAGTTTTAATGACCTACAAGACTAATAGTAAGGAAGAAAAGTGCACGACCATGTGCAGTCAGCAGTTTCTAGGAAGGGGCATCTGAATATTACAAAGAAGAACAAAGACGAAGGAAATAGAACAGAGTAGATGTGAGAAGAATCTACAACAAATGCAGAGACATTCCTCTGTCTCGCTGTATTTTGCTTTGTTATTCCTCATCTGTGGCTCAGCAAAATAAAGTGACATTTTCAGCCTACACACACACACACACACACACGATGGGGGCCGTTAAGTTGGAAATAAGTGCATTGTTAGAGACTACAATTCAATTTTCTAAAGAAACCACACTGCACCAGACACCTTACACAGGTAGGAACCACTCTAGTTTCCCAAATGCTTTCATAGCCATCACTCACTTCACCCCCAAAAAACCCTCCGAGCTTCATTTTGTAGCTGTTAACAGGCAACTTTCTGATAAGTTTTTCTGGTCCTCTGAATTTTCTGCCACCTAGCACTCCTTCCTCTCAATAAACATTCATTGATTAATCAATAACACACTCTCACACACACGTCAGATATATCTACAGGTCCACAATCCCTTACCCTAGGGCGGGATTCTATTTCAGATTTTAGAAAATAAATCAGGCGTACCTGTGGGGTTTGGGCCACACACTCCAGCCAAACGCACTCCCATTTCTGCAGGGACACGTCTGGCTCTTTGGACTGAGCTGGGTGAACAAAGACCATCATCAGCCCCACATCAGCTCAGGGCAGGTTTGCCTCCACAATATGTAAAAACTCTCACTTTTAAGAGCTTTGGGAATTTCGGAATTGTGAACAAGGGGTTGTGGACCCAGATAAATGAGTTCTCTCAAAATGCCTACACTGAAATCCACCATCCCCAAATCTTGGGACTGCATCTCAAAATCCACTCTGGTTCTCAGAAGGGGCAGAAAAGAACAGCGACCAGGAGAGGTGCAAAGCACTAGGATGGGTGATAGCCAGAGAGCACCTGGCCAGGCCTGGGAGCCTCGGGTTCACAGTGCATCCACGAGAGGAGGAAAGAGTGGGCACGAAACTGCAGAACAAGTCAGCAAATGGCTCCAAAAGGTTCTTGGCAAAGTCTCAGGTAGGGCAGAGTCGGCACAGGGTGGATATGGCAATCAGTAAAGCTGGACCCTAGCCTCAGATTTGTGCCTCATATGTGAGGCAAAGCTTCAGCTTCCTCTCCTGCACTGTGAGAGCTGGGCCACACCATTAATTCACAAATGGCAGGACGTAGCCCACTAGTTGATCATGAAATCTACTGAATGGGCTGTGAGCAGTATCTTTTGGAACAGAACAGAACAAACATCAAGTTGGTCCATGTGGTAAGAACAGCCATTATTCCATTAACTTTCGTTTCTGTGATTACATATATACACATAGGTAGACAGAACGATGTTTTATATAGATATACGGACATACACACACAAATATAATCCAAGACAGTATATACATATACGTATACATATATATAATATACACATTACACATATATACACAATGTACAATGTGTTTCTTACTGTGGGACATGGTCTAAAATCTTTCAAATTTACTGTGTGTTGGGCTGCATCCCCCAGGCCTGCAAGACCTGTACGTGCCCAGCTTCAAGACTGAAGAAAGAGCCTGGAGTCAGTGACAGACATCAGTGGCTTAATGGCTGGGGGAGCTTACACATCTGAAGCAAGGTCTTGGAGCAACACCCCACCATGTGCGGTAGAAGGCAGAGCAGGACGTGGCTGCAGCCTTCGTTCCCGGGGGCAGGGGGAAGATACCAGTTATAAGGGTAATTGACATCAGGTTGGCTCATCAGTTACTAGGAAAGCTCACAGAAGGGCACACCCCTCACCGCCCCTTTGATAAGAACAATCACCAGCTGGGGAAGGGGCAAGCATGTAGGAAGGTCAGTCAGGTGAGTAGCGTGAAGCAAGCACTGGTGGAGCAGGGGATGTAGAGAGCAAGAGAACAGCCATCTTGGAAGGCTATACATAGGAAGACCATACATTTCCCCCCTACATAACCTGCATGACCCTTACATCCTTGGTCCACTCCTCTTCTGCCATATCCCTGGAGTCAGGTATGTAGGGGGCACTGCCACCAGATACCACACACACGATGCAGATAGCAACAGCCAGAGAGGATCAAGAGTACGATACCTACCTAGTATGCCGGGTACACCTTGTATACCCAGTATGCTCAGAACAGTCATTTGCCAGCATGTGGGCAAATTCTGCAGCCAAGTGCTTACGGAGTCAGTGGAGAGGGAGTCAATGGCAAAAGTGCCCTGTCCAGTTATAAGGAAGGTAAGGCCACCCCTGGGTTTCACAAACCCAGAGCCACCCCCGGTTTTCACAAACCCAGAGCCACCCCCATGTGGAAGGCAAGGCCCCGGGTCTAAAAGAAACACTCTGTTGGCCTAGCCAGGTGTCAGCAGTCACATTAAAGTCTGAATGCACTGAAAGTCTGATTAGCAGAACTAGAATTTAATACCCACTGAAACACAGTATTTTTCTCTCTAAAATTACCCTCATCTCCACCAAACAGCCAAATCAAGACTAATTTGTAAATTAAGTCTGGTCAATTGACCACATAGGCTCCTCCAAACTGGCTCTCATGGAACTCCTAAGATGGAGCCTCAGGCTGAATTCCCAAAAGGCCTCTCAAGGCCAGGAAAGCCAACAGACTCCACCTGGGTGGGTTTCTCTCTTCTAGAGGTTCTCAAAATATCGAGATTCCTCATATGCCAGGAAACAGTTTTTCCCATTTGCCTGATAAGGCTGCTGGGAACCCAAGAGTCTCTAATTTCTGGAGGAACCAGGCAGAGAGAAAAGGAAAATGTTTCAATTCTACCCACAGGTGTGGTTTACCCAACTCCTGTTAAGTCATAACTAACTTGAGCAGAAGGGCTTCCCTATATCTGGACAACAGATCAAGATCAGTAATACTCCAGACAAAAACCATGAAAATTATAACCATATGTAACAGTTCACTCAGTAACAAATCCTTTTGTTAACTTTTAATGAAGCCATTAGGTTTTCCATTAGGATTCTTTAATTTCTTACCCAGTTCAGCAGTATAATCTGAAATTTATCAGACCTGTACTTGTCAAAAGCCCTTATGAGTCTTCTTGAAGATGAAGCACCTTCGCAAAAGCATCGAAGTACAACTATATATGACAAGACTTAAAAAGGCACAGTTAAACACCTGATTACAATGTAATCAATAAAGAGACTTGGTTACAATACCTAGAAAGATGACGGATTATAATCTTAACCCTTAAAAATCTTAATCTCTGGCAAAAACTAAGAAGTAATTGTTAACTGTTTGTCATACCAGCATTTCCTCTTTGGAAAACTTATGCTTTAGCCTTCCTCCCCTACAAAGGCAAAGGTAGGTAAACTTAGACCCACCCAGCAATTAATGTTCCAATAGTTTATCCTATTTGAAATAACCCAGCTAGTCAATGAATTCTCTTCTTTTAACTTAGTTTCAAGTTACCAGTATCTACAGAGACTATTATAGACAGACATTCCCAAAACAATTATTCCTAGAGTTTTAAAAGACTTCTCATTTTTCTTTACTCTTAGAGATCACGTAGGATTAGATTAAAGTTCCTGAGAGCCCAGGTATATCATTTACATCTTAAAGGTACAAGCAGAGAAATACCAACTCCTTCTAGAAAGCTAGCTTAACCAATTACAAAAGGCTCACTTTGATACAACAGCAGAGCCATTAGGGGCCACTCTTCTCCAGAACTCCTGGCAGCCCCCATTCATCAAGGACAGCCACCACAGGGCCCCCCATACTAGTGGACAGCCAACGCAGGATTTCCCCTGCAACCTTTGGGCTCCATGAGTTACTGCAACGAAGCAGGACCCTATGGTCCCTCCCCACCACGTCCTCCACCTACCTTTTGTCTGTAAGGAAAAAAACTTTAGCCAAATAAGTTTAATCAGAGAAGTGAGAAAACGCAAAAGCAAAGACAAGCGTTCAAACAGTTTAGTCAGTAAGCACAGCCAAGGACCTTCGGTTCCTCTTCAAGGGCTATAGATAATATTCTGAGCCGTATCCTGCGAGCTGTCTCGTAAATGCTGAAACCCCCACCAGGCGGAAAAATTAACTACGTGATGACCAGACCACAGTCAGGACATAAGCTGCCACAATTCTGAGAATCAGCCTCAAGGAAATGGGAACAAACCAACCCTGGAACGGAAGGTTAACTGTACTTAAAGCAATCAAGATGATGCTGGTCAAACCACCGCACGACCGATTTCAAGACCCTCAGAGCTGACTGTGCTGTTGCCACATGTAGCCCCCTCCCTCCGCCTATAAAAGCTCTTGTCTAGCTGTTGTCAGCGGCGGGAAGTCAGTCTTCGGACAGGAGTCTGCCCTCCGAAATAAAGCAAACTTTCCTTCCCACCAACCTTGCCTCCTTGCTGGCTTTTGGGCGGCGAGCCGCCAGACCCCATTTTCGGTAACATCAGTGAACAGCCACCCCGCGCTCACCCCTGCAACTTCTGGGCCCCACATGGTCGTGGACAGGCCCAACCTTCCACTCCCCGCCCTTCTTTCCCAACACCTCGGCGCTCACGGGGGTTTCCTCGGCCTCTGGGCTGATGCCGCCAATTGTTGGGCTGCGCCCCGCAGGCCTGCTAGGCCGGGGCTTGCCCGTTCAAGACCGAAGAAAGAGCCCGGAGTTAGTGACAGAGACGTCAATGGTTTAATGGCTAGGGCAGAAACTTACAAGCAAGGTCCTGGAGCGTCACCTCCACCGTGCGCAGCAGACAGCAGGCAGAACATGGCGGCGGGCGTCTCTCCCATGGAGGAGGAGGGAAACCTCTCCCACTTATAGGGGTAATTGATATCAGGTGGGGCTCATCAGTTACCAGGGAAACTAATAGAGGGGCACGCCCCTCAGTGCTCCTTTGATAAGTTACAGGTGGAGCTGTTCTGACCTAAAGATTAGGACAATCACTAGCTGGGGCTGGGGGCAAGCACGTAGGAAGGTCAGGTGAGTAGGATGTAGGTGAAGCAGGGGATACACAGAGAGCAAGAGAACAGCCATCTTGGGTGACCTGATCATACACTGTGTTAGATGATCTCCTGTAAATCTTTTCAGAACCAATATCCTCTGAATTATTTTTCTTGTGTTACATAATCCAGGAATTCTGTATTAAGTCATTCCCGACTGCAAATTAAGAAGACGTTTCGCTAAACCCTCTGTTTTTCAAGATATGCTTTGACGGTTAGGACCCGATTTCTAATTTTGTCTCTGCTGCTCACTCACTATGACCCCTGGGCACGTACCTAACCTCTGGGTCTTGGTTTTCCCATCTGAGAGATGCAGAGTTTGACCATCACAGAGCCCTGAGGAGCAACTGCTTACGTAAAATGGGAGAAATAATGGCACATAGGTCATGGGGTGGTGGTTGAGGATCACATGAGGTAACAACACCTCCAGGCGTGTGGGAAGCAGCATGCAATCTTGCTTTTAACATTAGATTATGATTACATTCCACATTTGGTTTCGAAGCCAACATAAAATGCACATGCAGCTTGCCCCTTTGTAGTTGGAACTAACGGCTTTTTCCATGAGCCCTGAGATGCCAGCCACTGCAGGGCCTAGGACTGGAGACCATAACCACCACCCTTTTTCCTGCCTTGTCCCAGCCCTTGGAAGGCTCAGCTCATCCCCACCATAAATTACAACCAGAACTCTGTGTTTGTTACCCAGCTTCCTGGGAGACGGGCAGTGGCATAGCAGAGGTATTACTTTGGATAAATATTTCTCTAAACCTCACTGTTGCCACCACCAGTGCTCAGAGGCAGGGGGCCCAGCTCCGCAGCAGGCCCCACCCATCCTAATCCAAGGGAACCCGGGATGCAGCAGGCTTCATCGTCTCCCCAACACTGAGCAAAGGACCCCACTAAGAGCAAGTGCCAGAATTAGGCATTGGGGGCAGCGAGGGCAGCTTACACTGGGCTCTCAAGGAACCAGCAATCTCCTTCCTGGAAACAGAGCTATTGCAACAAGCAGGGGATCGTCTTTACAGCACTTAGTACTTGGATCAGCCAGCCACCATGTTACAATTCCACCCCTAAGGCCGTAGTGGGCATCCCATCCCACCTCCCCTCAGCACAGGAATCTCGGTGCACCTTTCCTGACAGATGGAAGCCTGTCTCCTGTGTGCTTTTCCAAGTCCCAGACAGCTACATGAAAGGCTCCCCCAGGCCCTTTCACTGCACTGGTAGGGAAATGGGGGTTATTCTACCCAACATACAGCTGAGAAAACTGAGGCCTAGTCCATAGGCCTAAAGCACTCGTTCTTAATCCCGGGCACACATGAGAATCACCTGGGGAGCTTCTAACGTTCCCAACATCCCTGCCACACCGAGATGCTCTTCCTGACCCAGGTGTTTCCTCTTTTTATCTTCCCAAGTGATACCAGCATGCAGCCGGGGCTGACAGCCTGTGCTCCAGGTTATCAATCTCATAAGTGCTTCAGAGCCACCTAGAGGGATGGTTAACGTGCCACCCTGGCCCCACCCCAGGGGTTCTCATTCCCCAGCTTTGGAGGAGAGCCTGAGGATTTCCATTTCTAACAGGTGAGGGCTGACGCTGCTGGTCCAGGAAAGAATCAGTGCTTCCTGGGGACCCAGGGAGAGAAGCAGAACTTGGAGAACCAGGCTCAAGGCCCATAATAGCCTGAGTTTTCCCAGCAGTAGATTGGGAAGAGTGGCTCCTGGCTTAAGGAGCACTGGTCTAGAACAGGGCTCCTCCAATTTCCATGCCCACAGCTGAGCACCTTGTTAAAAATCAGATGGGGGAGTTTCCCACAAGGAATTCTGTGAAATGCCAGGTGCGAGGCCTCTGCACAAAACATCCTATGAGCAAGTGGAACTAGATGAATCACAAAACAAATCTATGAAATGGAGCCTCACAGAGCTATTTCACTGCTGCTACATCTAAATATGTCTTTTCCCTCTGCCTAGTGTGAAAACGGAACTAACTGTAAAGAAGCCGTGTGGCTGACAGGGTCTTGGTGCTCCGGCTGGGTGTCAGGCCTGAGCCTCTGAGGTGGAAGAGCTGAGTTCAGGACATTGATCCACCAGAGGCCTCCCAGCCGCACGTAATATCAATCGGCGAGGGCTGTCCCAGAGATCTCCACCTCAACGCTAAGACCCAGCTCCACTCAACGACCAGCAAGCTACAGTGATGGACACCCTATGCCAAACAACTAGCAAGACAGGAATACAATACCACCCATTAGCAGAGAGGCTGCCTAAAATCATAATAACTTCACAGACACCCCAAAACACACCACCAGATGCGGTCCTGCCCACCAGAAAGACGAGATCCAGCCTCATCCATCAGAACACAGGCACCAGTCCCCTCCGCCAGGAAGCCTACACAACCCACTGAACTAACCTTAGCCACTGGGGACAGACACCAAAATCAACAGGAACTACGAAGCTGCAGCCTGCAAAAAGAAGACCCCAAACACACTAAGTTAAGCAAAATAAGAAGACAGAGAAACACACAGCAGATGAAGGAGCAAGGTAAAAACCCACCAGACCAAACAAATGAAGAGGAAATAGGCAGTCTACCTGAAAAAGAATTCAGAGTAATGAGAGTAAGATGATCCAAAATCTTGGAAATAGACTGGAGAAAATACAAGAAATGTTGAACGAGGACCTAGAAGAACTAAAGAGCAAACAAACAATGATGAACAACACAATAAATGAAATTTTAAATTCTCTAGAAGGAATCAATAGCAGAATAACTGAGGCAGAAGAATGCATAAGTGACCTGCAAGACAAAAGAGTGGAAATAACTACCACAGAGCAGAATAAAGAAAAGGGAATAGGGCTTCCCTGGTGGCGCAGTGGTTGAGAGTTGGCCTGCCGATGCAGGGGACACGGGTTTGTGCCCCGGTCCGGGAAGATCCCATATGCCGCAGAGCGGCTGGGCCCATGAGCCATGGCCACTGAGCCTGTGCGTCCGGAGCCTGTGCTCCACAACAGGAGAGGCCACAACAGTGAGAGGCCTGCGTACCACAAAAAAAAAAAAAAAAAAAAAAAAAACAAGAAAAAGGAAAAAGAATAGAAAGAATTGAGGACAGTCTCAGAGACCTCTGGGACAACATTATACGCACCAACATTTGAATTATAGGGGTCCCAGAAGAAGAAGAGAAAAAGAAAGGGACTGAGAAAATATTTGAAGACATTATAGTTGAAAACTTCCCTAATATGGGAAAGGAAAGAGTCAATCAAGTCCAGGAAGCACAGAGAGTCCCATACAGGTTAAATCCAAGGAGAAACACACCAAGACACATATTAATCAAACTATCAAAAATTAAATATAAAGAAAAAACATTAAAAGCAGCAAGGGAAAAATAACAAATAACATACAAGGGAATCCCCATAAGGTTAACAGCTGATCTTTCAGCAGAAACTCTGAAAGCCAGAAGGGAGTGGCAGGACATATTTAAAGTGATGAAAGGGAAAAACCTACAACCAAGATTTCTCTACCCAGCAAGGATCTCATTCAGATTTGACGGAGAAATTTTTTTTTTTTTTTTTTTTGCGGTACGCGGGCCTCTCACTGTTGTGGCCTCTCCCGTTGTGGAGCACAGGCTCCGGACCCGCAGGCTCAGCAGCAATGGCTCACGGGCCCAGCTGCTCCACGGCATGTGGGATCTTCCCGGACCGGGGCACGAACCGTATCCCCTGCATCCGCAGGCAGACGCTCAACCACTGTGCCACCAGGGAAGCCCGACGGAGAAATTAAAACGTTTACAGACAAGCAAAAGCTAAGAGAATTCAGCACCACCAAACCAGCTTTACAACAAATGTTAAAGGAACTTCTCTAGGCAGGAAACACAAGACAGGGAAAAGACCTACAATAACAAACCCACAACAATTAAGAAAATGGTAATAGGAACATATATATTGATAATTACCTTAAAAGTAAATGGATTAAATGCTCCCACCAAAAGACACAGACTGGCTGAATGGATACAAAAACAAGACCTGTATATATACTGTCTACAAGAGACCCACTTCAGACCTAGGGACACATACAGACTGAAAGTGAGGGGATGCAAAAAGATATTCCATGCAAATGGAAATCAAAAGAAAGCTGGAGTAGCAATTCTCACATCAGACAAAATAGACTTTAAAATAAACACTATTACAAGAGACAAAGAAGGATACTACATAGTTATCAAGGGATCAATCCAAGAAGAAGATATAACAATTGTAAATATTTATGTATCCAACATAAGAGCACCTCAATACATAAGGCAAATGTTAACAGCCATAAAAGGGGAAATTGACAGTAACACAATATTAGTAGGGGACTTTAACACCTCACTTTCACCAATGGACGGATCATCCGAAATGAAAAAAAATAAGGACACACAAGCTTTAAACGACACATTAAACAAGATGGACTTAATTGATATTTATAGGACATTCCATCCAAAAACAAGAGAATACACTTTCTTCTCAAGTGCTCATGGAACATTTTCCAGGACAGATCCTATCTTGGGTCACAAATCAAGCCTTGATATATTTAAGAAAATTGAAATCGTATCAAGTATCTTTTCTGACCACAAGGCTATGAGACTAGATATCAATTACAGGAAAAACACTGTAAAAAATACAAACACATGGAGGCTAAACAATACACTACTCAATAACCAAGAGATCACTGAAGAAATCAAAGAGGAAATCAAAAAATACCTAGAAACAAATGACAGTGAAAACATGATGACCCAAAACCTATGGGATGCAGCAAAAGCAGTTCTAAGAGGGAAGTTTACAGCAATACAATCCTACCTCAAGAAACAAGAAAAATCTGAAATAAACAACCTAACCTTACACCTAAAGCAATTAGAGAAGGGAGAACAACAACAACAACAATAAAAAGCAAAGTTAGCAGAAGGGAAGAAATCATAAAAATCAGATCAGAAATAAATGAAAAAGAAATTAAGGAAACAATAGCAAATATCAATAAAACTAAAAGGTGGTTCTTTGAGAAGATAAACAAAATTGATAAACCATTAGCCAGACTCATCAAGAAAAAAAGGGAAAAGACTCAAATCAACAGAATTAGAAATGAAAAAGGAGAAGTAACAACTGACACTGCAGAAATACAAAGGATCATGAGAGATTACTACAAGCAACTATATGCCAATAAAATGGACAACCTGGAAGAAATGGACACATTCTTAGAAAAGCACAACCTTCTGAGACTGAACCAGGAAGAAATAGAAAATATAAATAGATTAATCACAAACACTGAAACTGAAACTGTGATTTAAAATCTTCCAACAAACAAAAGCCCAGGACCAGACGGCTTCACAGGCGAATTCTATCAAACATTTAGAGAAGAGCTAACACCTATCCTTCTCAAACTCTTCCAAAATACAGCAGAGGGAGGAACACTCCCAAACTTATCCTACGAGGCCACCATCACCCTGATACCCAAACCAGACAAAGATGTTACAAAAAAAGAAAACTACAGGCCAATATCACTGATGAACATAGATGCAAAAATCTCAACAAAATACTCGCAAACAGAATCCAACAGCACATGAAAAGGATCATACACCATGATCAAGTGGGGTTTATCCAAGGATGCAAGGATTCTTCAGTATATGCAAATCAATCAATGTGATACACCATATTAACATGCTGAAGGATAAAAACCATATGATAATCTCAGTAGATGCAGAGAATGCTTTCAACAAAATTCAACACCAACTTATGATAAAAACCCTCCAGAAAGTAGGCATAGAGGGAACTTTCCTCAACATAATAAAGGCCACATATGACAAACCCACAGCCAACATCGTTCTCAATGGTGAAAAACCAAAACCATTTCCACTAAGATCAGGAACAAGACAAGGTTGCCCACTCTCACCACTATTATTCAACATAGTTTTGGAAGTTTTAGCCACAGCAATCAGAGAAGAAAAAGAAATAAAAGGAATCCAAATCGGAAAAGAAGAAGTAAAACTGTCACTGTTTGCAGATGACATGATCCTATATAGAGAGAATCCTAAAGATGCTACCAGAAAACTATTAGTGCTAATCAATGAATTTGGTAAAGTAACAGGATACAAAATTAATGCACAGAAATCTCTTGCATTCCTAAACACTAATGATGAAAAGTCTGAAAGAGAAATTAAGGAAACACTCCCATTTACCACTGCAACAAAAAGAATAAAATACCTAGGAATAAACCTACCTAAGGAGACAAAAGACCTGTATGAAGAAAACTATAAGATACTGATGAAAGAAATTAAAGATGATACAAACAGATGGGGAGATATACCATGTTCTTGGATTGGAAGAAGCAATATTGTGAAAATGACTATACTACCCAAAGCAATTTACAGATTCAATGCAATCCCTATCAAACTACCAATAACATTTTTCACAGAACTAGAACAAAAAATTTCACAACTTATATGGAAACACAAAAGATCCAAAACAGCCAAAGCAATCTTGAGAAAGAAAAACAGACCTGGAGGAATCAGGCTCCCTGACTTCTGACTATACCACAAAGCTATAGTGATCAAGACAATATGGTACTGACACAAAAACAGAAATATAGATCAATAAAACAGGATAGAAAGCCCAGAGATAAACCCATGCATATATGGTCACCTTATCTTTGATAAAGGAGGCAAGGATATACAATGGAGAAGAGACAGCCTCTTCAATAAGTGGTGCTGGGAAAACTGGACAGCTACATGTAAAAGAATGAAATTAGAACACTCCCTAATACCATACACAAAAATAAACTCAAAATGGATCAAAGACCTAAACGTAAGCCCAGACACTATAAAACTCTTAGAGGAAAACATAGGCAGAACACTCTATGACATAAATCACAGCAAGATCCTTTTTGACCCACCTCCTAGAGAAATGGAAATAAAAAGAAAAATAAACAAATGGGACCTAATGATACTGAAAAGCTTTTGCACAGCAAAGGAAAACAAAAACAAGACGAAAAGACAACCCTCAGAATGGGAGAAAATATTTGCAAATGAAGCACCTGACAAAGGATTAATCTCCAAAATATAGAGAACTGCGGCTGATGCAGCTCAATATCAAAAAAACAAACTACCCAATCAAAAAATGGGCAGAAGACCTAAATAGACATTTCTCCAAAGAAGATATACAGATTGCCAACAAACACATGAAGGATGCTCAACATCACTAATCATTAGAGAAAGGCAAATCAAAACTACAATGAGATATCACCTCACAGTGGTCAGAATGGCCACCATCAAAAAATCTACAAACAATAAATGCTGGAGAGGGTGTGGAGAAACGGGAACCTTCCTGCACTGTTGGTGGGAATGTAAATTGATACAGCCACTATGGAGAACAGTATGGAGGTTCCTTAAAAAACTAATAATAGAACTACCATACGACCCAGCAATCCCACTACTGGGCATGTACCCTGAGAAAACCATAATTCAAAGAGTCATATACCACAATGTTCATTGCAGCACTATTTACAATAGCCAGGACATGGAAGCAACCTAAGTGTCCATCGACAGATGAATGGATAAAGAAGATGTGGCACATATACACAATGGAATATTACTCAGCCATAAAAAGAAACGAAATTGAGTTATTTGTGGTGAGGTGGATGGACCTAGAGTCTGTCATACAGAGTGAAGTAAGTCAGAAAGAGAAAAACAAATACCATATGCTAACACATATATATGGAATCTAAAAAAAAAAAAAAAAAATGGTTCTGAAGAACCTAGGGGCAGGACAGGAATAAAGACGCAGACATAGAGAATGGACTTGAGGACACAGGGAGGTGGAAGGGTAAGCTGGGACGAAGTGAGAGAGTGGCATGGACATATATACACTACCAAATGTAAAATTGATAGCTAGTGGGAAGCAGCCACATAGCACAGGGAGATCATCTCGGTGCTTTGTGACCACCCAGAGGGATGGGATAGGGAGGGCAGGAGGGAGACGCCAGAGTGAGGGGATATGGGGATATGTGTACACATATAGCTGATTCACTTTGTTATACAGCAGAAACTAATACAACATTGTAAATCAATTATACTCCAATAAATATGTTTATACATATATATATATATATATAAAATGTCTTTTGTACATTAAAAAAAAAAATCAGATGGGGGCTCGGTAGGTGTGGGGTGGGACCCATGCTGCATGCCTTGAGTAGCTTGCCTAAATCCCGGGTCGGAGCTCCACTCAGGCCTCTTCCTTCAAGCAGGCCCAGGGCCCAGCAACTTGCCCTTTCTGTAATGGAACTCAGCCTCCTTGACACTTCCACCTGATATCCTTGCTCTGAGGCACAGGATGAAACGAATAGGGTCCCTCTCCCAGGAGAGCTCCCAGGTATCTTGTCCCTACCTCCACCCCTTGCCTCTCTCCATACAAAGCAAACAATCCCCGTCCCTTGAACTCTTCCTCTGTCACAACAAACACAGCTCTCCGCTGGGACATGCTTCCCACCCCATGCTGTGTCCAGGGCTAGGTACTCAGAACCCAGCTGGGGCACAAGGACAGAGACACCGGAAGCAAACAGCATTGTTAAGAGAGGGCGCCCTGGGGCCCAGCAGGAGAGGCGCTAACAGCTGGATAAGAGCACTGCAAAGGAAGACGACCCGGCCTCCCATCTTCAGGCTGGGGCATCTCAGGACTGCTGTCCTCTGCCCACTAAGGCATTGGCCCCATTGTCCAGGGGACATAAATACATTAGCCTGGAGATACTGTCATAGCCAAAGTCATAAGAGAAGAATCAAGAATAACGAATTACACTGTTTAACAGACATTGTATACTAGGCATTGTGCTAAGTGTTCTGCAGGTATCATCTCATTTAATCCTGGCAAAACTCCATGAAATGCTCATTAGCATGGTGCCCCGTTTTACTGATGAAGAATGGAGACTTACAGATGGGAAGTAACATGCCTAATGCGAAGTAACAGAACTGAAATTTAACCTATACTCTTAACTGTCACACAGCGCCCTGTCATCAAAAGCTGGGAGGGCCCTAGACTCAGCACTCTTCCAAGATCAAGGTTTCCACACAAGATGGTCACTCCTGGGCAGGTGGTGTATGACTGTCCGCATGCCATTTCAAACAGTAATAAACAATAAATGATTTTCTTATACCGAAGATGCCAGGCTTTTCTAAATATATACTCCTATATATGCATACATTATTTATATATAACTATATAATTAGATCATATAATAGATAATTATGTATTATAAGGAGTAAATACTTATATAAATCTATATGTACAATATATTACACATACACTCATTTAGTGGTACAGCATCCTTATTGTGTACATATTATTAAGACTTTATTTTATAGATGAAAAAAACTGAAGGACAGAGAGTTTGAGTAACTTCTCCAAGGTCTCACAGCTGTGAAGAGCCAAGATTTGAGCTCTCACAGTCTGGTGCCCAGAGCGTGCTCTAGACCTGCCCCCTTCCCGCACTGTTCACACTGGCTTCCTCTGACTCCCCTACATATTGAGAGCAAGGTTCAAGGGTTCTAGGTGCTTTCTGTGCCCACGCCAGGCCCAGCCCAAAGCCTGAAGCCTTTGTAGGTACCTTGATAAATGCCTACTAATAACCAAACAGGTGCTTCCCACCCTATTTATAGCTCTCAGCACAGGCCAGTGGGCTATAATTAGCACAGCCTTCCACAGGACTGGAGCTAAATTAAACCAGTGGGATGAGAGGCCAACAGCTTCGGACAGTGCCTCGGGCCACCTCCAGCCAAGAGCACCGGTGAGACGCGGGAGGATCCACTTCAAGGAAGCAGCCTGTCTTGGCCAGTGGGCCTCTCTCTCGGATGGTGTGTGGATCCGAAGGGTTTCCCAATGGCCTCTACTGGCCTATCTCAACCCTGGGGACTGATTTCTCCTGGTATTCCCCCCAGTAAAATCAAAAGATGAGTGATCTCTTGTTTCTGAGGGTCAGGAGCCCAGGATTCTGGTGCTGGCTCTGCTTCTGGTCAGCCCAGTGACCAAGGGACCCAACTTCTCGGCCGACTTTGTGGCTGAAGTTCCTAGAGTCGTTCCCCAGATCTCAAAAAGGGGCTGCTGGTTAAGTCCTGGGGTTCAGATTCATGCCAGGAGCCTCTGGGGAGGGGCCTAATGGAAGGAGCGGCCCACCCCCAAGGGAGGGCTCTGACCTGGGAGCCTGGTGTGACTCCTCGGGCTGCTGACGCTCTGGGCCTGGGGAGGAGAGAAGCACTGCCCGCCTCTCACCATCTCCGCAGGCTGAAGAGCAGAAGGGGAGGGATGGCATTAGAAAAGGCCTCCTCTTCCCCCGCCTCCAGAGCTCCTGTCTGCCCGGAGCTCTGCCTCATTCAGGACGTGGACGGCACCTCCTGGAGGCCTTCCTGGCTTCCTCATCTAGACCACCCGCCCCTCCACCAATCCTACCCCGCTTCCAGAGCACGAATGAGGACTGGAAACTCTTCCTCACACGTGTGTTCATGTTCCTGTTCGTTGTCTCACCCACTGGAATGGAAGCCCCACGGGGACAGAGCCACAGTCTGTGAGTCTATGTGTCCACCCCTCAAGGGCATGGTGTGTCCCACCCCATCCACATCTGCTCACTGGGTGAGTCATTTCCGCCCCCTGTGCTGCTTCCCTTGTGCTGAGCTCCCTACCCGCAAGCTCTCGGGCTTCTCTCTATTTTCCTTTCCAAACAGTGAGTCCCAGAGCAGGGTGTCACTAAACCAGAGACGCAGGTCAGGAAGGCCTCCTGGAGCAGGTGATTTCTGCAGGGATGAGTCAGTGACGTCTAGCCAAGGAAGGGCAAAGATGGAAAGAAAAGAAGGCACAGAGCACAGAGGTGAAAGTGGCCCATGCAGGGGACCTCGAAAGGGGTGGGGGTTCTTAAGAGCATAAAGGGCAAAAGAAGTGAGGTAGGGGTGGGGAGGTAGGCTGGCGGCTGGCGGCAGTGACAGAGGCCTTAGGTGCTGTGCCGAGAAGCCTAATTTTATCCTACGCCTCAGGGGTCAGCAAACTTTTCTGTAACCACCTGTGCAATTACTCAACTCTGCCACAGAAGATACAAAACTAAATGTGCATGGCTGTGTTCCAATAAAACTTTATTTATGGACGTTGAAATTTGAATTTCTCATAATTTTCATGTGTCATTACCGAGGTTCCCTTCACCTTCCACAGTCCTTTGCTCCAAAAGAGGCTGTACATTTCTGACACTGAACTTATCAAAGTGTACTGACACGCACCCAGCTTTCACCCTGTGACCTAATGCTCTGCGTGCACTATTACCTTTTTTTTTTTTTTTTTTTTTTTTTTGGTGGTACGCGGGCCTCTCACTGTTGTGGCCTCTCCCATTGCGGAGCACAGGCTCCAGATGCGCAGGCTCAGCGGCCATGGCTCACCGGCCCAGCCGCTCCGCGGCATGTGGGATCTTCCCGGACCAGGGCACGAACCCGTGTCACCTGCATCGGCAGGCGGACTCTCAACCACTGCGCCACCAGGGAAGCCCTATTATCTTTTTTAAACCTCACAACAAGCCCTTGAAGGATATACGACTACCCCCATTTTACAAAGGAGGAAAACTGAGTACAATCTGTGTAGTCACACACGTCCCTGCACCTAGAAAGGCCCCATGCTTGGTTTAAGTCACCATCTTAATAGTTTTTGAACAAGGGGCTCTCATTTTCACTTTGCACTGGCCCTTGTAAGTTATGTAGCTGGTCCTGCTGAAAGGCAAGTGGCTCAGGTCACATGGCTCACTAGTGACCCCAGGCACTGGACTCTAACACCTGCCTGCCCAACCATGCATAGTTAGATATTACATCTGTGAAGTACCTACTTGATTCCAGGCTTCTAGAAGGCAAAGCCAACACAGACACCAGGATCCATCCGACATCCCAGTCTGAACAAGGGCTCAGTGGCCTGGGCCAATCAGCCTTGAGCCCAAATTGCCTCCTTCCACCACTCTCTCCTTCCGTGGGGAGCAGGCATCCCTCCTCACGTGGCCATCCCCATTTATTCCATAGCGACCTTGGGCTGGTGGCTGGGAATGCTTCACAGGGGTCACATGGAGGACGGCCTTGGAAGGACCACTTGCCCTGTCCAGTCCAGCCCTTCTCTCTGGCTCTGACTACAGGTGCACACACCCCTAGACAGGTGAAGGGAGAACTTCAAAGAGCATCTGAGTTTTAGGAGGGGTGCGAGAGAGCCAGGACAAAGACCGGTTCTACAAGCCTTCATCCGTCTCCTGTAACCAGGCAAGAAAGAGAAAGTAAAACCTCTTTTTAAAAATTCAGCAAACCTGGAGACATGCCCTTGGGATATGGCGCTGAGGTTCCACTTCTCACATTTTTCAAGGGTTGAGAAGATGGGCAATTTCTCCAGCAAGAATAAACGCGCCTCAACCCAGCCCCACCAGGGCCAAAGCAGAGCCCATCCTCAAGGTCATCGACACTGACACTGAGCCTGGTGCATGGCTCTGGAGCTAGTGGGCCTGGGGTTGAATCCAACCCTACCCTCCACTGTCCCCCCGCCTTGACACTCACTAGCCGAGTGCCCTTGGCAAGTCACTGAGCCTCCTAGCTCCTCAGCTTCCTCCTCTGTAAAACAGAAACAACCAGGCCCACCACACAGGGTTCTTATGAGGTGTAAACGTGTTAATATATGTGGAATAAGAGCCTAACAATTGCTAGCGATTAGTATTAATATCATTATCTCCAAGCTGCAATTTAGGAGCTGGAAGAAATGCACACGTGCCAGGAAGCAGGCTCTGCTTTGCCACACCCTACATCACTCCCATCTGGAATCCCCAAGACAAGCAAGCAGTATTGCCCTCTCTTGACCAACTGCAAGGAAGCACCTGCCCCTGCCAGGACACCCACGAGGGCAGCTCTCAGAGCCATGCCCCTCTGGGGGGCCTTCTTGACCTGAGTGGTTGAGGTCTTGGCAGACACCCAGGTGTTTGGTTCCATCTAGCTAAGATGAGACTCTCCGCCAACTTTATTTAACAGACATGTGACTGCTTAGCTAGGGGCATGGCCCCAAAGCATAGGGCAAGTGGCCAGCAGGGGAGGCCCCACTTCCTGTGTGCTTTGCCTGCACCCATGCCTGGCCACCAGCCCCATCTGCCAATTTTCAAGGCAGAGTTGACTCTGGCGAGGTGACAGAATTCCAGCATCTCCATCCCCTCCTGCTTTATTCAGCAGCACTGTGGGCCTCCGACCTTCCTTTGGCTACAAATATCACTCACAGGTCCAGGACAGTCATGGTTAATGGGCATCTCCGTGCCAAACTCATGAGCAGGGCTGTTCTGGCTGACCTCTGACCACTCAGAGCCTGGCCCTTGTGGTTCTGCCCACTCTGCCTTGGTCCTGACCCTTTGCTTCTGTTCCCTGGACTCCGGGATGGGTTTCTTCCTTTCAGCCCCATCGTGGCCTGACCACAGCTGACTCCATTCTGAGCAATTGGAGAGCATCAGAAATCAGGTTAATGTACATCACAGGCCAAGTTTCACAGAAAGATGGATGGGGATACAGAGGGCACTGGAATCCAGGTCCTGGCAAACTCAGGCTTAACAGAGCCTGGGTGGGTACCATTTCTCACACAGGGACACCAGTGCAGAAGGCAGGATCTCCGGGGACTGGTCTAATACCTGGAGGTTCTAATCCCAAGAAGAAATGATAATAAAAGTTTTGGCCTTGGAGCCCATGCTGCTATAAGTTTCTAAGATCTGAAATCTGTAACACAATAATCAGGCTCATGACAAAGAAACCATCTTTGAGAGAAACTGGTCCACCATTCTCTGATCAGTGACTTAACTTTCCACACAGGCAGAGCAGGGTCAAGGTGAGTCCTGAGTTTTGGGGTAACCTCCTTGGCTCTGTGGCAGAAGACAGGGGTGTTGCCTCTTTGCTCTTTGGGGTTCTGCCAGAGACAGCCCATCCTTGTCATCCACCTTCCAAGTTCAGCCTCAGCACTGGCTCAACAGGAAAGGCCAACACATCCAACCCCACTTCCTAAAGGCCTGGTCTCTAACCCTCAGTCATGACCACATCCAGGTAGGAGACACTGAGGAGGTGTGGGTCTCATTCACAAATGACACATTGCAGGGGCTTGATTTATGGGATAGGATGATTAACTTGTTTCCTCTTTCGTTTGTCATGCTTCATCAACCTTTACCAAGGACGTGACTTGGTGACAACTGGTTCATTTCTTCAGGTGATTAGCTCAGTTACAAAAACCCAGAGAGCAGATCTTTGGTACCATACCAGTCAGCAACTCAAGATCAGAGAATTGCTGTCAGTCTACGAGCTGGTTCTTTTATAGACCCCTGAATGCCTGGGGCCAGCCTTAGTCCCCACCACACACCAAGTCTTCCCTCAGCAACAAGCACCAATATATATACAATAAGAGCATTAGTCTGTGAGCAATCCTCATTTGCCTCTCTAGCCACAGAATGTGGTACATTTAAGTTGTTCAATAAATGTCTGTAACCAAGAAAATGCTCCCTGGAATCCAGGCTGTGGGTCATTCAGTCCCAGTCTCTCTCTCCGATGGAGACACCAACAAGTGAGTTGAGGAAGGGTCTGGCCATCTGTTGTCACCTCAGACGTTGGAGATTTAACCCCATCCTTCAGACCCTGAGAAATTCCCAGAAAAGCCAGCACCCCCTGGTCCTTAGGGCCCACCACAGCCTCCAGCTACCTCTCCAGCCACCCCTCCAGCTCCCCATATGTACCCCATGCTCCTGCCCAGGGGACACCAGCCTCCTTCATTCCGTGCACTGCCGTCACTTACCCACTCTGGCCCTTTGTTCGCGTTCTTCTCTTACCCAGAAGTGCCCTCCCTAAACTCCTCTGAGCTGCGCCTCTAAATAAACCCAGAGGTGTGCTCCTTAAAATCTCCATAGCACATCGTTTGCACTCAGCCTGAATTTACCCAGCTCAGGCCACATGTGGAACTGTCTGCTGGACGACAGGGGAACCGAGAGGCACGAACAGCATCCCTGCTCGCAAGCAGCTCACAGTCTGGTAGACAAGTCAATCGCTGTACCTCGGGGTGAGAAGTGGCAGTACATGGGGCCGTGGCCAAGCGCACAAGCTCCAGGGTCAGGCTAGCATCTGTGAGTCCTGGCTTCATGACACACCAGCTGCATGAACCTAAGCAAGTCACTTAACTGCAAGCATCTCGTCTTCCTCTTCAAAAATCTGAGAACAATTATGATTCTTACGGCACGGGCTGCTGTCATGATCAAATAAATTAACGCAATTAAAGACAACGCTTATTATTCTCAATAATTTCTGTAAGGAGTGAAGATAAGTACAGGATATTGCTTGGTTTTATACCAAGCTCTTATCTCATTCTTTTCACTTGAATGGAGCTCTATGCACATAACAGGCTCTCCAAAAATACTCATTAACCTGTCTTGAACAAGCTGTGCACATGATCACTTTTTTCTATTCCCTTTACCTCTTCCATCTCTGTTTGTTTATAAAACGTATATTCATCAAAGGATGGGCTCAGATGCTACCTCCGTAAGTCAGCTTACATGCTTCGTGAGTCTCTGGATGAATGGCTTTCCTGTCCTGTCTTCAGAGGTCTTTGGCATCCAAGAACCCAGGTCCTCACCACCTTTGGTTACACCCTTCTTTGCAGGTGTGCTGTATGTCCCATCAGACTACACGACCTTCAAGGACAAAGACTGAGTTCACTCATGCTTTCTTTCTCCAGCACCAAGCCCCCAGTGATCAAATGATTAGAGCAGTGCTGTTTCTGGGGGGGAACACACCAAAACTCCCTTCTGAAACCTCTTTCTCACAGCGCGTGAGCCAGACTGGCCTTCCAGAACCTCATTTTTGTCAAAAATAGAAGCCAATTTGACCAAGCACACTTTCTATCACCGTGAAATTGAATGTCCAGATCAAACAATGTGTTTATCAACACACATTTTCTGTCCCCTCTATATACTAAAAGGCTCCAATTTTCATGCAACATTTTTCTGAAATCGGCATGTTAACACTCTCCACTTGCAACTCTGAAACTACTCAGTTCACAGCCATCATTGGAGAGATTCCATGCCAGATCTGTCTTCAATGAAACACCACGTGGTCACTCCACTGAGCTATACCCACCCGTGCTCTTGGTTCTGGTGACGACAGAGAAAAACTGATTTTAGCATTTAGACACAGACTGTAGTGTCCCAGGTTTGACAGCCTCGTCTTGTGCTCCACATGAAACAAATCCTGTATCCTACACAGACCACCCCTCCCCTGCTGTCCACTTTCATAAGAGCACAGCCAACAAGCCCAGTTTCTGATAGGTAATAGTTTGTGCTCCGTTTCTTGAACAAACAGGGATGCAGTAATACATTAAATGATTTGCACCCTCATCAGTAGACAGTAAATGTTATTGTTTATTAAAAAGCTAATAATCCATTCAATTTTTTTAAATTAAGCAATAAGCCTCTAATATAATAAATTGGAACGATTAATCCTACTATTAATGGAGCAAAATCATGAGCGAGGAGGGGAGCCAGTTCTAGAACCTACATTTTTCCCCCACATAAAACATGCTGATAATGAAGCAACTGGAGAAAGAAGTTTTTATCCACATGCCATCGAAGAACTTACGTGCCAAAGTCAAGGTTCCCACGTATGCTTAGATGGTTGTAAATGTCTAAGGAAGTATAGAGAATTCTCCTAAATCGGCCCTCACTGTTGAGTCCTAGTCCTGTTCTTATTTAATTGGTTTTTATTGTTTTATCTCTTTCCACTACAGACTAAGAATTGTCTACTCCAGTTAGAGCCCTAACCAGGATGCAGGTTTACAACCCTGATGGGTGGTCTATAAACCACTGTCTTCTCACAGTATGAAGGCAACATGGTGTTCTAAATAACCTCACACAATGATTCTAAACAAAGCACTGTTTGATCATTTGTTCTGAAGCATCACCTTCCTGCCACATAACTGGAAAGAAGACATGAACACTGTGTCTGCCTGGACACCCAGCACCGAGGTTGTGCTGTCACACCCTGAAGAAGGCAAGAAGCCCTTTCTGAGGCAGGTTTGTGTAAACAGGCAGTAGAACTTGCTGAGCAGAGATGAAACATTTGCACTTCTCTCTGAGCATTTTAAATGGGAAAGCAAAACTCATTATACAAGCTAAACCCTCTTCTACATTCTTAAACGTCCAAGCAAACTTTTCCCCGGCAGCATGCACTTCTATGGCTTTGCATTATTGGAATAAATCAAAGGGGGAGGAAAAAAGAGCCTTTTCGCATCAGCCTATGGAGATCAAAGTAAAGAGAACAAAGCTAGGGAGACGCACAGGATTCTGCTTGGTGAGCATTCTCAGGGGGGCTGAGTTTCTGTGTCTGGGCTGCCAAGCATCCAGGGCTCTGAGGCCATCTTCTACTGAATGAGTACAAGGTATACATCAGGCCTGCTTCTGAGGATAATCCCCTGCTTTGCAGAGCCTGTTTTGCTTTCCCAAGCACTTTCCTATCTTGTCTCCATCAAGAAGCAAACATTTACAGAGCATCTCCCAGATGCAGGGCCTGATGCAGGAGGTAATCTCACCAACAAACCACCTCCCAGCCCTAATCTCCATATAAATGTGCTACTCTGAAAAAAAAATAAGACCCAGCTCTGCCTTCAAGATGTTTCCAGTTTATGTGAAGAGAAAACAAAGAGTCCCATAAAAAGATTACTACTGCAAAGCACTCTATTTTAACTTAGCATTCCTCAAACTTCAGTCACAATCATAACCATACTAGGAGCTTGTTAAAAAAAAAAAGAAGCCTGGATCCCACCCTTGGACATTTACGTCCATGGGTCTGGGGTCTGGGCTTCTCGGGTTTTTTTTTAACAAGCATCAACAAGGATTAAAAAACAACAACAAAAAAAAACACTACACTGGGTGGCAATGAGAGTCACTCATGCTGGTCAAGGTCAGAGGACTCTAGCAGGGTCAGGAAAAGGGGGACCTGCAAGACCAGAGAGCAGACAAGGAGGAAGGGGAGAGGGGGGAGGGTCCCAGGTAAAGGAAAAATAAATATGCAGAAAATTCTGGATGCAGCAGGTGGCACTGGAGGAATGACAGATCAAGACAGACAGGCAGGTCAGGGTCAAATTAAGAAGGGTCATGAATGCCTACTGTACAGCACGGGGGACTCTGCTCAATATTCTGTAGTAACCTAAATGGGAACAATACTTGAAAGAGAATAGATACATGTAAATGTATAACTGAATCACTTTGCTGTACACCTGAAACTAATACAACATTGCTAATCAACTGTACTCAGATAAAATAAAACTTTTTTTAAAAGAGTGCAAAAAAAAAAGGGTAATAAACGAAAGGCTAAGTGTGTACTTTCACCTGTAGGCAAAAGGAAGCCACTGAGGGGTTGGTGCCCGGGGTGCGAGAGTTTCGGAAAGAGAAATCCAGTGCTGAGCTACGTTAGAATCATCAGGAAGACGGGAAGCTAGGCCTGCAGTTCTTACTAGAATTGTCTTCTAGTATTCTGCTCTATCCTCACCATAAATCGATGAACTCAGCAAGGCAGACAATATTATCCTCTTTCTCCAAACAGAAAACTGGGGTGCAGAGTGGTCCAACAGTGGGATGAAGCCTGGGGAAGCCAGGGGGTGGCTCCAGCCCTGCACACTCAACCACTGACCAAGTGGCCCACTGCCTTCCAAGCCCAGTCAACATATATTTATGGAGCACCTACTACGAGTGAGGAACAGAAGATGCAAAGGTAAATGAAACTCCATTCCTGCCCTCTAGGAGCTCACTTTCTGGTGCCGGAGCTGGCAAACTTTCTCCGTAAAGGGCCAAGACAGTCAAAATGCAGGCTATCGGGTCTCTGTAGCAACTACTCACCTCTGCCACTGTAGTGCAAAAGCAGCCGTGGCCAATACATAAACAAATGGGCACAGCTGTGTTTCAATAAAACTTTATTTACAAAAATAGGCAGTGGGCTGGATTGGACCAGCAGGCTGTAATTTGCTGATCCCTGATCCCATACACAACTACATATAAGAGAAGTCTGTTATAAAGCAACTTTGGTCCACAGAAGAAAGAGAGAGCCATTGGGTCTGCCCAGGGATAGTTGAGGAGGTGACATCTGAGCAGAGCTAGCCTTTCAAGATCTTGGTTAAAATGATGGGGTTGAACCAGAAGCACCCTGACGTCCCTCTTGTCCCAACTGTGGTTCTATGATTTGGATGACATGCTGCCTTCCTGCCCAGGGTATTCCAACAGCACAAGCAATATGGCCTCCCCAAGCTCGCTAATGCTTCCCCTTACCTCTAACACCAATTTTTGAATGTCACTTAAAGGAATTAAAAGTCCTAAATGATTCTGGAAGTTTAAAGCCACACACACACACACACACACACACACACACACACACGTGTAAACATTCCTATCATCACTGTGTGTTAAGTCCAAACAAAATTTAATTATTTATCTCCCTGAAGGCTTTCTTCCTCCTTCAGAATTTCTCTCTCCCGAAAAGAACCCATCTGCTTCCACAGCAGATACTCTAGTGAGACTGAAATGTTCTACCTGACCAAGGGCCAGCCTCAAGAAGAACATGGAGCCAGAAAGAAAGCAAGGGTAGCCACACACCTCATCTGCCCCCGCTGAGCTGGTGCCAAACAGGAAAACAGAAATAGAGCCACGGAGACCAACAGCAACACCTCTGACGGTGCCAGCAGGCAGCGGGCAAGGCCCAGGCAAATAAACACATCCAGACAGCCTGTGCAATACAGGGCGCATCCAGGCCTTAGAGTGACTCCATCCAAGCCAGCCAAGGTCAACTCTTGTCAAAGGCTTAGTCAGACTCCTCTTCTGGGGACTCAGATCCCCTGGCCAAGACTGCTCATGGTACCGAGAAGGCAAGACAAGGCCACAGTGAGGCCAGAGGCCAATAGGGCAAAGGCAGGCAAAAGGCACCCACGGTTTGCATGTGATAGCTGTGTGTGACTGAAGCCCCACCCTCACCAGTGTAAATCCCACCCCACTCCAGCCTCACCTCCTCCTCCGTGAAGCCTTCCTGGTCCTTGCTCGTTGGCAGTGGCCTATTTCTCCTCTGAACATCTAGAGCAGTGGTTCTCAAAGTGGGGTCCCTGTACCAACAGGATCAGCATCACCTGGAAACTTGTTGGGAATGCAACTTCTCAGGCCCCACACCAGACCAAGCGAATTAGAAACTCTGCAGGTAAGACCCAGCAATCTGTGTTTTCACAGAGTCTGCTGGATGATTCTGAACCAGGCTGGAATTTGGGAGCCACTCATGTAGAGTCCAGACTCTAGACCATTAACTGTCTGCATCATGGCCACTGGTCCTTCTCATGCATTTCCCTGGGCTCTTGGCCCACAGGGAATATAAATGCACTTCAGAGCCTGGATCCTAGGTGCCCAGCACAGGGTTCCACAGCCAGCACCTGTTCAGCTAACACCTGTGGAATTTTATGAACTTGAGCTCATCTATCACAGAATCTGATTATAAAATCACAGAATCTGAATGTTGGAAGAGGCCTCAGGGCCCACCCAGCCCAGCCACCTACCAAGGCTCTGCCAGCACCCAGCTGCTCTGGGTTTCTCTCACTCCAGGTCAGGGGCTCGGCTAAAGCTGGGGAGTTCACCACCTCATCCGTCACTTGGCCAATGTCAATGCAGCACGTGTGCCAGGCCCTCCGGCGGGGCCTGGGGTCCATCAGTGAACCAAACAGGCCAGGACGCTTGTTCTGGGGGAGCCAACAGTCCAGTTCAGGGAGAGACCCCATAAACAGTAAATAAAATCAGTACGTATTAACCACAAGAAGACACAGACAAACCCAAATTGGAGGACAGTCTACAAAAATAACCAACCAGGGCTCTTCACACATGTCAAAGTCACAAAAGATGAAGTCATGTCACAGATTGGAGGAGACTAAGGAGGTGTGTCAGGGAGAGGCAAAGTGGGATCCTGGGTCGGACCCTGCAAAGGGAAAAGGGCATGAGTGGACAAGCTGGTGACATTCGAAGAAGGTCTGTAGTTCAGAGAGTAGCATTATGCCAGCGTTCAGTGCTTGGTTTCCAGCCTTGCTCCCTCTGTGGTCTTTAAGATGCGAACACCAGGGGAGACTGGGTGAAGGGTAGACAGGAGCTCTCTGTACGAACTGGCAATTTTTCAGTACATTTTGGATGGTGAATCCAGTTCAGAAAGAGAGGTCAAAGCATGGGGGTGCAAGTCCCATGCTGGAACAGCAGGGTTTCTGTAGGCCTCTAGAAGGTGACATGGGAGCAAGACCTGGAATCAGTAAAGGGTTCAACTAAGGGGTGAATGAATCATGAATACGAGGCCAGAGTCAGCTTTGCTAGAACCTCCTCCCACTGGTCCCTGTTCTATCTAAAGTAAGCCTGGCTGCCCTCTGAATACTTAAAGCATCCCTCAGTCTCCTCTCCAGAGGGGGCCTCCCCATCCTGCAGCTATACCTCCTGCCAGTGCCCTGGTGGCTGGTGCCCCCCAGGGAGGGCAGACAGAGCGTTACGAGGAGGGTGGGGTCTGATAAGGACCGCAGGCAGGAGCTGGGGCACCTCTGCCTGCCTTGCTCTGGAATCGCCCTGGTCTCTCCTTTCCTTGCTGGCAAACCACTTCACTTCCTATCCCTTCTTTCTTGGACCCTATGCCCAGCTCTCTCAGCATCTGAGCCTCTCCTCAGAGCACTGTCCAAATTCGCCCAGAACCTCAAGCAGTGGAGCTCCGAGTGGGGTCAGTGTGAGCAAGCAGACATGAGTCAGAGCAGCAACTCCACCTAATGACTAAGGATAAATATCCCACCCAAAGCTCCTGGTTTCTAGCCTCTTCGGAAAGCACAGGGTATCGTTGACCCAAAAAAGCAAAACAGCCCACTCTGTAGCACTGAAAGTCGGAGTCTCGGGCTCCAGGGACCTCAGACAAGTCCCTCCCCTCCACAGATGTTTCACCACATACAAAGTGATAAGGCTGGACGAGTTAATCCCCAAGATTCTTTCTAGTACTTACATTCCATGATCGTTAAGTATCCAACGAAATTGCACATGGTCATTGCAGTGTTGAAGTACAATGTGGGGCAGTTAATGGTAACAATGATGAGAGCTCTGACCCCACATGAATCACCACGATTGTAAATGACAGTTAGTACTATTCCTACGATACCTTGTATTGCAGCATGCTTTTCCATTTACAAAGCACTTTTATACACATTATCTCATGCGATCCTCATAAGAACCAGTGAGAATGATGGGAAAGATGCTATTTCTTTTGCACAGATGAGAAAACCAAGTTCAGTGGTTTTCTAGTCCCATTCAAGTAGGCCTGACCGTGCCAAGCCCTGCACAGGGGCCTCTTGACACCTCATCTTCTTTCTGGAGCTTGGTGCTGTCTTTGCTACCTTGATGATCCATGCATCCACCTATGATTCTGTCCCTATAGGCTTTGACCAGGTTAGTTCAAGGTCCTTCACCCTACAAGGAAACCCAGGCGTCCACCATGGAGAAGAAAGCATCCAAAGTGTGCTCAGTCCACCCAGTGGACCCTTGGAGGCACAGTCCTTACTCAAAGGGGAGGTGACGGCATCATCCCACGTTTGCTTCCCTGCTGCTCGAAACAGAACAGATGAGATATCACAGCTCACACGCTGATCTCACTGCAGCATCAGATGTGGCAAAATAATTAAATAAAAGGAAACGGGAGCGAGAAGAGGAGAGCCCCAATTTCCACGCTACTGTCCCAGGCAAATGATAAGAAAGGGACGGTGGACAACGTCAAGGTGAGGGACAGCTCCCCTGCAGGTGCCAGGTTTACTGCGGTTCTGTCCTACGTGGGCCGCCTCGGCCAAGCCTTCCTACCGGCAGCAGTGCTGTCACCCCTCGCCACTTGGCTGGTAAGTCCAAAGGGTAAGAGACACCTTCCCCTCTCACCACACACCAGGGTAGAGGATACGCTCGGGCCAGCCTCCACTGTCCCCTTGACAAACGGCCCCCTTCTCCCACACACAAATGTTGGCTCAGGCGTGCCCAGAGTAGGTGACTGCTTGGTGTCATGTCAGAAAGGGCCAGCCAGGTGAGAGCTTTGTTCTTGAGCCCACTCTCCCTGCACCTGTGTCCATACCTAAATGCCCCACCTTGTGTAGGATACGAACCTCCCTGGGCCGTGGCCTCCTCGGCTCTGAATAGGGGTTAAAAACAGCCATCTTACCTCTCCCTTCCAGAACTGTCAAAGGGTGGAGTGAGATCACACTTGAGAAGACACTTTGGAAACTTTCAAGTCCCACATGGCGCTCAGAGATCATGGCACAGCAGGCACCTGGGGTCAGGACTGACCACCTGGGGCACAGGCTGGCCTCCACTGCCCAGCCTCTCTCTGGTTAATCAGGACACAAGACTGAGTTCTGGCCAGTGGCGTGTGGGCAGAGCATCTGACCCATGAAACCTTCCCACACACAATCCTCTTCTCTCTTTTCCCCTCTGGCAGCTGGGGACCCAGAGGCAGCCTCTGGGGACCTAGAAAGGGCAGAGCCACAGACAGAAGGAGCCTGGATCCTTGACCGGACACTTGGGGGGTTGCCCCATCAGGAACACTCACATGGTGTTAATAATAAATATCATAGAGGTGGAAGATGCCCTTTATTGTGTTAAGTTACTGAAGTTGGGGGTCGTTGGCGATAGCAGGTAAGCCACCTGGACTGGCATAGTGACCCAGTGGAGTCACTGCTTCAAAAACTCCAGCAAGGGAGTTACTTGTAAATTCAAGCAAATGGAGAAAAAAGTTATAGTAACAAACAACCAAGTTTCCTCAGAGCTCCTCAACCCTGTGATAGGATAAAAATGAGACCACATGAAAGATGTTCCCAGGCTGATGGACGCCAGGGTCAAAGAGTTCTCTGTTATGTCTGGGTTAAGCTATTTGAGGAACAGTCAGTACACACACTTGTCCAAAGGCGACCACGATTGAGTTTGTTGTTGAGACGTACCGCCTCTTCTCCAACAACTAGGTTTTCACTCCTGATGAAAAAGACGATGTGGATTGACCTCTAACTAGTCAGACCGATTAGGTTATCTAATCAGAGGGTTACATGTCCTCATAATGTAGACAGACCGTGCTGGAAGGGGCCAGATAAGGGACTAAGAATCCACCAGGAAAATAAGAAGGACAAAGGATCTGAAAGACGGTTCACAAACATAAAACAGAAATATCTCTTGACCGTCTGATGAAATGTTTGTCCTGACTCCCGAGAAATAGATACAAAACGAAACGGCAATGAGACACGACATCTCACACATCAGATTGGCAAAATCAAAACGGCGTGACAAGACCCCGTGTGGCCGACGGCACTCTCGGATGGGGACACCGGTCCCGCTCCAGAGGGAAGCCAATTTCGTAATATCTATCAGCACATAAGCGGCAAATCCCTTTTGATTCAGCAGTTCTATTTCTAGAAATCTACCCAACAGATATCCTCATACATGTGCCAAAAGACTCATGCACAAGATTATTCATTGTTTGAATTGCAACAGACAGGAAACGGCCTGAATGTCCAACAGTACAAATCATCCAAGTACATACAGCTATAAAGCGGATGAGAAGTCGGCTTCAAAGTTTACGAGATCCCACTGGGAATGCTGGGGGGCATGGGGGCAGGGGGCAAGCACACGCCCACCGCCATTCTACCAGCATTCACAGGCGCACGAGATGGGACACTAGGAAGAAGCCTTACCCTTAAGATGCTACAGGAACAGGAGTCGGTGTCCCATGACAAGGTGTGAATCTGTGGCCACGCTGTTCTTCGCTGTTGCGCTATTTTCAGCATATGGAAAATTAGCCATAATGCAAACAACATAGCAACAGCTGTGTTTTCATCTTCTCGGCTATCTTGACGTCACAACCATCAAATACAAGCTCCCCAAAGGAGCAAATGATATTATTCCCAGCAGCACACTCCAAAAGGCCACACACCTTCCCACCAGAAGAAGGATTCCAGGGCTGTCCTTTTTTTTGTAGGTGTGATTTCCCCTCTTTTCAGAGTAGCTATTTAGCAACTTGTGTACAAAGCGAGCCATCTGAGACTTAGGAACAGTTCTATCATAGAAAGCAGTTACAGCCTTTCTGGAGAGAAATCTAACACTATCTATTAGAATTAAATATACACGTGCCCCTGACCTAGAAATCCCACACTCCAACATGTAGAATAAAAGCACCAGAATGGAAGGCAACATGTACGAAGATATTTATTACAGCACTGCCTTAGTGGGGAAAGAAACAACCTGAAAGCCCATTAAAAGAGAACGGCTGACAGTGGGGAGAGGCAAGAGGGGAGGCGCAAGACAGGGGTAGGGGATTAAGAGGTACAAAATACTATGGATAAAATAAATAAGCTACAAAGATACATTGTACAACATAGGAAATATAGCCAATATTTTATAATAACTTTAAATGGAGTATCAGTTATAAAAGTTTTGAATCTATGTTGTATACCTAAATCTAATATAATGTTGTAAATCAACTATACCTCAATAAAAAGATAAGATAAAATAAAAAAAATAAAAATTAGTAAAAAAATTTTTAAGAGAATGGCTGAATCGATTATGGTACATGAATATTTGGCAATTGTTTCTAAAAATGAGATCTTTATCTGTGGACCTGGAGGGATGTCTGTGATGCATTATTAAATAAGAAAAGCAAGTTGTGAAGGAAAATAGCGTAATAAGATGCCCTTTTTGCCCACAAGGCCCTGCACAGTCTTCCCTCCTCCAATTCCTACCCCCTCTCCTTGTGACTTCATTTCCTACCTCTTTTCCTGTCACACACTCTGCTCCAGTTGACAGGGTGCGTTACCAGGCACAGTCCGGTCACAGGGCCTTTGCACTTACCCTCAGCCTCACTGGTCCTCCCCAGAGATCTTCATGTCTCCCACACGTCCTTTAGGTCTCTGTACAAAATTTGCCTTCTCAGTAAATTCTACCCTGACCTCTTCATTCAAAATTACAAGGTGGGGTGGGGTGGGGGTGGTTTCAGCTTTTTCTCCACAGAACTTACCATTGGCTGACACTTTAGACATTTCACTATTAGATATTTCCAACTTCTAGACGGTAAACTCCATGAGGGCAGGGATTTTTGTCTCTTGCTCACTATAGTATCCCCAGCATCTAGCACAGTGCCTGTCAATTCCCACTGAAGGAATGGAAAACCTGTTTGCACCAGGAGAAATGACTGGGAGAGTGTATATGAGGCTTTTACCACCAGTGGGGGAAGCTGCAGCAGAGAGCTGTCAAAGAAGAAACAGGACTACCTTTTCTCCTGTGTTATTATTCCACCAGTTGCAGTGAACGTATGTTATTGTTATAATTGTTGAAGAGGCATTTAAGGAAATAAGAAAGCAAAGATGTAAATCAGATTAAGAGGAAGCAGCGGAAAGCAGGCAAGTCAAAATGGAGAGAGACGGAACCCAGAGCACGTCCAACAACTGCCGGCCTCTCTCCTCCCTCCTCCCATCTCAGGCCAGGCACCCTCAAAGCCAACCCCGCCCCCAGCATCTCACCCATAAGCACATTAGGAAGGACAAGCTGTTGCTCATAAAAGAAATCACAGAGTACATTCTAACCCAAGTATAAATGCTTCTGGGCCATCGCCCCCACCCAGCTCTGCCTCTATTAGAGATGGGCAACGGAGGACGAGACCAACTGGTAGAGAAGGTGAGGTCTCAAGAGGGTGGTGGAGACTAGCACAGGGGAAGGAGCGCTGATCTCCCTGCGAAGCCGGGTCCCAGCACCGCCTCCTATGCACAGAGGGACCTTGGGCAAGGTCACTTTAACCTCTCAGAGCCACAGGTTCTGCCCCTGTGAAAATCAAAATAAAGGTATCTGTCTTCTATCGCACTGTACACAGACAAGTAAGGAGACAATCGCCACCATGGATGCCACGTGGATAATGGCAAAACCCCTCACTACACAGAGCCCTGGCTTCCTCTACTCTGTTTTCCAATTACTTGCCGTTGGTCTACGAGAAAGGCATGTGTTTTCATATTTGACCTTTGGCCACCTGGCTGAACTCTGTTGCTTCTAATAATTTATAGATTCAGAGTCTAGGATTTCCTCTAGCCAGATGATCAGATCACCAGCAAATAACCTCCTGTCCATGGCTCGTGTCTCTCTTGTCTTTCTCTTGTCTTACTGCACTGGCTCAGACCTACAGTCCAATGTCAAACAGAGGTAATAGCGGGCGTTCCTGGCTTATTCTTAACTTGAAGGAAATTTGTCCCACTTTTATCTATTAAGAATAACATTGGCTACAGATTCTAGTAGCTATCCATCACCAAATTAAGAAAGTTCTCTTCTGTGCCGAATTTGCCATGTTTTCTCATGAAGTGTCAACTGGATTATATTGGAATGCTTTTTCAGCAATTAAAGAGATCATCTATGGGAACAGATGTATATGTATAACTGATTCACTTTGTTATAAAGCAGAAACTAATAAAAGAAAAAGAGGTCATCACATGGTTGTCTCCCCCTTAATGTGCTTTTTTGTTTTTTTACTTTAACTGATGTATAGTTGATTTACAATATCATGTTAGTTTCAGGTGTACAGCACAGTGATTCAGTTAGATAGATAGATAGATAGATAGATAGGTAGGTAGATAGGTAGATGATAGATATTCTTCTTCACAGCACTGGACACCCCAACCCAATGCTGATTTTTCATGCTCAAGGGCAAGTCTGTGACCCTAGTCATAATGATGTCATCCTACCTCGGCCCCAGTGCTCTCCTGATGGCCGCCTTCTCTCTTCAACCCTACAACTCCCTAAGCTAACCTCTCCCACCTCCATCCCAAACGCTCACCAGTCCCTAAAATGCCCCAGGCCTTCACCTGTTATGAAGGAGACATCAAGTCAAGACAAAGTTGACTGTCAACCCATCTCTACATCATGAAAAATCATCCCACACTTGTGAGAAGGGGGCCAATCATATCATTTTCTCAAGATGAACAGCCCATTATTTTAGCGTAAATACTTCACCATCCACCTTGGCATAATCCAAGATTCACATGAAGCTGTTCCCAACTGGAACGGGATGCCGCGGTGGGTAGTAAGCTCCCCACTCCTGGGGGTATTTAAACAGAGGTGGGAATGCCCCCCCCCACGATATTGTTACACAAAATGAAGAGTGGCCCAGGGTCTCCCACCTGTGAAATGAGGGTAACAGATCAATCAAAAGGAAAAGGAGGAGCCGGAAGCAGGATTTATTGAGTTTTTCCAAGCACTTTATACACATTTCCTCAGTCCTCACAATAGCCCTTTTAGGTATTAGGATACATAGAGAAGTTGCTACCATACACACACACACACACACACACACACACACACACACACCCGTGTTCAAGGTGACAGAGCCAGGTATGCACAAGAGTCTCTGCTCCAGCCCTTACGACCCCTCCATGCCACCACTCTGCCTCCTGCTACAGGGCATGAAACCACTTGTTAAGCTGCCTAACCCAGCGATAGCCACCTAATGGGCACTTAATGATTCTCCCCAGACTGAGATGGTCAAAGGTCCCTCCCACTGAGCAAAGACAATTTTCTCCTCTGCCAAGCAAAGGAGAGACTTCATCCTGGCCCTTCATGCACAGGAGGTCTGACCACGTGGCTTTACGGCCAGCCCTTTCCACCTTTCCAAAATATATTCAGAAACATGATCTCATCTGAGCTTCACAGCTCTTGACAGAGAGGCTCACTGAGGCTCACATATGAAGGGTCTGCCCAAGTTCCCACGGCTGCACCAACACATTCACGTCCCAGGACACCAGGGACCATCCTGATCTTCAGCCCCACCAAGGCCTTGTGGGTGAAAAGAAAGGATAATCGCAAACATTTCATCAAAAAGCAGCAACAATTAAACCTATGTTCAAAGCCAAGTTTGTGGCATGGATGAGTGGGTGACAGGCACTCCGTAACTGTTTGGTGACGTGGATAAGGAAGCAGCCAGCCCATGGTTTGGCCAATCAAGCACAAATGATGCCATCACCTTAGACTCGGACTTTTAAACCCTTGGAGTACACAGTTGCACCTCTTTTATAATCTAGGAACCATTGGTAGCTCATTCCCACCAGCCCCAGGATGAAGCAGCTCCTGCATTTGGAGGCCAGAGTCTAGTTCCAAAGGTATGTTTATTGTCAGAGGTCATCACCATGGTGCCTCCCCTCCACACAGGCCCTGGTAAGCATCAAGGCCCCTTTATTGGCCAGTGCCTCAACCAGAAACCATGTGGACCTCAAGGCAATTTCTTGGCCTTTGAGGACATGGCCAAAGTCAAGCTGGTCAAGAGATGTAGCCAGTTATTTGGACCAAGAGCCAAAGCAGATGGCACAGACCAGGCTAATGTTTACATCCAGGCAGCACTGAGTTCCAAGCAATGAATAGTAGATGCCCAGCCCTTGCTCCTGTGTTTGCAAGATGATCCATGCAATCTAAGAAACTAACCTTGCTTCTCACCAAAACTATACCACACTAAGGGGCATTGAGAATGGGACCGTCCTTTATACGTTTCACCATTCCAGTTGGTTGATGGCCTTCTGAATTTATTCCAACTTGCGAGGCACATGAAACTCACCAATGCATGACAGCAAAATCTGAAGGCATCTCCCATCTCCACCAGGGCACTAAAGCCTGGGGTAGGAGAGAAAGATGTCCTTGTGATACTAACTTTTCAGGTTCTGATGACTCTCGTGTCTACTGTAGACGGAAGTGCTCAGAGAAAAGGACATGAGGCTCACTCTTGCAACATGACACGGAGATCAGAGAGGTCACACATTGTATGACCCTATTTATATGAAATGGCCAGAACTGGCAAATTATAGAGACCAAAAGCAGTCTAGCGGCTGCCAGGCTGGAAAAAGGGGGAGAATGGGGAGTGACTGCCCAGGGATAAGGGGTTTCTTTTGGCAGGGGGGATAAAAAATGGTCTGGAATTAGATAGTGGTGATGGATGCAGATCTCTGTGAATATACTAGAAACCATTTTAAATGGGTAAATTTATGGTATATAAGTGATGACTCAATAAAGCTGTTTTGTTTTTTTACTTAATGTTGATGGTGGAGAGGGAAAAAATGAGTGTACTAAGTTAGGAAGTGCTTCCCTGCTTCACATCCTACCATTGCACTGGGTCCCCACCTCCCGAGCACTCCGAGCAGTCCTAAAGCTCTGGGACCAGCACCCCACACGCTGTCCTTCACTTGTCCAGCCCTCAGCAGGCGCCTCCTGCCAAGCTACAGCCCTCATCCCTGCCACGGACTCAAGGGTTCTAAGCAACCAAGGCAGGCATGGGAACATTCTCAGAGCAGTCCCAGGAAACACCTCTGGGAATATTCATTCATCTGGTGGAAAAGCTGGCTGCTTTTGCTGGAGCCCAGGATGGGGGAGAGCGTGAAATCAGAGAGACGGCCACCTTCCTCCTAGGAGAAGCGGGAGCTGGTAGGAAGGGAGACCTCAAGCCCGAAGGGTGACATCATCATTCGTGTTCCTTCAAGCTGTGTCGAAGGAAAAATACAGTGTGGGGCTGGAGGCAGGACAGACTTCAGAGCAAAACAAACCAGGCATTAAAAACTGCTGGAGGTTCCATTAGCAAGACAGAGCAAAAAATAGGATTCCCCCATCCCCCTGTTACCCTCAGGGCCCCTCAAACTGCTAAAAATAAAGCAACAGGCCCTGGTATTTGTGATGCCGGAGTTCTCAGGAGTCCCTGCAGGGCCAGCCTCCCTCTGGCCTTCCTTCGATCATGCTTGCCTCCCTTTCTCCACCACTTCGGCATAGATTTCCACAGCACCAGGAGGGCAGCCAGGGTCCAGGACTGAGAAAAACGTTTCCACTGATCAGGAGGCTGGGGAAGAGGTCCCCACTGCAAGGATGTGGTCCAGAGCTTGAGAATCAAACATGTAGATGCTCAACCGAGCATCTATATTAGTGGGGATGGGGTTGGGCGGTGGGATGCAGATCCATTCAATTATTGGACATCCCACCCCTACCCTCTGGGGTCCTGGCCATTGCTTAGGGGAAGGAGTCAAAAATGGGCGGGTGGAGAACAGCTGGGGCAATATGTAGGCCTGAGCTCACACCCACCCTCTCCCGTTACACAGCAGGAAGGGCCACCTCTTGCCCCTTCCGCAGACCCCCACTCCCAGGGCTGCCCGATACTCATGCAGAACCATAGTCTCTTGGAGAGAGAACAGCCTCAGAGCAATACAGCCTGGCGACAGGAGTGCAAACCTTGCATCGGACTGCCTGGCTTCCAATCCCAGCTCCACCCCTTCCTAGCAGGGTGACCTTGGACGAGGTACTGAACCTCAGTTCTCCATCTCTAAAAGGAGGATAAAACGCTTCCTACTTCACAGGGTTAATCTGAAGCTCTTAGAAAAGTGCCCGACACATAAAAGTGTGCAATAAACGCCAGACATTACTGGGGACCCGTTAACAGTGTCTCTCTTAGGAAGGTGCCAGCACTGGGGGCTGGGCAATTCTTGTTTGTCCAGGGCTACCCCACACATGGCAGGACATTGACTCTTCCTGGCCCCTAGGAAGTAATTGCTCACAGTCATGTAAATGCTCCTCTAGGCCGGGTGACGGTCAAAGCCGTTGTTGAGCGGGGGGGACAGGGTCCAAACCACAATTTGTCTGACCCTAAACCCATGCCTTTAACCCTCCACCAAACTGCCCCCTGTAAAACCACAGTGGACAGACAAAAAAGCCTTTCTTGTCAAGGACAGTGAGAAACAGAGAAACAGGAATTGAAAAAAATAAAATAAAATAAGCCTCTTCAAAAAAACAATTGGCAGGCATGGCATTTATTAGTTTTTAAAAGTTATCAAATTCTCCCCTTCAGGTCCTTTGAGTTTACCTGATGTCAGAGCACACAAACCGAGCAGTCACGCCCTTCCTAAAGATTAGCAGATGGCTCTCATCAGAGGTGGGTGCCTGGAAATCCAACACTTTTCTCTGAGGGCCTCAGGGTGACTGGAAACCCTAGGTCCTGGCTTTATGGCCTTGGTCCTCCCCCAGCCCCTTCCTTTCACGGGCAGCTCGGGGTGGCCACCATATGCCACTGGCCCGTAGAGGCTCTGGGACATCCCAGAGGACTGGCCCCACCTGAGGTGTGGCTCTAAGAACACAGTGACTCATAAAACAGCCTGGAGGCTGAACACAAGGAAACAGCCATAAAAACGGGCAGTTCTAACAGCAGCCACCCCAGCATGTGAAGCAAGGAAGCCACAGAGGGATGTTCCCTCCCCAGGACCCCACCCAGCTGCTGCCAGGGACACGGGATTGCAAGGTCCTCTGAGGCCACCTGGGAGAAGAGGTCCCTCACTGGGTGCTCACTAGCTGCCAAGGGCTGCATGGGAGGCCCTCCTGCAAGGAGGGCAAGCAGATAACGCAGGAAAGAGCTGGCACCCTGCCTGCTGCCAGGAAGGACTCCGTGAATGGCACCCTCATCTTTCCTAAGCCTAAAAGCACCCCAGCAAGTTGGGCATGATTCCCACCTTACAGATGGGGAAACTGAGGCTTGGAGAAGTTACAGAACTAGGAAGGGACTGCACTGGGCTCCAAGCCAGGTCTGTCTCCAAACATGGGCTTTGCCCACATCCCTCTTCCTTGACGGCCCCTGGAGAGGCCGGGTGATGGGGCTTGGTAGCCTGTCAGCCCTCTGCTAAGTGCCCCACACACACAGGGCAGGTGGGCTTCTGGGGCAACATCTGGCTTCTGCTGGGATAGTCCCCAGCAGTGTCTCAGGGGACTGAGCCTGAGCAGCCTCCCCATACTCTGCCATGGCTGGGGCAGGGGGTGGGCACCATCTCCCACTCCCCTTTCTGGAGGCCAGAAAGGCCTGCAGGCCATGGGGCCGCAGAAACATGACAATGTTAACAGAAGCAGCTCATACTTAGGGTGCTTCCTAAATGCCACCTGCTTTCCTGGTATCAGCTCACCACGTGGGCGCACACTCTACGAGGGAGAGGCCCATCTTACAGAAAACCAACATGTACAGATACACAGCTTGTCCAAGGTCGTGCAGCTGCAAGTGACAGGGCCAGGGCTGAATCCACGCTCCCCACAACACCACCCCACCTCTGGGGACACAGCCACAGATGTGTCCACTTGTATCATTTTCCAGCCACAGTGCAACAGCTGTGGCCTGGGTCTCCTCCTCAGGTTCCACCCTCCACCCTTCCCCAGACCCCCTGGCCTCCCCTGCCCTCATCTCTTTGCAGCTAAAACTGCTAAAAGGCCAGACTGGCTCTAACTTTAGGGTCATCCTGCCCTGTGTCCCACCCTCACTGTCAGTAAAGAAAAGATGAGACAGTCAGGTACCAGCCCCTCCTCCAGAGAAACGCGCAGACCCCAAAGGTCCTTGACATGGCACCCCCTCCTTAGAGTCAAGAAAGACATGTCTGCTCTGGCAGTTCCCTTCTTCCTAAGTCTTTTCTGGGGCCCCAAGTCGAGAGGAAATGAGCAGACGGCACCACCCCATCACTGGGCCCCCTTGGTGACCTGAAGCCCCCCCTTTCTCAAGCAGGCAGAGCCATCCGTGATTTACCACGTTCAGCCAACCATCTTGCAAAGAGCCATCTTGGTGGTCCCGGTGCCACCTTGGGCACACTGACCAAGGGGAAGACCCTGTGAGAACTTTGGGGATGCTGACCTTCCCAAGGACCCTCGCTCTCACCTGCAGCCGGCCACGGCAGTGGCCTTGCCCCATTCTCCCTCCCTGTGACTGTTTGTCTCCAATAAATCACCCTGGCCAGCTTGGAGTCTGACTCACCTGACCCGACAGGGCATGCAACACTGTACTTAGGACACCTCCAGGGCGAGATCTTTAGGCAACCTTTTGCAAATACTTACAGGGATTTATCAAATAGAAAGGGAAACAAGACAGGAAGAAGAACTGTGGAGTCGGGAAGGAGCTGAATGTCAGAACAGGGTGTGAGTGGGATGCTTCTGAGACTGAAGAAGCAATCTAGTCTCACTCAGCAGTGAGAAGGGGGAGAGGCGGGGCAGCCCAGGAGGAGGAAGGCAGTGCTGCAGCCAAGGGGAGGACTGGTCTCCTTACCTCTGTCTTCAAGGTGCTGCTCGGTCCTCGGAGGACCTTGCAATCCCATGTCCCTGGGCTGTAGCTGGGTGGGGTCCTGGAGAGGGGAATATCCCCCTGCTGCACGCGTTTCCTGGAGTCCCCTACCCTCTCCTTCCCTTCAAAACATCATTCCTTTACACGCTGTGGTCGGCATGCCCTGCCACAATGTCCACGTCCTAATCCCCAGAACGTGAGAAGGCTTCTTACAAGGCAAAGGGGGCTCTGCAGGTGTGATGAACTGAAGGCTGTTGAGATGGGGAGAGTAGCCTGGATGATCCCTAAATGTGCTCACAAGGGTCCTGACAAGAGGGAGGCAGAGGAAGATTTGACTACAGAAGAGAACGTGGGAGATCTGATGGTGGAAACAGAGACCGCAGTGATGCGCTTGGCAACTGGAGGAAGAAGCCACAGGGTAAGGAACACAGGAGGCTGATGGAAGCTGCAAAAGGCAAAGAAAGGATGCTCCCCTCAGAGCCTCCAGGAGGAAGCAGCCCTGCAGATGCCTTGACTTCAGCCAGTGAAACCGATTACAGACTTCTGATCTCCAGAACTGGAGGAGAATAATTTGTGGTGTCTAAAGCCACTAAGCATATGGTCATTTGTCATCGCAGTGATAGGAAACTAATATACACACTCAGTCCACCTGAGGAGGGAGGGCGCTTTCTCCAGGCTCAGCACCATACTAGCCACTGGAGGTTAAGCCATGAGCAACAGAGACCCATCCCTGCCCTCCTAGAGCTTCTGGTTTTTCTCACCCCTCCTCCATCTCCCCTCCTAGGGTCCCTGCGGCCTGGAATACGCTGCCATCCGCCTCTCTAAGTCCTCCCCATCCTTGCAGCTTCCAGCCAACGCACGCACATGTCTGTATCAGAGGGAGCTTACCTGTTCCATCAGGCCCTGACAACGGGATTACTTGGCCCTGAAGCCAGGGATGGTGGATGTCTCGTTCACTCCTGAATCCACTCCCACCCGTGGTAGGCACGTTCCCAATGCCCCCTTCCCAGAACTGCTTTATTTCCCATCTCTGCCGGAACAAGCCATCCCAGGACTGCTGGGGAATGGGTTTTATGCTGTTTGCCAGGTCCTTCCTCCCGACTATACAGACTTCCTAAAGGCAGGGACCTCATCTTCCCCTCTGTCTCCACTTACCAACAGAGCGGACTCAAGACATTAGCCTACAGAGCCCCCTCCCAGGGGCACGTGACATCGGGTGTTCATCTAGACTAGGCCGACAGACCCTGGAATTTGGACGACAACACATTTAAAGAGAAAGAGCATGAAAGTCTTTGAATGATCACATTTTTCTTTAAAACATAAATAAATAAATAAACAAACAGCTGATCGGCACCCTCGGGTCTGAGTCAGAAACAGGAGGAAGTCTGGGCTCAAAACACATAGAGATAAAGCTCCAAACAGACAGCCAAAGCCTTCAGGGAGGAATCTCACCATGACCTTCAGGCAGTGGTCAAACCCTTTCAGAAAAGAAGGTCCCAGTGAGGGAGGCACCACTTGGGAAAAGCGGAAACAAGGTAGCAGAGTCACCATCACCTCCACGCAGTCCCCACCCTCGGGGCCCACACCGGCCGCTCCTCAACCTGGAGCATGTGCCGCCCCCCAATTCCGCCTGGCCGCCTCCATCCTCAAGCCGGTCTCAGCTCAATGACACCTCCTCAGAAAGGCCTTCCCTGGCCACCCACCAAGGTAGCCCCTCAAGCACCCTGATCCCATCCCCCAGTTTTCTCTGTTGTGCCACTGGAAATTATCTCATCCGTTTATTGATGGATTGTTGAGTATGTGACCCCTACCCCACCCCTGCTCCCACCCCAGCCCTTTTCCTTACTGTTCTCCCAGAGCTTCCAACAGTGCCTGGTGTATGGGGGTGCTCGAGAAAGCAGAATGAGCGCTCATTGTGGACCTCTGGAAGATACTGGGGTACAGAGACCCCCCTCACAGAGCCCCAGCCTGGTGGCTCCCCAAAAATAAACAGAGAGCCCATCTGTGGAGCCTCTCTCCCTCTCTCTCTAGCACAGAATCTCTTTCTTCCCCAGCCTACCAGCAGCACTGTCTGTTTCACGATGGGTAAGATGGGAACGAAGAATCCTGAGGTCAGGCACAGCAGATTCCAGTCAAAAACAGCTTGCTGGCTAAGTGAAAGGAGTCAGACACAAAAGGCCACATATTACGTGATTCCACTTACATGAAGAGTCCAGATGAGGCCCATCCACAGAGATAGAAAGTAGATTAGTCAGAGGCTGGGAGGAGGGGCAATGGGGAGTGACAGGCCTAATGGGTACAGGGCTCCCTTTTGGAGTGACGAAACTGGAATTAGATGATGGTGACGGTTGCACAACTTTGCAAATATACTAAGAACTACTGAAATGGTGCATGTTAGAAGGCTGAATTTTATCTCGGTTAAGAAAAGAAAAGAAAAATGCCATGAAGCGGTCAGAATTGCAGGCTCAGAGTCAGAAGTCAGAGTCAGAGTCAGAGTCAGAGTCAGAAGCGGTCAGAATTGCAGGCTCAACTCCTGGCTCAAGCCACGAGCTGTGTGAACTCAGACAAATTACTTGGCCTCACTGTACCTCAGTTTCCCTATCTGTAAACGGGAGTAGTAACTGTGCCCACCTCGAGAGAGTGCTATGAAGATTATATTCGACCCTGATGTGTAGGGGACGTTGGGTGACTGCTTTCCAAACATCCATCTTCCCCTTTCCTTGCAGACCCTATTTTCCATTCAGGGATCTTTAATGTTCTGAAGACTCTGACCGTACCCCCTGGCCTCAGCCTACCTGATTAGAGTGACCCTCAGGACCTGTGCAAAGTATGCTGGAATAAAGGTGCTTTATTTCCTGCCATGCACGAACATAACAACACGTACCCTCCGGAGCTGTGGCGGCCATATTGGAACCCAGAGGCAAAGCAGCCTCAAGATGAGGCCACCTTTAAGGAAAGTAGATTGGAGAGACAGAAAGAAACTGGGTCCTTGGAGACATCATTGAACCTCTGGATGAAGCTTCACATGAAGTCACCCACCGTTTTAATTATATGAGCCAATGAAGTCCTTTAAATGTTTAAGCCAATTAAAGTCATCATTTCTGCTACTTGCAATCAAAAGCATCATAACTGATTCAGCTACATAAACTCCTTCATTCTGGGCCTGGTACATAGCAATTTCTCAAAAGTGTGAGCTCTTGCAATTTTTTTTTCTAAACCTGTCCTATGCTTTTCACCAGGGTCAATGTTCAGCCAGATGTCTAGAGATGAATACTACTGGCTTGTAACTAGATATCAGCTTATCACCTTATAATCCAATTCCATGTCCCTGTGATGGCAAACCACAGACAACTTCACCAAAGACACTAAAATCAGTGCACACAACAAGCACTCATGGGGTGATTTACTGTGTGCTCAGACGGTACCCGGAGAGCAGCGGGAGGAGAATGAGAGAAGAACAAGGCATGTGACCACAACCCAACAGAGGAGATCAAGGTCTGCAAAACAGTCAAGCATATAGTTGCCTCCTTACATGATTTAACTGATTCTACGTTGAAAGCTAAAAGGGTTCAAGGAAGAAAGAGATGGGAGTCCTGGTGGCTTTCTGGTTTCTCCTGGTTGGTTCCCTCTGGTCCCACTCATGGGTCAGATCCAAACACACTCCTTCTGAGAACGTATGGAGGAAACAGCACATCAGGCTCAGTACCAGGCCTCGTTCCCACAAACCCCAAAGACAACGTACACATTCCATGTATGCGGCCAGAGACCAGCACATCCTTAGACGTGTGCACAAAGCTGACTAAAATTCAAGGAGTCCAGTCAATTTCTCTTCCCCTAATTTCTTTTCTTCTCCCCTTTTCCTCCCAATGCAGGAAGGATGTGATGCGTGAAACAATTATTCTTCAGAACCGAGGGGCAGGTGGGGAGCCTCAAATCCAGAGAAAGCAAAATGTAAATGATACAGAAAGAGATCAAGATCCATGAATATTCATCTTCCTTTCCCTTACGATGGAAACCAGATTTGTGGAGGATCATCGAGCTCCATTTCCTCTGAATTCCTCAGAGGAATTCACGGTCGGGCATCTCATCATTCTGCCTGAACACAGAACGCAATGCGGCGTTCCCGCCTCCAAGAACTGGAGGTTACACAGGTACATACGTACCTGAAAATTCACTCACCTCAATACTTAAGATCTGTGCATGCCCTGTGTGAATTTAGACTTCAATTTTAAAAACGAAAGTCGAAAGACTGGCAGATTCCTTCTCATGCTTCAAGGCATGTTTCAAATGTGACATTCTAAGGAGGAGCCTTCCTCTCTCACCACTGAGAATGAGTCTCTACCGCCTCACCTTGCCCCGCACGCATCCCTGACACAGCTCCCGGCCCCAAACGAAACAATGAAAGTGAAGATTCCTCTAGAGGCTGTTTGCTCCCAGGAAGACAAAGCTGGGGCTGATTCATTTCTGGATCCCCTGCACCAGACAGAAGCATATAATAACTGATAATTGTGGGAATAAACTACAAACGGTCTGGAACTCTTTCCCACACAATAGGGCTGGAAGTTCTCAAGATCTCTCTTCCACCTCCTGGGACGTCTGTGTGACCCTGGAGTGATGACTTAACCTCTCTGAGTCTAAGCTCCCGAACAGCACCTGCCCTTCAGTGTTGCTATGAAAATTTTACCAGCTAAGCTGCAAGGCAACCAGCTCAGAAGACGACACATTTTAAGCTCTCAAGAAATGCCAACTCCCCTGCCCCAACCTTCCCCCAGTCACAGTACAGGGTTTAAAACTTCCCAGGAGCCCAATAAACCCTGGTTGTCCGGAACTGAGCGGCCCCACCCCGGGTGCTCTGTGCCTCTCTTCGATACACACTGTGCCTCCTTAAAGAACACAAAGCCAATCAGGCCCGAAACAATGCTTTTGTCTAAAATCAGACCCGGGACTTCCCTGGTGGCACAGTGGTTAAGAATCCGCCTGCCGGGGCTTCCCTGGTAGCACAGTGGTTGAGGGTCTGCCTGCCGATGCAGGGGACACGGGTTCGTGCCCCCGGTCTGGGAAGATCCCACATGCCGCTGAGCGGCTGGGCCCGTAAGCCATGACCGCTGAGCCTGCGCATCCGAAGCCTGTGCTCCGCAACAGGAGAGGCCACAGCGGTGAGAGGCCCACTTACCGGAAAAAAAAAAAAAAAAAAAAAAGAATCCGCCTGCCAATGCAGGGGACACGGGTTTGAGCCCTGGTCCAGGAAGATCCCACATGCCGCGGAGCAACTAAGCCCGTGCACCACAACTACTGAGCCTGTGCTCTAGAGCCCTCAAGCCACAACTACTGAAGCTCACACGCCTAGAGCCTGCACTCGGCAACAAGAGAAGCCACTGCAATGAGAAGCCCGCGCGATGCAACGAAGAGTAGCCCCCCGCTCGCCACAACTAGAGAAAGCCTGTGTGCAGCAACAAACACCCAATGCAGCCAAATAATTAAAGGAAAAAACCTCTTAAAATCAGACCCAGTGTGGGTAACAGTAAATCAGGAAGCCCATGGAGGCATCTGGGCCGAGTTTGGGTTCCAAGGGGCCTTCCTTAGCGGGGGTGGCTCAGGCTGCAGGCTGGCTTGGCTCATGCAGCGAAAGTGCCCACCTAGGGGTTAATTAGTATAAACAGATGCCTTGATTCTCCTCTGTGCGGTCATCCCCACCCCCCCAAAACAAAAATGATAATCGCTCTGTTCTCTGCCAGGATGTTTGCATTCAAGCTAAAATTGCCTTCTCCGTCCCATTTGCAGTAATTCTGCTCAGCCCAGTGTGATGAGGAGCTCGGCTCCCCTCACCAGAGCTGGTGGCTGGCCTGACCTCTGGCCCCTTCACGCGGGGAATGAAAGAAGGAGATGGTGGAGGACGGGAGAAGAGAACGAATTTGTCATTTTAGCAAAACACAGGCAAAGGCTGTCTGTGGAAGGGAAGCTGCTGTCTGACACACACACGGAGCACACAAAAGACCCTTTCTTCTGGGGAAGCCGGGCGTGAGACACTTCAGGACCCCGGGGCCAAGCCACAGGCAAGTGGGGTGGGGAGAGGCTACCTTTGAAGGCTCACCCCAGGCGCCCCACCCCCTGCCACCACCCAGGCCTGGACAAACGCCTGTCTCCTCTTGGTGGAGGTGTCCTGAAAGGTTCAACCTCAGCTTCAAGAAGGAATTAAATACCCTCAGTGCTCAAGAAGCCACAGACAAGAAAGAGACTCAGTGCCCAAAATATAAATGTAACCAGTGCGCACTATTAGTCATCTCATCAGGAAGAGTTTGTTGAATGCCCATTTGTTCATTCATTCTCCAGTTTCCACCAAGTGCCCACTTTGTATCAGGCTGTGTGCTTGGTTCTGGGGATACAGAGGCAAATGAAGCCCACAGGCCAGCGTGTGCCAAACCCCAAAGGATCCAGAGTTAGGAGCTTAAAATCTAGCCAGAGGGCTGGGCAAGTGAAGCAGTGTGGCATTCTCTGGGGCTGGTCTCCATCCCCCACCTAACACAGTGCTTTGTATAAGGTGACTCATGGTGGCTTGAATACATTTGCTTCTGATAAATGACATCATTACACCTGGACCCAAAATCAACATGGTGGCCACTATCTATTGACTAGTTCTCACGTGCTAGGTAGAACTTTCTCTGTGGTCTTCATCTTACAAGCAAAGGAAGCTGAGGCTTGGGGAAAGCAGACCACTCGCCCAAGACCACACAGCCCATCAGTGGGGAAGGCAAGAGCTGAGCCCATGTTCTGGCGCCCAAATCCCACACCCTTCCCACCTCACTGCAGAGGCGGAAGAAAGAACACCCATGTCCGTCCCCCGCTCAGCCCCAAATCAACTGTGGGCTCCCCCGAGGAAGCACCACCATGAGTGATGCCCTTCAGAGCCTACCCCAGTGTAGGACAAGTTGCCGAAAAACAAACTATTTGCTTATCTGAGTGACTGTGGCAGGATACACTTGAGACAAGAGGGCATGGGAGGGGAAAGAGAGACAATCTGGAAGTCTTCCTGGAGGAGCTCGGTGTACAGAAAGATGTTTTTGGTGCCTCAGAACACATAATCCCCAATGGAGGAAAAAGTCTGAGGACAAATACTAGAGGTTATATAAACCTTCAGTCAGGCACCTGGCCTGCCTCAGTGCAGCAGTAACGTGTGTTCCTCAATGGGGGAAACTCAAATAACAAGTAACCCCGGCAGGAAGGCTGAGGCTGGAGAAGGGCCTTCTTCTTGGCCCTTAGAGCCCCAAAGGTTCCCTGGTCCATTCACAGCTCACTGGGCCCCGGTGGGCATTCACAGGACGGAAAGGTTGCCCAGGAGAGAAGACAGATGAGACCTCCAGACTCAAAAGCCTCTTCGCAGACCCTCAGCCTTCTGGTAGAAGCACCTTCTGGGCTCTCCAACACTTTCCATCCCTTTTATCCCTCTGATATTATCTCCATCTGCTGAGGTTGAGGAAAGAGGTGGTGCAGGGCAGAACACATAGAGGCAAAACCAAAATCCTTACAAAAACACCGGGGACCCTCGGAATTGTCTCATCCAACCCTCATTTGGTACTCACAGCTGGCCCCTGGCTACCATGCACCCTCAAATGGTCTCTTCCTCCTCATCTCAGTGGCATCTTCATCCATGGCTACGGATCGAGGAGAGGGGTCAAAATAACATTCCATCTTATCATAACAGGAGCCATCTATTAAGCACCTAAGAGGCACTAAGTGCTCGAGGCGATCATCTCATTTAACCTGCACAAAAAACCCTACGTGGCAGGTATTTTCAATACTCACATTTTACTGATGAAGAGAGTGAGCTTGCCAAGGTTAACTGTCCACAGCTACCGAGCTAGTGCAAGGTGGAGCTGGGATTCAAGCCCACCTTTGTCCAACTCCAAGGCTAGGCTAATAAAGTTCACAAGCCTGAATTTAAAGAGGCCAAAGGTTAACATTCAAAACGAGTTCTGCCCCTCTGCAGTGGGGAGGGGGGAGGGGCAATGACACATTTGCTCCAATGCTGCCAAAACTCAAAGCATTTCTAGAACTTTTCTTTGGAAATCGCCTACAGAGGTAATTTACACACCACCCAGAACTTTCAGATTCTTATGTGCAATCATAATTACACATTTGAGAGACCAGAAATACCTTACCCACACTGGCTTCCTCTCTTGTTCATTATACTTGCCTGCAAACTCCCTTGGACAGTTTTCTAAAGTCAAATTGACTTTCAAATGCTGAGAGATGTCACCGCAGCAACATTCAAAAGAACGCACCGATGCTATCACCAACCTGTTCCCAAGGAGAGACCTTCATTTTCCAAGTAAGGATGAAACCATTTGTTCATTCAGTCCTACATTTATTCGAGAAGAATTTTGTGATGCTGGATACCGCTGTAGGTTGCTAATGAAACAGAGATAAACATAAAAAGGTCCCTGTCATCTTGGAGCCCTCAACGTGGGGACAATACTTCAGGCAACTTTTGCATAGGACCTCCAATCTCAAGCACCACAGATGCAAAGACAGACAGCATAGAGTCCCAGACTTCAGAAGGCTACATCCCAGCAGGGGGACAGACATGCCAGCCATCCCTCTGGAAAACAGAGTGACCACCTAGGAGGTGACTGTCATGGTCCATGTTAGGGAGAGTCAGTCTCCCAAAGGTGACCAAAGTGAAATCACAATAATAACTAACACTTATCTAGCACTTGTGATGTACCAGGTGCTACTCTAAGTAACTTACACACATTATCCTCCCAACAACCCCATGAAGTGATTAATAATACTAGTCCCAATTTCCAGGTGAGTAAACTGAGGCTCTGAGAGTTTAGGCAATTCATAAATGGTCTAAAAGTCAGCAAGTAGCGAACTACGATTTGAGCTCACAAAGTCTGGCTCCAGAGGGCATGCTCTTGCTAACTACATCGAGCTAACTGGAATGAGAGATGCTGTCCATTTGGACACGTACGTTCCAGTCCATTGGGTTTTTTTTTTTTAACATCTTTATTGGAGTTTAATTGCTTTACAATGGTGTGTTACTTTCTGCTTTATAACAAAGTGAATCAGTTATACATATACATATATCCCCATATCTCTTCCCTCTTGTGTCTCCCTCCCTCCCACCCTCCCTATCCCACCCCTCTAGGTGGTCACAAAGCACCAAGCTGATCTCCTTGTGCTATGCGGCTGCTTCCCACTAGCTATCTATTTCACGTTTGGTAGTGTATATATGTCCATGCCACTCTCTCACTTCGTCACAGCTTACCCTGCCCCCTCCCCATATCCTCAAGTCTATTCTCTAGTAGGTCTGCGTCTTTATTCCCGTCTTGTCCCTAGGTTCTTCATGACTTTTTTTTTTTTTTTTTAGATTCCATATATATGTGTTAGCATACGGTATTTGTTTTTCTCTTTCTGACTTACTTCACTCTGTATGACAGACTCTAGGTCCATCCCCCTCACTACAAATAACTCAATTTCGTTTCTTTTTATGGCTGAGTAATATTCCATTGTATATATGTGCCACATCTTCTTTATCCATCCATCTCTCGATGGACACTTAGGTTGCTTCCATGTCCTGGCTATTGTAAATAGAGCTGCAATGAACATTGTGCTAAATGACTCTTTTTGAATTACGGTTTTCTCAGGGTGTATGCCCAGTAGTGGGATTGCTGAGTCATATGGTAGTTCTATTTTTAGTTTTTTAAGGAACCTCCATACTGTTCTCCATGGTGGCTGTACCAATTTACATTCCCACCAGCAGTGCAAGAGGGTTCCCTCCATTGGGTTTTAAAAGAGCAGCCACATCACTCACGTTATTACTCACGTTCGATATCCCCTGTTGTGTCAGCAGTGAACTCCTGAACTCACTCTGCTAAAACATGACATCTGAACTGGATGGAATGGGCTAAAGGGAAGTGACGTTTCCAAGGGTGAAGCACTTCACCACGGTGGGGGAAGGCAAGGGACCTGGGAACCAGTCTCTGACGTTCATCCCCCTTCTGCTTTTGACGTTCCAGGCAAAGAGCCCCTCAAGGTAATACTCAAAGCGGGAGACAGCTGAGGGGAGGACAATCCTTTCACATCATAGGGAGGATGTCAATTCACACCACCCCTTGCACTGGTGGAGAACAAGGGCCCATGTCACCTGGTGACAGCCAAGACAGCTGTCTCTTTGTTCTCCTTGGGATGTGGAGGGAGGAGGCATTTAAGTCCCTTGGTCCCTTTGTTTCTGAAGGTGTTCAGGAAGCAGAATAGTTTACAAGCTGAAGGCAGGGACAAGAATGGGGAGAGTTGAGGGAACCCCAGAGCAGCAAGGAAGTGGCTAAGAGTTAACACTCTGAAGCCAGAAAATTAAGAGTTTAATGGAGTCCTGCCACTCACTAAGTGACACCCCTTGGACACATGCTCTCCCACTGCAAGCCACAGCGTTTGCTCAGCTATAAAATGAGGATGATGTTAATAATATCTACGACACAGGCTTTTTGAGAGGATTACATGAGAGAAAGCATGTAGAGTGCTCAACAGCATGTGTGGCGCCTTATAGCACCCCATGTTAATATTCGGTATTATATTCTGAATATTCCATTTTAACACTGAATATTACTATTCAGTATTAACATCCAGAGTTACTACTGGGCCATGGTCATCTGGCAGAGCCAGCTATGGACGGCAAAAGCCCTCACCTAGTGGCACTCTGGAGCCCCTTCGGCCATCTGGGTGTTCTCTAAATCCATTTCCTACTCCTCCTGGGTGCACTACATTCCCCAGGATGCCCTACAGTTAAGGAACCACGTGAGAGTTCTGACCACTGGACTGTGTGGGCAGAAGTGATGTGAATGACTTCCAGGACTACGTTCACAAAACCACACCTCATGATCCTTACTTCTCATTCCACATCTGTCAGATGGATGCAGGGGATTCAGCAGAGACCTTCAGGGCCCCCTAGAAATGGCAGGTCTACAGGTATAAGGAGCCAACCCTGAATGACTGCTTGGAGCAAGTCCCTACCCCATCCCCCCAAACCTCCACATACACTATCAACGGTACTTTATACGAGCAATACATAAACTTCTGTATTAAGTCCTTGACAGGTTGGGGTTGCTTATTACAGCAGCTGGCCTAGCCTAATACACATAATTAATCAAGCCTCGAAGTAGACTCACAGGCCCCTCTTAGCTCACTGCTTCCGTGACTACTGCATGCACCACAGAAGAATCTAGATACCATAATATGGTCCAGTAGAGAAATGAGCATCTGTGACTGGTTAAGTGTGGAAAGCACGAGGAAGAGCCAGCAGCAACTGAAGAGAAGCAACGGAAGGGCCACTAGTCTAGAAGAAACGGGACAGCCCAGCAGTGGTGTCACCTTTGCCCATGGTGGGCTCCAGGTCCTTCATGAGAACAAAGGAGGAGAGTGGAAAGAGCATAGGCTTTGAGGCCAAGCAGACCAGAATCCATACCTGCCCATGATTTACAGAAGAAAGTAAACCTCTGTGAGCTTCAGCCTCTACATAACGTGGATAACATACCCGCCTCCACGTTCTGTGCCATCAGGCTGCTATCTTAAAATCAGCCACGGTGAGAGTATTTACACTACGAGAACTGACGAATGCTACAAATCGGGGCTTCCCTCCTCGAGATTAAACACTTACCAGCACATCACTGGATAAACAGGAGTCAGCTAAGTGGTACAGGAGACAGAGGATAAGGAAAGAGAATTCCAGCTAGAGTGGACGGCATGTGTGAAGGCCCAGAGGTATAGAAACAAAAAGTTTAATGAAGTGAAGAAAGTCCTATATGGCTGGGTGCAGGGAGCTTGGGAAGAAAGTCTAAGAGGAACCCAGAGAGAGGACAAGAGCCAGATCTTGTGGAAGGACCACCCTTTAAGAGTAATTATTTGTTCTAATCATCTACCGCTGCATAACAAATCACCTCAAAATGCAGTGGCTTAAAACAATCATTTTATTTTGTTAATGCTTTTTAGGAATTCAGGGAGGGATGCACTGGCCGGCTCAGCTCTGATTCATGTGAGCTGGGGTTGGACAATTCACTTTCAAGATGGATTCTTCCCACCATGTCCGGTGCCTTGGTGCTCCTTGGGGAGTCTCTCTCTCCCCCCACAAGGCAGCACATCCTCCAAGCCTCTCCAAGTGACCTGGACTTCTCACAACATGGTGCTCTCAGGGTAGTCAGACTTCTTTATATGGTGGCTGGTTGCAGGATCATTGCCGCCATCACTGAAGTGGCCTCTCCCGTTGCGGAGCACAGGCTCCAGACGCGCAGGCTCAGCGGCCATGGCTCACGGGCCCAGCCGCTCCACGGCATGTGGGATCTTCCTGGACCGGGGCACAAACCCGTGTCCCCTGCATCGGCAGGCGGACTCCCAACCACTGCGCCACCAGGGAAGCCCACCGCCACGTTCTATTGATTATGAGCAAGTCACGGAGCCAGCCCTGATTCACAAGGGAACACTACCCAAGAGCATGAATACCAGGACTCATGGTTCACTGGGGACCTTCTCTGAAGACAAGAGAAGGTCACACCGTTATTGATCAGCCAACACCCACTGCCCACTCCCCAGGACTACCTGGAGGAGGCACAGGAGCTCAAAAAAGGAAAACCACCAGCCCTGTCCACAGAGAGCATTTGACGGACGATGCTCACACCGATGGAGAGGACAAGGTGGGCGGATCAGAGGAGAGGGTGAGCCCTGACTCAGGTGAGCAGGGAAGGCTTCCCAGGAAGCTAACCTTCCCAGCACACGAGCCAGCCTTGAAGGAGTTGGGAGGCACAGCGCAGAGTTGGGAGGGAAGCAGCGGGCCACCCATGAGGTCGCTACCAGCCTTCTACCACATCTGGACCAGCCGCGGAACAGGCCAGACCATCTCCACATTTCCCAGTCCAGGCATGTCCCCCAGGCCTGGGCACCCTGCAGCCATGGTCAGGCAGCTCCAGAGGAGAACAGCGCCCGCCCGTGCCAGCCCATCACCAGGCCCATGAGTCTGTCCAACGCACCAGGCTTCGGGGAGGAGCAGTGAACTGTGGCCCTGGTTACTCGGGCTCAGCCTCCTCACCCGGAACCAGCAGCAGCCTGCCAGCCTCCGAGATCCAGCCCGGCCACTAGGCCTGGTGGCTGGACTGCGGCAGCCTAGCAGGCCGGCCCGGGCTCCCACTACCAGTCTCTGGGCAGGCACAGAATGCTCTGCTGACAAACACCTGGGGACAGCAGGGGCCATGGGAAGGAGCTGAAAATAGCACAGCTAGCAACAGAGGACTTCTCCAAATCCTCAGGGTCTTGTTATTCTTTGTCCACGGACCTTAGGAACACTCATGGGCTGGCACCCGAGCTTTCACCTTTCTCAAAGGCTCAGGCTAAGAACAAGCATAGGGGCCAGGGAGGCCTCCTATGTCACACTGCTCAGAAGTCATGGAAGCAGCCTGCCCTGGGGGCTGGGCCTAGGGATGGGCAGGCTGGGTCCACTTCCACACCCCCACCACCCACAGTGGGCTCTCTCTGGCCACCCCACTCAGACCAATTCTCAGTGTTCTCCACCGTTCCTGAATCTCAGGTTCTTGATGTTTCTCTTACTTGTTTGGCCGTTAAGAATTACAGGCCTCGCACTGTATTTTTAATTTCTCGTGAGAGTGTATTATACCCACCCAGCCAGATGCCTAGAAAAGTCACGTGTATGGACGTGCGAGCTGCATACTGCACAATTCCAGGGGCATCATTCATGGCTGTGATGTGAATGGTGCCCCTGGAATAATGCAGTGTGGCTACTGGTGTTGCCAAGGAGGGAATGATGTCTTACACAACCCTGTGTCCATGGAAAAAGGATAGCCACAGTAATAAAGATTTGTGGACCGACCCATTCGTCTCTGCTACTAAATAGTCTGTGCATGGGGTTTGGCAGGCACAAGGCCACGTTGCCCAATGGTCTAGAAAGAAATCCATAATGTGATACAATAATGTATTTTCAGGCCACGGAGGTGGAGAGGGGCAAGCAATCGATCTTTCTAAGGGAAAGATTCATAAACACTGAATAAGCTACCACTACCTCCTTCTCAGTGTGCAGATTAAATTCTCTGTCCCACCGACATTCAAAATGCACTTTATTTGTAGCAGACCAGGGAATTCAGAGATATTTATTTGCTTTTCATAGAATTTCCATTCTTTTAATAACATAGTTTTGGAGCTTGAGATATGAGCAAATAACATGTGGGAATAATAAGGCATCGTTCCACATTAGGATGCTTGGTTCAGAGTTTACTGATAAGCCTTTGTGGGTGGGTGTCAAACTATTTCACTACTCTGCACTCTTCTGCGTATGAGTGTCCCCGTAACCCCACACATACCTCTCAAGGTTTCTAAAATATGCGTGAATTCTGCATCCTACTCTCATAATATCTTCCATATATGTGTTAATATTAAAACTATGTTTTTATCCAAAACTTCTAGGAAGACTGATACTCAGAAAAATGCCCCAATATGTATTCTGTGCCTCCACCTACTCCCCAGCACAGGGATATGGTATATGTGCCCTGGTTCATAAACTGCAATCATGTATCATTTGATGTGAATCTCATAGCAGCCCTATAGTTGTGCAGTGAGCAACCTGCACAACTGCACACGGCACACCTGCCTACCAGGTAGAGAAAAGGTGAATTAACCTACTTTCCAGCAAGGGAAACCAAGGCATAGAGAGAGTAAAAGGACTAGACAACCTTTAAGGTTCGTTTCTATCTGGATAGTATAGAACCCTCTGAACTTGCCCAAGGGATCTCACATCTCACCTAGGGATGGATGCCTGAGTCTCCACACAATGACTCCTCTCCTCAGTCCTATGTCTTCACAGTTTCCTTCACTCCGTGGCAGGGATGAGCTGAGCAGAGCCCACCTACCACTACAGGAAGTATGACGTATGACTGTAGGTGAACAGTGCAGGGGTTAGACACGTGAGCTCCACTGCCCACCTGCCTGGATTTACACCTGGCTCTTCCCTCACTAGTGTGCGACCCTGGGCAAGTCACTCAACTTCTCCACGCCTCTGTCCTGTAAAGGGAGGATGATGATACCACCTAATTCACTGGGTTGTTGTAAGGATTAAATAATATAAAGAGCTTAGAAACTACAAGAACCATAGTAAACACTCAAAATTTTTTATCCAAAAAAAAAAGTATTATGTATGCCTCGGTCTTCTAATCTATAAACTGGGAATCATAAAGGTGTTTACTCCACAGGACTGTGTTGAGGTTTAAACACCATAATAAACATAAGGAGTTTTAAAAGAGTGCTTCATGCATAGTAACTACTTTCAAGAGTTTATTAATTTTTTTCCCTAAAAAGCCAGTTACTCCAGTTCACGTAGAAAGACTTAGCAAAACAAAAGTGCCAGTAAGTGTGGAGATCAATGCAATGTCTGAAGAGGGAGAGAAAAGGCCAAGAGAGAATGTTTGAGAATCAGGAGCTGTTTTCTAAAACAGGTGGTAGGGACTCCCCTGGTGGTCCAGTGGCTAAGACTCCATGCTCCCAATGCAGGGGGCCCAGGTTTGATCCCTGGTCAGGGAACTAGATTCCGCATGCTGCAACTAAAGATCCCGCACGCAGCAAAGAAGATCCTGCGTGCCACAACTAAGACCCAGTGCAGCCAAATAAATAAATATTTTTTAAAAATAAAATAAAATAAAACAGGTGGTAGACAGGCTGTACTAGCAATTACAGCTCTCTTTTTTATATAAATTTATTTATTTTACTTATTTATTTTTGGCTGTGTTGGGTCTTCGCTGCTGCGCACGGGCTTTCTCTAGTTGTGGCGAGTGGGGTCTACTTTTTGTTGCAGTGCGCAGGCTTCTCATTGCAGTGGCTTCTCTTGTTGTGGAGCATGGGCTCTAGGTGTGCAGGCTTCAGTAGTTGTGGTGCGCGGACTCAGTAGTTGTGGCTTGTGGGCTCTAGAGCGCGGGCTTAGTTGCTCCGCGGCATGTGGGATCTTCCCGGACCAGGGCTTAAACCTGTGTCCCCTGCATTGACAGGCGGATTCTTAATCACCGCGCCACCAGGGAAGCCCTACAGATCTCTGTTTTAAGCGAATTCTTTCAGAGGTCAGGAAGCAAAGTGAAGCAGGGATGAAAAGTCACTGGTGGGGCAGGGAGGAAAGAACGGAAGCACTCACTTGCTGGCTTCTCTTTTCACCATTAAAATTGCTGTCAAGCCTTGCCTAGCATTTTAAATAGCATCATCCCTGGAGATAGCTGTTTCAGTTTCATCACAGTCTGTGTTCAAAGAGTACAAATAGAAACCTTCGTGATTTTATTAGTTTCCATGCAACTCAGGAGAGATTTGCATGATGACATTTCAGCTCCTGACTTAAAGAAGGGACCAATTAAGAACAGAGTGCTTGCATCGCCTGTTGCTGGAAAATGAAAAGCTTCCCAGAGTTTTCAAAAATCTGTCCTATTGGTTCATGGCCATAAATCAACTGTTTGGTCCTGCAGATACAAAAACTACGGTCTTAAAATTTTAGTTCATTTTGTAAGGAATACTTGCAGGATGTCTGCATCCTCCAATAAGAATCAAACTACAATATAGAAAATCTAAGGAAGTATTTTTTGTCTGGGCCTCGTCAAGTCCTACCACCATCACCAGTTTGCTCAATAACACCCAAAAACTACCTGGCACTCTGTGGATCTGTGAAGTGTTAATGTAATGTAGCTGTGACAAGTTGAAATTTAATACATGGCCCCAGTAGCATAATCTGATTAATGTTATATAACCTAAGAGACTATTCAGCAGGTCTGATGTGCTAGCTGCTTACGATTTGCGGGAGAGGCAGGTATTTCAGAAGTTACTGACCCCATCAGATACCCTCTCCTTTGCCACAGAAACTGTGGTCATCTTATTGCTGATTTTGGCAGCTGGAGTGCTTTGTGGAACAGGGCTGTGATGAACATTCTCGCTCTGGGGTTGCCTTTTGGGGCGAGTTAAGGAAAAGCATGAAAGTAAGTGGATTTGCATGACCTCCTCTTTAATCAGATGTTTCTTTTTATTCCCAACCTCAACAAAGCCAACCTATCATAGTGTACTGTTTATAGTCTAGTCTATAATCCAAGACCTTTTCAACCTCTCCCCCAAACCAGAAATTAAAATTAAAACCTCAATAGTGGTGTGGCCATGTCATTAGAAGTAATAGCACAGGGACTTCCCTGGTGGTGCAGTGGTTAAGAATCCACCTGCCAATGCAGGGGACACGGGTTCGAGCCCTGGTCCGGGAAGATCCCACGTGCCATGGAGCAACTAAGCCCGTATACCACAACTACTGACGCCACAACTACTGAGCCTACTCTCTAGAGCCCATGAGCCACAACTACTGAGCCCATGTGCCACAACTACTGAAGCCCGCGTGCCTAGAGCCCATGCTCCACAACAAGAGAAGCTACCACAATGAGAAGCCCACACACCGCAACGAAGAGTAGCCCCCGCTCACCGCAACTACAGAAAGCCCGTGCACAGCAACAAAGACCAAACACAGCCAAATAAATAAATAATTTTTTTTTTAAAGTAGTAGTAGCACAGTCACAGAAAACTATTTGAGTTATTTTTTTTCTTAATGACAAGTTTGACTGTATCCCCAATGGGGCCTACGTCCCCAGACTGTAATTCTTAAATATGCCACCTCATCTAAGTCAATATGGAAGTTTTGGGGACATGTCAATCAAATTTCACTCTTGGGATTCATAGAGGCACCAGAACTACTCCCTAGGCCCATTGCCTTGAGTAAGTTAGTCTTGGGTTCTTTATCAGGTAAAAATGATACCTTTGAAATCTGGTTGAAGTAATGGCTGTATATTGAAATCACTGAATCAGAGAGCGTGTTACATATGAGAAAACTGGGGCCCAGAGACAATCACTTGCCTAAGATACCGTAACTACTCATATGTCAAAATCAAAAATCCAGTGGTCCTTTAACTTCACACACCATCAAACCAGACTTGATGGGCAGAAACGTTGTTCGGTCTGTTCTTCTGCTCTCACTGTGGGTACCATCTAAATCAAACAAGGCCAGCCAGGGGCACTTCTCCTGGGACTGCCATTTACCAATCCTCAGAGGAAAGAAATCAGCTTCCCCACCAACAAACACAAGCACCACGGTGAAGAATGTGTCTGAAGATAATGATAGTCATCTCCAGGAAGTGGGGTTTAGAGGGACTTTTTTTCATTTTTTAAAAAATTTTAATTGTGGTAAAATAGACATACCATAAAACTTACCATCTTAACCATTTTAAGTGTACAGTTCAGTAGTATTAAGTATATTCATATTATTGTGCAGAGCCTTTTCGTCTTGCAAAACTGAAATTCTCTATCCATTAAACAATGACCCCCTGTCTCCCCCAGCCCCTGGTAACCACCATTCTACTTCTGTGTCTGTGCAACTAGGTGCCTCATGTAAGTATTGTAGGGTCACACAGTATTTGTCCTTTTGTGACTGGCTTATTTCACCTAGCATAATGTCCTCGAGGTGCATCCATGTTGTAGCACACGTTGGAATTTCCTTCCTTCTTCCAAATGAATAATATTCCACTGCATGTAAATACCACATTTGTTTATCCATTTATCCATCAATGGACATTTGGGTTGCTTCCACCTTTTGGCTATTACGAATAATGCTGCTATGAACAGGGATGTGCAAGTATCTTCTTTTGGATATGTACCCAGCCGTGGAATTGCTGGGTCATATGGTAGTTCTATTTTCAATTTTTTTTTTTTTGAGGTACACGGGCCTCTCACTGTTGTGGCCTCTCCCGTTGCGGAGCACAGGCTCCGGACGCGCAGGCTCAGCGGCCACGGCCCACGGGCCCAGCCGCCCCGCGGCATGTGGGATCTTCCCGGACCGGGGCACGAACCCATGTCCCCTGCATTGGCAGGTGGACCCTCAACCACTGCGCCACCAGGGAAGCCCTTCAATTTTTTTGACAAACCACCATAATGTTTCCCACAGTAGCTGCATCATGGTGCATTCCCACACACGGTGCAGCAGGGTTCCAATTCCTCCGCATCCTCATCAACACGTGCTGCTTTCTGGGTTTTGATGTAGTAGCAATCCTGGTGGTTGTGAGGTGTCCTTTTTTTCTTTAAACACCTCTCTGTCTTGTCTACATTTTCTACAGTGAATATATATACACTTAGGACGAAGGACAAAAGTGTAAAACATATTGAAAAAGAAATCTTACAGGGAAAATAGGGTTGCACATGAACGTAAGAAATGGGTTTCTTTTTTAAGACAGGCAAATTATTGACTTCTCTTATGGGTTCAGCTCGAGACACCATTCCTATACTCTTCAAGAGTCTTACCACCTGGTCAGCTCTGGCTGCCACAATCTATGAGGGAAACGGCCGTAAGTTATGGGTAGCTAAAGCAATTCCTCTAAGCACTGGGAGGAAAGTGCTCCCAGGTGCACAAAGAAGAAAAACAATGTATTAAGCGGTGGCCAGCTAATGTTGGTCATGAAAATCCCCGGCCCTCAGATAAACCCTTTCATCTTCCAAATCTTTCCTCCGAGCCTTAAGGGCCCTTATCTCTGAGTTCTCCATTTGCTACTCATTGTCCATCTACTTTTTCCCCTTCCAGAGCCACAAAAAGTCTACTTTCCAAAGTCACGTAAAGGGAAAACAAACTCATGCAGCAATTTCTCCCAAAGAGAAGAATTCTGCTCCTGCATAAACAGGTACACGAAGAGGAAGAGTCCCCAGAAACCTTATAACCCCTGGTGTCTGGGCCACAGGGCCACACAGGCCCCACGCTAGCAGTTCACTAGAGGGAACTCACTTGAAAAGCTAAACTCTTCCAAAAGGGAAAGCACTCTTTCCACTGGTCTTTATATAATGCTAATGCTGCACACCTTGGGCATGAGGTCACTTGTCATGATTTATTCATTAAGACAAAGGGGAAGGGACTAAAAACAAAATCCATCCAATTATGTATTTATCCAACCTCCAGCTCCCAGACGAGAAATGCTACTTTTCTTTGTGTGAACATCTCCCTCTCCCCACTGCCCTCCCTTACCCTCCCCTCTTGTATGTTCTCTTTCTTTTCTGGTTTCTTTCTGCTCAGCAAAATAGGAGAAATGGCAGCAGTAGCGTATAGAAGCCCAGAGGAGATGAGATAAGATGAGCAGTTGGAGAGGAATAATCTTCAACTCTAGGAGCAGCTGTATTTAAATGATCCAAAAAGAAGCTCAAGATCACTGTCTGTTCTCTCTCCTTTGGGAAGAGCCAACACCTAGAAAGCAGAGTCCAACACGGGCTTCTTAACAAAGGATCTGCGCTCTACATGTGGATCCCTAGTATTGCCCCCAAATCACATCTGCTCTCGGCCAAGCCCAGCACTAAACTCTGAAAGAAGCTGAACTTTGGAATCACCAGGCACATTCCAGTGACAAAGAGGCGACCCAATGGCTCAGGGATGGCCAAATCCTCACCCACAGCTTCTGACAAGACCTGACACATTGCACAGGACAAACCACCAGAACCAACAGCCAGGATGGGCTGCTGTGTAAACCCTGGGGAAGAGGGCACGGAGAAACCTCACCACCTCTGGGGAAGAAGGACATCGGGCAGTCACAAGAGAGAAAAAGAAGGTGGCTTGCACGGTAGCAACAAAAGTTAAGGGCATTCTACATCTCAAGAACGTTGCTGACACTTAAACCCCACCCAGCTCTGGGCCTTCTTGGGCCGGATTTAGAATTTGAAATCTATCACCTACCAAGACATGTTCTGTGTGTCCTAGAAACAGCCGAGAAGCAAAGAGGGATTAGTGCAGGGAGAAAGACCTTTCCATTCATGCTTAGGTGGGTTTGTGCCCCATGGAATGGTGACCTCAGAAGGCCATGAACACCCCTGTCCCCTCTGGAGATGGGGCCGAGGGCTCCCAGCACTGGCGCTGGGGAGGAGGTGGGACCCCGACCCCAAAGCACCTTTCTGCCCCTATGATGTCACAACTCCACATGCTTCTCAGCTTGCGAGATCAAGCCTCTATTTGTTGTCCACTAACCTGCAAAGTTCAGTCCCTCTGCTCCTGGACTTGGCAGGAATCACCAGGAAAGAAAGGAAATCAAGGAAAGGATGAAGAGCAGAAGGAAGGAACACAGCATTTCTGTTAATTACCTTTGAAATGCCCAGCGTCAACCGGATCTGGTCCCCGGGAAAACCTGGTAGGGAGGCCAATGAAACAGCATAAAGAATACCAACTAAATGAGATGTTTTAAATAATTTCGTTTTCGGCCATGTAAAGAAGCATTAGTCATACAGGTAATGAGATCTTATAGGGAGATGATTCAGAGGCTCGGCTTAACACGGTGAAGTATATTCCTTCTGGACCTGGAGTGCCAATTACATTTCCAAATTGGCAATTAGACATAATGCCCCAAATAATGCCAAAAACAAAGCAAATTCCATCTTCAAGCAGCCATTCCTTTGAAGCTGTCCTTCTGGCCCCTGCCTGACTCATCCACCTCATGAACAAGTGCTCATCGTGAACAAATTCTTCTTACCCACCGGTCAGGGGAGGCCGGGGTGGCATGAATAATTAAAATCCAGAGATGACTCAAGCCCATCCCTTTCACCCAGAGTTTCTCCATAGCGTCTAACAAATTACCCAAAAGAGCAGCAAAATGTATTTGCACCTACAACATTCCCATGCAGCCTCCCACAGATCACTGTGGAAGGGCCCTCCCAACACATATCTGTGCTTGTATTTATATGACTCAGTTCCTGCCCTCAGGGGGTTTGCAGGCAACTTGGAGACCAGACATGTGCATACCCCATGAGAAGATAACTGAATTTTTCCATCCCTTCCATCAGACAAACTGGGTCTTATTTTTATCCCTAGCACCTAGCTTGGTTCCTGGAACAGAGGATGAACTCCTTATGTAATAAAAGCCAAAACAACAACACTATTAACCACAAGATGTATGTGAGGACCTACTGTGTGCCGGGCATCATGCTAAGTCCTTCATTTAAGCTGACGATGCTCATGATAAATGTTTATTCCAGGTTCTCCCCTTTGACGATGGAACAACCCAAAAAGCACATCTCCAAGAAAAAGCCCCTGACAGTATGAGCTGTGAAAACCCTGATAGTATGTTGAGAAAAGGAGCTGCTTCCAGCTTCATCTGCTGGAATTCTCGAAAAGCACCACTGGAGGGTGGCACAGCACAGTGCTGCATGTCTCTCCCCACTCCGTGATCAGGTCTTGAGCCCAATCCTTTCACACTGCACCCTCCGTTTGGAAAAGCCCACCGAGGTCCCTATGGAAAATCAGGCTGGCAGTTTTACTGCCTGCTGACTTCAAACAGTCCGGAGGGAGCGGCCAACAGCTGGCTTCCCGGAGCATTGCCACAGTGCAGCCCTGGCTCCACCACGAGCCTCTAATTTTGCAAGAAGGTGGTTTGGCTGAGTTGCCATCCGGGACTGCGGAAAGTCCCCTTGCAGCGTGACCCACTGGCATGAGGGACAGCCCACAGCCTGATGGGCGACGCACAGACCACACCCCCATCTGCAGGATGCTGCTCTGGTCACCACAATGCAGCCCCAAACCAACAGCACTGTGGGTTCCTAGGGAGCAGACACCCGAACAACCAGCTTTAGCAGGGAGCACCCAGACTGAACGGCAGTAACGCGGGGAGGCCTGAGCCAAGTTTTCTCCACCTGGCTGTCCTGGCACAGGGAACCTTCCTCTTCTCATCCCTTCCCACTGCTGAAGAGCTGAGAATTTCCATATTTAAAAGTAGCCCTGACTTCAGAGAGGGACTGCCTGGAGACTAAAGCAGTGACCAGATCCTTACTTCCCAAACCATGGTCTGCTCAGCATCGGCATCACCTGTGGCTTGTCAGAAATGCAGAGTCTCAGGCCCCACCCTGGACCTTCTGAATCAGAATCTGCATTTTAATGGCTCTCCAGGTGATTCGTGTACATGTAAAGGTGCGAGAGGCCCCAGAAGTAGACGGACTGGATGCTCTCTGGCCACGGGAGGGCGAGATCTAATACCCGAACTGAACATCCCTTGAGCCTTCTCCCCAGAGTGCTGGGAAACCCCTGTCCCTCAGGCTGGGGCCCCCGAGCTTCCTCCTCCATGTGCCCAGGGCCAGGGTTCCACCCACTCAGAAGCATCTCAGAAAAGGGCACTCTCTTGATCTGCTCCCTGCTGTGCCCAGAAAGGCTGTGTGATTTCAGAGGTCCTGTGGGACACTGACCTTGCCTGCCCCCCAAGCAGGTCTCATGGAGACCAGTGCTCCCCCCAGGGCTCCAGGAGCTGCGGCATCACGGCACAAACACCGCCCTTTTCACCGGAACCACAGAGACGTCCTTGCAGGGGCTCCACAGCTCTGAAGTCCCAGGAAGGTGGAGCTGGCTGCTGTGATTCGCAGGCTAGCACGGTCACTGCCACTGTGAGCTGGGACACCGCTGCTGCCCACATTGGGAAGGAGGCCCTGGCACTGGAATCTAATACCAACCTGAATGCTTCAGCACCAGGCTCCTTTCGCCCTAGTCAGAAAGAGATACCCAAAGCAAGCACTCTGTACCAGGCACACAGTGAATGTCCCCATCCAGGGAAGAAGACAGCAGTGAGCCTTGCCCTTGGAATCCTTTCTCCCCCAGGCCAAACACAAGGGCAGCTCTTGCTTTCCTCCTGATGCATGTTTGGACAAGGACCCTGGGCACCCGGAAATAGGGCCAGTGCATGGCTTGCAGTCACCAGTGTCCTCCTAGGAAATGCTATAACGTGGGGTCCCTGAGAGTACCTACCCCAAAGGGCTGAGCTCTACTAGGACCCCCAGTTTACAGATGAGGAGACTGAGGCACAAAGCGGTGACGTCCTTGCCCAAGGTCACAGGCTGACTTCTGGGTGCTACATGGTGAGCGTGACATCTAGGCCCTGTTGCTCAAAGTGAGCACGGCCAAGAGCAGTTTAACCAATTCCTCTCCCTTGGGACTTCTCCCAGAGCATGATGTGACTGTCCAAGGGGGGGTTGCAGATATGCCCTGACTTACAATTTTGTTTCACAAGGTAACTGCAAGGGCAAGTGCTCCACAGAACACACTTGGGGAAATACTACTCTGGAGGCCATCAGGGTAAAGCTGGTCTGAGTAGAGAGCACCCTGGCGGGGAAACTGTTACATCGTCAGGGGAACAGGTCTGTGGGCTCTGGAATGGGGAGAACAGGGGTGGAATTCATCCTTTCTCAAGGGACATTAGACAGCCACACCTGCCCACAAAACCTTCCACTTCTGCTAGGTCTGCAGCTCCTGGAGCCCCACAATGACAATGCTCATCCACTAACTTGCCCGCCATCAAAGCACTAGCCATCCTGCCAAGCGCTCAGCCATGGAGCCTTCCTAGGCTGCCCCTCCCTGACCTGCCAGCCTTGCAACAGCCAAGAGCTATGAGCCCAAATCTCAATCTGACCCTAACTGGTTGTTTGACCCAAGGACAATTGACTCCAGGGTCTAGAGGTCCCTTTTGGTTCAAAAGTTCTATTTGTTGTAGTCTGTGCCCTTCCAGGGCCAGAAGTTCGAGGAATCAAGGAGAAAATTTAAAACCTGCCACTTTGTGGAGCTATGATAGCTCCCATTTACAGGCCTGCTAAGTGCCAGGCATTTCCTGGGTGCTGTATACCCAGCATTGTCACTCCTTATACGAATTCTACAAAGTAAGCATCATTACGCTCTTCTTACATGTGAAGAAACCACGCTTAACAGGGCTGCCAGCCACAGATGCCCAGCTAACAAGTGTGGAATCCACGATTTGCACTCAGGTCTGTCTGACTGCAGCATCTCTACAGAAGTGTGCATTTCCACAGGGAGAGCCAGGAACAAGAAGCAAAAGGTCTCAGGACAAGGGAAGGTCACCTGGAACTCCCCTGTGTCTGGGACCTGAGCACTTCTCCAAGGCCCCCTTAAGTGATCCGAAGGAACATCTGAAGTTCGTCCGATGCAGACTATCTCCAGGATGAGATGAGGCACCGGGGCCAATCTGGAATCAAGAATTCTGAGGCACTCAAGTTTCCAGCCCTGATTGGATGATGCGTCAGGCCAGACCCTGGGTAATTACCAAGCCGTAATGGGATCTGATGTTTATATTAGTCACGAGTCTAACAGAGAAAACGTGTTGTTTTCTCAGACACAGCCATGGAGACAAACCTCCATAATTCATCACATGCAGACCAACCTTAATCAAGCCCAAACTTCTACAGGGAGGACAGCTCCACCTGAGAGCAGGATGAGTCTATGACCCACAGCAAAGCACAGCTCCATAGGAAGCTGGCCTCAGTTTCCCCAGGCATTTAAAGAAAGGCAGACTGTGGGCTGGAGGAAGAGCAGAAGATGGGAATAAAGACACATAAGCACTCTGAGGCTGGAGAGTTACAGAACATGTTCTGAGCTAGAAACTTTACCCATAGATCACCAACTCCTTCTACTGTCTTCCACTGAGTCCCAGAGCAGGAAGGGACATTAGCACTCACGGAATTCAATCCCACATTTTACACACCAGGAAAGAGACCAGAGAGGTTAATCTACTTCTTCAAGGTCACAACCTTATTCAGGCTGCCAGAGCCGCTCCTTGTTCACTACAGTCTACGACTGGCTTAGACCTTGAAACGTCAGGGCCAAGTAAAGAGAGGGCTCTGATGAAACCCAACAGAGAAAGAAAAATGATGTGAAAAAGTACAGCACAGAATATAGTACTGGAAGGACTGTGCCCAAATTCCCAACTGGGGGAAAATGGGATTCTCTTTCTTCTTTATTTCCTAAAGAAATCCACAGAACTATCCTTTTCAGAATAGTAAAGTCATTCACGATTTGAGATTCGGAGGCCAGAGGAACTAAGGAGGAGATGCCTCATGATGTACGTCCGGTTTCAGGTTCCTTTCATCAGAAAGGATGGTGCAGTCCCAGAGGCCAAATGCTTGTGATTCTGGAGCTCCTGCTGAAACTTCTTCCCCTAGAATTTCAGATGCTAAAAAGACCAGCCTTCCTCTGGACCCTAGCTCCGGGTCAAACCGTCTTGGGGCTGAACCAGGATCAGGGTGAACATATCTGCGGGCTGGTAGAATACTAAGGAAAAGCAGCCTTAGTTTGCTTGAGAAACCCAACACTAAAATAATTATTCCAAACTGAAGCCAAATGCATTCTTGTGAACAGCGTCTTGATGACTACCAAATACTTGGAAAGCAAAAAGAATGAAGGAGAAAAAAAAAAAAAAAAAAGAATGATTGCAGTAAAAAAATACAGACCTCAAGAGCAGAAAGAAAAGCTTATAAAAGGCCTAAGTAACTACTACTGGTCAAAATGAGATGGCTACACAGACTGTTTAATTGAGCAAATCAAGGGGCAAGTATTAAGAGATTCTGGGCATGTTTTGAAGGGGACACTCTAATGGTACCAAAAGTGACGTGATCTCATTCTATACTGGCCTCACATCTTCCCAACCCACTGCAAGCATCTCTCGTCCCAGATGATTCTTTGTAGAAAGTTCCAGTTTAGTCAACTCGGCATGTCTTGGAGCTACAAGATATAGCCTAATATCTAGGGATTGTTTTTTTTTCTAATGATCATTGCCAAAAACGTATTTTCTTGAGAAAACTTACAGAGGTTATGCTTGGTCATCATTTAAGAAAGAGACTCTTTATGTGAACGATCCAATCAGCATTTCATCAGAAGCACTGCAGTAGCACTGATGTACCCGCTAGAGTAAAAAGACTTTAGAAGCTGTGTTTAAAACCCCAGGATCACAAAAACACTGAAACTTATTTTGACTCACTGAAAAAAGTTTTCATTATGATCTAGCCTACCCAGTTCCTGAAGGATAAGGAGATTGTTAAAAAGTTCCCCAAAATCACTCAGTCTAGAAAACGTTTGAGATGCATGCAACTACAAGTTCTACCTCTAAGGGTAGCACGGAATCTCAGTAAAGGAAAAACACTCCCAGACTCAAGACTGGTGGGGAGGCAGAGGAGAGGGAATGTGTGAATAAGAAGGCTATATGAATAAGCACTGGTCAGGAGGGCTAGGCAAGGGGCTGGGTCTAGGGGGTCTCAGGGTTAGGATTTTGCTTAACCTAATGGCTTCTCTGGAATGTGGGTGGTTTTCCACCTTGACAAGTGAGAAACTGCTATGGCCAAGAAGGTAACTCCAGAGAAAACTGACTGACTAACATCTGGAGGTCTCCGGAGAAGTAGGTGGAGGAGGAAGCGAATGATGGCTTTTATTTTTCTCCCTTATTTCCAACACACCAGTATTTTCCAAAACACAAATGTGCTACCACAAAACACAGCTGAGCTCCAGCACCCAACACAATGTATAATTAATGATCAGGAGACAGAGAGAGAGAGAGCTTCCCTTCACCCTTGTGTGTCACCCATAGCCCCCATCTTACCTACTCCCTCCCCATAGCAATTGAGGCTGCTACAAGTTGCTGTGCCCCGTGGAAGTTTGAGGTGTCCTCGGATTAACTTTATTAGAAAAGGTGTGAGCATTCCCACCGAGATGTGACACGGTCTTGCACTGTTCCCTATCTCTCTTTGAGCTTCCCTCCCTCTGAAAATGCTGGCGCTGGTTAGTCCCCTAGGTTAAAAATTAGTCAAACAGAAAACAGCTTGGTCACTCTTTTTTCCAGTTCTTTCTTTTTTATCCTGCAGTTTTCTATGAAAAACTGCCCGCCACCTCTCACCTTCAGCCAGTGGGGGGGTGGGGGGGTGGGGGGGGAGAGAACATCTCTAGGGACACGACGGCGACAGACCAGGCAGTCAGCCTAGCAACCATACATAAGGTGTAGTGAGCCTCGGTGCTGGTGGGCGTCTCTGCGCCAGGAATAGTTTAAAGCCGACATCCAGCCACCTTAAAAGCATCGGGGAGGAGGCTCGCGTGAAAACCTCAGCCTCGGCGGGCTCTCGGGCGGACCTCCCGCTCTAGCTCCACGCTGCCGGGGGCATTTCCGGGGACCTGAAGGCGGTGGCAGGGGGGCGAGAATACAGATGCCGAAGAACTTGCGGTGGGGGTGGGGGTCTGCTCCAAGAGTCGGAGAGGGAGGGGACATCAGTTTTGCGACCTCGCCACATTCCTAAAGTGGCAGCATCCGCGGGTTGCCTCCAAAACTGGGATGCATCTCCCCAACTTTCTCTCGCCCCTCCAGGTCCCCCGCACGTCCTCTGGTCATGTTCCTCTCCTGGGATTCCCTAGTCCAAAAGATGTCCTCCCTTTCTCAAAGGATTTTCCTGCTCTTCTGATTTTACGAACTCATCTCCCCAACAGGTTTCTAAAGTGCGGGCTGACGTGCTCCCCCTCGCCCACCACAAGGAGCCGAGCCCGGGCAGGTGAACCGCGCGGAACGCGCACCGAGCGGCCCCCAGCTTGCTCGGTGCCCGCCGAGTCGTCTCTCCCTACCTCCCACCCCGGCCCCAGCCGCAGCCACAAACAACCCTACAATAAACAAGGGGACGGGATTGGGCGTCCGCGTCCCGGAGCGCACCGGTTGGGGGCAACTCCTCACCCCCGGCGCGCCGCCCGAAGCCCCAACAGGCGGCCGCCAGGAGAGAGGAGGGAAGGGAAGGCGGCGAGCGGAAGGCAGGCAGGGATGGAGGCACTGCGCTGTGAGAAGCGAGGAGGTGGGCTGCAGGGGACGCCGAGAAGCGGCGGGGCTGGCGCAGGGGGGAGGCGCCGGGGCGCGCGTTACCTTCGTCTTGCCCCCGCAGTGGCAGCAAACGGTCCACAGGTACTTGAGCGTCCGCCAGAGCAAGATGATGAAGAGGCCCCCGAAGAAAGTCACCATGGAGGAGGCCAGGAAAGCCCACCACATGCGCTGGCCCCGGCTGTCGCAGGGCACCTCCATGGTCACCGGGATGATGAGCGCATCCATCTTGGGCTCGTGGACCGAGGACGAGGAGGAAGAGGAGGAGGAGGAAGAAGAGGAGGAGGAAGAGGAGGAGGAGGAGGACGCGTCTAGGCTGAGAAGGTTCGCGTGGATATTGCTACTCATTCTAAGAGTGCTGCCTCCGCCGCCGCCGCCGCCGTCGCTGCTGCCGCCGCCGCCGCCACCATTTGCCATAGCTAGCAACGGGCAGCCGGCGCAGGGGCTCGGGGGAGCTCCTCCCGCCGCCAGCGCCACCCCGAACACCCATCAACAGCCATATTGCTGCTACTGCTGCCGCCGCCGCCGCCGCGGAGCGCGGGGAGGGGGCGGGGAGGCGCCTGGGCTCGGGGAGCTGTGCGCGACCTGGCGGGGTGCGCGGAGATATATACAGCGGGCCGCCGCCGCCGCCCGCCCTCCCCCCGGCCGCCGGCCCGCCCGCCCAGGGGGGAGGGGGACGGAGCGCGCGGGCAGCTCCCCTCCCCGGCCCAAGCCCCGCTAGCCCCGGGCTGCGCGGGCCCAGAGCGCCGAGAACGAGGGGGAGCCGCGGGCCGCCCCCGGGCCCGCCCCGGCTCTGCGCGCCGGCCCGGTTGCCCTCCGCGTCGCGCCGCGCCGCCCGCCCGCGGTGCGCCACGCGTTTGCGCCGCGTTCCGGCCCGGGACCCCTCCCCGCACGCAGCCCGCGCCGCTAGCCCGCCGCTATGGGCTTATTAGGCGGCGACTCGTTAATATTGTCTCATCAGCCCCCTCCCGGGCGCCCCCGCGCCAGCCCTCCTCTCCCGGCTGCGCTCGGCTCCCGCTCGCCGCCCCGGTGTGCGCCGGGCCCCGGCAGGTTCACCGCGCCCGGCCCTGCCCGCCGCCGCCGCCGCCGCCGCTAGCCCATGTTCCCGGGATCCCCGAGCCGCGCCGCCACGCCGCTGAGCCTCCTCGGCCTTCGCTCGATCTTCCTCCCCGCTTCCTCAGGCTCCTCCTCGTCCCCGTCCTCGCCGCCCGAGCCTCTCTTGCGCGCGCCCCGCGCTCCCCGCAACCGCCAGCAACAGCAGCTGCAGCAACTGGAGCGGGCGCGGGCTCAGGCCGCCCGAACGGGAGGGGAGGAGGTTCGCCGCGCTGGCTCGCCTCGGCTCCGAGCTGGGCAGGGGGCCGGCAGACCCCTTGGCGACGGCCTACCACGCACCCCTGAGCCGCAGTGCGAAAGGTAGAGAGCCCCAAATCCAGGTGCGGGACCCGACACCTCTCTCCAAGGTGCTGCGACCCCAGCCGAGCGCCCTGGGGGACCCGAGGAGGATGGCCGGGCGCCCGTGGCAGGCCATTTTCCCCAAGGGAGCCCCCAGTGGGGAGGGGAGAAGTGACCAGCTGTTGATTGCACAGGCCGGACGCCCCCAAGCTCCTCGGGCTTCGGGAGTGAGGAGGACCCTTCTCCAGGATACACACCCTCGTTCGACCCCTACCAACCCCTGTCGCTCTTCCCTGTCGCCTTCCTAGGTGCCCCAGTGCCCCCTGTGTTCTGGAAAGCAGGGCCATGCAGGGGCCTGGCAGGTGGTCTGTGGCCTTTGACAGCAGCAGGTGGTTTTTCTGCCTTTTCCTTATTAAGCGACAGAGGCTGCCTAAGAGAGTAGGCAAAGATGGGCAGGGCAGACCTGACCTCAGGGACAGTGAAAGCTCCTATAGACAACAGAGTTCCCTAATGTTACTCCCCTTTTATTCAGCCTCAGACTCCATCGTGTGAGAAGGGCAGCTCCAAGCTCCATTAAAGCCCACCTTTCCCCACTTAGGGTCTTCTGTCCTCCCCACTTAGAGGTGAAGAAGGTGTCTGGGTTTGTTCAGCAGCCTCTCCCTAACCACCAGGGGAAATCCCCCTTCTGATACTCTGAACCTTTGCTCCCTCTGGACACTCCCCTTCCTTATGCTACCAGCTGGACCACAAGTTTTTCCAGCACTAATTAAAAGGAAGATGATCACATTCTCCCCTCATTGCCCACAGTGGTCTCCCCAAAGTTTCCAGCTCATTAGTTTAAGCCTAATTGGAATTCTTGGGTTGCTTTCAGGCCTTTCTGTGGTGAAGGCCAAGTTAGCATCCTTCACTGTATAGGCCTGTGCTGTTTCTGCCTGAGCCACAGTTCAGCCCCTCCCCTTGCCCTTGGAGGCCCTAGGATGCAAGGGAGGATGGGGCAAGGGAGGCCAAGCTGGGCAGAGAGGCTCAAGGGGATGTCTGAAGCTTCCTTCTCCTGCTTGATTCATAGTACATTCATTGGGCTCAGGACACACATCCATTAGTACAGTCAAGGACAAAGTCAAAGGGGAAATGGAATGAGGTAAGAGTGCTTAAGTGTTTGGTCCTCAAAAGCAGTATGTAAAAGGGAGCTCCAGACAATATTTTCCAGAAAGTGAAATTGTCTCTCACCCACATGGTACCCGCAGCCTGGTCCTCCCTCCATGTTCAGAAACCACTCTGAGCACATCCCTGCCACAACAGCCCCATGCATGCAGAGGCCCTGGGTCCTTTCCAGCGCTGGGTTGGGGGGGATCAGCCCCAGAAGTGCTCGGGGGATGTGCAAGAAGGTGGCTGAGGCCCTGTGGTTCCTTGGTTTATTAGCCTTCTAAATGGCTGTACTTTGCTGCCTTTGGGTCTCAGCATATGCCAGGAAAGTTAAGGACTTTCCTTACATTTTAGATTTGAAATTTAAAAACAAAACACCCGTAACACGAAAAGAGCAGCAAAGGATAGGACTGTCTCCCCAGTGGGATATGAAACCCCCAGAATGGATTCACTCCCCCCATATAATTGAGCTTCCACAAACCATTGAATGCCCTCCAGGCTTTCCTGGACTTTCCACACAGCCTGGGTTCCCTTCAGGCACCAGTCCGGGGGCTAGTAGCAAGAGGCCACTGACTGCTGTGACTTCTATCGCCCCAACTGCAGAATCCCCAGCTGTGTTTCTCCTCCATCATCACCTTCATCATCTCATCATTCTTCCAGAGGTTCTGGGAGGCCCCTGAGACATCATCTCCACTGCTCTCTTCATCACTCGTCCCTGTGCTGACTGAAGCTTGTAGCAACTTCCATGTTACACAAAAATGAGGCTTAGTCAGGATTCTCAGAGACCCTCACCATCAAAGTCAAGAAACTACTATTCCTACAATCCCCAGCCCTCACCACCTCCTGACTGGTGGGCACCAAATGAGAGAGTAGCCACCATTCACCACCACCCACCAGAAATAGACCTCATCAGGCCATGGCCCAGCTCTCCTGCTACTTCCTTACCAACCACAGACTTCAGAAAACCTGGCACCTGACCTCACCAATTTAGGCCTCAAAGGGAACCTTAGGTACCACTTCATTCATTGTGCTTTCTCATTTGTAAATTGGAATAAAAATAACAACTGCCCTGCCTACCTCAAAGGATTGTTTGTAAGGTTGAAAAAGAAAACATACAGATCTTCTTTGTAATTACTGTGATCCAAAAACAAACAGCCAAACACAGATCAGAGCTTCTGACCACCCCCACACACAAGCCAGTCACTGTGTTTGTGTAGCGGGGGAGATGGGTACAGGCAAGATTGTCGCTCCCTGACCCACACTGCTGTCCTGCACCCCATGGGGCCCCTCAGTTGGGATGAGAACTGAAGCCCAGTGCCTCTGCCTTCTGCTACAGCCGTTACTTAGCAGGCCATGTGGACCCACAGACAGCTGGGTGCGAACAGACTCCAGGGCATTACAAAGCAGCTCCAGGCCGGTGGGCCCTCAGAACCCTGACACGCACGCCCACTCCCCACCTTCCCACTCCCTGGGATGGCTTTGGGAATGTGAAGGCTACAGAGAAGCACCTACAAATTGCTCCAGTGCATTTCACATCTTGTAGGTGTGTCTGCAGGCTGGGAATTGAGAGCCATTGCACAAGAACTGAAAGTCTTTACGAAAGTACAAATTCCAACCTCCCCCGTTCTGAAAACAATACAAGCCACTTATTTATTTCTAGTCACATTTATAAGCTTCTCAGTGAGGAGGGCAGCCTCTTTATCATGTCAACATGTGCCTATGGCAGCCATCACAGAAAACTGGGGTTTCACGTTTCTAAATTATTCTACTCTGAACAATCCCAACCAATTAAAAAGAAATAAATAAAAGTGCATGAACACACAAACTAAAAAGGCAGAGAGACTGAAGTAATAGCCAAGGAGAACAAAGAAGCTTATTTACTTAAATGTCGGCCCAACATCACAATTAACGTATATAGATTTCATTTTTTTCAGGCCTGGATCTACTTCCCATACTCTTGACATAAATCTGGGTGATTCCGCTCTAAAGAAGCCAGGTGAACTCTGTAAGTGATTTAGCGCCCTCTGGTGGTTCTTCTTGGCACATGACATTATTTTGTGAATTCAAAAAAGGGGCTTATTAAAACAGAAATTTGAGATATGAAAATTCCAAAGAGAAAACTCTGCTGTAAAAACCTACAACCACAATAATATTAATTATCCAGTTGTCAGTCCTACTAGCATATACACTGTTGTGATAAAGGCGCTAACAGGGTTCACGTTGTTACCATGATTTGATGTCAGATCTTCTAAGCTATAACTACTATTGGTAACCTAACACTCCTTAAATTACCACTGTGTTATCTTCTGAACGGCTAGTAGTACTCTCACTTTCCTTACCCTAGTCTTTATAATCTCTTTGTAGTGTCAGAAAGGGCAGTAGCTATTCTCCCATTTACTGGCAAGGAAACTGAGGCTTAGGTCTGTCGAGTTTTCACGAGAGACTGTACCTTTGGAGAAATTTACCTCTTTGTGATTTATAACAAAAGAAGAAGACCACTGCAGCACATCCCTTGAAACCATGCTCAAGGGCCTTTGAGTACCAGAAGGGAGCACTTGTCCCCAGGATGGAGAGAGGGACTCAGAGAGCAAGCTTTGAGGGGTTTGTTTACTATAAATATCTTTTTCTACTTATAAGAATAATTCAGACTCATAAAGTTTCATAAAAGAGTATAAAAATCACCTAGAGGGCTTCCCTGGTGGCGCAGTGGTTGGGGGTCCGCCTGCCGATGCAGGGGACACGGGTTCGTGCCCCGGTCCGGGAGGATCCCACATGCCACGGAGCGGCTGGGCCCGTGAGCCATGGCCGCTGAACCTGCACGTCCGGAGCCTGTGCTCCGCGGCGGGAGAGGCCAAAACAGTGAGAGGCCCACATACCGCAAAAAAAAAATCACCTAGATATATACAAATATAATTGCCTTTTATCTGTTGACCTTATACCCTATCAACCCATCTTTAATTTGGGGAAAAAAAACCTATATTTCTCAGTTTCCCTTGCAGTGGGAGTGGACCATGTGACTACATTTTAGCCAGTGGAATCTGAACAGATACTACATGCACTCTATAGGTTGTACGGTTAAAAAGAAGAGACATTTCCCCTATTTCCCATCTCTTCTCCCCACTGGCTGGAATATGGAAGTGATCTTAGTTCATGAGGTTGAATAACTGCCTCTTTAGCACGCAACAGATAGAAGGAGTCTGGTCCCCCAAACACCAAAGAGCTAGGACATCAGCCCATGGTTGTTTAGCTCACCCTATTAAGTGAGAGGGGAAAACACTGTCACTTTGTCACTGTTATATTGTGGTTTGGAACAGCAGCCAAAGTATATTTCTTAATAAAGGAACTTATTATTTTCAGTTGTTTAAAAAAAAGCCACCTAGAACCTCACCATTAACAGATAACCATTATTAATATTTTTATATAAATTTATTTATTTTTGGCTGCGTTGGGTCTTTGTTGCTGCTCATGGACTTTCTCTAGTTGCGGCGAGCAAGGGCTACTCTTCATTGCGGTGTGAGGGCTTCTCATTAGGGTGGCTTCTCCTGTTGCAGAGCACGGGCTTTAGAGCCCAGGCTCCGTAGTTGCGGCGCACAGGCATGTGGGATCTTCCTGGACCAGGGATCGAACCTGTGTCCCCTGCATTGGCAGGTGGATTCTTAACCACTGAGCCACCAGGGAACTCCCACCATTATTGATATTTTTATATATTTCTTTCGTGTGTTTTCTTGAGTGTGTATTTTTGCAAAATTAGGGTTAGACTGAACATCTAATTTTTATTCTACTTTCCCTTCACATTACACTGTAAGCATTTTCCTCCATGTCATTAAATATCACAGATACTTTTTTTTTAATAATTGAATAATATTCTATTAGATGGCATACTGCTGACACTTAGGTTATTCCAAAACTTATTAAATAAGTCCCAAACCTGTGTCAGTGATTTATATTAGTCAAAAAGATGCCCTGAAGATTTCCACAGACATTCTTACTCCTAGCCCCAGCACCTGTCCTCTAGAGAGGGTGCATGTCCAAGCCAACCTGCCTGTGGGCTACTTCCCAGCCTTGCCCTATATCAGGGACCTCATATCAGCCAATTCCGAGTGAAGAATTTGGGAGCCAGGACATGGCACCCACAGAAAATTCTCCCCTTTTCTCACACATGAAAGCCAACAGTTCTGGGGAAAATAGTGTCTGTGGTCCCACCATATCTTTCTCAGTCATTGTTCCCAATGCCAGCCAAGATACAAACTGAAAGAATGTAGCCTTCATTTCCCTAAACTATTGATACATCCATGGCTGGGTCAAAGTAGGCCCAACTCACGTACCATGCCCTGCTTAGAATTCATCTTCCACTTCCATCCCATCAGACTTCTGGAAATTCCCGCCTCCCTTTCATCTCTGTGAGCAATGTCACCCCATCAGGACATCAGTACTGTGGACCTTGCCTCTGGGAGGTAGGCAGGGCAAAAATTCATCCACCCATTTTCACGGTGGGAAAAGAAGGCACCAAAGGAAAGAGGTTCTCCTCGGTACTCCTCACTTGTTCTTCTGACTCCCAGACCAATAGACTTTCTCATTCTTTTCTTAGAAGGTCCCTGATTTGATCATTGCGAAAGCTCTGGTTCAAGATCTGGGCAGGGGCTTCCCTGGTGGCGCAGTGGTTGAGAGTCCGCCTGCCGATGCAGGGGACGCGGGTTCGTGCCCCGGTCTGGGAGGATCCCACATGCCGCGGAGCGGCTGGGCCTGTGAGCCATGGCCGCTGGGCCTGAGCGTCCGGAGCCTGTGCTCCGCAGCGGGAGAGGCCACAGCAGTGAGAGGCCCGCGTACTACAAAAAAAAAAAAAAAAGACCTGGGCAGTCTAGAACTCAACTCCTCATCCCTCGTGCTCCAAGGTACTCGACTGACTACATTATAAAAGGGATGGAGGGACTTCCCTGGGGGCCTGTAGTTAAGACTGTGCTTCCACTGGAGGGGACATGGGTTCGATCCCTGGTCGGGGAACTAAGATCCCGCATGCTGTGCGGTGCAGCCAAAAGAAAAAAAGAAGAAAAGAAAAAATATATAAAAATAAACGGGATGGACTGTGCAGATGAATCAAGGGGTTTAATCCTGCCTCTGCCTAGAAGCTCTTGCCACTTTTGCAAAAAAGGACAATGCTGAGGCCATCCCTGCCACTTACAAACCCTCTTGAGAATAAGGAGAATAAGGAGAGATGAGTCAAAAGTCAGACGTCTCTGTGGGTTTCACTGACTTCTAATTTTGACTTATACTGTTGGTGTCTGCTTTTGGCGTAACATTATCCAGAGCAGGGTCACTTTGTTTCACACTGACAATTGGCCCCCCTTGAAGTCACATCCCTTCTTTGACTTTAGTATCTATCCCACAGTTGCCAAGCTTCCTGCTTCCCAAAGATGAGATAATAATTTAATGGCTTAACAAATTATAAACCATGGTATTTTAATGAGAGTTAAGGCTACCTGTGTGAAACCAAGAAATTCTGCTTTTGCAATATTTTTGCAAAAACAAACAAAATAAGACAAAATTCCAATCCAGCAATATCCTGGGAGTCGCAGAAGAATAAGCCATTAAGGAAACACAGCTCCAAAAACTGGTGGCTGAGTTCAAGAGGAAAATTCATTACAAGTCTTTATGGAAGGAGCTTGCCGTGTTTCAAGCTGAGTCCTTGAGTCTGCCACCAAGGGGAATTCTGCACAGTTGTCCTACTAATCCAGAGAGAGTGCTGTGCCACTGCCTACAAGTCCAAACACAGAGAGCAGTGACCTCTGGTTCCTCCAGGTGCTGAAGCTGTTTGGCGGCATCCGTTGAGTGCCCCACCAGCTCCTCCTCCCTGGTGGCCTCTGACATAGGCTTATATGAGCACAAACTTTGGACACTTTAGATATTTCTAGAAAGTATGCACTATGCAAAAAGTATGCATCCCTTGCACTATGCAGCTGGGACAGAGCAGACTGTTAGAGGCAGATACCCCGGGGCACATGGCTGAGTCTTTGCATTCAGAAAGCCCCGGGGGGACCCCCAGGATGCTGTGCTAAATGCATTCCCTGCAAGTCGCTGTGCCGGATTGCAGGCTTACAGAAACATCCCTTTGCTTATCTGTAAATCTCATTTTGTTCTTCCCTCCTTGTAACAAAATTGAAAGCTGTGAGTTGAACAAAGTAACGCACACGTTGTCCTAACCATTCTGGGAACTCCCTGGGTGATGGATAGTCATGGACTTAACAGCTTTTGATTTCACTTGCTCCTGACTCTTCTGTCAAGATCTGTCTTGGTGACACTATGCTGAGACATACTGGCTGATATGCATGAGTGGCATTTTCTTCAGAAGGTAATACATGTTCTGGTTAAAGTACAATGGCTCAAGTGGGAATTCCAACCCCTTTATCATTAGTGTAGAAATTCAGTGGTTCATAATCTGGTGACCTATTGAAATGACTTCCCATTAAACTCAGTGGGAGAGACCATTTGAATCAGAACCAATCTAAAGACTGAACAGGATTTATCCCCACACTGCAATGTCCAGAAGGCTCATTCTGGGGAGACGATGTCATCAGCACCACCTGGGAGCTGAGGTGACAGGCAGAGAAATGGCATGTGGCAGTACATGCCCTTCCTTCAAGGGCAGGAATAGTCATGATTACCCACTAAAGAGGTCAGGTACCATAGGAAGCACTTGACATGTCCCCAGATTTAATGCAAACATTTCCCCCAATTCCGTGTCCCCTGCATCGGCAGGCAGACTCTCAACCACTGCGCCACCAGGGAAGCCCCTCCCCCAATTCTTTATGTCGCCTTCACAACTTTTACCATATCATCATGCTGCCTGTACTATTACTTAATATTGGTCTCCAATTGATTGCTTTTACTTACTCAAATTTATATCAAAAGGATATTCTATAACACTACCTTCGTGGAAACCAGCATTGCTATGCACAGAAGGTAAATAAATAATAAGAAATAAAATTAAAATAAATAAGATAAAATACAAACATAGAAATAAATAATAAATAGAATATTATGTCTGTAAAAACAGACATAATAAATAAAAACGATGTTATCAAGTCCGAACTTGATGTTGGCAACAGCCAGCCCTCACCCTGAGGCCTGGACTCCCTTTGCTAAACGGAGTGATATTGATGTGTTGCAGTCACTCCAACTATCTCCGTGACAACTGGGTTTGAGAAAGGATTGAGGAGGGCCTGACTTTGTCATTGAGTGCCAGGATGGAGGATGAGCTAAAGTCAGCCTGTATACCACCTGGGGCTGCACAGCTCATCCTTCGAGAAATGCTGTGTTTTCCTTCTTGGTTTAATTCTAACAGGATTCCACAAGTAGGTATTACCCTCACTATACAGATGTAGAAACTGAGGCTCAAATAGGTTATGTACCCCCCTCATCCAGAGTCACACACAGAGCTGGTATTTGTTCCAAAGCCTTCCTGGGGTCAGTGGACAACGTCAGCCTCGTGGTAAACCAGCCCTCAGCCCCTCCTGGGACCATCCTAACTTTAGAGCTGGAAGGACTCTAAGGATCATTTTCTCTGACTTTTTCTTTTGAAAGGGAGGAAAGTGAGGTTTGGAAATATTATATAACCTGCCCAAATCTTTGCTCACCAGTGACTGAGCCGAAGTTGCAGTCCAACTCTCCCCCGTTCTTATCTGTGCCTTTCCTGCCCTCTCAAATGCCACCTGGGCAGCAGATGGGCCTGCTGGGGGCCTGGGGCTGGTGAACTTCCCTGGCCATCATCCCCTCTGTTCCCAGCAGGTCTCAGAAATCCCTTCTGGCTGACCTTTCTTTAAAATGCTGATCTGGGTCTCTGAGCCCCATGGGGCCCTTTGCTCCATTGGGAGCCCACTGCCAAGGGAGCCCCCACGGTGGGTCAGCACAGAGGGCCTCGGAAGTCCCCTGGGCTGATAGCAGGCACCCAGGGAGTTCTTCCCCACAGTATCGGGGCCTCTGGGCACCCTGCAGGGGCCAGGCATCCAAGGTAGCCCAGGAAAAGCTCCCCAGTGGGGGACTTTAAACTCAGCAGGTGCATCTGGCAGCCCAGCTCCTTGGCCTCTCCCTGGAGCCCGGATGAAGCCTGAAGCCCAGAAGGGAGCTTTTTTTTTTCTTTCTTTCTTTCTTTTTTTTTTTAACATCTTTATTGGAGTATAATTGTTTTACAATGGTGTGTTACTTTCTGCTTTATAACAAAGTGAATTAGTTATACATATACATATGTTCCCATATCTCTTCCCTCTTGCGTCTCCCTCCCTCCCACCCTCCCTATCCCACCCCTCTAGGTGGTCACAAAGCACCAAGCTGATCTCCCTGTGCTATGCGGCTGGGGAAGGGTAAGCTGTGACAAAGTGAGGGAGTGGCATGGACATATATACACTACCAAATGTAAAACAGAAGGGAACTTTGAAGGACCTCTGTGGTCTGAGCCCTGGGGCTTCAGGCAAGCCAGGACCTTCTCAGGGCATGCTGGGGCGAGAGAGGAGGGAGAACTTGGCGCCGTGCTGTGCCTTTGGAGAGAAAGAAGGTGTCGGGAGGTGGATGGAGCAATGGAAAAGTTCACAGAAAGCAAAGTGTGAGGCATGGGAGAGGGCCTGGGAGAGCAGAGAAGGAGAGGGAGAGAGATGGGAACAGAGAGAGAGAAAGATGCAAAGAGGGAGGGAGGGAGGGAGGGGGGAAGGAAGGAAGGACAATAAGGAGACCAGAGATACAAGGAAGACAAAGGGACACACAGTTGCCCAGTTGGTGGCCTCTTCTGGGTGCTCCGCTTCCCTGGCAAAGCAGACAGCTTGCAGCTGTAGTATAAGGGGGCTCTGAAGCTTCTGCAGTAAGAAACAAATCGTTTCCCTTCTAAAGGAAAGACACAGAATCCCGGTGGCAAATTCCTGGCAGTGCACCTTCCCACTATCCCCCACCCTCCTAACTCCCATCACTCTGGGTTTTCTCCTTTCCCAGGAGAATAAATACTTGAGATGCTGGGCCTACCTGCAAAGCACTGGTCTGGGGAGACCCTACAGCTTGGACGTTCCAACCCGAAAGACTCGGGGTCTGCACTGGTCGGGGCTGAGCCTGGGCTCTGTGTGCAGGAGATGGGGACAAGGGAGGAATCCCTTCATTATGTGGTCTCTTCTCGCCACCAAGATGGAGACTGATAATCATAGGACTGAGCACGATTGATAGCTAGAAACTGTCACCCAGCCAAGAGAGGGTCCAAACGGCCAGGCAGCAGCTCCTCATCACCGTGTCAGCTGCAGTATGACACGCTTCTCAAAAATCCCATCCAGGGGCTTCCCTGGTGGCACAGTGGTTGAGAGTCCGCCTGCCGATGCAGGGGACACGGGTTCGTGCTCCGGTCCGGGAGGATCCCACATGCCGCGGAGCGGCTGGGCCCGTGAGCCATGGCCGCTGAGCCTGCGCATCCGGAGCCCTGTGCTCCGCAACGGGAGAGGCCACAGCAGTGAGAGGCCCGCGTACCACAAAAAAAAAAAAAAAAAAAAATCTCATCCAGCCCAGCCTCCTCAGGAAAAGTGACCAGGACACTGGTCTCTCCAGGGGACTTTAAAAGAGGAGGACTTTAAAGCCAAGGGAGGAGCCGGGGAGGAAAGCATCTCAACCTAACACATCTTTTTCCACTGCCCCAGGACTCAGCTCCCCAATTCTACAAAGGAAAAAACCTAGTTGTTTATTAGGCAAATATTTATTAAGCACCCCCCACGTGCCATGTGCTTTGTGCTCTTCTTTCCATAAACGGGGTCTCCCCCTCCTCAGCAGCTCTCCCTACCACCGCATGTGGGCTCCCTGGAGGAGCTACCACCTATATTAAAGCATTTTGAATCATAACCCAGTGCAAGTGCTAGCTCAGCCCTGACGTGCCTACATGTTCCTGCTCTGGAGCTGGACAGAGCTGGGTTCAAATTTCATCTCTGCTCCTCTCTCTGGCTGTGGGGTGTGGGTTACGCTTCTTAGCTTCTTGAATTTCAGTGTCCTCATCTGTGTATTAGGGAGAATAGAAGTGCCTCCTCAATGAGTTGCTATGAGGATCAAAGGAAAGAATCCAGATAACGCTCTTAGCACAGTCCCTGGCACATGGTTAACTCTTGGCTTTTTGCTGTGCTCTGCTATCATTAATAAAAGCAGAAACATGGGTATATAGCTCTTCCCACTTTCTCCAAGTTCTTATCCTCCACACAATGAGATACTTGCCCCCCTCTTTGGTCCCTTGCCATGTTACCCTTGTCTTTTTTTTTTCTCAACGTCTTCACTGGAGTATAATTGCTTTACAATGGTGTGTTAGTTTCTGCTGTATAACAAAGTGAATCAGCTATATGTATACATACATCCCCATACCCCCTCCCTTTTGCGTCTCTCTCCCACCTTCCCTATCCCACCCCTCTAGGTGGTCACAAAGCACCGAGCTGATCTCCCTGTGCTGTGCGGCTGCTTCCCACTAGCTATCTAATTTACATTTGGTAGTGTATATATGTCAGGGCCACTCTCTCGCTTCATCCCAGCTTCCCCTTTCCCCCATGTCCTCAAGTCCATTCTCTACGTCTGAGTCTTTATTCCTGTCCTGCCCCTAGGTTCATCAGAACCATTTTCTTTTAGATTCCATATATATGTGTTAGCATACTACCCTTGTCTTTGCTTCCCTCTCTCAACCCAGAGATTACGGTAGTCTTGTTTACTCCTCTTGGTTTCCTGCTCAATGTTTTCTCTCTTCCTGCGACTGACGGATTGTTCCATCCTCTTTTCCCCCTTTCCAGAACTTTTGCTCATTTCTCTTCTCCTGAGGCCAGCCACATTCTCTTGTCCCACGAATGTATGTCTCAACAACAGTGAAAATCTCAGATTCATAAGCAAAAATGCTTAGAGGGAATGTGGAAGAGAAACAGGTCCGCTCCCAGTAAAAGGAGGGGGGCGATAAGGAGATTTATTCATCTTTTTGTAAGTTGTCCATATGATCAACAAAGACAAGACTTTGTTGGACATCTGGTATACACGTTAAAGCTTACTAATTGACCAGAATAAAAAAAATTTGTAAAAGAAGACACACATCCTCAACTCAAAATGAGAAGGATTCCCAAAGATAAAGCTTCATTGAATAGGAATTCACAATCCAAAATCTCAAAACCCATGAAAAAACAATCACATCAGGGGCAAATGTCAATAGATAAAAGGAAAGCAAGATCAGCTAGGGCTGTCAAGAACTTCTGGTAAATGAATAATAAGAGAGAATATAAAATTAGTTATTTTAAATTATTAAAGGTATAAATGGTACAGATGAACCTATGTGCAAAGCAGAAATAGAGACACAGACGTAGAGAACAAATGTATGGATACCAAGGGAGGAAGTGGTGGTGGAATGAATTGGGAGATTGGGATTGACATATATACACTGCTATGTATAAAATAGATAACTAATGAGAATGTACTGTATAGCACAGGGAAACCTACTCTATGCTCTGTGGTGACCTAAATGGGAAGGAAATCCAAAAATGAGAGGATATATGTATACGTACAGCTGATTCAGTTTGCTGTACAGCAGAAACTAACACAACATTGTAAAGCAACAATACTCCAATAAAAATTAATTTTAAAAATTATTAAAGGTATAAAAGAACAAAATAGAAAAACTGAAAAAATGCAATGGAACAAAAAAGCAGATTTGGAAAAGAACCAAAAAGAATTTATGGAAAAAATATTTAATAGCCACTGAAATTTTGAAACTCAGTGATTAGGATAAATAGCAAATTAGACTCGGTTGGACTATAAGAATTAGGCAAATAAAAATAGACCTGAGAAACACACCCAGAATGCAGTACACAAAAAGAAAAAGACAGAAATAAGAGCACTGACTTGGCGGGCAGAGCAGATAGAAGGAGAATGTCTATCATATGGTATCTAGTGAGAGTTCCAGAAAACGATCATGGAGAATAAGGAGAGATAATATTCAAAGAGATAATGGCTGAGAACTGATGAAAAACAAGACTTCATAAATTCAGGAAGCACAAGTTCTGGTCAGGATAAATTAAAAACCAAACCCTATAGATGCTTTGTAGAGAAACCATAATTCACCAACGTCAAAGAGTAAAATATGAAAAGCAACAAGAGAGAAAAGAGAAATTACCTATGGAGGAATGACAATTAGCAGACTTCTCAACAGCAAAACTGAACCCAGGGACAGCAGAACAGCATCTTCAAAGGACTGAATGAAAATAACTGTCAACCTAGAACTCTATGCACAACTACACTGTGACTCAACCATGAGGCTGAAATAAAATGTTTTTAGACAAATGAAAACCGAAAGCATCTGTCACCAACAGATTCTCCCTGAAAGAATTTCTGAAGGATGAACTTCAGGGGGCAAGAAATGGAACACAGAAGGGAGGAATTAAGAAGAAACGCTGATGAGCAAAGATATTGACTACCTCATGGGTAATAGTCTGCACGCACTAATTTCTAAAACAACCACAGCAATATTAGTGACCAATTTGGGCAGGACCAAACAAGATGGAACCAAAATACCAGACCCAATAACACGTTAGAGAGTGTGCAGCAGGGTTGACCATATCAAGATACTTAGATTTGTCTGTAAGAGGGTTAGAGGTATGAATCAAGTTGAGATTAAGTCAAGCGAACATGTTAAAATTTTAGGAGTAACCACTGAAAGAATAAAAATGGAATGGATTGCTCCCAAATCAAAGAGGGATGAAAGGCAAATAAAGAAAGTAGAAAAGGGGGTGGGGGAGAGCAGCATAAGGTAGGATAAACAGAAATAATAAAAGAAAATGATAGAATGTATTCATACAGATCTGAAATTTCAGTAAGTGTAAATAGATTCAACCCACCAATTAAAAGAAACAATCACCTGAGTGGGTTTAAATTATTTAGGAATGTGCCATTTCCCAGAAACACATCTATAATTTGAAGATCCAGAAAAGCTGAAAGTAAAGGACTGGGGGAAGACGCAGCAGACAAATTCTAACCAAAAGAAAGCAGTTTGGCTGTTTTATTATCAGACAAAATAGACTTTAAGATAAGAATAAGTAGAACTGACATAAGTGTCTTGGTGGGTAAAGAGGGGCAGCCATTGCAAGCAGAGAACACTGTGTGAGCAAAGACACAAAAGAAGGGTGTACCTAACACATTTCAGGAGCCCAAATTCAAACATGGGGTAAATAGAGATCCTTCTTAATTGTAACATTATTTTTTGTTATTTTTTTAAATGCATATTTTTAGTATCTAGATGCCAGGCACCTTGTTAACTATTCTACATATATTATTTCTATTTCTTTGACAAACCTCACAATGTAGGTACTTTGTTACAGAAAACCACCTCAATCTAAATCAGTCTAAGTGGAAAGTAAGGACCGAGATGGAGCTCCCAGTGGGAAAAAAAAAAAAAAAAAAAAAAACCCATGGAAGGGCTCTGCCTGGCTAAGTTTGAGTCGCAGCCCCACTCCCAGCCCACGAGTGAGCTCAGGAGGACAGGCCACTGTGATGTGACTGCATCAGTCAAGTGTCTGCCTAGCCTGGGACGTGGGGTATCACAATCAAGACCCCCAATGAAAACCTCATGACCAATGTAGGGAAGGGGCATTTCTCTGATAGAAGGGGACTGACACAAGGATGGGTTCCACAAGACTAGATTTTATTAGCATCATTTTACAAATGAAATTCTGAGACTCAGAGGCGAAGTATTTGTCCAAAGCCCCAAGCTCCCACATGGCAGAGCCAATGGGAAACCAAGCTTTTTTTCCTCTAAAAAAGCCGTACTTTTTCTCCAAGTAATAGACCCAGAACTTTGTATACAGCAGGTTCTCTAGATATATATGAATCGATGTTAAAGAAGCGATCACAAATAATGATAATTAACCACTTTTCTTCCTAGTCACTAAAAGTTTTGGAACAAAGAACCTGAAAACCAACAACCCTACAGCATATGGGCCTTCCCAGTGTCCTCCACAGACACCAGTGAACTTGGCATCATAATTGATCCTCCTGTCTAGAACCCCTTTGCACTGATAATCTGCACTGTGCAGTTCAGCCCTGAAATCATCTCTCATTGTTTCATAGCTAGTCTGATTCTAGGGCATCCCTGTGTCTCCCAAAGCCCTCAGCTGAACCAGTAGTAGGTATTTAGACTGTTAGCTCTAGGTTCTTTGGCTAAAGCAATTAGTTGTAACAGGTTTTCTTTTGTAACAGTTTTTAACTCATGGATAAATCTGGAAGATAGATGAAAACTATGGGATCCCACCCCCAGAGGGGAAAAAAATCAATGCCTGTTTGCACTTATACACAAAACTTTCAGTGGCTCTGCAGGCCCCCTGAAGTGCATTCATGAAGAATGCACTTCATGAATTAAGGGGGTTAAGAACTGCCTCAGCAAGAGTAGAAGAGAACTTTATTACCCCCAAGAAACAGTACTGCATGCTATTTAATCAACTTCAAAAGCATGGGGCCAATTCATATGTGACCATCTTAAGTGACCAGGATGTGCCAACCCTCAAATGAGGATATACCTCTGAGTCTGCGGTCGGCTACATGGCTCCTGCTCAGCTGAGCTCCTGCTATGTGCCAAGTACTCCGCTGGCCACGGGGGCTACAAACTAGACTAGGGACCCTGTCCTGGATCCCTAGGAGCTCAGACAGATGCGTAAGCAATGGCCACTCTAACACGGTCAAAGCTACCATAGAAACGTGCAGAGGTCCTGTGTGAATGCTGGCATGAATGGGAGGTAAGGGAAGGATCCCTGGGAGAGAAAGTTTCAGTGGAAAGAGGATCAGGTGGCTTCTTCTCTGGAGTGGAGAGAAGCATCCCTGATGGTAGGAACATGAGCAAAGACCCAAATACAGGTGGAGTGACCTGTGCTGGGAACCCTGAGCAGGCATCACTAGAGCTGTGGTTCTCAACCAGGGTGATTTCGCCACCCCACTCCCAACCCCCCACCAGGGACATTTAGCAAAGTCTGGAGACATTTGTGGTTGTCACATCTAGTGGGGAGGGGTGTTGTTACTGGTACCTCGTTGTTAGAACCCAGGACAGCCGCTAAACATACCTCAATGCACAGAACAGCCTCCAACAACAAAGAATTATCTGGTCCACAATGCCAATAGTGTTGAGAAGCCTGCCTTGGAGGATGGAGTGTGAATAGGAGAGCGGCCACCTGTGGGAAACCAATATTCCTGTATCTGGGGAGCTGCTGCCATCAGACCTGCCTTCCCTAAAGCAGAGGTACAAGACCTGCACCACATGAGCAGAAGAAAAGAGTGGGAGAGGTCTATTCTGGAGAGTGAAAGTATAAATAAATTCTTGGAGCCAGTTTGACATCTGCACTCATACCTCAGTTGTGTTTGTTGAACAAGACTCTTGCTGTACCAACAGAAAGTAACCTGGGGGCCATGATGGAGACGATTTGTACACCCATCCCAGGGAGCAGCAGGTCACCCAGTTTATCCATGGGATTTGCTTCTCCTGGTTAGCCCACAGTGGGACACAAGAAGGAGAATTGGAGCTATTCCCAAGGGCCATCTGGGATCAGACATGATCACCAAGGACTGCGGAATTCCCTCTGCAAACCCGGGAACATTTCCTTCGGGAGAAAGAAGCTCCAGGTGTAACTGTCTCTACAGTGAGTTCCCAACTCTAGGAATATGGGAACACTTTCCTTAAAAGAGCTGTCAGGAAATGCAAATCAAAACCACAATGAGGTATCACCTCACACTGGTCAGAATGGCCACCATCAAAAAGTCTACAAATAATAAATGCTAGAGAGGGTGTGGAGAAAAGGGAACCCTTGTTCACTGTTAGTGGGAATGTAAATTGGTGCAGCCACTATGGAGAACAGTATGGAGGTTCCTTAAAAAACTAAAAGAGTTACCAGATGATGCAGCGATCCCACTCCTGGGCACAGATCTGGAAAAAAAAAAACCCAAACTCTAATTCAAAAAGATACATACGGGCTTCCCTGGTGGCACAGTGGTTGAGAGTCCGCCTGCCGATGCCGGGGACACAGGTTCGTGCTCCGGTCCGGGAAGATCCCACATGCCGTGGAGCGGCTGGGCCCGTGAGCCATGGCCGCTGAGCCTGCGCATCCGGAGCCTGTGCTCCGCAACGGGAGAGGCCACAACAGTGAGAGGCCTGCGTACAGGGAAAAAAAAAAAAAAAAAAAGATACATGCACCCCAATGTTCATATCAGCACAATTTACAAGAGCCAAGACATGGAAGCAACCTAACTGCCCATCAACAGACAACTGGCTTAAGAAGATGTGGGGTATATATATATATATATATATATATATATATATATATATATGGAATATTATCCATAAAAAAGAATGAAATACTGCCATTTGCAGCAACATGGATGGACCTATAGAATATTATGCTTAGTTAGGTCAGACAGAGAAAGGCAAATACTATATCACTTATATGTGGAATCTACAAAATAGTACAAATGAATCTATATACAGAACAGAAACAGACTCACAGACATGGAAAATAAACTTATGGTCACCAAAGGGGAAAAGGAGAGGAGAAGGGGTAAATTAGGAGTATGGGATTAACAGATTCAAACTACTCTACATAAAATAGATAAGCAACAAGGATTTACTGTATAGCACAGGGATCTGTATTCAATATCTTGTAATAACCTATAATGGAACATAATCTGAAAAAAAAATAACTCAATCACTATGCTGTATACCTGGAACGAGCACAATATTGTAAATCAACTATACTTCAATTTAAAAAAAGAGCTGCCAGGAAGCAGGCTGGGAACTCTATGTAAGATCCACAAAATTGCAGAAGCAGCATCTCACTGAGGTGTCTACTGAAAGTTGCTGCAGGAAAGAGAAACTCCTCCCAGCATAGGCCAATGAGAGCGACCACTACCAACTGTCACCAACCAGGGGAGACCTCTGGGCCTCACTAACAGCCCACAGCTGTGCCCGAGAGCAACACAGGAGCCAGTGCTTCCGAAGTGTCTGATGCAACCCCCCACCGAGATGGTCAGACAGAGTATCTACTTTCAGGGAGTTGTTTATCAGAGTTCTCTCTCCCCATCCAAGCACGGGCCACCCTAGACATCTTTGTAGGAAGTATCATGGGCTTTCAACATACCCATCACTGAGAGGAAAAGCCAGGCTACCACCAACAAACTTTACCAGGAAGAGGTCAAGAAACGCTGGTTTAGCCAGGAAGACTTGAACTGTCACCCTGTGCTTGGAGCCTGGGTGGACGAGATGGCTTGAGGGGAGATGATATTCTGAGATACCTTGGCTGACAGTTGTGGTCAAAAACAAAACAAAAGAAAACACTACATTTTCTTTTTCCTACCCAATGCTATGCCCAAACCTGCTAGTCTGGCTGTGGGAAATCAGCTGAGACGAGAAAAAGAGAACACAATAAGGCCATTTATCCTGAAACAAACTGGTCCTTCAGTTTCCACAAGACATCACATAACTCAGCCCTCCAGGGAAGCACTTGCACGTCAGTTGCCTCGCTCTCTGGGCACAGAGCACCATTAACTTAAAAAATGTATAAACTGTTGTGGCAGAGACAGGTCATAAAGCATGGTGCTGGGGAAAGGGTGGTTTGGGGTCCATTTATGGAAACATGCCAGGGATTCGCAGGCTGCAAACTTCCCCGATGGAATCTTTTGAAAAGGTTTCTCCTTCCCTCTGGCAATCCCACCAGCAGCAGACATGTGCCCTGGGAAATGTAGCCTGGAATTTCCATCTGCCAAACACCAGGGCTTTTGCATCTCAACTTACTCTCAACTTGGGGTCCCTTCCGTGAAGTCATTTGAGGATGCAGCCTGCTGCTCTACCGCTGGACCCTATTTTTATTTTATTTTTTTTTATTTATTTATTTTTTTTCTTTTTGCGGTATGCGGGCCTCTCACTGTTGTGGCCTCTCCCGCTGCGGAGCACAGGCTCCGGACGCGCAGGCCCAGCGGCCATGGCTCACGGGCCCAGCCGCTCCGCGGCATATGGGATCCTCCCAGACCGGGGCACGAACCCGTATCCCCTGCATCGGCAGGCGGACTCCCAACCACTGCGCCACCAGGGAGGCCCTGGACCCTATTTTTAAATATCCTGTGATCTAATTATTTTTACAACCAAATTTTCATTTGACTGTTCGGCCTCCTTTGAGACTATGTAATTACTCAGCCCTATATGCAGGTTTAAGTGCACGGCTCTGAGGTTGCCTGAACACAGGAAAAGGTTTTGTTGTGCGTATGTGTGCATAATGCCTTCATTGCTAAGTCATTCCTAAATCATTAACCGCTTTAAAGACATGTTCCATAAAAACCTGCTTCTGGGCTCCATCCTAGGCGGTGGAGCCAGCATGGTCCTGGCTGGATATTTCAGGAAATTGAGGAGCAACCGCGAAGAACTGTTGTGCCTAATCATGGCACCCGTCCGGATACCGTAGGAAAATTGCGACCAAAAATACCTCCTGAAGACAGAATGACTACATGGCCTGGGGCCGACTGGCAGTGTCAAGGTGTTGGGTTTTTCCAAGAATGGCACATAGAAGAAGACTACTAAGGGTTGAGCTTTTCTTGGAAAATGGCCCTGTCAATGCCAGGAGAAACACTGGCAGTGTGGAAAATAAAGAAAGCTCTCGTGTAAGAGAACCTACCATGGGGCAATGGCATGATGGGAAGTATGGCACAGTCAAGAGCCACGTGTGGCAGCAGACAGATCTGGGTTCAAATCCCAGCTCTGCACCTTTCTAGAAGTGTGGCCTTGGACAATCTAATTAACTCCTCTGAATGCCAGTCTCCCATCTATAAAAATGAAGATCATTGCGTAAGGAACAAAGATCATAAAGTATTTAGCATAGCACCTAGAAATAGTAGCTGTTAAAGCATTATTATCATAATTATTTTCCCATATTAACTTCTTATATCTGTAGAGTGTTTTAGAGTTTGCAAAGGGCCTTCCTAATCATCCTTTCTTTTTTTAGGAAAACTAACTAGGTAATTTATTCATGCAATTAAAAATTCAAAACAATATACAAATACACAATGAGAGTCTAGTGCCCACCTGTGTCTGTCCGCCCACTCCCTTCCTCACTGCTGCTCCTTCAGGAAACCACTTTCTTTAGCTTCTTATGTATCCTCCAGCGTTCCTTTTTTTGTTTTGTTTTTTCTTTTAAACCTGGACCTTCGGCAGTGAAAGCGCAGAGTCCTAACCACTAGACCGCTGGGGAATTCCCTCCAGTGTTCCTTTATGCACACACAATACGCATGTATTCAGATATTTCCCCTTCTCTTACACAAAGGTAGCATTCTATTTACACTATTCTATTCTTTGATGTTTTTACCTTACGATAAATCTTTACTATGGACAGATCCTACAACTAAATTGTATTCCATGGTGTGGCCCTATCCGAGTTTCTTTAACCAGCCCCTTCTGGGTGGACACGTGGGCTGTTCCCAAGGCCAGCCTTCCATTACTCCCGACACTGCTACAGTGAAGACCCTTGTCCACTGTCATTTTGTACAAGAGCAGGCACGCTCTTAGAATAAATAGAATAAATAGCAGTGAGATCAAAGGGCATGAGCATCTGTGATTCTGATCAATGTTGCCAATTGCTCCCCATCAGGACTGTACCATTTTGTACCTCCTCCAGCAATGGACAAGATTTTGACAAAGAAACAATCCCTTTGAACACTTTCACTGTTTCTTCTGCTAGCTACCCACCCCATGTCTCCAAATATTATGACTAGCTGCTGTTTCTTTACTTTTACCATTTTAACCATTTTAAATGTACAATTCAGTGGCATTAAGTACATTCAAAATGTCGTGCAACCAACACTACTATCCACCTCCAGAATTTGTTCATCATCACACACTGAAGCTCTGTACCCATTAAACAATAACTCCCCGTTCCTCCTTCTATCCATCCTTATCCTGTCCTGGCACTTATCCATGTAGCATGGGTTGAAGGGAACCAAGCCCCCTGAAATAATCCCATTTGCTCTCAGAACCATAACATTCTTTCAGTAATAGGGGAACAGAGATTTTCATCGTATTATGAGAAATCAGCTTGGTAGAAAAAAATCGCCCTGGAAGAGGAAACCATAATCTTAAAATGACACATAAACTGGTGCATAACTCATTTCTATGTGCAGCTTTCCATGCAGGTTGGGGTGGAGGATGCTGGAAAGGGGAGTGATGATGGTATATCTCATGGCATGTGCAGCTAAGAGGATCAAAAAGGGAAGGCTGAGCCAAAGGACACATTTATCTGCTCACTCCACTAAGGACAAGACCTGGTTATCAGATACAGAAGGGTGAATCTATTTTTGCAACAGGCAAATACTTTGTTTCCTAAGCCCTACAGTTCTATAAGCACCTCCCTACCAGGACCAATCTCTCCCCAGACTCTCCAGCCTTGTCCAGATTCCTTGTTCCAATCTCCAAACCTCTCCAAAACTACAAGCCGGAGGGGTTAGGGGATAGGGAGAGAAAAGGAGGTGACTACGTAGAAGGGACGCTAACTGAGATCATGCAGGTGAAGTGCTTAGCAGAGGGTCTGGCGCCCAGTACGTGCTCGGTAAATGGTGATGATGATACAGATGATGAAGACGCTGATAATGTAAATCATGGACAAGCTTCCTCCAGTCTCAGCTGCTTGAGCCATGGCTCAGCTCCTATCTATTGTAGCTGCTAACTTCCTTATTCTGACCTGGACCCTGTCCCCCTCCAGCTCCCACCCATGGATCTTAGTTCCACCTCTGGAGCCACACAAAATCTGACTACCCTTAAAGGTATACACACCACCTACCAGTGGGTTGAAGAGAGTGATGATGGTTCTTCCTGGCATCTCCTCTTCTCCCGTTGGAATGTGCCATAATTCTTCACACATCCTTCATAAAACTTGGTTTCTAGAGCCTCATCAAGCGTTTTGACAGATTGGAACAACGGAGGCAAGGAGAGAGCGGTTCCTGTCCTGTGAAACACAGAGATGGAACCCAGCTGAGGAACAGGTAGAACTTGATGGACACAGAGGCTGAGGAAACAGGATGAAAAGTGAGGGACTCCCTGGGTCAGAGGCTCAAAGAAATGGTTCCTGATGTCTCCCTCCAGAGTGGAGACCCATGAGGGCACCAACACTGGACTCTTGGCTGGGTCAGCCCTGGACCAGGGCTTGATAGGGTTCCATGGCCGAATCCCCGGAGATTCTGTTATTTCAGTGTGCTACTTCTGAGGTTCACCTCATGTGAGCCCATCTAAGTGGGATATTAAGGAGACACCCTCTCAAAGCCACCCTCTCTATCTTTAGGTAGAGAATGAAGCTGGGGTAGGATAACTTTGAATTTCACCTTCCAGGGGCCAAGTCCCACTTTGACCAGAAGAGATCTCTCTCTCTTTCCTGTGACAACCTGTTTGCAGGACAGGACAGAGTAGAGGAACAAAGTGCCGTAGAACAGGGAGGAGACACTGAGTACAGCTTTCCTCTCTTCCCCTGGAAACCCCTGCGGACTCCACTGCCTGTGGGTGAGCGACAGCATCAGCATCAAGATCTACTAATCAATAGTGGTTGGTAGGTTGGCAGATTCCTGGTGCTGAACCCCAATTAGATTATACGTCTACACACATTTTTTTGGTCCCATGTGATTTTGCAGCTCAAATTATCCAAGTATGTGTTCACTACTGCAACGCAGCAGATTAATGTCCTAAACTTTCATTTATTCCTTCCTATGGAGGAAATCTCCTCCATCCATTATCCTCCCCCCTCACATCACTCTTCTAAAAACCTCCCTAGAGCAAATGCCCACAAACACCCACTTCTCTATTAAGCCCAGCAACAGTTTCAAGAATGAAGGCAGAAGTGGCCTTTGATACACAGAACACAGCACCAAGAAGGTTCATGGCCACTGGTGTCTCCTCTAAGGGTGTCACCAAACACCTGTGAGCAGAATAGCCGTCATCGGCTCCCTGCTTCTCCCAGTTCACTAACCACAGCATCGTGCAGCCAGTTGCAAGACACCTGGTCGGTGGGAACAGTCCCCATGACATCACCAGCTGGGTTACTTGTGCATGCCAGGACAGATCCAGGTGGCTCAGCACTGGGGCCTGGAGGATTCTCCTACACAGTGTATGGATGTGGTGGTCAAGTTCAGGTACCGTGGCTCCAGGTGCAGGATAGGTGTTGCTGCACAGAGCCAGCCTTGCCCTCCCCAGGCTGTGGCCGTAAGTTCTTCCCAGCAATGTACCATCTTTATTGATTCTGCCTAATTTTTCTCCCCATCCACCTTCTCTTTTCTTTTTTGGATGGTAGTGACTGCCTGAGTTAGCCCTTATGAGTCAATTCCACCTACTTTTGGTCAAACTCCACTCCTGGCTTGGTGATCTTCCAAGACAAATGCAGAAGCCACAGGAGGCTGGAGAGGTGCCCTGGCAGAGAGTTGCCTAACAGAACTTCAATTAATTTCTCAAGTTGCCATCAGGATCTCCAACATGGGAACAGAGCTCAGCGTCCAAGCCTGGCGGGTCACCTGGCTGGCATACTAGGCAGACATTTAGGATATCGGGGCCTCTTTACCTCTGCCTTTCAATACTAGAACCAATTCCTGATTCCAACACTCATACACACACGAGAGGGAAAAAGCTTTTGAATTCCACATGCTTCCTAAGTCAAGAGACAGAATGAAACGACGGCGAGAGAGGCAGTGAGGAAGGCAGACACAGAAGCAGAGAGAACATCACTTCAAGTTTGGCTCTGGTCTATCTCTCACACTTAGACCCTTGACTGTGCTCACTCCATACTTCAAACTTACAGCCCTCCTGTTCCCCAGCACCCACGGTGGCTCTAGAATTTTTATATAAGAAGTTGAGAATCTGATTGGAAGAGGAACTAGGGAACTGGTTTTGAGGCCACAGTGGCTTATTAAGCACAGTATCTTGATGTTGAATAAATACTTCTTGGGGGTGACTGAGAGGCATGATCAGGGTATTCCCATTGCCCAGCAATTGCCACTCCAGTTGGTTGAGTCATTCTCTTTCCTCTCAACTCATGATGTCCATGCCATGGACTTAGCTTTTCTCCTCTCCCTTCCTTCCCCTTACCCAGAAGAACACTACACAGACCTTCCCATGCTCAGCTTCTCAATGAGACCCAATTAAACACATTCAATGAATATTGCTTATTTACTTGGCAGCTGGGTATGGTACCTGGATGGATGCCAGGCACTGCCTAACAAGCCCTGAATCTATTCAAGACTTTACAGTTTGCAAAGCTTCCACATTCAGCATCTTTTTCAACTCTCACAACTATTTAGAAGAGAAACGGTCCTTATCCCACCTTAAAGATGAGGGCAAAAACAAGCATGGCAACACAAATTTTAGACACAGAGACCCGAACTGAAATTTCACCTCTAATAGCTATTGCTCTGTGTGAGCGGGGACAGGTGTGGGTCTCAGTTTTCCCATCTATAAAATGGGACTGTAACTACCCCCCTTGTAAGATTATTGTTAGATCTAGAGATAACATATTTAAGGTGCCTCACGAAGTATGTGGAATGGAGTATAAGCTCTTAAATGGTAACAACTTTGATGACAATGAAGATGATGGTGTTGGTGGTACTGGTGATGAGGATGACTGCCCTAACCAAGATGTTGGTAGTGGTTTTGTTGTTTATCTATATTTTCTAATTTTTCTACAGACTACTATCATCTAAGAAAAAAAATGATTCAAGTCCTTTCAAATCCTCCTGATGAGAGCCTGATTCCTCTACTCTAGGGCATCATGTTAATTCTAAGAAAACCCACTAGGAAGCCAGCAGCTTTGGGAAGCTGCCATCTTAATGCCTGGCCAAGGCCTCATTCCCCTTGCTTGGTCTCACTCACCACATATTCAAGTCCAGGTAATTGTGCCCAGCAGCCACGGGCCCCATGTAATTGTCCCTAAATTGCTCCAGTAGCCTTTCTAGGCGAGAGTTCTTCACAATTAGTCCTCGCACCACAATGTTGAAAGACAAGTGATTATTTGGAGGAATTACTTGTCAGCAAGAAGGCTCTGATAGGACATAATAGAGGCCATGTGTTAATTATAATCTGCGAGATGCTATCACATCATTTCTTAATCCTCAGCTCATTAGGCTTTCCAGCCTCAGCCCCCTGTCGTTACTGTGAGCTTGTTACACATGCAAAGAAAAGCATCTCAAATGAGGACAGTTTCAGGACTCTGAGGGTGCATCCATATGCAGGTGGTCAGCAAGCATCTTCTTAATGAGCCTAATTTTGCCTTGGATCCAGAGTACCACACGTGTATCTTTGAGGGCAAGCACGCCCACACGTACACAGAGGCAGGCACTCTTAGAACATCTTGTGAAAAATATCCAAACACTTCCTGATTACATTCCTTCTATTTCGCCTTCTTGGGTTTTTTTTTTTTTTAAGCAACTAGGAATGATTTCTTGAGATAGGAAACCAAAATTCTCAATCAAGTATTCAGTGTATCAAGTATTCTCAATCAAGTGTTCAAAATTCTCAATCAAGTGCCAAGCCTGACGTAGGCACAGGGGGAATAACAGAGAACAAGAACACATGTCTTCATGGAGTTTGTAACTGAGTTAGAGAGAAGTGCTCAGTGCCCACAGAACAAGGAGCAAAAAGAGTGCCAGCAGCAGGAGAGCAGGAGGGTAAAATCATATTCCAATTGTTCCTGGCATTCTGAGAACAGAAGGGAGAGTGCATCGGGGGAGACCTAGGGGAGAAGTAGACATTGGGTTTAGCCTAGAGGAATGGGTCAGGCAGGGGGTAGGAGCAGGGAGGATGGTCTTCTGTGAGCAGAGGGAAAGAGAAGGGATGAGAGAGAGAGAGAGGACGCGTGTGTAAATCTTGATGAGCAACGCGACAGGTCTCCATGGCGCTAATCTGATGTCCTTGTTCTCTGGGGTAGATTAAAGAGTTGGGGGTAAAACAGACAGGGCTTAGGAAGCTAATGAGGCCCTTGCCCTCAGGAAAGTTTACGGGGAACTGGCTCCTGCAATCTTGTTTTATAGCTTAGAACCCCATCTTCCAATTTGGCAGGACTCTTCTGTGTCAGTTTCATCCTTGACGGGGCGTTCTTCGTGCTTGATGAGGGTGTCCATATTTGGGGATCACTTGTTCCCTACAGCTTAAGGAGAGCCAAATTCCTAAGGGCAGTGGCCTCAGATTTCGTCCCTCTTTGTCCATCCCATAAGTGTGAGCCTCCACTTTCATTCTGCCCCACCTCCCAAGCCAAGTCATTTTAGGACCTAGCCGCAGGGGGCCAGTGCTGGGTCAGCTCTCAGCGATGGGCAGGAGGCTTACAGGGATTAAGGCGAGGCGGGGGACACCAGATTTGGTTTCAAAGCGATCTTCACCAGGATATTGGATGGCGTGTAAGGAGCCACTAATGGAGATGGGGGCGGGAGGTGGCCGGCCCTTTGGAAAATAATAACCCCTGAAGATTTTCCATCCTGATACTGAAATCGAGTCGCCCAACGGCGGGCCACCACTCGGGATCGCTGCTCCACTTTGCTTGGTTAGAGGGGAGTCAATGACACCAGGAGGCCTTGTACCAGGCCAGGGAAGGAAAAAGCCACCAGCAGCGCTGTCTCCAAGTCAGCATCGGGGCAGGACAAAGGCCTCATGGGATCAGAAGCCAGTCTGGGCTCAGGAAGGGGATGAAAAAGTAGCTAATTACCATTTTGCCAAGGTCGGCATTCAGGGAACGTGGCCTTCAGGATTGCTGACTCGGAAATCACCCTCTAACACAGAGCCTGGGCTTAATCCCTCTCAGCTCTCCTTCCTACCAGACCAAACTGTTTACCCATCCTGCTCAGAGCCTGCTGCAGCTTCCTTTCTGCCTTTCCCCAGGGCCATGCATGCTCCTCCAGTTCGCCTTCCAGACAAACCTCCCTGATTCCGTCCCCTGGTGGGACCCAGCGCTGCCACCCTGGATTTCTCTGTCTGCATTAGCGAACTCAGCAAGGTGCAACGAAAGAGCACGGGCGCTGCAGACGCAGGGCTGGAATTCCACCTCTGACACTGGTGTGCGGGGGGATCTTGTAATCCTCACTCCCTGAGACTCTGTTCATGGACATCCTTACAGCTCACTCCTGATTTGCGGCGAGGACTAAGTGAAATGTGATGGAAGTGAGGTGGCCAGCCTCTGGCCGGGCACATAGTAGGCGCTACATTATTTCTCTCTCTTCAGAACACGGGCCCCTGAGAGTAAGGACTGGGTGCACTTCCTCTCTCCTTTGTGCCATCCCAACGGAGCTAGAACAGGGCTGTGTGTGTAGGGTGGGCTGGTGGCCAGCGCCCAGAGGTCTGTATTACCCTCCATAGAACCACCAACCCAAGGGGCCAACGTAGCATCGCTCTCCGGGCTCCAAGACCTGGCAGCACATCTGGGTAATGAGTTGAGAACTGCCCAGGCTGCCACCCCTCTCACCCACCAGACTCGCCACCCCCAGCCCTACCCCACATTCCCAGACACCCACACAAACCTACCCTTTGCTGGCAGGGGCAAAATCAGCAGCAACTTCTGGGGGGGCACAACTTCCCTCACTCACTCCCTTCTTCCCCCTGTGCTGACAGCTTTTTTAAAAGTCACGTTTCATTATCAAGACGGAAGATCTCCAGAGCTGCTTCCCAAGGAACGGTCAACTAAGCAGCAGAACAGCTCAATAGAAAGAACCAGAAGGCTATGACAGGATCCTGCTCTGCCATTTATGGGCTGAGCAACCTTGAGCCAGTCGCTTAACTTCTCTGAGCCTCTTTTTCCATATCTGCAAAAAAGAGAATTAAGAAGGAAAAATTGGAAGGGTTTTCAGTGAGAGGATAAAGCAAGATAACGTATATGAAAGGGCTTTGTTACCAGAAAGGGCTGTAAAAAATGGGAGGGGTGGTTGTTTGGAAAGACATTTTTTTTTTTTTTTTTTTTTTTGCGGTACGCGGGCCTCCCACTGTTGTGGCCTCTCCCGTTGTGGAGCACAGGCTCCTGATGCGCAGGCTCAGCGGCCATGGCTCACGGGCCCAGCCGCTCCGTGGCATGTGGGATCTTCCCGGACCGGGGCACGAACCTGTGTCCCCTGCATTGGCAGGCGAGCTCTCAACCACTGCGCCACCAGGGAAGCCTGGAAGGACATTTTTTACAGGACATTTTTTACTATCTGCCTTCCACGTACAGATTATGTGCTTCCTATGTGACAGGCAGGGCACTAGGCTGAAGGAAAACAAAGGACCTGTTTCTGCCCTGGCAGAGCCTCCATTCTCACGGAGGAGAGACACAGTGAATATGTCCTATGCCATGGGAGCAGGGCTATGAGGGGTGGAGCAGGTGGGGCTTAGGGAGCTGAGGAGGGCGGGGTTACTGGTGTGTAGGGTGTGGTCAGGGAGGGCCTTTGCAGCAGGACTGCCTGTCCGCAGACGCCTCCCACTGCCAACTCCCTTCCCCTGAGAGAGTCTGATGGCAGCCAAGGGAGGACGAAAGACCCCCTCCTATTGGTTGGCAGATTCTTGCCACCAACAGCATTGTTGAACATCGTCCCAGAAGTACAAGCCAGTGCACTTAGACAAGGAGAAAAATAAGAGGCACATATACGAGAAAGGAGGAAGCAGATGTAATATCATTTGCTGACATCATTATATATCCAATTAAACTGAAAAACTTTAGAAAGAAAAAGAGAATTGAGGGCATCCCTAGTGGCGCAGTGGTTAAGAATCCACCTGCCAATGCAGGGGACACGGGTTCGAGCCCTGATCCAGGAAGATCCCATATGCCGCAGAGCAACTAAGCCCGTGCACCACAACTACTGAACCTGCGCTCTAGAGACCGCGAGCGACAACTGCTGAAGCCTGCACACCTAGAGCCTGTGCTCCGCAACAAGAGAAGTCACTGCAATGAGAAGTCCGCGCACCACAACAAAGAGTAGCCCCTGCTCGCTGCAACTAGAGAAGGCCCACGCACAGCAATGAAGACCCAACGCAGCCAAAAATAAAATTAATTAAAAAAACAAACAAACAAACAAAAAACAGCAGTTACCTCTGGGGTTGGGGGTGGAATGACTGGGATGGGACATGAGGGAACGTTCTGGAGTGATAAGATTCAATGTATGCAAGTTTTAACTCAAAAGAAAAATAACTGTAAACAAATATTAAACTCGGAAGCAGCGCTGTCCAACAGAACATTCTCAGTGAAGGAAATCGTTCTGCGTCTGTGCTGTCGTCAGTCACTGTGGCTACAGAGCTCCTGACATGGGGTGACTGAATCAGGTTCTGTGACACACAGGCTCTCCCAGATCCTCCCAGCCCTGTGGCTGGCAGGGCAGGGCGACCTTCACATCAGAGACGAAGGTGGTTTTGGACAGAATGGGTTAGGGACTCACCCAAGGTCACACAGAGCAGCGAGACGACCAAGGGAGACGACCAAGGGCAGAAAGTTCTGAATCTCCAATTCTGAGGTGTAGTTTCACTTCCCTCACATCCCAGAGGGAGAGAAAAGCCTTAGAGCTGGGGGTAAGGCCAGATCTGGAAGATGGAAAAGCTCCGGGAGTCTTCACAAGATGCCAGAGATGCTGAAGGCCCAACGTAGAGTGGACAAACTTCTTTCTGAAGGGGACAGAGTCTGGTCTAACAATGACAATATTCTAGTCCATTCTGACACTTTAAACATGTAAATGCGGTTTCACACAGAGAGCCTTTCATTCCATCCTCGCAACTCGCAGGTTCCTTAGTTGTAGCATGAGAACTCTTAGTTGAGACATGCATGTGGGATTTAGTTCCCTGACCAGGGATCGAACCCGGGCCCCCTGCACTGAGAGCTCGGAGTCTTATCCACTGCGCCACCAGGGAAGTCCCTGTGACACAGCTCTGTAAATGACAAGGCTAGAAACTGGAGTTTGGTGAGGGCCAGAAGCCCAGAGGACAGCAGAGTCCTGACAAATCAGAGCTGAGCTGGAGCTGTCCAGACCCCACAGGAGTGGGAGGATGGAGTCATGAGCAGGCCCTTCTTTCTCACAGCAAGCAGCTGAGCTGCGTTCTGCATTTGCCTCTGAGGTGTTTGCCCTTAGAGAGGGATTACCTTTAGCTCATGAATCTCCCACGTTCCTGACATCACCCTACTGGGGTGATGAATCATTAGGATCATCATCACCATATTTAATGAGCCATCTCCTTTCGCCCAGCAAGCAGCATGCCGACCCCTTCTTTCTGGAGGCTGCGGTCAAGAGGGGAGCTTTACAGGATCGTATTAACATAGGGAAAAGGGACTTCTGGGCTCTCCTATCTTCCCACCAACCTGTCAGGATGGAAGATGGAAAATTCATCGCTAGTAAACCGTGTGCACACGCGTGCGCGTGCGCACGTGCGAGAGAGAGACAAAGAGACAGAGAGAGACAGAGAGAAACAGAGACAGAGAGAGAGAGAAACAGAGACAGAGAGAGAAATAGAGAGAGACAGAGAGAGAGAGAGAGAAACTGAGAGAAACAGAGAGAGACAGAGAGAGACAGAGAGAAACAGAGACAGAGAGAGAGAGAGAGAAACAGAGAGACAAAGAGAGAGAGAGAAACAGAGACAGAGAGAGACAGAGAGAGAGAAACAGAGAAACAGAGAGAGACAGAGAGAGAAACAGAGAGACAGAGAGACAGAGAGAGAGAAACATAGACAGAGAAAGAGAGACAGAGACAGAGAGACAGAGAGAGACAGAGAGAAACAGAGAGAGACAGAGAGACAGAGAGAGACAGAGACAGAGAGAGAAACAGAGAAACAGAGAGAGAGAGAAACAGAGAGAGACAGAGAGAGAGAAACAGAGACAGAAAGAGACAGAGACAGAGACAGAGAGAGAGAAACAGAGACAGAAAGAGACAGAGAGAGACAGAGAGAGAGAGAGAGAAACAGAGACAGAGACAGAGAGAGAGACAGAGAGAGACAGAGACAGAGAGAAACAGAGAGACAGAGAGAGAGAGAGAGAGAGATAAACAGACAGAGAGAGAGACAGAGAGAGAAAGAGTCTTTACAAAACCTTAAAGGGGCGGGTATTTTTTATTCCTATTTTTTTGAGATGAGAATTGAGTCAGAAGGGACTAAATGACCTACCCATGTCAGCTGTATTAAGTCTTGCTATGTGCTATTAGCATCCCATCAATTATGGGACATGCCTGGAAAGTTCCCTGAAAGCACCACTTTTAATCAGAAAAGGGCATTGCTGAAGTCACAGCCAGGTGTCTGTCTGACAGGGTCCTCCTTGGCTTCATTTTCCTTGGCCCCAGACTCAGGCATTGTCACTGTGCTGGTCCTCTGGAACACCTCCCCCAGTTGATGGATGGCATACTCAGCTCTAGCGAGCAGGCATTATGGAGACCCCCACTGTGCTAAGCACTGGGCCTGGGGCAAGATGGGAGGGGGTGGAGACTGGGGGATATAAAGACACACAGAGGCAGGGGCTGGGTTCCAGAGGCTTAGACACCAGGGCTCCAGACTGAGCTATCAGTCATGTCCACAACCGGAGAGAACAATTTGTTGATATTTGGCCTGCAAAGATAATACCTTATAAGTTTAAGTGAGATTCTGTGTCTTAAATATGGTAATAGCTATCATTATGGAGCAGCTCCTGTTTGCCAGACCCTGTGCTAAGTGCATTATACAGCACAGCCTCAATTAAGCCTCAGTCTGAATTGAAGAGCCTTGTGAAACAGACGCCGCTATCATCACTGTCTTACACATGAGGAGGTTGATGCCTGCCAGAAAGCCACCCAGATTGGTGGTGGAGCCAGGATTTGAACCCAGGCAGTGCGATTCCAGAGCCTCATGCTGAACTGTCAGTGGAGGTCTCACCCTATAAAAGACTTTTTCCTGAGCCTCTGTGCATCTAACACACATATGGAAATTCAAGGAACATCTCATTTAAAACCTATATGATTAGCTTTAGCCACGAAGGTGCAAAGTCCCTCTTCATTAGTTTACTAATCCCCTGCCCACACCCAAATGAATGCTTTGGCCACATTTTTGTCCATAGGTGTGACATAAAACAAACAAAACGGGCTTCCCTGGTGGCGCAGTGGTTGAGAGTCCGCATGCCGATGCAGGGGACACGGGTTCGTGCCCCGGTCCGGGAAGATCCCACATGCCGCGGAGTGGCTGGGCCCGTGAGCCATGGCCACTGAGCCTGCACGTCCGGAGCCTGTGCCCCGCAACGGGAGAGGCCACAACAGTGAGAGGCCCGCGTACTGCAAAAAAAAAAAAAAAAAAAAAAATCCTTGTCTATCTCAGCGTACAGGGGTTCCAGGCTACCCTCTGGGTCCTGAGCTTCATTGTCTCATTTCGTGGTCAGTTCAGAGGACCCCTAGGCTGGACATCACCTCATGGAACATATTATCTAGTGTAGGGGGCACTGGGGCTTGAAAATAGGGCTCTGTCCTTTAGCAGCCTGTGTCCTGGGGTAACCTGTCAAATAAGCTCTAAAGCCCTGCCCTGCCCTCAGTACAGCAGAGATGACACTGCAGATAACAGTGATCTGATAACAGATAACTCTATTGCTGATTGATCAACTGCTAAGTGCCAGGCACTTCCTGCCTTATCTAATTTGGTCCACACCTGGAAGGGAGGTACTACAACAAACTGCATTTTACAGATGGGGAAGCTGAGGCCCAGAGGGATAAATGATTTGTGCAGAGTCAGATAACTAGTAAGTGCCATGCCCATGTTCATTCTATGCAAGGCCTCGCTCTTGAACAACTGGCAGGTCTGTGGGCAGCCTGCAGAGCTCTGCAGAAGATGAGGGCCCAGCAGGTGAATGGAAACACATCCCACCTCCCAGCACCTGGTCTTACTGGGCAGCCTGGGCTCCTGCCTAATCCCGTCCTCTTGGTCTTAGGCTGACTCATTCAGAGGTATAGAAGAATCCATCTCTTCCTGCCTTTTTTTTTTTTTTTAATTTCCTTTTTATTTTTGGTTGTGTTGGGTCTTCGTTGCTGCACGCGGGCTTTCTCTAGTTGCAGCGAGCGGGGGCTACTCTTCGTTGTGGTGCATGGGCTTTTCATTGCAGTGGCTTCTCTTGTTGCGGAGCACAGGCTCTAGGTACACGGGCTTCAGTAGTTGTGGCACGTGGGCTCAGTAGTTGTAGCTCACAGGCTCAGTAGTTGTGGCTCACGGGCTCAGTAGTTGTGGCTCATGGGCTCAATAGTTGTGGCTCGCAGCTCTAGAGCCCAGGCTTAGTAGTTGTGGTGCACGGGCTTAGTTGCTCTGCGGCATGTGGGATCTTCCCGGATCAGGGATTGAACGCTGCATTGCCAGGCAGATTCTTAACCACTGTGCCACCAGGGAAGTCCCTCTTCCAGCTTTGAGAGACCACTTCTGCCTGATGGTATCCATCTCCGGAAACGATACATACTCCTTGATTTGGCAGCCAGCTTAGTGCAGCTCTCAACACAGGACAGGTATCTGATGAATGTTGATACAGGAACCCATTAATGTTCCACCCCTCTGGAGGTGGAATCCTGCCCTGGTGGTGTGTGGCAGCCCCATCAGACGCTGCTTCTTCAGGCGCCAGGGCAGACTGTTTTGGCGTTTCCCCAGCTGGCCCTTGCAGGTCTGTGCAACCACCTGAAACCAAGCCAGTCCTGAAACACATCAGACAGATCAGTTGTGGAGCTGCCACCGTAGGAGCTCATTAAGGATTTGCTTCCTCTGGGACCCAGAGAGCCCCTAGTCCCCAGCCATCAGCCCATTCTCATCCCCCTTCAACCATCCTCATGCCAAACATCCTTCTAAGTGCACATATGTAGTGCCAGGCCCTGTTCTAAATGCTTGACATGTATTAACTCATTCATCCTCACAATCACCATTAGGCTAGGTTTGCTAGGGAAAGCCCTGGTTTATGTTATTGTATTATATTATCACATAGTGTCACATCATATCCCATCATCTTATTCAATTTCATGGTGAAAATACAAAAGAGATAAAAGGATATGGGCAACAGCTTTTAAATGGGGACCAGAATGGGCCCCTGCTTTCTCCCTGCAGCCCAGCCAGCTCTGCACTGAGTCCTGGCTGTGACCCAGACCAGAGCCAGAGACTTGCAGCCCTTGGGACAGGATGGTGGAGCCTGGGCTAAGCTGATGTTTCCCAAACTTGGATCTCCCCAGGACTTCTGTCTCAATTTTTTCCCTGTTCAACTAGTACCTCTACTTTTTAACTCTTTCCTTAAGAATTAATATTTAAATTGGTTCACTTTAATTTGAAGAATTTTTAAAGGAAACAGCATCACTGTCCCAAAGGAGGTGGTATGGAGTAGCTGCTAAGGGTTGTGGACTGAATTCAAGCTCAGCCCTTTCCTCCCTGTGACTCTCTGGGTATTTACTAAAATTCTCTGAACTACAGTTTCTCTAACTGAAAAATGGGGGCTTAGAACCTCTCTCATAGGGTTGTTGGTGAGGATAAATCCACAACAATGCTTGTAACTTGGTGTTAGCTGCTACTTAGGAGATAACTGCAAAAACAAACACAAAGAAAAGCAAACAATTTATTAAATATTATTAACCAGACACTGCCTGCCTGAAGCCCAGTTTTCTCTTTGTCAGAGACAGAGATGAACAAAGGTTAGAGCAGTTTTGAAAACTTATAAACGCCAAACGAGACTTTCTTCTTACTGTGTTCAGAAGTATTGAGGAGAGTGGAAAGGGGAATAATTATCTCGTGCTGTGAGACGCTATTATCAGAGCCATGCCTGTGTCCCATCTAGAGCCATCTTGTGTACTACCTGCGTCACTCAGTCCACACTCTGGGAAAGGCTGGGTCAAGCAGTGATTTCCTAGGGGCGGGGAGGGGGTGGAGGGAGGCCCCTGTCTCTAGCAGAGAGATCTGCTGATCCTCCCAGGTCCTCCTCCTCCCCCACCCCTGCTGGGCTGTGCCTGTCTTCCCCAGGTGAGAATTACTATGTCTCACGAGAGCTGTCATTTGCGGGGGAGTGTCACTCACCTGAACGGTCCAGAGGCAAAAAAAGGGGCTGAGACCAGCGTGTGAAGGGGCACCTTAGCCAATTTAGGCAATTGATATTAAGATGGAGCCTTAAGGGTCGTTTGCACCCACCCACTGCAGCCCTTTCTTACTGAGTTCACCAACCAAGTGAAAAGTTCAGGCAGATGATGATAAAACCAAGACAAACCACAATTAGCTTAAATTGGACAAGGTAGTAGATGGCAATAAGGAACTAATGTTAATAGAGCTGGATATGATGATTTCACAGCTATACTTTTTTTTTTTTTTTGCGGTATGCGGGCCTCTCACTGCTGTGGCCTCCCCCGTTGCGGAGCACAGGCTCCGGACACGCAGGCTCCGGACGCGCAGGCTCAGCGGCCATGGCTCACGGGCCCAGCCGCTCCGCGGCACATGGGATCCTCCCAGACCGGGGCACGAACCCGTATCCCCTGCATCGGCAGGCGGACTCTCAACCACTTGCGCCACCAGGGAGGCCCCACAGCTATACTTTTTTTAAAAAGTCCGTATCTATTAGAGAAATACAGTAATGTCTGTCATTTTTTCCCTTTTTGTCAATTTTTAAGTTATTTATCTGAGGCTATGTTATTAAGTGCAAATGAATTTGAACTGCTTCAGTTTTCTGGTTCATTTGCCTTCCACGTAGAGTTTAACTAACCATTTAAAAAGAAATAACACTGGGGAATTCCCTGGTGGTCCAGTGGTTAGGACTCCATGCTTTCACTGCCGAGGGCCCAGGTTCCATCCCTGGTCAGGGAACTAAGATCTCAGAAACTGCATGGCATGGCCAATAAATAAATAAATAAATAAACAACAACAACAAAATAAAAATTTTAAAAAAGAAAGAAATAACACTGATCTTTACAAATTTTTCCAGATATCAGAAAGAAAGAAACATCATCCAACTCATATTATGAGGCCTATAAAATATTGATACCAAAACTGACCAAAAAACAGGATGAGATAGGAAAACTACAGGCCAAATCTTGTTCCTGAGATTTAATATTATATTAATGCAAAATTCACTAATAAAATATTAGCAAGTTAATTTCAACAGTGTATAAAAAGGATAATATGCCATGACCACACTGAGTTTATTCCAAGAATACGAAGATGATTTAATATTGTGCCATATACCACATTAAGAAAACAAAGGATAAAAATCATGTTATCATCTCAATAGATTCATAAAAAGCATTTGAGAAGATCCAACATCGATTCACACATTAAAAAAAAAAAAAAACCTCAGCCAAAAAGAAATAGAAGGAAACTCCCTTATCTGATAAAGGCAACCTACATAACAATGTACAGTAAACTTCAATTGCTCTGGACACCCAGCAGAAAGCAAACGGCACCCTCGGATGGGGTGACTTGAAGAGTTGTTTTTTTTTGTTTTTTGTTTTTTGGCCACACCTCGAGGCACGCAGGATCTCAGTTCCCCGACCAGGGACTGAACCCATGTACCCTGCAGCGGAAGCACAGAATCTTAACCACTGGACCGCCAGGGAAGTCCTGAAGAGAGTTTTATACAGTAACTGTTTACATAGGTGGCACAGAATTTAAAGAAACTAACAATGGATAATGTATCATCCTGGGCTAGTAAATGGGTGAAAGGACCTGGAGAGGGAAGAGAAGAGAGCAATTACTATAAAATGGAAAAAGTGGCTGTAGGGAGAAGGCTACATGACATAAGCTGTGGCCTTTGGTAGGAGGACACACCTAATCTACATGACATGGAAGTGAGGTAGTATGGGGTATAAATACCACAATTCAGGTTTCCTCCCTCCCTACCCTATCTCACATCAGTGTCTTTAGATTGGCCACAACCAATCTAAAGCGAAAGGGCAATGGAGACCATTGATTCTCTGTAAGTTGCCTCCCAGGGCACAATGCAGAGGGAAAAGTGTGGAGAATGAATCTGGGAAAGTAAACAAAAAGTATACAACATAATGTAATTTACTAGTAAAATGTGGAAAGTTGGTCTTTTGAGATTTGGAACAAGACAAATATGTCCATTTCTATTCAACACTGTACAGGAAGTAGCCAGTGCAACAAGGCAAGAAGAAGAAATAAAAGGCATAATGATTAAAAGAGAAGAAATTTTAAAAAAGGAACAGATTATTTGATTGTATACAGAGAAAATCCAAAATAATGTGCAAATAAATGGTCAGAATTAATCATGAGTTTTTAGCAAAGTTGCTCAATAAAAGATCAATATACAAGAATCAATTGCATTTGTATATACTAGCAACAAAGAGGGGAAGAAATCAAATATCTAGGAATTAATCTAACAAACTAAAAGACCTTGCAGAACATGATGAAACACTATGAAGATAAATATAAGAAGATGCAAATAAACAAAGCTGTATACCAGGTTCATGAATTGGGAGACCTATATTTTAAAGATAATTCTTCCCAAACTGATCCATAGATTTAATGTAATCTTGATCAAATCTTAATAGGGAGGGGCTTCCCTGGTGGCGCAGTGGTTGAGAGTCCGCCTGCTGATGCAGGGGACAAGTGTTCGTGCCCCGGTCCGGGAAGATCCCACATGCCGCGGAGTGGCTGGGCCCGTGAGCCATGGCCGCTGAGCCTGCGCGTCCAGAGCCTGTGCTCCGCGGCGGGAGAGGCCACAACAGTGAGAGGCCCGCGTACCGCAAAAAAAAAAAAAAAAAAATTGTTTTGCTCAACTGTATATTCATTAAAATTGTAATAACAACTACTGAAACCCACGCGCCTAGAGCCCGTGCTCCGCAACAAGAGAAGCCACCGCAATGAGAAGCCCGAGCCCCTCAATGATGAGTAGCCCTCGCTCGCCGCAGCTAGAGAAAGCCCGCGCGCAATGAAGACCCAATGCAGCCATAAATTAATTAATTAATTTAAAAAATTATCATATGGCTCAATCCAGGACACATATTCAATCTTTGGAGATATATGTTCACAAGAAATAAAAAAACATTTTAATTCGTGTGTGTGTTTAATTTTATTGCAGAGACACAAGATGTAATCTATAAAAGACTTTCAAGCATAAAAAATATGTTAGAAAGAAATTCTGTAAGATACATGGTTTGTTCATGTATTTTTAAATAGATGATATCAGATTACTATGAAATTTAATGTCTTTAAATACATTTTAAAGTGATGTGACAGTTTTAGAATGTTAACAGTTTCAATAAGTCAGAATTACATCCTTTGCAACTATTTAAACTTATCAAAAATTTTGGATGTCAACTTAAAAATGTACACAGGGTTATGTAGTTTTTTAAGCCCAGTGGCTTAAATAGACAAATGGTTTATTCTTCTACATAAAAGAAGTCAGAGACAGACAGCCCAAGCTGGTGTGGCAGTTCCTTGAAATGATCAGAGGCTCAGCCTCCTTCAGTCCTTCTGTTCTGCCATCCTTGGAAGGTGGCTTCTACCCTCAAGGCCACAATATGGCTACTGGAGCTTCATAGCCATGACCTGGGAATCCCAGGGAAGGGCACAGCAGCTTTCCAGAAGCAGGTCCGCTATGTTCTTACACTAGGTTATAGCCTCCAAGAATACAAGACTGAAGGTAGTATTTTACTCTTTTGTTTTTTTTTTTGTTTGTTCTTTAATTTTTTTAAAGAAGGATATTTATTTGTTTGTTTGTTTAGTTATTTATTTATGGCTGTGTTGGGTCTTTATTGCTGCACGCGGGCTTTCTCTAGTTACGTCAAGCAGTGGCTACTCTTCGTTGTGGTGCTCAGGCTTCTCATTGCAGTGGCTTCTCATTATGGAGCAGGGCTCTAGGCGTGTGGCCTTCAGTAGTTGTGGCACATATGCTCAATAGTTGTGGCTCACGGGCTCTAGAGTGCAGGCTCAGTAGTTGTGGCGCACGGGCTTAGCTGCTCCGCGGCATGTGGGATCTTCCTGGACCAGGGCTCGAACCCGTGTCCCCTGCAATGGCAGGCGGATTCTTAACCACTGAGCCACCAGGGAAGTCCCACTCTTTTGTTTTATATATCAAAATTTGAATGACTCAGATGGAGATAAGGAGTGCTACTTGCTGGGGGGCCTCCCCAGAGACCATTACAGACATATGACCCCATTCAGACCTGGAATCTACAAGGGCAGGTGGTGGATGACTTGGGGAAACTTTTCCCTCCTCAAGGATCTCTTTTTCTGTGGCTGTAGTGAGAACAAGGCTTCCTGCAGCCACCTCCGTCCGAGCTTCAGGATGAAGCCAGCACCAGGGGGAGGACAGAGCTGAGAGAAGCACAGAGAAGCCATGGTGCCAACACCCGCCCAGTCTTTGGACTTCCCAATTATAGGAGCCAATATATCTCCTTTATTATGTAAGCCAGTTTGAATTTTGCTTTCTTTTACTTGGTCAGTGAAAGCATCCTAGCCAACATAAGCCCTATTCAGTTTAAAAGTACTTTTACTTTTATTATCTCATTTGATTCTCTCAAAGTGGGTCAAGAGGAGAAATTGAGAGCCCCAAATGTAAAACAACTTGCTCAAGATCACATGATAGAAAGATGGTGGACAGGGATGGTACTCAAACCCAGGTTTCCTTACTCTGAGTTCAGTGCTCTTTCCACTGGAGCACACTGCCTGTGTGGATTGCCAAGCAGAAGGTGCTCTGATGACCTGGAAGTGTGGTCCATACTACAGACAACATACTAGGAATGAAACCAAGGCTTTGAGGCTGACATCAGAAAAGGGCAGTGGTCGTGGTCTCCCCAAGTCACACCCCTCTGTCCCCGTTGGGCCTGGGATCTCAGACTGGGTGGCCCCCAGAACCAAGCCCCCAACAATGGAGATTAGGATGGGGATCTTACTTGCTAATGGAGACACCCGTGGAGGAGCCAGGGAGGGGTTTCCAGAGCACAGGGATACCAGAAGTCAGTGATCAAGGAGACTGGGAGAGCCTGGTGAGAATCCATTGAGTATGGGCCTGAAGGTAGGCATTTGTAAATTAAACCTAAAAGCTAAATAAACATATTTTGAGAACATCAGCAGCATCAGCATTCAGCCGCAGAATAACCCTCCCCCAAGCCACTCACTGACACTTGATATTCCACCCATGGAGTCCATTCCCTTAACTTTAGAGTTGAAATGCAGCTCCCACCTTGCCCCTCACCACCCCTGGGGAGCAGCGAGCTGTTAGGCATTGCCTGCCATTTGTTCTGTATTGTGAATGGGTTATCACTCCTTTCCCAAAATACAGGGAGAGTGAGTCTTGAGCAAGATAGGAAGGATCCCCAAAAGGAAGGTAACGACTCCACGGCACCAGGAACACCTGCTCCCTGGGTGTCGCTGGGCCTCTCTCTTGTCTGACAGGCACAGGGCCATCATTATGGGCCTGGAGAAGACACAGACAAGCTCGCTGAGCTAGTCTGATGCTTGGAGGACCCACTCCTTCCCCTCCTACCTTTCCTCCTCAGTCCTCCCCACACCCAGGGAACAATGCCAACAGGAAGAAACACGTCCATTTCTACCCACCGTTCTCAGTCTCCTTCATCCCAACGTCTGAGTCCTGCTGTGCCTGGGAGGGGCTGGCCCTGAGCCAAAGGTGGAGGCTATAAGCAGTTGACTTGCCTGTGGTTCTCTTGGGGACATTTGGGTTCCCCCAGCCTTATTAGGCAGAAGGGCAAGAGCAGGAGGAACAAAATGTGGACCGTCCAGTCTCCTGGGGAAGACATCACCACCAACCTTAAGTCAGAAGCAGAACACTGGCCATGTCAGATCAACACAAGGGACAGTAAAAAACAAAAAGAAGTCTCTCCAATAGAGTCTTACAGCCCTGGCTTTGATCTGGGCTCTGCCACTCCTTAAGTGTGACCTCAGACCAGCTACTTAAACTTCCTGTGTCTCAGATCACTGTGATGATGATGACACAGCCTCACAGAGCCCTTCAATGAGACGATGTGCACTTAACACAGTGCCTGGTGCACAGTGGGTGCTCGTTAAATGAAGGCTCTTAGTTTTACTTGCCTTGGGTCGGGGAGAAGGGCAGGAGATGGGAAATATTGCAAAGAGAAGGAAGATGAAATTGTGGGTGGGGAAGATTGCGGGGCATTTTGTGAATATTAATAACATTGCAAACAGTGAACAATGGTCACCAGACTTAGGTTTGGGCAGGCAAGGTGTTCAGTAAGGTTTTCGATTTGATTTAAGGGTCCTTCCAGGACTTTCACAGAGCCTGGGGCCAGAGTCCACCTTTATTGTTTGTGATACCTGCGGCTGACCCCCCAAGAAAGGAGCATCCCCACCATCGAGTGGCGGAGAGTGTGCTCGTTTGCAAAAGGCCCTCAGTGATTTTGACTCACTGCCGCTAAGGACCACACTCTCCTTGGGGCTGAGAATCATCGTTGAAGAGGATCAGTGGGATTTGGGTCCCTTAGGGAGTCAGATCTCGGACCAGGTCCCCATCTTCCCCCGTCATCACTAACCTTGCTCTCCTCCTTTATTTCTCTGCCCTCTGCATCTCTGCAGACTGTTTCCCTGGATGGACCCTTAGGGGTGGTCTGGCCCAGCCTCCTCACTGACAAACACTGAGGACCAGAGAGGACATGAACTCAGTCCAGGTTTGCACAGGAGGCCTGAGGTTGCTCTGGGGCTCAGCTAGGTCTGGGGAGCCCATGACAGCGTTCGTCCCCTCCCCTCAGTAGCCACGTGCTCTTCCATATGTAGATGGCTCACAAAGGCTCACACATATAACCCACGTGTATGGTTCATGTATGGAAAGTCCTGAGCATGGAAGCTGGCATGGCAAGCACTGATAAGTGGTAGCTATCGTTATTACTGGTAGCTATTGTTATTACTGGCAGCTATTGTTATTACTGGTAGCTATTATTATCTCCTACCTTCATAGCGTCCCCAAGTCATGGTGAATATTAGCATTTTGTTATACAAAGGGAAACTAAGGTTCATACAGCGCCTGAAGGACTTTTTCCAAACCCAGCAGATAGTAACAGCACAGCAAGGCCAGCACCACAGCCTTCTCACTCTGAGCCCTGAGCCTTCTTCTGCTCCGAGGTGCCGCCTCTCTCTGCCCTCTGGTCTGGGACACAGAGCCTCAGAGGATGAGATGCTGGCCTGGTGTGATGACCGTGAATCTCTGCTATTAAGACCCGTCGTCATCCTCAGCACTCTGCCAGGACTTGCTGCAGGGCCCTTGAACAAACAGCAGGACAAAAGACAGCAAGCCCCAGCCCACAGTGGCCCGGAGATGGGAGCGCGGAACCTGTCCTGCTGAGTCCCCAGATGAAGAAGCAGGGAGGCGGCCCAGCCAGGCATAGCTCACCCAGTCGTGCCAGCCCCAGTGGGGCCCATTGCATTTTGCAAAAGGCATCCTGTGGGCACTTACTGGGGCCCAAGAAGGGGGCCTGGCTTCACCAGAAACATGTGAATCCCTGGGGAGGAGGCCCACCCAGCAGAGCCGTGCCAGGGCAGCAAGCAGAGAAGCCAGCCCCTCCCCCCCCCACCCTGTCCATACAAGGGAGGCAGCAGAAAGGACCCTCGGTGTCAGAGTCACTGGAGCTGGTAGGCGGGCGGCTCAGAATGGGGGGCGCTTCCCAAAGTGGAGCACGACGCACCACCTCTCCTGCCTCTCTCCAGGCTTCTCTGTGCGCCGCGGAACCCTGCAGTGTGCGCCGGGTTGGGGGTGGACTCATACGGATATATTTTTCCTGTGGAGAGGGCTGACAGCTTTGATAAGATTCTTGACCCTTCTGCACAAGACACTGCAGTGACATGGACAGATGGAAACAGACTTCCTGCCATCCCAGGTCACGGGTCCCTGCAATGAGAGTGGCCAAGAAGGGAGGAGAAAGAGGCAGGCCTTGCCCCAGCTAAACAAGGAGGCTCTGAAGTCCTGTGTCCAACTCCACCCCTCACTTCTCAAGCCTGGCTAATTTCCCCTCACCTTAGGTGCCTCTTCCTCCAGGAAGCTCTCCTTGATATTCCACGTGTACTTCCCCCATTGGAGCACTTCTCATACCGTGTGGCGATTGCCTTCTCAATTGTCTGTTTCCCCCAGTAAACCTCAGATCTCACTGAAGCAGTATCTGTCAGGTTCAGCCCCTGACAGGGGGCCTGACACATGGCAGTGACCAGTCATTCATGAATGTGTGAATGGATGAATAGTAGTCCTAACTTAGGTGACTCTCAGAAGCCCCACATCTCTGAGAAGGGTTCTGCATTTTATTTTTTAAGGAAATAGAGATACAGGGGACCTTGGAGTTATATAGTTCCCTCCTGCCATGTGAGGGAAGACCAATCGGGCAAGGGCCCAAGGCCTCGGGTTTGCCTGTGCAGAACGAAGGCAGGGGAGGGGACACTGAGCGCCCTGGGCTCTGAGAGGCGGGTGGAGGCCCAGGCCTCTTCCATTCTGAGGCCTCTGACGTGCACAAACATGAAGACGTGTGATAACTGCCTTACAAAAATGATGGTCCATCGTAAGTGTTCATATTTAACAACTGGACTTGTTTTGGCCTGTCATGTACCCTGTCAGGGGAGCTCCCTCATCGTACACATGCTCTGATTTGGAGATTATGTCTCAAGCCTAATCTGTGGCCCTTTGTGACTGGGGGCCTGGGTCCAAGGGTCCTCTCCCCATCCCACCCCTTGCACATCCCCAGCCCCGGGCTGGGATATACCTCAGTTATTATTTCTTACTATCTGCGTTCAGCGTTCAGGCTGTGCTCAGAGCATCTCAGGCTTAGAAAAGTCCTGACGCCCAGGCCAGAGTGGCCCGGCTCCCCGAGGACTGCAGGGCTGGGGCTGCACAGCCATCCTGGCCGTCCCCAAGAAAGCAGGAGCCCTGAGCCCTCACTGCACTTTAGGGCGGGGCTCACGAATGGTCGCACTCCATGCTACTGTCTTGCTGCTCCCCTGGGTCTCTCTCCTTGCCGCTCACCCCACAGATAATGCCAATAACTGGTGCTTCTTCAGATGGGGGCCCTGAGGAGGCTTGGGGCTGTGCTGCCCTCTCCAAGCCAGGGACAGCGGCTCTGGGACCAGGCCTGGCCTGCAGACTGGCGCCATCGCCTGGAGGGGAGCGGGACTGACACGCTCCTTTTCATCTGCCTCCTCCACCCAAGTCTCCAGAGTCAGGGGGCTTTTTCAGAGCCCTTGCCATGTCCCCTGACCTCTGGGAGGGATGTGAGGGGGATGGAGATTGAAGGCACAACGTACGGCACGCAAAATCTATATCTAGTTGGGGAAAGCTGTCAGGCCAAAGGAGGGCAAAGGTGAACAAGATGAAACCCCAGCCAGCAGAGGATCAGCTTATATACAAACAAGGACTGCGACTCAGAGTAGAGAGGAGAGACAGGCAGATGGGAGGGCCTGGCTCAGCCTCCAGCAGAAGGTGCCTCTAAGACAGGAGTTGAGCATACGCATGGGCTTTGGAGCTGGACAAGGAGATTTGAATCTCAGCTTCTCCGTAAAGCCAGACGTGTGACCTCTAGGAAGTTACTGTTCTTCCCTGAGGTGCGTTTTCTGAATCTGTAATAGAGGGTTAAGAACACTTGCCTTGCTGTGTTGTTGTGACAATTAAATTAAATAATGGATGTGGAGCACTTGACACAGTGCTCAGAATCCAACCTTAAAAGCAATCCATTAGGGCCTCCCTGGTGGCGCAAGTGGTTGAGAGTCCGCCTGCCGATGCAGGGGATACGGGTTCGTGCCCCGGTCTGGGAGGATCCCATGTGCCGCGGAGCGGCTGGGCCCGTGAGCCACGGCCGCTGAGCCTGCGCGTCCGGAGCCTGCGCGTCCGGAGCCTGTGCTCCGCAGCGGGGGAGGCCACAACAGTGAGAGGCCCGCATACCGCAAAAAAAAAAAAAAAAAAAAAAAAAAAAGCAATCCATTAATAATAGGGAACCAAGGCTCAAGAATGATTGCTTCTAAAATGTAAATTAGAAGAGATTCAAATTTATTCCTGTAAGAACATCTTGGCTCTTACTCATGTTCTTGAGTAGCAGAGAAAGGAGTAGATTGGCAACCAGCGGAGGAGAGGATGGCTCACCAGCCACCGTCTATTCCACTTAAGCAGCAGGCATGGGGAGACCCTGCAAAAATGTCATCAAGAGCTAGCGAGGGAGGCAGCAAGGAATAGATGGCTGCACTGATGGCTGGGGAGATGCACGCATTACTCTACATTCTTTAGGTGCACGAGCTCATTTCATCCTCAAACATCCCCATGAGTAAGTGCTATAATGGTCCCTATTTAGAGATGAGGAAGCTATAGGGCACCCAGAGGTTGAGGGGCCAGCCCAAGGTCACACTGCTTCTAAGTAGGAAAACTAGGATCGGAGCAGGGCAGTCCAGCCCCAGAGCCTCTCTACTCCCAACTACTAGGCGATAACTGCCTCTGATCTGGGAACTGTGTTCATCCCCATTTCTCAGATGAGAAAACTGCTCTTCAGAGAGGCAAAGTAAATTTTGCAAGGTCACACAGTAGTCACTGGCAGAGCTAGGACAGTCATGATTTTAAGCTATGATTTTGAGTCAATTGAGTTTCCTATTTAATTCAACTTTGGGATCCAGAAAGTAAAAGCCAGCCCCTCTCCAGTAGTGGGAACTGCAAGAGATGAGCCAAGGGCCCTGTTAGCAGCCATATCTCCCATGCACAATGTGGCAGAAGCTAGTCAGTGTTGAGAGACAGTGAAAACCATCACACAGAGAAAAGCAAAGATGAGACTGCCACCAGATTCAAGCCCTGGTTCCAGCCATTCCTGAAGTCTAGCTGCATCCTCCCCTTTGGAAGATTTGGTTGTTCAAATTCAGGACTTGATTCCAAGAGCCAATAAAGCCTCTCTGTGTCCCCAAGTTGTTATGATTGGGTGTCAGTCATCTGCAGCCAAAATGGGTTCTTGCAGAGAAGGCGGCATGCAGAAACAAGAAGCTGAAACCAGAAGACTGGGAGACCAGGAAGAATGACAGAGAGGCAAAGAGGAGGTGAGAGAGGCAGACGGAGCACCAAAGGGCACAAAGATAGGAGAGCTGTTAGCCCATCCTTCCAAGCCCCAATGCTGTCAGGTTCCTGACTTTGGTTGGTTCTCCAGCCCCCAGACGGCCCCCAAACAGCCATGAAAAAAAAAACATCGTGAACTGGCGCTTTTGAACACTTCCTGTTCCAAATGTATGTGAGTTTCACAACCCTTCTGAATTCCATGTGTAGACACTCATTTATCCAATTTCTCCTTAGAATCTAAGTCTCACTTCCAATAAATTTTCACACCAGCTACAAAAACTCCCCATCCTTCAGAACCCCTGTGTGCTCTCCCTAAATATCTATTCTTCCTGCCCACACTCCACCGCACCACCCCAGCAGGGCGCTTCTGGGAAGGCAGATGGTACTAGCTCAGAGCTGACCCCAGCCCAGCCCTCGGGAAGGCAAGGCTGTTGATGAGTCAGGAGGGTCTGCACTGAAGCATCTGGCCCCAGTTACCAAGAGGGAGACTGCTTCGTTAAATCACTCACAGCCCAACAGGCAGCATCCACGTGGGCCTCCGCAAGGCTGCTCTTAGTCACAAAGGCATTTTAATTTAGCTACAGAAGAGGGATGAGCAAAGAGCACAGAATAATCCTCTCCTTTGGAGAGAGAAAAATGGGACCTAGGGAGGTTACATGGCTTTCCTAAGGTCACCGGCCAGTCAACAAAGAAGCTCTCGCTGGGGCAGGTTTCCCAGTGGTTGTTCGAAAATCCTGGTCTAGGCAAGACGCTTCTGATTCTGGCTGGAATCTGTACCGAGTCACACTCTTCACCTTCTTCTTTTTTTTTTTTTTTTTCCTCCTGCCCTAATTTTACTTTCTCTTGGAGCTCAGGCTAGAGGAGATCTGGTTCAATTCCATCAATCCGTCATTTATTGACTCATTCATTCAGCATGTGCCAGGCTGGAAGGGACCCATGAGTCATCTGACCAAATCCTTCCCATCCAGTGTCAGTGGGCTCTTTGATTCTAAGAAACAGAAATTGACTCTAGCTAACTAGAAGCACATTTTTTTAAAAAAGAAAGAAATTAAAGAGCTTATTTGGAGATGGGGAAGCTCATAGAATTGAAGAAAACCTGAAGACTTGGGTCCCTGACAGGACAGATTCCAGAGATCTTAGGAGCAAAAACCCCTGGGCAGTGTCTTTTTAAAAATTTATCTTTTATACAGCAGGTTCTTATTAGTCATCCATTTTATCCACATCAGTGTATGTATGTCAATCCCAATCTCCCAGTTCATCCCACCACTACCACCCCCCGCCGCTTTCCCCCCTTGGTGTCCATACGTTTGTCCTCCACATCTGGGTCTCGATTTCTGCCTTTGGGCAGTGTCTTGAGGGTCACACCCCCGAGCCCCTACATCCCACTCCCCACCAGTGGAAAACGTGGTGCCAACTGATTTCAGCGTTTGGGTGGAATCAAGAGTCAACCCTCAGATAACGATAAGACCCACTTTAACATCAGAACGCCCTGCAGGCTTGCTAAAACACAGATTGCCGGGCTCTACACCCCAAGTGTCTGATTCTGAGGTAGGACTCCAGGATTTTGCATGTCTAATAAGCTCCTAAGCAGGGCTGGTGCTGCTGGTCCGGAATCCATGCTATGAGAGCCACCGCTCTGGAAGAACCTAGCCTGAGTTGTGTGTCACTCTGAGACGGGGAGCCCAGGGCTCCTTGAGAAATGGTCCCACCAAGGCTGTACTCAATGGAATCAACTAGTCCCACAGGGTTGTCCTCAATGGGATTCCCAAAATAAAGTCAGGATACTGTGACTAAAAGGGGGAATGGATGTTAGCTAGGCAGGAGAAAACACAGATGTGCGTTATTCGGATATTTGGGGAAAATTCTCAGGGTTTGCTGTGTAGGTGGGTTAGATGTCCACGAATTACTTCTGCTGCTCTTCATGAGGCTGACAACCCTCCTTGCAATCTTGAAGGAGAATAAGATCTCCCCCTGTCCGGCAGGCAACAGATTTATTGCAAGCCTGGTATCTGACAGGTGCAATGTTCTTATTGGCAATACAGTAGCAAAAAAGGCAAGCACCAGCTCTCATGGAGCCTTAGTGGGCAAAATGAAACTTAGCTCGACAGATAAGGTCTCTACAGCATGCAACAGTGAGGTTATCACCTACCTCATGCTACTTAACATGCTTCTATTCATGCGGCCTGAGATGACATTAGGTTTCTCAGCAGCCACATCCTACCACTGGCTTATTACCAGTATTCAAAAATATTTAGTGAACATTTACAGTGCATCCAGCCCTGTGCTATACATCTGAGGAGCGCACGTCAAGAAAGAGGCCAGTCTCAGTCCCTTATGCGCTGCCATCAGTTGTCAGTTAAGCAACATTAGTCTTGCTGAAATGTTGCTTAACTGGCAACTGGACAAGATCCCCCAATCCCACGCTGGACACCCAAGGAGTGATCATCACCTAACTCATTAGGAACCCTTGGATCCTCTGCATCAGCAGAACCCAGATTGGGAGGCAGGACCCACAGGCTGAGCATCTGGCATCACATCTCTACGGTGTGATGTGGAGCCTGGCGCTCTTGAGGCTCCCTCAGCCGCAGCAGATGGGGGCTCCCCCTGCCACTCTCTTTAAGGGGTTGATGAATGGTCAGCTCTGAGGCAGCAGTGGGGGGAAGAGCTGAAGCATCAAAGAATCCCAAGCTGGAAGATCCTTAGCAATCACCTTAGTCCAACCATCTCATTTAACAGAAGACCCTGCGCCCCAAGAGATGAAAGAACTGCTCAAGTTCACACAGTTGATAGGCGACAACCAGGATCCAGAGCTCAGGTCCCCTCCTGTCTTAAAACCCAAAGCACTCTCAACTACACCACGAGAAGCAAAGGTGGTGAGGCAAGGGACAGACAGAGAAAAGGGGGCACATTTACTCACGAACTAGTCCACTCAGGGGACAGGTCTGATCTTATGGTACCCAGTTTTCAGAAAAACAGCACTGAGCTTCCTGGGTTGGCAGTAATAAGAGCTAACATGTGTGTAGCGCTTACTACTTGCCAGACATTGTTCTGAGAACCTTGTAGATTTTTTATTTATTTATTTATTTATTTATTTATTTATTTATTCATGGCTGTGTTGGCTCTTCGTTTCTGTGTGAGGGCTTTCTCTAGTTGCAGCAAGTGGGGGCCACTCCTCATCGCGGTGCGCAGGCCTGTCACTATCGCAGCCTCTCGTTGCGGAGCACAGGCTCCAGACGCACAGGCTCAGTATTTGTGGCTCACGGGGCTAGTTGCTCCGTGGCATGTGGGATCCTCCCAGACCAGGGCTCAAACCCATGTCCCCTGCATTGGCAGGCAGATTCTCAACCACTGCGCCACCAGGGAAGCCCAACCTTGTAGATATTAACACTTCACAATAACACTATGAGGGGTGCTATTATTAACCCCATTTTATAGCTAAGTAAGTTGTCGCAGAGAGGCTGAGGACGTTGTCCAAAGTCACACAGCCAGTGCAACTAAGCTTGGATTGAAGCCAGGTAGTCTGGTTAGCAGACTTGCTGGGTTGCTGCGGGCACCCCAGCATGCCCAGAGAAACCCTCAGAGTACCCCAGGGTTCTGGCTTCTCACTGCCATTTGGGACCTGCCTAAGCTTTCCAACTTGAACTGTTGCTGATATCACCACAAAGTACCTCAATAAATTCTGGCAATGATAAATTTTTTGTTTGTTTTGCTTGTTGACTAGAGAGCTCTTATATAGACCAAACTGCAATGTTTTAGGTTTCTTAAAAGATATAGAATTGGCACATCAATATAGTATATAAGGGTCATTTATTTTCTTCCCATCCCTTTCATACTATTCATGATGCACTGAAGAGTTGCATCTGACCCTAAACTCAACGAGTGGCCACCTCTGTATCCTAAATGAGCCAAAGGATGATATGTCCCATTCATCAACACTTCCTAACCTGGTGCCGTGCCAGCCACTGAGGGACACCAGCAGATCAGATATGATCTCTGCCATCAATGAATCCACAGTCTCCTGGAACCACTGAGTGCAAACAACAGTTAAAATATAACACAGTGAGTGGTACTGTAGAAGGGTCCAAATGCTTTGGTTACAGAAAGAAAGAGAACCTCCTCTTGGGAGAGTAGCAGGAAAAGAAGCTGAGGAGACTGGGGTTTGATTGCACACAGTTCAACAGTCTGGACAGTCTCAGAGGAGGTGAGCAGACACTGTAAGCCTTGAGAGAGGGTACAGTTTAGAAAGACCACCCTTCTAGATGGGTGGAGGGGAGAAGGGCCAGGAGGAGGAAAACCAGTTAGGAGATGACTATAGCGTCCAGGTGAGAGATGAGGGTTACACTAAGGCAGAAGCACTGAAGATGGAAAAGAAACAATGGATCAAGGGGAAAAAATCAGAGGTGATATAAACGGGGCTTTTTTTCTTCTGTGTGGTTCACTTCAGCTTCAGGTTCATTTGCCATTAAAATAGCTTTGGGGGCTTCCCTGGTGGCGCAGTGGTTGAGAGTCTGCCTGCCGATGCAGGGGACGCGGGTTCGTGTCCCATTCTGGGCAGATCCCGCATTGCCGCGGAGCGGCTGGGCCCGTGAGCCATGGCCGCTGAGCCTGCACGTCCGGAGCCTGTGCTCCGCAACGGGAGAGACCACAACAGTGAGAGGCCCGCATACCGCAAAAAAAAAAAAAAAAAAAAAAAGCTTTGGATCTGACTCCAATCGTGCCTGAAGAATCACAGAGACCTGGTTTTTAGGTTAGCTAATTTCAAGCTTTCAGGAAACACAAGTCAGATCAGAGGACCAGAGTTCAAATCATGTCCATCAGATCATGCGACATGCTCTTGAGCAAGTCACTTTCATTCTCTGAAAGCCAGCTGCATCATCTGCGAAGAGAGAATCAAGGCTTCTGCCTCTGAGCTTGTTATGGCGTCAGCTCACTTGGGCACCAGTATCATCTCATCTCTTTTTATCTCTCCTAACAACGTCATCAGCCTGCACAATTTCCTGAGCACTCACTATGTGCTAGGCACTATTCTAGCAAGCATTAACTCATTTAACCCTCACAACAACCTCAGGAGATAGGACTATTATTATCCTCATTCTGCAGATAAAGAAACTGTGGCAGAAAGAGATGCAGTAACTTGCCAACTCCTCACAGAGGCAGAACTAGGATGTGAACCCAGTATACCACTTGCCATAACTGCCTAAGCACCCGCCTACCCTTCTCTACCAGAACTCCAGGCTCTCCCTCTGGAGCCCTCCCTCCTCCCCTGCACTAAGAATCCTACTCCTTGGGTGCTGCTTGCTGGCACTAGGTGGATAAGGAAAAAAGCTCAGCTCTCTGCTGCCATTGCTAGAGGCCGCCACAAGATGTCGCTATTGAAAGTCAATCCTACAAGGTTGGTTAGGTGGTCTGCTCGTGGCATGATGCTCTTACTGGCTCTGAGACTTCACTTCTTCTGTAGTTCTCATCCACGCACTTAGCTATCATTCATCAAATCACTCTGCGGGTGGGGGCCTCTGAATCCAACAGGGCTTCCAGACTCCCCTTTCCTTTCTGGCTGGTCTCTTTTTGGATCCCTTGGGGTTCTTCCCTACCAGAATGCTGTGGGCAGGGCCGTGTCATTTGACCTCACCAGGTCCCCCTAACTTCAAGTTTCAGGGAGCCACTGAACTTAAGGTCTAAATACCCTACACACAGGAGCCCCACCACCCCCCGCCTACCCCGAGGCAGCTTGTACAATTTGGTCTACCCCCTCTGCGATTTACTACTAGAGGGAAAAGGAGCATTTTCTAAACACGCACACACACACTCAAAAACAAAGCAAAACAAACAACATGCCCTGTTGTACCCTTTTCCTGGGGTAATGGGCATCAGCTCCCCTTACCTACTCATAGCTAACGGGTTCCGGGGACTGCTGTCTGAACAAAAGCCTACTCCATAGCACATGTTCTGTTCACTGGCAGGCAGAAGTGCTAGAAGATTCTTCCTCTATGTCTAAAGAGGGGATTGCATACCTTATGGCCATGAGGAACCCTCTCCTACACCAAGTAAAAGCTTCCCACAACAGACATTAGGACAAGCCAAGGGGCCACCAAGACCTCATGGAGTGTGTTGAAAGTTTCTTTGTGGACTGATTTCAGAAGGCTGATGAATGTAGTTTTCTGTCCCGGGCAGAGAGAATCTGAAGCTGAAACTTATTATAAACACAAACCTCTTAAGAAAACAGACAGTCCCAACACCAGTCCTCAGTAAGAGCACGGGAATGCCACAGAAAATCAGGTTGTATCCTGAAGTATAACTATGATAAGCACAGCGAGATTTAGCAAATAAAAATACAAAATATCCAGTTAAATTTGAATTTCAGATAAACAACCAATAATTTTTAGGATAAGCATGTCACCTGCAATACATAGGACTTACTTTCTCTAAAAAATTATTGGCTGTTTATCTGAAATTCAAATTGAACTGAGCATCTTATATTTTATCCATCAACCTTAGTTTTGAAGTATAACCATGATCAGAAGTAAATCCAAGTCCTAAGAAAGCAAAGATCAAAGGTACTTAACAGGTCAACAGTTAAAATTCATTTGGCTACTAGACATTGACCAAACATTTAAAAATTTTAAAACAGTGGTCCTTTAAGCCTGGCTACACATTGGAATTAGCTGAGAATTTTTAAAAATATAGATATATAGATGCCCATGACTGTCCCTGAGGATTCATATTAAACTGAACTCATATTAATTCACATTAAAACATTCATGTATTAAGAATTAATAATATTCCTTTGAAATAGGCGATGCTAATGTGCAAAGGGAGTTGAGGACCATTGTCTTAAGGTGTTGTCTGTACCTGCCTTCTCAGTTGACGACTTTTCTGAAGTGGTAAAGAAATAAGACTGATACACTTTATTTGCAATTATAAGCTTCCTTAAACTTATAACTCACTGTGAGTTCAGACTGACATGAGCCCTGACTGTACTGAGGAAAAATTGGCAAAAAGATAGAGATCAGCTTTACTAGTAGTTGCTGTTGTTGTAACATAACATTTCTAATCATATTCTTTGTCCTTAGTAATTCCACTTTAGAGTATAAATCCTAGGAAAATATTCAGCAGTCCAGACAAATAACTATACGCAAAGATGCGAATCATACTATAATAATGAGGAAAAATTGTGCTTCCTGTAAAAATCATTTCCCTTTAGCCTGAGAACTTCATGATTTCTTGTAATAGATGTTTACTAGAGCCAAGCTCCCTCAGCTTTTTTATGTGGGAAAATGTCTTTAAATGTTTTTTCATTTTTGAAGTATGTATTTTGAATGATTTTTTTCTTTCAGCATTTTAAAGAAGTCATTCCAATGTCTTCTGGATTCTACTGTTTTTTTTATTAGATGTCAGCCATCATTCTTATTATTGTATTCTTAAATGTATGTGTCCTTTTTCTCTGACTGTGCTTAAGATATTCTCTTTAATTTTGGTTTTCAGCAGTTTGACTATGACGAGCCTTGGTGTGGTTTTCCTTATACTTATTATTTTTTTAATTAATTAATTAATTTTATTTTTGGCTGCGTTGAGTCTTCATTGCTGCGCGCAGGTTTTCTCTAGTTGCAGCTGAGCAGGGGCTACTCTTCGTTGCCATGCACGGGCTTCTCCTTGCGGTGGCTTCTCTTGTTGTGGAGCACGGGCTCTAGGCGCGTGGGCTTAGTAGTTGTGGCGTGAGGGCTCAGTAGCTGTGGCTCATGGGCTCTAGAGCGCAGGCTCAGTAGTTGTGGTGCACAGGCTTAGTTGCTCCGCAGCATGTGGGATCTTCCTGAACCAGGGCTCAAACCTGTGTCCCCTGCATTGGCAGGCAGATTCTTAACCACTGAGCCACCAGGGAAATCCCTCCTTATATTTATACTACGTGGGTTTTCATGGGCTTCTAAAATCTGCAAATTAATATATTAGTATTTCTCATTAATTTTTAAAAATTCTCAAGCACAATCCCTTCAGATATTCCCTCTGCCCCGTTTTCTCTCTTCTCTCTTTGAAGGACTCCAAATATGTATATACTATAGTGCTTTATGTTGTCCTACTGTTCTCTGAAACTCTGCTATAACTTAAAATTTAATTTAAATTCAATTTACTTTTTCTCTCCATATGCATTAGTTTGGATAAATTTTATTAACCTGTCTTCAAGTTTCTGATCTTTTCTTCTGCTGTATCTAGTCTGCTGGTAAGACCTTCAATTAAAATTTTCATTTCAGTTCTAGAATTTCCATTTCATTCTTTTATAGGGCTTCAGATTCTCTGTGGAAACTTCCCATTTTTTCATTCATTTTGCCCATCTTTTCCAGTAAATACTTCAACACAGTTATACTTAAAGATTTTGTCTGCTGATTCCAACATCTGGGTCATTCCTGGTTCTGCTGCAATTGGCTATTTTTTCCTCTTGATTATGGGTCACATCTTCCTGCTTTTTCACATGTCTTCTACCTTTGACTGTGTGCTCACTGGTAAAGAATTGGTGGGCATATGTGCCTTGAGGGGTTCTCCTCCTATCTTCCGTCCTGTCCCTGCTGTTGTTTTGTACTCAGTGAAGACTTAGAAGGAAACAATAGGTGAGTGCTCCAAAAGAAATCTCTGTCCACCCTCATTTCCTGTCCTTCACCTTCACCAGGCCACGGTCATGGAGTTAGTGAAGCCCTACAGATAAGAATTGGCAGATAGGGCTTCCCTGGTGGCGCAGTGGTTGAGAGTCCGCCTGCCGATGCAGGGGACACGGGTTCGTGCCCCGATCCCGGAAGATCCCACATGCCGCGGAGCGGCTGGGCCCGCGAGCCATGGCCGCGGAGCCTGTGTGTCCGGAGCCTGTGCTCCGCAACGGGGGAGGCCACAGCAGTGAGAGGCCCGAGTACAGCAAAAAAAAAAAAAAAAAAAAAAAGAATTGGCAGATAGATGCCATATAGCATTTAAGTTTGGGGGTGGGATTTTAATACATCATGCCAGCTCATGGAAATTTTAGCTTGTTCAGCTAGTTTCTCAATGCACATTCAAAAATCCCCTGTCTATGGTGGGTCTGTTCTTCTATCCGTCATACCACTTTGATGAAAGCAGCCTCATGTCTCACTCTCCTAGCAAGGGCTCTTTCCACTCTGGAATTTAGTTCATTTTAAATTCTGGTGGATTTTTTTTTTTTTTTTTTTTGCGGTACACGGGCCTCTCCCTGCTGTGGCCTCTCCCGTTGAGGAGCACAGGCTCCGGACGCGCAGGCTCAGCGGCCATGGCTCACAGGCCCAGCCGCTCCGCGGCATGTGGGATCTTCCCAGACCAGGGCATGAACCCGTGTCCCCTGCATCGGCAGGCGGACTCTCAACCACTGTGCCACCAGGGAAGCCCCTAAATTCTGGTGGATTTTTAACAACTAAGATTTTGCAGTTCATCCAGATTACTTGCATTGTCACAAAGAGAGTAATGATCTCTTGCAAATTTCTATATCCTGGAAATGGAAGTCCAAACGTTTTTCAAAAAGATTTATAAACTGAAAATACAGAGAGAAAGGGTGAGAAGGAAGCCTCTGATATCTGTAGACTATAAGATTATCCATTTCCTCTCCATATTTAATTGCTAAATTGACTCAGGGGAAACACCCCCAGGTCACTTGGCAAGGTTTGTATGCCTGCTGAGAAAGTCCAGGAAGGCTAATGTATCAAATGCCCATTGCCAAAAAAACATCTGTCGTTAAAAGGCCACCTGTTTTAAAATGGGATGTGGGGGAAATGGAGTAGAAACTAGTTTGCCCTTATTTCACCAAATAGGATTTCTGATATCATTTAAAATGCCCTTTATCCTCATTTCAATATATTTCCACTTCTTAATCCTGCTGAATTGGAACCAAATCCAGAAGCCCACTTCTCTAACAAAACTGATGAGTATGAAGAGATAGTTTCCTTAATGCACACCAAAAAAACTTGCACACAGCTAGAGTTTATGCTATTTCACATGAAGAAAACTAGAAGAAAAAAAGGAGGCTGACATGAGAGGCGCTTTTTAGCAACAACTTTTCTGATGCAGGAGAGAGAAGACAAAATCTGAAACACAAACCTTCTTCCTCCAGAACACTCAGTCAACTGCTCTAGGTCTTATTATGTAGAAGGATACAGTTGGTAGATTCAGTAAGAAATTACCTAAAAATCCACACTTAATTGGTTTTAAATAGTCCAAAACTTTATGGTCACAAAACCCTTTTTAACATCTGATGAAGAGACACAATGGAGGGGGCTACACCTGCTCAGGTTTTGAAATTCCTCAGTGCCCTCCCAGGAACAGACACAAGTAGGACTGTAAAAGAAAAAGAAATTGTAGAATAGGTGAAGCAGTGCTAAGAAGGAAGAAGGTCTAAAAGCAACCATCTACGCTTCCATAGTAAGAAAGTAGAAAGAAAAGAGCAGCTTAAGCCCAAAATAAATAAAGTAGAAAATGAAGGCAAGAATAAGAATAATGAAATAGAAAATTCACAATCAGTAGTATAAACCAATTAAACCAAAAGCTGTCTTTAAAAAATGTGATAAAACTGATAAACCTCTAGACTTACCAAGGAAAAACCCAAAATCAGAAGTTAAAGAGGAGTCAAAACTACAGGTCCTACAAACATTAGCATGATAAAAATGAATAATATAAACAAATTTATGCCCCCCAAATTCATCAACATAATGAAATTACCTATTCCTTCAAAGAGGCAAATTATAAAAACTGACTTAAGGGCTTCCCTGGTGGCGCAGTGGTTGAGAGTCCGCCTGCCGATGCAGGGGACACGGGTTCGTGCCCCGATCCCGGAAGATCCCACATGCCGCGGAGCGGCTGGGCCCGCGAGCCATGGCCGCGGACCCTGTGTGTCCGGAGCCTGTGCTCCGCAACGGGAGAGGCCACAGCAGTGAGAGGCCCGAGTACAGCAAAAAAAAAAAAAAAAAAAAAAAAAAAACTGACTTAAGAGAGATCATCTAAATGATACTATGTCTACGAAAAAATTGAATTCTTTTGAAAAAGGAAAAGAAAAAAATAGCCTAGATGGCTTCCCTGGTGAAATCTATCAAACATTTAAGGAAATAACACCAATCTTACACTATCACTTTCATAAAAGAGGTGAAGGGAGCACTTCCCACATCCATTTTATGATGCCAACATTATCCTGATAAGAAAAAAAGTTATTATAAGAAAAGTAAACTCCAGGCTAATATCTCTCATGACCATAAATCCTTAACAAAACATTAGCAAATTGAATCCAGCAAAATATAACAAGTATACTACATGTGACTTAGTGGGGTTTATCCCAGGAATCCAGAGTTGGCTTAACATTTGAAAAAAATCAGTGTAATTAACAGAATAAAGCAGAATAAGAGAATAAAGGAGAAAACAGAATAAAAGAGAAAAATTAACAGAATTTAACAGAATAAAAGAGAAATTAACAGAATAAAAGAGAAAAATCATGATTACCAACAGGGACACGAAAAAAACTTAACAAAATTAAACAACTGTTTATGATTTAAAAAAACACTCTCGGGTTTCCCTGGTGGCGCAGTGGTTGAGAATCTGACTGCCAATGCAGAGGACACGGGTTCGAGCCCTGATCTGGGAAGATCCCACATGCTGTGGAGCAACTGGGCCCGTGAGCCACAACTACTGAGCCTGCGCATCTGGAGTTTGTGCTCCGCAACAAGAGAGGCCACGACAGTGAGAGGCCCGCACACGGCGATGAAGATTAGTCCCCGCTCGCTGCAACTAGAGAAAGCCCACACACAGAAACGAAGACCCAACACAGCCAAAAAATAAATAAATAAATAAATAAAATTTAAACAAAAAAAACACTCTCAGCAAAATATTGGAATAGAAGGAAACTTTCTCAATCTATTTTTTTAAAAAAACCCTATAGCTCCTGCATGTCAACAGAAAAATAAGCTGAGGGAGGAGAAAGAGTTGCCTAAAAAAGAATAGAACATTCCCCCCAAAAGTATTTTTATTCCCACAGGAGACAAAAATAATTCATGATCACAAGCCACTTATGACACTAAATGCTCAAGTGAAGAGACAAAATCTGTAGATAAAAATCCTTATAAGGATCATGAGAAGCACATCTTAGAAGCAAGGAACGACAACGAATCAAGTAGCAATACATTACGTAATACATATTCTTAACCCACCAGACACACATTGAAAATGTGCAGATTAATGGGCAAATTGGCAGGAATGCTATCCAGCCTAAACCCCAGCTAAGCCACTCCTTTTGAGCTTCCTCCGACTTAACCAGAGAAACTGATGAAGCTGCTATTGAACCAGACTATAACGAAGGTGATAGCGAAAGTAACATATCTGTAAGAGAAGAGGAAACTTGTCTAAGGAACCAAAAAATAAAGTGATGGAGGAAGCAGAAGAGCCTGGACACGGCGGCAGTTGGCCAGGAGCCAGAGTCAAAGCAGCCCCAGCATTAGTCCAAGTAGAAGTCATAGTCCTTCTGGAAGCCCAGCCCGAAGCCACAGTAGCATCACAAACCGTACAATAATTAGGAATGAATTTAACAGAATGGGTGCACAACACCTGTATACCAAAAAACTGCAAAACATTGCTAAGAGAAAGTAAAGAAGACAAATAAATAGAGGGCTATGCCATGTGCATGGGTTGGAAGACTCAGTATTGTTAAGATGTTGGTTCGCTCAAAATTCACCTACAGATTCAACATAATCCCATTCAAATCCCAGCAGGGTTTTTTTTGGTAGAAATTGACAAGCTTATTTTAAAAGTTATAAGAAAATGCAAAGAATCTAGAATAGCCAGAAAACTATTTAAGGGAAGAACAAAGTAGGAGGACTTACACTACCTGATTTTCAAGTCTTCCTATAAAGCTACGGTAATCAAGACGATGCGGTAGACCAGTGACTTCCATGAACGCAAGCTCAATGCTGTACTTCATTGGCTGTAAAATGAGTTCCTCGGTCACAAGTAATGCAAGGTGGAATAACATCTTGGTGAATAAGGTACTTTGTCAGTGCATGGATACCAGTTTGGGAAAAAAATATTGCAGGCAGGAAAAGCAAATCTATATCAAAAATAGGTGTCTGGGGCTTCCCTGGTGGTGCAGTGGTTGGGAGTCCGCCTGCCGATGTGGGGGACGCGGGTTTGTGCCCCGGTCCGGGAGGATCCCACATGCCATGGAGCGGCTGGGCCCGTGAGCCATGGCCGCTGGGCCTGCGCGTCCAGAGCCTGTGCTCCACGGCGGGAGAGGCTGAGGCAGTGAGAGGCCCGCGTACTGCAAAAAAAAAAAAAAAAAAGTAGGTTTCTGTGTCAGTGAGATTAAAACACCACCCCTTACATGGAGGAGGTTGCTCACTGATTCTCCCGAAGAATGGTGCTATGTTGGGGGCTCAGTGTTGGTCTTTGCTGTTGGCGGGTTGGCCTCTCAGCAGTGACTATAGCGACTTTAGGAGGTGGACAGTCCATGTTGTAGAGCCTATGCACAGTCTCCATCACTGCTGACTTGGCCACTTTGATCATGAGGCCTTCGTAAGGAGAGAGGTTGCTGGGGAAAGAAACTAACTAACATCCAGAGAACAGATGATTTTATCCACCTGATTATCAAAATATTTCTCTTGTATAATTACTCTTAGGTGACTATTGGGACACAGATCTTCACATTCTGTGGTCATTCAAAGATATCTATTCAGGGGGCTTCCCTGGTGGCACAGTGGTTGAGAGTCCACTTGCCGATTCAGGGGACACGGGTTCGTGCCCCGGTCTGGGAGGGTCCCACATGCCGCAGAGCGGCTGGGCCCGTGAGCCATGGCCACTGAGCCTGCACGTCCGGAGCCTGTGCTCCGCAATGGGAGAGGCCACAACAGTGAGAGGCCCGCATACCGCAAAAAAAAAAAAAAAAAAAAAAAAAAGATATCTATTCACACACCTTTTCCCCAGAACCTCCCCATTGTGATCATTTAACTGTGTCTTTTCCAAGTCCCTGACCAGCCAGCTAAACCATTAGCCACTGCCCATGAATCAAAGTAGATCCATACCTCTGGTCACCTCTAATTTCAGGCAAATGAATATCCAGTTGCACTGGGTGAGTTCTACCCAGTGGGAGTGTTTTCCTCCACTGCTGTCCTGTAGCACCACATCAGAATGGCTTCTTATTCAGATCTCAGTACAAATAAACCAACTGCAAAAAGACATTCATGAGAGATTGTAAATGGAATGTGCACTGATACTAGATTTTATTAATATTATTAATTCACTAGATGTGATAACGAAGTGGTAGCATGTCCTGTTTTTAAAAAATCCTTTATCTGTTGGAAATATATTCTGAAGTATTTGAAGGTAAAAAGATAAGACAGGGCTTCCCTGGTGGCGCAGTGGTTGAGAGTCCGCCTGCCGATGCAGGGGACACGGGTTCGTGCCCCGGTCTGGGAAGATCCCATATGCCGCGGAGCGGCTGGGCCCGTGAGCCATGGCCGCTGAGCCTGCGCGTCCGGAGCCTGTGCTCCGCAACGGGGGGGGGGGGGCATGGCAGTGGGAGGCCCGCGTACCGCAAAAAAAAAAAAAAGATAAGACATATGGGGGATTTTACTTAAAATTTTTCATGGGAAAAAAGTAGAAGGAGAGCTCAATGGAAGAAGGATAATTGTCGAAGCCAGGTGATGAGTATGTACATGGGGGATCATTAAACTGTTTTCTCTGCTTTTATATGTGTTTAAAATGTCACATAATAAAAAGCCTAAAAAATATTCTAATGAAAATTATAGACAACTTCCCCTTATAAATGTACCTAAGAATGTAATCTGAATGTCACCTAGCCTCACCAGTCTGTGCCCTCAAAATAAGGTTAAATTTCCACCTGGGCCCAATTTATGATGACTATAAGCCCACTCACCCATCCCTGTGCACCAGGAGCATATTCTCACCCTCTCCAGAAGAACTGCACTATTCCAAGGAGTCCTCAAAAGGGTTCCACATATTAGGCCACAAACTAGGCCGAAGCTGACAGGCACCCCTCAGGCTCTGCTATTCTAGCTCCCACTTGCCTACATCTAGACAATGTCTCAGCATTCCTGAGAAGCTGCTTAAAGAGGCTTAATCCCTGCCGCTGTTGACAAAAAAGAATGGCATAGGAAGCATTCCAAATTAAAGGAAACTAAAGTACACATTAAAGGAAATTAAATGCAACATATGCTCCTGAGTTGAGTCTTAGACTCAGGAAAAAATGGCTATTAAGTCATTATTGAGACAGCTGAAATTACCAAAACATGGACTGTGGATTGGATGATAGTATATTAATGCAAAATTTCCAGATTTTTATCATTCCATGGTGGTTACATAAGAGAAGGTCTCACACTTAGCAAATACACACTGAAGTATTTAGGGTGTAAAAATAAAGCAGATACATTGAAAATTCTCCCCCTCAGCCCAGCCTCTCAGCCACACAATTTCCCCCTATCCCAAGAGGCAATAAATGTTTCCTCATTCTTGTATACATCCACCCAGAGGTATTTCATGCTTTTGCAAGCTAACACTTGTTCTAACATCTCCTTTACACCAAAAATGGGAGCATTCTCTATACTCTGTTCTCTGCTTGGCTCTTTCTTAATATATCATTCCATATCAGAACATGAACCATCCCCTCACTATTTTCTACAAATATGTAGTATTCCACTGGGAGATGTACCATAATTTATTTAGACTCCATAAAATTGGTTTCCAACCTTTTGCTGTGCTTTATTAAGATCTGCAGAATAGCAACTTTCAAGGGACCCAGGAAGATTTGGCAACACAAGCATACAACAAAAGTTTGAAATTAATATGGTGATAATTGTGTCAGGGATTATATTTTAAATGGTTACTAATGAATGCAATGTTTTTATGTTATTAACCAGGGAAACAGACTTCAGAATGAATGATTAGTGGGTACGAAAAAACAAGAGTGTGTGTGGGGAAGTCAATGTTAACAGCCCTCCGTCTTAGCTATTAAACCTGTCTGAAAGAGCATTTCAACACAATGGAATTTTGTTTTTTTCATAACTCTAACAGAGGCTGAACGCAATAAGCGACAACCAAGAATAGTAGTAGAGACTTCCGGGTAAGATGGCGGAAGAGTAAGACGCGGAGATCACCTTCCTCCCCACAGATACACCAGAAATACAGCTACACGTGGAACAACTCCTACAGAACACCTACTGAACGCTGGCAGAAGACCCCAGACCTCCCAAAAGGCAAGAAACTCCCCACATACCTGGGTAGGGCAAAGCAGAGAGATTCCCGCACAGAGGAGCGGTGCCGAGCGGCACTCACCAGCCCGAGAGGCTTGTCTGCTCCCCCGCCGGGGCGGGCGGCGCTGGAGCTGAGGCTCGGGCTTCCGTCAGAGCGCAGGGAGAGGACTGCAGCTGGCGGCGAGAACTCAGTCTGAAGGGGGCTAATGTGCCACAGCTAGCCGGGAGGGAGTCCGGGAAAACTCTGGAGCTGCCGAAGAGGCAGGAGACTTTTTCTTCCCTCTTGGTTTCCTGGTGCGCGAGGAGAGGGGATTAAGAGCGCCGCGTAAAGGAGCTCCAGAGACGGGCGCGAGTCGCGGCTGAAAGCGCGGAGCCCAGAGACGGGCGTGGGACGCTGGGGCTGCTGCTACCGCCGCCAAGAAGCCTGTGTGCGAGCGCAGGTCACTGTCCACACCGCCCTTCCGGGAGCCTGTGCAGCCTGCCACTGCCAGGGTCCCGGGATCCAGGGGCGGCTTCCCTGGGAGAACGCACGGCGCGCCTCGGGCTGGTGCAACGTCACGCCGACCTCTGCCGCTGCAGGCTCGCCCCGCACTCCGTGCCCCTCCCTTCCGCCCGGCCTGAGTGAGCCAGAGTCCCCGAAGAGGCTGCTCCTTTAACCCTGTCCTGTCTGAGCGAAGAACAGACGCCCTCCGGCGACCTACACGCAGAGGCGGGGCCAAATCCAAAGCTGAGACCCAGGAGCTGTGAGAACAAAGAAGAGAAAGGGAAACCTCTCCCAGCAGCCTCAGAAGCAGCGGATTAAAGCTCCACAATCAACTTCATGTACCCTGCATCTGTGGAATACATGAATAGACAACAAATCATCCCAAGTTGAGGAGCCAGGAGTCAGTGCTGTGCCTCTGAGGTGGGAGAGCCAACTTCAGGACACTGGTCCACAAGAGACCTCCCAGCTCCACATAATATCAAACGGCGAAAATCTTCCAGAGATCTCCATCTCAACACCAGCACCCAGCTTCACTCAACGACCAGCAAGCTACAGTGCTGGACACCCTATGCCAAACAACTAGCAAGACAGGAACACAACGCCACCCATTAGCAGAGAGGCTGCCTCAAATCATAAAAAGTCCGCAAACACCCCAAAACACACCACCAGACGTGGACCTGCCCACCAGAAAGACAAGATCCAGCCTCATCCACCAGAACACAGGCAGTAGTCCCCTCCACCAAGAAGCCTACACAACCCACTAAACCAACCTTAGCCACTGGGGACAGACACCAAAAACAACGGGAACTACGAACCTGCAGCCTGCAAAAAGGAGACCCCAAACACAGTAACATAAGCAAAATGAGAAGACAGAAAAACACACAGCAGGAGAAGGAGCAAGATAAAAACCCACCAGACCTAACAAATGAAGAGGTAATAGGCAGTCTATCTGAAAAAGAATTCAGAATAATGATGGTAAAGATGATCCAAAATCTTGGAAATAGAATAGACAAAATGCAAGAAACAGTTAACAAGGACCTAGAAGAACTAAAGACGAATCAAGCATCGATTAAAAACACAATAAATGAAATAAAAATTACTCTAGATGGGATCAATAGCAGAATAACTGAGGCAGAAGAACGGATAAGTGAGGTGGAAGATAAAATAGTGGAAATAACTGCTGCACAGCAAAATAAAGAAAAAAGAATGAAAAGAACAGAGGACAGTCTCAGAGACCTCTGGGACAACATTAAACGCACCAACATTCGAATTATAGGGGTTCCAGAAGAAGAAGAGAAAAAGAAAGGGACTGAGAAAATATTTGAAGAGATTATAGTTGAAAACTTCCCTAATATGGGAAAGGAAATAGTTAATCAAGTCCAGGAGGCACAGAGAGTCCCATACAGAATAAATCCAAGGAGAAATACACCAAGACACATATTAATCAAACTGTCAAAAATTAAACACAAAGAAATCATATTAAAAGCAGCAAGGCAAAAACAACAAATAACACACAAGGGAATCCCCATCAGGATAACAGCTGATCTCTCAGCAGAAACTCTACAAGCCAGAAGGGAGTGGCAGGACATACTTAAAGTGATGAAGGAGAAAAACCTGCAACCAAGATTACTCTACCCAGCAAGGATCTCATTCAGATTTGATGGAGAAATTAAAACCTTTACAGACAAGCAAAAGCTGAGAGAGTTCAGCACCACCAAACCAGCTTTACAACAAATGCTAAAGGAGCTTCTCTAGGCAAGAAACACAACAGAAGGAAAAGAACTACAATAACGAACCCAAAACAATTAAGAAAATGGGAATAGGAACATACATATCAATAATTACCTTAAATGTAAATGGACTAAATGCTCCCACCAAAAGACACAGACTGGCTGAATGGATACAAAAACAAGACCCATATATATGCTGTCTACAAGAGACCCACTTCAGACCTAGAGACACATACAGACTGAAAGTAAGGGGATGGAAAAAGATATTCCATGCAAATGGAAACCAAAAGAAAGCTGGAGTAGCAATTCTCATATCAGACAAAATAGACTTTAAAATAAAGACTACTAGAAGAGACAAAGAAGGACACTACATAATGATCAAGGGATCAATCCAAGAAGAAGATATAACAATTGTAAATATTTATGCACCAAACATAGGAGCACCTCAATACATAAGGGAAATATTAACAGCCATAAAAGGAGAAATCGACAGTAACACAATCATAGTAGGGGACTTTAACACCCCACTTTCACCAATGGACAGGTCATCCAAAATGAAAATAAATAAGGAAACACAAGCTTTAAATGATACATTAAACAAGATGGACTTAATTGATATTTATAGGACATTCCATCCAAAAACAACAGAATACACATTTTTCTCAAGTGCTCATGGAACATTCTCCAGGATAGATCATATCTTGGGTCACAAATCAAGCCTTGGTAAATTTAAGAAAATTGAAATTGTATCAAGTATCTTTTCTGACCACAATGCTATGAGACTAGATATCAATTACAGGAAAAGAGCTGTAAAACATACAAACACATGGAGGCTAAACAATACACTACTTAATAACGAAGTGATCACTGAAGAAATCAAAGAGGAAATTAAAAAATACCTAGAAACAAATGACAATGGAGACACGACGACCCAAAACCTATGGGATGCAGCAAAAGCAGTTCTAAGAGGGAAGTTTATGGCAATACAATCCCACCTTAAGAAACAGGAAACATCTCGAATAAACAACCTAACCTTGCACCTAAAGCAATTAGAGAAAGAAGAACAAAAACATCCCAAAGTTAGCAGAAGGAAAGAAATCATAAAAATCAGATCAGAAATAAATGAAAAAGAAATGAAGGAAACGATAGCAAAGATCAATCAAACTAAAAGCTGGTTCTTTGAGAAGATAAACAAAATTGATAAACCATTAGCCAGACTCATCAAGAAAAAAAGGGAGAAGACTCAAATCAATAGAATTAGAAATGAAAAAGGAGAAGTAACAACTGACACTGCAGAAATACAGAAGATCATGAGAGATTACTATAAGCAACTCTATGCCAATAAAATGGACAACCTGGAAGAAATGGACAAATTCTTAGAAATGCACAACCTGCCAAGACTGAATCAGGAAGAAATAGAAAATATGAACAGACCAATCACAAGCACTGAAATTGAAACTGTGATTAAAAATCTTCCAACAAACAAAAGCCCAGGACCAGATGGCTTCACAGGCGAATTCTATCAAGCATTTAGAGAAGAGCTAACACCTATCCTTCTCAAACTCTTCCAAAATATAGCAGAGGGAGGAACACTCCCAAACTCATTCTACGAGGCCACCATCACCTTGATACCAAAACCAGACAAGGATGTCACAAAGAAAGAAAACTACAGGCCAATATCACTGATGAACATAGATGCAAAAATCCTCAACAAAATACTAGCAAACAGAATCCAACAGCACATTAAAAGGATCATACACCATGATCAAGTGGGGTTTATTCCAGGAATGCAAGGATTCTTCAATATACGCAAATCAATCAATGTGATACACCATATTAACAAACTGAAGGAGAAAAACCATATGATCATCTCAATAGATGCAGAGAAAGCTTTTGACAAAATTCAACATCCATTTATGATAAAAACCCTGCAGAAAGTAGGCATAGAGGGAACTTTCCTCAACATAATAAAGGCCATATATGACAAACCCACAGCCAGCATCGTCCTCAATGGTGAAAAACTGAAACCATTTCCACTAAGATCAGGAACAAGACAAGGTTGCCCACTCTCACCACTCTTATTCAACATAGTTTTGGAAGTTTTAGCCACAGCAATCAGAGAAGAAAAGGAAATAAAAGGAATCCAAATGGGAAAAGAAGAAGTAAAGCTGTCACTGTTTGCAGATGACATGATACTATACATAGAGAATCCTAAAGATGCTACCAGAAAACTACTAGAGCTAATCAATGAATTTGGTAAAGTTGCAGGATACAAAATTAATGCACAGAAATCTCTGGCATTCCTATATACTAATGATGAAAAATCTGAAAGTGAACTCAAGGAAACACTCCCATTTACCATTGCAACAAAAAGAATAAAATATCTAGGAATAAACCTACCTAAGGAGACAAAAGACCTGTATGCAGAAAATTATAAGACACTGATGAAAGAAATTAAAGATGATACAAATAGATGGAGAGATGTACCATGTTCTTGGATTGGAAGAATCAACATTGTGAAAATGACTCTACTACCCAAAGCAATCTACAGATTCAATGCAATACCTATCAAACTACCAATGGCATTTTTCACAGAACTAGAACAAAAAATTTCACAATTTGTATGGAAACACAAAAGACCCCGAATAGCCAAAGCAATCTTGAGAACGAAAAACGGAGCTGGAGGAATCAGGCTCCCTGACTTCAGACTATACTACAAAGCTACAGTAATCAAGACAGTATGGTACTGGCACAAAAACAGAAATATAGATCAATGGAACAGGATAGAAAGCCCAGAGATAAACCCACGGACATATGGTCACCTTATCTTTGATAAAGGAGGCAGGAATGTACAGTGGAGAAAGGACAGTCTCTTCAATAAGTGGTGCTGGGAAAACTGGACAGGGACATGTAAAAGTATGAGATTAGATCACTCCCTAACACCATACACAAAAATTAGCTCAAAATGGATTAAAGACCTAAATGTAAGGCCAGACACTATCAAACTCCTAGAGGAAAACATAGGCAGAACACTCTATGACATAAATCACAGCAAGATCCTTTTTGACCCACCTCCTAGAGAAATGGAAATAAAGACAAAAATAAACACATGGGACCTAATGAAACTTAAAAGCTTTTGCACAGCAAAGGAAACCATAAACAAGACCAAAAGACAACCCTCAGAATGGGAGAAAATATTTGCAAATGAAGCAACTGACAAAGGATTAATCTCCAAAATTTATAAGCAGCTCATGCAGCTCAATAGCAAAAAAACAAACAACCCAATCCAAAAATGGGCAGAAGACCTAAATAGACATTTCTCCACAGAAGATATACAGACAGCCAACAAACACATGAAAGGATCCTCAACATCTTTACTCATTAGAGAAATGCAAATCAAAACTACAATGAGATATCATCTCACACCAGTCAGAATGGCCGTCATCAAAAAATCTAGAGACAATAAATGCTGGAGAGGGTGTGGAAAAAAGGGAACACTCTTGCACTGCTGGTGGGAATGTGAATTGGTACAGCCACTATGGAGAACGGCATGGAGGTTCCTTAAAAAACTACAAATAGAACTACCATATGACCCAGCAATCCCACTACTGGGCATATACCCTGAGAAAACCATAATTCAAAAAGAGACATGTACCAAAATGTTCATAGCAGCCCTATTTACAATAGCCCGGAGATGGAAACAACCTAAGTGTCCATCATCGGATGAATGGGTAAAGAAGATGTGGCACATATATACAATGGAATATTACTCAGCCATAAAAAGAAATGAAATTGAGCTATTTGTAATGAGGTGGATGGACCTAGAGTCTGTCATACAGAGTGAAGTAAGTCAGAAAGAGAAAGACAAATACTGTATGCTGACACATATATATGGAATTTAAGAAAAAAATGTCATCAAGAACATAGGGGTAAGACAGGAATAAAGACACAGACCTACTAGAGCATGGACTTGAGGATATGGGGAGGAGGAAGGGTAAGCTGTGACAAAGTGAAAGAGCGGCATGGACATATATACACTACCAAACGTAAGGTAGATAGCTAGTGGGAAGCAGCCGCATAGCACAGGGAGATCAGCTCGGTTCTTTCTGACCGCCTGGAGGGGTGGGATAGGGAGGGTGGGAGGGAGACGCAAAAGGGAGGGGATATGGGAACATATGTATATGTATAACTGATTAAATTTGTAAAATAAAAAAATAATAATAATAAAAAAAAAAAAGAATAGTAGTAGAGGGCTTCCCTGGTGGCGCAGTGGTTGAGAGTCCGCCTGCCGACAGAGGGGACACGGGTTTGTGCCCCGGTCCGGGAGGATCCCACGTGCCGCGGAGCGGCTGGGCCCATGAGCCATGGCCGCCGGGCCTGCGCGTCCGGAGCCTGTGCTCCGCAACGGGACAGGCCACAACAGTGAGAGGCCCGTGTACTGCAAAAAAAAAAAAAAAAAAAAAGAATAGTAGTAGAGCCACTGATGATGTTGTTATTGTGTCATTAATGAAAGTACCGACAGAAAAAGAGTAGTACTTTGGGTTCATTAATAAAAGACCTGAAAAAATGTAATGGCTTAGAGTCACAACAACAAATAAAGTTGCCTTTCACTTCACTCTGCCAAATAAGGCTGTCTGGAAGGGGAGGAGGTTAACAATGAACTTAGGGCTTCCCTGGTGGCACAGTGGTTGAGAGTCCACCTACCAATGCAGGGGACGTGGGTTTGAGCCCTGGTCCGGGAAGATCCCACATGCCGTGGAGCAACTGGGCCCGTGCGCCACAATTACTGAGCCTGCACTCTAGAGCCTGTGAGCCGCAACTACAGAGCCCGAGTGCTACAGTTACTGAAGCCCGCATGCCTAGAGCCCGTGCTCTGCAACAAGAGAAGCCACCGCAGTGAGAGGCCCGTGCAACGCAAAGAAGAGTAGCCCCCACTCGCCATAACTAGAGAAAGCCCGCGAGCAGCAACGAAGACCCAGCTCAGCCAAAAATAAATAAATTAAATAAATAAATTTATATTAAAAAAAACCCAATGAACTTAGATAGCAGGGTGAAGTGTGTACATCCATATCTATACATACACTGAGTTTGGGGTTGTAGGGGCTTCCTGTTGTTGTTAATAAATATAATTTCTGTGCCCATTTTTATCTTCAATATTTTTCCTTAGGTTCTTAAATTACAGAAGATAGTGACTTAATTTGACACAGATTTAGACAATATCCCAGAAACCCAAGAGCACATACGTCACTCAGCCTGACCTAAAAGCTTCTCTCTTTGCAGGAATCAGAGTCCAGCATCTCTCTTCTCTCACAGACTCACCACCTCCTTTGCTGTTACAGTGGCCTTTTATGAGTTCTCACTCCTCCAACTGGACAGTTAGCCCTTTGAGGGCAGGACTACCACATCATAATCATCTGGGCTGTGCAGACTCCACTACTTGAGCAGGTGGGGGGCAGCCCCCGCTCTCCAGACGCGGCCCAGCAGAGGCTCCATCCACAGTGTCCACTGGTTGGTGTCACAGTGACGGTCATGTAAGTCAGTGTATCCACGCTGGCAGCGGTAGCATTGATATCTCCACGGCAGCAGCTCTGGAATATGATTTAGGGCATTGTGCCTGAGTATGAAGGCACCAAGCCTAGTCTTCTAGCTTCATTGGTCAGAATAGGCTAAATCATTCCAGAAAACAAACCCTGACCTCTCAGCAGCTCACACAATGAGTTTATTTCCCAATCACACGCAGGTCCATGCGGGCTGGGCAGCTCGCGGGGCAGCACTCTTCCCAGCGGTGACTCAGGGCCCAGCTGCTTCTACAGTGTGGCTCCCCTGTCCCAGACTCCCTCTCACAGGGGAGTGAAAGCCAAGGATCTGGCGAGAATTTTAGGGCCAGGCCTGGAAGTGCTGTACATTATTTCCCACGTTCCACTGGCCTAACTGAAAGGTAGGCTGAGAAACATTGTCTTCCCGAGTGCTTAGGGGCAGAAATGGGATCAGATCCAGCCAGAGTCCACCCTCTCAGAGATTTCACGAGCCCCCCTTAGCCTTCAGAAATCCATTTGATGATTATCCCAGCCAGGCTTGGTTTCTCTATCTGCACATAATCTCCCCAACTGACATACAAATTGGAGGCACAGTAGAAGGTGGGGGTCAAGAGCACAGGCCCTAGCTCCACTCCAGGCTCCTGCCCTACTGCGTGCTTTGGTAGGCAGGCAGGGCTCCTCTGAAAATTCCAGATTAAGTGGAGTGTCTGCCTCAGGAAGTTGTCGTGAGGGCTGAGTTAATGCGAGGTAGGCACCTAGAACTGTGTCGCCTGCACTCAGCACTCAGTAGCGTTGTTTATTATTTATTCCCCCCGTAGTCTCCAGCCCTCAGAGACTTCTAGGAGGAGGGTAGTCAGGAAGACTCCAATGAGTGAAACAATGGATTGTAGAGGATTGAACAAAGGAAGGGACCTTAAAGGAAAATGAGTTTCTCCAGGCAGGACGCTGTGTTCTCTTTGAATTAATATAACTGCTGAAGACTTCCCCAGTGGCGCAGTGGTTGGGAATCCGCCTGCCAATGCAGGGGACACGGGTTTGAGCCCTGGTCCGGGAAGATCCCACATGCCGCGGAGCAACGAAGCCCCTGTACCACAACTACTGAGCCTGCGCTCTAGAGCCTGTGAGCCACAACTACTGAGCCCACGTGCCGCAACTACTGAAGCCCATGCACCTAGAGCCCGTGGTCTGCATCAAGAGAAGCCACCGCAAGGAGAGCCCTCGCACCGCAAGAAAGAGTAGCTCTCGCTCGCCACTAGAGAAAGCCCGTACGCAGCAATGAAGACCCAATGCAGCCAAAAATAAAAATAAATTAAATTAAATTAAAAAAAAAATATATATATATATATATATATATATATATATATATATATATATATAAAACTGCTGAGCCCCAAAGAAAGGGCCCCCCAGGACCTATGTCTGTCATGTGCTCCAGGGAGCCTCCTTGCCTGAGTCCAGACAAGCCTCTCCTTTTATTTTTTTTGGCCACGCCATGCAGCTTGTGGGATCTTAGTTCCCCAACCGGGGACTGAATCCAGGGCCATGGCAGTGAAAGTGCCGAGTCTTAACCACTGGACCATCAGGGAACTCCCCAAGCTTCTCCTTTTAAAGTCCTACCTTTGGGAGCTGGACTTACAGCCAGCAGGGCTGGTTATCTTGCCCAGGCTGTCCTCTGCCTCCGGGGCTGGGGTGGAGGTGGGCAAGCCTATGGGAGCCACACCTGCATGGAAAGAGCAAGGCTGCTGGCCCCTCACCAGGCAGGTCCAGGCCTGGGCTTAGGGCGTCCAGAGGGAAAATGGTCATTCTGAAATCCCAGGCGCAGGCTGAAGACCTTCTTCTAAGTGTAAGGCATCTAGGCTCACTGTGGGGACAGGTACAGGGTCTTTGCTGCAGAGCAGAGGTGATCAGGCCTGCCTTCACTCCCGTGTTTGCCAAGTTGCTTGCTGAGGCTGTGAAAACTCCATCCCTAGTTTTTCCACCAACATCTCCTCTGTTAATGCAGAGACCACACTATGAAAGAGACAGTTTCCTGTGCCAGAGCCCAACAGGTCCAGCCCCCACCCTCAGTATGCTCCCATGGAGGACATGGTGACAGTGGGGAAGGTCTCTCCTCGGGGCAGCTGTAAAATATCCCTGGGGCATAAGGCTTCCCCTGGAATGTGGCCTTTTTCTAGCCAAGAACAGTTCCAGGTAATGAGCACGCTTCAGGCTGAATCCTCTCTCTCTGGAGAAAAATTTTCCAGATATGAAAGGATCGAGGTTCCTACTTTGAGAATCTCTTCCTAGAGGGTGACAGCCCAAATTCTCCCTAAAATAATAGTAGCCCGCAGAAGAAAACAGAGCGGGGAAGCACGGAGGAAGTAGAGGTATGGATGTGGGGGACTCGATGACACCGCCAGGGAAATGGACAAAGACTCTCAGCATCAGGCATTCATTCAACAGGCTGGGCCAAGGGCATTCAGGGTGCCCGTCCACTGCTGGGTGTCAGGGTGCTGACGCAGCAAATGGCCAACACTGGACTCTAGATCTGTCATTTACCAGTCATGAGCCTTGGACAATGTCAACTGTCTGAGCCTTAGTTTCTTCATTTGTCAACTAGAGATAAAATTCCTTGCCCAGACTGCTTCACAAGGTTCTCCTGATGAACTAAAAAGAAAAAGGCCACGAGAACACTTTATAAACCAGAAAGGGTTGTCTTAAAACAAAGCACTGTTATCATTGCAGTTGTTAAGACAAATCTTAGCTCTCCAGGAACCTACAATCTAGTTGCAGGAATAAATCAAGATACCTGGAACAGTAAAGTGGTAAATCATGGCAGTATTCACTGAGCATAAAATAGTGTTAGCAAAATTATATGCAGTACGTTTTCTGAAAGACAGTCAGGTGTAGAATGAATCAGACAGAACAAATTTCATGAAAGTCATGGTAAGAATTGAAATGAGTCCTGGAAAAAGAGAAAGTTGTAGAGAAATTGGAAGAAGTAAGGCATTAACTCTGTGGTGTGTGTGTGTGTGTGTGTGTGTGTGAGTAGTAGTAGTAGTAGTAGTAGTAGTAGTAGTAGTAGTAGTAGTAAAAAAGCACAGCCAGGACATGTACCATTCTAGGCTATAGACATACTCAGGAAGTGAATGGTGGGAAATGGGTCTAAAGCAGAGGCTGGCAAACTATAGCTCCACAAGCCAGTTTTTGTATAGTGTGCAAGCTAAGAATGGTTTTACAGTTTTAAAATGTTATACACTTATTAGAATGGCCAAAATCAAGAACACTGACAACATCAAATATTGGTGAGGATGTGGAGCAACAGGAACTCTCATTCATTGCTGTTGGGAAGGTAGAATGATGATACAGACACTTTGGAAGACAGTTTGGCAGTCTCTAACAAAACTAATTATATTTTTACCATATGATCCAGCAATTATGTTCCTACTGAAAGGAACTGAATACTTGTGTCCACACAAAAACCTGCACACAGATGTTTATAGAAACTTTATTCATAATTGCTAAAACCTGGAAGCAACCAAGTTACCCCTGAGTACCTGGACAAATACATGGTATGGTATATCTGAAAACTGAATGTTACTCAGAGCCAAAAAGAAATGGACTATCAAGCTGCGAAAAGACAAAGACGTATCTTAAACATATATTACCAAGTGAAAGCAGCCAATCTGAAAAGGCTACATACTATATGATTCTAACTATATGACATTCTGGAAGAAGCAATGCTATGGAGACAATAAAAATATTCATGGTTGCCAGGGTTGAGGGGAGGGAGCGAAGAGTAGGTAGAGCACAGAGGATCTTTAGGGCAGTGAAACTACTCTGTATAATACTATAATACACGTCATGATACATTTGTCCAAGCCCATAGAATATACAAAACCAAGACTGAACCCTCATGTAAACTATGAACTCTGGATGATATGATGTGTCAATGTAGGTCCGCCAATTGTAGCAAATGTACCACTCTGGTCAGGGATGTTGATAATGTGGGGGCAGGAAGTATATGGGAAATCTCTGTACCCTTCCCTCAACTTTGCTGTGAGCCTAAAACTGCTCTAAAAAAATAAGTTTATTTTTTTTAAATGTTATAAGGAAAAAAAAAAAAAGACAAGTAGGAGTGACATAGATCATAGTCCCACAAACCCTAAGGTATTTACTATCTGTCCCTATACTGAGGTTTACTGACCCTTGGCCCAAAGGATGAACACTAGACTGAATGACAGTGGAAATACAATATAACGCAAATTTGTGTGATGCAGCTAAAGGAGTGCTGATAGAAAAATTTATAGCACTAAATAAAATGTTTACATTTAGTAAAAGCCTCAAATCAATAGTTTAATGTCCCATATTAAGAAACTAAAAATAGAAGCGCAAACTAAACCAAAAGCAAGCAGAAGGAAGAAAATAATAATAATAATAATAGCAGAAATAAATGAAATTGAAAACAAAAAACATAGAAAATCAATGACACAAATACTGGCTCTTTGAAAAGCTCAATAAAATCAACAAACTTCTAGCAATACTGACAAAGAAAAAAAGAGAGAAGACATATATTATCCATATCAGGGATGAAACAGACGATATCACTACAGACCCAGCAGACATCAAAAAATAAAAAGGAAATACTACAAACAACTCTACACACATGAATTTGACAACTTAGATGAAATGGACCAATTCCTTGAAAAGCACAGACTACCACAAGTCACCCAATACAGTACAGATAATTTGAATAGCCCTGTAACTATTAAGGAAATTGAACTCAAAATTTTAAAATTCCCAAAAACAAATTTCCAGGCACAGATGGCTTCACCACTGAATTCCGCCAAACACTTAAGAATTAACACCAGTTCTACACAATCTCTTCCAGAAAAGAGAAGATGAGGAAACTTGCCAATTCATTTTTTCCAGCTTTACTAAGGTATAATTGAGAAATAAAAATTGTATATATTCAAAGTGTACAACATGATAATTTGATACATGTATACACTGTGAAATGATTACCACAACCAATTTAATTAACACACCTATCACCTTACATAGTTACCTTTTGTGTGTGTGTGTGGTAAGAACACTTAAGATCTACTCTTTTAGCATATTTCAAGTATACAATAGAGTATTGTTAACTACGGTCACCATGCTGTACATTAGATCCTCAGAACTTATTTCATCTCATAACTGAAAGTTTGTATCCTCTGACCAACATCTCCCCATTTCCTTCAGCCCCCAGTCCCTGGCAACTATCATTCTACGTTCTGCTTCTATTAGTTCTACTTTCTTAAAATCCACATATAAATGAGATCAAGCAATATTTGTCTTTTTGTGTCTGGATGATTTCATTTAGCATAACATCCTCCAGGCTGATCCACATTGTTGCAAATGGCAGCATTTCTTTCTTTTTTATAGCTGAATAACATTCCATTGTATATATAAATATATTTTTTAATCCATTCACCCATCAATGGACATTTAGTTTGTTTCCGTATCTTGCCTATTGTGAATAATACTACAATGAATAGAGAGGTGCATATAGCTCTTCAAGATCCAACTTCATTTTATCAAGTTAGTATTATTCTGATGCTAAAACAAAACAAACACATTGCCAAAAAAAAAGATCAATATCCTTCAAAAATCCTTAACAAAATATGAACAAAGGGAATTCAATAATATGTTAAAAAAATTATACACCATGACCAAGTAGGGTTTATTCCGGGTATGCAAAGCTGGCTCAATATTTGAAAGTCAACGCAATCTACCATATTGACAGGCTAAAGAAGAAAAAGTATATGATCAGATCTACTGATGCAGAAAAAGCATTTGACAAAATTCAATACTCATTCATGATAAAAACTCTCAGAATACTAAGAATAGAGAGGAACTTCTTTTTTTTTTTTTTTTTTTTTTTTTTTGCAGTACACGGGGCCTCTCACTGCTGTGGCCTCTCCCATTGTGGAGCACAGGCTCAGCGGCCATGGCTCACAGGCCCAGACGCTACGTGGCATGTGGGATCTTCCCAGACTGGGGCACGAACCCGCGTCCCCTGAATCAGCAGGCAGACTCTCAACCACTGCGCCACCAGGGAAGCCCGGAACTTCTTTTTTTAAAAAATAGTAACAGCTAACATTTATTGAGCCCTTTCTTTTTTTTTCTGGCCATGCCCCGCAGCATGTAGGATCTTAGTTCCCTGACCAAGGATTGAACCCGTGCCCCCTGCATGGGAGTCTTAAAAACTGGAGTGCCAGGGAAGTCCAAGGGGAACTTCTTAATAAAGAACTGGGGTGCTGCTTTTTTTTTGGAAATGATAAAATTGACAAAACTTTAGCTAGACTAAGAAAAAAGAGAGAAAAGATGCACATAAATAAAATCAGAAATGAAAGAGGAGACATTACAACTGGTACCACGGAAATACTAGTGATCCTAAGACTACTATGAACAATTATATACTAATGAATTGGAAAACCTAGAAAGGTGGAATACTTTCCAGAAATATGCAACCTTCTAAGGGTGAATAATGAAGAAACAGAATATATGAACAGACCAATAATGAGTTACAAGATCTAATCAGTAATCACAAACCTCCCAACAAAGAAAAGCCCAGGACCAGATGGTTTCACTGGCAAATTCTACCAAACATTTGAAGAAAAATTAATGCCAATCCTTCTCAAACTCTTCCAAGAAAACTGAATAGAAGGGAACAGTCCCAAACTTATTTTATGAAGCCAGAATGAAATCTGATACCAAGCCATATAAGGATACTACAAGGTAAAAAAAAAAAAAAAAAAAAAAAAAAACTAGAGACCAACATCCCTGATAAATATAGGTACAAAAGTTCTCAACAAAATATTGACAAATCAAATTCAATTGCACATTAAAAGGATCATACACCATGATCAAGCTGGATTTATTATCCCTGGGATGCAAGGATGGTTCAACACATGCAAATCAATAAATGTGATACACCAACTAATAAAATATGTAAAATCATATGATCATCTCAATAGATGCAGAAAAAGCATTTGACAATATTCAATATCCTTCCATTATAAAAACCCTCAACAAATTGGGTATGGAAGGAACATACCTCAACATAATAAAGGCCATATATCACAAGTCCATAGCTAACATCATACTCAATGGTGAAAAGTTGAAAGATTTTCCTCCAATATCAGGAACAAGACAAGGATGCTCACTATCACCACTTCAACATAGTACTGGAAGTCCTATTCAGAACAATTAGGCAAGAAAAAGAAATAAAATGTATCCAAATCAGAAAGGAGGAGGTAAAATTGTCTCTGTTTGCAGGTGATATGATCTTATTTATAAAAAACCCTAAAGACCCCACCAAAAAAGACAAAGAATACACGAATCCAGTAAAGTTGCAGGATACAAAATCAACATACAGAAATCAGTTTCATTTCTGTACACTAACAATGAAATATCTGAGAAAGAAATAAAGAAAGCAATCCCATTCATAGTCATATCAAAAGCAATAAGATAGGAATAAATTCAACCAAGGAGGTAAAAGATCTGTACACTGAAAACAACAAGAATTTGGTGAAATAAATTGAAGACACAAACAAATGGAAAGATATCCCATGTTCATTAATCAGAAGAATTAATATTGTTAAAATGTCCCTACTACCTAAAGGCATCTATAGATTTATGTAACCCCTAACAAAATTTCAATGGCATTTTTCACAGAAATGGAAAAAAATCCAAAAATTTGTGTGGAATCACAAAAGACCACAAATAACCAAAATATCTTGAGGAAAAAGAACAACACACTTTCTAATTTCAAACTATATTACAAAGCTATAGTAATCAAAACAGTGTGGCACTAGCATGACAATAGATACAAAGACAAATGGAACAAAATCAAGAGCTCAGAAATAAACCCTTACATATATGGTCAACTAATATTTGACAAGGGAGCCAAGAATACTCAATGGGGAAAGGAGAAGCTCTTCAATAAATGACATTGGGAAAACTGGATAACCACATGCCGAAGAATAAAATTGGACCCCTATCTTACATTACTCACAAGAATTAATTCAAAATGGATTAAAGATTTAAACATAATACCAAAGTCACAAAACTCCTAGAAGAAAACATAAGAACAGAGCTCCTTGACAATGGTCTTGGGAATGATATTTTGGATGTCAAACCAAAAGCATGAGCAATAAAAGCAAAAATAAACAAGTGAGACTACATCAAGCTAAAATGCTTCTTCACAGCAAAGGAAACCATCAACAAAATGAAAAGGCAACCTACTGAATGGGAGAAAATATTTGCAAATCATATACCTGATATGAGGCTAATATCTAAAATATATAAAGAACTCATACAATTCATTCGTAAAAAACAAACAATCTGATTTTAAAATGGGCAGAAGATCTGAATAGACTTTCTTCCAAAAAAGACACAGATGGCCAACAAATACATGAAAAGATGCTCAACAACATTAATCATGAGGGAAATCAAAACCACAATGAGATATCATCTCACCCCTGTCAGAATGGTTATCATCAAAAAGACATGAAATAAGTGTTGGTGAGGATGTGGAGAAAAGGGAGCCCTGAGCATTGTTGGTGGGAAGGTAAACTGCTGCAGCCACTATGAAACACAGTATGGAGTTTCCTCAAAAAATTTAAAATAGAATTACTACCATATAATCCAGCAATTCCACTTCTGGGTATTTATCCAAAGAGAAAAAAACACTAACTTGAAAAGACGTACGTGCCCCATGTTCTTTGCAGCATTATTTACAATAGCCAAGACATGCAAACAACCTAAGTGTCCATCGATGGATAAGTGAATAAAGAAATTGTGGTATAACATATACAACAGAAACTTACTCAGCCATAAAAAAGAATGAAATATTGCCATTTGTGGCAACATGGATGAACCTCAATGGCATTATGCTAAGTGAAATAAGTAAGACAGAGAAAGACAAATACCATATGATTTCTCTTATACGTGAAAACTTAAAAAAAAAAAGTTGCACTCATAAAAACAGAGTAGAATAGTGGTTACCAGGGGCAGATGGAAAGATGCTGGTCAAAGGATACAAGGCTGCCATTATACGATGAATAAACTCTAGGGATCTGAGCATGGTACAGCATGGTGAACATAGTTAACAACACTACATTGTGTACTTAAAATCTGCTAAGAGAGTAAATTTTTAGCATTCTCACAACAGCAACAAAGGTAACCATATGAGGTAATGGTTGTGTTGACTTGATTGTGGTAACCATTTCACAAAGTATAAGTATGTCAAATCATCACATCATGCACTTTAAATATATACAATTTTAATTTGAGATTATACCCTAATAAAGCTGAAAAACATAATATCTATAAAAAATACCCTATAGCTACCATCATACTTAATGGTGATAGATCAAACGTTTCCCCCCTAAGATCAGGAACAAGACAAGGATGTCTGCTCTGATCACTGTTAGTCAACATGGTGCTGAAAGTTCTAGCCAGTGCTTAACTAACATATGATAAGGAAATAAAAGGCATAAAGATCAGAAAGGAAAACATTAGACTGTGCCATCTGCAGATGACATAATAATCTACATAGAAAACCTAGGGAATATACCAAAACAAAACAAACAAAAAACAACACCCATCTCCTAGAGCTAATAGTAAGATTATAAGATACAAGTTCAACTTATAAAAATCAATTGTAGGGCTTCCCTGGTGGTGCAGTGGTTGAGAGTCCGTCTGCCGATGCAGGGGACACGGGTTCGTGCCCCTGTCCAGGAAGATCCCACATGCCGCGGAGCGGTTGGGCCTGTGAGCCATGGCTGCTGAGCCTGCGTGTCCGGAGCCTGTGCTCTGCAACGGGAGAGGCCACAGCAGTGAGAGGCCCACGTAGCGCAAAAAAAAAGAAAAAAAATCAATTGTATTACTATATAGCTATGGAAGCTGAGATTAAAAAATACCATACTATTTACAATTGCTTAAAAAAATTTTAAATACTTGAGTGTAAATATAACAAACATACAGGACTGAATATAAAACAGAAAATGCTGATGAAAAAAATTAAGAATGTTCTAAATAAATAGACATAGCATGTTCATGGGTTAGTATACTCAACACAGTGTTAGGATAGATAGATAGATAGAAAGAAAGAAATTCCTATCCAGATCTCAGGAAGATTTTTTTCAGATATAGACAAGTTATTCTAAAATGTATGGAAAGGCCAAGGAATTAGAATGGCTAAAACAGTTTTGGAAATGATGAATAAAGTGGGAGAAGTAACTCTGCCCAATTTCAAGACTGATTACATAGCTCAGTAATCAAGACTGTGTGATATTGTTGGAGTAACAGACACAAAGATCAATGGAACAGAATAGAGCTCCCAGAAATAACCCCATACAAGTACAGCCAAATGACTTTTTTCAATGTCAAAGCAATCCAATGCAGGAAGGATGGTCTTTTCAACAAATGGTGCTGGAGCAACTAAGACACCCGTAGGAAAAAAAATGGACCTTGACCTAAACCTCACATCTTATGTGCAAAGTAACTCAAAATGGGTTATAGATATAATGTAAGACTATAAGACTTCTAGAAGAAAACGGAAGAAAATCTTCAGCACTTGGAGCTTGGTGAAGACTTCTTAGACTTAACACCAAAAAAGAGTCCTTAGACATGACAATTCACAAAAGAAAAAAATTGATAAACAGGACTTATCAAAATGAAAAACTTTTGTTAAAGAGATGAAAAGACAAGCTATAGACTGGGAGAAATTTTTGTAAATCACATATCTGACAAAGGACTCATCTCTAAGTATATAAAGAATGCTCAAAGTTCAACAGTAAAAAAGCCAAATAATCCCATTAGAAAATGGGCAAAAGACATGAAGAAAAGTTGCAGCAAAGAACATATAAAGATGACAAATAAGCACATAAAAAGATGTTGAACATCATTAGCCATCAAAGAAATGCAAATTAAGACCATAATGAGCTTTTAGGACATGGAGAGGCTGAAGCAGTTAGAATTTGCACGGCAGAGTCCTGGAGAGGAGAGAGCTTTGCAGAGAAAGAGCTCCAAAAATCTGCAGAGGTGTCTAAATCTTTGGCTGAATATAAATCTGAGCATGCATAGGGTAAAACTCAATGAGGCTGGTAGGAAACAACTAACAAGGAAAGACAATTTTCCAGGGAGCTCTAAGCCAAACAATTCTCAGACCTCACACAAGGCTGGGAATCATTTTAGCTCCTACAATAGGTGGAGGAACTTTGTTGAATACATAGGGGATTGAGTAGAAATCACATAAGTGTCATGTCCTAATAGCGTGGCTAAAATAGCCCTACAGTACAGGAAAATCTAGACCTGCCCTTTAAAACTTAAAGATAAGCTTGAAAAGGATTGATACGAACCATGAGTATCTTAACTGCCTGCTACAACAAAACCAAACACTCTTTAAAGTAATGCAACAAAATAAAGCACTACTAAACACAAGATTTAAAATGTCATATGCAATAAAAAAATTAGGCGTATGAAGAAGAAAGAAAGTGCTACCCATAATAAGGGGGAAAATCAGTTAGTGAAAAGAAAAACCCAAATCACATATATGATGGGAGCATGTCAAGTTGTCAGGAGCCAAATTAAAGGAGCACCCAAAGGCCAGGTCAGGGATACTTTTTTTTTTTTTTTTTTTGCATTACGTGGGCTTCTCACTGCTGTGGCCTCTCCCGTTGCGGAGCACAGGCTCTGGACGCGCAGGCCCAGCAGCCATGGCTCACGGGCCCAGCCGCTCCACGGCATGTGGGATCTTCCCAGACCGGGGCATGAACCCGTGTCCCCTGCATCAGCAGGCGGACTCTCAACCACTGCGCCACCAGGGAAGCCCCAGGTCAGGGATATTTTAAATAACAAAATATAATAGTAGTAATGGATTATAATGCATAGAATGAAATAAATATCTGTGAGTTCACATAGTTATAATGAATAAATGAAGGAGAAGGGCTAGCTCTTCCTTTCAGTAAAATTCCAATTTATACATGTAGAAGAAATGAAAATAGAAAATCATTTGGGAAATACCATGGTAATAATTATTGCTGGCAAAACCTTTCAATGGATGCTAAAAAGTATGATAAAAAGGAGATATTTCATTGGTCTCAAAATATGTCCCCATGGAAGCAACCTAAGTGTCCATCAACAGATGAATGGATAAAGAAGATGTGGCACATATATACAATGGAATATTACTCAGCCATAAAAAGAAACGAAATTGAGTTATTTATAGTGAGGTGGATGGACCTAGAGTCTGTCATACAGAGTGAAGTAAGTCAGAAAGAGAAAAACAAATACCATATGCTAACACATATATATGGAATCTAAAAAAAAAAAAAAAAAAGGATATGAAGAACTTAGGGGCAGGACAGGAATAAAGACGCAGACGTAGAGAATGGACTTGAGGACACGGGGAGGGGGAAGGGTAAGCTGGGATGAAGTGAGAGAGTGGCATGGACTTATATATACTACCAAGTGTAAAATAGATAGCTAGTGGGAAGCAGCCACATAGCACAGGGAGATCAGCTCGGTGCTTTGTGACCACCTAGAGGGGCGGGATAGGGAGGGTGGGAGGGAGGGAGACACAAGAAGGAGGAGATATGGGGATATATGTATATGTATAGCTAATTCACTTTGTTATAAAGGAGAAACTAACACACCATTGTAAAGCAATTATACTCCAATAAAGATGTTAAAAAAATAAAATAAAATAAAAAATAAAAATTCCAAAAAACAAATGTCCCCAGAAGATATTTATTAATTGTAAAAGGGAAATGGCAACTTTACAGTGGACAAACCAGGTAGACAATGCCTTAAGCAAATGTTAAAAGTTAACAACACGAGTAATAACATATACTGACACCTTGTACCTCCTGATAAAATGCACTGAGAGGCACAACATGACTTCTGCAGTGTTCTTGCCAAAACTGCATAACCTCAACCTAGTCAGGAGAAAATATCAGACAAAGCCAATTGAGGAACACTGGGCAAAATAACACTTTACAGGGCTTCCCTGGTGGCGCAGTGGTTGGGAGTCCGCCTGCCAATGCAGGGGACACGGGTTCGTGCCCCGGTCCGGGAAGATCCCACATGCTGTGGAGCAACTGAGCCCATGTGCCACAACTACTGAGCCCGCGCACGTAGAGCCTGTGCTCCGCAACAAGAGAAACCACTGCCATGAGAAGCCTGCGCACCACAATGAAGAGTAGCCCCCGCTCGCCGCAACTAGAGAAAGCATGCACGCAGCAACCAAGACCCAACGCAGCCAAAAACAAATAAATTATTAAAAAAAAAAATGTGGGGGATTGGCTTAAGGGCAAGCCATGTGATTGATGGAACATAAAGTTCAGAAATGGACTCCATTCAAATATGGTCAATTGACTTTCAATGGGGGAAAGGAGAGTCTTTTCAAAAAATGGTGCAGGAACAACTATACACCTTTACTAGCTGAGGGGAAAAAAAGGGAAACTCAATCCTTTCCTCATACCACACACAAAAATTAACTTTGGATGGATTGCAGAATGGTTATAACAACTTTATTCATAATAGCCAATATTTGGAAACAACCCAAACCAAATCAAGTGAATGTATAAAGAGTCTTGTATATCCAAACAATGGACTATCACTCAGCCATAAAAAGGAACAAACTATTGATAAATTCAACAACATGAATGAACCTCAAAAACATCATGCTAAGCAAAGAAGTCAGACACAAAAGAGGACACACTGCATAATTCTATTTATATGAAGCTCTAGAAAGGGTAAAGCTAATTTGTTGGACTGGAAAGCAGATCAGTGGGTCTAGGGCTGGGGGTGAATGGTGGGGAATGACTGAATGAGGGAAAAGTCCTTTATCTGGATTGTGATGATGGTTACAAAAGTGTAAACATCTGTCAAAGCCCTTCAAACTGTACATTTTAAACAGTCATATTTTATTGTATGTAAATTATACCTCAATAAAGTTGATCTTTAAAAAGTAACTGTAAATATTATAATCTTCTGCTCATCCCTGCGTATCTATATGTGCAGATATATCATCCCCCAAATCTGTGGTCCTCAAAACAGCAGTCACCTGGGAGGCTTGTTTAAAAATTCATCTTCCCAGGCCCATCCCCAGGAGTAGGTAGGGGGCCTGGGACTTGACATTTGAAACAAGCATTCTAGATAATTCTGACTCAGGCAACCTCAAGTCCACACTTTGGAAGACTTGCCCTAAGTGGACTGTGGCATTAGATTTTTCTCCTGGATCAGAATAAGACCATGTTTGGCCATCTGGTAAGCGCATCTCTGAGATTTACTCAGGCCTGGCATTTCCAATTTACAGCAGGAGGTGATACTGGAGCTATCATGGCAGATAGTGTGATACACTTTCTTCATTTTAATCCCAGCTTGAATGACTCTGATCAAGCCACGCCCCTCATCTGTGAAATGCAGTTAGAGTTGCTGCCCTGGCAACCTTTCTAACTGGTGCTGACCAACTGAAAGTTTTTGAATAACTCTCATCCATTTGTAGGCTTAGCCCCACCCATGCTGCCAGGGCAACCAGGCCTGCTGAGACTGGCCCCACCTCCCAGGCCCAAGTCACCAGTAGAGAGAGGAAGGCAAGGAAGAAGAGCTTACAAAGAAGCCCTCACGGTGCTGTTCTCCCCGCCAAGGCAGAAAAGACGCTGGGAGATGGGGAGAAAGGGAAACAGGCAGTCCTTTCAAGGGTTTAGGGAGCCAGGGCCTAACATGGGTCCCACAAACGCAAAAGCCTCCTAAAGCTGTTTTTCAGAAGCTGGGTCGGAAGAAAGCCTCAGAGCTGCTGTCAGGCATGGAAGGAGCCGCCATGAGAAGCCACTGCTGAGGAGAAAACCCTTCTCAGTCCTGAAGGGAACAAAGCTATGCCACCATGGGTCCCCAGCTGGGGGTGGGCCCAGGTTTCTCATAAAGGGAGTACATGAAAAGGCATGGGGAATGGTGAAATGCGGATTCAGCAAAAGCTTCAAACGGACCTATATAAATCTATTAAAATATAACAGAACCGGGCCTCCCTGGTGGCGCAAGTGGTTGAGAGTCCGCCTGCCGATGCAGGGGATACGGGTTCGTGCCCCGGTCTGGGAGGATCCCATATGCCGCGGAGCGGCTGGGCCCGTGAGCCATGGCCGCTGAGCCTGCGCGCCGCTGAGCCTGCGCGTCCGGAGCCTGTGCTCCGCAACGGGGGAGGCCACAACAGTGAGAGGCCCGCATACCGCAAAAAAAAATAAAATAAAATAAAATAAAATATAACAGAACCAAAGCTTGTTAACACAAAATGGCGGGGGGGGGGGCAGTGCGGGGGGAGCCAGGTGGTAGAGAGGGAGTAGAGAAATAAAATGCCAAAGAGTTAGCCTCAGGGGACTGGAGTTAACTGCGCACAAAATGCAGCTCTGAGTTTCTTGGCAGTGAAAGCAGAGAAAGGAGCAGGTGGGTGACATTAGACTCTTCGACTTCCCTAGTAGAAGGCAGCATAAGTACCAAATTTTTAGGAAAGGAAATTGATTTCCTGACTCCCAAGCAAGACAGCAAGCCACAGCTTCTCCTTATATTTCTTTCCACTTGAAATGGGGATTCAGCATCGGTAGCAAAGGGAACTCTTCAAAGAGATGATAGTGAGGGGTTTCAAATCAAGGGAAATGAGGAACAGTTTAGCTCAAGAGGAAGAACGAGGTGGACTAGAGGCTACAGCCTTGAAGCTAATGAAGCTTAACTTCAAAACCCCACACACATAGGGCCTCTCCCCAAGTTCTCTCTCCTTTTTCTGTCTGTCCAACGAAAACTGTAGAGATTTGGTGTTTTGCTTTCACTGATTTTACAAACTCAAATCGATGCATGGGCACAGAACGGGATTTAGAAACAAAAGCAAAAGCAGTATAGGGAGGGTGGGAGGGAGGGAGACGCAAGAGGGAAGGGATATGGGAACAGATGTATATGTATAACGGATTCTCTTTGTTATAAAGCAGAAACTAATAAAAATAAAAAAAAAAGCAAAAGCAGTAAGTGCTCTACTAAAAGCCCGGCACATTGGCAAGCTAGCCTGGGAAACACTTTGACCTCGGACCACGAGTTGCTGGGGAAGCCAGGAAGGAGCTGGCTGGCAAGGCCAGGGACACAGGGCCTCATGAGCTACTGTGGAGGGGTCCAGGGTTGGAGGGTGGTGGGCCCAGCACCAGGAAGCAGCTCAGTCTCCCCCGACTACCTTACTGTCAGTCTTGAGGCCTGGCTGCTGATCTGCCCCCTCCCAGCATATCCAGGATGCCCTGCTGGGATGTGGGGATACTGTGGGTACAACACCAGGCCCAGGAGTGCACTATGTGTAGTTCTCTTATGGTACTTACCTTCCCTCCTCCTTTCATAATCATGTGTACTTAATCTTCCCAACAATATGTCCCTTGTTGCCAAGGGCAAAATCGTCCATATCTCTGCTCCATCCAGGAGCTCTTAAATTTTGCACAAAATACATGTCAACACACTCTTGGGGCTTTGATCCAAACGGAAGTAAAAGAAATAGGAGACTGTGAACTCTGAGCTTCCAGAAGTTCCAGTCCTATTGTAATAAGACACTTGTAAGCAAACTCAGCCCCACAGTTACTCATTTGCTGTGTAACTGTGCGATCAGTTACACAGCAGATGAGTTTCCCATGGTCAGGAGCAGAGATGGGTGTGGGTTTGGTGGAGGCTGGAAGTTTATAAAATTGGGAGATCTTCTCTAAGAAAAATAATGTAGGATTACAAATATAAAATAAGGCCCAGAGCTTGGGAGTGTGGGGTCCTGAAGGTTAAGCTTCAAAAACTTCAAGGGTAAATAGCCTGTGGTCTTTGCAAGTGGCTGGCGCTAAGGGGGTTAAAGAGATGGGACCTGAACTTGCTGACCCTTGACCGGGCAGCCTTTGGAAAGACCCAACAAAAATGGCGGTGTGGCAGGATGAGATGTAAGAAAGAGATGTAAGAATGCCAGAGACCTGCTGGGGGAGCCAGTGAGCAAACCAGTGCAGACAGACAGGAACTTTGCAAAGTACAGGTACAGAGAGGGAGGCTAGGAACCAGCTAGTCAGACTGGGGAGGCCTTGAGTGCAGGCTAAGGCATCTGAATGGTATTTCGCTGGTTACGGAAGCCGTCAATGTTTTTATTTTTTAAATGTGGTTGAGTGACTTGAATAAAGAAATGTTTTAGGAAGATTAGCCCAGTTGAATTGTACAAGGCAATGAAGCAGAAACCTTTTTACAGGAGTCCAGGCTTGGGTGATAAGAGCCTGAACCTAGGCTGTGGCTGTATGGAAGCAAAAGAAAATAACCAGCTCGATGTGCTTTGGTGATTTAGGTACCAAGAGAGGAAGGATTCCAAAATTATTGAGGGTTCTTCTGGGGAAGTCAGGAAGGAGGGCAGATTCGAAGGAGAAAAACAGAAGAGGAGAATTTGAGACATCCTGGATTTGAGGTGATTAAATAAAAAAAACTATGGATGTTGAGATGGTCACCTGATGCCTGGGAATTGAGGAACAGAGGTCTTCGTTGGTACTCAGAGCTCTCATTCATTCATTCATTCATTCATTCACTCAAGATGCATTTGTTGGTAACCTCTGGCACACCCAACGCTGTGTTAGGTGTCAAAGGAATGTAAAAGATGAAAGTGTTCCCTCCCTCCGAAGAATTAAATTTAGGATCTCAAGAGAGAAGAGACAGAGGGGAAACTAGTTGAGTAAGGCAGGGTCTGTTGTGTCTACAAATGAGCAACCTGGAGGTGCGGGTGGGGGACTGGCTGTGACATTTGTCACTGTGTTGTTCTCTAGAAAGTATTCTGCTCAAGTGACTCGCTGTCACGTGGATATCCCCTTACTTCTCCTCCACTCCACTCATGTTCCTCCCCAAATGGCAGACTTGTCTGAAGAGAACAGTGTTCCCAGAGGCCACAGCTGTCCTCCGGTCAAGGGTCCCTTGAGTAAAATGAGTGGTGCAGACAATAAAAGCGATGCCACTTCTCAGAACGGTGAAATCCTCATGAGAGGAGGCACAGCTGGGGCAACGCTCTTGGACCCTGGAGAAGGTGGGACTGGATCTGAGTCCTAAGTGATTGAGGGGCTGGCTTCAGTGGAATGGAAGGAGGGGGAGGGCAGACCTGGCCCTAAGGGATAACTGCCAACTGCCATCTGCTAGAAAGCAACCCGATATTTGGGAAATTGTCTTCAATCCCAAAACCTCAGCTACTAGGAGGAGGAAACAGTCTTCCCAATGGCAGCTGTGTTAAAACACAGAAGACGTCCCCTAGGAAGGTGACGTGAGACCACGGGGAAGCTCTCCTGACTTTCCACGTGCTGCTCCCTCTGTCTGGAAAGGCTTCACCAAGAAGTAAACATGGGAAACGAAGAAGGGGAAATGAGGACCAGAGGTGGGCAGACAGGAGCAACAAGGTCCCGGGAGGAATGGGCAACAATTCCAAGATATTTCAGTGAATTGAAACTCCCAAATTCAACCCTAAAGACGTTTTCTTAGCAGCGAGCTCACCAGAGCTGTTTTTGCAGTAATTTAAAATGAATACAGATGATCTCCTGCATGGGTGTTTTTTTTAACTTCTATCACTGAAGTATGTGTTTCAATTTCCTTGGTTCATGATACCCTTTCCTGAACTTTTTATGTGAATGTGTATAACACATACATTTAAAAGTAGCCACTTTAGAGGGCAATCTGAAATCGACAGGGCTTGATTTTCCTCTTAATTGCTAGTCAAGCAGTGTGTGTCCTCACACTTTTAAGAAAAAAACTGATTCACTGCAGACCTCCCAAACATACCTGAGAGATGGTAGTATTCCCGGAGATGCCACATCTAACTGTCCTAACTCTGTGTCTCCTTGGATGCCTTTAGTCTCTTTAGGAGTTTTATTTACCTGCCCTGAATAAGGTGAAGACAGGAGGGATCAGAAGAAGGAAGGAAGTAGCAATCAAATTAATTTTGCCACTTATTCCCACCTGGCCACCAGGGTACAATCTGATGCTGAGGCTGCGAGTAGGATGAGGGTTTGCCGTCATTTCCCCAAATGGTCACACCCCATATTGATGGAGAGATGGCCCATCTGACGAGAAGAGCTGGTTACTTCTTGGACGGTTGAATGTATACCCGGTGATGCATGCTGAATCAACTCCCACTCCTTCAGCCAGAGATAAGGGGCTAAGGTCCCAGGGACTTTGCCTGTAACTTCTACTGCCCTGTATCCACAAAGCCAAGCTTCTTGTCCTGAGCCTTGAAACATTGCTCACATCAAAGAATCCTACCCTTCCTGCTGCAGGGGGAAAGTTGCTCACAGACTTAAAGCTCTTCCTAATTGGAAACAGAAAGGGGCCTTCGATATGCAGTAGGATCCCTCTGTTTACTGAGTAGGAAATGTTTTAACAAACTGAAAAATACTGAGTAGGAATGCCCACACACCCCTACCTAACTCTAGCAAACCCAACTATTTTACTCTTATGGTTCAGATCTTTTTTTTTTTTTTTTAAAGTAAGATGCCGGTGCCCATGAGGCTTCTATTCTGGCATGAGGGCAAACAGGATAACCAGAAGAGCTTTCTGTAACAAAACACCTAGAAAATGTTGGGTATAATTTAGAAAACTTAATTTTAATGCATAGCTGAGCTTGCAAGAAGGTAAGGGAAACACCCCCGGGGGCTGGAGCACCAAGGGAACAGAAGTCCAGAGCACTGACCATAAGCAGCTGCCATACGTAGCTGCCTAAGGTGGGAGAATGTCGTAGGAAGGGCTATGTTTTAGGAAGCTTGACCTTCAGTGCCCATGCAGGGAGAGGAGACAGAGCCTCTGGCCTTGCCAGGGGGTGTTGGACCAAGACCCTCCTCACACAGACACAGAAAATTGGGACTCTCTAAAAGCAATACTTACTCTCAGATAAAGGGGAAATTAGAAAAGTTCACACGGGAAGACAGTCCCCAGAGAATTCTTAACCAAGGTCTAGGACTCAGAGGCTTTGGAGCTGAAATACACACTCCCCTCATATTTGGGGAACTCAAAAAATTGACACAGAGCCGATGATGTCCCTAGGTTACCCGGCAGAAGCAAATGAAATATCTCTGTACAGGACCCACCCACAAGCTAGGCCTTACAAGGATCCCACAGATAAAGCCCTGTTAAAGATGAGCTCATAGTCCAGGCGGTAATACACTGAAAGAAACAATCTACCCCTTGGCTTATACCTTCCTCCACTTTTTTCAGCTACAAGATGCCCCTGCTGTGGGATACCAACTGCTCCTGTTATGCAGCAGAATTAGGCCCTAAGAACTGTGTGCCCCTCCCCTAGTCTATTCTCTCCCTCCCAGAGAGTAACCACTAAATCCTTGCTAATTCCCATGCATCATTTTAAACTACACTGAGTGATTCCACAAATAACTATACATTTGTTTGCAATCTCAAGCTTACAGAAGAGGACAGTGATGCTCAGTAAAAGGCCTGTTTTTGCTGGGAGCTCATCTCTAAATGAAGTGCACATTCCGGTCTCGACAGAAGCTGAGCTTTCCCCATGACTCTCTGTGTGAGGGTGATGAACCCTCCTAGCATCGGGATCATCAAGGAGCTGTCTGCAACTCAAGGGCAGAGCTCATGTCTGATTCATGGGCCCTTGTATCTTCAGCTCTTAGAAAAGACCCTGGCACACTGTCAGCGCTCCATCAGAAAGCCAACTGGAGGATGCATGACCTGGGCGACAACACAGCAGGGTCCGTCCAGAGGCAATGGAGTGACAGCCGCTCCCCCGGCCCAGCATAACCTACAAATCCCTGACTCTGCAAGTCCACGTTCAAGGCAGCCATGTGGCAGGAGGAGAAGAGAGAGCCCTGAGATGGGGCAGGCTCTGAACCCTCTACCCACAGCCACCAGGGCTGGCAGTCCAGGTGGAGACCCCGAAATGGGCATGTCACTGATGGCAGTGCCCCTTCTCAGGGCTCACAGGTCCCCACCCCTTGGCTTATGTTTTCTCCCCACACTTGTCAGCTACAAGTTACCCTATGATACCAACTGCTCTTCTCGTGCAGCTTTTTCCCACCCTGATCCACTGTGGTTTCCATGAAGGTTTTTGCCATGACTGAGCTGAGGATGCTATGTGCTTGGAGAGCTGAGCCCAGAGCACAGGGCCTCTAGAAAGTGACAGCCTGCAGGAGCTGAAATGCAGCTAGGCGGTATCAGCTTGGGTTCAAGGCCTCTTCCCACTCCAAATGCTAATGGCAGAGTGCCTGCCCCGGCTGCCGCCCCAACCTTGAAGGGGCACCACGGAGCCCGTCTCTTCTGTTATTATCATACCTTGTCTCCTGTGGAGTCTCTCTGAAGTGATGTTCCTCCTGCCGCTGGACTTGGCCCCTTGAGCCCAAACAGCACACTGTGCGTAGCCTTTCAAAACAATGTTTACAGATATGGAGGCCAGGAAGAGAAGGGAGGAAGCAGGGAGTTCCAGGAAGGAGCACTTTGAGTTCTGAAATAGACAAACATTAGCTCTAACCTGGCAGGAGCTTGTCTGAAACACAAATGTGATTGTATAAGTCCCCTCACTCATCGCCGTGAAATTCTTAGACGCCTAGGGAAAACGCCACATTTCTGTCTGTCACCGTTAATTATCCCACTTTCTCCCTTGTACATGCTTTTGCCCCACCATCCTTAAAGCTGGGCTCCTTCCTGACCCCATCAACGCCCTGGCCCTCCTGGCCTTTCTACCTGCACTGCCCTCCCCTCACTACCCCTCCCGCCCAGCCTCACTGTTGGTGCAGCAAACCCTTCTCACTTGTCTCATGTGTCATCCAGGAAGTTTTAGCTTCTAAAACTGGCTCAGACAGATGGAAGTAAGTTTCTGTCATCACGGTCAGTGTACCCTTTTGATGGTCCTTGTCCTTTGGGGTCCCAAAAGTGACTTTAAAAAAGAGAAGAAAAGACACAAACCAAGAAGGCTGGTGAGCCCTTGGGAGACACCCCCCTCTCCCGACTAGGGCATCACAGCAGAATGACCTGTCTCGAAGGGGTGTCTCTGACCAAAATTCACTCAGCTCACGGGAATCCCTTTCCCCAGACAAGCAATTCACCACCTTGCCCCATTTCTACCTTCTTTCAACTACCATGGCCCCCACCAGCTCAAATGATGCTGGCAAGGAGGGGCTCACTCTGCAGAGATGGGCTACAACACTTGCCCACTGCCTATCTCCTGCTTGTCACTCATCTTGTGACAGAACCTCTGCCCAGAAGCACTCAGGGATCCCGCCTGTAGGAGCCATCGTGGCCCTAGGGCCCGCCCTTGTCCCATGTCCAGCATAAACAGGACAGCTGGAAAATCCCTGAATGGGAACAATCCTCAACAGAGCTCTACCACGGCACCCAGGCGTCCACGCATAGCTGTGTGGCAGGCCTGTCTCCCCACAAGGCTGTGAGCTCCTCGGGACAGGGACCATGTCTTATTCACCTTTGTTCCCCTGTGCCCAGCACATGCAGGTGTTCAATGAATAAGAGCAATGACTGGCACTTGGAAGGGCCAGTTAGGAACAAGGGAGGGTGGGAAATGACAAGGAAGGATTCTCTAATCCAAATCTGCACCATCAACCAGGACTGAGTGGGTCTTTGGATGGAAGAGGCAATGCGGATTTAGGCGATAAGTAACAACCTGGTCCACCCAGCCCAGCGTGAAGACAGGCTGTCCAAAAGACGGAACAGAGAGAGCTGGGCTTCTGATAGTTATCCCCAGAGACTGCTTCTCATTTCCTGTCCTCTTACCAGATGCTATGTGCATAGGTCAAGGCCTATTTCAAACACACTTTAGCTGGGAAGTCTACCTGACCCCTTCCAACCACCACTTTCTACCTCCCAAGAAGGACTTGGCCTTTGTCTGACCTCCTGGAGCCCGGGGCCCAGAGGGCCCACTCAGGTGTGAAGGCAGGATAGACATCAGGAACCGTAACAAAAACACCAGTTAGGTAACCAAGGAATTCGGGCACACATCTGCTTGTTGCTATTTGCATGTACTCTCTCTTGAAGAATTCCCTGGAAACATAAGCAGTTCTCATTGAGACCTGGTGGCCTCTGGGGAAGGGGACAGGACCGGGGGCTGAGTCCCAAGAGTGAGCAAGGGAAGCATATCTGAACTGCATGTTCTTCAGAATGTTTGGGTTTTGACCATTTGCACCCAATACTGTTAAAAAGGACTCAAGAACTAAATATCAGACCACAGAAAACCGCAAATTCCAAAATGCAACAATCTTTTGAGGCTAAAATTACAGACCTAGTCATAAATGACTGAAGTCTCAACAACACTAAAACAAGATAAATGACAAGAAAACAGAAGTCTAGAAGTCTCTCCTCAAGCAGCAAACAAAATCAAGACTATAATGAGCAACTACTCTGAGAGTAGAATCACTATATATTTAAATGGGTTGAAAGCAGGATTTCTCAGAGGAAAATTCTTTGTTTTTAATGCTTATGTATCAGGAAACACTAAGAGAAAATAAGGGAAGAAAAAAGGTCAGAAAGGAAGAACTGCCAGGAAACCACAAGGAAGGAAGAAAAAGTTTGCCAGCCACCCCGAATCCATAAGATATTGCATTTCTAAGCAGATTCATCACTGAGGTGTCATCATTAGGAACACTCAATTTATTCTTTTCTTACCAGTAGCTTCCTAACTGGTTCCTTCCTCTGACCCAGCGTCACTCATCTCCAATCCATGGGGAAGACACCTTCCCCCCCAAAAAAATCTGATCCTGCCATGCTCATTTTAAAACTGCAATCGTTTTCCAAATGATAGCCTATGGAATGCACTTCCAAATCTTGTCCCTGTGTCTACCCCTCTCTACCCCTCTCTCCTGGGCCCTTGGTTCCAGCTCTCTAGACATAGCTCTTCAAGGCACCTTGCTTCTCCATGAGAACAGATCTGTGTACCAGCTGTTCCACTGGCCCATCCCCACTCTGCCTGGCCAAGTTGACTGTGTTTAAGTTTGAGCTTAAATGTGAAGCTTTGCTAGGCTTTCTCTGCGCGTTTCTCTCTCACAGGGCTTGCGTGTAGCCATTTTTACATGTTTTGTAATACCTGCCTCACCAATGGGCTCGGGCAGAGACTACGCCTTGTTCATCTTTGTATCCTAGCTCCTTCCACCCGAGCACAAAGCCAGTTGCCTCGACTCACCTCAGTGAAGGTTCATTGAATGCCTCAAGTGACTTTCTTGTACAAAGCAAAAGAAAGCTAAAAGCCCCCTCTGCCCGAAGACGTCCCATCCACCCACCTTAAATTCTCCTTCCTCCCTCCGTGGATTTCAGTCTCACAGACGTTGCTATTCACGATGGTACCCAGACCTCGGCTGGCTGACGCTATTCCACTCACTCTTTAGGGTGCAGGGGCATTGCCAGGGATATCTGAACTCCACTCTCAAAAGACAACCCCCTTTCCCTTACAATTTCTCCTTCTCTTCGATGGGTCTTGCCCACATTGGATCTCAGGTCCTTTTATACAAATGTCAGTAGCTCCATATCCTGCCCCAAGACTTGGATCTGGGTTGAGGCCCTATTCAGCTCCTGATACATGTCTCAGATCTAGAGGAGAAAAGCAGATGCATTCAACTACGCATCTGGTTATTTTCTACATTCCTCCTAATCGGGCACCCTAAACTGAAGTTTTACCTGAAGATACTCTTCCCCAACCTCAAGAGAAAAATGCCATGGATTGGCTGAGTGTCCACCACGACTCTGTGTATGGTGATGGACCTCTGGCATCACCAGCCTCAGATAGCTTCCAGGATCTTAAAGCCAGGGCCCTTGCCTCCTGAGTACTCAGAAGAGATCCTGGCATAGTCAGTGCTCCATCAAAATGTCAGCTGGATGATGTGTTACCCAGGCAACACAGAAAGGTCCATCCAGAAGCAATGGAGTGACACCCGCTCCCCCAGCCCAGTATAACCTTCAGTTTCCCAGCTCTGCAAGTCCACGTTCAAGGCAGGCAGGTAGGAGAAGGAGAAGAGAGAACCCTCACCAGGGTTTGAGCCACATGCTCAATCTTTCAGAAGCCCAAGTCCAAAAGTAGCTTTCTGGTACACATTTGAATTTGAAAAAAAAATGAAAACTTTTCCAGTCTTCAAAAAAGTTTGTTTTAAAACACAAGCTTCTAGAAGGCAGATATTCCTTTCTATGTAACAGCAAGTACAGCACTTTTTATTTATAAATATTATTTGATAAGGATAATACTTTACTAGATGAACAAATATTCCAGGTTGGTTATTTTAGGAAGTAACTCCTAGAACAAGAAGTCTCCTGCAGGTCAGGTAGAGAATCCTTTATTATCTCAACAATGTGCTTACTTCCCATGCTTAATCCTGAAAAGGAATCCTTTCTAACAGTAGGGAAATTAGAGTGTCCTCTCAAGGCTGTATATAGGATTTTTTTTTTTTTAATGTTGAGCCTTCTTTTAATTTATTTATTTTTATTTTTGGCTGTGTTGGGTCTTCGTTTCTGTGCAAGGGCTTTCTCTAGTTGTGGCAAGCGGGGGCCACTCTTCATCATGGTGTGCGGGCCTCTCACTGTCGTGGCCTCTCTTGTTGCGGAGCACAGGCTCCAGACGCGCAGGCTCAGTAGTTGTGGCTCACGGGCCTAGTTGCTCCGCGGCATGTGGGATCTTCCCAGACCAGGGCTCGAACCCGTGTCCCCTGCATTAGCAGGCAGATTCTCAAACAGTGCGCCACCAGGGAAGCCCTGTATATAGGATTTTAATTTTAGATCTAAGTTTGGTGGGGAAGCTCAAACTTATTAATTGCCCTACTCTTCCCATCCAGTGTTTGACTACACCTAAATCCCTACAGGGATAGAAAGCTCAGTACCTCTCAAGGAATCCTGCACCATTTTCAAACATTTCTACTAGAAAACCTTTCCTTACAGCCATTCCAATTCTTTGTCCTTAGAATATTGTTTGCCAGCCTTCCCTGGTGGCGCAGTGGTTAAGAACCCACCTGCCGATGCAGGGGACACAGGTTCAAGCCCTGGTCCAGGAAGATCCCACATGCCGCGGAGCAACTAAGCCCGTGCTCCACAACTACCGAGCCTGCGCTCTAGAACCCGCAAGCCACCACTGCTGAGCCCACACGTCACAACTCCTGGAGCCCGCGCGCCTAGAGCCCGTGCTCCGCAACAAGAGAAGCCACTGCAATGAGAAGCCCGTGCACCGCAATGAATAGTAGCCTGTGCTTGCCCCAACTAGAGAAAGCCCGCGCAGAGCAACAAAGACCCAACAGAGCCAAAAAAAAAAAAAAAAAAAGAATATTGTTTGCCAACCAAAAAAAAAACAAAAACAAAAACCCAAGAGTCAACCCCAAATGCTGGCATCTAAACTACCTTCCTGCTTTGTAGGGGTGGTATGCATGTGGCTATGTGTTCCAAACCCCACAGCCAATCTCTGCCAAAGTGCCCGGGCACATTTTTGAGCAAGAAATTTGATCTCATCTTTCTGTAGAGAATGTCTGTTGGGGTTAAGCATGGGCCCTTGGGCTCTTCGTCTCTTGAGTTCTTATTTTTCTTAACTTAAAGAAAAGATGCTGTATTGAATACACATTTAAGTTGATTCATGTTAGGGATGGCTGATTATATTTGACCAAAACTCACCCAACTCACAGGAATCCCTTTCCCCAGACAAGCAATCCATCATCCTGCCCCATTTCTGTATTCTTTCAACTACCATGGCCCCCAGCACCTCAAATAATGCTGGCAAGGAGGGGCTCTCTCTGCAGAGATGGGCTACAACACTTGCCCACTGCCTCACAGGCCCTTGGTTCCAGGAGCTGCCCACCCCATCTCCTGCTTGTCACTCATCTTGTGACAGAACCTCTGCTCAGAAGCACTCAGGGATCCTGCCTGTAGGAGCCATCATGGCTCTAGGGCCCTTGTCCCATGTCCAGCATAAACAGGACAGCTGGAAAATCCCTGAATGGGAACAATCCTCAACAGAGCTCTACCACGGCACCCAGGCGTCCACGCATAGCTGTGTGGCAGGCCTGTCTCCCCACAAGGCTGTGAGCTCCTCGGGACAGGGACCATGTCTTATTCACCTTTGTTCCCCTGTGCCCAGCACATGCAGGTGTTCAATGAATAAGAGCAATGACTGGCACTTGGAAGGGCCAGTTAGGAACCAGGGAGGGTGGGAAATGACAAGGAAGGATTCTCTAGTTCAAATCTGCACCATCAGCCAAGACTGAGTGGGTCTCTGGATGGAAGAGGCAATGCGGATTTAGGCGATAAGTAACAACCTGGTCCACCCAGCCCAGCGTGAAGACAGGCTGTCCAAAAGACAGAACAGAGAGAGCTGGGCTTCTGATAGTTATCCCCAGAGACTGCTTCTCATTTCCAGTCATTTTACTAGGCGCTATGCCCATAGGTCAAGGCCTATTTCAAACACACTTCTGCCTGGAAGGGTTTGGGATTTTTTAATGCAGTGTCATGAAGTTTAGTACATGGGCTTTGTGGCATCTGTTTTCACTGCTTTTTCCTTTTCCTTTTTTTGACTGTTTCAGACAACTGAGGTTGCTAGGTAAAAGAATCTTTATACAAATGAGGTGTTGTTAAATATTCTCAACTATGATATAAACTAGGGATCCTAAGCTTTTTTTAAAATTAATGTAATGGTATAAAAAAATTCAAACAGATCTGAACCATCACTAGCCATCACAGAGATAAGGGGTGAGGTGCTCTGGAAACAGTGTGAAGGGACAGGTGTTCCAAGCAGGGTCCAGGCCATCAGAGAATGAGACCTGGAGGCTCTGCACTTAACCAGCAGGGTGTACAGAAGAGACATCAAGAGGGATGGTAAGAACATCACATAGCGCTTTAGGACATGGAATGGCAATGTCGCAAAAAACCCATTAAATGACAATTTCTCCTTTTTTCTATATCAGAGGCACATATAATTTTTATATTGGCATTCTGATAAAAAGCTTTTTTTTTTTTTTTTTTTGCGGTACGTGGGCCTCTCACTGTTGTGTCCTCTCCCGTTGCAGAGCACAGGCTCCAGACGCGCAGGCTCAGTGGCCATGGCTCACAGGCCCAGCTGCTCTGCGGCACGTGGGATCCTCCCAAACGGGGGCACAAACGCGCGTCCCCTGCATCGGCAGGCGGACTCTCAACCACTGTGCCACCAGGGAAGCCCAAAAGCTTTTTTTTTATATATACTAATTTGAAGGAAGAGGAATATAGTAAGTAAAAAAAAAATCAAGGAATTCAGTTCTTATCTATCAAAACTTTAAACTGTGTACCATTCAACCCAGAAATTCCACTCTGGGCATCTATTCTAGGGAAACATTCATGGTAGATAAAGTAGCTTGCACTGTTTTTATAACATTTTATGGCAAAAATGTCTGTATCAGTAAGGGAATAATGAACTAGATTAGGACACACCCAAACTATTAGACTACTAGGCAGCAATGAAAAAGCAAACCCTTCTGAACTCCAGATCCTAGGCTTATATCAAGCACACATCTGTTACCACCAGGAGAGCAGCAGGAAACTCTTTTCCGCCCATGACCAACTGCAGATACAAGGCAGAGTTTGGCTGCCTTGAGGAAGAGAAGCGGGAATGCTGGAAAAAAAACCAGTCCCCAATCCACATGCACAGAGCCTGTCTAAGACTAAGGATGACCAGGGAAACAGAAATCCCCCTACCACTCCCAACATGAACCTGGCACCAAGTAATAAGTAACATCAGTCTACCACTGAAGGAGAGGCAATGCATGGAGAAACCCCCTCTCTGTGTCATGGGTATGCAGGGACTTCTCAAACCTGATGGTACAGCAGGAACACTGAGAAAAACCTTCTGGCACCCCAGAAACCATTCTCAGCAGAAGGTAACAGCAGCCCACTGCTAAAGGAATCTGAAGTCTGTGATACACCGGGGGAATGACATCACTAAAGAAATCAAAACCTAGCCCATCTCATGATTAGATTGACTCCACGCACCATACTAATAACCTGACAGAAGAGGCATGCCCATTTTTGGGCACAAATACTGCTTACCTAGTCTCTTCTAGTCTTCTAAAATGATGTTTAGCATTAAATTAAAAATGTCAAGACACATTTTAAAAGGAAGATAAAGTAACTTGTTATCAAAAGAGTAAAGTAATCATCGGATCTATGCTCAGAGATTGCCCAGATCTTGGAACTATCAGAGAATTTCAAATAACTACAATTAATATGTTAAATGATCCAATGGGAAAGGTGGAAACCTGCAGGAGCAGATGGGGAACTTCAGCAGAGACACGAAACTGTAAAATAGTCAAATGGAAATGCTAGATATAAGAAACTAATGTCAAAAATGAAGAATTGCTTTGACAGGCTCATAGAAAACTATATACAGCTGAGGAAAGCATCATTGCACTCAAAGAACAGGTCAATAGAAATGGTCTAGGGCTTCCCTGGTGGCACTGTGGTTGCGCGTCCACCTGCCGATGCGGGGGACGCGGGTTCGTGCCCCAGTCTGGGAGGATCCCGCATGCCGCGGGGCGGCTGGGATCGTGAGCCATGGCCTCTGGGCCTGCGCGTTCGGAGCCTGTGCTCCGCAACGGGAGAGGTCACAGTGGTGAGAGGCCCGCGTACCACAAAAAAAAAAAAAAAAAGAAAAAAGAAATGGTCTAAGTTGAAACACAAAGAGAAAAGGAATGGGAAAAAATAATACCCAGAAAAGAACATTCAAAAGTTGTGGAATAACATCAGTCTAGCATAATAGAAGTTGACAAGAAAAAGAACATATAAAATATCTGAACTAATGGTCAAAATTTTTCTAAAATTAATGGCAACAAATCATATACCCAATAAACCCAGACAACTCAGAACACAACAGAATGGTATATTTAAAGCAGAAAGAGAAAAAATCCCAAAACTATCAACCTAGAATTTTATGACAATGAAAACATCTTTCAAAAATGAAGATGAGGGACTTTGCTGGTAGTCCAGTGGCTAAGACTCCAAGCTCCCAATGCAGGGGGCCTGGGTTTGATCCCTGGTCAGGGAACTAGATCCCACATGCCGCAACTAAGAGTTGGCACGCCACAACCAAAGATCCCATGTGCCACAACGAAGATCTCGCACATGGCAACGAAGGTCCCACCAGCCACAACTAAGACACGATGCAGCCAAATAAATAAACAAATATTAAAAGCAAAAGGAAGATGAGAACCTACTCAACCATGAAGAGCAACATTCTCCCAGCATCAACAAAACAACTCCTTAAAAGATAACATTCCTTCTTGATCTTGTAAGGGGCCAAGATGACGCTTAAATCTGAGGTGTGTAAACTGTCAATAATACATCATTTAATGTACAGCCCTCTGTCTCAAAAAACTTATATGACTGTGCCTTGACTTCTAACAGTGGAACAGTTCTCAGAGCTTTCTGAGATGCTGTTCCTGGGTTATAATCCTCAATTTGACTCAAATAAAATTTTGCATTTCTTTCTTTAAAAAAAAGAGGTTCATCAAAAAGTTAAACACAGAATTATCATATGACCATAAACTTCACTCTTAGATACATACCCAGAAGAATGGAAAACAGGTATTCAAACAGATATCTGTAAAAGAATGTTCATGGCAGCACTATTCATAATAGCCAAAAAGTGGAAACCACCCAAATGTCCATCAATGGATGAATGGATAAATAAAATGTGGTATATCCATACAATATAATATTATTCAGCCATAAAAGGAATGAAGTACGATAGATGCTACAATGTGGATGAACCTCAAAAACATTATGTTAAATGAAAGAAATCAGAAATGCCGTGTGTTGTATGATTCCATTTATATGAAATATCCAGAATAGGTAAATCCATAGAGATAGAAAGCAGATTAGTGGTTGTCAGGGGGCTGGAGGGAGGGAGAATGGGGAGTGACTGCCTGGGGATGATGAAACTGTTTTGGAACTAGACAGAGGCGATGGTTGTACACAATGTGAATATAGTAAATGTCACTGAATTGTAAGTCTAAAATGGTAAGTTTTATGTTATGTGAATTTCACCTCAGTTTTTTAAAAGACAGAGAAAATCAGAGACAAAAAAGTAATTCCTTGCTTTGAAATAACTAAGTACAGGTACTTAAGCTTTATAGTATGGAACACTGTGAAAAGACATATCTATGTCATTAATAGATAAATACCCTCAGAAGTAGCTTCACAAACACTGACTGGCTTTAAAATTACCACAAAGAAAATATGACAATTAAATTCACTTGAATTTTTTTTAAAGAAGATGAAAGACTTTTACATGTCACCAAAAATTAAGAAAAGTCATTGTCATCAGACCTATACTACAGAAATGTTAAAGGAAATTCTTCAGGCAGAAGGAGTATGATACCAGATGGAAACTTGGATCTACACAAAGAAACAAGAAGTGCCGGAAATGGTGAAAAGAAAGAAAAATTCCTGCAAGTCAATTTATTCAAGTCAGTTGCAAATTACTTTACAATTTACTTATCCAGACTCATTTCAAGACTCTCTCCTCACTGTTACCAATCTTAAACTATTGTCCCATGAACTGTGCCAATCTGAGTTTCCAGTCTGTCTTAAACCACTTGAGCCTAGAGCCAAAGCTTTACAATTACCCAACTTCTGACTTTCCCCTTCTGAGACACTGCTAAGATTGTCAAAGTGATGGTCTCTCTTACTGCAGTGAGTTCACATAAATTTCGTTTGCTTTATTTAAAAAAAAAGATCAAGTAATACAGTAAAGTATGATCCCACATAAGTGTAAAAAGACCATACGCATGTAAAAGCACTGGGACAATCTGGGCAGGTACCCACCAAACTCTTATAGCAGTCACAGTGGGAAAGGAGCGTCCTGGAAGGTTCTGGAAACAAAGGGAGACTGCTTCACACTATACTCTTTTGTGTTATCTGAATGCTCCACAGTAAGCATATGTTATTTCTGTGATTTAAAAAAATCCAATTTTAAAAAGAATCAGAAATTGAAGCTCACTCAGGCCATATTGTTATAAGTTCAGAGGGGTATGTTTAACTCAAAATGTATCATGGATCAGAAATAATTTTTTGCCGGTCAGTATAACTTGGGCAGGGAAGTGCTTTTGTTTTCACAAAATTGTGTCTTAAGTCGTGAAAAAGTGTAGGAGTCATAATCAGACTCTCATTCAGCCCACTGGACCTTAGGAGGAAATTAGCCAGTGAAGTGGAAGACTTGCCCCTACTGCAATAAGGCCTTGGGAGGGGAGAGAGTGGAGTGCCAGCTCCGCTCTAAGGCTCTGGAGCCAAGCACAGGGGATGCAGGAGGGAGGCCTAGCCCTAGTCAGAGTGCAGCTGCTACAGGCAGACCCTATTCTTTTTTTTTTTTTTTTTTTGGTACGCGGGCCTCTCACTGTTGTGGCCTCTCCCTTTGCGGAGCACAGGCTCTGGACGCGCAGGCTCAGCTGCCATGGCTCACGGACCCAGCTGCTCCGTGGCATGTGGGATCTTCCCGGACCGGGGCACGAACCCGTGTCCCCTGCATCGGCAGGCGGACTCTCAACCACTGCGCCACCAGGGAAGCCCAGGCAGACCCTATTCTGAGACCCAGCTCAACCCCGAACGACTTTCCCCACGACCCCAACTCAACCCATCCCAGTCCAGGCCAAGAGGCATCACTACCATCACTGCCAGCCACCCTATCCGAAGGGCGAGCAGCGCCTGAGCCGGTGGGCAATCGGCATCAGTTTGGCGATGGGCTCCTCCCCAGACTCCACATCATCAAGGACTCCTCACGAGGCCGACTGCTCACCTAGGGGGAGTCTTCCATGTTCCCTTTCCCCAAACCCTATTTTTACAGATGGGAAAACCGAGACCCAAAGAACTGGGGTGACTTTAGCAAGGTCACAGTGATTCAGAGGCAGAACCCTTTTTAACACCAACTCCCTTGGCTTGAAAGAAAGAATAAGTTCTGGCATCTAGAAGGGATGTCTGTTTTCAGCAATATTTCAATGCTTCATACAAAAGAGAAAATTCAGATGGTTTACTCAATATACATACCTTAAGCTAGGTCAGAATTCCCACTAATTTCTAGTTTAGTCAGGCTTATTAAGGAAGCCAGGACAGCAGGTGTCAGTCATTCTTTGAGTCTCTCTCTGGAATGCAGCCTCGGGTGGAAACATACCAACAATCCTCTTTGCTGCTGTTTCTCTTACTTCCAAGGAATGTCATTAAGACTTCATTAAGAAGTCATTTTTAAGAAGTAGGCACTAATTGGTCATCCTAGGCTATGTTCTCAGCTTCTCCCAACAGGGCTTATCTTCAGGGACCCAAACATGCATTCCCAAGAGTCAATGCAGGAGAGAATTTGAAGTCTGCCTCATCTTGGGTTCCCTTTGATGGAAGCAGTCCTGCCCTGGGGACTGGGGAGCCCAGAGAGCAGACAGAAGGGTCCCATGTCATCCTGGACATGGGGTCCTTCCACCTGAAAGGAGCCATGGAGGAACATCTGGGGAATGGGGTCTGGAGCTGTTGTGATTCCCCAGACTAGTTTTGTGTATAGGTTGGGAGTGGCAACCTGAAAACCCAGCCAGGAATGGGCCCAGGGTGAGGCGGGCAGTATGGGGAACACATGGCCTAGCTGATTCACGGGCCAGCCATCACCCGGCCTGGGGTCTCAGCACTGCGCTGCACCATGAAACAGGTGTGGTGGCCGGGAAGCGCTTCTCCACACTGAGCAGAAATCTCCTCTCCCTCTGGGAACTTCTCTCCTTGGGCCCGGTTCTAATGGTCCTTCAGATGTTTGAAGCTCAGCATCATGTCTCCCTAAAAAGTCTTAGGATTCATCATCAGGGTTTGCTGTAGGGCTGAACTGTGCAAAGTCTTCAGAGGATAGCCCAGGGACTCGGGGAACCTGACTGTCTATCTCCTACCTCTGTGTGAGCATTTGGCCTGCTCTATGAAATCAGGGTGGCAGTACATTTTATTGTAGCATTTTTATGTAGACCTACGCCTGACCTTTTGCTTTCCAGATTAGTAGGCCTGCCCAGGATCTCTTCCAACTATCACCTTAAAGTTGCCCAAGAATCTCGAGGTTGCTCAGCCTGTTTTCCCCAGCCTCCTGGCGGCGAGAATCAGGAATCAGCTGCCATTTTTAGCTTCCATGACTTCTGCTGCTTCTATACAATGTTGCCTCTGACCACTGACCCCGAACAGTAAGACACACTCTTGCCCACAAATAAGATGGTGTTCCTGACGGTTCAGATACCCACCGAGGTCACAAGCAGATACCAAGAGCCCATATACCCTCAGTGGCTCTGTCGTGTCCTCAGCTTGTCCTTGGGGCCAGCCAGAGCCCTCACCATGACATCATCTCCCTGGAGAGCCTTTCTTCACAGTGGCTTTCTGCTGCAGAGGCTTAAGGCTAAGGGCAAATCCAAGTAACTTGCCTCCCCAGAGGAATGCACATTGAACCACCTGGTCCCTGGAAGCTTGGAAGTTTTGTTCGAGAACTTTTACACACACGGAGGCAAGGCTGTTACTGATCTCACATGGATACAGCTAAGAGGGGCTTCTTGGGAGGTTGAAACCCAAGCAAAGATCCTGACTTGGGCTCTTACCTACACATAGCAGTAGCAGGACACCTGAAAATTGCAGCTTTGTTAAAACATTTGAAAAATACATATATTCTACTAGGCAACCGACGGTATATTTCTAGCAGTCCCTTCTAGTTAAGTTCTTAAAAAAAGAAGTTCTTGAAAATAATTCTTTAAAAGGATTTTTAAGGAGCCTACCTCTTTCATAGTCAATGGTGTCCACTCTGGAAATGGATCACCTCTACTTCCTAATTGTCCACGGGGGGCGAGGGCCAGAGGAGTGGGAGGGAAGAGGCCATCAAGCTTGGCAAGTTTCAAAAGCTGAGGGCCTCTCGTGAGATGACACTTTAAGTACTGGTGTCACTGTCCTAACTGAACAGATACTTCTGTCCGCAGATTGGGCCACAATGATCAGGGCATGGGGTCACAGCCTCTCTGGCCCTTCCCTAATGACCCATGCCGAGCCTGCTTCCATGTTGGAAGTGGACATTGGCAAGGCTGGCTATCTCAGGCCTCCAGCCATGGCATCAGCCAGCCAGCAGAGAACTGCCGGGATCACGTGCCCCACAGCTAAGCATGACTTTGGAGCAGGACCAGCTGAGTTTGAGGATAGCCTCCTGCTCCTGCTTGGTTGCCCTTTCCTCCAGCTCCCACTTCCCTTGGCCAAGATTTGTCCTTTGCTGGATTAGCACAACCACCTACATCTTGGGACCTCCTCCCAGGCCTGGCCCAGGCACCCAGGTCTGGGTTGGGAATGACCACCTTCTCAACTGCCTGGCAGGTGTTCCAAAAGAGGAGTTAAGAACACAGACTCTGGCATTGCCACTGATTAGTGTATGACCTTAAGCAAGTTTCTCAGTTTCTGTGTGCCTCAGTTTCCTCATCTGTAAATGGGGATAATAGTACCTATAAAATAGGGTTGGAAGTGAATACATATGAACTACTTAGGGAAGTACCTTGCACATGATACAGCCCACATAACTGCCTTCATTGCTATTATTACTGATTCCTCAGGACATCTTAGCTCTTCGACCCTCTAGTTGCCCATGGCTGTGCCGTACAACTATGAGAGCTTCTGACTGGATACCCAGAGATCAGAGAGACTCACTTGCCCTTACCAAGGATCTCACCTCTCCTACACTTCTTTTTGTCCCAGGGTGGAAGCGCTGACAAGGGATAGGGAGCCCGCACCTGACCTCAAAAGGAGCACAGCCAACCCCACTAACCCTGCGGTCACACTGATGTCAGGAAGGCCAGGAGACCACGTCTCCTAGGAAGCAGCAGAAGCCTTCGAGGGCTGAGACCTCAGGCAACTCCACAATTCTCTCCAGAAGCTTTCTTCCTTATTCCTAATTTGTGAGGCTGGGACCAGATAATCTCCAGTTTCCTTTAAGTACTGACATTTTAGGATCTGGCTTATTCTAAAGGGTCCCCGAGTTACCTCTGGATCTTTATAATCCACAGAACCTAAACTCAGGGACGGTGGGATCTGCCTGACAGAAGGAGAAACCCTCAGAAGACATGAGAGTTTGAAATCTGAGTTAATTAAAATCAGAGTCACAAAATGAGGTCCTCCATACAAATGGTCTAGTTTTCCAGATGACTGACACTCACTTGTCCAAAGCACCAAGACGTATAGCTCAAAGCTAAAGAACGGTAGAAAACAGCTTTAGTGTTTTCAGAAACCTTCTCACTCTCTTTTAAGGCAAACTTTCATAAAAACCGAATTACAAACTGAATTTTAAACAGTGGTACATGGGGAAAGAGAGCAAACGCAGGTGGTAAAGCTATTAAGGAAGCACAGAAGCAACTGCTCTACCCCCCGGGGCCATCCCTGTGTCCACAGAAGGGGACCATTTGGGCTCCGGGGACGGGGCTGGCAGTGTTCTTCTTTCCACCCGACGCTGGTTACACGGATGCTTGCCGGGTGATTGCTGTCTACACACCTGTAATCTATGTACACTGTGCACACGCGTGATATTTCCCAGCAATAAGGGGGTCAAAAGAGTAGCAAATGGGTTACTCAGGCAATTGTAATAACTGTCGTTTGCTACATGGTATTTCTTGTGTGCAAAGCACAGCTCAAAAGTCACCCTCATTTTGTCAACGTGTTGTGGTGGCCAGGGAGGTGTGCCTCTCACTCTCCTTCAAGAGAGCCTGCTATGGGCACACAGTCCCCCAGACTGACAGTTTCCAGCTACAGCCCCGTGACCCTGAGGCCACGCTTCCCCTGGGCTGCTCCCAGGCAGTGACAGGGCGAGGCACAGGTCAGTCGTAGTGCTGGCCCACTCCTGCCAAACACGGGACTCTTCTAAAGAGCAGCTTCTGCTCAGGACCTTTGGCCTGGCTGAGATTTTCTCTGAACTGTGCTGCGGTTTGAGGCTTTTCCTACTCAGCCCTTGCTTCCTCTTTTCTTTCACGGGAGGCAGACTTGCCTCCAGTCCGAAGGCTTTTTTGCATATGCCCAACTCCCTCCCCCTCATCCTTCACATCCCCCTCTTGTATGTCTAATCCCATGTTGGCACCTGCTTCTCAGGGGACTCAAATAGACACAAGGCTTTTCCCCTATGCATTCTTTTAAAAATTGAGACCATCCTCAACGTATGGTTTTGCATATCTTTTCATAAAACATTTTGAGCATTTTCACATGCTGTTAAATGTTCTTCAAAATATGTTATAAAATGGCCGCATGATATTGCATGTTATGAATGCACCATCATTTATTTAAAGACATTTAGATTCATGGTATAGATTTGTTATGCTTGAAGCTGCTCAACTTGTGAATATCTTTCCTCTATGTGGGAAAGTCCTCACATTAGTGGGTCCTGCCTCTCCAAGCTAGACATCCAAATTTGTTTTCTCAGGCTCCCTTGCAGCTAGAGGCAGGCAGATGCCTCTGCCAGACACACCTGCAAGAAACCTGAATCAGAATGAGAGCAGTGCACTGTGTGGGACGAAGTCTCTACTGGTAGCAGTGGTCTCTGCTTATTCTTCATCATTCAAAGATATTATGTTATTGGCTGTAAGGAAGTAGCAGCCCCATTCACAGAAAAGGAAACTAAAAGTCAGAGGTAATTGTTTAAAGTAACTCAACCATTGTTAGATACAAAATAGTAGTTGAGGTTTTTCGACTCTAGATCAAGTAAGTGCCCCAAAATTATACACCAGGTGACAGATCAGTCTCTCAGAGGCCAAAGATAAATCAGTCCCCAAAGGGGGTTGCTAGAGAAAGCCCTAGTTTTATGAGCCCCATTTCTAGAGCTCTGGAAACAACACGAACGTGGCTTCAGAGCCTGGTTCTCTCTTACTTGGCTGTGCATCTTTGTTCAAGCAACCAGCCTATTTCCATTAACACCTCCTTCACAGTTTCTTTGACAGTAGAATTAGACAATGCTTTTAACAGAAAAACTACAAAAAAACTAAGTCTAAAAACTAAGTTTTAAAATTAAACCTATGGTGTAAAAAAAAAAGTTTACTCATCCAAATAAATATTGTGTGTAGTCATAAAAAGAAAAACAGATCCACATACTCTGATATGGAAAAAACCCCATGGCATTGGGTGGGGGAAAAACCCAAGTAGTTAGGTTATGATTTTGTCTAGGTAAAAATATGAAAGGAAACACAAATCTATTTTTTGCTTGTGTAGGCCTAAACTGTAATGGTGGTTGCATGAAGTAAGTAGAACTAATAAGGCTAGATCAAAACAGACTCCATTCTAAGCATTATTGTAAGTTCAAACATAGACTAGTTTGCTTTTCTGCAATGAAAACCCATGTACTCACCATCTAGATCTAAAATTACAACATTTTGCGATGTTGCATCATCTACATTTTCCTGAACCATTTCAAGGGAAATCAGACATTGCACCTCCAAAGAGTTAAGATTGCATTGCCACACATAACCCCTACACAAGGCCATTGGCACCCTAACATCATATACAATTCCCTGTCTTTTAACTCTGAATCCATATTCAAATCTCAGTTGTTTCCCAAATGTCTCTTACAACTTTTTTTCTTGTATTTGACTATAAAAGTCTCTTAAGATTCTTTTAATCTAAAACAGGACCTCCACCCATCTATCCCAACAAACACCTTTTCTTCATACTTTGCATCCAAGGGACTGGGGTCACTGTCTCGAAGAACATTCCTGATGTTTCTTCATTCCCTAACTTCTTCTAAGCCAGCAGCTGGATTTAATGGCTAATTCCGGAAGCCAAACAACCCTTCTAACACTTGGCCCCAAACGGCCACGACTTGATCAATACCTGCCAGCTTCCCTAATTTTTGCCCCAGCTTCCAGCTTAGTAGGACCAACCAGAGAAAGCCAGATATGCACTCCGAACCAAACACATAGGATGCCCCATTGCTAGTCAACCCACCTAACAGCTTCCCCAGGCTAACAGACTCTGATCAGGGCATACCTGAAGACTTTCCTTTTCCACTATAAAGCTTTCTCACTCTACCACCTGCCTTTGAGTGTCTGCCAAAGGCAAGTGATGGTGGCTGACTCCTTTGCTATAGCAAGCTGGGAATAAATAGCCTTTGCTTGTTCTAATTTGAGCGGTCTCTATTTCTTTCCACAATTACTACTGATGCTAAGTGCGATCACACTTAAGGTGGTAATAGCCACCTTATAACCTCTTATATTGTCAGAGAGAATGGAATCTGATTTTTCAATTCATGTCCTGCTATAACATTTGCCTGTTTTGCCATGTGCCTTCATTAATATTTGCAAGAAAAAGATGGTTTAATTTTGCACCTAGAATTTACTTTGATCTTAAGTAAATGCTTCCCAAGTATGCAATTTTTTGTCAACCTTTACACTTCTGGCGCAATGTATCGAAATAATGGGTTTTTGTTTTTTGGGTTTTTTTTTGCGGTATGCGGGCCTCTCACTGTTGTGGCCTCTCCCGTTGCGGAGCACAGGCTCTGGACGCGCAGGCTCAGCAGCCATGGCTCATGGGCCCAGCCGCTCCGCGGCATGTGGGATCCCCCCGGACCGGGGCATGAACCCGTGTCCCCTGCATCGGCAGGGGGACTCTCAACCACTGTGCCACCAGGGAAGCCCTGGTTTGTTGTTTTAAAATGACAGGGTTTGGCCCTCTTTTCATTAAACATGTAGTCAGTTAAACTGATCTCATAAGAATGAATTTAATCTTAATCTAATTTGAATAAAAGAATGCTACAATCAAACACTAACCATTAAAAATAATAATAAAGAACTTTAACCCTGGGAAGATGTATAGTATAGGGCATGTGAAAGTCGGTTAGTATGACATATGGCACACAGGGTGTTCTGCAAATATCAGGGCCCATCCCCCCAGTGGTGCACCCGGCGCAGGACCCGTGAAGGGAAGCCCTTTTCCTTTCAGGTTATGCTCAGTCATGACCCGCAGTGCATCCTTAGGGCCAGCCCTGCCATCCCACACACAGCAGCACTGCCAGAGGACCAACAACCCCTCGTAGTGCTTCGAGGAAACAGCATCGCCGTTTTCATGTGTGGGTGGCCATTACACACTCTTCCACTCACGTCCCAAGACCCCTGAAGAAGAACACTTGGGGTCCCTCTCTCCAAGCTCCTCCCTGCGTGCCTCAAGGTTTCAACCAGTACACAAGGCTCAGGAAGTTATGTGAGGATCAAGGATGTCAGGCAAGGTGGGCACGCTTACATCTTGAATGCCAGCAGAAAATCTCTACTTCCTGTAACCCCAGGGTATGCACAGAAATGACTACCCACAAACCCCAAAGCAGGGCTTGTGCCCTACCCCACAGTGTGGGCGCAAAGCAGGGCTTCCAGTCTGGCCCGACATAAAACATCTTTAAAACCTGTTTCCTTTTTTAAAAGCTACATTCCACGTTCTCAACTGCCTAAGAAAACCAGAAAATGATAGCAGCACACAGAGCCCCAGGGATGCCCCCTCTACCCCCCAACAAACACCTATCCCAATCTCTGACCTTCTCTGAGGGGCTGTGTAGCATTTTAGTAGCGCCTCCTGTCAGAGAAACAAGCTCCACGTGATGGGACTGAATCCCTGTGCTCACCTGACCTGGGCTTGTATTTCCCTGCGTCTAGGCTATTCGCCTGCCTGGCGGTACTTTGCATTTTTGGTCTCAACTATAATAGCTCCATTTGCCACTGCAGTAGTGACTGCAATATAGGGCAAAAGGCTACACTAGCATCTCGGGTTACGTAAAGAAAACTAAGAAACAGAGCACTGTGCTCACTCCTCCTGGGTGAGAAGGGAGAGTTTGATTTAGCTGGTATCTGCATCAAGAAGCAGTAAAGAGAAACATAAAAAATGTGTTATCTTTCTGGGATGAGTGGAATTAGACATCTCAGCGTATACATTTTTCTGTCTTTTCTACTTCTGAAGCAAAAAGAGGAAAAAAAAAAAAAAAACAAAACTCCAAGATCTGATCACCAAATCCTTCCAGAGAGGGTCTTCTAAGCGAAGGAGGCACTTTCAGTCCTACCCACTGGAATCCTGAAACCCTTTATCCACCCCCCCCCCACTCCATCACTGATGTGTTTCACGCCATGTTCTTTCATGCCATAGGGAAGACAGGCCTCCACCTGGTCCTACAGGGTCACCTGAGGCCTTCAGGGGCAAAACCACAACAAAGAATCCAAGAATCCTTGGCTGGAGGGTGCTCAGGACAGGGGGACATGCAACTCCCCGACTGTGGGCTTCTGGCTTCTTCTCATCCCTGCATTTTTTTCCCCCCAGAGACTGGTTCAGCTTCATATCCAACTATCTGAACTGGCTTGAGGGCACTGACTGCCTCCTGGGGGTGTCTTCACCCCTAATTAGAGCCCACGTGCTCAATCCTGCCAGCAGAGGCAGTGACAAGCCTGGGTGCTGTGACTGTAGCTCCTGGTGTCCTTCCAGGGCTTTGAACCTAGCACGTGATGGTGAGTGCTTCTTGTCTCACCAGTTGGTTGCTGTAGGGAGTTCAGGAAACCTTTTGGATGAGCGTTTAATCCCTGAGGGGTAGCTGATAGTGCCTACTTATGGGCCTGAACCTCTTCTTCTGCAGCCAAGAGTGGTTGAATCTCTGCTGCATGGGGGGCTGCAACTGCCCCATCCCTACAGTGGTCTTGGTACCCCCTAACTGCATTAGCTGCTGTTGTCTGGGCAATGCAGCCACATCTTGACTTGCCCAGCTAGTCACTTCCCCGGGGACTGGAGTGACTTCATGATGGCGGCCACTACGAGGATGACTCAGGGCTGCACGCTGATCCAGTCGATATTTGGGGCAGAGCTGTAAGTGATCAGATTGCTGACTTGGTCAAGAGTCCTGCTTGTGGACAGACACCATAAAGGCCTTCCTGCTCTTGGAAGGTGATCAGTACTGGCAACGATCTTCTCTGCAGGTCCGACAACAAAGCCGAAGAATGTACCAGAAACACATGTACATATCAATGCGACTTCAACTGCCTGTCATCCTGAGCTCCCATCCTGTGCGGAGTGGCTGTCGCTCTGACTCTTGCTGACTGGGTCGTCGGATGGTAAGCAGTAATGCCTGACCTCTTGGGGATACCAGCAGCGTCAAGAGCGTCATATAACCCATATATCCCATAGGAGGTCAAGTCTGCTCTTACAGGACTGAAGGATGAAGCACTGCTTTGGCATGGAGGCCAATAGTCTCGAGTTCCCCAATCCCTGGGCCCTCAACCTTGGACTGTTGGGGAAACAAGTGTGCAGCCTGTGAGGGACCCAGAGAAGCTCTTCTGATGGGCTTCCATCCCATGTTCTTCTGCATTTTAGAGGGCCAATTACCTGGGCTGTAACCTGAAACAAGGACCTTCTTGTACAGACACATGCCTTTCAGATTCAACTCTGAGATTTTTGGTTTTAAACGAACAATTGTACTTCCCATAAATGAAGATGACCTCAAGCAGCAGCATCCTAGAGAATCACCTGCTTACACAGAAACAAGAGATGACACAGGATGTCACAAAAGCTAACTTTAAAAAATACACTGGTTTTTAGGAACAAGGGAGTTGTTTAGAAATTATAAAATGTTATCAGAAGTATTTAACATATTTCAAACACAAAAATGTAAAAACAACTTACTGTACTTCAAGGAAAATGTAAACTTGTAAAATGTACAAATTAAACATATATTATCTTCACTCTAATTATTAGCAGATAATCTTAATAAAAATAAGCTGTTGGTCAAAAATAGCCACTGTCATTTCTAGCAAAATGTCTTGCAAGTTTATATTTATCATTTTTATTTCCATGGAGAACCAACACCAGCACACACCGTTGCTGGGCTCAAAGCAGGTTTTGTTTGACTCTGTTCATTATCATTGTGTGTCCTGAGACGCATGGCAGATGCCAGACACAACCCATGACGTGCTCGGGGGCAGCCTGGCCCCACAGAACCCTCCAGTCCAGTCTGCAGGTGGGCATCTGGGCCGGCTAGCCCCTCTTCTTAGTCCCACAGTCACTTAGTCCTCAGGGCATCTCTGTCCATCTTTGACATAAGTATGCATAAAGCAGCTTCTTAGATGGTTAACTTCCTCAGAGCAGGTAGCATCTGTGAGAAGCTAAGATCGTCTCCAAACTAAGCACAAGTCTGCTTTTATCCCAAAGGCAACGTAGCAAAAAGAAAGGGCTGGGGCAATCTCCTATAACTTGCCCAAAGCCTTGATGTCCTATCTGTAAGCCATAAACCCAACACAGAAGCTTCTATCAAGTTAAGTGAGTCTATATACAAACACAACAACAGTAAACTTAATCTGAATGCCCATTTGTTGGGAACTGGTTAGGTAAGTTATTGGTAAACCCACTGTGACAGTTCTTTTATTTATTTATTTTTTTTGCGTTACGCGGGCCTCTCACCGCTGTGGCCTCTCCCGTTGCGGAGCACAGGCTCTGGATGCGCAGGCTCAGCAGCCATGGCTCACGGGCCCAGCCGCTCCGCGGCATGTGGGATCCTCCTGGACCGGGGCACGAACCCGTGTCCCCTGCATCGGCAGGCGGACTCTCAACCACTGCACCACCAGGGAAGCCCTGTGACAGTTCTTTTGATGTGTCAGTTTGACTAGGCCACAGTCCTGTTATTCAGTTAAACACTCAGCTGGGTGTTACTGTGAAGGCATTTTGCAGATGTGATTAAAGCCCCGATCAGTCAACATTAAGAGTAAGGGCTGGGCTTCCCTGGTGGCGCAGTGATGAAGAATCTGCCTGGCAATGCAGGGGACATGGGTTCGAGCCCTGGTCCGGGAAGATCCCACATGCCGTGGAGCAACTAAGCCTGTGTGCCACAACTACTGAGCCTGCGCTCTAGAGCCCGCGAGCCACAACTACTGAGCCCGCGTGTCACAACTACTGAAGCCCGTGCGCCTAGAGCCCGTGCTCCGCAACAAGAGAAGCCACCGCAATGAGAAGCCTGCGCACCACAACAAAGAGTAGCCCCCGCTCGCCACAACTAGAGAAAGTCTGCGTGCACAGCAACGAAGATCCAACACAGCCAAAGATAAATAAATTAATTTTTTAAAAAAAGAGTAAGGGAGCACCCTGGATAATCTGGGCAGGCATGATTCAATCCAAGCTACAGGGCTACCGCATTGCCTTCAACGCTAAAGAAGCCGGGAGGTTTTTTTGCCTGGAGAATGTAAGAGAGGATTCCTGGACTAGGGACACCAGGCACAGATCAGAGAACTGGTACCATACTGCAGAGAAAAGGACTAAGGGACTGGATGCTGCCGTACTGAATCCTGAATGCAAAGAGTCTCCCTGCCTTCTTCCCCAGTGGGCTCAGGGATGCTTCCAGGCCGATCCATCCTATCAGGAGTGGAAGGACTCCTTTGGGGAATCTGAAGACAGACCTAAGGAGATCATCACTAAGATTCCCCAGTGAGCAGCCCAACCAGGCCACTCTACAGAGAAACTCAGACTACACACCTCCCCATTTGTTCTGGACCATTAAATCAAATGCCCATGATTAATCATTAGCTGACATAAAAGGATTACCTGATACCTGAGATTAAAGCGCTAATATACAAGACAAGGTATCCCCAGTCCCAGTATCCCCCAGACCACAAAATAAATAAATAAGCCACAAGCAAATAAAAATACCTAAACCTTGGAGGAATTAGAATTACGTGAGAAGAAAAAATATCAATCTTCAGATGTGAGAAGATATTACAGCCAAGAAACAAGCACAGAATGATATTAAAAAATGACATTCAGAAAGAATTCGTGGAAATTAAAAACCGGATAGCAAAGCTGAAAAACTCAACAGAAGGGCTCGAAAGATAAAGCTGAGTGAATCCCCTCAAAAAAAGGAGCAAAATGACAAAATGATGCCAATAGGAGATCAGAAATTGAGGGACTCTGTCCAGGGTGTGCAACGTATAAATAATGGAAGCTCCAGAAAGGAGGGAGGATGAGGAGGAAACCCGACAGCAAGTTATTTGTTATTTTACTTTGACCCTCAGGCCTCCCAAGCCAGATGCACCCATCAGCAGACCATGGTGAATACAGACCTTGCCTTTTTCTTAATCCAGAACTTTTCTAGAAAACAATCCTAGGAGAAGGTAAATGGAGTCATCTTCCTCTGAAGAAAGAATTCGGATCAGGGGTTAATCCTTTCTCCTCACAAGCAGCACAAGAAACAGGAGATCCATCAAAAGAGAGGAGAGGAAACTCAAAGAAAGAAATCAAGAAAACTCCCAGGAAATTCTCAGGAAAGTAGAGGAGGTACCAGGATGAGGGCTGGCACCAGACCAAGAGGACAAGAAGTCTGGTCTGGAGCAGGGACTCCAGACAGAAATGCCCACAGATGTTAGCACCAAAGTCTCTGCTCGTTTCACAGGGCTCAGCTAAGAACAGAACGTTAAGGTGATCCCAGCCCCGGGTCTTATTTCTCCTAGGTTTTTATCGACATGAGCTGGAGACCTTCCTGCTCTCCAGATCAGCAAGAGAAACCAGCATTTCCTCCCACAGACATGCTCAGCTTTGGCTTACTGCTGAAATCCAGAGGACGGCTGTGGTGAGCCTGAAAACTGCAGTCAGCGGTCCACGCCCTCTGACCATATTTCTGCCAGACACAGCACGGCCACACACCCCGAGTGTGGCAGCCCCGGGATCCCCAGGACTCATTCAAGTCCCTGCTCACTGACTTCCCAGGGAAGCGGAGGCTCGCCCTGCTCCAGAGCCCATTATATTGTCCAGCCAATGTCACTGCACAGTGGCAGCGCTGCCCTGTGCCCTCACAGCTCAGTGTGTGCTTGAGGCCCAGTGTTTTCAAAACCACACACGACATTGTTTCAAAACACCTCCACTGGGGGTGAAAATAGAAAAAAAAAGCAAGGCAATCATTAAACCACAAGTCAGTACAGTGCTTAGTTTGGGGGAAAAGGTGGAGAATTCAGCTACTGTTGGGTGTTAAGATGGCCTCTACGGTAGTGGTAGTGTTCCTTAACAGTGGACGCACTGTCCATTTCATTATTCTTTAGACCGTATATTTATACTGTATATGCTCTTCTGTATGTATGACACATTTCACGGTTGAAAAAAAAGATATAAACTCCTAATAGCAAGGAGAACTGAAGGGGAAACCATCAAGAAGCCAGAGAGACTGCATTCTGGAAGGTACGAGCACATGAAAGAAAGAGTATGCACGATTGAAATAAGGTCCAGGAAAGCCACAGGGAGAAGAGCAGCAGGAGGGAGCAAGGGAGAAGGCCCGGCTGTCCAGGCTCGGGCCTCGGAGCCCCATCCCCTGCAAGAAGATGATCGTCCCCATGCCAGCCACACTCCCAACGGTGAGATCATGCTTGCTCTGCAGTCCACCCGGCAATTCCTCGTATTTCTCTCCGTCTGTCCTTGGCATCCGTGATCCGGGTGGCCCTCTGCCCTGTCAACCCCGAGAGGGGCGGCAGCTCAGCTTCCCAGCCCCAAACTCCAGTTGTCCAGCCACTTTGGTCAGCCTCAGAGCCTTGTTCTGGCCAGAGAGGCCCAAGACTTTGGGCCAGTGCTTGGCTCCTGGTCCAGACCCCTTCGGTTTCTGCTCCTGCGCCTTAGGCATCAAGGACTCCTCCAGTCTCAGAAAGTCACGTGTGCCAAGGCTCCCAGAGCTGGGGTTTTGCTCAGGCTCTGCAAGGCCAGGAGGGAAGTCCCACTCCCCACCCATAACGCAGATGTCAGCATGGGAGGGGGCCTCAGAGGTCATCTCGTCTGCACTGTCTTTGGAGGCCCCGGCGAGATCTGTCCAAGGCCTCAAGGCTGGAGTTGAAAGTCAGCTCTGCCTTTCCAGAAGGATCTGAGCCTGCGTGAGACAGACACCAACTGGGGGCAAAGGCTGCGCACCTCCAGCGCCTGTCTGGGCTCTGCATGGTTTAGAGACAAACACAACTGCACACCCCCGCCCCAACCCAGTGCCACTCAGCGGTGTCCCAGGGGCAGCCCTGCAAGGCCTCGGCGCATCCAGAAACAAGCAGTCTATGAGCTCAGCGACCTAACTGCCCTCCGTTTAAAGAGGTGTAGCGGTTTTACCCTGCAATTGTAAAAGAAAACCAAGTTTCCTGTAGAAAACTTGGAAAGTACAGAAAAGTCTAAAGAAGAAAATAAAAATCACTCATAATGCAACAAGTGTGAGCTGCTATGGCTTTGGCATCGTCATGGACCTCTTTGAAAAGAAACCATTTCCTAAAACAAGCGTTTGTTGGGTGGGGTCACAGGATCCAGGCCACGGTGCACCCCCTCCCCCAAGGTCAGTGCTGAGTTTGTCAAGAAGATGTAGGCGACCCTGTGGCTGGCTTCACACAGGCCGAGGAGTGGCGGGCTTGGGACCCGGCCAGCTGCACAGGCCCTCCCCTCCTCTCCATGGTCACAGTCCGACGCAGCTCGGCGACCCCTGTGGCTGCAGGCAAGGCCAGAGGGACCTGCAGGTGAGACTGCAGGGTCCACAGTGGAGCTGCACCCGTGGGCCATGACCAGGGAGGCACCGGCGCCGAGTCTGCCCCCGCTGGCCCAGCCTCTGGCGCAGTGTGAGGCTTTTCCATGAGAGTCTGCCCTCAAGCTCCTCCAAGCAAACAGAGCAGAGGAGGAGGGCTCTGATCTGACCTGGGCCTCGGGGCGCTAGTGAGGCAGACCTGGACTCCTGGCCATTTCTCCCAGCCTTCTTGCCACCCTGGAACAGACTTTCAGGCCCAAAGTGGCTACCCAGGAGAGCTGTGGGTGGTCTTGCACTACAGCCCCTAGGCCAGGCTCTGCCTTCTTCACCCCGGGGGCCCGGTCTGGGCCTCACCCCCGGGCAGACAGGGACCTGACTGAGGACATGAGGGGATACTGGCGTCCTTCAAACCCCCTTTGCTTTTCTCGGCCCAGCCCAAACCTGCAGATCTGAACGGGAGCCCCCAGATTAGGATCTGAATCTTGCACAAATCAGCTGCCTGGCTGTAAGCACTACCCACAGCTCTGCTGGACAGAGGGACACGTGAGAGGGAAGGAGAGAGTCAGAGGGGCTGAGGCCACAGGGAAGAGGGGCTCCTGACCATCAGGAGAGCTGGCGAGAACCTCACGTGGCGGCCAGTTCCAGCCACCTGCCGCCAGGGAGGAAGGCTGCCTCAAATTTAGGAACAGAGAGAGGGCAGGAAGCAGGGAAAGGTGGAAATGAAATGAATGCAGGCCTCTTCACCAGAAGTTACAGAAATTGACCTTTATTTATTGTACTAAAGTCTATTTAACTTTCGATACAAAGGAAGGTTTTAGTACAGAAAATCCCAGTCTGTCCGAACAGTACCTGTGCACACTGTACCATCACCGTCCCACCCCCGCCGCCCAGAGCAGCAGCCCCGCAGGGCGCCGGTGAGACCCCTCGACAGCCTGCAGGGGGTCCTAGTTGTCTGAGCCAGAACGCGTGTACCTGTGAAACGAAGGGCAGCACTGAGGGCTGAAACGTGTCTATTTTCGAACAACTGTGCAAGAAAATATATCCCTTTTTAAAAAATGTCACTATGGCTAAACTATAATCTAGTGTCTAGAATTACAAAGAATAAAATGAAATCGGCGATTTCTTGCTAGTAAAATGAAATGTTAGGAACAGTATTAAAATAGAGGTCCTACCCCAGTGACACTTACCCGGAGCCCCGTACAGTACCTATTATTAAGAGGACGCACAGTTTAAGGAGGAACCAGATCAAACCTTCAGCCAGAAACATCCAGCGTCAGAAGCGGTTAAAAAAAAAAAAAAAAAAAAAAAAAAGACACACAAACCCCAAACAAAGCCATCCTCGTGGAGCACTGCTCATGCTGTAAGCGCTGGAGCCAAGGCTAGATAGATCCCAGTTTCTCTTTTTCTGAGTTTTGACAGTGACTGCACTAATCCTTAAGCTTCCCTAAGAGTTCTCTGCTCAAAGTCTGAAATGTTCTTATATCAAGTAGAGCTGATGTGCCCGCCCCACTCTAGAGCGCTTAGGAATTACCCTGCAAAATCTGCACTGGTAAAGGCTGTCACGATTCACAGAACCTAAAGAGGACCCAGTGGCATGCATCAGTCCCAGCCTAACACCCTGCCTGGAACTGGCGGTGTCACAGTGAACCCATGAAGCTCCGAGGACCAGAGAGAACGCTGGAATAATGAACGCAGGTGGACGAGAAGAGGACGCAGAGGGCAGGGGACAAAGTCTGAGGGACGCGTCCGCAGGACGGCCCGAGTCGCCCTCCTCCGTGCAGGAGGGGAGTACACTGCCGCTGGAGAGTCTGCCCCACAAAGGCACTGGTTCCGCGCCCGCCGATGGTCGAAGCGTCCGCAGTCGCAGGTCCTTCCAGGAGAGGTGCCACCAAGGAGCATGAAGTCTGTCAAAGCTCTGGTCCCACTGACAAGAACCTCCCAAAGCAAAGCGGCCCCCAGCGAGGTTCCCGAGTCGTCTCGCTGAAAACAGCACAAAACCAACACCAAAGCGACAGTGAGGAAAGGGCAGGGGCTGGGCAGCGACAACATGGAGCCGTTCAAGTAAACATCAACAACCAAATACTTAGAAAAGGCTTGTAAACTTGTGATCTGAAAGGTTCTCTTTGCAGCATCTCTGACGAGCTGGCTACGAGAAAGGTTGGTGTCGAGCCCCTCTACAGAGTCTTCTGTCTTACAGCGCACGAGGGAGAGGAATAGAGTCAGCGGCCCTCTTGTCTACAAAGGAGGTGCTTCTGGAATCCTGCTTCATGGATCCTTCCCCTTCACGTTTATATACAGAGACGTCTATCTTTAGTCGCTAAAAGGGGCTGAGCCAGGCAGTCACGCCGGCGGCCAAGCTGCAGCCGTCCCCAGCACCGAGTTCTAGAGAGGGCTGGCTGGGATCCACAGGACTTTATTTTGCTCTTGATTGACCATTGCCAAGATCTGAGCACAAATGCTCGACAGGGCTCCTCCCTGGACGACCCCTGCAAGAGAGCCCCCAAACACACACGTCATTGGCCCAGAGGAAGACCCCAGGGTGAAGGCAAATAAACACATCTTTTACTCTTCCTGGCGTTCTGCCTGTTTTGAGCTACTTGGCCCTCCTGCCCCACTCCCGCCTCACTCTCTTCCATCAGTGAGAAATTGGAAAAGAAAAAATAGTTGAGTGCAAACCACTTCGGCTTTTTACCTATCCCTCTCGGCAACTGTTCCATAGGATGTTAAAATTTTACGCTCAAATGAAGGCTGGTGTCCCATTTTGCCAGGCTGCCCTGGTCCCTGTAACAGGGATGACAGGATCTGACCACACCCATGAATTGCCAGGCCCCACTGCAAGGATGCTCTGGGCTGCTTTGCCTAGTCATGCAATGGGGAGTCCCAGCACACTGGAAGGCAGTCTGGGCTGTGTTGTGATGGTCCAATCGGCAGCAGGATTCTACAGGTGACAAGGTTGGGTCTCGGAAGCTGGGCATCCCATGGCCCAGAGAAGATTCCCAGCAAAGATGATGGAATGTCTCCAGCTCTGGCTCAGGCCTGCTCTGCAGGCTTTCAGGACTACAGCCCGGCAGACACTAGACCAGGGTTCTCTGCGGGCTCCACGGAACAGCGCCGAGCGCTGGCTGCTTGCCACAGAAATGGACAGCGAGGGTTTAGAAACGGCTATGGAAACGTGACAGAGTAATTTTACATCTGTTGAATCTAACAAAAAGTCAAGGCTTGCATTTTGTTAAGTTTTGGAGTTTTTAATGTTCTTTTCTCTAGTAATTGTTAATGTATCTGACTGAAATACTGGTCTGTAATGGACTGGAAATTAAAACACAAACACACATAACACATACATAGACAGAAGCACCAAGGCTGGGTTTTGAGGCCAAATGTTGCATGAGAAGCGCCAAACTAGATCACAACACTCTCTACAAGTTCATTAAAATCACTGTCTCCACCTCTCTGTGGCCACAGTGTTATTATGCCCCCTACAAATGACTGATTTTATGGAAGAAGTTGAAAGTCACAAAGTAAAATGGCAGTTGGTAAACTGGAACCCTGCTTCTTCTGGTTTGCTTTGTTTCAAAGACCAGAGATAGTAAAGGTGAAGCTTATCTTCAAACTTCACTGCAAAACTGGCCTGACCTGGAAGGTGCTGGGGACAGATGGTCACAGCCACCACCGCCATGCTACCTGCCCAGGGAACGCTGGAGCTGTGCTACATGGCGCCTGTGCAGCCGCCACACAGGGCCAGGTTGTGACCCAAGGCCAGAATCAGTGAACTTTTACCTTTGGACCTGCAACTTCCTGACGCTGCCCTGTGCCTGCCATGAGACCATCTGTGATGAAAGTGCTCACGTGACGGCATCCACCAGGCTCCCCGGAAGTGCGGGCTGTTACCACTTCTAAGAAGGACGTCCTTGGGAAGCCTGTATCCGTCCCCGCTGCCTGCTCCTCCTCTCCAGGCCTGACGCACACCTACCTGTGAAGAACCTGCTGTACTCCTGTTCAATCTTCTGAGCCGTCTCAAACTGCTCTTTGGAATGCCTCTGAGTCACCTTGTCCTTCAGGTAGATGGGGTCTCTCTGCTCCCTGTTGGGACATCCAGGGAACCAGGCTGAGCTTCTCACTTCCCCCCAGGCCCTCCCTCCTCTTTGCTTCTTTGTCCAGAGTAACAGGGGTCTCCACCACCACAGGGCCCCCATGTGCTCCCCTGGTAGAGCACAGCCTGCAGGCTCCACGGGGAGCTCCGGGCAGAGAGGGGGAAGGTGGGAACCCGAGTGTGTGCACACAGAGACCAGACACCTCAGCTGGCCCCCGAGTGCAGGTATCAGAAGCCTGGAAGCACAGAAAGGCAAAGTGGAGGAGGGCCTTGGCAAGCCGTTAGCCCAACCCGCACAGAAACTCAAGCCCAGTGGGAGCAAAGGCCCATCCACACCACAAGCCAGCTCCTGGCAGAGCTGGACCCAGGCCAGGCCACCCAGTTCCTGTGATGTTGTGAATGTCCAGCTGAGAGGCAGGAGAAGGGAAGAGGGGCTGGGGGTCAGGAGGGGAGCTACGCAGACAAAGCTGGACCTCCTCAGGGAGCGGTGGCAGCATCCAAACAGCGCGGAGAGTGGTGTGGAGGGAGGGCTGTGCTGGGTCCACAGGCCTGGCTCAGTGTGAGGTGCGGGCTCGAGGCGGAAGGCCGCTCCTACATGGGAGGCCTATTTCAAGGCCAAGGGGCCCCTCGCCCCACGGATTTGAGCCAGCAGTGCCTCCCCAGCAAGGCCCCAAGCCAAGCCCCCGAGGAGCCTGTCACCTACTTGATGTGTTTGGCGCTCTTGTAGTGGATGAAGATGACGATGGGGTAGATGTGCATGTGGTGCAGCCGCTCAAGGGCGTGGGGGGCGACGTCCAGGAGACAGTGCCGGTTCTGGGGGGAGGGAGAGAGTGAATACCTGGGCGGGGGCGGGGCCGGGGCCTCGGGAGCACTGGACACACCAGCCTTCCCCTGACACTGCCCTGCCTTGCCCTGTAAGTGAACATACAAGGTTCTACCAACGAACAAGGCGGCAAAACCAGTCTTTCGTTAAGACCACACATGATACACGGAGGGGAAACTTCATCTGGGAAAATCTCTCCCCACAAGCCGTCAGCTGTGATGATGGTCCAGGCTGGGAACCAGGGCCAAGCGGGGTCTGGACGACCCCACTCCAAACTCCCTTTCCTGCCTTTACCCAGATATAGGAACTTCCTGAAGCGCTACCCCACCTGGCCTCAGGAACCTTACTTCTGCCAGTCTGGGCAAAAGAAGATACGGAGACTCGGCGGGGGGCTGAAGCAGGGGAGGGGGGAGTGTGTGGGTCTTTGCGTGGCGGTGATTGAAATGCATCCCATGGATCCCCTGAGCCTCCAGGCAGAGTATGAGCCAAAGGCAGGCCACGGGCACCCTGCCTGTGGTTCTCCCTGACCCCTGAAAGCTCCACTGAGGGGGTCCACCCTTTGGCAGGCTTTCTGACATCCTGGGGCACCTCTGACTGGAGCTCGTCCACTTCAACTGGGCAGTCTGCACTGACAGGTGCAAGAAGTCAACTCCCTCACGTAACAGGAAGGATCCAAAGCCTGGCGAGGTAAACTGACCACCCAGGAAGGATGGAGCCCAGAAAGCGCCCACATCCTCAGACTTGTGAGGGATGCTTTTCCAAAAGTTTTCCCCACTTCCCCTCATACTATCTGGCAAACAGACGCCAGCGTGTTCACAAACCTAAAGGCACATGGCAACGGCTCTTATCCTTTCAGGGTCGTGGCCCTGATGGAAGCTGTGCCCCTGTCCCTAGAATAAGGCACATCAGCTCAGCACACAAGCTCAGCAGATGCATTCTGGGACCCTGTTGCAGAAACCCCTGTGAGGGGCCTTTCCTAGAGTTCAAAGCTCTGGTCAGAGCCCCTCAGAGAGGGAGAGGTGACACACGCACAGGGTGACTTTTGCCCAGGACTAGCTTCCTACTCACGAAAGCGGAAGCACAAGAAGCAATGGGGGCCAGCCCCCGGTAGGTTAACTCAGACTAACAGGACACAGGCGAGCTCATGAAGGTCCGAGAGACATGCAGGGCAGATGTGCAAAGGTACAGAGCCCGGACACACACACTGGGGTCCAAACCCCGGACTCAGAGAGGCGCCCCCATCCCTTGGTCTGAAGCAACAGGTACCTTTTCTGTGATCTCCTTGATGGAAGCCACTGTGGTCACATCAAAGTGGCCGCTCCTCCGCTTATAGTCGACAAACAGGCAGTCTTTGACGCCCCGCTCGATGGCCTGCTGGGAGGCCTTCATCACCTCTGCAAAGCAGAGACACAGGAATCAGGAAGGCCCTGGCACCATGAGCCGTCACTGCACGTGCCAGGAGGAACGCTGTGCAGAAAAGACTTTAGGAACCCAGCCCTACTGTCTTCGCTCCTGGACAAAGAACCAGAGGCTGCACACTGATCTGAGCCAAGTCCATGGGACTCTGAAACATCCTGGGACCCGTCCCCGGGAACAGGGGGATGAACACAAACACAGGAACAGACACAGCCCAGCAGGCACGAGGGCATCCCTTACCAAGGGGGCATCTGCAGAACTTGCCGGGCACCTCGTTCACGAGCATTTCCTTCACCACATCCAGTAAGGGCCCCAGGATCAAGACGGGCCTCAGGGAGGTACAGTCCACCTTCTGGACCCGCTGATAGGCAAGGCTCACCGAATCTGAGGGAGAGAGGGGAGCAGTGTCATGGACACCCACCTGGAGCAGACGGAGGGGCTGGGGACCCACTGCTCCCCTGACCTTGCTTACCCCAGGGAGGCCCACCTCCTTCACTCCACAAATCCGGAGCCAGCTACCCAGCTCACGCTGGTTTGTCTGGGACTTGCCCAGTTGTAGCACTGAGAGTCCCACACCCTGGGCACACCAGGGCACGGCCGCTCCTGGAGTCCAGCACAGTGTCCCTGCTCCACGGACACCCAAGACACTGCAGCACTTCATCCTGCTCACATTCCTCCGTATGTGTCCAATGCGCCCTCCCCTCACCCCTAGTATATATTCTCTACTCTCTAGAGAGGTAACCTCCCCTGAGGTAGGTGTGGTCATGGGACCCAGGCCTGCCCCATGGGGTGAGCAAACTCTCCCCCTTCCCATGAGCTGAAATGGACAGGACCGGGTGCAGTGCGCCAGCTCTGATCCTGCAGATGAGAACAACCCTCAGGAAATGACAGAGCCACAGGACAGAAGGGACCTGGCTCCCTTATGATCCCCAGAACAGAGCTGCCTCCCAGGGGTTCCCCCCACCAGCTCAGACTTCTATGTGGCAGGGAAATAAGCTTCTTATCATGCTTCAGCCATTGTTGTCTGGTCTCAGTTACAGCAGTCAAACCAATATCCTAGTTGATACATGTAGTAAAAACCTCTCCTTCCACCAAATGAATAAAAAAAATCCTTGCAGGAAGTGACCGCCTAAAAAACCAGCATGCAAATATCTTCTTGGCACCTCCCTTGTACCAATCACTGTGCTGGCATCTCGGAAACACTTTTAAAAAGAGTAGAAAGCACAGTCCCTGCCACTGCAGAGCTCATGCTCTAACCAGGCTCACAGACGGCAACAGGTAAGAAACAAGACAACCATACACGAGTTGCCTGCCAGCTCCAGGCAGCAGGACAAGAAGCCTCACCCTCGGGGGGTGGGAGTGGCGATGAGGAGGGGCAGAGCTGAGGTGAGGGTCGCCTGAGGTGGGCTTGTGAGGAAGGGTCAATGAGAAGTCCGGCCTGGAAGGCCCGTGACTAGGAGACGAAGAAAGACGGACCAGAGGCAGAGCTTTAGAGGTGAACACACAGGGCGGTGCTCAGTGCAGCCTCAGCTCCACAAACGCCGAGCTCACAGGCAGAACCGCACGCATTTTTTCGGTCTGATGATTATCCAGGCACATCTATATGGCTTCCTAAACAGCATTTCTCAACCTGCTGACCAGATGATCCGTTATCAAAGCAGGGGGAGGGTTTGGTGATCACACTGACTGTCCAAGACCCCCGCACACTTCTGACTGAAGGCTCTGTGGAGTGCCAGGGCAAAAAACTTCCTCCAGGAAGACATAAAAACATCCCCTCTTTTAAAACTTTGAACATTACAGATAAAGCCAGGCATGCTCTCCAACACCTCTTCTCCAGTCCTGGTCCTCAACAGTTTCCTCATAACCACCGTCACAGTTGGTTATAAGGATATAAAGTACATCCTCCTCCAGATGTCATTCTTACTTGTTGACTTTTACGGGCTCAAAATACCTAGAAAATATGTTATGTATTTCCATGTGCTCAACGAAAATGACAAGATACATTTTTGTATCATGACACATGCGACATTCCGCAACTCCCTCTTCCACGCAGTCTTATGCTTCCGAACCGCATCCCTGGTGATGCACATTGACCTCCCTAACTCCTTCTGAACACCCTACGGGATGGACGCCCTGCACCTATTTATCCATTGCCCTGTGTACAGACACTACGTCACTATGTCTTCAACTTAACTTGAACAGAATCATCTTCTCCCTGAATGATTATTAACATCCCACACTGAGGGGCACCAATTTAGAAGATTCCTTTTCCTCCCCGAATAATCTGCTTTGTTGGAAGTCCCCATAGTTACAGAATCATAGGGGGGCTACAGAGCATCTAGGGAGCACTAAATCCAACAAGGTCAGAGGTCCAGAGAAAATAAAAATCTACCTGGGAAGAGTAAATATACAGACCAATAGACAATCTGGAAGTAACCTAATGTAGTGATGTAAACTGCTTTTAAAACTGGTATACATATTAAAACCAAAAGCATAAAGGTAATAATAAATCTATGCTAATGTTCACATAATGTAAAAAGGATGTAATTGGTATCATCCATAACATAAAGGAGGTGGGGGGGTGGAATCCCAGAAATGTAAAGTAGAGTTTTTATATAGGATTGAAATTAAGCTACCATCAGTTTAAAACGAATTGTTATAACCTTAAGATGTTTTATGTAACTGCAATGGTAACCAAAAAGAAAATATCTATAAAATATACACAAAGGAAAATGAGAAGGGAATCAAAACATGTCACTATAAAAAAAAATCAATGAAATACAAAAGGCGGCAGCAAAGGAGGAAAAGACAGACAAAAAAGCAACAAGACATACAGAAAACAACTAACAAAATGGCAATAGGAAGTCCTTCCATATCAGTAATTACTTTAAATATAAATGGATTAAATGCCCCAATTAAATGATGTAGATTGGCTGAATACATAAATAAAAAGGATCCAACTATATGCTGTCTACAAGAGACTCACCTAAGCTCTAAGGTCATTCACAGGCTAAAAGTGAAAGGATAGGAAAAAAATAATTCATGCAAACAGGCACCTAAAGAGAGCAGGGGTGACCATAGTTGTATCAGACAAAATAGATTTTAAGACAAAACCTGCCACAAGAGACAAAGAAGGACATTATAGCATGATAAAAGGGTCATTTCTCCAGACAGATAAAACAATCATAAACACATATGCACCCAACATTAGAATTCCCAAATAAGTGAAGTGAACACTGATGAAACTGAAGGGAGAAACAGACACCAACACAGTATTAGTAGGGGACGTCAATACCCCACTTTCAGTTATGGATAGTACAACCCAGACAGAAGATCAATAAGGAAACAGCACTTGAACAACACTACAGACCAATGGACCTAACAGATTCCCCCCTAGAGCCTCCAAGGGAGTGTAGACCTGTCAGCACCTTGATCTTGGCCCAATGGTACTGATTTTGGACTTCTGGCTTCCAGAACTGTGAGAGAATAAATGTATGCTGTGCTGACCACAAAGTCTGTGACATTTGTTACAGCAGCCCCAGGAAACGAATAAACAATGAAAGCCAGAAGATAATGAATTATATCTTTAAAATGCAAAAGTAAAATATCTACCAATCTAGGGCTTCCCTGGTGGCGCAGTGGTTGAGAGTCCGCCTGCGGATGCAGGGGACACAGGTTCGTGCCCCAGTCCGGGAAGATCCCACATGCCGCGGAGCGGCTAGGCCCGTGAGCCATGCTGCTGAGCCTGCGCGTCCGGAGCCTGTGCTCCGCAACGGGAGAGGCCACAACAGTGAGAGGCCCGCGTACCACAAAAAAAAAAAAAAAAAAAAAAAAAAAAAAAAAACACCTACCAATCTAAAATTCTATATCCAGTGAAAAATCTCCAAAATGATGGGAAAATAGACCAAACAAAAAAAAAGAGAATTTGTCACCAACAAACCTGCATTGCAAGAAATGATGAAGGTCACAATAACATCAAGAAAATGGTAATTATATGAGGTAAAGGATGTGTTAAACTAACCTTATTATGGTAAACCTTTTGCAACATATACACCGATCAAATTATCATCCTGTACACCTTAAACTCACACAATATTATGTGCCAGTTATATCTCAGTTAAGATGGGAAAAAAAGAAATGCTGAAGGGAGTGTTCAGCTGAAAGAAAGGATCAGAAGGAAAGAGAATTGCAGGAAGGAATGAAGAATAATGGAAAGGATAAATATAAGTGAATAACTGATGTGCAAATCAGTAACACTGTTGGATTTAAAATATATGTAAAATGAAAATGATAATGTAAAAGGTGGGAGGGAGGTAAAGAAGTCACAGTGCTCTCATGTTTTAGAATTATTAGAGAAGCGGTCAAAGCAATGATTCACGTTGGCAGTAAGTCAGAGATATATATCATGAGGGTTGCTGTAATCCACCCCCCCACCACCAAAGAGTAACAGAAAATGATTAACTAACAACTAACAGATGGGGGGACAGAATAATAAAAATGCTTGATTAATCCAAAAGGAAGAAAAGGAAGTGAAGGGAACATAGAACAGGCAGGACAATAGAAAACAAACCGGAACATGTAAACGTATCAGTGTAAATGTATCAGTCATGATTTAATCAGTGATTAAATACTCTGATTAAATGATAAAGATTGTCACAGGTGTGTTCAAATTGTGAAAACGCCTCAGGATGTACACTTTTCTGTAGATGTATGTGTGCTTTTCTATACATATATTATATCTTAATAAAATGAAAAAAGATGAAGTATCACAGTGGGTTGAAAAAACCCTACATGCTGCCTACAGAGCCATGTAAATATAAAGCTACAGAAAAGTATAAAAGGATGGAAAAAGACAAACCATGCAAACACTTAACCAAAAGAAAACTGGTGTGATAATAATACTTAAACAAAATAGACTTTAAGGCCAGAAACATTTCTAGACATAAAGAAGGACATAATGATAAAAGAGTCAATTTAACAGTAAGATATAACAATTTAGAAATAACAATTTAAAGACCACTTCAAAATACATAATGAAAGAAAAAAAAAAACCCACTGAAGAACTGAAAGGAAGACTAGACATATGGCTGTTTTCCAAAGACATCCACTAGACATACACCAAATACACCAGAGGTGGTGTCTACAGAAGAAAAGGGAAGGGAGAATCAAGCAACTATTATTGCCAAAAGGTGAATAGTCTATTTTACATTTACAAATGTAAAAACCCATTCTTAGCTCGAAGGCCATATAAAAACAGCCAGACTTGGCCCATAGGCTATGGCTTGTCAACCCCTCTCCTCACTGACAGTGACCCGTGGGCCATGAACAAAGGTGGAACTCACTCAACTCACTGGGACTAAGGCCCTAACTGAAACAATAAATAAGGAAGCTGAGGAGGAAACCAGCTGTCCCACCTTCTGAGGCCCACTGCCACCTCCACACCCTGCTACCAGGGAAGGCACACCTTCTAGGACAGTGGACACACAAGGGGGTCCTCGGAGCAGCATTCACAGGAGGCTCCTGCTTCACAGGACAAATGCACCCTTCCACGGGGCAATCTACCAAAGGATGTCTGACGCTGCCTAATACGCAACTCCAGGACTGGGTCGGCGCCTGGCCCTGGGAGGATCTTGGAAGAATGGACACAGGAGGGGACTTCCCTGGTGGCGCAGTGGTTAAGTATCCGCCTGCCAATGCAGGGGACACGGGTTGGATCCCTGGACCGGGAAGATCCCACATGCCGCGGAGCAACTAAGCCCGTGCGCCACAACTACCGAGCCTGTGCTCAAGAGCCCGTAAGCCACAACTACTGAGCCCACGCGCCACAACTACTGAAGCCCACACGCCTAGAGCCCGTGCTCCGCAACAAGAGAAGCCACCGCAATGAGAAGCCCACGCGCCGCAACTAGAGAAAGCCCGCACGCAGCAACGAAGCCCCAACACGGCCAAAAAAAAATAAGAAAAAAAGAATGGACACACACAGGAGTAAGTCCAAACACGGCCAAAGATCTGCACAGTGGCCCCTGGTCACCACCAAGCAGCCAGTAATAACCCCAAAACAAACTAGAAGCAATGCATTGGGCAGAGACTGCTTTTCGCCCACCCAATACCCATCTTTCCTTTATTCCTTACTAACAGAACCTGCTAGTTACTGAAGCCAGCAGGTCACCAGTGAAAGTCCTGCCTTCTCAGTGTCCCTCGCAGACTGAGCGGCCAATGAAGAATAAGTGGGAGACCAAGGGTGGGGCTTCCAGGTAAGCTGTTTAAAGAGGCACACTTTTGCCGTGCCCCTTCCTCCTCCCTACTGCCTGAACGTGGACGTGATGGCAGAAGCTGCAATGACCATGGGGAGACCTTGAGGATGGAAGCCACACCCTACAGGTGGTAAACACTCTGAAGACAGTAGCACCACCATCCCAACCCAGACACACATCCCTAGATCAGTTATGTGCGAAAGCAAAGCAAACTTCTATCTTGTTTAAGTCACTGTGGTGAGGCTTCTGTGGTCAACAGCACACCTCATCCTGCGAGCCTGCTGGAGAAAGCCAGCCCAGCCACTTGCCTTCAAAGAGTGGAATGGAGTCGTTGGAAAAGGTGTCCAAGGCAAGGAGGTCTTTCCCATCTTTGGACCCGCTGCGTTTATGCTTATGTTTCCTTCGAAAGAAGGATCTGCGTGCAGCTGCCGAGAGCGTCTTTGCGGTGTTGCTGTCATCCTTGACTTCAGACATGCTGAGCCTCCGGGAGAATTCCTGGTCCATCCTGTGGACAAGAGTACAGCAGTGCTGCGAAGGGCCCAGGGACCATCACCTACCCGCATGCCCAGCTGCAAGGAGAGACAGAGCTGGGACTCCAGGCTCCTCCCACATTCTCTACAGGTTTCCTGGCCGCTTCACCACCCACGCTACTGAGGACACCATGGTGCCACTGCTGTGAGGGTGATACACACACACCAGTGCTGGGCAAGCTCTCAGAATACAGGGCCTCCTCCTATAGTCAGACAAAGGTCAGAAGGAGCTGCTGAGATAGGCTTCACTTGTGAACACTACAAGTTATGCTTCCTGCCACCAAGAGGAACGAAGCACAGATAGACACTATAACACAGAAGAACCTTGAAGAACATCATGCCAAGTATAAGAAGCCAGTCACAAAAGACCACGTGCTATATGACTCCATTCACGTGAAAGTCCACACAGGGAAGTCTATAGAGACAGAAAGATCAGTGGTCGCTCAGGGTCGACAGGAGGGGGCAGGGCAGACAGAAAGACAAGGCGGGGTAGCTAAAGGGTTATGGGGCTTCTTTCTGAGGTGACGAAAATGTTCTCAAATTGACTACAGTGATGGTTGCACATCTGTGAAAATACTAAAAGCCAGTGAAGTGCACCCTTTGGGTAAACTGTATGGTATGTGAATTATGTCTCAACAAAGCTGTTAAGAACAAAAAAGTGCCGTCTCTTAAGTTGCCCCTGTGCTTCTGTATAGCACTGACTTAAGTACAGCACTGACCTACACTAGGACCAAAATTGCTTTTTGGACAAGCAATTGTGGCAAAACGTACAGACCACAAGCTGATACGAGCATCAGAATCAACCCCCATGAGCCCCAGCCCGCATCCCATGGGGCATCCCCACAGGTGCCGCCCGCCCCAGCCCCAGGCCCAGACTCGAGGACACTCACACGTATTTGCTGGGGATCTGCCCACGCTGGATCTTCTGGGCATTCTCGTCCAGCTGCCAGGCCATCCAGGACCCAAATGAGCCCTGGGGCAAGGTGTCATCCACGTAGAGGATGTCATCTTTCTTAAAGCTCAGCTCATGCTCCACCTCTGCCAGCCGCTCATAGAGGGCCCTGGACCGCGCAATGGAGAGGACAGGTCAGGCCGCTGGCTGCCCTTTGCAGCCATTCTCCTAGAGCCGCTCTCCTGCTCTGAACTTTCCCCAGACCCCAGAGGCTGATCAGGACCAGCCTCTCCCCAACCTAGCAGCGGTTCCCAAAGAGAGGAGCCCGGGCTCTGCACGACAGGACAGAGACTGCCCTTTCCTCCCCTGAGACCGGGCTCCCTGGAGACAAGGGCTGCCTCATGCCCATCACATAAAAGACTTTTTGCCAAGGACCAAGGCCGTTATCTCCATTCCAGATGGGCCTTTCCCATTTGCGTCCCTCCCGAGTCAAGGCTGACGGTTCCTACAGACTAGAAACTTCCCAGAAGGGAAACATGCCATCCTCAACTGAGGAGGGGTTCCCTAGAGACAGGGACCCCCCACCTCACGGTACATGGTCGATCAGTGCTTTCCATTCTTGTGTGGCCTCAGATCTTAGGGGACACGAAGAAAGCTGAGCACCTCCCGGAAAACGCCCGATGCCTGCCTCAGACACACACTGCATATAGTACTTTGGGGTACCATGGATGCCTTGACACCCACACACGCTGCAGAGGGATCTGCAGACCTGGGTCAGAGGGATCTGCAGACCTGGGTCAGAGGAGACCAGGAGAGGAGCCTAGCCCACAGGAAAATGAGGCTCTGTGGTCTCAAGCTTCCCCACCAGGCCCTAAACCCTAAAGAGGGAGCCCACCTGGCCCTGGGAGCTTTCGAGGGTTTTTCTAAGTCACAAGCATCTCGTCGTGAGCTTCCAATTTGGGGCCCAAGTAATAATGCTCACGGCCCCACCCTTTGGGGGCAAGAAACATGGGGACATTCACAGGGAACAGCCTCCACCGAAAGCCCCTCCCCTAGCCCCAAGTCCCCGGCAACCCTGGCCACGGGTACCTGATATAGAAGCTGTCGCCAGGCAGGCCCTTGACCTTGGTGAACTCCTCAGGGCGGTACTGCACCTTCAGGCGGACGCTGTCCTTGGGCTTCAGCATCTCCACGTAGACCTCCTCCACCGTCTTGTTGCGCATGTCCAGACCACCGTACTACCCAGAGACGGAGAACTGGGGTCAGAGGGCATCTTGGGCACCCGCGAGAGGCCGGGTGTAGGGTAAGGGTGAGACTCAGCATCCCCTTCACTGGGCATCCATCTGCCCCACCTCCGCAGGTAAGGCTGAGTCCTCTGTCGAGTGTCTGCTCTACCCTCGACAGCTGCTCCCAGGAGAAACCCTGTTCTAGTCCCCCAGCAAGTAAGGCCTATTGGAAACACAGCACTTCACCTTGCTTATGCTCCTTGCTAGCTTTCAGTACCTATGACCCACCTCCCCCATCCAACAGGAGACGCAGTGAGAGGGAGATGGCCCTCGCCATCAGACCAGTCCTGACTCCTGCCACTGACAACAGTGGAGCATCTCCCCTCCAGACACCAGTGCCCAAACCAGGCCCCCCTGCCCGCTTCCCCATGATCTACCCAGCAGGGGTCTGGGCGGCATCCAATGCCCACACACAGCGGTCGCCAGCAGAGGCTGTGCTCCTCCACCTCCTGTGCCAACTGAGACGGCGGGAAGCCCGACGTGCAGGCAGAAAGCAGCCCGGCTGCTGCTCAGAGGGCGCAGAACTCACCTCAAGGACGAGGTCCCCAGGCACGAGGCCATCGGGGCCCTTGGCAGGACTGTCGTCCTCCACCTCGGCCACGAACACCCCATGCAGGTTCCCACCACATAAGTGCACGCCAAGCTCCAGCTGGGACTTCCTGATGAAGACAACTCGTGGTTCTGGGGTCTTCTTGGTGGCATCTCCCACCATCCTTATGGGGAGGAAAATGAAGCTCTTCAATTGTGCACAGGGAGGGAGGAAGACATGAGAAAGATGAAACAGTGGTGATGACGCCCTAACCGTTTTCTGCTGCCCCCGCCACGGTCTCACAAGCTCTCAGAACCACAGGAGCCGGGAGGCGGGCCGACACAGCCTCTAGTTCTAGTGACCTGGTTTGTAGGCAGGATGCTGAGGTTTGGTAGAGGTGAACACATGACCCTGGGTCACAAAGCCACTTGGGAACAGAGTGGAAATCAACGCCCCTGCTTTCCAGCCCAGCTGTCCATCACACACCATGGGCTATGTCTTGCCCACCTGGACTGCACTTGTTTTCCTAACTATTCTCCTGCAGAGAACTGCAGAGCCAGGCTCACCACCCAGGGCACAACTCATCCAGCAAATGTTTACTGAGCAGCTTCTATGGCCCAGATGGCACTAAGCCAAGAAGCAGGGCCCCTTGCCATCAAGGAACTCACAGCACAGGGACACTGAAAGGCTGGCAAACAAACTGAGTGAAGGAGACAGGACAGCAATGGAACCGAATGAGCAGGACCTCAGCGGGGGAGCCAGCCAGTGACGAAAATTTTGCTGCAGGTAAGTGTAGCCGTAATGGGCACAGTGAACGGTCACAAGTAGGAAAGCCCTGAAGATGTCCCAGCTTCCAGCCTCAGACTTCTGTGAACAGTCCATTAAAGTCGTACCCGAGAAAGGGCTCTGTCCAAGACTGCAGAGTGACTGCCTCAGGACCCAGCCTGTGTGACCCTCTCCCCCACCTCCCCACCAGCTTCTGCCCACACTAATGCCGCTCCCTCCACTGGACATCTCTTCACGCCCGCCCTTGGCACGGCTAACCCCTGTTCATCTGGAACGCTGTGACTTAGCTGTCACTGCCCTGCCGTGCTCCTCATGACTGTTCCATCGTGGCCCCTGGTGCCCCTCCCAGCATTCCGGCTGTGCTGCACGTGCCTGGACACTGGTCTGCCACCCTCAAACCTAGAGCTCCGTGGGGGCAACACTGCTGTTGATGGCCAGAGCCCAGGGCCTGGCTGGGGGATGACCGTGGGATTCTGTCTAAGGACAGAACCAGAAAACAAGTGAGTGAGAAAAGGAGGAGAGAAAGAAAAAAGGCGGAGCTAAGAATGAGTCAGTGAGAAAACGAGAGAAAAAAAGGGAGAGAGGGCAGGACGGAGGGAGGAAAAAAGGACTGGCATGCTCCCCACCCCAAATCCTGACAAGCCGGTGTGCCGTCTGCAGCGCAGGGCACCGCTGGGACCCACGTCCCTCAGAGGATGTGCTTGGGCCCTAACAATGACCCCCCGGACCCACAACACTCAGCCAAGGTGCACGGATGGAAGGCTCATGGCACGCATTTGCTGACCTGGAGCTGGGGGTGCTCTGCTTGGCCGGGGGGGTGCCAGGGCCCTCGTCCTGCTCCATCAGTGGGTCAATGACAGAGGGATGCTCCGGGGTGGTGGCACCGCTGCCCTGGAGAGTGGAGTGGGGACTGACAGGGTCCAGGTGGGAGCTGGGGACAGAGGACAGGAAGAGTAAGGAGTGGCACGCAGCCGGCCAGAGCCACCCCTTCTCTGGTGGTGACCAGGTCTGGGATATGAACAAGGACCAGGTCACGCAGCTCTGTGACCCGAACCCTGAGGAGAGCAGGTGCCTCAGGAGCCTGGACTCGGTCACCCAGCTGCAGGATCTGCCTGTCCTCAACTCGGGGATCCTCTGCAAAGGGGTCGGCCTGGGGACCCCTGAATTCACCGTTCTCTTTTCCTCTGCATGTGCATTTCAGCCCTTCCCTTCGCAGGCGCTGCATGACAGGGGCATGTCTCACCCTTTCCTCACCTGTCCTGCCACCCACAGCACAGAGGCAGATGGGGGCAGGTGTCCAGTGTCTGCTCGTGGAGTGGGGCCAGACCACTCTGTGGGAGCGCCCGCTCGGGGCCGCAGCTCCTGGCTGCTCCACATACCCATGCCGGGGCTTCCTGCTGCACGGAGGACCCAGCCACCTGTTTCCACACCCTATTTCAGGAGGGAAAACCATCCCTCCATATGTCCCTTCTCCAAAACCCAGGGCTGGTCAACTCCTCTCTCATGGCAGCAGAATCCCCAGAACTTGCAGCTGGCACGTAGGTCTCCCCATAGCGAGCCACGGACCTGCCGCACCCGTCTCTCTTCCTGCGGCCCCCATGCCCCCTAGGAGGCCAGGGCCTCACCTGGACCGGGAGTGGCCGCTCAGCTGGTGCATGTGTGGGTTGTACTGGGCCAGGATGGTGATGGTGTCGCACTGTTGCCCGATGATGAGCCGGGCCTGCTGCTCCGTGGCGCTCCGCAGGTTTATGCCATTGAACTAGGACACACCGAGAGCGGGCTCAGTGATGGGAGAGGAGGGCGTGGAGGAGGTCCTGGGGACTCAGGGAGGGAGGAGAGGAGAGGAGGGAGAGGACGGCAGCTCCCGCTCACCTCAAGTAACTGGTCCCCGTACTCAAGGCCGGCCTGGTGAGCAATGCTCCCCCCGGTCACCTTGGAGACGTAGACACCGCCCTTCTCCCCGCTCACGATGGAGATGCCCAGCGGCTCCGAGCCCTTCTGCAGCTTCACATGGCGTGGCTCCTCCACGTAGGGCCTTGGAAGAGAGCCAACAGTTTTGGGGACTCAGACTCAAAGTAAAGGCCTGGGGAAGATCTGAGGTCAGGCATGCAATCACTATGCAGAAAGGGCCAGGGGGCACAGACGCTCCTATGATGACACAGCTGGATGGGAACACGATGAAGTCCACCTTTGTACGACGGTGATACACAACCCCATGCAATACAGACACAACCCCCCACCCATGGATGGACACAGAAGCACCCAGTACCAGAGACACCAAGAAGGGTCTGTGTGAACTATAAACACTGATGTACGCAGGGAAAAGGCACGCAGGTTGCCCTAACAGGAGAGGAGTGGCCTCACACTGTGCAATGTACAAACCTCCAAGGGCGTCTCAAGACGCCCTTGGGGAAAAAGGACTGCTTTCTGGGATGATATTCACCCAAGAAGGGACAACATAACATATCAGTTTTTATATTTACCGGTACACAGGAGGATGCAAAATGATCATGAGATTAAGCTGCTGCAAACCCGAGGCACTAAAAAGGGAGCAGGGAAGCTGGGAGCAAGGCGGCACCACGCACCCACTGGCCCCAGGGAGCCGCCCACTGCACCGCGGGGCGTAAGGGGCACAGGGGGCTGCGGTGGGGACCTCCTGTCGGGCCAACCTCACACTCCTCAGGGAGGAGGACCTGGGCCTGGCAGCCACAGGCAGTCTCAGGAGGGATCTGTGGTGGTGGAGGCATCTGGAAGGTGCAAAAGGTTAGAAAGCAGAGCGGGGTGATCGGAGGAGGAAGACAACCACAGACGCCTGGAACGTGACAGACAGACAGACAGTTAAGTGACCCCGAGCCGCCAGGACCGCCGCTGCATGCTGCCCGAGCTCCTCCTCAGGACAAGACTGCAGCCAAAGGCCAGGGGAGGGGACCAGCAGAGCGCCACCGCCGAGGGCTCCCTCCTCCAGAGCACATGTCGGGGGGTTGGGGGTTGGTCCACGTGCTGAAGGGCAGGCAGGCAGAGGGGGGCCCTTTTGGAAGGAATCCTTACTTTTTAATCTCCCGAATGATTTAAATTTTTTATAATATGCACAAGAGTTTTGTCAGAACAATAAGGCTGCTTTGTAAAAGAAGTTCATAAAATATACTTAACACTACCAACAGCTTAAAACATAGCATTAAGAAGGAAGTGTTTATGTATGTAAAACAATATAAATAAAGCATGCTATTTAAATTGTATATATACATACACACACACCTCAGAAGGTGAAATAACAGCAACTGAACCTCAGGTTGATGAGATTATGTGACTTTTTTTCTTTCTACTTTTCTAGTTTTCCCAATTTTCTATAATGATAGTTAACTTCAGACTGAGGAAAAGAGGGACTATTTTTATTAAGTAACCCATTCTTCAGTCAGGTCACACATGTTAAAGTTTATGTCACCTAAGCGCTGTGAAGGCAGGAATCACCGACACCGACACACACACTCGCTCACACACACACCGGTTCTCTGTGCACCGCCGAGGAAGCTAAGGGGATGTCTGAACCGCGTGTTGTAAGGCCCCTTCTGCTTCTAAGGAGCCCCCTTCAGTGGGGGGAAGGTCTTGTTCTCTCAGTGACCTGAGCTGGGGGGTTCAGTAAAACCTCCCACCCACCCACCCACACCCTCAGGGCCGGTTTGTGCTCCTGTCTGCACGACGCAGGTGAGGCCATAATGAACACATCCACGTGAACTGCGCTGACTCCCCTGGAGGCCCAGGCGCCTTGGCGGTTATGGGTACACTCTGTTCTCCACTTTACACTTGCTAGGTGTGCTGTCTTACAGGTTCAGATCATAAATGAGATTTTCTTAATGGGCCCACCCAGCAGCATCTCTTGCATGGCTTGCAGCTACAAGGGCCCTCAGCTTTCTGGATGTAAGTGGAGGAGAGTAGCTCTAGTCCTTCTAAGTGATTAGATAAAGGTAAGTTCAAGTTTAATCCAATCTCCCACTAGGATCTAGACAGAACCCTTTAAATATATAGATACGATCTGGTAAATCCCACTCTGAAAAACACCAGAGGTGGATGAGGAACGTGCTGAGCTTGTGCAGGGAGCGAACAGCCCTGAGAGGAGGCATGTCTGGACTGACAGCTGAGATCGGCCTGCATTTCAAAATGAACCAATAAATGGCTAAGCTGTACACGTATGATTCACATACTCTTTTCCTATGTGTATTTTATCTCACAATAAAAAGCTTGGGGGGTGGCGGGGAGGGAGCAAGCGATACAGCTGTGTTCTGGGGCCAAAAAGAAAAGGATAAGAATGAGTCCTGGGACTTCCCTGATGGTCCAGCGGTTAAGACTCCGCTCTTCCACTGCAGGGGGCAGGGGTTTGATTCCTGGTTGGGGAACTAAGATCCTGCGTGCCGCGTGGCGCAGCCAAAAGTTAAAAAAAAAAAAAAAAAAAAAAAAGAGTCCTGATTCTAATTAGGGTAGGCCAGTCACTAACCATGTGACCACAGACAGATGCCGCTGATCACGGGGTTATGTGAGGATTTCATGACTTATTACGTGGAACATGCTTAAACAAGGGCCTGGGAAGCAGTGAATGGCATCACTCCATCACGGTCACTGTCACGGTCACTGTCAGGTCGTCCCCAGCATCACGTGCTGGAGCCCCCCTCCTCCCGTGGGCACTCAGTGGAAGGAGCTCACCCTGCTCCTCTAACTGGCCATCCACGTGCGCCCCTCCTCCTGCATCACGTGTCCACAGGACTTCCTCGTGACGTCCTGGAGCAAGACACCAGGGGATGCTAGGCGACCCCAATGCCGGTGGCCTCGCCGGAGGTCAACTCTGTCGGAACTCCCCAAACCGCACCACGCCCGGGGCCGAGGGCGCGGCCGAGCGCTGGCCTGCTGCAGCAGCGCGCCGTCCTCCCCTGTGCCCGCTCACCTGTCCTTTCTGCGCTCCCCGAGGGCCGCGGGGTTGACGGCAATCCTGGGCAATGTGGCGGCTGAGGTCTGGGATGGGCTACAGGAGGACAGGCCTTCGACATTCAGAGGAGACTGCGGGGGAGTGCTGCACTCCGAGTGGGACAGCGAGCCTGCCGAGAGGGACGGGTGAGGGCCGGGCCTGCACCTCCGCTCCCGCAGCCCAGACACACGGCCGTGCGTGCAGGTGCCTCGTGCCTCGCACTCCCCTGCATCGCCCGCCAGGCCCGGGGCCCGGCCCCGCCAGCATGACTGATGGCTGAGACAGGGAGCGAACTGTGAGCGGTGCCCAGACACCCGACCCTGAGGACAGAGGGGGTCAGCAGGGGGAGGGGGGCACTGAGAAGTGCTCACCTCTGTCAGAGCCCATGACGGACCGCGGGTACCTTGGCGTTGATGGGATTTTAATGCGTTCTGCCTTAAACTGCAGGTTGCTCGAAGACCCTGTGGTGCCACAAGGGGACAGAACTTTAGGCCTGCGGTTAAACAGCGCCCCTCACTCCCTCACCACCATCCTAGTAGTCAGGAAACATACACCGTTACGACAGCATGAAAGTGGGCCCTGCCACTTATCCCCGAGGGGGTCTCAACGTGGAACAGTCAGGGAAAGCAGAGGCCTAGCCCCAGTGTGTGAATAAACCGTGCAGGGCTAGGCTGCTCCAGAACAGCATTCCACAAGTCTCGCTTCCAGCCCCGAACAGAGACAGTACCCCACGTGACAGGGGCGGCTGCTGGCCTTGTGTCCACAACGCTGGAAGCAGCTCCACCAGGGTCTCTTTCAGATATAACTGCTAGCCTTGACTCTGGGCTGCGTTTTCCGTAAGTGATCGGCAACATGACATCCCCCAGAATGACCTCAGGGTCAGGCAGCAAGGCTCCTGGGCCAGGGGTCACCAGAACAACTACACGGCCACTGTGGGAAGCTGCAGGAAGGCCACAGGAAAGGGCTCTGGGTGCAGTGTGGAGCCGGCCTCAGCACCCAGACGGGAGAGGGGCTGTGTGTGTGGGCCGCCAGGAGGTCTGGGCACGAGGATGTGGGTGGAGACGAAGAAAGGCTGGTGCCTGCTCTGGCGAGAAGGCGCCAGTGGCTCAGTTACCGAGGCGGGCGCTGGAGGGCAGGGAGTTGCACCCGTGGGAGGCTCTCATCTCAGAGCAGTCGCTGCAGGCCCTGGGGCTCAGATCCAGGCTCAGGCGGCCCTGGTGCTGGACACTGTCGAAAAGCAGACAGGTGAAGGGCTCGGGAGGAAGACCAGGTCAGGATAACAAGTGGCTGGCCTCCCTGAGGCCCTCTGCCAGCTCAGGGAGGCCCAGAAGCGGCTCCCAGTCAGCCGAGGATGGAGACTGCCCGCAGCCACGCTCAGAGGGCCCTGCAAGCGCCGGGCCAGGACCAGGCTCACTGGGACGGAGGGCTTTCTGCAGGGACGAACAGAGGCTCTGCCTCCTGGGTGGGCAGGGAGGGGCAGGACAGCACCGAGGACCTGGCAGAGTCCTGCGCCTCCCTCAGGAGAGCCCGTCCCAGGAAACGGGAGAGCTGAGGGCAGGGAGCCCGCGTTGCCCACGTCAGGCTGGCCTGCAGTCAGGCCCAGTGGTGACCTCTTCTAGCTGTGAGACTACATCTCTTGCCTGCTTAGAGCCTTCCGGTGGTCTTCACTGTACTCAGCAAAATAAAACCCAAACTCTGGGTTTGTGCCCTACGACGTGGGTCTTCCTCCTGACTCACCGTCTCTTTGCCAAGCTCCCCTACTCTGTCCCTTGAGCCCACTGCACCATTCTCAGACGCCCGGGCTGTAGCACCTACAGCCCTCCTTCCTGGAGGCTCCTCTCCAAGTCGTGTACAACTGGCCTCTTCTCAGCCTTCTAGTCATGGCAGCATCCCCCTGCACGGGGCCCTCTCCACCACCCAATATAACTTGCCACCCTCTTCCAAGTCACAGCCTAGCTTGTCAACACTTGAGGGTCTTTAGGGCCATTCAGCACCATCTGGTATCACTCTGTTCTCTTTTTCTGTCCCACCCCCACCCCGCCCCGGCCACTTGAACACAAATGCCACAGGAGAGGAAGTTTGTCTACTTAATTTTTCACTGTAGCACTCTAGAACTATAGCAGTCCATGGCATGTAGTCTGTGCTCTATTAAAACCTGTCAAGTAATCGAATGAAGGAGTGACCTTGAGCCAATCCATTCATTTTCTTAAGGCTCAGTTCCTCATCTATCAACCAGAGACAGTAATGGTAGGGTGGCTCTGGCGACCAAGTGAGATGATGCTTATAAAGGTCTGAGGACAGTGCCTGGCATGTGAGCGCTCAGGTATCAGCTGCCATCTCTACCATCGTCCTACAAATACCTTTTCAAGCTCCACGCTGGTAAATAAAGAGAGCGACCTTAAAGTTTACTTTCCTCGGGGTCCCAGTGCTGCTCTACCTGGCCTCTTCCCAGCTAGGCAAGGGAACCCCTCTATACACAGTGGCTTTATGCCCAGGTGGGCTTGGATGGCTGGGGTACAGGGAAGCACAGGTGGCTTCGCATACCTGGGATGCAAACCCTGGGGGCCAGCCTCTCTGGGGACAGGCGGAGAGCTGCAAGGGCCGACCCTGTGGCTGCGCACGGTGTAGATGGGGTTCCTCAGGACGGAGCTCACAGTGGTGCTTGGGGTCATACTGCGGGGAACAGTGCCTGCAAATGGGCAGGGTGAGACGGTGGCCCCAAAGCATCCAGCCAGTCCCAGATCTATGCAAGCTTCTGGCCCTGCTCCACTGTAAGCCAGGAGAACCCTCTTTAATGCTTCCCATTTCCCAGGCTGCTATGGGGAGAAAGCACTCTGAAAAGCTAAAAAATGTCACTGATAGAAGACTGAACACTCCAGATAGGTCAGCAGTGGCTAGATCTTTGGACCACCGGGCTGAGGACACACAGCAGCTCCCTGAAATGACAGTCTCCACTCTCCCTGGGACTGGGCGGCCCCGCGTCGACCCTCTTCCCCAGCCCTGCCCTGCCAGCTCACCCACAGACGCCCTGCTCGAGTAGAAGGGGGGGTTGCTGTGCCGGCTGGAATGCCCTGGCGAGTAAGGGGACCACTCCTGGAGATCTGGGGAGAGCTCTCCACTGGCTGGGATGCTCTTCTGCTCCTGCAGAACCAAAGGCAAGAGGCAGTGGCTGGAAACAGGGAAACACACAGGCATTTGCAAGCAATTTCTGTCCCTTACGACCTAGCTTCTCCCACTCAGACTCATGACGTGACATTGGGGAGAGATTGTAACTCGTTTATTCATTCACGTTGCCTTACACATCTGGAAGAGAAGAACTTCCTTCAAAAATACTTTGGGAGAAAACCACACAGAAAGAATCTGTTCTTTCAAATAAACAGCTTTTGTGTGTAGAGAGGGTGGAACACACGGGTGCATCGGGCACACATATGTAGCAACTCCACACCACCTGCCCAGCCGTGTGAAGCTCCGTGTCTGCTGAGAGTAGCACGGATTTTTCTCCTGCTCACAGCAACCTCTCCCTTCTGGAAATAACCACAGCACCCACAAAAACAAGCCGGCCTGTTCTGCTACCGGCTAACAGATTCACACGTGCTATCTTGACTCCCTAAACCCTTTGAGGTGGGTCCTTGCCACTTGGGTTTATTGCAATACAAGTTCAAAAGCTTCTTGCTCAATAAGAAAATCAAACCCCACGCCCAAGAAAGCGTTGCCCTCTTGGCGTCATATTACCGCTATCATGCACACCCCAGGCTACTTTCTAATCTCCTAAAGGGAGACTGCTTCCTGCTGGCACTCACCTGCCATCCCCTCCCCTTCCCCCGGGCAGGTGCTGAGAGCAGAGGCAAAGGAGCCAGGGCTAAGCCTGAGCTGGGGGATGCCAGTGCGGGCGGGCGCAGGCCCCTGTGTGGCCCGCCCCACCTCCACCTCACCCTGACCCACTCCAGGGCTCTCTACCTCCAGGAACTGAGCAGAGATCACTACTGGAGCGAGCTTGGGCCGAAAGCTGGGAGCAGACTTTGGCCGGCGGCGCTTCTGCCCCAGCTCGTCCATCTTCTGGGAGGTGAGGTCCTCGTCACAGGACTTCTTGGCCGGCAGGTAGGAGGAGTCCCCGTCCCCTTCAGGGTAGTAGCTGGAAGCAATGCGGACCCTGGCCTTGCGAGGGGGCGAGGCGTGCATGGGCTCCCCGGGGTCCATGTCGGGGGGCAGGGCGCTTGGGGGGCTGGTGGATGGGGAGCTGCCCACTAGAGTGGCCTCTGACTCAGAACTGGTTTCCAGTTTGTGCTGGAACTTAATGGAGTCACCCCTCCTGGGAGGTTTTGGGGGCGTCAGAGGTCCCACCCTCTTGGAGGGCAGAGGGGAGTAAGCAGGCCCAGGGCCTGGGAGCAGGTAGTCTATTTTGGGGGGTGTCTGGGGGCGTTTGAAAGTGTTTGGGTCAAAGATAGACTTTCTTTGCTTTGGCTTCTTGTAAACGGAGAGCTTCTCGGGTCCTGCTGTGGAGCTGAGCACAGCCTTGGGCCAGGTCCCGCCGCTGTTGGCATTCTCGGGCTCTGCCTTGTCCAGGCGGGCCTCTGCCTCCCCACAGGGGCCCACCTCAGTCTCGAAGGGCAGCAGTGGCCGCCGGCTACGCACGTCCACCGGCCCAGAGCCACGCTCCCCCGAGGCGTCCGAGCGGAAGGGGCTCAGGCTACGCTCGGAGGCGCTGGGACAGGCCTGGGGGGAGACGGGGAAGGTCCCCCCGGGGAACGGCTTGTGCAGGAAGGAGCTGCTGCCTCCTGGGGGGCCCGACTCCTTCCTGTCCTCCAGCCTGTCGGCGTAGAAGATGTCCGTCTGCGTGGAGTTGTTGTGCTGCATCAAATTCCGTTTATTCTGAGCCTGGACCTCCGGGCCATGGGCTCGGAAGCTCAGCATCTTATCAGAGTCCTTGATGTTTTCAAAGATGTTCTGGCCGCTCCACGAGGCGCTCTGAGGGAACACCTGAGTAGGGGTTGCAGAGGAGTGAGGAAGAGAGCCGGTGAGACCGCACGACCTGGAGCTGCCACTGAAAATCATCCCTGGAGGTAGTGCGATGGTCAGGAATGGGCCACACACACCCCAAAGTTGGACAGATGGACAGACGTGCAGGCATGTACACCTCACCAACAGGTGAGGCTTGCTCAGAGCCAGGCCACTGGGAACCCACAGGAAAGACACAAAGTTCCCTTGACTTTGAGCACTTTCTGAAATCACCTGCACTGTGTCCTGCCTATTTTTTTTTAAATTATTAAATATAAATATAAAAAATTCATTATTAGAGACATCTTACAGTACACCTAGACAATGGAATATTATTCAGTGATAAAAAGAAACAACCTATCAAGCCATGAAAAGACATGCAGGATGGGCCTCCCTGGTGGCGCAGTGGTTAAGAGTCCGCCTGCCGATGCAGGGGATACGGGTTCGTGCCCCGGTCTGGGAGGATCCCATATGCCGCGGAGCGGCTGGGCCCGTGAGCCATGGCCGCTGGGCCTGCGCATCCAGAGCCTGTGCTCCGCAACGGGAGAGGCCACAACAGTGAGAGGCCCACATACCGCAAAAAGAAAAAAAAAAAAAAAAAAAGACATGCAGGAACCTTAAATGCATAGTACTAAGTTAAAGAAGCCAATCTGAAAAGGCTACATACTATATGAGTCCAGCTATATGACATGCTGGAAAAGGCAAAACTACAGAGATAGTCAAAAGATCAGTGGTTGCCAGGGGTTGAGGGGGAGGAAGGGATGAACAGGTGAAGCCCAGAGGATCTTTAGGGCCCTGAAATTACTCTGCAGGATACTGTAATGGTGGATACATGTCATTATACATTTGTCTAAACCTGTAGAATGTACAACCCAGGAGTGAATCCTCACATTAACTACAGACTTTAGTTAATACTAATGTATTAATATTGGCTCATCAATATTACAGGGCAGAAAATATGAGAACTCACTGTACTAACTCAACTTTTCTGTAAACCTAAATCTGTTCCCCAAAAAGTCTATTAATTTTAAAATAATTTTTAAAAATCTCTCTTAATGAAGTAGATGAGCCTTTTCCCAACCTTCTTAGAAAAGCTGATAAAAAGTACAATAAACGCCCTTAAACCCATTTAGATTCAACAATATTTTGCCCAATTGTCTGTATCTATTTATACTGCAGAACATTCAAAAATAAGTTACAAATATTATGATATTTCACCCTAACAGCTTTAGCATCATGCATTTCTCCCAAATAAGGCCATTCTCCTGTATAACCCCAATACCATCATTATACCCAGGAAAAGTAACAATTCCCTAAGATCATCTAATTATCCAGTCCAGATCCAAATGTAACCCCCATCTCCAAAATGTCCTTCATAGCTAGGTTTTTTTGTTTCTGGGTTTTTGGTTTGGGTTTTGGTTTTTAAACCAGGATCCAGTCAGGGTTCATGCATACCTTGCACTTATAAATCAAGACCTTTTTTCCAAGGATCCCAGTGATGTGGAGAAGTGGCTTGGGTACAAGTAGCTGGGGTTCTGCCTGCCCCAAAGAGGGCGAGAGCAGAGCCAGTGCAGGGCGGGGGCCCTTACCTTCAGGAGGGAGAGGGTCAGGGAGTCCTGGCAGCTCCGCAGCAGAGATTCACACTCATTCAGAGACTTGTTGTCCAGTGCAATGCCATTGATCTAGGGCCAACAGAGAGCCCGTCAGGCCCACCACCAGGATAGGGGTTCTGCCTAGCTGCTGACCCATGCTGGACAGTGGGCCTTGTTCTGTAAGGTGCCCCTGTCTGGAGCTGGCAAAGGAGAGAAAGCCACTCCCCAGTTAAGGCCCTCAAAGTCCAGTTATGGGGCTTCTGAGGCAAATGAAACACACAGCCTTAAAAGCACTCTGGGGAAGTGACTTTGACTGACTGGGACCAGAACACCACGGGTCCCAGAGGGACATCCCGGGCCTGCCGCTTCCTGCTGCGTGATGCTGGACCACGGCTCAGAATTCCTTCTAGAGCAAAAAGGAAAACAAACACGACCGCCCCCCAGGGGCGCGAGGAGACTGAAAACGAGATCATGATGTGGGAGGCTGGACCCACGGGACACGAAGTACCATCGCAAAGACTCCTACAGCCCCTCCGCACCTCTCTCAGACACGTTCCAGTCCTTTTTAAAAGTGTATGTGCAATAGGTGAACTGTGAGACTGGGGTGCACCCATACCATGGAGTCCTACCCGGCTTCGAGAAGGACCACAGCATCAGCACATCCAACCACGTGATGGAGCTCACAGCACGAAGCCAAGTGGAAAAGACCATCTCAAATGGGCAAGTACTGTAGATTCTACTTATACAATATCCTCCAAATGACAGAATTATAGAGCTGGAGAACAGATTAGTTGCCAGGGCTTATGATGGCGGGGAGGGGGCATGCTTAGGACTGCGGGGGTTAATAGAAAGGGGTGACAGGAGGGAGATCTTTGTGGTAGTGGACAGCTCTGTATCTTGATTTTTTTTATCCTAAAATGTGATCATAGATTTCATAGTTACGTAAGATGTAACCATTAGATGTTAACTGGATGATGGGTACGTAGGACCTTTCTGTACTATCTTTGCCACTTTATTTTTTAATATTGTTTAATATTATAACTGAATTATAATTATTTCTATAATTATTTCAAAGTTGAAAGTTAAAAAAATATATATTCAGAGTGATTATCTTGGGGTGGTAGATTAATTTGGTTGGTTTTGTTTTTCTTTATAACTTCCCCACATCTTAAGAGTTTTTTGTAATGGCCATATTGCTCTCAAACTCTAGCTCGCCCCCAAATCTGAAAAACCCTGGCAAAGATGTGAAGTAATGAGCTCCCCCAAACACGGCAGGTGGGACTTCTTTGAAGCACAAGGAGGGAAATCACATCACATGTTAAATGCTCATGCCCTCTGATCCAGCAATTCCCCCACCCGGGACTCTATCCCGTGGCGGGACACAGCAGTGGCCATGAAGCACTATTGCAAAGGCAAAAATGTCCTGACTGTCCATCAGGAGACCGGCTCAAAGGCCACTAAGGAACATGCAGTTACTGAAATGACCCAGACAGATCTAAAGATGTGAATCTGGAAGAACCTCAAGGCACGCTGTTAAAAACAAAAAGCAAGGTTAGCAGCAGCACAGTATATTAGGATCACCTCTAAGTTTAAAAAGAGATATAAGTTTTGAACGTTTGGGGGAGAAAACACAAGGAGTTGTTAAAAGTAGTTGCCCTCAGGATGGAAACTGGGAGATGGGGAGTCTAGAACCAGAGGAAGGGTTCCCTGAGACTTACAGCCACAATCCTGTCTCCCACGGCAAGGGACCCCTCTTTGGCAGCCGGGCTTCCGGGCACCACGGCGGCAGCATACACTCCATTCTCCAGGCTGATGCCGCTGTCTGCAAACCAGAGGTTCCCGGTTAACCCCCGCCCGGGTTGCATGGCCCTCTGGTTGTCTCATCTTGTCTTTAAGAGATAAACTTTAAAAAAGGATGTTGGCAGACTGCGACCTGTCCATCCCAGCACCCCGCCCAGGTCACACCACCCAAGGACCCGGTCAAGTCTGGTCTGGCGAATCAAACAATCAGAGCCAAGCAAGACCCAGGAGCCAGACGGCCCCCTAGCGGGAAGCACATGGGCTGCACTGAAACCACATCAACGCCTAGTTCTGGGAATGAGGGGTGCCCAAAAACACATGCAATCTCTCTGTATGAGAAAAGGGTGCCCTGCCCACCTCCCCAGCCCCTACCTTTATGCCCGCTCAGGTTGATGTGCAGCGGTGTGACCACCTTCCCGCCCAGGGACTTCCTCCGACGCACGACCATGTTGATGGCCCCCTCCCCATTGAGGAGCGCTTTCATTGCCTGCTTCTTGTCCTTATTGATGAGGTCCACGTCATTGATTCTCAGCAGCCAGTCATTGACCCTGAGGAGGGGGACAGCCAGGTCACTGCCAGCGGAGGCCTTGGGACCAGGGGGCCGGCCTCTGTTGCTCCTATTCGGGGAGCAGAACACCAGAAAGCAGGTACCCCACAAACACATTCAGAAAGGTTTCCTCGGGGCTTCCCTGGTGGCACGGTGGTTAAGAATCCGCCTGCCAATGCAGGGGACACGGGTTCGAGCCCTGGTCCGGGGAGATCCCACATGCCGCGGAGCAACTAAGCCCGAGCGCCACAACTACTGAGCCCACGTGCCACAACTACTGAAGCCCGCGCGCCTAGAGCCCGTGCTCCACAACAAAGAGTAGCCCCCGCTCATGGCAACTAGAGAAAGCCCGCGCGCAGCAACGAAGACACAGCACAGCCAAAAATAAAAACAAATAAATAAATAAATTTATTTTTTTTTAAAAAAGAAAAAGGTTTCCCCTTCTAGGAAGGTGGAGTGGTTAAGCTGGCAAGGGTTGGAGCCTGGTTTCAAACCCTAGCTCTACCACTTACTAGCGGTATGACGTAGTCCCTCTGGGCCTCAGTGTGCTCATTTGTAAAATGGGGGCAATAGAAGCACCTACCTCATGGGACTGTAAAGATTAATGAATTATATAAAGTACTTAAACTTAGCAAATACCAAGCACTATGTAGGTGCTAATTATTATCATCACTAGTTCATGGGATGAGCAGGCAGTGCACATTCCAGACTCTCACACACTTCACCTGAGCCCCTTACTACACAGAGAAGCAAAAGGCAGCACCTGGTGATGGGAGAAAGATCAGATTCAGAGGCGATTCAGAATCCGAGCATCCTTTAAGAACAATGTTAGCAGTTAAGCCTGAAAGCCTCAACAGCCTCTGTGAGGCCCCCAGATCCTGGGATGCGTTCATTTAAATGCCACCTGGCCCTCCAGGTGCTCTGCATTAGGTCAGAGGGAAACTGCCACCTTCCCTCCAGAGCCTGGAGCCCTCTACACTCACCGTAAGCGGCCATCAGCAATGCTTCCTTTGTCGACTTTAGTGACAAATATGCCACAGTCCCCCGGCAAACAAGGCTCATTCACACCCTCTGCCATATCGAAACCAAGTGCCTTCAAGTCAATATCCTCCTGGCAAAAGAAAAGCAGTAACAGCTCACTTTACAGCAGTGATGAGAAACATTTGGCTCTTACACCCCCCTAAGACACTCACTCCGATGTGGGTGTTGTCCCTTCACACCGACGGGACACCTGGTCCCCAGGATAAAACCTGAGTGGCTGTGATCCCCTTTCCACCACGGGAAACACACACACACACACACACACCACACACACCACACACACACACACACACACCCTGGCGCTCTGCTCTTGCCTCTGCTTTCCATGCACTGCCAGCATCCGCCAGGTAACACAGGAGACCAAGCTGCTACTGCATGGGGCTTGGACAAGTGCAGGGAAAGGAGGCATCCACACCCTCAGAGAAAAAGCTGACCTCCCAACTAGCAGCCATGAAACTAGGGGGCCCTGCAAGACGGCCATCCTCTCCCTCCCCCATCCAGAGCCGTCACGTTGAGGAGAGCTGGGGAGAGAAGACACAAGGGCAGTTTACCGTCTCCCTTTCAAACTCCACGACTTCTGTTTCCCACTCCATGGAGTCTGTGTCAATGGCCGAGTCATGGGAGCTGTGGGCCATCAGCTGCCGGAACCGGGCCTCCTTTTCCAACTGGGATTCCATCTGTTCCCTGTGAACAAAGAGAGAGCCATGGCAACGGCCCTCTGGGAGGCAAAGCATCCCACCAAAGTCCACTCAGAAATGAGGTGGACCGGTCCCTTCCCCCTCATACTTCACATCAGCTGCCTCATAAACCCAAGGCTTCTTGGGTATCAGTGAGTTTTCATAGTTTTGTTGTTTTTGTTTTTTTAAGTCTCAGAAAATTGCTCCTAATTTATCTAGGGGTTTAATGCAATTCTTACAGAAATGCCAGCAAGACTTTCTGTAGATAGGGACAAGACTATTCTAAAATATACACAGAAAGGCAAAGGAATTAGAACAGCTAAACCCATTTTGAAAATGAAGAATGAAATGGGAGGAATCACTCTACTTGATTTCAAGACTTATTATACGGCTACAGAAATCAAGACCGTGTGGAACTGCCAGGAAGACACATGGATCAACGGAACAGAACAGAGGACCCAGAAATGGCCCCACAAAGTACAAAAGGTGCAGAAGTAGTTCAGTAGAGGAAGGACGGCCTTCAACGAATGATATGAGAGCAAGCAGACATCCTGGCAACAGACTCTCAACCTAAACCCCATATCTTATATAAAAATTAATGCAAGACCTATCACAGATTTAAATATAAAGCATAAAACTAAAAAACTTCTAGAAGACACGTATAGGAGAAAAATCTTTGAGATCTAGGACTGGATTAAGGGTTCTTAGACATAACACAATCCATTAAAAGTAAAAAAATAAAAATCAGTAAATCGGATTCGATCAAAATAAAAAGCTTTAGTTCTCAGAAAGACCCAGTGAGGAGGACGAAAAAAGACTCAGAAACCTGTTAACATCCCCCAGTAACATCCTTCTTCCTAGAACCTGGGCCCAGATGGCCTCTCCAATTCCTCAGCACTGCCCAGTGGGTTCCTGGCACACCCCTCACTACTGTCATTTCCTGCTCGACTGGACACGCTCCCATGTCCACACCTTTGCCTGAACCGTGCTCAAGAATGTGTGGCCGGCTCTAGGAGGCCACTCAGCCCACGGGTAGTCTTCTCCAAGCTTTCTTCCCCGACAGAGAAGCAGCTCTGCACTTCATGCTCACTGCACACGGCTCACCTCTCACCCACTAGGCACATACATCTGTTGCTTCTGCAGACGGGGGGCTTCCTGGGCAGTGGCAAGGACTCCCTCACCTGCATCCCACTGGTTAGAGAACTTAGCTCAGAGAAGGTACAAATACAAACGTGCTGAATGAACAAACGCAACTTGACATTTCTTAGAAGTTCCAGGCAACTCCAGCTCAATTAACGTGCAAAACCTCCTCCCGTGCTCAAGCCCCCGAGGCTCCAGGCTTTGCCCTAATTTGATTCCACCACCTGCTAGACCCTAACTGGGTCCCTGGAGAGTCTGTCCCTTTGCCGCTTAACCTCCGGGATTTTCTTAGAGGGTTCAAGCCCCAGGGCTTCTGGGTTTTCACTGAGTAAATGAAGCTGTTTGCCTTACGTTAGGAGGTTCTGTTGAACGGGGAAGAAGGGGAAGCTGTCACCCACTTCCAGAAGGCGCCCCTCGAGTGTGTGAGGCCTGCACGCTCACCAGCTTCCAACCACCTTATCGGTTCAGGAACCCTCACGAGCAGGCGGAGAGCCACTGCTTCTCAACTACCCGGTCTGGCTCTGGACTGCACTGACGATTGGCATCTGCCGATTTCTCTTCTTCAACTTGGATCTCTGTATTTTCGGTACACTGCTAGGGGCCACCAAGTCTGAAGTAACACCCCCGGGAGCAGCGCTGTAACTGAGGGGACGCTGTCTGACACCCCAAACAGCACAGACTGCTGAGCGGTAGTCACAACCGCCTTCAAAAACGCTGCATCAGAATCTGTCATCATTCTCTTCGACTGCATGCTGGTCTCTCGGATGGCCCTGCCTTTGGTCTGTCTCCGTGTACTGTGAGCCCCACAGAGCAGGGACCCGGCAGCTTGTGCCTCCCCCGGGGCCTGGCCCCCACACAGCAGGCACCTGGCAAATCCTTGTTGAGTTGTCGAATGAATGAGGGAGGGAGGGAGGGAATGAATGGACGACACATGCCTGCCTGTCCCCCAGTGGACTGCCCAGGGCAGGGACCTTCCTTCCGATGAGCCCTGGCACAGTGCCTGCCCACCCCGACTCCCTCACCAAAGGGCCGCTGCCACGCTCTGTGCTGGTCTAAAGATTTCTAATTAACTCTCAACAGAGAGGCAACACTCGGACACATTTTACGGACTGACCGAGTGAGGCAGAGTGAAGGGACTGACTGCCAGGCCTGCTCATGGGGCTGCCTTGACCTGATGGAAGCGGACACCGCGCTCCCGGGCTCCAGCGCAGCCCAGCAGGCGCCCACCCCGGCATACTTGAGCTCCTTCAGCTCCCGGCTGACGTCGTTCTTCTGTTTGCGGGTGTCATCCAGGCTGCGCAGGGCCTCAGCCAGCTCGCTCACCGCCCGGTCCCGCTCCCGCCTCAGGTTGTCACAGAGCGTCCTGGCAGAGGGGGCAGAGGGCAAGGTCACTGTGAGGGGCAGGGGACGGAGGACTCACGGCTTGCAGTGAGGCCTGCAGCCCGTACTCCCGAACACCCCAGGTGCTTGCCTCACTCCCAGATGCATAGATGGAGTGCTTGAGAGTCTGGAGGCAAGGCCACCCAGGCCAATCCCACACAGGGACAGAGGGGACACTAAGGACCTGGCGGAGGAGACACCCCCATGGTTACCAGGCAACGAGCATCCGCTTCTGAACGTCCAGTGTTCGTCCCACAGGTTCAGCCTCAGTGTGCCTGGGGTTAACAACCATGCTCTCACCCGCAGCCTACCTGGCAAGCCCCTGTGCGCCAGCACTGACCAGACACTGCACAACTACCCACGTGCAGGCTTTTCTAGAGATGCCCTCCACCCCACAACTAGACTGAGACCCCCACTTGGACAGAAATCATGTCTTATGCATCTCTGCAGCCCGGAGCCCTGTGCAGGTGGAAAGTGCAGGCTTAACAGCTCTCTACGAACGGACGTGTGGCCTCTGGGCTCCCAGGATCAGCTCAGTCACTCAGAGAGGTGGTGGGGACAGGTGACCAGGCAGCAGGAGAGTCTGTGCTGTGCTCGGTGCCACCTCCAGAACGGCATCCTGCCACTCGATGGACCCTGAGGGCTGGTCCCCACTTCTCCACGGCCCCAAATCTCCTCCAATCCGGAACCGTCATCTCCTGACCAGCCCAGGTGGACATCAGTCTCTCCAAATGGCCACAAGGGATCTTGCAGAAACTCTCAATGACCAAGTCCTCACTTATCGCCACCATCATTATCACCACCACCGCCACCTCCACCAGGGCCTCTCCTGGCTTTATTCCAGGCCAAGGGCCAAGTCTACACTCCTGGGCTCCCCTTCACAGGCCCTCACCACCTGCCCTCAGGAGCCCCGCCAGCCGCTTCTCCTGTGACTCACCAAGTGCGCACCCGCTCATGCCACAACCAGTCCCAGCTCTGCCCTGAGTTCACCATACGCCTTTGATCATGATGGTCCCTCAGGCTGCAACACCCATCCCCCCTTCTCCACCTGGAAAAATGCCACTCGAGCTTTAGTTCTAGCACGAACGCCACGCTTTCTGGGGAGACCTCCCTACCCGTCCCCCAGTAACCTGCATGCCCCCACGAATTCACTGTTCACGCACCTCCCTCCCCCCGACCACCCTGTCCCACGAAGCTGCCTGTGGCCCCCGCGGTGCCGGCCCCTCACGGGCATCACACGTGCCCAGGAGCCTCAAAGGCTGTTTTTCTCCCAGGGTGTCCTTGCTCAAGGGACCTAAGATCCTGGCACACAGTAGGCGCCCAATGAGTATCTGGCTGAAAGAATGCATTTTTGAAATGTCAGTTGCAACAGAAACCCCCTAAGAAAAAAGCCTGGCCTTATACCACTTCACGGGGTCCATGCTGTGGACACAGCATGTGCTCGGTGCTCGGACCTCTAGGGTGAAGGGAAATGGGAAGTCGAGACATGATGGAAAATGCTAAAATTCTCACTATGAGGCGAGGCTGGGGCATCACCTAGGGTGAGGAGGGACGACCCAGGTCACGCCCACCTTACCTGGAAGTAAGTGGTTATGACTCCGACCCTCCCACAGACCCAGGGCACCACGGGGAGACCCGAGCCCATGCGGCCCCGGGGCGCCCCATACCGGATGCTGTCCCGCTCTGCCACGATCTTGTCCCGCTCCTGGAAGGCCCAGTCCCGCCGGCACTTGGCCACATCCGCCTCCTGGAGGGCTTCCTTCAGCTCCTGGCACAGAGCCTTGCACTGCTTTCGAAGGATTTCAGCCTCCTTATTGGCTCTCCCCGCGTCCATTGTCACTGTGTCTTTGATCTGGCGGAGGTGAGGGGCAAGCAGAGGGGAAGGTTACCAGGCCTTCTTCTGGCCCAGAAGTGCCCTCTGACTGGTATAGGAGCTGGGGCTGAACTCTCGGGAGCTGGACGGAGGGAAACATTGGGGTCTCAGCCAGAGCCCGTTCCGACACCGCCCCCCGCCCCCGATGACTACATGCTCCACAGCCACGTTCAGACCCCTAGCGATGCTATATTAGGGTCCGCCCAAACTCTCACAGCACCACACAGAGCCAGAACCGGAAGCCCAGCCCTCTATGGCCCGGTCTCAGGGGCCCAGGTGGAATGCCCCCTGGAGGGCTCCTGCCAGACCCTGCCCTGCCACTTACATGGTATACGTTTTGCCGAGAGCCCACTACATCCCCCTAAAGAGCTCTCGTGACAAACGTGACATGAGGCCCCACTGCAGTGAAGGGTGCAGCACTGGTCATCATGCTCCCCCCCCGCTGTGTCTACAATACAGTTTTTATACTCTAGCATATGGAGTTATTTCTAAATCTGAAACTACACCACTATATTTGCTGGTGAAGTCCTATGTGTTTCAGTTCCTTTAAAAAGCTGAGATCTAAAGGATTTGCATCTGGACCCCTCCCTAAAGCGTTACACGTTCCATTAAAATTTCAAATCAAACTCTTTGAAGCACTCATACAGAAAGCTCCCTCTGTGCCTCTATAATCCTCAGAAAAATGAAGCCTGTGACAAATGACAAAGTGAGCATCTATTGCAAGAATAACTCCTAGTCCAGCTCAAAGGCTTTCTGAAGAAGCAAAATACACGCAACACGAGAATGCGCCTCTGCTCATCCTCCACCTCTCACAGTACTTCCTCCCTCGCAAAGTACTCCCCCACTTTCTAGCAAATTCAGTTCCCCAAGCAGGACTGGACACAGGAGATGCAAGTGCATTCAGGGGCAGCAGAAAGACCGGCCAGTCCAAGTGACCAAGCTGGGCTTTCTAGGGGACAGCAGCTCTGTCAGAGGGCCTGTCTTGGGAAGCGACCTAGTATCTGGAAGGACCTCTGTGACACGCAGCAGCACCCCACAGCTTCCCTGTGGCAGGGACCAGCTGCCCCAGACGGTAACCACGTCCTCCTGAAGCCGGCGAACCTTCAGTGGACTTGGCCTGCCCATGGTCAGAGTCTGGACACCGGCCCTTGTGAAGGAAGCCCCTAGATGTGCCCACTCGGAAAGGTGGGAAGCAGGGGAGAGAGGGGTCAGAGCTGACCTGGTGTCCAGAGTGAAGCAAAGACCCTGACAGGCCCCCCCGACGGCCCTCTCTTTGCACAACCCACTCTGGAGAAGACAGTAGAGAGAGGGAAGGCAGTGGCAGAGAAAAGAGAGTAAATAAAGAGCGAGGTACAGAGAGAAGGGAGGAGAGTGTAGGAAGCCATCAGGTGTCAGAGGGAAAAAACCACGCCCCGGCTGAGCGGAAGAGGACAGTTCTGAGACCAGGAAGCTAGCCTGGCTGAAGGCTCATCTCAGCCAAACCCCCACCCCCCACCAAGAAGTGGCTGCTGGAGAGGGGCGGGATCAATCCCCAGGGGTCTCGCAGGCCACGGGGAGATAAGACCTTCCTGCCCACACCTCAGAGCAAGGATGGCCCAGGTCACAGACCTGGCCTACTCTGGCCAGGCGGAGAGTGGTCGTGTCCCAGAAGCCAGATAAACTCAAGAAGGAGCCGAGGGTTTAAGTTCTGGAAGATGCAGGGGTTGGGGGCTGGGGCTGTCCTCTCCTGCCTGCTGACTGGGATGGGTGCCCAGAGAAGATTCCTGCCTCAGCTGACAGGCAGACTTCACACGCTGCCAGGGCCCCCCTGCCAAGGCCCGGGAACTTGGCTCCAGGCTGGAGGCACACATGAGCAATGGGAGCGGGGTGACACAGGCCACCAGATCTAGCACCACAGGGCAGTCGGGGGTCTTCCTCCTCCTCTGTGCTTCCACATTCCTACAAAGAGCACGATTGCTCTTTGCCCCCCTTGCTCCCTAGGGGGCATCCATCATCTCAGCCCCCTCCAGAGGGCTGCTGGCCTATCACAGGCTCACCACCTTCTACGGGTTTAACACACTGTCCTCGACTTTTTAGCTTACTGACTGACTCAGACATTTTTAATGTTTTATTCTTCATCATTTTGTTTTCCTTATTTGGTATCAACATTTTACCCAACAATTAAGCTCTCAAACCAGAATGTGAAAGTGAGGTAACATTTTCTCCAGGGCAATTAACAAGTCTTAACGCATTATATTTGCTCATTAAGAATTTCTTCATGGACTTCCCTGGTGGCACAGCGGTTGAGCGTCCGCCTACCGATGCAGCGGACACGGGTTCGTGCCCCGGTCCAGGAGGATCCCACATGCCGCGGAGCAGCTGAGCCCGTGAGCCATGGCCGCTGAGCCTGCGCGTCCGGAGCCTGTGCTTCACGGCGGGAGAGACCACAACAGTGAGAGGCCCGCGTACCGCAAAAAAAAAAAAAAAAAAAGAATTTCTTCATTCCAGTCTTTTAAAAATTGCATCAAAGAAAATAATCCTTTTCACAATGGCTTTCACCTTGATGGTCTGGAGAAGTCTCACTCCCTTTGTATGAAACTGTTGCTATTTGGCCCATTTTCGCCTATGAAAACAATTTTATAGGATGCACACCGTAATCCTAACAGGGTAGCAAGGTTCAGATGGGCATAAAAATAATCCTAATAATAAAGACTCAAATCATTCCTACTTTATGCAGATATTATCCTGAGTGTGTTTTCAATGTTAAACCATCTAATTGTCATGACCACGCTGTGAAGCAGATGCTGTCGTCACTTCCATGTTGTAGGTAAGGAGACTGAGGCCCAGAGAGCTGGGAGAGGTAAGAGGTCACGTGGCTGAGGAGGTCCACTCTCCAAACACAGTCCCCAGCACCGCCTGGACATCAGGCAGCATCACCGTCCGCAGAGAGGCCCACGAGGCCCTGGCTGCCCCTCGGGCATCAGCCCTGCCTCCTGCTCGGTCCAGAGGGCCCTAGCTTCAACAATCCACACACACACACCGTCCCTTACTAAGCTGCCCGACCTTTAACACCTTGCTTTTCACTTCTCACAGGCCAGTTTTAAAGCCTTCATTCTAACTGACCTGCACAAAGTAGAACGGAGAGGTATGAACAGAGAACTATTCCAATGAGAAGAAAGTCTGCTCTCAAGTTCAGCAGCTCTAAACAGAGCCCTACACACACTAACCGAATGGGAAGGCAGTGTCAAAGAGGAGGAGTCCACAGGCCTGTGCAGGCCCCAGCAGGGCACACCTGGTTTTGGGGGTAAGCAGTGTCAGTGATAAGGCCCGGCTGGTCAGGTAGGAAAGATGCAGAGAATCCCCACTGGTCACTCGGGAGTCAAGCTCAGTGCCTCAATTCCGATGCTGCTGAGCGCCACTCCCCTGACCCTGGAGGCATGCGCCCCCCCACCCCCACCCAGGGAGCAAGGCTTGAGAAGAGTATTGGGCTCAACCTAGTAGAACAGCTTCCCAGAAGGAGCCCAGACCACCCCTCTAAAGAGCAGACTCCTCAGATGTTGGGGTGAAGGAACACTGAGTGTGCCCTTCTGGACTCACATGGCCAAAGGTACCTATGGCTTTGGGAATGTGGCCCTGGGATCTTGCTTCTTAATGAGCAAGCCCTTGAGCTGACTTCCAGCACAAGACTGATCTACCATCACATCACGACAGGAGTGGGTGAGTGTCTGTGCGTGTCATCCAATCTTCTTCCTATGCTGTCAGCTCTGGACACCCAGGAGCACAGCTGAACCTCACCTGTGTCCCCTGCAGCCCGAATAGAGCTGGGCACCGAGTGTGAGCTCAGCAGTCACCCAGGAGGCACCCAATAACCCAGGCAGCAGCAGGCTGAAGGCTGCTCCCTGCTACTCTGGACACCTGTGCATCACGGCCCTTTTTCCCTCGCCACCTTCCTACCTGTCGCAGCGCCTCCATCTCCTCGCTGGCTGCCCTCTTCTCCGACGTGCTGCTCTTGAGCTTGGACTCGGCCAGCTCTACCTCGGTCTGCAGCTTGTCCAGCTCGGAGATGACCTGGTCGCGCTCGCTCATGATGAGCTTGTACTCGCTGTACACCGCATCCCGCTCCTCCTTGTACTTCTCTGACTCCTTGGCGGTTTTCGCCTGTGTGGTCCTCAACTCCGTCAGCTCCGACTGCAGCAGCTCCATCTCCCACTGCAGGTCCTTGTTCTGGGCCGTGGCCTTGTTCAGCTCGTGGTGGATGGCCTCGAACCTGGCGGAGAGAGGCAGCCAGGACGAGGGTGTGGGGACCTGCCCAGCCAGCTCTGCTGTGCCGCACAGTCGAGCGTGAAGTTTCGAACACGGTCATTCTCCACACCCCCAAGAGAGAAAAGCCATGAAGGACCAGTGCCCCTGGACTGGGAATTTTTCTCAGTCTTTTACAAATACTGGAAGATGGACTGAGAATTTCATGCCCTCTGCTCTACTGGAAATAACAGTGTTATTTCTTCCACAGTCAAGCTACATTATCTTTAAAAATAAGAACAAAACAATGCTAGAATCACAGCCTATGAAAGAAAAAAGTGGCCTGAACAATCGTTGAGTCTGAGCACCTCATTTTACAGATACAGGGGATAAGGCCTCGAGACACAGATGACTGGCCCAGCGCCTCCAGGTTAGCGTGAGAGCACCGCTCGGTCCTTCCAGGCCAGGAAGTACCTTCCATGCAGGCGGTCCTGCAAATTACAGCCTGCAGCTCTAGAGCAGCATTTCTGAGTGTGGGTTCCTTAGAAACCAATCCTGCACAGAGCTCCATTTAAAAAAAGTGTGCTCTCTGATGACTGATGTTTGGCAAAAACACTGCATTCTGTCCCCACTTGGGAGATTCTAGCGCACAGTATCGGAGTAAAGGTTCTGAGAAGTCCTGCAGCGCAGACACCTGTTTGTGTGCAACCCGGCAATTCCCAAACCCTTTTAAAGCCAGAGAACACTTTTCACATAAACTGATAAGCACACCAGAGAACAGGTATTCTGCAGGAACGTACCTTAAGAAACACTGTTGGAGGGCAGGGGTCACATCCCTACAGATTATCTACCTTAATAGAAAGTGCAACTTTAGAAGAACAATGCCTAGGACAATTAACTTTCCTATCTGCCAGGTGGGTGACTGACATAGAGGGGAGAGGCTTGTGGGGTGACCTGAGAAACAGGACGGTCAGAACACGCTTGAGTCGCTCAGATGGAAGAAAGGAGCACAAGTGCCAAGACAGTGTCAGGAAAATGTTTCCCGGACATAAGTAATTTTTGATTGAAAAAGTTCAATTGCTTATGCTTTTTTTTTTTAACCCCCAGAAAGTGGCGGAGAGCCTTGCATACACAAGCCCATAAAGGAGAGTGGCCCCTGGCAGAGAGGATGCTTTGGCCCTCTGACCATTCTCTGAGTGCAAGAGACAGGCCAGCTCGCTCCGCTCCTTGATGGCCTAGGTTCCTACCTCCTCAGGGAGAGGGCACACTGGTGCTGCAGCTGGATGGCCGTGTCCCTCTGCTGGGTCAGCATCTCCGTCTGCTTCAGAAGGCGCTGGTTCTCCTCCTCTAGCTGCTCCAGGCGGCTCAGGTCCGAGCTGTGGACGGCGACTTTCTCACTATACCTCTTCCGCAGGGCGTCATAGTCCTTCTTAACCACCTCCAGCTTGTCCATGGCTGTGTCGTACAGCTTGTTGAGAATTTCTGATGACCCATTGTGCTTCAACACCTGGCGACCAGAGAGTCACGATTACCAAAGGTCTGAGGGCAGGAGGAAGGACAAATTCGCCTCCATCTGTCTGGGGGAAGGATTGTTGACAAGGGAGGGGAGGTCACACTCTCTGGCCTTCAGGAGTCTTGAGGTCTGATTCCACAGGCCCTGCAGTCACACTGAGTTGATTCATTCGTTCACAAACATTTCTTAAGTAGTGTACAGGAAAGAGTCACCATAGCAGGCCTGAGACTTCCATCCTTAGAAAGGCCTGCTTGCAAGTTGACCCTTAGCTGGCGTCTGGGAACGTGAACAGTAAGCAGTTCCCTGGACTGATATAAAACTTTACCGAATGAGAGGAAGGGCTCCCCACGCCTGGACTGGATGAACAGTGTGTTTTAGGCTCAGCACCTGCTTTCTTATGGGAGTCTGAAATTTCAGAGCATGCTAAGCAGGGGGTTCCTACGTGGCCAGCTCCCAGTAAAAACCCCGGGCAGAGAGTATCTCATGGGCTTCCCTGGCTACATTTCACACGTGTTGTCACGATTTGGTACTGGGGGAACTAAGTCTGTCCTGTGAGACTCCACAGCGGGAGGACTCTTGGAACCTAGCACCTGATTTCCTCTGGACTTCACACCATGCACCTCTTCCCTTTGCTGATTTTGCTTTGTTTCCTTTTGCTGAAATAAATTTTAGCTGTGAGTAGGATTATATGCTAAGTCCTGTGAGTCCTTCTAGAAAATCACCAAACCTGAGGGTGATGCTGAGGATCCCCGACACAAGTACCTAATATATTCTAGCCCTGTTCTAAATGCTGGTGATGCTGGACAGACACAATGACTGTGGCCTGCGGACCTCTTATCCTGATGGGACGATACAAACACACAGAGACAGATATCGGTAGATAGAGAAATTGACCAAATAAAATAACTTGAGAGCATAATAAGAGCTGTCAAGGAAGTAAAAAATTAAACAGGATAACGAGCTGGAGAGAGACTTCTGGGCAGCAGAGTAGCTTGTGAGAGAGTCCATAGCCTGAGGAGGCCTTTCTAAGAAGGTGACTTCTGAGCTTGGGTGCAAATGAAGACCAGCAGCCAAGAGCACATCAGGCAGAGGAGTGAGCAAGTGCAAAGCCTTGAGGCAGGAATCACCAGCCATGTTCTAGGCACAAACAGGAGGGCAGGGAGGAGTGACTGGAACCCAGTGAACAAGGAGAAGTGGATTCAAAAAAATGGCCAGAAAGCAGTGGTTAAGGCTGCGCGCTCCCAATGCAGGGGGCGCGGGTTCGATCGCTGGTCAGGGAATTAGATCCCACAGGCGTGCCGCAACTAAGGAGCCCACGGCCACAACTAAGGAGCCCGCCTGCTGCAACTAAGACCCGGCACAACCAAATTATTAAATAAATATATATATTTTTTAAAAGTATAAGGTTAAGAGTGCAGATTTAAAAAAAAAAAGGCCAGAGAATTGGGCACAGTTTCAAGGCTCACAGCAAAGACTGTATCCTGAGTGAGATGGGAACCATGGGAGGGTTTAAGCAAGAGAGCTTTCTACTCTGAATTACAGGGGGTACTAATGCTCACTCAGGATGCTGCTCTACAGAACAAAATACAAGATGTGTTAAGAGGTGGTCAGGGCCTGCTGACTTCTGCTAAGCACCTCAGGGGATCTGAGCCCTGGGGCTGAGGGCTCACATCTCCTGAGCACCGCCCCCCACCATGACACGACTGAGCCAGAAAGGCTTGCTTAACCGTTCCAGGTCCAACAGTCCAGGAATCACCTGGCTCATCCAACATGGACCCTAAGTTATCAGAAGATCTTTGCAGCCCAGAGAACCAGAACCTGGAACTACTGAATATTCCCTGTGGAGGGAGGGTGAGCCCTCAATAAATATGATTAACAGGAAAGAGCTAATTCAAATGTCAGAATCTTTTAGAGACAAGGAAAGTGAGTTCATTCCCCTGAGACATTAGCTCCTAGGACTATAGATTAATGGGGAAAAAGGGAATCTCAGAAATCAGCTCATTCAGGGCTTTTAGTCTTTTTCCTTTTCTTTTCTTTTCTTTTTTTTTTTTTTTTTTTTTAAGGCAAAACTCTTTCCTTCAAAGGAAATCTTACGAGGACGCCAAACTACAAAACTCACTTTAAGAAGTGGTACACATGGGCTTCCCTGGTGGTGCAGTGGTTGAGAGTCCGCCTGCCGATGCAGGGGACACGGGTTCATGCCCCGGTCCAGGAAGATCCCACATGCCACGGAGCGGCTGGGCCCATGAGCCATGGCCGCTGAGTCTGCGCGTCCGGAGCCTGTGCTCCGCAACGGGAGAGGCCACAACAGTGAGAGGCCCGCGTACCGCAAAAAAAAAAAAAAAAAAAAAAGTGGTACACAGGTGCCTCGGGCAGTTAAAATCTTCACCTTTTTATAAAAATGCGTCACTGTTGCAGATCAGGACTGCATGCTGAGAAATAGTCAGAAAACCACTGACATAGCCTCACTTGATCATTTAAAGTCTTCTTAAAGACACAATGCAATATCTTCCAAACATACAGCAAAGCACAGCAAATAAGGTAACAGAATTTTAAGTACCCACCACTTAGCTCTCATCTTAAAGACCGGTTCCAGGACTCCCCACGGATACCAAAATCCATGAATGCTCACATCCCTCATATAACATGGTGTAGTACTTACATACGAACTATGCACATCCTCCCTATACTTTAAATCATCTCTAGATTACTTATAATACCCAACACAACAAACACGCTATGTAAATAGCTATCAGCAAGGCAAATTCAAGGTTTGCTCTTTCAGACTTTCTGGATTTTTTTTTTTCCCCAATCCCTGGTTGGTTGAATCCTCAGACGTGGAACCCACAGATATAGAGGGCCGATTTTACCTTGTCGCATGTCTTAAATTGCTTTCCAAAGATATAAAATAGTACAGGTGCTTAGCCAAAGCCCCCAATACACCCTTCTCTTATCTAGTACCCCTCTCTTCCCCTCCAGAATTGCTCTCCTAAATTTGCTGTCAACCATCACCATGCACAATATTTTACTTATACTACTTATGTACTCATGAAAATTCCTAATGGTGTTACATGTGCTTCCTTCTAGTCAATGCTGCTTCTGAGGTTTAGTCAGTGGTGCAGGTAGTGTTTCACTGTAGGAGTACATCACACGGTTTTTGTTTTTAGATTTTTTTTAAATTTTTACTGAAATATATGTGATTTACAATGTTGTGTTAGTTTCAGGTGTACAGCAAAGTGATTCAGTTTTATATATATATATATATATATATATATATATATATATATATATTCTTTTTTAGATTCTTTCCCATTATAGGTTATTAAAAGATATTGAGTATAGTTCCCTGTGCTATACAGTAGACCCTTGTTGGTTATCTATTTTGTACTGTGGATAGATCTTTTTAAACTGAAGTATAGTTGATTTACAACATTCTGTTAATTTCTGCTATACAACAGTGATTCAGCTATATATATATATATTCTTTTTTATATTGTTTTCCTTTATGGTTTATCACGGGATATTGAATATAGTTCCCTGTGCTATACAGTAGGACCTTGTTGTTTATCCATTCTATTTATACTAGTTTGCTTCTGCTAGTTCCAAACTCCCAATCCACCCCTCCCACACACCCCTCCCCCTTAGCAACCACAAGTCTGTTCTCTATGCCTGCATCACACATTCTCATTCTGGTGGATGGATGTTTATTTACATCGTCTCCATTTTTTTTTGCTGTTATAAATGATACTCTTGTGAACCCTGTACACGTCTCCTCTCCCACAGCAGTGAGATTCCCCTCTAGGGTGGACACCTTGAAGTAGAGCTAAGGATCAGAATACGGACTTTCCCCCGCTGATTGGACGATAGCAAATTGCTCTCCAGGGTGGCTATCCCAATTTATATCTCACCACCTGTGGGCAGGAGTTCTGAAAGTTACTGTCGTCAACACATCCTCACCAAGGTTTCATATGGTCAGGTTTTTCTTTTAGTTTTTACTTGTGATAAAATACACATAACACAAAACTGTCTTAGCCTTCTTCAACCTCTGAAGTATACATTTCTGTAGCGTTATGTATTTCACATATAGAACCTCTAGAACTTTTTCATCTTGCAAAACTGAAACTCTGTCCCCACTAAACAATTAGCTGTTCCCCCATCCCCAGCCCCTGGCAGCCAGCCTCCTACTTTGTTTTCTATGAATACAACTACTCTAGAGGTATATACAGTATTTACAAATAGAATCATATAAATGGAATCCTACAGTATTTATCTTTTTGTGACTGACTGACTTCATTTAGCATAATGTCCTCACGGTTCATCCAGGCTGCAGTATGTGACAGAATTTCCTTCCTTCTTAAAGATGAAAAATATTCCATTGTATATATGTACTGCATTTTGCTTATCCATTCATTCATCAAAGGATACTTGGGATGCTTCCACCTCTTGGCTATCGTGAAACAATCAGATTTCTTTTTTAACTACTGCCAGTCTCATGGACAAAAAATAAGATCTCTTTTTTTAAAAACTTGCTTTCCTGATTTCTAGAAAGACAGAGCAACTCTCCTTATGTTTATTGACTATACACTTTCTCTTCTATGAATTGCCTGTCCATATCCTTTATTTTCCTTTCCTCCTTCCTTCCCCACCTGCCCCTCCCTCCCCCCGCCTCCTCTCCCTTCCTTTCTTTCTGCAGGACTTATTTTTAAATTCCAGGTACTGATCCTTTTCCAGTTATATTCATTAAAAATATCTTTTCCCAATATGTGGTTTTAAAATTTTCTTGAGTGCCCTTTGTTACTAAAATTTCACGCTTTAATGTGGTAAAATCTATCAATCATTTCCTTTATGGTTTGTGGTTTGGTTGTTTTACTTAAGAAATTCTTTCCTTCCTACCTTGAGATCATGAGGATACTCTCTCTCATTAGTTTTTCTAAAAAGTGTTAGTTTTACTTTTCACATTTAAATCTTTAAACTATTCATTTAAACTATTGGAATATATTTTTGTATATGTTGCAAGATAGAGATATAACATTATTCTTTTCCATAAATTACAAGACAAAGGAGAACTGGGTCCCCAAGTGCAGGACAAACTGAGGACCCCTGAATTTGTCCAGGTGCAGACAATGAGGGTTGGAGGACAGCAAGGACATCAGCTGACACAGTGCCCACCACTGAGAGGTGAGAAGGGCATCCCACAAGGACGTGCCCACACATGCCCAGGACACACAGCGCCAGTGGAGAGCTCTCCTGCCTTCAGGGTCACATCTGGAAAAGAACCAGCTTCTAGGCCAGACTGCCCTGTCTTGTGGGCAGTACCTCAAACATTCCAATTAAAAATCACTCCAAATGTTTTATTCTCTAAACATCTCCAAGCCAGGTGAGAAGCCCAAGGCTCCAAAAGAGCCCCTTGTGGTTTACTACAGAACAAAAGCACTGCTGCCATTCCCAGAGTTTCCCACAAGGTGGCAGGCCTGAGTAGACAGCCAAATGCACTCCCACAGTTGTCCAGCCTTCCAAGCTTCATTCAAGAAACAAACTAGCTCTGGGACTTCCCTGGTGGTCCAGGGGTTAAGACTCCATGCTCCCAGTTCAGGGGGGCCTCGGTTTGATCCCGCATGCCGCAACTAAGACCCGGCCCGGAGCAGCCAAATAAATAAATAAATAAATAAATATTTTTTAAAAGAAGAAAAAGAAACAAATTAGCTCTCATCACAAGAAAAAAAATGTGTAACTATATAAGTTGATGTATGTTAACTGGACTTACTGTGGTGATCATTTCACAATGTATACAAATATCAAATCGTAATATAGTACACCTGAAACTAATACAATGTTACATGTCAGTTATACATCAATTTTTTAAAAAAAACTTAATAAAATATAAATTAAATATCACCCCACATATTAATAAAATAAAACCTAATTTTAAAGACTGCCTTGAAACAATGCAAAGAAAAACCCTGTTCTGGGCACTGGCCCAGCAGAGCCCACCTGCACTGGTCCACAACAGAATCTGGAGTCAACACTGCGGTTTGGCCTCTTTCCCTGGGAAATAGCCCCCAAATGCCCCAACCGTGAGGTGCTTGGATGGGGTCTGTATGACAATCCAGAGGCAACTGAGGGCAGAGTGAATCTGCTGCCAGGATGGGTCACAATTTCCCAGTGAGACAGGGTCAATCAGAGAAAATCCCAGAACAAACCCAGAAACAAAATCAGAGAGGTTGGGATCCTTTCTGATGCCCAACCCAGCCCTGCTAACACAGTAGGATCCGGGATCAGGAGAGGGGACCCTGGGGAGATCAGACTGACACCCTGTGCTGTCTCAGCTGCCCATTCCACAGGTGAAAGCTCTGCATGAGAAGGCCTTGCTTATTAGGAGCTGTCCATTTTCCTCAACTCCTAACCTCTCGTCCTAGCCCTGGAGTCACCAGAACAGTCTCTTTCCCATATGACAGCACCCGGATATTCAGAGGCTCATGGGGCCCCTAACACTTCTCAACTTTTCTCTACAAGCAGGGCTGAGGATCATGCCTGTGCTAATGTAATCAAAAGCCTCTGAAGAAATTTGGGAAAACCACAGTCACAGTTAGCTCCAGAGGATTTGAAAAACTATCCTATCAGTCTACAATTTTTCCTTTTTACTATTACAAGATTATGTTCTTGGTAGACAGTTAGGTGCACACACACTAACAGTCAAATGTTTAGCTTCCCAGCTAAGGCTAACAGTAGTCTGAGAGACAGAATATTTAAATCTGGCTCAGAATTCTAAAATGAAAAAGGTGATAAACTTCTCAGCTCATGCAGGCAGCAGTCTTTAGAGATGACTCTCCTCCGGCCTGTGAGGAGGGGGTGAAAGTGACCATGGGGAGGTGCAAACCCAGGGTCTGGTCCCATCCACACACCAAGACAGCTACAGCCTGAGCTGCTCCCCTCAGGGAGGCCAAGAACAGAGCCGTCCTTATATCCTGCTCCACACTGGTCAGAAACACTCTGGGCTTCTCTGAGAGCCAAGCTCTTTGAAGATTAAGAAACCCCTTTCTTGGGTTATCTGAGAAAAGAAGTTAACTTTCCTGAATCACCAAAGAAAAGAGTATATTTAAAGACAGGTGACAGGGGGCTTCCCTGGTGGCTCAGTGGTTGGGAGTCCGCCTGCCGATGCGGGGGGCACGGGTTCGTGCCCCGGTCCGGGAGGATCCCGCGTGCCACGGAGCGGCTGGGCCTGTGGGCCGTGGCCACTGGGCCTGCACGTCCGGAGCCTGTGCTCCGCAACGGGAAAGGCCACGGCGGTGAGAGGCCCGCATACCACAAAAAAAAGACAGGTGACAGGGCCAGAAGGAGGAGAGGGAACTTTCCTGGAGCCTTAAGTTTCCCAAATAAATTGGCAGAAACTATTTTTTTTAAAAAAGAAAAGCACTGTTTTGAACCTGGCAACTGTACCTTTTAAGAAACAAACTTCAGAAAAACATGCACAAAGGAACATAAGGACATATGTAAGGGTGCCCATCAAAAAATAATTTGTAACGGGAAAAAGTGCAGACTACCAAGATTCCCAACACACACAGGATGGGGTTAATAAATTACTGACAACTAAACTATGAAATATCTTGTTGTATGCTCCAAATTTACAGAAAATACAAGGAGACCCATGATATACTGCACAGTTAAAAAAAAAAAAAGGCAGGTGGCAGAAAATAAAAACAAAACTTTGTGTGTTAAGTATGACATAGCAAATGTCCACAAGGAAATATCCCAAGTGGTTCAGAGAGGTCAGTCACCTCCAGGGAGTGACACCAGGGCTGAGGTGGGGGTGGGTGACTTCACTGTTGTTGAAGTTTTTTGTTTTCTAACCAAAGAATATGCATTATTGTAAAGAAAGGAGATGCAAAACTACCCTCTACGTTGCTCCCCCACCAAGGCTTGGCCATCTCCGCCCCGGAACACTTGGGCATCCAGATGGTGCATTCTGACTGCGGTCCCCCGGAGATGGAACTGCCATACCGTGCTCCCCTCGGCCACACACACACACGCACGCACGCACACACGCATGCTCGCACACATGCAAACACATGAGAAAAACCACCTGTCTGCTGCTCTGGAGAGGGAGAGGTCCCAGGCCCCAGGCCCACGGTGCCCTCCCACACAGCTGCCTCATTTCCTCCGAGATAAATCATGTAGAAGGCTGGGAGCCCACAAATCCCTCAAGCAAACATGCAAGCCAAACAGCACCATTTACCCCTGCAAGGGCCTCTTCAAGTTAACAAGGCGTGGGAGGAACCAGGCAACAAAACCGGCCTTGTCCAGTGAGGTCAACCTTTGGCCCCAGGGCCTGCAGGGAGGAGACCTGTGGCCACCCCCATGTGCCCTGCTTTCTCGGCTGTTGCCCTACCCAAGACCTGAGCTTTTCACAGCCCAGCACCCGTCCCAGACCTGGTGAAAATGCTAAGGCCCTGGCTGGGGAGAGCAGGTGGCCTGGCAGCTCAGACACACCCCTCACCCCCACCCGAGGCACTGGGCCTTCCTCTCCTGTGGGGGGGGCCCTGAGGTGGCCCCCAGGCCACTTGCTAAGGGGCACTGGTCCAGCTGAAGAGAACCGGGGAAAGTCACTGACCACTGTAATCAACTACCCCCCAAGGGTCAGCACTATAGGAAAAGGAGACGAGGAGGGAGATGGAAGGCACTGGGGAGAAAGCCTTCCCAGGTCAGTTGTGGGGGGACGGGAAGCGGGGCACAGGAGGCCATCATCTTGGCCTGGACGCGCATACAAGCTGTTTGGGTCCTGAGGGAAGTCAGAGAATGGGAGGCAATAAAACATCATGCCTCAAGAGGGCAGGTTTTTGGTTTTTTATGACAAAGTGGTAACTGGAGCCTTTTATTTTGAGATATAAATCACATACCATATAATTCACCCTTTAAAGTGCACAATTCAAAGGTTTTTGGAATATTCACAAGGTCGTGAATCCACAAAGCTGTGCAGCAACTGCCACTGTCTAACCGCAGAACATTTCCACCACCCCCAGAAGAAATGCAGGTCCAGCACTTTCTCCTTGGTGCCTCACTTCATCCTTCAAGCAATGCTCCCAGAGCACCGCCCCCGCGCCGCCCCCTCCAGGGCTGGAAGGTCAAAGGGCGGAGGAGAGGAAGGTGGAGAGTGAGAGTTGCTTCTCTGAGACAGTGCAGCAGGTAGGCTGCGGACGCCCCTGCTGTGCTGCGGGGCTTTCTGCCCCAGCCGGACTCCTGCTGCCCTGGCCTGCACTCACCTCCCCTTCCAGGAACCTTCCCGTTACCACCACTGGGCCAGGCCTACCCACGCCCGCCACCAGACTTCCCCCACACAACCAAGCCCCCTAATCAGAGGGCTCGCGGACAAGACGCCAGGGATCTCCAAGTGTATACAGCTTAGCGGCCTGCACGGAGCCTGGACTGTGTACTCCGCATACGGCTTCAACAAATATCAGAGAAACAAAATAAGGCACAGAAACAAATTTTTCAACAGAACATAGTTTATAATGGGAAAATACTGAAACTAGTCCAAGGGTCAGTCAATAGGAGACTGGTTAAATCAATGATGATGCCCCTATGTAACTCAATACTCTGCAGCAGTTAAAAACAAGGAAGGAGAATCTGTATTGAAATAGAAAGATGCATGTGACATATTCAGCAAAAAAAAAACAATGTTAGCAACAAAAGGAACGGTGCAATTCCATTTTCTCAAATACGTTAACAAGATATAAAGGGTTCTATGAGTACAGATATAAATCTCAAACTTTTCAAAGTAACACAGCTACGGTTAGTTATTTCCGTGGAGTGAGACTACACGAAAAATTCTTTATTTTTTAAATATCTGTATTGTTTGATTCTTTTATTGTGTTACAAAGTGCATAATTTTTTTTAATTTTTAAATTTTATTTATTTCTTTATACAGCACGTTCTTATTAGTCATCCATTTTATACACATCAGTGTATACATGTCGATCCCAATTGCCCAATTCATCACACCAACACCCCCACCTCCACCTGCTGCCGCTTTCCCCCCTTGGTGTCCATACGTTTGTTCTCTACATCTGTGTCTCAATTTCTGCCAAACACTGTGATAAACCGGTTCATCTGTACCATTTTTCTAGGTTCCACATATATGCGTTAATATACGATATTTGTTTTTCTCTTTCTGACTTGCTTCACTCCGTATGACAGTCTCTAGATCCATCCACGTCTCTACAAATGACCCAATTTCGTTCCTTCTTATGGCTAATATTCCATTGTATATATGTCCCACATCTTCTTTATCCATTCGTCTGTCGATGGGCATTTAGGTTGTTTCCATGACCTGGCTATTGTAAACAGTGCTGCAATGAACATTGGGGTGCATGTGTCTTTTTGAATTATGGTTTTCTCTGGGTATATGCCCAGTAGTGGGATCGCTGGGTCACATGGAAATTCTACTTTTAGCTTTTTAAGGAACCTCCATACTGTTCTCCATAGGGGCTGTATCAATTTACATTCCCTCCAACAGTGCGAGAGGGTTGCCTTTTCTCCACACCCTCTCCAGCATTTGTTGTTTGTAGATTTTTTGATGATGGCCATTCTGACTGGTGTGAGGTGATACCTCATTGTAGTTTTGATTTGCATTTCTCTAATAATTAGTGATGTTGAGCAGCTTTTCATGTGCTTCTTGGTCATGTGTATGTCTTCTTTGGAGAAATGTCTATTTAGGTCTTCTGCCCATTTTTGGATTGCGTTGTTTGTTTTTTTAATATTGAGCTGCAAGAGCTGTTTATATATATTTTGGAGATTAATCCCTTGTCCGTTGATTCGTTTGCAAATAGTTTCCCCCATTCTGAGGGGTGTCTTTTCGTCTTGTTTATGGTTTCCTTTGCTGTGCAAAAAAAGCTAAGTTTCATTTGGTCCCATTTGTTTATTTTTGCTATTATTTCCATTACTCTAGGAGGTGGATCAAAAAAGATATTGCTGTGATTTATGTCAAAGAGTGCTCTTCCTATGTTTTCCTCTAAGAGTTTTTTTTTAAGTGTCCGGTCTTACATTTAGGTCTCTAATCCATTTTGAGTTTATTTCTGTGTATGGTGTTAGGGAATGTTCTAATTCCATTCTTTTACATGTAGCTGTCCAGTTTTCCCAGCACCACTTACTGAAGAGGCCGTCTTTTCTCCACTGTATATCCTTGCCTCCTTTGTCATAGATTAGTTGACCATAGGTGCGTGGGTTTACCTCTGGGCTTTCTATCCTGTTCCACTGATCTATATTTCTGTTTTTGTGCCAGTACCATATTGTCTTGATTACTGTAGCTTTGTAGTATAGTCTGAAGTCAGGGAGTCTGATTCCTCACGCTCCACTTTTTTCCCTCAAGACTGCTTTGGCTATTCGGGGTCTTTTGTGTCTCCATACAAATTTTAAGATTTTTTGTTCTAGTTCTGTCAAAAATGCCATTGGTAATTTGATAGGGATTGGATTGAATCTGTAGATTGCTTTGGGTAGGATAGTCATTTTCACAATATTGATTCTTCCAATCCAAGAACACAGTGTATCTCTCCATCTGTTGGTATCATCTTTCATTTCTTTCATCAGTGTCTCACAGTTTTCTGCATAAAGGTCTTTTGCCTCCCTAAGTAGGTTTATTCCTAGGTATTTTATTCTTTTTGTTGCAATGGTAAATGGGAGTGTTTCCTTAATTTTGCTTTCAGATTTTTCATCATTTAGTATACAGGAATTCAAGAGATTTCTGTGCATTAATTTTGTATCCTGCAACTTTACCAAATTCATTGATTAGCTCTTAGTAGTTTTCTGCTTGGCATCTTTAGGATTCTCTATGTATAGTATCATGTCATCTGCAAACAGTGACAGTTTTACTTCTTCTTTTCCCATTTGTATTACTTTTATTTCTTTTTCTTCTTCTCTGAGTGCCGTGGCTAGGACTTCCAAAACTATGTTGAGTAATAGTGGCGAGAGTGGACATCCTTGTCTTGTTCCCGATCTTAGAGGAAACGCTTTCAGTTTTTCACCACTGAGGACAATGTTGGCTGTGGGTTTGTCATATATGGCCTTTATTATGTTGAGGTAGGTTCCCTCTGTGCCCACTTTCTGGAGAGTTTTTATCATAAAATGGGTGTGGAATTTTGTCAAAAGCTTTTTCTGCATCTATTGAGATGATCATATGGTTCCTATCTTTCAATTTGTTAATATGGTGTATCACATTGATTGATTTGCATATACTGAAGAATCCTTGCAGCCCTGGGATAAATCTCACTTGATCATGGTGTATGATCCTTTTAATGTGTTGTTGGATTCTGTTTGCTAGTAGTTTGTTGAGGAGTTTTGCATCTATATTTATCAGTGATATTGGTCTGTAATTTTCTTTTTTGGTACCGTCTTTGTCTGGTTTTCCTTTTAGGGTGATGGTGGCCTCATAGAATGAGTTTGGGAGTGTTCCTTCCTCTGCAATTTTTTGGAAGAGTTTCAGAAGGATGGGTGTTAGCTCTTCTCTAAACGTTTGATAGAATTCACCTGTGAAGCCACCTGGTCCTGGACTTTTGTTTCTTAGAAGATTTTTAATCACAGTTTCAATTTCATTACTTGTGATTGGTCTGTTCATATTTTCTATTTCTTCCTGGTTCAGTCATGGAAGGTTATACCTTCCTAAGAATTTGTCCATTTCTTCCAGATTGTCCATTTTATTGGCACAGAGTTGCTTACAGTAGTCTCTTAGAATGCTTTGTATTTCTGCAGTGTCTGTTATAACTTCTCCTTTTTCATTTCTAATTTTATTGATTTGAGTCCTCTCCCTTTGTTTCTTGATGAGTCTGGCTAATGGTTTATCAATTTTGTTTACCTTCTCAAAGAACCAGCTTTTAGTTTTATTGATCTTTGCTACTGTTTTCTTTATTTCTATTTCATTTATTTCTAATCTTTATGATTTCTTTCCTTCTGCTAACTTTGGGTTTTGTTTGTTCTTCTTTCTCTAGTTCCTTTAGGTGTAAGGTTAGATCATTTATTTGAGATTTTTCTTGTTTCTTGAGGTAGGCTTGTATAGCTATAAACTTCCCTCTTAGAACTGCTTTTGCTGCATCCCGTAGGTTTTGGATCATCGTGTTTTCATTGTCATTTGTCTCTACGTTTTTTTTTTTTTTTTTTTTTTTTTTTTGCCGTACGCGGGCCTCTCACCATTGTGGCCTCTCCCGTTGCGGAGCACAGGCTCCAGACGCGCAGGCTCAGCGGCCATTGCTCACGGACCCAGCTGCTCCGCGGCATGTGGGATCCTCCCAGACCTGGGCACGAACCCGTGTCCCCTACATCGGCAGGCGGACTTTCAACCGCTGCGCCACCAGGGAAGCCCCGTCTCTACGTATTTTTTGATCTCCTCTTTGATTTCTTCAGTGATCTATTGGTTATTTAGTAATGTACTGTTTCGCCTCCATGTGTTTGTGTTTCTTTATGGTTTTTTTCCCTGTAATTCATTTCTAATCTCATAGCATTGTGGTCAGAAAAGATGCTTGATATGATTTCAATTTTCTTCAATCTACTCAGGCTTGATTTGTGACCCAAGATGTGATCTATCCTGGAGAATGTTCTCTGTGCACTTGAGAAGAAAGTGTAATTTGCTGGTTTTGGATGGAATGTCCTATAAATATCAATTAAATCTATCTGGTCTATTGTGTCATTTAAAGCTTATTTTTCCTTATTAATTTTCTGTTTGGATGATCTGTCCATTGGTGTAAGTGAGGTGTTAAAAGTCCCCCACTATTATTCTGTTACTGTCGATTTCCTCTTTTATAGCTGTTAGCTCTTGCCTTATGTATTGAGGTGCTCCTATGTTGGGTACATATATACTTATAATTGTTATATCTTCTTCTTGGATTGATCCCTTGATCATTATTGTAGTGTCCTTCCTTGTCTCTTGTAACGTTCTTTATTTTAAAGTCTATTTTATCTGATATGAGTATTGCTACTCCAGCTTTCTTCTGATTTCCATTTGCATGGAATATCTTTTTCCATCCCCTCACTTTCAGTCTGTATGTGTCCCTAGGTCTTAAGTGGGTCTCTTGTAGACAGCATATATATGGGTCTTGTTTTTGTATCCATTCAGCGAGCCTGTGTCTTTCGGTGGGAGCATTTAATCCATTTATGTTTAAGGTAATTATTGACATGTTATGTTCCTATGACCATTTTCTTAATTGTTTTGGGTTTGTTTTTGTAGGTCCTTTTCTTCTCTTGTGTTTCCCACTTAGAGAAGTTCCTTTAGCATTTGTTGTAGAGCTGGTCTGGTGGTGCTGAATTCTCTTAGCTTTTGCTTGTCAAGCTTTTGATTTCTCCATCGAATCTGAATGAGATCCTTGCCGGGTAGAGTAATCTTGGTTGTAGGTTCTTCCCTTTCATCGCTTTAAGTATATCATGCCACTCCCTTCTGGCTTGTACAGTTTCTGCTGAGAAATCAGCTGTTAACCTTATAGGAGTTCCCTTGTATGTTATTTGCCATTTCTCCCTTGCTACTTTCAATAATTTTTGTCTTTAATTTTTGCCTATTTGATTACTATGTGTCTCAGCGTGTTTCTCCTTGCGTTTATCCTGTATGGGACTCTCTGTGCTTCCTGGACTTGGGTGGCTATTTCCTTTCCCATGTTAGGGAAGTTTTTGACTATAATCTCTTCAAATATTTTCTTGGGTCCTTTCTCTCTTCTCCTGCTGGGACCCCTATAATGCGAATATTGCACATTTAATGTTGTCCCAGAGGTCTCTTAGGCTGTCTTCATTTCTCTTCATTCTTTTTTCTTTATTCTGTTCTGCAGCAGTGAATTCCACCATTCTGTCTTCCAGGTCACTTATGCGTTCTTCTGCCTCAGTTATTCTGCTATTGATTCCTTCTAGTGTAGTTTTCATTTCAGTTATTGTATTGTTCATCTCCCTTCCCCTTTTTGAACTATTTAAACTTACAGCCATTTGGTAAGGCAGAGTAGGGCAGGAGGGTCCATTGGGCAAGGGGTGCCCCAGAGTGACCATCGGAGCCTGAATGGGATGAGGAGGGGCCCTGCATAGGTGCATGGGGGGTCCCACAACAGGTCAGAATTGGGGGATGGCGTGGGAGGGAGGCGGCAGTGGGGAAGTCAGGCAGGTACTCCCAGGAGACCGACCAAGTAAAGAGATTAAGAATATTCAGAACCAGGTTTCTCACTACTAGGAAATGGAGTTACAAAAATGGAAAGGAAGAAAACAAGGATGAACCCTGTTATACTGTAGTACTGGACTGGAACTGGAAATGTCAGTGTGAACTCATGGTTTTCAATATACATATGACATATTGAAGGTATAAATATATTAGGAAGAGGGAGAGACACATGGAAATAGGTATGAGTGAGTGGGTGTGGTGGCGGGGGGCTGGGAGGGGCGGTGGCAGTGTACTCAGATATTCCTTATTCTGTCCACTAAGAGGGCCTGGAGCCATTACACCCCAGGAGCAATGAGTACATCAACTACACCCAGCACTCAGATCATGCTTCTAAATACCATTTTCCACTAAAAGGAATGAGGACTCCTAGGAGAAGTGTTTGATTTCCAGGACTAGGGCAGGGAAATTAGAAAATGAACCTGGAACATCTTCTTCTGCCAGAAATCAAGAAAGTGCTCAAAGAATCAGGGGTCATGTCAAAAAGACAGACAAGCAAGCTTGAAGGGGCTCCCCGTGGCCACAGTGGTATACAACCCACTGAGTAAAACTGGAAACCATGAGTGTGTGTGTATGTATGGGGGTGTATAAAGGGAAAACAAGTATCGCTACAGTGGAGAAGAAGCCTAGAGACACCACTTTAGTCAAATGATCAAAGGGAACATCATTAGTAGTAAGTCGTATCCAGCCAAGTCTCAATCAAGAGGATGCAATGAGAAAAAGGCAGCATCACTTCTGTGACATTCCTGCCTAAGATGCAAAAACTCACCCAACCATGGGGATCCAACAAATCCAGGCTGAGGGACAACCTAGAAAATAACTAGCCTGTAATCTTCCAAAACATCAAGGTCATGCAGGTCACAGCCTGAGGAACTGTTCCAGACTGAAGGAGACCAAAGAGACTGGACAACTAAATGCAGTGCATTATTCTGAATGGGATCATTTTCCTATTAAAGACATTATTGAGAAAACTGGCAAAACTTGACCCGGGTCTGACAATTAGACAGTAGTACATATCAACGTTAATTCCTGATGTGTCACTGTCACTGTTATACAGGAGAATATCCCTGTTTGCAAGAAGTACACATTTACATGTTCAGGGGTGACGGGGCATCAGGTTGGCAACTTATTCTTGAATGATACAGGAGAAAAATTCTTTGTACTGTATTTGAAACTCTTCTGTAAGTTTGCAATAATCTCACAATTTAAAAAATTTTAACTGTAAATGAAAACAAAAGCAACAAAGGCAACATCATGCTAAATTACCAGGTGAGTTCAGATTGTTATATACTGGCTTTGTGTCAATCAAGCCCCAACGGTCCTGCTTTAACTGGGGAACCATAAATGTTTCTGATGGGGAAGGTGCTCTGCTTAATTGGACCCATGCTACAATGCTAGCAGTACACCCTGCCTCTGCCTGGGACTGTCTTCCAACACCAAACGTCCAACCATCTATGGACACAGAGCATCATCAGTCCCTGCCACGTCCCTGGGCAGCCCAGGCAGTTCCAGACCATAAGCTATGAGAGAAGAGGCACTGGCCTACATCATTCACAGGAAGCGGTGTTCTGACTGGCCTGCTCCTCATGCACTGCTGTCAATGTGAAACAAGAGCTGAGCAAAGTGAAGAAACTAACTTCGAACGCAGAGAGCAGCAAGGGCAGCAGGACATACTCTCATCCCAAAATAACGATGGTTAACTGTTACCATCTTGTATTTGCACAGGATTTTAATATTTGCAAGTTTCTTTCCATCTGTAATCTCACACAATCCATACAAAGGAAAGAAGCTATAGATGCCCAAAGCTCCCAGACTAAGTCGAATTCCTGTGACACAGCACACATACCACATAGAACCTCCTCCTTGGTAGCCCTTGCGATATTCAGAACGATACAGAATGTGTGTGGTTATTTGATTAACATCTGTATCCCCCCTTGGATTGTAGAGTCCAGGAAAACAAGGGTTGAGTGTTTGCTCACAGATGGCCCGATGCCTCACAGAAGGCTGACACCAAAAATACTTGCTAAGTAATCACATGGACACACGGGTGGGTGGATAAGATGGGTGTGCGTAGGTCAGCAAGTAGACGGACAGTGGGTGGGGAACGGATGGGTGGCAGATGAGTAGGTGGATAAGAGGACAGATGCATGGATGGATGGTGGGTGGTAGGCGGGTAGATGACTATGTGGATGGTGGGCGGTAGGCGGGTAGACAGTAGGTAGGTAGGTGGGAGGGTGGGTGGGTGGGCGGGTGGGTAGATGAGATGGTAGGTGTGTGTGTTGGGGGGGGCGGGGTGTTGGTAAATGGATGGTGAGTGGGTGAATGCCTGACCTGGGTCTGGTCCGCCCCCCGCCGCCCAGCCCGGTTCTACCTGCTGCTGCTGGGCCCGGAGGTCACCGATCTCCTTCTGGTCCTCCTCGTGGAGCCGCTTCATGTCCTCCCACGACTGCTGGAGCAGGTTACGTTCCCGTAGCAGCTGCCCGTTCTCCCGCCTCAACATGTCCACATCATCCTTCAGCTGGGTCTGGTCGCTCAGGAGCCGGCTGTGGAGCGTGCTGAAATCCCATGTGGCACAGTAAGCCTGGCCAGCCTCCAACTCCCACCCGAGGCACCAGCACCCCCTCCAGGTCCTCGGACCCCCAACACACCAGACAGGTCAGCAGCGTGCAGAGGCAGGCCACAGCCTGCTGTCAGCCACATGCCAGGAAGACCCAAACTATTTTTTTAAGAGCCTGACACCACAATGGCACACATGTGAAGGCCAAGGAAAGGAGATAAGCCCCTACCTGGCATGGACCTGGCACCTCCAAGTGCTGAGGCCTGGGCAAATGTCAGCAGGTGGGCAGGCAAATGCCCTCAGGGGGGCACCAGGAGACCAAAGGGGAACATGCCGCACCTGCCTCTCCTGTGGCAGTGGAGCCCCAGCAGGGACCCAGAGGTCCACAGTGATCTGCCCGGCCTACCGTCTCGCACATTCAACCACTTTCCCACCAGCCGTGCTTCTGAAGCTGGCAATGGATGGTATGGAAAACTGAGGCCCAAAGCCACAAACCCATGTGCTTAAGGCCCACCGCTTGCTATGTGGCAGAGGCAGGATGGGACCAGAACCCCAGGCTCCAGGTCCAGAACTGAAGACCGGCAAGAAGCAGCGGTTCCTTGCACGCTGGGAACCCTGGCCAGGCAGGCCCCACTCACTGGTAGAAGTCGGTCTCCTTGGCCACCTCCTCGCACCTCTTCAGGGCGTTGGTGTGCTGGTTCTGCAGGCTCTGCAGGTCTGACATGGCCCGCACACACTGGATCTTCAGCCTCTCGTAGTCCGGATTCAGCCTGTGGTAGGGCCTGGCCCAGACGGCAAACAGCCCAGTGAACACTGACCCCGGGATCACAATGACAAGAATGTCTTTCCCTGGGAAGCCACGTCCTAGGTCACTCCAGCCCAGCAGTTCCCGAACACTGGTCTCCTGCATACCACCACCACCAACGCCCGCTCCGCCACCCCCAGTGCCTGCTGAGCCCAGGTGTCCTGGCCGCAGCCAGACCAACAGAATCCGAATCCCTAGGATGGAGGGCCTTGATTGCTGAACTCCCTGCGTGGGCCTGGAGAGCTGGGAAGGTGCTCCTGTTCTCTGGGAGCCCCCGGGAGGCCACACGCCAGGCCTGCACGCAGTGGGCCCAGCAGTCCCTGGGATGAAGCTCCTCCTCTCCTCACAACAGTGATTCTCAATCTTGGGTACATAACGAATAGACAAGGCACAGACCAATTACGTCAGCATCCCTGAGGGTAGGACTCAGACATGGGGATTTTTCAGCTCCCCAAGGGATTCCAATGTGCAGCCAAGATTGAGAAAAGTGGCCAGGACCAGGAGTCCCCAGACCTGCAGCACTGTAGTCACCTGGGAACTTGTTAGAAATGCAAATTCTCAGGCCAGCCCCCAACCTCCAAAATTGGACACTCAGGAGGGAGGGAGGAATGGCCAGCCCATCCGTGCTCTAACAAGCCCTGCAGGTGACCCTGTGCAAGCTCAAGCCTGGGAATCCCTGCCCTAGAGCAGGCTTCAGCAACCTTTCCCTGTAAAGGGCCAGTCTCTGTGCAGCCACTACTCTGCCTTGGTGGCATGAAAGCAGATGTGGACGGCACACACTCGCACACTGTCTTCACTTGCCCTGCCCTCGAGCTGTCTGTCTGAGAGACACATCCTCATAAAAGCGACCTCTAGGAGCAGGCTTTGAGCCTCGACGTCACCCCAGAAAAATCCTCCCCAGGATGAGGCGCATACCCCTGATGCTCCTGAAGGAAAGCACTTAAACCAGCCCTGCTGCTGCTCCCCTCAGAACCCCTGCCAGCACCTCCCCAACCCTTCCCTGGTATCTACCTCTCAATCCCAACAAAAGAAGTCGTCAAAAGTTTTCTTCAAAATAACAAAAAAGCCAGGTGGGACCAACCCTTTCTAAAACACACGTGGCAGGAAACAACTAACGTGTTTACAAACCACATAAAGATCCACTCAACAATGAAGTAGGCCGGGGTATCCAGGAGACAGCGGTGCCCTTGTCCACGGACAGACCAGTCAAAGGCTCAGCAACAGGGTGACTGACTATCTCTATTAGGGCAGGGGCTGCACACAGCAGCAAACAGGGGACAGAGAGAGAAGCATATTGTCTCCAGGGCTGGAAGGCAGAGAGGACTGGGAAAGGGCTGGTGACAAGGCCAAGGCCATCCAACCAACCAGGGAGGAGGCACCAAAGTGGGACCAGGAGCCTCCAGCTGCTGCCCAGACCACTCACCAAATGACCATCTGCACGGCCAGTACAAGGGCGGTGAGGCCAGTCCACACACACGCACGCACACGCACGCAAGAGCACACAAGTGCCAGGAGCCAAGTGTAGGATGGACACACCCACGCACACTGCTCAATCCCCAAGTTGTGTGATTCAGGCCATAGACTCCGATTTTGATCTGGAGGAAGCATAACAAGCCTCCGCCCTGCTCCCCGCATCCAGGTCTACACGGGCGGGTGGCGGGAAGGACACTCGGGCAGGCAGCAGGGCTCTCAGGAGCTAAGGGTACGCCTCGGGGCAGGGGGTGCCATGGCATCAGGGTGGTGACCCTGTCCATCGGGCCGGCGGGGGAGGGGCACGGTCGCCACCTCTTGTCGAAGGTGGTCCCATGGGTGGCGAAGGCCAGGCGCTTCCGCAGCTCATTCCTCTCCCGGGTCATCAGCCGCAGCTGAATGGAGAGGTTCTCCACCTTCTCATTCACTTGCCGGTCAGTGAGCAGCGGCGGTGGGGACGGCGCCTTCCCGGTGGTGCCTGCAGGAGGAAGGTGACAAAGAGAACTCGTGTTCACATGGCACCCACCAGCAGCCAGGCGCTGTTCTGGGCTCTCAGCTTGCATTCGCTCCTCACAATCACCCTACCAGGTGGGTCCTGTTACATCCCCCTTTCCCAGAGGACACCACCAAGTCAGAGTGTAAGAGGCACAGCTGGGACCAGAGCCCAGGCAGTCTGGCTCCAGCACCCACTACCTTGGCCCTGGCTGAGAACCCTGAGGTCCCCCTCTCTCCCTCCAACCTAGCTTTGGCACCTCCAGGATGGAATTGTTTTGGCCCTGATCGTTGCATCCTTGCCTGCTCTGCTAACACCAGCTGTCACCCACCCCTGGGCACGGAGAGGCCAGCCTGAGCAAGGTGGAAGGCACGGCCTGAAGAGGAAGACACAGTTACAGCTTCCCAGAGAAGCTGGCAGAGGACAGAGGCAGCCAGCTCCAAAGCCAGGCCCAAGGGCCGTGTCCTGTCTTCCCCTGATCAGGGCTGGACACTCCACACAGTTCCCTCTTCTAAGCTGCCCGACTGCCTAAAGCACCTGCTCAACCAGCCCAGGTGTGCAGCTTGGAGGGGCTACAGGGAGAGCTGCCTATGGCCAAGGTAAGTGGGATGGGGTGCAGGTAAGTCCCAGGACCTCTAACTGACCAGCCCACACCAGGCCCTCATCACTTGTCCCTAGGACTAGACATGTCCTGAAGGGAATCGCATGCCTTATGCTATTACCAAGGAACAGTGGCCACCACCAGCACCTCTGACGAGATCCCAATCTGCTTCTAGGAAGTATGCACCTCACTCAAATGTCCCAGAAAAAGAGACAAATCCATGGTGCTTTTATAGTTAACTCCGTCCATGTGTTCCCCTGAGCCCTCTAACCCTCAGAGATCCTCAGTGGGGTCAGAGTAACCCACAGAAGTCATCCCAGTTTATGGATGTGATCCAGAGGCTGACTCACCCCAGGGACACAGCATCTGTCTCCCCAGTAGCCCTGTAATGTGTAAAAGGCAAGACGAACGTCTTCTGACTCTGTGTCATCCTGACCGCTGCCCTGCAGCAGACCGTTGTTGGCTGATTTGCTTGTGCAAACCAAGTGTCCCCCAAGACAGGCACTCAGGTGTGGCCTCGCATCTTCCAGGAGTGGCAGGGAGGACGGAGAATTCGACACTGTGGGTGACAAGCTAGACCATGGTCTGAGGCAGGAGACTCGAGCTCCCAGCTCAGTGTTATCCAATGTTGGTACGCCAACCACTGAATCTAGTACCCCTCGAAACGCATGTTATTTTAAAGCCAGCACCTCCGTGACAACCGGGATTCCTGTGCTCAGGCCAGACCTCTGCAGCCAAAATGTTCTTTAAGGTGGGGCCCAGGATCACCATTTCCCACAAGCATCTCCCTCCCTCCATGGGTTCTAGTCCACAGCCTGAAAAGCCTTCCCTCGCCTTTCCCCAAAGATCCTGGATCCTTACCCCCGCCCCCAGGAGTTTTGGAAAACAGGCTGGTTACAGCTCTGTGCGGCTGTGTAACGTCTTCCTCTTTGGCAAATGAAGGCACTTCTATGAGCTCTAGTTCTATGATGGCCATCTGATTTGCACTAACTTACCCGGCTGCCTGACACGTGGGGCTTCCTCTGGACACGTGCCTGACACCCCCTTCTGGAGAGGCCTACAACTAAAACTCTTCATCTAACCAGCCCCGGGGGGGTGGGGGGGAGGGTCATGATCTGTGGAGGACTGACAAACCCAAGACAGTGGGATGAACAGACCCAACAAGCACCCAGAAAAGAAGGATTTCAATGTAAACAGTCACAACCAACCACACAACAGCACACAACACAGATGCCCCAGGCATTAATTTAACCTTCCCAACAATCCCAGAGGTGGTAAGAATATTATCATCTCCATTTTACAGGTGAGAAAACTGAGGCCCAGCAAGCTTAAGGAATCAACTTAAACTTCCACAGACAGCAAGTGGTGCCCTGGATGAGAGCCCAGGCACCCGATTCGGAGCACATGCTCTCTGCTGCTGTGCCTTGCAGCCTCCCAAAGACAACCATGAGTAGCACTCACTCCATGCCTGGCAGTTTATGAGATGCTTTTCACACATTATCCCATTCCATCCCCTTAAGGAAGATACTGCTGTTATTCCCATTTTACAGATCAGGAAACAAAACCTTATCAAGCTTAAATAATGGGTCCAGGTCACCAAGCAAGTAAAAGACAGCATGGTGTATGGAGTGCCTTCTGCCTGACCCCAGTGCCCGAGGCCTCAACCTAAAAGTTCTCAAATGGTTTGATTTTAGGGCCTCTTTACACTCTTAAAAATGACTGAGGACTCCAAAGAGCTTTTGCTTATAGGGGTTATATCTAACAATATCTACCAGATTAGAAATTAAAACTAAAAAGGTATTTTAAAATATTTACTAATTTTAAAATAACCAAACCCGTTACATAGTCACATTAAGATTTTTCATGAAAAATTAACTACACTTTCTACCACAAAACAAAAAACACAGAGAAGAGAATGGCATGGCTTTGCATCTGCGTAATGCAGTTTGACATCTGGCTTAATAAAGACAGCCAGAGTCACATCTGTGCAACATCACACACTGTGGATGGAACCTGTAGAAAACTCCTCTCTACAGTAGAGTCTGTGTGAGGACGAGAGTGCAAAAAGCAAGTAACATCTCAGGATCATTATGAAAACAGTTCTGACCTCACTGGCTCCATGAAAGGACCTCAGGGACACCAGACCATGCTCTGAGAATGACTTGACCTGCGGTCAAGTTCAGTAAGTATCAGAGAAACATCAGGTCTCAATTTCAGAACTGAAAAGCACCACCAGGCCCAGCAATCTGCCTCCAGGGAGATAAAGAATTTCCATCCCATTTTAAAAATGAAGCAACAGAAAAATGTAGCCCTTGGCTTTTGCAGAGGCTGGAGAGAGAAGCAGCAGCAGGACAGAAGTAGGGGTCATCAGACCTGTCACCACACAGAGCCACCGCCTCCTGCCTGTCTCCAGCAGGATGAGGCCACTGGCTCTGCAGCTGGTAGGACCTGGGGGCAGCCGATCACACACACAGGGACGTGAGTGCTGTCATTTGCTGAGCACAGCCTACGCGCTGGGTTCTGTGTTAAACGCACCTGGGTTCTCACTTCATTAATACCCACAGTACCCTCCCAGATACGTGCTGTGATCACCGAGTGAGAAACTGACATCTAGCAAAACTGCACAGCTGGGAAGCCGGTGGATACCCATGCAAATACGGCTTCACCTCCAGACCCAGGGCCTCGTCCACTACCCTGCACGGCCTCCCGACAGGATTGGCCTCCTGCTTCCCTTCCCCTGCCCCAAAGGCTTGAGCATACACGAAACACACAAAAAGTGAGGCCATCCAGGCCTGTGAATCCATCAAATAGCAGGTTGACTTAGGGAAACTGCTGCCTGGATACCCCTGTCCTTTCACAATAAGAAGGGCAGAGGGCAGAGGAGGGCCACAGGGGGCCTCAAGAAAAATCCCAACATGTGCTAAGCCAGGAAGTTCCAAAATAACAGCAAGTGTTGCAGAAAACCCTTTCCATATCCATTCAATTAAAAATAAAGTTTTTCTCTTTTACTTGCATCTCAGGGTTGAAAAACATTTTCAAGATGATGCAGTCCTTTCAAGAAAATGGTTGCCAGAATCCCCTAAATAGCTACCAAGATTGTTTGAACTCCTGCACAGTGAGGGAGCTCCCTACTTCACAGCAAAGCCCATCTAATCTCTCCCCAGGTAATTATTCTATGTACTGAGTTAAAATCTGTATTTCTCCCACTGACCCTAGATCTATCTACCCCCACAAGGCCATGAGGTAGGGACTTCCCTGGTGGTGCAGTGCTTAAGAATCCGCCTGCCGAGGCAGGGGACACAGGTTCAATCCCTGGTCCCAGAACATCCCACAGGCCGCAGAGCAACGAAGCCTGTGCACCATAACTACTGAGCCTGCGAGCCACAACTACTGAGCCCGCGTGCTGCAACTAGTGAAGCCCACGTGACTAGAGCCCGTGCTCCACAATGAGAAGCCACCACAATGAGAAGCCCACACACTGCAACAAAGAGTAGCCCCAGCTCGCTGCAACCAGAGAAAGCCCGAGCGCAGCAACGAAGACCCGACGCAGCCAAAAAAAAACAAAGGCCACAAGGTACAACTGTAATTCTTCTTCTAAACAACAGACATGCAAGTATTTGAAAACAACTGCCAAATCCCTTTATCACTACCAGAAGAGCTAAAATTAAAAAAAGCGACAACACCAAATGCTGGCAAGGATGCAGAGAAACTGGAATTCTCAAACACTGCTGGTGGGAATATGAAATCATACAGCCACTGCAGAAAACACTTTGACAGTCTTATATAAAGTTAAACATGCAGTTACCATACTACCCAGTAATCCCACTCCTGTATATTTACACAAAAGAAATGAAAATTTATTTTCACACAAAAGCTAGCACACAACTGTTTATAGCAGCTGCTGAATGGATAAACGACAGTGTTATATTCATTCAACGGAATACTTCTCAGCAACAAAAAGGCACTATCATACAAACTCCTGTACACACGAGGGCAAGGGGAACAGGGACTCGCGAATGCACTATGCTGAGTGGAAGAAACCAGACTCAAAAGGCCACACACCATATGTTTCCATTTACACGACGTTTGGGAAAAGGCAAAACTACAGAGGCAGAAGAGAGATCCATGGTTGCCAGGGCCTGGGGGTAGAGGGAAGAAAGGCTGACTACAAAGTCACAGAAGGGAATTCTTCAGGGTGGAGGATTTGTTCTAATCTTAATTGTGGAAGTGGTTAAATAACCAATGTGTTCATCAAAACTCATCGAACTATACACCAAAAAGGATAAATTGTACGTAATTCATACCTCACGGAACATGACTTAAAAAAATCTGAAGTTAAAAAAAACAAACAAACAACAACACTGTGGTGCCCGAAACTGAAGTGACCATCCCAGGAGAGGTGTGACCAATGAAGAGGTGTGGCTTGTCACCCCCGACCAGTCACTGTGTTTATAGTAAACCTTTTCAAGAACAAGCAAAATCAAAACTAACGTCAAGTGAGTTGTCCACAGAAGCCTCAAATTCTATCTTTGTGCAGTTGTTCTTTGGGACTCAAATGCAAAACTGTCCACTCTCCCCCCACGTCACTCCTTCCTCTTCCCAAATCTGGAACCCACGTGAAAAGAAGGCAGGGGAGTTCCCTGGTGGTCTAGAGGTTAGGATCCGGCACTTTCACTGCTGTGGCCTGGGTTCAATCCCTGGTCGGGGAACTGAAATCCCACAAGCCATGCAGCACAGCCATAAATAAATAAATAAACTAATTAATTAATTAATAATAATAAAAGGAAAAACTTAAGAAAAGAAAGATTTTCTTTTTTTCATTTTTATGTTCAGGATGGGATTCTGGGGTTAAGGGATTTGGACTGGACTAAAATGGCCCCAAAACGAGTGCTGGAAGATGCCAGGAGAGCCGGCACAGGCCCTGGAGTTTGGACAAAGAGCTCTCACTCCTCTGGGCCTTGGTGTAAGAGGAAAACGGCAGCCAAGGGGAGCAGAGACCCTTCGCCATCACAAGTCCTGGCTCCTCCTCCCGGACACCCTGGCCGATGCAAGCGCAGCCTCCTCTGTAGACCACTGAGGCTCAGCCAGAGCCTGGCAGCTGGGTAGTCTTCTTGGCTGTAAGGCCCTTTGTCCTTAGCCCCCTTGTCACACCACACTCCAGCTGACCCTGAAGGCCACTTCCCCACCAAGTCTTATTTACAGCTAGAGAGGTCACAGCTCTGCTTCAGAGCCCTGTGGGCCTGGGGTACCAGAGGCCAAGGAGAAAATGGGCACCGGCCCAAAGTGGTCAGCTGGGTGGAGCAGGGATGCCCAGGTAAACTTCCTGGCCTCCTCCAGGCCCTGGCTGTCAGGAGAGAAGCAAAACAGCAGACCATGGTCATCACAGGCCGCAGCAAGCAAAACCAAGCCATCCTCGCCTCCAGCCCAGGAGAGCCAGAGCCGTCAGGGGGAGACACAATCCCACGTCCTGAACCAGTGCTTCCGAAAGCACCTCAGCTTCACTGGAGACCTTATTAGAAATGCACAGGTCAGGCCCCACCCAGACCTACCAAATCAGGAACCCTGGGGGAGAAGCCGGCACTCCCCTCCAGGTGAGTCTGATGCCTGGTAAAGTTTGAGAACCTCTGGTCTGGACCAAAGTCGCACTGTCTGGCCAGAGTGGCTTATCAATCCCTTGTTTTTTTGGCTGTCCAATACCCACTACGTTTAAAAGCATCGCCCATTGATGCCCAGGGGATGCCCTCCTTCGTCAGCACAGGACTGCAGCTGGGCTCCTCCTGGACTTGGATGCGAAGGAGGTTAGACTCCAGCGCAGTAGCTGCAGCCTTGCCCAGCTCCCAGATCTCCTTCCAGATAAGCTACTTGCTCTCAAATCCTTGACTCAGGGTCAGTTTGCCGAAACCCAAACCAAGACAGGTGACGATGGCCTGTTGCTTCCAGGCTGCTCCTACATCCAGAGCGCCATTCCTGGAAGACCCCACTAGAAGGCCACCTCCTCCCTGAAGCTTCCTGTGACACCCCTCGTTAGAAAGAGCTGCTCCTTCCCCTCTGTCTCCTTGTTTTACACAAGGCAAAATGGCCAGTCACTTCTCTGGTGCTCTGGTCTGAATGTTGGTGTACCCCACCAAATTCCTACGTTGAGGTCCTACCCCCCAACCCCGTGTGGAATTAGGAGGTGGGGCCTCTGGGAGGTGATGAGGTCATGAAGGTGAAGCCCACGTGAATGGGGCCAGTGGCCTTATAACTGGGACCCTAGAGAGCTCTTCCCCCTCCTTCCATGTGAGGTTACTACGGGAAGGCACCATCTATGAACCAGGAAGCCGGCCCCCCAAGACACCGACTCTGCCTTGATCTTGGACTTCCAAGCTTCCAGAACTGTGAGAAATAAATGTGTGTTGTTTCTGAATTGACAAGTCTGTGGTGTTCTGTGATAGCAGCCTGGACAGACTAAGACACCTGGCTAGCCTGTAAGGCCCGGAGCCAGGCCCCCCTGTGATCCCTATGAGTGCCGAGCACGGGCTCCAAGAGGACAAGGTGCTCCCGGAGGAAACAGGCCCCGGATCCAAAAGGATCAGAGAAGGAAGGGTCAGAGGGCAAGGGGTCAGGGTGCAGCCTTGCCTCCATGCTCATTCACCCCACCATCCTCTATCAACTAGAAGCTGTACTTTCAAGGAATCTTTGCTGGGGTAGGAAGGAAGCCCTCCAGATCCTCCTGCTAACAAAACCAGATCTCTCTCCTTAATAAGAAAGCTCTCCTGTTACTTCAATCTGCATGAAATTTAAGGCTCATTTTATAAATGCCGCCCAAGAATGTCTCCTCTTCTTAAAACTTCCCCAGTTATCCAAGTTGAGGGGAAAAAAAGGTACCTGAGAAATTAGATCAGGATGAACGGGGGAGGAAAAAAACATCGATTGCCTGAAATGAGTGTGCATCCCCTGGGCAGATCCATGGGGTCTACCCACAGGCAGGTTACTCAAATTAACAGGCCACACGGGGTGGGGGGAAGCATCAAAGAAGCCAGACGTGCTTGGCTGATGAAAACTGCCTGGAAAGACACAGCAAACTTTAAGGCTGTTGGTCTGTTGTTAGGAGGGTCAGGCTGAAGAGGTGAAATGGGCAGACCACCTGAGGACCTAATGCCAGCCGGGAAGAGGGAAGGCGCAACCAGGTACCAGCTGTTGCAGAGAAAATACCATACCCAAGGCTCCACCTACCAATTTTCTCTTATGCAAATATAACTTGCTGTTCTTTGCCCAAACGTTCTTAGTTAGGGAGGCGTAAGTGGGAAAGTGGAGGCAATGTTTTTATTGTAAGACCTTGCCTTTCCTTAGGTTCATGGAGAAAGACCTAACAAACAGAAACAGCCAGTCTCCATCTGACTCATCAGCCCCTCGGTCGGGGGGTGCGCCTGAGATGGCCAGGAAAAGAAGCGCTCTGCCCGTCATTAGGTGAGGCTGAGCCAGGAGGGATTCCTCCAGAAGGTGCTGCAGTGGGCCACGGATGACCCTCCATTCATTCCACTCCAAGGGGCTGGTCCAAGCCAGCCACAGACATTCCAGTGCTTTTGCCAGGGACTAGGTTAGATCAACTCATCTCCAACCAGGAGGGCTGTTAAAATGGATGCTGAGCCCCATCCTCAGAGCTTCTGGAGCCTGGAAACCTACATTTCTATCAAGTACCTGGGTGCTGCTGGTCCAGGGACCGCACTGCATGAGCCATGGTTTGGGCACAGACAAGTGACAGGGGACTGGGGACTGTGCTGAGGACCTTCTGGGGAAGGCTTCTTTGCTTGTCAGGAGACACGAGAGGAGACGGCCTCCTTCATCCTCTGGACCATTTGTGATGATGGAGATGTTCTTTTATATGATCTGTCCAATACGGTAGCCACTAGCCACAGGTGCTACAGAACCGTGGTCTCCAACCTTTTTGGCACCAGGGACCGGCTTCGTGGAGGACAATTTTTCCACGGACCGGTGGCAGCGGGGGGCGGGAGATGGTTTCGGGGATGATTCAAGCTCATTACATTTATTGTGCACTTTATTTCTATTATTATTACACTGTAATATATAATGAAATAATTATACAACTCACCATAATGCAGAATCAGTGGGAGCCCTGAGCCTGTTTTCACTTGCCACTCACTGAGAGGGTTTTTTTGTTTTGTTTTATTTATTTATGGCTGTGTTGGGTGTTTGTTGCTGTGCGCGGGCTTTCTCTAGTTGCGGTGAGCGGGGGCTACTCTTCATTGTGGTGCGCGAGCTTCTCACTGCAGTGGCTTCTCTTGTTGCGGAGCACGGGTTCTAGGCGCACAGGCTTCAGTAGTTGTGTTGCACAGACTAGGCAGTTGTGGCGCACGGGCTTAGTTGCTCTGCGGCATGTGGGATGTTCCCGGACCAGGGCTCGAACCCCTGTCACCTGCACTGGCAGGCGGATTCTTAACCACTGCGCCACCTGGGAAGACCCACTGATAGGATTTTGTTTGTTTGTTTGTTTGTTTGTTTGTGATACGCGGGCCTCTCACTGCTGTGGCCTCTCCCATTGCGGAGCACAGGCTCCGGACGCGCAGGCTCAGCGGCCATGGCTCATGGGCCCAGCCGCTCCGCGGCATGTGGGATCTTCCCGGGCTGGGGCACGAACCCGTGTCCCCTGCATCGGCAGGCGGACTCTCAACCACTGCGCCACCAAGGAAGACCTAGGGTTTTGATATGAGTCTGCAGGCAATTGATTTATTATGGTCTCTGTGCAGTCAAACCTCTCTGCTAACAATAATCTGTATTTGTAGCCACTCCCCAGTGCTAGCATCACTGCCTCAGCTCCATCTCAGATCATCAGGCCTTAGAGTCTCATGAGGAGCGCACAACCTAGATCCCGCACAGGCGCAGTTCACAGTAGGGTTCGCGCTCCTATGAGAGTCTAATGCCGCCACTGATCTGACAGAAGGCGGAGCTCAGGCGGTAATGCAAGCAATGGGGAATAGCTGTAAATACAGATGAAGCTTCACCTGCCCACCGCTCACCTCCTGTTGTGCGGCCCGGTTCCTAACAGGCTGCGGACTGGTACCGGTCCGTGGCCTGGGCGTTAGGGACCCCTGCTATAGAACACTTGAAATGTGGCTAGTGTAACTACTGAAACTAGTGATTTCAATTTTATTTCACGTTAATTCACTGGAATTTAAATAGCCACGTGTGGCTAGAGGCTCCCACCATGAACACTGTAGCCCTGGACACTGTCAGGTCTAGATGTGATGGCTGACACCTGCCATCAGCCCAAGGGAAGACACCACACAGAGGCCCGGCAAAGCCGCACCCAATGTACTCAGCCCACCCTCAGCACAGTTACCATGTGAGATCACACATTTCTCTGCTGTCTAAGGCAGTATGAGTAGGTATTCCCTACTGCTGCAGCCAAAGGCCTTCTGGCCAATACAGCCACGGAGACATTCAAGTCAGCCTGCAGAAAAATGGGGCTACTCACCCCAAGGTCAACATCAACTCTACACAGAAGAGCAAGAGATGGAAAACTTGGCTACCGGTGAACTGGAGAGGTTTTGACCTGAAGGGATGCAACCAGGTCTTTGAGCATCCAAGATAGGGGCCCAGACAGTGAAGTTACAGTAGAGCTCTGCTTGCAGCCTGCCTGCCAACAAGTATCCAGGGACACTGGTGACCCCTCCATCCCAAGGGCCAAAGGGTGGGTCACTGACACGATGCTCTTCCAAAGTATACGAAGGTCCAGCTGCACAAAAAAATACCTTCTTACTCAGGCCTGAAGTTCCACCATTAACAATACTTGCTATGGTTTAAACAATATCTTTCTCTAGAATCTCCTTTTAAAATGCAAATGCTCCTAGAAAGGTAACACTTTAAGCCTTGAAGTGTCAATGTGAATGAGTTTGTCAGATATCAGATCATTGTACCTTGCTCCCAAGCGGAATATGGAGCTGGAAAAGGGTGAGGCCAAGACAGGTGCCCTCAGAGCTCAACAAGCTCAGTTTTACAAAACCCCACATTACCATTCCACACATCCTGACTGCCTGTCCAGCCCATGCACTTCCTGAAAGCCAGCCCCGTGTTCAAAATCCCAGCAGCCCCATCATTCAATCCCTGTGTCTCACCAACCCAAAGCAGGCAGGACAAAGTGAACTGTGGTCCTAGCAGAGTCCTCCCTGAACCCTAGACAGGACGAGGGGACCTGTGAGGGGCTGAATTGTGCCCCACAAACAGATGATGAAGTCCTAATCCCCAGTAAATGTGAATGTGACCTTATTTGGAAATTCGGTCTTTAGAGATGATCAAGCTAAGATGAGGTCATACTGGAGTAGGGCGGGCCCCTAAACCAATGTGAATGGTGTCCTGCTTAAAAAAGGAAATTTGGAGACACACACACAGAGAATACCATGTGAAAATGAAGGCAGACTGGGGTGATGCATCTACAAGCCAAGGAACATCAGAGATTGCCGGCGCACAACCAGAAGGAGAAGAGGCCTGGAAAAGACCCGTTCCTGGTTGCCTTCAGGGCACAATGATCTTAGACTCTGGCCTCCAGAATTGTGAGAGAATAAATCTCTATTGCGTAAGTCACTCAGTTTATGGCACTCTGCTAGGGCAGCCCTAGAAAACAAATACAGTGCTCCCTACTGGTACCCTTCTCACCACTCTGATCTCACTTACTGTATCTACTCATCTGACTGTCTCCCCAGTAGACCCGAAGACCCATGAGCACAAGGACCAGGTCTGCCTATTCACCACTATATCGCAAGCCCACTTCTGGCCCCCTGGAGGTGGCCTGTATGAGTCAAATTAACACATAAGAGGCCTGCCCCTGGCAGGTTCTAGAAGCTCAGGCACAAGACTTCCTTCTCTGAGTGTCCATTTCCCCATCTGTCTACTGGAGGAAAAGGAAGGAATTGGACCAGATGACCTCTGTGAGCCCTTCCAACTCAAAAACTCCAGGATTCACCACACCACTGAAGGTGTACCCATCCATCAAGGTCAAACCAGGACACAGAGCTACACTAGGGCATTAAATAGAGGGCATGTGGCACAGAAGACGGGCCACAGAGGTGCGGGAAGACTGGGAGACTATGACAACCTTCCTCTGGGACGTCTTCAGTGAAGACAGCAGGGCCGGCCTCCCTCTATGGGCTCCTGGGACCCATGTCCAGAGACACACCGAATTCGGCATGGACTGGCGACTCCTGCCCCCAAGACAACACTCCCAGTGAGCCATTCCTGCTCCCAAACGACAGCCCCCAAAGGGGCCAGTCTCTTGGAATAGTGGTCACTGTGTACTACGAGGCCTGGGGGTCAGAGGCAATGGGCGCTCTGAGAAGCACTGTGCCCTGACAAAGTGAAAACATGGTGACACAGGTGCCTCTGTGTCATGCACCTGTGCGCGCACCTCCCTCCTAACGCCAGGAACAGCGCCCTGCCCTCCTCCATTAAGAGGACGTGCTGATGAGAGGAAATGTGAATGGAACCAACAGAAGATGACTCCATGAATGGTCTGACAGGTGCGGGCCAACTTTCCCACCCCATGCACCCAGTGCCGCCCCAGCTCATACCCAGACCCCCGGCGGGCCGGTGTCCTCCAGGAAGGAGGGGTGCCCAGGAAGGTAGTACTCACCCACACTGCTGAGGGAGCTGCTGCTCTCTGAGTCTGAGGGCATGATGGACAAGACACTGTAGGTGGAGCCTGGAGACAGAAAGAGAGGCCATTTGTTACTAACCCCAAAGGGATTTCTCATCTTATACCCCAAACCACTGTCCGACCAAATGACTTCAGTCGGCGCCAGGCTGAGAACCAGCACCATGTGGGGTACCAGACATCGGAACCACAGGCTGGGCAGGGGAGGTGCTGCCGGCAGGGCCTAGTCTTTGGTGCTTCTGCCTCACCTTCGGCCACCCTCCGACTGATCTACGCACGGGCAGAGGGGAGCTTGGAGTCAGCCAGCTGGCTTCTTATTGGGACATCTGGGGAAGGCCTCAGCAAGGGAGCAACATGCCCCAGGGCAACAAGGGGTCTGGGGATTTCCTACAGATTTGTATCAGTGTGATTCTGGCTTCCGCATAGAGGGTAACAGAGCCTAAGTTAAACATCTGTGAACTCTTCGTTCTCTGTGCCTGGCTGTTCTGCTCTTAGGTTCTAACTGTATTCAAGCTCAGTCCTTAATGATTTAGGCAGTGGCTGCCCCCTTCTTAAAAATTACTGATAGAATTATAAGCAATCACACTGTCACCAAAGCTAGGGAGTAACATGTTTTGTTTTTTGTTTTGTTTTCTGATTTTTGTTTTCTGTTTTTAAATATTTATTTATTTATGGCTGCATTGGGTCTTCATTGCCGTGCACAGGCTTTCTCTAGATGCAGCGAGTTGGGGCTACTCTTCGTTGTGGTGTGTGGGCTTCTCATTGCGGTGGCTTCTCTTGTTGCAGAGCTCGGGCTCTAGGCACATGAGCTTCAGTAGTTGTGGCACACGGGCTTTGTTGCTCCGCGGCATATGGGATCTTCCCGGACCAGGGATCGAACCTGTGTTCCCTGCATTGGCAGGAGGATTCTTAACCACTGTGCCACCAGGGAGCCCCATGTTTTGTTTTGTTTTTGGGGGGGAGGTGTTGACACTTGTTAATAACTCCTGGTGGCAGCCACACAACCACCACGGTTTGGTTTGCATTCAAATATCTTCCAAGCCAGGCTGTTACCTGCCTGGCATCAGGAAAAACCTCTGGGTCAAGAAACCCAGGTCTGAGTGCAGTTCTCGTCCACGTGCAAGTAGCTGGCCAGTGGCCTCAGTTTTCTGGATCTCTGTTTCTCAGTCTGTAACATGAAGGGGTTCAACCAGATGGCTCACAAGGTCCTTTCCTCCCCTGTCCCATTTCAGAGATTACATTTTCCATGATTAATGGCAACAAAGCTGTGCTTTGCTTATCAAGACTACAGATGGGGCTTCCCTGGTGGCGCAGTGGTTGAGAGTCCACCTGCCGATGCAGGGGACACGGGTTCGTGCCCCGGTCCGGGAAGATCCCACATGCTGCAGAGCGGCTGGGCCCGTGAGCCATGGCCGCTGAGCCTGCGTGTCCGGAGCCTGTGCTCCACAACGGGAGAGGCCACAACAGTGAGAGGCCCGCATACCGCAAAAAAAAAAAAAAAAAAAAAAAAAAAAGACTACAGATGACACAAAAGTTAAGAGAGCAGGCGAACCCCAACCCAGAGGCTGAATGGGAGTCGAAAAAAGCACAACATGCAGAGATGGTGGGTCAAATAAAACAAGACAATGGGAAGAAGGCAATGTTTTGCTCTTAGAACCGAAAGAACTGTACAATGAAGGTGTGTGTGTACTGGGCAGAGTGGGTGAGCCAGAGATGAGATTTTTGCAATAAAGCCTTTGAATGAGGCTTAGGGCTTTGGTGTCAGAAAGCAGCCGAGAACTAATGAGACCTTGGGCTCCAGGACCAGAAATGCGGGGTCAAATTTAAGGGGTTCTCTCCGATCTCAACTCTTGACTAGCTGCCCTATACCTGCACACCCTCGGAAGGAAGGAAGGAAGGAAAGAAAGAAAAGAGATAAAGAGATGGGGTAAGCAGGGGAGAGGGAGAGGAGGAGGGAAACTCATGGACGGGGGGGAGGGAGCAGTGCACCAGGGGACAAGGGAGACCCCGAAGGGAAGGGGAAGGTGTCGGGGGGAAAGATGAAGACCGCATAGAGGTCAGGGAAACAGACATCCCTGGCATAAGAGTCAGCATGCAGAGGAGCTGGCTGGTGTACCCACCAGAGAGGCAGAGAGATGAAAGGAGAGAGGAAAAGAAAGAAAACCAGAAAAAGGGACTTTGGTAATGGCAAGAAGTGGGACAGTGGCCAGGAATGGCCAGTGGCCTCATTATCACATTTTCCAAGAACCTCTTAAGAACCTCTGGGTGTCTGGCGTGGATGGAAGAGAAAGGCTCGGGGAGTGGGCAGGATTGTCCGACGGGATGCAACTTGTTCGACTGGCCTACGGCAGCAGCCTTGACACAGCTGGTGGGTGCAGGTCAGGAAGGGGGCCTAACGGTCAGGGCTGCCTTGGTCTGAGAAGACCTGGGTGGCAGGGGGCTCCCACAACACATGCATTCACTCCACGCACACCTGGCAGAGGTATCAGAGGTGGCACCCGCACATCATAGGAAAGGAGACGGAACCAGAAAACCCCGTGCAGCCCTGAAAGTCCTTGATCCTACTAAAAAATAAGTAAGCAGTGTTCAGTGAGATATCGCCTGTATTTAAGTTCAATCCACGCTACTCATCTTGCTGCCCCTTCCACATCTCTGCGTTTTTGTCTCAACAATGAGCATCACAAACTTCTCAAAGCATCTCTCTTTCTATATCATGAACATTAAACACTGCATAAAGATCCATGAAATAAAGTCAGGTGCAATTCAGCCAATCCATCGGTATCTCCAAAAAACAAGAATGTAACACAATGCCTATGTTCTAAACTCAACTGCCATTTTCTTAATAATTTTTCGTGGGCTTCCCTGGTGGCGCAGTGGTTGAGAGTCCGCCTGCCGATGCAGGGGATATGGGTTCATGCCCCGGTCCGGGAAGATCCCACATGCCGTGGGGCGGCTGGGCCCATGAGCCATGGCCGCTGAGCCTGTGCGTCTGGAGTCTGTGCTCCGCAACGGGAGAGGCCACAACAGTGAGAGGCCCGCGTACCGCAAAAAAAAAAATAATAATAATAATTTTCCGTTGTTGTTATGTGAGGGCAAGGAAGGCTAGCCGGCTGGTGTGTTGGTGGATTGTTTTTGAAACACGCCTGCTCAGAAAAGCAGGCACAAATACGCCGTCCCACTCACACCTCTGAGATGTGAGCTCAGACCAGCCCTGCTCGCGACACCACAGCCAGCACTCTGGCGGATGCTCCCTGCACGACGCCTCGCCTCTTTCTCACTACTGGCATCAGCAGCGCCCCATCTTCCAGTAAACCGCCCCTCCCCTTCAAATCATCCCTCTCCTCCCCCGTGGCAAGTTTCCACTGTTAATTAAACTTGGCAGACACCCTTCTCTCTCTCCTCCCACCTCCCCCCTGGCTGGGAGGAGTCAACTGGCCAACCGGTCCCCTTCCCTCTCCCCCACATCCTGACAGGGCTCTGGGCCTGACCCGGGGGCGGTGTGACATCTCTATCGGCATCTCTGGGCATTACCTCCCCTGAGTCGGCTGGCAGGGCTCCTGGGAGCTGGCGGGGGGGGGGGGGGGGGCGGTGCGGTGCCAGGGAACGGTTAAAATTGGACAAGGCCCAGTTTCTATGATGTTCCCAGGGCCTTAGACGTCATTCAGGGGGGAAAAAAAGGCCCGAAGACGATGCTGTCTTGGTTATGCTTTGTCTCTGCAGCTATTGTTGTCTTAAAAAGCCTGTGTGGTCAGGACTGTCGGGAAAAGGCAAAAAGAGTCGCTTTCCTCCGAAGTCACGCAGTATCCTTTCAAAGCGATGGCTTCTGAGAGGTGGGACGGTCGTCAATCTACCCCTGGGATTTCACAATCCAATCTGGAGCCTGGCAGAGGTCCCATCTCACTGCGCACGCTCTCCTGCCCCGCACAGCCCCTCACCCTGGACCATGTGGGAGCTCCCTTGAAGGCACCTGCACCCCGACCCGGGCCCTAATGCCCACCCTGCACATCACACACACAGAGGCCTGGGTGAACGAGGGCCGGCCTCCTCTGCTCCCACTGCCTCCCCCCGAGCCCCACAAGGCAGCAGGGCACTGCCACTCAGGACCGTCACCACAAACTCAGACAGGCCTGTGCAGAGGTCCAGAGAGGACCCGGAGAAAGTCATATGATTGGGAAACGTTTCCAGAAAAGGAGAGCAGAGGGACTTCCCTGGTGGTCCAGTGGTTAAGACTCCACACTCCTGATGCAGAGGGCCCGGGTTCGATCCCTGGTCAGGGAACTAGGTCCCGCATGCCTCAACAAAAAGATCCCGCACGCTGCAATTAAGACCCAGCGCAGCCAAATAAATAAATATTTAAAAAAAAAAAGAAAAAGAACAAGAGAGCAGAACAGGAGCCCAGGTTTTCATGGCCATGTGAAGCAGAGTGATGATACAGGGGGTTTTCTACCATAGCAATAACCTGAAGCCCCGGTCAAGGTGCAGATTCTGACTGGGCAGATTAGGGCGGGGCCTTAGACTCTGTATTTCCAACAAGCCCACAGCGGGGACTGAAAGCAGGGTACCAAGGCTGACCCGAGCCAGCAGGTGGCATGTACATGGAAGCCATGGCAGAAGCCCTGGGAGAGAGCTGGCAGACTCTCTGGGACTGGCCTGGGCCACAAGCATTGTCTGCGTTGTTCCCAAAAGGCCGCCCCCTGCTAATTGTGTTTACTCGGTGACTCAGCCCCACTGGGTCATGGAGACCACTTCAAAGAACTTCCAGTAAAATCAACCAAGCGATAACAGAACACCCAGCCCTCCAAGGCCCCATCCCATGGCTGCGGGGCCCCTAACACACCCCTCCATTCACCTGGGGCTTGTAAAGGCCCCAGTGACTCACACTTCCTCCCCATGAAACCACGACGCTTAAGGGGCTTGTTCCAGCCAGCACGCAGAGTCCTCTCTGTGCTCCAGCCCGTGGCACTGCCCTGAGACAGCTCTGGGCGCCGGGAGGACATGCACCTCCCGCGAGCACCGGGGAAGGAGGGAGAAGCAAGCCGCTCTTCCCTGGGGGCTGTGCGACAGGGCGGGGAGGTGCTGCCTGGATGGTGGGGGCGGGGGGGCAGTCACCACCAGGCCACCTGTCCCACCCCAGAACCATCCTGCAGCTCAGAGCTGACCACCCTCGGACGGCTGAGGGTGCCCAGTCACTCTAGTACCCACACGTGTCCATCGGGGTCCTGGCACGTGGCTGAGCCCTGCGAGCCGTAGAAAGAAGACAAGCCAGGGGCTCAGGAGGCTACTCACCTGCTGTGAGATTCTGTGGAAGTCCCTTCCCCTCTCTGAGCCCGTGGCCCTAGTCTGCAAGTCGAGGCAGCAGTGACTAGAATACTAACAGGCTGCCAGCCTGCCTGGGCTCAGCTCTCAACTCTGCCACTTAGCAGCTGTGTACCCTCGGGTAAGTCACTCAGCCTCTCCCTGCCTCCATGTGCTTATCTGCAAAATGGGACAATAGGAGTACTAACCCCATGGAGGATCAACTGAGCTAATACGAAAAGGGTTTGACACAGCACCTGGCACGGCCAGTGCTCAAAGTGTTAGCTGCTGCTCCTACAGTCAAACCAGACCTTCCAACCCTGCTGTCCTCAATCCTTTGGTTACCCAAATTGAAAGCTGTCTTTCAGAAAGCTGTCCACCAGAGTGACGAGGCTGCATAGTCCACGATGACAAACTGCTAGACCGTATGGCACTAACAACAACAATACCAGAAACAATAATAGCAGCAGCTAATAGGCACTGAGCCCTACTAAGTGCCAGGATGTACTAGACTCTGCATATGTTGTCTCAGTTAATTCCCACACCAACCCTGAGGTTGTCATTACGCCGGTTGTGCAGAGGAGGAAACTAAGGGTTAGAAAAATTAAGTAACTTGCTTAAGGTCATGGTAGAGCCACTAAGGGGGCAAACAGGATACAAACCCAGGCAGTCTAGCCCAAAGCCTGTGCTCCTGACCCCTATACACAACACTGCTGCCCGGCTCTAAAGGTCTAGCAGTCCGGGGGGACTTCATGGAGGAAGGGGCCTGGAGCTGGGCCTGGAGGACGGTGGACTTGGACAAGCACCAAGAAGCCAGATCAGCCTGGAGGAGATGTAGGCAGAACCCATCCACCTGTGCAAGTGAGAAGTATTAGAGCAGGGCCACCCCTGCCCAGAGCCTCCCAACCTGGAGCTCCCAGCGTAGGCTTTTCCCCTCCCTGTGCTCCTCCCCACACCGAGACACTCAACAGACAGTGTGAGCTGAGTGGGGCTTGGGGACTAAAAGTGGGAAGAAAGAAAGAGGGGTGAGCCATGGCGTTATGGCCCTGACACATGCTGCTACTTCCTGCCCACCCCAACGCCCATGACCGTGCTGGGTACAGAGGCACTCGACTCTGTGAGCCACAGACATGAGAAGGAGGCAAGAGGGTGAAAAGTGCTATGTGTTGAGCTCACTGCCCCGGCTTCTGCGGATCTTGGGAGGTGCTGGGAGGGTGGCTCCTTTGGCTGCTGGGAAGCCCTCTTGCAGAATCACAGTTCAGTGCAGCCATGCCCCTCCCTAGGGCCTCAGCTTCCTCCCCTTTAACAACATGGCCCCAGACGGTGGACACTGAGACCCACAGTTGGAGGCTGACAAGCCCCCCGATACTTCAGGAAGCAGGGGGTGAAATTCCGTGGCCCTGGAATGGAGCAGCCACGAAGCCTGCCGCATCAATCAAGAAAGTCCTGCTTCAAGCAGCTGACATGCCCACCTCAAGGGGGGAAAGCATCCTCCCCCTGACATGCACAGGGAGGCTGATGCCTCCTGGCGAGGCTGGGGGACAGTTGTCACCTGACCTAGAAGGCCCAGGAGGTGGCCCAAAGCAGGGTCTGTAGGGCTCCACGGGAGGGAGGCTGGGCGGCCGTCATTTATGCCCTAGAGGGTGGGGAGGAGACTGGGACAGACTTCAAGAGTCTCCTACTAAAATGCAATGATGTAGGGGAGCATGTTCATCATCAATGAACACGGCCATACCTGACAGGCACCCCCAAAACAGATGACAGTGCAGGAGGGACCGGCCGCAGTGTCACTGCCCTGCTACCCTCACGAGAGCTCATGACGCTAGCATAGCAGCAAAGAGGACACACCGAGATGGGACAGGAAACAGAGCAGCACAGGCAGCCAGGCTTCCATTAATCCTGCAGCCAGACATCCCCCGGTGGGCGCATGTGCCCTGGAATAAACTTCTGACCAGCACCAGGAGTCACGACAGACTGGCTCCCTCCTGCTCTCCATCTGGACTCCCTCTCCATGACTCAGTAAAGGGAGAAAAGGCTACCTCCTCCTGCACGGACTGCGACCAAGCAGCATGTGCTGCCCTCCACCATCACAGGTGTTGGTACCAGTGCAGGCTCTGGGCCACACCACCTGGGCTCAGGCCTGCCACCAACAGCTGCGTGACCTTGAGCAAGTTGCTTGCACTTTCTGTGCCTCCTTTCCTGATTTATGAAATAGGAAGAATGATGGGCTATGAGGACTGAATGAGGACCAAGCCAAGCACACGGACAAGCGCTCCATAAACGCTAGCTCTTGTTCTTGTTATCTGACCCTCAACCATGAGTGTCCCTGCCCAATATCTGAATCCAGCCTTGCTATGCCTTTGTTTTCTTCCGCTCAGGATAAGGAGGCCTCCCCTCCCCTTCCACCATTCTGCCTGGCCACGGCCAATTCCAGGCCAGCCCACCTCTCTTCCGGGTCTCTTGTTCTCTGATTCAAACAGAACAAGCTAGAGTGCTCACTGTGTGCTGGGATAACACCAGGCCACGCCCCAACCTTCTCATGACCCTCACCACCACCTGCACATAACATGGGCATGGGTCAGCCCTTCAAGAAAGATGAAGTTGGGCTTCCCTGGTGGCGCAGTGGTTGAGAGTCCACCTGCCAATGCAGGGGGCGCGGGTTCGTGCCCCGGTCTGGGAGGATCCCGCATGCCGCGGAGCGGCTGGGCCCGTGAGCCATGGCTGCTGAGCCTGTGCTCCGCAGTGGGAGAGGCCACGGCAGTGAGAGGCCCACGTACCGCAAAAAAAAAAAAAAAAAAAAGAAAGATGAAGTTGACAGCGCTCTGCACAAGACACCACCCCTTGGTAGGCATGTCTGCCCTGGGAACACAAAGCCCATTCCGCCACCAAATGCTTAGTGAACAAACAAGGGATGCAGCAGAGAGCAAGACAGAGTCCCTGCCCTCATGGAGCTCAGAGGAGTGCGGGTGGGAGAGAAATAAACCAATACACAAATGCAAAATGCATCAGGTAGTAAGTGCTGTGAAGAACACTACAGCCAAGTAAAATGCAGGGTGAGTGGGGCGGGGTGGAGAGGTGGCTACTGTGCTACAAGGGCCAGGGGAGGTCTCTCTGGTAGGCCACATCTGAACAGAGACCTGAAGGAGTCTGGAGGAAGCAAAGTGCTGGAGGAGGACTGTTCCAGGTAGAAAAACAGCACGTGCAAAGGCCCCGGGGTCAGACCGGAAAGTAGGCGAGGACATGACACCCCAGGCTGGACAGGTCGGGGACATTCAGTCCACAAAGGCCAAAGAGGGCCACTGCAAAGGAGAGGTCTTGTCTTCATCAGCAATGAGCTGCTGTTCTGCCCCCCACTTCCCTCAACAGCAGCAGCACTGCCCCCTTACATGGTCTGTGTGGTGTCTTGACTATTACTCACCACCAAGGCAACTCAGTCTGTGTCCCCAGGACTCTGAGGTCACAGAGAACCGCTTACCTCTCCCGCCCCAATATCCGTGCCGAGTTTAAACCTACTAAGGCCCCTGCCATGGGGTGGGAGGTACAAAGTGACTGTACAGTGAAAGGGCATGGGATCAGAAACTGGATGGGCCTGGGCTCTCCCTCGTCTGGCCACATACTAAGGAACTCCAAAGAGCCAAAACAATCTTGGAAAAGAAGAATAAAGCTGGAGGACTCATACTTCCTGATTGGTGACAAAGCTGCACTAATCAAAATAGTGTGGTACTGGCTTAAAGGCAGATATACAGACCAATGGAACAGAACAGAGAGCCCAGAAACAAACCTTTGCATAATGGCCAAATAATTTTTGACAGGTGCTAAGACTATCCAATAAGGAAAGAACAGTCTTTTCAAGAAATTATGCTGGGGGGCTTCCCTGGTGGCGCAGTGGTTGGGAGTCTGCCTGCCGATGCAGGGGAGGCGGGTTCGTGCCCCGGTCTGGGAGGATCCCACATGCCGCGGAGTGGCTGGGCCCGTGAGCCATGGCCGCTGGGCCTGTGCGTCCGAAGCCTGTGCTCCGCGGCGGGAGAGGCCACAACAGTGAGAGGCCCACATACCGCAAAAAAAAAAAAAAAAAAAAAAAGAAATTATGCTGGGAAAACCAGATATCCACACGCAAAAAGGATGAATTTCTTACACTTATCTAACACCACATACAAAAATTAACTCAAAAGGAATCAAAGTCTTAAAGATAAAAGCTAAAACTACAGAACTGGACTTCCCTGGTGGCGCAGTGGTTAAGAATCCACCTGCCAATGCAGGGGACACGGGTTCGATCCCTGGTCCGGGAAGATCCCACATGCCGCGGAACAACTAAGCCCGTGCGCCACAGCTACTGAGCCTGCTCTCTAGAGCCTGCGAGCCACAACTACTGAAGCCTGCGCACCTAGAGCCTGTGCTCCGCAACAAAAGAAGCCACCGCAATGAGAAGCCCACGCACCGCAATGAAGAGTAGCCCCCACGTGCTGCAACTAGGGAAAGCCGGCGCGCAGCAACGAAGACCCAACGCAGCCCAAAATGAATGAATTAATTAATTAAAAAAATAAAACTATAGGGCTTCCCTGGTGGCGCAGTGGTTGCGAGTCCGCCTGCCGATGCAGGGGATGCAGGCTCGTGCCCCGGTCTGGGAAGATCCCACATGCCGCGGAGCGGCTGGGCCCGTGAGCCATGGCCGCTGAGCCTGCGCATCCGGAGCCTGTGCTCCGCAACGGGAGAGGCCACAGCAGTGAGAAGCCTGCGTACCACAAAAAAAAAAAAAAAAGAAAGAAAGAAAACTATAGAACTCTTAGAAGAAAATACATGGCAAAGCTTCAAAACACTGAATTTGGCAATGATTTCTTGGATATGACGCCAGAGACACAGCAACCAAAGAAAAAACAGACATACTGGACTTCATGAAAATTGTTAAATTTGTGAATGGAAAGACAGTGTCAACAAAGTAAAAAGGCAACCCACAGAATCAGAGAAAATATTTGCAAATTGCATATCTGATAAGAAATTAACATCAGTATAGAGAACTCCTAAAACTCAACAACGAAAAAAAACTGATTCACAAACAGGCATGACTTGAGAGACTTCTCCAGAGAAGATATACAAAGGGCCAAAAAGCACCTGAAAAGATGCTCAGTATCACTAGTCATTAGGCAAATGCAAATCAAAACCACAATAAGGGGCTTCCCTGGTGGCACAGTGGTTAAGAATCTGCCTGCCAATGCAGGGGACAAGGGTTTGAGCCCTGGTCAGGGAAGATCCCACATGCCGCGGAGCAACTAAGCCCTTGTGCCACAACTACTTAGCCTGTGCTCTAGAGCCCGTGAGCCACAACTACTGAGCCCGTGCTCCATAACAAGAGAAGCCACTGCAATGAGAAGCCCGTGCACTGCAACAAAAAGTAGCCCCCTGCTCTCCACAACTAGAGAAAGCCCACGCACAGCAGTGAAGACCCAATGCAGCCAAAAATAAAATTAATTAATTAAAAAAAAAACACAATAAGATGCTACCTCATACCACTCAGGATGGCTACTGTCAAAAAGCCAGAAAATAGTTAAGTGTTGGTGAGGATGTGGAAAAATTGGAACCCTTGGGCTTCCCTGGTGGCACAGTGGTTGAGAGTCCGCCTGCCGATGCAGGGGACACGGGTTCGTGCCCCGGTCTGGGAGGATCCCACATGCCGCGGAGCAGCTGGGCCCGTGAGCCATGGCCGCTGAGCCTGCGCGTCCAGAGCCTCCGCAATGGGAGAGGACACAACAGTGAGAGGCCCGCGTACCGCAAAAAAAAAAAAAAAAAAAAAATTGGAACCCCTGGGCACTACTGGTGGGAAGGTAAAATGGTATAGCCACTGTGGAAACTTTTTTTCAAAAAAAAATTTTTTTTTTCTCAAAAAAATCAAAAACAGTATTACTATATGATCCAATACATCCACTTCTGGTCATATACCCCAAGAAACTGAAAGGAGGGTCTCAAAGAGATAATCCTATACCCATGTTCTTAGCAGCATCATTCACAATATCTAAAATGTATAAGTAACACAGCTGTCCATTGATAGATGAAAAGATAAGCAAAATGTGATGTCTACATACAATAAAATATTATTCAGCCTTAAAAAGGTAGGAAATTTGGACATGTATCTATAATGTGGATGAATTTTGAAGACATTATGTTAAGTGAAATAAGCCAGTCACAGAGACACAAAAACTGTTTGATTCCATTTACATGAAGTACTTAGAGCAGACAAAATCCTAGAGAGAGAAAGTAGAAGAGTGGTTGCCAGAAGCTGGGGTGGGGAGGGGGAGATGGGGAGTTACCATTTAATGGGTATAGTTTCAGTTTTGCAAGATGAAAAGAGCTCTGGAGATGGATGGTGGTGATGGTAGCACACTATGAATGGTTTTAAAACCACTGAATTGTATACTCAAAATGGTTAAGATGGGGACTTCCCTGGCGGTCCAGTGGTTAGAACTCAGCTCTTTCACTGCCAGGTCCCGGGTTCGATCCCTGGTCGGGGAACTAAGATCCCACAAGCCATGTGGCAGGACCAAAAAAAAAAAGATGAAGATGGTAAATTTTATGTTTATTTTACCACAAAAAAAAATTAGGAGGAAAAAAAAAAAACCCAACAGCAGGGGGAGAGGCAAGGGCTTTATCTCCCTCCCTCTCGCCATTAAAGTAATCCAAAATCTTTGGGCCTTCAGAGTGATCCAAACCTCACCGAGCTTCACACAATCCTACAGCGACTTTGATCAAGTAAAGCCCCAGCTCCTCAGCCCTGGGACTCAAAAATGCCTGGGATTTTTGAGCACAGGAGTTAAGAGAGCAGGCATGAGCTTCAGGAAACTGTCTCCAGCATGTGAACAGGAAAGGTGGAAAGAGGGAAGACCTGGAAGTAAAGAAAACAGTTGGGATGCTCCCACAAGGGCTCCCCTGAACCAGTGGTCAGGGGTGCAAGCTGAGCGGTGACACGAGACAGCAGGGGTGGGGAGGATGGGAGGAGGATGCTGGGTCGGGGTGTGCGGGAAGGTACTGCAGTTAAGGAGGTGCAGAACTGAAGAAGGCTGGTGAAGAGAAATGAGGAGACACTGCTGAGGCCCAGGCTGAAGGTGCTAAAGGAAATCTCTGGGCAGGTGGCCTGCTGACGGTCGGAAACTGGAGTCTGGAGCTAGGGAGCAATGTTCAGGCTAACCCAGTCCACTTTGGAGTCACCCCACAGAGCCTGGAGGATGTGAGTGACAAGCCCAGAGCGGCTCACTGGCAATGTGAATCCCTTGGGTAAGAAAAAGGTGAGGGGAAGGGGAGGGCCAGATCTAGGACTTCCTGAACAGCACCCACGCAGTAAGTATTGCTCTAAACATATACAGGACAAAATCCTAGGACGTGCGACCTGTGAGGACGGGAGAAGGAATATGAATTTCAGGAAGAGACAAACAAAGCCCACTCAGGGAGACAGGAGGAATAAGAGAATTAAGTCTTCTAGAAGGCAATGGGGTAGAGAGTGGTCAGAGGGGCTGTTCTGCCACACCAAATGCTGCAATAGGACACAGAAGGCAAAGACACATTTGATTTGCACACCAAATGCTGCAATAGGACACAGAAGGCAAAGACACATTTGATTTGCACACCAAATGCTGCAACAGGACACAGAAGGCAAAGGTCAGTGATGCTCTGCTAATTAAGTAAGGCCACTGATTGGCTGTGGTTTCTCCACCAGAATTGCAGGGCTTGGATTAGACCAGGAAAGGAAAGAGGTTCAACATGAATGGACTGCTATGTCTACTGACAACTGCCTGCTGTGTTTAAGGAGTGTGAGGCCACACCTGTGCTCACTAGGAAGGGAGCCCAGGATGGACTAGTGATGTGTGCCGAGGGCAAGACAAGGAGGCATGCATCACTCCTGGTCTGGGTGGCTCCTGAGGGCCAGCCCACCGACAGAAGCACTATTTCACAGCACCCAGCCCTTGGCAAGCTTACTGTAACTGATTACTGATCAGAACTAACTCTAAAACCCAACCGGTTTCTCTAACATTCTTTAAACAGGCAGGACCGGAAGGGCCCTCACGAAAAATAAAAGGACAATGATCTCTTCCCATCTATTCTTTTTCTGAGGCCCTGAGAAAGAGTGTAAAGAAGAGTTTGGCCCTTCAGGGAGGCTCTCAGAGGCCCTGCCCCAAGCAGATGATTTTCCCAACCAAGAAGAGCCCTGGGACACTTTTATGCACCCTTCCTCTTGGATAAGGTGACATCACCGGAAGGGTTCAACCTTATTTACACAATGCTTTTGTGGATTTTGAAAAGGTGACCTTCGGAAACCGGTGAAAAAGAGTCCATTCCTGAAACCACAGGCACCTTTTACAGTATTTTACAGAAAGGACAGCTGCACGCACTCACCTGCAGAAATCCACTCAGGTATCAAATGCTGTCACACCCAGAGCAGGGGGGAGGGCCTTGGGCAACAGACCCACTGCACCAACACACTCAAGCAGTGAGTGTTCCTTCTGCCAGCCACCCTACCCCACCAAATAAAGATGAAACATCGCCAGCATCCTTCTCACTAAACCCCCCATAACAAAGCCGTCCACCATGTTCCAGTTTCACACCTATTCTTTCAGCAAATCCAGTGCTCACACTTACCTTAAGCTCGAGTGCATAACCAGTCACCTACTCCACCGCTCAGAAAACGGGCCCATGGCCACTCTTTCCTCAAATGCAGAAAGAAGAGCTCCCCCCTCACACCCCATCTCAGGCAAAATCTGGTCACACACTGTCTTCAAATTGTGCCCAGTCAGCCCCGGGAAATGCGGGAGACGATCAGAGAAGTATTTCAGATGCACAAATGTGGGTTATTTTTCATACACAGGCATTCCTCAGGACAGAAAGTTGATCTTGATAACAAGAGAAGATATTTCACTATTTTGTGCAAGGAGAAAAAAAAAAAATCCAGGGCTTCCCTCGTGGCGCAGTGGTTGAGAGTCCGCCTGCCGATGCAGGGGACACGGGTTCGTGCCCCGGTCCGGGAAGATCCCACATGCCGCGGAGCGGCTGGGTCCGTGAGCCATGGCCGCTGAGCCTGCGCGTCCGGAGCCTGTGCTCCGCAACGGGAGAGGCCACAACAGTGAGAGACCCGCGTACCGCAAAAATAAAAAAATAAAATCCACATCCTTAACCACAGAGTGTAGCAAACGGAAGCAAAGCGCACCAGCTCCTGGAGCACTGGCCATCTGCAGGTAGCCCTGACAGCGCACACGCCCAGTGTCCTCCCGTCGACAGGAAACCCCGGCACTGGCATCGCTGTACCTGCCGTGCACAAGGCCCATGCTTAGTTAAAGCTTGAAGAGTAAGTACCGGATCCCCGTTTTTAGTTACACTCCAGAATCCTCAGAGCTTACGGGGCCCCTATACCGCCCAGCCTTGATGGTCTGCAGATGTCCAGAGGAGACACGCCGAGCCAGGTCACGTGGCAAGCTGAAGACAGTGCCAAGGCCAGCTTCAGGGCCCCTCATCACTACAGAACCGTGCATAATAGAGATAATTGCTGTGAAGGCCTGAACTGTGTCCTCTCCAAAATTCACATGTCGAAGTCCTAACCCCCCAGAATCTCAGCATGTGACTGTATTTGGAGAAAGGGTCTTCGAAGAGGTAATTAATAAATTAATACGAGGTCAGTAGGGTGGGCCCTAATCCTTCCAAGAAGAGCAAATTTGGACACAGACAGGCACACACACACAGAGACCCTGTGAGGACACAGAGAGAAGACAGCCATCTACAAACCAAGGAGAGAGACAGGTCTCAGGAGAAACCAACCCTGCCGACACCTTGATCAGGGACTTCTAGCCTCCAGGACTGTGAGACAATAGATGCCTGTCAGTTGAGCCCCCCAGTCTGTGGTACTTTGTTACGGCAGCCCTACCACACTAATCCAGTTGCTACCGTGCCAGGCTCTGTACAGCCCTTTCCAATACAGACATCATCCACAGTGAGAGCCGTGGAAAACCATCAAATGAATATGCTATCCTACTTAAAATTCACAGCACTCCAGGAAAGAGGTACTGCTATCAGTCTCAATTTACAGACAAGGACCCTGAAGCTCAGAAAGATGAAGGAACTAGCCCTAGATTATTCAGCTAGACTTGGAACCAGATGTACCGACCTCTGAGCCCTCTGAGAACTTTAACTACCCCTGAGCTGCCTCTAGGCCAAACCCTGTTCCCTCTGCCTGTCCCCCACCCACTCAGCAGCCCCAGTATGATCCGAGTGGCCCTGCCCCTCCGGAGGACCACTGTATGAGACCACTGCCTTCCTCCCCACCCTCAGGCCTCCAGCAGATACTTAAGGGAACTCCACTTTCTACCATGAATAGTTTTGGAATCTTTTCTTTCTTTTTCTTTTTTAAATGATTACTGCTTTGATACTCAGAAAAAAAATTCTTAAAAAGTTAACAGTTAATGAATTCTATAGAATCTTCAGCCTGTGCGCAAATAAATAAATGATCAAAAGGGATATCTTTGGAAACACAATTAAGAATAAAAAGGAAAAAAAAATGCAAGCAGCCCTTGCCAGTGTCCCATCAGCCAAGATGAGATAAGGGACTCATGGGGCAGAAATAAGACCGCCATGGCCAATAATCCCAGTCAGGCCATCTCCAGAAAATATCTATTTTTAAAAGCATGTTCCGTTTCATCACATTTCAGAAACACAAAGAGGAGACCTTGAGGGGCAGACAAGCAGGCTCCGAAGCGACACGCAGCACGCACGCTTACAGCAGCGGCGAGGTCGCCTGTGGCCAGCCAGTGATTTTCATCAGAAAAATGCGAATCTCCAGTGACAGATGGAGCTCAGATACAGAGCTACCATCAGCATGCAGCCCAACAAAGTGCCAATTTTCATATTTCCAAGGGCCTGCTGGGCCCCCAACTTCTTAGTTTAAATGGAAACTGTCAGACAGGATTTTGTGCAAACATGCGCTTTCCTTGGGGGCAAACATTCTGAGTCTACAACCTGTTCTTTCATTTTCCAAGCTTTTTGTCCATGGCAACAACATCAAAGATGAGAGGCGGGTGGGGAGGGCTGTCGGGGGCACCAGAGAACAGAGCAAATACAAAGTGCAGGAAGAGCCACTGAATTACCAGGAGGTGAAGTACAGCAAGAGCCTCTTTGCTCTGCCCCTGGCTGTCAATCACAGACCAATGACAGGGCTGGGTCCACGTGGGAAGAGAGCCCCCCCCTTCTGCAGCTCCTGCGTGGATGCCCCAGTCAGTGTTAGCAGTTTCCCTCCAGATGATCTACAAGGTCGTGGAGAGGGAAATGACATGACAGAATATGCAAAAGAAAATAAAAATTTGCAGTGGAGAGCCCCTATGCCAACAGTGAAAGCACGATTCCCATATTCCCATATGAATAGGATCAGATGAGTGGGTTAAAAGTATTACTAATACTCATGGGCAAAGCTGTTGGACACAGTTTTAGTTAACAATACTGATTCTTCTGGAATGACTTTAAAGGGCCAGTAGCTTCTTCATTCTAAGATCATTCACTGGAGCCTCTTTAAATACTCTCAAACGACAGGCTTGTGCCCAAATCCACCTTTACACCATCGGTGTGCTTCAAGCAGATGAAATTCTGAGGCGAGGACATCTGTAAGGACCTTTCCAGCCCCTGTTACTAAATCATCTTCCTCTCAAGTTTGATGCACTAAACCTCATTAAACCAAGTCACCTAATACTGACCAAGTTCCTCTGAGATGTGGGTTTGGGGTTTGTGTTTGGTGGGGAGTGATGAAGAGATTCCCTCAAGATAACTGAGGAAGAACTGCCAAAACTGAAATACGTCAATCTTCCAAAGTCTCGTTTCCCCTCTGTGTTTGCATCTCAAGGAGACAGGATGAAAACCTAGCCAAGAAGGATCACAACCCCTCAAGGATCATAACCTCCTGGGTCTGGACCTAGGCCAGGCAGAAGAATCAGTGAAGTCTCTTGATACAGGCACGATAAAAACACCAGGAAACACTGCCTTTAACAGCAACCAAAAAGGGAGAGAAGTAGTCCCTGCAACTCCGTCCCCTGCACCATCAAGAAAACTGGAGCCGGGCCTCCCTGGTGGCGCAGTGGTTGAGAGTCCGCCTGCCGATGCAGGGGACACAGGTTCGTGCCCCGGTCCGGGAAGATCCCACATGCCGCGGAGTGGCTAGGCCCGTGCATGAGCCATGGCCACTGAGCCTGCGCTTCCGGAGCCTGTGCTCCGCAACGGGAGAGGCCACGACAGTGAGAGGCCTGCGTACTGCAAAAAAAAAAAAAGAAAACTGGAGCCTGTTGTAGGCCTCCCAGCTCAGGGCCCCACCCAGCCCGGTAGCCTGCGTGTGCAGCCACCTCCCCCACGCTGATGGCCACTCTGTCCACTGGCACACCACAAAGGCCACTTGTTTCCCATGAGTGCCCAGAACAGTGGCTCAACCAGTTGGCCCAGTTGCAGACTGTGGTTCTGGTGGATGGGTGATGACAAGGGCTGCTCTGACCTCAGCAGACAATTAGCAAGGTAGTGTTGAGTTACCAAGTTCTGGCAGGTCACCTACCAGGCTGGGAGACTGTGTAGGATTCGGCTTGCAGACCCAGGAGGGGGTCAGGCAGGGTCAGCTGCAGGCTAGTTCATCTCCGTTTCTGTCCCTCTAGAAAAATGGAGGGACAGAAACTAAGCATTGTTTCCTCTGACCCTGGGGTGGGGGGGGCAGGAGAAGAAAGGTGGTCACAAGGAATTTAGAACTTGTCACATGAGACCTTGTCACATGAGGTCTTAGAGCACAGGATATAGGAAGACAGCCCTCCAAGGAGGTGTTTGTAAATCTGGGAACATGGTTCAGTGGACATACGATGGGGAGGGGCACACTGACCGCCAGTGGGAGGGGGCCAAAGATAATGAACATCTTAAAAGCGCAGGAAAATCCAAAACCCAATAGCATCCACTAGACACGCTGAAAGTCGGTTCCATCTATCTTGGCTGTTCTAACCATACCTGAACCACCGTATTTGGCAGAAAACCACAACAAATGTGGGAGGGGGGAAAGAACCAAGAGTTGCAGCAAGGAAACAGTACAAGGTCTGGAGGAACAGACTACCATCTTTACATGGCCAAATGGTGATGATGAGAAAAATGGAAAACTCAGAGACCGTTTAAGGCCAAAACACCAAAAGGTAAAAAGTGGTTGGATTCACCCATAGAAAAGGCAAGCAGCTTCTTAGAGTGGGGTGCTCCCATCACTGCTGACACTGAGCTGCAGCAGGATGGCCACCCACCAGGACTACAGATGTCTTCAGCTGGTGACACTCTTAACTATGAGACCCACTCAGGTGCCCAAGTCCACCTGACCTACCTCCACAACCCCTCACCGGTCGCTGCTTGCTACTGCCACCATCCTGGGGACACCTCTCCCAGCTCAACTGCTTCTTCCACCTCCCAACTCACCTCGAGTCTCCAGGGTCCCAGCTCTGCCACCTGCCACTATGGAGGAGGTACATAATACCTCTCTGTACCTCGCTTCCTCACCCACAATGGTTCGGGAGGATTAAGTGAATAACAAATGTCAAGTGTCTTAACATCAGAGTCATTCCGAGCTACTGGAAAACCAGCGAGCGCCACCTCCCGAGAGCGTTTCCCAGGGCCCAGCTCTGCACCATCTCCAAGCTCCCAGGAATCCCTGGCTACAGAAGAAAGCCTGCCTTGAGGCTGGTATTCAAGGGTCTTCCTCAAGGGCTAGGCTCAGCCTGTCTGCACCCCCCTCCCATTGCTCTCCCCACCATGCAGGCCTCCAGCCAGGCTAATGGGCCATGTACTCATCACTCCCTGCCTATGCTCACATGGTCCCACTTCCACCATCACCACCACCTCTACCAAGGTCCTAGCCATCTCTCCAGGCCCAGCTTGAAGTGGGACCTCTCCAAGGAGCCCTCCCAGATCCCTCTACCTGGAAACTACCTGTTCTGCTATCAGCCTGCTTATACCACCTTATGGTTCTAACCAACATCTAGCAGGCCTGGCTGTACCTGTGAGACTGGGGCCCAGGGCCAGCCATCACAGGTGCATGGCTTGCGCAGTCACGAGGCCCTGAGCGTGGCTTCATGCTCTGCTGTTGTCGTTTTAAAACTGTTAATGATTTACGAGCCAGGGGTCCTGCATTTTCACTGTGCACTGGGCTGCACATGAAGTATCCAGTCCTGCTGAGAACTCCCCAAGGAAGAGGCTTTTATTTATCTCTGCATTCCCTGCAACAGTGCGCGGTGGGACCTGTTACACAGCAGGGACTCACAGGAGGAGGAAAGGAGAGTCTAGGGGTGTCTGCCACCTCGGGCGATTTGTCCGTATGTGAGGGGCTCGCCTTTCTCCCTTCCTTCCTTCCCCACCACCACGTTCACACACAGGACAGAGCACGGAGCCGCAATCCACCTCAGATCATGCCCGACACCCACACTCCCCTCCCGTCCCCACTACACAGCACTCCACAGGACACCCTGAAAAAAGTCCTTAAAATGCAGCACACTTAATGACACACTGGTTTGCTGAACAACTCACTCCCTGCAGAGCTTTAAGATGCAGGACACTAATTCACGAGTCATCCCGGCTCTGCCACTCACTGCCTGTACAACCTTGCCCATGAGGCCCGGAAAGGGGGACTTGTGGACAGGCCCTCTACAGCCTTCCCCACCCCCTCCCTGCCCCTTCTTCAGACCTGGCTTCAGCCCCGCCCCTTTCTGCAGCCTGGCTGGGTGGCTAGGGCCCATGGTGACCACCTGACCCAGCTCTCACAGTCCGTATTTGTGGTGCCCACAAGCACCGGACTCAGGAAGACACCAGACACACCCGCAGGCCAGACATGGCCTTAGGGAACAGGGATGGCGGCCACCTCCCCAGGGAAGGGACCCCCCCCCACCCGCCAAGCTAATGGACTCACACTCAGTACTGGCTCAGATTTGCAGGAGCACATCTGACACGTGCCCTCAATCCACCCCCTACCCCGTGACCCATAAGAAGCCTGCTGGCACTGGCACACAGCCATAAGCCAAGCCAACTTGTGAGAAAAGCACTCCCAAGCCATACAAACGTATTTGACACATCAGAGAATGAATAATCATTTGTGAAAAGACAGATATAGAACACAACAGACTCCTCCCTCTCCGTCTGACCCGGGACCACTTTAAACATAAAATTTCGGTTGACGCTAGGTGTGTTTTAGCCCTCAAGATAACACTGTTGGGCCTCCCTGGTGGCGCAAGTGGTTGAGAGTCCGCCTGCCGATGCAGGGGATACGGGTTCGTGCCCCGGTCTGGGAGGATCCCATATGCCGCGGAGCGGCTGGGCCCGTGAGCCATGGCCGCTGAGCCTGTGCGTCCGGAGCCTGCGCATCCGGAGCCTGTGCTCCGCAACGGGGGAGGCCACAACAGTGAGAGGCCCGCATACCGCAAAAAAAAAAAAAAAAAAAAAAAAAAGATAACACTGTTTTCATGAAGAATCACAGAATGTAAAAGACAGAAGGCAGATAAACAATAAGGTGCTACTATATAACACAGGGAACTATATTTAGTATCTTGTATTAACCTATAATGAAAAAGAACCTGAAAAAAATATATATGTATAACCGAATCACTATTGTACACCAGAAACTAACAACACTGTAAATCAACTATACTTCAATTAAAAAAAAAAAAAAGACACAAGGGAAGCCCAAAGATCAAGTAATCCAACACACCCATTTGACAGATGAGGAAACTGAGGCTCCAGCAGGGTCAGGACTGCCTACCTCTGAGCTCGTAGAGCCCCACCATGCTCCACTTGGATACTGCACCTGTGCACTGTATTAGCACTAGCTGTTTACAAGCCACCTCCCACACCCCACTGTGAGTTCCCTGAGACCACGGTGTTACCTCTTTCACCTCTGTAATTCCAGCATCTCTCACAGGGCCTGGCAACCGTACGTACTCAATAAACAACTGTTGAACAAACAAACGACCCACAGAGACATCCTGAAACCACACAGTCAGGGCAAACAAAGCTGAATCTGGAGCCCTAGCTTCCTGTGTCACCACCTTCCTGCTCTTTTCTCAGAGCGAATGCAGTAGGTGCTGCATAACTGGGTGAAGGAACACGAGAATGGCAAGACCCATATGCTGTATGCTGCCGGGTTAGGATACTGGCCTGGGGGTCAGACCTGTTTTCAGCCCTGCCTCTGACACAGGCGTGCAGGCCACGTGACCACATGAGCTGCCCTCTCTGAACCTCGGTTTCTGCCCTTATCAGCTGGAGAATAAAGAAACCTCACCTTGCCTACCTGCCAGTATCTGAGCAAGGAGAGACTGAATACAACACACGAGTGGAACAGAGATGCCCAATAACCCACATCTCCCTCACCCACCAGCCCACCTATTCTCCCCTAACCCTAACACTTATTCTCCCCAGCGAGAACAGACACCATCAGCCCCGCTGTACAGATGGGAAAACAAGGTCCCGAGAGGCCATGCCAGCTCTTGCAGTGCCCCCTGAAAACCCAGGTGCTCACTAGGGCTCTGATAACTGCCCCGGGCCAGGGCAGGGGCAAGAAAGGGTTCCAGGAGTGCCTGCCCCTCAGACAGCAACACCCACCAATCCCGTATCTAGCTGGGCAGCAACTCCTGGCTGTGACCTGCTAAGTCCACAGCCAGTCCCTGAACGCCACAGGGAAGCATCAGCTGTAGACTGTTCCATGCCTTGGACAGGAGTCCAAGGCAGCTCAGATGACCAAGTAAAAAATAACCAAAAAAATACCCATAGCCTATGGCCTAGAAGTCACTACAGACACCATTACCTAGTTTTCCAATTCTCCCTGGAGGAAACATGGTTAACGGCAGATGGAGGGAGTGGGAGGGCAGTTTCAGGCCCCACCTGCCCCCCTGGACCCGAGCTGGGACATCCCCTCCTCCACTCCCCACTGTCTCCTCTTCCCAACATGGCTATCTTGGGTACCTCCCACAGATGGGCTGACCTCTCTACCCCTCAGGTAACCAGAGCAAGTAGACAAAACCTGTTTCTAAACCCCAGGCCACTGACTACGGCTTTCATACAGGGAGCTGTGGGGAAGAAGATGTGCAGGACCGCCATGTCTATCCGTACCAACTGCACAGCGGCTGGGGTCTCTATCACCCACTCAGAGGCTGGATCCTAGCCTCTGTGTGTATACAGACGCGTCAGATATCTGCAAGGGCGATCAGTATCCCAGAGGCGTTACCCGTATGAACTCTGGAGCCCGCCTGCCTGCTGGGAATCCGAGCTCATGCACGTTCTGTGTGACTCAGGGCACCTTCCTTAACCTCTCTGTGCCTCGCTTGCCTCACCCATAAAAGAACGATAATAAAAGTACCCACACTTCCCAGGGTTTTTGTGAGGATGAAATGAGATCACATTTGGCACAATACCTGTCATACAATAAAAGCTCCATCTTCCCCCAGCACAATGTTAACAAGGTTGCCTCTGGGATTTTTTGTGTACTTTTCTTTTTTCTTCTTCATTAACTGAATTTTCTACATGAATGTACATGCTTTACTATCAGCAAAGAATAAAGTTTTTGTTTTTGTTTTTTTGAGTTAGGGTAGGAAGAACAACTCAGTATCCTAAGTCACGCTTTCCTCCAAACACGCAGAACTGAAGCAGCCCTCTCTCTCACTGCCGGTCTGTTATGGGAGATCCCCTTTGGGGCAGGGAGACCCTACTGCCCAGAGCGGCCCCAGACTCTTCCACTCCCTGACCCGTGCTGTGCCTGTTCTCCACCCTGCCCATCCAGTAGGACTCAAGCCTGACCTCATCCAAGAAGCCCTCCCTGTGGGCCCACACTGCAACCTTCCTCCTTGGGAACATCACCTTTCCTTTTGCCCTCCCCATCCGGAGCTTGCCCACCCCAGAGCCAGCCTGCCTCGTGCCAATCTGACAGTCTCAGTGGTGAGAAGCCTGCCAACCCCCCAGACGGACGACCTTGAGGGCTGGGCCACCTGCTTGCTCTACAATTTCAAAGCACTTGCCAGACTTCTCTTCTTGGTTCCTCACTCCAACCCCACGAGTGGGCGAGGGGTTCAGGGACGGGAAGTGATGAGCCAGTCCTGCAGCTGGATGAAAGCCAGTCTGACCAGCTCCATTCCAGGGCTCATTCCCAATACAGAGCTGCTTCCCACCAGAGGTACAGGCAGGCCCTCAGCCAACAGACCCCAGGGCCAGCTGAGCGGCCTGGCTCCACGGGGCAGAACTGCACTGGCCCCTGCGGCACCTCCCCCTGCCCTTCGCCTCTCACTGCTCACACCTCTCCTCCTTCCTCTCCGCTGGCTGGGCTTTGGTCCTCAGCAGCCCCACTGCAGCAGTCAGCCCTTCTGAGGGTGCCCAGAGCTAAGGATGCCAGTGACCCCACAGGGGGTTTTGAGCTCTGTACAAGATGCCTCTGGTTTTTCTGTTTTATGTCGAATTACCTACAACACCCCAGGCAATGGTACATTTGAGCCCTGGGTACATAGGAGAATTTAGCAGGACAGTTTAAAATGTCCAGACTTGGAGGTGTCAGATTTCATAAAGCAAGGAACTTCAGAACACATATGCAGACCTCCACACTGGGACACTGGAAAGGTCTCTCAACTGTTCAGACCACAGATTCTGTAAAGAGAAAAGAGCAGATCTCCCAAGCCCCTCCCAAGATAAAAGAACTCCAAGATTGCCTAAGGGATATCAATCAGTAGTGTGCATACACACGTCTATATTATAACAATGTGTTCTAACAAAGGTTTGACAGTCGCTGATAATCAAGCTTATAATCCAAGTTTTTTTTAAAGAGCATCAGCATAACAACCAAACACATATTTATTAGAATTTAAAAATCTATAAAAAGTATATGTAGGACAATCCGGGAGATTGAAATGCACTGCCTCCTAGATAATGTCACTGTATCAGCACTGAATTCTTGGGTGTGATAATGGTGGTGAGTTATGTAAGGGCATGTTCTGGTTCACAGGTGATGCACGCTTCAGTGTTGAGGGGTGAAGTATTCCAATATCCACCACTTTTTCCAAATAAATCAGGAAAAAAATTTTGTGAATAAATATGGAGTGACAATGAAAAAAAACCAAATATGCCAGGCTGTTACTCAGTGGTGAAACTAGGTGAAGACTACACAAATGCTTACTGCACTAATCTTTCAACTTTTTTGTATACCTGAACGTTTACAAAACAGAATATCAGAAAAAAAAAATAGTGCCATTTGAAATTTGTTTAAAACAGAAAAACTTGAAGAAAAATAAAATGGCTCATAATCCCACTGCCTAAATAATTTTTCTAAATTATTGCTATTTAGCTGCTGATTTAAAAATAGGTGAATAATGCTGTATGTGCGCATATATAATGCTGTAATTCTACCCAAGGGGGAAAATACTCTAAGAGGATTTTTTTGCTTTTAATAAACTAATACTTTAGGCAAATAAAGAATAATAAAAAAGAAAGTCTACTGTACCATTTCTTAATAGTAGAAGGAACTTTTTTCTTTTAAAGTATGTGATTCCCAAAACGAGGGCCTGTCCAAAGATAGGGAGACATGGGGATGAAGTCTGAGAAATATTCTACCAAAATATTCTACCAATATATTGCCTCTGGGTCAGCTGATGGTGGTAGAACTTCCAGGAAGGGCTCTCCCCCCATCTCCACTACCCACAGATAGTACAGCCCTCTGGGGCTCCCCAGAGGTCCTCGAAAGTCCTGTGATTGCCTACGCAGGTCCAGGAGTGTAGGACCACCCCCCCCACCCCCCAAAACACCCACGACCCCACCAGCTTCAAAGCAGCACCTTCTTCCCGGGACTTGTGTCTCCTCGAGGCACTAGAACGGCCCCTCCGTCAGTTCTAAAAGACACACGGCTCACAGCCAGCCCCCACGCTTCAGCCAAGGTGGCCCTGCACTCCCCACATCCACTTGACCTCCCCAAAGGCCTGGGCTCGGTCTCCTGACCTCCCCCTGCCCCACCACACTTCCATGCCGGGGACTGACCTGTTGTCAGAGACGGGGAAGAAAAGGCAAAGCAAACCCTGCTGAATTGCTTGTTAAGATCCTGAAACCTGTCCAGAGAGGGGAGGCTGGCGACAAAGTGAGGGAGACAGAGGTGCAGGCGCATCTGAGGAGGGCATCTGAGGAGGGCTGTCCCGGCATGGGGAGAAAGAGGACCGGAGGGGAGCGAGAGGAGAGGCAGAGGCACCCAGGAGCGGGGGCTAGGAGACCTGTACAGAGCCCACCACCGGCCTGCTTACTAAAGCCAGGAAAGGGCCGCTCTTCCTGCCAACAGAGTTACCTTTTAATCCAACCCCCGGATGACACCATCTGGCACCAGCACAGGAGCAGCTCCTGAGGGCACACAAGTCATGAGGCTGGCCCCAGTCTGTCCCTTCAGGCTGGGACTTGCCCTGTGATCCCCAGGAAGTGCAGACCCCTGCCCCAGCAAGGCCTGGCTCCCGACAGGCCAGTGCACGCCTAGGAGGGCGAGGCTGCAGTTGAGGAAGTGGAGAGAGCTGCCGTGCCGGGCAGAATCACCAAATGCAAAGACCTGAGAAGGGAAGTCCCTGGCCCCAAGTCACCAGGCAGGCTGGCATCATGCCGGGAAGAGGCAGCAACCCTAGGATCTTCCTTCTACCCAGATGTGGCAAAGAGAGTTGCAGCTCAGAACAGCTCCACTGGCTGTGGCAGGCTGCCTGGAATTCTGGGCGAGAGGAATTCTGTGGCCCTGGGCAAGCACAGCAGGCAAGAGCACGCTGACAGATGAGCGAGGCAAGTGAGCAAGTGAGCGCCGGCCTGCTCCACTCCACGCGCTCTGACGACGCGTGGACCAGCCTGCAGTTATGTGCCCACCTCCAGGGCTGATTTCCGAGGCCCTGCAGTCACCCAGGATCCAGAAGCAACATTCTCTAAGACGCAGTGGGCTTGTCCCTGCCTCCATGCCAGGGGCTGTCTCGGCGCCTGCCTCTACGAACATCCAAATCCCACCCACACCTCCAGCCCCAGTTCAAAACCGCAGCTCCCGGGGATGTGAGGGAAGAAGGTGTGGGGAGCTGGGCATCAGCCAAGAAGTCTCGAGGCTGGCAGGGGCGGGTGGCACGTAGCGAGTCTCCTCCAGCTCCGGCAGCACCTGACAGGTAGCCCTGTAGGCCCTCCCAGCCTCGGGCGCACCACCTCCTAAGGCAGCCGTCCCATCGCTGACCGGCTCTCCGTGCGCAGTGCTCTTCCTTGTGGGCAACTGAAATCTGCCACCAGGAACTGGCAGCCAAAACGTCAAACAAATCTAGCAGCCCCGAAGGTGCTCCCATTTCCCACCACAGCTCAGTGGGTGTGCCCTCTGGATCCCAACCACCAGAAGTGAAATCCTGACTCATCAGCTGGGACTCTGGGCAAGTAGCTTGCCCTCTCTGGGCCTCAGTCCCCTCATCTGTAAAATGGGGAAAATAAAAACCCCTCACCTTCGGGTTGCTGGGACAACCCATGAGACATCCATGTAACCTCCCTGGCACACACTATAAGTGGCCAATAAACATCTGCAATCCCTACCATCTACCACACTGCTGTACCAGGCCTGTTTCCACAAGCTCTGTCCTGGCCCAGCCTCCGTCCCTCTCCTGACACTCATCCCACTTTCTCAAGACCAGACTTGCGCTTGGCAAATGTCCAGTTCTACAGCCTCCCTTAGGGGTGGCTGTCTCTGGGGACACATTTCAAACCCTAGCCCCTCCCCCAAAACCTCTGCCCAGAGCTCAGGCCGGCCATCCGAGCAGCCCAGTGGAGCTAGCACACAAGAAATGCAGCAGGAAACAGACCATGACAGGGAGGATTCTTCTCACCCCTCCTAGTCTTGGCCCAAGTCTCTAGCCTCACCACCACAGACCCCCAAAAGTATCCCCACCAGATCACCAAAGTTGCCTTAAAAACACACAAACACCTGAGCAAACAGATACAATCTTGTCAATTCCATGCTCTACAACCTTCCATGGCTCCCTTTGGCCTATTAGGATAAAGTCAAAAAGCCTCACCCCAGCATTGAAAAGTAGGAAATCAGGTACTCAACGCTTGTTGAGTACCCGATTCTGTGCCAAGTTCTCGGCTACATACTTTATATGTATTACACCTCTTACAAACTCCCTCTAAGGCTAGTCTTATTACTGCATCTCACAGGGGAGGAAGGCGAGGTTCCAAAACAAAACATTAAGCCTCGCCTAAGCCCCGTGGCTCAGAAGCATCCAAAGCAGACCTGGAGGCCAGGTCCGTGGCCCAGCTCCTGCCTGGTTCTCCTGCACTTCTGCCCTCCTGCCCTCCCTGACCAGACCACCCTCCAGCCACCACAGGGCCCACAGTCACCCAGCACGCTTGGCTCCTGCCTCGCTGCTCTTCCTCCGGCTTCTCTCCCCCTGCCTGGAACTTACCTACCCATCACCTGATGACTTCTACTCAACCCTCAAAGCCCTCAAGTTTCCTCCTCCATGAGACCAACCCTCAGCCCAACTTCCCCTTCCATGAGACAAAACCAATCCCTTCCTTGGACGTGCTTCCCAGGCACTTCGTCTCTACCCGCATTAGAGCATGACTTACCAGCCCCCAAGCCAGCAGCGCTGCCGGCTGCTCGCTAACGTACATCACTCATCGTGATGCCACCATAGCTCAGTGTGTTTGCTTGAATACGTGAATAAATGATCTCCCTTCTAGACGTACAGACCAGGAAACAGAGGATAGTCAGAGCCTCGCCCTTTGCAGGGACAACTGGTAAACAGCCCACCTAGAGTAGCCTCCTGGAGGTTACACCTGGCAAAGAGCTCATCCTCGGGTGGGTACACCTGAGGAAGCTCGTCGGGACCACCAACTCCACCGTTAGGAAGCAGCACATCCAAACGGTGAAGCTGTGGCAAAAGGCAGCATCGGTGACTTCTGGGAGCCACAGTGCTGAGGAGGGACATCTGGGCCTTCTCCACACCCCCACACTGGCAGGGAGCCCCACACAGGGCTCACTCCTACACACAGGAAGCAGCAATCCAGGGGCAGAAGCAGCGCCTCTTGCTGACCTGGACAGAAAGACACCTGGGCCTGGAGGGGGCCTCGGCCAACAGCACCCTGCTCCAACAGTTTATCAGCCCTGGGTCGCCGTGGGGAAGAGAAGGAAAGATGAGCTCTCCGTCCTGACCCACTTTTCCCAGAGCTCCCTTCCCAGACCCGGCCCGGCCCTGCGAGTTCCTTCTCAACCTTGTGACGTCAGTGACAGAAACACTGACATACGCAGTCATAGACAGAAAACTTTCAGCTCATCAAAACCACTGAGAAGGGACTTCCCTGGTGGCGCAGTGGTTAAGAATCCGCCTGCCGATGCAGAGGACACAGGTTCAATCCCTGGTCCGGGAAGATCCCACATGCCGCGGAGCAACTAAGCCCGTGCACCACAACTACTGAGGCTGTGCTCTAGAGCCCGCGAGCCACAACTACTGAAGCCCACATGCTGCAACTACCGAAGCCTGAGTGCCTAGAAGCCCGTGCTCCGCAACGGGGGAAGCCACCACAATGGGGGGCCCGCACACCACAACACAGACCCCGCTCGCCACAACTAGAGAAAGCCCAGGCGCAGCAACAAAGACCCAACACAGCCAAAAAACCACACACACACAAAAAAAAACCACTGAGACTCCCACTTCACAGACAAGGAAAACGGCACATAGAGGTAGGTCCCTAAACAGCGCTCTCCCCACTCTGCTGCCCCGCTGACCCGCAAGTACATCCCAGCTCCCCCTCAAGTGAGTCAGAACAGACAAGCTCCTCTGCTTCCCTTCCCTTCCCTGGGCAGGCTCGGACCCTGAGGAAGCACCAGGCACCGAGCAGAAGGCTCTTCGGCTGCTGGTAGAACTGCAGATGAGACCAGCCCACACCCAGGTGCTGTTTCAGAAGACCTAGGGAGGGGCCGGGGAGTCTTCACTTTTCAGAAGCTTCCCAGGGGATTCTGAAGACAAGGATCCAAAAACTACACCTGGAGAGACCTAGGAGTGACTCAGAATCAAAGCCATCTGCCTGCCAATTTGTAACACCAGCCTTAAAATCGTCCATACCCTTTGACCCAGTAGCCCCACTTCCAGGTATTTATCCCGAGGAGATGAAGAAGTACACAGATCCTCACAGCGACATGACTTATACTGAAAAGTGGGACATTTCTAAATCTCCAATCAAGGGGAACTGGTGACATACATCTTGATATGGCAATACTGTACACCCATAAAAAGTGATTCCTTTGTTCACTCTTTTAAAAAAAAGCTTTATAGTAGTTACCTCCCGTTAGTAAAAGCACCTGCAACTTATTCTTTTGATTGCCTGCATTTTTTAAATTCTCTACCATAAGCATGGCGAATTATATGTTAAAACCAAGCAATCATTTTGTTTTAATTACTAGCATCAGACCTAAAGCATGAAGCCCAGTTCAACTGGAGGAGGAAGGACTGCAGACGGCATCTAGTTCAACCATGAACGTGACAGAAGGAACACCTTCCCGGCCACGCCCGAGGTTCTGCTTGAATACTTCCAGCAGTCAGGAGCTCATTTCCTTTCCTAAAGCAGTGGTTGCGGGCAATTAAAAAGTTGCTCCTGGGCTTCCCTGGTGGCGCAGTGGTTGAGAGTCCGCCTGCCGATGCAGGGGACACAGGCTCGTGCCCCGGTCCGGGAGGATCCCACATGCCGCGGAGCGGCTGGGCCCGTGAGCCACGGCCGCTGAGCCTGCGCGTCCGGAGCCTGTGCTCCGCAACGGGAGAGGCCACAACAGTGAGAGGCCCGCGTACCGCAAAAAAAAAAAAAAAGTTGCTCCTTAGTCTGAGCAGGACTCTACATTCCTAAAGCTAAAATCCCCATCTCTCTTGCAACACATGACATCAAAAGTTCAATAAATACACAGAACAGAGCTATTTTTCTAATCAACTGACTTAAAGGGTGACTACCCGTATCTTCCCACTACAGCCAAGATGTAAATGTGGGTTTTTGCAAGCACTGCTGACGCATATTCCCAATGCCATGTTTAAATAGAGTGCTGGTCACCCCCCCACACACAATCACCTAGATGAGTATTATAAACATCCATGTCCCTACTGAGTCAGTTGTTCCACGCACTACAGCTGGCCCTCCCCCGCTGGTGACTACGACAGCCCTGCGATGGCACAGGCAACTCTTCACCAAGACCATTTTTGGCAGGTGAGCAATCTGCCTGAGGTTGCTAGCTCAGCCAAGACACACAGACGCCGCACCGCCAGAAGCCGGCCATCAGGAGCAGCCAGTCGGGAGCAGGCAAGAGTCCCTTCCCTCAAGGACAGCAGCCCACAGAAAAGTGATGCTTCTTTCCTCCCCCTCTTATTTATTTCCTTTTATTCCCATTTCCCTTCCAATTCTACTCCCCCAGGCACTTAGGCGACCATTGTCCTGTCTATCTTTTTTTGTGTGTTCTTGAAAAATGGGCATTGTTTTGTATTGTTCATTTACATAATAGCGCTGCAGCATCCATCTCACTCTCCTTCTTCCTTTTTCAAGGAGCACCATGCTTTAAGCTCCATCCCATTGCCGTGCGTGTGTCTCATCAGTCACCTGGAACCACTGCACTGTCAGCTCTCCCAGGGATGGATGCCACCCACGGAGCACTGCAGTGAACCTTCACCTCCCTCCGGGAACTTGTGAGGAAGCCTGGGGCATTCACACTCAGGAGAAGGGCTGCAGGGTCAGGGCTTGGCAGCTGCCCTGCCAGGGGCTCCAGGACGGCTGCACCAGCAGGGGTGAGTTCCCACATCCCCACACCCCGCTGTCCACGGACATCATCTAGCTTTCTAGTTTCTGCCAGCCTAGGAGGTGGGAAAGGAGAGGGTTCACTGTGGATTCTTACCAAACCTGCCAGAACCATGCCTCCTAGGAGAGCAGCAAGAAAGGCATTTGCCACGGTAAGCGTCAGTAGCGCTGATGGAAACAATTGCTCATTAATAAAAATCTCCACTGGGAAACCTCACTCCCTGGAGCTGTCACAGACTGCTAGAGCACGAACACCACGCACTGCCTTGCAAAATGCCCTGGGATCCCGCCTGCTGTGGTCAGTGGAGGAGCCTCCCAAGGAAGCCGACTGCTCAGGAATGGGCAGCGATGGGCTCTCAGCCTACTTCACTTCTTTATGTGCACTCACACAGTGCCACCACCGAGGACTATTATGCACAGCTCACACCACATGTGACACCCCATGTGATCTGACAGCACCTGAAGCGGTCTTTACCTGTTCAATGCGTCCCAGCAAGGTCAAATTGCTCTAAAGGTTGCTAAACGCTGATTCTGATCTCTGTGCCAAGAGTTTGCAGACCAGCACTGGTTTGTAGACCACACCCTGAGTGTGGGACAGAGGGGGGAACCAACCAACCCACCTGCTCTGGAAGTCACAGTGTAAGGTGGCACTTAAAAGCCCTGGGACTGGGGCACCAATAACAATACAAATAACAGCTGATGCTCACACAGTGCTCACTGGGTGCCAGGGACTGCTCCCAACACTTCAAAAATAGTATCTCCTTTAATCCTTACAAGACAAGGTCCTATTACTATTCTCATTTCACAGATGAGGAAACCAAGGCACAGAGAGGGAGAGTGACTTGCCCACAGTCACAGTAAGTAGCAGATCCAAGATTTGAACCCAATTCTTGACTCAGACACAGGCTCTTAACCACTGGACTAAGCTGATTCCTGACTGACCTGACCCCTCCCACCTGTTCCCTCACTGTCAGGTCGAGTAGGGACCCCCAAAGGGTTGCTGAGGTCAAATGAGGAAATACAAAAATAATAGACAAAGTATCCTGTGCAATAAAAACACCTACCATCTGCACAGTGCACAACGATCTATGTGCATGGGACCATTTCCCTGCACCATCCACCTACTTTCACACCAGCTCGAAAGGCAGTGGCGTCACAGGTCCCATCAGAGAGAGAAGGATAAGGCTTGGTGAGGCTATGTGAGGGGGCCACAGCTAGAGGGCAATGGTCACTTATTTCTCCTCAGCCACCTCACTCCTCAACTGCTCCCTTCTCCCCAAAGAGAAGGCCAGCAGATGGGAATGGGTTTCAAGTTCCCTGGAGGGCTCAGGGACTCTGATTTCTAAACACCCCAGCTGTAATTCTCAGACTTGAAACTTAGGAGAAAAAAGAAGGCCTTCCAATCCATCTAAGGGCTCACAGAAAGCCAACAAGGCACCTCTGGGGATTCCGAGAAGGCTAGTCAGTCTACACCCCCTTACCCCACCCTCTTCTGGCCACAGTGCCCTCTCCCACATTCTACCGACCACCCTCTAGCCCATGCCAACCCCGCCTATTCCTCTAGGCAGGCTCAGGCTCAGGCTCAGGCTCAAGCAGCCTCACAGAGAACCGATGCAGGGAGAATGACTGGACGCAACAGCCAGGCTTGCCCTGTGCCTTCCGGGGGCTGGCTAGCCTGACCCTATTTTCCCAGGGCCTGCTGAGTACGTGCCCAAACAGAAGCCCAAAATTCCTGTGAAGACCCACTATTCACAGAATGGATTTTCTCCCAAGCCTCCTGCTCCTGCTCCGCACGCTGTCTCATCAGGCCGGCCTTCCTCCTTGTCCCTGTCCAGCGCCCACCCAGCCTGCCAGCCACCCACCCTCACCCAGCTCATAGTGCACTGATCTTTAGGTGGCCTCCTCTGTGCTGCATGACCTGTTCTGCTGGACACCTGCTCCCTCGGGCTTGGGCTTTCCAATGAGACAATAAACTCCTGGTGGGCAGGAACCATCTTCTTTTTCACCCTTTTGAGAATCTTACAGATTTTTGCAAATACACTTGTCATCTGCTATAAACCGCAAAATGGAAGGTGAGGAGTAGGAAGTCAATAAGCTAAGCTGATTACTTTCCAGCATTTCTAAAAGCTCCAGAATAGACAGTGCAACCAAAAATGAAAACCTCTGAGGAAGAATAGGATATACCTTCCATCTAAAAGAGCAAATCCAAGTCGGGGCATCCAGTATGGGACAGTGGCGTCGTTCATGAGCAAGGCTAATGTCTTTCTCACCTCTGCATGCTCAGCACTCAGCAGCGCCTGGTCAGAGCACTGACCAGGTTCACGCTGGATAGATGATGGATGGGCAGACGGACAGGCAGTTGGACAGATAAAACTTGGATCTGACTCAGCCTGGTCTCCACCCTAAAGGCTGAGTGATCTCATGCAAGAAGACAGTGACCACCTCTGCTGAATTTTCACATGGGAAGTCTTAATGTTGGATTGGCCAAAAAGCTCGTTCGGGCTTTTCCCTAACATCTTACGGAAGAGACAGTCACATATAATAAACTCTCACACACGGGTCCGAAATTCTAAGCTGCTTCAGGTTTAGCTATAGTTTTTCCAGGAGAAGGACCCAGAGCCAGCACATTTTCGTTTTGTTATTCTCTTGCTTTTTCCTGGATCCAGTTCCCAATGAGGTTGGCCATGGGGGTGGCCGGCTCAGTGTCCACAGGGCCTTTACCCTCTTATCTTTATTAAAGGTTTTTTCCTCTGGGGCAAGAGGCTCAGTGGCGTCATTGTGCTTTTTGAACTCTGTCCCGTGACTAAGCAATAAGAAACCACATCAATCAGCCCTAGAAGTTTTTGCTGTGTCATAAAAAGAATGAGACAAGGAGGTACCTCCTGCCAACATCAGACCCATTCTGTGACTCAGCACTAAAGTTAGATGTCACGTCCTATGTTTGCATTCAAATAGTACCCCCTGTGTGACAGGTGCTCAGAACATGTCTGCTGAATGAATGAACCCTGTCACGAAGAAGAGAAGGGGTGTCCAAGGCTCAGGACACAGAAAAATCACTGGAGACCTTCACAGGATGGCCCAGAATACAGAACAAATGCAGATTCTATAAAGAAACTGACAAAGACTCCAAAGCCTGCCCAGCCTCTCAGCAGCTGGAGGCCCTTGAGCAAGGTGACAAACCTCTCTTGGCCTAGTCTGCCCATGTGTGGAACATAAATACCAACTGCATGGTCTGATAAAAGATTTTTCTCAATGGTCAGGAAGGAGAGCTGCAGCACAGCTCCATGAACTGCGATGCCCTGTTACATGCTGGAAAGGCTGGTGCCTGCAAAGCCAGGCCTGGATCAGGAAAAACCAGTCAAGGCTCCTGAGACTCCCCGCCCAGCCTGTGGCTGGCGGAGATGCCTTGGAAGGAGTCCCGGCCTGGGAAGAAACCTGGATCCTGTGTCCAGCTGCATCGAGGCATGCTGTGAGAGCCTGGTGGAGTCCCTTTGTGTCTTTGGACTGCTATTTCTCATTTGTAAAATCAGCAGTTTGGGCAAAGTGGTCTCTAAGATCCCTTCCAGCCGCAATACTCGACAATCTTAAGCTGCTTAAGAAACATAAACAGGAAATGAAATTTCTGGCCAGATGAGAAGAAAGAGAGGTTACCCTGAGCAAGACAAATAGAGGTTATCGTGAGTATTGAAAAGGTCATTATACTTCTTTAAAGTATGACTTCTTACATCGATATAAAAATACAATTAAGTTTCTTCCCATGTGTTTGTTATCCCATCACTCACTATTGGCTGGACAGATTTTTCACCACATTTGGACAGCAGATTTACAGTGGTCAAAATGATATACAAGGGCTTCCCTGGTGGCGCAGTGATTGAGAGTCCGCCTGCCGATGCAGGGGATGCGGGTTCGTGCCCCGGTCTGGGAAGATCCCACATGCCGCGGAGAGGCTGGGCCCGTGAGCCATGGCCGCTGGGCCTGTGCGTCCGGAGCCTGTGCTCCGCAGTGGGGGAGGCCACAACAGTGAGAGGCCCGCGTACAGCAAAAAAAAAAAAAAAAAAAAAAAAATGATATACAAGAATATTCGTTTGGGGGTCCCAGGCCATCCTAAGGAGTCTGACGGTTACCACCCAGACAAGTAACATGAAGTTGACTCAGAAAGAGGTCTGAGAGCCACCTGGGAGAGACAGGCCATACCTAGAAAAACACTGTGGGTAGAAAAAACACACCCTGGCTTGAGACGGCCACCAAGGCTGCAGCTCAGAGTCACAAGCGATCATCTCTGCTGGCTTCCCACACAGGCAGCTCCAAAAATCCCACCTGCAGGCTGCATATCGGAAGGGGCTTGTTTATGCAGCAACAACTAACAATTCTCTTATGCAATGTAGGGGTAGGGCCAGTCAGTGATAGTATTAAAAAAAAAAAATAGAAGTTTTCAGAAAAGGTAACCACTTCCCACTTGACCCCACCTGATGGGATTTCACTCTGCTCCTTCCCAATCACTGTCTTGCGTAGCAGAGAGTGGGGTTTTTTTTTATTAGCTGCACTGTGGTCACTTGTCATTTTTGACAGCATGGTTCATCCTGAAAGGAAACCTACAAAGGTAAACAGAGGAAGCAGACAAAGACAAGAGTATCTGGTGGAAGCACAGCTGCCACTGGCAGCAGCCTCCGGGTCCAGCTGTGACTCACCAACCCTTCCTCAGCTCAGGCAAAGGAAGGTGAGGCTTTGGGTAGCTCTTCACCTCCCTCTTCATGGAGAGCATCTTAAAACAAAAGCATCCAAGCACTCTGGTTTTCAAACCCTGTTCCACAGAACTCTGGGGAACCCGAGGGAACTGTGCGGAGGCACCTCAGGGAGTCCACGGGGAAAAAGGGCAAGCTCCACGCCTCCAGACCTGTTCACCACAGCACCTGTCTATCTTATATATCTGGCTTTCATGTAAGAGTCCAGTTAATGAAAAGAATCCCACAGCTTAAAAAAAAAAAAAAAGGCAAAAATAAAAAAATTTAACTCATAAAGAACAGTTACATTTCACATATATTATTTCATTTAATTGTTCCCAACAGCCCTGTGAGAAAACTGAGGCTAAAGGGGTTTACGATCAGACTCCACAACCCATTCTCTAACGTAACCACCCCATGCTCACCCACCATCTACGTGGACTCTCAGGGAAGGGACATCACCACCTGCAACAGTGCACTCCATAGCTGGATGGCACAGACCATTAAAACAAGTTCTACCTTAAACAAAAGGCCCAGGGAAGGGGGGCTGCTGGGGATTCTAAAAGAGATTCAGAAAGCAGCATCAACTAAAGGCAACGTGTGGACCTTATGAAAATCCTGATTTGAGCAAACCATCTCTAAAGAGGCATTTCTGCAACAAGGAAAACTGAGTATCAACTGGATTTGAGATGACATTAAGAAATTATTAATATTGTTGGTTGTTGGGATAGGGAGGGTGGGAGGGAGATGCAAGAGGGAGGGGATATGGGGATATATGTATATGTATAGCTGATTCACTTTGTTATACAGCAGAAACTAACACAACATTGTAAAGCAATTATACTCCAATAAAGATGTTAAAAAAAAAAGATTGTTGGGTGTAAAAATGGTCTGCTGGCTATATCTTTTTTCTAAAGGCCTTATCTCTTAGAGATACCTCCTCAAGTATTTATGGAGGAAGTGATAGGCTGTCTGGGATTTGTTTTAAAATATTACAGAAAATGGGACTTCCCTGGTGGCGCAGTGGTTAAGAATCTGCCTGCTAACACAGGGGACATGGGTTTGAGCCGTGGTCCGGGAAGATCCCACATGCCGCGGAGCAACTAAGCCCGTGCGCCACAACTACTGAGCCTGCGCTCTAGAGCCCGCGAGCCACAACTCCTGAGCCTGTGTGCCACAACTACTGAAGCCCGTGCACCTAGAGCCCGTGCTCCGCAACAAGAGAGGCCACCACAACGAGAAGCCCGTGCACTGCAATGAAGACTAGGTCTCGCTTGCCGCAACTAGAAAAAGCTCGCGCAGCAACGAAGACCCAACACAGCCAAAAATAAACAAATAATTTTTTTTTAAAATTACAGAAAACAGAAGTTATTAGGAGAGCTGGGTATTCATTATATTATCCTCTCCATCTCTGCATATGTTTAAATTTTTTATAATATATAGTATAAAATTAAGGCAGGGAGGAAGGGAGAAAGGTTCTTCCTTTTCATTTATTTATTTATTATTTATTTTTGGCTGCGTAGGGTCTTTGTTGCTGCGCGCGGCTTTCTCTAGTTGCAGCGAGCAGGAGCTATTCTTTGTTGCGGTGAGTGGGCTTCTCACTGCGGTGGCCTCTCCTGTTGCGGAGCACGGGCTCTAGGCATGCGGGCTCAGTAGTTGTGGCACGCGGGCTCTAGAGTGCATGCTCAGTAGTGGTGCTGCACGGGCTTAGTTGCTCTGAGGCAGGTGGGAATTTCCCGGACTAGGGCTCGAACCTGTGTCCCCTGCAGTGGCAGGCGGATTCTTAACCACTGCACCACCAGGGAAGCCTTCTTCCTTATATTGAGCTCAATTCTACCTCCCAGTATCTTCTACCAGTCATCTCTCTGGGGTCAGAAAGAATCAGGTCTCATCACCTGCCCATGTCCATCTGAAAACAAGCATCCAAGCCCCTCTAAGTCTCCTTTCCTTTAAAATAACTCTTCCGAAGGTCCTTCTGGAGCTGAACTCCTCATAGCTCATGGCAGTGCCCTCCTTAATGGCAGGATCCAGGACCAGAACACTGTGAAAGTGTGTTCTGAGCAGCCCCAGGAATGTGGACTTCCTGGTCCATGCACACTCTCGACTCTCCCTTGAGCATCTCTCTGTACCCTGTGACACCTCCTGATTCCAAGGACAAGAAGGAGATTGGCTCTCTACTCAAGGGCAGGCTACCCCCAAGAGCAGAAGCAGCAGCAACAGCAACAGCAACAGCTCGCTCTCACCTCACATAAATCACCTCGATCCTCACCAAAGCCCTAGGAGGAGAATATTAGCCCTTTTATAGATAATGAAAAAGAAAACCCAGAGAGGTTAAGTGCCTTGTTAAAGTCACACAGACTATTGTGGGGGTCCCCAAGTCTGGGTTCATGACACTCAGCTCTCTCTCTGTGTCCTTACTCCTGGGCTCCAAACACACCAATGATGCTCAGGCCACCCGGGTCATTTATCTGTATCACCTATCTTCCCAGAAATAACTTATCACTCTCCAGGCCATCTTCCAGCTCTCCAGCCCAACAACTCCCCAGGGCTCAGAAAAGATCTGCCCAAGAGCTAACCTGTCCTGGACCCGCAGTCACCAAACCCCTGAACAGGTCTCTATACATCCTTCCAAGGTGCCCCTGGAAACCCCAACTATGGACCAAAGCCCAGCTCTAGAGAAGACCGCAAGAGGTTTAACCATCTCAAAGAATAACCATCACGAACAAGACTTCATTCTTGTTAAGCCACACTGGGGAAACTGAGGCCCAGAGAGGTCAAACATCTTGTGCAAGATCACACACCGAAAAAATCTACTGGTCCCAGCAGAATCCACTACACGTCTGAATTGTCAACATATCCAAAAAAATCTCCTAGCCCCAGAATCACATATGCCCATTTCAGCTGGTATCAGAATTCAAAAGAATGGGAACGTTTAACGTTTTGGTTCCTTGAATGAAAGAGCTGGGGGAAAATTCGAAGAACGATGGTATACGTTGATGTTCCAGTTCCCTGCACTAATGCTGAAGTTTCTCAAGAGCGCACCTCTCAGAACACTGATGTTGCAAGATGCTCAGTGAAAAAGGGTTTTGTGGTCAAATCAGTTTGGGAAATGCTGCATAGTGAAACCACTCCAGTGAAGTCCCAAAGCATACTGGCTTACTGGTGCCTGAGAGGCTCCCAGTAAAGTAGCCTGCGTGGCCTGCTCAAACCAGCACTGCTCAAATGTACTTGACCAGAAAACCCTTTTACAAATAACACCACTGACATCCCACCAAACTACTGTTTAGAAGATATTTCCCTGGGAAATGCTGATCTAGGTTTTTCTAAAGAAAATCCTGATAGCCAGTTAACCCTGGATTCAAGTCTATGTAACCAAACCAACCCTGAACGGGGTAAGGAGCAAGTGTCTACAAAGCGGAAATAACTAACATACTTCAAGGCCTTTGGGGATGGAGATATTAGTACTACTGCAAACACGAAGAAGATGTGTGAACACCCCCTGGCTGCCAGATATGAATGCTGCTGGGATTCTATGGTCAACAACTTCTGCCCTCAAAAGAGTCACAGATGACTACTGAAACTAAAATCTTTATTTCTGGTCCAAAGGAATTGTGCTAAGGCTTTCCAAAATGAGTCTGGGTGGGGGGGAAATACACAATTTTTAGAAGAAAACAATAAAATGTTGAACTAGGACTCCAGCCAGGCCACTCATCCCTGAGTCAAGGTGCTGTGGACAGTAGGGATTTCCTTAATTAAAACTCAAAGCAAACAGTATGGAAATTCCTCAAAAAATAAACACAGAATTACCACATGATCCGTAATTCTACTCCTGGATATATAATCAAATGAACTGAAAGTAGGGCCTCAAAGAGATATTTCTGCACCAATGTTCGTAGCAGTTTTATTCACAATAGCCAAAAAATGAAAGGAACCCAAAAGTACACTGGTGGATGAGTGGATAAACAAAATGTGGTACATACATACACTGGAATATTATTCAGCCTTAAAAAGGAAAGAAATCCTGTCTCATGCTACAACATGGATAAACTTTGAGGACATTACCCTAAGTGAAATAAGCCAGTCACAAAAAGACAACTACTGTGTGATTCAACTTATATGGGATATCTAAAGTAAACAAATTCATAGAAACAGAAAGTAGAATGGTGGTTCCCAGGGGTGGGGGAGGGAGGAATGAGGAGTTATTGTTTAATGGAGACAGAGTTTTGGTTTTGCAAGATGAAAAAGTTCTGGAGATCTCTTACACAACAATGTGAATATACTTAGCACTACTGAACTGTACACTTAAAATGGTCAAGATGGTGAATTTTATATTTTGTGTTCTTTACTACAATTAAAAATTTTTAAATAAAGGAAGGAAATTTTGACACATGCTATAATATGGATGAACCATAAAGACATTATGCCGAGTGAAGACAAGCCAGTCACAAAATGACAAATACTATATGACTCCATTTTTATATGCGATACCTAGAGCAGTCAAATTCACAGAGGCAGAAAGTAGAATGGTGGTTGCTAGGGCTGGGGGGAGGGGAGAATGGAGAGTTATTGTTTAATTGGTAGAGTTTCAGGTTCGAAAGATGAAAAAGTCCTAGAGGAACTTCCCTGGTGGTCCAGTGGTTAAGAATCCGCCTGCCAATGCAGGGGACACGGGTTCGATCCCTGGTCCGGGAAGATCCCACATGCCACAGAACAACTAAGCCCATGTGTGCCACAACTACTGAGCCTGAGCTCTAGAGCCTGTGAGCCACAACTACTGAAGCCCATGCGCTCTGGGGTCTGTGCTCCCCAACAGTAGAGGCCACCGCAATGAGGAGCCCACGCACCGCAACGAAGAGTAGCCCCTGCTCACCGCAACTAGAGAAAGCCCAAGTGCAGCAACGAAGACCCAGCATAGCCAAAAAAAACAAAAGAAAAGAAAAAGTTCTAGAGATGGATAGTAGGGATGGTTGCACAACAATGTGAATGTACGTAATACCACTGAACTATACACTTAAAAATGAATAAAACAGTAATTTTAATGTTATGCATATTTTACCACAATTTAAAAAATAGAAAAAATTGGTTCAAATGGTAAATGTTATGCGATATATATTTTACCACAGTATTAAAAAAAAAAAGTACAAAGCAAATGGGTTATGACCCTTAGTGTGAAACGAACATCAAGGTCAACAGTCACCTGACAATTACCCACCAAGGGTTTAGAATTGGACGGCCAACATGGAACACTCCAAACATCTGTTTAATTTAAAATATTTCTGTAGCACTTTCGTGGAACTCTGTCTCAAAAAGATCAACAGACACACACAATTCAGAGATATGCAATCTGCCCCAGGGAAAAGGTGAAAAAAAAATGCAGTATCTCCCCAACTCAATCCCATTTAAAATTCTTCTCTGCTGAACGTGTTTGGCATCCCTACTGCACAGACCCGTAGGGAGTTCAGCCCTCTTGCTTTATGCCCACTATTTCTGTGGCTCACATCTTCCCAAGGTTACAAGAAATTAATAAAGAACCCCCTCAAAATGGCCTGCAGAATGTATAGGTGGTTGGAATGAGGTGGAACAAAAAACTTAAGACAAAATAACTCTCCTACATTGCTTACTTTTTCAGGAAATAGAAAGCCAGAGTACGAAAATCACTCCACATTAACACTAAATCAAAAAATAGTAATCATGACTTTCCTGGTGGTGCAGTGGTTAAGAATCCGCCTACCAATGCAGGGGACACGGGTTTGAGCCCTGCTCTGGGAAGATCCCACATGCCGCAGAGCAACTAAACCCGTGCGCCACAACTACTGAGCCTGCACTCTAGAGCCCACGAGCCACAACTACTGAGCCCACGTGCCTAGAGCCCATGCTCCGCAACAAGAGAAGCCACCGCAATGAGAAGCCCACGTACCGCAACGAAGAGTAGCCCCCGCTCGCCGCAACTAGAGAAAGCCCACACGTAGCAATGAAGACCCAACGCAGCCCAAAATAAATTAGTTTTAATTTAAAAAAATAGTAATCATGGTAGAGACCTGGAAGAAAGGTCTTAGAAATCTACTCCAACCCCATCACCAAGCTTCCTTGGACCTAAGGCCACCCTGCAATTACTGAGAACCCTACAGGACTGAGCAAGTCCTCAGTCAACACTGAACTTCTTCCAGCTTTACTTCTTCCAGGCTTCTACTTGGAAAAAAACAAGCCCCAGGTAGTTAAGAGGCTCATCCAAGGTCAATATGTTGTACAGTTAGGAGCAGATCCCCATCCAAAACTCTTTCGAGGACACCAAGCTGACTTTCAAATTCTAAGTGCAAAAAGTGAAGGGCTCTCCAATCCTACACAGGCAGTGTGGTCGCTCCGCATGGCTCCTGGCAGCCAGTCCCACAATGCTGGTACCTGAGGGGTGACCTTGGAGACTTCGGACACCAATGTCACACCACCTGCTTCCATCACAGACATACTGTGGGTGGGGACATCCGTGTGTGCCGCTGGAAGTCACCCTAGCCTTCCTGCACTCCCACAGCCTTCTGTCACTGTGAAGTCACCACTTAAGAATCTGCACTTATTTCTGAAGAGAATCTGGACTTATGCAGGGACACACTACTCATTCACCACACAGCTGACTAGTCATCCATCCAACAGAAATTTACTGAACGCCCATCTTGGGCCAGGCTCTATTCTAGGCATCGGGAATACAACAGCGAATTTGGCTCATGGAGATTACATTTACTCTTGATGACCCACAGCCACAGTAAAAGCAACCCTGACATCTGTTCAGCAGTTTACCAGGAGCTCTCACATAACCCTCAGATCAGGAGAATCCCAGGCTTCTGGTCCTAAGGCTGGTTCCAGGCTGCATTACTCACCACACTAATAAATGCTCCTTTTTTCCTACCATGCATTGTCAAACAGCAGAGTGAAGCAGTTACTGTTTTAATTATTTTGTAGAGAGGGAGGTAAGTTCAGAAAGGTTAAACTGCCTTGCTCAAGGTCTAAAACCTAGTGAAATCTGACAACCTCCAACCACCCCACTCCAGCAATGACCTCATCTGCTAATCGCATCATCACACAAAGATGAGACCACATCTTGGATATTCACCTGCTGCTTTACCTGCACAACATCCTTTCTGCTCTTCTTTTTTTTGGAGTACTGCTTCTCCTCATTCTAAAGAACCACATGGTACTGGTAAGAGCTGCCAATCACCCTACCCTATTGGTTGGGTCCACTGCTGGGCCAATCTTAGTCCTTTAGCCCCAGCCACAGTGACTGGGTCTCACATGGACATGTGACCCTAGTCAGGCCAATCAGAATCCTCCCATGAGATTTTTCTGCCTGGTTTACTGGATACAGCTCCCTTTATTCTCTGGTCAGGGGCTGCGAAGATGAAGCCAAGAGGGGCCTGAGGTCAAGTTCCAGGCCCACGGGAAAAGCCCGTGGCATTCAGGATCAATCATCCAAAGGCCAGTTACTCCAATTCATCCCAAGGTTTTAGAATATTATACAATAAATTTCTCTTTTCTGCCTAATACAGTTTGAGCTAAGTTTCTGTCACCTGCAATAAGGGTGCCTCAACTAATACACAGAGGGATAAATAAAATCTGCCTTTCTCTTGGAAACCTCTTTTCAACCATCACTTTCAAGTTCCTCACTACTTCCTCTCAACACAATTAACAGAACCAAAAGAAAAACCACAGTGGGGCTTCCCTGGTGGTGCAGTGGTTCAGAGTCCGCCTGCCGATGCAGGGGATACGGGTTCGTGCCCCGGTCCGGGAAGATCCCACATGCCGTGGAGCGGCTGGGCCCGTGAGCCATGGCCGCTGAGCCTGCGCGTCCGGAGCCTGTGCTCCGCAACGGGAGAGGCCACAGCGGTGAGAGGCCCGCGTACCGCAAAAAAACAAAAAAACAAAAAAACACAATGGTTGGAGCTTTATGACCATCAAGGACAGAGTGGATGAAGAAAAGGTGGCTGGTACCTGAAGAGAGTAGGGAGAGAACAAAACGCCCAGGTAACCTCTAATGAATAATAGATAATCCACACCTGACAATCAGCAGCCAACTGCACTCATCCCACTGGAAACGCCTGGGGTTATTCTTTTTTAAAAATTCCTCCAGCTTTAACTTCTGACAAGTGTACAATGCCTAAATTCCAGGTGGTGTATAGACCCCTTGCTCCGCCTAGCCATCATGGTCCTTCAGATTACCTCTGCATCTCCACCCACCCAGAGCCAATGCCCTGCTCACTCAGGCTGGTCTAATTTCTGCAACCTGAAAACACACTGCTCCTCTCATAGCTAGGAGTTTGTTCTTGCATCTCCCACCCAGAACATCCTCCTTTTCCTCTGCACACTCAGAGTACCCCTTCAACACCCAGCTCAAGCCCCAGTCCCTCCTCGAAGCCTTCCTTGGCTTCTCCAGCAAACACTACTGTCTCCATCCTCTTAACTGTAGCGAAGCCAAGTCAGCCAGCTCTCCAGGAAACTAAAGAGGAGGCACGGAGGGGACAAGGAGGAGAAATTCAGCTCTGAGCACACAGTAGAGAGCGCCACCAGCAGTCACCATGTTCTGCCACTTCTGCTCCACGAGAGAGGCCTGTTGTGAAAATGGTTTGGGGAGCCCTCCACACTTAGATGATAATTAGAGCCACTTGGGGTGGATGAGAGTATTTGCAGAAAGCATGTAGTAGAGTTTTAAAAGGAGGAAAATGCCTGTGTGTATTTGTATCACTCAATTGATCTGTCTCATAATGTCACTCTCCTGAGTGTCCCATTCCCCCAACTAGGCAGCAAGCTGCAGGCTGGAATTACATCCTATGCACCCCGGCCCCACGTGCACCAAGAACAGGACCAGGCACCTCAGTCCTCCCCAATCTCATTTTGCCTCCCAGTGGCTGAGACAGGCCATGCAGCACCCCCAGCCCCATCTCACAGATGAGGACGCTGAGGCTCAGCGCCAGGAAGTGGCCCCTCACTCCAGGGGCAGGCGGTTGAGGAGCTTCAAGGGAGAAAACCCAGATGTTAGCAGCTGAATCAAAGAGAAAAAACAAAGGATCTCGCGGGTTCCGAGTGAACAAACAAGATCCTGGTACTACCATGGAAGAAACTCGAGAGACCTGAGCCAGTCAGAGGAGAACAGTTCTCTCCTCTCTCTACCACCAGTGGGGACAAAGGGACTCACTCCTTCCCTACAGATGCATGTACTGGGACAAGGAAAGGCTACAAAATTCCAGAGTTCCCCAATGCAGGAAACGACCTAAAACTCTAATGGGAGGGCCTAACCAGGTAACAGGAAAAACCACCCCCAACATGGAATCAGGAGCACTGCACTTAGCCTGACTCCAGCTCCTTTCTGCCCTGCAAATCCTGGCCTGTCCTCAGACCTCACAGATGGGGGGAATGGAACCCAGTGTCACGCAGAAAAGGCACTAGGTGCCACAGAACTAAGTGAGATATTAAAGTATGCAATAAGATAGAAAATGCTCAACAGCAATGTCCCATCAATTCTGGTAGAGAACTCCCCCTGTCCCCAGAATAAAACAACTCTGTGTCTTCTTACTCACATTCATACCCCAGGCCTGAGCATGGTGAGTTATAAATGTCTGGGGCTCTAACTGAGCATGAGCAGAACAGATGAGTTTGGTTTACTTACCTGCCCCGTACCACCTAGGCCAGTTTCCTCCCAGTTCCAGGCCCCGTGTGGGGAGCGGCCAGACATCATCTGCCTGCAGCACAACAAACTCCCACAGCACACAAGTGCCAGCCATGGGACGGGCATTCTAGACCAGGGGCCCACATGGGATGTGGAATCCATCAAAGGAGCCCCTAACTGGATGATGGCAGCACCTCCGATGTAGAAACAGTGACAAAGGGGCCTCCCCTTGAGACTACGGATCCTTAGGAAGCCAACTGGTTCCTCTCTGGGGCTCCCACAAGATGCTTGCACTAAGGCTGTCTTACGGGCAGAGGTGTGCACCTGTGTGCAGAGTGGAACCTGCTGGGAGAGCAAAGACCAGGACACAGGGCTGAGTTTCCCTGACTTCGGCTCCTCAAGGGATGAAACGGGTGCTTCCATTCCTTCAACCTGAGCAGTCCTTTTAGTCACTGAGCTTTGTGCCATAAAAGGGGCTCCCTGGCTAACAGAAAAAAAGCTGGCAACCACTGCACAGTAATTCATCCTTTAAAAGATCCCAACGCTCTGTAGTTTCCTTGCACACCATGTCACCCCCTCATCCCCAGAAGCTCTACATGGCATCTTGCCAGACCAAATGCTATCGTAATTTTTTCCTAAAGTATTAACTAAAATGAACTTAACTTCCCTTGAAAAGCTACACAGCTCTGCATTGTGGTGAAACTAGGGTTTGAAATCCTGTCCTTGAGGATAAAATCCAAACCCTATTTCATCCTTTCCTTAGATGTCAGGACCAGCTTCCAGAATGTCAGCTCTGTGAGGCCCCACCTTCTCTACCAGGCATGGAAAAGGGAGGGACCTAATTAATGGCAATTCATCTATCTATTCCAGAGATTAAAGCTAGCGCTGATTCAAACACATCCCAATGAAGACTTAAGTCTGTCTGCACTCTTAACTTCTGCGCTTCCTTGATCAACCTCCTCCTTCAAACACAGAGAACTAGGTAGACAAAAAGGCAACTAAGAAGAAAAAAAAGTTACCCCGAAGAGATTTCCCTCTGACCTTATCCTCAAGGCCACATCTGACAGCTCTTCTTAGCATCATCCCAGGAGAGGACTGGGCTGCCCAGCACCTCAGACACGATCATAACTGGGGGACAGCGTAGGTTTGAGGAACAGAAATGCTGAAGAGTCAGAAACCCAAAGTGAAGACAGAAGGGCCATCAGTGAAATGATATGCTGTGTGGCCAGCAGTTTAGTCTCTCTGTATGCCAGTTGCCTTCACTACCAAAAAAAGGTGGCCAATACCCAGTGGAGCTGTTACCAGGAACAGCTTATAAAAGCATCTCCTTAATAAGTGAGGCTTTTAACAGCCAAAAAAACACGTTTCATCAGCCTGTGGCCTACAAGTTGTTAAAGGCAGCTCATCAGCCCTCTCTGTTCACTTTTAAAACACGGACAAGACATAGAAAAGCAGCACTTGTTGCTTCCTGGTTCCAAATGGGTTAAATAAAACAATGGGTCATAATTGAAAACTGGTGCCCAATACTTTGAGCAATTTAACCACTCCAAGCTGGAGTTTTCTCTCTGGCAAAGTAGGAATAATAGCTCAGAGAGTGGTAAACAAACGTGATACAGCAGAGTGCCTGCCACAACAGTAGGTGCCCAATAAATGCTGGCTCTTCCTTCCTCAATGCTATGCCTTCTTCCTCAGCTTCCTTGTCTAAAAGCCTGGCTTTCCACACTCCCCAACCAGGCCACGCCAAGCCTACCACTTGCCACAAACTCCCAGCAGTACCCACCCCCCCACACACACACACACACGAATACTCACAAATCCGTCACCACCACCCAAGGGAACCAGTCACCAGCCTTCCCTCCTCAGGCAGCTCGGCAGCCTTAGGGAGGGAACTGAGCCCCAGCAGCTACTACCAGGATTTTCCCATGGTGCAATGCAACTTCCCCAACTTTTCCCGGCCCACAGTTTCCAAAGAAACCTAGCAGGCATTGTGCATAATCAACCACAAGCCTGGGCGAACAAGCAGACTGAGCTTTGGGCAGAGGGAGCTGAGAAAATCAAAAAGTGAAAAGGCACCAGTGGTCCTGAAACGGGGTGCCAGGGACCAAAATTCAGAAGTACTGGCCCTGGCCCAGGTTCTATTCTTCTAGACCTTATCACTGATTGAAGGCTAGCAAAGGCTCTCAAAGGACTGGTGGATGGTGAAGAGTCTTAGAAAAGGGACTGACGGACATCCCTCCGAGATCGCCCCGCGGTTGGACCTGGTGGTCTCGGGAGGACCCTGCTGCCGCGGTACCTGGAGGATCAAGGCCTGCAGTGCGGGGCATTGTTCACAGCAAGGGTGGGATTGGGGGAGGAGGTGTGAAGTGGGGGTCCGCGCATCGGGCCCTCCCCAGGCAGAATGAAGGAGGGAAGGTTCTCCCCGCGGCAGGCGCCAGGTAAATGAATGGCCCTCGCGACTTCCCCCTCGGAGAACCGGAGAGAGAAGTCGTGGAAGGCGGGTTCAAGAGGCCGGGCGGGGGTCTCACACTCACCGGCGCCCTCGGAGGGCTGCGGCGGCCCGACGACGCCGTTCAGGTAGAGAATAGGCAGCAGGTGAGGCTGCGTCTTCTCCAGCGCCGCCCGCAGGTCCTGGAAGTGGTCCCGCTCCTTGGCCAGGAGCAGCTTGAGCAGCAGCTCCGCCTTGGCGCCTCCCGCCTCCTCGTCCAGCTGCCGCCGCTCGCCGGGGCTCAGCGCTCCTGCGGCCTCGAGCAGCCCGAGCACCGCCTCCACCTCTGTCATGGCCTGGGCCAGGCTCTGCTGACACTGGGCGAGCAGCTCCCGGCGCTGGGGCTCCATGGTGGCGGCCGCGCCGCCCCGCCCCGCCGGACAGCAACCGGACTCCCGGAGGCCGGCGGGCGCGCGGGCGCGCGGGCGGGCGGGCGGGCAGACAGGCGGGTGGCGACGGGCCCCGGGCGCCTCGGGGCGGCGAGCGGTGGCGGCAGCCCTAGAGCGCCGGGGGCCGCGAGGCCGCGGGGGCCATTGGCCGGGGCCTGGGCGGGCTGGGGGCCCGGGCGGCGAGCGGCGCTCAGCAGCGGCCGCCTCCCGGGCTTAGTAGCGCAGCCATGTTGGCTGCGGCGGCGGCGGGACTGGAAGAGGAGGAGGAGGAGGAGACGGAGGAGGAGAAGGAGGAGGCGGAGGTGGGGACGGCGGCCGGGGCGCGCCCCGAGGCCCGGCTCCAGCCGGGCATGCTCCCCCTCCCCTCCCCCTCGGCGCGCGCCGCTCCCCCGCCCGCCCCGCGAGAAAACTCTCCCCGAAACGCCGGCCCCGGCGCCGCCCCCCGAACACGATCACAAGTCGGAAAGGAAAGTGGCCCGGCCGTCTTTGCCAGGCCCCCCGACGGCTCGGGAGCCGCCTCGCCCCGGCCCGGCTCACTGGGGCCCCGCGGCCGCCGCCGGCTCCGCCTTGCCCGCGCCCCGGCGTCGCCGCCGCCGCCGCCGGTCTGTCCCTCCGCCCTCCCCTCCTCTCCTCTCTCTCCCCTCCCCTCCCTTCCCCCGGCCGGCCTTTCAAGCGCCCGGGCGGCCGGCCCCGAGGGGATGGGCGAAGGGGAGGGGTCCCCACCTCCCCGCCCCGGGCCCGCCTCGGAGGCGGGGACATCGCGCGCGCTGGTTCTCCGGGTCTCCGAGGCCCAGGCGCGACCGGCGGTGGGGGACTCGGAGTCAGGGGCCTCGCGGGAAGCAGCCCGCACCCCCAGCCCCCTCGGCCAGGCACACGGCCAGACCCCGAGCTATTGGAGACCCTCTCAAACAAAACCCTGCCCCGCCCCCATCCAGGGTCTTCTAATCTGAGAACTCCAAAATCAGGCCTGGAGACAATAGAGAGGACGTCCCCTAAACTTGGCCATCTCCAAATTTAGACCTCCCCCAAATCTGTGAGATTTCCCCACTCCAAGGAGCTATTATATAGAAAATGTCCCAGTATAATCCCGAGACTCGATTTATCAGGATCTTTCCCCTCACCCCCATTTTAGATGGGTTGGTCCCCAGTGTCTAAAGAGGCTTGGATGTTGGGGAGAGGGGGAGGGGATGTGTTACTGGAGGAGGAAGAGAGCGAGAGCGGTGAGGTCTGCAGTGGAGCCAGTTCATCTTTTTGGCAAGAGAAGTGCTCTCCTCCCTAGATGTCATCCCAGATTCTAGTCTCAGGAGAAGGTAAATCAATGGGCTGCAGAAACCTTGCTCCCTTGATACCCTCAATGAGGATCTACAGTTGGGCTCCAAGTCCAAGAACGCCTCCTGCCTTCCATTGTAGCCCTTTGTGGTCACATAACCACTTACCTCCTGACTGCAGGAGGAGGTCCTTAAAAGCTGGAATCCCAGCTGATGACTCCCAATAACCCCACCTCGCCAGTGTAGAGTGGAAATCCCAAGGCTATTGCAAATGTCTGTGTTCCATTGAATGATGCTCATTTACAAACACTGGGGACCATGGGTGCTTTTTCTGCTGTCACTCCCCCACCCCACAACTTCCAGTCCTCCCCCCAAAAGCAGTTTTCTTCGAGTCTGCTTCTGTAAGGGGAGGAGTCTTTAATTTAGTGGAAACAAACTCTATATATAGCAGTTAGAACAAAAGTAGCAGTTTGCACTTCAGTTTGGATTTCCCTTTAAATAGCTACACAATGTGGTAACAAATCAATTACCCTGACTGTTCTCAGTTTTCTCCTCAGGAAAACAGGGTGGGGAGAGTGTATTCCACCAAGGGTTATGAATAAGCTCGAGGGTGTCAGTGAAGCTTTTGAAATTATCTGCACTTTTTTGTAGACATGTATGTATTTTTCTGGGATGGAAGTCCATAGCTTTAATCAAATTCTTTAAGGCCTCCATGACCCAAAATGGACTCCAAAATGGTGGAACTCAACTTTTTTCAGAGACCTCCCTGCTTAGGTAGTCTGGGCTTCCATGGCTGAGTGAGGTTCTAGGGGAGGGGAAGGCTGGCTATTGCACAGTGCCAGGGGTCTAGATAGGCTCCCTTGCTGTCCCTCCCACTCCTGCCCCTGAGAGATGGTTCCCCCTTCTGGCCACCTGTTCCCCTACATCCTAAATCATCTACAAAAGCATCCACTCTTCAGTACGCACTTGGACCTCTGTTCTTAACTGGATTAACTAGAAATCTAGGGGTGGGAGGAAGGTGGAACGGAAGAGAAGTTGGAGACTAATTTGGTTTGTAGTTAGAACAAATTGTGACTAACTCTTAGGTCCAAATGGTGCCTGAGATAGGAGAGGGCAGGAGGAACGCGTCATCTCCCAGTGACCCATAAAAGAGTGGTGGGGAGCATGGATGTTTTGCCCAGGGAAGCCTTCCTGGGAAGCAGTGAGGAAGTCCATTTGCTAAGAGTGCTTTCTCTCAGGGGCTGCAGATTGATAGATGACTACTTTCAGCAAACCCTTTATTGGAAACTCTGGGGTTTCATGCAAAACATAAATTCTGGAGGAAATTGTTCACTTTATAAACATATTCGACCTTAAGTGCCCTTTAGCCAGTGACCTTGATATGACCTTGTGTTTCTGTACCATTTTATATCCTTCAGGGCACCTTTTCTCATACTATCTCCTTTGTGCCATGTTCTACGTTGAATTGTGTCCCCGCCAAAAGATATGTTCAAGCCCTGACTCCCAGCACCTGTGAATGTGACCTAATTTGGAAATAAGCTCTTTGCAGATGAAATCAAATTAAAACAAGGTCATATTGGATTAGGTGGGCCCTAATCCAACATCTGATGTTCTTACAGAAGAGGGGAATTTGGACACAGACACACACACAGGGGAGACTACCATGTGAAGACAGGCACAGAAGTTGGAATGATGCATCTACAAGCCAAGAAACGCCAAGGACTGCCAGCAACCTCCAGAAGCTGGGGAAAGAGGCCTGGAACAGACTCTCCCTCAGAGCCTCCCAGAAGGAACCAATTCTGCCAACACCCTAATTTCTGACCTCCAGCCTCCAGAACTGTGAGCTAGTAGGTTTCTGTCATTTTAAGCTGCCCCAGTTTGTGGTAATTTGTTATGGCAGCCCCAGGAAACTAATACAGTCTCATCACAGTGGACAAAGATGTGTGTCCCCATTTTACGAATCACCCTGTCACCTCACTCTTCTACTGCCTAAGAATTTCTCTGTAGATTTACGTACCTTTCCTCCTTCTGATCTTAGAGAAAGAGCACCTCTCCACCTTCAGAACAGCCCTCCGTCCTATGGATAGAATCTTTGCACCCCCTCCATGCACACAGCCACACACACACACACACACACACACACACACACACACACACACACACACGGTCTCCCTCTGTGCTATGGCTCAGGCCTCTCTCCCCTTTGCCAAAAGACAGGACTGCATCTCCCCATTCTCAAAGGCCCCCTTTCCCTCTCTCATGTCCTCAGGAAAGAACCAGTGCCTGGCACCAGAACCTCCAGATGTTCATGGACCTCATAGCCCGTGGTTGGTGCTTTGCAATCTGACTTCGAAAACAGCTCCCCCTAGAAAACTGCTTCCCCCTCCCTTAAGCCTCCTGTTGCCAGCCCCAGCCCTTTCCTTCACACCTCCTCCAGCGTCTTCCACCCTGCTCTGCTTCACCCCACCCTGAGAACGTCTCTCTCCCTCACTGGCTCCTTCCTCTCCACATTGGCTCTTCATCCCTCTTCTCCGCCCATACTCCCTCCCTTTTAAAGGGTAATCACTTTGGAGCAGGACAGACATGAGCTCAGATCCCAATGCTGACACTCACTCCCTAGGTATCCCTGGGCTAGTTACTTAACTTTTCTGAGCCTCCATTTCTGCATCTCAACACTGGGAATAAACATCACCCTTTGGTGGGGTTACTAGGAGAATTCAGTGATAGGATTTATACAAAGCCCTCGCTCAATGCCCAGTATGTGGCAGGCATATAAAGCCCATAATGTAGTGCTTGAGCAGGCAACTGCTGCAATCAGAATGCCTGATTTAAATAACAGGTTTACCCCTTATTAGCTGGGTAATGTTGGGTAAACCTTTCTGTGTCTGTTTCCTTGTCTGTAAAATAGGGATATTATCATCAAGAATAATATCAAAGGAGTTAGTGCTCTATTAATGGCAGCTGTCACTGTTCTTTTGGCTTCCACTGTCTCATCCAACTGAGAGGAAAGACTCCCCGTAGCATGAAGCAACTGGGTTTTGACAGATGTTTCTGGGCTCCTGAAAGAATGGTGTGGGCTCCAGCTGAAAGACTTCTATTTCACTTGTATTCAGATGACAGGTAAGGGCAGGGGCCCCTTCTATGTTGTTCTCTGATGTATTCCCCTCCCACAACGCCTGGCATGTGGTAGGTGCTCAACAGATACTTTTTAATTAATAAACGAACATAATGAATGAATGAATGAACAAAAGAGTTTTGCACTGAAGCCCTGCTTCACAAAAATATCTGCTAAAGGGACTTCCTGGTGGCGCAGTGGTTAAGAATCCGCCCGCCAATGCAGGGGACACAGGTTCGAGCCCTGGTCCGGGAAGATCCCACATGCTGCGGAGCAACTGGGCCCATGAGCCACAACTGCTGAGCCTGTGCTCTAGAGCCCGCGAGCCGCAACTACTGAAGCCTGTGCACCTACAGCCCGTGCTCTGCAACAAGAGAGGCCACCGCAGTGAGAGGCCTGCACACCGCAAGGAAGGGTAGCCCCACTAGCATAACTAGAGAAAGCCCGTGCACAGCGACAAAAAAACCCCAGTGCAACCAAAAATAAATAAATACATTTATTTAAAAAAATATATATCTGCTAAAAATGTAAAGATGGGGAAGGAGAGCATCTGAAAAAGGAACAGCATCAGAAGCAACATGAGAGAGGTTCACACCTGCACATGGGGGACTGGCTGGGAGCTCCAGGCAAAGCCTCTACCCCTGGGGGACTAAGCAGAAGGACCCCCACCCTTTCCTGCCTTGCCCTGCCCTGCTACAAGCTTGGCCCACCAGACCCAACTAAAGATGCCTCTGCTCAGAAATACATTCCCCAGCTTAGTGTAGCCTTGAGGGAGGTCATGGCCCCCTCCCAGTTTCTGCAAGCACAATCCTGCCGGGAGCCTTAACCCTTTGATTCAGAGCCCATTCTTCACATTTCAACTTAAATGTTACCTGCTTTAGGAAGCCAGACATGCCTTCCTGACCTCCTCGCAAAAGGGCTAGATACCTCTGCTCCTAGCTGCCACTGCAACGTTTTACCTCCCCTTTATTAACATTTATCAACGTGTATTCCTAAAATTGCCAGTTTACTTCTCTCTATCCCCTTGGTACACAGAATGCACCCTCGCAAAGATGTCCATGCCCTAGTCCCCAGAAGCTCTGAATATGAAATGTGTTATGTTACACGGCTAAAGGGACTGTGCAGATGTGATTAGCGTTACAGACTTTGAAATGGGGATCGCAGCCTGGATTATCCAGGTGGGCCCAATCTAATCACACAAACCGTTCAAAGCAGAGGATTTTCTCAGTCTGGAGGCAATAGAAGGGGAAGTCAGAGAGATTCCAAGCACAAGAAGGATTTGACATGCCATTGCCAGCTGAGATGTAGGAGTCCACATGCAAAGGGGGCAGAGAGAAGGTCTAAGGAGCAAAAGGCAGTCCCCAGCCAACAGCTAGCAAAGTAAAAGGGACCGCAGTCCTGCAACAGCAAGGAACTGGATTCTGCCAACAATCTGAACGAGCCTGGATTCTTCCACAGCCTCCCGATTAGAGCCCAGATGGCCGACACCTTGATTTTACCCTGGCAAGACCCTGAGTGGGAAAAACCAGTCCAGCCATCTGGACCTCGGACCTACAGAGCTGTGAGATCTTAAATGCAGGTTGTTTTAAAGCTCTAAGTTTGTGGAAATGTTATTATGGCAGCAGTAGAAGACTAATGATCCCCAAAGACTATGAGCTCTTCAGGGACAGAAACAATATCAACTGTTCATTGTTGAACCCCCAGTTCCTGCCAGAGTGCCTGCCCCGTGATAGGCACCCAAAAAACCCTGTTGTATGAACCGATGGAAACCTACTCCTCCGCCAGGACTTGATTTGGGAGTAATTATTTATGATATCTTTGGAAAACAGAACCCAGTTCTCCATCAGCAATTGGAGGGAAAGCTTTCAAAGGAAAATACCTAGAAACTGGGCCTCCTCTGCAGGCTGAGTGAGCTGGGGCCCCAGGGGCCTCTTGACCCTGGACTTTATGTCTTGACCCTGGGCTTTAAGCAGCAGCTGCTCGCTGGAGAAGAAACAGATCCTGGTGTCTGCTCCCCGTGTGTGGCTCCTTTGGCGGCAAACAAGATTGCCTTCAAGAGTGAGTGTGTGCACATAAGAACTTGCGTGTGCGCACATGCACAACAAGGGTGAGGGTGTTGTGGGCAGGAGTAGGGCTGTTTCAGCATGAGTGTGGGTGTCTGTGAGGACAAACTGTGCTAGTACCAACACTTGGATGTGTGTGAGTGGAGAAGCAAGGCTTCCTAGGATCCTTTCGCTGTTGCACCCTGGAAACTGCAGGTGGCCCAACATCCGAGATGTGACATTTAAAAGGATTTCCTTAGAGAGTTCCTTAAAAGAATGAACTTCCCCAGGATGCTGAAAATGGAAATGTTTATGAAAACGCCACTTTTCACACAACTCTTTAGGATGCTATGACAATGAAATGAACTACACCTGTTTAGAAAAAAATCGGCTTAAGCTTGGCTCTTGGTAGCTTTTCAAATAATGAAGACATTTTTCATCCAGACTGTTTTTGTTCTTAGTTCAGGAATAGCTCAGAGGCAAGTGCCTTAAGATTTTTTTTTTAATAAATTTATTTATTTATTTTTATTTTTGGCTGTGTTGGGTCTTCGTTGCTGCATGCAGGCTTTCTCTAATTGCCGCGAATGGGGGCTACTCTTCGTTGCAGTGCATGGATTCTCATTGCGGTGGCTTCTCTTGTTGTGGAGCACGGGCTCTAGGCGTGCGGGCTTCAGTAGTTGTGGCACGCGGGCTCAGTAGTTGTGGCACACGGGCTCAGTAGTTGTGGCTTGCGGGCTCTAGAGCACAGGCTCAGTATTTGTGGTGCATGGGCTTAGTTGCTCCGCGGCATGTGGGGTCTTCCTGGACCAGGGATCGAACCCGTGTCCCCTGCATTGGCAGGCGGACTCTTAACCACTGTGCCACCAGGGAAGTCCCATGCCCTAAGATTTTAAAACAAGAAATCTGAGAGAGGCTCATACTTAGTGATAAAGCTTGCCCAGAGTACCAGGAGAGGGCGAAATTCTGAGTGAGATCAGAGATTCAAAGCATTTAAGAACCTTAGAAAGGATCCCATCTGCTCCTGGTGCCCATCGTCACACTCAGGAACTCCCTAACGGAGCACCTCCATCTTTCTGGTCTAGACCAGAGACTCTAGTCTGAGAGACCCAGTGTCTCTGGGGTTACTACAACCCCAGTCAAAGAAAACTATGACTGTTCCCCTTTCCTGAGTGCTAAGTTCACACCAGGCACTATACTGAAGGCTTCTCCTGCAGTCCCCAATTCCTCTCCACTACACCTATGGGCAGCAAGTACTACGATCAGCTCTGTGTTACAGATGAGGGACCTAAGGCCCCTCCTAGCCCTCCTAGCTGTGTGTGTCTGCCATCTTGCAGGAGACAGACTCTCTAGGGTCAGAGAGTGGCTGAGAAGCCTCAGAAGAGCTTTTGACAGTGCATCAAAACCACCCCTGCCAGAATGTAAATTGGTATAGCCACTATGAAAAACAGTATAGAGGGTCCTCAAAAAACTGAAAATAGAGTTGCCGTATGATCCAGCAATCCCACTCCTGGGCATGTACTCAGACAAAACTATAATTCAAAAAGATACATGCACCCCTATATTCATAGCAGCACTATTTACAATAGCCAAGACATGGAAACAACCTAAATGTCCATTGACAGATGAATGGATAAAGAAGATGTGGTACACATATACAATGGAATATTACTCAGCCATAAAAAAGAATGAAATGATGCCATTTACAGCAACATGGGTAGACCTAGAGATTATCATACTAAGTGAAGTAAGTCAGAAAGAGAAAGACAAATACCATCACTCATATATGGAACCTAAAATACAATACAGATGAACATATCTATGAAACAGAAACAGACTCACAGACATAGAGAACAGACTTGTGGTTGCCAAGGGGAGGGAAGGATTGGGAGTTTGGGATTAGCAGATGCAAACTATTATATATAGGATGGATAAACAACAAGGTCCTACTGCATAGAACAGGGAACTATATTCAATATCCTGTGATAGGGACTTCCCTGGTGGCACAGTGGTTAAGAATCCGCCTACCAATGCAGGGGACACAGGTTCGAACCCTGCTCCAGGAAGATTCCACATGCTGCAGAGCAACTAAGCCTGTGCACCACAACTACTGAGCCTGTGCTCTAGAGCCCATGAGCCACAACTACTGAAGCCAGTGCACCCAGAGCCCATGCTCCACAACAAGAGAAGCCACCGCAATGAGAGGCCCGCTCACTGCAATGAAGAGTAGCCCCCGCTCGCCGCAACTAGAGGAAGCCTGCGCGCAGCAACAAAGACCCAACGCAGCCAAAAATAATTTATTAAAAAAAACAAAACAAAAATCCTGTGATAAACCATAATGGAAAAGAACATGAAAAAGAATATATGTAACTGAATCACTTTGCTGTACAGAGGAAATTAAACACAACATAATCAACTATACTTCAATAAAATTATTTTTAAAAAAGTACCCTGCCTTCAGAGGAATGAAATCCAGCTGCTGCAGAAAAAGCTAGAAATCAACAGCTGTCCTGTCTGCAGACACATGTAAATCAGATGCAAATGGACCCGTGGCCCGGTAAGACTCTTGGAGGTGGTGAGAATGAACCCATGCCAGAAACAGCATGTTAGAAGGGATGGAACATTGGCCTTCAGTTTCCAGCTGGGAACCACCAGCTCTGTGCAGTTTTACTAGAGTTGTTCCTTGGTGGGAACCCCTCCGTAGGGGGCCTTGTTTAGGAAGGCATAGTCACACAAGGCATTCCTGCACTGGTGGCAACAGGTCACGGCACGGGTAGCTGCTTAAGTGCGAGGCCATGGAGACCTCTGAGAGACTGAGTATACAAATGGACAATGGCCAAACCATATATAAAAATAGAACTCTGACCCACAATCTGAAGCAACCAGTTTAGAAAACCAGCCAATCTGTCTGCAGAAACTAAACAACAACCCCTGTAGCAATGGGCCTCAAACAGCCAGGACTTAATAACTGACAGCTTCCCTAATTCTGCATCTAGTTACAACTTAGGACCAACTGGAGCAAGCCAGATATGCCCCCCTAACCAATCACGTAGGATGTCTACTTCTAGTTAATCCACCCCATGCCAACAGCCTCCAATCAGAGCATACCTGAAGTCTTCCCCTTTTTCCACTATAAAATTTTACCCCTTCTCTACACACCAAAAGCAAACAATGGTGGCCGACTCACTTGTTACATCAAACTCAGAGTAGATAGCATTTACTTATTCTCATTTGAGTTATCTTCATGTCTTTCCACAACTCCTAATTATTGAATTGCTTTGTGACTCAGTTTTCTTACTTGTAAAAATAGGATACTAACTTGGGGCATGAATCTTTTGGGAGGAAACTGCCTTGGATAGTGGGGAAGCCTCCTGATAAGGCCCCCACTCCCTGGGTCACCTCTCATCTCAATTCAGCAGCCACATAACCCACTCCCCTCTTGTTCTGTGCATATGTGTGTGCATCGACACGTCCAGTTCCTTCCTTGTTCTCAGGGGAAGAATCCAAAGCCCAGGTGGGAAAAGTGCCTGCTTACCCAAAGCCCTCTCCTCTGGAGGTCTCTGAGAAACCAGTCTCAGTCTTCAGTTTCTCCCCTCTGACTTCCAGACTCCAACAGCAAGCACATGAGCCCGTTCAGCAACCCCACAGGTGTCAGCTTATACCTATGGTGAAACTGAAGCTGGCTAAAGAGGGCAAAAAGCCACCCAGTAGTGAGTTACCAGTAGCCACAGAAGCTTCCCAACTAGGGAAGGCCAGCTGTGGCCTGTACACAGAGCTCTGCCCTCTGCAGGGAGTTTTTCCTCCTAGGTTTCAGGGTGCCCCACCCAGCCTCTCGGAGCTGGAGGCCAGCTGGCTCCAGATGAATTCCTTCTTTCCTGAGGTTGGCTCCACCCAAGGCCAGCCCCACCTTCTCACCGCAAGACAAAAGCCAGAAAAACACAATAGTAATAGGTACCATTCTTTTTGGCACCATGCCGTGTATGGACTGTATTAATCCTCAGAACAACCCTCTGATATATGTACCACAAATGGGGAAACTGAGTCACGGAGCAGTCAAATGATGTGCCCAAGGTCGCACAGGTAGCAAGTAGGAGAACAGCAATGAGGACCCAGGTCTGGAGGTAAACGCTGCACCACCTTGCTGTACTGCCTCTGAATGTTTTCAGATGGACACAGATGCTAATAGAAGAATCTTTGGGGGTGTTCCAAAGTTGGGAGCAAGATCCATTTACATTTCAGAGAAATGCTGGGTTCTCTCTCATTTATTAATTTTGGCTCCATAAACATTTGTTAACCCAAGAGAAATACCAGGAGGACAGAAATGAAGACCCTGTCTACCTCAGGCCTAGCACTTTTCTGGGAACGACGAGGCTGCCCTGCTAATCACCCCACCCATCACTTCAGGGCCTCCCAAACGGGGAAACACATCTTACATTCAAAAGAGAGAACAATGTACATTTCACTAGCCGATACATGTGACACCAGAGAAGTGAGTTTGACATCCAGTTTCCTGGGACCCCACCCAGAACCTGCAAGGCCAGGCCCTCCAGGGCAGAGGTGCTGAATTTTTAACCCCACCCCAGGTGAATCTCATCTGTAGTCTGGGAAACAGTGAACCCAGACCCGGGACTCTCTGAAGTCCCTTCCTAGGGGTAGTCGATGCCACTCGTGTTACCCGCTGACTAGCATGCCGGCCCCAGCCAACACCCCCTGAGCACCTCGCTGCTGTGCTGGGCGGGCAGAGAGCCTGCAGAGCTGCAGGCAGGCCCCTCTGGCCCTCGGAGAGTCACCCCCCTCAGCTCCAGTGCTGCCACTTCTATCAGAACCCAGACCCCGAAGGCACAGGACCAAATGAGGCCACGCTGTTGGAGATTTGTCTGTCTCCCTGAAAAGTCTCCAAGCTGTGGGAGGAAAGAAGCCGGGTTTGCTCATTTTTGTTGGTGAACTCCCTCCTGTCACCCCTCCCTCCTGCTGACACTTTGGAGACTTTCAGTAATTGTCAACTGAATGAATAAATTAATGACAGAGGGAGACAGACGTGTTAACAGCTAACAGTAATTCAAGCAGAATGGAGTAAGTGCTAAATGGTGGTGGAATGAGTCATTATTGCTGACGGGGAAGGAAGAGGGGGAAAGGCATTCATCCCCTCTCCCCTGCACTGTCAAAACAGAGTCTTAACTCTTCCTCCCTTCCTGTCTCTCCCGCATTCAGAAGACAGCAGAACACGCATTGTGTACAGTTTTAATCATTCCAAAGCAAACACCCGCATCGTCACCCACTCTCCAGCTCCCCAGGGTAATTATGAAATAGAACCTTGCCAGAACCCCAGGAGCCTCCTGTATTCCCCGCCATCACCCCCCGCACCGCCTCTTCCCCTCCTCCAACCTCTGTCCTGAATCTGGTGTGAACCAGTTTCTTGCTTTTCTTTATAGTTGAGCCGCGAATGCATATACCACTGGACAACACATTGTCTAGAGTTACCTGGTTTTGAGTTTTCTACATCTGCACATTTTCTTCTGTGGCGTGATCCTTTTGTGCAACATGATTTTTTGGAGTTTTGCCTATGCTGATGCTTGCGGTGGTAGTTCATTCCTCCTCACTGCTACGTGGTCTATTCTACTGTATAAACATCCCCCCTCCCCATTTACTTGGCTATTCTCGTGTTGATGGTCAGTAAGATTGTGTCCACTCTTTGGTGATATTAAGAGTGCTGCTGTATGCAACTCCTACAGTACTATGGCATGCATGCGCAAATCTCTTTAATATATTTAAGAGGAATTGCTGAGTCATGGGGTATGTGATTTTTAACGTTACCAGGTGATGCCTGTTTTCTGAAATGGTTGCACCTAAGTCTAGGCATTCCCATCTGGAGCTCATTCCACTCAGTGGGCCAGGGTAGTCTCTTTCAAACAGATCTGTAATACCAGTTGAACTTCTCTGCCTTCATCAGGCTGAGAGTTTGGGGGAAGCTGAAGGCAAAAAATGGTTCAGAGGCCACTGAAGGGAATAAACCCAAGGTTTATTGGCTACTATGACACTTAAGATTATTCTTTGCTGTGAGTGACAGAAACCCCAAGATAACAGTGGGTTAAACAGGATAGAAGTACGTTCCTCTCTCACACAAATGAAGACCCCTAGTCAGCTATCCAGGCTGGTGTAGTGCTCCACGGTGTAGGTTCCCTCCATTGTCTTTCACTCTCCTCTGCACAGGGCTTGAGCTGCTTAAACTCCCAGGTGGCTGCTTGAGTTCCAGCCATTACATCTAGATTCTAGACAACAAAAAGGAGGAAAGAGGGGCTTCCCTGGTGGCACAGTGGTTGAGAGTCCGCCTGCCAATGTAAGGGACACGGGTTCGTGCCCCGGTCCGGGAAGATCCCACATGCTGTGGAGCGGCTGGGCCCGTGAGCCATGGCCACGGAGCCTGCGCGTCCGGAGCCTGTGCTCTGCAACGGGAGAGGCCACAACAGTGAGAGGCCCGTGTACCGCAAAAAAAAAAAAAGAAAGTTTCACCCCTTTTCTTTGAATACACTTTCAGAAATTCACACAAGCCACTTCCTCTTATTTCCCAATGGCCAGACTTAATCTCATGGACACAATTAACAGCAAGTGATACTACGAATTATAGTCTTTATTCTTGGTGCCCATATGCCCAGCTGAAAGCTGTGGGTTCCATCATTAAGGACGAAGAGAGAATGGATTTGTGGGACAATGAACAATCTCTGCCATAGATTGGCCTTCCTCAGAAGAGCACTTCTAAGCAGATCTGCCTAATTCCCTCACCACGCAAACACTCACACACGGACATAACCCCCAACACAAAATATTGGAGAGTAAAATACATATTTAACAAGGCCACTTTCTTAAACATTGTAAGTTATACTATCTGTTCACTTAGGAAACTGTAATGCCCACATGGTCAATTTCAAAGTAAGTTTTTTTCTCTAGTTATAGTTTTGCCATTCTCCTCTCTGGGTCCTCTCCTCCTGATTTTTTAAGACTAGAGCTTTTCTCCCGGACGTCTCCTAATTAACTGGTACTTAAAGCCCCTTGATACGTAAACAGTGCATTGAAACCCAGATGGGATGGCCTAGAAGCCCACACATCCAGCCTAGGTAAATAAGGTAAATATGTAAACTTAACTGCAAGCAAATCCATTTTTAACATCCCAGAAAATCTCTGCCTCGTAAGTCTTCCAAGGCTTCTAATGGATAGAAAAATATGACCGAACTTTTGGCTCTTCCCAGACACTTCATAATCTGACCCTGACCTACCTTTTTAGCGTTAACTTACCACCATTGTCCAACGTGGGCCAAAATATAATAATGGCAATAATGATGATAATAACAATAAAAACAGTGATACTGGAGGTTACCATTAAATGAGTGTGCATTATGTGCCAGTTACCATTAGTCTATTGACATACATTCTCTCATTTAACCCTCACTGCACCTTTACAGTGTTGGTATTTTTGCCTTTTTACACATGAGGAAACTGAGGCTCAAAGGGAATTTCCCCAAAGTCCTAAAACTGATGTGATAACCAGAATTCTCTGGTCTGGTCAAACCCAGTATTTGAGAATGCAGCTCAAATGTCCTTTCCTCCGTAACCCACCCCTCCCCACCCCAAGCAAAATGAAATGCTGCTTCCTGTGTGCTTCCCTATAATATGTTCATTCTTGTTTACAGCACTTTCTACCAAGTATTCAACAAATTGTCTCTGGGCGCCTGTTACGTGCCAGGTGTTACGTTGTGTGGCTGTGCTCCTGTCCCTCTACCCAGCTAGATCTGGGTATGTTAGTGGAGGAATTGTGTCTCTTTTCTAAAAGAAAAAATTAAAATTACCATTATTTTAATTGTGCTTAAAACGTTCATAACAAAAATTATCATCTTAATCATTATTAAGTATACAGTTCCGTAGTGTTAAGTATATTCACATTGGTGTGCAATCAATCTCCAGAACTCTTTTCATCTTGCAAAACTGAAACTGCACCCATTAAAGAACAGCTTCCCAATCCTCTCTTCCCTCAGCCCCTGGCAACCACCATTCTACGTTCTGTCTCTGTGAATTTGACTACTCCAGGTACACTACATCATATAAGTGGAATCATACCATATTTGTCCCTTTGTAATTGGCTTATTTCACTTAGTGTAATGTCCTCATGGTTCATCCATGGTGTAGCATGTGACAGGATTGCCTTCCTTTATACAGCTGGATAATATTCTGCTGTATGCATTTACCACTTTTGTTTATCCAGTCATCTGTCGATGGACACTTGGGTTGTTTCCATCTCTTGGTTATTGTGAATAATGTTGCTTTGAACATGGGGGTACAAATATCTCTTTGAGATCCTGCTTTCAATTATTTTGGGCGTATATCCAGAAGCAGAATTGCTGGATCATAGAGTAATTCTCTGTGTAATACTTTGAGGAAAACTGATACTGTTTTCCACAGTGGCTGCATCATTTTCCATCCCCACCAACAGTGAACGAGGGTTCCCACATTTCCACGTCCTTGCCAACACGTGCTATTTTCTGGGTTTTTCTTTTTATAATTTTTAATTGAAGTAGAATGACTCTTGAACAACACAGGGTTAATCCTTGTGTAATCTATAGTCAGCCCTCCATACCCCAGGTTCCTGTGCATCCTCGGATTCAACCAACCATGGACCGTGTAGTAACTGTAGTATTTACCATTGAAAATTTTTGCATATAAGTGGACCTGCGCAGTTCAAACCCATGTTGTTCAAGGGTCAATTGACATTTCTTTTAAACAGGAGCCATTCTAATGGATGTGAGGTGGTTTATTTTTTAAATTCTTACTAAATGAGCACAGACTCTGGCATATCAGAGTGTTTGTGGAGTGAATGAATGAGTGACTTCACCACAAACGAATGGGGTCGTCTTGGCTACCAGGGTTTGTTTGATGAAGAAATAGTCTACAGTATACCGGTGTCTTGACGAAGGTCAAGAACCTGAATTTGAATTGACTTCGAGACACGTGCACTCTCTACAGAACACTCCCTGGGGCTCTCCTCTGAGCCCCAAGGAGATGGTTCCTGCCTACCAAGCCCCAAAGGCCCACCCTTGGTCCCCTTGGTGGGAAGCTCCTTGAGGGTGGGAGAGATGCAGCCCCTCCGTAGGGTTACCTCTCCAACCTGGCTCCACTCTGCATAAAGCAAACAAATCCAGGAGAAAGAAACTCGTGGGCATGCAGCATGAAAAATCCAAGGACCCCCAAGCCCATCCCCACCCCAACCCCTCCCCTGTTCTGGGGGTGGAGGAAGGGAACAGGAGCCCAGCCAACTTTCCCCTCCCACCCTCAGTGCTCAGTGGGGCAGGGAGAGTCACATTTCAGCAACACTCCCAAGCCTAGTTGAAGGCTGAAGCAAGAGGCCACACTGCCTTGTGAGAGCTCTCTGGATGCCTGCAGGCTTATGCTGGACTGAGTCACTTCCTCACCTTAATTCTCCCCTAATACCTTCCCTTTCTCTGCAGGTTCACTCCCCGCACCACTGTCTGGGTGAGGAATGTCTGGGGAAGCTGCAGAGGTGGGTCAGCTGAGCTGTCTGCCTAGATACTGCAAACATGACCATGACTGGGGACAGAGGATGTGGGGGGTGGGAGTGGGGCGTATAAGCAAAGCCAGGTTTGTCTGCTGGCTCTGAGGAGCACCCCTAATCCCTTCAGCCAGTTTGATCTCTGCAAGTCTGAGCACAAAGTTGTCACCTCCAGGCAGGATTCCTGAGGGGCCTGAGCAGGGGCTGGTGGAGGAAGGAGGAGAGGATGAAGAGGAGCAGAGGAAAGGGTGGGGACATGGCTGCTTTGCGTTCCAGGGACCTCCATCACGTGCTACCTGCCCTGGAGAACACGGCTGCCTCCTGGAAGGTCAAGTTCAAAGGTCATCTTCTGTGTGCCAGTTTCCTGGATGAGTCTGCAGAGGTCACAACATTAGCCAGAGCCTGCTTGTTTCTGGAAGTACAGCTGTTCCTTTTACCTGTATGTACTCTTTCCTTCCTTGTCTACAGCTAAAGTTTTCTTTTGGATTCCGGATTCTTCGTCTGTATCTCTTTACCATTGCTTCCTGTGTCTGCCTGCCTCAGCTTGTACATCCTAAGATAGAAATCAGGGCACAGTTGTTTTTTATGGTTTTTTTTTTTTTTTTTTTTTTTTTTTTTTTTTTTTGCGGTATGCGGGCCTCTCACTGTTGTGGCCTCTCCTGTTGTGGAGCACAGGCTCCGGACGCGCAGGCTCAGCGGCCATGGCCCATGGGCCCAGCTGCTCCATGGCATGTGGGATCTTCCCGGACTGGGGCACGAACCCGTGTCCCCTGCATTGGCAGGCGGACTCCCAACCACTGCGCCACCAGGGAAGCCCCCAGGGCACAGTTTTAATTTTTATTAAAGTTATTCATTCACATAGCTCAAAGAGTCAAATAGTGGTGCAAAATTTATGAAAAAGCTCTCTCCCTCATCAGAGCTCTCCCCGTTCAATTTTTATGGCTCATTCTTTTGGCATCTGCCATAACTTCCTAAATAATATTGTTTTATTACTACTTCACAATTTTTCAGTTTCAGGGACTATTTATTATCGTCTTCCCCACTCCAACAACCCACTCACCCTCCTGGCCCCCATCCTCCCAATATAACCATATAATAATTTGGTTAGAGCAGCAGTGTTTACATTATTACCTCCAGGTAAACACTATTCCCATGTGTTTACACTATAAGCTATGGGATGTACTATGATTTCTTCTTTTCATGCATACGTTTTTATTTTCCCTGGAGTTAATAACCATCCCCCCTCACCCCAATTCACTTAGTATTCTTTGTACTCAATGCCAAACTCTTCCAGTTGTTGAAATCTCCCCTCAGTACCTTTAGATGATGTTCTACCAATTTCATTTTCTTGAAGCAATCTCTCCTGGAGCTTCCTGACCTAATTGGATTTAGGCTGAGTGCCCTCTAGGCCTGTTGTACTATTTTTAATCTAGCAATCTCCCTTCACCAACATCCTGGGGGATTCTCTACACCACTCTCCTGAGTCAGATTCCTCTTTCCTATTGTCAGCCTTTTGCTTGGTTTACAAACTTATTTTGGTGAAACACATCCTCCAGTAGCCTCTAAAGTACATGAAAAAAATTTTTTGATCAAAGATCATTTAAGTGACATAAACTTTTTTTTTTAAACTTTCAAACTTGATTGATAGTTTGGTTGGATATAAAATTTTAAGTTGTGGGTAATTTTCTTTCTCTTTTTTTTCTTTTGGCCTTGCCACTCAGCATGTGGGATCCTAGTTCCCTGACCAGGGATCAAACCTGTGCCCCCTGCAGTAGAAGCACAGTTTCAACCAATGGATCGCTAGGGAAGTCCCAAGTGTGAGTAATATTCCTGCAGAATTTTGAAAGCATTGCTTAAGTGTCTTCTCACTTCCGCTGCTTCTGTTGAAACATTCAAGCCATTTTAATTCCTGACCTAATCCCTCTCCCTTTGGTGAGATCTCTTTGTCTTCTGTGTTCTGAATTATAATGATTTGTCTTGATATGGGTCGTTTATTTTCATCCATTATGTCAGGTGCTCAATGGGCCCTTTTAATTTGGAAGTGCATGTCCCTCAGTTTTGGAAAAGTTTCTTCAAGTATTTATTTGATCATTTCCTCCACTCCATTTTCTCTGTTTTCTGTTTTTGTTTTTTCCTAGAACTTGGTTTTTTCATTTATGAAACCGCGAGAGTGATACCAACCTCAGATGACCATTGTAAGAGTTAACAGACATAGCATTTAACAGGTTCAGCAGGGCACTCCCTACATGGCAAAGCTCAAGAAAATGGTGACCACTGACCATTACTTTTATGGACATGAAGATGCTTTGTACCCTGTTAAGTACTTGGTGGGCATCCCCTTTTGGACAGCCCAGCATCTAAATCCCCCCTTCCTCCATTGAGTGAAGGCCTCTCCTTGCCTCCCATTCCTGAGGACAGGACTTACAGACCCTCACTATCCCTGTCCCCTGGTCCCTGGTGGCTGTCATGACCAACTGCACGCTCCTGCATGCCCTCCTTATTTGGCAGCAGGCACTAAGGCAGCACCAGACCCACTGGCACAGTGCCTCGGATCCTAATCAGACCCAACTGGCTCTCTGCTGCCATTCACCCTTGGGCTTTGCCCATTTTCTCATTGTGGGTTTCCAGCCTTCGTGATGATTCTGTGAGCTGCCTGATATGTTTCCAAAAACAAAACAACACAAAACTTTTCCACGTCATTAGCAGGATTTGGTTTCTATTTCTTGTTACCAGGAACTCTGATGAATAAACCTGATTTATTCATGTTTAAGGCAAAGCAAGTTATCAAAACAAGGGCAATGAAGTTTGAAACACCAATGGGACCAGGAAACAAAGTGGTCCCACCTGCCCTCCTGGTTAATCTCGTGTGTTAAGAACAGGCAACTTGTGAAAAGTGAAAACAAACGGTCAACAAAAAGTTGAGCCTCAGGAGAAGACAAAGAACTCCAAATTAAAATAGGTATTTTCTCCTGTCCTATTAGCAAATGCACCTACATACAGGGGTGTGTGTGTGCGTGCGTGCGTGCGTGCATGTGTGATGTGTGTGTGTGTGTGTGTGTAATTAAAGTGTAATAGGGACTTCCCTGGTGGTGCAGTGGATAAGAATCCACCTGCCAATGCAGGGGACATGGGTTCGATCCCTGGTCTCGGAAGATCCCACATGCCGCGGAGCAACTAAGCCCATGCACCACAACTACTGAAGCCCGCGCACCTAGAGCCTGTGCTCTAAGACAAGAGAAGCCACCGCAATGAGAAGCCCATGCACTGCAATGTGGAGTAGCCCCTGCTCGCTGCAACTAGAGAAAGCCCACGCGCAGCAACGAAGACCCAATGCAGCCAAAAATAAACAAAATTAAATCTTAAAAAAAAAAAAACCAAAACAAAACAAAACAGAAAAACAAAAATAAAAGTGTTGGGCCTCCCTGATGGCGCAAGTGGTTGAGAGTCCGCCTGCCGATGCAGGGGATACGGGTTCGTGCCCCGGTCTGGGAGGATCCCATGTGCCGCGGAGCGGCTGGGCCCGTGAGCAGTGGCCGCTGAGCCTGCGCGTCCGGAGCCTGCGCGTCCGGAGCCTGCGCGTCCGGAGCCTGTGCTCCGCAACAGGGGAGGCCACAACAGTGAGAGGCCCGCATACCGCAAAAAAATAAAAAAATAAAAAAATAAAAGTGTTATAGCGGCTGTGGGCAGGGGAGCAAAGTGTCCCACACACGTCACAGACAGTGCTAGCCCGCCAGTCCCAAGGGAGTCTAAACAAGGGTCGTGACCTCATCAGTGGAGAAACACTTTAAAGATCACTTCCCACTGTCTTGAGCAGTTTTGCTATAGGACAAGATGGGGAACAATAATCACTACCATGTGCATGGATTTGTTGGGAAGTACGACTTGGCTGTGCCTTTAAAAAAATTGTGATAAAATATACATAACATAAATTTACCATTTTAACCATCTTTAAGGGTACAGTTCAGTGGCATTCCGTACATTGATGTTGTTGTGCAGCCGATCTCCAGAACCCTTTCATCTTGCAAAACTGAAACTCTGCATCCATTAGACAATAATTCCTCATTCCCCCCTCCCCTCAAGCCCTGACTACTGTAATTGTACTTCTGTCTCTATGAATTTGACTGCTCTAGGTACATCCTATAAGCAGAAATCATACAGTATTTGTCTTATTGCGACTGGCTTATTTCACTTAGCATGATGTTCTCAATGTTCATCCCTGTTGAGGCATATGTCAGAATTTCCTTTCTCTTTTTTTTTTTCTCCAGTTTTATTGACTTAATGGACACACAACACTGTATAAGTTTAAGGTGTACAGAATAATGATTTGACTTGATGAAATGATTCACACATGATGAAATGATTTCCTCTGTAAGTTTAGTAAACGTCCATCATCTCATATAGACACAAAATTAAAGAAATAGAAATTATTTTCCTTGTGATGAGAACTCAGGATTTACTCTTAACAACTTTCATATATAACATAGAGCAGTGTTAATTATCTTTATCATGTTGTACATGACATCCCTAGTACTTATTTATCTTATAACTGGAAGTTTGTAACTTTTGACCACCTTCATCCAATTCTCTTTCCCCCTACCCTTTGCCTCTAATAACCACAAGTCTGATCTCTTTCTCTATTAGTTTGTCTGTTTGTTGTTGAAGCATAATTGACCTACAACACTATGTTAGTTCTTGGTATACAACATAGTGATTCCACATTTCCATGCATTTCAAAATCATCACCATAATGTCTAGTTGTCCTCTGTCACTATACAAAGTTATAACATTGTTATCGACTGTATTCCCTACACTGTACACTTCATACTCATGACATTTATTTTGTAACTGGAAATTTGTACCTCTTCATTTCCCTCACCTTTTTCTCTCCTCCCCCAACCCCCCTCTCCTCTGGCAACCACCTATTTGTTTTCTGTATCTATGACTGCATTTCTGTTCTGTTACATTTGTTCATTTGTTTCTGGTTTTATTTTTTTAATATTTATTTATTTATTTCACTGCACCTGGTCTTAGTTGCAGCACGTGGGATCTTCGTTGCAGCATGCCGGATCTTTAGTTGCTGCATTCGGGAACTAGTTCCCTGACCAGGGATTAAACTTGGGCCCCCTGCGTTGGGAGCACTGAGTCTTAACCACTGGACCACCAAGGAAGTCCCTGTTTTTAGATTCCACATGTAAGTGAAATCATACAGTATTTGTCTTTCTTTAAATTATTTCACTTAGCATAATACCCTCTGGGTCCATCTATGTTGTTGCAAATGGCAAGATTTCATTCTTTTTATGGATGAGCAGTATTCCATTGTGTAGATACACCACATCTCTATCCATTCATCCATCAGTGGGCACTTGGGTTCCTTCCACCTTTTGGCTATTGTGAATAAAGCTGCTATGAATGTGATCATACAAATATCTGTTAATTCATAGCTTGGGTGTCAACTCAGGTCATCTTCCTTTGAGACTTAAATAAAATCAACTTGAGGTACACCTACAGCCCTCCACCCCTAAAAGAAAAAAGAATGGACGCCTTCCTTGATGTTGTCACAGTACCCAGGAGCCCCCTCCTGCCTTCCAGAGACCACAATGACACTATTTTTGGAGTGCTAGGTGCTGTACTAGGTGCTAGGTGCTTCACAGCTCTTACCTCTTTTAGTACTGACGGCAGCCCCACGAGGTGGGCAAGGACCACGGCTGACCCATTTGGGCCTTTTTACAAATTAGGTCTAGATGCTCATTCTTCCTGGCAGATCCATAGCTCGGCAAGCAGAGCAGGGTCTAGATGGAAGTGTCCACTTGGGTCTTCGGCATGGCCCCCTTGTGCGAACCACAGCCAATTATATATACAACACAATTACATATGAGGGCCCTGAGGCAGGTACAGTGGGTAACTGGGTAACCCGGGTTTATGGATGAGGAAAGTGAAGCATGGAGGTGAAGGAGTTTGCCTGAGGTCATAGGGAGCCAAGGCAAACTTAGAGCAGAATGAGGCCTGCTTTATTTGTTTGTTTGTTTGTTTTTGCAGTACGCGGGTCTCTCACTGTTGTGGCCTCTCCCGTTGCGGAGCACAGGCTCCAGACGTGTAGGCTCAGCGGCCATGGCTCACGGACCTAGCCACTCTGTGGCACGTGGGATTCTCCCGGACCAGGGCACGAACTCGTGTCCCCTGCATCGGCAGGCGGACTCTCAACCACCGCGCCACCAGGGAAGCCCTAGGCCTGCTTTAAAATGCAGACCTTATTTAGGTATGATGAGGCCAGCAGGTCAGGAGACGATTGTCATTGAAAAGATAGTACATGTACCGCATGGTGACTATTCTTCATAATACTGCATTGCATACTTAAAAGTTGCTAAGAGGGAATTCCCTGGTGGTCCAGTGGTTAGGACTCCACGATTCCATTGCCGGGGGTTCGGGTTTGATCCCTGGCCAGGGAATTAAGATCTCACAAGCTGCGCGGCATGGCCAAAAAAAAAAAAAAAAAAGTTGCTAAGGGAGTAGACCTTAAGAGTCCTCATCAGAAGAAAAAAAATTTTTTTTGGTAACTATGTATGGTGAGAGATGTTAACCAGACTTATTGTGGTGATGATTTTGTATACACAGTCATCCCTCAGTATTTCCTGGGGATTGGTTCCAGAACCCCTGAGGATACCTAAATCCACGGATACTCAAGTCCCTTGTATAAAATGGCGTAGCATTTGCATATAACCTACACATATCCTCTCGTATACTTTATTATTTATTTATTTATTTAAAATTTTTATTTGTTTATTTTTTTGGCTGTGTTGCGTTTTCGTTGCTGTGCGCGGGCTTTCTCTAGCTGTGGTGAGCGGGGGCTACTCTTCGTTGCCGTGCACAGACTTCTCATTGCGGTGGCTTCTCTTGTTGCCGAGCGTGGGCTCTAGGCGGTCAGGCTTCAGCAGTTGTGGCACGTGGCTCAGTAGTTGTGGCTCACGGGCTCTAGAGTGCAGGCTCAGGAGTTGTGGTGCACGGGCTTAGTTGCTCCTCGGCTTGTGGGATCTTCCGGGACCGGGGCTCGAACCTGTGTCCCCTGCATTGGCAGGAGGATTCTTAACCACTGGGCCACCAGGGAAGCCCCTCCCGTATACTTTAAGTCATCTGTAGATTACTTATAATACCTAATACAATGTAAATGTCATGTAAATAGTCATAAATACAATGTAAATGCAATGTAAATAATTGCTGGTGCAGCAAATTCAAGTCCTGCTCTTTGGACCTTTCTGGAATTTTTTTGTGTGTGAGTATTTTTTTTTTTTTTTTTTTTTTTTTTGCGGTATGCGGGCCTCTCACTGTTGTGGCCTCCCCCGTTGCGGAGCACAGGCTCCGGACGCGTAGGCTCCGGACGCGCAGGCTCAGCGGCCATGGCTCACGGGCCCAGCCGCTCCGCGGCATATGGGATCCTCCCAGACCGGGGCACGAACCCGTATCCCCTGCATCGGCAGGCGGACTCTCAACCACTTGCGCCACCAGGGAGGCCCCGTGTGTGAGTATTTTTGATCCATGGTTGGTTGAATCCATGGTTGCTGAACCCTTGGATACAGAGGGCAGACTGTATACAAGTATTGAATCATTATGTTGTACACCTGAAACTAATATAATGTTATATGTCCGTTAAACCTCAATTAAAAAAAAAGAAAGAAAAGATAGTATGTTACTCACAGTTCCCAAGAGGAGGGGCCACACCATGCAGGGTCACGCCAGGAAGCACCAGGGTCAGTCAGTCAGGAGGCAGGAGGGGAGAGGGAACATGCGCAAGAGCCTTTATTGTGGTTTCTGCAGGAAACACAGGTGAGACAAGTATACAGGCATAGGACTGACTAGTTTGAATAATTTCAGTGGGCTCTGGGGCATAGGACTGCCCCTAGTTGTCTGATACCTGGCTCTGGGATGATTAGGACAGGGAAATAGTCACCTAGAGTGTGAGAGTTTGTAAGGTCTTGATAAAGAGGATGGTTGGTGCATGGGCTCTGAATTGACTAGTTTGCACAGAGAAGGTGTACTCACTGGAGAGCCCTTTACTATCTGTCGCAATTGGCTGCTCCTGAGAAGCACAGTCTCTTCAGGGTCAGCATAGGCCCCAAGATGTCAACGCATCAGAATAAGAAGAGATGCTTCCTACAAGGCTGATGCCCAGGTTCTTAATCACTTTGCCTTCCCTCCTTAATACCTTCTCTCATTGATGGTTTTGAAATTTTACATTTTTTTCCTTTTGGCTGTGGAACCCTTTCTCCAAATGAAATCTTGAGGCTGTCCAATTTATTAAAGACTGCTACTCTGATGCTGACAGATGGTAATTAGACTTATTGTGATCACTTCATAATGTATAAAAATATCGAATCATTAGGTTGTACACCTGAAATGAATACATTGTAAGTCAATTATATTTCAATTAAAAAAAAAAGAATGCTGCTGTGGCTGGTGGGCAGGGGTAGGAGGGCACAGTATGAAGCCCCCAGTAGTTTGCACCTGCTCATTTCGGAAGCAGCCTTAGAGGCCCTGCTGACCCTTCTTATACAGAGCAGAGGGGTGAGAGGAGGCTGGCCAGGAGGCAGATCCTAGAGTGGCCACTAAGGCTGTGTGACCTTGGGGTGGTAATTTCCCTCTCACTTACTTACTTACTCACTCACATTTATTTATTTGTTTGTTTGTTTGTTTGTTTGCTGTGCCACGCAGCTTGCCAGATCTTAGTTCCCCGACCAGGGATTGAACCCGGGGCCATGGCAGTGAAAGCGCCGAGTCCTAATCACTGGACTGCCGGTGAAGTCCATCTCACTCTCTTCTTTAAAACAGCTTTATTGAGATATCATTCACACACCTTACAATTTACCCATTTAAAGTATACAATTAAGTGGTTTTTAGAATACTTAGACTTGTGCATCTATCACTGCAATCGATTTTAGAACATTTTCATCACCCCAAAAAGAAACCTCATACCCATTAGCAGTCACCATCCAACCTTCCTATCCCCCCAGCCCTAGGCAACCACTGATTTACTTTCTGTCTTTATAGATTTCCCTATTCTGGACATTTCATATAAATAGAATTATTTAATATGTGGTCATGTGTGATCCTTTGTGAGAGGCTTCTTTCACGTAGTGTAATGTTTTTGAGGATCATCCACATTGTACCATGTGTCAGTACTTCATTACTTTTTGTGGCAGAATAATACTCCACTATGAGTATGTCACATTTTGTTTATCTGTTCATCCACTGATGGACATCTGGGTTCTTTCCACTTTTTGTCTATTATGGATAATGCTGCCATGAACATTCATGTACAAGTTTTTGTGTTAAAATATTTTTGAATTCTCTTGGGGATATACCTAGGTGTGGAATTGCTGGGTCATGTGGTAAACCTATGTTTAACCTTTTGAGCAACTACCAGACTTGTTTTCCCAAGTGGCTTGTTATGGACTGAATGTTTGCCTGCCCCCCACAATTCATATGTCGAAGGCTTAACATATTAGAAGGTGGGGCCTTTGGGACATAATTAGGTTTAGATGAGGTCATGAGGGTGGTGCCCCCATGATGGGATTAGTGTCCTTTTAAGAAGAGGAATAGATACCAGAGCTTCCTCTCTCCACCATGTGAGGACTCAGCAAGAAAGTGGTTGTCTGCAAATCAGCATGAAAACCCTTATGAGGAACTGAGTATGCTAGCACCTTGATCTAGGACTTCCCAGTGTCCAGAACTGTGAGAAATGAATGTCTGTTGCCTAAGCCATACAGCCTGTGGGTTTCTGTTGTAGCAGCTCAAGCTAAGACACAGCTGTGTATGAAGTTTCCAATTTCCCCACCAGCAGTGTATGAAGGTTCCAATTTCTCAGCTTCACAAACGCTTGTTACCCTTCGTCTTTTTGACTGTAGTCATCTTAATGGGTGTGCGGAGGGATCTCACGGTTTGGCTTTGCATTTCCCTGGTGGCTCACCTTCCCTCTCTTGAGCCACACCCTCCTCCTTTGCTAAGACAGGATCTAGAGGTTCTTCAAAAGTCCTTCTGGGGATTTCCCTGGCGGTCCCGTGGTTAAGACACTGTGCTTCCACTGTAGCGGGTGTGGGTTCAGTCCCTGGTCGGGGAACTAAGATCCCCCATGCTGTGCAGCACGGCCAAAAAAAGTAAATAAATTTTTAAAAATTAAAAAAACCCAAGTCCTTCTGGCTTGACATTCTGAGTTCTTTATGTGTTTCCTTTAGAACCCTGAAGATCCACTGCTGTGGGTGGGATTAGAGAGTGGGGTAAGGCAGAGGAAAAGGAAGAGACAGGCTGTGATAAGAGCACGTAGAAATCCTTCTAAAGAGCCATGGTCACAGGATACCAGAGGTAGCAGCACGTTTGCCTTCATCCAGTCCAAAGTGCCAGGCTATTTTATAGGTGAGGAAAGTGAGGTCCAGAGGGGTGACAGTTACCTAAAGGTGCTCAGCATGTCAGTGGCAGATCAGAGAATCCAGACTTGCTTAGGGGTGCTGGAGAGCCCTGGGTTTGATTCCCACTGGTCTGCGTGACTGTGGGCCACTTTCTGAACCACAGTTTACCCATCTGTGTAATGGGGATAATACCTACTTTATGGAATTGTTTTGAGGATATAAAATATTTAACATAGTAAATGCTCTGTAAATAACTTATTTAATTTTGGAATTTTTTTTAAAGTAAGTTTCGTTAACATCCATCACCTTACATCATTACAATTTTTTTTCTTGTGATGAGAACTTTTATTTTTTTGAGATTAATTTATTATACATTATTACCAAACTGTTATCATGATTTTTTGTTAATTAATCAATTTATTTTTGGCTGTGTTGGGTCTTTGTTGCTGTGCGCAGGCTTTCTCTCTCGTTGCAGCAAGCGGGGGCTACTCTTCATTGCAGAGCATGGGCTTCTCACTGCGGTGGCTTCTTTTTGTTGTGGAGCATGGGCTCTAGGCGCACGGGCTCAGTAATTGTGGCTCGTGGGCTCCAGAGTGCAGGCTCAGTAGTTGTGGCGCACGGGCTTAATTGCTCTGTGGCATGTGGGATCTTCCAGGACGAGGGGTTGAACCCATGTCCCCTGCATTGGCAGGCAGATTCTTAATCAGTGCGCCACCAGGGAAGTCCCTAATTTTGGAATATTTAATATCTACATACCTATAATAAAAGAAATTCAAATAATATACAAAAGAGCATACAGTGAAAAATCTCTCTCCTCCACCACCTTCTTGGGAGCCACCACTTTTACTAGTTTCCTGTCTTTTCTTTCAGATATATTCTGTGCATACAATAGAAGTTATTTACCACACGGGTCCCTTAGAGTCGGTAGAGATCATTAACTTGCTGCCTTTTTAAACTGGTCTTTCCCACCCTGGCCCTTCACCCCCCCCTTCTCCTGCCAGCACACAGAACTGTGGGGCTCCCTTATTTGTCCAGCTCCCCTTTCCCAAGCCCCATCCACCTGGTAATGATTTCCTAGAGAGTCTCCCAGGGGTCTCCATGGGGACGTTTCCTGCTCCAATCTCCATGGCAACTCTTCAGGTTGCCATGGTGACACTTAAGTGATTATTTGGAGACCCTTAAATAAATCACCCACGGTGGTATATGCTAGAAGCATTTGGCTCCGGCTCTTATGTTTGGGGCCAGGCTTGGGGCCCAGGCCTGCAGGCAGAAATGGGAGGAGGGGAGGAGGCGGTGGTCCGGGCCCCTCGCCCTTGGTTCTAGCGCTACAAGGGGGCCTCCCTCAGCAAAGGTGGACTTGAGCCTTTGGGAAGTGGTGCAAGGACAAGCAGCAGTCAGGCTCCTGCAGTCCCTGAATAGATCCTGCAGAATGCAGGAGATGCTTAACGGGACTGGGGGCTCAGGACGAGGGGCAGCTGTGAGGAAGCTGGAAAGTGACGGAGCAGGGATTCAAGTCCATGCCTGCTGGGCTCCAAGGCCCTCACTCCCTGACTCTACTGAGAGGGAATTTCAGATTGAATCCACCCCAGTTATTCAAAGAATATTTTTAGGGAATTCCCTGGTGGTCCAGTGGTTAGGACCCTGCAGTTCCACTACTGGGGGCACAGGTTCTAGCCCTGGTTGGGGAACTAAGATCCCACATGCTGAGAGGCATGGAAAAAACAACAAAAAACCACAATATTTTTAAAGCACCTACTACATGCCAGGTACTGTGCTAAGCATTGAGGTTACAGCAGTGAATAAAACAAACAAAAATACCTGTCCTTCTGGAGCTTACATTCTACTGGGAGAGATACAATTAGCAAAATAATTAACTCTGTAGGCTAAACGGTGGTTTAAGCGCAGGGTTAGGGAAAGGGGCTAGGGAGTGCCAGGATAAGCAGTGGCATGCACTGCCACAAGGGCTGGGGCTCCTGGGGCCCAGCTCTTGGGACAGCGGTCTTGGGACAATTCCCTCAAGGGACTAAGAATGAGGTGTGAGAAGAACTGGTGAAGACTGGAGGCTCCATCAGTTGTGACCGGCTCCTTCCATGTGTTCTGGCAGCACAGCTAACAGTTTAGTCTTCCAGTTTCCTGGATGCCTCAGAAGATGCATTAAAGCAGACAGGCATGGCTGAGGGTTTAATGTCCATTTTACAGACTGGGAAACTGAGACCAAAAGGAGGAAGCAGCGTGCCTAAGGCAGTGCTGCTAATGGCAGGCAGAGTGAGGACTACAGCTTGAGTCTTGGATAGTCCAGGAGTATTTCTGCTGGACCAATGGATTTATCGGCAAACCTGCAAATTCGTACCTACCCTGAGTACTGTTTTACAGAAATCTGAAAAAACTACTTGTCTTGAGCACCTGGGAGACTGGTGGAGTCTATCTGGGGAGTCTGGTTTATTTTATTTCTAATGTCAACCTCAAGTGGTATGTGATGGCTCGTTCTTCAGCGGTGGTGCAGACGGAAGGGCGCAATGGTGTGATTCTTCTCACTCCTGGCTTCCCCTCCTCAAGGAAGTGGAGAAGTTTGGAAGCACAGGTCCAAGGCACACAGTGTACAGAGTGCATATCAAGTGTTACTCTGTGCCAACAAGCTTCCTAAGGAGGCGGTGAGACGAGGCCTTCTACACTAGCCTCTCTCTGACTTCTCTGAGTGTAGACTATCCACCTTTAAATAGGCCTTGGGAACAATTCCCTGGCGGTCCAGTCATTAGGACTCTGTGCTTTCACTGCTGAGGGCACGGGTTCAATTCCTGGTCAGGGAACTAAGTTCCCATAAGCTGTGTGGTGCGGCAAAAAAAAAAAAGGCCTTGGGTTTGGGGCCAGGTTCAGAGGCAACAGAAGATGATTTCAGGCCAGTTTAAGCCTCAAGAGGTATTGACGGCAAGTTCCTCGGACAGTGAGTAGAGGGGCTGAGTGGGCAGCTTCAGGAGGGACAGGAGGCCGTGGGCACTCTCTGGGGCCTGGCCCCGGCTCAGACCCCAGGTCTGAGCTCCTGGAGATGACGTGGCTGGTCTCCCACTGGCGGCCCTTGGGGGGCCAGGCTCCCTCCTTCCACAGGCCTTCCTGTGCACTGGCCCCTCTGCCTGGAAACGCTCATACCCTTGCTCTGCTCATCCTTCAGGAATCTGCTTTGTCACTGCTCACAGAGGCCTCCTCCTCCTTCTCCATCACTGCAGCCGTCTCCTCGATTCTTAGTGCGGTTTGTAATTGTCCATTTGTTTACTGTCTCGTCCAGACTGCTTTTCAATCTGAATACAGTATCCCTTAACCACATATGGGCTTTGAGAACTTGAAACTTGAGATGTGCTGTTAAGAGTAAAACATACACTGGATTTTGAAAACTCAGTGTGAAGAGTGTAAAATACCTCATTCATAATTTTTTATATCGATTGCATGTTGAAATATTGTGGATATGTTTAATTATGTAGATTATTAAAATTAAGTTCACAGTTTAAAAAATGTGGATACTAGAAAATTTTAACTTACATATGTGGCTTCTATTATATTTCTGCTGGATAGTGATGTGACTACATTAATTCCGTAAGGAAAGGAGCCATGGAAGGGTTCACCACTCAATACCCTGCACCTGGTACTGGGGCCAGGACATAGTAGGTGAGCAATAAACAGTGTTAGTTATTGAATGAACGCTTGACCGTTACATTTTCCATCAGTCTAGAGACATTTTGAACAGTCTGCTAAGGAATGTGATCTAATTTAAATGTCAGATTTTTTTTTTTTAATATTTATTTATTTGGTTGCCCCGGTTCTTAGTTGCAGCACACGGGATCTTTGCTGCCGCGTGCAGGATCTTTAGCTGCGGCATGTGAACTCTTAGCTGCGGCATGTGGGATTAGTTCCCTGACCAAGGATCAAACCTAGGCCCCCTGCATTGGAAGTGCAGGGTCTTAGCTACTGGACCACCAGGGAAGTCCCTTAAATGTCAGATTATTAAACAACAAAAACTCAGGCATAAAATTTGCAAGAAAGGGAAAAGAAAGGGGAGAGTGAAGGGCCGGCATGGGGGGCGGGGGGTGTCTCAGTCCCTTTTGAAGAGGAAGAGTTTCCATGGTTGCATGCCCCAGCAACATTCCAGTTCTGAGGGGTTTAGGGAAATTTCCCAACTTTTGTCAAGCAAAAAAAAAAAAACCCCAAAAAGTCCTGATACTCCACAGGCAGACACAATTGTTGCCCACTTCTGCTCCTCTCCATGCTTTTTGCTAACAGAAGCCCCTACATGGCCACCCAGAACCCAAAGACCATCTTCCAGCCTCCTTGGGAACTCGGTTTGGCTAGTTCCAGCTGAGGGGATGTAAACAGAAATGCCAAGTTAACTTCTGGGAACTTTCCTTCAAGGGAAGTGCTACGCTTCTTTACCCTTTTCTTCTGGCTCTAATGCCTGGTGCTCAAGCAGCCACCTTGGACCATGAGGAATGAGGGCTGGGCCGTATCCTAGGGCTGGTGGAAGGGGAGGTTGTGAGGGGCCTGGGTTCCCCACAGCTTTGTGAAACTGCTATATCAATCCTGGAATGCCCTCTCTGGTCTTTTTATGTCAGTAAAGAAAAACCTAGGTATTTAAGGCAGTGTTAACTTTTTTTTTTTTTTTTTTGGCCGCGCCTCACGGCATGTGGGATCTCAGTTCCCTGACCAGGGATGGAACCCACACCCCCTGCAGTGGAAATGCAGAGTCTTAACCACCGGACCACCAGAGAAGTCCCAAGGCTGTGTTAACTTAGGTTTTTTGTCAACTTATCCTGATAATGATGTCCTCCTCCCTGAATATCTGGTGCCTGCTTGATTTATGTTTATATAACTGGAAGGGATCACTCAGCTATTTTCAGGACAGGACACTCATCACTTTCCAGAACAAAGTCTGCTCCAAGATGACTTGATTCCTTTACCATTAGATATTGATTAAAAAAAAAAAAAGGCAATACCTAAGTACTTAAGTACCTAAGTACAACATTAGAAAGGAGTGGAAAGTAAGTCCCTCATGCCTCTACCCTTCAGTCTTCCAGTTTCTATCCCCAGAGGCGGCCATTATTATCAATTTCTTAATATATTCTTTGCTGATGGTTTTTCAATGGCAACACCTCTTTTAAAGAGAGGGACACCCGGGCCTCCCTGGTGGCGCAGTGGTTGAGAGTCCGCCTGCCGATGCAGGGGATACGGGTTCGTGCCCCGGTCTGGGAGGATCCCGTGTGCCGTGGAGCGGCTGGGCCCGTGAGCCATGGCCGCTGGGCCTGCGCGTCCGGAGCCTGTGCTCCGCAACGGGAGAGGCCACAACAGTGAGAGGCCCGCATACCGCAAAAAGAAAAAAAAAATAAATAAATAAAAAAAAAAAAAAAAAAAGAGAGGGACACCCTGTTATACAATACACCTATGTAAATAAATATGTCAATATCCACATCTCTGTATAAAAAGTCTGAGTTATTTTGGTCTTGCTACCCACAACCCTTCAAATGAGATCACATTTACTTCATGGCCTAAATGCAAATGTTCAAGCCCTCAGCCACATGACTGCCAAATGTCTGTTCCCTTCCCTAGCCTTCTTTGTCCCTAGTGTGAAATACTTCCCGGGATCTGACTGAGCAGAGAGTGAGGCAGGGGTTATGTCTAGGGAGACCCTATTTCCAAGGCCACAAAAGACAGCTCCATCTGAGTGAATTAAAAAGGGTCAGAGGACTGGGTTTTACTTGTGAATTCGCAAATCATTTTTTTCGGTAAACATAGTGATAGTCACCATAATTGCAAACATACTTAATGAGCATGTACTCTGTGCCAGGCACTGTACTAAGACCTTATATGCATAATCATGTTGAAACTCACAATGACCCTATGAGTTAGGTACCAATAAATGGCATTCCTGTCTTATAAATGAATGAGGCAAAGAGGTTAAGTCATTAGCTCAAGGCCACCAGAAAAAAAGGGGAAATTCTGATTTGAATTCCAACAGTCTGAACCCAGGCTCTTAACCACAAGACAACCCTGACAACCTGATCAGATGATAAACCCCATGCATGCAGGGACTTTCTCTGAGGGCTCAGGACACCACCTGGCACAGAACAAAAGCATAATATCCACTTATTAACTCTACATTGGTGGTGGGATAAGGATAGCTGCATCCTTTCCCAGTAACTACAGTCTCACGTCCTCTGCTCAGGGCACACCCTCCAAAAGCCAGGCCCAAGGGAAGGCCAAATGGGGCATGGAGGGCCTATATGAAAGGGTTGGAACCTGAGGGCTGTGCTGGCTCAGAGGGACCATTCTCTAACCTGGTGAGGCCTGATGTACTGAGCCCGCCCAAAGGAGCCAGGCCCTCAATTCTGCATTATTTAAAAATTATTTTTTAAATTGGAGTATAGTTGCTTTACACTGCTGTGTCAGTTTCTGCTGTATAGCAAAGTGAATCAGCAATATATATATATATATATATCCTCTTTTTTGGATTTCTTTCCCATTTAGGTCACCACAGAGCACCGAGTAGAGTTCCCTGTGTTATACAGTAGATTCTCATTAGTTATCTATTTTATACGTAGTATCAATAGTGTATATATGTCAATCCCAATCTCCCAATTCATCCCACACCCCCTTCTCTACATCTGTTTCTGCTTTGCAAATAAGATCTTTACCATTTTTCTAGATTCCGCATATATGCATTAATATACGATATTTTTCTCTTACTTCACTCTGTATGACAGTCTCTAGGTCCATCCACGTCTCTGCAAATTGCACAATTTCGTTCATTTTTATGGCTGAGTAATATTCCATTGTGTATAGGCACCCCATTTTCTTTATCCATTCATCTGTTGATGGACATTTAGGTTGCTTCCATGTCCTGGCTATTGTAAATAGTGCTGCAATGGACATTGGGGAGCATATATCATTTTGAACTATGGTTTTCCCTAGATATATGCCCAGTAGTGGAGTTGCTAGGTCATATGGAATTTTGCAGCTTTAACCCTACCCTGTGCTGGACACATTTTTATCAAGTTTGCTCCACCCCCTTCTGCTGAAGAATTCTTTTTAGATGCGTTAGTATCAGATTTACCTGTTTTGTCTACTGCTGTACCTATGACAAGACTCTGGACATAGCAGGCCTTTATTAGTCAAATGAATGAAAGAACCGTTAAGCTAGACACCTGATCCTGGCCAGGTGGCATCTTCAGGGCACGGGTGTGGAGGACACTTTGCTGTGTCCCACTGGGTTTGAATTAGCTACACTGGGGGCAGGGGGCGCTGGGTGCTCACTGCTTACCTCTAGAGGCTGGCTTGCAGCGGGAACATTAATTATCTTGGGAGTTACAGCTCCCATGTATCCCAATCACCCTGTTTCACAACCCACAGGGATGAACTGCTACACTTTTTTGTATAACAAGTTTTCTTCTTTTGAGTTTTGGTAGAAAAAGAGAGTTCTGCCAAGAGACAACAAAAATTCAAGAAAAATAATCATTCCATAGTGTCAGATTCAATCAGACATGAATCAATGTGAATACAAATGGATAAACCCTGAAATAGAAACACAGCACTGTAATTTATTTAACTCTGACACAGACTCTGAAAGACTCCGGAATGTCTCTTCTGCCCCCAAAGTCTTGAACAAAGCGGGGAGAATGGGGGGATAGGGGGTGGGGACTGTAACTGAGTCAATCGCTATTTCGATCCCCTGGTACGTAGGATGGAAAAACGGTCAAGAACTGGACAGATCACCAGTCAGAAACATGTGTCTGTTAATGGATGAGACGGAATTTAAATGTGTTTTTCTTATTTCTTCCAAACAGGCCAGAATAAAATCCTAACCTTCTACTGAGCTCACTCCTGAGAACACACTGTTATCTGGTGTTTGAGTTCGGCGCTTGCACAAAGCCCGAGGCCAGGGCAGGGCAGATGGTCACATTAGGGACAATTTTAACTCCCACCCCTGGGACGCACGGTGGAGAGCCTGGAGTAGGGTTTACTGGCCAGCACTCCCTATGGGCCCAGCAGGGCTGGCAGCACCACGAGGATATCTCACTCCTCACTGGGGGTGTGCCCCTTCCCGGAACCTGTGCTGGTCTGAACCCGACCCCAGGCCTGCAGCCACTGCAATTACAGGTCTCACGCAGGGAGTCAGGGAGTGCTCACGGAGGCAGGAAGAGGCTCCTGGCGGTGCTGCCTTTATTTAAAAAAAATTTTTTTGGCCACCCACAACGGGTGGCATGTGGGATCTTAGTTGCCTGACCAGGGATGGAACCCGTGTCCCCTGCAAGGGAAAGTGCAGTCCTAACCACTGGATGGCCAGGGAAGTCCCAGTGCCGCCTTTATTACTCACAGCAGCACATGGATGCCACGGTCCCTCCCCCCACCACTTCACGTATGTGTCCAACAGAGCAAGGTGGGCGTCGGTGTTCCCTCCCGCCACCCAATTCCACCCTCCCTGGCCCTTGCGTGGATTCCAGCAGTCCTGGATCTGATCAGACCTGCGGCTTACTTCCCAGGTGAGTTTTCAGGAAGCCAGCCGTGTGGCTCTGTGGCTCTTGGCAGGTTGGGTGAGAGAAGCAGAGTCCGTGGTTAGGCTTCATGGGGCAACCCTGAGTGTGTTAATGGACTCAACACTTTGTCTTCAACCAGGCCACCTTAGTTCAGAGATGTGTGTGTGTGGGGCTGAATGTAAAAAATGGCTTTTTTTCACATCACTGGCACCCTAAGAGAAGTCTGTAGGTTATCCTCATGGGCGTGGGGATCAAACTAATTTTAACAGAATTTAAGCCTGAGCATTGCTGAAAAATCACTCAGGTCAGGAATTCCTAACTCAAAATCACGTCACTATGGGAGGGAAAGCACTCATCCCAAACACAGACCCAAGAACCAAGGGTTATGCTAACTGCCTTAGTGGCATTAACTCAGAACCTGGGGAGTCAACTAGGGAATGACCAAAGAAGGTAGGTACATTATACTGCTTGAATTCTTTTTGACTCTCCCCTACTTTTTCTTTTACCACATCCATCTCTTTAATCATCCATTTTCTTGCTCAACAGATGCCCATCTCTTTGGTTTGTGCTGTTGTTTCTTCCAGTGGCTTGATACACTGAGATGAACAGGCTGTCATTTCAGAAGTAGACCTTCCTTCTCAAGTGCACGGAGCCAGAAAGCAGGGTCAAAGCCCCACTTTTCACTATCGTCTCACTTCCAACCAAGCAGCCTTGGTTTTCCAAGGCCTCATGGGAGGGAAGGAAGAGCCAGAGCGATAAACTTGGCTCTGGGCAGGGAAGGAAGGACGGGATCCATGGAGCGTTCTCCAGAGGGAGTAGATCTGCAGCTGCCGCAGTTCCTTCTCCGTGGCCCTGGGCCAATCCCCAGGAGCAAATTCAGCAAACAACCACCGTCTCCAGAAGCAACCCCCTGTGCTCTCTGAAGACAAGCTACACACATTTCTTTCCTATGTTGCACAAAACCCCCTCATAAGCCTTGAAAAACCCACCAGTGATGGTGCAGTCACTGGCAGAAGCCCAAGCAGGCAGTTAAACATAGGTTTTCCCAGGATGCCCTGTTGGTTCTCTCCTCATAGCCCGACGTGTGCTTTCTATTGTCACAGATGTCCTCTTTGAGGAGCCTGATGTGCCACCTGGGGCGCATCCCCAACCCTAGCTGGCACCCACCCCTGTGCAGGCCTTCGCCCTTCCTGTCTGGGTGACCACTTCAGCCCCGAGAGCTGGTGTCTGCTTGCACCCTCTGGGAGGACCCTCTCCCGCCACTCCCCTGGGACACTTTCTAGGCCCCCAGCTCTGCAATTGCCCCGCGTGCTCTTCGGCCGCAGGTGGCAGGGCACACATGCAGATTCCGCAGGAGGGTGTGGATGCCTCCCAGGTGGTGTGTGGGCCTGGACCAGCCTCACTCCTCATCTCTGTGTACACGACAGTCCCCCCCTCAGCAGGCTCCACGCTCCAGCGAGGCGTCTCCAGGCCATGAAGGATGGGTTTGCTTCGTCATGAGGTTGAGCCCCAACTATGGGGGTCGGAAGTCGACAAAAAGAGGGTAGCTGGGAGGTCTGCAGAAGATGTTTCAGAGCAGCGTGGCCTCACGACAGTTTCAGCTCAGTTACAGATCCTACATGACCCCATTTGCTTAACCAGTTTTTCCAGTGACGCTTCAAAGCTGGCTTTCTTGGTTTCTATTGCTTCTTGGTTTCAAAAGGAAAACCAAAATAATAATAAAAACTCCAGATTCTTCAAAGTGGACAAATAAATAATAGTAACAATATTTACATTAGTATGTCACACTTGGAGATTGCAGCATGACTGGGGAACGGAAGAACTGAGAATGTGCCCTGGCCCTGGGGCTTAGACCTGGCTCCCGGTCAGGGTGGGACACCACTCTGAGTGGACAGAGGGACAGGTGAGGTGGGAATGAGCAAAGATTCTGGGCTGGGGGCTCCTCAAGTCCAGGGAGGTGGAGTGGGCAGGAGGTGCTGAGCTGTCCCTAGATTAATTAGGTTTCAAACAAACAGACAAATCTCGGTTCTCCCCAGCAAGGACTGGGCTGTGGTCTGGGTCACTGGCTGAGTTGCTCCTAGGATGCCGGGGGCCTTCTCTGACTGCCAGCATAGTGGGGATGGCAGGGCCTCGGTCCTGGGGAGCACAAAGCTCACGAGTCAGCTGCTGGCCTCCAGCCCCTTTCCAGACAACAAGGAGCCGAGGTCAGGAACGGTCCCCTCTTCCCTGGACTATGTGACAAGGGGGATGTGGAATTCGTTTGTGTCGAAGATCAGGGGCCTCCTGGGAGGGCTTGGGTCCCTGTCAGCCTTGTGGAGCAGCTTGAAGAGCCCGGTTCCAATGTTCATGGGGATCCCCATGATGATGCATTCAGACACCCCTGAAACCAACCAGAAAGGATGTTAGAGGGCTTCTCGACACACGGGTAGGTTTTCAGGACAGAGAGACTACTGACTTGGGAGTCAGAAACTGGGCTTGGAGTCCCAGCCCCACTACACATCGATGGATTGAATCCGGGCTGTTCGCTTCACGCCTCATCTATAGATGCCGAAGGCACGGCATGGCGCTCCTGGACGGGTTGGGGGAAGTCCAGCGAAGGGCAGTGCCCGCTCACGGCACCGCTGCTGGCTCAGAGGTCTCTGCATCTGAGCCAAAGGCACCGGGTGGGCCTCACCTTCATGAGCACTATACTCAGACAGCAGGGATATACTGAATGACACTCAGGAAACCCCAAGTTTACCACCCAGCACTTCCTTAACTTAGGGCCCAGGAGACAAGCAAATGGGATCATACTAAGCAGATGCCAATCCCCCTGGAGGCAGCAGCAGAGACTTGTTCCCTGCGCCCAGGGGTCAGGGCGGCTTAACAGAACCCCAACCTCGGAGTCCACAGCCTGAAAAAGAGACACTCGGAAGGCAGGGCCCTCGTAGAGTGACAGGAGTAAGGCGACAGTGCAGATTCTCCAAGCTCCTTTTCAGATTTTTAAGACCTAAATGTTGGGCTCTGCGTCAGGCTTCTGGTTTTACAACAAGCAAGCGTATACCTGCTATGTTCTGGGCTTTGTGCTATCAGGGCACCAGAGAGGCAAACAACCAAACTAAAAACCAACACGTAGTAAGGGCTGACACTGAGTTACAACATTTAAAGGACCAGGAGATTTCAAAGCTGGGGTAGGGTGACCACACTAGGTGCCCAGAGGGGTCAGTGGTGGAGAAGGGGCGGTGGGTGGGGCCACAGCAGGCCAGCAGCAAAGACCAGGCTCAGCGTCCTGGTGGTAGAACTGGGGAGCTGGGTCTCAGCCCTGCTGTCAAGCAGACTTGCTCTTATTTTTCCCTTGGCCTTGCCCTTCTCCTGCCCCAATCTCTGCTCCCATTTCTTTCCTTTTACCTTTCATTATCTTAAAGAATTATGTAATTTCTCTTTCCCTCTATTTGCAACCTGTGCCCCTTGGGAAAGAAAGAGTTAATCTCAGGAGCAAAAAATAGGCATATACTGACTGGGGCCCCACCTGACCGTCGTCTTGGGTGGCCAATCCACACAAGGAGGTGAGAGGGGGAAATGGCCACTAGGAAGCAGAGCTCTGGTGGCGGGGACGAAGGCCAGGCCTGGCGTCGCTGCTGGAGCCCTAGGCCCTCACAAACTCCCACCTCAGGACACAGGGTCTTGCTGCGGCATGAGAAAGGCTAGAGCAAAGTGGGCACTCCGGGTGGGCAGGGATGTGCTGTGACAGCCGCCCCTTGGGCTCCCTCTCCCCCAGGCCCGTCAGAGAGGCACTGTGTGGTGGGAGAGGAGGCTAGAGCAGGGCAAGACACTCACCACAAGCGAGTCAGTTCCCTCGGTCTTCTCACCGAGAAAGGGTTCGATACCTGCGCCTCACTGATGTGCTGAGACACCATACGAGGTGCCCGGCACAGGCGTGCTGGCTGCCTTGCTCAGGAAGTCAGGACAGTGGGTGCCTGGCGCAGGATCGGAGTGGCCGACTGTAATTCTGAGGACTAGAAAATCCCTACATGCCCAGCGGCGATCTTTTCTCTGTACTGACAGAGAAGCCTTCTACAAATGTGTGGGATGCAGGCTGCCACAGTCAGGCTTTGGAGATAAAAGATAGGTCAGTTCCAATTCCATGATCTGTGACTTTATTCTTAAGTAAAAGCTCTGCCTGCTCAGTTTCTCCACCTCCTGAGAAGCCCCGGCCATGGTCTAAGCTGCATCAACAAAGGCCTCTGGGGAGGCTGCTACGAACACCAAACCTACCACACACGGAGTCCTTCTGCCCGAAGTAGGCGGCGTCAAAGAGGTGGTCGGCTGTCTTCTCAAAGGAGGCCAGCATCAGCACGCTCTCCTTCATCTTGGCCAGGCCAAACCTAGTAATGCCCAGGACTTCACCCTGCGCCACGGGAGAGAGAGCCAGAGTGGTACTCATGCCACTTACAAAACGCATGCCCCGCCTTCCCTCAACAGAAGCAGCAAAAATCAGCAGAGCAGCAAGTCAGAATCTCAGGTTTAAACAGAATCCTAACAGCTATCTGTCCCACCTGTGTCCCTCTGAGGCCATCAGCCACTGACAACACAGATCCTTACACTCACAGCCGGATGCCATTGGAACAAAGAATTAAGAACTGAGAAGTAAAGAGTGGATATATGTATATGTATAACTGACTCACTTTGCTGTACAGCAGAAACTAACAAACATTGTAAATCAACTATACTCCAATAAAAATTAATTAAAAAAAGAACTGAAAAGTAGGGAATTCCCTGGAGGTCCAGTGATTAGGACTCTGCGCTTTCACTGCTGAGGGTCTGGGTTCAATCCCTGGTTGGGGAACTAAGATCCTGCAAGCTGCACAGCATGGTCAAAAAAAAAAAAAAAAATCCCTGAAAAGTAGAATTAAGAATCTAACTTTTAAAAGTCAGAGTACTTCTGGGCTTCCCTGGTGGTGCAGTGGTTGAGAGTCCGCCTGCCGATGCAGGGGACACGGGTTCATGCCCCAGTCTGGGAAGATCCCGTATGCCGCGGAGCGGCTGGGCCCGTGAGCCATGGCCGCTGAGCCTGCGCGTCTGGAGCCTGTGCTCCGCAACGGCAGAGGCCACAACAGTGAGAGGCCCGCGTATAGCCAAAAGAAAAAAAAAAAAAGAAAAGTTAGGTGCTTCTGAAGATGTTTCTTATGGTTCAAAGAACTCAAAACTCAAATAATTTAAAAGCCTCAAGGTAGAAAAAGAGTTACGTAAATTTAGGTGCTTTCATCTAAAGGTATGTTGTGCCATCATTAAAAAAGTGTATTTATAAAACTATGTAACAACATGGAAAAGATTTATAATGTTAGAAAAAAGTCAGAATAAAAATGACATGCTCGGGCTTCCCTGGTGGCGCAGTGGTTGAGAGTCCGCCTGCCGATGCAAGGGACACGGGTTCGTGCCCCGATCCTGGAAGATCCCACATGCCGCGGAGCGGCTGGGCCCGCGAGCCATGGCCGCGGAGCCTGTGTGTCCGGAGCCTGTGCTCCGCAACGGGAGAGGCCACAGCAGTGAGAGGCCCGCGTACAGCAAAAAAAAAAAAAAAAAAAAAAAAAAAAATGATATGCTCGGGACCTCCCTGGTGGTGCAGTGGTTAAGAATCCGCTTGCCAATGCAGGGGACACGGGTTCAAGCCCTGGTCCGGGAAGATCCCATATGCCGCGGAGCAACTACGCCCGTGTGCCACAACTACTGAGCCTGTGCTCTAGAGCCCGTGAGCCACAACTACTGAGCCCGCGTGCCACAACTACTGAAGCCCGCAAGCCTAGAGCCCATGCTCCCCAACAAGAGAAGCCACAGCAATGAGAAGTTCGCGTACCACAATGAAGAGTAGCCCGCACTCGCCGCAACTAGAGAAAGACGCGCGCAGCAACGAAGACCCAGCACGGCCAGAAATACCAACCTCAGTTCCCCCCTCAGGTTATGTTAACTTGTTCTTTAACCTGGAAATGGCTACAGAAGAAGTGTGATGAATGGGTTTAACAGGGAATAAACCTCAGTTTGCCATGGAATCCTTGGGCTTTTGGCAATGGCTAGTTTTCTTTTAGGATAAAATTTCTAAAAAGGATAAAAACCATGTTCTGTCTCCTGCCACGAGGTTGAAATTTTCACGCTAGAATTTTAACAGTATGCCCAATCCTGACCACTGTACTTCGGTCTTGGGGTAACGGTGGTCATCACAGTTGGGCACGCTACGTGTCCTACAAGCTTTGTGCTCCCGAAACTGGGTTTGCGACGCCTGGCTGCCAGGCCCCCACGAACCTTGTAGGTCATGAGGTCAGAGAGCAGCATCACATGCCGCCGGTCGATGCTCATGCCGTGGTTGACCATCGTGTACTGGATTTCGTTGATGATAGTCGTCCGGGCAGCTTCGATGCCCAGAGTTTTCTCCACCTGCGGAGGGCCAGGATGAGCAGAGGCAGCCATGTCCTCCTCTACCCTGCAGCTCCCGGCACCCTGTGCCCTTCCCCAGAGATGGGAGTGCAGACCAAGAGCAAACGGCAGGGTCGGAGGAGTGTGCCAGGAGGGAGACGGGATGACTGCAAGGTGGCCCTGGCCGTAAGCAGTACCTCATACGTGTTGTTAGAGGTAGTTCGGGTGCCCTTCACACCGTGGGTGGCCATGACTGCCCGCAGGTTATCACCCTCCACCAGGAGCTTGTACTTCTCCTTTCCGCTCTGCTCGTCGATGTGGATGACAGCTCGGGACACCTCCGGGATGCCCTGCACCACCACCTGGACTCACAGACAGATAAGGCTCCAGACCCTGCAGTGCCTGCGGCCCCCACCCACCCAGGAGCCTGGGAAACCACAGCGGCTGTGAGAACTGGGAACGTCATGGCCTGGGTTTGTGACCTTGATCACCCCATTTTCAGAGGTGATTGTCAGCAACATGCCAAACTTGGGAGTGACTGTGTGCTGCTCTAGTGGTTGGGGGGAAGCAGAAGCTCAGGGGACCATGCCCCCTTCCACCACCAGTTTTATGAAAGAACAAAGAGAAACCCAGAACAGGGAGAGTTGGTGAGGCAGTGCTAAGAAGGAAACCGGAACCTGCCTGACTCCTTAGGGGTGTAGCGAAGAAACGAAGAAACAGGGCGCCACCCTCGGTCTCAGCAGTGACAACGCCCCTGTGGCTTCCTGACACCTGACTCTTCAGGTTAGAGGTAAGCGCGGTCCCTCCCTTTATGCATCTCCAGGTATTAGGCCAGACGCGGTCCTGGAGAGGTGACCTGTGTCTCACCTTGGGGAGATCCTCTTTCAGAAACTGCAGCACATAGTACATGGAGCTCTTGCTGTTCTCTCGGGGGGTGACACACACCACAGCCTCACCATGCACGGCCACGTCGCCAGGCTTCACGCGGAGCTTGGACATGCAGATGGAATACCTCACCGTCTCAGCGTTCACCTGTGAGGGGCCGCACACCCAGGACATGACTAGCAGAGTTTGGAGGCTGCAGTTCCAGTGTTTCTTGGTCTTTTTGCATCGTTGCCCCTCTAAGAAGCCTTTTCAGTCACTTTTCCCCCGATCTCTCTCCACACCACGATATTTTAATACCAGAGATATACTGTGTATTTATGTGCCATAATGTATACCTCTGCCTTATTCATTAAAGAGTAGATCCCCACCCCCCAACCCTTTTTTTGCCATTGCTACCTGCACATAAACACCAATGATAATTAAGCCAGGTCAATCCACTCATCCAAAAACATCTCCTGAGCCAGCCAGGTACTATGCTGGGGGCCCACAGGTGAGTAAGACACAGCCAGCACTACGGTCCTTCCAGATGCTGTAATGCTGTTATCACAGCAAATGGGTATTATGGCCTGCACAAAACCTCCACTAATTTCCTGTGTGTCCCTGAGTGGCAATCTCTGTGCTGGGGTCAGGCGTAGAGAGAAAATGTGAAGGTACAACAGACTCACAGAACAGACACTGAGTGAAAGCCTCTGCAGTGTTTCCTGTGCCTTGCATAGCTCTTGACCTAGTTTATCAGCGCCTATCTTGGGGCTAAAAGAGGATGACTTCCGCCACGCATTTAATTACGTGACTCACTTCCAGCCTCAGAAGTCTGATCCGTTCCAGGGAGAGCTTGACGAGAATAAAGCAATCGTCCGGAAGAAACACTTCTTCAATATACTCTGAAATCTGTGGTGTCAAAAGATCAGAATGTTCATCAGTCACTTTCCCTTCCCTCAGAGCATCCAAGGCTCACTCTATTTTTTTAAGGACACAGAGCAGTGTGGACACACTGACTAGTAAATCCACTACAAGTGGTTCTTACGCTTACTGGCAACGCTGCTGGTTTAGTTTTCTTATTGTTAAGAGGGATTTCTTCTTACCTCTCCCAAGAGGGTTTTCTCAATTCTCCCTTTCACAAGGCGAGCGTAATCTGCATCGTCGTCCTTGTCCAGCTGTGCTGTGATGATTGGAGTGCTATGGGAAGTAAGGGCAAATGATGACAGCACAAGGAATGAGGCTGTTTGAAGAACACCGCTTTGTTAAGCCTGGGTACCACTTGCAGTTGTAATGTTAACAGCAACCGCAATGTACTGAGCATTTACTGGAGTCGGGCATGCCACTGAGGGCTTCACATACACGTGCTCATGAGGCAGCCCACTCGATCAGTCACTGAGTGACTTTCAGAACATTCTTCCTGGCCAAGCGAACCTACCTTTTCCTCTTTGGGCCTAACGAGTAGTTATTTCGGTTCTGTTCCCTGAGTAAACTGACCCTTCGTGTACTGCAGCTTCCTCCACTTCCACTGCCACCCCTACAATCTCCTCTTCAGGACACCTCCAGCTCCTCCAACCACCAGCTAGGAGCTTCCATCCTCGCTGTCCTGGACAGCATCCCCCGAACGCACATTCCTGGGAGATCTGACCAACCTAGAGGAGGCAGGCAGAACTCCTGCCACCCTGGACGTCTACAGGTGCTGTTCTAGAACCAAGTACAGCTTTCTTTCATTTAATGTTATACTGTCATTTCGTTAGACTCGGATCAGAGGTGAAACATGATTTTGTCACTGAATGCACTATAAGGTATTTCTATCTTTCCTAGTCTCACATCACCCACAAATCCTATCATGAAATCACCGGGGCGGGGGTGTGGGCGGACTGGGAGTGTGTCACAGAATATGACCATAGCTCAAGTGGTAGACACGTTAGTCAGGCCTAGTGAGGCTGGGAATAATGACATCAAAAGGATGAAATCTACACTGACACATGGTTCCAAGTTTTCCAGGCATTTTTTTTAGGTTTCTCTCTTTCATGTGACTTGTGGCCATAAATTACCATTGCATCAATTTTGACTCTATCCAGTTTGGACTTATTTTTTTCCAGTTTGGGTTTTGTAAAAGGCAAGATAAGATTAACACAAGCATGCGTCACTCCGGAGTTTGAGAAACTGCCTGCTAGCATCTCTCTCTCTCTCTCTCTCTCTCTCTCTCACACACACACACACACACACACACACACGCACACACCCAAGAGAAATACTGTTTCTCAAGGATCATGACAGGTGAGTGTGAGAACAAGAGGGACACGGAGGCGGGCACCTGATGGCCTTGGAAGCGTTGATGATCTCTTTGATGCGGGGCACACCCAGGGTGATGTTCATGGAGGCCACACCCGCGAAGTGGAAAGTCTTCAGGGTCATCTGGGTGCCCGGCTCGCCAATGCTCTGGGCACAGAGTGCGCCCACGGCAGAACCTGGCTCCATCTGTGCCCTGAAAGGACAAGGTAGGGATGAAAAATCCAGTAAAATTGCTAAGGAGACGGGGATGAAATGTACAGCGTGGGAAATACAGACAATAATGATGTAATATCTTTGTATGGTGGCAGATGGTAACGAGGCTTATCGTGGTGATCCTTTTGCAATATACAGAAATATCGAATCGCTATGTTGTGCACCTGGAACTTGCACAGTGTTGTAGATCAACTATACTTCAATTAAAAAGAAAAAACCAGGGAATTCCCTGGCAGTCCAGTGGTTAGGACTCCAAACTTTCACTGCCAGGGCTCGGGTGGGCCCAGGTTCAATCCCTGGTTGGGGAACTGGAAGTAAGATCCTGCAAGCCTCACGATGCAAGGGGGGAAAAAAAAGGGGGGCCAAAAAAGACAAAACCAAAAACTGCTGGGGAGGCTTCTGATTATCTCCTTTCAACAGAAAAAATACAGATGCCATCAGGGCCAGGAAGGAATTGGCAAGGACCGAGGCTAGGCTTGTGATAGAGGAAGAGCCTGGCACAAATCAGTTACAGGTGCAGATGAGGGGACGTGGTGCTCAGAGGGGTCCGATGATGACAGTGAATACTGAGGGGCTACCGGTGGTCAGCGTGGGATGACTGGAGAAGATCTAAGAGCTCTGCTAACAAATGGTACTGAAGGTGGACAGAGCAGCTGGCAATTGCCAAATATATCGGTAGTTTCTCTGTGGGGAGAGGGCAGTCGGAAATTTCTTTGCAATTTTTCCACATCTTGGAGCACCCAGCCTGTCTACCCACTGGAGTCCCTAGGGAAGTGGTGACAGAACCTGCTCAATGCTGGCAGTCAGTAAGCGGTGTGGGTGCAGGATTTTGTTTCCTGGGGAAACAGGAAGCATACAAGAGAACCCACGTGACTGCCTGGCAGTCTAAGACAGTTAGCATCCTTACCTCATGTACTTGTCCCTACACGTCTCCAGAAACTTTTCTATTTGGGTGGGGGTGATCCGGTCCAACTGGTACAGCACCCGGGGCTGGAAGGAAAAAAGCCAAGTATGAGTCAGGGGCTGGCAGCAATGGAAAATACCTCCATGTCCTGACACATCTGGGAGGGCCGTTACCTCTGTTGTGCCGTTATCGTTGATGCCATATTTATCTCGGGTTTTCTTGATCTTCTCAGAAACCTCCTTAACGAATTTTTTTATCTCCTGAAAGATTACACAACAAACATCAGATACATATTTCTCAGCAATTTGGATGACATGATTCGTTTTGTAAACTTCAGTAACGTGACAAGTCCGTCCTATTTTAGTGGCAGCTAAATATGACACTGTAAAGGGTACGAAATGGATACAGGTTCTATTACAAAATGTTTTTCCAAGGAACACGACACACCATCCACACCCCGGACACATCGTTCATTGGTTTAGTGTTTCTAAGGCCTTTTTACTCTGATGATGCTTCATATGTATAGAGTGAAGGCAGGATAGCCTTTCCCACTTGCCGCCTTCTCTTCTCTCCCCTGGCACACCCTGCTGCCCACATTCACGCAGCCCAGAGTAAGTACAATTGAACCACTTGTACTTTTAGTCTCTAGATTGATAACTTTTTGAGGTTTCTTCTGCAGTTGTTCTGGTCAATTTAAATACTACAAAGTATGGTTTTGTAGACACTGTACATTTCAAACACTTGCCTTCATTTCAAAGGAAACACTCCCAAGTCCCAGCTTTGTCTCTGACCCCCAGCTCTGCATTGGTCCCCCATCATGCTCCCTTCCCCCACACAGTCAGAACTTTGTAAGGTCTCCAGGAAACCACTCTCAAAGCTGGAAATGAAACATCGGCAAATCTGCTGTTCCCATTGTATTTAAGAACAGCACTCTACACCCCCGGACAATGACAAAATGGAGCAAGAAAAAGGTGAAAAGTACATCACGTGGAGGATCCATAGGGCACGGCTAGAGATGACAGGCCTAAGTTTTCTGGAAACTGCTCTAAGGTGAAGACCCATCTGCTTTACAGTTTATAGTGTGTCTGTGAAATGAACCCAGCCTCAAGGTCACTCCTAGAACCAGGATCAGCTAGCATCTCCTCTCGGGGAGTTCTTACGGAGGTTATGGTATGCTTTGATGAACCACACCCATCCGTCCCGCTGCCAGGGGGTCAGCACCGTGGGACTGACTCTTAGGGCGCTTCTCAGGTGAGCTAATGGCACACCCCGTGCAGCGGCAGTGTCCTTCAGAGGCTGCTCACCAGCCGCTCTGGTTTGATCCAGGGGAGTTTTTGAGAATATGGGAAAGGGTGGATAGACTGCACTTCCCCTCAGCAGCCCTCAAGGGAATATAATTCCCCTCAGTTGGTTTTGGACAAATTGTGAGGGCACTCTGGCCAACTACAGGCATCCAGCTGCTCCGCGCGGTAGGCTGAGGGCAGATCCACACACCCGGACGGACCAGTGGGCGGGCCCGAGGACTGGACGCATGCCGTAGTGGCTGCAAAGCCTCACGAGGTCTTGATTCTTGATTCCGAGGCCGGCTGAGGGGAAGTGCAGTCTATCCACCCTTCCTTGTCTCCCAGAGAGACCAGCATGGCTGCCCAGAGTCTGCTCAATCTATATCACATAGTTGAAAACATCACAAGTTTTGTCTGAAACAAATGTTTCAAAAAGCAGACTGAACAGAAGCCCACTTTTGCAAAAACAAAATCCTCTAATGCAGGGGTCCCCGACCCTTGGGCCACGGACCGCTACCAGTCCGCGGCCTGTTAGGAACCGGGCCGCACAGCAGGAGGTGAGCGGCGGGCGGGCAGGCGAGCGAGCGAAGCTTCATCTGCCGCTCCCCATCGCTCGCATTACTGCCTGAACCTCCCCACCCCCGTCCACGGAAAAACTGTCTTCCACGAAACTGCTCCCTGGTGCTGAAAAGGTTGGGGACTGCTGCCATAAGGCACCTACAGACAGCTTAACACTTAACTAGCCAGGTTTTATCCTAACACTGCAAAAATAAATCTCTTTAGCCTCCCCTAGACTAACGAGCAATTTCTAGTTACTATGTTTTCTGAAAGCAAACCACTAAAACTCTGAGGCCCACATGGTCCATGTCCACAAGCTCTTCTTAGTCGGCTGCCGCCCAGCCTGGCAAGCTCTCCCTGTGGGGCGGCAGGGCACTGGCCCCATTGCTCCAGAGCAGAGGCCACTCGGGCTGAATAAGGTCAGGGGCTTGGCCAAGACAAGAGGCCCCTCTACAAAGTCAAATGCCTTCTCCACAGTCTGCTCTCAGGGCAGGGGTTTTCTGCAATGTCATCTTTGCCCACGGGGCATTTCAGTCTGTCTCCTAGGAGCCCAGGTGATCAGGGGGCTACGTGGGTGGAATCCACCACACCTTGGCCGCCCCTTGCTCATGAACACAGGTTTCCCATGACTGTCCTTGTTGGTCAACTCTCTTCATTGACAAAGCGTGGAAATACGTGGAGGGTTACCATGCCGCTCAGCCATCATTCTAGGCAGAAAAGACTTTTATTTAAGAAAGGACTTTTACTAATTTACAAGAACTTGAAAATTCTCAAGAGACTCTTTAAAGAGAAACTCTCCAGGCTTACTGATTAATTACAGGTTTGAGGCCATGTTTTCAGATACACTTAGTTATTACAAACCACGGGTGGAAATTAGAACTGGAGAGGGCAGTGAGACAATCTCTCCTGGTGTGGCTCTGCCTAAAACTGTGAATCTTCAGAAGCGATAATACCCACTTCCACTTAATTTTTCCCCTGTATTATTCAGTTTTAAGAGCCTCCTTTACATGGGTGACGTCCTCCCTGAGACTACTTGTCTAGCTGTGGTTGTGTCCTTTAGGGCGAACTTCCGAAAGCCTTCTTGAACCAGATGTTGCCATTCGATTGCCAGGTGTTCAAGGCACAGGCTAACCAGATGTTGCTGTTCGATTGCCGGAGCCCAAGGCCAAGCAGACCAGGGCGTTTTCATCTGAGAAACTCCACACACATGAGCAGTCAAGAGCACACACCTCAAACCATTCCCCAGCTCAGGTGCTGGAAAGGACAGTTTTCAGCTGCCACCCACGTGGACATGCTTCTGGTGGCTTTGCTGAAAGGAATGACTTCCCTTACACAAGAGTTAGGGCAGATATTCTGGAAGTTAGGTTAAAAGGAAAAAAGCTCACTTTTTTGGAAATGGAAACTGAAATAAGCTACTAAGAATTCAGCTGGACCAACCCATGCATACTAAGGGAACTCAGAACACGGCAGCTGGCAGGCAGTTAATCACACAACTGACCAGCAGCTAACTCTCAAACTCAGTCCACAGTGCGTCTGTGAGCACAGCTGTCGGCCTCTGGCAGGGCCAGGGCTCAGCACCACCCAGGAGCTGCCTCTGTCTCCTCGGCTCTGACACGGGCCATGGCTGGACAACATTTCAGCAGCTCAGAAAAATCTGCTCTGGCCAGTGGATTTCAGACCCTCTTGGCAAATCTGAGCCCAGATTGTGAGCCACGGGAGGACGAGGACATGTTCAGTCACCTCTGTGTCCCTGTGATCTGTGGGGCGTACAGCATGAGGGGACGGCTGAACAAGTGCTCACTGAACCCACAAATGCTGCTGGTCAGGGGGTTACCGTCAAACCGCGTCTAAGACAAGAAAAGACCAGTCCAAAGTGATGAACAGGGAAGCCCTGTTTGCCAGAACCGGGACAGAAATCTGTGGTCCCCGGGCCTGGCAGACAGCTGGGGTGCAGCAGAACTACTCCTCCACGCTCGGCAGCCACAGCACGTAAGCACGTTACCTCGTTATATTTCTCATAGCCTGTCTCAGTTAAGGTCTTCAAGGAGAAACAGAAACATAAAAAAGTAAATATAATCGCGAAGAAAAATCAAATCACACTTCTCATTTGTTACTTAAGAAAAAAAAAAAAAGAAAAAGAAAAGCGGTGAAAAAACAAAACCAAAACAAAGGCACTCAGCCTAGCCAGACTCTTAATTTTAAATATCTTAAGATCTGGAAGAGTCTCTTTTTCACCTTTCACATCTTGTCATGGGGAAGAACAGAGTGAAGCGCTTTTAACTAAAACATTCTTATTTATGTTTTTTACTATTTTTATTTTTGATATACTTCAAGGGATACATTTGTGCTATGTTTGAATCACCAATCAGTACACAAAGGGAACCAGGTACTGATTCCTGTATCCTTTTGCTTTTTGTTTTGGCCACGCTGCTTTTGATCATAACCATGATTATAAACAGGAAGGAGCAGGTCAGTGAAATAAAAATGAACCAAAAAAACCTTATGAGGATGTCAAGGTAACAGGTCCCTGGAAGAAAATGGAAGGCTGACTCTGTGCATTTCTAACCCATGTTACAGTAAGAAAAAAAACAATTTAAAATGATAATGGTATTAAGTAAATGCTATGACATCATTTATTGTATAAGACACAATAAATGGCATTATTTAAAACAATGCTACTACTATTACAAATGATTGGGATTCAGAACAACCAAGGAAGGAGATGGCCCACAGGATGAAAAAGTGGGTTGTAGGGGGTTGACAGGGACAGGGTTTAAAAAAAAAATCAGTTCTCTAACTAAAGCATTTTCCTTCTACCAGGGAAACACTTGCGCAAAAGACAAACTAAGAAAGACATGAGATAAATTCTTTATGTTGACTGCTGAGACTCTGCCTGGGCCAGTCTTAAATTTTTTAACAAGAAACACTCTTACATAAACACCCCCCCCCAGCTTATAAAGTGCACTGCTGGCACTTGGTGAACAATTCCTTGGTGACAGCAGAGCCGGGTGCATGGCCCCCGCGGAGCTCACCTGAAGGAAGCTGTCCTGGCAGCAGAGAAACTCATTCTTCTTCGTGATGGACTCAGCGGCCAGGAGCAGCTCATTCTTACTGAGAGCAGGCTCGCTCTGGCACGGGAAGACGGCCTTGGGTATCAAAAGGAAACAGAGTGATGTGGGGGGCAGTACTGGAGGAAGGGATTTACAAGAGACAGAACAACCTCACTCAGAGTGAGCTTTTAGCAACCTGTGATGTTTTTTTCTTTCTAAACAAATTGTAGACTCTACCTTTAATATGAAGGTGAAAATGGGATAAACTGATACTCCATCTTACACAAAGGCTTGTGGGCTATTCAGTGGGTATCATGCCATTTCTCCCCAACCTTCACCCCACCCCAGATTTGCACTAGAATCACAAATTGTTGTTTTTTAAAAAGAGCCCAGGGCTTCCATGGTGGCGCAGTGGTTGAGAGTCCGCCTGCTGATGCAGGGGACACGGGATCGTGCCCCGGTCTGGGAGGATCCTACATGCCGCGGGGCGGCTGGGCCCGTGAGCCATGGCCGCTGAGCCTGCGCGTCCGGAGCCTGTGCTCCGCAACGGGAGAGGCCACAACAGTGAGAGGCCCGTGTACCGCAAAAAAAAAAAAAGAGCCCAAAATTTCAAGAGTGAAAATATTCCCCCACCTCCAAGCTCATGGGGTTTCCCCTAAATTTTTTTTTTTTTTTTGCGGTACGCGGGCCTCTCACTGTTGTGGCCTCTCCCGTTGCGGAGCACAGGCTCCGGATGCGCAGGCCCAGCGGCCATGGCTCACGGGCCCAGCCGCTCCGCGGCATATGGGATCCTCCCAGACCGGGGCACGAACCCGTATCCCCTGCATCGGCAGGCGGACTCTTAACCACTGCGCCACCAGGGAGGCCCTCCCCTAAAATTTTAATGGTTGCACATCACCCTCATGGACGGACCAGTCTGTATCTGACCTGTCCTCCACTGATGGTCCGTGTCTGCTATAAACAATTCTGGAAGAACATTCTTGGCACATTTAGGTCATTTTTGTAGGGCAAATTCCTATAAGTGGAATTTAAATGTTGGTCAAAGGCACCCACATTTAAATTCAGATCAGTGTTGTCCAGCTATCTCTCAAGAAGATTGTTCTAAATGATACCCCCAGTTAAAGTGTGTGAAATGTGCCTGCTTCTCCACACCCATGGCTTTAACCCCGTCCCTATTACACTTTACTAGATACAGACAAGAAGACAAAGCCCTCTTCTATTGGCATTTGATTACTACCAATAATTAGACTTTGAAATTGAGAAACTATTTTTCCTTTAATACTTGGGGGAAATTATGCAAAGGAACACAAAAAGAAAAATATTAACTCAGTGGTTGGGTAGATACGACAGCATTAACTGTGTGCTATGCCAAAGGGCACCTCCATTCTAAAGAACGGGCCTTGAAAACCCTGACAGATATAATGCTAAATCTTACTTTGATGTTGTCCAGAACTCTTTTAAACTCCAAGGGTTCATCTTTTCCCTCCATGGCTGCAGGATCTAAGCCATCTCCCCCGTAAATGAACTGGATGATATCGCCTGTAGAGCTTCGGACTGTCAAATCATACTGTGAGCAAAGATCTTCAAGGGACTTTACGAGCCTCCTCTAAAGTAAAAGGAGGAGAGGAGACAAAAGCTCAGCTGCTTTGAGAAGACTAGTCACGCATACAGAGGTTGAGATTTGCAACTCTGAGTTTCAAGGTTACCAGCGCTTTAATCACATAAAAACATTTTATTAGAAATCCCTTAAAAAGAGTCCCCTGACTGCAAGAACAGGCCCACAAGGGCCTCACTAGCCTGTGCAGTGGGATTTAGAATATGCTCCAGCCTCCAGGACTTCAGTGTTTTAGAATACATGCAATTTAAACCCCATCACCCCCGAAGGACTCTGCAAACACTGTTTTCCTAGGCTGCTTTGCCTTCCCTCTCTGTCTCCCTAAGGTATAAATTAATGCAATTGCTTTGCATTTCTAAACACAACTTAATCCAGGACCCCCGTGGACTTCAATATGAATTACAGAGGATCAGGTGCAGGCCACCTTCTGGGACAGAGGGGGAAGAGAGAACAGGAATGGCACTGCTTTTGAACCAGCAGGCAGCAGCGATTTCTCAAGTCTGCTTAGGGAGAACCTCCCACCAGCAGAACACTCCAGCCAGCAATGTGATGGGGGCTCAGGGAGTTAAAAAGAAAGAAATCTTCCTCCAGGCAACTTCAAAACAAAAATCCCTCATGCCACAACTAATTTGTTCTAGGCTAACACATTGCTCTGGGAAAGCCATACTCTCCACTTCAAAAAAGGTAAAGACAAAAAATAAAGTCAACAGACATTTGGGCAAGTGTGGTAAAAGCATTTCACAGGCTGTTAGGTTTCTGACAAAAGCAGCACACTCCAAAGCTAAAGGGCAATTTCCCATCAAAAGATGATTAAAAGGGAAGCAGTTATCAGCAATGCTACAGGAGGTCCAGACAAGGTTATGGAAATAGGTGTGTACTGACTCGGGTCCACTTTGCCCTCATCAGCCTTGTGTGCTCTGGCTCACTCATTCGCATCTCTGGTTTATCAGTCCTGGTTTCCCAGTATGCAAAGGGCCGTGCTTCTCAATCCACGGTTGGGGAGAAAAGGGACATAAAGCCACAGCAGTTCATGGCCTAGCAACTTGGATTGTTAACTTCATCATGTGTTGTAAGTAGATAAATACATCAAAAAATTAAAAACAAACAAACATAGATTATGGAGTACAGAGTAGAAATGAGATTAGACACTGGCGAGAAATCCTTTCCTTGTGGTCTTATGGAAGAACAAGGTAGGATGTGTTTTCACTCCTCTGCCATCAGGGGTCCTTCTGCGGCAGTCTGAGAAGCACAGGCATAGAGGAGTGTCTAGCTCAGCCCTGTCCCCGGAGACTACTATCTTACACCTGTACATACAATGGAGAAAAAGCCAGCCCTCCAAGTGTGTCCAAGCCCTCCTGCGGGCACTGGAATAGGTTCTTGGAGTCCCTTGGAGTGATATTGATAATGGGTTATATAAATAGTTGCACAGTGAGAAGCAGAGCCCTCTCAATTTGTAATCACGAGGTAGGTACTGTCACCCCACCTCCGTGTATTAGGAATCAGAGGCTCAGTGCGGTTCGATGACGTGCCCTGGGATGCACTTGGGTCCATGCTCTCCTCCAGCAATGCTTTGGTACATGTGGTTTTGGCCTGGTCTTCATCATTCGAAGGACACTTGTGATTTGGAACATACTACCTTTGTATGTTGTTTATTTCTAGGGTGCCCTACATCTCTCAATTTTTCCTTTTAAATACCAAGACTGGATAAATTAGAGCTCAGGTACAAAATAAGCAAACACTCAGCAGTCAAGATCTGCAGACCCTATCCTGCTTCATTGCTAATGGCCTACATTTCTTCAGGTTACCTGCATGTATCCTGTTTCAGCTGTCTTCACAGCTGTGTCAACCAGACCTTCCCGGCCAGCCATCGTGTGGAAGAAAAACTCGGTTGGTGTCAAACCTGAATAAAAGCTGTTAGCCACAAAGCCTTTGGCAGCTGGGAGCTAAAGAGAGGTAGGAAAAAAAGAAAAATCTAACAAAAAAGTTCAAGATCCACAATTCCAAACCCATTCAAATCAGAAAATGCCTCAACTTTAGACTATAAATACCCACCCAATGCACTCTCATGTTTTATGCCCTTTCCTAAAGGAGAAACAATTTAGCCCAGACCATCCTTACCAGAGACAAGGAGGGTGAGGCCCCAGCCAGGGTTGGTGCTGGTGCCCCTGGCAGCCAGGTGGCTCGTGAGAGAGAAACCAAAGCTTGGGCTGCTACCCCTAGACCAGGGAGGCAGCTACCAACCTCGGTTCAGAGGGCACTGCTGACTGTGACAGCTTGCCCCTCACCTGGAAAACGACTCCTCCCAAGACACCCTTCCTGTGGGCCAGACCTGTCCACCTCCAAAACATAACCGTGTGCTGCTAATGTTTATGGGGATTCAATTTTGGGCTGTTGAAAATATTCTAAAATTAGACTGTGATGATGATCATACAACTCTGTGAACATAATAAGCTGCTGAACTCTACACTTTAAATAGGTGAATATTATGATAAATGAAATGTATCTCAAAAAAAAAAAACCTGTAAAAGAAACAAACATATATAAAACACCATATGAAATTCCAAATGGCCTTTGATCTGGATAGGTCTGTGTTCCTTGGAGGACAACTCAGATGAACAGGCTAACCTCCTGCTTCCCTATTTCATTTAAGGGGCAGCTGGCATTTCTAGGCAGGCACCATCTACTCCGAAGTCTAGCACTGGATATCCTTGGTATCTCTTCTAAATTGGTCAGGCTTTGACTCTGAGCCAGATAAGCATAGTCAGGTACCACTCCAGTGACCAGCTGGCTGCCTGACCTCTAGTGATTTCTGGTCTTGGGCAGAGAACCTGAGTTGTTCCTGAGGCCGCCGGATACAGAGAATATCTGTCCATTCTCAGTACAGTAGTCCTATCTCCCCAGGAGGGGCTGGACAGAAATCCTACAGTTCCACTGGGCAGGTACAGCTGGGGCATCTCTGCTTCAGTGTGAATAACAGCTGACTCCATCCAGAATTTACTAAGTGACCAAATCTGCTCTAAGTTGTGCTCTGCTGACACTAGTGTCCAGACCACGAGGGCCAATGGAAACCAGAAGTCATTTACAAGCAGAGTTTAAGAATTCCAGAGAGGAAAACTTGGAATTGCCTGGTCATTTTACATGTTCACTGTTTAAAAATCCTTACACTTTTATGTAAGTGCCCCCCAAGTAAGCATACAGATTGAATGCACATGTATGATAACTACACATTTTGAACACTTAAGGTAAGTTGGATGGGAATCTGAAATCCACCCTCTTGGTCCAAACTCAAGTTATACAGCTCGAGTTTAACAAGGCTCCTTCTACAGGACTCAAGTTTGGGTTGCAGAGGGAATAACCCCGAGCGGCTGCCACCCTTACACACCAGCTCCAGGAGCCCCTTGGTTGGCAGCCCCAGAGCTTCCGTGACTCTCTTCTGCACTGCTGAAAGTTGTCCGTCAAAGTTCTGCCTCATCTGCTACTGCTTACCTTTGAGTGTTTTTCAAAGTGAGGCAAGGACCTGTTTTCAAAGCCATCTGGCACTCGAGAGCCACTGATGGCTTGCTGTCCCACACAGGCAATCATCTGTGATATGTTAATGAAGGAACCTGGGGAAGCAGGTCAGGAATGTAACATTCATTTACCAAAACGACATTAAATGAAGCACAAGCAGATCTGTGGGATAAAACAGGAATACGTGGCACAGCCCCCTATCCTCAACAAGTTCATAGTCTAGGGACAGTAAAAGTCAGAACTAGAGCAACACAGGGTAGAGCTGTCAGTAACACAAGAAAAGCTGAGCAGGGCTAGAGCTGCTCAGGGGCGAACGAGCACTTTGGGGTTGTAGGAAAGACTTCCAGGGGAGTCTTCCAGAAGGCAGCGGCAACCAGCTGGACATCTGGAGGACATTATGACTTAGACATAGAAGACGTGGGGGAGGAATTCCAAAGTGGGTGGGAGAGTGGGAAGCAAAGACACAGGATAGGAGTGTGGGGTATGTACCAGGAGCAGGGAGTAGGAGAATATGGGGTGAAAGGCAGCAAGATTAAAGAGACTGGACTTTATTCTGTCAAAAATTTACAGAAACAGGAAAAGCAGGAGGTTCTGAATTTGAGTGCAGTATCATGAAACCTAATGCTTCTAGGTTATGGTTAACTATGACATTTAAGTGTTTTTAATTATCATCCAACACATTATTTTAAAAATCCACAGGTTTTCTTTCTTTTCTTTAAAAAAGAACATCAAGTTTACTCAAAGCACCCTCAAACTCAGAAACCCACACACATGACCAATGTTTCTCCAAAGGAGTTAGACTTCTAAAAATGCAAATAATTAAGTCTCTTTCTCTATGTATTATTTAAAAAACTTCAGGCCTTTATGAACAAAAGGCCTGAAGTTTGTTTTTTTTGAAGCGCAGCTTGTGGGATCTTAGTTCCCTGACCAGGGATTGAACCCGGGCCCTGGCAGTGAAAGACTAGAGTTCTAACCACTGGACCGCCAGGGAACTGCCAGGCCTGAAGTTCTGACTCGCATTTCCTAGAACACAACCAGCCAGCCCACATGCAGCGCAGTGACAGCAGCGGCCGGAGGGGGGCACTCACCTTTAGAGCCGCACAGAGCCATGGTGAGGGGGCTGTTGCTCTTATCCAGCTCCCGGAGGCAGGCGCTGCCCGCGTGGTCACGGATCACAGACAGCTCCTTCAGGATCAAAGCCTGACAGGAGAAAGGGAGATGCGTGGTGGCTCTGTGATTACCGAAGTTCAATAAGACGTTTAAGGAAATGTGAAGAATTTCAGCAAGATGTCAGATTCCCAGCAGATAAAAGGTTTCAGAGCCTTAGAAGACCAAGACGTCCTGTCTCTACAGACTGACATCTTCCACAGGCTGCCATAATTGGTGTGTAAGGAAAAAACGATCAGTAACAAAACCTTGGGAAATTCTTTAAACAGCCAATAAAGTACAATGTGCTTGCTTGGCTTTGTGTACAGTACCCTATACGGCAATGTATCCATATATATGTTACTGTACATACTCATGCATGTGTATACTGTGTCTAAACAAGTATAATATCTTATACTTTATAACAAATTATGTAATATGTAGTAAAAGAGAGTTGCTTGTGCTATTTGTAAAATTTGTCTCTCTGCTAAGAACACATTTGAACTACCACCAGTTAAGCATGTTGTGGGGTGACTCTATAGGAATATTCTAGTCCATGAGCTCATCCAGATTGTCATCTCTCAACTCACAACTTACAATGCTGAAGCAGTTAGGAGTCATGTTTCCATTAAAAATGAGTGCAGCTGAGGCCTCAAGTAATTTTCTATGTGAGAAACACTCATTTCTCTCTCTCTCTGTTTTTCTTTAAGAGTTAGTGAGATTAAGAATGAGCTAAATGCCATCCACCAGAGGGCAGACAGCAGAAGCAAGAAGAACTACAATCCTGCAGCCTGTGGAACAAAAAGTACATTCACAGAAAGGTAGACAAAATGAAAAGGCAGAGGACTATATACCAGATGAAGGAACAAGATAAAACCCCAGAAAAACAACTAAATGAAGTGGAGATAGGCAACCTATCAGAAAAAGAATTCAGAATAATGATAGTGAAGATGATCCAGGACCTCAGAAAAAGAATGGAGGCAAAGATCGAGAAGATGCAAGAAATGTTTAACAAAGACCTAGAAGAATTAAAGAACAAACACCTGGAAGAATTAAAGAGCAAACAAACAGAGGTGAACAATACAATAACCAAAATGAGAAATACACTAGAAGCAATCAATAGCAGAATAACTGAGGCAGAAGAATGAATAAATGAACTGAAAGACAAAATGGTGGAAATAATTGCCGAGGAGCAGAATAAAGATTGAAAAGAAATGAAGACAGCCTAGGAGACCTCTGGGACAACATTAAATGCACCAACATTCACATTATAGGGGTCCCAGAAGGAGAAGAGAGAAAGAAAGGACCCGAGAAAATATTTGAAGAGATTACAATTGAAAAATTCCCTAACATGGGAAAGGAAATAGCCATCCAAGTCCAGGAAGCACAGAGAGTCCCAGGCAGGATAAACCCAAGGAGAAACACGCTGAGACACATAGGAATCAAACTGACAAAAATTAAAGGCAAAGAAAAATTATTGAAAGCAACAAGGGAAAAATGACAAATATACAAGGGAACTCCCATAAGGTTAACAGCTGATTTCTCAGCAGAAACTCTACAAGCCAGAAGGGAGTGGCATGATATACTTAAAGTGATGAAAGGAAGAACCTACAACCAAGATTACTCTACCCGGCAAGGATCTCATTCAGATTCAACTGAGAAATCAAAAGCTTTACAGGGGCTTCCCTGGTGGCGCAGTGGTTGAGAGTCCGCCTGCCGATGCAGAGGACACGGGTTCGTGCTCCGGTCTGGGAAGATCCCACATGCCGCAGAGTGGCTGGGCCTGTGAGCCATGGCCGCTGAGCCTGCGTGTCCGGAGCCTGTGCTCCACAGAGGGAGAGGCCACAGCAGTGAGAGGCCCGCGTACCACAAAAAAAAAAAAAAAAAAAAAAAGCTTTACAGACAAGCAAAAGCTAAGAGAATTCAGCACCACCAACCAGTTCTACAACAAATGCTAAAGGAACTTCTCTAAGTGGGAAACACAAGAGAAGAAAAGGACCTACAAAAACAAACCCAAAACAATTAAGAAAACAGTAATAGGAACATACATATTGATAATTACCTTAAATGTGAATGGATTAAATGCTCCAACCAAAAGACACAGGCTTGCTGAATGGACACAAAAACTCGCTGAAAGTGAGGGGATGGAAAAAGATATTCCATGCAAATGGAAATCAAAAGAAAGCTGAAGTAGCAATACTCGTATCAGATAAAATAGAGTTTAAAATAAAGAATGTTACAAGAGACAAGGAAGGACACTACATAATGATCAAGGGATCAATCCAAAAAGAAGATATAACAATTATAAATATATACACACCCAACAGAGGAGCACCTCAACACATAAGGCAAATGCTAACAGTTATAAAAGAGGAAGTTGACAGTAACACAATAATAGTGGGGGACTTTAACACCTCACTTACACCAATGGACAGAAAATTAATAAGGAAACACAAGCTTTAAATGATACAAGAGACCAGACAGATTTAATTGATATTTATAGGACATTCCATCTGAAAACAGCAGATTACAATTTCTTCTCAAGTGCACAAAGAACATTCTCCAGGATAGATCACATCTTGGGTCATAAATCAAGCCTCGGCAAGATTAAGAAAATTGAAATCATATCAAGCATCTTTTCCGACCACAACGCTATGAGATTAGAAATAAATTACAGGGAAAAAAACATAAAAAACACAAACACATGGAGGCTAAACAATATGCTACTAAATGACCAAGAGATCACTGAAAAAATCAAAGAGGAATTCAGAAAACATCTAGAGACAAATGACAGGGAAAACACGACAACCCAAAACCTATGGGATGCAGCAAAAGCAGTTCTAAGAGTGAAGTTTATAGCAATACAATCCTACCTCAAGAAACAAGAATCTCAAACAAACAATCTAACTTTACACCTAAAGGAAATAGAGAAAGAAGAACAAACAAAACCCAAAGTTAGCAGAAGGAAAAGAATCATAAAGATCAGAGCAGAAATAAATGAAATAGAAACAAAGAAAACAATAGCAAAGATCAGTAAAACTAAAAGCTTGTTCTTTGAGAAGATAAAATTGATAAACCTTTAGCCAGACTCATCAAGAAAAAGAGGGAGAGGACTCAAATCAATAACATTTGAAATGAAAAAGGAGAAGTTTCAACAGACACCGCAGAAATACAAAGCATCCTAAGAGACTACTACAAGCAACTCTATGCCAATAAAATGGACAACCTGGAAGAAATGGACAAATTCTAAGAAAGGTATAACCTTCCAAGACCGACCCAGGAAGAATAGAAAATATGAACAGACCAATCACAAGTAATGAAATTGAAACTGTGATTAAAAATCTTCTAAGAAACAAAAGTCCAGGACCAGGTGGCTTCACAGGTGAATTCTATCAAACGTTTAGAGAAGAGCTCACACCCATCCTTCTGAAACTCTTCCAAAAAATTGCAGACGAAGGAACACTCCCAAACTCATTCTATGAGGCCACCATCACCCTAAAAGGAAAACCAGACAAAGATGGTACAAAAAAAGAAAATTACAGACCAATATCACTGATAAATATAGATGCAAAACTCCTCAACAAACTACTAGCAAACAGAATCCAACAACACATTAAAAGGATCATACACCATGATCAAGTGAGATTTATCCCAGGGATGCAAGGATTCTTCAGTATATGCAAATCAATCAATGTGATACACCATATTAACAAATTGAAAGATAGGAACCATAAGATCATCTCAATAGATGCAGAAAAAGCTTTTGACAAAATTCCACACCCATTTTATGATAAAAACTCTCCAGAAAGTGGGCACAGAGGGAACCTACCTCAACATAATAAAGACCATATATGACAAACCCACAGCCAACATTGTCCTCAGTGGTGAAAAACTGAAAGCATTTCCTCTAAGATCGGGAACAAGACAAGGATGTCCACTCTCGCCACTATTACTCAACATAGTTTTGGAAGTCCTAGCCACGGCACTCAGAGAAGAAGAAAAAGAAATAAAAGTAATACAAATGGGAAAAGAAGAAGTAAAACTGTCACTGTTTGCAGATGACATGACACTGTACATAGAGAATCCTAAAGATGCCAAGCAGAAAACTACTAAGAGCTAATCAATGAATTTGGTAAAGTTGCAGGATACAAAATTAATGCACAGAAATCTCTTGAATTCCTGTATACTAAATGATGAAAAATCTGAAAGCAAAATTAAGGAAACAATCCCATTCACCATTGCAACAAAAAGAATAAAATACCTAGGAATAAACCTATCTAAGGAGGTAAAAGACCTGTACTCAGAAAACTATAAGACACTGATGAAAGAAATCAAAGATGACACAAACAGATGGAGAGATATACCATGTTCTTGGATTGGAAGAATCAATATTGTGAAAATGACTATCCTACCCAAAGCAATCCACAGAGTCAATGCAATCCCTATCAAATTACCAATGGCATTTTTTACAGAACTAGAACAAAAAATCTTAAAATTTGCATGGAGATACAAAAGATCCTGAAGAGCCAAGGCAATCTTGAGGGAAAAAAACAGAGCTGGAGGAATCTGACTCTCTGGCTTCAGACTATACTACAAAGTTACAGTAATCAAGACGATATGGTACTGGCACAAAAACAGAAATATAGATCAATGGAACAGGATAGAAAGCCTAGAGATAAACCCATGCACCTATGGTCAACTAATCTATGGCAAAGGAGGCAAGGATATACAATGGAGAAAAGACAGTCTCTTCAATAAGTGGTGCTGGGAAAACTGGACAGCTACATGTAAAAGAATGAAATTAGAACACTCCCTAGGACTTCTCTGGTGGCGCAGTGGTTAAGAATCTGCCTGCCAATGCAGGGGACAAGGGGTTAATATCTGATCCGGGAAGATCCCACATGCCGCGGAGCAACTAAGTCCATGTGCCACAACTACCGAGCCTGCGCTCTAGAGCCTGCGAGCCACAACTACTTTGCCACAACTACTGAAGCCCGTGTGCCTAGAGCCCGTGCTCCACAACAAGAGAAGCCACTGCAATGAGAAGCTCATGCACTGCAACGAAGAGTAGCCCCTGCTCGATGCAACTCAAGAAAGCGTGCGCGCAGAAACAAGGACCCAATGCAGGCAAAAATACATAAATAAAATATATAAATTAAAAAAAAAAAAAGGAACACTCCCTACACCATACACAAAAATAAACTCAGAATGGATTAAAGACCTAAATGTAAGAGCGGACACTATAAAACTCTTAGAGGAGCACATAGGAAGAACACTCTATGACATAAATCACAGCAAGATCTTTTTTGACCCACCCCTAGAGTAATGGAAATAAAAACAAAAACAAACAAATGGGACCTAATGAAACTTAAAAGCTTGTGCACAGAGAAGGAAACCATAAACAAGACTAAAAGACAACCCTCAGAATGGGAGAAAATATTTGCAAACAAAGCAGCTGACAAAGAATTAATCTCCAAAATATATAAGCAGCTCATGCAGCTCAATATTAAAAAAACAAACAACCCAATCAAAAAATGGGCAGAAGACCTAAATAGACATTTCTCCAAAGAAGACATACAGATGGCCAAGAGGCACATGAAAAGCTGCTCAACATCACTAATTATTAGAGAAATGCAAATCAAAACTACAATGAGGTATTACCTCATACAGGTTAGAATGGGCATCATCAGAAAATCTACAAACAACAAATGCTGGAGAGGGTGTGGAGAAAAGGGAACCCTCTTGCACTGTTGGTGGGATTATAAATTGATACAGCCACTATGGAGAACAGTATGGAGGTTCCTCAAAAAACTAAAAATAGAATTACCATATGACCCAGCAATCCCACTGCTGGGCATATACCCTGAGAAAACCATAATTCAAAAAGACACACGCACCCCAATGTTCATTGCAGCACTACTTAGCCAGGTCGTGGAAGCAACCTAAATGTCCACTGACAGATGAATGGATAAAGAAGATACGGTACGTATATAGAATGGAATATTACTCAGCCATAAAAGGGAAAGAAATTTGGTCATTTGTAGAGACGTGGATGGACCTAGAGACTGTCATACAGAGTGAAGTAAGTCAGAAAGAGAAAAACAAATATCGTATGCTAATACATATATATGGAATCTAAAAAAAAAAAATGGTCATGAAGAACCTAGGGTCAGGACGGGAATAAAGTTGCAGACCTACTCGAGAATGGACTTGAGGACACGGGGAGGGGGAAGGGTAAGCTGGGACAAAGTGAGAGAGTGGCATGTATATATATATATACACTACGAAATGTAAAACCGATAGCTAGTGGAAAGCAGCCGCATAGCACAGGGAGATCATCTTGGGGCTTTGTGACCACCTAGAGGGGTGGGACAGGGAGGGTGGGAGAGAGATGCAAGAGGGAGGGGATATGGGGATATATGTATACATATAGCTGATTCACTTTGTTATAAAGCAGAAACTAACACGCCATTGTAAAGCAATTATACTCTAATAAAGACGTTAAAAAAATGTGGTATATATATATACAATGGAATATTATTCAGCCATAAAAAGGAAAGAAATTGGGTCATTTGTAGAGACGTGGATGGAGCTAGAGACTGTAATACAGTGTGAAGTAAGTCAGAAAGAGAAAAGTATCGTATGTTAATGCATATATGTGGAATCTAGAAAGATGGTACAGATGAACCAGTTTGCAAGACAGAAATAGAGACACAGATGTAGAGAACAAACATATGGACACCAAGGGGGGAAAGCAGTGTGGGGAGCGGTGGAGGTGGGATGAATTGGGAGATTGGGATTGACATGTATACACTAATTTGTATAAAACAGTTAACTAATAAAACAAATTTAAAAGGAAATAAAAGAATGAGCTAAATGTATGTATAAAATAGATAACTAATAAGGATCTACTGTATAGCACAGGGAACTACTCAATACTCTGTAGTGGCCTATATGGGAGAATAATCTAAAGAAGAGTGGAGATATATATATACATATATAACTGATTCACTTTGCTGTACACCTGAAACTGATACAACATTGTAAATCAACTATACTCTAATAAAAATTTTAAAAAAACAACAAAAAGAATGAGTTAACTGTGAACACCTCACACAACACTGATTTCTGTCTGCTTTAAAAAGTTAATTTCATCAGAAAATTTCTTACTGTTCAAAAAACCTTTCTGCTCTGCTTAGGTGAGTTAAAGCTCTGAGCCCCAGGCTACTGGGGAGGCAGAAGAGAGCCAGGCAAAACCCTGGTGCAGGCAGACTGCTGAGCCAGGCTGCTTCAGAGAATATGCAGGACTCTCAGGCAACTCTGACTCTGACATGTGTTGCTCCAGTTCTCAGCTAACCTAGCTCCAAATGTGAGAGGGCAGCAGACTGGTATGTGACTCTCAGACAGGAATTATCCATGTCTCTTTCAAAGACCACCCATTCAAAGAGCTGTGGTGTCAGTCTCTAGCCACAGGATGCTGGAAATAGGAAGGGCAGAGGCACTGAAGTACCAGGTACAGAAGGGGCGCAAGCACGATGCTGGAACAAGAGCAGCCCCATGTGGCCAAATGAACAGATGCCCGTGTTTTCACCACCTAGAACATGAAAGCTGGAAGCGATGTAACGGATCTAACGGGAGGCCCTCCCCGCTTTAGAACACACACAAGCTGCACAGCACGGAGATGGGCTAAAGCCACTGCCTTTCCTTCCCACTCACCTCTGCTCCTTCTCTTCAGGACCTACAGCGCCACCCAGTGATGAAGTGGCTAAACTGACCCGAACAGCCAGACTCACCTCCAGGGTCTCCTCAGCAGTGCAGCCAGGCTGCTGCTGCAGCTTGCCTGTGTTCAGGGCTTCAATGTACTCATCACATTTTTTGTAGCCAGCATTCAGCAACTCATACTTGGCCTTCAGCAGTCCTTGGCCAGGTGTGACGTCACCAATCCCAATTGAGAATCCACGGTTAGCTGCAGAATAGTTGCCCGGGAGAGCAGGAAGAGAGAGCCATGGATGTTAGTCAACCTGCTGCACAGAAACAAGTTTATACCTTCAGAGAACTTGTTACAACCCAATTAAACGAAATGTTCCTGTATCAGCCTCTAGGTAGTTATGCAACAACGACTAAGACTCACTAACTCCTCTGAGACCTCACAACCTACAGTGATGTCCCAACTAACTACACTATAAAGCAGACAGCCACTAAATAGTAAAGAGCGCCTGAGAAAGCCAGCTATGGAAAGTGGGCCATCTGACTGCTGGTTCTCAGCATTGCAGAGACCTCTCTGCCCCGACTCCCTTTATCAGAAATTATTATTCCGAAATACAGAGACTAAGAAACAAATGTAAACTCCACTTTTGATGGAACTATACAGTAATCCTAACCCTAATATCTGCCTACGAGAGGCTACTGGCTTAGTAGGGTGGGGAAGGGGATGTGTGAAAGTGGCTGCAGAAAGGAGGGCCACGAGTCTGGAAAGTCTCAGAAAGAAAATCCTCAGGTTCTGTGGGAGGTAATATAGGTGCTGGAAACAGGGAAACCCAGTGGAAAGTTTGTACAGGCATATCTTGTTTTATTGTGCTTCACAGATATTGTGGTTTTTAAAAAATTGAAGGTTTGTGGCAACCTTGTGTTGAACAAGTCTAAAAGCACAATTTTTCCAACAGCATCTGCTTACTTTGTGTCTCTATGTCAAATTTCGGTAATACTCATAATACTTCAAACTTTTTCATTATTATATTTTTTATGGTGATCTGTACTGTGACTACTATGACTCATTGAAGGCTCAAATGATTAGCATTTTTTAGCAATAAAGTATCTGTAATTAAGGTATGTACATTGTTTTTTAAGACACAGTACTATTGCACAGTTAACAGACTATAGTATAGTGTAAACAACTTTTGTAACTACTGGGAAACCAAACAGTTCATGTGACTTGCTTCATTGTGGTATATACTTTATCGTGGTGGTCTCGAACTGAACCTGCAATGTCTCTGAGGTCTGCCTACAAGAAATAGGCCCCAGATCCTTACGCCTGTGGGAGACAGAGTGATAGAGAAGGTGTATTTGGGGATCAAGAATAGGAAGCCTTAAAAAAAAAAAAATTAAAAGAAGGAAAGAAAAAGAAAAGAACTACCAGCAAGGGACTTCCCTGGTGGCGCAGTGGTTAAGAATCTGTCTGCCAATGCAGGGGACACAGGTCCAAGCCCTGGTCCGGAAGATCCCACATGCTGCAGAGCAACTAAGCCTGTGTGCCAAAACTACTGAGCCTGTGCTCTGGAGCCTGTGAGCCACAACTACTGAGCCCCCGTGCCACAACTACTGAAGCCCATGAGCCTAGAGCCCGTGCTCCACTACAAGAGAAGCCACTGCAATGAGAAGCCCGTTCACCGCAACGAAGAGTAGCCCCTGCTCGCCACAACTAGAGAAAGTCCATGTGCAGCAATGAAGACCCAATGCAGCCAAAAAAAAAAAAACCCAAAAAAACCCCAAAGAACTACTGGCAAATAAGAACAATGGTTGGGTTGGAAATTAAATATATGATAGTGAAAAAACTTTTAAAAATCAACAGTTGTTACAATAAAATTGAATCCAGAAACAAAGAAATGGACAACAGGGAAAATCAGAGAATCAGTCCAAGAACTCTACTAGACAATGAACAGAAATTCAAAAAAGAAAGAACAGAGAAAGTAAAAGGGAGAAAATGATCAGAAAAAGTACAAGAAAATATCCAGAACTGAAGGACACAAGTTGCAGATTAGGAGAGCTTATACAGTGCTCAGTGCAATGAGTGATAACAGACCCATCGCAAGGTTGTGTCATTGTGAACTTTCAGAATGCCAGAAACAAAGAGGAGTCTCAAAGCTTCCAGAATAAAAAGACAATTCAGGATAAACAACAAGGTCCTAATGTGCCTAGCACAGGGAACTATATTTAATATCCTGTGATAAATCATAATGAAAAAGAATGTTAACAAAATAGATGTATGTGTAGAACTGAGTCACTGTGTTGTACAGCAGAGACTGGCACAACGTTGTAAATCCACTATTGCTTCAATTAAAAAAAAAAAACACAATTCGCATACAAAAATTGGGGAATAAGAACGGAAATACACTTTCCAGCAACCCTTCAAGCTAGAACAGAGTAGAGCAATCCCGTCAAAATTCTCAGGGAAAATAATCTTCAGTCTAGAATTCTAAACCCAGCCAAAGAGTCAAGTGTAAGAGGAGACTAAAGATGTTTTTGGGCATACAAAAAATCTCCTGGCCTGTGGTATGTTCAAAGCATCAGCAAGCAGAGGTAATAGAATAGTGCAAGGATGGTAGAGAAATACTGAGTAACCCTGTAGGGCCGAACCATGGAAGACCCAGAGGGTGATAGTCTTGCACAGGTACCTTGGAAGCAGCCCGTGAAGGGCCCTTTAGGTAACAATCCTATCTGATGGGCATTAGGGAGCTACCGTAGCTTTTGAGAAGAGAACTGAAAAGCAAATTCAAATCTGTAGCCAAACTAGTCAGTATCAAGTTAATTTCATTAAGAAAAGCATAAACAGTTTAGCCTGGAGTAAGTATCCTTCTCTTTGTGTGTGTTTATGTGTGTGGGGCAGGGGGATGAAACAATAAAAGAAACCCCTGAAACACCAATAACTTCTAGCAATAAAACGAGGATGCTGAGATACTCACACAGGTAGACGGGGGCCAGCCTGGCGAGCCGTGACATCGCATCGGCAGCTTCGTTCTGCCCCCAGTCTCGCAGCAAAATGTAAAAAATATTGTTCTTGGATCCTGATCCCAGCGTTCCTTTGTCCATGCTGCCAGTCATCAGCTCGCTGTTCTGGATAGTGACGTCTGGAAGGAAACAATGATTATGGACTTACACAGACAATTATTACGTTGCCTCATTCCAAAATGAATTTGAGGCAGTTGAGAAAATTTGTTCTCGTATTAAAAGTTAAAGCAGAACAAATAGATATGCTCTTAAAAAAACTTTGTTTTGAGGGGGAAAAAAAGAGAAATCTAGGAACTTCTGAAAAGCATGAAAGGTCTAGTTAGTTACCCTATAGTCCTAACTCTGAAAGGTACTAGTTGACACTCATTGTCTTTATCCGTGAACTGTGGATGACAGGATCAAGCTCTTGCCGTCTTGATGTCGTGGGGGTGTTCTGAGCATCAATTCAATCATGTACAAGGAAGTGTTGTTTATAAAGCGCTTTGTTATTTACCTAAGACACTGAAGACTAACAGTGGCACCAGCATGAAAAGCCTAAACAACAAAATGAAATTTGTATCTAGAAACAAACAAAACACAATCTAAAACAAGAAGCCAAAATACGTTAAAGACCAGAGAGGATATTTTCAAAAGAATGGTTATAAACCTGGGGGAAAAAAATCAGTGCTCTTCAAAACATTTATTCTTTATCATGAGACAGCAGAAAACCCGTGACCTTCAGAGAGGCTCTGCGGTTCAGTTCTTTAGTACAGAGCTCTGCAGATCCACTTCTCGTCACTAGGCCTTGCTAGCAAAACCCAATCTAAATCAGTGCTACTCAGTGCAGCCTGCTGGGGAACTGCCTGTTAGCAGCCTGGGACCCAGAAAGTAAATGCTGCCTGAACGGCATTGGTGTGTGGACCACACTTTGGGCTGAATCAGTCTAGGGGACTCAGATGGCTCGCATTTAAATCCTCTCACTGTGAGAGTAGCACTGACATATATACACTACCAAATGTGAAATGGATAGCTAGTGGGAAGCAGCCGCATAGCACAGGGAGATCAGCTCGGTGCTTTGTGACCACCTAGAGGGGTGGGATAGGGAGGGTGGGAGGGAGGGAGACGCAAGAGGGAAGAGATATGGGAACATATGTATATGTATAACTGATTCACTTTGTTATAAAGCAGAAACTAACACACCATTGTAAAGCAATTATACTCCAATAAAGATATTAAAAAATAAGTAAGTCAATAAATAAATAAATCCTCTCACTGTTACACCTGATCTTCACGTTATCAAAACATCCATTGACCAGGTGAGGCAGGTTAAAAAAATTAGCCTCAGGGGCTTCCCTGGTGGCACAGTGGTTGAGAGTCCGCCTGCCGATGCAGGGGACGCGGGTTCGTGCCCCGGTCCGGGAAGATCCCACATGCCACGGAGCGGCTGGGCCCGTGAGCCGTGGCTGCTGGGCCTGCGCGTCCGGAGCCTGTGCTCCGCAACAGGAGAGGCCACAACAGTGAGAGGCCCGCGTACCGCAAAAAAAAAAAAAAAAAAAAAAGCCTCTTCAGTTATACTTTTTAGTCACACTTTTAGACAATGAACATGTTTTTGGATATAAAATAGTAAATTAAATGCCTTAAATAACGAGACCTTTGTACGGCAAAAAAAAAAAAAAAGGAAGAAAAAAGAATTTGCATTAATTGGTAGAAAAGAGTCTCAACCGAGACAAAATACAAGAACATTCTAATCATTGGGTTGGTCATGTGTCTACATGATCTCTACCTTTTAGAGAAACACCGCCTGCATTTCCCTGAAGAACAAACTTCCTGCCTAAGGCTATAGAGAAACTTGGGATTTGCTGGCTAAGCGAAGGTAACTGTTGGCCACTTGCTTTCCTGACCCCCAGCCCCACCCCATTGCTTTAACTCACAGGAATCATTGACACAGAGGTCTTCTCCTTTGCCACAGTACTGCTTGCCCTTGGTTCGGAGGTTGGCCCTCACTGGATTGTCATCGCTGGGTCTGAGGATGACGCTGAAGATCTGCTTTCCCGTCCACAGGGTGACAGGCTGAAGGAGGAAAGAAGGTCAGAGCATCGGAGGGCTGAGCCTGGTCTCAACCACCCTTCATGCAAATGAGGCAAGATGGTACCGTGGCCACACACCAACCGGGCAGCAGCGTGTGTACACTAAGGCCACTGGTGTGTCCACACAGTCACACACACACACACACACACGCACACACACGCACACACACACAAACACACACACACACCTGTGTGCATACACACACAGCTCCTGCACAAACCTTTAATATTGTAGGGGGTGGGAGGCGAACTTTAATTTTCTCATCCTTGCCCACCAATATTGAAGCAATGATCTGGCAAGCCTTGGCTCGGTCAAAGAAAGTGTCCTTAAGAGTGAGGAGATAGGCACCTGAGGAAAGAAAAGCAATGAAATTGTGAGAAAAATCATAAGGTTTCAATTTTAAAATAAACGTGGACTCTTACTAAAAGAGTGAGGTAAAAGTAAAACCCAGCTGCTTCTTGGCTTTCTCCTCCAACTAGAATCCAACCTCCACAGGGAAAGCGACTTTGTTTTACTCGCCGCCATGACCCCAGCACTTAGAAGATAAAAATGTCTTGTGTATGGCAGGAGTTCACTGAATAACCAACCAATGCAAAATATCTCAAGTAGGTTCACAATCACACTTAGTAAACAAACAACAGAATTAAACACAGGCAATTAAACAGCTTTTCAAGTGGACACATGAACACGGTGAATGAGAATCCTCGTGTTCCAAAGTCTCCTTTCAAGTGAATTCCACAAACCCACCTGTCAGAAAATCCTGAATAGCAGCAATTAGTGGTTCTCCATTCCTTGGGGTTACAAGATTTGCTTTAGTCTGAAGGAAAAAGGAACACAGTAAGTTAGCCATCCTTGGATGCATGATACAGTCCCAAATACCTGCACCACAAAGACTCTGAATTGTTATGAATAAATGAAGAGTAGCAGGAAGATGAGGCTGAGCACTGCAAGCTAGGGTCCTTAACTGCAGCTTTGTCACTAACTTCCATCCCTTAATCTGTCAAGGGGAGAGAAAAATTACCAGCGAGACTGACCTCAGAGGTTCTTGCACTCAAATACTGCATGAAGTAGTTTTAAGTTTCTATAAAGAACATTTTGGGTATAAGATGTTATTGTAATTAACAAATGCTCTCCTCCAAAGAAAATTTACTTCCGTGAATGAACTATGAGTAGCGCTGTGTTATGTCTGAAGTCAGTCAATTCCACACTCTACAATGATGGCAGAATCGTCGAATTTCTCTTGCGTCAGACATTAAGTTTGAACAACAGGATTTTAATTAAAATGTAATGAGTGCCCACAGTGGCAAAAATGGGTGCTACTTGTTCAGTGCATTATTAACCAATTTAAAGAAGGTTCTGTGCATCAAAGTGCATTTGCTCAAATCTTTTAACTGAGGTGTAACTGAACATGATAGCCAACAGTCAAGTTTCTGCTATACCCTTGTCTTACCCTTTCACAACTGGTGCTCATGTATATCTACTCTCCTAGGAACCCACATTACAGGTCAGAAGACACCCACTCCACTCAACTCCCCACCTATCAGAGAAACTAACTCCCTTATATACTGCAGGGTGTTTGCAAACAGGACAGGCTCCCCTTTCCCTCCTTTTAAGGCGCTTTTCCTCAGAAGCTGGGCTGCACCACCCTACATACCCCCATGAGAACAAGGGCTTCTGCTTTAGCTTCTTCTGTTTGAGGAAGATGAAGGTTCATTTCATCACCATCAAAATCCGCGTTGTAGGGTGTACAGACACACTCATTAAATCTGAAGGTGCGGTGGGGTTTGACCCTGGCCTGTGGAATACAAAAAACAAACCAGGAGAAGGACTTAAGTAATTTATCTAAAACCTTCTTGGTGCCCATACGTTTGTTCTCTACAGCTGTGTCTCTATTTCTGCCCTGCAAACCGGTTCATCTGTACCATTTTTGTAGGTTCCACATATATGTGTTAATATACGATATTTGTTTTTCTCTTTCTGACTTATGGACACTGTATGGACACCAAGGGGAGAAGGCGGTGGGGGTGGGTGGTGGTGGTGTGATGAATTGGGAGATTGGGATTGACATGTATACACTAATATGTATAAAATGGATAACTAATAAGAACCTGCTGTATAAAAAAATAAATAAAATAAAATTCAAATAAAATAAAAAAATTAAAAATAAAAGCTTCTTAGTTTCAACATAAAAAAATGGCTTCCTGGAGAACTGGACACTTTACTTTAAGGAAGTAAATTTCTAGTATGTTCTGGCAAGTAACATGTCACTTGTGGTCTCATTCAAGTAGCTTTATTAGATCAAAACACGATGAATTTGCTTTAATACTATGAGGCAAACATCAACACAGAAGCCATGAGAAAGGGGTTCCCACTGGCCAATGATGTCACACTTTGCTGTTAAAAGGTTAATGGCAGAAATTGAACAAAACACACTGACTAAATAAAAACTCATGATGACAGTGAAAAAAAGGAAAGCCCAAACAAACAAAAACCCCAAACCAACCAAGTTGGAAGAAACTGAGCACCGAAGTTTTATGCCCTAAACTGACAAAAAAGGAAAAAGAATTATACGCTTATTCTGCCTTTCTTTTATGAATTCTATTTTTGGGGTAAGTAAATAGCCCTAATTAACAAGGGAAAATTATTAATTACAAGAGTGGTAGGTATTAAATGTGAAAGGAATGTTAAATAAGAAAATCACCATTTTGTGACCCAATGAAATAATGATCATAAATGGAAGAGATCATTAGAGAAAAGGCTAATAAGGGACATTTTAAGAGAGGCACCAGGCTGAAGCGTCTGAATCCCTAACCTTTTCAGCATAACTAAAGTGGGCCAGCCAGATGTGTGCCTCCTGAAATATGGCAAGAGGAAGTAGCCAGCACCACCTATGAGTTATTTTGGCCAAAAAGTTGAACCTGAATCTGATCATCCTTTGAGAGCTAATTTCCAGTTTACAGGAATAAAATGAAGCACGAAGGAACCCTTACACCACACATAGGCAGACAAACAGAGAACATGCGACACTCTTCAGGACAAATGACCTGGTTTTTTTCAACAATGACACTGAAATTAAAAGAAGGAGGTGAGACATTACCAGATCAATAGAGGCTTCAGACATGTATCAACTAAACATAATGTGTAGACTTTGCATCTTGATTTGAACAAACTAATTGAAAATTGCAAAAAGATTTTGAGACACTTGGGGAAATCTGACTATGGACAGGGTACTAGACAACACCAAGGAATGACTTCATTTTGTGAGGTGTGACGCTGGCACTATAATTACGTGTGTCTTGCAGAAGTAAACTGAATACACATGGAAAAAACACATGGCATCTGGGTTCACAAAGAAAAAAGAGAGAGAAAACTAGTGTGGCGAAATCCTGAAAATTACTGACTATAGAGGATGGGACTGTGAGTTCATCATAGTACTCTTTCTATTTTTGTATATATTTGAAAATTTTCAAACAAAAATATTTCTATGTTAAAATGCCCCAAAGTCAAGCAAAAGTTTCCAGAAAAGGAAGGCTTCTGTTTGCCTCCTAGATCTCCATAATCATAATTCCATAATCATAAACTGCATCTTTGGTATTTCCACCACTGAGCAAAAAGATGGATGTAATGTTTTCACAAACTACTAAAAAAAGGAATCTAGGGCCTCCCTGGTGGCGCAAGTGGTTGAGAGTCCGCCTGCCAATGCAGGGGATACGGGTTCGTGCCCCGGTCTGGGAGGATCCCATATGCCGCGGAGCGGCTGGGCCCGTGAGCCATGGCCGCTGAGCCTGCGCGTCCGGAGCCTGCGCGTCCGGAGCCTGTGCTCCGCAACGGGGGAGGCCACAACAGTGAGAGGCCCGCATACCGCAAAAAAAAAAAAAAAAAAAAAAAGGAATCTAGAAAAACACTACCTTAGGAGCCTGTTTAAACACTGTTTGCAAATGCTCAGGGATTTAATGGCTTTGCAGACAGGAGAATTTATGAATATTTAACAAATTAAAGTTGCATCTTGTTTCCATTTTAAATCTCCAAAAAAGGAACTGCTGCTGTTGCAAAAAGTAAACCATCCCAAAAAATATGGTTCAAGGTCTTAGTTGGAGTACTGCAAAGAGAAATCCTGTAAGCATTTTAGTTCCTTAGTTAATATGCTATTTTAAATCAAGTCAATTTTCTGCCATATCTATTTTACATAACTTTGTGCACACACATATATGTATATATGTTGTTTGCAAGTGAAATCATGGTAGTCACTTTCACACTAATTTTCAATTAGTTCCTGTTTTACTGTTGTATGAATAGTACATTACAAATATTAAAAACATTGAAGGGAAGTTTGAAATTTAAGAGTTTCACTCAAACTAAAAAATGAGAGAAGAGGAAAACCAAAAGTTATGAAAATTTGAGATTACTGGCAATTTAAATTTTAGAAGTCTGGAATTTAGCGTGGCACACACAGCAAAGTTCCACCCAACAGAAATAAAAACCAGTCTCATGCTCACCAAATGTGCCATAATGCTCAATTTGTGCAGCGAAGGCTGCCGATTGAACAGAACCACGTCTCCATCTATGAGGTGTCTCTCCACAATGTCCCCATACTTGAGCTCCTGAGCCATCTTTTCTCTGTTTCCGTATTTCAAAAACCTTAACATACAATAATAGACATAATCTGTGAGAACAAAGTTTCCTCAGCAAGTTTCTCCCTCTTCATATCAGGATTCAGTCTCTAAAATGATCACGTTTCATTGTATTTAAGGTGCCTCCATACGCCATTAATTAAACTACAACAACAACAACAACATTTTAGTTTATTTGATTTTTTTGGCTGAGCCGCATGGCTTGTGGGATCTTAGTTCCCTGACCAGGGATCAAACCCTGGCCCCCAGTAGTGAAAGCACCAAGCCCTAACCACTGGACCCGCGGGGAATTCCCTAAACTACAACAAACTGCTTGTGAGATCTATCTTAATTTTAGAAATGTCAAGATACGATAAAAGCATGTCTTGGAATCACAGAAATAGAGTAATAAACCAGCTTCTCCCACACGGCCCTGGTGATATGTTTGAATCTCATGAGATAAAAAGGCACTGGTGATCAGCTCATCTCGCTGTAAAAAGCCAGAACTGGCAAAATGCATGTCTCCTGGGTCAGGAGCGCACTGAGGTAACCCCAGAGCGCCCAGGTGACATAGAAAATGATCTGCTTTCATATCCCAATGCATTCTGTCTTTCTAGATCCAATAACATTAAATGCTATGGAATAAATGTACATTGTACGTACATTCAACAAGCCAAGCAGAGCAAACGAGCAATGTACCTAGGCTCACTTCAATTTAAATAGATATTTTCCACGTGCTACAATATCACAACAATTGTACTTTGGAGTGCATTCTTTGCTAAGTATGGTGACAGTAAACTTGGTCATGAGAAGACAGTTACATCCAACCAGATCGGGAATGCATTACCTTTTCATCTGCATGTGTCTCTGCTGAATGAAATTGGCTCCTGGGTGAACTTCAGGGCCATTTCGAACCAGCTTCCTCAAAAAGTTGATGTTTGCCTTGTTCACCTGGAGGATCACAACATAAAGCAGAATGAGACACTGTTAATTCTATAAGCTAGCACACTATACTGAACTGGATCTCAGGCTTTACTTTCCTTACCTTGTCCTAGGAGAAAGAGAGGCACCTGCAGGCACCCTGCTGCCAGGGTCTTGAGTGTAAGGACAACAACGGGATGGCACCAGGTTCAAGTCTGAACTTGGTCACTCACTTGTTGGGTGACAGGGCCAAGGCCTTTACTGGCCTTTGGTTTCCCTAGTGGTTCAACAAGTGGACTGGAATGATCTATAGGGACCTTCCAGCACTCTGTAATCCTAAAAACAGGTGGCAACTTCATCTGCGATGATTTTCCACGGGCTTCTAAGGTTTAAAAGTTGTGACACCAGCACCATAGGCCCTGGTCTGTACTGCCACGTCCTGTAGCCTCTTGGACAACAGTCTCATGGGACACCACTTCAGAGAAGGAAACTCTGGATCATTATTAACTCAACCGAGGACACTTTCTACACAAGCTTAACCAGAAGCCTCTGTGGTTTGGGCTAATTATGACTCTCAAGGGCAAAGCCAAGGCCAATCAATATCCTCCTGTTATCAGGCGTTTCGATTAACTACACCTCGGTTAAAAAAAAAAATACTGTAGGGCTTCCCTAGTGGCGCAGTGGTTGAGAGTCCGCCTGCCGATGCAGGGGACGCGGGTTCATGCCCCGGTCCGGGAGGATCCCACATGCCGCGGAGCGGCTGGGCCCATGAGCCATGGCCACTGAGCCTGCGCGTCCGGAGCCTGTGCTCCGCAACGGGAGAGGCCACAACAGTGAGAGGCCTGCATACCACAAAAAGAAAAAAAAAAAAAAAATACTGTAAATACCAGTTTACACTCATGATGAATATGAATTGAGTGTAAAGCAGTACAGCCTTTCTGGTTATGCATGAATAGCCTTAAAATATTCGAAGTCTTTGATTCACTGATTCTAATGTTTTAAAAATAATAACTATCCCAAGAAAATTAACTGGTGTTGTGTTTATCATAAGTTACTTTAACACGTGAGGTATGAACTAAGACAGATGTCAAAGATGGTATTATTTGGAAAAAAAAAGTTTGCAGACTTGTCTGTTCAATGTATATCTGAGTATATATACATAAAGGCAGACACAACTGCGGCTGTACATGTTGTAGATATTACACATGGTGACATATGCATGAAGCAAACTGGAAAGATAAACACACATGCCAAACTGTGGGTCGGGTGGGTTACTGGGGATTTTCCACTGTCTGTTGTTTGGAATCTCAGAACGTGACACAAAAGACTGGATTCAGACAAAATATTGAGCAACTCAATGTACTTTACCTTCTCAGGAAAAGTTAGAATTTTGGCCACATGAACTGGCACAGCTACCTCATCAATTCGGAGGTTGGGGTCAGGTGAGATGACTGTTCTGCCAGAAAAATCCACTCTTTTTCCTGAGAGATTGCCTCTAAATCGACCTAAATAAATAAAAATATATCACAGGCCTCCAAGGTACAACGTGTGCTGTTGGGGGCAATGTGACCAGAAAGCCCAAGGACAGCCCGTGACCTCCAACTAGATAAGCTGGACATACGTTCCCCAAAATGAAACAAAGGCAGTAGACCGTCTCCTGCACACATTTTTGGACACGTACCCTGTTTTCCCTTCAGGCGCTGGACGAACCCTCTGGTCCATTTCTTGGGCGCCATGTTGAGGGGAATGCCTGAGAGCTCACTGTTAATGTAGAGGGCGCACTGCAGCTGCAGGAAATCCCAGTCTTCCATGATCATCTGGGTCTTAGCTCCTGATATCCGATGCTAAGAATAAGCAGAGGATAAACAGAAATAAGCCTGGTCCATTTGACTTTCTCCATCAGACACTTCTGTTTTCATGCTAATGGGAAGCACTGACCTTTTTAATGACATCATTTAGGAAAATGATTTCTGTCAATTTCATCGTCAGATCATCTTCATTGGTGCCAGACTTCAAATCACTCACGACAGAGGGTCTAATACACAGAGGGGGCACTAAAAGTCGTGTGAGAATCAAATCGGAGGGCTTTCCAGCTTCTGGATTCATCAGAAGTAGAGGGACATCTTCAGCTGGGATTCGTTTAAATAAATTCAGAACTATTAAGGGATTCAAGTTTTCCTGTGGAAAGGAGGGAAGGAAGGAGATACATGTTGGTTTTCCACAGCTTAGGCAAAGGTTTACTTCTGCATGTCCTCTAACCTATCTGCCACTTAAATGATAATACACACAAGTGATGACAGAGACTTCTGATAACATGCTACGTTGCAAGGGCCCTAAAAATGTTCATGCCTTTTATTCCAATAATTTAAGCCAACAATTCCACTCCTCGTAATTATTCCAAAGGGTATGATTTTAGAAATTAACACAAAGATTCAGCTACAAGGATGTTCACTAAAGCTGTTCTTAATGGTGAAAAGCTGGAAACAGCCTGACAGGTGACTGAGTCAATAAAATCATGGTACATCCATACATGGAAAACTATGAAGCTATTAAAAACAAACAAAAAAGAAGCTACGGAAATGTGGCTACTGCCATGAAAGGTGTTCACAAAATACTGGTAAATGAGATAAGTATGTTTATGATGTGATCTAATTTGGGGGAAAACATACATCTATACAGAAAAGAGGAAATGGAAGAGTTTACCAAGGTGTGAACAGGGCTGTCTTTAGATGAGTGGAATTATCATCTTTTTGCTTCTTTTTTTACATTTAAACTTCCTGTAGTGAACTTATATTGTCTTTGTATTAACTTCACTTAATAGAAGTGCTAGGCTCTAACAACTTACTCATAAGAACTATGTAAATTATCATAGATATTCAAACATCACAGCTAAGAATGGTCAGATTGTGTTGTTGCTGGTTATTAAATTTTCTTGGGATCAAAGATTGTGACTGAGACTATATGTTATAAGCAGCATTTGCTATGCAATAACTTAATGAGAAGGGTTAAGAAAGAAACATTTGAACAGCCGGCTACTGCTCTTAGAACGCTGCCAATGAAAAGTTTCTGTGGTCCCGCCCTGGAGGAGATGGCAGTGCAGCTGGGTTCTTCTAGGAATCCCTCCAGAGGTTTTCTGGTCTGGGTCCCTGTCCAGAGAAGAATGTCCTCCTCAGCATCCCTGTCTCCCAGTGATGGGCACCTCGCTGCCACCAGAAGCAATCAGGGAGGAAGTCTAAAATGAATAGAATTCTAGAACGGCATGAAGGCCCGATGTCACCTGCAGTACCACAGTCAGTCCTAGATGAGAACATCTTGGAGCTGGAGGCCATCCAGGAGGGCAAGGAAGGCAGGAGGACTGGCAGGAGCCTGGAAACCAGTTCTCAGCAAGAGCAGTTACTCAAGAGTGATAGAACAACTGCATCCCAAGAGGCACGTGGAAGAGGCTGCTGACTTATTGTTACGTGCCAGGAAACAGAAGTCAGGGACTGTTGGACAGGAGAGCAGGGCTCAGCTGTGTACATGGCGGAATACCCTAACAGCTTGAGTTCTCTAGCAATGCAGCGTGGCTGCCTCGGGTGGTGGTGAGGCGACACAGCCAGAAGGACATCAGCCAGGGCAGCCAACACTCAGTCTGCAGGGACGATGCCATCTATGGAGAGACTCTTATCTGCAGGTCCACCACCCCCTGGATTTGTATTAAAATTGGGAATGGATATATGTTAGTCTTCTGGGGATAGAGTCCGGAGTTTTTGTCAAGTCCAGGTTGGGTCGCATGTCTAAGGTCACAGAATAAATAAGTGGCAGGGCTGGGCTCTAATCCCAGGCCTGTCTGACCCCAAAGCCAAAGCTCTTAACCACCACCCTAAACCACGTCTAGGGTGTCGCCTGGGTCAGGTGGGCTGGGGTGGACAGGGAGATGGTGGCAGTGGGGGACACCCTGAGAGGCAAGGTAGATGTGCAAGACAAGTGACTGCTAAGTGGGAGGGGGTCACCTCCTGGGCCCAGCCATTTAGGCCTAGTCACTTGGAGACTTTTCCAAACAAGATGCCTCCCAGGCCCCAGAAGATAATTCTATTGCAGAGTGTGTGGAGCAGAGAAGTGGTCCACAGCAAGTAAGGACAGTGGCCGCAGGGCTCCAGGTAGAGAGCTGGCAGGGGAAAGTGGTAGTGGATGTCAGGCAGGTTGATCTCGGAGCAGCAGGGGAGGCTGCAAGTAAGGCCACACTCCAGAGAGCTGGGGCACCCCTCAGGCTCACTGACAAGGCTGCCAGCCAGGCTTCTGACTGCTTTCTACACCGCCATCAGCCTGGAAGGTAGAATTCTTCTACACTCATGACAGTAGAAGGACAAGATCCACTTTCTCAGCCTGCATGCACCTTCACTTCCTCTGCAGGAGCCTAGTTCTAACTGCCTTGAAGACATCTCCACTGGAATGCACTGCTGATGCCCTCCCCCATTTCCAGGAGAACTACCATGTTTCCAGATGCTTGTGCATGGGCACCCGCTTGCCTCTGACCACCCTCTCACTCCCAGCACTACAGTGGCTGGTCATCAATTCCTGTCCATTCTGACTGCATACGATGACTCTGCCCCTGGCTCCACTATCACTACCTACCCAGGATCAGGATCTGTTTTCTTTTTGCATCCCCATCCCCCAAATCAAGGCATAATTTAAATACAGAAAATTGCACAAATCTTAAAGAGATTGATAAATTTTTACATGTATACACTGGTACACATATACCACCATTCAAATCAAATAAAGAATATGTCCCTCTCTCCAGAAAATACCGATACCCCCTTTCCCAGTCAGTACTAAGCCCTCACCCCAGATCAGTCTTGCCTGTTCTTGGACTTGGTCTAAATGGAATCATACGCTTTGTACTCTCTTGTATAAAGCTGCCTCCTCTCAGCAGGATCCTGAGATTCAGCCAGGCTGTGTGTGTCAGTTCATTTCTTTCATTTCGGGATACTATCCCATTGTGTAGATCTGTGACAATTTCTACATTCTCCTGTTGACAGGCATCTGGGCTGTTTCTAATTCCGGCTTTTATTAATAAAGCTGTAATGAACATACTTGTACAAATATTTCTGTGGACATATGCACCCATCTCTCTTGGTATTACACCTAAGAGTAAAGCTGCTGGATCACAGGGTGAGTGTGGGTCTTATTTTATAAGGAATTGTCAAAGTGTTGTTTGGAGTGGTGGAAACGTTTCACATGGCCACCATCAATGTAGGAGGGCCAGCTGCTTCAGATCCTTGCCAGCACTCGGTTTTTAGTTGTTTTACATTTTAATTTTTCTGAGAGGGTATGTGTGTGTGTAGTTTTAATTAGTATTTCCTTGATGATTGATAACATTGAACTTTTCATCTATTGATTGGCCATTTGAATATAACCTCTTGTGAAGTGCCAATTCAAGTCTTGCTTCTGCTTTCAAAAATCGGGGTTTTCTGGGACTTCCCTGGCGGTCCAGTGGTTAAGACTCTGCCCTTCCACTGCAGGAGGAACGGGTTCAATCCCCGGTCAGGGAACTAAGATCCTGTATGCCGTGTGGCACAGCCAAAAATAAATAAATAAAATTAAAAAAAAAAAATTTGGGTTCCCCCCCCTTACTGATTTATAAGAACTGTGTCCTATATTCTGGACATGAGAGTCCTTTATCAGACAAATGAAGTGTGACTATTTGCTCCCACTCTGTGACCTGCTTTTTCATTTTTGTAATGGTGTCTTCTAATGAGCAATCAGGCTCTTCTAAAATTTCGTTATTTATTCATGTCCCTTCCCTGCTCAAAACCTCAGTGGCTCCACAGTCCCCAGAGTGGGATGCTCTCTGGAAAGCAGACTCAGCTGTTCGTCCTTCCTACAGCACAGGCTATGCTCCGATGGCCTTGGCTAGGACTCTCCCCCCACCGCTTACTGTTATCTTGGGCGACTCTGCTGCATGGCTGCTGTGAGGATTAAATACAAGGCAATCCACAGAAAGAACTTCGAACAGTGTTGGAAGGCAAAAGCAGTCACTACATGCAAGGTGCTTTTATTAGCGCCGTCAGGACTTTCAAACAGAACCTCAGCTTCAGAACAAGCCTCAGCGCTGCCACCTGCACGTGCTGAGCTTGTTGCCCTTGACTCTCTAAACCCTACTCAAGTTTAAGGACCAGAACAAACCACACCTTTCTTCACAGTCCTCCCTAACCAAGTCCGAAGTGACATATTCCTCCAGATTTCCCACTGAACTCACTGTCCTTGCCATTCCTGTGACAGTTGGCACTGTGCCCCATGGTATTAGCTATGTTTTCACAGATTAGTGACCTACGACACATCTAAACCGTGGGATCCCTGAGCACAGACCCACTGCCTTGCAGTTCCTGATGCTCCCCCGCAGGTCTGACAGTTTGGTACTCAGCAGCCACTCAACTAATTTCTTAGTTTGGTATACTATCAATTCTAGAAGGTACCAAGTGACTTAAGTGTTAATCAAATTCAGAACAAGACACTTCATAAAATTCTACTAATTAAATTTGTGCCAGGTAAAGTACCTACAAATTCTTCTATGTCATTATGCATGTGAGAAACAGGATCGCTCAGTGTATGCCCTACACAGCTATAATTTTACAGTCTTCTACGATGAAAATGTAACGTGTGTTACCTGTACAATTAAAAACGTGTTAGTTACGAGGCTGGTGCACATTGAACTTAGTGCCAGATGAATGCCTGTCATGTGGAGTACTCCCGGAGATCTAGCTCCAGGGGACCTCTCATTCTGGAGGAAGCTGTGTACCCAGAGGGGGAGAGAGAGGACATTCAATGCAGAGGGAGGCAGGCTTGCATTCCAGGCTCACCTGTGCCCTCCCCAGTAGAGGCTCTACTTCTTTGTTATGCTCGATGGCGGTTTCGAAGGACTGAAGGAAATTTGACACGATAGGATCCACCACTTTCTTGTTGGTCTTGTATTTCTCATGGATTATCTTCAGTAACCCGCATTTCTTTACAGTACCTGTAAGAGTTAATTTATTTTACCATGGTTGGAAAAATCAGGCTCTTGGTTAGGCTGGCCTGAAGTTGCGGTCTAGGAAATGCAGTTACAGAAACTGCCACCACAATGAAAGATGAGAGGTGCATTCCACTCACCATTAAAGGCACCACAATGATGGCACGTGTTCTTCTTCCGGCATTTATCAGAGATTTTCTTCTTCAGCCCTCGCTTCTGGAGGTAAGTCAGGCCGGGCCTCTTGAGATAATCCAGAAACTGCTTCTTCTCCTCCTGGGACAGCATGATGTGGCAGCAGGTTTTACAGATCATCTTTTAAAAATTAAACAAAACAGGTAAAAGGATAAGAGAGGATGACAAAGTCTTTTCTTTTTATTATTATTATTATTATTATTATTATTTTTTCAGTACGCGGGCCTCTCACCACTGTGGCCTCTCCCGCTGCTGCTGAGCACAGGCTCCAGATGCGCAGGCTCAGTGGCCATGGCTCACGGGCCCAGCCGCTCCGCGGCATGTGGGATCTTCCCGGACCGGGGCACGAACCTGTGTTCCCTGCATCGGCAGGCGGACTCTCAACCACTGCGCCACCAGGGAAGCCCCTATTATTTTTTTTATAATTAAGCATTTATCTTAGAAAATTTTAACGCTTTCAGAAATGGATTCTCTCACAGTAAGGCTTTTATAAGGTCTCCTCTCCCCATCCAAAAACAATCCCCACAATGACTCCAAATCTTATAAGGAACTATTATCCTAGACTAAGCTGCTCAGAATAGTATTCTTATTTCCTTTCCACCATACTCCACAGTTCAATGCAAAATGGAGAATGTGCTTTCAAACCGAAATAATATGGCATTCAAGCAGCTCAAGCTTTAAAAATCAGGCCAGAACATTCAAAGCCTGATGAAAAAAGACACAAGATGGAGGCATAACTACTAGAGCAAACACAAAATTTTGGCCATTAATGGATCAAAAGTAATGGCTGATGCTCCTACCTTAAGTTCATGAATGTCATACTAAAAAAAAAGAGATATTTGGCAAAAATCTTCTAAATTATTTATCCCAAATTCTCAAATGGAAAGTTATTTTTAATGCATCACTCTTAAATTTTACACTTCAATCACTCATGTTTTCCTTTTACGACTATTCAGAAGAAATAGTTTTATTTAAACTTAACCTAGTAAGTTTTTCCTCTCACACATTTTTACATAAAAGGTTACTAAAATCACAATTCTGAGGAATTTCTTTTTAATCGTACAAACAGTATATGCTTAAAATTCAGTAAAGAAATTAAATCCTTTCTTATTCTATCTAGAATGATCTGTTACCAAATTTGTAAGAACTCTTTTCCCATAGCATTTATTTATACAATCACAACTTATGAAAATTGTATCTCAACTCTATGCTGAACTAGCATCCATGCTTATTCCACATAGGTACTGCCAGTGGTCCCTGCAGTGTCCTTTCAACAATGACAAACTCATCAGGGTTGCCAAATGCTTCATAGAAAGCTAATAAATCTTGTACTGCACGCTCCTCAATCTGAATCAAAGCCAAGGTTTTTTTCGACTTCTGATAAGAGCTGCTTCCTGCTGTAGCTCTTCTTCTACAATAGATGCAAAAGTGACTGGGGCTACCACGGAAGGAGCAGGCAATGAAGAACATGGCTAGGGACTGGGACTATCTATAAGTGGTACATCTGAAATATGGTTGCCTTCTGGTCCTGGGGGACCATGAGTAGAACATCTTACAACTTTTGGAGCCTGGGAACTTTCAATTCCTTTAAAACAAACTTTTTTGATATGATCTCCTGAGCTTTGGCCAGTAATAGATTTTTTTCTAAGTCTCTTCTTTTTTAAAAAAGTCACCACCACCCCTTGCCCAGGACACTTAACTACAATGTACAGATCTACATGAAGACACGCAAAGGCAGCCCATGTTCACCAGAATGCTGGCCATAGTCATAGCCAGCTGGTGGCGTTTTTGTTAACTATTTTTTCTTTTTCATGCTGTTCTGTACTGCTTGAATTACTAATATTTTTTACAATGCATATCTACCACCTACTCAAGGAAAACCAAGGAAAAAGAATCTTTAAGCAATTTAACTTATTGTAAGATGAAATATTGTGTTTAGTATAAAAATGTGCTCTACATGTATCTCCCACCACTCATCATTCCCAAGCTCACTCTAATGTCCCTAGATCAATAACTCCCAGGTTTATACTTTGGAGATGAACACATACATGCTTACCTGTAAGATGCCTATGACTGCTCGGAAGTACCCCACATGAAAACATGGCAATTCCAAGTCAATGTACCCGTAGTGGCCCAGACAGTCAGCCAAGTTCTTCCCACAGGTTTCACAAGGACGGTCCTTCTCACTCGTACCCTGTGGATAAAAGCACACCATAATCAATGGAGACCAGTGGACAGGAAAGTGGGACCAGTCCTCACAGGTGACCAGGGGACTCAGAGTCAGAATCACCTGGGAAACTGCAGGGTATTCACATCCGCCTGACCAAAGGAGGCTGGAGTCCCTGAGAGGCGCAGGGGAATGGGGGAGGTGGAAGGAAGCCCTGCTTCTTCCTCTTTGGTAAGTCACCAGTTTCATCAGCAAGTCAAAACACATGGAACCAGGAAGGGCAGGGGTCTTACCATCCTGTGGTCAAGCACCCCATATAGCAGTGGGGCATGGTTGTTGTCCTGGCTATACAGGTTCTTACTCACAACCTGGATGTGAGCCTGCTGGCGCATCTCCTCAGCTGACTTCATTCCAAAACAGATGTGGCTTCTGGAATGGAAAGAGATAGGGGAACAGTTACATCAAAACCACTTACCAAAAATAGCATTTATGCATATGACCCACCATAAGCAACCTTATCCTTCCAACTCCCTATAGGCTCTGCTCTCTCATTATTAAATATCACTTCATCCTGCTGACTCGTTCCCTCTTCAGTTTCTTCTGTGGTCTCTTCTACCGCCTTCTCTTAAATATTGGCATCTCTCCCTACCTAGGGTTACAACCCTCAAACTTTTTTCATTCTACACATTCTTTCTGAGTGGTGTCTGTCTAATCTCTATCTGCAGGCCAGCTACCTCTGCTCAGCTGGAGACCATACAGATACTCCTTCTGGACAGTTAACAGGCACCTCAAACTCAGCACATCTAAAACAAAACCCAGAACTTTCTCTCCCAAATCTGTTCCTTGTTCATTTTCCAAAAAAAACTGGGGGTTTATGTATGATGTGCCAGGCACCATCCTGAGGGGCTGAGGATACAGATTAGATAAGACAGGGAATTCCCTGCCAACATGGGGCTCAATTTCAGGGAGGGTAAGACAGAGAATAAACAAATAGATACACAAAAGTGAATAGATGCAGGGAAGGAAAATGACGTGAAGCGGTAGAGGAGAGTCTGAGGATACTATGTCGTGTGGTCAGAAAGTCTGGAAAATTGACATTTCCACTGAATTCTGAATAAGAGGGAGCCAGCTGTAAGACTGCCCAAGCAAGAAATTCTGTGTGTCAATCTCATTTCTCCCTTACCTATCCCTAGCAATCCTGTCAATTTCCCACCCCTCAAACTGAGAGAATGGCCATCATCAAAAAGTCTACAAATAATAAATGCCGGAGAGGGTGTGGAGAAAAAGGAACCCTCCTACACTGTTGGTGGGAATGTAAATTGGTACAGCCACTATAGAGAACAGTATGGAGGTTCCTTAAAAAACTAAAAATAGAGCTACATATGTTCCTGCCATCCCACTCCTGGGCATATATCTGGAGAAATCCATAATTCAAAAGGATACATGCACCCCAATGTTCATTGCAGCACTATTTACAATAGCCAAGACATAGAAGCAACCTAAATGTCCATCAACAGATGAATGGATGAAGATGTGCTGTAGATATATATAAATATATGCATATATATATATATATACAAACACACCCACACAGTGAAATATTAGCCATAAAAAAGAAAGAAATAATGCCATTTGCAGCAACATGGATGGATCTAGAGATTATCCTAACTGAAGTAAGCCAGAGAAAGACAAATATCACATGATATTGCTCATATGTGGGGGAAAAAAAGATACAAATAAACTTATTTACCAAATAGAAATAGGACTCCCCTGGTGGGGCATTGGTTAAGAATCCGCCTGCCAATTCAGGGGACACAGGTTTGAGCCCTGGTCTGGGAAGATCCCACATGCCGTGGAGCAACTAAGCCCGTGCGCCACAACTACTGACCCTGTGCTCCAGAGCCCGCGAGACACAACTACAGAAGCCCTCGTGCCTAGAGTCCGTGAGCCACAACAACTGAGCCTGTGCTCTAGAGCTCATGAGCCACAACTACTGAGCTCGCGTGCTGCAACTACTGAAGCTTGTGCGCCTCGAGCCCATGCTCCGCAACAAGAGAAGCCACAGCAATGAGAAGCCTGCGCACCGCAACAAGGAGTAGCCCCTGCTGGACGCAACTAGAGAAAGCCCGCGTGCAGCAACAAAGACCCAATGCAGCCAAAAATAAATTAAAACAAAAAAACAAAACAGAAATAGACCCACAGACATGGAAAACAAACTTATGGTTCCCAAAGGGAAAGTAGGGGAGGGATAAATTAGGAGTTTGAGATTAAAGTATACACATACTATATATAAAATAGATAACCAACAAGAACCCACTGTATAGCACAGGGAACTATACTCAACATTTTGTAACAGCCAATAAGGGAAAAGAATCTAAAACAGAATATATATATAAAATTGAATCACTGTGCTGTACACCCGAAACTAACACAACATTGTAAATCAACTATACTTCAATTAAAGAAAAAAAAAGATTCCTCACTGCCTGCAAGATGGCTCTGAAACAAAGCTTCAAATCTGCTCCCTTCTCATCTCTATACTTTCTCCCTCCTGTAAGCTCCTGGAAGAAGGCTGTTCTGCCTGAACCCCTTGCCCACCTGTGCTGTCAGAACCCCCTATGCCTACCCTTGTCCTCGCACTTGTCCTATCCAACGTTGACTTGTCTACCTTCTCCAGCTAGACTAGGCAGTAAGGTCTTACTCATGTCGTATCATCATGTCTATCATCGGGGCCAGATTTGTTTCTCTACTGGAAGGTCTAAGGAGAGGCTGTGGCCTACTAAGTTAGCTCTAAAGAAGGTCCAGAATAACAGCCTCATTTCTGAGACTGCTATCCATCTGCCTGTGGTACAGCTCTCCAGCTGGCAACGCCATTCTTTTGGTCAGCAAATACTACCTCCGTGTCATGTGCTCTGCAGCAAAATGAGTCCCCGCCCCAGGTTGCTCCCATTCATTGCAATGACCAAAGATTCGCTGAAAGTGGTCACCGTCTCACCTCAGGAGAATTCGAGCTTCGGCCCATGGTGCACGGATCGCCAAAGTTCCCACCACATCCCTCAGGTTCGCACCACATCCCCCCTTCTCCGCCCAAGGAACCACCCCTGGCCTGGGTTCCCCAGGTCCTGAAAGCCCTCTGCCCGATCAATATCCATTAATCTAACCCGATACTCCTGAGCTGTGCCCACACCTCCCACTGATTCCTGGCCCTTCCCTTCCAACCGACCTCACCTCTGACCCTTCCCTGACCTCGGACCCCTCTGCTCCTAATTTCTCTGCCCTTTGGGGAGTTTTGCTCCATCTTACATTTTCTTGGCCACATCCGTCTCCCGGAACTGCTCCTTCACCATGGTGACGGCTGCCGGGGCTCCCTCCTCGAGACTCGCTGAGCTAGATTAGAAATAGGACGCTCACCGCACGCCCCCGGGACTAATTCTTGACTGGTTGCTAACACATCCCCGGCACTTTTTCGGCCACCGTAGCTCGCCCCACGTGCCCGCCTCCACTTCCGCTACTCGCCGGCGCTTCTGTCTGTTAAGAGAGGCTTCGAACACGCCGCTTTTCGCCTTCTCTCTACACTGCCATCTGGCGGCACCTCCTTGAAACTGTACCGAAACCTGCATGGGATTTTCAAAGTCCAGTTTCCGGTCCATTTCTTCTTGTCACCTAACACCTGCAAAGAAACTACAACCCCCTGCCTCAAAACTTTTAGAAAACCAGAGAGCCAAAAATTGCATACAGTGGAAAATCATCTTACCAACATCAATACCATCTTAATTAAGAGCCTCTAATTATTTAAGGAAAGGTAGAGGCTAAAATGAACTTGCCCAAGGAACAGAGGACTTCATCTAGATTATCAACAAAGGAAGTAAACAGGGCAGAAAACACGGCCATGCATGCAACTCCAGTTCACAAAGTTATTTTGAAAAAGAAGAAGAATTAAACTTATTGATTACAAAAACAGAAGATGAAAATCTGTGAGTTTAGTGTGAAAAGTGAGCCATGCTGAGCTAGGGAAACAAGATGAAGGGAGAATAGGAAGTGATTATTCATGTACTGAGGAAATAAATTTCTTATCTCACACCTCACACCCTGTGGGAGGTGATCCTAGTGTGACATCTTAGCGCATGATACTAGAGAGAAAACCATTCCACCATAGGACTCAGTGCTAGAGAACCTGAAACTTACTTCTTTACTATTTGTGAGGAACTCTAAACAGAACCCAATAAAGTGGTTCAACACTTTTGAATTTTAAGGGATGCTGTCTTCAGACTTTATGGATCCCCACTAGTAAAACACATATGTCACAGACAGAAAGCAAAGCAAACCAGATTTTCCTATTTCAGCAGTTAATCAATATGTCTTTGAAGATTTGGTGAGTGATTTTCATTATCTAGAAGTTAAAAACAAAGGTTCTGGAACCACAGTATGCATGGGTGTTTAGGCACTACTGCTTAAAAGTTGAGCGACCTTGGGAAAGTTCCTTAACCTCGTGCTGTCATAGTTTCCCCATCTATAAAAGGGATAAGTAATATGTACCCTAATTCTTAGAGTTGGTGGGAAGGTTAAATGGCAAAATAAAGGTAAAAGTAATCAGAAAGTAACAGACACATAGCAGTCATTCAATGAATATTAACTATTCTTATTATTCTGAAGAATATAGCAAAGCTGCTCTCAAAAGCCTGCAACCTGATTTGTCGGTCTCTGAACCTGTATGCTTATGTTCTTTATTGTTACACGTATGTCTCACTGTAAACTAACAAATTTCTGTATCAAGCAGATACTTATTAAAAGATCACTTTTGGGGCTTCCCTGGTGGCGCGGTGGTTGAGACTCCGCCTGCCGATGCAGGGGACGTGGGCTCGTACCCCAGTCCGGGAGGATCCCACATGCCGCGGAGCAGCTGGGCCCGTGAGCCACGGCCGCTGGGCCTGCGCGTCCGGAGCCTGTGCTCCGCAACGGGAGAGGCCACAGCAGTGAGAGACCCGCGTACAGAAAAAAAAAAAAAAAAAAAGCTCACTTTTGTAGGGATTAAGATTTTTCAGAAAAAGACAAATTAAAGAATTTTTAATTTTTAATTAGAAAATCAGATTCTCTAAGCTCAGAAAAAATAAATTAATTAAATAGCAACAAATTAAAACGGACAGTTTTGCGTACTTGAAATAAAAGTTTGAGTCCGGGTTTCTGCAGTTTCCCTATCAGTAAAATGAGGAGGCTGGTCGAGAGGACCTCCAAGGATGCCTTCGAGCTTTACCAACCTCTAACGCGGGTGGAGGGGATTTAACTTTAATCCGGTTTACCGGAATTTTAAGTAGTGACAGTTCAAGATAATGAATTGAAGTGGAACACGTGCTTGCGTAAACCTGGTCGGCCCAAACTGTTCCCCCTCCGGATTGGCCGTTCACGTTCCGGGGGTGTGGCGAAAGAGCGAAGAGACCAGGTCTTAAACACTTTCAATCAGGCATTAGCGCGGTCGGCCTCGCGGTCTGGCCACGCCCCCACGCCGGCGTCTCCCGGGGTCCTTCCGTGAGCGTTGATATGATTGGCCGGCGGAAAATAGTTCTCTTTTCCTTCCTGGCTGCTTGAAGATTAGCCGCCATTATGGTGAGTCTCCGCGGATCCAGGGATCATCCGATGTATATCTGAGCCATCCTCCGTCCCCTGGTCCCGCCGTTAGCACTGCGGCCGCCCGAAGCCCGATTGCTCTTCCCTGGCCGTGTCTGACGGAGGCCGGTTGCCGAGGGCCGGGGAGCCGCCGGCGGGGAGTCCGGGCTGCGCTGTCGACCCAGACATGCCGGGCTTCGGAGTCCACGGAATGGGGACTGCGGGAGCGGCTGCTGTGTTTGTCGGCTTCGTGGAGTCTAGTGGGTGGGGTGGGGTAGGGTGAGGAGAGACACATCGCACTTGAACGCTTAATTTGGGGTAGGCGGTTCGCCGGTGAAGGCAGCCCAGGAGGAGAAGAGGGTGTCGGCAGCGCCCGGGCGTGTTGCGACGACTGAAACCGTTTCCACGTGTAAGCTAGAATATTGTCAGCCGAATGGATCGTCTTGTTTCACAGGGGGGAAACAGGCCCCGGGAAGAGGAGCCACTTTGAAGCTTGCCCTGTCATGATTAGTTCATTAGAAGGTTCACCTGTTTTTAACTCCACTTTATCTGCGAGCTGTTTTTCCCTTGACCCTTACTTTCAAAAACTGAATATTGTTGAAGTGAACTTAGTGTGGTGTGGTTTTTTAGGCTGCAGTCGAAAATTAGCAATCAGTCTACTCTGAGAGCTCTTCTTTTCCTTTTGGGTGAAATTTTTAGTCAGTGTAAGCACGCCGAATGCCTACATTCCATGGTAGTCACTCAGTGTAAAAGAGCAACGGGGCCATTCAGAAGGGTACAGTTTTTTTTTGTGGGGTGTAGCGTTGGTCATTCAAAAAGGATAGTTTACAAGGAGGTGGTGCAATGCTTGTCACATCTGTGCAGGATGCAATAAACAGGGTGCCGTGACAATAACATTTATAGAATCACAGCTTTACTCCAGAGAGGTAGGCTTTAACTGGGGGTGATTTTTGCTTCTGAGGGGACAATTGACAAAACTTGGATACATTCTTGGTTACAACTGGGAAGCGCGGGTGCTACCGGCATCAAGTGGTTAGAGGTCAAAGATGCTGCTAAACAGTCTAAAATGCACTGGACAGTCCCCACAGCACAGAAGTAGCTGGACCAAAATATCAGAGGTTTGAGAAACCTTGCTGCAGAGTGATTTCTGTAATGAAGTGAAGTAAGGCGTTTCCAGATTTAAAATCTTGACAGATTCAGAATGTGGCTGTTGAGCGTGTTTTCTTGATGCTGTTTTTGTGATGGGGTGACCTGTGAGTTAGGCACTGTGCTAAGTGGGTTAGGAGGAGATGGGAATTTGTGCATTTTTTTCTTTTTTTCTTTTATTGAAGCTTTCTTGCCACTAATCCATGTGACTCCTGAGTATTTGAAATGTGGTTCCTGCAGCTGAGGAATTGCGTTTTAAATGTTGTTTATTTTAAATTAATTATCCACAGATGGAGAGCCACAGGGTCTACTGATTTGGACATTGCAATTCTAGCTCTTGGAAAATCACAGCGGGTCAAGATAAAGGTTGACTAGTTTTACTAATGAGTGTTGTTATGTTTTCAGAACGACACGGTAACTATCCGGACAAGGAAGTTCATGACCAACCGACTACTTCAGCGCAAACAAATGGTAAGGAAGGGTACGTCAAAGGTTGGTTGTTATTCAGTTTTGAAGATGTATTTCATTATAATAAACACTAAACTTGGTAATCTTTTTAGGTCATCGATGTCCTTCATCCTGGGAAGGCAACAGTACCTAAGACAGAAATTCGGGAAAAACTAGCCAAAATGTACAAGACCACACCAGATGTCATCTTTGTGTTCGGATTCCGAACCCACTTTGGTGGTGGCAAGACAACTGGCTTTGGCATGATTTACGATTCCTTGGATTACGCAAAGAAGAATGAGCCCAAACACAGGCTTGCAAGAGTAGGTGTCCTCTCTGTTCAACAGCTGCTAAAGACATTTTTTCAGTAACATTGTGTTGTGGGTGCAGTGGAATGAGCAAAAGCAAGCAGTCTGCAGGGGGACAACATACTAAAGAACTCTTAAGGGGTTGAGAGAAAAGATTCTTTGATAAATACACTGAGTACAGTTCAGAATGGGGTCTGCAGGATTTGAGGAGGTGACATTTGATCTGTGTCTAGAAGAGCAGGTAAAGCAATGCTCCTGGAGGTAGGAACTGGAAGTAGGTAGGGGGATGAGTTTAGAAAGGTAGGTTGGCACCAAATTAAGTGAAATCTTTACTCCCAAACATCCGAGTTTGGGCTTAACTTAATAGGTTGCCAGGAACCATGAAAGCTTTTGGATCACTGCCTGAGTACCAAGCACTACACAGTGACCTACAGTTGACCGTTGAACAACACGGGTTAGAATTATGAAGGTCCACTTAGCGCAGATTTTTTTCAGTAGTAAAATCTGTATTACAGCGATCCGAGGTTGGTTGACTACACAGATGCGAAGGGAAGTGTGGATGTGGAGGGCCAGCTATAAGGTATACTCAGATATTCAACTGTGTTGAGGGTTGGCACCCATATTTGTGCAGTTGTTCAGGACTCAACTGTATAGCAGTAGAACGGGCAAACTCCCTAGCTTACATACTAAATTGTGAATGAGCAAATGGATTGTTACTTTGAAATAGTTCTTGTGCCTGCCCCCTTTTAACTTTTTTTCCTCCTTGCTGTTAGGTAAAATCTTTCCATTGAATAGGTATGTGGTAGATAGATGCTGCACTCTTTTAATTGGGTGGTCTGGGAGACCTGGCTGAGGTGAAGTGAAGCCGAGATCCTTGTAAAGATTGGGGAGCATTCCCGTAGGCAGCAGGAAGAGCAAATGCAGAAGTGGGCAGAGTGAAGATAGGTAGCTGGATGCGGTCTCCGTGGTGGGGTGTAGAGTTCTTGGGAAAGATTCCTCTGTCAGCTATGAGTAGTAAACAGGGAGTTGAAATGGAAGAGACCCTGAAAATGTGGAGACCTAGCGAACTGTAGGCTCAGAATCATAACAGCATGCACGGAGCGTTGAGTGCACACTTTTCCTGTGCTGTTTTCTATTCGTGCTATCTCTCAATTTGATGACTGTTTCTGTTCTAGCACAAACAAGTATTGTTAAATGTACTTGAAGAGTTTTGACTTCTGAAGCTGTATTTCTTGAGCTCCAGCCTGGTCACTTTCCCTCCCGGATTAGTATGTAACAATAAGTTGATGTTTGCAAGTCACTTACATTTATATGTATATATATTTCTTTCTTTTTCAGCATGGCCTATACGAGAAGAAAAAGACCTCGAGAAAACAGCGAAAGGAACGCAAGAACAGAATGAAGAAAGTCAGGGGGACTGCAAAGGCCAATGTTGGTGCTGGCAAAAAGGTATAGTTTATCAAGGGAAATACAGAAATGTCAATTCCAGGTTTCTAGTTTGTAGAAAGGTGGGGTTTTGTTTTCTTAATAACCTTTCTTAATGTTTCTTCTTTTCCCACTTCTTCTGGATTACAGAAGGTAACCTGTTTTGAGAAGCCACGTAACGTAGTATCTTAACAGCTCAGTAGAGTAGCTTTGCCCACCCCTTGTCAGCTCACAGATTAGCACAGCATGGGGCCACATCGGTTCAGTGGTCGGTAGAGTGATCCTGGTGGGTGCCTTGCAAGTCCTATCAGGAAAGTTTTCATTTTACTGCTAATTACAAAGATTGTTAAAGGGGGAGCAGATCTAGTTTCCCAAGACTTGTTTTCTTAAAATTGACAGCTGATTGAAGAAGCAGCTGAATCAATGTGGCCCGTGTGTTCCTGGCATGCTGGAGAGGTAGCACAGTTCTCCATTGCTTTCCTCTCCAGTTAGTCAGGACTTAAGTGATTTTAATGATGAGCTTTTGACCAGCTTTGCTATAGCTAATTGTAAATAGTTGAATGGAACTAAGGTGTTGGGTTGTTAAATTAACAAGTAATCAAGTGTTCTGTGAACTTTTTTTTTTTTTTTTTTTTTTTGCCTTTTCCCTCTACTTTCTTGGAATTCTTGTTCATCAGAAATGAAGTGTCTAGCAGGTACTGAGATTGTGAGCACGGTGTGGGGATGCATCACCTTCACTAAGATTGCTTTGATGCTTTGCATGTTGGCTTTTGGAAGAGAGTTTTGTAGTATAGTCTATTATAACACCACTGCTATGGTTTAAAATAGTATATTATGGGCAAAGGAGAAAAACTTTAAATGACGTTTATTTTGGAAACTCAAAAATGCATGTTAAGTTGGGAAGTGCCCCAGTGGAGGAAGGTAGCCGCTTTTAACTGGCACTTGGGAAATGCTGTGTTCCAGAGCGCCACATACCCAGGAAATGGCTTTACTTAACACAGGGCTTGGGAAGGGTTCTCTCATCCAGTCATGAGCAGTCTTTCCCTTGGGGACTCTGGAGATTGGTTGATTCTCTGGCAGCTTTGGTGATAAACTGGTCCAGAAAATCTGGCAAAGCCTCTGTCCGGGGAGCACACACTGAAAGCTGCCTTTTACTGTCTCCTTTACTGTCCCATTGCTTTTTATTAGTTGATCTCCAGCTTTCCACTTGATGCCCTTTTTTTTTAGTTGGAAAATTTCCAAGATAATTGAATATTCACATCAAAGCCTTTGATAAATATGCTTTTCCCACAGGTACTTAAATACTTTTGTACATCTGAGCAGCCTAAACCAGTAACATGTAAAGTGGGCTGAGAGTGGGTTGGGACTAGTAAGGTTTTGAAACAGTGGTGGTCACCGCTGGACACGCTTCCTCTCACCGTGACTCCCCGCCAGACCAGGCAGTAACGTGGTGTGCCTGCTCCGGGCTGTAATCACATTGACTTCCGGGTGCCACGGAGTTGTAATGGACTCTGCCAGAGGAACTGCTTGCTGCTTAGTTAGAAGAACCGCTCCCTGTTTGTGAGGCTTAGTATACTTGTTGACAGAAGTTCCAGAAGTTGAAAAACAGTCAATATTTGTGTTCTGATCTAGGTCTGAAGAACTTTTTTACACATTGTTTTCTTCATTCAGCCTTTGAGTCCCGTGTGTTAGTGCTCAGCGGTGATGTGCAGAATTTAGCCCTGTGGGGACCTGAGCTATCACTATTCCTGCTTCAGGTTGCACTAGTGCATTTCACTAGCACTGCTCTGAAAAGCGGCTGGAAAAGGAATGCATAAACGAGCATGTGTATTCTTTGGCTCAAATAAAAAAAGGCATAGTAATGTCCTTTGAACTTAGATGTTGGAATTCAGACATTGGAGTTGCACCTTTCGGGTATAATAGAGTTGTTTTAAATTAAGGAATAGTCTCGTGTTTGAAGAGCAATTGAATTTTTTTTTTTTTTTTACATCAGCTGAGTTCTGCCTTTTTAAATACTAATTCACACTACTTGTGTTGATTGTGGATGGTGGCTTTTAAAGTACTGAACTGAGACAGGTTTTAAAAGACTTGCTTGATCATTTAGAGCTCTCCCCTTGTGGTTAAATTAGACTTCAGTCTGTGATGATTCTCAGGTCTGTTGATGGTGCTAGTGTGCCCAGCACGGTGTTGCTGAGCAAAGCAGAGGCGCCTTCATTTGTAAGTAGGCAGTGGCAGCCTACAAACCATAGTAATCAGGCAGGCTGTTCTCAAAATTGGGTGGAATAAAATCAGTGAGTGTGTCTAGGGAGTGCTCTTTATACAGTTGCAAAGAACAAAATAGTCATTAAGGTATCTGATTGCATGCAGATTATTTAGGAGTTTGAAAAGGGACTATTAATGAAATGTTTCTTTTCCCTCTTCCCTCCTTTCCCCCTTCCCTGCCACTGATTCAGTGAGCTGGAGATTGGACAACAGGTATAATTCAAGCTTTTCGTTTAGATCGCTAGCCTCCTTGGTCATTAAAAATAGAGCATGTGAAATGATTTAGAAGTATATTTACAAATGCTCTCAAGAGTTGTGCCTCTTAAAAACTAGCAGTGACATGGTTTTGTTGTCAAAACTTGTTTTTTGTCTCATCCCTAACTTGAATGTTTGTGAGTTTTATATCTTGATGCTTACATTGTTTTAAGATCACACAAACTTAATATGGTCTAGGTTACTAATGTTCGTTCTGCATGAGTGTCATTAATTTTGGGGTTTGTTGAAGACTTTGAACTTTAATTTTTAAAGGCAGTTGCTAACTAAATTTTTCTTTTTCTTTAATTCACAGAAGGAATAAAGACTCTGCAGTGACTGTATCTGTGGTGATTGTGCAGATTTTTCATGAGAGAGTTAATAAACTAAGACTTTTTACATATCTGGTTGTTTGGAATATATTTGAAGTTTACTGGGAGGGCTGTAAAATTGGTTTGCTGTTTAACAGATTTAGAGTGCTGCCCAAGTTCACATGTTCCATTAAGCATTCAGTGAAAACTTCCTATGTTGGGGTGGTGTTTGTCCTTCCCTTTAATGGCACAAAGATGTCAGGGTGTAGAGTATTGGCAACGTGACAGCATGTAGGGCCAGTCTGGTGTGCTCATGTTAATACTTGGTATTATAGTTGGTCAGTCTCTGAAAGAGACTCTTGAAACCTGAATTCCTTTTTGGTCTTACTAGAACCCCACTTAGTCTTTGTTACGGAAAAAAATTTGCTGGCCTTGATAGAAATTAAGTTACTAGATTGCATTCTCATCATTTATCCTGAAGTAAACAGGATCTGTCAAAATTGTTATTTGTCTATTGCGGGGTGAATATTGGTGTGTAATGTGTAATTGCTTGGTAAATCTGATTGTGCATGGGTTTTATGAAGCATTGAGGGTTATCTAGTGCTACTTTTTCTTTGCCAGATGCTTATTCTCACACTGGCTTTTTTAGGCGTCAAAGTTGAGAACCTGAAATGTGGGTTATTGGTCAGTTGTGTGGGGTTGGGGGATTTGAGGAGGGGGTTGTTTAAGGTTGCTGGGGGGTTGGGTTGCCATTTAAGAGGATAGGAAACATGAGTAGGAGACCTTGGGTGTTTGGGAGGGGACAGAAGAGGCATTAATGGTTCATGGGTTTTGGATGTCATTCTTCCCTGAGGTGGGTGTGTGATTGGTTTCTACCTTAAGTGGGTCCATGTAGGAGTCAAGCTTATAAATGCTATTAAGAACTATGTCAGTGGATGAAAAGCTTCAGAGAAAACTCAGGAAGCAGTAGAGGACTGCTTGGCTGGTTGGGTTGAAAGGGGAACCAGGAAAAAGCAAGAATCATGATAGCAGAAGGTATGTGAGGGTTGCAGGAAGGAGTGGTTGAATATTTTGGAGAGAGCATGGTGAGAGGCCTTGACTTGAAGAAGGAGCTATAGCCTGGGAGGGCAGGGATGTGACCAGGTAAGTGAGGGGCCAGAACCTGCTGGCCCAGGGTGCAGAGGGCGGCGGGGTGGGTGTAGTTCCATTTGTGGCTCTGCTGAGGCTGCATACTTGGGTTTGTGGTAACCATGGCCTTGTGGGTTCCCTTGCTAGGGAATCTGCTTTGTGCTCCCTTAATAGGACCAGGAAATAAGATCAGATGGTCTCCTTGTATAGGAAGAGTTTGGAGGAGTGGGGGATTTAGGTCTGCACACTTCTGTTTTCACCAAAATGGCTAATGGGTGGTGTGGAATCCCTGAGGGATTTGAGGTGAGTGGCATTTTTAAATGCGCAGTGCGTGGAGGCCAGAGATCATCCATGCCTGGTGGAGATGCAGTTCCCCAGGACTGATCTAGGGTGTAGGCGCAGAGATGGGCTGGTGAGCAGCATGTAGGGGCAAGAAGCAGAAGATGCTGGGAGAGGTTATATTTGGGATGGCTCTGGACAGGGCAGGAGATGAAGCCGAGCAATGGTGGGTGGGGGTGGGGGGTGACCCCAGGGGCCTGTGGTCACAGAGTTCAGGAGCAGGGCTAGAAGAAGCAATGGAGCAAGAACCAAAGGGTAGGAGGTGGTTTTCAGAGTGAGGTACTAGGGGTTGGTGTGAAGACAGGGCATAGCTGCAGGGAGCCTGATGAGGTGAAGTTTGGCAACCTAGTCACAAGGTGCGTAGGCCTTTCCATTGGGATATGCTCGGGGAGGGCAGTTTGCAATCATTCAGCCAGTAGTCTCTTTGAATGGAATCGGGATTAACTCTGGTTGAGCCTGTTTTTCTAGGGGAACTGCCTGGGCTAGGATATTACAAACTTCACGAACAGGCAGTCTTGTCAGTAAGCTTTGTTGGACAGGCAAAGCATTTCAAAATAGGACAAACATGGAGATCCAGATTCCTAGCCTCTTGAGTTATCAGAAGAATCAACAGCAGGCCCACCTTCCTGCATGGTAACAGTTGGCAAGGTTAGAGGGTGGGCTGTGTGCCTCAGGGTAGGTGTTCTGTCATCCCCCGCGGCCTCTGCTCCTGCAAGCTAGCCTGCACCCTTGTCCACCTGCTCTCTGGTCTTGTGTCCCCTTGCATGCTGCTTAACTAACTTCTAGTCCAGCTGGGTGTCTGGGCGAGTTGCTTGGTACCCTGATTGGGTTAACTTCTCTTTAAATTGGGGCCCCCAAGGGTACCTTCTCTGCTGACGTGACTCACAAGGCTATTTTGAGCCTCAGATGATAAAGCATCTGTGAGAATAGTTTGGAACCTGAAGTGCTGAGCAACTGTGTGACAAGGACTAGCAAGGACTAGCGTTCAGTTGTGCACAGTTGTGCTGTGGAACTCTAGGATTGGAGATTCAGCACTTTGTCGGCCCTGACATTAACCAGACCATACTGCTGTCAACAGGCTTTGAAAGAGCCTCTGTGAAAATGCAAAGTTGACTTTACTCATCAACAGTCAGGGAGGGCACATCCCTTCCCTCAGCTTGGCACTTGTGGAGGCTGTTGCTTCATGAGGATAGCAAGGACGAGTCTGGCGAGAAGTTTAGAACTGCACCCCTTTGTTCCACTTGGAGCTGCACGTGCCCAGGTAGTCAGCCAGCGTTGAACTGCTCTGCTCTCTTCCCTCCAAAGAAGAGGTTGAATGGCAAGTTGATTATTCTGGGCTCTCCTTAAAGGTAGCATCTTGACAAACACCATACTCTTGTAGCCGAGGCAGTTACTGTATAAACAGTTACTTCCTTTAATCTGTACAATAATCCTGAGAGGCAGGTCTCATTGGACCCATGTTGGGAGAGGGTTTAGAGCAGTTAAGCAATTTAACTAAGTGGGGTGGGATTAGAATGCAGTTGTTTGACTGCAGTCTTTGTGCATTTACCCATTGTTAAGCAAATGTTAATTGAGCAGCTTGCTTCCACAGGGTGTATAATGGCGTGCAAGACTATACCTACTACGTTCTGTATTTGTCTAACTACTTGTAGTTAGGGTGCCTGTTGCCAGTAGTGTTACTGAACAAGTCATAGATGACCATCTGAATTCCCCATTTACTGAACCTGCTGTGTGCGCTAGTCCCTGTTCTGGTAGCTGGGGAGATGGGTGAAGAAGCTGTCCCTGCCCCCAATGCTCAGAGGGGCTTAAGCACCTTGTCCGGGGTCTCATGGCCTGGTTTCTGCTCCTTACCATGAAGCAGCAGACTGTAATTATGTTAAGTTAGGTGGTGGAAATCCAGAGGTGAGAAAGTCTTCCAAGAGTAACACTAACGGGTAAAATGTGATCTGATCTGGGCACACGGGAGCAGGTGTCTCACTGGGGCTATGAAAGTAGAGAAAGATCACATGGAGATGCACCAGTTATCCTGCAGGGGAAGAGTGGGGATGAGGTGGGAGAGTGCGGGAGCAGAGTGCAGGTAGACTTCGTCATCCTCAGTGAGGTGCAAGGCGCTGCGGTGACTGGTGGCTTCTAGCAGTGTTGCCTAAAGCATTTCTGGTAAGAGAAATTCTATTTCAAAAATAGGTTTCAGGTTGGCTGCAAGAGCACAGAGGTGTGACGATTGATTGATTTTTTCACATCTTTATTGGAGTATAATTGCTTTGCAATGGTGTGTTAGTTTCTGCTGTATAACAAAGTGAATCAGCTATATGTATACATACATCCCCATATCCCCTCCCTTTCGCGTCTCCCTCCCACCCTCCCTATCCCACCCCTCTAGGTGGTCACAAAGCACCGAGCTGTTCTCCCTGTGCGATACAGCTGCTTCTCACTAGCTATCGATTTTACATTTGGTAGTGTATATATGTCCATGCCACTCTCTCACTTTGTCCCAGCTTACCCTTCCCCCTCCCCGTGTCCTAAAGTCCATTCTCTATGTCTGTGTCTTTATTCCTTTCCTGCCCCTAGGTTCTTCAGAACCTTTATTTCTTTTCTTTAAGATTCCATATACATGTGTTAGCATACGGTATTTGTTTTTCTCTTTCTGACTGACTGCACTCTGTATGACAGACTCTAGGTCCATCCACCTCACTACAAATAACTCAATTTTGTTTCTTTTTATGCCTGAGTAATATTGTATATATGTGCCACATCTTTATCCATTCATCTGTCGATGGACACTTAGGTTGCTTCCATGTCCTGGCTATTGTAAATAGAGCTGCAGTGAACATTGTGGTACATGACTTTTTTTTTTTGGCGGTATGCGGGCCTCTCACTGTTGTGGCCTCTCCCGTCGCGGAGTACAGGCTCCGGATGCGCAGGCTCAGCGGCAATGGCTCACGGGCCTAGCCGCTCCGCAGGATGTAGGATCTTCCCGGACCGGGGCACGAACCCGTGTCCCTTGCATCCGCAGGTGGACCCTCAACCACTGCACCACCAGGGAAGCCCCTATGACTCTTTTTGAATTACGGTTTTCTCAGGGTGTATACCCAGTAGTGGGATTGCTGGGTCATATGGTAGTTATATTTTCAGTTTTATAACAAACCTCCTTACTGTTCTCCATAGTGGCTGTATCAATTTACATTCCCACCAACAGGGCAGGAGGGTTCCCTTTTCTCCACACCCTCTCCAGCACTTATTGTTTGTAGATTTTTTTTTGAAATAATATTATTTGGGATCTCAGAATTCTTACTGAAATATAGAACTGTACTTCTTTGTAACAGGACACAGAAAGAATGAGGGATAATCTGTAACTCTGAGGACTAAATTGTTTCAAATTTTCCTAAAGATTATAAGAAAAAGTATTAATCATATCATTGGTTCCAACCGGTGTGAGGTGATCCTCATTGTAGTTTTTTTTTTAAATAAATTTATTTATTTTTGGCTGCATTGGGTTTTCATTGCTGCATGCGGGCTTTCTCTAGTTGCAGTGAGTGGGGGGCTACTCTGTTGCAGTGCACGGTCACAGGCTCTAGGTGCGTGGGCTTCGGTAGTTGTGGCACATGGGCTCAGTAGTTGTGGCTTGCGGGCTCTAGAGCACAGGCTCAGTAGTTGTAGCGCTCAGGCGTAGCTGCTCTGTGGCATGTGGGATCTTCCCGGACCAGGGCTTGAACCCATGTCGCCTGCATTGGCAGGTGGATTCTTAACCACTGCGCCGCCAGGGAAGCCCCTCATTGTTGGTTTGATTTGCATTTCTCTAATGATTAGTGATGTTGAGCATCCTTTTCATGTGTTTGTTGGCAATCTGTATATCTTCTTTGGAGAAATGTATGTTTAGGTCTTCTGCCCATTTTTGGATTTGGTTGGTTGTTTTGATACTGAGCTGCATGAACTGTTTATATATTTTGGAGATTAATCCTTTGTTTGTTGCTTTGTTTGGAAATATTTTTTCCCATTCTGAGGGTTGTCTTTTCGTCTTGTTTATGGTTTCCTTTGCTGTGCAAAAGCTTTTAAGTTTCATTAGTTCCCATTTGTTTATTTTTATTTCTATTTCTGTAGGAGGTGGGTCAAAAAGGATCTTGCTGTGATTTATGTCATAGAGTGTTCTGCCTGTGTTTTCCTCTAAGAGTTTTATAGTGTCTGGCCTTATATTTAGGCCTTTAATCCATTTTGAGTTTATTTTTGTGTATGGTGTTAGGGAGTGTTCTAATTTCATTCTTTTAGATGTAGCTGTCCAGTTTTCCCAGCACCACTTATTGAAGAGGCTGCCTTTTCTCCATTGTATATTCTTGCCTCCTTTATCAAAGATAAGCTGACCATATGTGAGTGGGTTTATCTCTGGGCTTTCTATCCTGTTCCATTGATCTGTATTTCTGTTTTTGTGCCTGTACCATACTGCCTTGATTACTGTAGCTTTGTAGTATAGTCCAAAGTCAGGGAGTTTGATCCTCCAGGTCTGTTTTTCTTTCTCAAGATTGCTTTGGCTGTTCAGGGTCTTTTGTGTTTCTATATAAATTGTGAAGTTTTTTGTTCTAGTTCTGTGAAAAATGCCATTGGTAGTTTGATAGGGATTGCTTTGTGTAGTATAGTCATTTTCACAATGTTGATTCTTCCAATCCAAGAACATGGTATATCTCTCCATCTGTTTGTATCATCTTTAATTTCTTTTATCAGTGTCACTTGATTTATTTATGCTGGCAAAGCAGAGGCTTTCCTGAGTTCTGGAGCCCTGTAGTGTGAACCTAGGGAGTAAAGACACCTCAGTTTCATTTGTCCTTCCCCTTCCACTCACCCTTGAACTTCCTTTCCTGTATGCTAGACACTGTGGAAGTGAGACCCCCCAGAACAACAGTGTCCACGGTCTAGTTGGGAGTTAGGGACAAGTGAGGTTCTGATGGGAAATGAGGCTGGAGGGGTCAGCAGAAAGGAACATTGTATGCTGGGCTAAGGATGTATGTTGTTCAGTATTTTGGTTGAATAAAAGAAAACTCTAGAGATAAGATGTTCAGCAGCGGATTGACTGTCTTTGTCATGGTGAATTCTTTGCATGGAGGGTACTTAAGCTCTTGGACTGCTCATGTATGTTGGAGAGGGGATTTGTGCAGGAGGTTAGGGGTTGTTGAGATGGCATCCAAGCAGTCTAGCTTAGTGGAAAAAGGACTAGACTGGGAATCGGGAGACCTGGTTTCTGATCCCTAGTCAGCTGACAGCTGGCTGGGGCCCTGGATGGGCAAGGGGCATCCCTTTCTTGGGCCTCCATTTCCCTGTGTTTAGGTGAGATACAAGGGCCGGATGCGTGGGTCCCAAGCGTGGTACCTGGGGGCTTGTTAAAAATGCAAATGCCCATGTCTCGTCCCAGTTTCCAGAGTTACTAGTTCTGGGTGGCACCGAAGCATCTGACATTTTAACAGCTTCCAGGTGATGCTACTGACGAGTTAGGTTAGGGAAACTGGACTAAAAAGTCTCTAATGTCCCTTCTGCCTCTGAGAATTCTGTGTCTCTGAGGGAGACTGTCCTTAAGAAGCTGGCAAGTAAACAGTAATACTACTGTTACTACTGCTAATAAAAGTAATACAGAATAGCTAACATTTATTGAGTGCTTTCTGTGTGCCAGGTATTGAACTCAGTTTCTCTCATTTACCTTTTATAACCACTATGAGGGAGGTATTCTTATCCCTGTTTTACAGATGAAGAGATTGAGGCTCAAAAGAGATTAGTGCATTTGGTCAAAGTTATGCAGGTTTGACTGCCTGTGGTACACCTCGGGACATTTGTGGAACTTCCTAGTAAGGAGCTAGAATTTGCACTGAGTCTTGATGAGTCCAGAGAGATTAGCTAAGGCAGTAGTTCTCCAAATGTGGTCTGACAACTGGCAGCATCCGCATCCCCCTGGAACTTGTTAGAAATGCAAATTCTCAGACCCTACCCCAGACCCACCGAATCGGAAACTGTGGGGCCAGCAACCTGTGTTTTAACATGTCCTCTGGGAGGTACTGATGCAGGTTGAAGTTTGAGAACCACTGAGTTGGGGGTAGAGAATGACATTACAGGGGACACAGTTGTGGAGACCAGGAAGGGCAGTGTTGCAGACTGGCCCATCACTGGCCTTCCCTTTGGTGGAATCAAGAGGTCACATGAGCCATGCAGACTCCCACGAGGGGGCACTGTGGGCACAGGCTTGGATGCTGCCTGTTACGCTGTCATGGCTGCTACCCTGGTGGAAGCGTGAAAAAAGCCTGGTGCCATATCAACTGGAGAGGTCATTCTTTCTTCTCAGAAAAGGTCTAATGGGGGTGGTAATCTTGTTTATAGGATTCATTCCTTGTAGGGAAGCTGAACCTACAGGGCTTTCTGCTGTTCACACGTGCATGGCAATGTCTACCCGTCCGTGCTGCAGTGTCTCTGCAGATCCTGTGCAAATAGCATTCCTCTTGTAGCTCCCCAGCCAAGGGGCTTGCAGTTTCTTTGGAAGAAAGAACGCTTGAGCCCCAGCGGCCCGATTCTAGTTCATTGTGCTCCCTCTAGGTGACACCTCTGTCTGGTTCTTTGACAGTTTGGGAGTAGAGTGGAGTGCTGGGTCACAAGACATGTCTTCAAGCCTTAGCTCTGCCCCAGCCATGCTTTGTGATCTCAGGCAAGTCCCCTTTCTTTGGGCCTCATTTTTCTTCTGTGTTATATAAGGGAGTGGTACGGAGAAGGTGGCTTTCAGCATCTTTCTCTCCACATATAAAATGCTTCCCTGGGGGGTTGAGGAGGAGATAGGCTTGTCCTACTCAAGGAGCTGGGTTTGCAGGGCAGCTGTAAGCCCTGCTGCATGACATCCATCTCCTGTATCCATTTAAGTAAGCCTTGTCAGGTACTTGGTACAAGGCAGAAGGTGGAACCTATCAAAGTTGGATATTTTTTTAAAAGTCCAGATCTTTAGGCAAGGATTTGCCTCTATAGATTTCTTTTCTGCATATGCTTGGAAGAATGGGAGATTTACACCTTATTCTCCTCTCAGCTGCAGCGCGTATTTCTTCTGAAAATACGTTGCCTCTGAAGGAGGGGCTGTGACAGTGTTGGGGGCTCTGGCGTCCACCTCATTAATCAAGGGATTGGCGTCCAGCACCTCATGGTGACTGCTCGCCCAGCTGAGCTACTCTGCCTGGGCACTTAGTTTCTGGAATTGTGTTTTCAGAGAGCTGTAGATGTGCTCATCTCAGAGCCAGAGGGGATTAAAGAGAGGATCTGGTTCAGCTCTCTTGCTGGCTCACCCTTTATACGATGATGTTCAGAGAGCTTGGTTAGAAATTGCTCAGCCCAATAGGCAAACACTGTCAAGCTTCAGCTCTCCTTGGTGGAGGATGCTCGTTAAACAAGATGCCTCTTTCCATCAGGCCCCCTTGGAGAAGGAAAGAAAGCTCCTCAGTTGATCTGGCACCTCTGTTTTGTAGGCACATAACGCTCCATTTTCTTGTTTTTGGATGAGGCCACTGAGGCATAGGTCAGGTGGCTTTTCCCAAGTCCCGCAGCTCATCAGTGTGGGGGAGGACTGAGCTTCAGGCCTCTTCACCTTGAGCTGGTTCCCCTCCTGACTGCAGGTGAGCCATTTGCTACTCAGGTGCCATATTCTCCGCCTCTTTTTTTAAGAAAATATTCCACCCTTAGGTGTTTGGGTTTTTTCCCATTTTATTGAGATGTAATTGACATATAGCATAATATTAGTGTCAGGTATACAGCATAATGGTTTGATATGTCTATATATTGTGAAATCACCACAATAAGTCTATTTAACATCCATCATCTCACATAGTTAACAAATTTTTTTTCTTGTGATGAGAACTTTTAAGATTTACTCTCTTAGCAACTTTCAAATATATAATACAGTATCGTTAGCTATAGTCACCATGCTGTACATTACATCCCCAGAACTCACAGCTGGAAGTTTATACCTTTTGACCACCTTCACCCATTTTCACCCACCCCTGCTTCTGGCAACCACCAACCTGTTGTGTTTCTGTGAGTTCGGTTTGTTTTAGATGCCACATATAAGTGAGATCATACAGTGTTTGTCTTTCTCTCTGACCTATTTCACTTAGCATATTACCCCCAAGTCCATCTGTATTGTCACAAATGGCAGGATTTCCGTTTTTATGGCTGAATAATATTCCGTGTGTGTGTGTCACATTTTTAATCATTCATCCAGTCATGGACACTTACGTTGTTTCTATGTCTTGACTATCGTAAATAATGCTGCAGTGAACATGGGAGGGCAGATACCTCTTTGAGATAGTGATTTCATTTCCTTTGGATGTATACCCATGTTTGGAATTGCTGAATCATATGGTAGTTATATTTTTAATTTTTTGAGAAAACTCCATACTATTTTTTGTAGCGGTTGCACCAATTTACATTCCCACCAACAGTGCACAAGGGTTCCCGTTTCTCCACGTTTTTGCCAACACTTGTGATCTCCTGTCATTTTGATGACAACCATTCTAACAGGTGTGAGGTGATGCCTCATTGTGGTTTTTGATTTGCATTTCCCTGATGAGTAGTGATGAGCACCTTTTCATGTACCTTTTGGTTATTTGTGTGTCTTCTTTCAGAAAAATGTTCAGTTCCTCTGCCCATTTTTTTTTTTTTTTGGCTATTATATGAGTTTTTTATATATTTTGGATATTCACCCCTTATCTGATATTTGGTTTGCAAATATTTTCTCCTTTTCGGTAGGTTGCCTTTTCATTTTGTTGATGGTTTCCTTTGCTGTGGAGAAGCTTTTTAATTTGAAACAGTCCCACTTGTTCATTTTTGCTTTTGTTGCCTTTGCTTTTGGTGTCAAATCCAAAAAAATCATTGCCAAGACTGATGTCAGGGAGCTTACAGCCTGTATTTTCTTCTAGGAGCTTTATGGTTTTAGGTCTTCTGTTCAAGTGTTTAATCCATTTTGAGTTGATTTTTGGGTAGGGTGTAAGAGGTCCATATTCTTTTGCATGTGGCTGTCCAGTTTTCCCAGTACCATTTTCCTTCTGTTTTTAAGGTTACAGAGCATTGTAGTATTGTCTGGGATGCTTCTCCACGCTGTCCATCTTATTACCCTTTGCTGTCTCACAGAGTGTCGCTGGTACAGAAGTGTTCCCTCAGAGGCCGAGAATTTAAGTTTTTAAATTTATTTATTTTTGGCTGCATTGGGTCTTCATTGCTGCGTGTGGGCTTTCTCTAGTTGTGGCGAACTGGGGCTACTCTTCGTTGCGGTGCGCGGGCTTCTCGTGTTGTGGAGCACGGGCTCTGGGCGTGCGGGCTTCAGGAGTTGTGGCTCACGTGCTCTAGAGCGCAAGCTCAGTAATTGTGGCACACGGGCTTAGTTGCTCCGCAGCATGTGGGATCTTCCTGGACCAGGGCTCAAACCCGTGTCCTCTGCATTGGCAGGCGGATTCTTAACCACTGTGCTACCAGGGAAGTCCTGAGGCCGAGAATTTGGATGTCTCCTACTGGTGCTCCCCGAGCCAGCTTTGTCTTTGTTTTAGATGGTATATTAAGTAGGTGGCCTTCAGCTGCAGGTAACTGAGAATTCAAACTGCCTTGAACAGTTAAGACATTTATTTGCTTACATAAGAAGCCATCTAGATGCAATGGGGCCTTCAAGGTTGCAGGCCCCTTTGCATCTAGATGGCTTCTTATGTAGATGCAGCAGTTCAACAGTGTCATCAGGACCTAAAACATTTCTCTCTTTCCTTTGCTATTCACTGTGTTGGCTCCATTCTGCAAGATGGTTGCCAAGTACCACTGGGGCTAACAGGGCTAGGACTCGGGTGGCGTGGTGAGACATTTGGAACGTGAAACCTAAGGAGGTGTTCACTCGGGGTGGGCGCAGTGCTGGGTTAATGCTTTTATGACTCCAGGAGTACTTCACCCTGGTTCTGGCTCTTGGGGCTAACCCTGCCCTCCTTCATGTTTGTAGGGGAGAGACTGCCACCGCCCCTCGCCAACCCCCGCCGGCTCATTTCACTTAGAGTAGGCTAAACTGCTGCAACAAATAGGCCTGCAAAATGTGATTGGCATAAACACAATACAGACGTATTCCTAATTCTCCTAGAAGTCCAAGGCAGGGTATTCCTGGTCAGCAGGAAGCTTTCTTTTACATGTGGTAATTCAAGAACACAGCTTCCTTCTGTCCTGTGCCTTTGCCATCTTTAGGGCCTCAGTCACCTGCATCTGCCTGGCAGAGTGGGAAAAAGGTAGAGGAGAGGCACCCATTCTCCACAAAGGCCTGACTAGAAGTCACCCACATCATTCTATTCCTACTCTTGGCTGTGACTTAGTCTCCTGGCGCACCGAACTGCAAGGGGGCTGGGGAATGTAGCCTAGCTCTAGCCCAGGCAGAGGTGAGGAGAATGGTTTGGGGGGACATCTACTAGTCTTTGCCGTGGCGGGAAGAAGAAAATGGATGCTTTATGGGGACCCTTTGAACAGAAGCCTCTCAAGGAAATGGGGGAATTTATTGGAAAGCTGGAGGTGTCTAACAACCAGAATGTAGGCGGTGCTGGTGGCCCCCTTGAGAGTGGGACTGGAAAGTGTTCCAGTACACATCAGCTCTTCCCCCCTTCCCCCTCTGTGAGTCTACTCCACTCCTTTGCAGGCCTGCTGCTTTTGCTCTTCTTTCCCATGGCTACCATTCCAGCTTCCCATTCCCTCCCGTTCCAAGCATACAACATTAATTTGACCCTGCATCCCACTTGTCACTTCCCAAGAATGAGACGCTGACTGGCCTGGCCTGGGAGAAGGGTCCCTTCCTGGTCCTGCTAGCTCATGGAGCCCACTTTCCACTTAACCAGGGCCGAGGGAGCGCTTGCTGAGAAGGAATGAAGACAGAGGGCGCTGCTGATGTGTCCACAGCAGCCGCCCCTCGTGTGCTAAGACTTGCTTTCCTTGTCACTCCCAGACCACCATGTTACCATTAAAAAAAAAAAAAAAAAAAACCTTTATTTTTAAAAACTTTATTTAAGAAAATAGCTTTATTGAGATATAATTCACATACCAAAATATTTATCCTTTTTTTAAAAATTTATTTTCTTTTTGGCTGCATCGGGTCTTTGTTGCTTCACGTGGGCTTTCTCTAGTTGCGGCGAGAAACTGCTCTTCGTTGTGGTGCGCGGGCTTCTCATTGTGGTGGCTTCTCTTGTTCTGGAGCACGGGCTCTAGGTGCGCAGGCTTCAGTAGTTGTGGCTCCGTGGGCTCTAGAGCGCAGGCTCAGTAGTTGTAGTGCATGGGCTTAGTTGCTCCGCAGCATGTGGGATCTTCCCGGACAAGGGCTCAAACCCTTGTCCCCTGCGTTGGCAGGCGGATTCTTAACCACTGTGCCATCAGGAAAGCCCTATTTATCCTTTTAAAGTGTACAGTTCAGTGGGCTTCAGGATTTTTGCAGAGGTGTGCAACTATCAGCACCACCTAACTTTTAAACGTTCTCATCATGCTGGAGAGTAACCCTGTGCCTATTAGCAGTCACTCCCCATTTACTCCAGCCTCTACCCCTAACCCTGGGCAACCGCTAAGCTATTTCCTGTCTCTATAGATTTGCTGGTTTGGGACATACTCATTTCATATAAATGGAATTATACAGAATGTGGTCTTTTTGTGATTGTATTCTTTCACTTAAAGTTTTTAAGCTTCATCCATATTTTAGCATGTATCATTACTTCATTCCTTTAAAAAAATAGAGCTTTATTGAGTTATAATTCACAGACCATGAAATTCACCGTTTGAAGTATGCAACTCAGTTGTTTTTTGTATATTCACAGAGTTGTACAACACTCACCACTATCTAATTTTAGAACATTTTCATCACTTCAGAAAAGAAACCTCTTAACCATTAGCAGTCTCTCCTATTCCTCCCCTCCCGGCCCCTGAAAACCACTAATCTGCTTTAAAGTCTCTGTGGATTAGCCTATTCTGGACATTTTATGTAAATGAAATCATACCATTTATATGATTTGTGTCTGGCTTCTTTCACTTAGTATAATGTTTTTAAGGTTCATCCATGTAGTGACACACAGCAGTACAGTTAATACCTTTTAATTGTCAAATAATATTCAGTTGTATGGATATACCATATATTGTTTATCCATTCATCAGTTGATGGACATTTGGATTGTTTCTTTTTTTCTGCTTTATGAATAATTCTGCTATGACCATTCATGTGCAAGTTTCTATGTGGACATATCCTTTTCTTTCTCTTGGATTATATGTAATGCCTAGGAGTAGACTCCTAGGTTGTATGGCAACTCTGTGTTTTAACATTTCGAGGTGCTGCCAAACCATCTTCCACAGAGGCAGCACCATTTTATGTTCCCACCAGCAGTGTATGAGGGTCCTCATTTCTTCATATCCTTGTCAGCACTTGTTATTATCTGTACTTTTGACTTTAGCCATCAAGTGGGTATGAAGTAGTTTCTCATTATGGTTTTGATTTGCATCTGATAATAATCAGTGGTGGGACTTCCCTGGCGGTCCATTGGTTGAGACTTGACCTTGCAATGCAGGGGGTGAGGGTTCGATCCCTGGTCAGGGAGCTGAGATCCAATGTGCATCTGGCCAGAAAGCCAAGACATAGAACAGAAGCAGTATTGTAACAAATTCAATAAACACTTTAAAAGTGGTCTGCATTAAAAAAAAAAAAATCAATGGCACTGAGCATCTTTTCATGTGCTTGTTGGCTGTTTGTATGTCTTATTTAGAAGTGTTTAGTGTTGCTCATTTTAGAATTGGGTTATTTGTCCTTTTTTTTTAAATTGAAATATCAATTTACAGTACTGTGTTAGGTGTACAGCAGAGTGATTCGGTTATATATATATATATCTTTCAGACTATTTCCTATTATAGGTTATTATAAAACATTGAATATAGTTTCCTGTGCTGTACAGTAAATCCTTGTTACTTATCTGTTTTATGCGTAGTTTCTTTTTTTAAATTTTATTAGGCTGCATTGGGTCTTCGTTGCTGCACACGGGCTTTCTCTAGTTGCGGCGAGCGGGGGCTACTCTTCGTTGTAGTGCGCAGGCTTTTCATTGTCGTGGCTTCTCGTTGCGGAGCATGGGTTCTAGGCACATGGGCTTCAGTAGTTGTGGCTTGCGGGCTGTAGAGCGCAGGCTCAGTAGTTGTGGCGCACGGGCTTAGTTGCTCCACGGCATGTGGGATCTTCCCAGACCAGGGCTCGAACCCGTGTCCCCTGCGTTGGCAGGCGGATGCTTAACCACTGCGCCACCAGGGAAGTCCTGCGTAGTTTATTATATCTGTTAATCCCATAGTCCTATTTGTCACTGCACCCCCCACCCACCCAGCTTTGGTAACCATAAGTTTTTTTTCTGTCTCTTTGAGTCTGTTTTGTATATGGATTAATTTGAATTATGTTTTAGATTACATATATAAGTCATACTGTATAATATTTGTCTTTCTCTGTCTAACTTCATGTAGTATGATATTCTCTAAATCCATCCATTTTGCTGCAATTTTATGAGTTATAAGTATTCTTCATATATTCTAGATATAAGTCTCTTATTAGATATATGGTTTGTGTGTATTCCATTCTTTAGGTTGTCTTTTCACTTTCTTGATTGTGTTCTTTAAAAGGCAAAAGTTGTACATCTGATGAATTCCAAACTTTTTTTTCTTCCTTTACTTGTGTTTTTGATGTTATAGCTAGGAAACCATTGCCTAACCCAAAGTCACAAAGATGGATATGTTTTCTTTTATAAGTTTTATAGTTTTAGCTCTAACATGTAGGTTTATGATCCATTTTCAGTTAATTTTTGTAGCTGGTGTTAGGATGGATCTGACTTCATTCTTTTGGCATGTGGCTTCTCAGTTGTCCTAGCACCACTTGTTGAAAAGACTGTGCTTTCCCACTGAACTGTATTGGCACCTTTGTGGAAAATCATTGTTCTATGTAGCCACTTCCTGGATTTTCTGTCCTTTGAAACTGCCGTCAGGGCTCCCATGAGACTTTGAATATAAACAATAATGCCTTTCTCGTATTGAATACCTACTATTTACAGTGCTAGGCACATTATATATATTCTCTCTTGTCTTCACGATAATTCTTCAAGGTGAGTAGTAGTATCCTCATCTCAGAGATAAGCAAATTGGAATTTAGGATTTCAGCCATTTGCTGAGGGTCCTTTAGTAATGTGGTGGATCTGGGCCTTGAACTTAGATCAGTGTGGCTCCAAGGGCTGAGCCCAGCCATGTGCTGTGGTTCTCTGTTCCCAGGAGGTCCCACCCAGCTTGGGTGTCATTTCTGGAGTTCTTTGGGGCCATGACTAGCCAGATATATGTATGGCAAGGATGATGTCCTGAAACCTGAATAAGATTATATGATTTCACAGTGTGCTTTGGATGTTAAAAAAAAAAAAAAAAAATTGTTGCCTCCAGCTGCCTCTGTAAGAAGTGGGCACCTAGACTGAAGGAATGGTGGGTGGGTCCTGTTCTGCCCTGTCCTGTTGGACCACTCCTGGGAGTTACGGTATTTTTGGAAGCCATGAAGTAGAACCCATTGAGAAAAGAGTCAGGATGGTGGCCTGCCTTCAGATAATGGACTGTGAGGCCTAACTGAAAGGTCTGGAGGTATTTAAGTTGGAAATGAGCCAAGAGAGGTGCTGTCGGTGAAGGGCTATCACGCAGAGAAAGGGTGAGATTTGTTCCAGAGTGTGGAAAATGTGGCAGAATGGTTTGGCTGGTCAAGAGGAAGTTTTTAAAACTCAGAGCTAATGGGAGGTGGCAGGGGCTGCCTTGGGGAGTCGTGAGCTTCTTGTCACTAGTTTTTTTTTTTTTTTTTTTTTTTTTTTTTTTTTTTTTTTTTTTTTTTGCGGTACACGGGCCTCTCACTGTTGGGGCCTCTCTCGTTGCGGAGCACAGGCTCTGGACGCGCAGGCCCAGCGGCCATGGCTCACAGGCCCAGCTGCTCCGCGGCATGTGGGATCTTCCCGGACCGGGGCACGAACCTGTGTCCCCTGCATGGGCAGGCGGACTCTCAACCACTGCGCCACCAGGGAAGCCCCATGTCACTGGTTTTATACAAGCAGAGTCTAGCTGCTTACTTTGTGGGTTGTCCTAGAGGCTCTTTGGGTGAAGGCCTGTGGGATTTTTTTTTTTTTTTTTTTTTTTTTTTGCGGTATGCGGGCCTCTCACTGTTGTGGCCTCTCCCGTTGCGGAGCACAGGCTCCGGATGCGCAGGCCCAGCGGCCATGGCTCACGGGCCCAGCCGCTCCGCGGCATATGGGATCCTCCCAGACCGGGGCACGAACCCGTATCCCCTGCATCGGCAGGCGGACTCTCAACCACTGCGCCACCAGGGAGGCCCATGTGGGATTTTTTTTTAAGGTTTCCTTTGACCGCCAAAGCTTATATGTCATGGCTTCTGGTTTTACAGGACTTTCTGTCCATGCAGCTGGGATTGCTCCCAGCTCAGATCTGTCAGGCCTCACTCATCCCAAGGGCTAAATTTGGAATTTAATAACAACACTTTGGCCTGTTTCCTTGGAGGCACTTCATCTTTTATCCCATTAATCCTCATAACATTCCTGGGCATAAAGTGAGGGAGGGCCAGAGAGGAGGAGGAGTCTGTCTCTGACTTCTTCACATCCTGAAGGTGAGAGGAGATGGCTGGTTTAGGAGCTAGCCCGGGGCTGGGGGCGTGTCCTGGATCACAGACCCTCAGGCTCCCCACCACCACTCCCACATACAACCAGGTTGCACACTGGGTAAAGGGTGTGTCTCCCCAGCAGGAAGCTCAGGTCTTGGGAATAGTATATTGGTGATCTGATTACATAGAAAGTTCAAGACACACTCATGGTGTATATGGCTCCAGGTCAGCTCAGTCAGGAGTGGGAATGGGTGGGCATGGAGGTGAGCGGATGAAGTTTGAGCCCCAAGGTGAGGGAGGAAGACCAGTGTGTCCACCACTAACTTCTAGCAGAGGGGAGGGGCCAGAGGCAGCAGGAGGGCTTCCTCAGGAAGGGGATTTGAGCAAAGTTTGGAGATTATTGGCGAGGACCCTGGATTTACATTTTGGAGCTCAGAGTTTGAGTGGTTTTCCTACCAACTAGCCATGCGACGTGGGTCAAGTTCTTGCCCCCCCCCCCCGCCCCGGCTCACTGTCCCCAGGAGAGGGCTTGCCTAGGGTGCTCTTTGAGGTTCTGAACCTGTGAGCTGAGTGCTGTTGCATGGATGGCTAAAGAGCCTGGGCATGTAGAGGAGGGACTGTGGACTAGCTCAGGGAAGAGGTTTGCTGGAACCACAGTGAAGGATGAGCAGGGATGAAGGGAAGAGGACCCCAGGTGAAGGGCTCTGCTTGGGCAAAGGCATATTGGCTTTGGGGTTCTTGTCTACTCTAGACCATGCTGTTTGTCACTCCTACCTCTGTTCAGAGTCTCACAGGCATCTGGCTTCTCCATCCCTCCCAAGCTCTTTCCCTTTAAGCCTTGGCATTTTGTTTCAGGCTGGCCCTCGGCGAGTGACCCAGTCTGCAGTGGGGGCACTCTTGTCTGGACTCTGAGTGCTGCTAGTCTTCCCTGGCACCAGGCAAGGAGGGCACAGGAACCCAAGGCCACAGACTGGAGACCACTGCAGCTGGAAGGTCCCTTGAAAATCATCTGATACTATATTCCTTATCACCTTTTTTCAGATGAGGGAATTGGGGCTTGGAGTTGCAAGCCTGGTGAGAGAAGAGCAGGTGCCAAGACCTGGAGGCAAGAGAAAGCAGATGGGTTTGTGAAAGGTAGAAGAGCCAGGACTTGGGAGTGTGTGGAAATAAGGCCGGAGGGGTGGGCAGGACCCGGTAGTGCCGGAGCTCTAGTAAGCCACGGGAAGATGTTAAGCAGAGGAATGGTTCCATTTAGAAACCGAGCCCCTGGTTTTCCCAGCTTTCCCTGTGCCTTGCTGGCCTTCCCCACCTGTGGATGGCACCTTCGTCCTCTGCTTGCTATGGCTGAAAACCTGGTAAAAGACCTCGACTCATTCTCTCACCCTCCACATCTCCAGTCCCTCCACAAGTCTTTTGGCTCTTCCTTCAGAATATATACAGGATCTGACTGCTTTTCACCACCTCCACGACTCCTCTGGTTCAAGCTCCCACATTTCTTACCTTTTTACTGCCTTGATCCCCTTATTGCACTCCAGTTACACCTTGGTCCCTTCAATTTATTCTCCATGCAGCAGCTGGAGTACAGGGTGAAAGTCAGAGTCAGATGAGGTCACCCTTCTGTTCAGAACCCTCTAGGGGCTGCACATGTCACTCAGGGAGACGCCAAAAGGCTCTCCATGATCCACGTGGCCCAAAACCTGGTCTCCCATTCCCCTCTCAGCTGCTGGTTCTGCTCTTCAAGCTTGCCAGCCTTGCTTCTGCCCCGGTGCCTTTGCATGTGTTCCCTCTGCCTGGCCCACTCTTCCCCCAGCAAACCTCATAGGTCACGCTCTCCCTTCCTTTTGGTCTTCGCTCAAGACTACTCTGGCTTCCTTATCAAAAATTGTAACCTTCCTCACATTTCCTTCCTGGCTTTAATATTTTCTTCTCAGCATTTACTTCTTTTTTTTTTAATAGATTTATTTTTATTTATTTTTGGCTGCATTGGGTCTTTGTTGCTGCATGTGGGCTTTAGTTATGGTGAGTGGAGGATATTCTTTGTTGCATTGTGTAGGCTTCTCATTGTGGTGGCTTCTCTTGTTGTGGAGTAAGGGTTCTAGGCACGCGGGCTTCAGTAGTTGTGGCTAACGGGCTCTAGAGTGCAGGCTCAGTAGTTGTGGTGCATGGGCTTAGTTGCTCCATGGTATGTGAGATCTTCCCAGACCAGGGCTCGAACCCGTGTCCCCTGCATTGACAGGCAGATTCTTTTTTTAAAAAATTTATTTATTTATTTATTTATTTATGGCTGCGTGGGGTCTTCTCATTGCGGTGGCCTCTCTTGTGGAGCACGGGTTCTAGGCGCGTGGGCTTCAGTAGCTGTGGCTCGAAGACTCTAGAGTGCAGGCTTAGTAATTGTGGCGCACGAGCTTAGTTGCTCGGCAGCATGTGGGATCTTCCTGGACCAGGGCTTGAACCCGTGTTCCATGCATTGGCGGGCGGATTCCTAACCACTGCGCCACCAGGGAAGCCCTCGGAATTTACTTCTAATTTTTTTTTTGTTTGTTTATTCATTGCCTACTAGAAAGGAAGCTTCATGAAGGCAGGGACCTTTTTTTAAATATGTGTGTCTAATTTGTTCCTTGCTGTTTTATCCTGGCACCTAGAGCAGTACCTGGAGCTCAGCAGGATAAATAAATACTTTCAGAATTATTGACCGACCTCATGGTGGCTGTGTGGGAGTGCGTTGGGCTGGGGAGCAGGAATGGGGTGGAGTGGGGAGACCAGCCGGGAGGCTGTGACAGAATTTCAGACAGGAGATGGTCAGGGTTCTTGGGTCTACCAAATGGCAAGGTTTAGCAGCTCTCCCCTTGCTGTGATTCATGAACTGTCAACTGAGAAGAACTTTTAGGTTTAGTTTGTCTAATCCCCCCTTTGATCATTTGGGGAAATTGAGGCCCACGGAAGAATTCCCTGCTAAGTTAGGGACAGAATGCAGCCTTCTTGTTCCTCAATGGCATCCTATTAAAGAACTTTGGTCTCTGGGAGGGAGAGGAGAAGCCTCAGGGGCTGTGTGGCAGTGACTTGAGAGCAGCTGCTGTTGTACTTCATGGCAGGTTGAGGGCCTGCCATGGTGACTGAGTTCATGTACGAAACGCTTTTCTTAGTGGTCACCTTGGGGTTGATGAATAGAAGGGCATAAGGTGGCTCCTGCCCCAGGCACTGCCAGTTAGGTTGAAAGTTAAGATGCGTGCTTAGCAGTTCATGAAAAGACAGATCTTGGAGGGTCTTCCAGTTGCCTCTCCAGGCATCCATTCTATCCCCCTACCACTCTCCCCACTTGTTTTTCTTGGTTGGGGTGGGGACAGGGTCTTGACTGGCTTAAGCCAATAAAAGTATGGCATCCACTTCTGCCATAGTGATAGCTTGGTGATGGGCAGTGACCCAGACCTAAGCCAATCAGTGTATGGAATCACCCCTGGCCAAAGTGACTGATTGAGGTTGGGCCACTCGGAGTTGGCTGGAAAGTTTCTGTTTGATGGCTGGAAGGAGATCTTTCTTGCTCCACGTGGCGTGATATGCAAATATGAGGCTTGGAACTGCTGGAGACATTCTGCTGTCATGAGGGAAGACAGCCTGAGGACAGAGTTGAGATTTATAGCAGGGCAAGCCAGGAGCCTAGCAGGGAAACAGCCAGAGCCCTGCTCAAACCTACCTGGAGCACCTGTTGTCCCAGTTATGGGGGCTTAGCACATGCTGTCTACAGTTTCGGGTAGTTTGAGTTGACTTTTCTGTCCTGGTCATTGAAGAAAGCCTAACTGTTAATTGGGTGCTAGACAGTGATGAGGAGGCATGAGTGAACATAATGAGAGCCAGGTGTGGCTTTTGCCGGAAGCATGCTCCACAGCCCTGCCTGAGTTCCTCTGAGAAGCCTTCTATCCCACCAGGCCTTGAGGATAAGTGCCCAGGAGACACTCTGAGCTCTTTCTTCCTGAAAGTGGGCCAGCTGGGGCTGTCTGTATGGTTTCTAGCAGTATTGGGACCGTGGAGAGATATCTATCTTTTTAGAGTCACTGGCTTTTTAACCCGCTTCCCCTGTGGATGCGTGCCCTCTTGGCGGGGGTGTGTTGCTCAGAGGGGAAGGCCCCAGTCCCGCCTCTGCTAGTGAGCCATGCACACGTCCATGTGGGTTGCTGGGAGTGCTTGCTTGCTGGACCACAGGTGACTCCATGCCATCCCCTCGTTTGGGGCCTTTACCTTTTCTTTGCTCCTGGGTAGGCTGGTGACCAACGGCTCCTTCTGGAATATTTATAAATGTATAAAAAACATGAACTTACAAAGAAAACCAATTCTGTTCAAATACATATAGCAAAATATTAAAAAATTGTGATGAAGTGCCATATATGCTTTTTTTTTTTTAAATTTATTTGGCTGTGCCATGCAGTACATGGAATCTTACTTAGTTCCCTGACCAGGGATCGAATCCATACCCCCTGCAGTGGAAGTGTGGAGTCTTAACCACTGGACCACCAAGGAAGTCCCATATATGCTGCTTTGTTAATGCAATAATAAGAGTATCTTGTGGCAGGTCCAATAACTACTATATAATTCAGAGTTGTCATGGTTAGCATAAAGGACATGACAAGATACCTGTAATAGCTGTGATGTTCTATGAAAATATTTGTGCTTTCTGTTGGTAGCAAAGTCACTGGATCTGATCAGACTACTGGGGGGCGTTGTCTACATTCATAATTTAAAAAAGAGGTAGTGAAATAAAGATGTAATTTTTTCTCATCCAAGTTTACAGTCCCCTGCGTTCTATCCATGGACCCCATGGGGGATGTCTGTGGGCCCCAAATTAAGAAACCTTGAGTAAAACAAAACAAAACCAAAACCCTTACACACACACACACACACACACACACACACACATATACATTATGAGGATGTGTGCATGTAGGTGCATACGAAGATGTAGACACCTGGGATCCTCATAAATGCACAAAGAGCTATGGAGGACACCTCCTACCTCCCAGGTGAACCTGTTGTTCATGCACACACATACCCAGCTGCCGACACACCCACAGAGACACTGTATATATGTGCTCATGGACACATGCAGCTCAGACACTTGGGGCCATGTGTACACATCCCCCCACAGAAGTGCACACACATGCTCACAATTAGACGTGCTCACATGCACAAGCGTGTGGACACACACATCTAGCTTTGTACCCAGAGCCTTCTGTATAAACGTGCACAATCCTAAGCCTCAGGGCCTAGCATGGCCGCTGCAAGGGCAGAAGGGGCCAGGTTCATGCCATCCAGATACTGCCACCCAGCCCCCAGGAGGCCCAGTCCAGGAGGACCAGAATTCTGTCTAACCCACTTTCCCAAGGCATAAACCAAGGGGCCAGGAGGCCTCCAGAACCTTCCTTTGCTTGATGAAATTCTGATCTGTCCCCTAATGGGTTGGGTGATGGGTATTTGGTTGATGTTACTGTACCACCATGAGTGGGCTGCCAGGGAGCCCTCAGCTTTGGCTCTCTGAGCCGGTGGGGGCAGCGGGGCGCAGGGCCAGCACAGTGCAGGGACATCCCCAAAGGAAAGAATTCTTCACTGGTGATGAACATTGTGTCTGCAGAAGCTAATGGCCCAACCTCCTATTCAGTTTATGTAAAATAAAACAGGCCATATGCTGCTGCTTTCAGAGTTTGGGTGTTTAAATTAAATGTTGTTTAATGAATATTCAAACCCATTTGTTCTAAAGTTGGGCTCAGTGTGGTGGCGGCTTTCATCCCCCCTCCTTCCTTGCAGCCCCCTCTGTGCTTCCGTACCCAGGGTATTAAACCATTAGAACGGGGTGTGAACATCTAGGCAGCTGTCTTCCAATGGAAATTTGGATATTAAAATGCTGGAGCAGATGACAGTGTAAATAAAGACATACAGTGAGAGGCTTGTCTAGTTATTTTTTTGTTTGGTAATTAAGACGGAGGAGGTTTTGACTTAAATTCTGTCTTTCTGAGAAACAGAGGTGGCGGCCGAGAACTCTCCACCTCTTCCCTCTTTCCTTTGCCCGTCAGCCCAGAGAGGGGCTTTCACGCTGGCCTCCGTGTAACTGGTTTATTGACAAGTGTCAACTTGGTGGCATAGAGAAGTGAAATGAGTTTATTTTTCTCCAGGCACTGCTTTCTGCTGAACTATGTCAAATTACCCTTAACATCAGCTCGAGTGGAGTCCATAGCATTATGGTCATTTATGGTCCAGGCTGGTTCAAAACTACTGGCTCGTCTCTGAATTGAACCCCTCCCCTTGGCCTGCGGTAGGCCAGACACTTCTCAGATGATTGAAGTGGGGAGGGGGTGGTGTTGGCTCTCTCATTCCCCCTCCAGCTCCAGAGCCTTGGGTCTCACTCCTTCAAATTCACAGGCAGGGGCCATGGGCTGCGGAGGCAGGGTGTCCTAGGGAAGCAGTCCCCAGGGTTGTGGGAGGCATCTCTATTTTGGCTTGCTGCCATGGCTGACCTGGTGGTCTGTGTCTAGATGGGGGGCTGGCGTCCTTGGGGCAGAGTCCATCTCATGCCAGCACCATCCGTCACTGAAGATGCCCCCAGAGAGAGGCAGCAGGCCTTCCTTCAGCCCCATGAATGGTGCATTGCCCCATCTCCTTTCTGGGTGGGACACTGCTGCTTGGGATGTCCTTGGGCCCCAGCTCATCTCTCCTTTGCATCTCCACGTGGCTTCACAGGAGCAGCTGAGGCCCTGACATCCTGCTGCACACATTTAGAGTGAGGGTTTATGTATGACTGGAACCATTTTAGGAACATCATGAGGGTTCCCATCCTTCTCTCCTACCCTGCAAGACACCTCCCAACCCAAAGAGCTCAAATGCTTCAATGCCTCTGATTATCACTTCCATGTGGGAGACCTCCAAGCTTCTGTCAGCAGCCCTGAGCTCTCTGTGACTCTGTCTCCACTTGGACATCCCACCAGATTTCATTATGCTCGTATCTAACTTTCTCATCTCTTCTTCCCTTCTCGCCTCCACAATCCAAACCAGTGTTTTCTCTGTCATGAGGACTTGTTCAACAAGCACTTAATCAAGCAGCTACTATACACCAAGTCCTGTGGTAGGTACTGAGGATCCAAGGGTGACTAAAAATGGTGCCTGCCCTCAAGGAGCTCTTGGTCCAGTGGGGGCCGTAGACCTAAGGGAGAGAATCTCGGTATGAAAAGGTAAGATCTAAGGGATGTGGGTGGAGAGGTCTTAGAGGTTAGTTCACTAACCTCTAAGCACTTGGGCACTCAGGAAAGGCTTCCTGGAGGGAATGATCTTTGAGCTCAGTCTTGAATTGTAATAACTAGCAGGGTAAGAAATGTAAGACGGGCATCCTGGGGAAAGGGAGTAGCAAGAACAAAGACATGGAGGCATGGAACAGCATGGGATATGCTGAGAACTTGGAACAGTTCTGTGTTCCTGGGGTCTAATATGCAGGGTAGGGAGTGGTAAGAGACGGGCTAATTCCTGTCTCTGTCCTGGCCTCTTCCTCCTCCCGGTCCTCCTGCAAAGTTGTGGCTGATACCTCTTCAACAAGCCTTCACCCCCTGCCATCCATCCCACCATAGGATGAATGATGGAGTGGGGTGGCTGATCACATGGTATCTTCCTACTTCGACATTATGCCACCAATAGGTAAGTATGGTTATGTCTTCTTCTGGGGGAGGTGGCCTGGAGGAGCCATTTGAGGATGGGAAGCTATTTGGGATAAGGCAGCTATCCCAAGGCCCTCACCCTGACCTTCCTCTCAGCTCAGTTCTTGGTCTGAATTCCGAATCTTGATTCGTGACTTGCCTTTGCTTTCTTTTTGGCCTCTGAGTTTGTTTCAGAATCTGGTTTCCAGATTCCATCTGATCCCTTGAGTAGGCAGCCTAGGTAGATCCATCTCTGCTGGCATTGACATTTTGCACATGGCCAGACACACCCTCAGAGAAAAGGACCCACCTATGGGCCCCAAGTTATCCTTATAGATCCGTGCCTGACCCAACTCCCACAACTCCTGGCCTCTACCCAACTGTACAGGAGGATTGGGGTCTTCTAGGTGAGGTCAGCTTGGAGACTTTCTTCCCTGGCCTGATTGTGTATGCGTGTGCATATGAATGCGTGTTTGTCTGTGTCTGTAGAGATTGGCAGGAAGCCAGTGTCCCAGCTGAGAATCTGTTCTGGGGCTCAGAGGCAGCTGGGTGTCCCTGCCCACTTGCCCTGGCTCCAGTCTTCTACATGTGCGTTATCTACGATGGGAGTGTTATATTTTGGTCGGATAGAAGTCCTGGTCCCAAGGCCATGCGTAGGCCCCTGACTTTCCCAGGTGACAGGTGTGGACTCACAGAATGCATTTTCACGATAACCAGACAAACAATTTGAGAGCTGAAGGTGCTATAAGGAACCCATTCATTTGTTTCTTCTTTCTTACAATTTGTGTCAGAGCTTGTGTAGGGAATTCGGGATAGCAGGACAAATAAGATACAGCTCCTGCTCCCAAGGGGTTCATAGTCTGGGAGAGTGGGTTATGTGATGCGCATGTTTAATGGCACTTGGCGTCACAGATAGCCACCTCTATAGGATGAGGGGGGCCGATGTTTGTCAGGCCTTTACCATGCATCTGCCTCGGGGCTGAACTCTCTTGAATAATAATTTCACTTCATCCTCACAACTGCCTCATCAGATCAGTACTATTCCAGCAGAGGAAATATGCTTAGGGAGGGTAAGCAAAGTGTCTAAGGTCACACAGGGGTAGGCTTTGAATTTGGACAGCCAATTTCTAGAGATCCCACTCTTTAAAAAAAAATTTTTTTTAATTTCTACTTTTTTTTTAACAGCTTTATTGGAGTATAATTGCTTTACAATGGTGTGTTAGTTTCTGCTTTATTACAGAGTGAATCAGCTATACATATACATACATCTCCATATCGCCTCCCTTTTGTATCTCCCTCCCACCCTCCCTGTCCCACCCCTCTAGGTGGTCACAAAGCACCAAGCTGATCTCCCTGTGCTATGTGGCTGCTTCCCACTAGCTAGCTATTTTACATTTGGTAGTGTATATATGTCCATGCCACTCACTCACTTCGTCCCAGCTTATACTTCCCCCTCCCCTTGTCCTCAAGTCCATTCTCTATGTCTGTGTCTTTATTCCTTTCCTGCCCCTAGGTTCTTCAGAACCTTTTTTTTTTTTTTTAGATTCCATATGTATGTGTTAGCAGATGGTATTTGTTTTTCTGTTTCTGACTTACTTCACTCTGTATGACAGACCCTAGGTCCATCCACCTCACTACAAATAACTCAATTTTGTTTCTTTTTATGGCTGAGTAATATTTATATGTGCCACATCTTTATCCATTCATCTGTCGATGGACACTTAGGTTGCTTCCATGTCCTGGCTATTGTAAATAGAGCTGCGATGAACATTGTGGTACATGTCTCTTTTTGAATTATGGTTTTCTCAGGGTGTATGCCCAGTAGTGGGATTGCTGGGTGTATGGTAGTTCTATTTTTAGTTTTTTAAGGAACCTTCATACTGTTCTCCATAGTGGCTGTATCAATTTACATTCCCACCAACAGTGCAAGAGGGGTTCCCTTTTCTCCACACCCTCTCCAGCATTTATTGTTTGTAGATTTTTTGTAGACATCCCACTCTTAATTCCTGGTGGCTTCCAATCTACTTGTGGGGAAGGGTGCTGAGCTGCGTCCACCTAAGCGTGGTTCTGTAGTTGGCAGAAGTGATCTGTTGTTCCATTGGGCAGAGGCTCCCCAGCCTGGTTTTCAGAGATCCACAGAGCCAGGGGTCCCTCTGAATGCCCAGGGACAAAAGGAAGCAGCTTCACGGAATTCCCTGGCGGTGCAGTGGTTAGGACTCCGCACTTCTACTGCAGGGGGCACGGGTTCTATCCCTGGTCAGGGAACTAAGATCCCACAAGGCGTGGCATGGCCAAAAAAAAAAAAAAAAAAAAAGCAGCCCCCCAGTCCTCTCGGACACCCCTGTAGTCTTGAATCTGGAAAAGAGACAGTGCTCAAGACAGGGACAGCTGGTCTACCTGAGTCTACTCACGGTTCCCTCTGGGCACAAAGCAGAATTGGGTCACCCTGGTGAGGGATGGAAGAGGCAGTGTGGAAGTCAGATGCTTTCTGTGAGTTGATGATAGTAGTTCTGCCTCCCTTTGTATCCCAGAGTGGTTGTGAGACGATATTTTAAAAGATCAACTCCTACAAAAATGTAAAACATTATTCACACTTCTACCTGAGTTTCTCCCGTTTCAGTGGGGTTTTCTCTGTCATTAATGGGTTTCTTAAAACCAGTCAACCAAGCAGCTGCCCCTGTCCAGACAATAACTCCTTGTTGTCAGTCACTTAAAAGAAAGGCAGACAGATAGACAACCTCTTAGAATATTTTTAATTAGATACCTTATTTTGCTGAATCCTCTCCAAACCATACCAGTCGGATACTATCTCCCAGGAGATGAGAAATTTGAGCGACAGAGAGGTTAAGTTATTTGCTCCAAGTCACAGAGTTAGTAAGTAACAGAGCCAGAATTTGAATCCAAGTTTTTTGACTCCAAGTGGCTTGCTCGGCTAATGATGCAGTGGCCTTGAAGGGTTATATTTTTATTTGGTGGAGGAGACTCTTTCAGTTCCAGGAGACCAAAACAAACAATCCATCATGTTGTGGCTGCACTGAAGCTTTCTCAGTGAAGGGCAGTAACTCCAGGAGTATTTTTGCAGATACCTCCTCTTATCTCTAAAGACAGCTGAGCTGTAACACCCTGAATTCTGTGGCTGCCTAATCTGCATACTGCCCAGGAACTCGGGGATGTCTTTACAGGCATGTGAGAGTTGGGCCCACGGGAAGGGTGGAGCGAAGGACGTTCAGACAGCCATGGAGTCTGGTCCCTTACACCAGGGCCAAGAGGCTCCTGAAAGATGCACCCCTGCTCCTTGGCGGATGCCCTTTGGCATCATTATTGTAGGTGGGGATCATGGGGTTGCATGGAACGCAGCCCATGTGAGCCAGACCACACACTGGGAGTAGTAGGGCAGGGCATGAGTACTGGAGCAGTACAGAGTTCTTAGGTGGAAAGTGAGCCCAGCCAGCTCATGGGAATCAGATCTGGGAGGCCCCCCAGGAGTGAAGCAGCTTGTCTCTGTCTCAAGTTTTCCATCTCTCTTGGGCTTTGCTCTTTGCCTCTCTCCTGTTTTTCTCTCTGCAGGCAGGATTCCTCTGCTTACTCATGGTTTCTCTGCTTGGCACACCCCTCTCCTCCGACCTCCTTGCTTGGTTTTGCTATAGGGCCAACATGACTACACAGCCCCAAATGCCCATCACTGTCTAACGTGGTCCAAATTCTTGAGAGAAAAAAATCTGATTGGTCACTGATTAGCCAGTGAATTTAGATGTCCTTAAGTATCTATCTCTCGTCCATTCAGAACAGAACATGTGGTGCAAACATGGCCACTTGGGGCTGCCTCTTCAGCTGGGGATGTGGGCAGGGCAGGTATGCCTGAACACATCTGCTGTGGAGGGCCAAGCTGAAACCATTTGTCTCACTCAGACCATGGGCAGCAGAGCAGAACCAGGTTCAGTTTTTTTGTGGTCTTGTTTTCTCCAAGTGGGCAGTTGCCTTCTGTAGACTCTGAGCAGGGGAGGCCCACAAGACTACAGTTCACCGGTGGGTTTCTCTCTCAGTTCACATCATTTTGAGCCCATGAGGGAGGAGGGAGGGCACGGTGAGAGACACGTATACACATTAGTCAAGAATCTCATAAGTAATATTTCCCGAGCAGCTCCCATATATCTGGCACTGTGCTCAACACTTTACCCATGGAATCTCATTTAATTCCCATAACTCGGCTGGAAAAATGGGCCTGATTACTACCATCCCACAAGTGAAGAAGAAACACGCATTTGTTCATCAAGTATTTATTGAGTGCTTAACAGTGCTAGGGCTGTGCTGGGTACCATTCCTGAAAGCTAACTGTAGACCAGAGACCATGTCAGGGGGGTGGTATATATTTTATCCCTTTCAATCCTGAGAACAACCCAATGAGAGAATTTCTGTTTTTAATCCATTTTACAGATAAGGAAATTGAAGTCCAGAGAGGTTAAGTTCTTGTAGGAGGTCATACAGCCAGTAAGTGGCACAATCTGAATTTGAACCCAGGCCTATTGCCCTCTTAACGTAATTTGGAAATTCTGAAAAACAGAGTTCGCTGGTCAAGGGGTGCCTGGGAAATAATGTTCTTGTGGCCTTTGCTTCAGCTGCTTACTTCAATTCCTGAAGGAGGGGTGGGGAGTGGGGTTCCTGGATATGCCCCTCCCACCTTCCTCTTTCATACCCAGGGCTTCATTTCTGCTTCCTGGCCCCCTTCCTGCTCCTCCCTGCGTGGTGTTCTCCATTCTAGGTCACAAAGACTCTTGACCTATTTGTAGGCTGCGTTGTACTGTGTGCTACAGTCTGAAGGTGTGTGTCTGCCAACAACCCCCCTCCCCTCACCCACCCATTCATATGTTAAAATCCCCAAGGTGATGCTTTTAGAAGGTGCTCGGCCTTTGGGTAGTGTCCAGGTCATGAGGGCGGAGCCCTTATGGATGGGATTAACATCCTTATAAAAGAGAGGGAGAGAGCTCCCTCACCCCTTCTGTCATGTGAGGACAGAATGAGAAGCCTGCAGCCCGGAAGACGGCCCTCATTCAACTGCCGGTGCCATGATCTTGGACTTCCAGCCTCCAGAACTTCGAGGAAAAATTTCTGTGGTATTTTGTCATAGTAGCTCGAATGGACTAGGACCCTGTGTTCATGTCTGGGAGCTCTGATGGCCCAGCTGGCTGTGCAGGGCCGTGTTTGTCTGTGGCTGCCCCTGCCAACCTTTTCTCCCATGCTCCTGTGGACCTCTCCTGTGTCAGGGTCGTGTCTTCGCTGGAGAGACAAGCTCTGTGTGTGTGTGTGTGTGTGTGAGAGAGAGAGAGAGAGAGAGAGGGAGAGTTAGACATCAAAGAAGGCCTTAGTATCAGGGCTTTTAATGGGCACAGTGACAAGGTGACTGTTCTTAATTGGCTATCACAACAGCCAACCAGGTCCTACTGCATCTATGCAGGACTCCTGCTTCCTTGAAGGAGGTGAGCCAGAATCGGGTGCAGCTGGGGAGCAAGGGACAGCTTTCCCTCTGGCTCTGGGAATCCAGGAGACTTAAACACAAGAGGGACTAACAGGCTCGGCCAGCTTTCTGGAAAGGGTTGAGGGCCTTCTCCCTCTGCCTGATTGCCTTCATCACTACATAGAGAAGGAGCTTCTGGTTGGGAGTTTTTAACTCCTAGGCTGTTACAACTAACTCCTTTATGTTATAACGAGCCCAGAAACCATCAGGGAGAGCACTGATGAAAGAATGGTCCTATCTTGGATGAGTTGGGAGAATGAAAGCAGACCTTGTGGTCTCTGTTGGCTGAGGAGAGAAGACGTGGCGGTGTCAGAGAGCTGACCTGACAGAAGGACGTGCTTTGATGTCATGGAAAGAGCATGAATATAGGAGTTGGGAGGCTTGGAGCCAAGTTTTTAAAAGAGACAGTAGCTCATAATAACATAGTGCTTCTTGTGGGCTGGGTACTTTTCTAAGCACCTTATGGTTTGAGGTTCACAACAACCCTATGGAATAGGTACATCCTTGTCTCTGTTATATAGTTGATAAAATTGAGGCACAGAGAGGGTAAGTGACTTGCCCAAGGTCCCATTGCCTGTTAGTGGCTTATCAGACGGTCATGAGATGTGCAAGTCTGCTGCTTGACCTGGGGCAGGGCTTTGGCCTCTTTCTATGTTGCATGTGTGGCAGTGCTGGCTGCTGTGTTTGGCCTTGGGACTCTCTGCAAGGGTGTGAGATATGGTGAGGGGTGGAGCTTCTCTTTCTAGGGATAGAGGAGCTGTCCAGATGACATCATCAACAAGCTGTGAGAGCCAGCTTGCACAGCTTTCCTGGTTGATCACACTAGTCATTAATCCCCATGTAAAACACAGCTTGGGACCAGGCTCCAGACCCCATAGTCACAGCCATGTTTTCACATGCCTGGTAAATGATTCTGCTGGAAGAGGCTTGAAGAGTATCTGTGGAGAGTGGTTCTCAGCAAGATTCTTTTAAGACTTTTTTACACATTCCCATCCATTCTGAGGCTGCCCTGGGACTGAGAAATGAGAATGCAGCGTTGGGAAGCTGCACTCCAAAGGCCTTTGGTCTGGAGTCAGAGGATGTCTCTATATAGTCTTCTCCCAGGAAATCAGGGAAGAAGGGCCTTGGAGAGCAGCTTAGTCTATCTTTTTCACTGCACTTGGGGGAGACTTGGGTCCAGACAGGAGAATGCAGTGGCTCAAGGTTGACCAGCATTAGTCCTTGTGCTGAGACTCTTAGGACAACGCTTGGCCTTTCTCCTTGCCCAGCTAACATATATGGAGCACTAGTGCTTTGCATGCATTATCTCTGTTTAATCACACCAACCCCAGGAGAGGAGTGCTATTAAGCCAATTTTACAGATGAGGAAATTGAGGTCAAAGTGGCAGAGCCAGGATTCGGCCTCAAATGCTTCCTTAGTATTCCTTGTGCTTCCTTTCAGTATATTAGGCTCTCTTTATATTTTCCAGAGCACGTTCTCTTCCATGCACAAGCTATCTGGTGACCATAATTTCTGAACCAACAATCTGGATGGCCAGTCCGACTTCAGACAGCCCAGGCTCAAATCCCAGCTCCACCATTTACTGACTGTGGCCTTGACCAAGTCAAACAGTTGTTGAAGCCTCAGTTTCTATTGTAAATTGAGGATAGTAAAGTCTAAACCGGGCTTCCCTGGTGGCGCAGTGGTTAAGAATCAGATGCCTGCCAATGCAGCCCTTGTCCGGGAAGATCCCACATGCCGCAGAGCAACTAAGCCCGTGCACCACAACTACTGAGCTTGTGCTCTAGAGCCTGTGAGCCACAACTACTGAGCCCACATGCCACAGGTACTGAAGCCTGTGCACCTAGAGCCTGTGCTCTGCAACAAGAGAAGCCACTGCAGTGAGAAGCCCGTGCACCACAGCAAAGAGTAGCCCCCGCTCACTGCAACTAGAGAAAACCGCGTGCAGCAACGAAGACCCAATGCAGCCATAAATAAATAAAGTAAATAATGTCTAAATTACGGCTTTTTTTAGGGGTGAAATGAGACAATTCTTGGAAGTCACTTATAATACCAAGTATTATACCAAGTATTATTTAGTGGTAGCCACTAAATTATTATTGATTAGGAATGCCAATATTTGATATTGAGTCTCGTCCTGGAAATCTAGAATTAAGTTTGTTGGAACCATATGCTAAAGCTTTTGGCTAATTTCTAAAGAAGGAATGGCTATTATGATTTCTTTTAATAAAGTCTATGGTAGGCTGAATAAAGAACCTCCCAAAATGTCCACATCCTAAATCTAGACTCTGTGAATATATTACCTTATGTGGCAAGAGAGACTTTGTAGAAGTGGTTAAATTAAGGCTCTTGAGGTGGGGAGGTTATCAAATAGATTATTTGGGTGGGCCCAGTGTCAGCACAGGGTCTTTATAAGAAGGAAGCAAGAGGGACAGAGTTAGAGAAGCAGGTATGATGATGGAAGCAAAGTTCAGAGAGACAGAGATTTGAAGATGATTTGCTGCTAGCTCTGAAGATGGGGAAAGGAGCCATGAGCCAAGGAATGTGGGCAGCCTGTAGACACTGGAGAAGGCCAGGAAACAGATTCTCCTCTAGGGCCTCCACAAGATATCATGCAGCCCTGCCAGCACATTGTGGACTTGTGACCCATAGAACTGTAAGGTAATAAATTGGTATTGTTTTAAGCCACTAAGTTTGTGGTAATTTGTTACAGCAGCAGTAGGAAATCAGTAAAAGATCCTTATTTAATATTTTCTACTCAAATTTCACGGGCAGTGATAAGCACCTCCAGGCCAGGCAGTGTGCTAGGTACTTCCCCCTAAATGCATTTCTATAAGCAGTATGATGAGTGCGTGCAGAGAGTGTGGGCTTTGATGTAGAAGATGCGAGCAGGGATACAGTTTTACTGCTCATTAGCAATGTGATCTTGGGCCAGTCACCTGACCTCTCTGAGCCTCAGTTTCCATATCTATAGAGTAGGGTTCAGCACATGCGAAATACTTGACATGGGCCCAGCACTCAGTAGATTCTAACCCAGTTAATGTTGCTGCCCACTTCTGCCTGACTTGGATGCACCATATCCTTCCCCAGGAGAACCCTCTTGTCTGGTGGGGGTCGTGTTCAGTGCCTCCTGTTTTTTTTGTTCTCCTGAGGAGAGGTGGCCTGTCCCATGGACAGAGTTAGGGCCAGGCAGTGGGGAAGAATTCACTTTTAGCCAGGACTTTACAGAGGTAGAACCAGCTCCTTGCTACCTTCCTTGTTTGTGGGGGGTCCCAGGTGTTTTGACTGCCTTCCCCCAGGCCCTGTCCCACAGGGGCCTGGGAGAGACATTGGCTCAAGCCAAATTGTGAAGGGCTTAAGATGTGGACTTTGGATGTCATCACCCCATAGGGTCATGTATACAGTCGCAGAGCCTACTGGTGGAACTGAAGAAAAAAAACAAAAAGATGTGCATCTTGTAGTCTTGAACTTGTGTCTCTGTTCTGGCCTTCACTACCTGTCGTTCTCCATACTTCTCAAGTATACTGGCTTCGTTGTGGTATTGGCACAAAAACATGTATAGATCAGTGGAACAAAATAGAGAGCCCAGAAATAAACACACACACTTATGGTCAGTCTGTGACAAAGGAAGCAAGAGTGTATTGGGTTGGCCAAAAAGTCGTTCGGGTTTTTCTGTAACATCTTATGTATAATGGAGAAAAGGCAGTTTCTTCAGCAAGTGGTGTTGGGAAAGCTGGACAGCTCCATGTAAGTCAGTGAAAGCAGAACACTCTTTCACACCATATACAAAAATAAACTCAAGATGGCTCAAAGACCTAAATAGAAGACATGATACCGTGAAACTCGAAAACATAGGCAACACGTTCTCAGACATAAATCATAGTAGTATTTTCTTAGATCAGTTTCCCAAGGCAAAATAAATAAAAGCAAAAATAAACAAATGCGACCTAATCAGACTTAAAAGCTTTTGCACAGCAAAGGAAACCATTAACAAAACAAAAAGACAACCTATGGGAAAAAATATTTGCTTATGATGTGACTGACAAGGGGTTAATAGCCAAAATACACAAACAGCTCAGACAACTCAATATTAAAAAACTGAACAACCCAATCAAAAAATGGGCAGAAGACCTAAACAGATATTTCAACAAAGAAGACATACAGATGGCCAAACAGGCAAATGAAAAGATGCTCAGCATCACTAATTATTAGAGAAATGCAAACCCAAACCACAATGAGGCTTTGCCTCACACTGGTCAGAATGCTCATCATCAAAAAGTCCACAAATAATAAATGCTGGAAAGGGTATGGAGAAAACGGAACCCTCCTACACTGTTGATGGGAATGTGTGTACACACACACACACACACACACAATGTTGTACTACTCAACCATAAAGAATGAAATATTGCCATTTGCAGCAACATGGATGGACCTAGAGAATATCATACTAAGTGAAGTAAGTCAGACGAAGACAAATATATATCATTTATATGTGGAATCTAAAAAATAATGCAGATGAATTTATATACAAAACAGAAACAGACTCACAGACAGAAAACAAGCTTATGGTTACCAAAGGGGTTGGGTGGGAGGGATAAACTAGAAGTATGGGATTAACAAACTCCTACATATAAAATAGATAAGCAAGGGGCTTCCCTGGTGGTGCAGTGGTTGAGAGTCCGCCTGCCGATGCTGGGGACACGGGGTCGTGCCCCAGTCTGCGAAGATCCCACATGCCGCAGAGCGGCTGGGCCGCTGAGCCTGCGCGTCCGGAGCCTGCGCGTCCGGAGCCTGTGCTCCGCAACGGGAGACGCCACAACAGTGAGAGGCCCGCGTATCGCAAAAAAAAAAAAAAAAAAAAAAGATAAGCAACAAGGATTTACTGTACAGCGCAGGGATCTATATTCAATATCTTGTAGTAACCTATAATGGAAAATAATCTGAAAAATATATGTATAACGGAATCACTTTGCTGTACACCTGAAACTAGAAGAATATTGTAAATCAGCTATACTTCAACAAAAAAATTCATTTTAGACTTCAGAAAGGCTTCATTTTATGACTAGCAAAATCACATTGCATTGCATTTTGTTTTGGATTGGTGGGTGAAAATATTTTGGTAAATGTACACGTTAAAAATTCCCTATATATTTTTTTAATTCTGGCTTTGGCAATTCTTCATTTTTTGCTCAGAGCTTCAAAAAATGGAAGTAGCCTAAGTTGATCTTAACTTCTCGAAGGCTTTGCCTCGGGCCAGTGTCTGAAAAAGAAGGAAAAAATATAAAAGTATTCAAATCTCCAGTATTTGAATAGAGTCTTTCTCCTTTGAAGCCCTGTCCCATTCATTCTCCTGTAATGCTTTCAACAGCCTTCTGAGAGAGGTATTCTTATTCTGCTCCAATGTTCAACCAGGGTGAACAGGTGAGGGTACGGGGCATGCAGACCATACCACTGTGCCCACAGTCCTGATCCTTTACTGCCGGCATCCATTCTGATCGGTAATGTCTTGTGCTGCACTGATGTTTACCTGTTTGAATAGTACCCCTCGTTATCCCCACTTTACAGAGGAAAACTCAGGTGAAGGATGTATGCCAGGCTGCACAGCTGAACCCAGGGCCCCTGATTTTGAGAACCCGTGAGCTTTTCCTGCTTCCCAAGCTGCCCCTCTTTATGGCAGGTTAAATCATGCTGGCTTTAAAGACCCCATTGTAATACCCTGGTTTCTTTCCTTTTTACCACCTTGGAAGCAGCAGTAAAAATATTAAAACCAATTGCTGTCAACCTTTCAGACCGCTGCGTTTATGAGACATAGATTTCAAGTGAATGAAAATAATCAGAAACTCCCTCACCGTTCCATTCTATGGGGACATTTCAGATTTATACAATATTTCTGAAAGCTCTTATAATAGGGCATATGCACTTTAGGGCATTAATGAAGTCAGCTCAGTGCTGGCTGGTCTCATTTCATGGAGCTAATTGTTAAGTGTTTTGCATACTTACAATTGAACTAAATTATTCCAAGCTAGCTGGTTTCAGGAAGTGTTAATTATATTTCAGTAAAGGAAAATCAAGGCTAAAAAATCATCCACTTAGAGCTTATCTATTTATGAACATCTCATTCTGGAGATCTCACATATATTTTAACACCATGTGAATACTGAGGTTAATATTTCTTCACCAAAGAAACCTTTATTCCTTTTTCGAATAGGCCCCCTCTTCCCCCATCCCACCCTTCCAGATTTATTCAGCAGCCTAGTCTGGAAGTTGAAAGAGGCCTTCCTTTGTATTTCTGGCCTTGAATCTTTAAGTTCGATGCCAAGAATAGCATTAGCTCCGTTCATCTTGAGACCAACTGGTCTTCTGTAAATGATATTAAGTAAGTAATTTATGGGTCCTGCACAGGTCATTTAGGACCAAGTGCTCCCTTGCTTCTGGGATTCTTTTTTGAGGAAGTTGTTTGGACAGGAGTTTTCACCTGGGACATGGGTTGGAGAGGCTGAGTGGTGAAGCGTTGCCACTCAGATGTCAGTATAACAGGGATGGGGATGAAGAGATAGAAGGTCTGAGGGGGAGTCTGCAATGCCTGCATTGTCCTTTCACACTTATCTTTCTACTCACTGGATCAGAAAGTCTGAATGGATACCTAACAAGAAGTTCTCTTAGTTTCTTTTGCATTTGTTGCTCAATTTCTTTTCTATTTGTTTTTAACTTTCTGTTCATTCTCTTATACATGCATTCATTTGTTCATTCAGTGCACACATATTGAGCTATGGAAAGCCCATCACTCTAGAGCACTGGACCAAGGGCTGGGCTTGGAGAGCTGAAGATGGCAGAGCTCCCACCTTGAGGAGCTCTCCTAATACATAAATAGACCAGAACCACCTGGAAGCCTTGTTAAAACACAAGGTGCTGGGCCCCACCCCAGAATTTCTGATTGAGCAGGTCTAAGGAGGGCTGATAATTTGCATATCTAACAAGTTCCCAGGTATTGCTGATGCTCTGGTCCAGGGATTACCCTCTGAGAACCACTGCAGGAGACTCATGGGATTTAGGAGGTTAAATCCTGAGACCATCTTGATTTGTATCTAAATATATATATACACCACTATTATAGAGCTTTTTTTGGCTGGCAGATGAGAGGGGCATTTTTTTTTCATGAATAAAGGGTTTTTTTCCATTAAAAAAGTCACTTTACCTTATAAATAATAGAGTATAACCAGTATGTGTTGAGAAATGAATGTCAACTGGCTAGTTGGGCTCATGAAATTCCCCCTGCACACTAGCCTTCCAGAATGAGAGTCAAACACACTTGTGCAAAATGATAAACACTCCTTTGCAGAGGCCTCCAGGGGTGCTCGCATGTATATGGGACCTTGAGAGAAATTGATATTTAAATAGCAGTGGTATGGATATCATCTCAGTGTTAAATCTACACAGGTCCAGGTCTACCCAAAGCTTATGTAGGCCTGGGCTTGGGATCTGGGCACTGAGGAGGGCATGGTTAGGCTGGAGAGAGGAGAAGAGGGTCAGGGCACGTCACAGGGGAGCTGCTGAGGGGACAGGGCACCTGGGGCTTGAAGGGTTAGTAGGAGTTTGCTGGCACTGGAGTGAGTGCAGGGTAGAGAATCGCTTTGGGCAGAGGGAACAAGTCTTTGCAAGGCTTAGAGGTGAGAAAGGCAAGGATTGTTGAAGAGCATAGTGCAGACATTGCTGTGTGACTGTGCAATGAGTAGGAAGGAAGAGGGAGAGATGAAGGAGGATTACAAAAATTGTTAGGCTGAAAAGCTAGACTTTGTTCTGAAATACGGATGATAGAGGTCACCTGATATTTTATAGTCGAGACTGCTGTTGAGTGGAGAGTGATTAGAAAAGAAGCCAGGCAGGGCTGGGAGACTAGTTGGGAGGTAAAATTAATTAAAATAAAACAAAAGCTTCAGTTCCTTAGCTGTAGTAGCCATGTTTCCAGGGCTTCTTTGCCACATGTAGCTAGTGGCTACCATTGGACAGTGCCTATATAACATTCCTGTGGAATGTTCTGTTGGACAGTGCTAGTCTGGAAGGGAACCCTAATGTGTGGGTAGGCACATCTCCTTGGATCCATGGACTCACCACAGGGAGAGAGGGGTGTGGCAGAGGAGGGCCAGAGTGGAGCCCTCTCAAAGTGCTAGATGCCAGTTTCAAGGATAGTACATAGGTGGAGTGGAATCCATGCCCAGAGGTCACTAGCAGAGTGTAGAAAAACAATGGGAGTGGCTGGAGAAGGGGTAGTCAGGAGTCAGAGGAAAGATGGCTCAAGCTCAGTCCTAGATGCCAAGAAGGACAGTTTCAAGAAGTAGAAGCCATTGGTGAGCCTAGCAAGAACAGAGGTGGTCAGGAGACTTAACCTGGGCCAGTTGGTTCCTTTCTCCTGGATATTTGAGTTGAGACACAGTGACTGAGCCCATTAACTGCAGGAGCTGAGTTGGAAGGTCATTAGCTTAGGGGATGGAGCTGAGGCTGCCATGTTTGGGAGGCTACAAGGAAGACTGCGTGCTGGAAGATGAGAAGCCAGTCTATGGCGAGAGAGGAGCATAGCAGGTATGTAGAGAGGAAGGGAGAGGTCCACTCCCCTGAAAATAACAGAGCCTGAGAGAGTATGGGTCTGATCCCCCATCACTTCCCACGAGGCCCTCTCCCCGCCCTGTGACACCTGGGCGTCTTCACAACCAAGGGAGTTTCAGTGGGTTTCCCTTTCTTACAACCCAGTGATCTCTAAGCACATAGACTCCCCACCACCCAGCCCAGGAAGTGGCACATACCAGGTGCTCAGTCAAAGCTTGTTGAGGTGTTGAATGAGCATGGGATTTGAACCATGGACAAGATGAGGGAAGCAGAGGCAAAGAGGAGGCCACGGGTTTCCTCTTCATCTTTCCTCCCGCCCCCTTGAATGCAGATGGAAATGTTACGGGCAACTGAAAGACATTCCCTCCTTCCCTCACCCCTTTGGCACCTGGAATGTTGTGCCTCCTCCTTCCTTCTTCCAGAAGCTACACGTGTAGTTGGCACTGTTCCTGATTTTTTTTTAAACTAACTATTTATTTATTTTTGGCTGCATTGGTTCTCCATTGCTGTGCGCGGGCTTTCTCTAGTTGCAGCGAGCGGGGACTACTCTTCGTTGCAGTGAGCAGGCTTCTCATTGCGATGGCTTCTCTTGTTGCGGAGCACGGGCTCTAGGCGTGTGGGCTTCAGTAGTTGCAGCACACGGGCTCAGTAGTTGTGGCTTGTGGGTTCTAGAGCACAGGCTCAGTAGTTGTGGTGCACAGGCTTAGTTGCTCCGCGGCATGTGGGATCTTCCTGGACCAGAACTTGAACCTGTGTCCTCTGCCTTGGCAGGTGGATTCTTAACCACTGATCCACCAGAGAAGCCCCTGTTGTCTTTTCTTGCATCACCACACTCTAGCATCAATTCAGGTGGCGGTTTAGAGCCAATTAAAATTTATAAGCCATAGGTAGTGAGGGAAATCCCAAGGATTAATTTGCTCAGTGGAGTATTAATCTGTGTAATGACATAGGTGCTCCTTCAGCAAACTCGGCAAGATGGAGACGAGGTACATCCCCTCCCTTGTTTTACTGTAAATGCTCTAATTGGCCTCACTGGGCTGAGGGTGGGGTGTGGCTCCACTTCCTCTGAGCACCATGAAAGGCCGAGTCAGCTATTTGGGCCCCCAACTGAGCTGCCTGGAACCCAGGCCCCCTCCTCTGTACCAAGCAGTGCCTGCCACCCCGTCCCTCAGCTGGCGGAGATGTGCCCTCTTCGGCCAGCATTCCCGTGCTCTGTGCCACCTTTCCACACTGCCCCCGGGGCAAGGCAAGGCAAGGGAAGGAGCTTAATGGGTCGATCCCACCAGCCATCAGGACTTGCCACTTTCCAAGCTTTGTAATTAGAATCCTTCTCAATTAGGAGGCCGAGTGAATCAGCATCCAAGTTAATATGGCCGCACCCATCTGTCCAGCTAGCTACCTTGCCTTTAAGACAGCCCAAAAAGCAGGAGAGAGGATTTACTAATGCTGAGGCTGCAAAATCAGGGCTGTATGGTTGGCTGGATATGAACCTGTCCAGTAAGCTTAGGTGCTGGGTTTCAGGACATCTGGCTTCTAATTAAATTCCAGAGCTTGGTTCATGAGAACCTTGTCTCAAGGACCCTCAGTTTCCTTCTGGAGAATCTAAACTTCATTGTTGCAGTTACCATAGCTGGTGACCCTGGAGTCCAGAGGGGCTTAGACGGCTTGTCCAGAGACAGTGGCAGGACAGTGGGAAGCCATTCAATATAATGGCTGAGAATTCTGGCTTTGGAACTAGACAGATGTGGATTCAAGTCCAAGTTCTGTAGTTAGCAGCTGGATGCTCTTAGGCAGATTACCTAACCTTGCTGAGCTTATTTTCTTATTCCCAGAATGTGTATCACAATTTCTACCTTACGGGGTTGCATGATGTATATGAAGTGTTTAGCACAGTGCCTGCACATAGCCAGCTCTTCAGAACGGCAGTTTTTATTATTATCGTTAATAGTAGTGCTAATAGAATAAAATGTCCTCATGTGCCCCGAGTCCCAGTCTCTGCTTTCCTATCCTTTGTCCTCCTTCAACCTCACCTGCCAATAACAAAGACCTGCCATATCTACCTCAACCCGTGCATCGTGATAGTGAGGCAGGATAGTGGATGGCACAGCTTTGAAGAGTATATAATTGGTGCTTAAGCATAGGGATTATTGTTGCCAGTAAGCTAAGTAGAAGCCCCAGAATCCTCCAGGGATGGCTAGCTTGTTCTGATGACATGGAAGTTCAGGACAAATGTTCCTCTTGGCTTCAGAGGATTCTGACGTTGGGGTGAGCATTAGTCCAAGTTCCCTGTTGCCAGCAACAGAAATGGACTCTGGCTGGCTTAAGTAGGAAAGGAATTTCTTGAAAGAGAATATGGTATCTCAGAGAAAGCTGGGGAGCCAGGGTAAGGGTGGCTGACACCAGGACCACGGTCGGAACTGTGCTGCAGGGAAGGAAGGCTTGGTGTGGAGCTGTGCGACCTCTGACCTCACTGGGTATGTGCCTGGGGCCACACACTGACACCTTGGGGACACAGGAGCTGCCTCTACTTCTGGCAGGTGTTCTCTCCTGACCCTGCCTCTCTGTGCCTCTACACGTCCTGGGTATCAGATCCACTCTTCCTTGGTGATATACTGGACTTCAGCAGCACAAACGAGTAGGGAAATATTAAACGACTGTCGGGCCTTCATTGCTTTCTGAACTGGGAGGAGGGCTCTGCCTCCTGAAGACTCACACAGGTGGATATTACATAGTAAGAAGACTTGGTTGTGGGGCAGCCATAAAGTGGTGTATGTCAACGGCAAATGCTAGAGGTCTTCAAAATCTCCATGCAGTGGACCATGGTGATGTTGAAACCTTACCTGGCACATTTCTGGTGTATTTCTGCATTGACTGCTGCTTCTGTCCTCCTGTTGTGTTGAGAAAGGGGCTTGGACTCCTGGAAGTCCAGGCCTGGATCTTCAGATGACAGGCTGCTTGGGAGCTTGGGGTGGGTGAGGGAGCAGGGAATCGGTGATGGCTGGATCTATCCCCGCCTTTAAGGCAGCTGGTCAACAAGTTCAGGCCATGGGCAGAGTCCAGCTGTCTACGGAGACAGTGAGTCAGAGCCAAGGTTGCGGGGCAGCGGGAGAGCTGGCAGTGCAGCCATGGTGGGGAGCTGCCATGCTGCCTTTGTGGGGAGACACTTGGGTGTGACACCCATCCTTACCGGGCCCCACTCTGTATGATGTAGGGTGTCCACTAGGGAGGAGACTGGCTGAAAATGTCCTTTTCCTGCTCTGACAGCATCGCTCATGTCCTGGGGCTTCACCCCTGACCCCCAACCCCATCCCACGCAGTGGGTGACCACCATGCTCCAGGGAAATGACAGGTAACTTCTCGTCACCAAATGATAAGGCCTCTCTATGATACATTCTGGTTGTTTCCACAGAACAGCGTTTAAGCAGTCGAACACCAATTAAAAAAAGAAAGCAAATCTTATCCACACCACAAAAAAGTAGCATTCGGAAACTCCCTGGCAGTCCAGTGGTTAGGACTCTGCGTTTTTACTGCTGAGGGCTCAGGTTCAGTCCCTGGTTGGGGAACTAAGATCCCACAAGCCACGTGGCACAGCCAAAAAAAAAAAAAAAAAAATAGCGTTGCTCTGTTCAAATCTGGGGTGGGTGGATGCTTGGGTGGGGGCCCGGAACATAGCCTTCCCTGCATTACCTGAAACAACACCATGAACCCTTAGGAAAGTGGTGCTTAAAGTGTTGCCTCTGTGTTAGCAGCTTCAGCATCACCTGGAAACATGTTAAAAACACAGATTCTCAAACCCCACGCCAGAGTCGCTGAATCAGAAACTGTGGGGGTGGGGCCCAGCACCGTTGTAGCAAGCCCTCCAGGGGATGCTGATGCTTGAGCTTGAGAACCACTGCCTTAGGATTTTGAGGAGATGTTCTCCTTCCCGAAGGGCCTCAGTTTCCCCATCAGTAAAGTGGAGAATTTGGATGATTTTTTAAACTGCAAAATCATATAATTCCTGGAGTGGAAAAACCTGGGTTTCTGACTCTGTTATCAGTTAGCTGAGAGTCATTGGGTAATTCACAGAATCTCTCTGGGCACAGTTTACTTATCCATCAAAGGAAAGGTATTCGATAGCTTCATGGAGGAGGCGGTACCTGGGTCAAGGACAGGATAGATGACTTCTGTGGACCGACTGTGGACCTGGTGTGTGCCATGATGTGTTTGCAGGGGGTCTTCCTGCAGCTCTGATTTTTAAAGCACCAGACTGGAAACAGCTATGGATCCACAAATAGGACACTGGTTAAATACATTATGGTGCATCCATGCAATCAAATATTCTGCACTGTCAAAAAGAATGAGGAGAATGTGTGTGTATTGATTTGGGCCAATCTCTCAGATACAGTAAGTGAAAAAAACAAGGTAGAGAACTGTATATATAATATGCTAAAATTTGTGTGAAGAAGATATAAATATGTTTGAATATATGTAAGATATCTCTGGCTATAGGAGATGCCTCTTGGAAAGGGCATTTTAGGGACTGGTGTTGAAGGTGGATGGGAGTGGGACTTGTCACTATATCCCCTTTGGTACCATTTGAGCTTTTAAAGCATATATATGTACTACTCAAAAAATGAAAACACAACAAAAAGCAGCAACAACAGAGGACCACAGGCCTGTCTGGCCCTCTGGTGTCTTGGTCCTTGGAGAAGTGGCAGCCAAGCCTGCAAGTCAAAGACGAGCAAGGCTCGTGTGGTGCCCAGAGAGAGAGGAGGAGGGGGAATGTGGCATCACGTGTTGGCGGAGTTCACCGTTACATGCTCGCAAATGGCCCAGCTCTCCAGGCCTCTGTCTGCACCTTGCAAAGGAGAGGGAGCTGTGGAGGCCCAGAGGGCCCCTGCTCATAGGCTGTGGAGTGAGCTGAGCAGGGAAGCTCTGGAGGACAGAGCTGTGCTTGCCAGGCAGTCAGGGCACTGGCCTCACCATGGACTCCAGCCAGGCCCTTCCATGCTAGAGCCCAGGACCCCAGAGGTGCCAGGGGCATGAGGCTATGCTGGAGCACAGGGCTCTGGCTTCACTGTGCCCTACTTGCTGCGTGATCTGCATGCCTGTGACGGGGGAGTATTGCTAACCCCTATCTGCACATGAAGAATTGGAGGCTTGTTTGTTCCAAGGCCGTGCCCAAGATCGCATCACAGGTAAATGGCTGAGCTGGGATTGGAACTCAGTTTACTGGCTCCATATCCCACGTAGTGAAAGGTGGAAAGAGGTTGCCGATTACTTGGACAGGGAATGGGTGTCACCCTCTTCTGGCCCAGGCTGAAAGACCTCAGGGTCCCAGATTCAAGAAGCAGATTTGGTAAAGCAGACAAGTCACAAGCAGCTTCTGACCTTGAGGAACTTCCTTATGCTGGGACCATCGCTGCTGCTCCATAGAGAGGAGGAAGATACCTTTGGGACCCTGCGAGAGGTTCTGCCACGGCCTGGTCCCATTTCCCTCTTCTCGTTGCCAAGTGCCAATCAGGACAGATAAATGAATAAAATGAAAATTCTCTGCCTATTGAAATCCTATTATTTCTCCAAGGTCCAACGCAAATGCTGATCCTCCACGAAGATTCTCTGATCACCCGCAGTACTCTAGATCTCCTTATTCTTACAGAGCAGGAACCCCAGGCAGAGTGAGACAGTCAATTCCCTCCTCAGAGCAGGAGGGCAGGATTGGGTTCCTTGAGATCACCCTATGGCAAACTAGGTGCACAGTAAGGTTTTGTGAAGGTGGAAAGGTCTCCTGACCTTATTTCTTCTCTCTGCAGACAGAAGTCATTTATGATGACGAACCTCATATGGCTAGAACAGAGGGTGTATGGCAGTGAGTGACTCAGAGTTGGGCCTGGTTTTGAAGGCTGTGGGAGACTTTATCCTGGAGCCAGTAGAGATGAATTAACCTGAATTAACCTGTGGTCTCAGGCAGCGGTAAGGTGGGAAGCCCGGGGGTACAGGGAGAGCCTGGATGTGGACAACCAGGCCACTCAGCACGTCTGGGTTGCTGGCTAGGTCTGAATTAGGCAGTGGGGGAGGTATCGTGGGAGAGGGGCAGCCAGAGCTGGAATCAGCAGTTAGGGCAGAGGAAGAGGAGGAGGAGGAAGGGCAGGAGAGGACCTGTGTTGTCTGGTAGCTTCTGATGGGCCAGGCAGTGGGTAATACATAATTTCAAGTGAAAAGAGGGGTCAAAGGAAGTCTCAAAAACGGAGGGGCACACCCTTTTAAAACGAAGGGGTGATGGCCAACTTCACAGGCTTCAGAGGAGGTCCGTCTGTGCAGGGCTCGGGGGAGGTGGCTGGAGTGGGCAGTTAGGAGGCCACTGCAGCCTGGTGTTCTGGGCATGATGGTGGCAAAGCTGGACAGCAGTGGAAGGCAGGCAGCCGAGGCATCGCTTGTGGGCTGGGAGTGGGCGCCCAGCACAGGCTCGCTGCTTGATTGATTCTGTTGCTTGAACAACACAAATAGCTGGAAATGTAAACACTGCCCGATCCTGGCACAGCTCTTGGCATTGCTAATTAGCCCTGAGATTATTCCTTGTAAGGGAGCAACTACATCACACCTCAGTTACGGCTGAACTACCTGAGAGGGAGGCAGGTCTGGTCAGTGGCTGCCCATTGACACCTTTCCCCCAGTTCTCCTTAAGAAATGCCCAAAACAATCATCCGGCCCTACCTTTCCAAGGTGCCATTGGTTAGGTATTATTAGTTAGGAGAGGGACTAATTTGGGTAATAATTGGTTAGGAGAGAGAGAATATGGTGTAAATGTTCATTGTTTTTTTAACTTCACATTATGTGATCCGTTTACACTAATATTTATTTATTTATTTTTTTTTGCGGTACGCGGGCCTCTCACCGCTGTGGCCTCTCTCGTTGCGGAGCACAGGCTCTGGACGCGCAGGCTCAACGGCCATGGCTCACGGGCTCAGCCACTCTGCGGCATGTGGGATCTTCCCGGACCGGGGCATGAACCCATGTCCCCTGCATCGGCAGGCGGACTCTCAGCCACTGTGCCACCAGGGAAGCCCAACACTAATATTTAATTTAATGCAGTCAAAAGATTAATGCTTGTGTTTATTTCTAAAAAAGGCAAGAATGCTTCAGGCTGCTTTTCAGCTTGGTTGAGCTTTGGGGAAAAAAAAAAAAACCCACCCAGAACAGAAGAAATGTATTCATGCTGTAATAATACAAATACCCTCTCCCAACCCCCTCTCCCTCCTCAACTCCTAAAAATAAGCCACGGGGTTCTAATGGGGACACTGATTAAATATTCAGCTCTGTAATTTATGCCCAAGTGAATCCCAACAGGAACCAGGGGCTCTGGAAATCTGTTGTGAAATAATTATCCTGAATGACATTGTGGAGATGGTCTGCAAGGGTGCTGTCAATAATGCATTAGCCCAAATCTGTTTGAAATACAGCAAGGAAATTACACGATATTCATGGGAACCTGAAAGAATTATCAGTAAACAAATTTAATCAACTTGATGTTATGCATACCACTCAACCTCTTATTATCTGATCATCTAGGTTTAGAACACGCAGGGGAATTGAATGACGTGGGATGCGAGGCTGAGTGTGTGTGTGTGTGTGTGTGCGCGCGCGCGCGCGTGCTTGGTGGAACCAGCCTCAGGTTTCTACATTTCTCCTCCTTGGCTGCATTTCATTTGCATTTTTCTCTAGGCCTGATTGTTGGCTGCCAGCTCTCATCCCAGCCTGGCCCTTGAACTTTCTTTTTTTTTTCCCCAGTGTCAGAGCCCTGCTTAGAAAAGTCAGCTGACTGCCCACCTGTCCTCCAGATGGCACTTACGCCCCTTCTGCCTTCCAAAGAAGGGATGCTTGCCCCTGCTTTTGAGCTCAGAAGTAAAGAGGAAGTGAGTGCTGTAATCTGGGGGATACTTCCTGGCATATCAGAAAGAGCCCTAAGTGAGGATCCACCACTAATTTGCTGGGTAATCTTACACCAGTCCCTTCCCATCTCTGGGCCTTAGTTTTCCCATTTGAAAAGTGGGTCTTGGGCTGAGCTTGGTAGAAGCTCAGCAGCATCTCCTTTGCTTGGATTCTTCTCCTTGTCCTCTTGAACCTGATGGGGACCCCAGAGGGAAGGGGCTTTCTCAAGATTACATGCGGAGTTGGAGGCAGAGTCAAGATGAGAACTTTGCGACCCACTTCTCATGACCCCTCTGCCTCCTAAGCCAGAATTTTTTATTTTTGTCTGCACTAAAATTCATGGGGAGCGTTTCTTTCTTCCTCCCTCCCTCCCTCCCTCCATCTCTCTCTCTCTCTCTCTCTTGGCCACACTGCATGACATGTGGAACTTCCCTGAGCAGGGATCGAACCCTCGCCCCCTGCAGTGGAAGCATGGAGTCTTAACCACTGGACCAGCAGGGAAGTCCCATGGGGAGCATTTCTGGGTCTTTATTTCCTATCTGAGCCCTAGGTTCCGGGTCAGGGGACTTGGGTTGCCTCCCTGGACGTGCAAGTCCCTTTCCATTTCCAAGTCTCACCTTTCCAACCTATACAACAGAGCAGTTGGGTGAGGTGGCCTTTCAGATGCCACTTATTTTAGCTTTGACAGTCCTCATTGTCATCTACTTTCTAAGTTCCTCACTTGGCTATGGCTTCATACTTTGAGGAAGACGGTCTAACTTCCATATCCAGATTGTAACGCTTCCTTCTAACTTCTCTGTGAAGTGAAAGTGCATTCTTGTTGAGCACCCTCTGTGGTCAGTGCCCTGTGTACACGTGAGGGGGTTAATGCTCAGTGAGTCCTACTTTGTGATTGGCCCTGAGCCTAGTATTGGTATAACTTGGTGGATGTTGGCAAGTTCTACTTGGGGACTATGTAAAAGCCAATTCATTAATCAACTTCTTTTTTGGGCACCTACTGTGTGTCTGTCCCTACACTTGGCATTACATAGGATAATAGTAACATATATGAATATAGACTATGTACTAAGCACTGAACTAAACACTTCACATGTTTAAGAGCATGGTGAATTGCGTGGGAATGGGCCATGATGAAGTAGAGGTAGGGGTGAGAGGCAGAAAACACGTGTATTATAAAGAACACCAAAAGCAGAGAGGTACAACCGCCCCCCGCCAGAAGCTACTAAGTGGACTCTTCTATCTCCATCCATCACTGTAGCCTGGCCCCTGGCCCCACATTGTCCCAAACTATACAAACAAAAGTCTAGATCTGGCGCTGTTCAGTATGGTAGCCTCTAGCCCCAGGTGGCAATTATTCAGCATTTGAAATGTGGCCAGTCCAGATTGAGAAGTGCTGTAAGTGTATACTACACGCTGGATTGCAAAGATTTAATACAATAAGAGGATGTAAAATATCTCATTAATAATTTTTATATGATTTGATGTTGAAATAATATTTTGGATATATTGAGTTAAATGAAATATTATATTACAATTAATTTCATCTGTTTCTTTTTTCTTATTTCAATGTGACTAGTAGGAAATCTAAAAATATATATGTCTCACATTTTATTTCTATTGGAAATAGAAACATTTAAATATGCAAAGAATTTATCTCATGGGAGTAGGGAGTACTAGGAAGGTGGTGATGTGGCTCTCCCCTCCCGTTTCTTATGGGGGAGGCTAGAAGGGAGTTTGTCAGAGGTTCTAAGAGCATCACTAATAGAGATGGAGGGGTGCTGGATGAAGGAATATTGGAATCTTATTTCTTGGCTTAACTTCTCCTTAGCAAGAGAATTGCTAACCTGCTCCCTCTGCTGATTTGAACAGGGGGAAAAGATAATTGGAGAGTGTGGTAGACAGAAAAATCCACCCCCCCCCCGACCAAAGATGTCTATGTCCTAATTCCAGCACCTGTGAAAATGTTACCTTACATGGCAAAAGGGACTTTGCAGATTTGATTAAGGTTAAAGACCTTGAGATAGCAAGATTATCGTGGATTATCCATCTGGGCCTAATCTAATCACAAGAATCCTTGAAAGTGGAGAACCTTTCCTGGCTGTCCTCAGAGAGAGAGAGGATGACTGGGATGATGGAAAAAGAGGCAAGAAAATTAGAGGTATGAAAGGGACTTGACTTGCCATTGCTGGCTTTAAAGTTGGAGAAAGAGGACCATGATCCAAGCAATGAAGATGGCTTTTAGAAGCTGGGAACGAAAGGAAACATTCTCCCCTAGAGCCTCCAGAAAGGAACACAGCCCTGCTGACACCTGCATTTTAGCACAGTGAAATCTGTGCTGGACCTCTGACCTACAGAACTGTGAGGTTTCTGTGTTGTTTTAAGTCACTGTTTGTGGTAATTTGTTATGACAGCAATAGGAAATGAATACAGAGAGAGACATGGGGTTGGAGAGAGGGTACAGCATTTTGGCACAGTAAAATTGCATGAGTTGTTCGAGAGTTGAGTGGGCATCTTGGAATACAGCCAGGCTTGAGCCATTCTGCCAAGACACATCCAAGAGACTAGATGCAGGGGAAAGGAGCTTAGCAGCAAGAGGCTTTGGGGTAGACCACCGAGGGTGACAGTTGAGAAAGATCAGATGAGATCAGGTTGGAGCAGCTCTTGGGGATGTGTAGTGGAGAGCCCTCCTTCCTGTAGGGTTTCCTAAAGAGCTCATGCATGCATTCCAAGATCAGTTTAGGACCTGCCACATATTGATTATTACCGGAACAGTGAAGATTGGACCGTGAAAGAGCCACTAGCCACTTGTATCATTTAGATAGGCTAGGTTACACTAAGTAACGAACAGCCCCAAATCTTAGCACTTTATGACAATGTAGCATATTCCCTGTCCATTCTCCATGTCCATCTCTACTCATCCTAGGGGGATCCATGCTCACATGTCATTTGCTAAAGGGAGCCACATGGGTACAGGAAAGTGTAATCCTACCATGTGCCTGGGGTTAGAACTGGGGATACTTATCCACCAGCACAAATGTCCATCAATCCCCCTTTTCCTTTCTATCCTTTCGTGGCCCAGAAGCTCCGGAGAAGAAAGGGCACCAGGACAGGAAGGGGAGATGGGTGAAAGAGCATGTGCCCTCCCTCATGGCATGACTCTCAGGTTGATGCCTGGCAGTATGGGAGGAAGGGGAGGACGTGAGAGCTAAATTAGATTTGCAACTGAGAATTTAAATCACACTGGACTTTCCATTTAGATTTTGAAAATGAAAGGAGATGGGGAGGGGTTCTTCCTGAGATGTCATTACAGAATAGGAAATTTAGATTCATCAGGGCATGGATGAAGGCAGTACTTAGAAAATAAAGTGATTTTTTAATGTGACCCACTAATTCAGACTACTAAACCAGCTACACATGCATTTAATCCTCAAAATGATCCTTTGAAGTAGTAACTCTTATTACCTTCATTTTACATATCACCAAACTGAGGCTCAGAGAGGTTAAGTAACATGTCTAGTAGCACACAGCTCAAGTGGCTAGCCAAAACTCAAACTCAGATTTGTCTGATTCCAAGTATACTTTTAAAAGCCACACTTGCTTCCCTGTGCCATAGTATTCTGATGTAAGTGACCCTTCTAAAGTAGGCAAGGAGAGATGCACTTACACTGTGAGTTATCCCTTTGTGGGTAGGAGCTTCAGGATGTAGCAAAAGGGACCTGCCGTTTCTGGGACACCTGCCGTGTGCCACATACTTGGCAAGCATTATCTTATTTAACTCACTGGGCAACTCTATAAGGTAAGCAATTCCATTCCACTTTTGCAGGTGAGCCAAATGGAGGTATCAAGACATAATGTGACTTGCCTAACGTCAAGCAACTAACAGGCAAGATTTGAATCCAGTTCTGTCAGTTTTGCAGAACTCTCTCCACCCAGCAGCAGTTCCCCATGAATGGGTTTTGGAGGAGTGAGAGGAGGGTTGGGGGCAGTCTCAGGTGGAACAGTTGAGGAGGGTCTGCAGTAAGAGAGGGTGTAGTGGAGCAAGGAGCATGGCAAGTGAAGGTGCAGAGATGTGAGAGTTTGGGGACCAAGAGTAGGCAGGTCTGGTTGTCACCCAGAGTGTGTAAGAACAGTGGGGGCGAGAGGAAAGGCAGCGCGGAGCCAGAAGGGGGCTAGTTTGGGATGTCGGGCTGAGGAGTTTGGCTTTGTTCCTGCAGACGCTGGGAGACCCTTTGCAGTGATGTCTGGCGTGCTGCTGGGGAGGACTAGGAAGCCTGGAGGCTGCGGTTTCTGGGGCTGCCCACGAGCCTTAGTGCAGGGGCTTTCTGCCCATAGAGCCATGGTCCTCTAGACAGGTGGGAAACAGGAAGGGGCTACTTTAGGCAGGAACATCCCTTAGGACAAAGGCATGGCTGGGGTTGGGGGAGCCGATGGGGGGGAAGATTCCAGACGCAGCAGGTTGGACAACGGAAGGCACCAAAGCAGGGAGGGTGCATAAAGCAGCAGAAAGAATGTGTCTTTGGCACATGACAGACCTCTTTCAGGTCTCAGCTGTGTCTTTTACTATCTATGTGACACTGGGCACATAATTTTGCTTTTATGACACTGAAATTAAATGAGATCTGTGTGGTAGAACCTGCAGCTTTTCTCACTTTACTTTGGCATGCTCCAAAAGGTAGCCGCTTTCATTTACCTGACCTTCTTGCCGAGCCCCTTTCCTGCAGGGGAATAGGAAAACCCAGCATGCAGGTGACAGTCTCTCCCAGTCTGTTCAGTCTCCTCTCAGTGCAGATGTCCCCACTCTCCATTTTATTTTGCTCTCAGAGCAGATTTAATAGTCCCTGTGGGTTTCTGAATAGCTCTTCAAGTCAATGCTTGGGTTTTTCCGTTTCATTCCTTCCCTTGCTTCTCTCCAGGATGACGCCCGGGTATTTGAGGGCTTTAGTGCACTCCCATGGCAGTGGGGAGAGGTGTCCTCCATATCCAGGAGCTAGTCTCCTCTTCCCCTGGACTGCTAGTCACTAGGATATGACTGGTCACTTCTAGGCTTCTGGGTGATGTACTGGTGGAGTCTATGGTTTTGGCCATTTGTCTTCCGGTCACACAGTTCCTGCCCATGGTGCCCTCTTTTTCTTGACCCTGTGCCTCTGCCCTCTCAGTACTTTTGTGTGCCCTCTTTGGCTCCCCTCCTGGATGGAGAGACAGTCAGGGGTGCCGCCTCCGTCTCATTCCTCTGGCCATTTCCTGCAGACCCTGCTGTGCCACCACCCTCTGCCATGCCGGAATGCTCTTATGAGGGGCTTTTCCTGGAGGTTTACGGACTCCTGCCAGTAGACATGAGAAGTGGGTCTTATTTTATTATTATTATTTTTTTTTTGCAGTACGCGGGCCTCTCACTGCTGTGGCCTCTCCCGTTGTGGAGCACAGGCTCCAGACACACAGGCTCCGCGGCCATGGCTCGCGGGCCCAGCCGCTCCGCGGCATGTGGGATCTTCCCGGACCGGGGCACGAACCCGTGTCCCCTGCATCGGCAGGCGGACTCTCAACCACTGTGCCACCAGGGAAGCCTGGGAAGTGGGTCTTTAATTCTTTGGATGGTCTTGGCTTTCCCTTCAACCTATCTAATTTATCTGTTCAAGGTGAGACTGCAGTTTGAAGGGAAAGGTAGAACACAATGGCCTGAATGCCAGCTTCCCCTCAATTCCTCTCTCCCTTCCTCCATCCATCTTTTATTTCTCACCACCTCTTGAATGTGAAGGGATGAACACCCTGACTTTTACTTGGGAAATACAGCACCCCAGGCCATGTGGTTCGGGGTGCTGACTCCATGCCTAATCTCCAGGGTTGGACAGATTACTCAGGCCTGGATGACCAGGTTAGTCCCTTCCCCTGGCTGGGGACTAGTTCAGGGTTGGACATGTGACCACATTTGTGCACTGAGACACAGCTCTGGGAACTTATTAGAACTTAGAATAGAGAAGCTCTCTTTTAAATTTTTTAACATTGAGATATAATTTATATAGAGTGAACTGCACAGATCTTCAGTGTTTGGTTTGAAGAGTTTTGACAAATGTACAGTTGACCCTTGAACAACATGGGTTTGAACTACACAGGTCCACTTATACAAGGATTTTTTACAGTAAATACGTACCACAGTACTACACCGTCTCTGGTTTGTTGAATCTGTGGATGTGGAACTGTGGATACAGAGGGCTCTAAAGTTACCAAGGACTTTTTACTGTGTGGGGTGCCCCTAACCCCTGCGTTGTTCAAGGGTCAACTGTATACACATTTGTGTAACTAACACCCAAATAAAGGTATAGATCATTTCCATCATCCTAAGAGGGTCCCTCAGGCTCTTTTCCAGTCAGCCCCAGAAAGTGTCCTCTTGTCCCTTTCTAGTCAATACCACTCGCTCCCCAGTGCTCACAGCAGAGGTGATCACTAGTCTGACTTTTATCACAATAAGTTACTTTTCCTGTTCTAGAACTTTTCATTTTGGACTTTTCATTCTGTTCCACTTATCTGTCTATTCTTTATTTGATATCACACTGCCTTGACATACTGCCTTGAAGTTAGGCAGTATGAATTTTCTAATTTTGTTCTTTTGCTATATATATATATATATATATATATATATATATATATATATATATTGCTATTTAGGTCCTTTGAATTTTCATGTGAATTTTAGAATAACACTTCCAATTCTTCAAAAAACAACATGCTGGGATTTTGATTGGGACCTCATTAAATCTATAGATCTATTTGGAAAAAGTTGACATCTTATCCATATTGAATCTTCCAATCCAAGAATATGGTATCTCTCTCCATGTTTTTAGTTCTTCTTCCATATCTCTCAGCAATGTTGTATTATTCTCAGTGTAGAGCTCTTTCATTATGTTCATCCCCAAGTATTTTATATTTTGTGATGCTACTGTAAAAGGTTTTTAAAATTTTCATTTTCCACTTGTTTGTTGCTCCTATAAGATTTCTCTTTTGGGCTTGCCTGGTGGCGCAGTGGTTGAGAGTCCGCCTGCCGATGCCGGGGATGCGGGTTCATGCCCCGGTCTGGGAAGATCCCACATGCCGCGGAGCGGCTGGGCCCGTTGAGCCATGGCCGCTGAGCCTGCGCGTCCGGCAGTGGGAGAGGCCACAACAGTGAGAGGCCCGCGTACCGCAAAAAAAAAAAAAAATTTCTCTTTTTAATGTTTGCTAAGCTGGTGGAAGGTAAAGCGTGCAAAGGTTACCATGGGCAGACGGTCTCCCTGAGGGTAAATTCAAAAGAGAGGAGCAGAGATGAGAGCTAAAGAGAGATGGGGAAAGGGAGAGGGGAAGAGACAGAGAGAGAGTGAGTGAGAGAGAGGAGATATCCTGGACTTCACTGAAGACAGTAAATTTATTTGTTTTTGATGAAGCCATTTTGAGCTGGATTCCTGTCGCTTGCAATTGAAAGAGTCCTGACTAATCCAATGTCTGACTTGGCCCAAACTTGCAGACTAGTGTGTATGCCTATGAAGACTAGTTCCATGCCTATGAAGAAAAGAAAAAACATGGGTCACCACTTCTTATTCCATCTTCCCGTGAGTGAGAGCTGTGAGACTGCTGGTTTCCTCACTAGATGACCTATTAAGTGAGCCTGTTCCTAAACTCTTTTCTCCCCCTCCCTCTCTTCCCCTACTATTAAGTTAGTAGAATAGAACTACAGCCTATAATGGCTTCACAGGAAAATGCCAATGAATATTATTGGGTAGTGTTTGAATAATGTAACATTGGGATGTCCTAGCAAGGCTGACAGCACTAAGGAAGTACTTGTCTTCCAAAACTTGTTATTTCTTGGAACACCCCTCATAGAATTTATGTAAAGTATACTATGCATAAAAACTTATTTATTTTATTTGCAAGAATAACTCACCATCATTAGCAAAATGGGCCTCAAACAAACACTGATAACATGACAACAGCCATGAGCAAGACTGACTCATGTGAACCCTGACCTTCAACTCTATATATCAGCATTTCCTGCTCTTGGTTCTGACTTGACATTGGTGGATTCCTTTGAACAAGTAAAGTCTGTATATTGATACACTTTAATTTTCACAGGAGAATTATGCTATTTTTTTCTTGTTTTCTTGCTTGATTTTTCTTGGAGTTGAAATTTGAAAATCATTTAAATTTCCTGAGAAGTAACAGGAAGGAATTTCTGAATGGATATGCTGGTCTCAAGGGAGGTGCAGATATAAGCTAGAGGATTTGGGGATGGGCAGCCATAGAACTCACAGTAGACTACCTATAGGAGCTGCCGTGTGAGCTGAGCTGTGAAGGGTGCCCAGGATTTAGAGATTGGAGGTAGGGGTAGGAGTAGGAAGGAAGGCATTCCAGGTGGAGGGCACAGCTTTTGCAAAGAAAAACTGAGAAGTTGAAATTTGGGGGTGTACCAGGAAGCTAGATTCACCTTGAGCAGAGAGTTTATGAAGGGCATGGTTGACAGTAAGGTTAGAAGGGTAGAGAGGGACTAACTCCTCCTGGAGCAAAGTGGGGCTTGTATACCATTTGCATCTCCAGTGTTTCCATGTTATGATGAGGAAACTGAGGCACATGAATTAAGGGATTTGCTTACAGTCACACAGGTAATAAATGGTAGAAGTTGGGGAACGTGAGCCCCCCCAGAGCCCAAAGTCTAATGTCTTTCCTGTCACAGAAAAACTTTGGAAGTTTGTGGAGTGAAAGAGTCACTGGGGCTTTCTTAAATGTCTGTTGAGTTGAACTGATAGGTAGAAATTAGAGAGAAATCAGATTTTGGTTCAGGATGAGCAAACACTTTGAGGAAAAACAGGCTCCTATAACAAGTTGTTTTAACAACCAATTTTTGGGATCTCTCTCTCACTGATGTAAATTTGTAACTGATAATGGTTCCCTCTTCCTTTTGGCCACAGAGAAGCTTAATGTCAAATTTGTGGCTCTATAGAATGGCTGGTCTGCCTTCTGTAGAATGACTGGTCTGCCTTTCTGCATGTTAATCTTACCCCTTGCTTTATTTTTTTCCTGCCCTTTGCTGTTTACTTTAACCCTTTGCATTGGACATATTCATTCAAGCTGCCTCAAATTTGCATGTAATTATCTAATTAATGGGGGCACAGGTTGAGAAATTCTAAAAGATGTGCTGCCTTGTGAGGTCATGAGCTCACCACCATCAGAGGTATGTAAGAAGAGACTGGAGGACCTTTTGGCTTTAAGATCCGTTCAGTTCCAAGATACTTTGATTATAAGAGTTGGAAGTAGGTCATTGTTTCACAGCACACACAGCCATCCCTGCAACAAGCTGCACCCCAGCGCCCATAATAAAGTCCTCTTCCTCTCACAGGCCTGAGGTCCTCTGGCTACAAAGGCTAATGAGACTCTGGGGGTTGGGGATGCAGGCTGCCTGGTACTGGGGCAACAGTGCAGATGACATTAATAGCATGTGACTTGCCATGGATTGATTGAATAAGCAGATGTTAAGGTTTGGGCTGATAATGATTCATTACTATTTGGGAAAAACCTGATAGGGATGCTCTCACTCTAAGAATTAATTAGATTATGCTTCATCAGTTGTATTGAGCAGAGTGTAAATGGCCCTCTGGGTACAGAACTCTCCAGTTAGAGGAATTAGCATTCCTTCCACCCAGCAAGACATGGGAACAGGGAGCTTCCTTCTATTGAAGAGCAGGCAAGACGGGGAGGGGAGGAACAGGGAGACAGAGGCATGCAAACTTGATGTTTGCCTTCCCAGCATCCATCTCCCTTCCTCCTCTGCTTTATCATTTGGAGATGCTCCCCTTTGTCATTCTCAATCCAAACAAGGGTGGGGCTCCTCTCCAGCTCAAGTTGGGAGGGAGAGCAGGTAGCCAAAGCTGGGCCAATCTGTGTACTGCATTGCCTGGGCCACAGTGATAGGTTCAGGGATGTTCATTTGTGACCCAGTCAGATTCCATGAGACTTGATGAGACGTTTGCTGGGAATCTAGGGAAAGCCATTCTCTTACTTTTCCCAAAGGATGTGAGGTAGGAGCTGCAGCAGCCATTTTGTGATTCCAGCCCCCAAGCCACCAGGTCACTTCCAGCATTTGAGTCTCCCCAGCTGATGCCACATGGAGCACAGACTACTGTCCCCACTGAGACCTGTCCAAATTACAGATTTGCCAGCAAATATTGTTATTGTTTTAAGCCACTGAGTTTGGGGCTATTTGTTACACAGCCATTGATATCTAGAATAGTTCATCTCCCATGTTTTGGACTCTAGGCTAATCTTTCCTTACTGCAAACCTGATCATCTTGCCTCTCTGCTTAAAAAGTCCTCAAAAGCCTGCAGGTGAAAGACCACACTTCCCTGTGTGGTATTCAAGGCCTTTCAGGTTCTACTTCTGAGATCTCATCTCCCTGCCTTTCCTCTTGGATATTCTATCCTCTGTCACACAGAACTGCTTGCAGCTCCAGAAACAGCTCATACTCTCAGGCCTCCGTGTCTTGTGTGTGCTGTTCCCTGTGCCTGGAATGCCTGTTGGGTCCCTATCAGAAGACTCCTCTGTGGAAAAGTCCTTCTCTTCTCGTTTTTCTTTCTCGAACTCCTGTTGGCCAAATGTTGGACCTCTTAGATTAATCACTGTATTCTCTCCTTCTCCTGTATTTTTTAAAATTAATTAATTAATTTATTTTTGGCTGCATTGGGTCTTTGTTGCTGCCCTCAGGTTTTCTCTAGTGGCAGTGAGCCGGGGCTACTCTTTGTTGTGGTGTGTAGGCTTCTCATTGTGGTGGCTTCTCTTGTTGCAGAGCACAGGCTCTAGGCACGCGGGCTTTAGTAGTTGTGGCAGGCGGGCTTCAGTAGTTGTGGCACGTGGGCTCAGTAGTTGTGGCCTGTAGGCTCTAGAGTGCAGGCTCAGTAGTTGTGGCACACGGGCTTAATTGCTCCATGGCATGTGGGATCTTCCCGGACCAGGGCTTGAACCTGTGTCCCCTGCATTGGCAGGCGAATTCTTAACCACTGCGCCACCAGGGAAGTCCCTCTCCTTCTCCTGTTTTTGTACATAATCTCTGTTTTTCTATATGGAGAATTTCCTTGACTTTACCTTTCAACCCTTCCTATAGAAAATTCTATTTTGATAATCTCATTTAAAATTTCCAACAGCCCTTTCTTATTCTGTTTTTCACTGTATCTTGTACTTGTTTCATGTTTGTTTCTTGCTTCATGAATGAAGTAGCTTCTTGAATCTCTCTGCTCTTCTCTATGCTGAATTATCATAGCTTCCTTGTGGGTCTGTTTTTCTGTATTTCTTAGTTTCTTGCTTTCATGTTGGCAGCTTGCCTCAAATGTCTGGCAATTCTGAGTTGTCCATTCATGTTTAAGAAGGAGCGGCTCGGGAGCTCTGAGAACGTAGGGCTTGCAGGGTTCCCCTGTGGTAGGTGAACAGGAAGCTATTACCCTGAAAGAGCCTGAGTGCCATAGGTGTAGGCTGCAGCACCCCCATGAGCTGTCTTTGGTCGTCCTAGATAGTTCATTCCAGCCCCCGAGAGTGCGTTCTTCCTTGTCACTGGGTGATGCATGCTTTGATGTAGGGCCCCACTGAACATGGAATGGTATAGGAGGGGTAATCAGCCTTATAAAGACTTCGGATTAACCCCCTCTATTCATTCCCTGATCTACCTTCTCACCCTCCTTCTTACTTGGTAACTTTGAATCTTGAACCTCTCTGTGGTTGGACATGGCAAGACAGCCTCCTAATTGTCTGTAACCACATTCTCATGTGTTCTGGACTGCTGCTGCTTCCGTCGGACTCCATCCATTTCCAGCCAGTTTCTGTATTTTAGAAATACATGAAGTTCCTTTTCCATTGATGTCCCACCTCTGTTCTCTTTGTCATATTGGGTTTATGCCTTTTAAGTTCTCTCACTGTCATTTAACAGGGATCTCATCAGGCAGGGGAGATGAAGGCTGGTCTACCATTAAGAACAGCAAGTTCAGACTATGTGCTTCTTGCCTTCCTGCCCTGAGAAGGACTTTAGAGAACACTGACTCAGTTTGAAATGAGGAAACCAAAATTAGAATGGGTATAGCAGCTGGCCAAGGATGAATGGCCTAGTAGGGAAGTGGTAGAGTATATTAGTTTAGAGCATAGATTCTGAGACCAGTTGGCCTGAGTTTGAACCCTGGCTCCATCACTTACTAGCCATGGGACCTTGAGAAAGATATTTAACTTCACTGTGTCTCTGTTTTCTCATCTATAATATGGAGATAAAAATACTGACCTTATAGAGTTTTGAGAATTAAGTAAGTTACTATATATGAGTTGCTTAGAATAGGGCCCATCACGAAGAGTTGTCTATTAGTGGAGAAACATAAACAGTAAGTTTCAGATCTTAGCCAAACTCAGGCCCTGCACCAGTATGTCTTATGAGCTTCTATCACATGAAGTTTCTAAAATAGAAACACAGCCATTGCTAAATTAAGTGCAAAGTCATCATCCTGGTAGCTCAAACCCTCCACAGTGTCTTTCACCTAGCCTTTTCTCCTGTTACCTCAGACTCCTCCCCCTCTTGCCCTATCCAAGCTATGCCTTCTAGGCTGATCCCCTTGGTCCTGCTCCTTCATGGCTGATTGGAATAGCTTTTAAATGCCGTCCCTAGGGCCCAACATTGATAACTGTATTATAGCTAATGGCACTGTCAACTGCCTGGAGAATCCCTCTCTTGTCTCTTTTGCTGCTGCCTTTGCTGAGCTTTAAATCTGTTTAACAAAATAGACTTTTGTCCTATTTGCCTCTTGGCTCCCACCAAAATTTCCTGGAAGGTAATGACTGTGGCATAGTCATCTTGGTTTCCTCCAGAAGGCTGGTGAATTACTTCACATCTGCTAATAAGCAGAATGGAACAACTCGAAGATGGGTAGACCTGATTGGGGTCTCAACTACACCAACTGTGCATCCTTGGGTAACTAAATTAACTTCTGTTGTCCACCACTACCTCATGTACATTTAAAGACTCAAATAAGATGCCAAACCTTGTACAAACCTAAGGAACTGTGAGAGGAGGATTTTGAGAACATGCTGATAATGAGACAAGTGGTGACAAGGATTCCCTGCAGGTAGGGGGCGTTAAGAGCAGTGGTGACAAGGATTCCCTGCAGGTAGGGGGCGTTAAGAGAGTTGAAACCCCAAGGATCTGTTGGAGAGGACTTGGCAGAGGCAGGTAGTGTTGGCCAAGGGGAACTGTCACCTATGGGAGGTAGTAGGCAGGTGACCAAGAGGACAGGAATCTTGGATGTCTCCTGTGTTGAGCTGATTGTTGGTACCCTAGGAAAGGATGAGATGCCTGAGAGAATGTGGAGACAGATCAGAGTGCGGAGGACAGGATTTTAGGGAAGAGCAGCAACTTTTGAAGTTTTAGGCTAGAACTGTAGCCCATGGAAAGAGGAGAGCATTCTGTGATATAGCAGGAGACCAGGAGAGCACTGTCTAGGAGCCTGTGAGGTGAGAATTTCAAGAATGAATGCTGATTACTGATTGGGTATTTGTTGATATTAAGAAATTATGTGACTTTTTTTTTAGATGTGATGATATTGTGTCTGTTTTTTTTTTTTTTAAAGTCCTATTCCTTTAGAGATACATACTGAAGGATTTACAGATGAAATGATACGGTGTTTGGTATTTGCTTTAAGATTTTTTTTTTGATGTGGACCATTTTTAAAGTCTTTATTGAATTTGTTACAGTATTGCTTGTGTTTTATGTTTTGGTTTTTTGGCCGTGAGGCATGTGGAATCTTAGCTCCCTGACCAGGGATTGAACCCGCACTCCCTGCATTGGAAGGCAAAGTCTTAACCACTAGACCACCAGAGAAGTCCTGGTATTTACTTTAAAATAAACTTGTGGGATATCTAAAAGGGACACACTTAAGATTCAAAGATACAAATAGGTTGAAAGTTAAGGATGGAAAATATATACCATGCAAACAATAACCAAAAGAGAGCTGGTGTGGCTATACTGTTATCAGACAAAATAGACTTTAAGACAGAACTTGTTATTAGAGACAAAGAAGGACATTTTATAATGATAAAAAGGTCAATCCATCAGGAAGACATAACAATTATAAAAATATGTGCACCTAACAACAGAACTTTGAAAACATGAAGGGAAAAAAAAACCCTGGCAGAATTAGAGTGAGAAATAGATAATTCAACAATAATAGTTGGGGGTCTTCAGTACTCCACTTTCAATAATGGATAATATGAGGCAGAAGATCAACAAAATTAAGTTTGAACAATAATCTAAACCAACTTGGCCTAACAGATATCTATAGAACACTCCATCCAACAAAAACAAGATACATATTCTTTTTAAGTACACATGGAATATCTTCCAGTTCAGACTATATGCTGGACCATGAAACAAGTCTTAGTAAACTTAATATAGAGAATAGAAAAACAATAAAGTCAATGAAACTGCAAGTTGGTTCTTTGAAAAGATCAACAAAATTGATAAACCTTTGACTAGACTGACCAAGAAAGAAAGAGAGAAGAATCAGGTGACTAAAATCAGGAGTGGAAAAGAGAACATCAATACCGATCTTACAGAAATAAACTGGATTGTCAGGGAATACTAGAAGAACTGTATGCCAACAAGTTAGATAATCTAGATGAAATGGAAAAATTCCTAGAAAGACACAAACTACCAAAACTGACTCAAGAGAAATAGAAAATCTGAATAGACCTATAACAAGTAGAAATTGAATTGGTGATTAAATTTCTGACAAAGAAAATACCAGCACCAGATGGTATCACTGGTGAATTCTACCAAATATTTAAAGAGAAACTAATACCAATCACAAACTCCTCCAAAGAGCAGAAAGGAGGGAACACTTCTCAACACAGTCTATGACGCCAGATACCTTATTACCTAGATACCAAAACCAGAAAAAGACAACACAAGAAAATAAAACTACAGATCAGTATCCTTTTTGAGTATAGATGCAAACAAGATGCTGGTAAATCAAATCCAGCAGCATATAAAAAGGATTATACACCATGATCAAGTGGGATTTATCCCAGATTGCAAGATTGGTTGACATCTGAAAATCAATCATTGTAATATATCAATACGTAGAATAAAAGACAAAAACCATGTGATCATATCTGTAGACACAGAAAAAGCACTTGACAAAATCCAGCACTTTTTCATACTAGGAATTTGAAACATAATTTCAGATTAGAAATAGGAGATGTAGTGGTTGGCTTGTCCTCCCACCCCACAAATGTCCAGATCCCAGAATTTGTGAATGTCACCTTATTTGGAAAAAGTATCTTTGCAGATGTAATTAAGTTGAGGATCTAGAGATGAGATGATTCTGGATTACCGAAGTGGGCCCTAAATCCAATGATGAGTATCTTTCTAAGAGACAGAAAAGACACAGAGACACAGGGAAGAAGTCCACGTGAAGTTGGAGGCAGAAATTGGAGTAATGCAGCCACAAGCCAAGGAATGCCCGCAGTCATCAAATGCTTGAAGAGGCAACAAAGGATTCTCTTCTAGAGCCTTTGGCAGAAGCATGGCCCTGTGACACTTTCATTTCAGACTTCTGGCCTCCAGAACTGTGAGAGAATACATTTTTTTCTTTTTAAAAATTTATTTATTTATTTATTTATTTGGTTCCGCCGGGTCTTAGTTGTGACAGGCAGCCTCCTTAGTTGCGGCATGCGAACTCTTAGTTGTGGCCTGCATGTGGGATCTAGTTCCCTGACCAGGGATCAAACCCAGACCCCCTGCATTGGGAGCGTGGAGTCTTAACCACTGGACCACCAGGGAAGTCCCCCATTTCTTTTGTTTTAAGCCACCAAGTTTGTGGGGATTTGTTTTGGCAGCTATATTCAGAAGGGGACTCTCTCAACCTAATAAACTGTACTCATGAAAAACCCACCGCTAGCGTCATACCTAATGGTGAAAGACTGAACACTTTCCCTCTAAGATCAGGAACAACATAAGGATGTCTGCTCTCATCACTTGTATTTTAGCCAGGACAGTTAGGCAAGAAAAAGAAATAACAGAAAATGTAGCTTGTAAAGGAAGAAGTAAAACTATGTCTATTTGCAGATCACATGATTTTTATTATTATTATTTTTTTTTGCGGCATGCGGGCCTCTCACTGCTGCGGCCTCTCCCGTTGCAGAGCACAGGCTCCAGACGTGCAGGCTCAGCGGCCATGGCCCACGGGCCCAGCCACTCCGTGGCACATGGGATCCTCCCGGACTGGGGCATGAACCTGTGTCCCCTGCATTGGCAGGCAGACTCTCAACCACCGTGCCACCAAGGAAGCCCCCACATGAGTTTATATATAGAAAAATTTAAAGAATTTAAAAAAACTATTAGAACTAATAAACCAGTTTATCAAGATTACAGGATATGAGATCAAGATTACAGGATACGAGATCAAAATACAAAATAGTATCAGTGAACAATCTGAAAATGAAATTAAGAAAACAATTCTATTTATAATAACATCAAAACGAACAAAATATTTATATGGTTACCATATTGTACAGTATGGGTGATTGCAGGAAGTTCTATTGGTAGCACTGCTGCTGTAGAATGGCAGCTCTAGAGAGCCAGGGCAGGCATTACAAACATGCTCTCCTGGACATCCACTTGCAATGACTGTGAGTAACATATTCATGCAGTGGTTACTTCTTGTGATGAAGATGTTGAAAATATCCAGTTCTTTATTGCACCTTGTAGGATGCAGTACTTGACTGGTTCAGAATTTGCATGTAAGCAGGATAAAATGTACATGGAAAAGAGATGAAGCAAATATACTAAAACAGCAAGTATGATTATTTTGAGTAATGGGAATATGAGCCATCATTTTGCTTCTGGCTCTATGTAGTGGACTGTGCAGCCAGAGTTCTTGTTTTTCCCCACTTTTCCCACCCCAAACCCTGAAACATATGACTCAGGTGACATTATTTGAATTCCTAGAAACAGCCATACCTGAAACTATTGCACTCTGGATTTCCTCATTCCATAAACTAGTTAAGTTGATTTGAGCTGGGTTTTTATTATTTACAACCAAAAGAATACTTACTGGGATAGTGAAGCAGGCACTGAGAGGCCAAGCTCTGTGCCCAGGGGTCACCCAGCAGGAGATCTCGCAGGGAATCCTGCTATTGACTGTCATGCTACTCAGGGCCCTCCACTGGGCACAGTGGTTGCAGGTATCCTGGGCTAAAAAAATAAATAAATAAGGAATTCTTATCTAATTGTGCTACTTTTCTGAATTTCTATGTTTTCCACAATGTGCATCTATTCCTCATCAAATTGGAAAAAAAGTTTTTTAGAAAACTTGAAAATGTGATGTATATAATATAACATGTAAAAAAAAAAAAACAGGTGGGAGAAGTGAGTGGGATATAGATGAAACAAGATTGGCCGAGAGTTGATAGTGGTCAACGCTGGGGGATGGATTCATGGGAGTTCATTATACTATCATCACCACTTAAAAATTTTCCATTAAAACAGTGAATGGTGATCAACAGTATTATCTGATGCAGGGAATCAGGAATGTGCCAGTTGACTTGGCAATGTTCCAGAGGGGCTCTTTAGGAGAATGTTGTGGAGAAAAGTCAGAAAGCAAAAGGGGAGGAGTGATGGGGTTATGGGTGAGGAAAGTGGAGGTGGTAAGTATAGAGGTCTTTAAAAAAATATTTGGAGGTTAGACAACAGAAAGGATGGTTATTAAAAATAGTTTTAATTAAGTAGTCAATTTTCTATAGTCTCGTGATTTTCAATATTTTTTAAAAAATATTTTTTCATTTAAAAGTCATACTTATAAGTTGAAAACTAGAAAAATAATAAGGAGTAGAAATACATAAACAAACGATCACCCATTATCCCACTGGGAAAGGACACGTGCCAGTCTTTTCATGGATTTCTTGCCAGTCGTTACCATTTACCTGTTGATCTCTCTGTATTCGCATATCAGATTCTGCTTCACACACAACTTTGTATTCCACTTTTTACACTGAATACTAGTATTTCCTTTTGCTGCTATAACACCTTGATAGCATCATGTAACTTAGTTACAGAGTATCTCATCATACTGTGGTACTCTAATATACCAAGTCATTTTTCCATTTTGGGACAATTAAACTGAAGGAGTCAGCTCCCAGGGAAGGGGGCAATAGAGGGTCAGGGACACCTGACCATGGTTAGCCCTGGAAGGGAGGAGTGCCTGGCCTTACTCTAAGAGTTGTGTTGCAGGAGTGAATACCTGAAAAGGAATTTTGAGTTGAGAAGGATGCTGTTGAAGAAAATCACATCAGAGGGAATCTAAAGTAAGAGAGAAACTTCAGAAGAGCTGAGGTGTGGCATTTGATTGGGAGTTGACAAGAGTTGGGAATTTGGTTGGGACTTGAAAGCGTTTTCTGATCCTGGGATTACTTGAGGCCAACTTTTCCTTAATTAATCAGCCACTGAAATTCCTCCTGATTAAGGGTAGGATAGGGCATAGTGTTTGGGCTGAGAGACTGCTGCATTGTTTGGAGTTCTTAATTATACTTGTAGAAGTGGATAGCTTTGTGCTTAAGAAGATGGGCTTGGGGCAGTGGTCTGGATCCAAATCTTGGGTCTGCCATTTACTGGTTCTGTGGACTGTAGCAAATTACTTAACCTCTTTGCGCCTTGATTTTTTCAACTATAGAATAAACAATGATATTAATATTGATATCTTAATATTTATTAGGATTAAATTTAAAAATCTATGTTAAGCATATACAACAGTGCATGGAACCTAATAAACATTAAACAAGTATTTGCTATTATTATGACTGACTTGGTTACAGGTAACAGAAATTCAACACAACTAGATTAAGGAAAAGGGAGGGATTTAGTGACTCTTGTAACTGAAAAGTATAAGAAACCAAGCATTTCTAGATCTATTTTATTATCAGGAATATCTTGAGGCTTTGCTTTCTTCTGTGTTAGTTTACTTCTCAGGCAGGTTTTCCAAAAGATGGCCAACATCTTCTCTGTGTTTACATCCTACTTTCTGAGCAATGCCAGCAGAAGTCAGAGCTCCTTTTTCTTGAAGCTTCAGCAAAGACTTTGGAGTTGGGTCTTACTGACCTGGCTGGTATTCCCAGCCCATGAATTATCTGATTACTTTGGCCAGGGGAATTCAGTGCTGTTGGCTAGGCCCGAGTCACACTTAACCTTTAGAGCTGAACCACATGGTCTGAAGGTGGGGGAGGAGAAAAAATAATTAATTTTTTTGGCTGTGTTGGGTCTTTGTTGCTGCGCACGGGCTTCCTCTAGATACTGCGAGGGTGGGCTACTCTTCGTTGCAGTGCGCAGGCTCCTCATTGTGGTGGCTTCTCTTGTTGTGGAGCATGGGCTCTGGGCGCACGGGCATAGTTGCTCTGCGGCATGTGGGATCTTCCTGGACCAGAGATCGGACCCACGTTCCCTGCAATGGCAGGCGGATTCTCAACTACTGCGCCACCAGGGAAGTCCAAGGTATTTTTATCAGAAGAAGAATAAAGGATACTGAGCAAGTAGAAAGTCGTTTCTACTACACCTGAAGAAGCGGCAAAATGGAGAAGGGCTGTGGAGGAAGGGAGGCAAGCTGAAGGAGAATCTGTGCCAGGTGATGAGGCTACTAGGAGAGTGAGAGTGTCACATAGGCTGGTAGAATATTTCTCAAAGTGTGTTCCACTGAGTTCCAATTCAAGCAAATGTTAATAGGAGTTCTTGTGACAAAGGTTCTGTGGAGGAGGAAGTTTGGGAAATGCCAGGTATCTTTACTACGAAATTCTCCTAGTTGGTTTTTTTTTTTTGCCGTACGCGGGCCTCTCACTGTTGTGGCCTCTCCCGTTGGCGGAGCACACGCTCCGGACGTGCAGGCTCAGTGGCCATGGCTCACGGGCCCAGCCGCTCCGTGGCACGTGGGATCTTCCCGGACCGGGGCACGAACCCGTGTCCCCTGCATTGGCAGGTGGACTCTCAACCACTGTGCCACCAGGGAAGCCCTCTCCTAGTTTTTAACACACCTCTGTATCTGGTGAATCTGCAGGTTGGAGGTATAGGATTTGTGATTCCCAAACATATGGGACCATGGAACCTCTAGTCAGTGAAGCATTTTGTAGGATTAGTATCTGTGGAACACAATTTGGGAAACATGGTAGCTGGTGATGAGGTTGGGGAATGCCAGTAGCAAGAGACATTCCTGAAAGTTTGTAGGGGGACAGCGGTCTGCAGGTGGCTGTGGGCACTGAGGGGTAGACCCCTCCTTCTCAAGCATGGAGTCAGAGAATTCTCTCTTAGTCCAAAGGAGAAACCAAGATCAGATCCTTTTTCCTCTAACCAAGTTGGCCCTCACCCAGAGAACATACCCTCCCCAGATGTCAGTAAAGCAAACACAGAGGACTGCTGCAGACTCTAGCCCCTTTAGATGTAGCCGAGGAAGATGGCGAGAGCAAAGAATTACTAGACCTACTCCTCCAGGCAGGGTGTAGCACACAGTGATGGTGGGGCCTGATCTTGGAAGGTCTCTGCAGAGAAAGTTCTGTGTCCACCATGTGTGCTCAGGGGCAGGAGGGAAGTTCTATCATTGGGTGTAATAGCAGGGTCTCAGACAGCACTGTGTGCCCTGGAGAGGAGTCGCTTTTATGGGGCCACCTGGGAGTAGCCATGCTCTTATGGAGATAACCAAGTCTTCACAAGCTTGAGTACCTAGGAGTCAACCCCCTAGAATCCTTTTGAATTAGAGTCAGCGCCCTAGAATTCTTTTGAATTATGTCACTGCAATCCTAATGTGCTCTTATAATCCCATGGTAGCTTTTGCATGGGAATTAATCCCACTGTACTCTAACAGAGTTGTGTGTTCTTCTGTATGATTTGAGACCAGAGGCTTCACCCTATACAGGGGATAGGCTGGTGACCAAAAGGGAAACATCTCATTGAATGTGGCATTTGTCTGGAGGGCCAGTCCCCACAGAAAGGGACCCTACCACTACACTACCCTGAAGTGCAGTGCTGTTGTGAGGTCAATAGCTACCATTAATCAGTATGGTTTTCGGGACATCTATGTACTAGGCACCAAGTTTTCAATGTGCTTTTGTTGTTTCTGTTGATTCATGACAATTTATTTACAATTGAGGAAATGGAGGTTCAGAGGTTAGAAAACTTTCCCGAGGTCATACAGATGGTAAGTAGCAGAGCTAGGGTTTAAATGCAGATCTGTCTGACGCCAGAGACTATGCGCTTACATTAGGCAGGTAACAGAAGTGCTCAGAAAGCATGAAATGATGATACTCTTATGATTTACACAACAGGCTGGACTGGGTTTGATACTCATCCTGGGAAGGAGCCATCACTGCTGCTCTTCTAAAAGAGGTGGGGTATGTTCTGGGGGTTGGGTCCTGGGAGTCTCTTCATATTCTCTCTGTAGATGTCCTCTGGGAACCAGGGACCATGGGTTTGAAGCTGCTTCTGCCAGTTCAGCTATTCCTCGCAAATGGACATCAGCTGTAAAATGGCACAATGTCCTGTCGTTGGCTCTGAGCAGCAAATGAGATAATTGTGTCTTGCAAAGCTGGCCACCCTGTCATCTCGTTTCCATGTTCCTAAAAATTGGTACCATTTGTTGAATACTCCCTTGTGCTCCTTTTCAAGGAGTTTTGCTCTAAACGGAAGGAGAGAAATGAGGTGGTACCTGGAGGGAAAAGTGAGGTTAGGAGTGGCTGTTTTTTTTTTTTTTAATAAATAAACCAGTGAATGAATGAATAAACAAATAAATAATAAGAGCATGTTTGTATGCTGAAAGGAATGATCAGTAGTGAGGAGGCATATAATGAAATGGGAGAGAGGGGAAAGATGGCTAAAGCTATGTCCTCAGGTAGGTGAGAGGGGAATAGATTTAAAGCACAGATTGAAGGAATGGCTGTAATCAGACATTTGGCTGAGATCTGGATATCCCATACTTACAGAACCCTCCAGGCCCTACCCCATAGGAGGGAGACTGTGGGTCTTGAGGAAGAGCCTTGAACTTAGCCAGGGGGACTGGATCTCCAATGGCCCTGTGCTTCCTCCGGAGGGGCCTGGAACAGGCTGGATAACTTCTATGAGCTTTGGTTTTGGTCTTCTTGTAAAATGAAGATGATTTTGCCTATTCCACAGAGTTGCCGCAGGTATTAAACAAGATAATGTAAGCAGAACACTTGGCATGGAAAATAAAAGTGATTTCAATTCCATCATCGAGAGGTAACCATGTTTACCATTTTGATATATTTTTGAACCAGTGTTTTTCCAACTTAATGTAAATACATTCTTAAAAATACTATTGTTCTTTATGTACTGTTCTGTAACATGCTTCTAGCACTTAAATATAATGAGGACAATTTTCCATGCTGTTAAATATTTTTCTATAACATCATTTTTTAAATGTATGCAGATCATTACAGTAGGTGGACTTAACCATACTCTATTTTAACCAATTCCTGTTGTAGACATCATAGAAGTTGTTCCTTACTATTTTCTATTATAAATAGCACTGTTACAAACTTCCTTTTGGCTGTATTTTCTCATACATCCATGGTTATTACCCTACGGAAGTTTTTGGGAAATGGAATTGCAGCTGAACTGTGGACAAGCTCTTTTACCTTGCTACAGATAGAGGAAGAAGAGGATTTAGGGGATAGCACAGACGGTAGAGTGAAGTGTGGTACCCAAAGGGTGTTGATGAATGGGTTGCTGTCGTTCTGGAAGCAGGGCTCTTGGGGTCTGAGATAAATCTCTAGATGTGGCCTTTCTCCTTTAACAATTTAATTGCTGCTCTGGTTTAAGACATGAAGGCAAACTTACCAAATATGAGGGAGCTGTGAAGCTGACAAGGAAATACTGAATAATGGAATCAAGATGCAAGGGAGACCCTTAGTGGCAGGAAGAATGGGCTGAAGCAAACAGGAGAGACTGAATAGGGAAAACTGTACTGTCTTAACAATGATAAATCTAGACTATAGATGATGGGGCTAGAGGAGAGCTGGATGAATGTCAGGTCATGCCAAAAAGACACAGGGGTTGATGTGATGTGGTTGCGCCCCAAACTCACACAAAACAACCCAATAGACCTCAGGTGGTATCAGTTTGAGTACAGTGTCTAGACCACGTATCAGTGGAATGTTGGTAGGATGGAGCTCAGCCAAAAAAAAAGTGGTCAGGCTGGCGAATGATTTAGACCATGGCTGTGCAACAGAAATATAATGCAAGTCATGTCTATCTGTCTATCTATATATCTATCTATCTAAAATTAAAAAATTTCTAGTAGCCAGTATTATATTTTAGATAACCCAACCTATCCAAAACATTATCATTGCAGCATGTAATCAATATAAACAAATTATTAATGAGATATTACTCTTTTTTTCCCCTTAAGTGCTAAGTCTTTGAAATCCAGTGTGTATGTTACACTTCCAGCACATCTCAGTTCAGACTCTAAATGTTCAATGGTCAAAGTGAAACCGAAACAAAAGTGTGTATTTAGTGGGAAAATATTTCATACTGCTTTTGTTTTTAAATTTAAAATTTAAATAATTAAAATTAAGTGTAATAAAAATTGAGATCCTCAGTTGTACTAGCTACCCTTCAAGTGCTCAATAGCCCCATGTGGCCAGTGGTTGTCAACATTGGACAGCGCAGGTCTATGCCCTGTGGATGCTACTCAAAGTGTGGTCCATGGACCAACAGCATCTGCATCCCCTGGGAGGTGATTAGAGATGCGGATGTTCAGGCCCCACCCAGAACTCCTGAGTCAAAATGTGCATTTCAGCAAATTCTCTAGATGCTTCCTGTGCTCACTACCGTTTGGGAAGTAGTGATCTAGATGTCAGGTGATGATTTGGGGAATTTCTGAAGAAACTGAATGTGTTTTGCATGGGAAAAGGAAGCCTCAGGAGACTGTGATAACAATCTTCAAATATTTAAAGGCCTGTATGTGGGAGGTGGGAAATATGTGGTCTCAGGTGGAAGAACTAAGACCACAGGTGGAGGTAGGGCTGGGATGGGAGAAAGGGAACTGAACTTTTTAGAGCTTCCGTCGTTAGTCTCACTTAATCCTTGTCACAAAATAACTGGACTTGGAGTTAAGTCAGACAATCTGAGTTTGAATCTCACCACTGCTAATCACTGTGCATCTTGAAGTAAGAATTACTTAGCCACTCTGAGCCTCAGTTTACTGTCTGTAAAATGGGAAAAATAATAATCCACCTGCCAGGGCTAATGTAAAGACTGTGTAGGCAAGGACCATATTCACTGTATTTACCACACCCTTTCTGAGCTCGGCACAGACCTGGCATAGATTCAGCCCGCAATAACGATTTCTTTGTAAACCAGGCAAAGCTCTAATGTGTGAAGGGTGGCTATTACTGCTATTAGCAGCAGGCTTGTGGTTTGGGTGACAGGTTGTGTTTTTTCAGTAGACACAAATGAACCCTGCCCCTGCGCGCCTTCATCCCACTGAAAGCCCATTTTTTATTTACAGCCCCAATTGATCTGGATCGATCTATCCTCAAACCTTTTCATCAAGAGGGTGAAAATAGAAAAGCAGGGAGGGGAGATGGGGGCTCCTCCACCTTCCCTTGCTCAGCAGGTGGTGCTGGGTCTCTGGCCACTTTCCCACAGTTGGGGTAAAATATCTCCAAAGCATGGTACTGGGTCATTCCAAAAGGGGGAGGAACCTGGCCCATCAGAGCATTTCTCTGCTAAAGATCTCATTGCAGACTCGCCAAGCCACATCTGTGCTCTGTCAAGTAAACAAAGAATATCTACAGCTCTCAGGCAGGCACTAACATTAGCCAGGTGAGGGCTCTTTGGGGACCAGGGAATGGAGGCTCGCATTTGAAAATGAACTACTGTACGTGGATTTATTGCACTGCTTTTCTGATGGAGAGGGGGAAATATTTTTCTCTGGGAGATTAGAATTTACTAGTGGATTCAAGTGTAACTTTGGAGAGTGGTGGAGGCATTAGATGTGGCAGTATCACAGTATTATTTTATTGGCAATTAGATTTCAAACTGGCATGTATGTATGAAAATAAGTCTCAATTATGGGCCTGCGAATTTTCTCCACCATCTGTCAGCAGTTTGCTCCTTATGCCACAACATGTGTACCTTTGGAGGGAAAATGATTTAATAGCCCAAGTCAAGAGGTACAGCTCACCAAATTGTATTGGAGTTTATAGCCAAGGACTGCATTTGTGATTTATGATGCAGAGAAAGCAAATAGAAACTTCCGTGCATGTGTGCATGCACGCACGCGCGTGCACACCCACACACCCACACACACTTCAGGGTCTCACAGATGTCAGAGATAGAGGATACCTTCAAAAGGAGTGAGCTTAACTTCTTCATTTTACAATTGGGAAAAATCAAGTCCCTCTCTGGGCCAGGGACTTGTCCAAATGACACTGTGACAGGGGACAGAGCTGGAACTATAACCAGTAGGAAACTTAGGGTTGGGGCAATGGTGTGTTAGTAAATGTGTAACAACCTCTGGGAAAATGAAAACCCTGATGTGTAGTGTTTGTCTATTCTTATGATGTAAATACTTTCATGGTGGTGATTTCAAACCAATGTGATGCCACTGAATATGGAGTTTGCAAGGGATGTACAATTGTCTCTCATAAGCCAATTTCTGTGGTTCCGGTGTACCATTGTTAAGGGGAATGAAGTTGCTTAGGGAAATTTGTGGTTTGCCTGTCCAGCATCTGTTTCCCCTTCTAGTAAGAGTGCCCTAATTTTTCCTGAGGGCATCCACCCCTACCATGTTCTTGACCTATATAATTTGGGTAGGGTGATCCCATCCAGGTCCAGGAGTGGCACATGACCCAGGTCTGGGCCAATAAATGTATTTTAATCTCCTTGGACATTGATTGGTTCAGGGATGGGCTTGTGGCCCAATTTTGCTCTGGGAGTCAGGCCCAGGACCTTTGTTTGAATTGGTGGTCTTAGAGCTATGAAAGAGTGCCCTGGATCTAGTGGTGGCCAGCTTGCCACCACGAGAGAAGAGGCTGTCTGAGAATGAAGACAAACACAGAGGAAGACAGAGCTGAGAGACAGAGAGAATAGAAAGAATGGGCCCTGAGTAAAATCTTTGCTTCTGGATCTGTCCCAGCTTCCAGTGTAATTTCTGGACTTTCTGAGAATCAGTGAACATGTTTCTTTTTCAAGCATGTCGCTTCTGGTAGAAAGAGTCCTAACTAATGAGTTTGTCCCTGAGAGTTATACTAGGAAATCTCTAGAGCCTTTGGGACCTGATGCTTATTCGTAGAGTTTGAACTCCATGAGGCCACGAACGTTGTCTCTCTTGGGCATCATTGCTTTCACAGAACCCAGAACATGCCTGACATATGGGAAATGCTCAATAAATATTAGTGGAACATCTTGTATCAGTCAGGTTTTGCTGTATTATGATGCAGTAACAAACAGCCCCCAAACTCAATGGCTTATAACAACAAAGTTTTATTTCTCACTCAAAATCTTTTGTCATTTATGTTGGTTGCAGCTCTGCTCCATGTATCTTCATCTTAGGATCCAGACTGATGGAAGAGCTTGCATCTGGGACATGAGAATCTCATGGCAGAGGTAAAAAGAGCAAAGGCAGAACCTTGTGATGGCTCTTAGAGTTCCTGCTTAGATAAGGTACTTGGCACTTCTTCTCATGTTCCATTAGTCAATGCAAATCACTTGGCAGGGAGGTGTCCTCTATAGCAAGACACTGCGTGCCACAGATATCAGGAGAGATTTATAATCAATCCCCTTATGGGTTGGGGAGTGAGTAACGGGGAATAATAATACAGGCAACCACACACTTAAAGGGAGAATGTGGGAATGCAATTAGACCTTATCTTGTGAAACTGAACATTTGAATATACATTGACCCATCAATGCCCAGAGAGCTTCTTGCATGAGATGCATGCGGGAATGTTTCTAGGAGCATGTTTGGTACAGCACAAAACCCCCAACAACTCAAACATCTTAAATGTCTGTAGACTGGTGAATGGATATAGAAATTAGAAGACATTTACACAAAGGAATATAAGGCAGCAATGAAAACGAGCAAGCCTCAGCTATTTGGAACAACATGAATACATCTTAGAAACATATTAAGTGAAGTAAGCAAGTCTACAGAAGACTACACAGAGTTTGATTCCAATTTTATAAATCATTCTCATGTGAAAAAAATTACACGAAACTTAAATGAATGATAAACACAAAAATCAAGATTTGGCTGCTTTGGGTCGGGGAGAGTATGGGGATGGGATAGGCGGTTATACCTTACTGGTGATGGTCTAGCTTCTAAGTTGGGTGGTGAGGTGGGGGGGTCATTTTCATACTATACATTTTAACACATTTGTTGGATTCTTTCATCTCTATCAAATATTATGTTCAAAATGGAATTAGAAAGAGTGCAAAAATAACAACTAGGAAAATAAATAATTATAAAAAAAGTTAAGAGTGATTATGGAAAAGAACTGTCTTAAAAAGTGGGCTTTCGGGCCTCCCTGGTGGCGCAAGTGGTTGGGAGTCCGCCTGCCGATGCAGGGGATACGGGTTCGTGCCCCGGTCTGGGAGGATCCCATATGCCGCGGAGCGGCTGGGCCCGTGAGCCATGGCCGCTGAGCCTGCGCGTCCGGAGCCTGCGCGTCCGGAGCCTGTGCTCCGCAGCGGGGGAGGCCACAACAGTGAGAGGCCCGCATACCGCAAAAAAAAAAAAAAAAAAAAAAAAAGTGGGCTTTCTAGAAGCAAATTTGGTAAATACACTTTGGGGCAGAGTTCAGGGGCCTGGAACAGAAGGTGGGGCGTTGAGGGTTCTGGCCTCTCAGCACAGACCCTGTGCAGGGGGCAGTTCACACCATCAAGCCTCCCCACACCTGGGGGAGGATCAGCGTCCTCACTGGCCCCAACATCATGCTCATTAGGCCACTTCGGGGACTGAGATGCCCGGAGGCACCCTGCATATGGGCCTGGACATTCCAGGTCTAAAAAGGAAGGTCCACCACCGTGGATGAACACACCTGGCCACTGGGTTTGTCCAACAGGTGTCTTGATTTAACTGCCCCTGAGTTTGGTCCTCTCTGGGTATATAGCGAAGGCTCCATTCTGGTCCTGTAAAGTTGAAGATGTCCCACCCAGATGGCTGGTAAAGTTGGCCAGTGCTCTTGGTCACCCCCATGCAACGCTGACCACCCCAGTGAAGCTGCATTCTGCTGGAAGAGTCTCTGATCTGCTTTCCAAACTCAGGGCAGGAGAAGGAAGCTTCAGATTGCATATTATGGATCCCTAGTAAAATAACCCAAGAACACCTGCCCCCAGATGTTTCACCACCTTTCTGGGCAGAGCAAGTTATATTACTGAGGGAGGGCTGCCTGCTGCGGTGACTCCGGGGGCCCAAGTGGTGTCTGAGTCTACTCCCTCAGAGAGAGGGAGAGAGAAGGGCGCTGTGGGGAGCCTGGAACCAGAGCATAGGTGAGACCTCCTGAACCTCCGAGTGAGGGGAAGCCTACCCACACCAGCGCTCGCTGAGCTTCCTTGCCCACCTGTGGAGCACGTGCCACATCTGCCGTCTGTCTCCTGCTGGGGGGCATGCTTGGAGATCTCTACACATTCAGGCTCATTCACCTCATTCATTTTAGTTTGGTTGCTTCTGGTTACAAGTAATAGAAACCCATAAAAAATGGAATTTTTGTCCATTTGCATTTATATAGGAGTAGGTATAGCTTTAGGTGAAACTTGGTCCAGGAGTCAAAAAAAAAATCACAGAGCCCTCCCCTCTCTCATCTCTTCTTGGCTCAGCTTCCAGTGTTGGCTTTATTTCGGAGAGACTTCTCACCACTCCCAGTACCCAGGGTTCTCCCAGAGCTTCTGAGGCTCCATTAAAGTCCAGCAGGAAAGAAGAAACTTCTCAGTCCCTGTTCCTATTAGAAGCCCTGAGGTTCATCCTGTTGGGGCTGGCTTGGTCACATGCCCCTTCCAAGCCAATCGCAGTGGCTGGGGAATGGGATGCATTGATTGGTGTAGCCAGGTCACAAGATCTCCTCAGGGCAGAGGATGGAGTCAGCATCCCCAGAACCTGTGGATTTTCAATAGAAATCCAGAACTGTGAGGAAGAAGGAAGGGGGATTGGATGCTCAGAGGGTAGGTAATCCACAAACAATCACTTCCTGTCTGCTGATGCTTATGTTAGTCATTTTGGAAGAGCACTTTACACCTTAAAGATGTTTATATGCCATATGGGTGGTAAAGGTATTTTTCCCTATGGTTGTTTGCCTTTTAAATTTATGTTTTTAAAGAACTTTTCTTTTTAACTATGGTCATTTTCAAGCATACACAAAAGCAGAGTGAATAGAATAATGAACGCCTCCCTGTACACATCATCCAGCTGCAGCCATTGTCTTATGTTGATTTTTGTCTTTCAGAAGTTTCACATTTGTACATAGTTCAATCTTATTCTTTTCTACTGTGGCTCCTCCCAATATTTGTAGTTGTGTTTAGAGAGAAGTTAGATAAATATTCAGTTATATTTCTTCCTAGGTTTGCTTTTTTGAATATATGCTGTGAAGTGAGACCCTTTTTTTTTTTTTTAAAGAAGATGTTGGGGGTAGGAGTTTATTAATTAATTTATTTATTTTTGCTGTGTTGGGTCTTCGTTTCTGTGTGAGGGCTTTCTCTAGTTGTGGCAAGTGGGGGCCACTCTTCATCGGGGTGCACGGGCCTGTCACTATTGCAGCCTCTCTTGTTGCGGAGCACAGGCTCCAGACGCGCAGGCTCAGTAGTTGTGGCTCACGGGCCTAGTTGCTCCGCGGCATGTGGGATCCTCCCAGATCAGGACTTGAACTCGTGTCCCCTGCATTAGCAGGCAGATTCTCAACCACTGTGCCACCAGGGAAGCCCTGTGAAGTGAGACTCTTAACAGGATTTTCCCCCAGGTATCCAATTTCCCCAGGTCTGTTTATTGAATCATCCATCCTGTTCTCACTGGTTTGTGAAGCATCCTTGATTTGATATTAAGTTCTTGCATGTACCAATATCTGTTTCCGGCTACATATACTGTTTTATTGACCTGTGTGTTCTTGCACTAATACCGAGGTTTTAAATTTTATAGATGTATAAATAAGTTTTCGTATCCAGTATGCCTAGTTCCATCACTATGTTTCTTTTTTCAATATTTTCTTGCCCAACTTTATTCATTCTTCCATATGAAACTTAGACTCATTTTTCCAAGTTCAAAAAAAATTCCCTTAGGATTCTGATTAGAATTGGTTAAAAGTTCTGTGTAAAGTTGGAAAAATGAAAATTTTCTTCATAGTCAGTCTTCAAACATAGAAATATGGCATATCTTCCCATTTAGTCAGGCCTTGTAAGTCCTTCTGTAAAAATGCATAGTGTTATCTCCTGAGAGGGCCATTCCTGGGTTGTTAATGTATTTTGCTTTGTTTATCGATGAGAAATTTAAAACTTCTCATTTTTTTCTTTATCCATTCTCTGTGACGTTTTATTTCATCAAGTTTGAGTCACTCTGAGGGGTTTAGACCATGCTTGCTAGGAACCCACCACCCAATCTGCCAGAGATTATATTTGCTCTAAAAGTGAAGTCGCTTGAGCACTTATGTACAGAGGAAAGAGCATGAGATTTGACACCAAGACAAGCCTGAGCTCAAGTCCCTGCTCTGCCCTTTATCCAGCTGTGTGTCCTTGGGCAAATTTTCATTTTGCTTCTCCAAAACTCATTTTCCTTATGTGCAAATGGATGTGGGTTGTTTTCTTCATTTTTAATCTATTTCCTTTTATTGTGATTGTTTCCAAACTTCTCTTTCTTCTCTAGGGGAAGCTAAACTTTCTGGGAACAGAGGCTATTCCTTCTCCAGGGCTGCATGTGGGGAACATAATCAGGTAGCAGTGGATGTTCAATACTGCCAGGCAGTACTGATTGAAGAGTCTAGCCCATGGACACCATTTTGGTTCATTCAAAATAGAAGATACTTTGAAATAACCTGGAGCCCTCACCTGGATTATGGTTCTTTAATAAATCTTTGAAATATGGATAATAGTTAATGAGATGAAAATAGTCAAGATTTACTGAGTTCTTAGCATGTGCCAGGCACCAGGTGATCACAGTCCAGGTATGATCTCATGAGACTGCACAATACCCTGGTAAGGAAGGTGTGATCCCCATCTTAGCTCAGAGATTCTAAGAAGCTAAGATCATGCAGCCAGGGTATGGTACAGCCAAGACTCAAACCAGCTAGGTGCCCTGAGTCTGCATACCCTGTCATCTTCCTTATGACAATCAAGTAGTGTGTTAACAGTGCCTCAGGCCTTGGAGGTAGCTGGAAATACTGGTCTTGTCCCCTCCTTCCCTCTTTGATTGTGTTAGTTGCCTTCTCTTTCTCCCTCCATTTTAAGCACCCCCAGAACAAGACTGTGATCAATACTTCTCGCCATGGTGTTAAGCTCTTACCCATCAAGTCTTTGCCACCCCTTGCTTTCTTGACAAGAGTGGCAGTCTGGCGTGGCCTTGAAGGACTGCTGGGTGGTTGAAAGGGGTATGGAGTATGAAGGGGGCACAGAGAATGGAGGCAGAGGACTCAAAGCCTGGAAGGATGACAGTGGGGAAAGAGCTCTGGATGTATTTGTGCACGGGTGTGTGGGTGCATGTGAGAGAGAATGTAGGCATGTGGGAGTATGTGATTATATGCATAAGTCTGTGCAAGCATGTTTGACTACATATGGGTGTTAGTTTAAGCACATGTGTGCATATGGTTATGTTTATCTCTGTGCCTGGGTGTATGCACGGGTGTGAGTATATGACTACATATAGGTGGGTATGCATGTTTGTGTATGTGTGTGCAGTTGCCACTTGTGTACATTTATGTGTGCATATGTGGGAAAGGATGTGTGTGAGTGTATCTTTGTGTGTGTAAGATTCTGTGGGTATGTGTGCGTGGGTGGATGTCTATATGTGTGTGCGTGTAGTTGTGTTTATATGTGTGTGTGGGTATGTACATGTGTGAGTGTATGTATAGTAGGGCCCTGGCCTGCAGAGCTGGCTGCCTTTCCTTCACTCAGGACAGATGGTCCAGCAAATGAGGCCCTCTCTGCCACCTGCCTGCATGCCCCCCTCAGGGCCTTGCTTCCTCCCTCTAGTCCTGCTGCTGCCCTGTGGCTTCTTCTTCCCTCCCTGGCTCCCTCCCTTACATTTGTACCTTTTTGGCTTGTGTGCGGGGAAGGTGGGGTTAGGACAGAGCTGACAGGCAAGGCTGGCCTGGCCTGAGCCCACTGTGGCAGGGCCAGGAGGCAGGCAGGGCTGAGAGAGAGAGAGAGAGAGAGAGAGAGGTGTGTGTGTGTGTGTGTGTGTGTGGTTACCATGGCAGGGAAGCAAAGCCCAGGCAGCCCTCGCCAGCGCCTGGCCTCATCCACAGGGTGGGCAGGCAGCCCAGGGTAGAAGAGCCTGTGCTTTGCAGACAAAAATGCCAGATGGTGGGGGATTGGGGGGGGCCCTCCATGGCCTGGCTGCCAAGGGCAAGGAGGTTTTCTGGGGCTCTGGAGAATGAACTGGGGAGTTGCTTGTGTGCTGCTGTGAGTTTTGTGTGCATGTGCGCGCACGCGCGTGTGTGTAGGCTTGTTTTTGCATATTTCAGAATATGTTTCCCTTTTGGATTTCTATCAGTTTGCTAAAAAATTTAATCATTAAGCTTTAGGTTTTTTGGTATAAGGAGAGTACACGTTCCTGTAAGGAAGTCAAAACATCTTTTTCAAACAGAAAATATTTATTGACAAGCTATAAAAGCAGCTCCAAATAAGACAGACATTTAGATTGGGTGTTTCAGTTGTGAGTGAGCCATAGGGGCATGGTGAGTGGCTGGGTTCTGTTCATGTTATGAATGGGTTTTGCCTCCTGCTGGTTGGTTTTCTAACTCTGTCTTTAGTGCAAGGAGTTTTCCTGAGTGGATCTGCTTATTCCCGACGATGTGCTCTAGCTTGTCCTGTTGGGAAATGCAAAGTGTGCCCAGGTGTGGGTTCAGACAGGTGTAGGGATGGCTTTGCCCCTCCACCCTGCACTAACACGGCATCTACGTGGAGACCACCCCAGCGCACTGGTCTCACTAGGATGGCCACACGTGAGCAACACAACCGTGGGTAGAGACAAGGGGCTTTTGTTTCTTATTGGAAAAGGGAAACAATGAGAAGGATGATTTTATGTGAGTGAAGTGTTTCCTGGGCCTCACACAGCCCAAATGCTAATGTCTGCACAAGAGGGCGGTGCCCTGGGGACAATGAGTGGACCATGGAGCTTACCTTGGGAACAGGTCTTCCCAGCCTTAAAGAAACGGCCAGCTCCCTGACTCTGGCCTCTGTTCCCTCCTCACCAGGCTTAGAAACCCTCCATGGATTCATGCTGAATAAAGTCCAGATTCCTTAACAGGGCACTGCAGGCAGTAAGCATAGCCACCTCCCCAGGGCACCCCCTTTTTGTGGTTCATCTATCGCTACAACTTTCGTGTCTTGATCCAGGCTCTAAATGCCATTTGCTTTTTATTTTTAAGCAGAAAAATATTTATTAACAAGTTATAAAAGCAGTACCAAATACAAGGAAAAGCAGGCGATCACTCGTGCTCCTGCTCTGCCCAAGACTCCCTTCCTGCTCCCTTTCCTGCCCAGATCCCACCCTCCTTCCAGGTTCAGCTAGTTGACAATTCCTCCTTTCCTTCTCTATGCTCCTATGACACGTCACAAATGAGAAAAATCTCATGTGATTCCTGTATGAAGTGACTGCTTTCTTTCCTTGAGGTCAAGGGAATGTATTTAATCCTGGCACCTAGCACAGCTGCTGGCACCTAGGAGGGGCTCTGTTGGCTGAATGAATAAACAAAAATGCAAGTACTGGCTTCCTTTTGAAACTTGTACCACTAAGCGCAAATATTACAATTCTGATCTTGGAAACAAACGCTGATCTACTCATATTGTCACCCTCATTATTGTGATCGGTTTGTGTGTGTGTCTGTGGGTGTGTGTAACTGCATGCATGATGACACTGGTCCATTCAGTGGACATGAGGTCTACATGGAAACAGAGCATTTACAAGTTTTACTCAGGAAATAAGAGAGAATGAACCAGAAATTGTTAGCCAACCACCCAACAGCCACAGTTTCATCTTCTGGAACTTTCTATCTTGAGCATAGCCTTCATCAGCATCATCTTGCTTATGGACTCTCCCTCACCATGATTATTATCAGCCTCTCTTTCACCTTCCAGCACTGTCCTAGTTGAATACATTTATATCCTAGTGGGAAAGACAGGCCAATGATTCTGGGCCGAGCATGTACTGGGTGCTGAGGATACAGAGATGAAAGAAGCAGGACCCCTCCAACAAGGAACTCACATCCTAAAGGGAAAGACGTATGTAGATAGTGACAAAGCTTTGCTAATACTTCAGTAGAAATAGGAACAGATTTGCTTCTGAAGCATAGGGGAGAGAGTCCTTCACACCAGAAAACTCCTACTCATCATTTAAGGTTCAGCTCATATGCCCCCTACTCTAGAAAGCCTTCCTGTCCAGAAATGTGGGACATCAGATGTAGAATTCAGCCCCTTCCCATATACCCCTCCCACCCCTGCTACATCACACACAGACAGACAGACACACCATTCTCTCAAGGTATTTGTGTGGGCAGAAGCCTTCACTGAAGGGTTGTGAAGCAGTGATTTATATTGCAAAAACACAGACAACTTAAGATTTAAGATTAGGTGTTTCTTTCTTTTATTTACTGTCCCTTGACCGTTTCCATGACTTGGCTTCTAGCCTTCCATTGTGTTACCTGATCCTCTTCCCTCTTTGTTCACTCTTAACTCTCTCTCTGGATCAACACCCCAACCTTCTTCATTTCTTGGGAAGAACGAATGCTCTGTCCACAGCTGATAGCCCCTGGGATGTGCCCGGCTGGCCTTATGGTGGTTCACGGTGGGCGTCTGCCCTGATTGGTCGGTGCTCGTGCCATACTTTGTTGTTAGCTGTTTTGAATGTTTCCCTGGCTTAGCTCCAGACTTAGCTCTGGGACCTCCACTGCACATCAAGGACTTGGCTCAGAAAAACCTGCCTGTTGGGGCCCCTCCTCTGTCTGCCCGTTGAGGGAGGTGGGTCTCTTGTGTTTTATTAGGTGCGGGTGTATTGAGTTTGAGAAGCCCCTAGAACCTACATCAACCTACTTCCCCTCACCCAACTACTCCCAGGAGTAATCTGCCCACAGTGCTGAGAGGTGACACGCTCCCTCTGGAACCACACTCACGGCTGCTGAACAGAGTAGCTGGGAGCAAGTGTAGGGGTAGCTCAGACAGTGTAGGGGTAGGGGGAGCACCACAGATCTTCCCGTGGAAAATAAAAAGGTAAAACAGTATTAATTCATCTGTACAACTCACTGGGCTTAAAAAGCACATCCTGAAATGTCTTTCTGATTGAGAGACGATGCTTCATTAATCTTGGCTCTCTTTTTTTTTTTTTTTTTTTTTTCTTTTTTTTGCGGTATGCGGGCCTCTCACTGTTGTGGCCTCTCCCGTTGCGGAGCACAGGCTCCGGATGCGCAGGCCCAGCGGCCATGGCTCACGGGCCCAGCCGCTCCGCGGCATATGGGATCCTCCCAGACCGGGGCACGAACCCGTATCCCCTGCATCGGCAGGCGGACTCTCAACCACTGCGCCACCAGGGAGGCCCGGCTCTCTTATTTAAGAGTGTGGAGAATGGAAACTAATGGCTGACATTTCAGTCTCATGGGTGGGATGCAGACCTACAGATACTGGGCTGTAATTGTAGAGAAATCACGAGAAGAGGAGTGAGCGGGCCAGAGGGAGACTCAGTGTCCTGACGGATGGTGGTGGTTGGGGGTGGGTGTGTGGGTGGAGTCCCTTGTTGGATATATTACCTATTAGTTCAGTATCCTAGATCATTGTGGAGACAGTTCTCCAGGTCCTCAGTGTGAGAGCTGTAGCCTGGGAGTCAAGAGTCCTGGGTATAAGTCTGGCTCCTCCACTTCCTGACTGGGTGACTGAAACAGGTTGGTGCCCCTCGCTGTAAAATGCAGGGAGAGATGGTTTCTCAGTTCCCTCTCAGTGTTAGGATGCTTGACTCTTTACTGAGTGCCTGTGACAGATACCACTTGGGCTAGGCATTGTAGCCTAGGGTTTAAGGCAATGCCTCTGCCTGTGTGGGGTAGCCATATCTGCTCATGAGATCAAATGTGCAAATAGACTTACACAAAGAAGGTGTCAGGAGGTTAATATACCAAAGGAGTGTCACGCTGAGGTAGTACTCTAATAGGGAAGGAGGCAGACCTCTTGCAGTTGGCTGTGGGAAGGATCATAAAAGTCTTCCTGGAAGAAGAGGGCCTTATGGCACAGGCCAAGCTCTGGCAGGCAGAGAGGACAGAGGTGGAAAGCTTCTACTTCCAAATATCAGGCATTTATCTTGGGGCCCAAGGAGAGCCATGTACTTTCTGTAGCTTTCTGGGATGAGGGAAGAGAAAGGACTGGCCATGGCCTGATCATCTAGAAGTCACCCCCAGTAGCCTTTGAGCCACACCACACCTTGCTTCACACTGCCCAGGATTCCACCATCAGGCAACCATTCCTAGAGACATAAAAGATTTTTCTTGGTTGCTTACCCATGTAGTGACTTTGGACCAGCAGCATGGCTATTCTGAACCTTGTTTTCACATCAGTAAAATGAGGATAATAACATAGGAAGGTAGGTAGATAGTTGGGATTATATGATTTAATACATATAAAGTGTTTAGCACAGTGTCTGGCATGGGATAAGAGCTCAGAAACATTAGCTGCTATCATATGGCTGTCTGAATGACATCATTCCTGAGTACTTACTGTCCCCAGGCACCGTGCATTACATTCTAATAATAACTAACAGATTGTAATAATAATTCTATGTGGGAAGTATTGTTATCATTCCTTTTAGAGAAACCTGAGGCACAGAGACATTAAGTAACTTCCTCAAGGCCACACAGGTGTTAAGTAGTAGAGGTACAATTTGACTCCGGGCACCTATGCTCCTAACCACCCTGCTACCACCTCTCTTGGAATAAGTATTGTTATTTGGTTTTCAAAAATCAGGCTGGAGGTCCAGCCGGCCAATGGGAGGAGAGGGGTGAGTAGAGGGGGAGCACTCTAAGGTAGTTTCCCTGTTTCCAGCCAACCTAAGGAACCCAGGAGGAGATGGTGACTCCTGGGGGTAGGGGTATGATAAGCCTGCATATAGTAGCAGGAGCTTAGCTTACTATATGGATGTGTGGTCAGGCTGGGATGCTCCAGACTGGGACCTAGGTCAGGGGGCAGGGTCTCAGAAATTGGGTTGAATGTGCTGAAGGATGAACTGGGAGCAGATCAGAGGCAAACTTGTCTCATGTCTGTGAGGATTCATCTGTCCAGCTTTTGGGAGGTGGTGAGCAAATGTGGCTCTTTGGTCATTATAGTTATTGCCTCAGACTTGTAGAGCGACCTACCCCTTGGAGAGCTCCTAGCTTGATATTTCCATGGATTCTTCCACAGAACACGAGTCCCGGGAACTGTTCTCCTCAGAGTTTTGTGACTGAATCAGCCTTGGAAACTGCAGCTCTCTCTCCCATAGTAGCTGCTGTCAGGGTCCCACAAGTCTCTCCCAGGTTCTGCCAAGCCAGGGCACTGGGCTGGACTTCCAGCTGCCAGCATCTGCAGCCCTGTCTGAGGTCTTTCTTCTTGTGCCTGGGAAACAAGAGGAAGTTAATGGCAGTTAATGACACCCCTCCCCAGCCCAGCAGGAGCAGCCCTGAACCAATGACTGGCCACAGTTGATGTGTAAATACCCCAGCTCCCTTGCTGCTGGTGGGATAACTCTGAGGCATTTGTCCCACACCATCTCCCAGAGATCCCCAGTGGGATGAAGCTCCTGTTGCCCATGGAGGTAACTTGCTTGGTAACTCCTCCTTCATGGCTGCCTTCCTTTCCCTGTCTGTCTTTATTTCCCTGCCAGGGTTCCCTGGGATCACCTCCCAAGTAAACTGCTTGCACTCAAATCCTGGTATATTCAGCTTGCTTCTGGGGGAACCCAAGCCAAGATAGCTGCTCTGGGAGATTGCTACAGCACATTAAAGCATTCAAGGGTCTGAGAAATCTTGCAGTGAGACCTATCTAACTTAAACACAGTGTTTCCCAAACCTGTTTGACCAGAGAATTCTTTTTTTACCCAGCACCCAGTAACCTCCCATGGAACATTGCTCTGCAGCACACACTATGGGAAATCGTGATCTATCCCTACCTTGCAGCTTATAGCTGAGTTATCTGAGGCCCAAAGAGGGAAGTGAGTAGCTGAGCCTGTTCTTGGCAGAGCTGGGAATCGGACTCATGCCCCCTCCACTCCTGGTACAGGTGCATTTTCTAACTGCCATACTTCCCTCCTCATCTGTGATATGCAGAAAATAATATTTCCTCCATAAGAGCTAACGTAACGTGTGAAAATCCTGAGTGAGCTGAAGAGGATTATACAAATCTGTGGAATGATTATTCTGAGGGTGGAAGTGGAGTGGGGGTGCCTAGATATAAGAACCAGGTTAGTTCAGCGTCTTGGGGCATTTGAGTCGTTACTGGAGGAGACAAGGTGACTGGGATTCTTTCAGACCCACCAAGTTTCCCACAAGGGCACTCCCCCATACTCCAACCCATCAAACCCAGAGCTGATCTGAAATATTAGCTTAGAGAAAAGTCAGAAAATGGCTTGGAGAGGGCCAGCATCCATCTTGGAATGCACTTATCTCATTTTCACAGTCACCGGAGACAGCCAGGGAGGAGAACCAGATGTTCAAGCATCTCTTTCTTGCTCTCGCTCACTTGCTCGCTCGCTCTGTCTTTTTTGTAAATTGAATTTAAAGGGCCTGTTTCTTAGCAACAGCAGCAGTCAGTGATTACAGAGTCCTCCTCGGCCATTTCAACGCCCAAGGTTTTCAGGAGGCAAATGAACCTGTCAGTACAGGCTGGGGATTGGGGACAGATAGCAGGGCCACAGTGGAAGCCAGCACATCCAGTGCTGTGTTTAGAGGGGTGCCCAGAGGACCCACGGTGAGGGCAGGAGGGCCTGCAAAACCCTCTGTGGCTCCCAGGTACACGTGGCATATGATGCTGGCTGGTCGTCCCTGGGCTGGAGGGCTGAATGTGGCTGCTCCAGCTCTGTACATGGTGTGCCTTTGTAAAAAGAGCTCTAGAAGAAATCTCAGGAAACTCAAGCAACATTGTTGAGTTACCTTGGGCAAGCCATTGAATTTTTCTGAGCCTTGGCTTCTGCACCTGTCAGATAGGTAGTAACACCCACCTTGCCAAGCTGAGGGATAAAAGAGATCAGAGCATGTTGATGTCCAAAAGGCATGAGGAATGATGACAATGTCAGGGGTTAGGACTCTTTCCTTCTTTGGCCTCTAAGGCTCTTCCCCCTGTCCCTGGAGAAAGCAAACTAGATTCGGGAAGCTGTGAGAAAACCTCCCCTCCTCCCCAAAGCCTTGAGGATGTCTCCAGGCTGTGGACATGAAAACTGGGGGGTAGGAGGAGGTCCTGTCTGGGGCAGGGGGGGAGGAGGCCTCTTGGTACAGTCCTGATGATCAGAGCAGTGAAGGGCCTTTGGGGCCCCTTTGCTTATTTCATACCTTCCTAGTCCTTGTAGGCACTTGGGTTTGAGATCTTTGTTTTACTGGCAACCCGTTGAACATGGGGATGTTAATAAAGAAGATGGGGATGTTAATAAAATCTATCTAAAAGAATTATTTTTTTTCTTTTAATCAACTTTAGTGATGGCTAATTTACATATAATAAAATAGACCCATTTAAAGTGTACAGATTGATGAGATTTGACAAATGTAACCCATGTGACCACCACTCACATAACCACCATAATCAAAATCTAGAACATTTTCATCACCCCAGAGTTTCCTTGTGTCCCCTTTGCAGTCAATCCCCTCCTCCCACCCCCAGCCCCAGGCAGGCACTGATTTGCTTTGCCATTATAAATCAATTTTTAAGGAAAGAATTATTATTAAGATGAAATAATGCAATGCATGTAAAGTGCCCAGCACATGGCAGGGGTTCAGAAATACTGGTTTTTGTCCCCCTAAAGCTTTCAATACTTTGAGTCATTTGTATCAGTGGGTCAGTCATAGGAACTGAGAATGGTTTTTTCTAGAGGACAACTTTTGTTTAAGCATGAATTCCTTCTGCCATTCATTCATTCAGGTACTACTGTGCCAGAGTTTGGCCTCAAAAAATCAAGATGAAGTTCAGGTTCAAATCAAGTTCAAGGCTTGGCTGCTTAAGATGTGGGTGACCTTGGCCAAGCATTTGACTTCTGAGCTGTCCCAGTTCCATTCATTCATGCATGCATTTATTTTTTGCTAGGCATAATGATACTGGGTGATGAGGCTTCAAAGATGCATAAGACACAGACAAAAGAAAGTCTTGGTCTTGTTTCCTAGAAGCAGAGCCTGAAACAGGGGTTCAGGTCCATGTGATTTATTAGGGAGTGTTCTTAGAGGAAATACTTTAATGGAGGGAGTGAAAAAGTTGAGGTCAAATCTTCCCTAGGTCTGATCCACAAGGTGGTGATGGGGCCCTGAAGTGTAAACCATACTGCAGCGTGTCCCCGCTTCAGGCAAGAGGAGCAACCTTATATACTCCTGATTCAATCAGGCTTTGGCTATGGACTGCATTCTGGGGTTGTGTAATCTGTGGGCAAAGCAGCTCCCACCAGCCAAGGACAATTCTCTGGAGAAGGGGGCAGCTGTGACTGTTGGTAGCCAGCATTCACAGTAGTTGGGAGATGGGCATCCCAGCCAGGTAAAGGGCATCTGTACTGGGCACTGACAATGTCTACCACAGCCCACCACTTGCACCACTTCGATCCTCTTGGTTCTCACATTCAGTGCAGTCTACCTGGTCCCAGCTTCTCCAGAATTCTATGGTCACAATTCCTGGGGAAACTTATAAGAGGAGGGTTAGTGGGACAAGCTACAGTCCCTATTGCTGTAGCTGGTCTCAAGGCCACAATTGATCATCATTATCTTCCTCCTCTTCTACCTACTTTAGATTTTTCTTATCTTGGCTAGCACTTTTGCTGGTCTGGGTAGCTTGCCAGGTGGGGTGGCCCAGCCACTCTTCTCTAAGGGGTCTGAGTACCTGGTTACCATGCCTTCCTCAGGCTGTGGTTGGTATACCTGCTACTTATAGATGACAGTAGGCATGGAAATGCCAAGAGACAATCCAGTGGATCACGTGAGTTCCAAGCACATTTCTCCATACTCCCATTATATGGAAGCAAGCCACACTTCCTTATGGTGATGAGGGCCAGCGACCCCAGACAGTATAGAAACTCTTCCTGTGCCTGCTGATCTAGTAACCCAGGAAGCAGTGATAGTAGCTAAATCAACCTGGGTGAGAAGAAGCCTATGCTGTTGCATTCATACATAACTCAGTCTGTGCCACCATGGTTACTTTGTTTACGAGCACGTTGTGCAAACTGGTGGTGGTAAAGAACCAAGGCTAGCTAACATTGCCTGGCTAAGTCATCCTGTCTCGTCTCATAGGACCATAGGTGTGAGCTGAGGGAGAGACATTGGTGCGAATATGTTTGGTGACATGGAGTATGGGCCTCCTGTTTGTTCAGTTACTTCTGTCCTTGGACCTGTTTGAACCTGATCCTGGATGTACCACTTCCAACTTCTGATGGATTGCTGACATTCCCAGATCACAATGTATAGTTCTGGACTCCTGGCCCCTTGGTGTCCCATGATCAAAAACTCTCGTCTCTACCAGGACCAATTAGCATGCTAGGATTTGTTCTGGAATGGTATATAGTTCTCCGCTGCAGATTGCAAGCTTTTGCTCCAAAATCCCATAAGTCTGCCTGGGACTCTCCTGTTAGGACTTGCCAGAGATTCCTCAAGATGTCTTTCCCTCCACACATACCTCTGATTGCTTGAGGTATGCTGTATCATATGGCCCAAGTAGAAGTGCTGTTTGTATCACAGCCTGAACCTACTGCAGGGGACTTTCTTATTCTGGGCTTTACTCAAAACTAGTAGCCTCCTGTATCACATGACAAATGGGTTGGAGCATTATTCCCAAGTGTGAAATATGTTGCCTCCAAAGCATTATGCTTCTTTCTGGGTGGTAGAAGGTGCAAGGTACAATAACTAGCTCTTTATATTGGAATGGGTGTCCCAGCATCCCCAAGACCATGAAAGTCCAGAAACAACGACTGGAAGATTTCTGATTCTTTGTAGGGTTTATTTTGCACCCACCTCAGGCACTTGTATCTGACTTGTTATCATTCTTGTTACTGCTTACTCATAAAGGTTTGATTTACATGATGTCATAAATATAGTGGACCAGTGATGTTCTGTGGAATATCTAGATGTTTCAGGCCCCCTCGGATATATTATAACAGAATGAAGAAGAATGAACAGAGTCCTGTGAGAGGATGAACAGAGAACTGTGGATGGATACTGCTGTTCATCCCATGTGAATGTGAACTGTTTTGGGTCCTCCTTTCTGCTGGGTATGGGAAAGAAAGCATTTGTCAGATCAAAAGCTGCCTGCCACTTACCTGCAGCTATGCTAATTTGCTCTAGTTAAGATACCACATCCAGCTTAGAAGCTGCAAATGGGGCTACTATTTGGTTAAGCTTGGAGTAGTTCACTGTTATCTGCCATGACAGAGGCCAGACTAGTGTATTAAATGGGAAATGTGATAGGGACCATCTCCTCTGCCTTTTTAAGTCTTTGAGGATGACACTAATCTCTGCCATTTCCCTGGGAAGTGATAATGTTTTTGATTTACCATCTTGGTCCAGGGATGTGGGCAGCTTTTGACGCTTCCACTTGGCCTTTTGTACTAAAAGAGCTTTTACTCTACTTGTCAAGGAATCATTGCTAAGTAGATATATTCCAATTATATGTTTGGGAACTAAGAAATGACCACTGATCCTGGGCCATGACTCCATTTTTTGTCTGACCCCCAAATGCTTCTACTAAAATGAAGGATCCATAATGGGACTTTGGGTCTCAAGATACCCATGGTAGCTTAGATCCTGTATCTAACATCCCCCAAATGGTCTGGATATTCCGTTTCTCCATTGTAATTCTCCTTTCTCTTGAGTAAATGATCATAGTTCCAGTGGGGAATGACTACCATATATATTTACTATAATGTTTCAAGATCTGTCTTATGGGGACCAGTTAATGAGTTCTGGGTCTGAGAACTGGCTCAGGTCTGGAAACTGGACAAGGGAATGTAAATCTCCACTGGAGTATCTAATCTTGGCTTTGGGCTCATCCATTCTTCATCTAGTTCGATTCTACATATTAAACAATAACCTTGTTAGCTCCTGGGAACATTATGTTATAATTATTAGCCAACTCCATGCATCAGAGGTCAGCAAATTTTTTCTATAAAGGCCAGAGAGTAAATGGTTGCGGTTTTAAGGGCCATATGTCCTCCACTGCTGGGCGAATGGTAGTCCCATTTGAGTCTTTGGACCCCTTCTCCTACAGTCTGTGACAGCAGCTTCCAAGAGCCATACCAGCAGCACATCAGAACCACCCTCTAGGGCTCTTTGCCAGGGTGTTAAGTCCTGTGATATAGAAGTGCCTCCATGGCAATAATAAACTTTTAAATCCAGCTTTACATTCAGCTTTCCTCCTTCAGCATCCTACTTCCAGTTCGTGTTAGCTGGGTCTTATAGCTCCTTTGGTGTATAATCTCTCTCTCTCTCTCTCAGCAGGCTGAGCACTTGCCCAGTGAACCATGCTGCAGTTTGGTCCTAGTTATGGCTCTGGTGGCCAGGAAAGGAGGTGGGGGCACATCCTAAGGAGGGCTAGCATTGTCCCCTAAGCCACCTGCCTCATCTGGAGCTTCTGTACAGACTTAAAGCAGAGGGGAGTGGGCCTTTTCAGCAGACCCAGGGTTCAGGGGAAATGGGGAGTCAGGGTGTTCAAGTGTATCTACTTAAATGTCTCCATCCCAAATTTCAGGGTCCCACTTCTTCCTCTCAGGGCCTTGACTTGGTGTATGAGAATTGCTGGGCCTGAGAAAGCAACTTTCTCCAAAGTTCTGCTACTCTTACAGTTGTGTCTTGGGTCTCGTCTTAGCTCTTTGTCCAACTGCAGGAGGTGAGGGTCTCTCTAACTCTTTAAATGCCATTGAAGAAGGTGTCTGCCTCTCATAATTGCTTTAAACTAATGATTGATTGTCCCAAGCTTGCCATTTTCTCTCTTCAAAGCATTGAGTGTTCGGCAGCAGCCAGTTGGACGGCCCATATACTTAACCTTTCTTCTGTGTCACTGAAACTCCGCAGGTGTTTCATGGGTCTGTGCTTCCCCCTCCACCTGTGTCCCATACCAGTCACCACAGGCGAAAGTCAGCAAGTGCACGGCTATCCCAGGCTCTGGACTCCCAGCTCTTACCTGCCACCTGGCCGTGAGTGATCCACCCCAGAATCCCATCCTTAGATCTGCTTCCTAGGTCCACCCCTGGCACCACCTGTCTTTGGCTGGGTTCTCAGAGCCTGAGTAGGGATTCAGGTTTCTGTGCTTTATTCAGGGAGTGCTCTTCAGTACACCCTGGGGTGGGGTGGGGAGTAAATCAGGATAGGAAAGAAGAAGCTGAGCACGGATGTGGTTGCAGATAGTCTAGCTTTGGCCTGACGCGTGGTGGTGGGGCTCTGCAGCAGGAATCATCTGCTCTTGGAGCAAGGGGGCTAGACTTTTGTATCCCTTTATTAAGTAGTCATTGGCTGTCAGTGTCCCTGGGATGGATCTGTAACCTCCCTGGCAAGGTGACGTGGCTCAGCCAAGAGCAAGTCTCTGGAAGAGGGGCAGCTGTGAATTGTCATCAGCCAATCAGCAGAGTAGCCGGGGGTGGGTGGGTGGATCTGTGAGCAGGAACCACAGCATCTGCCGCAGAGAGGATGGAATATTCTGGTACAGGAGAAATTTCAGCAGGGCTGGGGCATACAGAATGAGGCATCCAGGTGGCTGTAGCCTTTGGATCAGAGTGGCTAGCAGTGGAGGTGGTGAGAAATGGTTGGATTTTGGATATTAAAAAAACAAAACAGAACCGAAAACCCTCAAAAAAAACCAGCATTATTGAGATATATTTGACATACAATAAACTGCACATATAGGGTACAGTTTGATGTCTTAACATATGTTTATATTCATGAAGCCATCACAGTAATCAAGATAATGGATGAATTTATAATTAAAAAACTTTCATTGTGCCCTTTGTATCCCCCCACCCCCTGCTCATTCTCATCATATCTTGCCCACCACCAGTCAGGTCCCAGACGACTACTGAGCTTCCTGTCACTATCAGTTAGTTTGCATTTTCTAGAATTTTGTGCCAGTGAAATCATACAAAAAGTATATACTCTTTTTTTTTGTTCTACTTCTTTTACTCAGCATTATTATTATTATTATTTTATTGAAGTATAGTTGATTTACAGTATTGTGTTAGTTTCAGGTGTACCGCAAAGTTATTCAGTTATACAGGTACATACACACACACCTAGATTCTTTTTCATTATAGGTTATTACAAGATATTGAATATATCAATAGTTCCCTGTGCTATACAGTAGGACCTTATTGTTTATCTATTTTGTATATAGTAGTGGGTATCTGTTAATCCCAAACTCCCAATTTATCCCTCCCCGACCCTTTCCCCTTTGGTAACCGTAAGTTTGTTTTCTATGTCTGTGAGTCTGTTTCCATTTTGTAAATAAGTTCATTTGTATTATTTTTTTAGGTTCCACATATAAGTGATATCATGTGGTATTTGTCTTTGTGTAACTTATTTTACTTAGTATGATAATCTCTAGGTCCATCCATGTTGCTGCAAATGGCAATATTTCATTTATTTTTATGGCTGAGTAATATTCCCTTGTGATATATATATATCACATCTTCTTTGTCCATTTGATTTGCATTTCTCTAATAATTAGTGGTGTTGTCAGCATTATTATTTCAAGTTGCAGCCATGTTGTTGCATGTGTCCTTCCTTCTGTTGTTGTTGCATGTTCATTCCTTTTTATTCCTGAGTAGCATTCCATGGTATGGATACACCACAGTTTGTTTACCCATTCTCCTGACGATGAACATTTGGGTGGTTTTCAGTTTTTGGCTATCACAAATAAAGCTGCTATGAACATTTGTGTACAAGTCTTTGTGTGGACCTGTGCTTTCTTTTCTCTTGGGTGAATAGCTGTGGACTGACTGGATCATATGGTAAGTATATGTTTAACTTTGTAAGAAACTGCCAGACCGTTTTCCAAAGTGATTGTACTGTTTTACCTTCCCACTAGCACCGTATGAGAGTTTCAATTCCCCATATCCCCACCAACACTTGGTGTGGTCAGTCTTTTTAATTCAGCCATTCTAATAAACGTTCTGGACGTTTTTTGAAGGTCGAGCCTATGGGAATTTTAATGGATTGGATCTGATATGAGAGAAAGAAGAGGAGTTATTTATTCAGCAAATATTGAATGCCTTCTCTATTCTGGCATTATTCTAGAGGCTGAGGGGATAGTAAAGAATAAAATAGATGTGATCTCTTCCCTCATGGAGCTTACAGCCTACATCTCTTCTATGCCTGTTTGGGGAAGACTGGGGTGGTGTGGGGTTCTAGTAGGGGTGGGATGAGAAGGTGAAGGGGTGGCAGGTGCAGTTGATGGAGGCAGTGAAGAGAGAGGAGGCAGAGGGTGAAGACAGGCTGTGGGGTGTAAAAATCAGCAGGTCTGGGCAAGGAAGATGCAATAATGTTCCAACTCTACTCTTTACTGTTAGTGTGACTTGGCCAAGTCATGTCTCCCCTCTGAGCAGCCTCAGTTTCTTCATCTGTAAAATGGGAATAATGAATCCAGATGCTTAGTGAACTTACTGAAGTCACTGACATTGATTCATTCACCCATTGAGCTCTTTAGACAGGTGTCCTTTAGACAGGTTCCAGGTGTCCTCATGAGGGTCCCAGGGACCACAAAGTCTGCCCATGGTCCACTGCTTCATTTCCACCCTCTCTGCCAACCCCTCAGGTGAAGATGCCAACCTGTGGGCCCTGAGCAGCCCAGGGGAGTGCTAGGCCTGTTTGCAGCTTTATTTTTAGAGCCACCCCTGGAAGGTGGCTCTGGCTCCCACTCTGTGGGAGCTGAAGTCAGGCTATATTTAGGAGGCACAGCTGCGTCGCACTGTCCCTCCCACGTCTCTGGGTTTTAGCCATCATGGTGTTCGAGGGCACACATCACTCTGCCTAAGCTGTGTTTGTTGTCTGCGGGCCCCCCGGGAGTGGCAGGCCCTCCTGACTCACCCTCTGGCTCCAGCTCTCTGAGGTGGGGGTGGCAGCAGGGGACAGTCTGCCTCCCTCTGAGCCCTAGTGGTTTCTGCTGGGATGTGGCTCCCCTGGGTGCCCTGTGGGTAGCCATGGCAACTATGACGATCCATTTTGGTTCAGTGTTTCTGTTTACCCAGTGCTTCTGCAGCTGTCACCTGTGGTGTCTTCCAGGTGGGTGTGGGATGAGACATCACTGTCACCATCCTTTCTGCTGGATCGCGAGCTCCTTTAGGGCAGGGATAATGACCCATCATTTCCATAGTCTCCATTTCCACATTCACCTAGTGTAGACTGCATGAGCACACAGTAAGAGCCTAAGAAGTTCTGACTGAATTTAATTCCAGTCAAATTCTGTAACTGGGCATTCCCCAAAGATCACCTAGATCCTTGAGCTCATAGCCTGGCTCTGCCATTTGCTAGCTGGATGACCTCGGATGTTCTCATAACAAACCCCAGAGCTCAGTTTGCTCAACCTGTAATGTAGGAATAATCATAGGAATAATATCTCATAGGAATTATAATCAGAGGAATAATCAGAATGTAGGAATCGTATACCTCATGAGGTTGTTGTGAGGCTCAAAAGCGCTAATGCAAATAAAGACCATGTGTGTTACATAGCCTGGTGCATAATGAATGCTGAAAAATATTTATCACAGGAGATTCTTGTTCTTTTTTCAGCAATCTTGTCCTATTCTGTTGGCAGGACCAAGGATCTGCTGACATGTTACATCAGCCAACACTACGAAGAATAAATGAATAGATATTCATTAAGCACCTGTCATGTGACATTCTTTCATTCATTCTCTCGTTCTCTTAGCCATTCACAGTTGATATGACTCACTTGGGGGCATTGGAAAAAGGTGGGAGCCACCCCATGTCTTCCCTGTCTCATGGTCAAATCTGTCCTCTGGCCATAGAAAGGGGGGACTTCTCTGCTTTATTGATAGAGAGGTCAGTCATTTCCCTTCAGCCTCTTTTTATTGTGAACTTGATGAATGTGGCCTCCTGATGGACCAGGAAGTAAGAGGAATAAAAACATACTATATGGGACTTCCCTGGTGGCACAGTGGTTGAGAGTCCGCCTGCCAATGCAGTGGACACGGGTTCGTGTCCCGGTCCGGGAAGATCCCACATGCCGCGGAGCGGCTGGGCCCGTGAGCCATGGCTGCTGGGCTTGCGCTTCCGGAGCGTGTGCTCCGCAATGGGAGAGACCACAACAGTGAGAGGCCTGCGTACCACAAAAACAAACAAACACACACAAAAAAACATACTATATGAAAAACATCCCCCAAAGGACTGATGGGCTGTGAATGGGCCCCTCTCTCCAGCTGTTCCCTATCCCACCAGGACTGTGGGCTGAGGACTGGGGACTAGACAAGAGGGAGGACTTTGGTAGCCTGGGAGGAGGATCTGCCATGGGAGGCTGCCATCTGCGGCAGGGGGATGGCCAGTGTGTGCTGGGACGCCCAGGGCCTCCCAGTGGGCAGAGACTGGCAACTGGCAGGGATAGTAGGAGCTAGAGGCAGGGGTCTGGCTGGGACAGCCCTTTGTAGTGGTGGGTATAGTCATTGGGTGACTTGGTTGGCCCAGAGGTAGAGAAGACCCAGGTGGTATGCAGCTGGGGACCAGTCCTGTTGGCCCCATGGCAGTGGGGGTTGGGTTGCTCTGAAGTCTGGGGATGGCTGGGTTGACTTAGTTTGGAAGTGGCACCAACCAGGCACTTTTTGCCATAGAGGAGTGTTTTGTTGACCGAATGGCAAGCACTGGTGACATTAGCCCTGTGGTTGGGGACACTGATGCCCCGTTGGCTTTCTTATGGAGAACAATCTTATGGAGGACAGTCCGGCTTTACTCTAAGGAGACGGAGGAGTGACTTAGTTGACTCTGTAGATGTGGGGAGCAGGAGTGGGGAGCGTCCTTGGATGTGGCAGAGACTGAGGCGATCACATCACCGATAGTCCATCTGCTTCTCTAGAACCATGTGGCTACTCTGGCCATGGGGAGGGGGATCCCTTCTGGGATGAAGCATGGAAGATCTTTTTTTAATTTATTTTTATTTTATTTATTTTTGGGTGCGTTGGATCTTAGTTGCAGCACTTGGGATCTTTTGTTGGGCCACATGGGCTCTTCATTGTGGTGCACAGGCTTCTCTCTAGTTGTGCCGTGCGGGTTTTCTCTTCTCTAGTTGTGGCATGCAGTCTCCAGAGTGCTTGGGCTCTGTAGTTGTGGCACGCGGGTACCAGAGCACGTGGGCTCTATAGTTTGTGGCATCTGGGCCCTAATTGAGGCATGCAAGCTCAGTAGTTACGGCGTGTGGGCTTGGTTGCCCCGCGGCATGTGGGATCTTAGTTCCCTGACCAGGGATCGAACCCGCGTCCCTTGCATTGCAAGGTGGATTCTTTACCACTGGACCACCAGGGAAGTCCCGAAGCATGGAAGATCTTACAGCTGTCTCTCCCTCTGCTGCAGTGATGGAGGAGGCTAAGACATTTAGGTAGTGCAGCTCTAACATGGAGGAGACTGTCAGCCACAGTTCCTGAGTGACTCTGTGGCGCAGAGCTCTCCTGAGACTTAAGTTGCCTCTAGGAGTAGCAATAAACATTTGTTTCATTGAGCCACAGAGATTTTGGAGTTGTTTCCACAGCAAAGTGAGCACTCGGGATGACTGATCATTGGTGGCAATAATGTGCAAGGATACTGATGTTTCATAGACTCAGCCAAATATTTTTGGTTAAGTACCATTTATCCTGTGCTCTAGGGATAAATTCCTACCCTAGCCCTCAGCTGCCTTACCAACCCTCTTGACCACTCAACAGATGGGGAAGTCGAGGCCCAGAGGGGTGAAGTCCTAAGCATAAGTTTACATGACTGGTTTAGCGGCATAGTCCTCCTTTACAGCCTCTGCTTTAACAAGCTGTGTGTAAATGGATGTGCTTTTGCAAAGAGAACTTCATTTTCCTGTTGGCCTTACTCAGTCCTCTCAGAGGTGCTTCACCATCATTTTGATTATGCTCAAGTGAAGTTTAAAGAACCACAGCCAATGGAAGCTTCCTTACCTTGTAGTCAAGCAGTTAATGTTAATGAACAAACCCTCAGATGTGGTGGGAGAGCCCACTCCGAAGGGGACACCAGGATGACTCCTTAAGTGAAACAAGAACTCTTTAAGAAGGTGAATAGTGGCTTTCTCGCTGATATGTTTTGCAAACAAGAATTTTTGTATGTTGGAGATTAAAAAAAATAGTGATGCCCCATCTACTTGTGTGTACGTATGTATGTATGAATGTATGTATGTATGTGTGTTCTGAATACCTTGTGTGTGTCGACTCCAAGGGAAGAGAATGAATGTGCAGAGGATATGTTCTTGATCAGTACATACCCAATGAATTGAGCTTTTTAATAAGGTTTAATCGTTTTATGAGCATGAAGAGAATAATGAAAAGCAGGAATTTGTTTTTGAAAACTAAAAAATTTTTAGTATTATGGAGGTCTTAAATTTTGATTGATCCCAGGCTCCTAAACTTTCAGATTACAGTAAAAGTGAATGTTCATTTTAAAAAAAAATTGAACTCTATTGAATATAGTTCAATACAAACTGAATATTGTACATCAACTATATCTGTAGTTGATGTACAATATTACATTAGTTTCAGGTGTGCAAAAAAAAAGAACGAATGTTCATTCATGTAATGAAAAGTTATTGTGCACCTACTGTATCCCAAACCCTATGTCGCTAGCACTGGGGCTTCCGAGGCAAGGCCCTTACAGTGACCTACAGGAGCCTGGAGCTTCCTAGGGGAGAGAAGATAAGAATGTGGTAAGTGCTTTATAAGAGGAGTCTTTGAGGGGTAGGAAAAATCAGGAGGGAAAATTTCCCCACCTAAGGCTAGGAATTTAAGAAAGCCTTATGGAGGAGGCAGCATTCAAATTGACTCAGGGCAGGAAGGGCAGGTAGGGTTTTGATAGAGAATGGAGGGGTAGGGGTGCTAGCTGGAGCTCAGACATGAGGGTTGGGGTGAAGTTAGACTAATGTACTTCCACAAGGAGAGTGAAATAAAGAAGCGATCGCAGGTTAGCCTCTAATTAACTGGAAAATGCCAATAACTGGAACCACTTAATGCAAGGGTGTTCCATTAATTAAGATTTTCCTGTGTGTGTGCATAGCACGTGTGAGACTACACAGTTACAGATACATGCACACACCTGTTCCGTCCCCAAGTCCCCTGAGGATCCTCCTTCCGCATCCTGAGGGTGCTGGTCTCCACAGCAGGGAGGGGCGCTGCCTATCAGCTGGGAAGACACATTGTCGGCTCAGCACGCCACTCTGCGGTCCCACGGAGGCCCCATTCTGAGAGGACTGGAAATGTAATCACAACAGTTTTTATTAGCAAAAGAACAGCAGGAGCCCTTCTGCTGTCCATATGGACAGATCCCGATGGGTATTCATGAAACAGTTTGCTTCGGGAACAGCCATGCTTAAAACCCCTCGTCCAGTTACCTTTGAACTTGCCTTTCTTGCTGCAGTGGCTGTTACTGCTGCATGTGAAACATCTCACATACTCAGTTCTTTATGGGAGGGAGGGGCCTGCCTGACCCCTTTTGGGGTTCCTTTGCCCCGGAGGCTGGGCAGTGGTGGGCCAGGGAAGACCTAGGAGTTTGGGGCCTGGTCCCTTATCCCGGCTGTCCTGGAGATTCACTCGGTCTCATCTGTCCTGTGTAAAATTGTCCAGTTAATTGGAGCCAACAGTAGCTTTTGGAGAAGCCCCTTGGACCTTTTGGGGCCTGGGATAAGGCATGATTCTGCAGGGGCACCTGGCAAGGGATAAAGAGCTGCCAAGCCAAGCATTGCTTCCTGGCTTCCTGCACATGCTACTCGGTAGAGGACAGTGGGTACAGTGACCATTCAGTTCAGGTGTTGGGGACATTTCTGGTTCCAAATGCCCTTCTCATTGTCCCTCATGGTGCACATCACAATACAGGCCCAGATTCTGGGAGAGAACATACCATTTCTGTGTACGGAGGACAGGAGTGTATAAATCTGAAATAGGATCACTGTTAAAGTAGAAAGAAGCCCATGCCTTCTGAAAGTTGTAGGTGCCAAACCTTGGGCTTCATTGGCTGGAAGAGGACAAGGAAGGAGGATCCAGTAGCTGGATGCAGACCCATGTTTTTGTGAAGATCAGTACCGGAAGGAGAGCCCAGCAAAGCAAACACAGTGTTATTGGTCGATGGCTTGTGGGCTGGGCGGGACTGCTGTGGATGTCTGAGTCAGGGAGAAGTCAGAGTGCACATCTGTTGTTCTGCCTGCTGAGCTGACCGTATTCTGGCATGGTACCTCTGCTTTCCTTCAGGGATTTTCCACTCTCCTGCTCTCCGGCAGGGCAGTTTGACTGAGCGGGCTCCCATCCTCTGACTCAGCAAGTGTCGTGGAACTCAGAACTGGTTCAGTAGTGTCTCATGGATGGGCTCTAAATGAGTCTACTTCAGTCAGTAAGAGTCTGACTTGGAATTTTTGCTGGAACTCTTTAAGAGAGGTTTCTGAGCAGGGGAAATGAACCCTCGAGGTGTGGGTGGCCACGTGGCTGCCACCTGGAAAGAACCGGCTGAGAATGATTCCCACTGTGCCCAAAGATACAGCATCTCTGCTTGCCTGATACCATGAGTCCTCTTTTGTGCTTAAGTCAGTTTGAGAAGCCTCCAGGGGTGAAGATTCTGCCAGATGACCCTCTTCCCAAAGAGACTGGTACCCCCAGGTCTTTCCTCTCTGTTTTCAAATCTGTCACTGAAGGCCTTTCTTCTCTGGTCACGGTGTGACTTCCCAAGTTGGCTAGAGGAGAGTCAGTCATCTTCCCTGTGTGCTGTGTCACCTATGGTTATGTCAGATGGTCCTGAGTACAACCCTGGCTTATAGTAGCAGCTCATTAAATCGTGCTAATCTGACTGTACACATTTATGAGGTGTTTCCATTCCTCATCCCTAAAGGCAGAATCATCCTGGGGTTCAGTCTAGAGTGTGGGCTTTGGAATCAGACAGACCCTGGATTCTTGTTCTGGTTCTGTTACTTGCAAGCAATGACTTAGGCAAGTTATTCAACCTCTGCATGTCTTGATTCATCTGGAAAATAGATGTAATTATACTCCTCTCTCACTGGATGCTTTTGAGGACTGAATGAGAAAATTATGGAGAGCAAAGCTTAGCACAGAGCATAGCATATTCTATGTAGTAGCTATTATTATTTCTAGAAAACTCCCCAAACAGCCTTTATAGCTACTAAAGCAATGCCCAGCAATTGTTATTCCTTTGGATTTCCCAGCGTACAGACCCATTTCCTTTTCTTACTATCTTTCCCCCTTGGCGTGCACTGAGGGCTCATTTTTTTTCTGTTCTGGACTCTGTGGTTACCCAGATATAGAAGCATACAGCCTGGGAGCTCCTCAGGGCCAGAAGCTACACCAAACAACCAGGAAAGCCCAGAGCAGAAGAGAGAGTGTTCTAATGGAGGAATAAGAGGCAAAGCCCCGTGCCCAGAGGAAGGGGCGGGGCTGTGGAGGGCTCACGCGTCCATCACCTTTGACCATGGGTTATGCTTTGTTTGAAGCACAAAACCACCCTTGTTCTGTCTTGGTGACGGGGAGAGCATTCCTTCCATTCAGTTCAGTCTTCCTGAGCCCTCGCTTTGTTCAGAGTTTCGGTACCAACCCCCAGCTCAGATTTTCCCTATTTGTTTTCTTGTCAAATGGTCCAAGTACAAAGGGGGTGGGCAGCAGCATGGAAATTGTAGAAATTGGCAAGCTGATTCCACAATTCATATGGAAATGAAAAGGACTTAGAATAACCAAAACAATTTTGAAAATGAGCAAAGTTGGAGGACTAACACTGCCTGATTTTAAGGCGTATTATTAAGCTATAGTAATCAAGACAGCGTGCTGTTGGCATCAAGACTGACAAATAGATCAAGGGAACGGAACTGGGAGTGCAGAAGGGGTTCCACATATATATGGACAACTGATTGGTGACAAAGGTGCAAAGACAATCAGTGGAGAAAGAATAGTCTTTTTTTTTTTAAACAAATGGTGCTGGTACAATTGGATATCCATATGCAAATGAACTTTGACCCATCACTTGCACCATATACATATTAGGATGATACATGTAAAACCTAAAACTATAGAACTTCTAGAAGAAAGCAGAAGAAAATCTTTGTGACCTTTTCTTTAGGCAGACGTCTTAAATATGACACTGAAAGCACAATCCATGAAAGAAAAACAATAATAAATAGGACTTCATCAAAAATAAAAACTTCTGTTCTTTGAGTGATACTGTTAAGAAAATTAAAAAGGCAAGCCCCAGACAGAGAAAATAAATACAAATCATATATCTGATGAAGGACTTGTATCCATAACATATAAAGAGCTTTCAATTATAATAAGACAAACCAATTAAAAACAGACAAAAGATTTAAGTAGACATTTCACTGAAGAAGACAACGCAAATGGCTAAGAAGCACATGAAAAGATGCTCAACCTCATTAGTCATTAGGAATGGCAAATTAAAACCACAGTGAGGTCCTACTACACATCCTATTAGAGGGGCTAAAATTAAAAAGACTGATCACACCAGGTGTTGGTGATGTGAAGGACCTGGAACTCTCATATGCTGCTGGTGGGAAATAAAATGCTGCAACATTTTGGAAAACAGTTTGACAGTTTCTTATAAAGTTAAACGGACACTTACTATGTGATCCAGTCAGTCCACAGCTAGCTATTTACCCAAGAGAAAAGAAAGCATGTGTCCACACAAAGACTTGTACACAAATATTCATGGCAGCTTTGTTTGTAATGGCCCCAAACTGGAAACAACCCAAATATCCTTCAGCAGATGAATGGATATCCATTTGTGAGTGGTGTGTCCATACAATGGAATACTACTCAGTAATAAAAAGGAATGAACTATTGATACATGCTATATAACATGGATGAATTTCAAAATAGTTATGCTGAGTGAAAAAAGGCAGGAAAAAAGTGTAATACTATATGGTTCCATTTAAATAAAATTCTAAAAATGCAAATGAATTGATAGTGACGGAAAGCAGATCAGTAGTTACTGGGGGATGAGGGCAGGGGGCTGGCAGGGAGAGGCAGGAGGAAATTTCTGGAGGGGATGGATATGCTCATTATCTTGATTGCAGTGATGGTTTCCTGGGTGTCTATACATGTCAAAACTTATTAAAGTGTGTACTTTAATTACATGCAGTTTATTGTATGTCAGTTGTATCTTAACCATGCTGTTTTAAAAAGAAAGGGAGGGTGTAGCTCTTCCGGCAGCCCCTGGACCGGGTAAGGCAACCCGAGAAAGCTGTTCTGTCCAGGAAGCGGGGAAGGGGGAGAGATGGAATGGATTACTGGCTCTGACGTCTCCCTATTTTGCATTTGCCCACCTCTCCTCCACTGCCCCCTCTGTCAGGTCATGCCTTCCCAATCCGCCTCACCTATTTAGAATCTACTTGTCCTTCTAGATCTAGGGGAGAAATTGTCTGCTCCATGAAGCCTTCTAGGACCACAACAGACTTGTGTTTTTTCATCTTATATGCTCATGTAACATCTATTTTGTATGTTACTACTCAGATCTTTGACTGTGTGTCTTGTGATTAGGAAACAAATAAGAAGTGTTCATTCCAGCATCAGTACCTACTCTCTCAGGCTCTCCTGATGCTTCACAAGGCTTCCACCACTCTTGTCCTGGCAGTTTTTCCACTTCCCCTCACATGTACTAGTATGTGTACATACCAGCATCTCTTTAGTCAACAGCAACTCCACCTACCCAAGGGCAATGCCCATGAAAGCATCCCTCTCTCCCCCATACCTAGTCAATCACAACATACTCTTGGCTCTCTCCAAATCTTGAGTCAAGCTTCTTCTCTGTGGTCACGACCCTAGTCCCAGGCACCACCACTGCTCACCTGGGTCACTGCAATAGCCTTGTCACTGGTTTCCCTGTATCAACCTTTCCCACCACCCCCAATGGGTCTGTTCTCAATCCAGCGCCCAGAGGGTACATCTAAGACCTACATCAGCATATGTCACTTTTCTGCATAAAACTTTTATCTAAGTTTATCTAATCTGAGTGCAGTTGCACTCAGATTAAAATCAAAACCCCTTGCCATGGCTTATTCAGCTCTGCCTGATCTGGCTTCTGCCGACCTCTGATCTGGTTCCGTGCTGTGTACGCTTCCTTCCCACACTCTGCTCTCCCTGGACTGACCTTCTTTCAGTACTGTGCGTGTACCAGACTCCACCACAAGGCATCCCCTCGCCTTTCCCTCTCCCTGCAGCACCCTCCCTCCACCCTCCCTGATGACCTATTTCAATGGCTCCTTCCCTTTTAACTTCTCTCACAGCATCCAACACTTTCTTAGAGTATATTTCTATTTATAAGTGCATAAAAATGTTTTTTTAATAATTAATATTTATTTATTTATGGCTGAGTTGGGTCTTTGTTGCTGCACGTGGGCTTTCTCTAATTGCAGCGAGCGGGGGCTACTCTTCATTGCGGTGCGCGGGCTTCTCATTGCAATGGCTTCTCTTGTTGCGGAACATGGGCTCTAGGCGCACGGGCTTCAGTAGTTGTGGCTCGCGGGCTCTAGAGCGCAGGCTCAGTAGTGTGGCACGTGGGCTTAGTTGCTCCGTGGCATATGGGATCTTCCCAGACTAGGGCTCGAACCTGTGTCCCCTGCATTGGCAGGCGGATTCTTAACCACTGCGCCACCAGGGAAGTCCCCATAAGTGCATTTTTATGTGCTTTTACTATGTGATGACTGTCTCCTCCACTTGGCTGGGAGGTCTTGCAGGGAGCAAGTCTGCATTTACTGCTCTGTGTGGTGTCTCCAGCACTGGGCTCTCCGTAAATATTTGTCAAATGGCTGAATGACTGAACCTCAAGGGGAGCTTTGAGGGGGACTGACTCTTTGCTGTATGTATCCTTTGTCTTAGTGACCTTGGAGCATGAGGATATATTTTTCTATCTTACAATGTTGCATTTCCAAAATCAGGGTGGCTCTTATAATTGTCACATATGTTTAACGCAGCAGTATTTTTCCTTCAGAAAACTGCTAACTTGGTGATTCAGTCTTACAATGGTACACATTATGTCTGAAACTTGAAGTAATAGAAAAATCTTTGTGTTGTCCAATGGATGACATGTCTAACAGATGAGGGCATCTGGCCCTCGGTTTCTAGAAGCCTTCCTGTTGTCTCTCAGCCGTAACATGGGCTTTGTGACCTCGCCTGTGCTGTGTTCATCAAATATTTAGTATTTATATTGCTCATATATATGAGCGGCTTCTCCTTAGCTCAGAGTGTAAGCTTCCTGAAGGCAGTCATGGCATTTTATACTTCACTGTTCAAGGACTCAGACTGGGTGCAGAAGAGAAGGGGAGGAGGGGAAAGGAGAGCGGAGGGGAGGGAAGAGAAGGGGAGCAGAGGTTAGGAGTGTCTAGTGGCTCAGCTGTGAGGCCTCTTGAACCACCCTGGCCTCATAGGCAAGTCTTGTCATGAGACCTCAGGAGTTCTAGGCTGGATCGCTCTGCTCTCACCCCAAGAACACCCTTGCTAGTGGGCCCTCTCTGGTGCGCCATGTGATTCTAATAATTAGGGTTTGCCTTGTTCATGAGACAAGCCCCACTGTTTTACTGACTTTGTCCCTCTAAGTCCAGGGCCCTATGCAGCAAACCTGAGCAGAAGCCTCACCTTGCCCTATTTGTCTCCCAGGGCTTACAGCCCAGCCTGGGCTACCAGCCTCCAGACCTCCATGCAGAAATGGCATGGTCTGGTGGCTGGGAACTCTGACTGGGCTCAGGCAAACTTAGGCTTCATCTCAGCTCTGCTTTGTGCTAGCCGTGTGATTCTGGGTGAGTTGGATTTTTTTTCCTCAGGTCCTCAGTTTCCTCATCTACAGAATGGGGATGATAATAATACCTAACTTATAGGTTAGTTATAAACAAAGGTTATGGTAAAAATACTGCCAACTTGTAGTGCATGAACACTGACCATCAGCCAGTGCTAGAGCAGGCTCAGGCACTAACCTTTAGTGGCATTGGGGTAGGGGCTGATGGCTAGGATGGAAGGAAGACACACAGGGGCCTTGGGACAGCAGCTATTTACCAAGCAAAATGAAGTTGATTTGATATTGTAACAACTCACATGCCATACAGGTGTGTGCTGCCCAGGTTGTCATGTAACAAACCTGAGGTGCCAGGTTTGGTGCCAGGTAGGGAGGAAGTGCTTGATTTAGGGTTGGAAATACCAGCAGTGTGCCAGTAAATGCTAGCGCTCACAGGCTTTTCAGGAAAAGAAAAAGAGCCCACACTTTTATTACTTGCCAAATTCCATGGTGTAAGTACCACCAACATGGTTAATTTCAAGAGAAGCACAGCAGCCACTATGATAGAGAATTTCCATCATACAGAAACAATAAATATAAATAAATTCAACAGTATAGATAATAGTAAGATATAGTAAAATAATTAGGAAGTAATAAGTTTTGAGTTCCTTTTACCTTTGTTCTTAATATAATTTATTTAATTATAGTTTATATAATTTGATTTTTACTAATGACTGTGTTTAGCAACTACTGGTAGACGTCCTGAAAATTTAACAACTGCCTTTTGACAACAGTATAAGCCATATCAGCACCCCTTTGAAAGAGAATGGCTATGATGCCTGCCTCTCTATCTGCCAGAGCTCTTCCTAGTTCCCTACCTGAGACTTCTGGTCACCCTCTTGCCCATTACCTGTAGCGGGCCCTATCCGACACTCAGTGCTGGCCATCCTTACCTACTGCCACACTGGTAGCCCGGCTAAGTATGTGCCCCCCACCCCAGGGGACATGCCTGGTCCCTGGTACCTTCCTCTTTCCCTCTGTCCACCCCACCACTTCCTTGCCTCCCAGCTTCCCTCCTGGGCCAGACCCTGATGGGACAGTGTTAACTGGGGGAGGAGAAGACAGTGTGTTCTGGGGTAGAAAGCAGAGAAATGCTCTATTTCTTCTCAGGGTTAGAGTGAACCAGCTATGAAGGAGGGCTTGGCTCACAGTTGCCAGTTTGCCTGCTCCCCTCAACACCTGACTGCTATCCTTGGTGCTTGGCAAATGAATCTCCCAAATGCACAGAAATCTTTCCTGCCAAATTCAGTCCTCCAACCGGCGATAAATGCTCACCACTGGTTTGTGCAAGCAAAAACAGAGCACAAACCCAGCAGCACGAGCTGTGGTATCAGGATGGGGAATTTACAGCTCCTTGAAACCCTGCAGGTCTGCACTTCACAACATTATCAAATGAATTAAAGGAGAAATAGATGCTGCCAAGGAAGCGTGCCCTGCTTGGTTCCAGACTTTGTCAATAGGCAGATCTGTCATCAATCCTTTATCTCAGGGAAAGCTGCTTGAAAGAGTCAGTTGTCTGAGGGGCTGGTTCAGGAAGAGGGAACATTGTCAGCAGACAAGCCTCTCCCTTGTTTTATGTCTCCAGGATGGAGAGGAAGAGGATGAGAAGAGGAAAGCTAGATTTGGAAGACAGTGGAAAGAACCAAGACTTTGGCGGCAAACTGACTTTGTTCAAATTTAGGGTCCATCAGTTTCTAATTGTGTGACCTTGACCAAGTAGGTCCCATTTCTGAGCCTCAGTTTCCTCATCTATTAAAATAGGAATAGTGGTATTGTAACGACTGCTGCTGGTGTTTGTTTTTTTGTTTGGTGGTACGCGGGCCTCTCACCGCTGCAGCCTCTCCCACTGCGGAGCACAGGCTCTGGATGCACAGGCTCAGTGGCCATGGCTCACGGGTCCAGCCGCTCCGCGGCATGTGGGATCTTCCCAGACCAGGGCACAAACCCGTGTCCCCTATATCGGCAGGCGGACTCTCAACCACTGCGCCACCAGGGAAGCCCACTGCTGGTGTTTTGTCCGTATCTCTTGGCAGTGACCATCCCTGTGCACTCTGACCTGGCTGCATCTGATGCAAGCACCTGGGAGTATCTGTCTAAGGAATTGATTTGAGTGTACACCTGGCACAGGCCAGATGTAGTAGGTGTTAATTTGCTGGTTGCAGCCCTCAACCCACGACTGGTGGGAGTTGAGGATAAATCCCCTAGCTCCCTGGCCCCTCAGCGGGACGACTGTGTTGTGCTCTGTCAAATGCAGCCTCACTTGCCCACAGGAATGGTGTGCTCCATAGCATGCCCTCTGTTGACTTCTGTCCCTTATTTGTTTCTCTTTCCCTTTCCCAAACTGGTGCTTCCTGAGATTACATCCCAAAGAAACTGCTTGGCTTGAATCCTTGTCTCAGGGACTCCTGAGGGGAATCCAACCTAAGACAGATATCTCTATCACAGGATCATTTTGAGTGTTGAATGAGCAGACACTAAATATGCTGGGTGAAAAACAAAGTGCACAGTGAGAGTACCTAGTAGGGACTGAGCTGAATAGATGCTGGTCTCCTGTCCCTCTCTTTATCTTCCTGTCTCTTCCCCAGGAAGCATCTGACCCAGTGAATACCTCTTTTCTCAGACTGTCTTGCTGTTTGCCTGGCAGCCATTTGAGTCACCAGCAAGCGAGGGAGCGGGCGAGTGGCTATCTGCAAGGCTGTCTCCCCGACGCTGGGTATCCTGAGCCTGGAGTTGTGTGAAATTCCCCGTCCGTGGGGTACAAGTGGAGCCTCTGGGATTTCTTTTGGGGCTAAATAGACTCAAGGATTAATTAGCTAATGCCTGTGGAGTGCCTCGGAAATGTCAAGTGCTGAGTGTGAAGTGGCATCACTTGAGACGGTTTCCCCTCCTAAGCCCTCCATGAAAGAGGTCGATTACCACACGTGGAGGAGCTGTTGCTAAGTCTCCAGTTGGGGCTCTTAGCCAGGCAAATATTGACAGTCTCCATCTGGCGCTCAGGGCCTTGCAGGTCCCCAGAGACTAGAGCTCACATCCCGGCTCCAGGCCCAGTGGACAGGGGTATGGGGAGTGTTGGTGGGACGATGGCTCCCGCATGATGCCCCCTTGGGAATTCCACTGCCCAGTATCCCCCAGCTGCAGACCCCTTCTTCTGGGACCCTCCAACTGACACAGCCAAGCCAAGCCCTGAGATTGCTCATTGGTCTTTGACTAATCCTCTGTCCAGAGCATGGGTCTGAAACCATCCTCTTCTCCCCCAAACCTGTTCTTCCTCCTTCTTCTGAGGGTGACACCATCATCCTCCTTGACACTGCAGGCATCTTTGATCGTTATTCCCAAGGTCCAACCACTACCAAGCTATTTGGATTCTTTCTTTATAGCATTTATGACATCTGTCTTCTCTTCTCCATCCCATCATACCTGTCCTGGCTCAGGCTGTCATCCTCTTCCCTGGCCTATTGTTTTCGTCTTCTGGCCACTCTCCTAGCCTCCAGTATGCTCTCCGTGTAGCTAGTGGAGTCTCGTTCTGAAACCCAGTTCTGATGGAATCTTTCCTTCGATGAACATTCACTGGCTCCCTATTGCTTACAGAATAAAATGCAATCCCTTCTGTTTGCCTAGGGTCCATCCTGATTGGGCCCTAATCGACCTCTCTCATTTTTTTTTTTTTGAACTCTCCTTCCGTGTTCTCACTGCTCCAGCCAGCCTGAGCGACCCTGGAGTTGGAGACCACTCACCCAATGGACTGTCCAAGCCCTTCCACTTTCTGCATACCACCCCCTATCTTGGCTCCCACTGGTGCCTTTTTTTTTTTTTTTTTTTTTTTGGTGGGGAGGGGCACTCTTCCTCTACCTCCACATGTCTGTTTAGAGGACAGATCAAATATCACCCCCTTCTCCTCTCACCTCCCATGGCAGTCAGATCCTTGTCCTACAGAGGCCTTTTGATTTTGTATTTCAGTGGTGAGTAGGGAGTCGGCCTCATGCCTCATATTAATGCTGTGTCTGGTGAAGACGTTGCTGACAGCATGTCTGGTGCTGTAACATAGTCTTCCCACTATCAACAGAGAGGATGGTTGCTTTTAGCCCCAGATTGCCTGCTCCCTGGTTATTATCTAACTGAACATGTGTATGAGTCTGTCTTTCCTCCTGACCCTCAAGGAGCTCCTTGTGCCTAATACTTTTCCTCACGGCCAGCAAACATTAGTTGTTCAATACTTGTTGAAATAATATGAACTTGTGGCTTCAGAGACCATGAGGTATGTTATTAAGATGTGGCATCTCTTCCTCAGGATGTATTTTTATATGCTGAGTTGATGGGACATCACAGCCAGTTTGGGATTCCCTGGGCAGAGGTCTGCTTGAAATTCTCCTACAGTCCCTTTCAGGTCCTGGGGTTCTCATGTGGCGTTGCTTGGAGGTGCCCCCTGCTGGGAGGGGGGCTTGCATCAGGAAGGTGGGATTCAGAGACTAAGGCCCTGAAGTGCAGGGAGCCAGTGTCTGGATGGGCACGTAGGAGCTCAGGTGGTGGAATCATTTCCTTGGCTACACAGAGGTGTGGGTGCTGGGAATCTAGGTGCATCGTCTGGTCCTACTGGGGTGGGTGGCAGGGGCAGTGACGTGGTGAGATTTAGTAGGCTCCATAGGAGTATTTCCCTCACTTCTGGGAAGGGGCCAGTCTGGAGTTAGCTTGGATGTTAGATGTCAGGAGATCTGAAGGTATTGGGCCCAGTTTGGTTTCTCTTCTCCACTCTTCTCTTTTTTCTTAAAACATAAAGGGGTATCCTTGCCCAGTATAATTCGTCCAGTCCCAGGAATACCGCATTGCTCAGCTCCAGGGTTCTATATGATGCTGGCTCTGGAGTTCAGATACCCAGTAGCCCTGTCAGGTCCTGACTTTACAATTTGAAAGCCTGTCAAGCAGATAAGTCCCTGATAGGGACTTTGTTTGAGCTGCTAGTGTTTGCAAGAAGTGGAGCTAACATTTAAAAATTGTGAGACTTTGCATAAAAGTTTACATTTCTGGTTTCTTTTAAAAAAATTGGAAGACTTCATAAGACTGAGCTCTTTTCCCTATAAGGCAGCTCCAAGCTAAAGCCAAGCAGTGACTGCTGCTCTAGACAGGGCAGGTGGGCACCCGTGTGCCCTGGGTGTCACCTGACTTGCTTCACTCATTGACTGCCCTGGCCTGTGGCCTGGCCTTAAGGTCACAGTCCAGGAGAATATCATTGATAAAGTGGAAGACCCTTTGTCATCAGTCAATAAGTGAGGCCAGAACGAAGCCATCGAGCTGTGTGAATCCGAATCATAGGATGTTGGAGGTGGAAAAGCCCTTCTGGAACTTTGTTCCCATTTCTCTTATTTGCAGACACAGACCTGGAACTCAGAGCTGGGAAGGGACTTGCCAAGGCCACCTAGTGAGTTGATGGCAAAACTGAGACCAAATTCCAGGTCTCCTTACCCACAACCAGGAGTCTTTCCCCGTTTGGGAGTGCTCTTGTCTCCCCTTTTCTTTGTGCCCCTCATTTCATGGCTATCAGCTCCATTGCAGACCTGTGTAGGAACCAAGGGAAGCTTGTGATGGGGAGGGCCGGGGAATAAAGGGTAGGGAGGCCCCAGGCTGCTGGGGATAAGGCGGAATGCAGGGGTGTTCAAAAGCCACTGGGGGGCTTCCCTGGCGGTGCGGTGGTTGGGAGTCCGCCTGCCGATGCAGGGGGCGTGGGTTCGTGCCCTGGTCCGGGAGGATCCTACATGCCGCGGAGCGGCTGGGCCTGTGAGCCGTGGCCGCTGAGCCTGTGCGTCCGGAGCCTGTGCTCCGCAGCGGGAGAGGCCACAACAGTGAGAGGCCCGTGTACCGCAGGAAAAAAAAAAAAAAAAAAAAAGCCACTGGGCACTGAGCGAGTTAAGCCGTGCCTGTCTCCGTGCCCGGGTACTCTTTATGTGTCGCATAATGCCACTGTTCAGCCAGAGCCAAGGGCCAGAATGAGCACTGTCTTTGCAGGTAGGCAGCCAGTGCCAGCTTGGCAGAAAGAGAGGGAGCAGGAGAGGCTGGAATATTCCAGCTTGAAAACAGCAGCTGTGTAATAAAGCCAGGCTGGTTCAACTCTGGGCCCTGCTGTCCCTTCTCCCCGCCTCAGAGTAGCAGCATGAATCAGTTCACTGCGGCAATGGTCCAGGCGATGTGACTTGCATCCCCATAAGCTACCTGATTGCGGTCCCTGGATGCATGAGGCGCCGGATGTGCCTGGAATACCAAACTGCTTGGCTCAGCTCCACAGCTGCCAGTAACGAAGATCACCGGCCCCGCCTGGCCCCATGGACAGAGCCAGGCATCCTTCAAGGCCACTACTGGCCTTTTATCTTGCCCGGGGCTCTGGGACAGTCACTGAGATTCTGGGGCTGCTTTTGACAGGGGGCCACCAGCCTGTCTCAGAGATGCCCTGACAAGCCCCTTCGGCCCCGGGCAGACAAAGGCTTGAAAGGAGAAGGATTGCACACGGTCCAGACGCTGCTGTTTCTAATACATTATTTTGACACACAATTAACTGCAAATTTGCTCTAAGCAAGAGCTCGGGCCTTTGCAGGGTCTGCACTGCACAGTTCAGGCAGAATTTGGTCTAGTGCAAACCTTGCCCATCCCTACGGGCCAGGGGTCGCCTGCTACCCACGATGATGCCACCCCTCTCGGGGCTGGGTGTGGGCACCCCGTCAGAAAGCATGCACCAGCTTCCCCAGGCCCTCACACGGGGCAGGGAAACCACAGCACAGGGGAGGTGGGGGAGAGCCTACATGAAATCTTCCAGCAGAGCAGCTGAACAACAACCCTTCCTAAAACGGTGGCGCTTATCGTCTGCTGACAAAAGGCTGATTTGAGCTCTCCCCAGACGTGGGATGAAGCCAATGCATTGCCTTTTATCTCTCAGTTGCTTTGAGAGGGGAGACAACCGGCACCCAGCGTGGTGGGAAGCCCCGGAGAAGGCGCTCTCGAATGAAAGGCATAATCTCTGGCTCCCTAAACCAGGAGGCTTTAATCACCCACCCACCCCCACCCGCCGGCTCCCCCCACTCCAATCCTGGAGGCATCTGAATGGGAGCGGGAGCTCGAAGGAGAGGCTCCTGCGCTGTACAATGCCACACAATATTACTTCTCCCCAGGAGCCCAGAGGAGGCCACGGGCATACGGTGTCTTACTTTGAAACCAATCCTCCAATCAGCTATTTAACAAGAAATATAATCTCATTGAACACCGCGAGCTGTCGGCCTTAGACGCTTCCATTTACAAGGCACTTGAAAAAGGTCCCCAAGCCCCCAGTTTATCAGGACAGCCAGCTTTTAGGACTATTTACTGGGGGAAAGAGAGGTGCCAGAGAGGGAAAAAGGAGAATTGAAGTTGGCTGTTAGAAATCAGCTGCTCAGGGGGTGGACCCACACCCCGGCACTGGGGGCTTCCATGGTGCGGGTGGGAGAGTCTTTGTGTTCTCGGAAGACCACCTTAGAGCCAGGGCGATGCTCGGTTAGGTTGTTGTGGGTGGAGGAGAAGGGAGTGTGGGGTGGTGACCACCGTGCCCCGGGGGGCTTCCTGGCAGCCCAAAGCCTTGCCCGTCTCTCTTTTGGAAACATCTTTTCGAGCCCCTGCTAAGTTCATCGCTCCAGCAGTATTCGTTAAAGGCGGAGTGGTTGTTAAGACCCAGTGGAAAAAATTTCCCTCATAAGAACGGGCCCAGCAAGGAGGGCGGGCATGGTTTGACCAAGACCTGTGCTTGAGCTCACCAGTTCTGCCTCCAGGACCAGCTGTGTTTCTGAGCTTCCCGCCTTGGCTCCTCATGGGTTCTGGTAGGGGGAGGCTGGAGAGCCTGTGACTGTGGTTAGCCGCGTGGGTCCTGGACTTGATGGCCTCAGTGGGAATCCTGGTTCTGCCAATTACTAACTTTCTAATCTGCGTGTGACTTACTATCCCAGAGCCTCAGGTTTCCTCCTCTGCCCATTAACCCATCCAAGTGGGTTGTAAGGGCTGGCTGAGATAGTGCCTGGTGGGGCAACTGTGCCCCACGCAGGATGGCTATTATTATATTGTAATGGGTTGCCCCATCTCCACGCACGGCTTGTCAGACACTACCCACTGCTCTGGTTCTGGTGTGTCACTTCTGGTCAGTGGGTCCAGCCCACCTTGCCTCACTCTGTTCTGCCCTGTCCTGCCCCACTTCATCTGTCCTGGGAGGGGCCAGGAAGGGGAGTGTCAGTTTGAGCTAGAAGACTGCCTGGAGGAGGTGTGGGTTGAACTGGGCCTGAAGGGTGGGAAGGACTTGGAGATGGGAGGAACAAGGAGCATAGAGAAAAGGCTTGGGGGTAAGAATGAGTGAGAGGGAGGGTCAGGAAGCCAGCCTGTGGGGAGGGGAGGGGGACGTGCTGGGGAAAGGGGGAGAGAAGGGTGGGAGGTGATGGAAGGCGGCCACTCCTTTCTTCGTTGCTTTTCACCATGTGGGCATCATTGCTCATCAAAGGATGAGTTCGCCTTAGAGGGGACCAGAATTGAGAGGGTTCTCTGGGTGAGCCACGCTGAGCCCAGGAGCATGAGTCCCTGTCGGTCATGAGCAGGCATGGTCCTGACTGTGTGCAGAGAGGAGCCTTAAAGCCCTGCAGGGACCCTGGCAGGGCCAACACCCCCAGTCTAGAGTGAGGAAACCCAGGCCCAGAGAGGGCAAGGCACTTATTCAGGGTCACACAGCAAGTCAGCAGTAGGGCAGGATAGAGGCCTAGAGTGCCTCATACCTGTTTCTTTTCCATTGTTTTTAATTAAATAAATAAATAAATAAATAAATAAATAATTAATGGCTGCGTTGGGTCTTTGCTGCTGCGCGTGGGTTTTCTCCAGCTGCGGCGAGCGGGGGCTACTCTTGGTTGCGGTGCATGGGCTTCTCATTGCCGTGGCTTCCCTTGTTGTGGAGCACAGGCTCTAGGGACTGGGGCTTCAGTAGTTGCAGCATGTGGGCTCAGTAGTTGTAGCTCGTAGGCTCTAGAGCACAGGCTCAGTAGTTGTGGCGCATGGGCCTAGTTGCTCTGTGGCGTGTGGGATCTTCCCAGACCAGGGATCGAATCTGTGTCCCCTGCATTGGCAGGCGGATTCTCAACCACTGTGACACCAGGGAAGTCCTCTTTCCCGTTATTAAAGCTAGCTTTGATTGAGCACCTACCGTGTGCCAGGTACTGTTCTAGTTCTTTGTGTGTATTTCCACATTTAACCCTACTACAGCCCTATCAAGTAGGGATTATTATTATTATCATCTCTATTTTGGAGGTGAAGAAGCCGAGGTCACCTAGCCAGGAAGAGGGGCCTAGGTGTCTGGCATCGGAGCTTCCTTCTGCCTTCTTGCCTTTGAGGGCACCCGGCCCAGCTCCTTTCTCCTTTACAGAAGGAAAGCGTCCTTGTTGGAGCCAGAGCAGAGGAAAGGAGGTCTTAGCTTCATTTGGTATTCCCTCCCTCCTCAGCAAAGCACCTAAGTGCCTTCTGCACTCCTGGAACATCAGGGAACATCAGCAAGGAAGGCGAGGAAGTCCCCAGACCCACACCCTGCCCTGCGGGAAGGGCCAGCTCACTCTGCTGACTTCCATTAAACATTTGACACATCACAGAGCTGCTGAAAGCCATCCATCACAGCCATCCCCCTCTGCCTGCCTTCCTGACCTGCTCCCAGAGAGGGGCCTCAGGCTGTACTGCCTGCATGTGGGAAGTGGAGCGAGGGAGAGGGGACACGGCCATGGCCAGGTGCCCGTGGCCACCCGTTCCCCTTACAGGGGCCCTAGGAGGAGCTTCAGGGTTGGCTGAGCCTTGATCATAACAAGAGCACCATTTGTTGAATGCTCAGTGTGCCAGGCAGACCTGAGCGCCTTATGTAGTTTATCTCCCTGAACTCCCCCATCACCAACAGGTACAGTTATTATTGCCCTTTGATAGATGCGGAGCCTGACATTGGAAGGTTTGGTCACTGTGAGGGTGCTGGAGCCACACTCGGCCCAGGTGTGCACGTCCGGGACCTCCCCTCCCCCCTTCTCTACCTGGGGATGGGCTGGGAGGACAGGTGCTCAGCAGGGAGGTGGAGGATGAGCCTGAGGCTCAGAGTGCACTTGGTGGTCAGTGGCCAGTAGAGGACCAGCCACGGCAGGTCTGAGGACACCAGCATGGGATGATCCCGTCCCTCCCTCCACCCAATTACCCCAGTCAGAACCGGGCTCCTCCTGGCACCTCCCTCCCCCTCGGTCCCCAGTTCAGTCAGTCCCCAGTCTCTCAGCTCCCCCTGCTAACTGTTCTTAAATCCATAACCCAGCCCCCTTTCCCATGTCACGGCTGCTCATGGGGACTGCTGCAGCTCCTGCTTGCCCCTGGCCTCATCTTGACAGGTTTTGTTTCTTCTCCCCACTGTAGCCAGGGTGACTGTTCTGGACCCCACGTCTGCTCACTCACTCCTCGGCTTAAAAACCCAAACCCGCCTTGGGGTAGAGCCCACACGCCTTACTTGGCCTGACTTGCAGGGCTGCTCAGCTCTCTAGGCCCTTCCTGCCCCTCGCCCCTGCCTGTACCTCCGGCTCATGCTGAGGTTTCTGCTCCTGCTTTGCTTTCAGTGGGTGCACCATCTCATGCCTCACTGCATGGCTAATTCCTACGTATCATTCAGACCGCAGCTTAGATGGAATTTCTTCCAGGGAGCCTTCCCTGATACGCCAGACTGGACTAAAGGGTCCTTTTTATGTTCTTCCCTCCATCATGGCACAAACCGCACTATCCCCAATTGCTTCCCTGCTTGTTTGTCACCCTCTATTGACTGTCACATGCAGGGAGGTAGTGAGTGTGCCCCACCACCAGTGTTCCCCCCCGGGGTTTAGCACGGGGCCTGCTCTGCAACAGGCACTGCGTGAATGAACGACTGATATGATGAATGTGTGAATGAAGGATGACTGATAAGGCTAAGATGGGGCCCTGAAGGTGTGACAAGGGTCAGGGGCTCAGACCCAGGGGGCATCCCAGCAGGAGGAAGCAGTGTGGTGTTTTGGAGTTTGAAACTGAGATTTAAAACCAGACCCCACTGCTTACAAGCTGTGTGTCCTTGGGCTTAGCCTCTCCAAGCCTCAGTTTGTTCACGTGCAACACAGAAATAATAATAACTCCTTTGCTGGGGACTTGTCAGGTGAGACCAATGCCTGTGCAGCGCTGAACTCCGTGCTGGGCCTGGCAGAGGCTAAAAGAGGGGTCCCTCTGGGTCTGAGCAGGGAACCCAGGAGTCCCCCGTGGGCACGAGACCAGGGCCAAGCTGGAAGCTTCTCTGAGACCTGGAGGTGGGGCTGGCGGGTCTAGGCTATGCAATCAGGAGGGTGTTGAGGCCTGGACTGACAGGGAGCGTGAAAGAGGGGGCAGCACAAGGCCCGGCAGTTTCCCACACTGCCCGCAGGCCGCCTCGCTGCTCATCCCTCCTTTGGGTTTAGCCAGAGTTAGAACTGGCAGACTGAGGTTTTACGATGTGGTGAAGCGGAGGCCCAGGGAGTGAGGGGTCTCACTCAGAGAGGGTTTGGAACGTTGCCATGTGGAGGTGAGGGAGGTGGGACGTGGGGAGGGGAGCAGACCACCGTTTGCTAGTTATCACTATTGTATGCAGGCACTTTTAATTTTACTTTACTCTTCAGTGATTAAGAGCACTGGCTTTAATGTCAGGAAGGCACCTCCAATTCTGGGTATGTGACTGTGCACACGCTGTATAGAATGGGAATAAAATAGCACCCCCTTGGTCATTGCAGTGAGCTTCTGTGACAGTGCAGAGGAAATACCCAGCGCCCCTGAATGTGAGCCCACGATGGAATCTTTGGAAAGGCATGCCTGTAGATATCATTGTCATCTCCAGACGAGGACGTTAGGCGCAGGGAGGTGAAGTGAGGAGCCCACTAGGGGCCAGAGGAACAAGTGACCTGGCCTGGGCCCCATGCAGAGGAATTTGGCCTCTGGAGCCACAGGGGGGCTGCATATGGCGGGTAGTATTTTTCTCATTGCCTTCACGTTGCATTTCTTAATTTAAAGTGGGAAATTCCATAGTCGACGCTTCATCAATCATTTTTGTGAGCTCAGCTCCGTGGAAAGCACGGAAAACATTTATATGTGCAGCTCAAACTGTCGAAAATGTAAAACAATTTAAATAATATTAACATTTTAACAGCCTCCACTCATGGCTCTGTGAAATTAACCATTACCTCTTGGAGTGTTTGTCAAAATTCAGCCGTGGCTAAGTGGTGAGGCCCCAGGTTCGGCCTGGGTTTGAGAGGCTGGACAGGGAGGTGGCCCATGTGACCTCTCCAGGGGCCAGTCCTGCCCACACCCTTGCCAAGGGGGCAGCCCCCTGCAGTGGGAACTGGATCCTGGGGTCTTGGCATGAAGACCTCCCAGCTGGGCTGGGTGCTGGAGGCAGAGAGATGAACATGACACAGACTCTGCCCTCATGGGCCTCCAGTGGTGGGGCAGATGACTGGAAAAATGTACACTAAGGTGGGATATGTGCTACATATGAGAAGGGAGTACTGCTGTCCTAGGAGCACTGAAGAGGCAATCAGGAGCACTTCCTGGAGGAGGAGGCGTCTGTGCTGATCTTTGTACCAGTTTGTCACTGAATGAGGGAACAGATAGATCACCTCTGAGGCCTGGCCTTGCTTTAACCTTCAAGAGCCAAAGAGTGTCTGCAGTTTATCCCTGGCAGTGAGGACGAAGGGGCTCCAGAGGGGTGGTGCTTCTGCCTGGTTCTGTCCAGGCCTTGTGCACCTCTCTGGGAGGGGGATGTGGGTCAGAGGATGGTCGGAGTAGACAATTGCTGGGCAGTTGGGTAGCCTAGGGGTGATAAGCCTAGAAGAGCCAAGACTCAGGGGCAGAATGATGTTATTTTCAAATAATGGGAATGAGGAATAGACTTTTTTGATGACTTCAATAGGAAAAGCGGGGCTTTGTGGGCACGTGTTATCTTTTTAAACCTGTTATCTCCTTATCTATTTTTTCCTGTGCTTTACCGCAGAGTCATGATAGAGTTGACAAGAATGAAATGGTGAGCTTCCCATCCGGGGAGTGTCAAGCAGATGCTGGGTGACGTGTCAGGCACTTTCAAACAGGGACTTCTGCATGGGACATGTGTCCAGCCCTTATGTGGGCCAGGCCCTGGCTAGACACTGTCTCCTTGAAAGAGAGCCAGACCTGGTGGTTATAAAGTGAATTGAGTCGCCCCTCTCACCCCCAATTCATATGTTGAAGCTTTAACCCCCAGTGTGACAATATCTGGAGATGGGGCCTTTAAGATGGTAGTTAAGGTTAACTGAGGTTATAAGAGTGGGGCCCTCATCCCATAAGACTGGTGTTTTTATAGGAAGAGGAAGACACACCAGAGATCTACCTCCCCAAGAGCACACAGAGAAGAGGCCCTGTGAGAAGCGAGAAATGGCAGCTATAAGCCAGGAAGAGAGCTCTCACCAGAAACCAACCCCGACTGCACCTTGATCTTGGACTTCCAGCTTCCAGAATTACGAGAAAATAAGTTTCTATTGTTTAAGCCACCCAGTCTGTGGTACTTTGTAATGTCAGCCTGAGCGAACTAATGCAGGGGGGCTCACAGTTTGGTGAGAGAGACTCTGAGGTGGCTGATGATGATACAGCACTATACAGGTGTGCGCAGGGGGGCGGCACCTGGCCCAGCCAGGTGGGCATCAGGGCAGGCTCCCTGGAGACCGTGGTGCAGGAGCTAGGTGCAGAAAGATGAGGGGGAGCTGGTCATAAGGGCAGGGAAGCGGAAGCAGGGAGGGTGTGCCCAGTGGGGGGAACAAAATAAAGACACAGAAGTATTAAAAGGATGACAGGTTTGGAGGCACTGAAAGGAATTCTGTGTAACTTGAGTGCAGGGTAGGGAGGGAATGTGAGGGAGAGAGGAGGTGTGGGTGGGACAGGTGGGGCCTACTGGCCAGCAAAGGCCCTTTTGCATCTTCCAGGGAAGACCATGTAGAATTCAGTGCTGTCCAGACTCCCTGCCAGCGAGGACTCCGTGATTAGCAACTAACTTGCCGTGTGACCTTAGGCAAGTCACTTAACCTCTCCGCACAGCAATTTTCTCATTTGTAAACTGGCAGAAGGATCCCTGCCCTGCCCACCTCCCTCATGCTTTGTGGGCTCAATAAGCTAATGCCTGTGAAAGCACTCTGGCGAAAGCCCCACAATAGCACCGTAGACATGGAAGGTGTTATTGTTATGTAACCACGCTGATTCCTGTCAGAGAAGCATGGAGTCAATTGGAGTCTAGAGGGATGTCAGGGAATTGGCTGCTCTCTGAAGCTTGTCACAGAGACCCGTCTTTTCATTGTACTCCTTTCATATCACTGTTGGCTCGATGAAAGAAGGGGAAGGAATCTTTGATATGTCTAAATATTCCACTCCCACCAAGACGGGAGGAATTCCGAGGAAGAGCTGTTATTAGAGGCTGAGCTGGAAGCGGGTGCCTTTGCAGATCAGAGCTGTCAGTTCACATAAGCAGCCTCCTGCGCTGCAGAGCCGGACGGGCAGCTGGGGCCCTGGCATAGAGCAGGCGTGCCAGCCCTGCTGGTTGAATTGTGGTGGCGCTGATCTGGGAGGCAGGAGGACACAATTCGGGTCCTGATTCTGCGTCTACTCTGCTGGGCAACCCAGGGCAAGTTGCTTCCCCTTTCTGAGCCAAGTAATGACACGATATATAACCCTTACTAAGGGAAGGGGCTTTTATGTGCAGAGAAAATAAGACGCTGCACAGTGCAGAGGTCTGGGCAGGCTGAGAGGTGCCCAGGCACAGGCTGCCAACACCCTGGGTGTGTTGAAGCCAGAAAATTGCCTCTTGGAGAAGGGTGCGTGAAGATCTTGTATCAGAACCCTCTGAGGGTTTGAAAAATCAGATTCCCAGGCACCATTCCAGGCCCATAGAATCAGAATCTCTTTGTAAGCTCGCAGGTGGTATGGATGCAAGAGGCCTGGCCTAGCATCTGGTGCTCCATGCTCCTGCATTTACAAACCCCCAGACTGGGTCATCTGTCGGGCTCTGAGACACAGTGATTCCATGAGAACAGGGACAGGGCACCACTCAGTGAATCCAGCCCTTCCTCCTTTGGCCTCCAGCCTACACTTAGTCCTCCAGGAGCCTGTGGGTCCTGGGACCCTTAGTCCAGGAACTGGGCAGATGGTGGCCTCATGCTGGCCCCTGGCTGGGGACATTGTCTCCCATACCAGTCTCATTTAGATTGTCGCCTGCTGGCAAGCCGTGTAGAGACCAAATGGGGAGGTCTTCTGGAAGCTGAAGAATGGGCCATATAGGACTCATTTTTAGTGACTAGTCACTTACAGAGAGCCTCAGAGGGACAGGCCCAGAAAAGACTGAGATGGCACCTAAATCTAGCCCCTGTTTCAAAGGTGAAGATGTGGGCTCAGCACGGCCAAGACGGTTACTTTAACTAGAACAGCTGATCTGTTGGGTTAACTCTGGTTCATCTGGGACCTGGTTTAACTGAGAGAAAGCAGAGCCCTGTGGCTGTCCACAGTCTGAGAATGTTTAATGTTCTGATGTAGGCTGACATCCTGGGGGCAAATTAGAGCCTGTCCCTGCCCTGGCTGTAAGGGGTACATTTGAGCAGCCCTGTTGTGGAGACAGCTGACTTTGAGACCGTTCGGTCTCTCTCAGTGGGTCCTGTGGAACTTCCTGGGAGTGGCTGTAAAATGCGACGAGTCCTTCCGCTTCCCCTCGAGAGAACATATCAGAATGGGAGTGAGAGTGACGTTTATGAAAGAGGTTAATTGTTACAAATGTTGGCATTTATTATAAAAGTACTCGTGACCCACCTCCCACCTGAGTGGGACACCTGGTGTGATGTGACATCAGGGCTTGTAGCATAAGACGTTGCCATACATCGTGTTTGGTTCGACCTCTCACTGGTGTTTTGGGGGAAGTTGAAGCTCAGTGCGGACTCCACCCCAGCCATCCAGGGGAAGGTAGACCTAGCCTATGAGGTGAAGCTTCCACAGAGGGGACTTAGCTGCCTGTGCTTTCACAGCACCCTCGTGCCCTGAAAACACTTGATGCCTTTAGTGGAAAGAGATTTCTCAGGTTGAGGCTGTGTATTTTTTTTAGTCCCAGATATATATATTTTTCACTCTCCCCAGATCGGGCAGTAGCACCTGGCTTTCTGCCCTCACGGGTAGCTGTGGCCAGGAGGAAAGAGTTGTCTGGAAGATAATTCCATCCCTGGCTTTTCTTTCTAAAGCTATCTTGAGGCAATGATGCTGGGAGGTGGAGGATGGGAGAGCCTTGAGGGAAACAGGAGAAGAGAGAAAAGAAGCTGTCCTCCTCCCCTAAACCCCGAAGTCTCCAGACCAGAGCAAAGAGTGCCTGCCAGCAGTAGGGCTGTGCCTCTCTCTGCAGAGGGCCCAGGGGGAGTGACTGTGTGGTGTCCAGCCTCCCTGAAGGTTTCCAACCCCTGTGTGGGACAGAAGCAGAGTGTGGGACACCTGAAGGGACTGAGACTGGGGACAGTGGTTGCGTCTGCAGCATGCAGAACTGCTGAGGCGTGGAGGTGTTCCCCAAGCCTACACCTTGTTTCAGACCCAGGGACCTTTGCATTATTTTTGCCTGGGAGGAAGGCCTCCTGGCCATGAGTGACTGGGGTTACATTTCTAGACAGCAGGATCAGGCCTCCAGAATTCAAAATTAAAATGATTTGTAGAAAAGGCTAAATGTGATTCTTCCTGTAAGCTTGAGTTTGGGGACTGAGATTCTGGTCCTCAGAATAGATAGTAAAGCAGGTCAGTGCCAGAATCACGTCTCAGGTGGTCAGAGATGGCTAATGTATATCCGCTAGAGAGCCAACTCAGATTAATCGGGAGAGGCTATCTAGGGCTCTGTGTTGAGAAGGATTCCGAGGTGGAGTCTTTGATCAAGGAGAAAGCAAGCTTTCATTGATTGGTGAGCTGTAGCATATAGGCAATTTTAAATCCTGTTTGACTCTTTCATTTTATAAGCAAGGACACTGAGGCCCAGAGGGTTAAGCCTTTGTCAAGGGTTGGGGCGGGGCTAGAGCCAAGGGCTTGTGATGCCAGTGCTCTTTAACTGACAGTAATTCACTAGGAATTTTTTGTTTCCTTACTTATTCCAGGTTCTGTGTTAAGTGATAGGACAGTTAGAAAGAGTAGCAGTGATATCAAAAACTTACTATTAACTGCCTGCCTAACCATAATCTTTCTAATCCTCATGAGAATACTGTCTGACTAGTATTTCTATTAGTGAGGTATGGTAACTGTGTGAGCAACCTCAGCCTTTCCTGTACTAGTATAATGTAGTGTTCCACACGTGGGGCCTCCTTGCAGTCACTCAGGGGCTCTTGTAGCTCTGCCACTTCCCGGGGCCTCACCATTCTCTGCTGGCAGATGGGGACACGAGAGCCAGTGTGGAGGACTGTGTGAAGCAGGTCAGCTGGGGCATATCACTTCCACCCACCGTCCACTGGCTGGGACTCAGCCACCTGGCCACACCTACCAGCTAGGGGCTCTGGGAATGTTGGTTGGATGTATGAAGATGGGAAAAGAGAAAGGGGTTTGCGGTAGATTTGCTGTTCCCATTTTAAAGGGAAAGAGACTGAGACTCAGGGACTAGTAAAACAGAGCCCCTGCTCCCTAGGAGCTCATAGTTCAGGTAGGCACACGATCAACCTCCATGAAAAGATAACTAATGAAAGCAGAATAAGAAACCTATAAGTGTGAAGTGGGTGGGAGAGATAGGAACCTTACAGCCATTTATAGGAGAGAGCTGGCTTGGGTTGGGTCGGGGGGCTGCAGCAATCATGGAAAGCTTCTTGGTAGAGGAGGACTCTGGGATGGGATTTGCCAGAGGGCTTGGATATATAGAGAGAAGGGAAGGGAATGGGATTTTAGACAATGGGAACAGAGTAGCCAGGATTGCTGGAAGCCAGCCTGGGGTTGGAGAATGATAGAGCCTTGAGTGCCAGTCTCTGGAGGTTAGAGTTTGTGCCGTCTGAGGGCCTGGCTGCTGACATTCTCCCGCCGGTGGGCAGATTGCATGTGAGTCCCTACAGCTGGAGGTGCACAAGGTTTGGCCAGTATTGTGACATGTCCTAATGATGCATACTCTGGGGCCTGCAGGGACCAGCAGGGGTTGGTGCAAATGCATTCCCCCCCATCCTCCGAACTCCAAGACAGATGCTGTGAGATGACTGTTAGGACCTTGGCTTGATGACTAGATAAGAGCAGACAGCACAAGCAGGCAATTGTTGTTCTTGCCACAAAGGGCATTCTTGGGGGGCGGCCTTGCTAAGATCTCAGCCCAGCGGTCTCCCTGTGGGGGCCCAGGCACAGTGGCAGCACTAGCTGCAGTCCCAAATTCACAGTTATTAAGTGAAATGACTGCCTCCACACAATGCAGCATGGCACCGACTCTCCGTCAATTCTCAGGGCTCACTGGGAGCCCGGCTTTTATCCCCTGGAGGGGATGACTGAAGCCAGCAGCGCTCCTTCCCACATCGAGGAGTCCCTGAAATGGACCCTGTGATCCCACCCCATTTGTGTGCTGGTTCACAGGTCTTTAATTACATGACCAAGAGCTGGGAACAGAACAACAGCCTTTGCCAATTAAAGAAGTCGTCATAAATCAGGATTTAGGACCTGTAGGCTGACGTAGATGCCAGCAGGAATGCTAATCCCCGTGACCTTTCCCAGGAATACACTTACTAAACTAATGTTTCCCCTCCGCCAACAGGGTGGCTCCTGTAAGGCCCAGCTTCTCTAGGAAGGCCCCCGATTTCTCCATATGCCATGCCTCTGCTTACACCTCTGCACAGGAGGTTTATTTGCTAGCTTGTCTGTGTCCTTCCCAGGCTGTGGATGCCTCTGGCATGGGGACCACATCATTGTTGTCCACAGAACATGGAACAGGGCCCAGCAGGAACAGATGCTCAGTGAACAAGCAGTAAGTGGAAATCCTCGCTGAGCCCCTAGTGTGTGCCCACCAGTGTCAGGCACTGTGTGGGATGCTGAGGACCGGTCTGCTCATTGCCCCAGATGTGTGCCCAGGAGGAGAATTGGTTGGCTGACAGGGTTGAGCAGTGTGGACAGAGGGTGAAGGGTGGTGGTGGTGGGTTCTTGGGGAGGGGCACTTGGCCTGTGCCTTGGGGATAGACAGGGGTTAGGCAGGCAGCAGGGAAGAATGGGGACATTCCAGGGGAATGACCAACATACCCCAGTGCCTGGGGAGTACAGGATCTCTAGGAAGCATGTCCCATTCTATCCTCCCAACAGAGTTTGTAGACGTTATTATCCCCGTTTTACAGATGAGGGAACTCGGGCTTCGCCAGGTTAGGTGATTTTCCAGGCTCATTCACAGAGCTACGTTTGAGCTCAGGTGTGTCTAAGGCCTAGGATTGTGCTCCTGTGCAGGCCAGGGGGACCACAGGTCCCGGGTGGAGGTCCTGGGTGGGCATGGTCAGCAGGCAGCTGGGAGGCAGGGGAGGGAACAGGCCAGGGACATCCCGGGGCCTTGCCCTTCCAGAGGTTGTTTCCCTGTCCCTGCTCAGCCCTGGGACTTCCTGGCCAGATCTTGCTTCCCATTGGGCTGATGAGAAAATTGAGACTCAGAAAGAGAGAGTGCTTTGCTCCTCTCCTGGAAATCGCTTAGGCTAGGCACTGACAGAATGGGGGTGTCAGCTCAGAGAGGGTAGAGATGGGCCACCTTGCTCTCCACCATACCCCTGGGGCCAGAACGAGCCTGGCTCACAGCAAGTGCTCAGTGAATGTTTGCAGAATGAATGAATGGACAAATGAATGAATGTGGGAGTCGTCCAAGCGTTATGTATGTATATGTGTGTGTGAAGTTGGCAGTGCTGACTTTAGATTAGGACGTAGATGGCCTTAGGAATTCTAGGAAGGGTATTTCCTTCACCCACAACAAAGAGAGCTACACGGAGGGACTTTGTAAGGCCTTGCTCTGTCTTAGGACCCGTGTAAGACTCTGGGATAAACACTCACTTATCCGACGAATGTTGGTGGCATTGGGGCAGCAGCATCCTAAGTCTTTGGGGATACAGATGGGGATACAGCAGCGAATGAAGCAGTCAAGGTCCCTGTCCTCAGTAGCTTACTAGGTGGGTAGCACAGAGAATAAATCAGAAAGCCGAAAAGCCCCCTGAAATCGGAGGTGTGAGATGATTTTAGTGATAATTGCTATGAAGACAATAAAGGAGGGTAAGATTGATCGGTCTGGAGGATGTTCTAGACAGGGGCTTTAGGGGAAGATCTCTCCTGACAGATGCCATTTGAACTAATCCTGCTTGGTGCAAGTGGGCCGGATGGGGAAGATCTGGAGGAAGAGCATTTCAGGTGGAGCAAACTGCATGTGCAGAGGCCCTGAGGCAGGCAGGGGCTTGCATTCTGGAGGAACAGGAGGAGGCTTCTGTGGCTGGACAGTGAGTGATCAGGGAGGCAGTGGGGGGAAAGGATGCAGGCAGGTGGGACCCATCATGCAGAGCTGTGTGAGGACAAGGTGGTGCGAGTTTCTGTAAATGCTATAGTAGGGCTGTGGGCAGGCCTGTCAACATTCTCCTATTCAAGTATTGAAAAACTAAGCAAATCCACTAACGAATGATGTAAGTGTGATGAATGTTATGAAGGAGAAGTAAAGGATGTCTGGTGGTGATTGTGAGGGACTTGATTGTATCAGAGGAGGTGACATTGAGGTGAGATCTCAAGGCATCCAGGTAGGGACACTGGGGTGCAGCATTCCTACTGGGCAGTGGCACATTGCGGCCAAAACTGACCCAGTAAAGGATGCGCCCTGTGAGTATGGTTGGTAGGATGGTCAGAAGGCAGACCTGGCAGGCCCTCTTGGCTGTGATAAGGAGAGTTATTGGCCCTGGGAAGACTTGGAGGGCCAAGAGCAGGAGTGACAGGGTCAGATGGGCTCTTTAGAGGGACTGCTCCGGCTGCTGGTGGGGAACCCACTGTAGGGGTAGGCATGGCAGCAGGGAAACAGCAAGGAGGCTGGCTGAAGTCCCGAGCCAGGGGATGGCAGTGAGAGGGCACAGATGTGGACAGATCAGAGAGCTTCCTAGGATCTGATAGGATCTGCAGGTCTGGTTGGTCCCACGACCTTCCTAAGAACAGAGCGGGTACTCTGGGACACGGAAGGAGAACTGCAGTGGGTTGAATGGTGTCCCCACCACAAAAGATGTGTCTACCTGGAACCACAGGATGTGATCTTATTTGGAATAAGGGTCTTTGCAGATGTAGTTAAGGTAAGGATCTCAAGCTGAGATCATTCTGAATTGGACTGGGCCCTAAACCCAAAGGCAAGTGTCCTCATAAGAGACAGAAGAAATCCAGAAACACAAGGAAGAAGGTGATGTGAAGACAGAGGCAGAGATGGGAGTGATGCAGCCACAAGTCAAGGAACTCCAGGAGCCACCAGAAGCTGGAAGAGGCCAAGGGAGTTTCCCTTTAGAGCAGTCGGAGGGAGCGTGGCCCTGACACCTTGGCTCCAGACTTCTGGCCTCCAGAACTGTGGGACAATGCACTTCTGTTGTTTTAAGCCATCAAGTTTGTGGCCTTTAGCTGCAGCAGCCCTAGGAAACGAATACAGTGCCCAGTGAGAGACTCCCGATGCTGCTCCGATGGTTACAACCCTCAGCTTGGGTCCCTTTGAAGAGCTCTGCTCTGTTCCTATTTTGCTGTGCTCCCCCTGTCCACGTCCCCCCCCACCCAAGCTATATTAGAATAAGATTGAATTTTCTAGCTTGGGTTACTAAGCTTTCAGATCTGGAAACTGTGGCCATTAATCAGCTGTCACGGGATGTCGTAAACAAGGGGCTTTAAAAACCATGTTTGCTTTTTAGGCTGATAATACTTGGAGGTGAAGCTGGGAGAGTTATACATAATGCATGCATTTTAATGGGCCACGCACTGCAGCCCTCTTTAGTCGGAATGATTCGTTTTAATGTTCAAAATAAATATCAGAGACAATTTGCCAACAAAGCTGATTTTCTCTGCCCGCCATTAACTTAATCTTTATACCTCAGCCTAATGACAGAGGGGCTGGGGGCAGGGGGTGGTGCTTTGTATTGCAAGTAACGGGGAGAAGCAGTCAGTGTGGTCCTGAGCCATGGGTGACCGCTTGCTCAGGACAGCCCTGCTTTATGCCCATTGTCCTGGAGTAATTATTCTGAGATTGGATCATGTGGGGTTGCCAATATCCAACTATTTTTGATCTATAAGATAGCAATTTCGTATGGTTTAATCAAAACATAGAAAAGTTGCTTGGTTTGTATGATAAATGATATCTCTTGCTAAATATGCCCTTTACTCTATAGATGGGGAAACTGAGGCCCAGAGAGCTGAGAAGCATTGCTTGGGGCCACTGAGCTTCACAGAGGCTGAGTTCCAGGTTCCCTGGCTGCCCCATGCTCCTGTTCCTGAGCCAGGTGTTTTTCTCTTGGAGGACATCCAAACCATACCTACCTCCTCTGTGCCTTCAGCCCTGAGGGCTTCTTGTTGTCCCTTTGTTTTTTTTTGTGTGTGTGGTATGCGGGCCTCTCACTGTTGTGGCCTCTCCCGTTGCGGAGCACAGGCTCCGGACGCGCAGGCTCAGCGGCCATGGCTCACGGGCCCAGCCGCTCCGCGGCATGTGGTATCTTCCCGGGCTGGGGCACGAACCCGTGTCCCCTGCATCAGCAGGCGGACTCTCAACCACTGCGCCACCAGGGAAGCCCTTGTTGTCCCTTTGAAAGGCAAACCTCAGAGCCACACCTAGTTTCTGTCCCTGGTTTCCTGAGCTGATACTTTCTGGGGTGCTACCCTGGCCATAGCACCACCGTCCACCGCCTATCAGTCCTGATCACCCAAAACACATAAGCATGGGAATGAGGATCACATACTGACCATTCATTCGTCTTGACAACTGATTCGTAATTGGAGTAAGATAGGATCACTGCCTTCTAGACAGGAGAGACAGGATGAATGTCCCTCAACTTGTAGAGGCTTATTTTTTTAATTCCCTTATTTATGTCCTGGTGCAATTGCTGGTGGGTAGGGAAGGAATTCAGAAGGAGAGGAGGTCAGGGTGTGGGATTTGCTGAACAAGGCTGATTTTAAACCCAAAGTGACCTTGCAAAACAGGGAAGTGTCTCCTCTCCCTGCAGCCCCCAGGAAAACACATACCTACTTGATGGTGGGTATGTGTGTGTTGGGGTGAGGGGGGAATGGCTTCTGGAGAGCCCTGTTCTGGGAGCCACTGCTGCTGGGGACACAGAGGGCAGGAAGCTTAGGCCTTGCCCTGCCCACCTGTGCAGAGTGAGTATAGGGCTTTGCATCTCTTACTGGAGAGGTGGGTCCCTCTACCAGACTGAGCTGCAGAGGGAAGAACACGGGCTTCAGGGTCATTCATTCTTTCCTTTATTCATTAAATAAATATGGAGTCCTCAAGTGCCAGCTGTTCTGCTGTGTATCAAGATCAATTCACCTAAAAATCCAGGTTTCTGGCTTTCTGTAAAAATCGTAGATCTGGCTCACGACCCAGCATTCCTGCCAGGTGTCCGGTGCTGGTGCTGAGCTGTGGCTGCCCGCCCTAGCATCACCTTCATCTAGCCCATGTCACTCCTCTAGGCAGCCTGCCTGGCCCCTGCAGGCACTTGATTTTGAGAACCCAGGTTTAATCAGTCTCTGCTTCTTGTACCAAAGGAAGGTGCCAAAGAAATTCTTGCTGTTTGTTACATGAAACTGACTCTAGATGGTTCCCTAAAGAGGTCCTGGACTTCTTTCAAACCTTTCCAGAGCTCGGTCCAAGTGCTCTGGGGTTCCAGAGGAGAACAAGTCCCTCCCCCCGGGAAGCTCAGATCAGGAAGGGACCCTGATGGACCAACCCTCCCCTTGGTATCCTAGGAGAAGTGGGTACACAGCACTATGGGTACAACAGCCTTGGTGAGAACGCGAACTTGCCCAAGCACTTGGAGGGCGGTTTGGCCACATCTCTCAAAATTTGAAAAGCCCATGACCTTTGGCCCAGCTGTTCCAGGGCCACATTCCACAGATGTGTTTGGAAAAGTGCATCGACATATAGACGCAAGCCTGAGTGTTAATAAATGTTTGTAACGGCAACTAGAAGCCACCAAAATGTCCATCAGGGGTCTGAGTATATAAGATGTGATGCTTCCATGCCAAGTGGCTGCAAGAGAGACTGTAGCTGTTTTTGTGCTGACATGGAGAGATTCAGAGTTGCATTTTCAGCAAAATACAGCCAGAAGCAGAGCAGTGTATATATGAACACATTTGTGTTATAAAAAAGGACTGTTGAAAGCATGGCCTTTGACACAGCCTACCGGGGTGTGAGTTCCTGCTCTGCTGCTTACCAGCTGTGTGACTTGGGAAAGTCACTTAACCTCTCTAGGTTTAGTCACCTCGGCTGTGCAACAGAGCTAATAATAGCATCTAATCATAGGGCTGTTGTGAGGGTTCAGTGTGTTTCATACACATAAAGCATGACCAGGGCGGGGACCAGAGTAAGTCCTCCTCAGCTATTTTTGTTACTGTATATACTTATATAATTTTTTTTTCCCTGAAAGTAACACAAAATGTTAGCAGGGTATTAGTTTGGGTATTGAAGGCAGGGGATCCATGTGTTAAGGTGAGACTTCCTGTTTACTTTATACCTTTAGAAAAAAGTTCAAAATTTTTATCAAAGGCATTTTTAACTTTTATTTCAAATTCAGTTAAATACACACTCACGCACGCACACACACATATATCGCAGAGGAGGAAGCTATTTCTGTCTGGAGTGAAGTGGGAGCTGGGAAGGTTAACTGAAGTGGTTATAGTGGAGCTGGACCTTAAAGAATCACCCAGGCAAAGAAATGGGCCAGGGGATGGTTTACTGGGTGGAAGAACCAGCATGTGCAAATGTCCTGAGGCAGGCAAGATCATGGGGAGCAGTGCAGGGTCAGGTTTCAGAGTCACAGAAGAGGTGCTGGGGATGAGGCTGGAGGGGTGAGGGTTCTCAAATGTGCTTGTGGATGGGACCCAGGCCTCATGTACTCAAGCTCATACATGTTCTCAGGGGATGGAGAATAGATGATATATTTTTTAGAGGATATGAGAACACAGTGTCCCCATTTCCCAGATTAAAAATTCAAGGCACAGAGAAGTGAAGTGACTTGCCCAAGATCACACATCAAGTTTGGGGTACAGAGTTCCTCTTGACTTCTGGTGTCATCTTGTTCTGCTATGTAGTATGTGCTCGATCAGTCCCACCCGATAGTATCTCAGTATAAGGTTTGGGAAATTAAAGTTTGGAGGGCAGATTACTTGTTAATTTCTTTATAGTCTCTCTCCCCACTCCCATGAGCTCTAGTAAGGCAGAAACTGCGACTGTTCTGTGGGCTAATGCATGCCCCAGGGCCTAGGACATTGTCAGGTACATGGCTAGGCACGCAGTAAATGTTTGTTGAATGCATGAATAAATAAGGTCACCTGGGAAGTCAGGGACAACCAGAACAGGAACCCAGGGCTCTGCCCCCTTCCCCCACCCAGTCTGGGCTCTATCCATTGCACCAGGAAACCTAGACTCCAGGGAGGGAGGCTGAGCATTGTTGTTTGTTGAATTGTTTCCCCCCACCCCTTCCAAAAAAAGATATGTTGAAGTCCTAACGCCAGTACCTGACAATGTAGAAATAGGGTCTTTACAGATTTAATCAAGTTCGGATGAGTTCCTAGTGGATTAGGGTGAGGCCACATGGAATAGGATGGACCCTAAGTCCAATGCCTGGTGCTTTATAAAGAGAGAGAGATTTGAAGACACAGAGGAGACCCAGGGAAGAATTCCATATGAAGACGGAGGCATAGATTGGAGTTATGCTGCCACAAGCCAAGGAATGCCAAGGATTGTTGGCAACTACCCGAAGCTAGAAGAGGCAAAGAAGGGTTCTACCTGAGAGTCTTTGAGGGGAGCAGAGCCCTGCTGACGCTTTGGTCTCAGACTTTTGGCCTTCAGAACTATGAGGGAATAAGTGTCTTTTGTTTTAAACCACTCAGTTTGTAATACTTCGTCATCGCATTCCTAGAAAACTAAAACAGGCATCTGAGAGCAGGGTCTGGGTCTTGTGGTCTCTGTTGCCCTTGGTGAATGTATGAATGGGTGGATGCATACGTTAATGAGATAATCTGGCTAGGCTGCATAGCTGGTGGGCCCAGCCCAGCAAAGAGCAGAGCCTCAGGCAATGTCAGCTGGATGAACAGTGTAGTCACCCTGCCTGACGTGGGGCTCTGGGCCAGCCTACCTCTGCGGGACCCCCTTCCCTCCCTACCAGACCAAGTGGTGCTGGCTGGAGTGGGGTGGCGGGCTGAGAGTGTGGCGGACTCTCACATTTGCAGGAATGAGATCATCTTTCCAAGCGACTGCCTGGGTTGGTTCCGTCACTCACCGTGGCCCCCATGGACGGTACTAACGGTGTTCTCAGCTGTTGCAGCCAGCCTGCTCCACACACCTTCACCAAACCCTCAAACAGGCATGTGGGCCGCAACAGGGCCTCTAGGACCCCCTCTGCCTTCTTCCCGAGGTGAGAGGCCCTGAGAGAAGTGGAACTCAAAGGAGAAGAGGGTGTGAGTCCCAGTGCTGCACACGTTGGCTGTGTGCCCTTGGGCCAGTCCCTTCCCTTTTCTGTGCTTCGGTTTCCACCTCTTTAACCTCTGTGCCTGAACGCTGCTTTTGGAATGGGAGGTGGGACAGTGTGATGGTACAGAGAGACCTTGACCAGTGGTGTGAGCTGGGGCAGCCTGCTCACCTCTGTGAACCTCGGGCTCCTCCCCTGTCAGATGGGGCAAGTAATCTAATCTCCTTCTCATCTACGGTGAGAACTAGATGATGTCAGGTGCCCGGCACAGTGCCTAGTATGTAAAAATGTTCTGGAAGTGGGCCATTGCTTTTATTACCTTTCTAGCATCATTGCTCCCATCCTGGCACCAGGAGCTCCAAAGATTAAAGCGTTTTGTGCGGTTGGACCATCCCGTCTCCAAGCCTTTGCACGTGCTGTTCCTTTTGCCCCGCAGTGTCCCCCTGCAGCCCCTGTGCATCAGAGTCCCACCTGCTCACCTGCTCAGGCTTCGAAGCTCACCTGCTCAGGCTTCGAAGCCCACCTGCTCAGGCTTCGAGGCTCAGCCCTGCTGGCCTGGCTTGCTCCTCAGAATCCCTCCGGACTGGATACTTTTTCCTCTGGGTGCCCCCTGAGGGCCTCATGCCCTATGTTGCAGGCCCTCTCTGCTGGCTCCTGTGTGCTCTCTCCCACCAGTCCAGGGGCCTTGCCCTCTCTCTTTGTGCCCCCTGCATGTCTCTCCCCCGCTTCACTTCCCCTGAGGCCAGTGAGTACCTAGACCAGGCCCCTTGCCTCTCCAGCCCCAGGAGGTGACCGGCCCCATTCTTCAGGGACAGAGAACTGAGGCCAAGAGAGGGTTCAATTCCCAGCTCTGCCACTCCCCATCTCTGTGGCCTGGGGCAAGAAACCTTGTGTCTCTGAGCCTCAGTGTCCTCATCTGTGCAATGGGGATGCTAATGGCACCTGCCTGGCAGGTTGTCATAGAGGTCATGGGAGCTGCTGTCAGAAGGTGGCTTCTCCTAAGGGCTAAGAGTGAGCTGCTGTTATTATTAGTGTTGTCGCTGTGGTTATCAAGTCTCCCAAGGCCACATAGCAAATAGGAAAGTGGGGTATCCTGGTCACCCGGTGCCCAAGTCCATCCAGTTTGCCCCCACCTATCTCCCTCCCACCTACGAGGCTGGCTCAGCAGCCAGATTTTAAGAATGGAGCATGTGCTGGGATTTCTCCAGGAGAGCTGGCAATGCCCTTCTCTCCTCCGGGGCGTGGCTCTGGAGAAGGGGGCAGGTGAGTGGCCAGTGATGTTGAAACAACAGTCTCCTGTTTGCTGTGAGGGGCTTAGTGTTGTGACTTGTGACTTGCTTGTGTGCTGCCTCCCTGTGTCTCACTCATCAGATATGCTCCCTGGGGACCGAGCAGGACTGCTTGGCTCCCTTGAGTTCCCTTCTCTCAGGGGAGCTCCTGGGAGTGGCCCCTCTGCTCCCTCCAGAGGCCTTCTCTCTGCTCTCTACATGGTAATGCCTGGCTGGGGAAAGCACAGCTCAAGTCGCAGAAATGGTTGGCAGAGAGGAGCTGGCCTGGCAGTCTGGGGAGCCTCTGACCCTCCGTCCCACCCCCAGCTTGCTGTGTGACCTTGGGGAATAAAAAGCTTGAACTCTCGCTCTAAGAAACTATGAAAATTCTTTCTCATAATCAGGAGAAGAAAACTGACTCTTTTATTCAAAGTTGTTGCTGTTGTTATTGTGTGTATGTATTTGCCTGGAATGCCACTCTCCCTCCTTTGCTCAGGAAGGGCTCACTTCAGGCATGCCTTCTTCCTCTGGGAAGCCTTCCCTGACTACCCTCCCTGGCTGGGTTAGGGCCCCTCCTCTGGCTACCCATAACCTTGGGCTTCCTTCTACAAGGCACCCATCTTTCTGTGGTGCAACTTGTTCTGCCCCTGGATTGGGAGCATCCTGAGGGCAGGTGTGGGGTGTCCTGAATCTTGGAATTTCCATCCTTAGCAGAGACTGATCCTAGAGGACCTCACTCAGTATTAGTGAAGTGCCATAACATCAGACAGTGGGAGGAGATTCTGGACTTTCTGATCAGGGCAGTTTCCTGGGGGCCAGGGGGAATGGAAGGCCCTGCTTTCAGGGTCTGTGAGGCCCCTCCCTGAAGCATCTTTGAATGACAGAGGTGGGTAGGTGTCCGGGAGAAGAGAGGTGAGGCCCTCCCCCTCTCAGGGTAGTGAGATTTTAAATTGCGTTTCCCAGGCCTGATTTTGTTCGTGGGCTTTGCCGGAGCCCTTGGTTTTCCCGAATGAACCCTGCTGCGTCCCTTGGGGCCCACAGAGAGCGGCTCAGCCCGGCTGGGGCAGCTGGCACGTACTCTCTGATCCTCCCTTTCATTTTGGGCCTCTCTGAACATCCAGCCCTATGCCCTTGGTCCTCCGCGCTCAAAGCTTCACAGAAGCAGCTCAGCAGGAAGTGAGAGTCGCTCTGACCCCTCTAGTCTCTTAAAACTCTTGTAAAGGAGTAATACCCTGACGAGAGAGTCTCCTGTCAGATTTACATTTTTTTAATGCCAACTACCGCTCCACGGGTTTCAAAATGGGAAAGCTGGGCTCCATGGTGAGGATCAAGGCACAGGGAGAGATCCAGGGGCCGACTGCTTCCCTCACTCCCTGCTCTGGGCTGAGGGCCATTGCCTGCCCAGCTGCCCAGGGAGGGTAGCCACTGGGCCAGCCATGGGCCAGGCTCCCTGTCCCCACCTGCTCTGGCTCCTCTGTGGTCCTCCTCACCTCACACCAAGCACGTTCCTGCCTCTGGATTCCTGGATGCCCTGCCTCCCACTGAGAATCCCCCTCCTCTCCTAGCTCCCGAGCTGAGTTTGTGTCCTTGGAGGAGCCTTCCCCCGACCAGTAAGGAGATTATCCTTCTGCTCCACCCTTTAAGTCCACCTTTGGAGCCCAGCGTCAGGAAAGACAAAGGCTTGGAGTACGAGAGATCTGGGTGTAAAGCTTTGCTCTCAAGCCATTAGCTTTTGGAATCTGGTGACTCACTAACCATCCCTGGGCCTCAGATTCCCCATCTGGAAAGTAGGTATGAAAGCACCCATCTCCGAGAGTGGCCTGGAGGACAGGCGGTTAACTTGTGTGACTTGCCCAGTGCTGAGCCTGAGGGCAGCCCTGCTCCAAGCCTGGCCCTGGGACCAGCACCATCTCCACACTGTTTATTACAGAAACTGAGAGTAAGAATTAGACACTGGTACAGCAACTTGGCGTTACCATGATAACTTATTTTACAAAAGTATCTTTAACAGATTAGAAAATGAATTGATTGCAGATGAAAAGTGGTCCTTTCACACTGAGAATTTGAGGAGCCTTACCTTGGCATGGAAGTCTCAAGAAACTATTTTCATTCATTCATCTATCTACCCATCCATCCATCCATCCATCCATCCATCCATCCATTCATCATGAGTTAAGCCCTCACTACGATGCTCAGAGGAGCTAAATTGACTTCTGGCTGTGACTCCTCATTTATTGAGTCTCTTGGGGCAGGGAGGAAAGTAGGCATGTCTCTCCATTTCCTCCAGGGGGTGGGCAGAGGCAAATTTGCTTAACAAAGCTCAGGTAATTAGACCCACATTACGTTATCTTTGGTGGTGGAGTAGGGTGGACCAGGAGAAGCCCCGTCCCCAATTCCCATCACTTGTTCTGGCTTGGCACTTGTCTTCCTTTTTTTTTTTTTTTTTTTTTTTTGCATTACGTGGGCTTCTCACTTCTGTGGCCTCTCCCGTTGCGGAGCACAGGCTCTGGACATGCAGGCCCAGCAGCCATGGCTCACGGGCCTAGCCGCTCCGCGGCATGTGGGATCTTCCCAGACCGGGGCACGAACCCGTGTCCCCTGCATCGGCAGGCGGACTCTCAACCACTGCGCCACCAGGGAAGCCCTTGTCTTCCTTTTTGATGGGAAAACTGGGCAGAATTTACTTTAAGTCTGTCCTTCATCTTCCCCAAAGTCAAAGGCAGAGTTTGCCACTCTCCCCATTTCCTTTTATTATGGAAACTGGGAAAATGACAAGTAATTGTTTGAAGATGTTAGAAAGATTGCATTTTGTTTTGCAACTATCAGCTTAAAAATAATGTTTAAGCGATTATGAATGGGTGATTAACTATTTCTTCCATTACTTCCTTCTCAGAATAGAAACTGCAATGATTGTGATACACAGTAAAACGGAGGCCCTGCTATCTAAAACCAGTAGAGAAAACAAGTAGCCAGTGTCCCTTTTGGGGTGAAATTCTACCTCTCAGACCTTGGAGAAGGCTGGGCTAGGCAAGGTGGTGAATGTTGCTAAAACAAACATGGTCTCCATGTGCTAATTTCTCTCCATCGCCCCGTCCCTCCCCACTCCTTGTATCAACAGCTGTTATGGGACTGCAGTCAAATTCAGTATTCACTGCCTTTCCTGAGTCAGTTAGTTTTGGATGAAAACAGTTTTTGATGCGGCTCCATTGCGCCATTTTAGTGGGTGTTTATCATTTAAAAGGAACAATTTTAATACCTACATTTGCCTTACAGTATGAACCATAAATGTGATTTAGGCTTCCCTTTATAATAGACTCTTACAAGCGATTTCCTAGGCTCCAGAAGAACCATTCCTCCAAGCGGTGGCCATGAAAATGAACAGGCTTTTGCTTCTTTTACAAAAGTTTTCCTTTTTAAATACCTTCTGAAATTATTGAACGAAAGCTGGGTAAATGGGCTGATTTGTGTGCTTTCCTTGCTGGGAATCTGGAGCTCCTGGAAATGTCTTGGGGTAGGACAGTTCTCCCACAGTAGGAGGTAAGGCCCAGGAGGTGTGGTGCTGATGTTGTGTTGATGTCCAGGGACTGTTTGTCCTCCCTCTTGCATCTTCTCTGGCCTCCAGCTTCCGCATCTGTAACAGGGCGGAGGCGGTGGCAATAATACAAATCCCCTGTATCAGTGCTACTCAGAGTGAGGTTTGCGGGCAGGCAGCATCAGCATCACCTGGAAGCTTGCTAGAAGTGCAGTTTCTCTAGCTGTGCCCAGACTTGCTGTATCGGAATCTGGGGGTGGGGCCCAGTGGTCAGCGGTCAGTTTTATCAGCCCTCCAGGTGATTCCGATGCTAAAATATGCTCTGCCTTCTTGGGAGCAGAGCTGGGAGCCTGTGAAACATCAGGGCGAGCCACTGAAAGAGTTCACAAGTTCCTTTAGCGAAAAGGTTTCCCAGTCCTGGGAAGCTGTAGGTCCCCTGTGTGCTTAGGACCCAAATTGGCTTATGACAAAAATAGTGGGTTTAGCGTTGGACACCACAAGTCAAGGTTGGATATTTGAAAGACTGGAGTGTGTGTCTTGAGATGACAAGGGGGATGGTGAAAAATCTGGAAGATGAGACTTTGTCCTGTTTGTTCAGAATTACCCAATAGATACCCACTGGCCCCCAAGGGGCTCCCCACACACCACACTGCCGTGGGCATGGGTACGGGTGTGTTTAACCTGGAGAATAAAAGAAGCCACACAGGAGAGGCAGAGACCTGGAGACTGTCTTCCATCTACTGGAGGTCTGGACCATTGATAATGGAGTTGACGTCTCCGCAGCTTCCGAGATGCCCCAGGGAGAAAAGAGGCAAATAAGAGAGCGTGTTCTCCATCACTGGAGGTGTGTAGGCAGAAGCGTCTGGCCGTGGTGCTGCTTACCATCAAGGGCGCTCCTACTTTTTGTTCCAGCCCACAGCTGACCTTCTTGTGGCCTCTCTTCTCCAGGGTGGGAAGGCCATTAACCTCATGAATGAGGAAAGCCCTCCTGCCTGGATATGCCACTTCCTGCTGAGAAATGCCTCCATTCGGGGGAAAAATGGGATTAATTTTTAGCGGAAGCAGCAGTGGCTGAACGTGCAGTTTTCAAATTGTTGACTGTGATATTAAGTAACAAGCAGACTCCTGTCCAATGGATGTTATTAAAATTAACTGTTTTAGCACTACATTTAGAATCAAAACCAATCTGTCACTCCTAAATTGGTTTCTTTCAACTGCTATTTGCGGGTAAAATGAACAGTTTTAACAATTACATCTCCAGTGCAAATCATAAACTTGATTTACAGGAAAACACTTCATTTACTGCCTTTGACTATGCACCAGAGCTGCCAATTATCTGACTGTAAATTTCCCCCCTTGGTTATTTGCTTCTTAAGCAGCAGCCTTGGTCCTGTTGCCTCACTTGCGTTTGGGCCCTAGGCCCTACCTGGGATTGTAGACTCTGATTTGGGGTTTTGTCTGTGAAGACTTGGGTGCTCAAAAGTAGATGGTGATCTATACAGAGCTGGATCCCTGAGGGCCCTCTGTTCTGTGCTGTTTCATGTTGTAAAATATTGAGTGGAATAGCACCGCTATTTAACTAATCTGGGTGAGCCATTATGGGGGGAAAATCAGTGTGTTTGAGCAGGAAGGCCCTTGGAGAAAACTAATAAACGATTCATTTGTTCATCAAACAGTTGATTAAACAGCCGTTTTTCCCCAGCGAGGAACTGTAGGCTATGCTGTGATGGATGCATGCCCCACGGTCCCTGCCCTCAACGAGTTCACAGTCTAATAGGAAAGACATGTGCTAAATACCATCACTTTGTGATATAGTCAATCACTCCTTTAATGGTTGGCTGTTAATGAGCTGAAGTGCTGGGGCCCACTGAGAGGCAATAGTTCTGCTCAGCGGTGCTGGGTGGGGGAAGAAGGTAGGCAGAAGCTTTGTACAAGTTCCGTTTGAACTGGGCCTTGAAGGGTCGGTAGGAATTTTTCAGGTAGAGGAGGAGAGGAGAGGGCATTCCAGGCAGAGAGAGCCAACTCTTGCACAGAGGAGCAGGGCATTTTCAGTGAGGGGTGCTGTTGTCAGGCCTGGCAGGAGGGGTGGGTGACATGACTGCTTGGAGGTAGGGTGGAGCCAGGATGCCTCTTTTAAGGAATTTAGGTTCTGCGTGGTTTACGGTTGAACTCCTTTTCTAGCTAAGCAAATGCAAGTCCACAGCTCTGAAATGGCCCTCGTCAGTCAGGAGGGACTGTGAACGCCAAGAAGTTATAGGATGGAGGAGGGTTTCCTGGTATTTTGAGAAGTCAGGATGCATATGCAAACCACATGCAAATGAGACGCAGGCCAGCACCTGCTCTGTATTGTGTTGTCAGCTGGCTTTCTGCAGCAGGGACTGTCCTGTGCATTTCAACAAAGGTGAACAAAAGTAGCTGAGCTATGGGACACTTCATGAGGCTGCATAAAAAATAGAATTGCCCCAAGACTTTCCCTGCCACGGCTCCTTCTGTAGAGGGGAGTGTCTTACTGGGAGAGTGAAGGACCACAGTTTAGGCCCCAGAAGGGCAGGATGAAGTCCCCACAGTTGCCACCGGGAGGGAGCCCAGGACTCAGGATTTCTGGGGTGTGGTTTCCTTTGGGGAGGCCGATGGGCTGGGAGGCTGGCTTGGGAGCCCGGGGTTCTCATCCCCTCTGCACCCCCCACTCCTCTGCACTCAGTGTCCCCCTCAGGAAGGGCGAAGGAGGATCTGAGGTGAGTCGGGGGTCTGTGGTTTTCTGCTGATTGTCCAGTGCTGACTGCCCCCTGAGCCCCAGTGGGGTGATCACTGAGACGTGATGGTATTGCAGGCTGTTTCTCCTCACAGGGGACTTGAGGGTAACCCCCTGCCCTCGTATGCCCATGAGCTGTGCTGGAGAGCCGCTGTGGGCTGGGGTCCCCAGGGCCACTGAGGGAAAACTGGGAGCAACTCAGAGGAGGTTTCGATCCCAAGTTCCCTCTTTCTGCAGGGATTCGATCAAGAAACATGAGGGCAAGGACCCCTGCAGCCCCCTGGCCGCCTCTGACAAGGGGGTGGGGTAGCACCCAGGCTCTGGAAGCTTACAAGGCCGACTCTTACTCTGCTGTGTGGCCTTGGGCGAGTCCCCCTGCAGTATTTTTGTGCCTCTTGGACGCCAGACCAGATATTTCACATAAGAAATTTTCCCTCTTGAGAGTCACCCCATCCTGACCTGAGCCCCTTTGGGGCAGGGGCTGCTTCACAAACATTTTGGAGAGCCAGGGGTGGGTGTCCAGGCCTGTAGGACAGACGGCAGCCTCAGGTCCCTGCCGCCCCACGGAGGGAGGCTCGCTGCATCTGTGGGTCCTGGGGGTTGCTCGCAGCCTGCCCTGCACATCCTGATGCCCTGACCCTCTATCTTCTTCCGTCTCCTTTTTCTCTTTCCCTGTCTCTCCTGCCCGCTCCCTGACTACTTTCCCTGCGTGCCTGACTTGTCCTCCGGGTGTGGTTCTTTCTGTGCTCTCTCTCACGTTCTCTGGGTCTGGCTCTCCTACCTGCTCTACCTGCCTCTGTCTCTCTTGGGACCCCTCCCTCCATCTCCCTCTTCTTGCCTGGCTCCTGAAGCCCAGTTCCCTCTCCCCTCCTCCATGATCTCCCGCCTCCGCGCCTCCTGTCTTCTCCCATCTGTGTCCACCCCACCTTCCCCCACCCAGCTCCCAAATCATGAGCACTTTGGGGGAAACTGAGGAAGGGTCTCTGATGAGGGTGGGAGGGGCAAGAAGGGAGAGGACGAGAACTGCTGGCCTTCAGCAGGTGGCACTGTTGGGCGACTTTTGCTTGTGAAACCTTTCAGAACTGAAAAAACACTGGAATCTAATTGGCATTTGAGAGCCCTTTTTTAAAAAAAATAAATAAAAATAATGACTCTCATTTCCCCGGGCATCATTAAACAAGGTGCAGTGTTTGTGTGTGTGTGTGCGTGCGTGCATGTGTGTATGTGGGAATGCAGATATCTGCATATGAGCCTATGGGGCTGGAAGTGTAGTGGGTGTGTGAGCACATGCCATGTGTGCCTGAGTCCGTGTGTACATGTGTAGTAGAGATGTGTGTGTGGGAGTGTTTGTGTGCAGCTATATGAATGTGGGTTTTCATGGCCCATTGTGTACCAGTGTGAGGGGCGTCTATACGTGCGCAGCTGTCAGTGTTGGGCCCACGGGTCTGTGCCGCTGTGAGTGTGTGAGCATGTAGGTGTACTGGTGGGGTTGTGTGGGGAGCACAGATGAGGTATTTGTGTCTTCACATATGCCCGCTGGTGGCGGTTTAGCGTAGTGGATAAGAGGGAGAGCTGTGGACTCAGGCCTCCAGGTTTAAATTCTGGCTTCACATTTATAGCTGTGTGATTTTGACCTAGTCCCCTAACATCTCTGAGCCTCAGATTCTTCATCTGAAAAGTGAGATAATAATAATATCTATCTCTCTGGATGATTGTGAGGATGAAATAGAATCATCTGTGTCAGGGGCCTGGCAGGGCACCATCAAAGGCTCAGAGCCACAGTGCGTCAGTGTGTGGGTCAGTAGGGCACAGCCTCCTGCTGTCCAGCTCCACTGGCTGGCTGGGCTGGGTTTGCTGGGCCCAGAGGCTTGACCTGCTGCTCTCTCCAGGGGCTTAGAGGCCCAGGGTGGCTGGGGGTGCATCCCAAGGGCCTCTGGGTCTGCAGGACAGAACCAGGGCTGGAATGACCCCCATGGTGGAGATCCAAAATGTAAGAGCTGGAGGGGACCTCAAGGGTCATGATTTCAGCTCCTCATGTAAGGAGGGGAGAAGGCAGCCTAGAGGGGCCAGGGCCAAGTCAGGACCAGGCCAGTGTCTGAGGGCACTAAGCCGGGCCGACTCCCTGGGGCCTGAGGGCAGAGCAGCTCCTTGTAATCCTGACTCCCTCCCCTTGTCTCTCTCCCTCCTCTTCCTCATGTCTGTGGTGACCTTCTCTCTTACAGCTGAAAGCGGAGCTGGGAGATATCTACTGAGGTGTAACATCATCCCCAAATTTAGTGTCTGGGAACAGTTGGTTGTTATTGTGCCCAATTTCATGGGTTGACTAGGCTAAGCTGGGGTCTCATGTAGTGGCCAGGCTGGAGGTCACCTGAGGAATGGCCACTTGCCTCCCATGCCTGGCTTCTCAGGGTCCCTGGCCTCTCTGTCTGGGCCCCTCCACATGACTTGAGCCTCTCCCGGCAGGGTGGGCTCAGGGTAGTGGCACTTCGTAACAGATCATCTGAACTAAAGTATCCACATTAGAGACGATAATATAATGTTAAATGTTCTAGTTACAAAATAAAATATTAAGTTTGAAGCATATGCGGCCTCGGAGCAAGGCCTCGGAGGTGTCCTTGTCACTATCGTCATCCTTGTCTGCCCTTCAGCTGAGAAAACGGAGGCTCAGAGAAGTTAAGGGATTGCCCAGGGCTGCACAGATTGGAGATGCCAGAGCTGGGCCTGGAATGCCAGCGTTCCCCCTCCAAACTCCACACTGTTCCCTCGGAGGCTTTGTGTTGTCAGGAGAAGGCTCAGAGGGGCTGAGGAGCAGGAAACAATAGGAAGATGAGGAGTCGAGGGAAACATTGTCCCATCTCAAGTTCTAGGCTGTGTCTCCCGGGACGCCCAGACTCACATACTGTCTCCTGATTCATCACTGGTCCTTCCGTCCCAAGGCCCCCACTTTGATTACAGCCCCTATTCCCAGAGTAGTGTTGGGACCAGCCCCAGACTTCTCTGGGTCGGGAGTCATTTCACAGCTTCCCATACTGTCCCAGCCACCCAGGCGCCCGTTTCCTCCCAGCCACCCAGTGAGGGGGCTGTTGCCCCTTCCACAGGAGAGGAAACTGAGGCCGGGAGAAGTCACGCGGTTCCTCCAGGTCCCCCAGGGCTGGCCTCACTGCAGCTCTGACTCCTCTAGGCATGGCCTGCTGCCCCCACTCTCTTCCCTCCCTCCAGCAGGCCTGCACAAGCTTCCAGACCCGCACCCCAAAATGACGGTTCCCTTACGCTCCTGGCTTTCCAAGCCCTGCCGCGTTTCCCAACTGTGCTTGCTGGAGCTCTAGTCCCACGAGAAGCTCGGTGACGAAAGGGCTCTGTGGTCAAATGATCTGGGAAACGTGGCTTCCTTCACCCCTCCCTTCTCAGGACCCACGCTGTGTGTCATAAATGGAAGGCCCTGAGGATCCTTGGTAAACAGATGGGTTCACTCGGGTTTAAGCCAAAGCTTGCCAAATTTAATCATAACATCCCACCCTGCAATACACACACACACACACACACACAAAACACACCTTCTTTTGTTTCACAAAATCACTCTTTAACACATGTTTTTGGAATATTCTTTAAGAAATGTGGCCTAAGCGGTAAAGTCCAAATCTCTACCCTTGGTATTCAAAGGAAGGGCTGCATAGCTGGGATGCAACCCTGTTTTCAGTTTTCTCTCTCTTGGATCCCAAAGAATCCTCCTCCTCGGCATTCCCTGGTCTACACAGGGCCCATGGCCTCTCCCATCCCAGTTTTTACTCAGACCTCTCCATTCACTCCTCCAGGGACACCCCCAGCCAGGGCTCACCTCCCTGGGTGGGCTGTGATGGCCGTGCCTCCCTCTGTGATGGGTTACATACCGTGTTAGTCGCTTTTTCATGCATCAGTCTTGCGCCCTGAACTAAACCTGAGCTCTTTGCAGACACAGGCGCCTGTCAGGCCGCAGTGTCTCCTGATGCCCTCCCATGCCCAGCACGGACGAATGCACTGTTCATCCTTGTGGCTGGGTTGGTGGGCAGCGGGCACTGGGAAAGCTGAGGAGGGAAAGGCATTTTGATACCTCGCAACTGGCTGACGTGACTGGAGTGTCACGCTGAGGTGCAGAGGGACTGGTGACTCACTCTTGGCCTTGATGTCGGACTCCCAGGCACTTGGGACAGTACACATCCCCGGTCCACACATCTGTCCCATGTTCAGTTTGAGCTGAACTTGGAACCAGCACTTCACTCCTTACGTATCCCTAGGAGAGATAGGAACAAGAGGAAGTGGCTTCAGCTGAGCAGCAGAGACCCCAGCTGGACTCGGGAATAGCTTTCCAGCTCGCGAAGACTGTGGGCCGTTTGACAGATTAGAGTTCAGGGACAAGTCTTAGGCTTAGGGGACCTTCTGTGTCGTCCTTAGGGACTTTAGGGGTGGCTGCACCCCTCCTGGTGGGGAAACAGATGACCTCTTTGGGGGTTTTCATCCCTGTGATTTCCAGGCTGCCAGCTCCCAGGGTCCCTGGCGTCATAGGGGAGGAAGGAGTTGTGGGTCTGGGGAGTGAGGGTGGGAGAGGAGAGGGTCGTGGGGAGGGGTCTGTGCAGCGGGGGGCCTGCCCAGATGAAGGGAGCTGTCATGCTAAGCCAGCCCCAACAGTTCGTGGAGCCACTCTGGGGCCTCCCCCAACCCCTTCATGTGCTGCAGTTATTTTTAGCGCTGGGATGTGCAGAACATTTTACAGAGAAATAGAGTGGAAAATCTGACACTCAGAGCCCCCCTTTGAGGGAGACACAGTTCCTCCAGCCGGGCATCGCTCACGTGTCTGATTTGCATCCTTCACGTTTCTCCAGGCAGCCTGACTTCGAATTCTGTGGACTCCCCGAAACTGGCCCACAGCCGCTCAGCAGGGTCCAGTGTCCTGGGACTTGGCGGTCATGGCTCCGGTCAGGTCATTCTTCCTTCTGCCAACCATTGGAATGGTGACCTGCATACAAGGACAGGGTTCTAAATAAGAAGAGCCCAGCTCTCATCTCCTGGGCTGCGGTGTGGAGAAGGCAGGGTGGGTCTTAGGACTCCTGTTAGGTAGGGGATGAAACAGAGGCTCAGAGAGGGCGTCGTGGGACCCAAGGTTGCACAGAGAGGGAAGAACAGAGCTGGCCCTTAGGAGAGCCTGCACCCCAGTCCTTTGGGTGTCAGCACAGGATGTAATGTCTGGGAACCCTGGAATCGAAGTCCAAAATGGCTTGGGAGAGGTGCAAGCAAAGAAGAAGACACAAAACTTGCTCAGAGGCGGGGACAGCTCTCCCCTCTGGAGGCTAGTGTAGTAGGTATTTAATTAAACATTACTTCAGGTTTTTTTCCTCTTATTACAAAAGCATGCATGTTCTTTGTAGAAAATTTAAAAATACAGATAAGCAAACAGAAGAAAATTAAAAACACCCCTAATCCTAGCGCTCAGAGATAAACCCTGTAAATATTTTGGTATTTCGGTGGATATACTGCCAGCCTTTCCCTTTTTCTTTTTAAAAACGTTTTCATTTATTTTTAATTACACATAAAATATAGGGATGCATTCTTGTTAGAAACATTCACACAATACAGACCAAACTAACCATCTCCCCTCCCTCCCAGCTTCCCTTCCCGCAGAGGTAACCACAGTTATAATTTTGATGTGTATCGTTCCTGATCTTTCTCTAAGTGTACACACACATTTATATCTGTACATATAGAGATACATGGTTTTATTTTTCGTGTGTTCAGATGTTGTTTTCTTCAACAGAAATGGTATCATGCTGTATGTATTGTTCTGCACTTTGCTTTTGTCACCTAACTATTAGTCTTGGAGTTTTCTCCATGTCAGTACTTACAGCTCTAACTCGTTCGTTCTAACTGCTGGGTAGAATTCCTTAGCACAGATACATCAGAGTTTATTTAGCCATCCCCCGGTGATGGGCTTTTAGATTGCTTCCACTTTTTTTTTTTGCTATTGCAGTGCTGCCTTCCATGCTCTCGAACATGCCTCCTTAGGTGCGAATACTTTTCTAGGATCAAAGCTGAGAAGAAAAGTTGCTGGTCACTCTCTTTTCACACACATTAAGAAAATGGGAGCATCTTGGACCAACTGCCATAGGAACTTGCCTTCTTCTCCGTGTTAATAAAAAGGCAGCTGTGACAGCATTTCCCAGAGTCTGCTCTGGACAGCACTGAAGTCCAACGAGACATTAATAGGTGTGTCTGGGGAGGAAAAAAATCAGGGCAGGTGTATCGCTGAGCTCTTGGAAATTCACTAATGCACATCAGTATGTCAAGAGATGTCCTGAAGTAAAGAAACAAGTTTGTCTTTATTTAGCATGGCTTCTCCCAATTTGAGGGCTGCGGTGTAAGAAACACAGATTGTAGCCGACAGTGGCAGTGCCCTCCCCACATCCCCTTGGCCCTGCCACTTCAGTGCACAGCTGGCCCTCCTTCCACCTGCTGGCACCTGCATTTTGTGGCCTGAGGATTTTCTTTTGCTGCAGAGGCCTGCTCAGCTGCCCTGTGGCGGGCAGGAATCCATGCTTTTGTCTCCAACAGCCCTAGATCAATGACTGCAGGGAGTCAGTATATAAATACTCCAGCTCCCTCACCCTTTGTGTAGGACGACTCTGAGGTAGGTGTTTTAGGTTGGTCCCAGAGTTTACCCAGAGGAATTAGACTCCCACCACCCACCATGGCGGCTGGTTTGAAAACATACCCCTCATTACTGCCCTCCATGTCTCACCTCCCCACTTCTCCACCTTCGCCTCCCACGTATTCAGGTGAACCTGCATTCGAGTCCTGGGTCTGCTCCAGGAAGACCCCTAACTAAGACTCTGGTAACTGATTACTTCTTAATGGCGTCATGTGAATGTCCTGAGTATTTTTCTCAACCCAACCCATCCTGCGTTGTTGGATGTTAAAGTTTGTTTCCATCTTTTTCTTTCTTTTTTTTTTTTTTTTTGCTATTGTAAACAATCCTGTGGTGGACATCCTTGAAGCTCAATTCTTAATTATTTCTTTAGGGACTATTCCTCAACATAAAGACACTGGTTCAAAGGCATGCATTTTTCTAAGGCTTTGGGAAGTATTTGTGGCATCTGCATTGTCCCCTTCTTGTCTTGCTCTATTACCACCTTGCAGCCCACAAAGGGCCCAGAGGGGCCAGCAATGGGTGTGCTCAGGGGACCTGGAGGTCGATGAGGATCTCTTGTAGGGACGGGGAAAGGCAGATTGGAGGAGGTGCCTGGCAGGATCCAGGGAGACAGACAAATATTGACCTGGGAGTTCACAGTAAGGGGTTTGGAGCTTGGTGGTTAGGCTGCCTCTTCCCAGGTTCTTGTTCCAAACCGTTCTCATCCTGCAAGGCCTATCTGAAACTCCACGTCCTCCAGGAAGCCTTTCTTGTATTTTCTAGTCCTTGTGAGCCTCCCCCAGAGGCTGCACACGATTCAGTACTAATCCTGTATGGTCCAAGCCACATCCTGTGGGCAGAGGTTCTGTCTGTGAGAGTCAGTGTTATACACAGGACAGATTTACGTGCTTGGTGTTTAATAAATGCTTGTGGTAAGAGCTCTGGCTTGGGAACCAGGGAGCCCGGATTTAAATCCCACCTTTGCCTGTTGACCCCTGGGGGTGGGCCTGTGGGCCTCAGAGCAGAGGCCCTGAGGTGGGCTTGAATGGGAATGAACACAACGTGGGCCCTCTCTCTCCCTCCCCAGCCTCTGGTTTCACCCCCTTTCCAGGGAGTCTGTATGCCATGAGCCCCAGAGGCTGGGCTGTCTGCATTCTGCATGGGCTGCGAATATCAGTGTGCCTTTCTTTTTATCCTTCCAGGTGCACGTTTCCGGAGACAAATATACCCTCCATTCCCAGCCCCTCGATCTGTCTAAACACAATTTGACATGCGTTGCTATTAGCTTAGCACCTTATCAAATAATGCGGCTTGATCGAGATAAAAGGTTTTACAACCCTTGCTGCCTTTGTTTCTGCCTGCATTCACCCGCCGAGACAGCTAATAATTACTACCAAAGACAAAGAGAAATCTATACACTCAGTGTTGAGGCTCCCGTGTGCATGTTAAGCAGCAGCTTGAGGAGAAAGAGCAGGGAGGAGACGGCCCCGAGTGCAGCCTGTGTCCCCAGACGGGGCCTTGCTCTCTGCTGGGTTCCAGGGCTGCAGGTGGAGAGAGGGGTGGGAGCGGGCTCCAGTGCCCTGCCTTGAACATGTCAAGGCCTGGTTAGGGAGGATGGGAGCCAAGTGAAGGGTGAGGCAGGGGGCACTGGTGTAGAGGGCATGGCCCCACTCAGGGATGCTGGAGACCTAGGACCCTGGCTCTGCTACTGGGTCATGCAGTGAACTTGGGTATATCTCTTGCCCTGTGTGGGCCTCAGTCTCTGCTTCTGTAAATGGGACTCCTCAGGCAGTGTGGTGGGGAGTCTGGAAACCTCGGTTCTTGAGTTTGCTCGGATGTCAACAGGCAGTACATGCTGTTCTGGGCCTCAGTTTCTCTATTTGGAAAATGAGAGTCTGATTGGGATGATGGCTATGGGCTTTTCAGGGCTCGGTCTTAGGCAGGGGATGACGTAGCTGGTGTCTCCTGGGCGTCTGTTCCATGGCCAGACCAACATGAGGCATTGACTGGGGGTGCTGAAGGAGGAGACATAGGCTTTGAACCCAGAAGCTTTTCCAGAGAGGTAGTTTTCGTCCCAGAACTAACAAACACAGAAAGTGAAATGAGAGCTTGCAGTGGGGGGCTCACTGCAAACTTAAGTAGTCTGAGAAGGCTTCCTGGAAGAGTAGAGCCTGGATGCTTTCAAGGGAGATGGGGTGGACCCTTGCCTGGATGGGGTGTGTGCAGCAAGAGCAGTGCTATGGACTGAATGTTTGTGGGGCCTTTGGGAGTTGACTAGGTAATGGGACCAGAGCCCTTATGAACGGGATTGATACCTTATAACAGAGACCCCAGAGAGCTCTCTCACCTATTCCATCATGCAAGGACACAGGGAGAAGATTGCTGTCTGTGAACCTGAAAGCAGGCCCTCACCAGACACTGAATGTACTGGTGCCTTGATCTTGGACTTCCCACGCCTCCCAACTGTGAGAAATAAATGTTATTTATAAGCCACTAAGCCTGCGGTATTCTGTTATAGCAGCTCCAGTGGACTGAGACAAGCAGTAACAAGGATCATGAATAAGGTGGGTTGTGGGGCTTGTGAGTCTCTGATAGAATGGTCTGGACTTTAGCACTTGCAGGTACCAGTCACTCGCCAGTGGAAAAGGGTTATCCGCGGCTCTCAGGACTGAAGGGACTGCCTGGATTTTCTTTTCCTCACAGCTGCTCAGGGCTGTGGGGAGGGATAGAGCCAGTGGTGTGCTAATAAATGTTTAGCAACAAGTCCTCTGGGGGTCAAAACACTTTGATTTGTATAATTTGCCAATTTCCACGGTGTAAATACTCCCATCCTGGCTGATTTCAAGTTAGCAATGTGATGTCACTGAACGTGGAGTTGGGAAGAGATACACAATTGGCCCTTATGATTGGGTATGAGCTAGTTCCGGCACATCACAGGTTGGAGCTCCGTTTAAGCCCAGTTTAAGTCAGATCAGAGACTCACGGTATGTCAAGGCTTAAGAGGCAAGGGATGGAAAGTAGCACACATGCCACCTCCACTCCTATCTGTGCTTACGGCAGGCATCACTAATCAATCATGTCTCTGCATAAACCCCAGATCCTTCTCATCAGAGTGCTCCAGGCAGCCACTACCAGTTGATTAGGGTTGATATGTAAAATGACAGCTCCTTGCCATTGCTGATCTAGACTAACATCCTTAATGTACAGACGAAGAAACTGAGGCCCAGATAGGGGAGATCACCTAAACAATTTAGAAAAGCTGAGGCTGGAAGCCCAGTGGTCTGCCTCTCAAGCCTCCACTCTCCTGTTCTCCCACACTCATCTCTCCCTTTAAGAGAAGCAACAAGGGCAAAACGAACCTTGTTGCTGAGAGAGGTGGCTTTGGGCCTGGACTGGGCAGGTCTGTTCCCTGAAGCTCCTACCTTGAAGACAGGGATGAATCCCCTTCTGTTCGTGACTTCTTATTACAAAGACCCATCGGCAGCGAATTGCCATTTTGCTCTGTGCCCTTTTTTGGAGTATGTGTGTATGCATGAAAACTTACGTATCTCTGCACACACGAACGGACATGTTTGCATTTCCTATTAGCTGGTGACAAAGTTGGGGCCCTCCCCAGAGAGCAGCAGCCCTCCAGAGTGCGCCTGTCTCCCAGATTTATAGTAGGAGCCAGGCACTGAGTCATGATTTATCCCGAGACTGGCTCTAGGCCAGCCTGCTCACAGCTTGGCTGCGATGCGTCTGGTTTGCTCTCTCTTTTTCCTTCCCCTTTCTTCTTGGCCTTTTCACATAGTCACCCTCAGACATCATTCTTCTGGGAAGCCCTTCCTCGTCCCAGGCACCTGCTGTCTCCTGTGCCTCCTGCTTGCCTCCGGCTTCCCGCTCATCACCCTGAGTTGGGATTCTTTGCTTTCATGCCTGTTTCCCTCCTGGACTGGGAGCTCCTAGAAGGCTGTGTTTCTTTCAGTAGAGCAGGTCCTCCATCACTGTTGAATGAACCCCAGCACCCCGTTTCACTGTCCCTTCTCCGTGCCTCTCTCCATAGTTGCCCTCATCTTCCTGTGATTTGGAATCCAGGATTTGTCAGGAAGAGGTCTGGGAGCCTTGCAGTCATTCTTGCTCATTGTTAGGTGGTGCACACTTTTCTGGCCAAGTGTGTTTTTTGGGGGGGGGCATTGCTCAGGAGAATGGGCTGTGCTGTGTCACTGTCACAGCACTGCCCTTCCTAACTGCTGATGCAGCTCTGCCTTGGACCCTCCTTTGTCCTTTATCTGGCCTGAGAACGTGCCGCATCCCAGTCGGCTCCCCCACTGCAGGAGTCCTGCCTCTGGGGGCAGGGATGTCACCTCCGTCCTGGCCAGCATCAAAGCAGGCCCTGCAGCTGCCCATAGGCCAGCTGCCCTTCTCCATGGGGAGAAGGGGGGAGCTGTGCCCTTGCCTGTGGGCAGAAAATGGGCATTTACTAAGTACCAGCTGTGTGCTTTGTATACTGTGTCAGATCCTTTAATGCCTTATTTCATTTCATCCTCCCAATAGTGGGATAATGTGATATTATATTCCCATTTCAAAGATGAGAAACCAAAGTTACCTTTGTCTTATGTAGACTTGCCCAGGATTATACAGCCAGGAAGGGTTGGGGCCAGGGACCTTAATCTGGGTCCTTCTGTGTCTGTGCTGCCTTCCTAAGAGAGAGAGTGATGAAGTTGAAGAGTGAACCTGACCACCTTAAAACTTATTTTCCTGGGTGAGTCTTGGAGACCATTTGTGAGTACAAAGGATTGACAAAGCCCAGGGGGACCCCACGATTTTCCACTCCCCAGAGTGTGCTCTTAGAAGCCAGGGAAGTACTCACCCTCTCCCAAGGTCTGGGACCGTATGGCAACCCTGTATAGACCTCTGGCATCCTTCACTGCAGAACCGGAAATGACCTTAGGAACGTCTTGTTTACACCCCCATTTTACAGAGGAGAAGACTGAGGCTGGAATAGAGAATTGCCTCAGATTCCTCCTGAGTAGTAGCCAAGGTGAAGATGACTGCTGTCTACCCCTGAGCAGCCCTCACAAGCCTGAAGACCCAGACAGGGTTGGGAGGTCTTGCTAGCCAGTAGATGCATTTCTCTGGAAACCCTCCAGGCTGGTGTTTAAATGGTAATCCCCTTGAGGTTTGAGCTTATTCTTGTACTTTGTTGTACCAGCAGAAAGCCACGCCTGGCACTGTGCCCAGATGGGCACTCGGTAAGGCAACACGAAGAGTTCTGGAAACCCTGAGCCAGGGAGTGTCAGAGTGGCAAATCCCAGATTACTGGACTTCTGGTCCAGTGCTCCTTCTGTGGCCTTCCTCTAGAATAGGCAGGAAACACACAGGCTGCAAGGTCTCTATGACTTTGGAGAGAGTTTGGACATGGGACATGGACAGAATTCTAGAATGCTAAAATCCCTGTCTCTTGGAGACCCTCCTACTCCTGGCACAAATCCTTACCCAGCCTTCATTTGAATACTTCTGGCGATGGGGAGCTCACCCCTCCCCATTGTTGGCCATACCAGTTAATACCAAGTTCTCTTTCCTTCCTCCTTGTAACTGATGGCCATCACTCTGGACTCAGGGCCACTTGGGCCCCTGCTGGCTGAGCTCCCTGACCATTTCTTGGCTGGTGGTGGCTGGTTCTCTGGCCATGCCTTTCCTCCCTGTTGCAGACCCCCAGCCTGCCTAGCTGAGAGTGAGGGAGATCAAGTATGACTTGTAGCTTTCCCTCTCATCTTGTGACCTTGGACATGATACTTAGCTTCTCTGAGCCTTTGATTTCCTCCTTTGTAAAATGATGATAGCTTTATTGGATTGTTGAGAAGATTAAGTGAGAAAAGGTCTGGAAAGTGCCTAGCCTGGTGGTTGGCACAGAGTAAGAACTCAATACATGCTAGGTAGTATTATTATGACCTCCTACTTTGTGAGCTTGGGGTGGTAGCACCTGCCTTGCCGAGTCATCTTGAGGATTAAATGAGATGAGCTACGTAAGTGCTGAGCCCAGATCTTGACTCATAGCAAAGCTGGCCTCATAGTGACAATAGTACTTTGTCACTCATGTTACCATCACAAAGGGAGGGTCCTGCCAGTGGAGTGCATGAGACACAAACTCCCAGGTACCACTTTCTTGATAAACACATCAGAGACTTATCCTGGCCCCTTTAATTTAAAATTTTGGGTTTCTTTCTTTCTTTTTTTTCTTTCTTTCTGTTTTACTCCTCATCCCAATGAGGTGTAGCAATTAGGATACTTTCAGCTGCATTTAACAGGAGACCCAAGTAAGATGGCTTAAAGGATAGAGAGATTTATTTTTGCACATTACAAGAATAGTAGAGTGGTAGCAGCGTCTACTGTAACCAGAAAGAGTTCAGAGCCCAAAGCCAGACTGCATAAGGAGGAATAATTGCTAGCTTTATGACCTTGAACTAGTTACTTAATCTTTCTGGGCCTCAGTTTTCACTTCTGTAAATGATGCTACCAGTAGTCCCTTCCTCAGTGGGCTGTTGTGAGGATTAAATGGATTAATAAATGCAAAGTGATTAGAACAGCTCCTGGCTCATGATAAGTGGTACATAAGCATTGATTGTTATTTATGGCAGAGCTAGGATGGTTCTGAGGCTCATCAATATGGGGACTCAGTGACGTGAGCAGGCATTGAATTTTTCCATTATCTGCTCTGCCATTGTCATTCTGTCATTTTTCCCATTGTCACTCTGCCTCTGACTTTGTCCTCAGGTTTGTAGCCTCATGGTGCGAGATGGCTGCAGCTGCATTAAGCATCACTCCTCATAAACACTATCCAGAGCCAGAAGAGAGAATATCTTTTTTTTTTTTTTTAGAGAAAAGAAAGTTTTCCCAAATGACTTTCTTGATATCTCATTGGCTAGAAATGGATCAAATGAGTAAACTAACCACTTGAGGGAGAGGAGAATGGAATTACTGTGATTGGCTGATTCTGCTTCCTGAACCACTCATTCTTGGGCCAACCGGGGATGTATAGGGATAAAGGAGGGAGTGGAATGATGAATTAGCCAACAGTGTCTGACTTAGGGTAACAGACGTGGGGACCCAGCAGTGTGGCAAAGGATCTGCCATCACGCCAGGTTCGGCTTTGCAGGCCCTGAGATAAGTCTTTGGCTAGTCCTGAAAACCTTTCTGAGTTGGTGCTGGCTGCCAACTAGGCTGCCAAGGGCAGTTCAGATGGAGGCCTGGAGAAAGCACGCCAGGACCGAGCAAAAGCCTTGTCCGCATCGCTCACGATAATAGCAACTTCTGTTTATTCAGTAGTAACTTCCATTTATCCAACCTCACCTTTTCTCCCCCATAATCTAAGTGGTAAGTACTATTTTGATTTTCATTGGCAGATGAGAAAGCTGAGGCAGAGAGAGGATAAGTAACTTGTTTTAGCAGATACTCTTGAGGCCTGTCCACAACCCTTTGGTCCTTCCTGGAGGTTGCCTGCAGCCTTGGTGGACAGTGGCTATACATGCCAATAGCTTCCTGCGTCAAGTTACCTATGTGCAGGGCAGCCTGGGAGTGCCTGGAAGTTAATGTGCCTGGTGACAACCCTCAAGAGTTGGTGGATAAACACCCCAGCTTCCTTGGCCCTCAGGGGACAATTCTGAGGTGTCTTCTATAGTCTCTCAAGGTGTGTATGACAGTAGGAACAAATGCACACGCATATGGCTTTTCCCTCTTTGCTGTCACACTTTCCCACTCCCTCACCTGGACTTCCTGGGATGACCTCACCCAAATCCTGAGCTCAGGGGCTGCTTCCTATAACCTGAACTAGGACCCTTGTCTCAAGTTGCAGAGTGAGTCAGTGATGAGCTGTGAGACACACCAGGCTACCAGCCTAAGCCTAAGTCTGAGCTCACGACCACTAACCATCTTGCCTGTCAGCAGAAGAATCAAAAGAAACAGGAGACCTCAACCTCAAACCCCAAACCCCACCCGTCTTCAGCCTGGCCTATGCTTGTGGTGGAGTGATCTGCTGGTGCAGTAGCTGAGCAGTCCTTCCTGTGGGTGCAGGCCTGCTGGGCTCCGACAGCTGGCCTTGGGGGCTCATAAATTGCCTGATGGGAGGGGACCAGTGACCTGTGAATTGAATATCAGGAACAGTTCGGCCTTCCACAGCCGGCTTCAAAGAAGCGATTATGGACCATCCAGGAAATAATACCTTTCATGGAAAAGACCGTAATTATGGAGCATTGAGTAAATAATACGTGCTTTTAAAAAGTCTGCAATTATGTATTTATCCTATCTGTAATTAGGGAATTTTTAACGGGTGCATTATAGGTAATTTAAAAATAAAATAATGACACCACTCAAAACAAACAGCCCCAAACAAAGACAATTCAGGCTACCCCAAACTCAGCTGACTGATGGTTTCAGGGAGAGCCACTGTCCTTGGCTTCACGGAAACCAAATGGCCCATGTTTGGCTTGGGTGTGTGAGGTGAGCTTGACCCCAGCCTTGGTTTGATGTCTAGAACTTCACTGATGCTCACATTCTCTCCTTGACTAGGCTTTTCCTTGACAGCCTCAATTCTCAGAGATTTCTTCTTTTTGTGACACAGCCAACAAGTGACTAGTGGGCACCAGCAACTTTTCTTGCCTTGAATCTTCTGGAAACTTCAAAACCTCCATGTTCAATATGATAGCCACTAGCCATTAAATAGTGTGGCTGGGCTTCCCTGGTGGCGCAGTTGTTGAGAGTCCGCCTGCTGATGCAGGGGGCACGGGTTCGTGCCCCGGTCCGGGAGGATCCCACGTGCCGCGGAGCGGCTGGGCCCGTGAGCCATGGCCGCTGAGCCTGCGCGTCCGGAACCTGTGCTCCACAACGGGAGAGGCCACAACAGTGAGAGGCCTGCGTATCGCAAAAAAAAAAAAAAAAAAAATAGTGTGGCTATTTACATTTAAATGAATTAAAACTTAAAAAACGTAAACCTTCAGTTCCTCAGGTGTACTAGCCACATTTCAAGTGCTCTAGAGCTGCACACAGCTAGTGGCTACCATGCTAGGCTGCACAGATAGAGAAAATCTTCACTGCATAAACAGTGGACAGTGTTGCTTCTCTGGTGCAGACCTGGTCTTGACAATCACAGTGAAAGGAAGCGCATTTCCTTTGTCTGGAAGTTTCCTGCCTGATGAACGCGCCTCTATTTGTCCTTCCTTCAGGAAGATCCCCCTGACATCCCCAGTGGTCACCATTCCCTTGCTCTTCTCTTGTACTTACGACACTCTTTTGCATGTATCGTTTTCACTCCAGTCTCCCCTAGCCCTGGGGAGCACTGTTTCATTCATCTCATGACCCCCAATCACAGGCCAGGATCTAGAACGTTGGTGGTGAAGTCCCAGCTCAAAACTTCTGTGAAAGCCTTTCTCCCTTCTCATCTGCCTTGTTCCCCAGCTCAACGTCTGTCTTATCACACTTGGGCACATTAAAGACAGACTCAAGGGAGTTCCCTGGAGGTCCAGTGGTTAGGACTCGCTGCTTTCACTGTCGTGGGCCCGGGTTCAATCCCTGGTGGGGAACAGAGGTCCCGCAAGCCACGTGGCACGGCCAAAAAAAAAAATTACAGACTCAAAAGCATTGTGTCCCCAGAGGGAGTGACCCGTCCTGCCCATACTGCCCACATATGACTCCTGTAAGTTAGCACTTGTCACCGCCTGGCATTAGGGGGTGGGTGGGTGTGGGCCTATGAGGGGAAGGCATACCCAGACAGGACCCCAGACCCTGATTGGTGCATTTTTCCTGGAGACGAGCCTCAGAAGCCTGACCTGGGAGCAGAGAGGGCAGTTCCTGGTGGGCTGGCGAGGGCGCCAGGTGGCAGTCAGGACATGGCCAAGGTGGACAGGCCAGCAGGCATGCGGATGGGATACCTGGAAACAAGTTCCCAGTAGCAGAACCTCTCTCTCCTGGTCTTGGTGCCCTTCACGCCCTCAGTGGGGCTTTTTGGGGAGTTACATTGGTCTCGCCGGTGCTAAGCGAGGCCGAGGTGGCTCTTGGGGAGGCAGTGGGAGCTGAGGTCATACCTCCCCCCAGAAGCTGGGTCTCAAGGTGACGGTGTCTGTGTGCCCTGGCCCAGCCTCCCTTCCTACTGAGGGCCCTTCTGGCCAAACCTTGCAGGCTCTGAGGTTTAGTTCTTTTTCCTTTGCCCTTTTTTAGGGGAGCAAGATTGCTTTACCATGGCCCTCCCACCTGATGTCCTGGGGAGAGGGATGACGTCTTCTTTACTAAGAACTACTCTGTGCCTGGCCCCACTGGGCACTGCACTAAGACCAGGTGCTTGTGGAATGAGGCTGCTGACCAGCTGCATGACCCACAGTCCAACCTTTCTGAGCTTCGGGATCATTTGCTGTGAATGCCCCCATCACAGCCCTGTTGTGGACGTTATGTGAAAGGATGCTTAACCTTTTTAGTTAAAAATTCTATTTAGGGGCTTCCCTGGTGGCGCAGTGGTTGGGAGTCTGCCTGCCGATGCAGGGGACATGGGTTCGTGCCCCGGTCCGGGAGGATCCCACATGCCGCGGAGCGGCTGGGCCCGTGAGCCATGGCTGCTGAGCCTGGGTGTCCGGAGCCTGTGCTCTGCAGTGGGGGAGGCCACAAGAGTGAGAGGCCCGCGTAGCACCAAAAAGAAAAAAGAAAAAAAAAAAACTCTATTTAAAAGTTTGCGTAGCTGGTATATTTGTGTATTCAGAAATAAAAATAAAATGAAAGGATGGTAGAGTCAAAACCTCCTCCGGCTCCCCTGCCCCCATCTGTGCATTCCTTCTTCCCAGCTAGACACCACTGCCAATTTCTCATGTCCCAGAGGGTTTCTTCTTAATGTGTTTACATTAAAGCAAACACAAACGTATATTCATTTCTCTCTGCTTTACACCAACAGTAGCATAGTGAGCATGTGGCTCTGAGCATTGTTTTCTGAGCTGTGCTTCAAGCTACAGGATGCTGTGCACGTGGGAGATATTCACTCTTTTGAAAGACAGTCACGCCAGATGAACCCACAAGGTCTCTGAGAGCAGGGACTGTGCATCCTTCTTCTGCGGCTGCCCTCAGGGCATGACCCAGGGCTGAGCACAGCATGACACAGCACAGACCTTTGGAATCAGTGGAATCGTCTTCCTGGTGAATTTGGTGGCCTCTGTTTCTATATCGTAAAATGGGCTCAGTAAGAATCCCTATCAGAGAGGGTTGCCGTTGTCATGACGCAACAGAGTGCCGAGTGTACAGTGCCCGGCACACAGTAGGTGCTCAATAAATGGCAGAAATAAGAGCAGTGAGTGGCATCAGTGTGGCCATGACAGAGTTGGGCTGGGAGGGTGGCCCGGAGGACCTGGCATCTCCCCTTTAGCTGGTGGGGCAGGCTCACTCTAGTCCTTGTTTACAGCAGAGCTGGGAGCTCTCACCTCCTCATCTGTGTCCTGTCAGAGGCCAGACTATGGGTAAATCCTGCCAGAGTAGCGGTGTGACAGTTGGAAGGAGCCTGTCAGGCCTGATCAGGATCCGGAGACAGGTTGTCACGGCAGAGGCTTGTGAAGGTGGTGTGTGTCGCTCCCCAGCATGCCTGCCCCCACCCCTACCTCCAGGGCTTCTAGGAAGGTTAAGGACCCCCTTGTCACAACGTCATTTGGGTGCACTTACACGTGTCCACTAGAGCCCCTCAGAGCCCACCAAAGCTGTTCTCAGTGCTGGTGAAGAGGCAGGGGGAGGACCCCAAGGCCTGAACGTTTTCTTGCCCTCCTCCGGCATGACAGAGTGGAGGCCCAGACAGGATGCGCCCAGATGGACCCCACCTCCAGCCCAGCACCTCTGGCCTCTGCCGCTGTAGCAGGCCCTCATGGCTCCTTCTGTCCTCTCTGACCTGTCTTCCTCGCTGTCCCTAGAATCACTGACTCACAGATCAGCGCCAACTGCCTTTCTCCTGGGCTTACATGAGTGCATGTCTGGCCTGATTCCTCTCTGCTAGCTCCAGACAGGCTGGGTCGCTTCATCTGCCCCGAAGTTGCTGGTTTGGGCATCTCTCAGAGCCAGGTAGAAACGACCTCCGGCCCCTCTTACAATTTAGGTAGATGCTTCCTGTCTTACTCCCCAGCACTAGTCTCACCTCCTTCAGCTCCACTCCTGACCACCTCTCCTTCCTCCAAGCTCCTCTCTATTATTGGACACCAAGCATCGGGCAGTCTGCCCTGGACTATTTCCCCAGTGTCACTTTCTTCAAAGGAAACAGGATATTATAGTAAAGAATATAGCCTTCAGAGTCATAGCGTCTGGGTTCAAATCCCTTACTAGCTGTGTGTCCTTTGGCAAGGCGCTTGACTTCTCTGAGCCTCAGTTTCCTTGTCTGTAAACAGGAGTAACTGTACCCACCTTACGGGTGCTGATTGAATGAGCAGATGCATGTAAATTACGCATGGTAGCTGGCACAGAGTGAACAGTTGATACATGTTAGCTGTCAGTATGATACCATTGATGTCTGATTACTACCACAGGAAGAAATACTCTGACCATCATCCCACCCACCCCCATAGGAGAGAGGCTGGCCTGGTGGGGGACAGAGGAGAGTATAGTGGCAGTTTATTTTGGGAATATAGGAGAGATCTCATCTATTTCATTGTACTCCCCCCCAGGCCTCCCTACTCCCCCTCTGGACCAAGTCACCTAATACCTCTCCCCCAAAGGGATTCCCAGGCTCCCAGAACCCAGATCCATAAAGCTGGGGCCCTGCAGGCAGGTGTCGGCCACAGGAGTAGTGGGTTTACAAGGTAAGAGCATATAAGATGTGACAGGCCAGAATTAGCAATGCAATTCCTCTGTCATTTTTATCATTGGCCCCTGCAGGGAGGAGCTGATTAAATGGATATTCAACTCTTTGCATTAATGTGCATCCAACTTCAATTTGCATTTCATTAGCTGCACAAAAAGCATAATTTTATTATTTGCCGTTGGAAAGCAGATCTCTGCTAACAAGCAGTTACACGCTGTTACTGAAATATGATGTGACTGACTTGCTGTGCTGTCTTGCTGGCTCTGTCATCCTCTGCCCCTCCGCAGACTTCTGGCTCTGTTGAGGGGGACAGTCTTAGCCTCATCGTGGCAGACCGTGTTCTCCTTCTAGCCCCGATCCCTTAGAGGGCTTCTCTGCCTTCCTGTGGCCACCAGGTGGGGACCCACTGGCGCCATTTTCTAATGAAGCCAGGGAGGCAAGGGTTGACTGCTATCTTTTTGGACAGTCGAGGCATCACTAATAACAACAGTGCTATCACTGCCCAAACAGTTTATCCACCGTCATAACACCACTGCCATTATTGCCATTATTATTACCACCACCACCATCACTTCTGTCACCACCACTCTCATCACCTCTGCTACCTCCACCATGTTGGTACTACCGTGGCCACAACCATGATTATTGTCACCACCGTCGTCACCCCTATCACTATGCCACCACCATTACTAACCACTGCACTAACACCAACACCATCTCCATTGCTCTCACCACCTCTACCACCCCACCCCAGTACCTCTACTCCCACAGCCAGTATTATCACCATCAGAATTATCACTGTTTTCATCATTACCACTGCCATCAGCACTGCTATCTCCATTTCTTCCCTTTCCATGAGTACCTTGACCCTTGGTGATGTGGATAGAATAAGCAAACTGAATGCCGCCCTGAGAGAGAGCAGGGCCAAGGTGACCAATGCCATGAGGGATCTGGAGGATGAAGCAGAGGGAAAGGAGAGTAAAATCAATACAGTGAGAGTCTGACTTTGGAGGTAGATAGAGATGATCTCCTGAGTGAGTTACTTTTCTGAGTCTTAGTGTCCTTATCTGTTAAGTGGGGTAATAATATCCTCCTCATTGAGTTGAGTATTTATTAAAGGAGAACATGTATACAGAGGATCTGTGTAGTGGACACTCTCAGTTCTCTGCTTGGCATCCCCTTGGATCTCCTTCATGCGTTCTGTGTGTCCATCCCGGCTTCTGTTGGCTTCTCTCCTAATATCTCAAAGTTGCAAGCTTCTTGAGAGGACCACTTTTAGGCTATTGCAGTAACTTCACCCAAGAGGTGCTGAGAGCAGGAAGTGTCCTCAGAGTGGCCTATAAGCAATGATCAACAGAGGCAGGAGTATGGAAACCTAACTCCTTTGATTCGAGGTCGAGCAAACTTGGCAGTATAACCTACCCTCTAGAGCTCCCTGCAGGATCAGGCCGTGCTGAGACTTCACCTGTAATTGTATCTGTGTGTGGCTTCTTCCCCTTCCCTGTCTTGCTTCCCCGACTCCCTTAGTGGGTTCTCCCAGGAGAAATTTTGTAACACCTCACTTTCACAGGAATGTTCATCTCAGGATCTGCTTGTGACGTGGTACATAGCAGGATTTCAGTGTGCACTGGTTCCCTTCCCGTCCCGCTCCATTTGTCAAGTGTATTAGTTAATAGCGGGCTTTCACATAGGTTGTTCATTGGAAGTGTATGCTAACCCTGGCAGTTTTTTTAGAGTGGGAATTATTATCCCCATTTTACAGATGGAAAACAGAGGCTGAAGTCATAGAGCCTGTAAGTGGAAAATGTGGGACATGAACCATATCTTCTGAGATTCAACTCTTCCAGCTTTACCAGCCTGCAGAATTTTGAAACTAAGGGTGAGCTCAAGCCTGAGCCAGCATCTGTGAATGGTGATTATAGGTCAGTTGCCAGCTAGACAGTTCTAACTCCAATCTTTTTCTCCCTCACCTTGAGCTCCTCCTTCTCAATCCCTCACCTTGAGCACCAATAGCAACACAATGGGACCACTGTGGAAGAAGGGATGACCTTGCTGGTTTAAAAGGAAAATCATGCAGTGAAAGGGACCCTGCTCCCCTGCTCCTGTGCAGTGTGACCTTGGGCAAATTGCTTAATCGCTCTGAGCCCTAGTTTCCCATTTAGTCCTCCCAACCACTCGGTGAGGCAGGAACTATTATCATTCCAATTTTTCAGATGACTGAAAGTGGTAATAGATGTTCTGAGAAGGGGAAGATAGATCAGAACAGAGAACAAGTCACTCTCGCCCCCTTCTCCCAGCTTGAGAATCTTCTGAGCTACATTCCTGACAAAGTACGCGTATGCCTGGCTTTAGCTCAAAGATTTCTCCACGCCAGGGACCTCGCACTCTTGCAAAGCGAGCCCTCCCAGCTCAGCTCTTTTCCCACACAGCCAGCTGGCCTTCCTGTGATTTCTGCCCACTGGGTCAGGCTGAATTTTGGGGGTTGCTTAGAATGACCATGCCCATCAGGGATTTGAAGACAAATTCCTACACCCTCAAGTCTATTCTTTCTCAGGTCAGTCCCAGCAAGGAAAGGGTAGGGCAGCCTCTTACTCATCACTGTCACCCCCAGGTCATTCTCCTCTGGACCCGTGTTCACCAGCCCTCTAATAAGGAGAACCCTATATCATGTTGGAACTGTTTATGTGCCTGACTCCCCCATGAGATGTGCTTTTTGAGGGTGGGGACCTCATCTTAATTCTCTTTGAATCTCTAGGACCCAGCCCTGGGTCTGGCCCAGAGGATGTCCTCGAGAGTAGCATAATAAAGTGGGCTTTGGAATCAGACAGACTTGCATTCAAATCCCAGCTCTACTGCCTCTTAGCTCTGGGGTCTTAGGCAAAGCACTGTGCTTCTTTGAACCTCAGTTTCTTCATCTGTGAAATGGGTCTAATAGCATCACCTACTACACAGGGCTGTTATTAGGATCAAATGGCATCATGAATGGAGAATGCCAAGTCCTATACCCGGTCTCCAGTGAGAAGCATGTGGAACTGAGAAGTGACCAGCATGTGTTCCCTGCTGCACCTGGGTGGCTGGAGCTGGACATGATCCTCGGGGAGTATCTGAGCAGCCTGAGAATTCTGAGCCTTTCACCTGCCTAGTCTTGGCACCATTCTCACTCTGCCTGGTGCCCCGCAGATGGCTGTCTCCCAGTGGAGTCGCCGGTTTGGAGAGGTCTGTAGGCAGCAGATGCAGACAGAATGGAGCAGACTTGAGCCCCGGCACTGATCACCGTGGTTTGACTGCATACACATCTCTAGACTTCAAGGCAAACATCTCTGGCCAAACCCACTGTGGAGATCCTAAATTGGCACCCTGTGGAGTGAGCTGTCTGATTATACAAAGGCAGTATTTCTGGTGTTCAAAAGAACTGCATAATTTAAAATGCATAAGACAAAAAGTGGGATTAAGGTGATCTGATAGGCTCTCCAGGCTGGGGTATCAATTATGCACACTCAACTCATAAAGACTTATTTGTGAGATTCAGAATTTATTATCTGTCTGAAGCGCTAATTACCAGGTTTCTCCCTTTTAGTCTTACAGGTCTCTTTTCAAATTTATTTTCTTGTTTTTTTCCCCCAACTGGGGCCAAATAACTCCTGTTCCTGAAAGGGAAACTGCCTACTAGGGAATGAACAGAGGGTGGTATTTGAGTTTGGCTTGGCCCATTCTGGGCACTTTGGTGAAGCAGGAAGGAGGGGAAGAGGATTCGGATGTATACATTTGAATAAGTGGGCTGTTTCCATTTTTAAATTTTGTCAAATGTTTATTGTTTAAGGAGGCAACTACTTCTGTGTAGTATACTTTACTTTTTCTTTTGTTTTCCCCAGAGCTAATAACTATCTTGTTCTTTTGCTTGCTTGCCTATATATGTGATGATCACTAATTCAACTCCAAAGTCTTTGCTGCCTGTGCCTTATCCCAGGCTTTCACATGCATCAGACACTCTATCAATTTCATTGTCCTGAAATAGTGTCACCCAGACTCTCTGACCTGGGCCTTCAGAACTGGCAGTGCCCTATGCCTGGCCATCGCCTCATCTTGCGGTCTTCCTTACTACCATCCTAGGGATGCCCTTCCTATCTCTCCTTTGTCAGAGTTTCCTATATCTTCAGTATCCCTCTATTTTAGTTTACAACTTTGTTTTGTCAGAGCACATCCTCCAATAGCTTTTAAGAAAAAATCCACAAGAGGCAAAAATTTTGCCTTTTGGAAAATCACACTTGTTAGGTATTGAGTTGGCTCCTTTTTTTTAAAATGTGAAAATTTTCAGTATTATCTTTTGGTTTCCAGTGATGTGAAGAAGTCAGTGTCATTCTGCTTCACAATTCTGAGTATATTACCTGCTTTTTTTTCCCTTGTGAAAGCTTGAGAAAGCTTGTGGGCCCTTCTTGTCGCCAGAAGTCTAAAAGTTGACCTTCAGACTGTGCTGAAGTTCTATTTTTATCCATTGTGTTGAGCACTTAATGGAACTTTTAGTTTACAAACTCATGGCCTCTATTTCTGGGAAATTTTCCCAAATTATCTCTTGGATGACTTCCTTCCCTCTGTTTCTTTTGTTCTATCTTTCTGGGAACTCTTATAATTATATATATTAGACTTCCTGGATTGGTCCTCTAGCTTTATCATTTTTTCTTCCTTTTCCCTTTGTATTTTTGACCTCTTTTTTGAAATCTCTCTTCAGCTTTCAATCATTTTATTGAGTTTTACCACTCTTATACATATAATTAAAAAAAATTTTTATTGAAGTATAATTGATTTACAGTGTTGTGTTAATTTCTGCTGTCCAGCAAAGTGATTCAGTTATACACATATATATTCCTTTTCATATTGCTTTCCATTATGGTTTATCACAGGATATTGCATATAGTTCTCTGTGCTGTACAGTAGGAACTTGTTGTTTATTTATACACTTAATTTTCAAATTATTCTCCATATTGCCCCTGAGTGATTGTGCTAAAACATAGATTCATCATATTGAAGCCTTCCATGGGTCTATATTGCCTCAAGAAGTCCCTTATTTTTGGTGGCCTACAGGCCCAGCCTGTTTCTCAAGTCCTGTCACGTTAAGCCTCTCTGGGTAGCCAAAGTTGCAGAGGTTCCAGCCAACTCACCACACTGCACACACGAAGCAACCTCTGGCCTCCGTGCCTTTGCTCTACTTCTGCCTAGGATTTTCTCGCTTTGGCTGCTACCACCGTTGACCTTGGCTTGCCTTTCCCACTGGATTGTGAGGCCCCCGAGGTCAGGAGTTAAGGCATAGTCACATCTATTTGCCCAGCGCCTACCAAGCCCCTGGCCCGTGGTAGGTGTGTGTTCAAACAATACTTGAAGATTCTTGATAAACACATGTGCTTGTTGAGTGTGCTCATGTGTAAACCTCTGGACTAGTCTCTTGGAAATCCAGGGATGATTCCAACACAATCCCTGCACTAGGGCGGTTACATAAGGTGGGGTGAGGACCCACCAAGGTGCTCATGTGCGCTCCTGCGTGGGCATGTGTGCACGCACACACACACACACACACACACACACACACACACACATCGTGTCCGTGCATGCAGACTGTGGTCAGTGTACTAGGATAGAGACACACAGTGTGCAAGGAGAATTTCTGAGAAAAAAACCTTCCATCAAATCTAGTTAAGTGAAACACCAAAGCCTTCGTAAGAGGTGTTGGAGTATTGCTTCTTTGGACAAGCATGTGGGCTTGGATGTTTCTGCCTGAGCCTCTGCCTCCCTAGGTGGGTCTCACCGTTTGGTCCTTGCTTCTGCCTCTCCAGGCTGCTCTGTCCCCCTCTCAAGGACAGGCTGAAACCATTTTCCATTTGCTTCAATGCTGAGCAGCAGGCTGGAGTTTCAAACAGTCCTTCTCTGTAATACATTGGGAAGAGCTGAATTCTCCCAGCTCAGGTTAACCTTGCCATGGTGGGGTCCATACTGTCCAAAGGGAGCCATATTTTAGTAGTATTTATTTAGTTACTTATTGAGCATGTTCTTTGTGCCAGGCACTGTGCTAAGTGCTCCAAGTGTGTGATCTCATATGTGAGATCATGCCCTCGCAACAGAGCTATGGGCTAGGTATTGTTGTCATCATTTTATGCATGAGGAAACTGAAGTTCAGAGCAGTTAAGTGATCGGGTCAAGGTCACACAGGCCGAGAAGTCAGCCAGGACTCAGATGCAGGTCTGATGACTCCATTCTTTAACACAATAAGGAAGAAAACGAGAGAAGGTGGGTACCAAGGTTCTCATTTGGGACTCCTATCTAGGGGCTTCCGGCAGTAAGCACTTCAGGGAACCAGGGTAGAGTGATGGGGCTATGGGGGTCCCTGCAGCTTTCATCCCTGAGCCAAGGCAAGACAGAGGTGTGACCCTGGGAAATCACCATCTCTTCCTACTGCACAACTTGCAGGATGTATTGGGGGGAGGGCATTGGTGAGGAATGTGGTTGCCCCCAGCGGTTGCCTCATTTATGGCTGATGTTGTCAGGCAGGTACAAAGGCAGCAGGAAGATTTAGTCATGCAGCTTGAAAGTGGAAGGGGCCTCAGAGACTGTCCAGCCCGATCCCCTTGCCTCACTCCCCAGGAAGAAGTGACCTGCCCAGGGCCATGTGGTGAGTGGGGGCAGGGACTGGCTCACCCCAGGGCTCCTGTCAGGGCACTTCAGAGATGCTTCTTTGGCTCTGGAGGGCAAAGGACTCCACCAAGAACATGGCTCAGATTGCCCAGAGAGGACCAAGAATGACTGAAGATGAGCTGGGAGAGCAGGACGTGATTGCCACTTTTTAAAAAAGAGGTGCCATTTGATCACTTTTTGTTCCTAAGAGCAACTCCTGCAGCCAAGGAAGATGTGCCTGAGGAGGGCTTCATGGTGGAGACAGTCCTCATTTTTGAACCTTCTAAATAGACCCCAGTCTTGTCTCTTAAATACTGCTGGGGCGTGGGGGGAGAGTGAATTGGCCCATCATTATGGGAAACAATTAGACATCATCCATAAAAGTCAGAGATGCTCACACCCTGTGTCCCACAAGTCTGTTCCTCGGAGTAGAACCTAGAAAATCTTGTGGCCATCCATGTATTCCGCGAGATGTGGATGAGAATGTCAACACAGCATTACCAATGATAGTAAAATAGAAAGACATGACCCAGATGCCCATCACAGTAGAATGGATTAGTAACTCACCTGTGAGTTACTGGGGGAGGTTTGTGGAGGGAGGTGATAACACTTTGAAGTTATGCAGGTGGGAGCTCAGAGCCACCAGGTTTTGAATATTAATGCTAATACAACTACATTTATATGCACAGGGGTCATTAAATAATATTTGAATAATTTCTAATGGTTGCCATAGTATTCTATTGTTTGGATGTATTGTGGCAAATTTATCTGTTCCCTTAATTAAGTTGTTTCTCTTTACAAGCAACCCTGCAATAAATATTTGTGAACATTTGTGATTATCTCCTAAGGAGACGTTCCTGGAAATAGACTTACTGGGGCAATGGCTTTGCAAAATTTTAAGGCTTTTGATACAAATTGCTAAACTGTCCTCCATGACTGTGTGAATTTACATTCCCACCAGCCGTAAATCAAAGTACCTGTTTTCTTACACTCTTGCCAATATGAGATATTATTATATAAAAATATATTTTGCAAATTGAAGGGCCAAAAATCACAGTGTCTCATTTTCATTTTCATTTCTTTGGTTTCCAGAGAAGGTAAACTTTTTCATGTTTATTGGACATTTATTTTTTGGGCATTGTTTGTTCATCTTTTGTCGTTTTTTTTTCTGTCTGAGCATTCATATTTTTTCTAATGCAATTTGAAGGATTGTTTTTATGTTGAGGGTATGTCTTTTTCTACCATACGATTTGCATTTTTCCAGTTTGTCTTTTACATGTTTTTTTGCTTTTTACTTTTATTTTGAAATACTCTCACGCTTATCGAAAAGTTGCAAGTACAGTACAAAGACCTTTTTTTCCCCAGACCCTTTTGAGGGTAAGTTGTTGACCTGATGCCCATCATCCCTGGGTACTTTAGTGCGTATTCCCTACCAACAAAGACATTCTTCTACACGACCACAATACAACCATCAGAATCAGGAAGCTGGCCTTGTACATGGGTACAAGCTATTCTTCAGACATCATTCAACTTTTGCTGATTGTCCCAGTGTCGTTTGTAGCAGAAGGATCCAGTTCAGAATCATGTATTGCACTTAGTTGTCGTGTCTCTTTATTCTTCTCAGTCAGGAACAGTTCCTTAGGCTTTCACGACCTTCACACTGTTGAAAAACACAGGCCAGTTGTTTTGTTGAATATCCATCGACGTGCGTTTTCTCATGTTTCCTCTTGTTTGCTCTGGCTTATCCATATTGGGCAGGACATCAGAAGTGATGCGGAGTTCTCACTGCATCCCGTCAGCTCACATATGATTTGGATTGGTCTCATTACAGAGTGAAGCTTTGATCACTTGATTAAGGTGGTGTCTGCCGGGTTTCCCCATTGTAAAATTACCTTTCCACTTTGTAATTAGCACATATTTTGTGGGGAGATATTTTGAGACTATGTAAATATCTTGTTCTTCAAACTTTCAATTTATTCATTTGTACATTTTTATCATATAAACTCATGGACCTCTGTTTTATGCAGTGGTCTATAATCCATTAATGTCATTGTTTATTCTGATGCTCCAGTTGTCCTTGGCTTGGCCAGTAGGTGCCCCTTCAAGTGGGTTCTGTGTCTTTTTGATTTTGTCCCCATCATTCTTTGAGTACTTCCTTGTTTTCTGGCAAGTCAAGGTGTTCCTCCTCAGCCCTGGAATCAGCCATTTCTTGAAGGAACCCTGGCACCTTTTAGTGGAGAATAGTATTTAGAAGCCAAAACCTGGGTCCTAAGTGTGCTCATTACCATTGGGGTGTCACTTCTCCCAGTTTTCTTTCATGGACATAAACATGTAAGCATACATTCACACATTTACATCTACAGTTACTATATCTATATTTATATCTATATATCTACATATGTTGAAAACATACATATGTTCCTAAAACCATGAGTTTAAGGTCTCAGATTCCAACCATACACCATAGGGTACATTCTAGCTTTCTCTCTTTCCATTGTTGTAACCGTCTTCCATGACGTGAGAAACCTGGCTCCCATCCCATCATCTACAATGTGTTTCGTTGTTTTATCAATACTTTGTATGTAATCAATTTCCCATCGCTGTCACTGCCTAGCACACTCCCCCCATCCCTCTCAGTGCAGATTCCCTTTTCATCCTGTTGAGGCTCCAGCACCACATACTGGCCCACCCCTCTGCATGGCTATCTCCTCACTCTACTCAGGCTGTGATAACCCACTCTGGGCTGTCCCCCACTCCTCAGATGCTCTCCTCACCCCACTTGGGCTCTGACATCCCACATAGGCCACCTGCCCTCACATATGCCCCCTTCACTGCATGTGAGCTCTGACACCCCCACTGGGCCACATCCCACTCTCAGGTGTGCCCCCTTTGTCCTGTTCAGACTTTGAGACCCCTTGTTGCCCCCTGATACCCCATCGTTGCCCACCTTGTATGGATGCCTACCTTGCTTGACCCCCCTAATGGTTTTGGCCTAAGTTGTTCTGGAAGAGAAGGGAAGTGTGTACGTGGTATATTTTGATGTATGAAAGTTTAACATTTTAAAGAAAGTGAATCTCTGGACCTTTTTCTTTATGTTTTCTCAATTTAGTGCTGTGTTTAGGCCTTACCCAGTCATCTTGGCCTGGGTCGCCCAAAAGCAGAACTTGTGACAACGTTCACATGCAGTTTATTTTGATAAATGATCCCAGGGAAGAGGAGTGGGAGGCTGGAAACAGTGAAACAGGGAAGGAGGGGAAGCCAAAACAAGGGAAGTGGAGGTTCAGTCCTGCTGGTTCTCTATAGGAACTGAGTGCAACGTGCGCTAAAATTTTCCCCCTGAGGCTTTTACCTCCCAAAGCCAGGTGTTGCCCTAGGGGGTGTTAAATCTCTTGCACTTCCAGGTTTGTGCAACACCAGAATGGCTGAGTGGGCTAATGCCAGTGCCCCCCAGGGCTGTGTCAGAGAAGCCGAGGAGAGAAAGGGAGAGCGAGAGCAAGAGAGTGAGAGAGCAAGAGAGTGAGAGAAAGAGATGGTGTAGCTGAGGCGAGGGGTTGGCAGACCGCACCTAGTATAGTGGCTGCTACAGCTATAGCCGGAGCAAAAATGGGCTGAGAGGATGTGAGAAGGGGCATAAAAGATGTCTGGCACACAATCCAAAGATAATATAGGCATTAATCTGCATTTTCTCTTAATATGGTTGATTTTTTATTTTAATGTTTAACCTATCTGGAATATGGTGTGAGGTAGGGATAGAATTTAAATTTGTTCCCTGATGGGTTGATCAATATCCCAAACCATAATTCACTGGATATTCCATATTTTTCCACAACCATATGGAATTCTGTCTTAAAAGTATATTAAAATTTCAAATCTGCTGAGTCTGTTTCATTGCTCTGTCTGCCAGTTTCTTTGCTGGTACCACACTGTTTTAATTATTGTAGGTTTAGCATTCATTTTAATGTCTATGGTGAAAATATCCTTTTAATGATGTTCTTTTTCAGAAATTTTAAATGACTGGCTTAGAGGAACTTTTAAATTATTACATTTTCAATTGCTTTTCACCTTCCCCTGGGGGAAAAGCCCCCTACTTGTATATTCTTCAGCTAAGTAGCAAACCCTTGTTTCACAGATGGCCAGAAGACATAAAAGCAGGAGATATAAAGACACAGATGGTGTATTTGCACTCATGATGCTGCCTGCCTGTTAAATATACCTTCACAGCAGTCCTGTAACTTTAGGAATAGGTGGTCATTACATAGACCACAAGTACAGGCTTACAAAGGTTTTGCCCAAGGTCACACAGTAAGTATCAGAACAGTACAACAATGCAGTTTTGTATTCAGAAGGGTCTCTAGAAAGAGCATCAATCTAGGAATCAGGACTGAAGTCTGTGCTTCTGATGGGAAATCTTTGGTCCTGATATGTATGTTTAAATTGAAGCATGATTTTAACTGAGGCTCCAGAAAGGCCTTCATAGGAATAAGGGGCGTGAGATATTAGAACAAAAAATAATGGGGCATCTTCTGTGAGGGTCTTCAAATAGAGAATCTGGTTCTAAAGACCATGTCCCTGGGACTTCCCTGGTGGTCCAGTGGTAAAGAATCTGCCTTCCAATGCAGGGGACGCGGGTTCGATCCCTGGTTGGGGAACTAAGGTCCCACATGCGGCGGGGCAACTAAGCCCACACGCCACAACTACTGAGTTGTGCACCTCAACGAGAGAGCCTGCATGCCGCAAACTACAGAGCCCACGCACTCTGGAACCTGCACGCCACAACTACAGAGACCAGGCACCCTGGAGCCCATGCGCCACAACTAGAGAGGAGCCCATGCTCCACAACGAAAGATCCCACATGCTGCAACTAAAACCCAATGCAGCCAAAATAAATAAATAAAATAAAATATTAAAAAATAAAATAAAATAAAGACCATGTCCCAGACACAAAGAGCCAGTCCTCCTCCCCATTCTTTTAGCCCCCCACCTCCGGCCCTGCTGATGGCTGATGCTTTGGTTGGCAGCCACCGCTGGCATCCACGGTGCTGTCCACCACTGGTCTGCCTGGACCTCAGTGCTTATAGTCTCTTTGGCCCATTTATATCCTCTCAGGCTTGTAGCTTGTTCTCCAGTATGGCCTGAGTTGGTCCTTCTGTCCTGCCTATCCAGATCCTTCCCAGCCTGGGCCATCTCATCTCTGTGAAAGCACCCTGGGAACAAAGATATACAAATAGAAAAGAGATGATTTCCTTTGGTGAAGTTGTCCCTGCTCCCTAAGACACTGCTCTGGTTTTTTGTAAATTTCACTGTCCTAAAGAAACAGGATGCTACTTGTTTCTCGATGGTGCGAAGAAAACATGACTGAATGCCTCCTCTGTGCCAGGCATTTGATGGGTCACCACATATAATCTTCCCAGCAATTCTATCTCCACTTTACAGATGAGCAAACTGAGGCCTCAGGGCTTGTGGAACTTGTACTAAGTCATGTGGAACATTAACGGTGAAGCCAGGGCAAAAACCCAGGTCTATCTGACTCCCAAGTCCACAAATGTGGGTGTTGGCATCCTACTGTGTGCCAGGCACTGTGCTTTCGGTCCATAGCTACCTCTTTATTGCCAAATATTTGAGCAGATCAGCTGAGGACATTATTTGCTAGTTCTCTATTTTTCTTTGAGCCATTCTCATTTTAAGCACATTGTGTGTAGACTTTCAGAGTCTGATATCTTGAGCTGGGCATGTCTGGAAAGTTGCAGAACAGTGGATGTACAAAGGCCATGTGTGATGGAGTCCTATCTGTTGGGCTAGTTGAACCTCCTGTATTTGCTGCTTTCATTTTCCTTTGGCTTCGGAAAGGATGGTTTGGTTTTGCAAACGAAGACTGAGGAATTTTGCCAGCTTGCTAACTGCCTTGCCCTCATCAAATGTGTCAGACTCACAGAACATGGCTCCCCAGCTGTGGGCCCATGGTTGTGAGATTGCCTGAATAGAAAACCACTCATTTCCCTTCGCAAGAGAGGCGCCCAAAGCAGATATTTCACTATATTCCAATTTAGCCAAGGGAAGCCAGAACATGGATGCTGTTGCCAAGGAAACCACCTCCTTCCTCCCCGTATGCTGTGCATACGTGTATCACTTCATCTCTCCCCTCTCCAAGGTAATATCATAGCCCCGTGCTTGGGGAAGGGTTTTTAAAAAGACATATAAAACCTCTTAGCATCGAGAAGATTCATTAAATGATCTCACTCCAGAGGAGCTTAAATTATTCTTTTTAGACCCTTTCATGCCGAGGATGGGGAAATGGCTGAGTCAATGCTATCTCTCATAGCGCAGCTTGGTGTCTTGGTGGAAACAGTTTTCAGAAATAAACAAATCAGGGTGCAGAAGCTTAGACAGGGAGAGTGTGTGTGTAATAATAACGAGGCTGTCATGTAGCTGTAATGTCACCGGCTAATCCCTCTGAGTAGATCTGCCGAGACCGCCTTGATCCGCAGGCCTCCTGGGCGCGAGGCTGCATTTCACGGGGCAGGCTTCAAAGTGCAGACAAGAGAGGGTCTCTGTTGCAAGGCCACCTGTCAAAGGTCCCTATGTTGGGAAGTGCGTAGGGATTTCTTGTGCCCAGTCTGTTCTCGGGCCCAAGCTGGGGACTGTTTCTGCCCTCACTCCAGTGTCTGGTCTCAGTCCGTCTTCCTCCTCCTGATCACCCTCCTCATCCCCACCTGTCCCAATTCTGTGTGTTCAGATAGGTGCAAGTCACCCCCATGCCTCACAAATGAAAAGGCAAACTGGGCTCTGTTCTTGCTAATCATCTGGGAGTTCCATGTGTTGCCCTGATTTCATGCCGCCTTATCTCAGCTCTTTCTGGTTCCTGGTACTCAGATCCCCTCCTGTCCATTGGATGAGTAGATTCAGTTTGGCTTCCTTTGTTCAATGAATGGCACTAGCCAAGGATATTGGCTTATATTAGTGGTTTCCAATATGGGGCAACCTTTTCCCCCAGGAGACATCGGCAATGTGTGAAGGCATTTTTAGTTGTTATGTCTGGGAGCAGATGCCACTGGCATGTAGTGGTTTGAGGCCAGGGATGCTGCTAAACATCCTACAATGCACAGGACAGCCCCCCTACAACAAGAATTATCCAGCCCCAAATATCAGTAGTGCTGAGGTTGAGAAACACCGGCTTATACTTATTCTCTTTGCTCATTCATTTAATAAATATATATTCATTGAGTACCTACTGTGCACCAGGCTCTAAGCCAAGGACCTGGGGACATGAGTTAAACAAGATGGACGTACATCTGTTTACTTTCTCACTTAGAGCCAGCTGGGTGAAGTTAAACAAATAATTATACAACCAAATTATTTAAGTGCAGCTGGGATGCTGATAGCAGAACAGGCTTGGGTCGCCTGCCCCAGTTCTGAGCCCAGCCTGGTGCCCCAGCCCATCCTGCCCTGGCTCCTGTGCGGTATAGAGGTCCGTTTCATCCCCCCACGGCCACCCCACCAGCTGGCCCCACGGCTTCTTTCCTGGACAAGCCACGGGCTTTTGTAGTTTAACTGCACTGTTGCTGATCACTGCAGAACAGTTAGGGGACAAGGGAAAGAACAACTCTGAGATGTCACAAAAGTTCCAGGACTTGGTCATCTTCTGAAGCCCCAGTCCCTGACCTGCCTCTCCTGAGTGATGTCTAGGACGGCAAACAGAAGCCTCCTCCAACTTTACACTCTGCTTTCTTTCTAGGTGGGACTTACCAATCCCTACCTCTCAGGCTTCCTCTCACCAGCCCCCTTCTCTGATAGGCTTATTTAGTACCATGCAGTCCTTTGGGGTTAGGAACATGGACTTTGGAACCAGACGACCTGGGTTTGAATCCCACCTCCACCACTTACTAGCTCTGTGACCTTGGACAAGTTGCTTAACCTCTCTGTGCCTCAGTTTATTTTTCTGTAAAATGGAGATAATAGTAATATATATCTTGTAAGGTTTTCAGGAGGGTTAAATGAGGTAGTATATGTGGAGTCCTTGATTCACAGTAAGTGCCATTTATGTTTTGCTGTCATTACTACTATTTCCCCAGCATGTTGGCCTGATGTTGCAAACAAAGGCAGACGTTTCTGACTGGGCTGAGAGGCTTATGTGTGTTGTCCCATTGAACCCCCCAGTAATGCTGAAGAAGTTGGAGCATATCAAGTCACCTGCTCAGAGTCCCACACTGGGAGGTGACAGCACCAGGGCTGGTAGCCGTGCTCTGTCTGCCTTTAAAGCGCGTGCCACGTATCCTATGTATAGTTGCTCCTGGCCTGTTGGGGAAACTCCACAGTACAGTATCTGAGAAATGCCAACACAGGCTCCCACCTGGGTGACCAGCGTCAGCAGAGGGGCTTTGCCGGCTGGGAGGAACCTACACTGCTTCTGTCTGGGTGGGCTGGTGTGGGCCTGGGTCATCTGCTACAGGGTGGTGGGACTCCAGGTACCCTGGGGGCTTCCAGCTGCCCCCGTGCCCATGAGGCACCTCCTGGGAGGCTGGTGATGGTGTGGGGGCCACAGCCCTGTGCAGACAGTTCTTTCTGCTCTGCCTTTTCCTCCCCTACCCACCTGCTAATCTCGTTTCGACACACAAGCCTCCCCCTGCACTCCCCGCTCCCCTCCTCAATCCCTTCCCTGCGTTTGTACTTTATGATGCGGGACTTCGGTGAGGAAACTCATTAGAGTCATTATTCTGTGTGTAGAAATGTGTCTTTCATCCCATTCATATTTCATGTTCCTCCCACTTGATCTTTTGACGCTCTTTGATTCCTGATATTACACGACACACACACACAGCTCTTGTTGGGGTTTGTTCTTTCTGTGGAGTTGTCATTATTGCTGTCTGTGTGAGGAGTGCTCCTTGTTATGTATTTATTAATTTCTTAAAAAGATTTTGGGATTGACACTGTCTGATGCTCTTGACTTTGATCGCAGGGGTAGGTAGCATTGTGGTAGGAGGAGATGTGAGGACAGAGGACAAAGGTCTTGAGTCTTGTCCCCATGTTCCCTTTCCTTTCTAGAGGCCAGGCGTCCATCTGTGAAATGGGCAGATCCATACCCCATCGCCTAGTCCAACCCCTGCATGTGGCATCAAGTGGGCTTTTCTGGGTATTAGCATATGGTTTAAATGCCGTCTAACTTAAGGTAAAAGGAATATTTGGGAGGAGTCAGGACCACCCACAGACCCACAGAAAAGGCTGAAGAGTCAGCCCTGATGGGGCAGAGCAGGGCAGCTCTGGGGACCTGGGAGCAGGGCCCCAGCCTGTCTCTTTAGGCTCCATGGGTGGGTGGAAGGAGATCTAAAGGCTGTCAGTGGTTCTCCTCTCAGCTCAAGGTTCAAATTGCAGGGAGAGAGCGTGGGATTGGCTCAGCTTGGGTCACGTGCCCAAGGAGAAGGTAGGGTGTTTTGACTGACAGTTGTATTAAGATTCCATCCAGTCAGGACAAGGGGCTCCCCAGAGTAAGAGGTTGTTTCCAGAAGGAGGTAATGGATTCTGAGTATGTAGAACAACAGATGCCCATTACACAGTCCAAACAGTGGAGGTGGCATGACCACTAGACAAAAAGAGGAAGAAGCAGGCCTTTCTGTCTCTAAATCTGTGACCAAGAGACATATTTCTGGAGCTCAGAGATTGCCTTCTAATTCAGGGGCTGGCAGACTTTCCCCAGAAAGGGCTAGACAGTGACTATTTTTGGCTTTCTGGGCCATATGGTTTCTGCCACAAGGACTCAACTCTGCCAAGACCTGAAAGCAGCCATAGGCAGGATGTGAATGAATGGCTCTGGCCATGTTTCAATAAAGTTTTATTTACAAGAACAAGCAGCATGTCCTGGACTGGGCCTTCAGATCAAAGTTGTTCTAGTAGGTTGCTCTCATTTCATGGAGGAGAAGCTCCCTCTCAGCTTTAGCAACCCTTGTATTTCTGACTGTGGTTCTCCAACTCAGCTCTGCTTCAGGATACCCCAAGGAGCCTGTCGAGAACACAGATGCCTGGGACCCCCTCAGACTTCCAAATCAGAATCTTCGAGATAGGCCCAGGGTCTGCATTTTTTAACATGTGCCCTAGGTGATTCTGACCTATGTATGCAGTGTTGTGAACTGGTATAAGATGCAGTCAAGGAGACAAGATCATCTTCCATGAACCACAGGAGCAGTAGATGAGATAGGGTGGGCTTAGTAGCTGAGAGGAGGGAGGCTCCCGAGAGCTGGGGGAGAGTGTGTGTGCAGGGCAGGCTTCGTGGAGGAGGGCCCTCGCTGGCCCCGAGGGAAGTCTGAGCTGTCACAGCACTAACCTGGCTTTTTCTAGCTGTCAGTCTCTTTCCCCATCCTGTACTCTGCTATTAATTAGCCAGGAAGGAAGTTTATTAAAAGTCAGGGGCTAAACCTGAGACATGTGGTTCCCTCCTCCGCAGCAGTGAGGTCTGAACAGTTTTGAAGAGTTTTCTGTTTTCCTCATTCTGAAAGGGCCACAGCCGTAGCCCAGCCTCACTTCTCTGTCTTCCTCCAAGGCTCCTCTTTCCCTTCCATTTGTGTCCTGCTCCCTACAGACCCGCTTTCTCACAACCCCCTTTCTCCTTTGCCCCAGAACACCCACCTGTGGCCCCTTCTGATCGTGACCATGTCTGGCAAACTCAGCTCCTTCTTGCTATAATTGCTAATAGGACTAAGAGCCCTGGGAGTGGCTCTCTCCCATCTTTCTCCTCTTTCCATGTTTTCTTCTCCCCAAAACACCAACCCCTAAAACCTTTGGGGTCTCTTCTGTTGGCGGGGAGAGTGCACTCTGTAGGTGCTAGCAAGGCAGCTTCAGCCATAAGGAGGAGAATGGGCTATTGCTCCTGGGGTGTGGCCTGGACCCAGAAGGCCTCTGGTCCTCCCTGCCTCCCCTTGGTCCAGACAGGGAGCTCTGCTCATTACAATAGTAGGCATCTATTGTCTGCCCAGTATTCATCTCCCTCTGGCAATAGAACACTCTTTTCCTTGGAAATCTACTCCATCCCCACTCTGAGTCCATGTGGATGGATGTGATAACTCCAGAGTGTGCATGTGACCCAGGCCTGGCAAATCAGTGCATCAGGTTCTCCCTGGCACTGTAGTTGGTCCAGGGCAAAGTTAGTCTAATGCTGGCACTCTTGTGGAGTTGTGGAGAGGACAGCTTGCTCTTTCTGGATTTGGGGCTCTGATGCTGTCAACCTGGAGCTTTTGGAATCCCACATGTAGAGAGAGTGTGCCTGAGAGTGAACACAGCTCAGAGGAAAACAAAGCATAGAGACAGACCAGAGAGAGAACCAAAGAGTGAAAGAGCAAACAGAGGTCCAGAGGGGGTGGTTTGAGCTTCTGGATCCAGCTGGACCTGAAGCCAGAACACTGTTTGTAGACTTTTCTGCTATCTGAGTCTCAACGTTCTCTTTTTGGATTAAGCTGATTTATGCTGAAACTCAGTCTTGATTGATAGTTTACTTGATACTGGCAGGGTGGGTCCCTCAACAGGGATGTCTGACCTGCAGGCAGACTACCTAGTCAGCTGTGAGCTCCTTATGGTCCTGGAAGAACAGCCCAGATGAATGCTCACCAGAACAGGTACAAAACAGGTAATTATAACAGGTTTCATCATAAGCCTGTTATACTCTGATAGCTTTGTCAGAATGGGCACACGTCCATTCCTGTCCCCATCCACGCCCCTCTTGCAGCACCTAGCAAGGTCCTCAGGAAATGTGTTGATTGTCCGGCTGACCCAGGGGCAGCACAGCCCTCCTCACTACCACCCAGTCACCTGAACACCCTCCTCCCACCCATCTCCTTAGTATCACTCCACCTGCCCGGTCTCCAAGCTAGAAGCCTGGCTTCCTTGCTCTCCTCAGTATGGCTCCAGCCTCTCCCCATTTGGCTGTCTCCACTACCACCGAGCTCAACCTTTCCCAGGAGGAAGCCATGTGGCCTTGATGTGGCCAGCTGCATTTGACACCTACCTCGGGTGGCCTCAGTTCCCTTACCTCTGAAGGGGGATGAGGCAGTACCCTAAAAATGTGAAGTGTTCCCAAGAATTTGAATGCGGGGGGATACAATGGCCCTCTGACCACTCAACCAAGACATTAACCCATAAAATGGAGCAAAGCAAAGACACAGATTCCCTTTCAAGAGGCAGTGGGCCAGAAAAGCTTGGAAGTTACTGACTGCATGTGTGTGAAGGTGGTGCTTCCAGAAAGGAGCCTTATCAGCCCATAGGAACAGAGGAAATAGGGTGTCCCTGGGGCACATGTTGGAGGGCCCAGGATGGCTGCACTGGACCTCTGTCATAAAGAAGGACTTATCAGAGCCTGGTGCCACTGGCTCCCCTCTGTTGCCGGTCCTTGGGGAGAGAATGTGCTGGTCAGACAACAGAGCCATCTGCAAATGAATACACCAGCGCTTGGGTTTTGGTCATCATCCTTGGGAGCTGTGAGTCAGCATCCTGGAGTCTGTCGAGCCTGGGTGCTGATGACTCTGCGTTTCTGGTTTGCAGGTCTGGGTCACGCCCTGGCCCGGGGTTCTCAAGGTTGGGAGGTTATCAGTGTAACCGGTGGCCTCCATACCAGAGATTCTGATAGATGAGTTTGGGGTGGGGCAGGCCTTTCCATTAAACAGCTCCTCAGGAGGCTCTAAGCATAAGGAAGGGGAGACCGGCTGCCAGACTCAGTGACCACAGTGCTCCAGGCCGCTGGAGCCCACTGGAACCTCCAGCCTCCATGGAACCCCTACACTGGTGCTGCTGATTTGCTTCTGGGTTCACTTGAGTGACTTCCACAGAGCCATTTTAATTCGCCCAAGGTCCTGTGCAGGCTTTGCTGAAATTAACCATGCTGCACCAGGCACTCAAGAAGGAAAAAATGAGCTCTCTATTTGGAAGTTGTGAACAGAGTGGGAAAGGATGTGCCAGAAGTTGCCTCTCCTCCGAATCTTCCACCTCTGGATCCGTAGTTGGGTGTTGTACCATCTGGGCTTTTCTCCCCACAACGGGCGTGACTTATGGTAGATGCCATTGCCATGATCCTCTGCGCATCAGGATTTGGCTGGGATGACCCCTGTTTGCAGTGACTTGGCTTTCTGGAACTGCGGAGGTTGTGAGTTGTCTCTCTGAAGCATTTCTGAGTGACTAGGGCCGAGCACAGAAGCAGCACCCCTACTCCTGTGCTCCGGAGCAGCGAGTCCTCCTCTGGCCCCTCTCCTAAGACTGCTGGATCAGGGGTGGTGTCACTCATCCGGCCCCTCCTAGGAGCTAACCGGAGAAGCAAAAGTCTATTCACTGTGGGCTCTATTACTTTATGTGACTTAGAAGCTCACAAGTATGGTGATTGTAGAAAGTAGAACATTTCTCTGGCTAGGCTCTATTGATCTGGACAAAATCATCTCAACTGCATAATACATTCTGAGCCGAAGTATACTCACTATCAGAACCGTGGACATCATTAGTATTGCCTCGCTTCTATTGCTTTTTTCCCTCCACAAATCTCTATCACCTCCACCTCACTCTCTTTGCAGTTAATCCCATGTCCTGCTTTGCAGAGAAAATAGAAGATGTCAGTTGGCAGTGGCAATTAAATTTTCAGACATTGTCCACCATCCTGTCTTTGTTCTCCAGACCTTTTTCAACCAAGGCTAATGCCACCACTTTCTGCTGTCTTAAGGGCGCCTCGTTGCTCTGTCTTCATGCTCTCCCTTTACTGAACGATTCCATCAGCATTTAGGTATGTTTGTCTTCTCCATATCCACAATGGGGTTCTTCTGCTTCATCCACCCCTCTGCACTCTCAGCTCTGTCTTCTCCTCCTGGTCTCCATTCACAGCCAAACTTACTGAGAGAATAGCCTACACTCCACACATTTTGATTTTGTGCTTTTCATGCAAGCTCAGGAATCTGCATTTTACAAACCCTCCTGGCCATCTGATGCATGTGCTCTTTGGACTACATTTTGCAATCATTGGTGGTCCTTGGCTTGAGCCTGTTCACTCTTCACCATTTGCATTTCTTTTGAAATCTCATCTGACTCAAGGCATCGGCTACCACCTGGGGTCCACTTTCTTTCTCCAGCCCAGTCATTGCTCTTGAGTTTCAGAACCACATTATCCAACTACCTCTGTGAGGATTTTCCAAAGATACTTGAAACGTTCAAAGCAGGACCTCTCATCTTCTCCAAGCCTGCCTGTCCCCATGCTCCCCATCTCTGTCCCTGGCACCATTAGCCACCCAGTTACCCAAGTGAGAAACCTCAGCTCCCCTTTCCTCACAGCCCCTTGCCAAAGACCCAATCGATTTCCAAATCCCGTACACTAAATCCTAAATAGGTCTTAAATTCACCAGTTGCTCTTCATTCCCATTGCCACTGACCTGTCCAGGGCCCTGTGATTTTTCTCCTGGCTGAGCCCCTTATCTGGGCTCTCTGCCCCCAAGCTTGCTTCCTCCTATGCGGTTTCTGCAGTGACCGAGGGGCCTTTCCAGAGTTTGAGTCTGACCTTGTCATTCCCCTACATTTAGGCCTTCAGTAGTGTCTTGCTGCCTCTGTTTGGACAAAATGCCACTTTAGCCTGGCATAGAAAGCCTTTCATGGCTTCTCTCCCGTCCCCAGGTGCTCATTCATTGGCGAGATCAAGTAGTCACTTCTCAAGCCTGGCTCAGTCCTGGGGCTGGGCAGAAAATTCAAAAGATCATGGCCAAGTTCAGCAAGTTTCTGTCCTTGAGACAAAATACAGTGGGTCAGACTGAAGAATCAGCTTCCTAAGAATCAGAGTTCTTACCCAGTATTAAGCTCTACTAATAATTGCAAGGATACAAATAATTGTGAGGCACAGGTAAAGCATGAGGTCTAGAACCACCAGTACTACTCCCCAGGACCTTTTTTTTTGTGCCACATTCGGAAGTGCCCTGGCTCGGATTTATCAAAAGGGGTCTATCTGTGATACATGTGAGGTATCCCTTACTAAAAAGGGAGCTATCTCGGTCATGCAGTATCTCCATTTTATTCTCTGATAGTTACATAGTTCGCACATTTCCCAGGAGCCATACCCCATAAATCCATAAGGTCCAGGTTTGTTTACCATAAGCTGTGCTAGACAGATAGGGTACATCTTGCTAAAAGCATTCCATAGATAAGAACTCTTCTGCTAGCCAATATCATTAGTGTGTTTGCCAGGGGCTGTGTCATTAGTGATTATGAGGGCATATGACCCGGTCATCTTTTTTTCTTCCCCAGTCAAGGTTGAGAATGGCCGGCTGCTAACTCTTTCCTCCCCAGTCCTGCTCTGCCTACCTCACACATGTGTGTGTTCCCAGGGCTCTGTCCTTGACTTCCTTCCGTGACACACGGGCCATGGAAGACCTTCTCCATTCCTGTGGCTTCATTTCTCTAAACACAGGCTCCCAAATCCATATCTCACACCCTTGACCTTCAGACCCACACATTCCACTGCCCGCTAGACACCAGCACTTTTGATGTCCTCCAGGTCCTCAGACTACATGCCATCGCTGACCCCTTGTTGCCTCTCCAGATCCATTCCTCCTCCTCTGGCCCCCCTCTCAGGGCAAAAGCACCCACATCCACCTGGTTGCCCCCAAACCTTGAATCATCCTGGTCCTCCTGCTTGCTAGCACTTTGACTTAGGGTAAGTCAGAGAGGATAATCTCCCCGAGCCTCAGTTTCCACAGGTGTAAAATGGGGATAATAGCAGTATCTGCTTCACAGAGCTGTTGTAGGATGAGATGAGATGGTGATGATTAGGTGATGAGGGCTTATCACAGTGGCTGGCACAGTACGTGCTCAGAAACTATCAGCAAGCATCTCTGACTCCTCTTTTCTGCCGTTCCCCAAGGCTGCTCAAGACCACATGCTATAGGTTCTACCTTCTCAGGGCCCCTTCTCTGTGCTCACCATCCTCTCCTCTGTGCTCCCATCTCTGCCGCCACCTGTGACAACACCTTGGACCTGATCTGGCCCCCTCTGTGTGGCCCCGCTAATCTCTGCTCTCCTCCACCACCGGAGAAGTGCCCCTCAATTACACATCTGATTCTGCCTCTGCCTTGGAAGACTCTACACTGCTCTTGGGATAAATTCCAAACTCCTTAGAGTGGCTTAGGAGGCTGGATATCTTATCTGGCTGCCACCTGTCCCCCGTGACTCCCCACCTCCAATGCTAACCACCGGGCACACCAAACTTTCAGCTCCTCTGACCGTCAGGATCTGGCCGATGCCCTCCCCTCTGCCTGGAAAGACTCTTCCCCCTTCTCCCACCTCCACCTGAGGCACCTCCTTCTGTCTCCTGCACACTTGCAGTGCTCTGCCTTTCCCTCATCAGAGCACCTTACAGCTGTGTGGTCACTGCCAGGTCCTGTATTGGGACCCCTCGTGGGGCTGTGAGCATCAGGGGGCAGGGGCCATTTCTGGCTTGGGTAGTGTATCCAACGGTGAGAACAGCGCCCAGCCGAGTAGGTTCCCGATATTAACTGAGTGGACGCGTTAAATGGGGGGTGGGTGAGGGGTGAGCAGGAGGGAGGAGCCCCTGAGTCAGGGGTTTCTGGTTTGGATGGAGTTGAGATGGGCGATATGAAGGGAGGTCAGATTACAGTGGAATTTTTGTATTAATGCGCTATTGGGGCCAGGAGGGCCCAGATGAGTTTGGCAGTGGGCACTGGAGATCAGGGCCCTGGAAACAGACCTAAGCCTCCCTGCCCCTCCTCTGCTGCCCTCCACAGTCTGTGCAGGGTTGGGGCACAGCGCCGGCTCTGCCTCTGGGGGTGGCGGTGGAGTGGTACGTTTTCACAAGGTTTCTTCGCTCCAATGTTGCCTTGCACCTAGATCTGCTAATTCTGCAGCAGACTAGTGCTGGAACCCATGAGGCTGGTCCATTTCACTCCTGTTTCATGTAGCTCGTCTCTAAGGGCCTCTGGGGGGGGGGTAGTTTGGGCTAGGGGTGAGGGTATTATTCCTAGTTGTCTGCAGGAAGCACTCACCATCACCCAGTATCTCCCACTGAGGTGGCTTCAGTCCCCATGAAGGAGAGGTGGCAGCGAAAAGTCACCCCTTCCTGCCCCAAATCCGACCTCTGCCACCATGCCCAAATAAAGTACAACTTCTTTCGGGGATGACAGTTTGACGGGCTCTGGACTGAAGGGTGTCGGGACGAAGGGTGTAGGAGAGGGTGGAGCCGTGTTTCCTTGATCTGCACATGGCATGTGGATGCTCCCAAGTCTTTGTGGGGGGCGGTGCCCTGTCACTCTTCCCTCCTCTCCTCCTACCCCTGCGTTTTGCAGATTTTGCTGTCTCTTCCACCCCCCGACTGTGGTGGCTTCCTCTCTGCCCATTTTCTGCTGGCTCTGCCGAGGGAGGGCTGAGCCCTGCTCTGAGGAGGGGTGAGGGGAAGAGGAGCGTGGGAAGGAGCGGGGAGGCTCTCACCCCAGGCTGGGGCTGGTTTCCTCTGAACCAGCAGCAATCAAACATGCCTCACCACTGTGAGAATTAATTCCCTTCTCAAGCTCCCCTTCAGATAGGTGAGAAATGTGTGCGCCTCCTATTAACATGAGCGTGACCCCGTATCTTGTGAAATGACAACCCTGGCCTGATTATGCTCAGGGAGCATCCCCACCTGCCTGCCCTGGGCTGCGTGACAAAAGCTCCCTCGTATTAACTGACAAATGAACATTGCGCATCCATACCTTCCGTGTGATCCGCAGACAATGCCTGCTTCCTCCCAGCCATAGGACAAGGTCAGGAAGACAGTCTAGTTTCCCTCACCGTGTACCCAGCAGCCCTGGAAGTGAGAGGGGGAAGCTGTTCACAGGCGTAGCTGGAGGAGTGTGAGGCTGGGAGCAGGGTGTCCTGGTCAGGTCTGTCTGCTGGCTGTGTATTTGGGATTGAGTCCCCTCCCTTCTGTGAGAGCAAACGGCTGGCCCATTAGACCTGGAAGGGCTTTTGAGTCTGATACTTGCTGATTCCAGGCTCTCACTGAGTATAGCCTCAGAACCTCATAAAAACGAGGCTCCCGTTTTCAATGTTGGAGGAAGAGTCTAGAAAGTTCTCTAGGAGACAGCATTAAGAAGCCAGCTCGGCAGTTGGAAAAAGGCCCTCCCTCAAGATACGATGCTGCTCAAGGCACCAGAAGAGCTTCTCTTCCTGGAGACTCAAAGCCCAGCGTGGCCTGTGTGCCTAGGGGGAGGCAGAGGAGGGTATTGGGACTGGGGAGGGGACAGGGCAGATGTTCCTTTGTTCAGACACTCGCTCACCCATCAGATATTTGTTGAGTGCTTCCTGGGATCAGGGAGCATGGCAGAGTGGAAGAAGGTCTGCAGTCCGTCGGAGCTCCGTTTGCCCTCAGCTCAGCCTCTTACTCAAGTGTGACATGGACAGATGGCTGCCGGCCGCTGGGCTGTGGCCGTGTACTTGCCTGTCCTGTGCTGCCGGCGTGAGGATGAGCTGAGACGGTGTTCCTGGTGGGGGGTGGGCCTCCCTGCACGCTGTCCCCTTCTCCCTCCTCTGCACGCACTGTCCTAAGTGTGTGTGGACCCGGGGCGGGGCAGCCAGGTGCGTGTTCACAAATAGCTTTGCTACAGAGGAGGGACCAGGGCACCGTAGTCTGGGGACTCAGAGGAATGAGAGGCGTGACCAGAGCAGTTTCATGGGATGGCACTGAGTTGAGCCTGGAGCGGGCCGGCATTTGGAGGAGAAGGGAGGAAGGTCATTGCAGGGGCAGAGAACAGCCTGAGTAAAGGCACAGATGCACAGAGCTTGGGAGGGATGAGCAGGAGGAGAAAGAAGCCTGTACGGGGGGGTGCTTGAGGGCGAGCATGCTGGGCGGGATGGTGCTTCTGTGCACGCTCTGGGGGAGGCCTGTTCAGACCACTACATTGTGAGAACTGGGGGTGCCCTATCCTGGAGTCTCCACGTACAGAACAGCAGTCTTGGGGTGATATTTCCTTCTCCCTTACTCCCCAGGACTGGACACTGTTCCCTATTATTTTACTTTTGCTCAACTCTTAAGTATGGGTGAAACTGCCATTTGCTTGGTCTTGGAATAATCTGCCCTTTCTTCTTGCAAAATAAGAAGAAAGCCTTCCTGTTGCCTTCTCTGCCTTTTTGTTCTCCAGAGCACACCTCTCTGTCTTCCCCACGTTGACCAGTACTTCGTTTTTGACTCCCCACACTACAGTCCTAGCTCTGTGAGGGCACGGACCAGCTGTTTGCTTTGCTCCTGTACCCACAGCCCTTTAAGGACTGCTCTAACTGTTAGGCTTTCAATGCATATTTGAAGAATCATTGAATGAGTGGCAGTTGGGTCGATGATTCTTTTTTTTTTTAAATTAGTTTCTGCTTTATAACAAAGTGAATCAGTCATACATATACATCTGTTCCCATATCCCTTCCCTCTTGCGTCTCCCTCCCTCCCCCCATCCCTATCCCACCCCTCCAGGCGGTCACAGGGTCCATGATTCTTGGATCACTTGACATGGGGCACGTTGAAGTGGCAAGATGTTGAGTGAATCAGCCAAGCCCAAATTCATCTGAGATCTTGTGATGCTCATGGTTGAGTGGTGAATATTATAGGATGCTGAAAGCTTCCAAGGAGATGATAGATCCTGAAGTTATGCTAAGGGCTACACTGGCAGGCTGACTCCTCTCATCTCCCCCAGTGACCTTGGCTTGTCATGGGGTGCTAATCATTATGGTGATGGCATGACTGAACTGAATGGCACAAAGGGAGAAGGGGTTTTTGACTAATCCACAGGCTTGGTTCTAATGAAATCCTTCGAAATAGTGTTGAAAAGGGGTATATCGTTTTCCCGCGGTGTTGGTAGATATCATGACATCAGTAACATCTCCTAATCTTCAGTGAGCAGCCAGTCTGGTTCCTGTCTTCTCTCTGTTACTCAGGTCCCCATGGGACCAGGGATAGTAAAGGAAGGAAGGTCCTGATAGAACATGTAGCGGAACATCAGTGGTTATGAATGGACATCCACTGCCCTAGCCCACTTCCTGCTCCTGCCATGCCTGTGGGCACTCTCAGGGGATGGCCTTGCTCATCTTTCCCCCAAATGCCAGACCTGGAGATGGTGCAGCTGATATGGACGGGACCAGGTACAGACCACATGGAGAAGCAGGACAGGGGCAGCAGGAGGGGCTGGCGTCGGGGTGGGGACAGCACAGGGGAATCTTCAGATCTGACGTGACTCCTGAAGGTGATTCCAGAGGCTCAAGATTTGGAATAGGATTTTAAAGATTCCTAATTTGGTGAGCTTATTCCCAGGGTGGGGGAAGGAGAGAATTCCAGGCAGTCTCCCGGAGGGTGATCTGAGGCAGAAGGGAAGGAGGTGGGAGGGGAGGGGTGAGGGAGCCAGGCGGTGAAGGCCTTGAATCCCCTGGACGTGGCGGGAAGTGATGCGTTGAGGTAAGGGAGTGACATGACCAGATCTATTGCAGAAAAGACAGTCCTGGCGGCATGTAAAGAATGGATTAGGGGTGAGGCTGGAGGCAGGGACACTAGTTAGGAGGCCGATGGAGGAACCTAGCAGAGGGAATGGCAGGAGACTGATCAAGGCTGTGGAACCGAGGACAGCATGGAGGACAGTTAGACTGGCCAGGGCCTGGGGACTGACCAGTGTGCAAGGAGGAGCCCCAGGGAGAGAAGAGAGGCTCAGAGCCCCCCTCCCCCCGACCCTGCCCATCTCCCTGCCACCCCCAGGGGTGTAGTCTGCTAGCTGGTGGAGGTGCTAGTGCGTGGTGTCGTTCACCAGGATAGGGGTCCCTGGAGTAAAACATCATCCCCAGGCCGGGGAGGGGGATGCTTGCACCCCTGGGTGGATGTGAGGTGAAGTTACATATTGTAGAGTACGTGTCCCCCTCCGGCCCTGACCCAGGCTCACTGGGAAAGGCTGGTTCCTGGCTCCTGCCCCTCCCTTTCCTTCTTCCTCCCTGGCATATTCTTTCAATCTCCTCCTTTTCCCTTTCTCAGACGTCTTAGGATGAGCAGCTCGGGAAGAGGAGCCATGGAATAACATCCAATCAGGGAAAGGTTATTAACTCAGGATTATAATCATGGTGCCTTCCCATGTCTCTTATAGGGGAAGAAGGTGGACACGATGGCTTAGCTGAAAGCAAGCTCAGTACTCCCCTCAAGCAGCCTGTGGATCACAGATTCCTGCCAGGCCCTCCGGAGCATGTACCCCACGCCTTGGCCCAAGGTCTCTTCCCAAAGAGGGGTGATCTCTCTGCCCTCAACGCTTTCTCTGAAAAGGTAAGACCCACGTTGCCTGAGCCTGTGATGGGCAGCAAAGTGCACTCAACACTGAGTCCCTGGTTCCAGAGGCTGACAGTCAGCTGTTGAATGGCTGCATTTTATGTGCCTGCCTCACCTACACTATGACCTCTTCTGGGGAGCCCTGGGTTGTGGCTGTGCTCTCACCTCTGGTGTGGAGGGAGGAGCCCTGGCCCAGGTGACTTTCTCTGAGCACCTGTTCTGTGCAAGGCTCTGGGCTCAGTGCTTGGGACATGCCATGGATCAGACAGAGGCTTAGGGATCTCAGCCATTTCGTTGGCACGTAGATCAGTGTGGCTTGGAGGAGGGTGCCACTGACCTTGACTGCATGTGGCTGTGTGAGTGGAGTGGAGAAGGTGAGAAAAGGCTTCTTGCTGATTTCTAGGTTGCTTCAACAGCCCCTGTTTGGCATTTCAGCTCTTCCATCACCTGTGGAATATTAAATTCCCTCTGTTTGAAATACCAAGAATGGTCTTGTCTTTCTGACTGGATGCTGACTGATACAGGTGTTTGAGGAGGGTAGAACACGGGTGGGCCTAGGGGAAGAAGTAGACGGTGAGACGGTATGGTATACAGACTAATATCCCCCCAAAGATGTCCACGTCCTAATCTCTGGAACCTATGACTATGCTACCTCACATAGCAAAAGGGACTCTGTTATCCAGGATTATTCAGGAAATTATTTTGGATCATTTCAGTGGGCCTCATGTAAACACAGGGTCTTTATAAGAGAGGGGCAGAAGAAGAGAGTCAGAGAGGGAGGTGTAGTGATGGAAGCAGAGGTTGGAGTGACTGGATTGCTGGCTTCGACTGGGTGGAAGAAGCCATTAACCAAGGAATGCAAGCAGCCTCTAGATGCTGAAAAAGGCAAGAGTACAGATTCTCCCATAGAGCCTCCAGAAGGAATGTAGTCCCATCAACGCTTTGACTTTAACACAGTGAAAATTATTTCAGACTTCTGACCTCCAGAACAGCAAGATAGTAGATTTATGTTGTGTTAAGCCAGTAGGTATGTGGTACTTTGTTATAGCAGCAATAGGAAACTAATACAGAGGGTCAGAGTTCAAGAGACTGTAAATCATGCAAAGGAGTTTGGATATTGTTCTATAGGGCTGAAGGCTTATTGCTGCTCAGGAGCCCACGTGTGCTAAGTGTATGAGCTCTGAAGTCAGGCTGCCTGGGTTTGAACACCCGCTTTGCCAATGACCAACCTTGTTAGGCAGTGCTTTAACTTCTCAAAACTGCAGTACTTACATTTCCAAAGCAGTGGTATAGTCGTTCTTGTCTCATAGACGTGTAAGGATCAAATGAGATGATGCGGGTAGGGTGTTTGGCACAGCACAGGTCACAAAAGCGATTGTTACTCTCACTTGCTTTGCAACTTTGGACAAGGTGGTGTCTCACTTGGAGTGAGCCTTGATCCCTACATCTGCTGGGAGGAGGTAATAGTAGGCCCCCTAGCCTCCACACCCTGCAGGAATAAGTGGATTTTGTGATACGATGAATTGGAGAGGGAGGTTACCTCTGAACACCCCTGCTGGCCTGGCTGGAGCTCTCTACCTGCCCATGGAGGGAGCAGGTGCCAGCTCACCCTGCCGACCCAGTCCCTTCTGCCCCCAACTCTGCAGGCATTCCTAGATCCCTGTGCCCCTTAGGGGCTGTCCTGGTTTCTGCTCCCCTGCACTGTGCTCTAGGTGTAAGCTATTTTAGTTACAAATTCCTTGAAATGCTACACCTTCCCTGCCCACCTGGACCGACCTCCCCAGGCCCAGCTGCCAGGTATTGATTTCTCCTTTAAATATTACTGCAGCCCAGGAGCATGTATGGATTAATTGACGAGGCTAGGCTTGTACCCGCACACTTCATTAACAGCTGCTACTAATTAGCAGAGTAGTCATTAAGAGACCTGCTGGGGTTTTGAGGATAATAGTATTATTTTTTTCCCATGACTCTTAAGCACACAGTAAATTTTGGAGTGAAAGTCCATGATCCCAGGTTGGGATGGAAATCACGGCATGGTGTGTGCTCAGGGCTTGCCCCTAAGAACACAACAGAAACTAGAAAATCACCATAATGGGACCAGAGTCAGGAGGACCTTAGAGTTGTCTGGTCTACCACATATGACTACTGTGCCTGGGAGAGGGGCCTCACTATCAAGGTCACACAGAGACAGGGAGGCAGAGCTGGGACAGGCAACCAGGGCTGCTGACTTTGCTCCAGGCCAGGGCTCTGTTTACTAACTGGGGACTCTGCTGCATGCATTTGGATAGCTTGATGGGGGAGGTTGGACCGTGCACATAGCCATGTCCCCTACTCCCCCTGCCCCAAACCCGATGCACTTTCCCCAAGATGGTGCTGCATTTCCTTTCCCAATTCTGGGCCTCCTCACACTTTGTCCACATCACTCTACCTTCCATCTCCTTGCTCCTGGAACCCCTTTCTCTGTCTTTAGCAGGCTTATCTCCAAATGGGCAGGACTCAGCAGTTGGCCTGCAGTGGACCCTTTGGGTTATCCATGCTGATGGAAATACATAGTGAGTGGAATTAAGCCTGAAGTGTGTGCATTTGGACAACTTACTGACCCTCTTGGAATGTCATCCAGCAAGTGGGCTAATGAGTGTAGAGGGCCGAGCACAGGATGGGCATAGAGTGAGTGAGTGAGTCCTCAGTAGATGACAGCCATGTACCCTGGGCTCCTTAGGAAGGTGCACCTGTGGCCCAATCATTGTGCTTTTCTCAAGCTGACTTGAATCATTCACTGAGCAAACATTGAGATGTTTTACAGCAAAGGAATAGAGCCTTGACTTATTATTTCCTTCTTGTTTTAGAGATAATGTTAATAATAATTCCAATCACTCACCTTCCCTGTAAGCTCACTGTGTGTCAGGAGGTACTGTTCTAAGTGCTTTACATGGATTAATTTATTTTGTCCTCTTGACAACCCTATGAGGCAGGTGATTTGGTTATGTTTCCTATTTCGTAGAAGCGAAAATGAATGTACTAAACTTGCTCATGGTCGCCTAAGAAGGAGGTGGAGCTGAACCCGGCATCCTAGCCCCAAGTCCAAGCCCTTAGTCATGGAACTCCTCAGCCCCTTAGAGGGGCCGATTTCCTGTCTAAGGGAACCCTCTGTCCCCCAGTGCATGCTGCGTGGGTAGCAGCTGTGTTTATGTCACGTGTCTGTATCCTCCAGACCTCAGCTGGCTGATCCAAGGTGGGCACTTTAAGCAAAGGCTTCCCTACACTGTATGCTTTGGGTTTTATGGCTCAAAAGCCTAAGATGGGCCAATTTGACTCCTAACTGGCAGAGGTGTCAGAAAGAGGCTGAGCCTGGGAGGGGGAAGAGCTGATGAGCTACACTTAGGACTGGGGACCAATCAGGGTCACCAGCTGTGAGTGGCTGGAGGGAGCTGGCCAGCCAAGAAGGAGGGCAGAGAGGTGCGTGGATGCAATGAGAGAGACCCCTGGTCTTGGAGGGGTGACTCACAATGCTGGTTTCCATGGGGCTTAGTTGCTCCTGGCCTTCTGTTTTGGGATCCTGATGAGGATCTGCTTTATACTGAACTCGTCTCTCTCCCTGAATCTCTCTTATTGAGCTAGTGCCCCTCTTTTCCTTGTAAACAGGAGAACTCTAAGATGAACAATTCTCTTATCAGGTTTACAGAGTACTGATGATTCGAGCAGGGGCGCACCCCCATCTGTGGTGTGCATCTCCTCCTGCACAGGGACAGTATCCTAAAATGACATGACTGGGACTTTTAAGTAAAGGTCTCTGGAGACAGTGCTCAGCTGGAGATAAACATCCATACTGGTCAGGGTGAGGACGGGCTGCTCTATCATGATAATGCAGTGGCATAAAGAGGATTGAATCCCTTCCTTTCTCACCTTACAGTGTAAGGTGAACGGCCCAGGTTGGCAGGGCAGCTCTGACCCAGTCATTCAGGGACTGGGGTGCTCCGACCCACTGCCCCACCATCCCTGAGAGAGAGCCTTCTTGTGGTCTCGGTGGCAGGGGCTGCCATGCCTGGCTGTAGCCAGAGGTGGAAGAGAGCATGGAGGGGGCACCCTGATATCTTACATCACTTTCATTCCACGTCCACTTGTGACAGCTTAGCACATGGGCCCACCCAGCTGCAAGGGAGGCTGGGAAAGGGAATCCTGATCTGGGGTCAGCAAATATTTTCTGTAAAGGGCCAGACAGGAAATATTTTCAGCTTTGAGAGCCATAGTCTCTGTGTTGCAAGTACCTGACTCTGCCCTTGTATCTTGAAAGCAGCCATAGGCAATATGCAAATGGATGGGCATGGCTATATCCCAATAAAACTTTATTCATGGACACTAAAATTTGAATTTCATATAATTTTCATGTGTCATGAATATTTTTTCTGTTTTCAACCATTTAGAAATGTAAAAACCATTTTTAGCTCATGGGCCATTCAAAAATAGGAAGTGGCCTGATCTGGCCCATGGGGCATAGTGTGCAGACACACCTGGTCTGGATGGTGACCTGGCCGTTTTTCTGTCAGGGGAGATTGAATTTTGGTGGAGAGTGAGTGGTCCCCACTACAATATCCACTCCAGGCTTTGCTAAGAGAGGGGCATTTTAGCAGAAGCAAGGTGTCCTCTGCCCCCTTCTCTGTATAAAGAGAAAAGTAGAGTTTGCTGGGAGGAAACAGCCATGCCACTCTCCCAAGACTTGCCAGGAGCAAGGAGCAGAAGCAGCCATGCCCTGAGAGGCTCCTGATGTCAGAGGTTGTGGAGAGGGTTACAGTGTCACATAAGGAGCTGGCAGCTGGCCTCCCCCAGTGCTGGAGGCCAGCTGGCATGAGGACATCAGTGGCCAGAGTTACACAGGATACTGCAGGTATCCCCGGTTCCCCACCAAGGGGCAGCCAGTCACTCACAAGCAGGGCACTCCCATTCTTGCTGCTGGGGCTCGTGGAAGCTATGCAGGAGGTGGCTTTGAACTGGACAATGATACTCTTTAATCATTAGAAAGTGACTGCTACAAATATTAAATGGGACCAGGAAAATCATCAGCAAGGATGAAGATACTATTATTTGGCAAGTTTGTTTTCTTCCATCCCTCCCTCCCCTCCCTCAACTACCAGCTTGTGGGGTTGGGGCTTGCAGAGCAAAGCTGATAGCAGCTATTGAGAATCATTAGAGTCATTCCGTGTTTGTACATCACTGAGTTCATACCGTCAATCAAAATAGCTACATATATTTTTGACATCAACTGCCAATTATTCTTTCTGTGCTGCAGAAAAATCAGAACCAAAGACAGAAACATTCACCGAAGGGTGGTAGATGTGGACTCAGACCAGCCCGGGTTTGAGTCCTGGTTCTGTCAGATCCCATGTGACCTCCACTAGCCCTGTAACCCCTCTGGGCCTCAGCCCCCTCAACTCTTAAATGGAGGAGAATAACACCTGTCGTGCACGTGTGTTGGAAGAAACCCATTTCTAATGCAAAGGGTGCATTTGTTCAAATGAAAAGGATGATTTTTTCTTCTCTCTCTGGGCCTTAGGTTCCACATTTATAAGATGCATGGGTGGACTGTGGTCCATTCTTGTCCTGACAATCAGTAATTATGTTGCCAGTGGACTTATGAGAAGGAGAAAGCTGTCCTTCAGAGGTGCTTCCTCCTGGTGAGAGGTTTTGAAGCTGAAGGAAGCAGCGGCTTGATCAGGAACCTCCGGCTCTCAGACCCTCCCTATCCTTCCTGGCACAGCTCAAGCCTGCCTCCTCCAGGAAGCCCTCCTGGATTCCTCCAGGCACAGGCCATCTCACCCTTTCTGAAGGACCCAAGTATTTGACCTTGACGTCCACTCCAGTCTTTTTCCCCTACTTGCTGATTTGATGGTCGCAGACTCCCCATAACCACTTCTGTAACCCTGACCCTAACCCTAACCCTAACCCTGAAACCCTAACCCTACCACTGAGGTCTGTGAATGGGTCCAGTGTGGAATTGTGAGCTGGAGGTGCTCTGTTGTGGGGCCAGCCTGGCAGGACTCAGCTATCTCACATTCCTACCAGGCAAAGGGGAGCTAAAGCACCCAAATCCCCCAGCCAGGAGCCCCTGTTGGTAGCCACGTCCTCTTGGGGCCTGGGGCAATATGGAGAGGACAGAAACCAGCTGGCTCACAGACCATGCAGACAGTCTATAGGCCTCATGACCCCCATGGGCTTCATGGAAGCAGGCGATGCAGCATCTTAGGTGGAGGTCCGCCCCCTCCTTCCATCACACTACCGATACCCATCCTGGGAGAGTGACCTTTCCTGGGGACATGTGAGGATGCAAACTGGCCAGTGAGATGTATGTTGAAGATGCTGTTCCTTGTTGGTCTCATTGAACATCTAAACTTCTAGTAAGGATAGAGCACACTGTGTTCTGTGACATCATTCGTTTCATCTATTAATTCATTCAGCAATATGGTCGGTCCACCAGGTGCAGGGAGAACAGGGGCCACCAAGGCAGAAATAGTCCCTGGGATTGTGGAGTTTACAGATTGGGGGGAATCTACACAATTCAGCAAACAATTGCAGAAGTATTTGATGAGATCGCAGCCTGGGCTATGGAGTTGAAGGTGGCCAGACCATGGTAAGGTGGGGTGATGCAGGGCAGAGCACCTGGAATGTTCCAGGCTGAGGGACCACAGGTGCGAAAGAAGATGGATGAGAGGAGCAACATTAGTCTGGGAGCTGAAGGGAGACCCCTGTGTCTGGACAGCAAAGCATGGAGGGAGCAGGGGACAACGTGGTGCTGCAGGAGGTGGGGGGACACTAGACTCCAGGAGCCCTCGATGAGCATCGTAACAGTGTTTGGACTTTCGTCTGAGGGCGTGGGAAGCTCTGGAAGCTTTCTGGACAGCGGTACATGTGACGGGCTTTCATTTTAGAAGGATTCCTCTGGCTGTTGGGTGCGGGGTGCACTGATAAGAGGAGGATCAGGGATGGGGGGACAGTTGTAGTCGCCTAAGTAAGACGTGTGGGTGGCTAGGATAGGTAGAATGGAGTGCAATGGAAGAAGAAGAAGATGTGCCCAAGAGCTATAAGGAGGAAGAGCCAACAGGACTCGGATATGGGGGAGAAGGAGTATCAAGACGTTTCCTAGGTCTCTGTTTTGAGCAATTGGATGGTTGGTGGCATCTTTAACTGAGACTGGGACACAGAGGGAAAAGCTGACTTTAGGAGGATGGATGTGTTATGAGATATCTGAGAGACACCCAAGTGGATCTGGGGTTTAGGAGTGAGTTCTGGGGCATCCATAAAAATAGGGAGTCATTGGCATGGAGACGGCCACTGACTCCCCTGGAGGGGTCAGAGCCCTCCACAGGAGAGTGTAAAGGCCTGGAATGAGGCCTGGGAAACGGTTATCAATGCTCCATGGCCTCTGTATATAGAGGAGACCAGTCCTCATTTATAAACCAATTTCACAGCCCCTTTGGTCAACCAGAGGGAAAGCAAAGACAGAACTGAGAGAGCAGTAGCGGGTATAGATGGGCGAGGGCGGTCCTGGCGCCTCTTCCTCCTCCCCCTCGGCCTCAGGGCCTTTGCAACTGCTGAACTGATCCCTGGACCACCTTTGCCCCACCTTTGGCCTGGCTGGCTCCTGATTCTTCAGGTCTACTTCAAATGACACCTCCTCAGAGAGGCCTTCCCCCACCGCCCGGCCCCAAACTGCGCTCCCCCAGGAGTCCCACCATGGCACTGGGCTCCATTTTCTCCACCTGCTGGCACTCTCTGAAATCCTTTCTGCATCCCTGTGTGTATCTTTTTCCCGTTTCTCCTGACCAGAACCTAAGACCCCCGTGGGCAGGGACCTAGCCCTTTTGCTGTGGATGGCTGCTTCCCCAGCATTCTCCTCCACTCCCCTGTCCCCTCTCTCCTGCTGGATCCCCAGGAGCAAATCCTGTGGGCTTCAGCTTTGAGGTCTCCCTGGGGATCGGTCTGTTTCCTACCTCAGCCACCTCCCTCTGAACTCAATGCATCAGCATGTCTTGCTTGGGTGATCTTTTTTTCGGGAAAATAGTTATTTTTCATGAAAATGTAATTTATGAGGTAGTAGCTTTTCGTGATACTTTGGTGTGTTCTCCTCTTTTGACTGAAGTATAGTTGATGTACTATATTATGTAAGTTACAGGTGTACAATATAGTGTGATTCACAATTTTTAAAGGTTATATACTCCATTTATAGTTGTTATAAAATATTGGCTATATTCCTTGTGCTGTACAATATATACTTGTAGCTTATTTTATACATAGTAGTCTGTACCTCTTACTCCCCTGCCCCTATACAGCCCCTCCCTGCTTCCCTCTCCCCACTGGTAACCACTAGTTGTTCTCTGTATCTGTGAGTCTGCTGCTTTTTTGTTATATTCACTGGTTTGTTGCATTTTTTAGATTTCACATGTAAGTGATATCATACAGTTTGTGTCTTTCTCTGTCTGACTTACTTTGGGTGACTTCTTTTTCTTCCCTCCACCCTTCCAGTGCAGTATCCACTTGCATCTACCTAAAATAGAAATCTGAGCCTGTGTCTCTCATACTTGAAACTCTTCAAATGGCATCTGAAAATAACTCCAGATGTGGTTGATATTTTCCAGAGGCCTCTATAGTCTAGTCCCTGCCTACCTTTCCAGTCTTCTCGACTGCTTTGCCCTGAACTCTTTGGTCCAGACCTATGGGGCTCTCAGCATCTCCAAGGAACCACTCTCTCTCACCTTGGTGCCTTTGCCTGGGCTCATCAGAGCTCTATAAATACTTACTGAATGAATAAATGATAAATCCAGGAGAACAAAGGGAGAAAGAATACTCAGGAGTATTTCTCTCCCCTTAAGGGGAAGCCTGGCGGCATCTTTCATTTTCCTTGTGTCTCTCTCTCTTAAGCCTCAGACACTTCCCCTCTTCCTAGCTTTTGATGCCTGAACCTCAACCCAGTACCTCCAGTTGCCTCCAGGGCCCCAGCTACCCCAGGTAGCCTTAATTAATTGTAAAATTGATTAAGCAGCCCCCTTTGTTAGGCTGGACTGGTGTTTATTTGTATTTTCATATTATTATCCTTTTATACTTCTCTGGGCGTCCTCAGCTCTCTACTGACACCTTTTATTGGGGAACTGTTAATTTAAAAATCATCTATAATGCAGGTGTCACAAATCAAAGCTGTTCGGTAATGAGTTGCTCTTATGTCGTATAAAAACAATTAATTAAAACCCTTTCTGAGAGAGCGGTGCCAGCAGATTTATGTTTCCCAGTGTCTCCCCTCGACCTTCCTTTTTAAGGACCCTCATGCACTTGGCTGGCTTCTCTAGCAGGATGGTTTCCTCTCGCCTCTGCTCAGGAAATCGAGTCCCAGCCTGGTGGAGTGGGGAAGGCTCCAGGAGGGCGTCTGGTCCTTCCTCCTTGTATTTAGAGCACCGAGAGTGACTTTGCTGTGGTCATACAGCAGTTGAGTGGCAGCGCCAGGCGCAGAACAGCCTCTGCCTCCCGGGTCCTGTCCTGGTCATCTCTGCTGGCGTTTCTCCTGCCGTCCTCCTGACAAGGCTCAACTGACCAGGGGACCATGAGCAGCTACGCTGCTGTTTTGCCAGTGCTGGTCCAGTAAATGCCACTCGTTTCCCCACTGACAGACACGGTTACTTCGCAGATGCTTTCTGCTCTTTGCTAATCAATTCAGCACTTAGGAACGATAACCCAGGGTGTCTAAGTTCTGGTCTTGCGTCTGCTCTTGTTCCATCGTGTAACCATGGGTAAATCTCTTCTCCTTGGATGGGCCTCAGTTTCTGTCTCTGCACAATGGGAACATTGATTTAGAACAGGAGTTGCACAGTGAAGTACCTCCAGGTGCCATGAACAAATAAGGCAGGCCTGATGGAATTTGTGAAAGACTGGAGAAGAGGATGCTCCTTCTGAAGGGGACAGCCTCTATCACCCCCAGATGTTTGCTGCATCTGGAAACTTGGGAACACAGACCCGATGTTGCTCTTTTTCACGAGACGCTGGAAATCCAGCTCAAGATTTAACAATGTTGGCAAGGGTGCCGGCCATTGGTTAATTTGCCCTCAGGTCCCCTCCTCACCATTCTCCTGTTCTGCTCTGTATGCTGGGGGACTGGCCCCTTCAGGCTCCTGGGTGGGTTGCGTGGAGTCAGTGAGAGGCTCTGGTTGGAGATGGGAAGGTGAGAGGGTGGGAGGTAGGAGAAGCCAGGGTGTCTCCCCCATCTCTCTGACTCAGGCACCATCTCTGGCAGTGCTCATGTCTCTGTGACCTCCGGAGGTTCCAAGTCGGCCAAGTCATCGTGGCCCCTGGGCCCTGGTCACCCTGCCTCCCGCCTTCCTTCCTCCAGAGCTGCTGATAATCTCTGGGTGTCTTACTCATCTTTCATCTCCTGTGTAACCAGTCCTTGAGTTAAGTTCCCTCTGCTTTAAATACCTAGAGTGGTTGATTGGTTCTTGGCTGGACCCTGACTGAAACAGTTAAAATTTTATTATTATTATTATTATTATCATTATCATGATTTAACACAGTGAAGGCTCATCTGTGGGCTGGAGGGAGTCTGGGGAGCCCCAGTTTGGATAAACTGAATCTCAAGGTCATAACTTGGTTCAGGATTGACCCAAGAAATCAGACAATATTGGTCCCTGCACTTTACTTTTTTTTTTTTTTTTTGCGGTACGCGGGCCTCTCACTGCTGGGGCCTCTCCCGTTGCGGAGCACAGGCTCCAGACGCGCAGGCTCAGCAGCCATGGCTCACGGGCCGAGCCGCTCCGTGGCATGTGGGATCTTCCCGGACCGGGGCACGAACCCGTGTCCCCTGCATCGGCAGGCGGACTCTCAACCACTGTGCCACCAGGGAAGCCCGGTCCCTGCACTTTAGAAGCTTCCAGTCTTAAGAGTGAGCAAAGTGTCTGGGGCATCTGGATTCTGGCCCTTCCGCCTCCACTAAAAAGCGGGCCTCTCCCTCTCCATGCTGGGGCCTCCTCTGGCTCTGCCCTGCCCAGCCTCTCCCTGGTTGGCGCCCCCTCCTGGCAACAGGTGGCACTGCTCTTGGGTGGCCTGCGAGGGCCTCGGGTGAGCTTGGAGCAGGCAGATGACTTTCTCACACGCTTGCCTCTCCTGCCTTCTCCAAGATCCAGGCCAAAGGGAGGGAGTGTGAGTCAGGACTAGAACCCGGGGCTCCTTCCAGCAGGAGGTACACATCCCATGCCTACCATGTGCCACCCTCAGTGCCAGGGCTGGAGACACCCTCACTGAGTAGACCCAGCCCCGCCTTCGAGGAGCTGGGCACCCAGGCTGGCAGGTGAGAAGCATCCTGCCAGGCAAGTGTGGCGGGCTACCCCGGGGAGCCCCCGGGAGGGTGAGCTGCCAGGCTCAGGAGCTTAGCCCCTGACTTCTGGATTGCTGCACCTTGGTGTGAAATATGCTTCTTCCCACCTAACATTGTGTGACTTGGGGACTGTCCAACTCAAAATGAAAAGAAGCCAACCACGTGGCGAGCTGTCCCCTCCCCCTGCTGGGGGCGCCCCTCCCGCCGGCCCTCCCGCCATCCCGTGATTTCCCCCTCCCTTCCGAGTGGGGCTGTGAAGTGTCTAATCCAGGCTTTTATCTGGCATCCACAATTATAATGTCAAGATTGAATAATCTGCCTTTATCTCCCGGGTGACAGCCATGTAGAAACTTCAAAAGAAACAGTTTTGCTGGCATTTAACGGCTTTTGTTAATTACTATATCCCAAAGAAAATGAAATAAAGGAGGAAGAAAAATGATATTTCTCTGTGACAACTTTGTAAAAATAGCAGTGATGAAGCGGCACAGTTTAAGGGCTTTAACTATTCATGCAGCCGAGATGGGCCTCTAGCTGTCTGTGAGGGGTCCCAAGGGTGTCTGAGGATATCCTGTGCACAGACTCCTTCACACGCCACCCGCACTGTCCATGCCACTCTCATGACCCGCCTCACAAAGCCCCCCACGCACAAGCACCCCATCCCCTCTACCCTCATACACTCACACACAGCACATACTCCACACGTCGCCCCATAGCATCATCACATATGTTCACACTCAATCCCCATGACACACCCCTCAAACTCAGCCCCATTCGTAGCCTCACATTCACATTCTTTCACAGACTCCCACCCACGCACACCCTCTTGTATACATGTCTCTCACATGCGCACACACACACACACACACACACACACGTGAGTATTCCTTCTTTCATTTGATTGTTCAGAAGCCTTCCACACCCCACATTGCGCCAGGCTCTGTGCTGGGTGCTGGGAAACAGGCATGCAAGAGGTTCTGTGCTGGGAAGCAGGGAAGACAGGTGGGTGGACCATAGCCTGTCTTCTGCTTGTGCTCATGTCGCACTGCACTGTTGTCCCGTGTGATGTGGGTGTGTGGGGAGGGGACAGTGTGCTGGAGGGCATTAGAGCTCAGGCTCTGGGGCCAGACTGGCTGGTTTGAATCCTGGCACTCTTGTGTTATAGCTGTGTGACCTCGGGCAAGTCATTCAACCTCTATGTGCTGCAGTGTCCTTACCTGTAAACTGGGGATGAGAATAGGACATCTTGTTCAGGGCCCTGTGAGGACGGAATGCAGTAATACAGGTAAAGTGTTGCCCAAATGCTAGCTGTCATTTAGGGTCATGCAGAGCTGCTGACTCTACCTGCAGGGAAATGGCCTGGCATTTAGGGGAGGCTTCATGGAGGAGGTGATATTTGAGGTTGGGGCCTTGAAGTTTGGATGAAAAGAGGGAGAATGCATCCCAGACAGAGAAGACAGCATGGGAACAGGTTTAGAGGCATGGTGGGCATGTGCATCCCATGAATGCTGCATGTTTGGTGTGATTGGATGCTGCACGTTTAGTGTGAGGCTTGGATGGGAGAAGATTCTGGAAAGGTAGGCAGGTCCTGATGGTGACAGACTCTGTGTTTCATTCTCAGGGGTGGGTTTCCCTGTAGAAGCTGAGGCTGCAGCTGAATTATGTCATCAGAAGAGAGGAAGGCCAGGGACAAGCAGGGTGCAGGGCGGGCTGGCCTGGGTGGGCCTGAGGGCAGGGGGAGCAGAGAGGAGGCTGGTCTTCCACCACACACGCACTCCCACACACACGCCACACACTTATTCATACACAGTCACATGTGAACACACCTGCACACATGCTTAGTTACACACACACACACACACACACGCACACACACACTTTCTTTTACTCTTGTCTCCCAAACCGAATATGTAAATGGATATTTTAAGTCCAATTTCATTTCTCTGCAGTGGTTTTTTTTTTTTTTTTTTTTAGTTTTAATTTTGTTTCGCAGTGGCTCTTGACTCCTTAATTACCTGGCAGTGGGTTGGCAGAGATGTGACTAATGGCAGAAACTGCCAAAATAAACCTCCAAGGGCTTTGCTCTGTGATGTGTACTCCTGTGTGATCCTGAGGGGGCACCTTGGAGGCAGAGGGCTGGGCTGGTCATGGCCCTAGGCAGGTGGGGTCGGGAGACCTGCCATCTGGTTCTGTCCTTAGTCTCTCCAGCTGTAAAATGGGAGAGCTGAACACATTCTCCAAGGGTCTGTCTAGTGATATTGTTCTAAGATCTTCTCGAGGGTAAACCAACACTTCGTGCACTAGAGAGATGCCCACAGACTCATTTCAAGGCAAAAAGAGGAAACGTTTTTGGAGGAAAGTCTACTGAGTGCCAAACCCAGTGCCAGGAGCCTCAGGGTATTTAAACCTGAGTCAGAAGACAGACCAGGAGGTCGGCATCCTGCTTGCTCCTGACCCTGGCCCTCCAAGGAGAGTAGGGGGCCCTGGAGTACAGAGGTTGTCTCAGAAGAGATGTGGGGTCTCCAAACACCAGGCAAGGAGGAGGTGGCATTCTGTTTGGGGAGGGGGCAGTGTGTGAGGACTGGCTAGGCCTTTGGGGGCAGGGACGGTGGGTGTTCCAGGCAGGGGGCACAGCCAGAGCCCAAGAGGAGGCTTAGGGTGGGCTGGGGATGGGTCTCACTGTCACAGAGAAATGGGGGACCTGGAGCAGATATTTGGAGGCCTCCATCTTGGTTTTCTTTAGCTTCAAGGAACAGAGACACATCCCAAGTGGCCTCATTGGAGGCAGGGAGGTCCAGGAATGTTCCATGGGTTGTCTTCGGGGCCCCAGGGAGGGAGAGGCAGTGGGCCGTCAGGAGCAGCTGGACCAGCACTGGCCAGTCTTGCGCTAAGGCTCACCTCTGGATTGCTCTGGACGAGTCCCACCTGTCACTCCTGGTTTGCTCTCCTTCCTTCCTGATGCTGGAAGTGGCACCCACCTCAGCTTGCCACCACCTGGACCAAGCGCCCAGAGCTCTCTGGCCCCAGCCCTGGGTTCTCTGATGAGAGAGCCTGATGAGGCCTACCTGGTCTAATCAGGTCTGGCTAAGCGGTGGGGTCCCAGCCCTCACAGGACTGTGGTGCCGAGCAGGGCTCAGAGGAGGGGGCATGGCTGGCAGCCGCCTCTCTGTTGCTCGGGCCTTGAGGGCCGGGGAAGGCAGTACTCCTGTCGGAAGGCCACGGGGAGGGGGCCCAGGGCAGGTGGAATCCGCGGTGTTTTAGGAAGGCCGTCCTGCTCTAGAATCATAAGCAGTGGGAATGCAAGGAGGATTCCCCAGACTTGGGAGATGGAAAACAGAACCTGTTCCCTTAGGCCTGATGCGGTCCCTGGGGGAGGTCCTCTCTAGTGAGGAGAAGCAAGGGGTGTTTCCTGGCACTCGTAGGTCAGGTCTTGGCTCACAGAGGCAGGTGGACGGACAAAGACTGTGACTTTCCACGCCCGGAGGGTGGGAGCCTGGGACAGGAAGGTTGATGGTTAGACTAAGAGGTGACCCTGTTGGCATGGGGAGGGGCTGGGCAGGCACATGGAAACCCACCATGTCTGTCTACCTGCCCGCCCAGGAACCGGGCTTTGCCCCGCTGGGGATGTTTTGGAAGCATGGAACCTAGAATCAAAGGAGCCAAAGGGGAGAGGTGCCTGTCTAATGAGAGGTGACTTGAATTCTGCTGGTTTTCAAACATTCCTAAGCAGCAGGAGCCTTCAGTCAAATGAGCCCTGCGTGGAGCTTCGACATATAAAGTATGAAGCAGAAAGCCCTGGCGTTGCTCAGGGTGGGGTCCTGGAGGCCTATGCAGGACCATCGCAGAGGCTAGGAAGGGTGCCCCTGGAGTTGTGCAGGGCACAATCTGCACGGTCACACATGCTGGCCCGAGTGCCACTGCTGGTCCCTCCCTTGTCCCCAGGCCACCTCCTAACAGCTTACTGAAGCTCCTCTCCAGGAGGAGGCAAAGAGAAGGACACCAGCTTGGCCACGGGCATCCCAAGATGTTGGTGGGCAAATCGGGTTCCACCCAAGACAGAGCTAGATTGAAGTGACTGACTTTGAAGTCCGGACAGAGACACAGGCTTTGGATTGTGTTGCACCGATGTATAGAGGAGGTGTGGTGTGACACTGATGGGTCTGGGACACAGCATCACAACGAGGGGCTCCTCCTGCCCTCTCTGTACCCCTGGGCATTTCCAGTGTGGACAGCCCCCTCTCCAGGTTGCTGATCCCAGGGCTTGGGAGTCCTCAAAGCCCTGAGCCTCCTGGACGTTCTAGCCATCATCTTCCTCCTGCCCTAGCTAAGCCCCCTCATCCCCAGGGCCCTGTGCAAGGTGGTGGGGAGGGAGCTGGGGCTGTTCACTACCCCCCAATGAACACTGCCAGGCCTGAGGGGGAGCACTAGCCCTGGATCCAATCTCAGCCAGGTCTGGGCGCCCCCCTCCGCTGCCCCTCCCACCCACTAGTCATTAGTCTCCCCCGCTGCAGGTAGAGTGACAGGCCAGATCAGGAGCTCCTGAAAAGGCCTTTGTTTTATCGCCTTCAGTTCAGATGCTTCAGAGCACTAGCAGGCCATATTTTAATCTCAGGTCTTTGCAAACAAAATCGTTAAAAGCAGATGGCTGTGAAGACTGCCATGAATATTAATAGATATTGAAAAAAAAGGCCCCTTAATCTTTCCATAAATCTTCTTCGAGGAGGTGGGGGAGGATTCAGAAGAGATGACGGCTGCAGCATAGCTGTAGGTACCCCAGCCCTTCCTATCCCGGCTTGATCCTAACGGCTGGGCAATTAGCATGAGGGTTAGTGTGTCTAGCCCAACACTGGGCACAGAGATGGCCCTGGAGCAGCAGCCCTGGGCTCGTCATCTCCTATCTTCCCTTCCCCTTCCCCTGTGGAGCTGGGGGGTGAGGACCAGCTCCACCCAGCACCCTGATTCCTGTGGAGGCCAACTGGGATGGGTGATATTCCTCTGACCCTCCATGTAAGGCTGCCAATCTTTGCTGACCTCCCACTATGTGCCAATTTCTATGCATGCCAGTCTCACATCACCCTTTTGAGGCGGGATTATCATCCCCATTTCACAGATTAGGAAAAAGACTCAGAAAATGAAAACTGCTGGTTCCAGATCACTGGGTTAGTGAATGGAATGTAAGATTTGAACCCAGATCTATTTGACCCTGAAAGCCTGTGTGTTGAGAATCTTCTGGGATCACCTCGTCTCTCCGGCCCCAATGTTAGTCTTTCCTGTACACATGCTTTTGTACAGGACATTTTACTATTCACAGTTCATTCATTTGGATTATACATTTTCAATCTTTTTAGTTCTCTTTTAAAATGCAAACACCCTTGGGAAAGGTAACTTATTAAACTGCTGAGAACCATTAAAAGCTGCTCAGCCACATAATCCAGGACCTGAGTTGAAGTCTTCTTAGTTCAGCCATTTCCTGGCTCTGTGACCTTGAGCCAGCATTTAATTCCATGGAGACCATTCTCTCTGGAAAAAATGGGAATAATGAAACAGCCCTGTGAGATAGCCTGGACTGGCAAGAATTTGAGATCAAAGATAGGAAGACACTTTGAAAACCACATACCATGGTACACCTGCAGAAGAGTATTGTTTTCATTGCTGTCCAAACACCTTATTCCTTTCTGGGACCACTTTCATGACAGGAGGGAATAAATAATCGTGGGTAGCAAGGCTGATGAGACCTGGGGTGGGGGCCTGTGCCCTGATGGGGAGTGGTGGAGGGTGGCAGGAAGGGAAACAGCTGCTCCACAGAGCCTGTGACATTGATCTCAACATTTCTTTTTTTGGCCAGTGGCTTGCTTTGCTTTATGCTTCTAATCTAATTCAGTCAGCCTTTCTTCCTCCTTTCCCCTCCCTCACTCCTTCCCCCCACTTCCTTCCTCTTCCCTCTTCTGCTCTCTTCTTCCTTCCCTTCTTCTCTCTGTCAAGAAATATTTTCTATCTACAAACAATAAATGTTGGAGAGGGTGTAGAGAAAAGGGAACCTCCTGCAGTGTTGGTGGGCATGTAAATTCTCCACTATGGAGAACAGTATGGAGGTTCCTTAAAAAACTAAAAATAGAACTACCGTATGACCCAGCAATCCCACTCCTGGGCATATACCCTGAGAAAACCATAATTCAAAAAGAGTCATGGACCACAATGTTCGTTGCAGCTCTATTTATAAGAGCCAGGACGTGGAAGCAACCTAAGTGTCCATCGACAGACGAATGGATCAAGAAGATGTGGCACATATATACAATGGAATATTACTCAGCCATAAAAAGGAACAAAATTGAGTTATTTGTAGTGAGGTGGATGGACCTAGAGTCTGTCATACAGAGTGAAGTAAGTCAGAGAAAAACAAATACCATATGCCAACACATATATATGGAATCTAAAAAAAAAAAAAGGTTCTGATAAACCTAGGGGCAGGACAGGAATAAAGACGCAGACGTAGAGAATGGACTTGAGGACACGGGGAGGGGGAAGGGTAAGCTGGGACGAAGTGAGAGAGTAGCATGGACATACATTCACTACCAAATGTAGAATAGATAGCTAGTGGGAATCAGCCACATAACACAGGGAGATCAGCTCGGTGCTTTATGACCACCTAGAGGGGTGGGATAGGGAGGGTGGGAGAGAGATGCAAGAGGGAGGGGAAATGGGGATATATGTATACATATAGCTCATTCACTGTGTTATACAGCAGAAACTAACACACCATTGTAAAGCAGTTATACTCCAATAAAGATGTTAAACAGATTTTTTTTCTGACCACTTGTTAACGTTCTAGGGGTGAGGATTCAATAGTGAACACAGTGGTATGGTCCCTGCCCTAAACAAATAAACAGCGAAATGAAATACTTATGAACTGGATCAGCACTCTGTGGAAACAGACACAGAACTAAGCTAAGAAATTATCAAGGGTACCCATTTTAAATAGGACGAGGCCTCTCTGTTCTCCTAAACTGGCTTCAACAAAGCTTGAGGGAGTATGTTGGCCTGGCAGCCCTTTTGACCAACGCTGGAAAGTCAGCTCTCACCTGTGCTCCTTCCCTAACCAAGCAATAGCCAAGACTCCACCCACCAGACCACGCCCCTCTCCTGGCCCCTCCCCAGGCCTGGCACCGCCCTAGCTGGGTTATGCCCACAAATGCCTGCTTTTTATGGGATAGTCTGGCTGAGCCTCTGCTCGGAGGGGCGGTTTTAAGCAAATCCTACGGGCTGAGGCGAGGAGAGTGGTGTTGCGGGGGTATGAGGGACTCACTGCGGTCTCTGGCTCCAAGTTTTCACGCACAGGGTTTTTTTTAGGGCGGAAGCGCAGCGTCTAGTTTTGAGAGAAACCTCAGATATGGAAGAAGAAATCCATCACTCCAGTTCCGTTAAACTGTTTCCATTCCAAATGCAAGGAGTCCTTGGAGCCTGAGTACAAAGAGGCAGAAGCTTGTCATGTTTCAACAAACATACTTTATTATACTGTATAATTTAAGGTATCATTTTATTCAAGTGACATTCAAACGTGTGAAAAAACGATTGCATATGCCATAGCCATTAATGAAATCATTACGTACGAATGGTTACGCTTTACCAAGTCATTCATTAAAAGTAAATTAACGAGGGGGACAGCATTAAAATTTTTTGCAATCTTTACCAAGTCCAGCCTAACCCACTTTTATAAATATTCATCAACAAAAACGTGCCTCAAGAACTCACCCAGTAAATTAAATTCTCATCTTGAAGTGTTTTGCTTCTATTAATGGCATTGGCCCGTGGTACTTTCTTTGATTTGTTTTCCGGAACTTTGGGATATATTGTACGGAAATAATGACAAACTCTGAGTAATCGCTGATAATTAGGCCAAATCTATTATTCCCATGGTATTTACATTTTGATTACTATTTTTCCCCCAAAGGCAACATCTTGAATCTATTCTAATACAAAGACAAAATAGTATCTGAGATTTTCAGGGCTGGAAGAAAACTCAGAAATTAACTAGTCCAGCTCTTACCTGATGTTTGAATCTCCTGTCAACACCTTTGCCAGATGGCCCTTGGCTTCTGCTTAAATACCTCCAGTGCTGGGGAACTCATTACCACTTCAGTGTCCCATTCCACTGTTGGTAGATCAGAAATCCATTCCTTGGATTTCTGGCTCATGGCCACCTTCCTCCAACTTCAAAGCTAGCAAAATTGGGCTGATTCCTCCCAGATTGGATTTACAATGTTATCCTCTAAAGCGGTCAGACTAGTGGCCTCAAAGCAACCTCAAAGGGAAATGATCATCCAAAATTTCTTCTGCCCCCTTACCAGCCCACAGTGCTTGTAGTACACTATGAAATCACATTATTTTTGCAGGTAATGTAACTATCTGGGAAAGAGTCTAATTTTTATTGCATTTTACCTCGAGGACTAAACGCATTAATTTGTGAGATGTAAACAGTTAAAACCATCCACAGTTTTGGTAACCCTGTTTTGACATTTTAAGACATTGTATTAGGAGAACCAAAACGTGAGGATAGCAGGATCCTCCCTTTATCCCCAAGAAGTCCTGACAGGTGCCTGCACCCCACCCTGTGAATTTACTGGCTCAGTTTTCTGCTGTACCTTCTAGTCTGTATTTACTCCACAGTAGGTGAGGGCACAGACTCCGGAACCAGACTGCCTGGGTTCAAGTCTAGCTGGGTGACTGGGTGGCTCTGGGCCAGTTTCTTACCCTTGCTGTGCCTCCTCTTCTCCATCTGTAAAACGGGGGCTAATACAAACTCTCCTGTCATTAGAGGTTGTGAGCACTAACGAAGCATCCTAGGTCAAGTGCCTGGTATCAGGCTGTGCTCTAAAGCTTTCCCTGTCATGGGCGGGGGCAGGGACCTTGTCTGTCTTTGGCTTCAGTGCAGCCCCTGGTCCAGAGCATGGTGTCTGCAAATGCCCGCTGCAGCTCTGCTGACCAAGTAGCCCAGGCCCCCTCGTCCAGAAAGCCTGCCTACGCAGACCACGTGCATCACCCTCCATGGCCTCTCCTGGACGCTGGGAGCATCTGTGGGGATGTCTGTAAACAAGTAGAGGCCTATTACCAGCTGGCATTTTCCTCCCTCTGCAGACACAAACCATCAGATAAGGCTGCTCCCATTTCGCTCCTGCCCTTGGAAAGGCATGGCATCGGGGTGATCAAATAAGATTTTCCCACTGTCAGTGTGCTATCTGTGGCTCTATTTAGTTTTATTTTTCATAGAGCAACAGCTTCTTAAGGAAGAAGTCTTTCTCTCTTGTTTAGCAAAGAGCTGAAAGACAGCCAGGCTCTTCTCCAGGTAAAGTGGTTGATCCCACTCCTGATACAGAGAGCGCTGTTACTGTCCCAGTGCAGAGATTCTTCTTGGGGAGGGGAGGGGAGATCACACACTGGCAAATTTAGGTTTTCCTCCTTTAATGAAGAGGCCTTCCAAGGGTAATTAGTGCTAATTATCCTCTACATGAGGAGTCAGTTGAGAAGGCAGCATAATGCTGTGTAGAGAACCTCTGGGGGGGTGGTGGCACAGAGAGGTTAAGTAACTTGCTCAAGGTCACACAGCTGAGGTGTGTGGGAGCAGCATCTGAGGCTGGTTGAGAGCAGTAGAATTAGCACGTTGACTGAGGAGTGTGGAGGGGGGTGAATTGCCGTGCAGAGTCGGTGTCTCCCAGGCGTTTTGCTGGTACAAAGCTTAGGGAAGCAGGTGTGTGTTGGTGGGGCTGGAGGGCCAGATAGGCAGGCAGGGAAGTGACTTTTACAGTCTGACTGGCTCATTCCAAAGACAGCCCTTCACTTTGAGACCTGGAGAGAGGCAACTCTCACTCCCCCTGCCCCAGGTAGGTGACAGAGAGACTCACTCAGCCACACAAAGAAAGAGATAAACACAGAGACAAGAAAGCACAAAAAAGGAAAGCTGAGGGCAATCCAAAATGCACAGAGAGCCACCAGGGACAACCGAGAGGGTTGTTCCCAAACATCCACAGAGATGCAAGCCAGAGACGAACACCCCGAGACAGACAGAGCCCGAGAGATCTGCCTAGACTTAGAGAGACAGGCCAGAGAGATGCATTCAGAGACCCAAGGAGGCAGAGACACAGAGGGGACATTAACACATGGCTGTGGAGGAGTGAAGACCGTGGGATTGGGAGAGAGACAGAGCCAGCCGTACACACCTGAGAGTCTTTCCCCTAGCCCCAGGCATCGGGCCAAAGAGCAGAGAAAGTCAGATGCAGACCTGGCAGGCTCTCAGCTAGAGTCGCCTGATGCTCAGTGGCCACATGGCTCGCTCAGGGCCAGCGAGTCTTGGCTGCCGAGAGGGTGCTGTGGTGAAGATGTACCTTTTCTCTGCATGCCCGGCAGGTGCTCAGAGCCCAGCCCAAGGTGGGCAGTACAGACCTGTATCCACCTGCCCAGGGCCATTTAATGGAGCCCCAGAAGTATAAGGGGAGGTGGTGATGCTCACCGTCAGGGAGTTCCCAGCCACCTCCCTGTCTGCTCGCTTGAGTTTGGCTTGCAGGGAACAGACAGCCTAGCCGGTTGTGCCAGCTTCTGGCTGCATAGCCTGCTGTTGCTCTGGCCTGTCCCTAAATCTGCCCCAAGGAAGCCTCTGAGGGAGAGGGAATGAGTGGGGAGCTGTATATTTAAGAGATACCACACAGGTGTACCAGATATACCAGGGCTGGCACAATTCCCTGCAGAAGTGAACTGGGCTCAGGTAATAGGCTCCAGATAACTGTTCATCTGAAGGTATAACCTGTTTAAAAATGAACCTTAGCTGGCCTGGGCCTCAGTTTGCTCACCTGTAAATGGGAGAGCTTGACCAGGTGAGCTTGGCAGCTCAGTCAGAGAATTCAAAATCAGTTTCAACCCTGATAAATCTGTTATGCTCTGGAAATTCCTCTTGGACCAGGAGTTCCCACAGGGCAGGTGCTGTGTGATTTTATTCCCCACCATATCCCCCATGCCTAGCACTGAACAGGGACTGAATGCATATCGATGAGTGAGTAAGTTCTAGCTTTTTTTTTTTTTCTTCATATTTATAACTGACTTACCGAGTTCTTGCTACAGGTCAGGCATTTGGCTGAGGATATGCACCATTGAATCCAAACCTGGCAATGGCTCTAGCGCATAGGGACTCTTATGATCCATTTTACAGTTAGCAAACTGAGACCCACTGGGGCAAAGTATTCCCCCAAGATGGTATAACTGGGAAGTGATGCAGCTGCTGTTTGTACCCAGGTTGCCTGGATCTAGATTTGGAGATTTTGCTGTTTCATCGTACAACTTTTCATAAAACATTTTATAAAATGGCTCAAAAACATTTTCATACTTATTACCTTATTTGCTTTGGAAAACTGTCAAATCCAAGCCGCCGCCATCTCTCTCCTGGATATTAGTAGCTTCCTCTCTGGTCTCCCTGCCTCTACTCCTGCCCCCTCCGATGGACTCCCATGAAGCACCCAGGGAGACCTTTCCAAAATGAAAGTCTCATTGGATTGCCCCGCAGAAGAGAACTGGGACTTCCCATTGCTTGTGGGGTAAAGATAACAGCTCCTGAACGCAGCCCCCAAGGCCCCGAAAAGCACAGTGTCTCTTAACCTAAAGCCGTGACCCATTAGGGGGCTGGGAAATCAATGTAGTCGTTGGTGACCTGCGATTTCTTAAGTCAAAGAAGTAGAACAGGAGAATAGAAATAGAAACTCTCAGAGTGGATCACATTTAATGTGGCAAAAGAAACTTTGTTGTATCAATTTTTAAAAATTGATATATGCAGGTAATATATGTGTGCACCCATGTGTGTTCTGTGGTCTGGGTCACCACGCAAAATGTTTTCCTTATGGCAATGTTAACAACTCGGGAAGCCAAGCTTGGCTTAGGAGCTCCTGGTCTAGCGTCGTCTTGCCCACACCCCTCGCTCTTCGCCCCTAGCCACAGCGGTCAGCTGTAAGTGCGTTCAGCTTTCAGTCAAAGACACAGGGCTTTTTCCTGCAATATTACTCCTGCCTCTTCACTGAGCTCACTCTACCTCATCCTTTGCATTTCAACTCAAGCGTGGCTTCCTCAGGGAGCCCCCCAGTTATCTGCCTCCATGGCACCATGGACCGCCTCTTCCAGCTTTTATCCTCCCTTTTGCAATTTGACATTGGTTCATGTGCTATTGAATCAATGTCAGTCGCCCCCCCATTAGTCTATGTGCTCCATGGGGGGAGTCACCCAGGGGAGGACAGCCTGTCTAGAGCACCCCATGAGGCCAGAACAGGTTCGTTTTGGCTTGCCATCCTTCCTTACACCCAGCACATGCCTGAGATATGGAGGCGTTCCATAAGCACTTGTCGAATGAATAAATGAAGGGCAGAGTATTGCTGTGATCTGTACAGATGAGGAAACTGAGGCCTAGAGGGGCCCTAGAGTGGTTTTCCTGAGGTTCCAGCCAATGACTCACTAGGAGCCCTTCTGCTCAGCACTCCCACCATGGCCACCGTGGGCACGGGGTGGTTGGTCCACGAGGTCTGGCTTGGGATGTCAGTCCTGACCCTCCCCACGACCCCGCCCTTCTCACCTTCCTGTGCTCCAGCTCCCTCCCTTGGCTGTGTACTCACAGTGTTTCCTCTCCCTCTCCAGCTGGCTGAGCATGGTGCATGGGGTGGCAGGAGGAGGCACAGCTCAGAAAGTGACAGTGACAATATTAGGAGTGAAAAAGATCAATTAAGCCCATCGAGCTGATTTGTGAAGCTGATTAAATTAGGAGCCTCCCCGGGGGCAGATTCTCACTCAGGCTGACAGGCCAGCTGCCAGCGGATGCTGTGTGGGTACTTGCTAGCCCCCAGGGTGGGGTGGGCCCACTTTGAAGGCTCTGTGCATGGAGAGGGGGACAAGGGGAAGAGACACTTAGAAAGCACAGCGCCTGGTCTCTTTTTTCCTATGCTTTCTCTTGGAATCACCTCAACAAGCCTGAGTCACCGAGTGGGTTGGCCTGACTTTAGAATAAGACACTAGGCTTCAGAGAGGTTAGGTGACCTGTGCAGGGTCACCCAGTTGGCAGGTAGAGGTAGGTGGTGGAGCTGGGATTGGAACCCAGGACCGTTTGTTCCTTCTGCGTTCTCTTCTGTCCTCTTGTTTTTTGGCTCCCACTTCTGGCTTCAGCATCCTGGTTTGTCTCTTTCTCCATTTTTCTAGGCTCAAGGATCTCCCCCACCCCCATTCCCCTCCTCCCTTGACTAGATATAATCAGATTATCTCTCCAGTAACCTGACCCCTCTGCCTTGGCCTCAGGACTCTCTTTCACAGCCTGTCCCCAGGGCAGCTCTGGCCAGAATATCCTTTATTTCAGAATTCACCCCCACCCCCACCCTGTCTCCTGGCCCCTGGGTGTGGGCTGGGGGGAGCACAGTTTGGACAAAGGCTCTTGTGTGTGTAGGGAAAATGCAGCCTGGAGAGGTTACCAAAATGAGGTCAGCATTCCAGAGTGCAGGGGTAGGGAAGGTCTTGAATGCCAGGCTGAAGAACTTCGTCTTCCTCAAACACCACTTTTAGTGGCAACAGGGAAGGGAGAACCCCCAAGGACCAAGTAGCTAGCCACGGTCTGCATTTCTGGGTGGAAAAGGGAGCCACGCAGGTGGCAACACTTGAAGCTACAGAGGCCCAGGAAGGAGCACCGATGCACAGGCAAAAAGGAGTGGGAATAGGAGGGCTTCTCAGCAGGAGGTGGCCTTGGTGCTGGGTCAGGAAAACGACAGAGAAGCCTGGAGGGAGAGAGCATTTCAAGGAGTCCTGAGCATCCCTTAGCCCCAGGCTGGAGATGGGGCTACAGAGGAGGGGAGAGGAACTGGCCCTCAGACAGGGCCTGGTATCTTATACCCAGGCCTGCTTTCTTCCTTAGAGCAAATCTGTGCCAAATCTATAACCAATTTAAAAACATACACAAGCGAAGACAGGCTCAGTCACGCAGCCACCAGTGGTAGAGTTCGGATTCACACCCAAGTCTGTGGGATGTCAGAGTCTGGGATCCTTTTATGGGCTAACTGCCAAAACCCCCTCAGCTCTGGAAGTCTGGGGCAGAGTTAAGGAAACTCACAAGCCTTGAAAGGCAGGATGGTATGATGGTTAGGGGCACAGGTTTGAAAGTCAGACTGGGTTCACTATCCTGGCTCTGCAACAGGCTTGCTCTGTGGCCTTGGCCAAGTCGGTTGGCCTCTTTGTGTCTCACTTTCTTCCTCTGTAAAATGGGAATAACAGTAGTACCTACCTCTTAGGGTTGTTGTGAGGATTAAGTGAATGGACACAGATAGAAAATTTACAACAGTGCCCATCACTCAATAAGTGTCAGCCTTTGCTACTTGGGGTGGAAGCAGATACAGGAACTAGGCCAGACTGGGGAAGGCCGCGGCGAGGCGTAGATCTCTAAGCCAGTGCTCTCGGCTCTCTCCTCACCTCCTCACGATCCAGCTCTGTGGGCCTGAGCTGGTGGGCCCAGGCTGTCTGGCTGCAAAAAGCATCTCACACGGAGGAGAAATGACTGTCCAGCTCCAGAGCTGAGTCCTGCAGCCTCTTTCCATTTAACAGATTTGGAAACTGAGGCTCAGACAGGTTGTGGCAAAGCTGCCCTGTGACTTGGGGCAAGTCAATCCTAGAGCCTTACTCTAGACCCAGATTCCTGAATCCTGGTCCAGGGTCTCCACTTGGCCCCTAAAATGAGTTTAATTTTTTCCAGGCAGACACCATCCTCATGGCAGAAACATTTTCCCTGTAATCTTATTTGCAATTGCTAGTGAGAAGCAGGGCTAAACCTCGTCTTCATCTCTAATTTGCTTCACCAGAGGCTAGGGCTGAGGCTTCTGCCATCTCTGTGAAATATTAGCAGTTATTCTCAATTACTTCCCAACTGGAAAGCAATTCTTGGGGATGGGGCTCTGTAAGCTGGAAGAAGCCCCATCCCCAAGAATTCCTTATGGAAGAAGCCATAAGTATGACTTTTTTGATCCGGCGTGAACCTTGAAAGGCACATATGCCCCATCCTCCCCAGTCCAACCCGAGGGCTACTGTGGATGGCATATGACTTTGTCCTCTTCTCCTTCCACACATGGCCTCCAGCCCAGCTCGGCTTCCAAGCACAGGGGCTGCTTCAGCTCTCAGATACCACAGAGGAGTGGGGAGGGCGGGCAGGAGAATAACCTTCGTTGGAATTGCAGTAAATGGTAACTCCATCCCTCTAGCTCAGATCACAGGCCTTAGGGTCACCCTTGGCTCTTTCTCTCACACCACAAATCCGACCCATTAACAAATCCTTTCGGCTCTGCCTTCAGAACACACACCCAGAATCTTGACATTTCTCACCACCTCCAGTGCTTCCATCCTTGTCCAAGCCAACATTATCACTTTCCTGGATTATGTCAATGACTTCCTAACTGGTCTCCCTGATCTCACCCTTCTCCCCTGCAGTCCACCCAGGAGTCAGAGTGACTGTTTCAAAATTCCATTTTAATATGATTATTTGACTTTTTAGCTATAGTGCTTTGCATTTTTATTTTTAATTTTAATTTATTTTTAGATTTAATGGAATATCATTTATTTTCACTATTGCCAGCTTTCATTTTTTTTTTAATTGAAGTATAGTTGATTTACAAGGTTGTGTTAGTTTCTGGTACACAGCAAAGTGATTCAGTTTTATATATATATTTTTATATGTATAGTATATATATATACTATGTATATATATTACATATATATATCCTTTTTCAGATTCTTTTCCATTATAGGTTATTACAAGGCATCAAATATAGTTCCCTGTGCTATACAGTAGGACCTTGTTGGCTATCTATTTTATATATAGTAGTGTGTATCTGTTAATCCCAAACTCCTAATTTATCCCTCTCCTCTTTCCTCTTTGGTAACCATAAGTTTGTTTTCTGTGTTTGTGAGTCTGTTTCTGTTTTGTAAATAAGTTCACTGGTGTCATTTTTTTAGATTCCACATATAAGTGATATCATGTGATATTTGTCTTTGTCTGACTTACTTCACTTAGTGTGATAATCTCTAGGTCCATCCATGTTGCTGTAAATGTCATTATTTCACTCTTTTTATGGCTGAGTAATATTCCATTGCATATATGTACCACATCTTCTTTATCCATTCATCTGTCGATGGACATTTAGGTTGCTTCCATGTCTTTGCTATTGTAAATAGTGCTGCTATGAACATTGGGGTGCATGTATCTTTTCGAATTAGAGTTTTTGTCTTTTCTGGATATATGCCCAGGAGTGGGATTGCTGGATCATATGGTAACTCTATTTTTAGTTTTTTAAGAAACCTCTGTACTGTTCTCCATAGTGGCTACACCAATTTACAGTCCTATTAACAGGGTAGGAGTGTTCCCTTTTCTCCACACCCTCTCCAGCATTTATTATTTGCAGACTTTTTGATGATGGCCATTCTGACTGATAGGAGGTGGTACTTCATTACAATTTTGCTTTGCATTTCTCTAATAAGTAGCACTGTTGAGCATCTTTTTATGTGCCTGTTGGCCATCTGTATGTCTTCTTTGGAAAAATGTCCATTTAGGTCTTCTTCCCATTTCTTGACCTAAGAGGAGCTTTGGTGCAAGGTTCTAATGATGGTGTCTCTTTATGGTGTGACTGGGTGTTACTTGTTTTCTTCTTTTGGCTTATCTATATCTTCTGCAGTGGACAAGAATTACTTTTATAATGAAGAAAAAAGAAAGAAACCAAACCAAAACTACTCTACTAGTTGTCTGGCTTTTTAACTCGCACAGTTCAGCTAGTCTGATCCCAACTGATGAGAAATGGAGGCCTCTTCCCTATCACTGTTTCTGGGGTTTCTTGTTCCCAAGGGAAAGAAATGGCTCCACAAATCAACCATCCTTCCCATCCAGTCACTGCTCCTTTGACTGAAGGAGACCAGGTGACTCCAAGACGAGGGTTGAGGTAGTGCTGGCACCTCCTCTAGGCAGCCTCCCCTGACTGGGTGGTCATTGCCCCTCACCTGCCCTGTTCATGGGGCTGAGGATCCCATACCTCTTCTCAAGCAGGCTGCTTTCCCATCAGGGAACACCACAGTGGCCACAATGATACTGTTGCACTTGTCCAGCTTAACCTATGTCAGGTACTCTGTTGAGTGCCTTTACTGGTAACTTCAGCGAGTCACCATGACAATGCCAGGAAGTTGGTACTGATATTATCTTGGTTTTAAATGGGGAAACTGTGGCTCAGAAAGGTTCACTATTTGCTGGAGGTCACACAGCCAGGATTCCCACCCCAGTCTGTCTGGCTTGAATGACATCCTCACCTTGTGGCAATATCTCCAGAGGTCATGGGTCAGCCTCTTCTTGCTAGAGGGCCGTGCGTATGTGTGTTTGTGTGTGTGTGTGCGTGCGTGTGTACAGTCACACACACGTGTACTGGGTGAGTGCAGTAGGGGAGGGGGAGGGCAGCAGTTGGCGGGTGCCCACGTGCCAGGCACCGTGCTAGAACCCATGCTCTCCTTCTAGCAAACCTGCATGGTCGGTTCTAATGACATTCTCATTTACCCCTGAGGCTTGGCCAGTGAAGGGATTCACTCAAGGAGTAAAAACTGGGATTCCAGTTTGGGTTGGTTTGGCCCTGATCCTGACCCAAGCATTCTGCCATGCTACCATGCTTCCCTGGCAACTGATATTCTGTAGGGCTAGGACAGCTGCGGCAAACTATCGCAAAACTAGGGCCAACTCCAGCCTGCAGCCTGTTTTGATAGGACCTCAGAACTCAGAATGCAGCCTATTTTGGTAGGGCTTCGGAGCTCAGAATGATTTTTACATAAGGAAAAATAAGTGACAGAGAAAGAGTGGCTGGCAAAGTCTTAACGTAATTACCTTCTGGCCCTTTACGGAGGAAGTTTGAGCACCTCTGGCCTAGGATCCTGAGGTCCAAGGAGGATTCTCTGGGCCTGCATCCTCATCCTCCACGCTTGGCTCTCCCAATGTCAGCAGTGAGCAGAGGCTGTGTACCAAAAGCCGTGACCGTGGCAGTGGTGGGCATTTAAAAATGATCCCCCAAGATTCTGCCACCGCTTAGGCCCCTGCTGCAAAGGAGGTAGCCTCACGCCACCACTTTAATTTCGGGGGTTATCTGTGCCCAGGGAAAAGCTCAGTGATTCCCTGGTTGGATTTCTGGGGTGAAGGGTCTAGTGCACTAATGCGTGGATGGCAGTGATCTTCAACATTTCGCATGATTCCCCTGCAAATTAGAAGGCACCAAATGTCACTCCAGGCACTCAGCCCTGAGTGCCAGGCGCTGTGCCAGACACAGGGGAAGAAAGGATAGTCTGTGCTGACCTCACAGAGCCAGTCTGGGAGGACAGGGTTGGCCCCAAGACTGGTATCCAAGTTGGGGCGGCGGGGAGAGAGGGCTGTGAGAGCTAGAGATGGGCAGGCCAGGAAATGCTTCCTGGAGGAGGTGACACCTGTCCTGCCATCGTGAAAAATGAGGCGTAAAGCAGACAACGGGAGGGGACGTGGAGAAGAAGGTGGTTGGCGGTAAGGCAAAGAGCCAAGGGGTTCGGCAGCGGCAGCCCGGCGTCGCGGAGCGCAGAGGGGCAGGCCGAGGGTGGTCACGGGGCTGTAGGTGTCAGCAGAGCCGCGGCTTTGGGGTCGGTCGGGGGCCGGCCCGGCCCGCCCCTCGGCCCGCGAGGCCATTGTCTGCGCCCGGCGCCGCCTTGGCAGCAGAAGGTGACATCTGGTGACTAATGGCCGCGGCTGCGCGCTGCGCTCCTCCCTCCCGCAGTGCCTGGGGCGCAGCTGTCATGCCGCCCCTCCCCTCCTCTCCGCCGACCGGCGCGGGACACCCAGGCGGGGTAGGAGGGAGGCTCTGCTTTCCGCAAGGCCAAGGCCGCCGCCCCCTCCGCGCGCACGCGCACGCGCGTCCCCGAGCGCGCTCCTGTGGCCACCCGTGTGCTCGCAGCTCCCCTCTGGGGTAGTGGCTCATTCACGTGTGCAAACACGGGCCCACTCTGGAGCGCACGTGCAAGTGCCTTAACACACATGTGCGCACTCACACGAACACACGAGCTCATGGTCACACGTGCTGTCACACATTTTAAGCCTGTGCTTGTTTGTGCGTTTCACAGATGCGCACGTGAGAACCGAGCACACGTGCTCACTCACGGGCTTACCTATAACACATCTCTGCAATGTGATCACAGAGACACACGCATCACTGTGGACTCTGCGGCCATGCCCTGCTCACATGCTCATATGTAGGAACACACATGGCCATGTCCGTGCACACTCAGAGGCACGGCCAGGTGCCATCCTTGTCCTTGCCAAAGACTGAGGTGACGTAAGACCTAATTCAAATCCTAGACATGATCTAGACTAGACTAGCCACCCCAATGTTTACACTATTTATAAATTAGTTGTCTACGTTTAAAAACCTGGTGATTTCACATAAAGATTTGAATTTCTGCATTTCCTTGCAAAACCAGAAGCTCTGGCAATTTGAGGCCTGTTTCAGGCGGCTGTAATGGGCTGGGGCTGAACCGCAGGGGCCCCTTCAGGCTGTGCTCTCCCCCCTCAGCTGTCCCGCCCCCCTCAATGAATATTTGAGGCTGCCAGCCCAGGTGAGAGGCGGGGGCTCCCTGCGGAGCCCTTGTCAGCTAGCCAGGAGTCCCAGCCTGGACGCCCAGCCATTGGGGCCTGAGCTGGGAGTGCGAGGGCCTTGGTTCTCCTGGCTAGCTTTGGCCCTGATACCCACAGTGAAGAGACCTTCCCCACTGCGGGGTGGTGGGGGTACTGCCAGTGATGTGGAAACTCCCTGCAATCTGTCTAGTACCTTCTTTGTGGAGGGACCATTTGGTCCTACTGAGAGGAGGGTGTCACAGCCTTTGTCTTACAGTTGAGAAGATGGTGGTCTGGAGGTGGTATTACTACCGAGTCAGAAAGTACAGAAGGGGTTTGCTGTCAACACAGCTGGGGTGGGGTGGGTGGGGGCAGAGTGCCACTATTGTGGAATCCCTGCGGTGGGAGGTGGGAGGTGAAGGGCCTGTGAAGTATTATGTCTGCTTTCTGACCCCTGAAACACGTCTCCTGCTTGGCTCTGGCTCGTCTGTCTCCCTTCTTTGATAAGGATCGCCTGCTCTCCCTAGTTTCTGCCCTGGGTCCCAGAAGGAGAGGCTGGTCCCTAAGTTTCCTGGGTTATCTGCCTAATGCTGGGTTCTGGCCAAACCAGCAAATGGCAGCACAAGGGGCACTGAGGAGCCTTGTGGTTGTGGAGCCCCACCCACTGTCACCAACCCTAGCACGCCCTCATCCACTTCCTGCGTCTTTCCGTCCATCCACTCAAGGGCTCTGGCAACCTTTGTGGGTTGACACCCTACCGGATGGCCCACCTGAGCCTCTGTCCCTCTCATCCTTCTCCCATTGGAAGTCTGCAGGCCCTTAGCTCCCAGCACGTCAGCAGCCAGTCCACAAAGTAGGGTGACAAAGTGGTCATGGCCCCATCTCAGATCCCAGCTCTGCTACTTCTTGCTGTGTGATTCTGGACAAATAATTTAACTTCTCTGTGTGTGTTTCCTCCTCAGTAAACTGAGGGCAGTAATAGTCCCTGCTGCGAGGAAATCCATGCAAAGTACTGATTCTGGTGCTCAACACTGGACCAGTAAATACCGGCACTTACTAACTTTGCTCCCATGCTGGTTCTTTCTCCTATTGCCCCTGCCTTGGTTGGTTTTTACTTTCATGAACACATACCTGTGTCATGAGAATTATACCTGCTCCTTTCTTTGCATCGTTCCCACATCCATCCCTACCACTTGACCTCTCAAATCTTTCTGGAATCTGTTTTCTCCTCACCACCCAAATTGCCTCTGCCTGGGTTGGGTTTGGTGTCACCGCTGGCCTGCACAGCTGTGATCCCTAATCAGGTTCCCCGCTGAAGACACCTCACACTCAAATCCAGCAAATTGTGCCTTTGAAATGCAAACTGTTTTATTTGGCAGGGACTTAATAGTGCATGCCTAAGCTCCTTGGCCTGGCAGTTGAGGAAGTGGTACCTACCCCCCTGCCCCCCCCCCGCCCCCAGCCATGAGTGGTTGAAGGGATGGGCCATGAGTTTAGGGTGGAGTGTTAGTAAGTGAAGCTGGAGTGTGCTTTTTCTCTCAGTAGTCTGTGTTAGGACCTTGCACTTAGCACCCAGTGGTTCCTGCATTCCCAATCCAGCATACACACTTCCCTCCCTCCGTGCCTTTGCACAAGCTGTGTCCTCTGCCTGGAAGACCTTTCCGTCCTGAGCTCACCTCTCCAGCCCCTCCCTCTCTCCCTCCTTCCCTCCATGTTCAGTTAGTTTTCTCCCCCCATGTTCTCAGAACACCCTCTGCATTGCTCTAAGGTTACACTTACCTCGTTTATTGTGTTTATTGTATTTCTCTGTTTAGATGTCACCTGGATCAGTGCTTCTCAACTTTATTTTGCACATGAATCACTTGGGGATCTTGTCCAAATGCACACTGCCTTCAGCACGTCTAAGATGGGGCCCGAGTCTCTGCGTTTCTAACTTCTAACGAGCTCCCTGGTATGCTGATTCCAGACCATATTCTGAATGACAATAACGGAGACAGTGAATTCCAAGAGGGCAATGACGTGTTCTCAATTCATCTTGGTATCTGTGGTACCGAGCTGGCAAGTGGGGAACCAAATAAATGCCTGCTGAAATGAGGAAATCAATGAATGAATGAAAGCATCTCATGCAGATGAGGGTGTCAGGAAGTCTGGAGGAGCTGATGTCTGAGTTGAAACCTTAGGGAGGGGTAGGAGGTAGTCGGGTAAAGAGGGTCATGGTGGGTTAGTATATTCCAGGTGAAGGCTGGGGCTAAGGCACAGGGATGTGCAACTGCATGGGTGCAGGATAGTGTGGGAATGGAAGACTTGAAGTTCAAGAAGGTGGGAGGGGCCAGGTCGCTAATGGCCAGGGGATGCCAAGCTGGCAGGGAAGGATGGCGGTCTCCATATTATCCTCGAACCTCTGGAAGATGGTGTGATCCAAACTGTGGGCCACTCCAGCAGGATAGGAGTTGATACCAGAGAGGAGATGCAAGACCAAGCGGTCACTTAGTGGGCTCCCCAGTCATTTGCGAGGAGCTCAGGTCATGGCAGTGGGGATGGAGGTACGGGCACAGGTTAAAGAGGAATTGAGGAGGAAGAACAGACAGGACTTGGCGACTGGTTGGAAAAGAGGGTGAAGGAAAGCCTCCCCCTTCTGCTGGGAGACACCTGGGGGAATGCTGGTGCCATTGACTGAGGCTAGAGTAAAAGAGGAGGAGCTGGTTTGGGGAGAAGGATGAGGAGTTTAATCTCACCACTGGCTGGGTGTGGAGTACTCAGGGGGCATCCACAGCATGTGTGTCAGGAGCTCCTGAGAGTGACCAGGGCTGGAGGTGACAGAACGAGAGGCATCGGCTGACAGGTGCTCATTGAAGTTTTGGGAGAGAATGAGACCATCCAGGGAAGTCTTTTAGTAAGAAGAGAAGAAGTTTGAGAAGGGACCCTGGAGGAAAACCATTCATTTAAAGAGCAGGAATTAATGACAACCCGTTAGAGACAAGATGGGAATTGAAAACATTGACAATAGCAACAAAAAAAGATTTAAAAATCCTAGGAATAAACATAACAAGAAATGTGCAAAATCTTAAGTGGAGAAAGCATTAAAATGCTTCCAAGGGACAAAAAAAGCATTTGAATGTCTGTCTTTGGATAGGAAAAACTCACATCATAAAATTGTCCTTTCTCCCTCAGAAAATTTTAGAATTCAGTAGGATTCTCCATAAAAACGAAGGCTTTGTTGTTTTTAGACAAACTGATCCTCAAGTTCATATGGAAAAATAAACAAGTGTTGAAAAGACAATTCTCCATGGGCTTCTCATGTTTCTGGGTGAGCAGAAGCAGTGACTGCCTCTGTTCCAGACTGTCTCTTCAGGGATGTTTGTGTAGTGAACACACTTGGCAAGTAGAGGTAGTGTCTCCCTCTGGAGAACAGGGCAAATTTGCTTACTGGCCAGTAGAATAAAGATAAGGTCTCCCTCTGGAGCAAAACCCAGGCAGGCTTACTGCCCATTATAGAAGATTTGGGTTCCCTAAACTCAAGTTTCTTCTCCTGTAACACAGCCCGCTGCATGTGCAGGCATCACCTGGATTTTGTCATGACACCCTGTGAGAGCTGGGGCTCACAGGGCTGTCACAAACGCTGATACTGTGGCTGTTGGTATTGTTGTGAGTAATAAAGTCCTCTGTCTCTGACCCAGAAGTCTCATGTCTTCTGCCAGCATCCAGGAAACAGGGGAGGCTAACTTGTTGGCTTGCAAGCACAGTAAAAGCTCCCTCAGACTCTTCATGTTCCTTGACAGCAATAATGGCCACAAAATGTCTGGAAAAGAATAGTAAAGAGGGATAATTAGCCCTATCAGAAATTAAATTGTGTTATAAAGCTATATTGAGTAAACCATAGTACTGGACAACTCAGTGGAACAAAATATAATTCCAGAAATTATACAGGAGAATATTGTCTAAGGTAAATATGGCATTTCAAATTGAGTGGGAAAATGTGTTATTCAATAAATGGGGTTGGGGCAACTGGAGTACCATCTGGAAAAAAAGTTGGATCCATACCTCATACTTTATAGTAGAATAAATTCCATATGAAACAAAGATGTAAATGTAACAAAATGAAACCTTAAGTGTGCCAGAAACATGAGTTTTAAAAGTTTCTAAACACAACATACAACTCTGAAGCCATAAAACGAAAGACTGATAATTTTAACTATTAAAACAAAACTTCCATACAGCAAAACCCAACATACACAAAGTCAAAAGGCAAACTTGGGAAGTATTTGCAACTCCACTGACAGAAGTTATTTCCCTGTTATATAAAGAATTTCCACAAATCAATATAAAACAGATCAACAACACAGAAGAAAGATGGACAAGGTGTACAGAGTTACTGACACCTAAGAAAAGACGCCCCATTATTCATAATAGGAGAAATATAATTAAAGTTTCACTAAGACATCATTTCATCTCTCAGTTTGGCCAAGATCAAAACGTTTGATAACACACTGTATGGGGAAACAGTCGCTCATGCATTGGTGATGCGAGTGGAAATGGTACAGCTCAATGGAGGGAAATTTGGCATTATCGTCTGACATTTGAAATGCTTTTGACCTAACCACTTCTAAGAATTTATCCTATGGAAAGATTCCCACACGTGAAAAATGATGCATATGAGATTAGTTATTACAACATTGCTTGCAATAGCAAAAGATGGAAAGTACCTCAAACAGGCACAAAAAGAGGGATGATGAGATAAATCAGGTACATGCATACAAAAGTATACTATGTAGGTATAATAGACGGGATGAAGACATTTGTGACGTACTGATATGGAAAGACCTCTAAGATATATTGTTGTGAAGAAAGCAAGGTGTATTTTATTGTACATAGAATGCTGCCAGTCTTGTGGGGAAAAAAGGTGTGTGTGTGTAGTGAGGGGAGAATTTGTAGCTACATGCATGTTTATACCTAATATGTCTGTGGACAAATATTTGAAAAACTGATAACATTGATTGCCTCCAGGGAGAAGAATCTTGTGGTTGAGAGATAGGAGTGAGAAAGAAAACTTTTCACTGTACACACTTTTACATCTTTTGAATGTTCAAAACATATTACTTCTATGTGCTCCCCCACAAAAATAACAAAGAGAGTAGCAGAAGATAAGGAGGCCATGATGGAGACTAAGAACAAGCAGTCAGATTCTTAGAAAGCTAGAAGAGAATGGCACTGGAGGAGCCAGGCAAGGAGAACATTTCAAGAAAGGGGGAGTGGTTCATGGCATGGAGTACTCCAGAGAGATTAAGGATTTAGATAAAGGCTTGGAGACTTGCAGCAGGAGATGGCTGGGGCTGTGAGGGACCTCAGTCCTCTATGTGTAAGATGGCTTCTTTACTCACGTCTGACATCTTGGCCGGGGTGGCTGGAACAGCCAGGAATCTGGCCAGCATCACTCATTCTCCATGTGGCCTCTTCACGTAGCTAACTTGGGTTTCCTAACAGCATGGTGGTCTCAGAGTAGTAGAATTCTTACATGGTGGCTCAGGGTTCCCAAGATCAAGTGTCCCAAGAGCTCAGGGCAAAAGTCACAAGGTTCTTATGACCTAGCTTTGGAAGTCATGTAGAGTTACTTTCATTGCATTCTTTAATTATATGTGGCCAGGACAAATTTTGTGTGGCAGGGGCTACATAAGGGTCTGAATGCCAGAAGGAATAGTTCATTGGTGGTGGGATGTATCTTTGAAGTCTGGCTACTACAAGGGATCATCAAGAAAGTGGGGTTTTTTTGGTGAAGGCCAACAAGGTTGGAATCCAGAACATAGGGGTGGGAATAGTTTTGGGCAGGAATGAGCACCTCTCTTATTGGAAAAGGGAGGAGAAAGGCAAGGGTGGGTTCAGGTGGGAATGAATGAGGCCTGAAAGGGAATGTCTAATGCTTCTGATTTTCAAGGAAATATGGTCTTCTGCTTACACAAGAGGGCTCATGGTGGAGTTTATAGAGAGTTGCAGGGAGAGGGAGAAATAAATGACTAGAACCAGGATAATGAGGCTCACTCAAAGTTAGAGCCCCAAAATTTACAATGACACTCACAGTCATGGTTGTATATGATTTTTTTCTGGTTATGCTCTGTGTCCCCAAGTGTTGAAGTGAAAAATATCAGAGAATGAAATATATATGGGGTTGGGGTTTTATTAGGAATGAGAAGAGTCAAAAAGTAAACAGTATTGACAAGAGAATGGATAAAATAATGAACCTTGGGGCCTTCAATGGGTAGAGAAAATTATAAGGCCAAAAGGGGGATAGTTTGGGAGAATGTAGATGGATCAAGAGAAAATAGGCTTCTATGAGGTTAAAAACTTTTCTAGAGCATTTGTGAGGGAGAGATGCAGAAGAATTGGAGATGCTCATTAAAGAATGTGCTGGTATCCTTATGAACACTGCAGCAAAAATCCTTGATAAAATACTAAAAAACTAAATTCAGCAGCATATTTAAAGGATTATAGACTAAGACCAAGTGGGATTTATTCCTGGAATGCAAGGATGGTTCTATATATGAAAACGGATCAATGTAATACACCACATTAACAGAATGAAGGGTAAAAAACCCAACATGACCATTTCGATTGACGCAGAAAAAACATTTGATAAAATTCAACACCCTTTTATGATACAAACACTCAACAAACCAGAATAGAGGAAAACTACCTCAACATTATAAAAGCCTTATATGAAAAACCCACAGTGAGCATATACTCAATAGTGTAAAACTGAAAGCATTTCCTCTAAGATTAGCAACAAGGTAAGGAGGCTCACTTTTACCATTTCTCTTCAACACAGTACTAGAGGTTCTAGTCACTGCAATTAGGCAAGAAAAATAAAGACAACCAAATTAGCAAGGAAGAAGTAAAATCATCTCTGTTCACAGATGATATGAATTATATGTAGAAAACACTAAAGATCCCACAAAATTTTGTTAGAACTAGTACACAAATTCAATAAAGTCAACACACAAAAATCAGTTGTAGTTCTATACATTAACAACTAGAAAAGGAAATTTTAAAAAATTTTATTTATACTAGCATAAAAATACTTAAGAATGAAAACTCTTACATGGAAAGACATATCGTGTTCATGGATTGGAAAGCTTACTGTTGTTAAAATGTTCACAGTACCAAAATGATCCACAGATTCAAGTCAATCCGTATCAAAATTCCAATGATTGTTTTTTGCAGCAATGGAATAATCCATCTTAAAATTCATATGGAATTTCAAGGGATCCCAAATAGACAAAACAACCTTGAAAAAGGAGAACAAAGCTGGAGCACTCCCTAACTCTTTCTTCTAAAACTCTTAGAAGAAGACATAGGGTAAGACCTCCATCGTGTTGGGTTTGTCAGTAACTTCTTGGACATGACACCAAAGGCAGCCACAACAAAACAATAAACATGTTGGGCTTCATGAAAATTAAAAAGCTCTGTGCATCAAAAGATGCTAGTGATAGAATAAAAAGGCAACGCACAGAATGGGAGAAAATATTTGCAAATCATATATCTGGTGAGGGATTAGTATCCAGAGCATATAGAGAACTCCTAAAACTCAGCAGTAACAAAAACCCATACAATCCTATTCAAAAATGGGCAAAGGACTTGAATAGGCATTTCTTCACAGGAGATACGCAGTTGGCTAATAAACACATGAAATGATGCACAATATTATTAATCATTAGGGAGATGCAAATCAAAACCATAATAAGATACTACCCTACACCCATATGATGACTATTATCTTTTTTTTTTTTTTTTTGTGGTACTCAGGCCTCTCACTGTTGTGGCCTCTCCCGTTGCGGAGCACAGGCTCCAGACGCGCAGGCTCAGTGGCCATGGCCTAGCCACTCCGCGGGATGTGAGATCTTCCCAGACTGGGGCACGAACCCGTGTCCCCTGCATCGGCAGGCGGACTCTCAACCACTGTGCCACCAGGGAAGCCCTGATGACTATCCTCTTAAAAAAAGAAGAACCAGAAAACCCCCAGAAAATAACAAGTGTTACTGATGATGGTTGTAGAACAATATGAATATATATATAATACCACTGAACTGTACACTTAAAAATCATTAAGATGGTAAATTTTATGTTATGTGTATTTTATCATAACAAAAAATTGCAAAACAGAAAGAATGGGCTGGGCTGAATTTATGATTTCAGAGTAGTAGAAGTAGGCCAGTTTGAGGTGATGATAAAGCCCAGAGTATGGCCAAATATGTGGTGGCTGGCTGGAGTGGAGAGAGGGAGAAGGTCATCATGGATGAGATTAAGGAGGTGAGCATCCAAGGTATTTGATGGGACATTCATTCAGTAGGAACTGAATCTACCAGGGTAAGGTCTGGGTAGAGATGGGGGCTGCATCCCAGTGCCAAAGCCTTCAATGATCTTGGTGAGGGACTGGAAGAATGGTGGATGACTCACATAGGATGTGTGCAGTGTGGTACTGTAGCCAGGTGGCACAAGCCTCAAGGAGCAGGGGGCTTTCACGTGTGGTGGTGAGTCATGGTGTGGAGTGAGAGACAGGATGGACCTGTTCCCAGCCTGCGATTTGGGGAGCATGGGAATGAGTGGTCTTTGCTGCCCAGGGCTCTGGGGAACAGCATCTCCTCCCACATGGAGTGACCATGTCTGGCTGTATCTCCAAGTCACCCCCTTTTCTCTTAGCGTGGCCACGCAGCATGGCTCAGGCAGTGAGGACAGTTTGCAGGAGGAGAGTTGGAGAAACCTAGTACAATTCTGTCCACTCTGGATGCCATTTTGGTGGCAACCAGCCCATCTCCATTCACATTCTAAATGGGCTCTGTCAGCTAAGAAAACACAGCTTCATCTCACCTGGGGTGGGGGCATGGTGAGGAGAAGGGGGGATATTCTGCAAGCCAGGGCTTCTGATTCTCCTAGAAACGAATATGGAGCATTCACTGGTCAAGGATGGGCACTGTCTCTACCCATAAACCCTTCCTCAACTCAGCCCAGAGAGTGGACTTGGGAGAAATTAAGAAGAAGTAGGTTGATTGTGTGTGTATGTATCAGAGTTGAGGTGAGTGGAGATTGGAAGGGACCTGTGACTCCCTACCTCAACATCCTGGAAGAAGGGCAACTCTGTAACAGCCAGAAACATGATAGAAAGATCAAAAGTACATGAACTCAGCCACAGGAATCCAAAAACATAAGTCACAGTTCTCTTTATTTAAAAATGGCAAAGTTCTAATCAGGAAGGAAATTGAAAACAAAAAAAGAGCTAGGAGCCCTTTAGCATGCTTTTCTGAGGATGACCTGTCAGTGGTGGGTGTCAGTTGCAGTCTGCCATGACCACATCTGACTGGTTGGGCCTCCCCAAATCCTTCTCTCATGTTCCACCTCTGAGTGTAAATCCCAGCAGTCGCCCAAGGTATGGCCTTTCTGTGGGCAAGTGAGGGCGTGTCTCAGTCAAGGTCTATTGTTGCAAGTTATGGAAACTGACCTGAGTTAACTTCAGCAGGGAAGAAAATTCATTGGAAAGAACCTGGTTTATCTCATGAAGACAAGTGCAGCCAGGACTCTGGAGGGATAGGAACCCGGAATCAGTGTCTGCCAAAATGTGTTCCATGGGTCCCTAGTCCTGGCAGATGCCTGAGGAAATGAAGAGCACTGTGGTCCAATGAGTTTAGGAAATGCTACATATGTTTTGTTTAAGGTACACTGGCATATTAAAGCCTCTGGTAAGTCCTGCAGCAAGAAAGATTTTTTAATTAGCTAAGCACTTCCCCCAGATATTTGTAGAGTAAGGTATACAATTGGCCCTCCATATCCACGGGCTCCGCAGACTGTTATTCGATCTGCCATTGGTTGAATCAGCAGATGCGAAGCCCAAGGATATGGAGGCTGACTGTACTTGTTAACAATGTGACCAAGGGAGACGGGATTCCATGTCACCCCGGCCCTCACCCTGTCATGATGGAGATGACTTTACTGTGAAGGGGATACACTACAGAGGCCGTATGTCTAGTGGTCAAGGGTGTGGACCACCTGACTTGGAGTGAGCACCAGGCTAGCCTGGTGAGGGAGGGTGTGAGGAGACCCCATTGCACAGCATTGAGCCAACACATCCAGGACCTCTGTCCCTTCCTTTTATTCTTACGCCTGGAGAAGTGCAGGCATACAGGTGAAATCTTCTTATCTCCATAGGGATCACCCAGGGCTGGAGCCTGCGGATGGGTTTAAATGAGGATTAAATGAGCTAATAATGCCTGGGTGATCCCAAATGGAGAACTAGTGTCTGATTTCACCACATGCTAGCTGAATGATTTGGGCAAGTTATTTAACCTCTTTAAATCTCAGTTTTTTAATCTACAAATCAGGATAATAACAGTAATATCTCTTGAGGTTGCGAGGAGGATTAAATGCGCTAATAATGCCTGTAAACTCTCCGGTCCAAAGTAAGTGCTTAAAATATTTAGCTATTGCTGTTGTTATTATGTTATGATGGATTGAACACACTCTCTGCCGTGAACTTCCCAGCCTCTGGCGGAGCTCATGGATCTGTTTAACCATCATTTACAGGTGTCCACTCCCAATGGGGACTGAGATATAAAGATGCATCTGGTGGTATGGCCTCAGCCTTCATGGAGTTTCCAATCTTGTGGGGTAGATACAGTTAATAGGTAATGGCAAAGAGGGATGTTAAGAGCATGGTATTGTGACAGCCCACAGGAAGAGCACCGAGCCTGGACAGAGGGGCATGGAGGTAGAGTGTTGCAGACTAAAGGCATGAAGGTGCTTGACAGCTTTGGGTATCCCAGACAGTTCAGTGTGGCTGGGGGATAATGTGAGGTTGATAGTGTTGAAGATGTTGGCCGGGCTCAGCACAGGGAAGGCCTTGAATGCCCGACCAAGAAGTTGGGATATTATCCTATAGGTCCCAGGTTGCTAATAAAGTGTTTCAATCTAGAAAGTGTCATGGCAGATGTGTGATTCGGAAGCTCCCTCTGGCAGCTGTGGGACTCATTGGTTGAGGAGACACAAGACTGGAGACCAAGAGACCAGGCAGGGAGCTGGTTATGGAAATCACACTAGGAGATGGGGAAATTCTTGGTTTGGGTAACTTGGTGATGCCACCAACAGAATTGGTGGTGATTGGTGCTGGGTTAGAGGGAAGGACCTCCAAAGGGTGGAGGACCCTGTGGGCAGTCCAAGTAGCAGTAGTCAATAGGCGATTGGATGTATGGGCTTGGAGTCTGAGATCAGGGAGCCATCAGTGTTTCAATGGAAATTGAATCCATAGGAGTGAATGGGATTGTTCAAAGAGGGTCAAGACCAAGGCAACCTGGGGAGCTTGACCCCTGAGGGGAGGCAGGAAAGAGAATCGTTCTGCTAGAGCAGAGATTCTGCAGGTACTTAGAATTTCAAATTCTCATAAATTCAAATTCTCAGAGGAACTGTTTTCCGTGGAGGAAACCCTCAAATCCTTCCTCTCTGTCTGTTTCAAACATGGGCTGTTATAATTAGGCCCCAGCATAACTTAATGACTTAGAGCTAGAGAGAGGAAACCCAGGGTCCCAAGCTCTTTACTCTTACCTTGTCATCGCTATGCTTTGTCAATGCTCCTGGACCAGTTTTCCCATCTCTACAGTAGGGAGAAGTGGATTTGTCACCTTCGTCCATCCCAAAGTTGCTGATGTAGACACAAGAAGAATAGAGTCATCAGAGTGGTAGTTGGGGAAGTTGAGGATTGTCTTCATTACAGAAGGGACTTATCCTTCTGTAATTTCAGGTACCTGAACATTCAGCCATTCCTTCTTTGCAGACCTTAAATGAGAATGAAATGAGCCAATAATGCCTGTGTGATGCCAAAGGTAGAACTAGTGCCAATGGGGAGCAGTGGAAAAAGAAGTCCTTCCTGATATTAAGTATCTTCAGAAGCAATGTCTGAGGCAGAGTAGACCCCTGTGCTTTTGGCAACCTAGTTTCACTTTTCTGCTTCCATACTCTCTTTTCTATACCAGGGGATGGAAGCCTGAGAACTACATTTCGGAGAACACTTACCAAACTGTTGCCAGGTTCTTTCAATGAGAGGTAACTGAGATTCAGAAGGAAAGAAGCAGAAGCCGTATCGTTGTCCTCTAACTGTGGTGGGTAGATTGGTGGTCTTTGGCAGATGTGAGGTTTTAAAACAACCTCAGAATTTTCCTAGGAGTCAACAATGTTGGGAGCATCTGTGAGCACTGTAGTACTTCCAGAAGATCCTGCAACTTCTTTACTTCTGAAAGCTCAGAGAGAAACTTCGCTCTTTAAGTATCCAATAACCTTCATTTTTTAGCTGTTCCAAAAGTTTTGTAAGTATTGTATCAGTTGGCTTTTGCTGAATAACAAGTAGCCCCCAAAGTTAGTCATTTAAAGCAACAGTGATATATTTAGCTCACAAAGTTGTGGATCAGGATTTGAGCTAGCTCCGCTGGGCGATTCTTCTGGTCTTGGTTGGGCTCTCTCATGCATCTGAAGTCAGGTGCAAGGTGGTCTGCAGGCTGGTTGGTCCGGAGTGACCTTAACTGGGATGACTAGTCTGTACTCCACATGGTCTCTCATTCTTGTATGCATGGTGACTGTGCAGGGTTCTAAGAAAGCAGGTACAAGAATGCAAGATTTCTTGAAGGTTAGGCTTGAAAGTGGAGCAACATCACTTCTGCCATATTCTGTTGACCAAACTAAGCTACAAGACCAGCCCAAATTCAAAGCCACATCATTTGGATACAGGGAGGAGAATAATCATGGCCAGTGCTGCAAACAATCTTCCATGGCATCTATTTCTTGAACTAAATCCCTTTCTGCTTGAAAGATCTGGAGAGTTTCTGTTTCCCTGAGTAAAGTGTGACAGTTACAGCATCATTCTGCACTTCAGAAGGCGATCAGAAAGCAGAGGCAGGTATTAAGATTTGGATTAATATGGATGTGGAGTTAAGGATTTGGCTTTAAGTCTTGGACTGTACCATTTACTGTAGTCAGCCTTGGGCCACTTTCTTCCCCTTTCAGAGCCTTGAACCCTTTTCTCTCAAATGGAGATGGATAAACTTATGTGCAGTGATCAAATAAAACGCTGGTTGTAAGAGAAGTTTGAATAAGTTAATGGTCATCATTTGCATTTGAGTAACACTATAGTATAAAACCTTCCACTCTAGGGGCTGGTGGAGCAGGGGCACTCCTGATGAGATAGAAGTCAGAAAGATGTTGGGTTGCTGCTTCTCTACCCTCTCAAGTACGCTGGTACATTTTGGGACTTAGAAGTCAAGAATGACTGCAAGCCAAATCTTCCATCTGGGACCTCTGGGTTGGAATGAAGCCAGAGTTTGGAAAAGCCCTACAATTGCTGGAGCCAGAACAAACCCCAGGGCTGGCACAAGCCATCTTCCATCCCCTGCTTCCATCTGCCCTCTTGGCTCTTGGCACAGTGAGGCCCTACTTGTCCTGGCCCATCCCCTCCCCAGGCTGCATGGGCACAGTTGTTTGAAGGACCACCCCTTAGCTCCTTGTTAAGCCCCGACTCAAGCTGGACATGATTCACAGGGATAATGAGCTTGTAAATCAATTCCTGCTGCATCAGCTCATGGAGCTGAAGGTTAGGCTGGGGATGTAGACAAGGGCAGGCAGAGGCAGTCAGGCCCAGAGGTTCCAATGTTCCCTGTGCTCTCTCTAGGGGACATGTGAGGAGCATAATGAGAACATAACAGATTGTGTGAACCCACTCCTGGCATGCCCTACTCTCCTGCTGGGCTGATCATACTCTCAGTGCAGAGATCCTGGATCCATAAGCCCATACTCTAACTCTGCTTTCAGAATCCAGTTCTACAGACAAACTTCGGGAGGCCAGTGTCCAGGGGCTGTGTGTTCAGCAGAGCATGACCAGGGCAGCAAGCTCTGAGGGGACCTCTGAGGAATGGGGAGTGTGTTCAAACTTGTTGGGGTTTACCAGTAGAGAGAGGCTGCAGGAAAATGAAAACGGTCAGGGAAATCCCAGAATAAAATGAGAATCCTAGGGCTTCCTTGGTGGCGCAGCGGTTGAGAGTCCGCCTGCCGATGCAGGGGACACGGGTTCCTGCCCAGGTCCGGGAAGATCCCACATGCCGCGGAGCGGCTGGGCCCATGAGCCATGGCCGCTGAGCCTGCGCGTCCGGAGCTTGTGCTCCGCGATGGGAGAGGCCACAACAGTGAGAGGCCCGCGTACCGCAAAAAAAAAAAAAAAAAAAAAAAAAAAAAAAGAGAATCCTAGAAGGAAGTGCGTTTCCTGTCAATGAAAATAGGCAAGAAGAGGCCAGGTATCTCCTTAAGAGCATCAAAGTGGGGAAGTGTGTGACAATGGCTGAGGGTTGATTAGATGTCTTTTGAGACCCCCTCACCCACCTCAAGCTCCTCATTCCTGCAAAAATCTGTGGGAAAGGCAGTCTGCCCCAGTGTTTGGCTATGTCCGTTTCTGCTTAAAACCCTCCAGTGCCTTTTCATCACACTTAGAATAAAATCATGAAAAACGTCTCATATTATTAATAACTTCAATGTTATTTCAGACCATTCTCCCCACCTATTCTCCTCTTTCCAGTATTCATTATGCTTCATGCCACCTGCCTTTTTTTTTAATCTGATCTTCAAACTTGCTGTAATAGTTAGGATAGACTGGGCTGTGCTTCAGTAACAAATAAACCCCCAAATCTCAGTGGCTCAGCTCCTATGCACCTGTTTCTTCTTTCTGCAATATCTGACGTGGGCTGGCAGGGCTTTTCTTCATCTGGCGACCCAGGGGCCCAGGCTCCCTCCATTTCATAATGCTGCTGTCTCAACTGGTAGCTTCCAAAGTGGCCACGGTGGTAACGATATTAGACTCCCAAATGACACTTGTCGCCTGTGCTCACAGTCTGTTGGCTAGAACTAATCACACGGTCCCAACATCAACAGAAGGGAGGCTGGGCAATGGAAGGGAGCACATGGATGTTCAGTGGGCACTACCGTCTCTGCCATACTTGCCCGTATCGGTCACGGCTCTGAGTAGCAAGCAACAGAAAGTGACTTCCAGTGTTGTAAGCAGAAAAGAAATTTAATAAAACAATGTTACGGAGTGCAGTGAATTTCCTGGAGGGCCAGAAAACTAAGATCAGAGGGTATGCAACTAGAACTCACGCCCCAAATCATGCTGCAGGGCACCTCTGAGAGGCTGCTTCCGGGCACAGGCCCCACGGCCATCCCCACCAACAATGCTAGCACTGGATGTGGATACTGCTACTAGAGCCATAACCACGGCTACCCCGCTAGAGACAGTATGACCACTGTACTGGGGACACCCTTGCCAGCCTGCATTCTGTCCAGCCCCCACTTCTGTGTGTCACTCACTTCTGACTCAAAGTCTGGGGTCAGTATATCCGACTGAGGAGCCTACAGGAGCCATGTGCTGGCTGCAAGGGAGGCCGATGAGCAAATATCTGACACTTTACGTCCTCTGGAAGGAAGTGGGCCCTGGGATCCCAGATAGAGTATTGAGTATTCACCATGTTGTCTCAGGGCCTTTGCACTTGCTGCGCCCTCTGTCTGAAGGTGTTTCTCCAGATGTCCTCAAAGCTGGCTCCTTCTCTGCTCAGACGTCATCTCTGATGATCGAAGCTAACATACTCTCTACCGCACAACCACATCCACATGTCTTGTTTCCTTCACAGAACTCATCCCTACCTGACACTGCCTTGTCCATTCAGGAGTTTATTTATTTGATTTCTGTCTACTCTGTAGGTGGCTAAAAGCATAGGGCTTTGTTTGGGGTGCTGCCAGTGCTTCCAGTGGTTTCATGCACCAGCCCCCTTCCAACTCTGGGCCGGTGTGTTTTGGGGAGTAGAGGTCTGTTTCTTTACTTGATGAGATTGTAAAATAAGCCCCCTCCAGGTTATTTCTGATGTAATGGATTGGGATGCCGTTACTTTCTTTCCCTTTCTTTCTTTTTCTTCCTTCCTTCCTTCCTTCCTTCCTCCCTTCCTCCCTTCCCCCCTTCCCCCCTTCCCCCCTTCCTCCCTTCCTCTTTTCCTTTCTTTCTTTCCTTTTTTTTTTATTGGAGTATAGTTCCTTTACACTGCTGTGTCAGTTTCTGCTGTACAGTAAAGTGAATCAGCTATACATATACATATATCCCCTCTTTTTTGGGTTTCCTTCCCATTTAGGTCATCACAGAGCACCGAGTAGAGTTCCCTGCTGGGATGCCCTTTCTCACCTCTTTGTCTCTCTGGCTGCAGTTTTATCCCAGAGAGGATGGTGTGGCACATGGGACTAAGGCAGCGTGAGATCTCAGGTGACAGGAAGGTGGTTGAGTTGTCAGGTATGGGTAGACCTTAAGATTTAAGGTGCCAGAGGAAGGGCAAAGGGCCTGCAGCAGGAGGGCAGGCATCTGGGTTCCAGGAATACAATTTGGAACAAGATAGTACCCCCTGCTGCCTCCTTGTCCCCTGGCTGTGGTGCCACATGGCAGAGGACTCAGGTCCCCAGGTCCACAGAGGAAGCCTGAGGGCCGTGCAGAAGTGGCCACCTAGGAGTTAGGAGGAGCTGTGTTTTCTTTGATGATGTAGGTCTTGTTAACTTTTCTTGATGCCATAAAGCTTCAGCGTGAAGACTTTAATGGGGTAAAAACAGGAGAGCAGGAGACTGGCCCATGGCAGCAGAAGTTGTGGTGCCAGAATGGCAGCTGTGCCCAGGGAGCTTCCCAGGGAGCCCATGAGCCAAAGTGACCAACGCTCAGCATAACCCAGGGCTCGGCTTTGGGACTGGGCTACATTTCCTGGGGCCCTGGCAGCCCAGCACGAGAGCAGTCAGGCCTCTCGAAGGAGGAGTGTGGAGACCTGTGAGTCTCTGGGCAGGATTGGGAAGAGGGATCGCTAAACAAACTTGGCTCCCTGGGAGAGGACCGTGGTTCTCAAGTTCCAGGGCCTGTTTGTGCACATGCACCCCCAACCCTGGGGCTTGCTGCTTAGTTTCTGTGGGCCACCTTTGGTCCTCTGGGGTGAGCTGGTGCTTTGGGAGGAGGTAGAGTTGGATGAATCGTATAATACCAGACTGGAGCAGGGCCAGCAAACTTTTTCTATAAAGAAAGTGATTTTCACTTTGTGAGCCATATGATTTCTCTTGCAAGTCCTCAGTTCTGCTGTGGCAGCGAGGCAGGCAGCCACAGACGATAGGTAAATGCATGAGCATGGCACTGGAATTTGAATTTCATACAATTTTCATGTGTCATGAAACATTCCTTTTTTCCCTCAACCATTTAAAAATGTGAAAACCATATTTAGCTTCCAGTCTGTACAAAAACAGATGGAAGGCTAGATTTGGCTAGAGGACTGTATTTTGCTGACCCTTGAATTAGATCATCTCTAAAGACTGTTCCAACCCTAATTCTTCACCTTGGTAGAAGAAGAGACTGAGGGTCTGAGAGGTTAGGTGGGTTTTCCGCAGGTCAGCAAACATGTCTGGAAGAAAGTAGGGACAGGCTTAATTCATTTCTGACCTCTTATGCAGAGACCTTAGAACCTGGTACAGAGCAGGTGCTCAGAGAACCTTTGCTGAGTGAGTAAATGAATGAATGCACGAATGAATGAATGAGTGAATGATGACTATAGGACTTGTATGACCAGAAGATGGCGGGGATTATGTACTTTGGTTCCTTGTTGGGGCGTCAGAAAACCTGTCAGAATAGCAGAGTCAGACCGTGAGGGGAGACAGAAGAAACTCAGGCACCCTGGGCTGTTCAGTGTGGAGCGAACAGCAATTACTTGCCCCACAAGGACATTCCTGTCTTCATGAGAGAAATGGGAAAGGATGATAATGTGGTGACTTGGTCATCAGAAGGAGATGCAAAGTTGCTGAGTGTATCAGATTGTAAGACGTGTTACCCATGTCCTGTGTGCTGGAGCTTACTTCTCAACTCACAGTTTTTATTTTAAAAAGTGGGAATCTTTAATGTTGTGTGGGCAATTCACACCCCTGTGGGCATTGTTCTCACAACCAAGGGTAGTTCCAAGAAGTATCAAGACTGGTGGAGGTGGCATCTGACTTCCTCCTGGTGAGGTTTCCAGGCAGGACAAGAATGGCTGCTCCCGGTGTCTTGTACACACCAGGTGCTCAATCAAAGTCTGACAAATGAAAGGTTTCTTCCCTATACCTAGTATAGCATCCTGAATGATAGCAGAGTATTTCAGGAACACGTGACTGTATGTATCCATTCGCCTCCTGGTTGCTGTGAAATTTATTTGGCAGGCTTACAGTTAATGGTGAGAGAGAAAGCTTCAAGAGTGGATCCAGGCCATGGACCTGGACCCCTGGTGGCTGGGCTCACACAGTGTGTGTGTGACTCTCTTGTGCTGTGGTTTTCAGAAATGAGCTGGGGAGACAGAGCAGGGGTAGGCAGCAGTGGGGAACAGTGCTGTGTCCCAAGAAGTGACTGGGGGCTGGAAAGCAAGTTTCACTGCTTCACAGTTCCTCACACAGGAGATCTCAGGGGTATCTTATTTGCTCCTTCTCTTGCCCCAAAAGGGCCAGCGGCAGAATCAACCCGATGTTCTAACCAACCTGGACTGGCCATGACTGATGCAGCCAGAAACTGAGGGCAGAAGTAGGTCATTGTGGCAGAGCAAGACCGTTCTCTCATGGTGGTCATTGGTGGACTCCTGAATAAAGACGTAGCCCCTCTACCAGCCTGAAAAGGCAGCCTGCATGCACTTCCCATTGTCATGGAGGGCTCCTTACTTCCTGCAGGCTTCATGGACCATGAAATGTGTGCAGACCTCCTAAGAAACAGGTGGCACTGCAGTGGGGGGGGGCATGTCTACCCCCTGCAGTGTCTTGTAGTGTCCAGCCCTGGCAATGCTTGTCCCTTGGCTCCATGGTTCCCAAAGGAGTGCTTCCTTGAGCCCCGTCTGAAGCATGGTGCTCACCAGCCTTTCAGCCAACCCTTGGGGATCTGGCCCAGTTCAAACTCGTTTCTGGAAAATCCAGAATCAGCTCTTGGCAGCCATGTTTTTGAAAGAGCAGCTTTCCACAAAAAGGGTGACAATGATTATTTTGTTAACGCTTTAAAAGATTTATGAAGGTCCATGACTTTCTGAAGTATATGTTGGGCTTAATCCAACATATTTCTGATGCTGCAGAAATACAAAGGATTATAAAAGACTACTGCAAACAACTAGATGCCAATAAAATGGACAACCATGAAGAAATGGACAAATTCTTGGAAAGATACAATTTTCCAAGACTGAACCAGGAAGAATTAGAAAATATAAACAGACCTATCACAAGTAATGAAATTGAAACCATAATTTAAAATCTTCCAACAAACAAAAGTCCAGGACCAGATGGCTTCACAGGTGAATTCTATCAAACATTTAGAGAAGACCTAACACCGATCCTCCTTAAACTCTTCCAAAAAATTGCAGAGGGAGAAACACTCCCAAATTCATTCTATGAAGCCACCATCACCCTGATACCAAAACCAGAAAAAGATATCACAACAAAAGAAAATTATAGACCAATATCACTGATAAACATAGATGCAAAAATCCTGAACAAAATACTAGCAAACAGAATCCAACAACACATTAAAAGGATCATACACCATGATCAAGTGAGATTTATCACAGGGATGCAAGCATTCTTCAATACATGCAAATCAATCAATGTGATAACGTGACATTAACAAATTAAGGAATAAAAACCATATGATCATCTCAATAGATGCACAAAAAGCTTTTGACAAAATTCAAAACCCATTTATGATAAATCTCTCCAGAAAATGGGCATAGAGGGAACCTACCTCAACATAATAAAGGCCATATATGACAAACCCATAGCAAACATCGTACTCAATGGTGAAAAACTGAAAGCATTTCTACTAAGATCAGGAACAAGACAAGGATGTCCACTCTCGCCGCTCTTATTCAACATAGTTTTGGAAGTCCTAGCCATGGCAATCAGAGAAGAAAAAGAAATAAAAGGAATACAAATTGGAAAAGAAGAAGTAAAACTGTCACTGTTTGCAAATGACATGCATGATACTATACATAGAAAATCCTAAAGATGCCACCAGAAAACTACTAGAACTAATCAATGAATTTGATAAGGTTGCAGGATACAAAATTAATGCACAGAAATCTCTTGCATTCCTATACACCAACAATGAAAAATCAGAAAGAGAAATTAAGGAAACACTCCCATTTACCATTGCAACAAAAAGAATAAAATACTTAGGAATAAATCTGCCTAAGGAAGCGAAAGACTTGTACTCAGAAAACTATAAAACACTGATGAAAGAAATCAAAGGTGACATAAACAGATGGAGAAATATACCATATTCTTGGATTGGAAGAATCAATATTGTGAAAATGACTATACTACCCAAAGCAACGTACAAATTCGATGCAATCCCTATTAAACTACCAATGGCATTCTTCACAGAATTAGAACAGAAAAATCTTGTAATTCGTATGGAAAAGCAAAAGACCCCAAATAGCCAAAGCACTCTTGAGAAAGAAAAATGGTGTTGGAGGAATCAGGCTCCCCGACTTCAAACTATACCACAAAGCTACAGTAATCAAGACAGTATAGTACTGGCACAAAAACAGAAATATAGATCAATGGTACAGGATAGAATGCCCAGAGATAAACCCACACACATATGGTTACCTAATTACGACAAGAGGAAGAACATACAATGGAGAAAAGACAGCCTCTTCAATAAGTGGTGCTGGGAAAACTGGAAAGCTACACGTAAAAGAATGAAATTATAACACTCCCTAACACCATACACAAAAATAAACTCCAAATGGATTAAAGACCTAAATGTAAGACCAGTCACTATAAAACTCTTAGAGGAAAACATAGGAAAAACACTTTTTGACATAAATCACAGCAAGATCTTTTTTGACCCACCTCCTAGAGTAACAGAAATAAAAACAAAAATAAACAAATTGGACTTAATTAAACTTAAAAGCATTTGCACAACAAAGGAAACCATAAACAAGACAAAAAGACAACCCTCAGAATGGGAGAAAATATTTGCAAATGAAACAACAGACAAAGGATTAATCTCCAAAATATACAAACAACTCATGGAACTCAATATCAAAAGAACAAAAAATCCAATTAAAAAATGGGCAGGGCCTCCCTGGTGGCGCAAGTGGTTGAGAGTCCGCCTGCCGATGCAGGGGATACGGGTTCGTGCCCCGGTCTGGGAGGATCCCATATGCCGCGGAGCGGCTGGGCCCGTGAGCCATGGCCACTGAGCCTGCGCGTCCGGAGCCTGCGCGTCCGGAGCCTGTGCTCCGCAACGGGGGAGGCCACAACAGTGAGAGGCCCGCATACCGCAAAAAAAAAAAAAAAAAAAAAAAAAAAAAAAATGGGCAGAAGACCTAAATAAACATTTCACCAAGAAAGACATACAGATGGCCAAGAGGCACATGAAAAGCTGCTCAACATCACTAAATGCAAACCAAAACTACAATGAGGTATCACCTCACGTGGGTCAGAATGGCCATTATCAAAAAATCTAGAAACAATAAATACTGGAAAGGGTGTGGTGAAAAGGGAACCCTCCTGCACTGTTGGTGGGAATGTAAATTGATACAACCACTATGGAAAACTGTATGGAGTTTCCTTAAAAAACTAAAAATAGAACTACCATATGACACAGCAATCCCACTACTGGGCATATACCCTGAGAAAACCGTAATTCAAAAAGAGACATGTACCACGATGTTCATTGCAGCACTATTTACAATAGCCAGAACATGGAATCAACTTAAATGTTCATTGACAGATGAATGGATAAAGAAGATGTGGCATATATATACAATGGACTATTACTCAGCCATAAAGAGGAAAGAGAAAAACAAATACTGTATGCTAACGCATATATAGGGAATCTAAAAAAAAAAAATGGTACTGATGAACCTAGTTGTAGGGCAGGAATAAAGAGGTAGACATAGAGAATGGACTTGAGGACATGGGGTGGGAGGAGGAAGCTGGGGCAAAGGAGAGTAGCATCAACATACATACCCTACTGAATGTAAAATAGATAGCTAGTGGGAAGCAGCAGCATATCACAGGGTGATCGGCTCTGGTGCTTTGCGATGACCTAGAGGGGTGGGATAGGGAGGATGAGAGGGAGGCTCAAGAGGGAGGGGATATGGGGATATATGTATGCATATGTCTGATTTACTTTGGTGTACAACAGAAACTAACACAGTATTGTGAAGCAATTATACTCCAATAAAGATCTATTAAAAAAACAAAAACAAAACAAAACAAAAACAAAAACAAAAGATGTATGATGATCCATGACTTTCTGAAGTATATGTTGGGTTTAATCCCAGCTTTGCCCCAACTAGTTGTGTGACCTTGGGTCATGTCATACCTCAGTATCAGAGCAGTTAGTGCTGGAAGCATGGGCTATGGTGGGAACAGACCCGAATTTGAATTCCGCCTTTCCATCTCCTAGATACGGTGCCTTGAGCAGGTTTTTGGGTTTTGTTGTTGGTGTGTGAGTGTGTTAAATTCTCCAATCCTCTTACTTTCCTTAAGTGTGACATGAGGGTGGTGATAGTGCCTGCTTACAGGATTGTAATGGCCACACACTATGTTATAGTAACAACAGCAAACATTTATTGCATATTTACTGTGTCCTCAGCTGTAAATTGCCTGTGCTGCTTCTTTTGATGCTGAAAAGAGGCTGGTACTGTCATTTCCCCCATTTTACAGATGAAAAACCTAAAGGAAAGTGTGGGGGAGGGAAGTAGCTTTTCCAAAACCATGAGGCACTACTGAGCAGTGGATTTGGGACTAGGGGTGAAGGCCGCCCTGCAGAGGGCCGTGTCCCGAGGAATTCTCAGCAGCAGCTTCCTCCTATGGGGAAGGAAGCGGTTGGGAGTGATGAGCATGGAAAGGTGTAGATCTTCATAGCCTTTCATCCTCTTTCTCTCTCTCTCTCTCTCTCTCTCTCTCTCACACACACACACACACACACACACACTGTGTGTGTTCTCTGCAGGCCAGTCCTGTGATGAACATAGAAAACGGTGAAGAACTAGCCTGCCTTGTTCCAAAATGCTTTAAAATATATAACCAACCAATCTTTAAAATACACATTTTATTTTTTTTATTATGCAGTTATACACATTGACTATACAAGTAAGAAGAAGAAATAAAAATTACTCATAATCCCACTACCCAAGTGAAAAAAAAACAGTGATCAGCATTTTGTGGTAGAACCTTTCAGATTCTTTTCCGATGCAAGTGTATATCGGAAACAAAAATGGGCACTCCGGGTGCATCTGGTTTTGTAACCTTTTCCCCCCAAGATTAATGTATAATCATTATCTTTTCATATCAGTCTTTCTTCCCACCACTTATTTTTAGTGGTTACTTAGTCGTCTATCATGTGGATATTCTGTAATTTATTTAAACAGTCCCCCATTGTTGGTTACTTAGGTTTATTCTAAGAGGTTACAGTGTTGTTGAGAAGATGATTAGGCGTATAAAAAATAGTTAGATGAAAGTGCAGTTGGAACGTGCCTGTGGCAGAGTGACAGAGATGAAACAGAATTTCTGGAGGGACGGAGTTGCCCTTGAAAGAGCCAGTGGAGGGAGGCTTTCAGGAGGAGGGAGGGTGGGAACCAGGCCTGAGCAGGGAGGGGCTGGATTCACAGGAGGAAGACTGGCCATAGCAAAAGTGCAGAGCCTGGGGGTGGGGCTAGGTGTTTAGTTCAGGGAGGAAGAGCTCTGGGGAGGGCTGTAGAGGCCAGACTCTAGAGAAGGCCTTAAGTGCAAGTCCAGTGAGAGTGAATTTTATCTTTTTAGGGCAATGGGGAGCCATGGAATGTTCTTGAGCATGGTAGTGACCTGAGTAGGTCTGGTTTCAGACAGTCACCCTGCAAGCAGCTGGGAAGGGGACAGACCTGCTCTCAGAGGCAGGGAGACCTGTTAGAAGGTGGGAACAAGTCAAGAGAGGTGTTGAGGCCAGATCTGCGCAGTGGTAGGAGGTGAGGGGGATGGGGTGGATGTGTATGGCTGCAGAGGGAGGAGCCTCTGAATGTGCCCGGCTCCAGGCTCATGAAGAGAGGTGCCTGCTGCCTGATACCCGGGGTCCAGGGGAGAGTTAATGGGTGCATGTGGGTGAGCTAATTGGGCCTCTAGCAAGGCTGACTCATGCAGGCATCAGAGCCAGTTATTACTCATAGTGGAGACAGAGAGAGAAAGAAAAAATTAAACAACACTGGAGCAGTGGGAATTCTCTCTGACTGAGAAGTTCCAGGACTGGCCTCCCATTTCAGACAGGCGACACTGGGGAGAAGGGACCTGCTGCGTGGGGGTGAGCGGGAGGGGCACAACTGGCAGAAGGGACATTTCCATGACGCCTGCTCTGACTCGTCCACATCTGTCCCACGGGGTGCAGCTGGGGAGGGCTGGGTCTTTTCCAAAACAGCCCAGGTTTTCCAGTGCCAGCCACGGCACACTCAAGGCAAAAGAGCTGGCCTGGAGATGCCGTCACCAGGGAAGAGGGAAACAGTGCAGGCCAGGATGCAAGGTCTGGTTCTGTTTATTTAAGCACGGGCCAAAGTCTGGATCTCTTTGTTGTTTCCCTGGATTTTTAGATTCTTAACATGCAGCGGTCACCTTCATTTGCTGGAAGAGAGGAGCACCGGGGGCAGCCTTCAGAGCACGGGGAAGTGGGCTTGTCGGGTTAGAGGAGGTGGGGACCCTTTCCAGGGAGGCAGCACAGGTGTGACCAAGGTGCTACCTGTTCCTCTGCTTGTCCTGCCTCCTCCTTGGTGTGGGATCCCGGTGCCTTTTCCTGCAGGAGCAGGGGGCCAGTTAGCCCAGGACTCGCCAGACCTGGTTCTCAGCCTGCCTTGCTGGGAAACTTGGCCAAGACGATTCCCCAGTCGAGGTGTCAGGAGTCTCAGGAGTATCCCTCGCTTGCCTGCAGGCAGGTAGCTACGTCTAATGTTGCTTACATGTGTTTTCCAGCTCGTGGTTTCTAGCAGGCAGTTTCCTTTCATGCCTTGAGTTTGGGTGATCACACCCCTAGGTTCTTCCTAGTCATCAGAGTGCAGGCCTTTCCCCCAGGAACGTAGAACTCGGCCCAGGCCAGGCCCTGCTGGTCTAACCTGGATCATAAAGGACAGAGTCTGTCCTCAGGGATAAGGCGCTTCTTTGCCTTCTCTCTTGAGGGTTCCAGCTAACGGTTCCCGTGAGCTCTTGTGTTGTGCGGCGGCCAAATCAGTGACATCAATTGAGTGTAATGCTGGGTGCAGGGGAGGCGAGGCTGTCCTATGCTGCGTGCGGGCGGGTCACACTGTGACGTGGCCCCCACTCCTCGGCTGCATGGGCCACGGGCACCTCCCACTCATCTTCATGTCGAGGGCCAACCCTACGGCTAACTTCATGATTTGGATCCACGGCTTCTAACCACGAATCCTACACATCAGCAATGGGAGGCTAGCCTGAGATAAGTGCCGGGCCAGCCAGGGGTGGTGGCTCAGGTTGAGGCATCCCCCATCCTTGACAGCCTGGAATGCCTCCCCTTGAGGTCTTAGACCTGGAGGTAGAACCTGAGGAGGGGCTTGGATGAGATGGAGCAGTGGAGAGAGGGCTGAGGCCTCGACCCTGATGCATGGGGCCACACTGCTGGAGAAAAAGGAGACCCACATGGAGGACCGTGAGAGCCAGTATCACCTGAGGGAAAGGAGGAGATGGGCAGAGGCATGCAGGCTCCATGTGATGCCGGAGGTCAAGCTTAGAGCCATGTGGAGGCCACAGGGAGGTGGAGCTTTATAACAAGGGAGTGTTAATGGCCTCCAGATGGAGGATCTATCTTGTCAGGAGGAGAAGAAGCCCCTCTCTCTTTGATCTGAACTCTCTCCTTGCACAATTAGATGGTTCTGAAGAGGTAACCTCATTATTGATTTAGTCAACATGTATTTATTGAGCACCTGCTAGGTGCAGACCTTGTGCTGAGTCCTGGGAATACAAAGGCAGATGAAATACATCTGGTCAGTGCCCACGCGGGGCTTGCAGTGGGGAGCAAGTCAAGACACAAGTAATCAGACGATGAAATAAATATATACTGTTGGGGCTTCCCTCGTGGCGCAGTGGTTGAGAGTCCGCCCGCCGATGCAAGGGGCACGGGTTTGTGCCCCGGTCCGGGAAGATCCCACATGCCGCGGAGCGGCTGGGCCTGTGAGCCATGGCCGCTGAGCCTGCGCGTCCGGAGCCTGTGCTCCGCAACAGGAGAGGCCACAGCAGTGAGAGGCCTGTGTACAGCAAAAAAAAAAAAAAAAAAAAAAATATATATATATATATGTATATGTATATGTATATGTATATATATACTGTTCTCAGTGCTTTGGAGGGGGAAGAGCAGGGCGCTGCAAGAGAGACTAGCACGAGGGGTCAGGAAGGCTTCAGGATGGGGGGCTGATGGTGAAAATGAGACCCAAGTGTGATCGGAATTACCCAGGCAAAGGGTCGCAGAGACAGAGAGCATGAATGAGGGTGCAGAGGCAGACAGCCTTAGTGCATTCAGGCACCCAAGGAAGGTCACTGACTGAGGAAGGTCGGAGGTGGGTGGCAGGGAGCAAAGGGTGGGCTGGGGTGAGCCCAGCCAGGGTGGCAGGGCCAGAGAGCAGGATTTTGTTCTACGTGCAGCAGGAAGCAGGCGGCAGGTGGACATCCTGCAGGATGGGTTTCCTTCTCCAAAGTGCCAGGGCTCAGCGCTTGCTTTCTGAGCAACTAGGAGCCAGTATGGTTGGTGTAGGGCAAGTGGTATCAGGGAGAATCTTCTTTCCTTTCCCAGGAGTCGACTTCTTCAGCCTCAGGTGAGCAGCAGAAGCAGCTGCTTCCTGGACCTGCTGGGCAGCCACGCCCAGCCCTGGGCAGCAGACGGCAGCTCGAGTGTCCTGAGCTGCACTGTGTCCCTGCCGCTCCCACTCACGGCCACCCAGAGCCTGCAGATGTGACCTTATTTGCAGATGTGGTCAGGTTAAGATGAGGTTACACTGGAGTAGGGTGGGCCCTAATCCAATGACTAGCATCTTTAAAGAAAAGGGGAATTTGAATACAGACACACACACAGAGGGGAAGGCCATGTGAAGAGGGACACAGAGACTGAAATTATGCTGCCACAGGCCAAGGAATGCCAAGGATTGCCAACAACCACCAGAGGCTAAGAGAGAGGCTTGTAATAAATCTTCCTCTAGAGCCTTCGGTGAGAGCATGACCCTGCCAGTATCTTGATTTTGGACTTCTAGCTTCCAAATTGTGAGAGAATGAATTTTTCTTGTTTTAAGGCACCCAGTTTGTGGTACTTTGTTGTGGCAGCCTTAGGAAATGAGTATGTTGGGCCTGGGTAGGGGAACCCAGTGTTCTGAGCCCATCCCATTTCCTGGCCACCAACAGTCATTATCTCATTTAGATGACAAGTCACTGAAGTTCCAGTTACAGAAGAGTTGGATGGTCAGAGAGACCCACAGAGACACAGTAACAAGGCTGGGATTTGAGCCCAGGTCTGACTTGGCCCCTGCCCTGTCTACCCTGCCTTTCAAGAAAGAGCCCAGCCTTTTGAATTGTTCATTGTCCTTTACGAAGTGTAATCAAGGTGGTCAAGTGATGATGAGGAATAAGGGCTCTGCAGATGTTCACTCAGCTATTTACTGATGAAATCCCATGCCTGGCATTTGTTTTAAAATTCTCCAAAAGAAAAAAAACAAGTTGTGGGGTTAGGGATAGGTGAACCAGAAACAGCAGGATGTTGATAATTGTTGAAACTGGGTGATGGGCAATGGGGCTCCATTGTATTACTCTTTTTACTTTTGTGTATGTTTGAAAGTTTCCATACTTAAAAATTAAAAAAGAAAGCCATAGAGATCCAAAATTTAAAAAATAATAATAAATGAAAAAATAAAGCATGAGAGCTCTAGGATCAGAGATTCCAGGGTTCGGATCTCAGCTTTATTCTTTTTAGCTGTGTAACCTTGGATGAGTTTCTTAACCACACTGAGCCTTGGTTTCCCCTGCCCAATGGAGGTATCACTACATGAAACCTCATAGGATGGCAGAGGAATGACATGGTAGAATCAAAGTGCTCAGCCCAGGGCTGGGCACACAGGAGGCTTTCCGGAAATGTTTGCATTATCTTGTTTATTGCATGTGTACCTTACACCAGCCTCAGAGTCAGGACTTCCTTCCTTAGCAGTGACATGGGGATGAGGACAAGGCTTGGAAGTGGAGGGACTTGCTCTGGATCCCGTGGCTGATAGTGACAGAGACCCGCCCAACCCAGAGATCTCTTCCCGAAGTAACTGTTTCCTTTACTCCAAGAGTTGCTCAGAGACCTGCTTTCCTGGAAGTGTTTCGGGCCTTTCTCACAAGGAGGCCAGCTTTCTGTTGACTTGGTTTAGGGATCAGCCGTGGAGGGGGAGGAAGACAAAGCCACTCCTGGCCGACCCTGGCCAATTCTGGTCACTCCGTGTTTGCTCAGCTGCAGGGTGCAGGTGGCCAGGGCAGATGCTGCTGGCCTGGCGATGTTTTCAAAGGTGACAGGCCTGTGGTAATTGATGGTCACTAGGGGCCATTGCTCCATGAGCAATGTTGGTTTAAGGGTGACAAGGATCGGACACACTTGCCACAGCAGAAACCGGAGTGAAACAAAGGAAGCCCAAACTGGAGAAAGGCTAGGTGCCCCAGCCCCGGGCTGTCTTGGCTCTGAGGGTTCCCAAAAGTCTGTGTCCACAGGTCCTTCTCAGCCTGCCACCGCTGGGCCGGGATCCTGGCACCCTGGAGCACCAAGGTCAGCCAGAGTGGAGGAAGCACCCCATGGCACCTTGCCAGACTGGGCATGGGCCAGGGAGGGAGCCCGGAGGAGCAACTCAGCGGGGGTTCACGGAGCAGAGGCTGTGCCCCCAGCTGCTGCTGGGCCTCCTCCTTCCCCATTTGATATGCTGGGGGAGTGGGGTGGAGGTGAGGGGCCTCCAGACTGTCATGTGCAGAAGAAGGGGTGCAGGGAGGTGTCGGTGACAAGGGGAGGCATAGGGGCTCTGAGAGGTGTGGTGGGGTCATAGGAGAGTCAGGGCCTGGCCTTAGAGGCCTGGGTGTGAATTCAGGGCTCTGTCAGGAAATAGAGCATTCACCCCAGATGGTTCCTATGAAGAGAGAACTGCGCTGTCGGCAGCGTTAGGGGAACACACGAGAGATGATGATGCTCTCAGCGACTAGTGACAGTGGACGTCATGACCGTCCCCGAGGCTGAAGGGACCGGGGGTTGGGAGACAGTGCCAGCAGAGGGCTGTGAGGGCTGGACTCACAGAGGACGGTTGCCTGGAGTGACAGCCGGGAGGCGGCCTGAGCAAGAAGGAAGTGGGGGAGAAACACCCACCCTCTCTCCTCTCCCTCCAGACTCCTGCCAGCTGGCACAGGGCGGCTGGTGCAGTCAGTAGGGCCCACCTCCCAGGCCAGAGCAGGGCAGTGGAGGGTGGCGAATGGATGGGGCAGGCGGGGCAAACAATCACTAGTGCACTCCTCTTTCCCTGCAGTGGGACCACCACACGCTCGGAAGGAGGGTTATTCATAAGGAGTGTGAAAGTCCCAGCACAGGCGCTGGAATGTGACAGCCTGACAGACGGTAGCTCCAACTTCTGAGTCTCTCTCTGTCTCTGTCTGTCTCTCTCTCTCTCTCTCTCACACACACACACACACACACACACACACGCACCCCACATTTCTCAATTCTCTGAATGGCTGTCAGAAGGAAGACAGAGCAAGCATGTTCTTGGAGGGCTGAGGGGAAGCCTGAGGACAAATTGTGTAGCTGTCAGAATTCCACGGATCCTGGAGTTGGCTTGCTCCAGAGGCACTGAGTTCTGTCACGGGAGGCATTGAGCTCTTTTAATGCGCACCTACCGTGCATGAGGGCCTGCTACATGCATCTGTGTGCTCCCCCTCCTCTAATCCTCACCAGTGTCCCAGGGAGATTGGTGGTTACTTCCCAGTTTTGCAGGTGAGGATGCTGGCCTCAGAGCGGGGAGGCCACTTGTCCAGGGTTGCCTGGAGCCAAGCTGTATCAATCAGGATAGGCTAGGTTTTGCTGCTGTAACACCCCGCTGTGGCTCCAGACAACAAAGGTTTAGTTCATGCTCATGTTACAAAGCCATCTGGGGTCGGCTGGGACTCTGCTTTCTCATCACCCTCGCTCTGGGACCTAGACTGTCAAAGCAGCCATCATCTGATGCAGTACTGGTTCCCACGGCAGAGGGAAGAGAGACCTTCCATGGGGGCTCACACTGGAGAGGAAGTGCTTGACCTGGAAGTTGCACACCTAATTTCTGCTCACAACTCATTGACTCGTTGGTTACATGACCCCAGCCAAGCTCAGGGGCCAGGGTGGGCGATCTTAGTGTGTGTCCGGAAGGTGGAGAGCTGGAAGTGTTTGATGAACAGCATTGTTGGCTACAATACATGAGCCATGGGTTTATTTCAGGCCTAGGAAACTCCAGGTTGAGAGCTCTTCCCACTGCTCCGGGGGTGCCCTATTCCAGCAGAGGCTGAAGGAGCATCAGGACAGAATGGGAGAAGCCTGGAGCAGCAGCTGTCTCAGATTTCCTGAAGGTCTTGTTCTGAGACCACCTAAGCAGGATGCCAGGGAAGCCAGCTGTTCTCGAGAAAGATGCCCCTGGGTGGTATGAGCCAATTTAGAAGATGAGGCAGAGAGTGCTGAGGGTAGGAGAGAGGGGTCTGGTGCCCCACTGGCCTTCAGGACCCTGGGTTTCTGTCCTTCACTTTCCCTGACCTGCTTTCCCACACATGGAAAACCCTTCACTGTTTTGTAGGAGGGCTCCTTTTCTGATGCTGTCTTCCCAGCTGCGAGTGCTCTTGGAAGGCTGGGAAGCGTGTCCTGAAGGGCCAGATGAGGTCACCTACTCAGGCTGCCGGAAAACTGGCAGTGCGGCCCCTTTTCCTTCCATGACCCCCGATTGCATCCTTATGGAATTGCTGCCCTATGATCCCGATTCAGTGGCACAATTTCAGGAAACAGAGGAGTGTGCTTTTACGTAGGAACTCAGCAGAGGGAGAAAGCCAGTCCCTTTTCCTGGAGCCCAGCTCTGTGCCTGGCCCTGGGCGGCACACAGCCCTTGCTGGTTGCTTGCACGTGTATTATCTCCTGTTACTCACACCTGCCCATCCACCCCATCTCACACACTTCCAGTCTTCTTGAGAGAGTTTCTTCCCTTCCCCGCGGACGCCACTTCCTCCCCTAAGCCACCAGTGGCTTCATCTTACGTGACCTTGCAGAAGCATTGGACACCCGTTTCCTCTTCCTGGAATGATCTTCCCCTGGGGCTTCTTTGCTGCCACACTCTCCTCTGGCCTCTCTGAATCCTCCTTCTCAGCCTCCTTCATCTTCATCCTCTTTCTCCAGCTGGTCCCTCTGTGCTTGTGGTTTCCGGGCTCTGGGCACAGCTCACTCTTCTCTCATCTTAGGCCATGTCATCCCTCATATTTACTGTAACCAATCTTTTGATGAATCCCAATGCTAGACCTTTTTTGAATTCCAGCTACTTTCATCCATTTGCCTAGTTGACACATCCACTTGGATGTTTCATAAACTCCTACAACTTAACGTGGGATTCTCCCCCCAATTTGCATTTTCTCCAGTAATTCCTGTCCTGGTGAATGGCATACCCATTCACTAACCATCAAAGCCAGAAGCCTGAGAGTCATCTTAGCTTCTTTCCTCTGCCTCCCCAACACAGTGGGTCCTGAAGTCTAACCCCTCCATCACCACCGTTTCCAACCTGGACCATTACAACAGGCTCTTTTGTGCCTGTTGCCTCCAATCCATCTTCCTGCTGCCACGGGGATTTCTAAATATCTGGCCATATGAATTCCTTCATTCTTAAAACCTTTAAAGCTCACTTCACCCCAGTTTAAACTCTAAACTCGTAAGCAGGGAACAGAGCACCTTTTTGATCAGGCCCCGCCTCTTCTCCCCACCTCGGCACCCCACCCTCACCTCTACCTTTGTATGCACTCTTTCTTTTACCTGGAAGGCCTTTCTCTGTCTCCTTACCTGAATGGCTAATTCCTACTCATCTTTTATGACTCAGCTCAAGTATCATTTCTTTTAGGAAGTCTTCTCTGACTAGTCCTAAAAGTAGGTGCCCCTCCTCTGTGCTTCTATAGAATCCTGTGTATAAACACAGCGTGTTAAGGTACAGGCGAGTGATGCTTACTTATACCTGTCTGCCTCCCACCTGGGTGTTCATAGAAAACAGTGTCAGGTCCACAGCCCAGCCCAAGGCTTGGCATCCATCTAGCAGTCCATCATTCTTGTGAAGAAATAGATAGGTGAGCTGCCATGTCCCCAAAGTCCCTTGACTGTGGTCTCAAATTGTAGAAGGACCTTGGAAATGATGTAGCCCAACCATTCATTACATAGATAAGGACTGTAACGTTCAGGGAGTGAAAGCCCAAATTGGTCCACACAGAGTCAACAGAGTGAAGATGGGGATATAGATGGGGGAACTTCCAAAGGCCAGTGTTCTTTACATCATACTGTGTCATACGGAGTTTATTGCTTTTATTGATTTTATATAGAAGCACTGAACGTTCAGTTGAAATCATTCACAAAATATAGACAAGCAAACAGAAGCAGATGGAATTCACCTAGCAATTACACCACCCACCCAGAGATGACCATTGCTGATGGCATGGTCTATCACCTTCCCACCTTCCCTGGGCAGATTAAATGTATGTCCATTTTAAAAAACAATATTATGATTATACTAAAATATATTTCATCCATGCTTTTTAAATTTGTTTTTGAATACCTATTCATATTTGTCAAAGACTGCATATTTGTAATGTAATGTTCTTAGGTGCACCGTAGTATAATTCAGTAATCACATATGAGTGTTGGACCTTAAGGTTGGTTCCTTTTTTTTTTAGCAACAACGTTGCTATTATAAACAGTACTATGAAGAACATGATTATAGTTAAAGTTTTGGCAAATTCTTTTTTTTAAAAATTGATGTATAGTTTATTTACAGTGTTGTGTTAGTTTCTGGTGTAAGCAAAGTGATTCAGTTATACATATATGTGTATATATATATGTATTTATATACATATATGTGTATATATATATATATGTATTTCTTTTTCATATTCTTTTCCACTGTAGTTTATTACAAGATATTGAATGTAGTTCCCTGTGCTATACAATAGTACCTTGTTGTTTGGCCAATTCTTAATTATTTCTTTAGGATGAATTCTTAGAAGTAGAACTGGTAGGTTGAAGGATTTTCTCTTTCTCCACATCTTGCCAAATTGCCCTCTCCAAAACCTGACTAATCAGATTTTATATTCACCAGTTCACCATCTAGGCAAGGTGAGAGCAAACTGTTTCCACTTAACCTAAAGGACCTGGATTTGGTGGCAACTTTCCCTCAAGCTACATGTCTCAGTCTGGAGGTGGCAATCTGGTAACCCCCAGATCATCTTCTTTTGAATCCATGATGTTTAAAAATATTTGAATTAGGAACCAACTTGATAAATCAGTAAGTTTCACATAAAAATCTGAACTTCTGGCTCCTATTTCTGATGGGCAACTGTGGTTCTTCCTCTAGATGGGGCTTGGGCTCTCACAGTTTGCTGCAGTCCTCACCTCTCCCTATTGCCACCCAGCTGGCCTCATTCATCTACTTGCCAGGCCCCTGTAGGCATTAGTATTTGTAACCCTTATCTCAGTTCCTTTTCCCCATTAAAGTAGGCCCACCAACAAAGAACTCCATGCTTTTCATTCTGATTAACTACAGAATTAATTTTTTAAAAAACAAATCCTATTTGTCATAATAATATTCAGGTTAATCATTTAGGAAGCTGCTTTAGAGAAACCTTGAACATCTTTAACCAATATAAAATACCATGAATCACTTTGGACTCCACAGTGCATTATGTATTTAAAAACAGAAAATTAGACACAGGAGGATTCATCTTAACTTCATTATATATGAAATATTAATTCTCTTCTGGCTTTCATATTATTTACATATTTAATAACATGTTAGCTACAGTCTTTGAGAGCAATTAGAGGCCAGGGGCTGTCTCCTGCCTTAATCTTAAAGATGCCAAAATGTTTTGATGATGTGGGAGAAGGGATTGCTAAGGAGAGTTGGATGCTGTTGTTTCCATTCCCTTTTTCGCATGTCATAATTTGTTAACCATATTTCCCTCTTAAACAGGATATTGATGACTTTGGCTGCCCCAGTGAGAATTCCGTTCTTCCATTCCCACCCCTTTCCCTACTCTAGTGGAGAAGCGGAGCTTGTGACCATTTTGCTTTTCCAAAAAACTGAGGCAAATATTGATCTAAACCACTTTCCCCTTTGGTCTCTGTTAGGTCTTCTTAGGATCTCAGTCTTCTCCTAAGTAAAATGGGAGTCACGGAACAGACGCTGTTGTGAGGGTGAAGGGGGCTCACATAGATGATCACACAGACCCGTGTCTCACACTGGGAAGCTGCCTGATGAGAGTTTGGTGCCCCTTCCTCTTCCTTGCCACAGTGCTGGGCAGCATCTCGGGCCTCAGTGCCATCCTGGTGCATGCCCCAGCACGTGGTCCCTGCCGTCACATTGCTGGCAGTCCACACAAGTGCTATCAGAAGGCTTCAGTGATGAATCAGGCCCTGGAGGCCACATCTGCAGGAGCACAGCTGTGTGGAACAGGAAAGGGAAAGGCTACTCTGGCCATGGGAGGTCAATAGGGCAAGGTCAGCCTTGACCGGGGACTAGGAGGGTGGGAGGGTTTGGAGAGAGATGGTAGAGAGAAGGGCTGTGGACAACATGTGCAAAACAGAGTTGGTGGCAATCTTGGCGCAGAGGGTCATGGTGAACAAGTCAGCCTGTGGCAGGGGAGTGAGGGAGGGAGTGAGGCAGGAGTTGGGGGGAGGCTCGTGCGATAGATTGTTTTTAACACCATAGAGCATCAGAGTTTTAAGGGACCTTGGGAAATGTCTAGAGTGGGGGTCACCAGCTGGTTGGTGGTCCTGGGCCAGATAATGTACATTGCGGATATTTTGTTTGGTCCATTGAGTGTTAATTATTATTATTTTGTTAATTTTCAAAATCTTTTAGATACAGCCTGCATTTCCCAGTTTCCCCAGTCCCCGCTACTCCACTCATTACGTTGCTTACCTGGTCCCTGCTCTCAATCAAGCGTCTATTTCAGTTTTCAGAATGAGGGAATCAGGGTCCCGAGAGTGGAAATAATTTGCTCCAACTACACACAGGGTTAGAGGTGTAGCATGATTCCATCCCAGGTTGGTGTTGCCTGGTCCAGGGCTCTTGGAGGAGCTTGGACAGGGCTGTGTGGATAATGGGGAGCCCCTGAAAACCCCAGAGCAGGGCAGTGATGCCTTGGGGGCCTGGGCATCATACAAGCAGGAAGCTGTGGGTCCTGCAGCCCACACTGTGGCTTACGTCCAGGCTGGTGTCTGGTCACCAGAGCCCTGCAGCTCCCCAGTATGCGCAGGCTTCCCAGACTGTGGCCGGCTCACTGCAGACAGCGTTGGCTTCCCACCCACACCTAGGGGTCCTAAGCCTCTCTCCTCCTCTCTGTCCCTAGTGGGACACTGAGACACTAGCATCTTTCCAATCACATCCCTACCCCCTGACGGAGAACTCTGGGGGGCTCTTAGAAAAGGGTGTCCCAGCTAGCCCAGAATGAAACTCAACAGCCTGAGATGTTTAGGGGAACTGGGCATGCATAGTGTTCTCACCTCATACCCCAAATGAGTCCATGAGCATTAATGTCACACCAATGAACGCTAGAGGAATTAAGCATGATTTGTCGCTGGTTGTAAAGTGCTTTCAGTCGTCACCAATCCATCACAGCCATTCTCCAGAAGCAGTAACCCAGAGAGTCTGTGAGATGCTGATGGAAAGACCCAGGCTCTGGGCTTTCATCCTGGGGCTTAGCAGAGCCAGGACAGAGGCCCAGGCTGGCGGGGGCCATCAGACTCACCAGAGATAAGAATGACTTCCCAAAACATGCTACAGGGAGCAGTGTTCCTCCTCCCCTGGAATTCCTGAACCATTATGCACATCCTCTCCTCTTATGCACTAGGGCTGGGGTTTGGGGAACAAGGGATGAGGGGGAGCTCCCAGGTTGAGAATGGAAAAATTGAGTCAGAGGCTTAGTGCAGCTTCCAATCTGTGGCAGTTGGAGCACAGCTCTAGTTCTGGCCCTCTCACTTATGTGCTCTGTGACCTGGGTACGGTTAACACCCCTTTCTGGGCCAGAGTGTCTACATTTGTAAAATGAGAGAGTTACAGTGGAGGATGTCTTTTATTTTTTTCTTTCCTCCCTCCCTCCCTCCCTTCCTTTCCTTTTTTTCCTGCATTGGGTCTTCATTGCTGCACGCGGGCTTTCTCTAGTTGTGGCGAGTGGGGGCTACTCTTCATTGCTGTGCGCGGGCTTCTTGTTGCCGTGGCTTCTCTTGTTGCGGAGCACAGGCTCTAGGCGTGTGGGCTTCAGTAGTTGTGGCACATGGGCTCAGTAGTTGTGGCTCACGGGCTCTAGAGCGCAGGCTCAGTAGTTGTGGCACGTGGGCTTAGTTGCTCTGCGGCATGTGGGGTCTTCCTGGACCAGGGATTGAACCCGTGTCCCCTGCATTGGCAGGCGGATTCTTAACCAGTGCACCACCAGGGAAGTCCCTCTTTCTTTGTTTTTGTTTATTTTATTTTATTTTTTATTTTCAATTGCACTATAGTTGATTTACAATGTTGTGTTAGTTTCAAGTGTACAGCAAAGTGACTCAGTTATACATATATCTATTCTTTTTCAAATTATTTTCCCATTTAGGTTATTATAGATTATTGAGCAGAGTTCCCTGTGCTATACAGTAGGTCCTTGTTGGTTATCTATTTTAAATACAGTAGTGTGTATATGTCAATCCCCAACTCCCAATTTATCCCTCCCCCCACCTTTTCCCTTTTGTAATCATGTTTGTTTTCTGTGTCTGTAAGTCTGTTTCTGTTTTGTAAATAAGCTCATTTTTATCATTTTTTTAAGATTCTGCATGTAAGTAATATCATATGATATTTGTCTCTCTCTGTCTGACTTACTTCACTTAGTATGATAATCTACAGGTCCTGGAGGATGTCTTTTCTAAAATTCTAACCAATCCAATGTTTTAGAGGACATATAGGGTTTTTTTTTAAGATTAAAAAAAACCCCACTTTGAGATATAATTCATGTACCAAACAATTTACCCATTTAGAGTGCAGACTTCAGTGGTTTTGGTATATTCACAAATATGTGCAACCATCACCATAGTCAATTTTAGAAAATCTTCATCACCTCAAAAAGAAACCCCATACTCTTTAGCTATCACACCCCTGGCCTTCACTCCCAGCCCTAATAAACCACTGATCTACTTTCTCTATATATAGAATTGCCTATTCTGGACTTGCATGTGAATGAAATCATATAGAATGTGGTCTTTTTTTTTTTTTTTTTTTTTTTTTTTAGGAAAGCGGGACTCTAGTAAGATGAGGTGATGAACTAACAGAGGGAAGGAATGGATGTGGTTTGAGCTAAATCAGTGGCAATGGTGTTTGTGAGGACTGTATCAGTTTGAAACATAGGAGGTGGTAAGAAATCAATAGTACTTCCTGAATATTTGGATGTGGGAGTAAAGGAAAAGAAGGTGTTATGGACGAAGTCTAAATTTGGGGTTCAGATAGTTGGCTGGATAGTGTTGATATTCACTGAAATAGTTAATTTAAGAACAGAAGTAGGTTCATGGCAAAGGGAGGAGGAGAAGCCAAGCAAAAAAAGGATATGGCCAGAGAGAGTATGAAGAAAATGATGCTACAGTCTCTACTATTTCAGGAAGGAGGATGGTACATTATATTTATCCCAAACTATCTGTAACTGATGCTGATACTCACTCAGCTTTGTTTGTTTTCATTACAAGCTGTATTACCTAAACAGTCGATGTTTGCAATGGGTGTGAAAACTTCATGCATCTTATTTTTTTTATTAGTTTCTGCTTTATAACAAAGTGAATCAGTCATACATATACATCTGTTCCCACATCCCTTCCCTCATGCATCTCCCTCCCTCCCACCCTCCCCATCCCACCCCTCCAGGCGGTCACAAAGCACCGAGCTGATCTCCCTGTGCTCTGCGGCTGCTTCCCACTATCTATCTACCTTACGTTTGGTAGTGTATATATGTCCATGCCGCTCTTTCGCTTTGTCACAGCTTACCCTTCCCCCTCCCCATATCCTCAAGTCCATTCTCAAGTAGGTCTGTGTCTTTATTCCCGTTTTACCCCTAGCTTCTTCATGACATTTTTTTTTAATTCCGTATATATGTGTTAGCATACGGTATTTGTCATTCTCTTTCTGACTTACTTCACTCTGTATGACAGACTCTAGGTCTATCCACCTCATTACAAATAGCTCAGTTTCGTTTCTTTTTATGGCTGAGTAATATTCCATTGTATATATGTGCCACATCTTCTTTATCCATTCACCCGATGATGGACACTTAGGTTGTTTCCAGCTCCGGGCTATTGTGAATAGAGCTGCAATGAACATTTTGGTACATGCCTCTTTTTGAATTATGGTTTTCTCAGGGTATATGCCTAGTAGTGGGATTGCTGGGTCATATGGTAGTTCTATTTTTAGTTTTTTAAGGAACGTCCATACTGTTCTCCATAGTGGCTGTACCAATTCACATTCCCACCAGCAGTGCAAGAGTGTTCCCTTTTCTCCACACCCTCTCCAGCATTTATCGTTTCTAGATTTCTTGATGATGGCCATTCTTACTGGTGTGAGATGATATCTCATTGTAGTTTTGATTTGCATTTCTCTAATGATTAATGATGTTGAGCATTCTTTCATGTGTTTGTTGGCAGTCTGTATATCTTCTTTGGAGAAATGCCTATTTAAGTCTTCTGCCCATTTTTGGATTGGGTTGTTTGTTTTTTTGCTATTGAGCTGCATGAGCTGTTTATAAATTTTGGAGATTAATCCTTTGTCAGTTGCTTCATTTGCAAATATTTTCTCCCATTCTGAGGGTTGTCTTTTGGTCTTGTTTATAGTTTCCTTTGCTGTGCAAAAGCTTTGAAGTTTCATTAGGTCCCATGTGTTTATCTTTGTTTTTATTTCCATTTCTCTAGGAGGTGGGTCCAAAAGGATCTTGCTGTGATTTATGTCATAGAGTGTTCTACCTATGTTTTCCTCTAAGAGTTTGATAGTTTCTGGCCTTACATTTAAGTCTTTAATCCATTTTGAGCTTATTTTTGTGTATGGTGTTAGGGAATGATCTAATCTCAAACTTTTACATGTCCCTGTCCAGTTTTCCCAGCACCACTTATTGAAGAGGCTGTCCTTTCTCCACTGTACATTCCTGCCTCCTTTATCAAAGATAAGTTGGCCATATGTGCGTGGGTTTATCTCTGGGCTTTCTATCCTGATCCACTGATCTATCTTTCTGTTTTTATGCCAGTACCACACTGTCTTAATTACTGTAGCTTTGTAGTATAGTCTGAAGTCAGGGAGCCTGATTCCTCCAGCTCCGTTTTTCGTTCTCAAGATTGCTTTGGCTATTCGGGGTCTTTTGTTTTTCCAAACAAATTTTGAAATTTTTTGTTCTAGTTCTGTGAAAAATGCCAGTGGTAGTTTGATAGGGATTGCATTGAATCTGTAGATTGCTTTGGGTAGTAGAGTCATTTTCACAATATTGATTCTTCCAATCCAGGAGCATGGTATATCTCTCCATCTATTTGTATCATCTTTAATTAGAATGTGGTCTTTTGAGACTATCTTCTTTACTTAGCATAATGATTTCAAGGTTCAACCATATTGTACCTTGTGTCAATACTTCTTCATTCCATTTTATGGCTGAATAGCATTCCACTGTATATACATATCACATTTTGTTTAGCTATTTGGCTGTTGATGGACATTTGGTTGTTTCCACCTTTGGCTTTTATGAATAATGCTGTTATAAACATTTCTGTTCATGTTTCTGTGTGGATATAGGTTTTCATTTCTCTTGGGTATCTGCCTAGAAGTGGAACTTCTGGGACATATAGTAACTCTATGTTTAAGCTTTTGAGGAACTGCCAGACCATTTCCCAAAGTGGCTGTACCATTTTATAGTCCCACCAGCAGTATATGAAGCCTTCAATTATGCCACATCCTTGTCAACACTTGTTGTTATCTGACTTTGATTTTAGCCATCCTAGTGGGTATGAAGTTGTATCTCACTGTGGTTTGGATTTGCATTTCCTTGATGACTAATGATACTGTGCATCTTTTCATGTGCCAGTAGGCCAATAGGCCATTTGTGTATCTCTTTGGAGAAACGTCTATTCAGATCCTTCACCCATTTTTCAACTGAGCTATTTGTTTTTTAAAAAATGATTATTATTATTGAGTTTTAAGACTTCTTTGTATGTTCTAGATAAAAACCCTTATCATATATATGATTTGCAAATATTCCCTCCCATGTGGGTTGTCCTTTCACTTTCTTAATGGTGTCCTTTGAAGCACCAAAATTTTTAATTTTGATAAAGTCTAATTCTACTCTATTTCTTCTGTTGCTGTGCTTTGGGTGTCATATCTAAGAATTCTTTGCTAAATCCAAGGTTATGAAGATTTATCCCTCTTTTCTTCTAAGAGTTTTCTAGTTTTTGCTCTTACATAGGTATTTGATCAATTTTGAGTTAATTTTTGTATATGGTATGAGGTAGGGGTACAACTACATTCTTTTGCATATAGTTAACCACTTGTCCACACATAATTTGTGGAAAAGACTATCTTTTCCCCATTAAATGGTCTTGGCACCCTTGTTTAAAATCAGTGACCGTAGACATATGAGTTTCTTTCTGGCTTCTACATTTCATTGATCTATACCTCTGTCCTTGTGCCAATACCACACTGTCTTGATTACTGTTGTTTTATAGTAAGATTAGAAATTGAGAAATATGAGTCCTCCAACTTTGTTTTTCTTTTTCAAGATTATTCTAGCTATTCTCAGTCAATTCTATATGAATTTTAGAATCAGCTTGTCAAGCTCTACAAAGAAGTCAGCTGGAATTCTGATCAGGATTATGCTGTATCTGTAGATCAGTTTGAAGGAAATTGCCATCTTAACAAAATTAAGAACATGAGATTTTTTTCCCCCGTTTGTCTTCTCTCAACAGTATTTTATAGTTTCAAGGTATAAATTTTGTACTTCTTTTGTTAAATTTATTTCTAAGTATTTTATGCTTTTTGATACTATTGTGAGTGGAATTGTTTTCTTAATTTCATTTTTGGATTGTCCATTGTGAGTATAGAAAGAATTGACTTTTGTATATTGACCTTGTATCCTATAACCTTGCTGAACTTTTATTAGTTTTAACAGCTTTTTAGTGAATTCATTACGATTTTTTAAGATACAAGGTTATTTCATCTGCAAATAGAAATAGTTTTACTCTTTCCTTTCCAATCCAGATGGTGAGTATGGAGATCTTTGTCTTGTTCCTGATCTTATGGGGAAGATAAGTCTTTCACTATTAAGTATGATGTTAGCTTTTGGATTTTTCATAGGTGCCCTTTATCAGGTTGAGGAAGTTTTCTTCTATTTCTAGTTTGTTGACTGGAAAAGCTACTGGATTTTATCAAATGCTTTTTCTGCATCTACTGAGATAATCATGTGATTTTCATTTGTATTCTATTGATATGATGATCAATTGATTTTTGAATGTTAAGCCAACCTTGCCTCTCTGGGATAAGTCTCACTTGGTCATGGTGTATAATTCTTTTTATATGTTGCAGGATGTATGTTTTATATCTTTCTGGATTCAGTTTGCTAGTATTTTGTTGAGGATTATTGTGCCCATATTCGTAAGAGATATTAACCTGTAATTTTCTTTTCTTGTAATGTCTTTGTCTGGTTTTGGTATCAGGGTAATACCAGCTTTATAAAATGAGTTGAGAAGTACTCTCACCTCTTTTATTTTTTGGAAGAATTTATGAAGAATTAGTATTAATTCTTAGAATGTAGCAGTGAAGGTATCAGGGATTGAGGTTTTCTTTGTAAAATAGTTTCAAAATTACTGATTCAAACTCTTCATTTGTTATAGGTCTATTCAGATTGTCCATAGAGGGAATATTGTTTTGGGTGTGGGCCCTTCCACAGCTAAAGGCATCTCAGGGACCCAAGTCTCCATGGGTGATTGTGGTCACTGGTGAGTCCCTGGTGCCACAGCAGGGGACTTCTGGTTGGGTATACACATGGCTTAGGCTGAGGGCAAGCTGTGATGTGGGCAGATTAGTCCACCAGAGGCTGGAGAAGACTCTGCAGGTGGGTGTGCATGGTGAGCACAGCAGGCAGGGTTGGGAGAAGTTCTGGGACAGCAGTGTGCAGCCTGGGCTTTTAGGGAGCTTAAGTGAGAGGGATGAGCATGTATACCAATTCTGTGCAAAAGGATTATTACTCAGTAGCTAGGCTGGTACCCTCTTGGCCCTTCTACCATCCATCCTCTCTCCCAAATGGTGGCTCTGCCCCTAGGGCTCTGGGTCTTGTTTAGCTCCATGAGGGAAAGAACTCCCTCTGTCTTATTATCATTTACCCCCAGTGCCCTGTAGAGCATGGATGTGTATGGCCAGGGTTGAGGTGGCCTGGGAGTTCTCAGGGTTATTTGTTGAATGAAAGAATGGTCAGAGCTGCCTCTTGGTTTTTGTCTCCCAGCAACCAGCAGGCAGATCTGGTCTGAAGTGAGAGAACTAAAGGGAGCAACCTGTTTTATTTGAAAGTCCACTTTTCTAAGTCAATGTGCATCGGTTATCTTAACCATCAGCCACAAATGCACAATACTTATTGCACTCTGCACCATATGCAAGGCATTGTGGAGGATAATAGAACATAAGGCCCTTGGTCCCTGCCCTTGAAACACTAACAATGTAGTCAGTGGAAAAAACCCAGCAGATTCAGTTGAACGAGTCCTCAAATGTTCTCTCTGTCTCAGCCCCATAATGATGACTCTCGTTGTTCTTATATTCTTGGTCCAGTAAGTGTGTCCAGCATACTGATGCCAATTGGTGCAGGGACTATGTATGAAAGCCCCTTAGCCCTCTAGACTTCTCTTGTTCTCCACTTTTCTTGGTGGGTGGTCCAGTTTCCAAAATGCTCCAGCTTCATTCTACCTTGTATATCTGCAGTTGTCTGTCTTGGCCAAGTCATAACTGTTTCCCTGCACCCATCTCCCATCAATACCTGTGGGACATTGTCCTGGTTGCCTTCACCAGCCTCTGGTCTCAATCTTCTAACCCCCTGGAGAGGGTAGCTGGGACACACACACACACACACACACACACACACACACAATCACAATTCTCCCACCAGTGAAAAACCTCCAGGTCACGTCCTTGTTACCCACTGTGGCATAGGGATTGGAGAATTTGATAGCCTCTTCATGAGACTACATTTCCATGTTGGTCTTAGACGGATGCCGTTGTGGAAAAAGGCCAAGAGATTTGTCCTTGTTTAACTGAGCTCACACTGGAACTGGGTGTTGCCTCCGGCACTGTTGGATAAGTAGGCTCCACGGAGAGGTCGTGAGGGATGGTTTATTCTCTATTCAAGAGCTGGAATCCAATTCCTGTTAGGTACATGGATGCTGAGCACTTGGGGCAGGAAGTGACATCCTTAATATCCCAGGCCCAGGATGGGAGGATGATAAAGACGGCTCCTGCCCGCAGGGGGAAAGCGGTGAGCCCAGAGTCCACAGCCTATCCTGTTGCAATGCTGCCCACTGATCCTGTAGGTAGGGGACTGAAGTCCTGCCCTCACACTCTTCTGGCATTTCACCCCTGACCCAGGAGTCAATGCCCCTGGGCTGGCAGTCATCTTGGACAAGCCAGAGGTAGCTGCAAGGCTGAGAAAGGCCAGCTAGTTAGTCATCAATACTAGTTAGTGCTGACCCTGTGCCAACCGTCCCTCTGTGGTTCTCAACCGGGGGCTCCTTTGCCCTCCAGGGGACGTTTGGCAATGTCAGAGACATTTCTGATTGTCAGAACTGGGAGGCGGGGCCTGCTATTGGCATCAAGTGTGTAGAGGCCAGAGATGCTGCTAAATATTCTGCAGGGCACAAAACAGTCCCCACAGCAAAGAATTATCTGCCCCAAGTGGCAGTAGTGCTGAGGCTGAGAAACCTTGCTCTGGACTCTGGGTTCCCAGTGGTGTGCAGTCCAGACCAAGTCCCTACCCTCCAGGAGGCTAGATCCTAGTCGGGGAGGTGGACAATCAGCGAGGCAGGTCCTGTCCTCCAAGTTGTGTCCCAGAGACAGCTCATTTGTTAGTTCATTCATTCAATGGATTCATTCACTCATTCAACATTCACGTGTTGAGATTTTACTGTGTACATACAGGCATGCACAAATACATGGACGCACAAACATACACCCAATAACACGCCCACAGACACACAACACACACAAACACATGCGTATGTAGACACATACACACATGTGGAAACACACACACACTCCTGGCACCAAGCCATAAGGGCTGAGATAGAGGGATTATATGGGATTGTGGAGAGAAGGTATTTATAGCTTAGTCTTGAGGGAGCTCAAGGGGGCTTCCTGGGGGTGGTGAGCTGAGTCTTAAAGGGCAGAGAGACTTAGAAGAGGGAAAAGCTAGTCCCCTAAGAAGGAACTCTCTCTAGAAACCAACGGAGAGTGTTCCTATTCTCACGGGCCCCCTGGGGAGCCCCACGCTTGGTTGGGGAAGCCTGCCACCAGCCCTCAACAGCTCTCCACACGAATCTCTCCCTCCTCCTGAAACCATGATGTCTCCTCTCCTCTCTGCCCCACCCCGCCAATCGCATCTTCAACTCCTCTGTGAAATTGCATTTCTAAACTTGGCTGCCTCCAGCCCCTCCATCACTGCCAGGAGAGGCCATCAATTCCCTGACCCAGCCTCAGCCCCTCAGCTGGGAGTCAGATGGCAGCCTCAGTTATTTTCCTAACAATCAGAGGGGTTTGGTGGAGAGGTAGAGATGGGAGAGAAGGGCACTGTGGCCCGCAGGGCTTTAAATTTGACCGGGTGCCCTTTTGTACCTTCTGACTGCCCATGTGTCTTATCTCTTTCTCATATGTAAACAGCATTAAAAATAATGAAAGGTCAGGCCCTGGAAGGCCTTGCCATAGAGTCCACTGGGGAGAGAATCAAAAGATGTTCACAGCTGGCTGCCCTGAGAGGGGTGCAGAGGAAGATGCCAGGGGTCTGGGGTCAGCAAAAATGGATCCTTGTTATGGCTATTTCATTATCTTGCTGGGTGACATCAGGTAAATTGCTTCACCTTTCTGAGCCTCATCTGTGAAATTCGGAGAGCGCCCCATCCCCAGGATACCTCATCGTGTAATAATAACATCTGATGACACCATTGGCCTTTAATTGATAGGAGCAAAGCAGGAAATTAGAAAGAAAATATGTCTGTGTTTCCTCCCTGTCCCCTACCACCCACGTGCCCCAGAGGTATTAGTGGCCGCGGCTCATAGCTGATGAGACCAGCTGAGGTCAGTAGGAAAAGAAACATCAGCATCCTCCAAATGAGCTAGATGCATTCATGGTCCTGTGCCCTTACCTTATGCCATTCCCACCTTCTCCCCACCCTTCCCACAAGCGGACGTTCCATCAAGGTCCATCTCCGCGGCATCCCCTCCGGGAAGCCACCTTGACTCCCCTGTCTGATATCTCTCCTGGTTACCAATAAACTCTGCTTGCCCCTCTGTTCCATTTTCAATGTTGTTTACCTTTGCAGCCCTGGCCTGTAACAAAAATTCAATAGCACAACGTTATGTCCACCATGATGCAGCAACTAGCATCTCACCTTCAGGGGAGTTTGACTCGAGTTAGTTGTAACTGTCGAAAGAACACTGCAGCGAATGACTTTAGGAGTGGATCTGGGCACAGGCCCCAGCGGAGAGGGCTGTCCATTGGAGGGTTGATGCTCATGTGCATCTGGGAGGAAGAAAGGATGAAAGCTGTGCATTGACAAGGGCTGGTAGGGGAGATGGTAACCGATGCCTTCAGTTGGGTCCATTTAATTGCCAAGAATAGAGGCCTGCTCAAGCAGCTCTTAGAAAGGGCTTCTTAAAGGATACAGGCTTTCATGGAGCTCCAGAAACAGGACTTGTACCCCAGTGGGACCTCATGGGGATTGAGCCCAGAGGGTGATTATGTTTAATATGGAGCTGCAGGGAGCAGCCTCCTTCTATGATGTTCCTGCTTCTCCCCACACGTTGGCTCTGCCCTCCTCTTTCTTTCCTCATACACCCTGTCACTCCACACCCTCACCTCTTCCTCTTATTAAATCTTAGGTACTAAAATGATGTAATCAAAACATATGTTTCCCCTTGAATTTTTACTTATGGTCATGAAATATCTAAGATATGACTTCCAGATGTGGCTGTGTGACTTTTCTTATCTCCTTTGGAGCTAGGCACACATTCCAGCTCGGTCTAGCCTGGTGTAGGAAGAGGCTGCTACTGGGGTATATGTATGAGCAACGGACTGGAGTCTGAATACCTACCTGGTTCTACCCTGACTGACCAGGACCCTGAGTCCCGGGCTTCACCTCTTCTGGCCTCTATTTGCCCTGACATAGGATGGAGATGGTCATTGTGTCTTGCTGACCCCACTGGATAGGCCCGGTGCTTGAATCATTCCATCTAGCCTCAAAAATAATCTTATCCCAAATCTGTTAATTCTAAGCTCTTTTCTTCTTTGGCCTCTGGGGCCCTTGGTTCCCTCCTCTGTAAAACAGAGGTTTTTTTCCCGCTGACTGGGTCTGTGGGCAGTGGGAACTGTGGCTGGGTGTGGATTGCCTGGGCTCTTCTTCCAACAACCGCCTTTAGAAAGCAGTTATCCCAGCCCCTTGTTGGCACTATCTTGGCCCGACCCCCAAACTGCTGGATATGAAACCTCTAGCTTCTTATCCAGATGAGCCATTCTGGTGCCAAACAGCTGGATGTTTGGGAACATCTGCGTGAGAGCTTGCGCAAACTGGGGTCACCATCACCCCACCCTCCAACCAGAGGTTTATGCTCACTGACCAAGATCTAACAAAATTGTCACCCTACGACTAGTTCACTGGCAGCCAGGGTCAGCCTAAGGTTTTCAGAGGAACATTTGGGAGTAATTTGGACACATTTGCTCCTTTCTCTTTGCTTTGCAAGTGGTGAAACCAGAGGGGAGAAGCCCAAGAACCATCCCTCCTACACGGCTATGAAGGTAAAGCGGACACCATCGCCTCTGTCCTCTTCCTGGCAGAATTTACAGTCTGCTGCTTGCAGATGACTGGAGGGAATATAGAAATGTGGATCATGATGGGGGAGAACGTTTCCTGCACTGTCGTGGGTTTCCCTGCACCAGAGAACCAGAGATTGGGTAATTGAAGCTCATGCTCTGAATGGTTATAGCAAAGGTAATTTCCATGATGGTGTTTGAAATATCCCCACTGCACTGGGAAGACTGCAGGGCTGGGGAAGCCAGACTTGGATGAAGGACAGAACCAGGGAGCCCTTGGCTTGGACTCATACAAGGCCCTTGGGTCTCAAGGAACTCAGGACTAAGGCAGGGCTTGCCCCCACCGGGCCCTTTCCCACACAATGGAGTCCTGGCTGGGTGCGTAGAAGTTGGGTACAAGCTAGTCTGAAAACTCCTTGAGAGTAGGGACTGTGTCTTTTCACCACCATACCCTTAGCTCCAAGCATGGACCCTCATGCTTAGGAGTTCCTTAAAATTTCTTGTTCAGTGAATGAATGCACACATGCATGAATGAATGATGAGTGAATACATGAATGGTTCTGGAATAAGTGCTGTGACAGCTCCACTATATTGCACCCATGTTCATCTCATGGCTTGTGCCTTGGTTTGCCCAAAAGATAGCTACCAGAACCGTGAGGTCATATACAACTATGTTGTATAAGAAACAGTAGAAAGAACGAGGGGAGGGGTCTCTATCTGTGGGCATAAAGTACCCCCAACTTCAGGTTTCTGAAGGCAGGATGGGGAGCAGGCTGTTATCCCTGGCACTGGAGGGTTAGAACCAGAGTGATATCTTAAGATCCTTAATTTCATTACATCTGGGAAGACCTTTAGTCCAAATAAGGTCACATTCACACGTTCTGGGTAGACATACCATTTGGGGGGTATTATGGACTGAATATTTGTGTCTCCCCCAAATCCCTATGTTAAAGTCCTAACCCCTAAAGTGATGGTATTTGGAAATGGGGCCTTTGGAGCGGAAATAGGGCTAAATGAGGTCATGAGAGTGGGGCCCTCATGAGGGGATTTGTGCCCTTATAAGAAGACACACCAGAGCTTGCTGTCTCTCTCACTCTCTCTCTCTGCCCACACAAAGAAGAGGTCATGTGTGCACACAGTGAGATGGTGGGTGCCTATAAGCCATAACAAGAGGCCTCAGAATGAAACCTACCTTGCTGGCACCTTGATCTTCGACTTCCCAGCCTCCTAACTGGGAGGGATCAACTTCTGTTGTTTAAGCTACCCTGTCCGTGGTATGCAGCATGCAGCCTATGAGAGCCTTTGAAAGGCTTTGCCACTATTAGCATGGAAGGTACTTCGCTAGGAGGTAGTGAGTTCTTACCGTAGGGATTCAACTGGCTCTGTTGATCTTGGAAAATGTCCTTTGAGTCCTGGGATTTCCTCATGGTGCCTGGAGTGTGCTCTTTGTCTTCTGTCCACTGGCAGTGATCTCAAAAGTACCAGGCAAAGTCACCTGGTGAATGGCATTTAAGATGTTTGTCCAATATTTACAGAGGACAGTACTGTCAACAGGAGCCTGACTCATGCCCTCTGGGGGTGGGCGGGTATTTCCACTGGAAGAAAGGGCTGGTTTGCCATGCTCCCTGGTTATCACTCTTCCAGGATTAGAGGGTCAAGGCAGAGGTCCTTATAAATCATCCACTGGCTGACTCACACCCCAGGATGGGCTGCTGGGGAGTCATAGGGACCTTCCAGATATATCTCTCTGGCCCTTTTGCAAGACTGAGCCTTGGGGAAGATCTGTTTCATGCTGGGGGTGGGTGGGGGAGGTTTCTTAGAACCACAGGCCTGGCCAAAAATGAAATCAGCAGCCCCTTTCCACCTTCCCTGCATGCAGCTTGTGCCTCCCCCAGCCTCCCCCAGCATCTGTAATTCCGTTTGTTGTGATCGCAAACACCGTGTTGGAAGATTTCATGCTAATGAAAGGGTTTCTTGATTAGGTTACGCTGTTACTGTAAATGTTCCCTCATTATCTATGTTATGGTAGGAATTTGAAAAAGTATAAATTGAGCGTCTTGAATAATTTATAAAACCTGAATGTTTCCTAATTAGTTGGTTAGGTTAATGATGGTGCAGTGTCCCTTCTTCCTGGTCTCTGCTAATGACCTTTCCCCTCTTGATTTTGAACACTTTCTGTAATTTACAAAAACCTCCATCAAGTCCAACCAGCTTTAGCCCCAGACGGGAGGATGAAGTGCTTTGCAAAATGTGAATAGCTCCTTTTTTCTAAACGTGTCCCCCACTCTCCTTTGAGGCCAAGAAGCAGTCTGCTTAAGGTTGGCCAGCACGAAATTTGGCTCCGGCCGATCCCCTGAAGAATGCCGGTGAAGTGCATTCCTTCGGCGTTTGCACAGAGAATGGTCCTGACCTCCATTAGCAGCCAGAGAAGTGAAAATTCTGGAAGAGGTGGGGGAGGGAAAAAAAACCCTCTCAAAAGGATTCTAAAATAACATTTTGCATCCTCAAGTAATTCCCAGTTCTCCCTGGCAACCATTCATTTCTTCCGAACAGCAGAAATTTGCAATATGAAAGTGGATTGGCTTCTCCCTCCCTCGGGGCCCCTGTATCTCTTCATCCAGCGCCTTGGGTAAAAAGCAATGCATACGTTTACAATATAAATGTGATTTAATCGACCTCCCTGTCAGGGAGAAATGGCAAGCATATCAAACAAGACCAAGATGTTAGAAAGAAAAATCATAAATTATTCCAGTGACGAGTTTCTGAGCCGCCTCCTGGACTACTAGATGATGCTATATAAGGCTGTTCCTTGAAACAATAATTAAGATAATTCTGTATGACAAGGAGAAAAATGTCCAGCTTTGTATGAAATGTGCTTCATGTTAGCAAGCTGAATGCTTGGTATTGATTACACTCCCCCCACAATACCCCCCCACCCCGATCCCCACCCAGCCACTGCGATTCAAGGCTGAAATTAATTGAATGATGCAACATTTCTTTTCTTGAATCCTTATTTACCATACAAGCCTCCTAGAAGCCATGCAAAGTGAGCTGGCCTCTAATTCTCTAAATTGATCTCTTCCTTTGACGATGTCTGGGAGAACGCTCACATGTACACACACACACCCGCAGCTGGGTGTCCATTGTTCTCTGCTCTGGAAGGCACAATGTCTCCCCTCAGGGGCAGATTTGATGGACATATCAACACAGCAGAGCCCTAACTTTTCCATCACGAGGCCACCATGGGGCTCCCCTGCAGAAATACGGCCAATGTCACTGGGAAAATACGGTCCCCACTCAGATGGGACTGCCCCCGTCCCCCAGTAGAACAGCACCTGGCCTCTGTCTAGCAGAACATCCTTTTTCCCCTCCTGGCTTGGCTTCCAACCTCCCAGGGTGCAACGTGGACCTAGAAGTGACCCCTCACCCTCCCCTCTTCCATTCTAGCTGCCATATCCGGAGACTGTTGTCCCCCGCCTTCCTGTGAGAGGCACTGGGCCATTCCTGGCAGAGAGAGATGGTTTATGGCCGAGGCTCTGCTGGTTTTTCTGCAGCTCTATTTCATCCTGACTGCAGTTGCCGCAGAGGCGGCTGGTAGAGAGCGAGGCACGACCTCAGGTAGTTAATCCTCCGCGAGGTCCCCGGGCGCCTGCAGCAGGGCTGATGTGTTCCCCTGCCTGGAGGGGCCGGGAGCAGCAGCAGAGGCAGCCACTGCAGGCAGGGTGCCTAGGGCCCTGGACCTGGAGCCAGGGGGGCTGGGTTCCAGAGTGCCCTAACTTGCTGGGTGCCCTGAACGAGTCCCTTCCCTTCTCTGAGCCCAGCTTCCTCCCTGTAGGGGGTGGTGGTGGTGGTTTGAGGCAGAAGCAAGGGTTGGCATGTTGCACACAATCGATGATTAAAAAAACAAAACAAAACAACAGAGGCACTTAGGAGATTGTGGGATGAATAAATGGCTCTCAGTTTGACAATCCTGTTTGTGACAACCCAGAGCCTTGCTCCCAGGGGGCCATTCTTTCCAGAATGATGACAAAGGAGGGCTCTTCTCTTCTGTGCTGGATGCCAAGGAGTGGTTGTGATTCCAGTGAGCCCCTCAGAACTGTCCTTTGGGGACCAGCATCACAGGCGCCCACGGACCTCCTGCCTTAGTTGTCCCCAGGAGATGGGGGAACATCACTCGGCTGTAGCTATAGCTCACGGAGCCTGAGGAGGACAACCAAATCATGTGCGAGGGGGCTGGTGGGAGAAAAGGCAGCGCTGGTACCCAGAGCAGAGTGCTGTGGGAGGAGAGCCACGTAGATGGGCTCAGAGGGCAGGACAGGCCGGAACCCATTCACAGGGAGATGTCAGAGAGAGCAGAGAGCTAGCAGAGCTGGACCCAGATGCCATCATCACCCATTAACACCTACCCTTAAATCCGCCTATCACTGGGGCAGGGCGGGAATGAGAGTCAGGACAGGTTATCTGGCCACAACTAGAGGATAAACTCTACCTGGTCAAGGAGCACGTACATTGTGTCTACTCTCCCTCTGTAGAGCATGTGCCCAGCACACAGTAAGTTCTCAGAATCCCTGTTGAGGGGAGTAGTGCCCAAGCATCAGTCTGGAGCACTCCCAGGCCATGCCGTCTTGGGACCAGCTTGTGGAAAGGCAGCTTAGGGAGGCCATTTGCAGCCCGGGTGTCTCCCCTGCTTCTCTCTCCAGCTAGTGGAGCTCCTGGATGACTTGGCTCTCCCTTTTGTTGGAGGCCTAACATCTGGCGTGAGGCCCAGCCCAGGCAGCTGTCCTCTTCTGACCCTGGATGATCCATCAAATCCTCAGACGTCTGTGAATCCCTTGCACAGCCTGGTACCCCGTAGGAGCTCAGCAAGGACTCGCTGAGTGGTTGGCTGTTTGATGAAGCAGCCCTTCTCCGCTGATGAAAGAGCAATTAAGACTTTTGGAGTCTGCAGTCTAGACAGGGAGCTGTTAAGTCTCACATAAGTGGGTCTGGGAGCTGGTAATAGGAGATTAGGGGGCTCCTAGAGAGGAGGAGGGCTTTAGACAGGGCAGGAAGGAGCTAGGGGCGGTCCAGGTGGGGAGGGCTGGGCCTGTTTATTGCTTGGGGGAGAGAGCCTGTGGAAAGCACCGACCCCTCAGCCAGCCTGCTCTCTATGACTTACAGGCTTGTTTTTACACTGTTTTCTTTAATGACTTTTCACCACAGTGAAAACAACTCTCTTGTCAACTTATTACCTTAAAAATAGTTGAAAAGATGACATCTGGGGAGAAAGTGCTTAGAAAGAACAGCTACTTTTCCTGCCTGTTTCTCTGGCTCTGTGTCTGGGAAGAGCCTTGTGTTTGCAGACCTGGGTTTTAATCAGTTTATTGTGTGACCTTGGCCAAGTCACTGCACCTCTCTGAGCCCCAGATTCCTAATGTGTAAAATAGAGTTAAGGCTCACTGATCATGGGAACAGATCATTCCTGCCGTAGCTCCACACCTGTGTGCTCAGCCCATCCCCTCACACAGGAGCCTGGGAGGTCTTCCTGGAGGAGGAGGTACAGAAGGGGGTTGCTGGATAAAAGATGAAGCTGGGAGTTCAACCACTGCAGGCTGAGCTTCTGTGTGTCTCTCAGCAGCAGCAAGCTGTGATGAAGGAGGGGGGTGGGGTAGGGGAAGTTTGCAGGGTATGGGTGAGTCCATTCCCAGCCTTGGTTCCCTGGGTTCTCTCACTGTCCCCTTCTCACCATCCAGGATGCACCCCCCCCCATACACTTCCCTCTACTCTGCATCTTGGCGCCTTAGCACAGAACCCCTGCCACCTGCACACTCCTCCTGCAGTCCATCTAGCTGGGGGAGGGGCACAGCCTTGGTTCCTGGAATTTGGGAGAGTTTTAATTGTTCTCTTTTGTCCATGGGTGATTAGAGTGACTCCAGCTTGGAGACAATTAGTAAATTATTATTATTAGTTTCCATTTGTGTGGTGCTGTCCTTTGAGGAGCCCAGCTGATTTAATCAGGGCTGGTTAATGGGAGCACAAGCAGCTCCCCTCACTCCTCACACGCCTGGGAAACCAAGAGTGAGTAAATAGATGGTGCTCTGGGGAGCTCAGCATTTTGTGCTATAGTGAGCCCCTCTGGGGTGCATGGCACCTAGTGCTCATGTGTCTCCTGGGAGCTGAAGAGCTGGGGAGGAGGGACATGGCCTGGATGGGATGTCAGGGTTCTGGGTGCTGGCTGGAGAGGCCCTTACCACTCCCACCCCCATGTTCTCTTTACCCCTCAGCCCATCTACCACCTCCTCCTCCCTCACCCTCTCTTCAGATATACTCTAGTCCAGTGGGTCTAAAAATTGACCAGGCTTAGACTCACCTGGAGTGCTTGTCAACACATCACTGGGCCCCATTTCCAGGATGTCTGATTCCATGGGTAAGGGGTAGGGCCTGAAAATCTGCATTCCTACCAATTCCCAGGTGCTACTGCTGCTCCTGGCCCAAAGACCACTTTTTTTTTTTTTTTTTTTTTGCGGTACGCGGGCCTCTCATTGTTGTGGCCTCTCCCGTTGCGGAGCACACGCCCCGGACGCGCAGGCTCAGCAGCCATGGCTCACGGGCCCAGCCGCTCCGCGGCATGTGGGATCCTTCCGGACCGGGGCACGAACCCGTGTCCCCTGCATCTGCAGGCGGACTCTCAATCACTGCGCCACCAGGGAAGCCCCAAAGATCACCTTTTGAGAACTTCCTTGTCCACTGGTTCCCATCCCTGGCTGCACATGAGAATCACCTGGGGAGCTTTAAAAACCGTCAGTTTCCAGCCTATTCCCCAAGCGAGGGTCCCCTGGTCTGGAGAGGGTTATGCGGTGGATATTTAAAAAAGACTCTCCTGGTGATTCGGACGTGCAGCTGGGGGTGAGAACACCAGCCAGGCCCTTTCCTGGCATACAAGGACCCACTTTCTAGGGATCAGAGGGGCCCTTGTCCAGTCTCTGAGAAGCTCAGCTTGAATAGGAGTAAGAAGGCCGGCGGGATGGGGACGCCTAGGTACCAGCTTCCTGGTCTTGGCTTCTGATGCCAAGTCTGCCTGTCCTTCTTCTCTTCTTCTTTTCCTTTCCTGGGACTCCCCTCTCCTCTCCCTCCCTCCCTTTCTGTCTCCTGCAACTAGTTCAGTGAAGGACCCCGGCTGTGTGGAGTGGAGTCATTCCACGGCTTTCTCTTTCTCCTACCCCTCTCCTCTGCTGCATCTCTCTCTTTGTCACTTACAATGTCATGGGCAGTCTCATGACCTCTGGCCACTTTCAGTTGTTAGAACCTCCTCTGGCCTGGTCGGAAACATCAGTCTCGCAGCTGTGTCAAAGCTCTCTCCTTGAGTGGGAGGGAGGAATGACCTTCTCATCTGCAACATTTCTTCCTCCTCCTGTGTCTCTTCCCGAAGGGAGGTGTGAGACGTCCCTGCTTCATTCATCTCCTATCAGTGAGATGGACTGGCTTTGCTTTGGCTCTGTAAACTCCACCTCCCTGCTGTATGTCGGCACCTCCCAGTGGCGGCCTTCTCCCTAGACGTGGTCTTGGGGTAGAAGGTGAATCCGAATGCCTCAGGGGCAGTGTCCAGATTACCCTGGCCCCCTCCATCCCTGAGATGCTCCCAAGGAAGAGCCGGGGAGCCTCCTTCTCCAGCCACCAGAGGTCCACACTTCTATCTCACTGGCTGGGCAGGTGTGGCCTCATCTGGGTGGCAGCCACCTAGGGAAGCCCATGACCCTGCCCTGTCCTTGAACCTCTGTGCTCACGTGTGTGGAGCCCTGAGGTCCTCTTCTGTGCTCTTTAGGACTTGGGAAAGCCTGGATGGGGTCAGTGGTCCCCCATCTTTCTCCCAACCCTCTAAGCCCTGGTCCCTTTTCCCTTGGCAAGTACGGGGCTCTGTGGCCACCCCCAAACAAGTAAGATACCACTTCCTGTATTCACGCTTGCCTTGAATTCCAAGGGACATATTTTAAGCCCTCCGAGGACTGCCCGCATCCCATGCTTCACACTTCTGCATTCAGCCAGCATCCAGCTGGGGGGAAATGCTAGTCTCCTCTTCTTGCAGGCATCCCTGTCTCTCGGAACTATTCTCCTGGAGACCTTTCTTCCCCTTGGCTTGGCAGAGGAGAGGATTCTGCTCTTCTGCAGGCCAAGGGTCTCAGCAGTCCCCAGCCCCCTCTCTGAGGCTCCTAGATGGAAGACAGGGTGAGAAGAAGGGGAGGATGATTGGTGGCAGTCCTGTGGGGACCTGGCTAGCTTGTCAGCAGCTTTCTCTGTGTGGTGTCGTTGGTCCTCCTGTATCACCTCCATGGGCCCGAGCGGCCAACCCCAGACCCATGGGCAAGTCCCAGTCAGCATCCTGTTATTAACTCACTTGTTATCCTTCTCTGCTTTCTGTCGTCTCTTCCTTCCTACCCTGGACATTCAGTGAGCCTGACTGTCTCCCAGGCCCACTTCTAGATACTGGGAGGTGTAGACCTGTCTTTAAGGAATTGGGGCTGGACAGCTCCGCCTATCCCCCTGGACTCACTGAGAGATGGCAGAACTGTCCTACTGTCACCAGCACCATCCCCTGCCCTCCAGGTGCTCCTGGTCTAACAAGTGACCAGGCTGTGACAATGAGATGGTCAGCCTGCAGCGGAGGCGAGCCTAGGGGTGAGGGAACATGAGACAAGGCCACCTCACCAACTTTGCGGGCTTATGGAAAGCTTTCTGGCTTGGAAGACGTGGTACCTGAGTGGGATCTTAAAGGATGAATAGGAGGAGAACCCTTTAAGTTGAGGGAATAAACGCGAGAGGGAGGCTGATTGTTTGGGGACCTGTGTGGATGTTTGGTGTGACTGGAGCATCGAGGAGATGGCAGGAAGGAGTGAGGGACAGGCAGGGACCAGGTCATGAAGGGCCTTGTATGTTGACCGTGCTAGGGGCCAGGACCACTTCTCAGAAGCACCTTCAGGGGATCTGGTTAAACACCCTTCCCTCCACCCCAAGGCTTCTGTTCTGAAGGGTCTGGTTGCCCACTTTCTTCACACAGTGGCAGCTCTGAAGCCCCACTACTGAGCTTGGGCCACCTTGAGTGGCCACCGTTCCTGAGAGGAGTCTTCCATCTTGATTGCAGCGGGGCTGAGGGACGGTGGACGGCGGAGACCAGGCAGGGCCCAGGAAGAAACAGCTCCCTTTCCATCCTAATTCAGATGGGCTCGCACGGGAGGAGGCCCAAGCATCTGGACTATCACTGGCTCAGTTTGGGGAGTATTTGGCTGAAATCTGAGCGGCAGAAAACTTGGCTGGGAGGTGAGGAATTCATAAGACTCAAGTGATTTACCTAAAAGCAAAAGCAGAAAAGCAATTATTTTTGCGGAGGTGGGACTTAGGTGTGACATTTTGAAAACGAGTTTCCATTTCTCATGTGTTCTATGAGCATATGCTGCTTTTCAATGGGGAAAAAGCCCACATGCATTCCGCAGCTATTTATTCAGTGCCAGGTCTTTCAAAACCCCGTGGATCCCGTGGTACACGTGACAGGCTGGCCCTGACGTCCCAGAGGGTGATACTGTCTTCCAGTTAGTGGGCCTGGCTGTGGTCTGGCTGCACTTTGTACACAGTCTCATTAGTCTTGACAGTGACTCTTGGAGACGTGCATTATTTATTTATTTATTTTTTTGCGGTACGCGGGCCTCTCACCGCTGTGGCCTCTCCCGTTGCGGAGCACAGGCTCCGGACGCGCAGGCTCAGCGGCCATGGCTCACGGGCCCAGCCGCTCCGCGGCATGTGGGATCTTCCCGGACCGGGGCACGAACCCGTGTCCCCTGCATCGGCAGGCAGACTCTCAACCACTGCGCCACCAGGGAAGCCCGGAGACGTGCATTATTAACACCAACTTATGGATGAAGAACTGGAGGCTCAGAGCAGTTAAATCACTCAGCTAAGGTCACACAGTTAAGGAAGCAGCTATACTGGGATTCAAGCCCAGATGTGTTTGGCTCCAAAGGCTGGGCCCTCTGATGCTGATTCTTTTGGTCTATTGGGCAGCTCTGCAGACGATGTGCCGGGCCTGACCCCTTACTCCTTGGGTGACCCTGGCGAAGTCACACTGCTTGTCTGAGCCTCAATATCCTCCCCCTGTAAAAAGAGGGTAATTACACGTCCTTTGCAGGTTTGTAGTGAGGAGTGGGGAGGATGAACGTAAATTACTCAGGCCTGGCACTAGTGGGTGCTTGGCCAGTAAGAGCTTCTAATCGTAGTAAGTGGTGATGTGAGTTGGTGCTAGGTTTCTGCTTCCTATACTTATGGAAAGAATCCATTTCTCTTACCGGCTTCCAATTCCCAGCTTCAGAAAATACAGGTCGTGGCTTATGCTTCTATACTCAGACCCAGGGAATGGAATCCATATGGGAAATGCAGCACCAACCCAGTCCTTGCTCCCCTGCCCCTGTCCCCCAGCTTCCCGTGGCTGTTCCCTCTCTGGCTCAGGCTCAACTTAGCCCAGACATGGGCTGTCAGCAGAGAAGCAGCCTCCACCCCATTCACGGTGGTCTTAGGATTAGTTACAAGGCCCAAGTCCAGGGCGAGCCATGGGCAGCCAGGCTTGTAAATACTTCTTCTGCAGTTAATGATGTTTGCTGTTTTGGACCCCCATTATGTGCCAGGTGCTTTATATAGGTAGTTCATACTCTCTGCTTGGTGATGTCAGAAGGTACGGCTCCACCCTTCATTAGCACACAGGATATTTGCCCTGTTGGCTTCTCTCAGAGAGGACGATTGTGAGCGCTTTGCAGTCTGGAGAAGATACTGTTTCTGGAGGGTTTTGGAAGGTTGTGCTTCCATTTGTCCCCCAGGGACGTCTGTGTTCCACCTTCATTGCAGACCATTCCCTACCCCGCTGCCTGTGTCGTTTCCGATAGAACTGCCTTGCTGAGCTCCACATTGGTGTTCGGCTGTTGGCTTGTGCTGAAGGCAGAGTGTTAGGAAAACCAGCCCTAAGAAGCTAGTTATCGTGCTTCTCTAGGAGGGGTCCTGCCAAGGAAGTTGTTGGGAGACATTTCTCTCACTCTTAGAACCTGGAAAAGGGGGGTGGATCATGGGAAGTTTCTTATTGTCTAGTGGAATGAGTCTGGACTTGATTGTTTCTTCGTCCTTGCTTTGTCTTCAGGGAAGCACAGAGCCGTGCAGCCCTCTCTAAGAGGTGCCCAGAACTATAGCATCAACACTTCTGTGTGCCGACCTCACCCTTGCCTAGGGCTTGAAGGGAGCGTGCTGGTCCCTTTGGGTGACACTTTGGACAGTCCTTTGGGGGTCTGCCTGCGCATGTGACCTCGTTCTCCCCATCCCTGCCAAGCAAGCTTGGGAGCAGGTCTTCCTTGGGTCCTGGCTGCCTCTCCTCCCCGCAGACCTGTGCCTTCCCGGCATCCTAACAGACGTGGCTGACATTTCATGTTTCCATGGGAACAGAGTCCAGCTGTAGCCAGAGAACTAACTATAGAGGCTGAGGAGTGAGTGTGAATGTGTGAGCATGTGTGTGTGAGTGTGTAATGCTCAGGAGCCCAGGGTTCCCCTGCAGGTTCCCTCTGTCTCACACCAGTGGCGGCAGCCTCTTCTTGGTGGTAATCGTGCCTTGACTGCAGCGCCTACATCTCCATCGCTGACATAATATTGCACTGGGGTCCGTCTATCTGCATAATCATCTTAACCTGCTCCCACAAGAGCGTACAGGTCTGGGCTGTTGGAAAATGATCATAAAGGCTGCACGCAGATACCTTTAGCAGCAATACCAACATCTATCACAGGGTAATTACAAGCAGGGAGTGAGGACACTGGCCCGAGTCTGGGAACTGTTTGGGGCTGCTCCTGGGGTCCATCAACCTCTTGGGCTGATGGGGGAGCCCAGCTGCAGACTCTCTGCTACTGACCTCTTGCTCTTGGCCACTTGAAGGCTCCTGGCCATTTGTCTCTCTCTGATCCCACTGCCATCTCCCTGTATTCCTCTGGGGTGGGGGCCTCAGGCCTTCATGATGACAAGACTCACAATCTCCTCCACCTAAATTGCAGGGCATTTCAGATTCCGGGGCTCCCTTAATTCCCAGCTTTGGAATCTTTGAAACTTCTGCCCGTCTGACCCTCCATGTCTGTTTCAGGCCAGGCCTTGGGGAGTTTGCTCATCTCGTTACCCAGGACCACGCCCATTTCCCTCGAGCCCCCTGCTTGGTCGGATTTCTCTCCCTGGTCTCTGCTGCACTCTCCTGTTCTCCTTGGCAGCAGCTCCCGGCATGCCCTGCGGCTGCACAGCTGTTTCTGACCAGGCCAAAGGCTCTGGATGCGCCAAAGAAGGAGGAACGGTACCTCTCTTCCCAGGACACACTGCTACCTCTCATAAAGAGCTCCTCAGAGCTCACGTGTCACCTGTAACAAGCGCCTGTTGTCCAAGGTTCTTCTCAAAACTGCCTTGGGTCAGTGGATGGTTCGGAAGCTAAGGGCGCCCCTGGTGAGAGGCTGTTGGGGGACCCTTTGCCCATGTGAAGTTCCTCCCACGGAGCCACAGTGTAGCCTCTTACAGAGTCTGCCTCCTTGGGGACGAGAGGTGGGACATGTGTTGGGACGGGGGAGTGTCATGCATTTATTTAGTAGTGGAATCCCTTTCCTAAGGACTCTAGGCAGAGGCCCCAGATGTAAAACGTTTGAAAGCAGAGCTGCTTGGGTGAAAGCAGCAGAGCGGGATTCTGGGCTCCTTTCTTATGATGCACTCCCTTCCCCCCCAACACGCACACACACACACACACACACACACACACACACACACACGCACGTTCCCTTTGACCTACTCCATGACCTTCCCTTCCCACTTGAGAAAACCAGGCTTCTAAGGTCCTGGAGGCCCAGAAAGGGAAAGAGCCAGAGGTGGTGCTGGAACCCAGGTCTCCGATTCTCCGTGCAGTTCTCATCAGCCCAGCTAAGCTGCGTGCCCTTGGCAGTTGTTATATTGGCTGGTTGTGGCTGTGGAGGTCAAAGTCACGTTGAGGCACAAGCACTCTCCTGTGAGGTATTGAGGGTGCTAGAAGGAGTCACTCCCTGGGCATCCAGAGCCTGGGCTTGCGGTGTCAGATCTGCTAAGCCACTGCGTGATGACGAGTAAGAAGCTTGCCCTCTCCTCTCACCCACAGCGCCATAGTTGTGCAGCGAGCGGTCTGACTCTGGGATCTCTCGAGGTCTCTTCAGGGACCCCTGCTCTAGGTAATGTCAGGCTCTTTCCCGAGGGACAAGGGAGAAGCTTCTGGTAGAGAATGTGAGGACGTGGAGGAATTCCTCCCTGCCTCCCTGTCTTGGGGGCCCTGGAGGGAGCACGGCATGTGGGTCTGCCCGTTGCCCCCAGCTGGCTCAGTGAGCAACATCTTGCCCCGTGTCTTTGTCCCAGTGTTCTTCCTGGGAATCTGCCGGTGACATCTACTCGTGGGCCCTTCTTGATGGGAAGTGGGCATGAACCAGCTCCCAAAGTGCAAGGGAGCCGGCACTCTGGATGAGGCACAGTCCCACCTGTTCTTATGGGGCACCAGGCTGCACAGGTGTGACGTGACAGGGAGGAAGGAACTCGGCTCCTGTCCCCAGAGATGCCTAGTTTGGTGGGGGAGCTGGCAGTACCATCACCGTGGTTATGCGTCTTCCTCCACACTTAGCTGGCTTAGGCAAATCACCCGTCCCTGTTCCCTAGAGCTCATGGCTTCCTCTTCCCCTCGTCCTGTGGGCCTAGCAGAAACGTTTCACCTCAGCTCTTCTGGGTTTCTCCTGCCTCCCAGGTGAGGGCACCGTCCAGTGTGCCCAGATATCAGAGGGAGGGCCCTCTGGTCATCACCCCCAGGCACCTAGGACCTGCCCCTCGCCCCGCCTGCATGGTCCTTTCAGGGCACAACCTGTTCTCTGCCACCTTATAGTAGAAGTCGTGTCTAGGTCAAGGGCTTCTTTTGGGGACTGCCATGGTCCTGACCCCCGTGGAGCCGCTGCCCTGGGGTCTTTCTTGCTCCCTGGGGCAAGCACCAGGAAGCAGCGGGCAGGTCCCCTCTCCTGGAGAAACAACTTGCATTGCTCTCCTCCCTCCACCTTGGAGAAATCTCCATGGATTTGGAGAGAAACCCTTCCCCTTTCATGATTCTTCCAAGATCTCTTGCTGAGAATGTGATTCTCCCTCTTTTTTTCCTCTGCAAACCCTCCACATTCTTCTAATGGATTTATGCTTTGGGAAGCAAAAGTCTGGATGTCCGGAGGCAGCTTCTGCTTTCTGCTATGCAGCAATCCTCTTGAGAAGTAAGGATGTACAGAGACCAGGGGCAGGGAAAGGAAAGCAGAAAATTCAGGAAGGAAAAGATTCCATGAGTTGGTGTTTTAAAATAGCAGCCAGGCACACCATTTGGTGGAAACATATGGGAACATGAGTGCCTGTGACTGGGCTCATGACTAAGGTCCCCGTGAAACAAGAGGAGCTCAGACATGGGCTGGATTCTGCTGTTCTAGCCCAGGCCCTGGAGTGGACACAGGGCAGCACAGGTCCTTGTCTGCATAACTGGGAGCTGTCCATTAAGGCAAAACATCATGAAGCCACACTCAGACCAAGTGGGATGTCCACCAGAAGCCTCAGGTTCAAGGTGCCCTGCAGAGAGGGGGCAGCCAGGTCCTGGGCAGCAGCCTGAGATTCAGAAGAGGAGGGAAGAGATGGGGCTTGGGGAGTGACCCCGTGATGGGGCATGGTTTTGCAGGTCAGGTTGAGGAGTTCACACCTGGTCCTTAGGTCATAGGGAGCCATGGAAGGTTTTTGAGCAGAGGAGTGGGTGGTGAGAGAACTGGAAATATCCTGGTCCGCTTGAAGAATAGAGAGGAACAGATAATCACTGAGCTGGAGGGTGTCTGGAAGCCTTCTTGAAGGACTCATTCATTCATTCGTTCATTCACTCAACAAATACTTATCTCAAACCTTCCAAGAGTCAGACACAATTGCACAGAGATGAAGAAAATAAAGTGTCTGTCTTTACAGGTGGTTGGGGGAGAGGACAGAAATTAACCAACATATAAACATATCTACCAGGTGGTGAAACAGGCTCAGAAGAAAAATTCAGTAGAGTAAGGAGACAGAACGGGAGGGATGCTCTTTTTGCTTGGGAGTCCAGTGTTAAAGAAGAATTTATTCATGACACTTGTTAAAGAAGGTAAGGCAGACTTTATTCGGGGATGTGGCTACTACAAAGGGGTTTTGTAGTAGGGGACAGAGATTGGGCTTAATGCCAAATACAACAAGGAAAACTGGGGATTTACGGGCAAGGAGCAGGGTGGAGGTCAATGGATGGAAAATTACTAAGAGGAAACATCAGGGACGAGGGGGATCTGACTAAACTAACCTACAGCAGGATTCTTGTTGCAGGCAGGCCAGGGTGGTCAGACATCACCGGGGGGCGGGGGAGGGAATGATGGAGGATGAGGAACCTGATCAGATATGGAGGGTGATCAGACATCAAGGATGGGGGATTCTTTTTTTTTAAATTTATTAAATTTATTTAATTTATTTATTTTTGGCTGTGTTGGGTCTTTGTTGCTGCGCACGGGCTTTCTCTCATTGTGGCGAGTGGGCGCTACTCTTTGTTGCGGCGCGCAGGCTTCTTATTGCAGTGGCTTCTCTTGTTGCGAAGCTCCGGCTTCAGTAGTTGTGGCTTGTGGGCTCTAGAGCTCAGGCTCAGTAGTTGTGGCCCACGGGCTTAGTTGCTCCACAGCATGTGGGATCTTCCCGGACCAGGGCTTGAACCCGTGTTCCCTGCATTGGCAGGCGGATTCTTAACCACTGTGCCACCAGGGAAGCCCAAGGATGGGGGATTCTGGTTAAACTGACTTAGCAGGATTCTTGCTAAAATTGGACGACGCAGAGCTGAACACGAAAGCCCAAAAGCTGAGGTCTAGTTGGGAGGAAGATTCAGAAGAGCCTGACTAGAATCTGGCCAAGGAGAGAATCTTGGTCTGTGCCCTCTCTTGCTCAGGTACTGGTGGCACTGGAGTAAAAATGAAGAGAATGTGGGGTTGTGTTATCCTGAAGAAAGCATCGACTTCAGACAGCTGAAATGGATGAGGGGCGCATTCTAGGCGAGAGAAATGGTGTGAGCCAAGCCTTTGAGGGGAGTTGACAGGAGCAGCAACCCGCCAGCCTGGCTGGCACGGAGGGTCTGTAGGGTGAGCTTTGAGTACCGAGGTTGGGAGGGAGGTGGTGTCATTTGGGATGAGAGTTAAAGGCCAGGCTGAGGACCTCAGTTTTGCATTCTGAGCCACAGAAGGTTACTGGGCAGGAGGGAAAGGATGGAATGAAAGGTCCTTGGGTCCCTGCAGAATGCTACCTTCCAAAAATATGGTGGGGGTGGGCTGGGCGGGAGCCTGGAGCCGACTGAACATGCTCAGAGGGCCCCCTCCTCTGCAATTACAAGCCCAGTCTCAGGGCAGGGCCAGATCAGATGAGGATCTTCTCCATAACAAAGGGGAGATTAGCTCAGAGCCCCTAACAATGTTACATGTGCTGCCCTCACTCAGTGGCGACGCCTCTGAGACTGTCAGCTTTATATCTGCTTCTTTTTATCAATACGGGCAAATAATTCTCTAGACATTTATCATTTTAAACTGTCACAGTTCAGTGCCTTTCCCGAGGACCGAAATCAATACTGATCTTGGTTTGAATACTTTTCTGACAAGGTTCCTATTTGTAGATTCACAGGTAGAACTAATGTGTGCTAAAGCTATTCAGTTTGGCATTTTGCAGCTCCATTGACACATTAAATATAGGCGTTCACCACGACGATTAACCTTACAACTATTAAGTAATAAAAATCCTGCATACATATTTATTAGCTGAACATCCTACTCCATGTGATGCCTTCCCCAATGAGAGGGAAACCGGAGGTGGAGGTAGCTGCCGAGAGTTGAGCTTTCTCTCTGGGGAGGCTCTCAGGAGGGACTCAGGGATCTCCAGGCCCTCGTGGAAGAAGGGGAGCTGCTTTGGGGATGAAGGCCCAGCTGGATCTGGAGTGGACAGGGAGCTGGGATTGGTGGGAGCAGAGGTGAGGTGCCCTACTGACTTGGGATGGTGGACCCAGTGGCAGACCTGGGATGAGAACCCAGAAGAGAGATTCTCTCCTTGGCCAGATTCTAGCCAGGCTCTTCTGAATCTTCCTCCCAGCTAGACCTCAGCTTTTAGGCTTTCGTGTTCGTCTCTGCATCGTCCAATTTTAGCAAGAATCCTGCCAAGTCAGTTTAACCAGAATCCTTATTCTTGGTGCCTCTGAGGAAGTGCCATTTCTCTTCTTGGGCCTTAGTTTTCTCATCTGTATATTGGGATTGGACTAGAATTAGTGCCTCCTGACCTTTTAGTAATTAATGTCATGGTACACATAGAGAAGAATAAACTTTGTGCAGTATATAGGGTCAACAGGCAAGGCTGCTTACAGCTAGGAGGGGCCAGCTTGGGGGCTGTGGATGCCCCAGGGATGCTCTGGCCCCCAAGAGGGTAAGGAGATCGACGTTCTCAGAAAGTTAGTGACTCACTCACCCTTGGCACAGCAGCGGGGAGTGTCAAGTAGTTAAGCCAGACGTGCCTGTTAGGGTGACGCCTGGTGACTCTAAGTGTCTCCCAGCTCGTTGATGGGAATGCCTGCTTCCTGGATGCTGTCTTTCCTGAGCCAGCATTAAGAAAGGTCCTGAGTACCTGTTATGTCCTGGCACATGAGTGCATGGACCCCAGCATCCTGGATTTGGGCTCAGGCAGAGGCAGGGCAAATGCCTACCGATGTCTAGTGCCATTCTGGCTGGCTGGTACCTATGCTCTTCCTGTTACTAATCATTTGCATATCTCCCTGAGCAGGGGGCTTCACACTGGGGCAGGTGAGGGGTTCTGGAATCAGCACTTCCAAATTCAAATTCCCTTGCTAGCCCCTGGGTCATTTATCCGTTCTCACCATTCAGCAATACTCACAAGTTCTGGCATAGTCTCCGCCCAGGGGGAAGGGACAGAGATCCGAGAAGCCTGCCTGGAGGAAGGGACCTCTACCGCAAGACTCACTGGACAAGCTGAGATTGGTCAGGCCATGAGGAGACGAGAGTATTGCAGGTGGAGGGGGACAGTGCGTGGGGAGAGGGCTGTGAGAGTGGCAAGGAAAAGCCTTGCACACCTCCCACTGCGGGGGCAGAACTACCCTGGACCCCGGGGGCTGTGCTCTGACCTCCATGGCTGTGTCTGTGGCTGAGTGCGGCAGGGGCGCCCAGGAGGCAACCTTCCTCCGCCTGTGTGGTGCCTTCCTTCTCTCCTTTGCTCATGGTCAGACCTGCGCTGTGATCTGAGGGCTCGCCCAGCTTTCCTGTCTCCCTCTGCATTTTTTCTCACGAGGAGGAGGGTTCCCTAATAAATCCCTGGGGCGTTGAATCCCATGTGGTGTTTGCGTTCGCAAGGCCGCGATGATCACAAGCAGGAAGTGCTTCGGGAACTGAGGGTTCATTTCAGTTTCGTGGGAAAGCTTGAGAGCGGAACTGTCATCTTGCAAAGTTCTCGATGGAAAACGCTTTTCCAGTTGCCGCATGGTGTTCAGAGAAGGGGCCGTGTAGACTGCTGTTGCAGGGCTTAGGGATTAGGCCAAGCCCTTGCTGGGAACCGGAGTACGCATTTGCTACCTCCCGAAACCCACCCAGTGGATCCGGAAGGTACTGCGCTCTTGTCTCCGTGAACATTCGAGGAAATCGGGCTGGGAGATGTGCTTTGGCCAAGGGCACGCCGACTCTAGGTCTGGGATTCGAACCCAGGTCTGTCCGACCGTAAAACGCATCTCAGCGTTTGCTCTGAGGTGTTTCTTTACTGTCCATGTGCTGATGGACAGCCAACATCCGTCACCTCCTGTGGGCTCTGAGAGGAGGATGCTTCCACCCAAACCCTGGTTACAAGCCCAGGAATGATGCTGCTGGTCAGCCTGGGATGTGAAGGTTTTTAGAGAAAAGAGGATTCCAAAGCCCCACACCAGGAGGCCAAGGGACCTGCCAGTGGTGACTGTCATAGCACCGTGGACTCCCCCAAGACCCTGTCTCACCCTCCTCCGCACTCCCAGGGGACCACTGGCTTTCTCATGACCCCAGAAGGGAAAAGCAAGGAGGCCTGAGTTCATGGCTGGCTTTTCCACTGCAGGCAGCCAGGCTGACATGTGTCCCAGTTACTGTCTGGGATTCTCCGAACCTGAGAGGCCTGTCATTGGAGGACGGCTACTAGCTGGAGGTGGGGCGACAGCGAGGAACCAGTTCTACTTACTCAGAAGGAGGGGGACAGGGGACGGAAGGCAGTGTGGCTTTTCCCTGGGGTTAGGGCTGGGGAGCTTGGATCACTTGTTTCTGCGCCTGGGGATCTCTGGTCATGACGGCAGGATGCACTTGCCACTGTCAGCTGGTGTATGCTAAAGTTTTCCTGGTTTTTCTCTGTTTCTATTTTCTATCTTGACAGAAAAATTGTGATTTTTCACGCTGTCATGAAACCAATAGGTCCCTGACATATGTTTTTGTAATCTGTGTAGCTGATTTCCCTGTACTTCTGACAGTTCTATTGCATCTCTGACAGTTTTATAAAATTTTTCCTCTGGGAAGTTGAGAAGGGGGTGTGTGCCTTCCCCCTGCCCGTCCGCCCCAAAACTCCCTGGTTTCCCACGCTAACTTGTATTTGGAAAGGAAAGAACGGTAAGGTTGCTTTTCTTGTCCTGCCCCCATGTTAGCTTCTAGCCACCCCCCGGGAAGGAGGAGGGCGAAGTACACAACCTACAGCTACGTGAAGGAGCCCTGAACATTGGAGAGTGGAGAGGACCACCGGGCCAAGCCCTGTACACTCAGGAATCCGTAGGGGTCAAGATGCTTCATCCATGGGCTCCAAATTGGTCTGATTCCCTCTGAGCATACCATCTCTTCCCTTTGTGGACCTCAAAGCACTGTGCTCAGGGAGGGACAAGGGGTACACTGCTTTATGCTGATGCCTTGTGAAGTACGGGCATGACACTAGTGGGCAGGGGCAGTAGCGAGTGTGTGTGTGTGTGTGTGTGTGTGTGTGTGTGTGTTTGTGGAGTTCAAGGTGTCATATCCATGCATGTCCACCCCTTGTAAGACACTGTGCCAGGTCCTGGGGTGATGGAGCTGTGGCCCCTGAGCTTAAGGTCTCCCCAGGGTGTATTTGGGTACATATGACCTGTGCTGTGGCCCGTCCCTGTGCTCGGAGAGCTCACACTGGGAGCACGTGTGTCCAGTAGCATGCATGCGTGAGATGCTGGGGGCATGTTTTCATCGCACTCAGCTGGTGCCAAGGGGCAATGACTGTCTTCAGGACAACAGAGGAAAGTTCTGCTGAGCCAGTGGTAGAAGGGGACACTGGTGGGAGGGAGGATGGGGGCCAGTGTCACCTCACTGTGAGCATTGCCTGCCCAAGGAGGCAGGGGCCTGGTCATTCTGGCCCTGTCACCACCTTGCCTGGTGGCCTTAGGCAACCTCTTCTACAATCTCCAAGGCCCCGACAAAAGAGGAGGAGGCGCTCAGCATTATCCTGGGGATTCTCCATGAAGCATATATAAGGTGGCCGTGAGACCACCAAATAGCACCCCAGACGCCATGAAAGCCTGCACCACATCTCAGCCTGCTCCCAAGGCATTATTTGGGGCCTCTCAATCGACTTAGCCACTCTGATTTTCCTGTCTATGGGAAACGAGGCGTTGCCATGGCAACTGCCACATTACATGGTTCTGTACTGGCGATGCCTCTGAGATACAGAGCAGCTTCTCAAAGAGATACACTTTTCAACATGTCATGTAGAATTCTGTACTTGTTAGGGAAAATCGCATTTCCAGCAAAATGACATGCTTCTCCCGGGCTTGCCGACGTGTGGCTCACGCCTTTCTTAAGCAAAGAATTTCATTCACTGCCTCTCTCCTGCCTCTCTGGCCTGCCACTGGCTACCCACCCCTCCCAAGTCTCAGTCTCCTTTACATAAAACATGAAGCTGGAGACCAGAAGCTGCGGGGAGGTCAGGGCTCAACTGGCCAGGGTGGAAGTGCGCAGAGCTGGCTTTCCCCTACAGCAGAGGGACTAGGAGGCCAGGTCAGGGGTGGGTGCCTGAGAAGTCAGCCAGCAGGGAGGGTGGCTGGTCTGTCCTCTGATGTTCCTTGGCTTGCTTCCCAGTCACCGACCTGATTTCTCAGGGTAGCGTTTAGAAGTAAGGATCATGGACATTCCAGCCCTCCTCCTTGGTCAGTGCTACCAAAGGGCCTCAGCGAGGGGTTGGTGTCCCCTTTGGGTCACCCCGTGTGTTCCGGAGAACTGTGTGGGCTTCTTCCCTGTGTAGCACTGTTCTGGGCATTGAGGGGGAGCCAGTGCATGAAGATGCAAAGTTTGTCGGGGACAATACCTGGCCTCAGCCCTGCCATCCTTAGAGTCACCTTGGGTTCTACGTGTCACCTTGTGCTACTTCCCCCTCTTGGCCTCAGATATGCCATCTGTCCAATGAGCAGGTCAGGCTGGATGCTCTTGGAAGATCCTGCTCCGAGGATCTGTCCCTTACACTCTGGTGGGGTTCCATACCCCACCTCTCCTTGGAGCCCTGCTTAGAGGTTCCAGAGCTCCTTTCCCGGGTACCTTGACTGATACATTGGTGGCCAGGATATTGCAGGGAAGTCTGTGCTGACATGAGGATGAATCTCTACACGAGGACCTGGTTGCCTTTAGTCTAGGCTCGTGGGTTGGCATTGGACACTGGAGCAATTAAGAATTAGTATGGTTTGTGTCTGACACAGAGAAACCAGTCTTTTCCCTGGTCGAGGAGGGCAGCCTTACATGAAGAATTCAGGGTCCTCTCGCCTTGAAACCAGTGATGTTTGAAGGGTGGTCTGGTTGCAGAGACCAGTGCTGGTCTGCAAAGTGTTAATGGTTCACAAAGAAGGAAGGAGCTTGCACCAGAGTGTAAAGCAAATACAACACAAAGCACACGTATGTAAAATATTTGTGAAATATTTGAAGTAAGACTTTCTCAATGAAGGAAGCAGTGTGTTGACTTATGTTCTAGTGCAAGGTGGGAATCTCACTGCAGACAAGCCCTCTGAGTAGCACTCTTGACACCATCCCTCATCTGCCTCCCAGTGTGAGACAGGACCTGCCCCAGTGCTGTTTCAAGCCAATATCACCTGCATATTGGCCTCCAGGAGCCTCCCAGTGGGTCTCCTGCCTCTAGATTTACCCTACTCCACCCCCATGCATCTTCCACCCTGAAGCTAGAATGAGTTTTCCAAAGTGCAGCCTTGGTCATGTCACTTTCCTGCCAAATACTTTCCAGTGGGTCTCTGTTACCCTTAGGGTCAAGCCCAAGTTCCTCCATGTAGAAAAAGGTTCCTGCACAACTTGGTCCCCTGCTGCCTCTCCCTCCTTGCCTCTCACCCACCTTGATTTTATCACCGAGTGATGGGATTTCTTTCAGTTCTCCAAATGTACTAAGTTTTCTCTCACTTCTTGGCCTTTGCCCCATCTGTTGCTCCCATCTGGAACCCTCTTCTCCCTACCTTTGGCCTGGCTAACTCCCAAGTCCTCTTCCTTCCTCATCAGAGAAGGATCCCTGAGCCTCTCCTCACCCAAGTGTCAGCCAACCACCTGGATTAATTAGTTGGCATCGGCTGGATGGCAGGGACTGCTTACTGCTCCCAGATATCCTTCCTTTCTTGCTCATCAGTGGAATCTCTCATTTTGGTTAAGCTGATGGTTACCTAGAATAAACATGGTCCCCAACCTCAGAGGTAGCCATGTCACTAAATTCTAGCCAATAGGATATAAACAGAAGAGCTCTGGGAAGCGTTTTTTAAAGGATGGGTGCACCCCCTTCTTCCACCTCTCCTCTTCCTTCCTACTAGCTGGAATGCAAATGTGATGCCTGGAGCTTGGGCAGCTATCTTTGATCCACGTGAGTTGTAGTCACAGGCTGAGAATGTCAGGGGAACAAGAGAAAAGTTGCTTGGCTCTCTGATGACTTTAATGCTTGTCTATCACTCTGGACTGCTTATCTTCAGATGTCTTTTATATGAAAGAGAAGTAAGCTTCTATCAGAGCTCATTCTGATTGATGCAGGTGCAAGTAACTGAATACCTGAAAGCAAGGAAGACTTTTTAGTTATCTCCTTTAACAAGAAATCTGGAGGGAGGAGCTTCCATGGTTGCTTCCGCAGCCTGGATTACTGTCTCTGCGATTCTCTTGGTCACAGGACGGCTTCAGCAGCTCCAAACCTGGTGTCCTCACACAGCAGCAACGTCCCAGGCACAAGTATGAGGATGGGTTAAAAGGTGATAGGAGTGCTCCTCACACACCTGTCCCGTTACCTTGGAGGAAAACCCTTCCCGGAAGCACCCAAGCTGACTTCCAATGGCATCTCATTGGCCAGAACCCTAGATGCAAGGGAAGCTGGGACAGGGAGTCTGGAGTTTCAGCCTCTATAGTGGGAGGCAGGTGGAAATGGCTGCTGGCTGGACAACCCACGGTGCCTTCCACATTGCCCCTCTGGGCACTGCTTTTCCAACACTGGGATCAACTGTCTGTTGGCTTCTCTCCAAAGCAGGAGCTCTGTGAAGACAGCGAGTGACTCCAGGAGATATTACAGCAGAGCTGTTAGGATGGCAGCGTCTGGAACCCGACTACTGGGTTCAAATTCTGGCTCTTCTCCTCTGCCGTGGCTGAATTAGTATCTCTGTGCTCCATTGTTAAACAGGGGATGATCATTCTTACCTGCCTCAGAAGGTTGTTTGAGGATTGAATGAGTTCCTGTGTGTGGAATGCTTAGAACGCTGGTTCTCAAACTTGGCTGTGCACTGGAGTCATGTGGTCAGTTTTAAAAATTATTGATGCCTGGGCCCACCTGCAGAGACTCAAATCTAACTGGTCTGGGGTGTGGCTTGGGTACTGGGATTTTTAAAAGCCCTCTAGTTGATTTTAATGTATAGCAGAGAACAGTGCCTGGCACAGAGTAACTTCTAATAAATGTTATTACCTCTGATTACTTTATCATTGTGACTCTAGTCCCTAGTGTAAGGCGCAGCACACAGTGGGCCCTCACTAATTGTTTGTTGAATGAATGAATGAAAGTTTGGGGGAAGAGGAGGTGGTTGAGGTCGTTTGGTGCAACCCATTGGCAGTGGGATGGCTACTCTGTTCATTCGGTACGGTCTCACTTGTAACATCTCCCGAGGGCTCCAGGACATCCCCTTTCCTCCTTCTCTAGCTCAGGCCCCCAAGGCTCCTCTCTCATTCACAGTCCACAGAGGAAGACTTGCGGACACACAACAGCTTTGTGCCTGGGCTGCCTGGCCCTCCCATCCCTCATCTGGCCACCACCTTTGGTCACAGCTGCGGTGCCCCTGGGCATATGCCATGGGTCTTAATGGGGGTGCTGCCCTTTTTTGGGGTGCCATCCTGGCTGGGTGGTATGGATTTCTGCTGTAAACATGGCCCATCTGGGAGAAGCCCAGGTGCCACGTTTTGAACAGCTCTGAAACTTAAAGCTCAGAAGGCTTTGAAATGCAAATATTTTGAAGGAAACATAAGGTAAACATGAGTGCTTATTTCCCCCTGATGAAAACAATATGCTGTTTGCTCTGAAATGTAAATAGGGCCTAGATCGCTTTTAAAGAAAGCCATGTCTCATATTTTTAGGTCCAGGGTAATATCATTCCTAAAAATACATGCATCCGGCAGCCTTCCCACCCCTCCTGAATCCGCACTCCCTTTTTGGTCCTGGATACCCCTCATTCCAGGCATTGCTATCTTCTCCCATAACTCTTCTAAATCACCTCCCCTCCTCCCCATCTGGAATGCCACACTCCCCCTCCTCAACCCTCTTCTAATTTTTCCAATACTCTCTGAGTGCTCGGGAGTTTGTTTTGGATAGAATTGGGGGAAAAAAATCTGTAGCCAAAGGCATTTCACTGACTTGAAAGAGATTTAATGGTGCATTGAGTTCTAATCAACTTTATTAAGTATTTAATGCAGGAAGAAGACTTTGCCCCTAGCCCTGAGGCTGCCGTGCGTGCTCACAGCCCCCTGTTGGCCACGGGAGAAAGGACCTCTGCTGGGGCCTCATGGTTTGGGTGGGTGCGGCCAGTGACAGCTGCAGAGGAACGAATAATTAGCAATTTCAGTCCCTGGTAATGAGTAGCTCCATGATCCTTCTTGGAGCCATTAGGAGCATCTATCTTATTAATGATCCCTCCAGACAGCCGTGGGCCCAGGCGCCTGGCTCCACTCCAATGGGGCTCTCGCATCTCATCTGTTTACTGATGAGCAGAGACGGAAGATGGCCATTTCTCATCCCTCTTAGTAGGGGGACTGGAGCTTTCTGGGCTGGTAGCACCCCTGGGGCTGATTCCATTCATACTGAGCAGCCCTGCTCCACCCAGTAAAGGAAAACAGGGAGGACACCCTTCGTTGGGTACCCTCCCTGTACCACATGTGCCAGGAAGTGCCTTTACCTACCATGTTCTCTGTTCTTCCCTCCTTACCACTTGCCTTGGTTGCTATTATCATCACATTTGCGCAGAAACCTGCTAAAGTTCCAGGACCTTATCCAAGTTCACACAGCCATAAGGGCCAGTGCCAGGACTGTAATTTCTGTCTTTTTGGTGTGTCTTCCTGCTGCCCCATAATGTCCTAGGAATGAATTCAAGGAAATAGCAACTCTTCCTGGCTGGCTTTTCTCAAAGACAATGCCCAAGCCAAGAGTTGCAGTCTTACTGTCCACTGGCCTTATGTGGTTCACAGCTGTGAATCTGTTTGGCCCACACATTTCTTAATAACTATAAAATATCCACATAAAATTTCAGATCTACTGAACATTTGAAGAACCTGGACACACTAAATTTGTTGCCCCACACGGCTAGATCTCAGGGCCACTTGCTTTTTTTAGACAGTTTGCCACAGGCCTCACCGCTCCCTATTGTCCCATGCTTTGCCTAATTTGCTAATTTATATTATCTGTCTGTCCCCATAAGTGTTTGAGTTTGTCATTTAGATTTGTGATTTTCAAATCTTATTTTATCAGCAGATCCTTTTTCTCAAACTCTAAAGCAGGTGATAGGGAATCTCATGGTTAAGGTTGGTGTGGACTTGGGATTCCCCTCACTTGGACTCTACCTCCCATCCCAGGAGTCCTTTGAAATTTGTGGAAATCCCACAGAACATGGTTTACAAATGGTTTTCACGGAGAACAAATAAGTGGCAACATCCTATGGACCCCAGAAATTCAACAGAAGATGCCCTGCCTGGAACCAACACCTTGGAGGTCAAGACCAGCAGAGTTTGAGAAGCCCTTAGAGGCTCCAGGGGAAGCCTAGAGAGGACAACTGACTTGCTCATGCTCACATAGAAAATGAGTATCTGAGTCAGTGCTTAAGCCCGTGGTTTGCATCTTCTCATCACTTCTACATTTTTTCCTAGAAGAACCCAAAGTGTGAAGCTTCTGATGTGTGTCCAAGCAACACCCTGAGCCTCAGCCTCACTCAGCCCTCTATCTCCCATCTTGGAATCACAAACTTTTTGGAAATTGAAGACTGACTCCCACTCACCAAGCAAACAGAGCTTGTTGCTGGGAATGGTGCCTCCTAAACTGTGGTTTGACCCAAATTTGGAGCATCTTTAAAATGTGGAGCATCTTCCTGGCATGTTTATATACCTGGTGGTAATTAAAAAATTACTTTCATGTGAAATGTGTACACATAGACATATAAAACAGAAAGAATGCAACATTAACCCGAGTCTTCACCATAAAACATGAGACTTGAAAGGGATTTGGGGGTTATAATGTTGGCTTGGATAACATCTCCTGGTGTTCTGGGTCAGGGGTCATCAAACTTTTTCTATAAAGGAAGAGGTAGCTATTTCAGGCTCAGCAGGCTGTCTAGTCTCTGTTGCAACTGCTCAACACTGCTTTTGTAACTTGAAAGCAGCCATAGACAACATGGAAAGGAATGGGTATGGCTGTGTTCCAATAAAACTTTTTTTTTTACAAAAATAGGTGGTGGCCTGGACTGGGTTCAGGGCCCAGAGTTGCTGAGCCCTGCTCTCAGTCTGTGTGGGCACTCTGTTTTGTCTTTAGAGGTTCCTTAGTAAACAAGTCTGAGAGCAGTGTGTGTGGGAGTGAAGGTGTAACTTTCCAACACCAACTCTCTGACACCAACTGGGTATATCATAATTCAACTCAATTTTGATACAAACTATCTAGAGTTAGCACAGACTCCAGAAGTTAAAGGCTTAGAGTCTCACAAGACTGCCCCCCTGCATGTGCCCCCACCTTCAAGTTTGCTAGAATGATTCGGAAAACTCAGGAGAGCCCTATACTTATAATTTTATTATAAAGGATATAAGTGAACAGCGAGATAAAGAGTCACAGGGGCAAGGTCTTTAGTGGGGGGTTTGCAGGCTTTTATACCCTCTCTTCCAGGAATCCCAGTGCACCACCCTCCCAGCACATCGATTTGTTCACCAATCTGGAAGCTCCCTGAGCCTTGTTGTTTTTGTTTTTTTATTTTTATTTTATTTTTTAATTAATTAATTAATTAATATTTTGCCTGTGTCGGGTCTTCATAGCTGTGTGCGGGCTTTCTCTAGTTGCGGAGAGCGGGGACTACTCTTCGTTGTGGTGCGCGGGCTTCTCATTGCAGTGGCTTCTCTTGTTGTGGAGCACGGGCTCTAGGCACGCGGGCTTAAGTAGTTGTGGCACACGGGCTTAGTTCCTCCATGGTATGTGGGATCTTCCCGGACCAGGGATTGAAGCCGTGTCCCCTGCATCGGCAGGAGGATTCTCAACCACTGCACTGCCAGGGAAGTCCCTGTTTTTGTTTCTTTAAATTTTCATTTCCATAAACATTTGTTTTTGTTTGTTTATTTATTTAATTTATTTAAAATTTTTTTATTGAAGTATAGTTGATTTACAATGTTGTGTTAGTTTTAGGTGTACAGCAGAATGAATCAGTTATACATATACATATATCCACTCTTTTTTAGATTCTTTTCCCATATAGGCCATTACAGAGTACTGAGTAGAGTTCCCTGTGCTATACAGTAGGTACTTATTAGTTACATATTTTATATATAGTAGTGTATATCTGTCAATCCCAATCTCCCGATTTATCCCTCCCACCTCTTATCCCCTGGTAACCAGCAGTTTGTTTTCTATGTCTGTTGAGTCTGTTTTGTAAATAAGTTCATTTGCCATATCATATAATACTTGTCTTTCTCTGTCTGACTTACTTCACTCAGTATGACAATCTCTAGGTCTATCCATGTTGCTGCAAATGGCATTATTTCATTCTTTTTTATGGCCGAGTAATATCCCATTGTATATATGTACTGCATCTTCTTTATCCATTCTCCTGTCAGTGAAGATTTAGGTTGCTTCCATGTCCTGGCTATTGTAAATCGTGCTGCTATGAACATTGGGGTGCTTGTATCTTTTCGAATTACGGTTTTCTCCGGGTATATGCCCAGGAATGGGGTTGCTGGATCATATGATAACTCTGTTTTTAGTATTTTAAGAAACATCCATATTGTTCTCCATAGTGGCTATACCAATTTACATTCCCACCAACAGTGTAGGAGGGTTCCCTTTTCTCCACACCCTCTCTAGTATTTACTGTTTGTATATTTTTTGATGATGGCCATTCTGACTGGTGTGAGGTGATACCTCACTCTAGTTTTGACTTGCATTTATCTAACAGTTAGTGATGTTGAGCATCTTTTCGTGTGCTTTTTGGCCATCTGTATGTCTTCTGTTGTTTTTGTTTTTATCTGGGGTTTTATTAGGTCAGCATAATTGATTCCATCATTGGCTAGGTGATTGAACACAACGTCCAGCCCCCCCCTCTCCCCTCCCTGGAGGTTGGGGGGTAGGGCTGAAAGTTCCATCCCTGTAGTTACATGCTTGGTATTTCTGGTGTGGCCAGCCCCTCCTTGGAAATGATCTAGGAGCCCACAGGGAGTCATCTCAGGTATTCACCAAAAGGTGCTCATCGTGAATAACAAAAGATACTCCTTCTCATTCAGAAAAGCTAAGAGCTTTTGAAGCTCTGAGTCAGGAATGGGGGACAAAGACCAAATATATATATATTTTTTTTCTTTTTTAAAAATTATACAACAATTGGCAAATGAGTTTCAATTCATTTCCCAAATCCCATTGATTGGTCACACCTACTCTGAGAGCAATGTTATAGATACCGAGGCTGGGTCCAAGTTCACTGGAAAAGACATCCATTGGTGATGTCTGCTGCAGGTGATACAGGAGGCCTCAGTAGCATGTGTGCCATGTACTGGCGATTCCTAAAGAAGGGAAATCTCTTTATCTGGCATCTGTTTTCCAATTAGGATCTTCTTAGCTTTTTGAATTTTGCCCTCTAACCTGTGATCAAGGTACATAACTTCTCCAAGGGTCTATGCTAAGATCAGCTTATACTAACTGCTGGAGGAGAAGGTGGGAGAAAAGGATCCAGTAAAAAGAAACTTATTTTCCTGGCCAGATTTTAAGTTTCAGGAGAGTAGGTATTCTAGTCACCGTGTGTAAGAACTCAGAGGTGAGGACTATCAGGACCATGGCCCAGTCTAGCCTTTAATTACATGCAGAGTTCAGGAGGAAAGAAGGCGGGGCATCAGAAGTCAGCGAGAGCGTGCAGTGAGCAGCTTCCTGAGGTGGGGAGGGCCTGTCAGGTGCCTGGGGGATAAGCAGGATGGGGCGGGTGAAGGGCAGAGGGGAGGGCATATCAGGAAGCAGAGTGTCGAGTGGGGCATAAGCGTATGATTGAGGAGAGTGAGGACATGGAGCTGAGTGCCGAGCTGGTACCTGACCCTGGAGGGCCTGGAAATCTGGGTAGAGCCGGTAGCAGTGGGAGCCACTGTTGTCCCCGCGCAGGAGAGTGACATGGGAAAATCTGTATTTTAGTCAGCCAAGTTGAGCAGGACAAAGGAGGCAGTGTTGCTATTTGTGGCAGCCTGGTAACTGCAAGAAAGGGGACCCTCTCCAGGTGCACACCCTGGCCCAGGGGGTAGGGGAAGCTGATCACTTACCTTCCTACTCCCACTTACCAAGCAGTCATTCAAGTCCCGAGAAATGGAGTCCTTGGAAAACCTGGAAGCATCTGCAGGAGTCTAGTGGTAGGAGCAAGGAGAACAAGGACTTCTGGAAGCTGGAGGATGCTTAGGAGAGGGGGGATGGATGTCCCAGATGCAGTGAGCAGAGGGTTCCCAGGTTTCCTTGTTGGGGCTGATACGTGTAGCTCCGTGGAGCTAAACTGAACTAGGAGCTTTGGAGTCCATGTGGCTGACCCGGAACTGATGTTCTGATTGGGGTCTTTCACCACCATTGATGAGGGAAGCAGCTGCTGATAACATTCTTGCACATGACCCACATGAACCTGTACTTGTTTAACGGATGAGGACATGAAGGTGGAGAGAAGTTAAGTGATCTGCCCTAGCTAGTAAGTGGCAGAGTTCTGTTTTAAACTTAGTTCTTTGGCTCTAGGTTCAGTGAACTTTTTAACGTAACCAGCTAATTCTGTTATTAGATACCGGAGACCAGGAGACTGCAAGGGAGGTGAATGGCTTTGCAAGTGACTCCCTAGAAATCTTTTCTCTGATTCAGCTTCTGGACTATAGTGGACAACTACTGTGTCATCCACCAGTGTCTGCTCCCTTTATTTGGGACAACTCCCTTCTTGTAAGCATTTTCCAACTTCTGGAAGTTTCTATTCTCTTTGCTCCCACCACTAGACTCCTGTAGATGCTGCTGTGTTTTTAGAGGACTCAGTTTCTCTGGCGTGGGCACTGCACCCACACTGGGCCTATCAGAGTCTCTGCCTGGGATTTTTCAGGATGGAACTGGAAAGAAGTCTCCAGTGCAGTCTCTTGATGGTAAAAGCCAGGAGCACTCAGCCTCGGGGTTTTGAGCCATGTTGAGGAGAGAGAATGAAGCCTTGTGCAGAGAGAGGTAGAGGTGATAGATGGAGAGAGAAGGTTCTGGTCCAGTTTGGGTTCCCGTTGTTCTGAGGTCCAGCTGGGTCCTGCCTTTTCTCAGTTTTGTCATCAGTCTTCTTTTGGATTCCGTGAGAGGGTTAATTCCCCTTCTGGCTTCAGCTGGTTCAGGTTGGGTTTCTGTCACTGGCAGCACGAGTCCTGACTGACATGTGGTTCACGAGGGAGCATTTGCCATCATACAGGAATGAAATATTTACAGGGCTCACTCTGTGTGCCTGGCATTCCTCACAGCTGCAAGGGCATGGGGCAGGGGGCAGGGAGGCTCTGTTCAGAGACTTGGGGTGCAGACAGGAGCCATCTGGAGAGGATAGGTTTGTACGAGCTTATCATAGACTCTCAGAGATGTGAAGGGACCCCCAGATGTCACCTAGCTCTGTGTCTGGGGTTGGACCCCAAAAGCTGATTCTGATTCCAGCATCTCTGTCTTTACTGTGGAGGGTGAACAGGAACATCTCTAGATCTCAGGGAAGGGAATTTCTGACCCCCTGAGCCAGAGCAGGGTCAACTGACTCCGTGTTCATGGATTAATCCCAAGTACTGAGTACAGTGCCTGGCACACAGGAGACACTATAATGTGAGCTGAATGCGTGAATGCTCGAATCCTCTGAGCTCACTCTTGGCTCAAAGCTGTGGGGAAGGATGCTGCCTCTCACAGGCATCCTAGCGATCTTGGCTTCGGTGCTGTGTTTCTTCCCAAAGCTTTCTCAAGCCCCTCTCCCCACTGCCCAACCTACACACATACACACACACACACACACACTCACACACACACTCAGGAGGAGACACATAGGAGGAGGGTAAAGACCCCAAGTCCCAAGGGTGACTCCTCCCTACCACTGAGCCAAGTCCATAGTTCAAGTGAAGTCTCTGCTGGTATCTTAATCCTGCCCTTTAGTCTGTCTGTCTGTCTGTTTCCCTCTCTCCAGCAGTGAATGTACTCCATCCTCCCACCCCCAAAGTATATGCAAAACCAATACTGTCTTCCAGGCTCTCAGCAAATGTTTGCTAAGCGAATGTGGAGTGAATGAGATTAAATGGATACGCTTATCTTGCTCTAGTCTCAGTGAGATGATTCACTTTTAAAGAGCTCAGCAACTCATAGGGGAGACGACAGCTCAGGGACTGGAATGAAGGATGTATCAAAGCTCTGGAATAGGTGGAGGCTCAGGGTGCCATGGGCACTCCAGGGAGGGACTCCACTCAGAGGCTGGAAGAGACTTTCCAGAAGGAGAAGTACCTTTGTACTGGGCTTGGAGGGGGTGAATAAGAGTACATCTGGTCAAGGGCTTCCCTGGTGGCGCAGTGGTTGAGAATCTGCCTGCCAATGCAGGGGACATGGGTTCGAGCCCTGGTCTGGGAAGATCCCACATGCCGCAGAGCAACTAGGCCCGTGAGCCACAACTACTGAGCCTGCGCATCTGGAGCCTGTGCCCCACAGCAGGAGAGGCCGCGACAGTGAAAGGCCCACACACCGCAATGAAGAGTATCCCCCGCTTGCCGCAACTAGAGAAAGCCCTTGCACAGAAACGAAGACCCAACACAGCCAAAAATAAATAAATAAATAAATAAAATTTATTAAAAAAAAAAAAAAGAGTACATCTGGTCAAGAAGTAGGTGTATCTGTCAGGATGCTTTTAGATTTACAAGTGACAGAAAAAAATTTGTTATCTTAAACAGGCAGTTCAGGCTTCAGGGCTGGTTGATTCAGCATCTCTGTCGTGTCACCTGGGACTCAGGTTATTTCTCTCTCCACACTGTCATCCACTGTGTTGGTTTCAGTCCACAGTCAAAAGATGGCTGTGAGCAACTTTGGAGGCTGTGTGTGTTCTTGTTCTGGTCTAGTGGGAGAGGGAGAAATAACTCCCCCAAGCATGGGTTGTAACTCAATTGGGGCAACTTCAGAGATGAACCTGCCCTGGACCAGTGAGTCACCATGGCGATCCCCTGTGTTAACTGGCTTAGACTACTAGGACCCATGCCTGGGGAGAATGAGCTCCACGTCCCTTGAGCCACTGGACTTTGTGAAAAGGACAGGATACCAGCACCAAATTGAGGCTAGGAGGAATGGGGGATGGGTAGGCAATGAAGAGAGCCCGCACAGGGGTGGGGGGTTGGGAGGGGAAGATGCATGGGCAGGCCTTTTTGGCTGGGGAAACCATCGATGCCAAGTTATGGTGTTGGGAATGGGCATCCTGTTTGGGGGTGGCAGGAGCCAGGTGGGTGGGGGGTAGCTAGAGAGGGGGCTGAGCGGCAGCCGCCCAGTGATGGCAGAGTCTGAACGCCCTGGCCCTGTGGGGAGCGGGCTCTCCCCGGGACGGTGGGTTTCTGTTACCAGGAGAAGGGGAAACGGGAAGCATGCGGGGCAGGCCCACACCACCCCACCTCCATTCACTCCATAATGTTATTCCTGGAATCGCCATCTGCGCTGGGTTGGGTTCTGCCGGCTTGGCTAAGGAGGGGACCTGCATTTCCCAGAATCCCCTTCTTTTTTTTTTTAATTTTTTTAAAATTAATTTCTGCTTTATAACAAAGTGAATCAGTCATACATATACATCCATTCCCACATCCCTTCCCTCATGCATCTCCCTCCCTCCCACCCTCCCCATCCCACCCCTCCAGGCAGTCACAAAGCACCGAGCTGATCTCCCTGTGCTCTGCGGCTGCTTCCCGCTATCTATCTACCTTACGTTTGGTAGTGTATATATGTCCATGCCTCTCTTTCGCTTTGTCACAGCTTACCCTTCCCCCTCCCCATATCCTCAAGTCCATTCTCAAGTAGGTCTGTGTCTTTATTCCCGTTTTACCCCTAGGTTCTTCATGACTTTTTTTTTTTTAATTCCATATATATGTGTTAGCATACGGTATTTGTCTTTCTCTTTCTGACTTACTTCACTCTGTATGACAGACTCTAGGTCTATCCACCTCATTACAAATAGCTCAGTTTCGTTTCTTTTTATGGCTGAGTAATATTCCATTGTATATATGTGCCACATCTTTATCCATTCATCCGATGATGGACATTTAGGTTGTTTCCAGCTCCGGGCTATTGTGAATAGAGCTGCAATGAACATTTTGGTACATGTCTCTTTTTGAATTATGGTTTTCTCAGGGTATATGCCTAGCAGTGGGATTGCTGGGTCATATGGTAGTTCTATTTTTAGTTTTTTAAGGAACGTCCATACTGTTCTCCATAGTGGCTGTACCAATTCACATTCCCACCAGCAGTGCAAGAGTGTTCCCTTTTCTCCACACCCTCTCCAGCATTTATTGTTTCTGGATTTCTTGATGATGGCCATTCTTACTGGTGTGAGACGATATCTCATTGTAGTTTTGATTTGCATTTCTCTAATGATTAATGATGTTGAGCATTCTTTCATGTGTTTGTTGGCAGTCTGTATATCTTCTTTGGAGAAATGCCTATTTAACTATCAAACTCTTAGAGGAAAATATAGGCAGAACACTCTATGACATAAATCACAGCAAGATCCTTTTGGACCCACCTCCTAGAGAAATGGAAATAAAAACAAAGATAAACAAATGGGACCTAATGAAACTTCAAAGCTTTTGCACAGCAAAGGAAACCATAAACAAGACCAAAAGAGAACCCTCAGAATGGGAGAAAATATTTGCAAATGAAGCAACTGACAAAAGATTAATCTCCAAAATTTATAAACAGCTCATTCAGCTCAATAGCAAAAAAACAAACAACCCAATCCAAAAATGGGCAGAAGACTTAAACAGAATCCCCTTCTCTATGGGGTTCTGAGTTAGGGTTGGCCAAAAGTAGAATTGTGTGAGATTGGGAAGGTGGAAGCGAAGATTTCATCCTTCTCATCAGGTTGTCGCGATCAGATAACGATGACAGACAGACCCAGATATGTCAAATAGGTGCCAGCTTCCAGTTCATTTGTCTGACACCCGGCCTTGCCAGTGGGATCATTGATGGCCCCAAGTCCCCCACCAAGTGCTGGACAGAAGATCCCCCAGAGGCGGCAGCCTCTCTGTGAGCTCCCCGTTCAGTAGCTGGATGCGCTGTGGTTTCCCGCCAGCACCCACTTGTGCCAGTGCTTTGGGTACGGAAGCCTCCCTCGGGTCCTCTCCCAGATTTTCACCTGTCCAGCTGCACCCATGACTGGGTAAGCCCTTCTGTGAATGGGGCTAAAAATAGGACTTGGCCCTGAGTGTTGGAGGAGCTCGTGTTAACAAGGCAGCACACTTAGGACCCTGCCCAGCATAGAGTGGGAGCCACAAAGTGTGAGTGGTTGCTGTGAGCACCTCCTTTTCTGGTCCAGGCACCGGCTAGCTGTATGCACAGGTGTTAATTCATTTCATCCCTCCATCAATCCTATGAGAGTGGTACTGCAATTAACCCCACTTACAGAGTCACAGAGAGGCTATTAGGTTGGAAAACATGAAATTGCTACTTTTGTAGGCCAAACATTGTTCTGTATCAGCAAATGCATGTGGCTCCCAGCTAGCACGACTGCGGGTCTCACAGCTGGGCAACCTACCTGAGCTGTGCAGCCTGCACATTTACTGTGTGCTAGAGAGACTGCACCTCCGTTACAGCACTTAACAGCATCACAGCAGGGCTGTTCCTGCTATATGTGCTGTGTGCACGTGGAAGAGGGAGCCACGGGCTATTTTAGATACCTTTCCCCCAAACCTTAGCTCACTCCTTCAGTATCCAGTTTAGATATCCCTCCTCCATGAAGCCTTCCTTGACTTCCCCAACAGAGGCATCCACCAGTGTAAGGGCGCAGAGGCAGGAAAGGGCCCTGCTCATTGGGAGACAGTAGGTTTGTGTGGCCAGGGTGTTGAATGCACTACGGGGAGAGGCTGGAAAGGGAGCTGAGTGGTGGGGGATAGGCCTCAGAGGCCCGGCAAGTTTGGCTCCATCGTTGTGAGAACGAGGTGCCAGGGCCAGCCCTGCTTACCCCTGCAATGGCTCCGAATCTGCTCCCTTTATCTTTCTCTGCTCATAGTCCTGCGGGGAGGCTGCTCTTTGTGGAGGGCACGTCACAGGCACCTGAAATGGCCCAGGAGATGGAAGAGTTTCTGAGCCTGGTTGGCATCACGGCAGGACCCTCCTGTTCATGCCCACAGGCCCCGGAAGAGTGACTGAGGCCCTTGGCCTCTGCTCTGGGAGTCTCAGGCAGCCCCAACTCCCACTCCCCACTTTCCTGAACACGTACCCATGGCTTCGTTCCAGCAAGTGCCATCTCAACCCAGGCCTGATGCTGCCTGACTCAGCTTCCTTTTTTTCTCTGGCCCTCAAGACACCCTCGCTGCCCTTGGCGTGTCCTGCCCATCCCTGTGTCTATCCTGTGCTCCTTGTCTGGGGTGGGGGAATCAGACAGCCTGGATCAGAAGCAGGCTCTCCCTGGGCCTTGCCTGGGACTGTCTGGGATACCCCTTCCCCTTCTGTGTGCTTCAGAGCTCAGGCTCCGAGCCTAGGCTGCCTGGTAGGAGTCCTGCTCTGCCCCCACCCCCAACCAGTTTCTTTTCTGCAAAGTGGGCTTACAGGCAGCACCTACCTCGGAGGCAGTGTGTGCCGGTAAACACTTAACAGCCGGCTCTCCAGGTGTAGTTCCAGCCTGAAAGTTGGTTGGCACTTTTGTTTACAGTAATGGGTAAGGTGAAAGTGAAACAGTGAAAGGTATATACAAACTTCACTCATCCTTCAAAGACCTGAGGGACCTCTTTGATGAATCGGATGATCGTTTTTGAATATAGAAAAATATTTTCTCCTTTTTTGGGTGCTAGTCACAAAGCAACAGCTGCAGACTCAGGTACACCTTTAAGTTTCATTTGCATGATTAATATTTTCTCTATCACTTTCTTAAGTCTAGGAAATCAACAAAGAAAATAGGGCCTCCCTGGTGGCGCAAGTGGTTGAGAGTCCGCCTGCCGATGCAGGGGATACGGGTTCGTGCCCCGGTCTGGGAGGATCCCATATGTCGCGGAGCGGCTGGGCCCGTGAGCCATGGCCGCTGAGCCTGCGTGTCCGGAGCCTGTGCTCCGCGACGGGGGAGGCCACAACAGTGAGAGGCCCGCATACCGCAAAAAAAAAAAAAAAAAAAACAAAGAAAATAATCAAGTCCTGATTTGCAGCCCTTAACGATTTCCGTGTGATATCACCTAAAGCAGAATTGGGAAGAGAGACTTGATAGCCACCATTATATAGTATTTCCACCCCACAGATGTAATATAATAACCTTGAAAAGCATAGATAACAATAAAATGTAGTAAGATAATTGGGAAATGATGGGTTATGAATTTGTGTAATTTAATTTTTAAATAATAGCTGTATTTAATACACATCCTGTATTATTCCTGGAAATGTAACAGCTGGCTCTTAGAAGTTGGTATGAGTTGGCTCTAGTATGCCACCCCAGGGTTATTGTGGGGAAGAAATAATTTACTATTTTAAAAATGCTCAGAATACCCTGGGACACTCCTGTCCTTAGACCTGGACAAGCTTGGCTCCTGCCCAGGCCCCATGCTCTGCAGTGTCTTCCTTGAAGTTTCAGGAAATGTACGGTGATCCTGGTCCCAATTTCTCCACTTGGGACTCTCCCCATGTCAGGTAGGTTAGGTAGGCTGCAGGACTCAGGCCTATGAGGCTGACCAGAGCCTAATTCTGGGAGGGCCATCTGTCAAGTGGATTACCTACATTGGCCAGCATGGTATTTCTTTTCTATTTTAATTTTTTAATCGCAGTGTTATTAAGATATAATTCACATACCATATAGTCACCCATTTAAAGTGTGTAATTCAATGGTTTTTAGTATTAATTCAGAGTTGTGCAACCATCACCAGAATAAATTTTAGGACATTTCCATCGCCCCAAATGAAATCCTGTACTGTTTAACTGTCATCCTCCAATTTCTCCTATCTCCCCCAGCCCTAAGCAACCACTAATCTACGTTCTGTCTGTAGAGTTGCCTGTTCTGGACATTTCATATGAATGGAATCATATAACATGGTGTCTTTTGTGACTTACTTGTCACTTAGCATAATATTTTCAAGGTTCATCCATGTGGTAGTATGTATCAGTACTCCATTCTTTTTTATGGCTAAATAATATTCCATTGTGGGGAAATGTCACATTTTGTTTATCCATTCCTCCATAGATGGACCTTTGTGTTGTTTTCACCTTTTGGCTATTATGAACAATATTTCTATGAACACTTGTGTACATATGTCTATGGACATATATTTTTATTGCTCTTGTGTTTATACCTAGGAGTGGAATTGTTGGGTCATATGGTAACTTAATGTTTAATTGTTTGAGGAACTGTCAGACTCTTTTCCTAAGTGGCCATTTGGAAAGTGTACCATTTTCCTTTCTTGCCAGTAGTGTATTAGGGTTCTAATTTTCTACATACTCACCAACACTTGTTATTATATGACTTTTTGATTCTAGCCATCCTAACGGGTGTGAAGATCTCTTTCATTGTGGTTTTGATCTACATTTCCCTAATGGCTAATGATATTGAGTATCTCTTCATATGTTTCTTGGCCGTTTTATGCCTTCTTTGGAGGAATGTCTATTCAGATCCTTAGCTCATTTTTAATTATTTTTCATTTTATTATTGAGTTATAAGGGTTCTTTATGTATTCTACATACAAGTCCATTATCAGATATATGATTTGCAAATATTTCCTCCTATTGGGTGGGTTGTCTTTTCGGTTTCTTGATGGTGTCATTTAAAGCATAAAAGTTTACAATTTTGATGAAGTCCAATTTTTAATTTTTTCTATTGTTGTTTTTGCTTTTGGGGTCACATCTAAGAAACCATTGTCCAATCCAAGATCACAAAAATTTATCCGTGTGTTTTCTTCTAAGAGTTTTATAGTATTAGCTCTTACATTTGGGGTTTTGGTCCACTTTTAGTTAATTTTTGTTTATGGTGTGAGGTAGGGATCCAATTTTATTCTTCTGCATGTTGTCCCAGCACCATTTTGTTGAAAAGACTGTTCTTTCTCCTTTGAGTAATTTTGGCATGCTTGTTAAAGATGAGTTAACTATAAATGTGAGGGTTTATTTCTGGATTCTCAATTCTAATCCACTAATTTATATGATTATCCTATACCAGTACCATACTGTCTTGATTATTGTAATTTTGAAGTAAGTTTTGAAATTGGAAAACTGATTCCTCCAACTTTCTTCTTCTTTTTCAAGATTGTTTTCGCTATGCTGGGTCCCTTGAATTTCCATATGAATTTGAGGATCAGCTTATCCAATTCTGCAAAGAAGCCAGTTTGAATTTCGATAGGAATCTCATTGAATCTGTAGATCAATTTGAGGAATGTTTCCATGTTAACAATATTAAGTGTTCTGATCTATGAACATGCGATGTCTTTCCATTTATTTAGAGGTTTAATTTCCTTCAACGATGTTTTGTAGTTTTGAGAGTATAAGTTTTATATTTCTTTTGTTAAATGTATTCCTAAGTATTCCTTTTGACACTATTGCAGAATAGTGTCACATGGAATTGTTTTCTTAGTTTCATCTTCAGATTCTTCATTACATGGTATTTCTTTTGTGGGATTACATGACGATTGGGTCATCAGAATGGTGCTGACACACTGATTTTGAATGACTCAAATTATTTATATAGACAAGGACTTCCTGAAAAATATTACCTTGATCACACTGGGGTATCCTAGCTCTTTCTAATTCTGAGTTGTTATTTTATTACAACAGTTCATTTATTCATTCACTGATTTATTAGTTGAGGGCCCCCATGGGCAAGACACTGTATTAAGAGTGAGGGGGGGCTTCCCTGGTGGCACAGTGGTTGAGAGTCCACCTGCCGATGCAGGGGACACGGGTTCGTGCCCTGGTCCGGGAAGATCCCACATGCCGCAGAGCGGCTGGGCCCGGGAGCCATGGCCACTGAGCCTGCGTGTCCAGAGCCTGTGCTCCGCAATGGGAGAGGCCACAACAGTGAGAAGCCCGCGTACCGCAAAAAAAAAAAAAAGAACGAGGGATATATCAGTGGACAAAGCATCTGTTTGCCCATATGGAGCTTGCATTCTAATGGGGAAGGCAGATAAATAAACCAGCTAGCTAAGTACTTAATATAATCTCAGGCAATCACAAGTGCTTTGAAAGAAAATGAATTAGCCTTAGGATAGGGAGTTGAAGGGCACAAAAGCAGATGAAATGGGATGGTGGGGAAGGCCTCTCTAAGGAGGTGGCTTGGGGACAGAGTGAAGTGTGGGATGGGCTGAGTGGAGAGCCAGAGGAGGATGACAAACAGGTGCAAGGCCCTGGGTGGGAAGAGGCTCCAGGGTTTGGGGAACTGCAGGGAGGCCAGTGTGGCTGGAGCAGGAGATGGATGCAGAGAGGGGTGGGGAAGCTGCAGAGCTGGAAAGAGGCCAAGCCATGGGGTTCAGTGGCCACAGGAAGAACCGTGGCTTTTTTTTTGCAGTACGCAGGCCTCTCACTGTTGCGGCCTCTCCCGTTGCGGAGCACAGGCTCCGGACGCACAGGCTCAGCAGCCATGGCTCACGGGCCCAGCCGCTCCACGGCATGTGGGATCTTCCCAGACTGGGGCACGAACCCGTGTCCCCTGCATTGGCAGGTGGACTCTCAATCACTGTGCCACCAGGGAAGCCCCCAGAACCGTGGCTTTTATCCTGAGTGTGATGCAAGTCGCTGGAGGGCTTAGAGAGTGGAAATAAAAAGGTTATTGAGAGCTGGAGGAGACACAGAAGGTGTCTTGAAAGTCCGGGAGTTGAGTGGAATCCTGCAGGGAGAATCTGCATAAACTGAGACTGCAGAGAGAAGCAAGCCACGTGGGAGCAGCAGCAGGAAAAAGGCAGCAGCGTCGGGGCTGGCTCTGCAGAGCAAATGGGTGTGTTGTGGAGCAAGACAGAAGAAGAGAGGGAGCCGATTCCAGGGGTGGGCTGGCTTGCTCTCTGGTTATATCACAGTCCATCTAAAAGGCATCTTGGGTTTTAGCCCAGAATGGAAATCAAGGCTTGAGAACCCTGAGATTGAGCCTGGCTCTGACATCAGTGTGCTGTGTGATCTTGGTCATGTCACTTTCCTTGAGGCTCAGTGCTGTAGTTTTACAATGGATAACTTAGAGCAAAAACAGCTCCAAGTATGTAGGCCCTTTGATGGTATCCTTGGGGATTGCTTAATGTACCAAACCCTGGGAGAGAACCCTTGATGGGAGAGAGGTACCGTACCCCTTCTGGTGACCAACCTGGTCTACAGCTGCCCTAAGTCGAGATGCTTCCTGCCCAGAGGTTTGGTATGGATGAACTAGAGTGTTGCTATATCTCTCCCTTTCAGCACTGCCTTGCTAATGTCCTTGCCTGTGTCTGGTCTGTCAGTGGCCCAACTTGTAAGGGGCTAATTGGCCGGAATTAAGTGTGGCTGAGTTGACATGTGGGGATGAAGTGAGATGGAGAGGGGTTAAAAGTGGCAGTGCCAGGCCCAGCTATGCCATGTTCTTCCAGAAAGAGCTGGAAGGGCCTCCAACACTGAATGGTTCAACTCCATTGGTTTGCAGAGGAAGTAGGTAGGGCCCAGAGAGGGTGTGACTCCTGTCTTAGGATACACAGTAAATTGGAGGCAGAATGAAAAACAAGACTCCTGAATCCTCTACCCATAGTCTTTCCACTGTACCCCACTGCCTCTGATGAGTTGGGACCAATGAGGACCAGGAGAAAGAATTAACATGAAGCAGAGAGAAGAATTTGTCTGAATGTTGGGTGGATGGTAGGAGAAGCAAGAAGTGAGCATGCTAGTGGCAATCACATTTCTATCTGATAAGGACCCATCAGCACAGAGGCACAGACCCGTGTGGCGGGGCTGGGATCCGGCTCTGCTTGCCTGGGGCCAGCAGCAGAGAATGCTGAAAAATCCTGGGGAGCTAGCCTGAGAGTACTTGCTGTGTCCTGCCTCTGCACCTGCCATTCCCTCTGCCTGCATGAACCCAAGAGTGTCCTTGTTGGCCAGAAATCTTTCTTTTGCTCATTTGCAGGGCTGAGGGCAGCCTCTCCCCTGGGCTGCTCTATTCAGATCCTGGGGGGACCTTGTGGATGCTGAAATTGAGGAAATAAGTTACCCTCATTTTGGTCACCACTTTGGGAATATAATATTGGGGACACTTGAGAGAGGAGGTGAATTGCACCCTCTAACGGACTGGCCCAGCACTTAAAAGACAGTAGACTCCTCCAGGCCAAGTGTGGCACCTGCTGGCACAGCCTGCTGGCATCTGAGCAGCATTTGCCACTTTTCAGAGTATTTCCTCCTTCCTTACCCTCTTTAGCCTCCTTTGCAGATGGGGGTATGGTGGCTACTGCCTTTGCCCTGACCCCTAACCTTGCCTTCTCCTGGTCACTGCCCGTCTACTCCTCCTGGGCTCTGGTGGCTGTGTGCTACAAGCTAGCCCAATCAGAGCCCTTCTCCAGGATTTTTGCTACTCAAGCTGGCCTAGAAGAATGTTCAATCCTTTTTTGGTACCAGTTTGCTTAGATATAAACCAGAGATGCCTGTGGCCAGTATTTCATCCTCCTGAAAACCTGAAAATGGGAGAATAAAGTGAATACTCAGAGAAGCACAGAGGATGGAGATGGAGGAAGGAGAGAGAGTATCCTGGGGCATTTGAGTGCCTGGATCCCACTGTTCCTGTGGCCAGCCAGATCTCTCCTCTTTTTGAAAAAGTTGGTTCTCTTGAGTTTTTATAGCAGCTGAAGGGGCTCTGACTAAGCGATGGGGCTGATAATCCTTGCTTGGCCTCCTTCTGAGTTGTGAGAATCCAATGACCTGCTGTGGTCCACAGTCAGCTGGGGCTAGACCTTTGAGAAGGCTCCCCCCAACTCTGACTCCTGTCTGGAAGCCTTTCCACCCACCATGTGGAAAAATAGGTAACCCAGAAAGGATAGGAAGAGTTGGAACACATAACTGGTGGAGACTGACGGGCACAGTAACTCTCTTTTATGATAAAACAAAGAAATAAAACTCTATTTTACAGATTAGAAAATCAAGGCCATGTTAACTTGGCTCCTTCAGGCTCTGTGGGTGGGGGGCAGCGTATGAGCACGAATGGCCAGCTGGATGAGATGAATCCCATCCCTGGCTGGCACCTGGACCAGCCTCCAGCACTTGAACTCCTTTCTTGGTCAGGCCCAGAAATGCCCCACCCTGATCTCTGGGTCAAACTGATGCCCTGGGGTCCAGCTCACAGTCTCTTTTCTGGACATCTCTCTGGAGATTTAGGGTTGACCAGGGCTATGTGATAAGAATCGTTGAATGTTAGTGTCTAGAGGAATCTTTGAGACCCAGAGTGGAGATGAGTGTATGAGATGAAGACACTTGGCCATGATCTCACAGCCATGTAGCTGCTGTGTCCTGGCCATGGTAACACTCAGGAAATCCAGGCTCAGGAGCTCCCACCGCTGCTCTGAGCAGTCACACTGCTTCCTGCTGGTCCATCAGTGTCCTCAGCAAGTGACCTTGGACAGCGTCCCAGGACGTAAATGGTATCCCAGGGTCAGGCCTGTATGACAGGGGGGATCCATAGGTCTGATGGATATTACTCTGTGGCATCTTATCCAAGTGTATTTAAAAATATCAAAGGGTTAGATTCGGTGACATGCATCTTTGGAGGAGATTCTGGAACTTGCTTCTTGCATTTTTGAATATTTATACTCTGCTTCACGAGCTCAGCTATAAAATCCAGGTCTGTCTTCTCTCCTAGACCTCCTTTGTTGTAGATACAGAACTTGCTTCAAAGAAAAAAAATATATGAATGGTCCATGCAGTAAATTCCCCCCAGGGCCAAAGGAATAAACCAGTGGCTTTTTAATAGACCCTCTGCTGGGCCATGCTTTGTGAGGTTCTGATCACTCTTCCAGGTAACTGGTCAAGGATGAAAAAGTTCTCCCCTTCCCTCCCTCCATCTCTCCTCCATTCTGCTGACCTCAGAATGGAAGGATGCTCTGACCCAGCCAGGCATTCTCTGCTCACCAACCCCAAGCACTGTGTCTGTACCTTCCCCTTTTGAGACTTGCTCTGCAGTACATCCTCCTCCACTCCCCCATGCCCGTGGCCTGGCCCTCTGTGAGATCTTCAGCCAGAAGTGGTGTCTCTCTAGAGGTGTATAATAAGACATGGTTCATGTGAAGGTCCCACACCACAAGAAAGAAAGGGGTGAGGGGGACAGGGCACTGCACTTGGAGTCAGAAGACGGGGTGGAAATCTTGATTTGGCCATGTATTCACTGAGCCCAGTTGCTTCACCTCCTTGGCTTCTCTGACCTGTTGCATGGAGCCAATTATACCTCTCTCACCCTGGCTTGTTGGGAAGCTAGATGTAAAGGGCAAGGCAGTGTGCAAAGGCTCTGGGCACAGAGCAGGTGATGAGGCCTGATGGGCTGGGGCCCACTGGCACTTCTTGCAAGAAGGAGAACAGAAGAGCTGGAGCCAGAGAGCTGAGCAGTTGCTGGAGCCCTGATAGGGCAAGACAGCCACTGAGGATTTCATGAGATGACCAGTCAGGTGCCTACAATTCCCGGCGCCAGTGAGAGCCCGCCTCTGTACCCAGACGGTGCTAAGTATTTGTGAAGTGCAATTTGTCCCTACTGAGCATCTGTTTTGCTTCCCTCAGCACCAGCCCCTCAGGAAATTCCCAGCAGACCCTTTGTGTGTGCCGCAGAGTGAAGCCTCCCCAGCGCGGCTGCAAACAGCCTTCCAGCAGGGGACTCTTTCTAAGCCTAAAATGGTCTTCATTTCAGTGCTTTTGTTAGCATTCTCCACAGGGGACAGGAGGGGACAGAGATGGGTGGGGGGGATGGAGGAGGGGGCCAGGGCTCCCTGTGGAAGAGGTGCCGCTTGGTTCTGGGGTCCCTGGATGCTGTGGCAGACAGTGCAAAACGAGCCTGCATCTGTCTGCCTGGGTCTCCGAGGGGCCTTGCCTGTCAGTCTGCAGGCCGGCTCAGCACCTTATTTCTCAATCAGCATCTCCGGTGCCCAGTGGGCTGGGCTGGTGGTGGGTGTGACGGTCATGTTGCCTCATGAACGGAAGGCTAGTAATCCTTGTGATGTGGAGATTCAGAATGGGCTGTGGGGTTCCTTCCTTTCACTCATTCTGTGCCCACATGTAGTCATTGAGCACCTTTTCCCTGCCAGGCTCTGGGCCAGCCCCTGGGGACTCAGTGGTGGGCAGGAAACACCTGCCCTGTCCCTTCCATCCCCTTTGCTGAGGCCCTGATGTGTTTCTCACCTGGATTATGGCAAAGCAGAGCAAGCCCGTGATGAAACAGGCAGACCCCGGAGCCAGACACCTGGGTTAGCTCTCAGCTCTGCCGCTTCCCTGCCTGGTGACTTTGGGCAGGAAACTTTCCCTCTCTGTGCCTCAGTGTTCTCATCTATAAGATGGGGATTATCATATTACCTAGATTATGCAATTGTCATGAAGTTTGTTAGACTAGTGAGTATAAAGAGCTTGGAGCAGGGCCTGGAACCTGGTAATTAAATAATCGAATAGTAAGTAACATCATCGTGCTACTTTTTGTGTCACTCTCTTCTAATCCATTCTATGCAGCATATCCTTTTGAACTTTCTAGAAGATAGGTCTGATTATGATAAAGTCATTCATGGATTTCCCCTTGGTTTAAAGTCTAAACTTTTGCATGACCATCAGACCCCTGCTTTTCTATCCCCACCCCCATCACATTTCCCAACTGCATCCCCACACCCACTCCTCTCCCCTCCCTGCATTACAGCCATCCAGGTGGCCGCCATTTGCTAAACCTGCTATACTTTCTCATACCCTGCTCCATATGGGGACCTTTCCTCTTCCCTCCTTACCTCCTGGGGGACCTGCATGGGTCTGTCAAGAAGGGGTTCAGGTCTGTGTTTGAAGGTAGGAGCCCTCCCCGATTTCTCCTTCCCCAACCAAAGCCAGCCTTCCTCTTGCTTGCACCCCATCAACTCTGTCCACCCTGGCTCTGCTGCGTTGAGCAGTGTTTTGTAGTTGTCTGAGCAAGCGCGTGTCTTCCATCGGACCCTGGCCATGCTGGCTTCCTCTCTGGGCTGGTACAAATCGACCCTCAGCAAATGGTTGTTGAATGAATGAATAAACAAGGCGCTTGATGAACACCTGTTAGACTAGAATGAAGAAGGAGGAGATCTCATTTTATCTTTAAGCCACCCCTAACCCAGATGGGGAAACACTCGAAGCTAGCTGGGACAGACCTGCTGCCTTGGCAGTGTGAGTGACAGCTGGCTGGCCTCTGGGTGGACTGAAAGTAAGGCCCAGATCTGTCTGACCCCTGGGACAGTGCTGATTCTCCTCCCCCATTAGCACAAGTTCCTTGGCTGGGGCACAAAAACTGTATTTTCCAGAGATGCCCATCACACTATCTCCATGCCACATGCTCTTCTGCTGTGTGACCTTGCCCATCCCCCATCAGGAGGTGGACTCCTATCCTGCTTGCTTTGAATCTGGGCTGGGCTTGGCCTGCTTGACCAATAGGATGTGACGAAAGTGATGCACCAAGGCTTCCAAGAATAGGCAACAAGAAGCCTTGCAGCTTCTGCCTGGCTTCCTTGGATGTGATGCACCCTCTGGGAAGCCAGTTGCCATGCTATGAGATGGCCAAGCCACATGGAGAGGCCACGTGTGGGTGATTTGGCGGACAGCCTCAGCTGAGCTCCCAGATGACAGCCCAGCCATGTGAGGGAGCCATCTGGGATGTCCAAGCAGTCAAACCTTCAGATGACTTCAGCCCCAGAGGACATCTGACTGCAGTCCCATCTGGGACCTGGGGTGGGAACTGCCCAGCTGAGCCCAGTCAATCCACAGGAACATGAGAGGTGATGATACATGCTTGTTTTCAGTCACCGAGCTTTGGGCTGGCGGTTAGATTAATGGAACATTGGACTCGGTGCTGACTGGAGGAGGACGAGGACATGACTGCTGAGCCCTGTCTCTGGGGACGACTCCAGAGGGCCTCTGGCCTTTGAGTTTTCAGGATGTGGACGAAGGGACTAGGGGGTGGGACACCTTTGATCTCTAAGGCCCCCTTAGCCTCTGCAGCCTGCCCTGGGGCAGAAGGTAGGGGGAGGGTTGGGATTACCTTAGGCTGTAGGAAATAACCGCGATTCAAGTGCACAGATAGAATGCTTTTGCCCGCATCCTGCCCCAACCCGTTCTCTGTCCACTCCTCCAGGAAAAGGGCCTAGAAGCTTGAAACGTGGCAGGAGGAAGGAAAATGGTGATGAAGCGCCCACTCTGTGCCAGGGGGCTGACCTCATTATTTTCTTGCCCTTCACAACAATTTGATAAAAGTGAGAGTGATACCCCCACTGTACAGATGAGGAAACTGGGTCAGAAATGTTCAGTGATGGGTCCACACAGCAAGCAAATAGTGAAGCTGACAAAGCCCAGGCCTGTGTCTGTCCTGCTGATAATGTTGGAGTAGTCTCGCGCGTGCTGGGAGGGTTCCCAGGTCCTCTCTTCACTCCCGATCTGTTGGCCAGCGCCTGAAATCCCCTCACTGTTGCTTTGCTGCTTTGGCTTAAATCCTGGATCCTGCCAACGCTAATCCCTCTGGAAGGAAGATGCATTAAGATGTTATTAACTGCTCACCCTGGTTGCAGTGAGGTCCAGTTTCTCCCCTGGGAGTCTGTTTTCTTGGGAGGAAGTGTAGGGTGAGGGACTGCCTGCAGGTGCGAAGAGAAGAGGTGGGACCAGGAGAGGGCTGTAGCCTGGGTCCCTCTCCATTCTTTCCAGATGGAGCCGATGGTGGGGTTGGAAAACAGAGAAGACAGATCCTTAGCCCTGGCATGGGACAAGCCCCAACCCCTGCCTGAGGTCGAGCTTCCCCACACCCAGGGGCAGCTCTAGAGAACATCTAAATCCCCAGCCGATGGCGTCCGCCCCCGGCACGGATGTGGGCGCATTCATTCTCCTCATCAGCTTCCCCACGTTTGACCAACTTCCCTCCGGGGCTCCTGGGAGAGCTGTGTTTAGTTCTGGGCTCCAAACTCAAGTAGTGGCGTTAACCAACTAGCGCCAGGCCAGAGCGGGCAGCCAGGGTGTGTGGGGAGGGGCTCTGACTGTGGCAAAGCAGAGGCCCGGGCCTGTGGGGCGAGGAGGCCGGGGGGCTGGAGAGCCGGCCTCTACCATGAGAGTGTCGGTCAGCTTGAGCGCGTCACTGCCCTTTGCCCAGTGATCTTAATAACCCTCAGCATGGGCCGTCCTGATGGGTAGTGAGCATGCTGCCACTGGAGGTGTCTGAGCAGAAGACCTGACTGCCCATGCGGCTCTGTGGAATGGCTTGTCACAGGAGAAGGGACCAGGAAACTGCAGGGGCCCCTTATAATGCTTGGTTCACAGGCTCTGAGAAGGAACAAGCCCAGCCTGGTCCAGCACGGTTTGTCACCTGGGTTAAAATGAGGGGATTAATATATTCTGGCTGACCTGGTGCTCATGCCAACCTCCCAGCTTTCCTCTACTCTGCCCCTTTGGTGTCTGACTTCTCTTGGGCAAGAGGCCTTGCTGCCCTTCTCTCCCTCCCTTTCCTCCTTCCTTCCATTCAGTCAACAAAAGTTTATTGAGTACCGACTAGGCTGGGCAGTGTGCTAAGTCTTGGAGGACCCGGGGGTGAGCTAAATAAATGCAGTGGGGAGCCCCCGCAGGGTGGAAGCGGGGAGGGATGGATGGATTGTAGGGGGTGGAAGGAAACGCTGGGAAGTCAGGGCAGTGTCCAGGTTGGGGATGATGAGGGGGTGGGGCAGGGAAGGTGGCAATGGGGCCAGGAAAAGTAGACAGATCCAAAGAGCAGGTAGTAGGAAAAGTCGGCAAGGCTTGGCTGTGGCTGGCAGGTAGGCGAGGGAGAGGAAGGTGACAAAGGTGGACCCCTAGGTGGCTGGTTCGAGCACTGGGTGAGGGTGCTGGTCCTGGGGCACGTCACAGCAGGGCTGGCAAAGCTGCCCCCATACTTGAGTGAAGGCTTCTGCACCCGTGTTTCTCCCCAGGCAGGCCTAGGACCTGGGTCCAGCTGCTCTTGTGCTCCTCCCAACAGCTCCCAGAAGCCTTTTGCCTGCAAAGCTTCCCAGGTGCCTGCCCTCCTTCCCGTGGCTCCTCTTCACCTCCTTGCAGAGCAGTGATGATCGACACGCCCGCAGGCCAATGAGCTGCTTAGCTCCGCCTGCCACCCTAGGTTCCCTGCATCCCTACCCAGATCTCTGCTGCTCCCTTCCCCCATGACCTCTCAGAGTGTCACAATATAAGAAGCAACTAGGGGCAATCGCTGGCCTGATTTCTACCTAGGGAGGGCCTGGGCCCAGCTGGGTCTTCTCACCGCATCCCGCCGCCCTGGATCCACCCCACCTGGCCGCCGGATGCCTTGAGGAGGCAGGGGAGTTTCAGGCTTCTGGGCCAGGGCCTTTGGCCTGTAAACATTCCTGCCCCATTTAGGGGATTGCCAGATGGGCTTGAGCCACAGGGGGTGGGGGGAGGGGCTTTGGCTGGGCCTGCCTGTGCCACGTGGGGGATTTGGTGGTTCTCTGTCTCCAACTTAGCTCACTGTGAAGCTGCTCTGAAAAGCTCCTCTCCCCTGCAACCAGTCTACCTGAAGCCAGTGAGCCCCTGGGTCCCCCTCCCTGTCTGCACAGGGCCAGTGCACCCCTGGGTCCCCTCCCCTGTGTGCATGGGGCCAGTGTGACCCTGGGTCCCCTCCCCTGTGTGCATGGGGCCAGTGTACCCCAGGTCTCCCTGTCTGTATGAAGTCGGTGCACTCCTCTCACGTGAGACAAGGGAATCCTAGTCTCCGGGCTTGCTTAGTCGTCCCCCACAGTTTGGGCCTCAGTCTTCAGTTTTGGAAACTGAAGATGATCGGGTTCATCTCCCTGCCTCACAGGGTGGGAGTGGGGTGGCCTTGGCCTAGGACAACCTTTTAAACATTAAACTCAGTGTCACAAGATGTTTGGTATATTCACAGCCTCAAGAAGTCAAATGGGGCTCCTGAGCTATCTCAAATGGGATAATATTTATGCTAATAGCTCCCCTCCTTGAGGCTGTTTTATACGTGCTCTTTAATCATAACAGTGACCTTCCGAGTGTTATTGTATCCATTTACAAAACTGATGTCCAGAAAGGTGAGTGGCTGGGCTCATCATCTCCTGCTGAGGAAGTGGAGAGCTTGCCTGTGTTTTTATGGCTTAGGCCCCAGTTGGCTCTGGCTGGGCGGTCCTGCCTCTCTTTAGGATCACAGAGCACGAAAGAGTGATTTTGGCCAGGACTGTTCTATGCCTGGGCTCCTTCACTCTCCACCACAGCCTCATCTGTGTGGCCGGTCCCAGGTATCGTTCTCCTGTAATAGATGACGAGACAGATCAAAGAGGTAAATAAACTTTCCCGGGGCCACACAGCTGGGTGGTAGAACCAGGATCGGAAGCCAGGTTCTCTGAGTCCCTTTCAGGTGCTCATTCCACTCTGTGCCACTTCTAGCTAATAGCATAAAGCTTTCCATGTGGCCCTAACACCTGGTCCAGAGAACTAGTGTGGATGGACTGTGAGAGAAGAGGGCGGTGAGGGGTGAGGCAGGAGGCTGAGCTTCGAGGCCTGTCCTGTTACTGTGAACTTGGGCAATTCACCTCCACCCTCTGAGCCTCTACCTCCTTAGGTGTCAGTTGGGGACAGGAATCTGTGACCAGCTCTCCTTGAGGACAAAGACGTAGTGTGGGACCAGCTCTGCAGATGGGCAGGGGCAGATTTTCTTTCCTGCTGTGAAGCCCCTGCGGGGAGGTCAGCCTCGGCCAATGCCCCAGGGCCAAAGCCCTGCGTGGCCTGCAAGTTGCTAGGGCTTGGGGCCGGGCAGGGAGCCAGGCTTGTGCCAGGTGGCAGGAGCGCTGTGCTCTTGGGGGCTCTGGGACAGCCACTCTCAGGCCTGGATATGCCACTCACAACACCCTGTCTCCCAGGCCTGCATCTCGGGAAAGCAGTCTGGCCCTCGCAGAAGACCCCAGTCTCCAGTTTCTGGGAATCGGCTGCTCCCTGCAGCTTTCTTTCCCAGGAGCTGGTGCCAAGCAGGCTCCGCCTCAGCCTCTGGAGGGCCTCCAGGGTTCTGTGTTGAGCACTTCTCAGCAGCAGCCGGAAGACTGACTTCATGGGGGCTGGAAGAGACCCAGCAACCGGCCTCTGTCTGCTTCGCCCCAGCTGTAAAACGGGGTGCATGGTGCTTCCAGATCCACACACAGGACTGGCTGCTCCACGTTCTGTGGGACAGGCCGGAACTCCTCTCCACCAATGCCCAGCTAGCTGCCCCCTGGGAGGGAACCTGCACAGAGCTTTTAACTTTTAGGAAGCACTCCTGTGTGTTCTCTCGGTTCATGCTACGCAGACACAGGAGGGGATGCCCAGGAGCCAAGGTCACCTGCCTGCCTGGTACTGTGCAAGGCCTTGAGGAGGAACCCTTGAGTGACAGCGGGATTCCCAGTTCTGCGGCAGACCCGTGGCTGGAGTGCTGTCTGACCTGCCTCACTCACATCACATCACATCATGGAGGCCAGGGTGAGACCTGGGCGGCTCCCGGGCGGGAGCGCTGGTTCCCACGAGGACCTCCCTAGGTTATCCCTCAACTGGGCCCATTTAGGGAAGCATGCTCTTCTCCTTTGCCCTGGATCATGGGGTGGTGACATTTTAAAATACTGTTAATAGCTGACATTTATCCAGTGGCACGTGCAGGCAGTGCAGTGCACACTTACGCAAATTATCTAATCTCACCTGCACACCAGCCCTTTGAGAGAGGCACGGTGATCAACCTCCCCGTCTTACCGGGGAAAATCTCATTTGTCTCCACATCTGGCTCCCTCACTGGGGGCTTGGAGTTGCCTGGGCAGGCAGGGACCATGCCTGGTTCCACTCTGTACTGCGGCCCCTGATGGGTGCTCCATGCTGGTCGACCAAACAAAGGGAGGATGAGGGAGTCTCTGGGACTCTGACCCTTCGCATTGGCCTAATTTGAGGACACTTGCTCTACTGTTGTAATCTTAAATGAGAAAGTAGAACCTAAAGTGTGTGTGTGTGTGTGCACGTGTGTCTATGCAGGGGAGTCATGGACACAGTGACATGTTGGTCATGAGTGTGAGCTCTGGGTCCTGCTATTTTGGGGGGGAATCCTAGTTCTGCATCTTTCCAGCTGTGTGATTTGGGGTGAGATGCCTAAATTCTCGAGGGCTAAGTTTCCTTTTCTGTAAAGAAGAGGGATAATAACAATATCTGTTTGACAGGGTGGTTGTGGGGATGAAATGAGTTATTACACATAAAGTACGTAGTACAGCACCTGCCCTAGTGAGCACTAGATAAGGGTTTGCTGTTGTAATTAGTAAACAGGGATGGAGGGAGCTGGATAGATGGATAAGTATGTCCTTAAGGGTGCGTGACGAATTGGCCTTGTAAAGCAAGAAGCAATGCATTGTCTTCTTTCTGTGCACCTCGGCTCCATGGTCTCTCCCACAACCCAGTGGGACACCCAAGGGCCGCTGAATTTTCCTGTTCCTTCGAGCAAGGCGTGTAGTGTATATTCGTTGAGAGGTGACACGAGGAGAAGGAGGCAGCAGCCATGAAGGGGACTTGTGACTGAGCTGAGGGACCAAGTGGCCCGGGTCACAGGGCACGTGTGGATGGCCTCATGGATGTCCACAGCCGAGCACCAGTGCAGGACAGCTGACCAGGTGCCTCCTCTGGACCCCTGTCCAAAGCCCCCATCCTAGCCTCAAGGGAACCTTAGACCAACCTTTTAGGAATGGTGAGATGGAGGGAGAAAAGTTCTGAGCTGACTGCATTGAAATCTGCATTTACTGAGGAGAAAACCTGAAGTGACTAAATTCACCCAGGACTGACTGGGTTAGCACTTCTGCTGTCAGGGAAAATGGGACTCAAGGAAGAAATGAACTGCACATGTAGAAAAATATCATGAAAATGATATTTTTTGCATACACGCCTATGTGGCTTATGAAATTCTTACCACGGCATGCATCTACATGTTTTCCGTCCTGTCTATAATTTGAAAACGTGTACTTATGTGTTTATATATATAAAAATTGAAAGAAAAAATAAATCAGTGTATTAGTTATCTCTGGGTGAAGGGACTATGAGCTATTTAAAAAATTTTCCTTAATATACTCTACTGTATCTTTCTAATTTTCTCAGGTAAAGATGATCAAAAAGATAAAATAATTATATATCTGTATTCTTTCTTAGCTATGAACTATGTTCTTTGTGTCAGGGAAATTGGGCCAGTAGGTGATGCGTTCTGGGTAACAGCAAGGCTTTAGGCCAGGGTCTGTGTCACCAGAGAGTCCCCTCCATTCTCTGAGCATGCTTGATTGGGGTCATCTCATTGCCCCATGTGTCCACGTGCCGCCAGAACCCCATGAACTGTTTGTGTCAAGTGTGAGAGTCGCCCCAGGGAAGCAGAGAGCCCTCACACCCCGCCCACAATGCCAGCTGTGCAGGATCCTTGTCTCCACTTTACAGGTTAGAACCGGAGACTTGGGGAGCCTGGGCATCTCTGCAGGGCCACACGGTCAGGAGCAGCGGGACTGGGGCTCAAGCCCAGGTCCTCGGACCTCCAGCCCCAGCGTGCCTCATGCCATGCCGTCTCTGGCAGTCAGCAGAAGGTGCTCTGGGACGCACACCCTCAATACCTGGTGGGGATTTACAGCTCAGAGAGAATAAAAGCTTAGAGGGTTTTGTGATTCATTCAAGGTCACACAGCAAGGAGCAGAGCTGGAAGTAGAATGGTGATGCTTCACACCACGATAAAGAAAGATGCTCAGAAAAGAGCTGGGATGTGGGAGAAAGGGCAAAAGAGGGCAAAGCAATGCGAAGACAGGAAAGAGAGGACCAGTGCTTCCCAAAACAAAGAACATAGTCCAGTGAGAGAGAGTGTGAGAGAGAGAGAGAGTGTGTGTGTGTGTGTGTGTGAGAGAGAGAGAGAGAGAATGTGTGTGAGTGTGTGTTGTGTTAGGGGTGAGTGGGAATGGCGTTGCTGGCCCTGGGGGGCCAGGAGGTGAGAATGAGAGTTAGGGAGTGGGGCAGAGGGAGGGAAAAAAAGAAACAGATGGGAAACAGTCCATGAAAGCCAAAAACCTCAAGTCAGACAAATGTTTATTTTATATAGTGTTGATAACAGGGGAAAAAATGCTGACGGAAACTCACAGCTAGCACAGGCTAGCGCCAGCTCTTCAGACGCCAGTGGAAAGAGCTAGAAAGTGCCTCCTCCTAGCAGGCCAGGCCCAAATTGGGTGCTTAAGGCCTGCCAGGATAGCCTACCTGAGGAGCCTGCTGCAGCAGAAAGTGTCCTGAAATTAGAGCCCAGGGCTAGAGTCCATAGCAAGTTAGAGCTGGCAGGCTGGTCCGCTTCTCAGAGCCCCGGGGTTGCGGTCTGTGAAATGGACATGGTCCTTCCTGCTCTGTCCACCTGTCGAAGCTGTTGGGAGGACTTCATTTCTGGCCCACATGGAATAATGGGCACTGGATCTAGCCTCCTGTCTGAAGAAAAAATAGAACATAAGAACCACGGTTTTCAAGACGGTGGGCATCAGGAAGCAAAGTGCTGTGATCTACGAGAGATGGGAGACAAGTGAGGTGAGCCCTATGATTGTCCCCGGTTACCTGCCTGGAGTGAATCCCAGGCTGCAGCACAGGGAGGGGGGTCCAAGGAGCCTGGTGAACTCCCTGATTGGAGGGGATGGAGCCGAGGGTGCAGGGAGACTGCAGTTGATAGAGCTGCACCAGGTCCCCCTCCAGTACTGGCAGAGTTCTCATCAGCATATGCATGTGAGGCAATTCCCTGGGGGGGGGGGGGGTGAGGGGGAACACCCAGAGGATTATCGGGAATAGAGCATGGAGCTTACACAGGGATGACTATAGTTTCTGTTCCCACCAGCCAGCCTGGAAAACTCACAGCTCAGAAGGCATTGAGTTTACTACTCTAATGTCCCATCCGTATTCAAATATTTCTGCTAAGTCCAGAAAATATGTCCTTGTTTTCAGTCACTTTGTTTGACTCCTGTCCAAACTCAACCCTCTCTTTGTATTTGGTTTTCATGGCTCTAAACAGAGCAGCTTCTCTGCCCCCTTCTCCCACCCCCTTATCTCTCCTGCTTTTGGCTTGATGAAGAATAGAATATCCCACATTCAGGATTTGGTTGCCTTCTTTCTTGTGATGGCAGAACTGGTTCCTCTCTCCTTAGTATCTGTTACACTAGAGGCTAGATCTAAAGGCTTCTCCAGATTCAGGTTCATTTCTTTTGCCAAGAACGCTTCACGGGTGGTGCTTGCTTTCTTATTTTCAAGGTAGTAACGCTCTGTAGTGATTTCCCATCCGGCTCATATCAGGATTGGTTGCTCACTTCAGCTGCTGATAAAGCAGCGCTCTGGCATGCTAACTACCCAGAGTTTTGCTTCTTTTTATCCAATACAAGAAAGCATGTTAGGATGCATGTAGGTTAGAATGGTGTTTGTCTATGAACAACCTTGAATCCACTCATTAAAAAAAAATCTTTCCAGTCTTTGATCCTTTTTTCAACTTTAGCATGCATAACAAATGATGGTGAAGCATGGCATGTCACAACCTTGAACCATTGAATTACCTGGTCCTAAAGGATTAAATGTGAGTTTCAAGGCTGTCACCTACGGGGCCTACAAAGTAGGGTGATCAGTTGCCTCAGTTTGCCTGGGACTAAGGGTTTTCAGTACTAAAGTTGGGAATGTTCTGGGCAAACTGAGTCAAACTAGCCACCTACGACAATGTGCAGACTTGTCAGGTAACTGGGATTGTGAATAAGCCCCTTAGTACGTCAGAATTGCCAGGGCATTAGCTTCGCTCCTGTCTGACCCCTTTTTATACCAGCTGAGAAATTGGTGGTTGTCTGGGCTTTCCAGTGATAGAGACCACAGTCTTTTCCTTGAGGTGGCACATTTCATTGGTAAGTTTGTTAGAAAATTGGGCCTCCCGGTAAATCCCATGAACCACTTGTCAGTTGGAATTTTACCCTGCAGAGCCAAGCATATGATATTGATCAACTAATCAGACCACTGAAGCCTGACCGTGTACCCTCCAGGCAACCTCCCAGGTCGTTGCTGGTCATGACTTCATGTCCTATCACCCTCCTTTCCCACCTGTGACCTCAGGACATAGTCCAGGTGCTGGTAGAGAGGGTCATTGGCTCCAGAACAGAAGTTTAACTTGAGGTATGAGAGACTCCTATGCAGAGGAGATGGGCCTGCTCCCTCTTGCCTTCCAGAATCCAGGTCCTCAAGCATTTCCCCTCCCTGCCTCCAAGCCCTAGTGCAATGGGACCCCCATGCAAGGGAGAAAATGTGCTATCAAAAGGGAGACCTTGTGTGTCTTTACACCCTCTCAAGTGGCTGGTAGGGGAAGGGAGTGCCCAGCTCCATCCATTAAGGATGAGCCAGCTATTCTAACCCACTTGAGAGGGTTTAAAAGTAGAGCCAAGAGTTTAACTTCAAGATGTGCTTTACCTCCCGAAATCAAATCATCTCATTTTCAGCACAGTTATTGAACAGACATTCTCGTGGGGTTAATGCTGCAGCTTTTCCAGAAGCTCCTTGTGTGGGATGGAGGTCAGGATTTTATAGGCTCAGAGGCATTTCCATCACCAGCTGGGTGATTGTCCTGGAGACTAGCTGGCTCCGTGTAAGATGTCTCTCCTGTCTGATCCCTGCTCAATGCCATCCTCTCTGTCTTCATTTCCTCTCTCCAGGATTCCCAGAAGAGCCCTTTAAATGTCCCTTGCTTCTAATCCTTCCCTAGGAAGCCTCTCCTTCCCTAAATGCCTATTTCATACTAATTGCCCACCCCCTTCCAATCCAGTTCCCCAGGCTGTTCCTCAAGGGCCTCTCTTTGGCCCCAAAGGTCTGACCAACTCCCTCTCTCCAGGGCCTCCACCTTCCTTCTTCTGAGACTAGTGAGAGATTCTATCTGTTCCCACCTTGGTGTTGAATAAATACCTCTTTCTAGGTCAACCTCCTGCAGGAAGCCTTCCTTGGTTATCTTTATCCTCTTCATGGACTTCTCCCTTCTCTGGCCTCCAGTGTCACACAAACCCATGGACCAGTTTCTCTTCCCCAGAAGATGTTTCTTTTTTCCCTGGCCAATTTGTAAGCCCCTGGAGGAGTGAGGCCAAAATGTCTGTGTCAGAGACAGTGAGTGCTCACCAAAGATCCCATGTCATCCCTTACATTTCCAGCCTCCCTGGCTGGAAAGTGGGGCCGTGTGACTAGTTCTAGACTGTGAGCAGAAGTGACATGTGTCACTTCCTGGTGGAGACAGTTAAGAGCTGGCAGGAGTCCTCCATCCCTTTCTTCCCCTTCTGCAGCAACCACAGGTGCTGTGTGATCCAGGTGGCACAGCTACATGATGACAGATCCTCTGTCATCCTGGTTCCCTGCATGACTACATGGATCAGAGCTTCCTACTGCCCTGCAGTAGATATGTAATATGATCAAGAAACAGACTTTATCCTGTTAAGTCTCTGAGATTTGGGGATTTTTCTGATGCAGCAGCCAGCATTGTTTAACATTAATACTACATCTCCTTTGTTGTTCCTCCTCCCAACCATCTTCACGTCCCTCTTCCTGGAAGCTCTGAGTACAGACGTCACCTAATATAGATTCAGTCAGTGAGGGTTTTTAGTCTAAATGATGAATTTCATGGTATGGTAACTGAGACATGGAACTCATAAATGAAACAACTTAAGAGGATGTTCTCAGCAGCACCATGCCCAGTAAAACCACCCTTGAACTTAGCTTCCTGGAAAGGCCACCATCCACTGACCTCACCGACCAAAGTCTGGAAGCCTGTAGCATGCTGACCTAGATGTAAGACCAGAGGTGGGATCCCCATAGCTGGAATAATCACATGTCCTCTCAAAGCCTTGAGTTAATCACCCACAAAATGACCAAATTATGTCTGCTCCAGGGACCTGGAACTCCCCAGTTCTGCCCTTCTAGGAAGACCAGCATGTTCCCCAGAAGACGGGGGCTTCTGGGGCCAAATGCTACTGTGGCTGTGTAGGTGTGATACCCAGCTTTCCCCAGCTCCTGGGTATTAGATGTAAAGAAGGTAAAATTGTGATGTAGCAGGGAGAGGCCCTTCTTGGGGCCATGAAGCTTCAGACTGTGGCCTGCCATATATCTGGTCACTGCCTTTTCTGGGATTGGAGGACATGCTGGAAAGGTGGGGCAGGACCCCTGAAGGGAGAATATGCAAGCAATCCCTACCCTCATAATGATATTGGTTAGAAATTTCCATTTGACTGTAAGCCTTTTGGGGGCATGGCTGTAACTTCTTAACAATCTCATCCCAGTGTCCTATTCAGAGCCTGACCCAGAGGAAGTGTTGGAAGGGTACTCGGCTTCCCCTGGGGGTGATGGGTGTCCTGTTGGTGGTTGTGTGAGCTGAGGCTGGTTGGTCACTAGGCAGGGATGCAGGGGAGGGTGTTCTGAACTCTGAGAAGGGCAGATGAGATAACCAAGAAGATTTGTCCTGGGCTGAGATTCCCCTGGGGGCTCCTGGGTGAGGCTGCATGGGGCACTGGGGAAACCAGATTTCCAGGCTGCGGGCTCAGGGAAGGCCCTGATGAGGTGCAGTTCCCTCTTGCTTCCACGTTGAGGTGGGATGCCTGCAGCACATATTCTTAACATATGTTAACCTTGGCACTCTACTCCTGCCAAGAAGCTGTCACAGAGGTATTTAGCAGAGGAAACAGTGTAGGAAGCGTTCCCGTTGTACTTTGGGGCACTGTGCAACTAATGGGGCATGTACAATGAGGGGCTGCTGGGCGGGGGTGACCCTGCCAAAGCCTGTTTGGTCCAGCACAAGAGGAGCGGGCATTAATGATGCCTGGCAGCCAAAGAGCAGGCCCCTTAGCTGTCAGAATGAAGTACAGGTGACGTGGGCTGAGCACCTACTATGTGCCAGGTGCTGGCCTTGAGCCTCACACATCTGCCACCCTACTTCACCCTCACAACACCCCCACCAGGCAGGCACCATCTATCCAGTTTGCAGATGAAGAAGCTGCCTCTGGATCAGCCTGACTGTAAGGAAATCTACCTCTAATAAAACTCTAAGGAAACCGCATTATGATTTCCTTGGTACCCTGAATCCAATGAACCCATCCAGGAAGTGGGAGCCTGCATGTGACGTTAGCTGATGCTACTTGTCTGATCTTTGGGGTCATATGGGAATCGTAAGTTAGCCTAAATGAGGATGATTTTATTTGACAGAGGTCTTGGGAAAAGCCATTGACACTTGTCATTGGGATCAGGCTATGTGGTTTTCATCTCTGGAAGCATGTGCGTTTTATGGCCTTTTATTCTCCCCAATCCCAAATACAACATATATGTGTAACACAGCACACACACGCATACACCTACGTGGGTACACATATTCGTACTTGTACATCTGAAATACACGGTCACGATGCTGCTCACACAATGACACGCCCACATACACCTGCTGGTGTACTCACATGCACACCCGTGTACCCATATGACTTGATTTCATGCACACAACCCACATCAAATTGCCTTCACACACACACATTCCCTCTCGTGGACACGCTCACCCACATACACATCAAGCATAGACGGAAAACTCACATTTACACATGCTTTTTATCTGAGCAAAGAAATCTTATCTCTTAAAGGAGGGGATGAGGAAAGTGAGCCAGGAGTTCTCAGCTGCTTTCTGCCCTCCCCACAACTCTCAGAGACAATGAGTAGTTTTATGCAGGGAAACAAAAGGAAAAGGGCAGGTGGGAGGGGCCTGAGGGCCTGGTTGGACCTCTCCAGGGATGAACTGGTCCTCGCCTTTACCTCCCTGGATTTCAGTTTCCACATTGCCCAAGTGAGGATGAAGCACTTCCATCCCCTTTATTTGGCCCCTCTAAGCGCAGGCATGTGGTGGCCATTTAGAAAGGCCCAGTTCTCCCTGATGGGCCACAAAGCTTTTCCCTGCTGGCCCAGGTGATGGAATGTGGCAGTCACACCCTCAAGGGGCAGTAAGTAGAGGTCAGATTTTCCTGGCTGCACAGGCCCTTAGCTATTTAGATTCCCCCTTATTTCACAGGTGGGGGAACTGAGGCTGGGAAGGGAAGGGCTGGGTGCTTAGCACCATGACTGGCACTTCCTAGTTGCTCAGTGGACACTTGGTGAAGGACTGTCAGATGCTGCTGTTTTACCACTTTCGAATCAGCTCTTGAGGCATCTGAGAACTTGGAATGTGAAGGCCTGGATGAGGCAAGATTACATTTTGTGCAAGTGATTGTGGGAAATTTGGATGCTGACCTGCTCCTCTGATCCCAGGTGAAGACGGTCGCTCTTCCTCCCTTGTACAGATGCCTCAGCCAGGAAGTGAGAGTTCCTCTTCACCCAGCTCGTCCGGACTCTCCGTGTGCATGTTTGTGCACCCACCCCAGGTACACACACATGCACACATACTCCCACATACTCTCTTGCACACACATTCACACTCACACAGGAAACACTCTCCAGTTGATGAGACCTGCAGGGAAAAGAGGATAGAGGGAGGGGCAGTAAGAGTTTTCCAGGCTGAGTGCTTCTGGGGTCCCAAACAGCATGTCCAGGTTGATCAGTGTGAAAGTGAACTTTGATCCCATGATTCCGGCCAAGCACTGGATTCCACCAATGTGAGCCTGAGCATGGTCTGGTCCTTCCCCTTGCAGAGCTGAAGTCCACCTGAGGGTCGCCACGGGGTCACTGACACTGAGGGCCACAGCTGGGAGGAGGGTGAGGACTGTCCCGTGGGTGCTCTGAGGAGGGAATGATAGACTCCCGAGGGGCTCTGGCGAAGAGATGGGAATAGTGAAGGACATATAGAATTTTGCCACATAAAGGAGCGGTGGGCTGGAGCTGTGTGTGTGCGCCGGCCTGAGGGGCAAAGTGTGCAGCATATTCTGGTGGGCAAGTGGTCCTCTGCCACCAGAGCCAGGGATAGGAGGGGCCAGAGAGGCAGCGTGGGGACAGATGGGAAGGGGCTTCAATGTTTGCTGGGGTTGGTGCTGTTTCGTGGGTGGGGGAGTGGGTCCCCTAATTGGTTTATAGATAGAAGGGATGAGAAGGGTGACCTTGGTGGCCATGAGGAGCCCGACTAAGGCGGGAAAGTGGCATCTAACAAAAGGCACCAGAGACTGAAGAGATCAGGGGTCCCCGCCCTCTGGAGCTTGCAGGCCAGACAGGAGTTTGATGCAGTAGCTGTGGCAGGTGTGTTAGGACAAGGTTCCACCAGCAGAGGCTGTGAGAAGTGAGAGGAGGACGGACTGGCAAAGGGTTTCTGAGTCAGCCCCTAGAAGGGGTCACTAAGCGCGAGGTGTCAAGGACAAAGGCGAAGGTTTGGCTGGGGAGGGAGGTGGGCTTGCCATCCCTGAGGTGGGCTGGACAGCGATGTAACATCCCTCCCCAGGCCACCTCGGAAAGGAACCAGCCATTGTTTGTCAGCCTGTACTGTTGTGGGAGCAGCAGCCCAGAATATTAAAATCGTTCTCAGGTTTATCTCCTCCCCCTCTTTGCTCGTTCGAAATCCTCGCAATTCGGGGGAGAAAGTTACTTTAATCCTCTGGTTCCTATCAGCCTAATTATAGTTTCAATAGACGACGGGCAGGGCTCTAAATGAGATCGGAGGACACGGGAACACATTATGTTGGCGCTAATAATGATCTGTCTTTGTTTTATCATTTCATGTTGTTGCTTCTCGTTTTGGCTGCCTGAATTCTTAATGCCTTCGAGTGTCTCAGGGAGATTGCTTCCTCTTGCTGCCAGGCCGGGACACAGTTGCAGACTTGCATATGAAGATACTCAGCCTGGTGCCTGCAGCTAACAAGCCAGCCGCCATTTAAATTTCAATCAGCCCTTCTGTTTGTGTGTGAGTTCCTTGGATGGATGGAATTAGCAATTTTGAAAAATTGATTAAAATTGCTGGTTTCACGAAGCCTCAAAACATCAAAATCAATCTTTTTTTTTTTTTTAGATACACCAAAATTTTTGTTAGACTCACCATGTCTGCAGTATGGGAAACTGCCAGGCCTGCTGGTGGGGTGGTGAGGAACCGGGAGCTGGGTGGGCTGGGGCTTGTCTTGGCTGTAGACCAACTTCTCTGTGACCTTCTTAAGTGTTTGAACCTCTCTGTTTTTTTTCTCCATCTATGGCATAAATGGGTTTGACTAGATGGGGGATCTCTAGAAGGCTCTTCCAGTCCTGACACTATATAATTATGTGCTCAAAGTCAGGTGAAAAATGAATGGATCTTTGAAGGTAGAAACTGCATTTAGATGAGGTGAGAATACTAACAGATAGGATATGAAAAAATACAGTTATCCCCATTTTCAGTTGTAGAAATGGAGGCTTATGCCCTTCCATGGTGCCATAATTCCCAGTCCACAGACTTTCCCTCCTTTCTGGGTGAATAACTCCAGGTAAGGCTGCCCTGACCTGCCCAGCCCAGGGTACTCCCAGGGCCCTCACTGGTTCTGGAAGAGTCACACGCTACCACATGGCTCCCTGGCCCGACCAGGGGACTGGGGTGTGGAAGTTGGCAGCAGACATTTAAGGCATTCCTGTGCTTTCTCTTCTCTGAGCTTTGAGCTGATGTCTTGAAGGCTTTGTTCATCAACTTGGCAGCAGAGGTGGCTTGGAGAAGTGAAATAGTAATAAAAAATGCAAATGTCTTATTGTCCTGAATAGTGTGAGCCGCTCAACAGCCCCATACCTATGGTTCTGGCTGTAGTCTCAGTACAGATAAAAACCCTCAGGGTTGGAGGAGAATAAAACCACTCTGTTCGCTGTCACTGGCAGGAGTAAAATTCCTTGATTTCTGGTCCTGCCCTCACTCGCCCCCACTTGCACTCACCTTGGTCGGTAACTAGGCGCTGCTACTCCCTCCACTTCAATCTGAGTAAGAGGAGTGTCACAGCCACTTTCTGTCTGTCCTTTCTGTCTGTCATAGCTCCCCATGGCACAGCTGTCAACAGTGCTTAATCACAAGCACCACCTAGGACTCTCGTTAAAAAAGTAGGGATGCTCAGTACCTGCTCCAGACTTACTGAAAAGAAGCCCAGCCAGTTCAGGAAGCCCTGTTTCTCTAAACATGCTCTCTGTATGTGGACAACATCTGTGTGGCCTCATCTCCCAATTCACTGGCCAGAGGGTCAGTGTGCAGACAATTGAAATTCTGTTCACAGCCCTATATGTGCTTATTGAACCCCTACTAAAGTTAGTGGGAAAAGATAGAGTTATGGGGAAAGCATGTTTTCTAGACCTAGAAATGAATACCAGCTCCATCACAAATGCTTCGCGACCTTGGGAAGTCACTTACCTCTCTGTCCCTGCGTTCCCACAGTTGTCCCATGAGGACAGTGGTGCCTCTCTCCAGACTGTCTTGAGGAGACATACATGGTATGTATGTGGAACACTTGGTACAATGCCTGGCACAGAAGTAGGTGCTCAACCAGCAGTAGCCTGTTCCTGCCAGAGGAAACCCACAGCAGCTCTACAGGGACAGTTCCTGGGCTTCTGTGAGTCCCCAAGCAGCTGACCATTCCCAGAGCATGTAATTTCCCCTTCAAGAGACGTGTATGTAGGTGGTAGGCTAGGCTCACTCCCCAGGGAAGTGACTTGCTCCTTTCACCAGCTATTATTGTATTTAAAACAAATTGGGCTTCAGCATAGTATAAACTAGTATGTGTTATGGGCCTTCAGGGAATTCACAAATTATTGAAATTATAATACCCTCCAGCATCAGGGTTTTGCTTTCCTGTAAAGCACAGTGGTGGGCATACACAGGCCATTCTCATAGGCAGTGCAGACAACAGGCTGGAAGGAGGCAAGGGACAATGATGGAGAGAATTTGGCCTGGCCTTTTTGTGGGTCCTTGTCCATTCAAAACAGTCTTCTTTACCACCTTGGTGAACACCTGGTACATGATACAGGCGCAGCCACTGAGCTCAGGAATCAGGGGTTCCCAGCGAATGGAGAACTCTTTGACTGTGTAGCAGTCAGCACTCGCTTTTTGTCGGGGAGGGAGAGAAATCCAGCTCAGCCTGGCTTAAGCAGAAGGGGATGTGATTGACTCACATGCCAGGAGTCAGGCATGACTGGGCCCAGGTTTTGTATGGAATTGTCAGCTCCATCTCTCAGCCTTTGTTCCTCTGTGTCAACTTCATCCTCAGGTTAGCTGTCCCCACAGGGTGGCAGAAATGGCCCCAGCAGCTCCAGGCCCACATCCTGCCTGATAGGCAGTAAACCTCTCTTCTCCAGTGGCAACCAAAGCCTAGTACTGACTCTCCTTGGTTCACCAGGGTCGTTGCTCCTCCCTAAACAAATGCCTGTGGTCTGGGGAGTGGGGGACCCCGACCGTCCAGGCCTGGCTCACTTGCCCACCCCAGGGCCAGGAGTAGAGAGTCAGGGAGGGGTGGTTTCTGTAGGAAGGGGGCTCAGAAGCTGAGTGGGCAAAACCAAGACATGTCCAGTCCCACTGGTCAAGCAGCCCAGGCCCAGTGACAGAACTTAGGGTGGCTTCTTATCTTCCCTGACCGCACCCCTGCCCCCTCCAAATCCCACATTGCTTAGGCTCTTGGTTTTGACCTATTGAAAACACGGGATGATTAAGACGATTGGAAAACATGAACATTGTCTTAGTTTGGGGTCCCTAAAAGTGGGTGCTGAGACTAGAATCAGGGTGTGAGATGTTTACCTGGGAAGTTACCCCACGAAGCACAGTAAGGGCTGCAGAGTGACACAGGGAAGGGAGGAAAACTAGTGCAGGCTGAGCTAGTGGGTGGGTTCCTTCTGTGGGCCATGGGAATTCAGTTGCGTTGGGACCCCCCCTTAGTGACTGCACACTCAGAAGGGTTCCTCCAAGGGGCAAGGAAGCTTGGCTGTCTAATGACCAAGTCCTGTCCCTCCTAGGGTTTAACTGCCTGGCACTCTGAGCCTGCCCTGTTATGGTGAAAAGTCTTGCAGTGCTAGCTTGCCCTCAGATGGACATGCAGGTGCTTGATTGAGCTGGAAGTGTCTGTGTAAGGGTGCACCCCACTGCAGCAGCAGCTGCCTTCCAGGGAGGAGGGCCGGGAGAGGTGGGATGGACACCAGCAGGATCTGCTACAAATTGAGACTGGGCATTATTAAGGAATTAAAAAAAATTTTGCTAGGCACCTTAATGACATTGTAATTAACATAGGAATATGCTCTTATTTTTTAAAGAAATGGGTTATGAAGAATTTAAGTGTGAAAGGTAGTGATATTTGTAATGTAAAATATTTTAGCAAAAAAAAAAGGATGAAGCAAATAGTACAAAATGTTAGCAGTTGTTCAATCTAGATGACAGATATATATCTGTGGGTGTTAATTATATTATCTCTACCTTTTGGTACGTTTGAAAATGTTCATAATCAAAAGGAAGACCCAGGGTGATGCTGGGATCTGTTTGTCTTTGGTGACTGGGTGGTGGCTACTTCTTTCTGTCCCTGGCTGGAGCTCTGGCCTTGCCTCCAAATTGTGTGTGACTTTGCAAAACTGTCAGGGCCTCAGTTTCTCTGCTTGTAAATGAAGGACAGGCTGTTTCAGATTTCTGAGATCTGCCACACTCAGAGGCTCTGTGGGTCAGTGAACAGTTTCTGAAGTGCAGTGGAAATTCTAGAATATCAATAGAAAGAGCTTTGGAACTCCCAGTCTGCTCTCCCCACCCCGGAGCCTTAGGTTAGGGCCTGTTGGGCCACCTCTGAGCTGTTCTAAGACTCAGCCTCTGACTTGGAAAATGATCCCAGTTAAGTGTTCAGCTGCCGTTTTTTTTTTCCCCCCAGGGCTGACATTGGACTGCTGGGCCTCAGCATGATTGAAACCTGGGGAGAAGGGCCAGTTCAGGGAGGAAAGCAAGGTCCTGGGCCCCATGCAAAGAAAAGTGTCCTGCAAGTGAATGCATATATTCCTGCTATATGGTGAGTTTTTACCATAAATGATGTTGAATTGTGTCAAATGAGTTTAAAAAATTTTATTTTGAGATAATCATATGATTTCACAGATATTGGAATATTAAACTCAGTTTTTGTTCCTAGGATAAATCCCTAAGAGTCATGGTATATTATCCTTTTTATATATCATTGAATGCAGTTTGCTCATATTTTAAAAGTATATTTGTCCCATGAAGAGTATTGGTCTGTAGTTTTCTATTTTAATAATTTTTTTTTCTGTTTTTGGCATCAAGATAAGTTGGCTTCATAAAATGAGTTGTAAAGGGTTTTCTCTTTCTCTGTTTTCTGAAAGTGTCTGACAGATTTGGTTTTTTTTTTCCAATTTAAAAATTTCTAATTTTTAAAAATAGAGTCTACCAGTGAAACTATTGGAACTGATACTTTCTTTGAAGGGAAGTTATAACTATAAATTCAGTTTACTTTGTAGATATAGGATTATTTAGTCCTTCTGTTTCTTCTTGAGTGAATTCTGGTAGTTTGTACCCTTCAAGGAATTTGTGCGTTTTTCTCTAAGCTCTTGAATTTATGGTGTAAAATTGTTTATACTGTTTATCTTTACCATACTCCTTATCATTATGTAATATTCCTTTTTATGAAGTCTATTTTACTTGATATCAATATAGTCAATAGAACTTCCTTTATAAAAATTAAAACAATTATTTTGTTATTATTATTTTATTAAGCTATATTGACAATAGAACTTTTTTTTTGCTGCTACTTTAAACAAATTTAAGTATAATTTACCTATGTTAGTTCCAGGTGTACAACACAGTGATTTGGTATTTATGTACATTACAAAATGGTCATCATGATAAGCAGAGTTACCACCTGTCACCACACAAAGTTATTACAGTATTATTGACTACATACCCCATGCTGAATAGAACTTTCTTATAATTAGTGTTTGGGTGGTATATTTTATTCCATCCTTTATTTTTAATCTATCTGTGTCTGTGTATTTAAAGTGTATATCTTGTACACAGCATGTATTTTGGTCTTGATTTTTATCTAGTCTATCAATCTTGGGCCTTTGAATTGGAATGGTCATTGGTAGATTGGGTTCAAATATATCAACTTGATATTTATTTTCTATTTTTTCCATCTGTTCCTTGTTTCACATTTTCCCTGCCTTATTGTGTATGAGTTCAGTACTTTTTAGAATTCCATTCTATCTTCTCTGTAAGTTTAGTAGCTGTACCTCTTCGTTTTACGTTTTCAGTGATTGCTCTGGTGTTTGTAATATACGTTTAACTTACCAAGTCTACTTTCCATTAATATTATACCAATTTATGTTTGATGTGAGAATCTTACGACAGTACAATTCCTCTTCCCTTCCTGTCCTTTGTGCCAGTGTTGTTATATATTTTACTTATACATACATTATAAACCCCACAGTATACTGTTATTTTTATATTAAGTGGTCAGCTACCTTTAAAAAAATGAGAAATGAGAAAACATGTACATTTTTATCTACCCACATATTTAGAATTTCCAGGACTCTTCATTTGCTTGTGTAGACCTGATTTCCATCTGATATTTTCCTTGAGCCAGAAGATCTTTAGTTAATAATTCTTATAATGCAGGTCTGCTAGTGGTAATGAATTCTGTTTTTTTTTAATCTGAAAATTCTTTATTTTGCCTTTACTTTTGAAGGATTCTGTCACTTGATATAGAATTCTAGGTTGATAGTCATTTTTCCTTCCTCTTTATACATTAAAAAAAAATTATTTATTTATTTATGGCTGCATTGGGTCTTCGTTGCTGTGCGTGGGCTTTCTCTAGTTGCGTTGAGTGGGGGCAACTCTTTGATGCAGTGCACCGGCTTCTCATTGCGGTGGCTTCTCTTGTTGCGGAGCACGGGCTCTAGGCATGTGGGCTTCAGTAGTGGTGGCACGCGGTCTCAGTAGTTGTGGCTCATGGGCTCTAGAGCGCAGGCTCAGTAGTGGTGGCGCACAGGCTTAGTTGCTCCGCAGCATGTGGGATCTTCCCGGACCAGGACTTGAACCTGCGTCCCATGCATTGGCAGGTGGATTCTTAACTACTGAACCACCAGGGTAGTCCCCTTGGTCTTTATACATTAGAGATATCATTCCATTGTCTTCTGGCTTGCATAGTTTCACTTGAGTAGTCTTTATAATTTTTAGTTATGTTTCCCTGTAAGCAATGAGTATTTTTTCTCTGAAGATTTTCTCTTTAACATTGGTTTTCTTAAATTTGATTATAATATGCCTTGATGTGACTTTCTTTGTATTTATCCTACCTTAGGGTTTGTTGAAGTTTTTGGATATGTCCATTTATATTTTTAATGAAATTTAGAAAACTTTCAGCTATTCTTCAAATAATTTTTGTGTGCTTTTTCTATGGGGACTCTAAATTACACATGTGGTAGACAACTTAATACTGGAGTGTGACCCACTCCAAATATTCTGACTTAATTGGTCAGAGTAGGAGCGTTAGTATTTAAAAATTTTTCCCAGTTAGTTCTAATGTGCACGCAGGGTTGAAAGCCACTGACCTCATCCAACCTTCCCAAGTTAGAGCTGAGACCACTGAAGCGAAGCATGGTTAGAAGCAAATGTAGGCGAGATCACAGTCTGTTGCAAAGCCCACCTAAAACAGAGTACAGGATATGTATAATACCTTATATCCTCCCAGGAGACTGTCTCTTGGCATCCAGGTATTTGCAACTGTGTCAGGAGGTCAGCAATGCATTTGAATTCAAGATGTACATCCTCCAAACATAGTAGCTAAGGCCAACCCATTAGCTATGCAAAACTATGGATTTCTGCAGTCCCCAAATCATTTAAATCAGCCTATTACCACTATAGTGCCCACATATAGACCTGGTATGAGTCATTGATTGGTTTTGATCAAGTTGATGAGAATTCTGCTATTTAACAGACTTCAGCACTCTGGAGAACCCCAGGGCATATTCTGCCAGTGTTCCTATCAATTCCATTTCCAGGTTTATATCAGCAAAGATATTCTCAGCTTGGTTTCAGTCATTCTATGCATTAAAAAAATAGTGCTTTCACTGAACCAGCAGGAGGCAAATATTATCTAGATTTTGATACTGAGTAGCATTCTGAGATTTATTGATTCATATTCAGAATTGCAGGGATTCTATATAGGATTCTTTAGTGAGATCCTTAGGTGAGAATTTTTTCTTTCCCTTTTTCTCTCCTTCTCTTCCCCTCCTCTCCCCTCCTTTCCCCCTTTTTTCTCTTTCTCTCTCCGCTTCCCTCTCTTTCTTCTTTCTCTTTTTAAAGTTAACCCTAGGTTGGTCACACCTGGAGTAGTGAGATGCCTCTGCCTGGGAACCACATGCAAGTTAGTAGGGAACTGGATTATTCCAGTGCTCCTTTCCTGCCTTGACATTTTTTCTAATTCCGTAACGCCCCTAGATGATTCTTGGCTGATACCCAGTTTCAGATTTTAAGCTGATAATAGCAGCCAGATGACTCCCCTCTCTGCTCCTCTCTCCACAGCACAGTCTTAGCTTTTGCTTGGGCTTTGACTCACTGTCTGGCTTAGACAAACCCACTCATCAAGCTGGCATTTTACAGGTGGCTGAAGACAGATGCAGAGAGTGAAAACAAAAAGTGATGGTTAACACTTATGAAGTGTGTATAACTGTTTTAAGTGCTTGACCCTCAGAGCCAGGCTATAGACGGGCACTAAACATTACCCTCATTTTATACAGGAGGAGACTCAGGCACAGGGGGATTAAGTAACTTTTGGAAGAACACGATAGATAAGTAGCAGACCTGGGATTTGTACCGAAACAGTTCTTAACTAAAGCTTAGAGACGTGGTTTTAACCACTACCCGACTGTCAGAGGACAGCCCTGTGTTTGGATTAAGTAGGTGGCATCTGAATACCATACTTCGAAGGACCAAAAGGCATTGCCCCTGATGCCCTGTCATATGTCTACAACCTCCTCTGTGAGCTCCTGCATTTGAATAAGGCATCACTTATAGTTTCTGCATTCAGATGGACTCTGAATGCAGAAGTCCTCTACTTTCTAATTTGTGGCCTTGGACCTCAGCTTCCTTATCTGTAAAATGGGGCTACTAATACCTTCTTCAGAGGATCATTGTAAGGATTCAGTGAAATTGTGCATGTAAAACACCTGGCACAGAGGACCCACCATTTATTAAGGGATGGAACCATGGGAGGAAATGCTGTGATCTGCTGATTGGGATCAGTGAAGAGCCCCAGAGAATGGAATATGGGCAGATGTTTTATTTTTAACTTTTTATTTGAAATACAAATTTGCAAATATAGTACAGAAAGTTTCTGTGTACCCTCCTAGCTTTTCCCAATGTTAGCATCTTACATAATTTATAATTACTAAAACCAATAAATTAGTATTGGGAAACACTAATACTAAACTATAGATTTCTTTCAGATTTCACTGTTTTTTTCATTCATGTCCTTTCCCTGTTCCAGGATTCAGTCCAAGACCCCATGTTGTATTTAGTTGTCATGTCTCCTTAGTTCCTTCCAATCTGTGACAGTGCCTCAGTGTGCCCTTGCTGTTCATGACCTTGACCTTTTAGAAGGGTACTGAGCAGTTATTTTATAGGATGCCCCTCAATTTGCATTTGTCTGATTTTCCCCTCATGATTAGATTGAGGTTATATTTTTTTGTCAAGAATATCACATATGTGATATACCTTTCTTAGTGCATCATATCAGGGGCCAGGTGGTGTCTATATGTCCCATTACTGGTGATGTTAACCTTGATCACGTGGTAAAAGTGGGGGTGGCTGGGTTTCTCCACTGCAGATTACTGTGTGTGTTTTGGCCTTTGTATTGATAAATATCTTGGAGGAGATACTTTGAGATAATTCAAATATTCTATTTCTCCTCAAATTTTCACCCATTAATTTTAGCACCTTGTCTATAATAATTATTATTGTGGTGTTGTAATGGTGAATACTTAAATTTCCCTCATCCATTCTACATTTATTAATTGGAATTCTTCCATAAGAAAGAGCTGCCCCCATTTACTTATTGATTCAGTTATTTATTTATAACCATATGGACTTGTGGGTATTTAGTTGATGAATGAGTTATAATTTGGCATTCTTATTATTTATTTTATTGCTCACATTGTCCCAGCCTTGGCCTTTCAGGTTGTTTCCTCTGTCCTTTGGCCCTGTGGCCAGGGTTTATGAAAGCCCAGAGTTCACCTTGGAGCAGCAAGGGCTAGGCTGTGAGAGGGGGCAACTTGAAGGGGAGTAGAAGTGAGAGGAGAGATGGCGGCACCTGAGACCCCTTCCCCATATAGAATCTGCTTCTCTAAGACCCATTCAATTCTGGAATTTCATTGGACAGCCCTATTTCCCTGCTCCATTCTACAGCTGAGCAAATCAAGGCCTCAGGAAGGGAAGGGGCTGTTGGGGGCCACTGAGTGGGTGGTGAGGTGGGAGGGGTGACCTGAGCTGGAGCCCTGTGCCTGCCGTCCTAGCCTGGCCCTGGGCCCCCATGCGGTACCTGTTTGCAGGGCAGCCTGTTTCAGGAGCTGGGCAGCTAAGGGCTGAGGGAAGTGAGCTCCATCAGCAGAAACTCAGGAAACAGGAGGCTTCTGGTGCAAAGTCTCTTCGGGAAGCCCTGGGGCTATTGGCGCTGCTCCCTCTCCTTTCTGCCCAGCTGAAAGGGAGGGGTTTTCATTGCCAAATCCCCAGCTCCGGCTCAGTGGGGGCCTCTAATCCCCTCCTGGCTCAGGAACGTGGTTCAGCCCAGGCCTACTGGAGGTGCCCCTAGAGAGGATTTGTGCAGGCCTGGGAACAGAGCTCCATGCGGCCCCAGGCCCACCCAAGCCAGAGCTGGAATGCTAGCAGCAGAGCATGGGAAACAGGCATAGGGTTGGAGCTGACAGTAAGTTCTGTGAGAGTCAGGGGCTACATTAATAGAGGTCCAGTGGGCAGAACGAGGGATAGGCTGGTGTGACACACGAGACCAGCCTATAGCAGCTTCAGTATCTGAGCTCTTCTGACCCTGACTGTTTGTACAAGCACTAGACCCTGGGCTGAGTGGAGACATACCACGCCCAATGAAAATAGAAAAGCCTCCTTTCAGTCCGGGAAGCACACGCAGAAAGCAGAGATTGTGAGTTCTGCTGGTCCTTTCTTTTTTTGCTGTACGCGGGCCTCTCACCGTTGTGGCCTCTCCCGTTGCGGAGCACAGGCTCCGGACGCGCAGGCTCTGGACGCGCAGGCTCAGCGGCCATGGCTCACGGGCCCAGCCGCTCCGCGGCATGTGGGATCCTCCCGTACCGGGGCACGAACCCGTGTCCCCTGCATCGGCAGGCGGACTCTCAACCACTGCGCCACCAGGGAAGCCTTACTCTGCGGGTCCTTTCTAGTCTACAAGGAGTTTCCTTTCTACAGAGGTTGGGAGAATAGGGGTTCTGGGGGAGGTCTCCATTTTACAGATGCTGCAGCTGAGGCCTGAAAGCGAAAGGGGTTATGACCTTCTCTGGGGAGCGCAAATGATTCCAGAAAGAATCAGGCTTTCCCACTTCTGAGTTCTGGGCTATTCTGTGCCGCCATCCTGTCTTTGGGGCCTGTCCTCCCATATCTGACTCCTCTCCAGCCATGGTGAACAGTGCCTAAGACTCAGTAGGTGCTCTGGAAAGCCCTCGAGCATTCCCCATGCTCCTGCAGGGTGGACCATGATCTTGGGTGGGTTGGGCAGAGGAGGGGCCCTCCCCCAGACCCATCAGTGTTGAACAGATAGATGACCGAGTGGCGTGTGTGCACACTTGTGTGTGCACGTCTGCAGGGCGAGGAAGTGGCATGTGCTTGGAGGAGCCTGCAGAGAGGCACTTGGCTGGATCCCCACCCTCGTCTGGCTCTGGTTTCATACTTCCTTCCCCTGTAGGCCTGGGGAGGCCAAGCTGCACAGATGGCCATCTGGCTGGCACTTTAGGACACGGCCCAGTGCTCACTCCCAGCCTTCTCTTCCCCTCCTTCTCTGCTTCCCTGGCTCTATGGACTCTGAAAGGAGTGCTGGGCCAGGATGGAGAAGCATTAGGGGTGACAGGCAGGGGCCTCAGGCACAGGACTGGGCCATGGTAGAGCTTTGCCCCCTCACCACGATCAGACTCTCATTGAAGAGGACTCACGTCTGTGCGGCCCAGGTCCTGAGGCCTGGGAGGCAGGAGGGTCGCAGCATGGGGGGGAGGCTGATGCTCTGCCTAGGGAGAAAATTCCACTGATGTGAGCATCCTCCTTGGCTCTATAAATTCCATTCCCAAGAGCCAGTCAGAGGTACTGCAACTCAGCCCCCCACCCACCCATACATCCCCCTCATTCATTCCATAAACCTCTCTTGATGCTTATAGCATCCTAGAACCTGTTCTAGGCCCTGGCAGGGCTCCATCATTTATTCAAGATGAATAAAGAGCCATTGGATTTGTTCAGAACCCAATTCTGGCTCCAGAGTTTTAAGAATTGACTGCTGGGGAGGATGGGGACAATTCCTCCCAAGCATCATTATAGTGACCTGCTCCCTGCAGAGCTTTGTGGGCAGAGGATATAAGAAGGGAGGGGATGGGAGGTGCTGGGGAAAGAGGTAAGAGCTGGGGGTGGGACCTGAGTTCTGGCCCCAGGTCTGGTGCCTACACACTCTATGTCCTGGTAGGGTTGCCAGATTTGGCAAAAACAAAACAAAAACGGGACTCCCAAGTAAATTTATGTGTCAGATAAACAGTGAAAATTATTTAGAATAAGTTTGTCCCTTGCAATATTGGGGACATACTTATACTAAAAAATTATTTGTTCTTTATCTGAAATTAAGACTTAACTGGGCACCCTGTGTTTTGTCTGGCAATCCTATGGACTGTGCAAGTGGATGGCAGACCCTCTCTGGGAGTCTGTTGCTTCATCAGCACCACTAAGGTGAGGAGGGGGGCCAGTGAGAGCCAAGGACCCTCCACCTCCATGGAGGGTAGACTGCCTGTTTCGTACTAGCCCCTGGCTCAGTACCATCTGATGGGCAGGATTGATGCCTTCAAAGTGTATGGAGAAAAGTCTGGGTGTTCAATGAGTCAGACCTGCTCTTGTGAGACCCCCATTTTTGTCTCTCCCCGATGGAACAGGTCAGCCTGAGTGAACCACTGGCTGTCATTACATGAGAGAGCCTGCATAGGGGTGGTCCTAGGTCACCAGAGTTCCCCCTACAAAGAAGTCCCGGGCTGTCTGTCCCTCTCAGTGTTTTCCCTGCTTCTAGTTCAACCTTGCCTTTGACTGCCGCAGGAGGCCAGAGAGGGAAAGAGGATTGCCATGGTCACACAGCATGCAGTGGGGAGCCAGAAGCAGCCCTCCAGCCACCCAACGCCCTGCCCTGTGCCCCCTGGGAAAACACGCTCCCAGCCCTGCACAGTCTTCTCTGAGGGTTCTGTTTGCGGCTATGGGGGTTCCTGCCCAAGAAGGCCTAACGGGGTCTGAGGGCCTCTGCCCAAAGGTGAGTGACACATTGGTCTGAAGCCAGTCTGGCCTGGGGTGTTGAGAACTGCTTTGAGCATGAACAATCCCATATGTCCAACGGCTGATTAGCCGCACAGAGATGGGGAGGGGGAAAGATCATGAATAAAGAATCCGTATTAACCAAAGAGCCAGCGACAGAGGCCCAGCTGAAAGAAATTAAAAAGATGGTGTTTTCAAACACTGCCCTCTGACTGGGGAATTTTTCTAGCTGCGAGTGAGTGTGTTACAAATTTCAGACGCTAACGTATTGACAAAAACAAACAAGTAAACAAAAGTTGAAATGCAGGAGGCCTCCTGGGTCTGATGGAAATCTCAGTGATGTCCCCCCACCCCCTGCTTCGTCCTGTTGTAAACAAAAAATGCAGCTAACAATAATATCTGACAGCAAACTCTTCCCCTGTCTGGATGCTTTTCACCATTGTTCCTTTGGAAAAAAGTTGTCTCTTTAAGCGTCTGCATGTTGGTGATCGTTAGGAGGAAAGAACTAAGCAGAGTTTCCTTTATTTATTTACGTCCCTTTTGCTGAATTCTGATGAAGCACAGGCAGGCAGGCAGGCAGCGGAGCATCTGGCTTCTCAGAAAGATGGCTGTGTGGAGAATTGGGGCCCTGGCTCCAGACTCAGGGAGCATGTGCAGGCTCTCAGAGCAGACGAAGAGTCCCTCTTCCCAGCAGCTGGGGCTGCAGTGGAGTCCCCCAGCTTCTCCCCAGTCCTGCTCAGGGCACCCCTGCCCTCTCCTCGGCCCTGGGCAGGCTGTGTGTGGAGCAGGGCATCACGGATGAGAGGCTCATTCACACTGGGGGTGCAGGGTGGAGAGGGGTATGTGATGTTAAGTCCAAAAGAAGGTGCTCAGGCTGGTGCAGGTCCTAGAAACCACAGGCTCGGAAGGTGGTTGGTAGGATAGGATCCAGGGGCGCTTGGCCTGAGGCAGTGGGAGGGGGAGCACTGTCACAGGGGGGGCCAAGCCCTGTCTCATCTTGGCACATTTGCAGGGTCGTCGTGGAGCAGAGGGGAAAGACTGCCCTTAAGGAGCGTATGTTGTACCAAAGATGGAAAAGGGAGGCCTCTTTCTATGCTCAGATGACGTCACTATCCATCAGAGTCAGGCGAAAAGTTGGAAAGGTGGCCCTGTAAATGGAGCGAGTTCCCCGTCATTGGACAGGTGGCAGGGAGTGTGCAAGTGTGTGTTTATTGTTCACCCACCGAATGTGTTCTGGGTCCTGGGCCTGTCCTTGGCATAGCTGGACCCTCCTATAAGCCTCCAGTTCATCCACATGGGTTTTCCCGCGTTTGTATTCTAGACGGGAGGCTGAGGTAGAGGTCAGGCTGGGTAAACCTCGAATGACTGGCAGAGCCAGAATGCAAATCATCACTCTTTGTGGGACAAGCTGCTGCCTGGGCAGAGCCTGCTCCGTGGAGATGATGTGGGGGATTTGAGCATGCTGTAGGAGATGGGGCAGGGGTGCACTTCCTGGTCCCAGAGGTGTGACGCAGAGGACCCCTGTAGAGAAAGCCTGGGGGTTTCCTGTCCCCAGGTGATGGGCGAGGCATATGCCCACCTGCCCCCTTCTTCCCTCCGCATCCAGCCCCCAGCCAATGGGGCTTTGTCTCTGACACGAGGCAGCCTGGCCATTGGAACGCTTTGGAGTCTGACAGCCTAGGGCTCGGGGCTGGTTACTCTACTTATCAGCTGGGGGACGTGGAGTGGGGAGCCCAGCCCTGCCAGCCTCGGCACCCCCTCCCCAAATGGCATCAAAGGGCTCACTAGGCTGGGGGTGGGCCCTGCAGAAGCTGACCTCACTGGCTCTGCTTCTCCGCCCCAGTGGGATGGAGTCCCCGCCCCACCTGTAACTCTCCACGGTACCATGCCGGGGAAGCTTTCCCAGGACAGGGACAGGGTATCTCTAACTCCTGACAAAGCCAGGTACCTAGAACCCAAGTGGCAGCATAAAGTGTACTTGCTGAATGTCTTCCAATGGCCTGGGCGGGACATGTTACCAGGAAAAGGCTCCTGAGAGCTGGGGGTGCCGGGTGTTTTGTTCCAGGCGTCTGTGGCTCAATTGCCTGGGCCTGAGCGCTGTCACTTAGCAGTTTGGGGAGGAGACGCCGCACTATTGGCCTGGGCCAGGCACACGCAAGCTCTCTGGTCTTGGGGAGAAGCTTCAGGGTGACTCGCTGTGCTCTGCAGCGTCCTACAGCAGCAGCAGCAGCAGCAGCCACGGGACCCTCTGCCACGGCGGCTGCCATGTGGTGGCTGATTTGCTGTGGACCTCGTGTGCTCATATGAAGGATGGGGTGGCGTGGGGCACACACCCCCAGTCCACTGCCCGCCACTCTGCACTGTGCAGGTGCTAGAGAGGTCTTCCTTCCGTGGAGCAAAGCATCTGCCTCCTCTCAGCTTCTGCACATTTACCTTGTTTGTGTCCTGTGGGTCCCCCTGCTTGGGGATGGGCCACCAGAGGCTTGAAGACAGGCCCAGCATTCTTCCTGCCCTGGTCCTGCTGCCCTGCTCCCTCGTGGCCCTTGCTGGGGGGTCTGTATGTGCCTCTCCCCAGTTCCTTACCTGTCTCTGGCTTCTCTTCCAGGACTCAGCACATGACAAAGGACCCCCTTCCTTGGTGGGAAACCCATGATGAAGCCTAGCCATGCCCCAAGATTGCCCAATCCAGGAGAAAACACACCAACAATGTCATTTCCCTGACCCCACTTCCCCATTCCCAGACTACTGTGGAGCAACTGTATTTTTTAAAGTAGGAAGGTACATTTATTTCCTCTCCAGTAAAACCAGGAAATGATCTTGGAGACACAGAGAGTTTGAGTAATTTGTGTAAGATCACACAGCACTTGGTAGTCAGGCCAGTCTTGGAAATCCACACTCTGGCCTCTGGCCCTAATTCCTTCCCTGAGAACCTCTGTGGTGACCAGCTGCCTCATCAGGTGGGGAAAGGGCCCGTGGCTGACATGATTGATGACTTAGTGCTGTGTCCATTGTGGGGTGTCCTTGTTGAGAACACAGAAATTGCAGCAGGACCACTAGGGCTTCCCTGGGCCACAGACACACTGGGCCTTTGTCCACCTGGCCAGGATCTAAAGCGGATATGGAAATCGGCTTACAGCAGCCCCTGAAGGCCCTGCAGCCCGGCAAAGCATGTCTGAGAAGGAGAGAAAAAGCAGACACAGCTCAGCAATCCCCCTACCCACAGAGGAAGCCCAGATCACTCAGCAAAGCAGATGCAGAGACCATCTGAATTGCCAGCAATGTTTCCAAAATTATATCAGTCTGGCCTAGTGGCCTGGGGACTGGCAGAGATGCCTGTGGGAGGGGCCGGCTTTCCCCTCTGGATTCAAGTGAGGAACGTGGCCCAGTGAGCTCCACGTCCTCTTTCATTACAGCCCCTCATGGAAGTACTTTTTTTTTTTTTTTTTTAAAGAAAACTCTTCAGAGCTCTGCCTTTGTGAGAAGCTCTATAAATAACTTGCTGGGAAACATTTCTGCCTGATACTTGCCACCTACAGAGAAAATAGTCCATACGTCAGGCAGTTTGGCATCCGGAGAAGCTCAAAGAGGGCAGTGTGGCGTGCAGGATGCGGGGATGCCTAGGAGTTGGTAGCAGACACAGACGGCGGCAGTCAGAGCTCACGGGTGCTGTCCCCGGATCTGGGTTCAAACTCTGGCTCTGCCACCTACTGCCGTATGACCTTAGGAAAGCTGGGTCTCCCCTGGGCTTTGCGGTCCGTGTTGGCAAATGGGGCTGGTCATGTATGACCTTGTCCTCAAGAAGGTATAGTTGAGTGGGTAGGAAAAAAGCACAGCTGGTTCTTGGATCTTAGGCAGAGTGAAGGAATGGCCCTGGGAAAAGAAAAGAGAATGGCGTGTCAAGAGGCTGGTAGGGGCAGATTCTTCTCATTTCCTCCTGCTGCAAATCCACTGTGTTCTCCTGGACTTGGGGATCTGGTATCAGGAGGGGAAGCCAGTGATGCACAAAGTCAAGCTAGCACCCTTATTGCTGAGATCGGGAAACCGAGGCCCACCGTGCAGGGCCGGGGGGGCGGGGTGGTATGCTTCTGGCCGAGGCCACAGAAAGGGAAGTGGCTGAGTCAGGCCTGACCTGCCGGCTTCCTGGACTCCGCCTGTGAGGGCACTTGGCCTGCAGATGGCTGTAGGAGTCCAGAATGTTTTGCCCCCTTGGCCTGTCCTCTGCATTTCCCTATAAAAGTGACCACAGGCACTGGGGTCAACTGGACAGTGGAGAGGGGGCTCCCAGATTACCTGGGAGAGGAGGAAGAGACCCAGCTTCGCCTGTCTAGGCTGTGGCGTGGCTCATGTGGCTTTACTTCCTGGGCTTTACCTGCCTCATCTGTGAAATGGGGACATGACTCTGACCTCCTAGGGCTGTTGTGTGCATCAGACATTCATCGAACAGAGATTAGAGAGGTATCGTCTAGTGCCAGGTGCTGCTCCGGAAAGGGGAACTGGTGTGATCTAGATCGGGGATCCATCCTCACAAGGCTCCCTCTCTAGTGGAGCAGGAAGCCAAAAGACAAGCAAAAAAGGAATAAAGAGGATCCCTTCACATTGAGATTATGATATAACAGAGCAATGTGAACACAAGCGAATTTCCTGGGTGGGTTAGGAGCCGTTTGGGGATGAGAGGGAGGCAGGTATAGTGCATCCCAGGTTGTGGAAATTGCAAGTGCCAAGATCCTGGGGCAGGAACGAGGCCAGCAGCTGGTGTGCATTTGAGGTGGGGAGGGATGCGGTGGAGAAGTATTGGGGCCAGTTATGAGGGCTGAGCCGGGCCTGGCCAGTAGTGGATGCTCAAATGTGCTCAGGCTCGATCTGACATAGGAGGATGCTAAGGGGAGCCACCGTGGGTACCCCACAGTTTGCAAGCTCAGGCAGGAGTGTGGGCAGCCCAGGCTGGCGTGTAGCCTCTGTCAGAGCACAAGGGTCAGGTCCAGGCCTGGAGGGAAGGTGGGAGCTGGTGTTTGAGCATGTCTGGGGGACTGTGAGGTCTCAGTCTGCCTCTGGTGGATGGAGGGAAGGATTAAGGAGGCTAGAGCAGAGCTGGTGAGGCTGAAGGATGGGGGGATGAGAATTGCTACAGTCAGCTGCCCCTGGAGCTCCCAAGATGTCACAGGCATTCTTGGGGTGGCGGGGAATACCACGTCCCAGGAGTGACATTGCAGAGGGAAGAAAGAAACCTACAGAACAGAGTTGCTTGCTTGGATCAGCAATTCTGAAAGTGTGCTCTGCTGAACACCAGTTCCCTGCACGGGGCAGGAACAATGCCCTAGCTTAGTAGCCTTTGGTGGTTGCATTCCTAACACATACCCCTCCTCTTTCTTTATCAGGGTTTGCGCAGATATAAACCTTTCATGGGTTTCAGGTGAGGCAGGTTTGAGCCCCAGCCCCATCACAAGGAACAAACCATGATAAGTTTAAGCTGTAAGTTCCCAAACTTTGTTCATTGGTCCTTTGTCTCGGTGATTTTTTTTTCACAGTGTACCTAGCTTAGCTAGGCTCAAACAACTTAATATTTATGCTGGAACAACTTATTAGCCAACTGCAAAAACGAAGTACATGAATGGAAAGAAAAAGTAATGATTTAAATTTATTTTTAAAACTGCAATTACGTGCTAAGGGGATGGGTGCACCTGTTGGGCACTGCACAACGTCTCAAACTTTGGATTTGGATTGGACATCACCACCATTTTCCGTTCCACATTGGTTTTCATACAGGGCTTGATTTTTATCACAGCAACCACCAAGAACTGCTTCTCAAGACTATAGTATCATCAGAGGAATGCAGCGTGAGCTAACGTGGAAACTATGAAGTAACATGAGCGAGTAGCTCACGTGGTGGCCAGTATTGCTGTGTTTCCCTTGAAAATTTTAAATATCCTGCAGCACCCCTGAGTTTTTTGTGGTGGTCTGGGGTGCCTCAGCCCACAGTTTGGGAGTGATGGCTCTAAAGCAATCAGCCATTGGTTTGGGCAGGAGCATGGGTCACGACTCCAGCCAATGAAATAGGAAGGAAGGTCTTGGGAGGTTTGTGGGAAAGGCTTACCTCACTCATAAATGCATTTGGGAAGGGGGCATCTCCCTCAGCTGCTGGTGGTTATAGTGTCCACGCGGTGGGAGTTCTGGACTTGCAGCTGCCATCTTGGTCCCGTGAGGGTAACAACCCCAAGGAGAACACTCTGAGGATGGCAGAGGGGGAAGATGGAGGGGCTCTAGCTTTGGGGATATTGTTTGGTGCCTGCCTCGGATTTCCTGTTGCATGAACGAATACCTTCCCAGAGAGTTTAACCTGTTTAGAACTGGATTTCCTATTACCTGCAGCCAGAAAGCATCCTACCTGATAGCCCAGCAGAAGATGCTTGGGAAACACTGTACTTTCTCTCCTCTGCTCAGGGTCACCTATCAAAGTCTCTGAGAAATCCCACAATTCTCTGCTTACTTTTGTTCAATGCAGAGTTTGCCAAATTTACTTGACCGAGGAAACCTTTTTTCCATAGTACCTAATTAACATCTGGCAGGACACTTGTGTGCCAAAACCCACACTTTTGAAAGGGATGCCTTGGTTCCCTCCTCATAGCTCCACCACCCCGCCTACCCCGGGAGCCCTGACACACAGACTCCCCTCAGAGGCGCGCCAGGACCCACATGTGTTTCTGTTCGAAGGGGGAGACTAAATGAAGCCAGATGTACCTGGCCAGCCCACAGGCCGAAGAAGCAATGATTTAACGTCCCAGCTATGCGGGGATTAGCTTGCCAGAAAGCTCCCAAGGAGGGGTGGGGACTTGCCATCAGTCTGCTAATGGATTCTGCAGAAGTGCCCCTGTGGGCTGTGCATGACTGCCGTGTGCATGACTGCAGTGTGCCTGAGTGAGTGCAGTGCCCACGACTGCTGTTTGCAAGACCGCTGTTCCCCTGACCTCTGTGTGCGTGACTTCTGCGTCCGTGACTGCTGTGTGCACGGAAACTGCCCATGACCACTGTGGCCATGACCTCTGGCCCATGACCTCTGTGTCCATGACTGCTGTGTGCATGACCACTGTGTCCATGACTGCTGTCCCATGACCCCTGTGCCCTTGACTGCAGTGACCGTGAACCCAGTGTCCATGACTGCTCTGTCCATAACCACTGTGTCAGTGACCCCTGTACCCATGACCACTGTGTCCATGACTGTTGTGCCAGTGACTGCTATGTCTGTGACCTCTGTGTCCATGACTACTGTACCCATGACTGCTGTGTACAGAGGCTCAAGACCCTCTGGACTCCCCAGAACAAGGTCCCACCCTCTCTCTGGTTCCCCTGCTCAGCCCTCTGGGGCCCCACGCCTACAAACTTGCCTTGGCCTCCTGTTCCCACTGCTGCCGCAGCCTTGGTCTCCTGGCCCGGAAGTAGGAGGACTCTGCTGGCCACTAGGTGTGAGACTTAGGCCATTCCTTCCCCACTCTGGGGCCCAGAGATTATCCAGCACAGTGGTTTTCAAAAAGTGTCCCTTGGGCTTCCCTGGTGGCGCAGTGGTTGAGAGTCCACCTGCCGATGCGGGGGACACGGGTTCGTGCCCCGGTCCGGGAAGATCCCACATGCCGCGGAGTGGCTGGGCCCGTGAGCCATGGCCTCTGAGCCTGCGCGTCTGGAGCCTGTGCTCCGCAACGGGAGAGGCCACAGCAGTGAGAGGCCCGTGTACCGTAAAAAAAAAAAAAAAGAAAAAAAAATAGTGTCCCTTAGGGCGTGTGCCCCTGATTCAACCAGGACAGCTCTCTATTTACTCTTTTTATCCACTGGGTTCCCACACAGGAATTCACTGGGAGAAAAGGCTTTGTGGCAGGAAAAAAAGTCTGAAACCACTGATGTTGTCCAGCCGTGCATTTTGCAGAGGAGGGGACTGGGGCCTCTCCTCCCAACACTGCTCTGGGATCATTGGAGGGAGAACTGGACAGGAGGAGGAGGGGCTGGGTCAGGGTTGGGGAGTGTAAGGACAGCCTGCCAGGAGGCAGTGGTTCATTCTCCCTGTTGGCTTTGCCTGCTGTGACCCAGGAGAAAAAGTGCTGGAAACAGTCAACGATGCGGCCAGGAGCCACACAAAGTGTGCTTCTCTAACTCTGGGTCAGCTCACTGGCAAGGAAGCAGGAGGCAGGCAGCCTGCCTGGGAGGTGGAGTGTGTTCTGTTCGCTCTGCCGAGGTGCAGGGCCGGCTCCTGCCACCCGCACTGGGCCACCTTCGCACAAGAGCTCAGCTCTCGCTCCTCCTGGCTGCCCGAGCTGAGTCTCAGCCCAGCCAGTGATATGGATTTAGCACCAGGCGCTTCAGAGAGGGCTGTGCAGGACCACTGCTCCAACAGGCAAGTGGGCTCTGTGCTTGGGGCCCATGGTACTCTCAGGTGCTCACAAAAATGCTTAAATTTCTTTTAAAATCAGAAGAAAAGAAAAACTTTTAGACTGAAGAGAATCTTTCAGTATATCATATTAATATATGAAATCTTTATACCAATGCATTGCAAAATAATGATATAATATCAATATTTATTATTAATACATTAATATTAATTATATATAAGTATATAATCAGTATTATAATTAATATATATATATATATATATGAAGGGGCCCGTGAAAAGAAAAAATGCCCACCAAAGTTATGATGACATCATGGTGTGTTCCTGGTTGAGTGATAGTGGTCTTCAGATCTTGCTTAGTTGCTAGGGCTGCTATAACAGACACCACTGACTGGGTGGCTTAAATAACAGAAACTTATTTTCTCCCGGTTCTGGAAGCTGGAAGTCTGAGATCAAGGTGTGGGCAGGGTGGGCTCTTCTGACGCCCCTCTCCTTGTCTTGCAGGTGTCTGCCTTCTCCCTGTGTTTTCACATAGTTTTCCCTCTGTACCTGGCTCTGTCCTAATCATCTCTTCTTACAAGGGCATCAGTTATACTGGTTAGGATTAGGGCCCACCCTAATGACCACATTTTAACTAAATTACCTCTTTAAATATCCTATGTACAAATATGGCCTGTTATGAAGTACTGGGGATTAGGACTTCAACTATAAACTTGGGGGGACACAATTCAGTCCTTAACAGTTTTCTCACTTGAGCTCATGCTCTTTTCTTTGCAACTGCCTGTCTTCCCTCCCTCCCTCCCTCCCTTCCTCCCTCCCTCCTCCTTCCCTCCCTCCCTCTTCCCTCCCTCTCTCCTTCTTCCCTCCCTCCCTCCTTTCTTTCCTCACTCTCACTCTCTTTCAAAAAGAGAAGGGCTCTAAATGGAACATGCCCTGCTTCAGAGACACCTGCTCTCACATGGAGCCCTTCCTAGTCCTCTGTTCCCTCTGCAGAGCTGTGGTACTGGGGCTGTCCAATGCTGGGCTCTGGGCAGGTTTAAGCTGCTAGAGGGAATACAAAGGGCACTAGTGCTATAGAGTGGACACTGGTGCTTCCTCTACCTTTGGATGCCAGGGTTTGATCCAACTACATTCAAGGTGGGCAGTATTGGAATTCTGGGATTATTGAGAGATGATCATGTATGTATAATATCCACATATGTGGGCTTCCTCTCCCACAACAAGACCCAGATATTAGAGAACTCTTCCCCACCAGCTCCAGCGCTCTCCACCCCATCCCAGCCACTTTCAACTATATGGGGTAGATCAGAATGGGGGTCTTGATATATATATATATATATATATATATATATATATATATATATATTTATTTATTTAGATGTTGCGGGGGAGGAGTTCATTAATTCATTAATTTTGGCTGTGTTGGGTCTTCGTTTCCGTGCGAGGGCTTTCTCTAGTTGTGGCGAGCGGGGGCCACTCTTCCTCGCGGTGCGCGGGCCTCTCACTATCGTGGCCTCTCTTGTTGCGGAGCACAGGCTCCAGACGCGCAGGCTCAGTAGTTGTGGCTCACGGGCCTAGTTGCTCCGTGGCACGTGGGATCCTCCCAGACCAGGGCTCGAACCCGTGTCCCCTGCATTAGCAGGCAGATTCTCAACCACTGGGCCACCAGGGAAGCCCGGGTCTTGATATTAAAATGGCTCCATTTCCTTAGGATTGAAAAAGTAGTGGATCCAAGTAGGTCTTAGTCTCCTGAATGCTGGGAATCCTTGATGTTTTACTAGGATTTTATCATGAAAGGGAAATTAGAGACTCAGGGCGAGAGCGCCCAGCCACTCCTGTTTCAGTGTCACCGGAGAGCTATTCTGCTGCCCTTGAAAATTAAATGCTACTTTCAAGTGTGGCTATTTATGTGAACTTTGTAAAATTGGCCTTTATTTTAAATGGGTCTTCCTGAGGTTAATCTAAAAATGAGGAAGAGGAGGGAGAGGACAAGGGGAAGAGGACGAGGGGAAGGGGAGGTAGCAGAGGGGGCAGGACAAGGCAAGGCTGGATCTCTGAGTTAGATTCCCTTTTGTCCTGCCCTGTGGTGTGGCGGCTTTGCCTCCTCCAGGGTCTCCAATCCTGACACGAGCCTCGGCACGTCTCAGTGATTTTGCCCCCATGGATGTGCTCCAACACCTTGGTGGGTCTTATGATCTTGCCGTCAGATTTAGGACATAGGCTGCAATCATTCCAGAGCTAGAATCAGCCCAACCTTGGCCAGACGGGGCCTGATGACTCAACCGGAGAGTAGGTGGTGCAGGAGGAAAGGGGCTAATGGGCTTCTATCAGTCAACCCCCTCAGCTTGGTTTCTGCCAGTGGAAGAAGAGCCTAGGCTGGGGGACTTAAGGTCTGGGGTTCAGCCCCTCCTCAGAGACTCATTTCACACGTGGCTTTGGGTGAATCTCTTCCCTCTCTGGACCTCAGACTCCCCATCGTCTAAATGAGGGAAGTGGACCAGATGAGTTCATCGGTGCCCACTAGGTACCAGCCACTAGGGGAGGTGCTGAGGATCAAAGACAGGAAGATGAGCCCACAGCCTTCCTGCAGGCAGGTAACCTGCTGCAAGTCAGGCACGTTCACTTACTAATTTTACCCCCTGAAATATATTTCTTTTATATTTTTCTCGTTATGAAAGCAGTTCATGCTTATTATTTTAAAAATATATACAGAAGACCCAGCTAAGGAAAACAAAGGCAGAAATGATCCCCATAAATCTCACCCACCCAGAGACAACCAAGGTTCGTGCTTTGGTATATATTCTTCCAGACCGTTTCCTGTGACTACAGTTATGCATACTTAAACATAGAACTAAAACAGGATCGTATATACTATTTATCTTTCTCAGTCTTCGCAACCACTCTATGAGGTTGTTAGTGTCATTATTTTCACCTTAGAGATGGAAAAATAGAGACTCAAAAGAGGTGGAGTAACTTTCTCAAGGTCGTAGGACTGTGATGCAGCACCAAGCCAGGTTGATAGCAAGTCCAGAGCTCTTTCTCAACGTTGATGTCTAGGAGGGAGCCGGGCGGGGAAGCAAGGGATTGTTCCAGCACTTAACCACACCCCACAGGGGCCAGACCAGTGCACTCACTTCAGGGCAGCTGAGTCAAGGGTCACAAAGAAGCTCACCCTTGAATGGTGTCCTTAGGAACAAGGTGGACTGTGCCAGGTGAAGAAGCAGTGGGAAAGATACTTCAGGCAGAGGGAAGGAAGGAGCAAAGTCAGAAGGGCAGAAGTCCACCAAATACATGTTCGCTCAGCAAAGGGAGGTGGCCGGGGCGATGGGACACGCGTAGTGTGTGCAGGGGAAGGGGCAGGAGGGGAGCCGGCAGGAGGAGGGCTGTGAACCATCCTTCTAAGCAGTTCGGCTTTCTCCTTAGGGTGAGGGGAGCTCTTTAGGATGCTTAAAGGGATATAAATGGATCTTTAGGGGAATGCTCTGGAGGCATCTGGAGGATGGATCAGGGCAAGAAGGGTCAGTAGTCACTCGTCTGCTTGATTCCCTGACCCCAGATATCACCCCCAGGAAAGGATGGCAAAGAAAGAGGGGATCCAGGTCCCAAGGGCCTTGGGAAGGTGGCTGGATTCCCAAATACTCACCCTACGGAAACGCACGTCACAGGCTGATGAAGGGAACGGAGCCTGTGACGTGTGTGGCGGAGCCATGGATCTAGGCTCAGCTGTCTGCGCCGACCTCTGCTTGCTCCATCCCCAGCATGAGGCAAGGTCCCTTCGCTGCCTGGGACGGGGTTGACATGGTTTAAGTTTTCTCATGGGTGGTTATGTGTAGGAGGATTGAGGTCCTGTGCTCCACTCAGTGGAGTCAAGCACTGGCTTCACCCTGACCACGTCCCATAGGTGTTAGAAAGGGCTGGGCGTGGGGCAGACAGAGGGCTCACATTTATCAGGAACCTGGGCTACCACTGGAGCCTCCACACCAAGAGCCGGAGCTGCACCCATGACCGGTACATGTGGATGTGAGAAGGGAGTCAGTGAACGGGGAGGGGGCGGGGGGTTGGGTGGAGCTGGGAAACGCCAGCTGAGGAGTGTAGGCTGAGTGGCTGGAGGAGAGAACGAGGAGGGAGTAAGGCTACATCATGCCGCAGTGACAGAGTGAGGGTTCGTTCTCGCTTGCGCTACGTGTCCTTTGTGAGCTTGGGTGCCTGTTTCGGTTGGAACTCCAGGACGGGACTGGATAGGACTTTACTGAGGGTCGTGCCTATGAAAGATGAAGGTGGAGGGGGCAGGAGAAGGTGGAGAGAACCGGCAACTGTGATGCAGGTCTGAGACCTGTAAAAGGATAGGTAAGGAAAGATTGGGCAGGAAGAGCCTGATTACAGGGCAGGACCGAGAAAGTCTGGAGCACGCTGATGGGGAGCCCCAAACCCAAAGGTGCCCATCAGTGGAATCCCACATTGGGCAGGAATGGCCCAGTTCTAGTATCCCAGACATGGATACTAGCAAGTATCCATGCACTCCACACTCTGAACCCAGGCTCTTTGGAGAAGCCACTGCCTGGAATGTCGTTGGTCACTGGGACAGAGTTAAAAAGATACCCTGTGGGTGGGGGGCTCCCACTGGCAACTAAAGGCTCTAGTTCAAAGGAGATGCATGTCAACTCCACTGGTAACCCATCGGCCGGCCAGAGCTGGTCATCTACCATAAGGGACCCAGCAAGTGAAAGTCCACTGCCTGCCTGGAAGTGGGAGAGCTGGGCATATCTGAATGTAGGAATACCCATCATAGGATATGAAGAAGAGGGATGGGAAGAAGAGATGGGTCAAAGGCATGACTGAAGGAAAGGAGGGGAGAATGAGGAGAGGGCAATCAAGGAGTGAAAGGAGAAATGAAGGAGTGAATGAACCAGTGACTGAATGAGTGAATGAAGGACTAATAATGGATGAGTGTGGCCTAAAGGATGAAGCCAAGAGTGGGTGAGGGGTGAATGGATGAGCAGAAGTGGGAATGGAGAAGCAGAGGGAGGGCATTGGTCCTCATTTGCTTTGGAAGGGCGGCAAGCAAAGTTTCTCTCCTTTTCTTCCCCTCACCACCTCCAGTCAGGCTACATGTATCCCAAGAATTGCACCGACCAGCCACTGAGTGGTTGCTGCAGGAGCGTCCTCTCCAGGGCCACTGGGGCCTGGAGCACAGGCTGGGGAGGGACTGACTTTCCTTCCCTTGGACAGCAGCCTGCAGTGTTGAACAACCTTGCAAATCATAGTCTGGGGCTGATCATGTCTTTGCCTGCCTCTTGCAGAGAGGGATGAAGGCTGCCAGCCTGCTGTGGGCCCCTTTAGATGCCCCGGAAATGCCCTTTCCCCACCACTATCTCCCCGATGCCTGGAATCCACCCAGTGAGGTTCCCTTTGTGGCTTAAGCCTCGCCCTCTAAGAAGTGTTTTAAAAGAAGGAAGCCTCTAACTAACCCCACTCCCAATCACTGAAGGGCAAATCATATGCGGGGCATGTGGCAGCTGCTGGGGTGAGAGACCCAGTCTGAGCCCTTGACGAGGACCCTGGACATGCCTGCAGAACAGTTACAGGATGACCTTGGGCAAGCTCCTTCCTCCCTCTTTGCCTTAGTTTCCCCACCTATAATAGGGAAGGAGTTTGGACAGATTGAATTTTATACAAGAGTGGGCAACAGATACTGAGTGATTAATATAGTTAATAGGTTTGATAGTTAGAGGGGTGCTGAGTGGCATGACTTTGGTCCTCATACACAGGAAATGGTCCTGCCTTTGAGATTCTGAGGTTGGCCTGCTGGTGATCTAAGCCAGGCTGCCTGGTCTAGATTAAAAGATTGGTGAGAATCACTTGGGCTCGGTTCCTGGATGCTCTCACCTGGGTTTGCTGCTGAACAGCAAGCAAGCAGTGCCGAGGCTGGACCCAGAGCAGGCTGCAGAGGTGAGCATGGGTCCCTGTGCATCCTTATCTTGAAAGTGTGCCCGAAGTACAGAACTCAGCACATCCTGCACAAAGCAGGGGATCTGCCAGGCCCTAGGAGCCCAGAACTGCAGGTTCACTGCCTTTTCTATAGACTTATTACTCAAGTACAGTATACTTTCAGAACAGGTCATGAATAGCAAATGTCCACCTCGATGGAATTTCACAGAGTGAATGCACGCGTGTAACCGGTACTGATATTCAGAACGCAAAACAGAACGGAAGCAGATTGTGGCCAGCATCCCAGGTATCGCGGTGCTCCTTTGTGTCTGACTTCTGTCTCAATATTGTGAGGTGTCTCTAGGTTGTTGAGTCTGGTTGTACTGGACTCCTTCTCACTGTTGTTGGTGTTCCCTTGCGTGTCACTTCCTTTTATACCTTAGGTTGATATCAGTGGTCCAAGGTCTACCTATCACCTCTTAGGCAATGCCTTGATACCCTGTAGTTACGCTCTTCTACATCCTACCTCTTACTGGATCCTCAAGCTCACAGGAGGCCTGAGTATGAACTATCACAGGCAGTAAAACTATTATTAGAGGGAGAAGGCGAAGGCCAGAGCCATGAGCTTGATGAGCTAAAACCAAATTAGTAACACCCTTTGGGGGTGGGGAAGGGAGCAGAGGGTCGGAGGGGAATGTGCCCCCCTCAGGTCTGGAATAGGCTGGTCTGGGCTCCATCACCACCACAGAGGTTGGTGGCTAGGGCTTCTTGGAATGCCTATGATCGTGTAAGGGGAGACATCACCTGGCTGTCAGACTTCTGGCCACCTGGCAAAGGAAGGTGTATGCGGGCCAGGATGAGTAGAGAGGAGGGCGAGGTGGGCTGTCACCTGCAGGCACAAGATACTGTGGCCCTGAGTGTGCAGATGGCGGCATGATACTGAAGCCGTCAGATGGTTAGGACCAGTGTGGGACAGGATGGGAAAGAAAAGAGGAGAATGAGAAAGGGCGTGGCGGAGGTGCAGCCATCTACAGAAACGGGGCCTCCGGGTGGGGGTCTCCCAAGCAGGGCCTCCTCTCCTTCCCTCTTAGGCCTTCCGTGCCTGGCACAGGGCAGGCCCACTGGCAGTGTTAATGAAAACAGGTGACATCCCTCCCAGGTGGAATTTCCATGGCAGGGCCTGCAGAGCAGGTGGGGACTGTGTCTCTCCCACCTGCCCACTGATGGGGCCTCCGGGTCGTACAAGCTTCCAGGCAGCTGCAGGGTCTGGGCTGTTGCTTGGCAGGGCATGGGGAAGGAGGCAGACTTGAGCCCATTAGCTCAGTGCTGGTCTCTGGAGGGCAGGCAGGGGGATTAGCTGGCTGCTTTGCCACCTGCTGACTTCCCAAGACCACCGCTTTGGGACTGGATCCAAGGGAGTGAGTGATGCCGTCATTAGATGTGAGGCGTCAGCAGTCCTTCTCTCCTTCTCCTCCGTGAGGCTGGTGAAAGGCAGTGCGCTGGGCCTGCAGCTCTGGCTCCCAGCCCGGGCTCTGCTTTTGCTCCGAGTGTGGCCCAGAGACACGCCCTGCATCCTCCTGGCTGCCTTCCCATCTGTAGAACCAGTGTGAGCGCCCTTCTATGCGGGGGTCCATCCAGGTCCCATCCTCCAACAGGTGACAGTGAGGGACCAGAGGCAACCGGTTCTGCCCCCAAATGGGCCAACTGGGGCTCGCTTCCACATCCAGTCAGGTCCCCTCTCCCTCCCTGCCGACAGGTGCTGTGGACGGGGGCTGTGATGGCCATGACTTGTCCTCAGTGGAAAATGACAGCCGGGAGAGAAGAGAAACGTTAGCAATCACCTGCCAAGCGCAAATTGAACTGACTAGTGCTGGCCCATTTCAGGAGGGTGGGGTGGGGAGGTGAGCCAAATGCCAAGGAGAGGGAGAGGCACAGGGGCACTTTCTGTGATCATAAGAACAATAGGCACCGCTGACCAAGGGCCTCTTAATCTGCACCAGGCACAGTACTAAGGACCTAACGTTACACAGCATCTCGTTTCACCCACAACACCAAGGACCTGTGACCCAAGGCTCAGGGAGTCAGAGGATGGAGTGAGGCTGCAGTGCAAGGCCCTGAAGAAACCGGCCGCTGGTCTTGCCCAGGCCCCCAGCACGTGGACAGTGATGGAGGGAGTGCTCCGTGCTCCCAGCTAGTCCCCGGCACATCCCCTTCTGGATCTGTGTGTCTTTGATGGTCATGGGGGGATGGCTCTGAAACCGGAGTAGGTTCAGCGGCTGGGAACGTCAGTCATTTATGCTCAGGTGTGCCAGAAATGGGATCTCCTCAAATTTCCTGTCACAATTCACTTTCTGTGTCTGGTTCCCATTCTACCAAGGGGATACACACAGGGCCCTGTGCATTTCTGGCCCTTTCCTTCCTTTGGGATGTGTGAGTCCTGGGAGCCTATGAAGGTGATGGGGTGGGTGGGGCACCTGGCTTCCTGGGCGTGTCCTTCAGGCAACGGGGCCTCAGGTGTGTTCCCCGTAGGTGGTGCTGAGATGTGGCTGCACGGTCTGTAGGCCGCCTGCAGCCTGGCAGTGTCCTCTGCCGCTTTCTCACCAGGCTTGGCCACTCACAGAACCAATGTGCTCTTTCTGATATCCACTGGGGCATGAAAACCTGTGAGGCTGCCTGACGCCCCATCTGCCTAGACATATCCTATAGCCATTTATTTTCCAGAACCTTTCCTCCTCCCCAGGTCTTTCTGGCCATGGGGCCCAGGCTTTCGTCTCCTTGATCACATGAATCGATGTGGGAATTTTGCTGCCTTCCTGGTGGGCGAATGGGGATGTGTAGGGCTCATCTCTCTGGGAGCTAGTGACGACTCTTTTGATATCACTCCCTACAGTTTCCCCTTCCCCTCTGTGTCCAGGGAGACCCAGACATGGGATCTGGGAACTCTGGCTCTGATTCACTGTGTATCCTCCACAGCCTTTATCAGAGACCATTAGTCTTTCTGGTTTCTGATGGGATGGCTCTCTGGAGTTCCACACTAGAAAGAGATGTCCAGTCTCTGTTTCCTCCAGCTCCATCCTCTCCCTGAGGCAGTTAGACAGACCTCCAGGGCTTAGGTGAAAGAGTGTCTACCTGGAGAACACTGCGTATGTAGACAGAGGCAGAGGCCCGAGGGAGGAACCATGCTGGGCCCATGGAGACAGAGGGGCCGAACCAACGTCTTCTCTGGATCTCCATCCCAGGGCCATGGCCCCCTCGTCCAGGGCTCAGATGTGTCCCCATGGCACCTCTGATCTGTTCCATTCCAGCAGGCCTGGCAAACAGAAGGAGCTCCCCACAACATCACCAGGGCCCCAAATCAGCTCTGGAGCCACCAAATCTGTTACTAATTTAAGTGAGACTCTAAGGGGAGTATTGAAGACCCAAATGTACACCCTGTGTGTCAGCAAAAGGAAGTCTGCCAACAGACAGGATCCAGAATCACAGCATGTTGTGGGCCCCACCTCCCCCCTGTGCCAGACTTGGTGCCCATTCCCACCTGTAGAGTATCTTGGTAGACCTCATGCTGACCTGGTGCAGCTGGTGTGACCGTGGTTCTTTTACAGATCAGGAAACTGAGGCTCAGAGGGGTGAAGTAATTTGTCCAAATGAGAAGAGCGGGGTCTGGTCTGTCTTTTCCCAGAGCCCATGGTTTTCCCACTACACCTCATCATCTGAGAGGTTTTATGTGGTTACTAAAAACTGGCCACCTTTTGGCGAAGTTCAGTGTCCTTCTGATTGTGGAGAAGACAGGGGACACATGACAAGGTACTGTGGAGTGGACTTAAAAGGCAAAAGGGGAGCCTGTGCCTTCTTTCTACCTCAGCACCCAAGCTAACATCTCCCTGTGTCTGCTTGCTGCATGGGTGCAGGGCACGGTGTCAGGAGAAAGGCCAATCAGACACGGGGCATGGATTCGTCCCCCTGGACCCCACTGCCTTCAGGGACCTGCCAGGGGAGGGTGGTACTGTACCACAGACCCTCATGTGGCTCTTCCAAAAGTGGGATCCGTGACATACCACATGCCACACCTGGGGGCCTTTGGTAGACGTTATGGGAACAGAGGTTTCCATGATCAGAGAGCCTGGGAAGGGACTTCCCTGGTGGCGCAGTGGTTAAGAATCCGCCTGCCAATGCAGGGGACATGGGTTCGATCCCTGGTCCAGGAAGATCCCACATGCCGCGGAGCAGCTAAGCCCGTGCACCACAACTACTGAGCCTGCGCTCTAGAGCCCGTGAGCTACATCTACTGAGCCCGTGTACCACAACTACTGAAGCCCATGTGCCTAGAGCCCCTGCTCTGCAACAAGAGGAGCCCCCGCTCGCCTCAACTAGAGAAAGCCAGCGCTCAGCAGTGAAGACCCAATGCAGCCATAAATAAATAAATAAATAAATAAATTTTTTAAAAAAAGAGCCTGGGAAATACTGACTCAAATGGGGTTAAGTGTGTTTCCTATGCAAGAATCTCTAGAGGCTTCAATATGCATTGTGCTTCTTTACTCTCCTGAGGGGGGCTGTAGAATCTGGGCTCTCTACTTCACTTCCTCCTAACTGCCCCCTCCCCTCTGCAATGCAAAGGGCATTCCGTGTCTGCAGCAGTACCCCTTTTGGGAAGCAAGGCTCTGATGGCCAGTAGAAAAGACTACCTAGGAAGGACAACAGATACAAGATGCTGGGTCTGCACAGGAGATGGGATCTTGGGTCCAGGGAGGCAGCTTCTGGCTGTGTGAGTCCTGGGCTTGGAGGGAGGCTTAGACTTGGAGGTGGGGACCTGGGTGGGAGAAGGGTCTTGCAGAAAAGCTAGAGCCAACTGTGGAGGGTGGCACCTTCAAGCACAGTGGGTGTGAAAAGGACATGGCCCATTTGGCTGAATCTTTCTAGCAGGCTTAAAAGGGAGAACAGGCATCGGGTTGAAAAAAGAGGCTACATCAGTTCTTCCGGCTTGGGTCTGGTCACAGCAGAATTTGGGGGCTTAGCGTGGGAGCCTCCATTTAGAAACACCTTGCCATTGATTTCCTGTGACCCACTGAATTCAGACATGAAGGTGAGCACCTGGCCGAGAACCTCTCTGTGAAACCTCAGGCCTCCTCTTTGTAGGGTAGTTCCCTCTAAACACTCCTTCCTGACAGGTGAGTGGTACCCTTCTATTCTCTCCAACATTCTAAGGCCCCCAAAGAGCCTCTGCTTTGTTCGAAAGCCAGGAGACAAGAGGAGGCAGAAGCACATCTTTTCGATCCGAAAAAACCTGGATGCATGCAGCTGAGAAAGCAAAACTGTTAATTAAAACCAATCTGGGTTCTTGCCAAGTGGGAGAAAGAGACTCAGGGCCGGGAGCCTCGGTGGTCGGAAAGAATGAAGTGGTAGTGGGTTATTTATAATCCACTTCTGGCACTGTCTGTGTGCTCTTTCAGCTCAAGGAAATGCTCCCATCCCCGAGACAGACATCTGATCGTTATAATTTTGTGTTTGAAGACAGTTTTAGCCTGCTGCAGACACACATAAAATCTGCATCCGCTGCCCAGGATGGGGGACATAAAAGTTCTTTAAGAGGGTCATAGACCTTCCTGGGATAGAATCCAGGCCGTCTCCAGCTCTGGCACAGCGGCTGGCTCCTGGGCCTCTGCTCACACGGGTCCTGCCCTCACCTGTCTCTCTGCCCACTGGGCAGAATCTACCCCATCTTTGAAGGCTCATCCAGACCTGTCTCTTGTAAGGACCCACACCGAGTCTTTCTTCCATATCTTAGTACTTTCTCTCTGTGCATTTTTTAATCCACACTTGATTTAATTCACTTGATGTTATATTGTGCTGCCTTGGTCCCTAGTCGCCTCTTGTATATATAACCATATATTGAATGGGCTGAACTCGATGGGGTACGAACAGAAAATGGCTTTATTTTTCTCCCTTCAGTGCTTTCCAGCATGCCAGGCTGGATCTCCTTTACATCCCCTTGATGATATGGCAGGCACATACTGGAGCATCCCAGTCATTTTCAGGCACAGAACAAATTTTACTCTCACATATTAAAAAGGTCCAGTCCAGCCCATGCATAGCCTCCCTCTCCATCCAGCTCATAGTTTCTCTCTCCCTGCAGCTCAGGCCTGACCATGTGGATGGATGGAGCCCTGCAGTGGCCTGGGGATGGGTTGTCCATTCTTTGTTTCTTCTTCCTTGTTTGCTGTTATGGGTTGAATTGTAGCCTCCCCCTGCTGCCCCCCCACCTCAAAATGATACGTTGAAACCCTAATAACTACTCCCTGAAAGTGTGACCTTGTTTGAAAATGGAGTCTTTACAGAGGTAAGCAAGTTAAAATGAGGTCATTAGGATGGGCCCTAATCCAATATGACTTGTTTCCTTACAAAATGGGGAAAGTTGGACTCAGAAACATGTACACAGAGGGAAGATGACCTGAAGGCACACAGGGAGAAGATGACTGTGTGACTGGAGTGATGCGTTTACAAGCCAAAGAACACCAAGGATTGCCAGTCACCACCAGAAGCTGGAAGAGCCAAGGGAGGATTATCCCTGAGACCCATCAGAGGGAACACAGCCCTGCTGATACCTTGATCTCATACTTCTAGACTTCAGAGCTGTGAGACAATTGATTTCTTTTTTTTTTTTTTTGCGGTACGCGGGCCTCTCACTGCTGTGGCCTCTCCCATTGCGGAGCACAGGCCCCGGACGCGCAGGCTCAGCGGCCATGGCTCACGGGCCCAGCCGCTCCGCGGCATGTGGGATCTTCCCGGACCGGGGCACGAACCCGTGTCCCCTGCATCGGCAGGCGGACTCTCAACCACTTGCGCCACCAGGGAAGCCCGATTTCTTTTTTTTTAAGCCACCAAGTTTGTGGTATTTTTTTATGGAAGCTCTAGGAAACGATTACACCCATCTTTCTGCTTCTGGTTTCTCCAGGGCCCAGGCAAAGTGAGGGGGGAATGGAGGAGAGGGAGCCCTATCTTTTCAGATGGCCAGGGCTGCCTAAATTCTTGCCTGGCTTTCAAGGTGTCTGTCAATGCTGGGTATTTTGTGGGGTGCAGGTGTTCCCTTGGTGGTCCTCTGCCATCTCTGGGGTGGTCCCCATCACAGTGTTAGAACCAGGTTACCTTCTGTGGCCTCCTCTTGGTCCTGGAGAAACTCACATTCTCTTTCCACAAGCCAAGGGGGGCCTGCAGGCTGTGCAGCTTGCCCTTGACCTTACCATCCTCCAGACAAGCTCTTGTCCTGAGCGCAGTCAGCAGGACAGGCTCAGTCCCTACTCAGAGAGATGCCCTCCACGCTAACCTGGGGGGCTGTGTGATAAATTCTCTGGGAAGTATCTGTGCCCGGGGGTGGGGCTGGGGTTTCCTCAGCTCTGTGGGCCTCCAACTGGGGAATGCACTTGTGTCTCCTCATCTCTACAAGAGGTTCTCCAGAGCCCCTGCTGAAAGCTATGGAGGTGCGGGGAGCAGTAATGTCGTGGCACCTTACATAACATAGAATTGCCCTCACATGCTCACGCAGGTTCCCTTTCTTCCCTTAAATAGGCTGTATGTGGGCTGAGGAAGTGAGGAGGAAAACATGGTAGACACTTCTCAACAAACATGGGGAGGGGACTCTGGCAACTACCATTTGGAATATGGGGGTATTTGTCACCGGCCCCTGGCTTTGGGGTTTCAGCGGAAGGACTGCTCTTCCCACCCTTTACATAGATAAGCAAGTACTGTATGTGCATGAGATTAGCTCCTTCCTGAGCACAAGGGCCCCAATCTCTACTTTTTTCTACTTTCACCTACAGCCACTGGGAGAGAGGGAGGCAGTGAAGCCAAGGAGCTGGGAGCCCAGGCTCTGGAATCATAGGGACACAAGTTCAAGTCCCCGCTCACACTTAGTCAGCTTTGGGTCTCAGGTAAGCAACCCAGCCTTTCCAAACCTCTGTTTCCTCAGCTTTCATGTGGCAATGGAGGGTAATGAAGAAAGGTCTGTGGTGGAGTCAGGCAAGGGGAGCCCAGCCACTGTCCTCTGTGTTTGGGGTTGGTCACCAACCTCCAAGGATGTTGAAAGTGTGGACCTGACACTGGCAAGTGCTGTGGACCTTCTCCTCCAGCAAAGTGCATGTATGCAAATTTTGTCATATATGATTCAGGTTATGAGTTTCTGGGCGCTCTACAGCTGATCACCAAATTGCATGGAATTGCTCCGAACTGTTTAGGAAAGGAACAGCAGAAAGAGGCCAGAAAGATATTAGTAGCCTATTAGGATCCTTGAGCCATCTGAGATGAGGACTAACTGGCTTAGCTCTTTGAAAAGCTCATGTCTAAATTCCTAATTGCCCTGCACTCCCATCCCACAAAGCATTGGGCCAAATCCAATCTCACCCAGGACTTTTTTTAAAAATAAATTTATTTATTGATTGATTCATTTTTGGCTGTGTTTGGTCTTTGTTGCTGTGTGCGGGCTTTTCTCTGGTTGTGGTGAGCGGGGACTACTCTTCATTGCAGTGCGTGAGCTTCTCACTGTGCTGGCTTCTCTTGTTGTGGAGCACTGGCTCTAGGAGCGCGGACTTCAGCAGTTGTGGCACGTGGGCTCAGTAGTTGTGGCGCATGGGCTCTAGAGCGCAGGCTCAGTACTTGTGGTGCACAGGCTTAGTTGCTCCGCAGCATGTGGGATCTTCCTGGACCAGGGCTCGAACCCGTGTCCCCTGCGTTGGCAGGTGGATTCCTAACCACTGCGCTACCAGGGAAGTCACTCACCTGTGACTTTTTAAATTAAATCGTTCTTGTGCATTTAGCAGTGTGCTATGGTGCAGGCTCAGTACTTCTTAAAATTTACTAATATATGCATTTTAAAGGGAAAACATTATCACAGACCCCCAGTGTTGACTAAAATTATTTTGATCATATTGTTAGTTAAATATATACAAACATAAAAGTAAGTATAAATTCCTTATGCTTTTAGCTCTTACACAGCTATAAAACCAAAACACAATTACAAATTTAATGCAAACAAAACCACAAAACTATTAAAATTCAAATTAATGGCATTAATTTAATGTGACAGATGATGTTTTGCTGAGAGTAAAATAACCAATGTTGGGTTTAATAATAGAAGGAGGATGTCTTCCCATTTTAAGTTCTGCTTGTTACCAACTAGATTGTCTTGATGTTTGAACATGCTGGGCTGTCATTAGAGTGACTGTCAATATTATTAGTATTTTAGTATAGAAATTTTATCAATATTATTATTTCTCATATGTTACAGTGGAGAAACTTTTAACCACAGACCTAGGATTTTGGTGGGCGCATCAATTTAATAGAGCACCCGAAAATATAACAACTTAAACTTACAACTTAAAAATATTAAATATATTAAATATATCCCATTTTGCAAGACAGTTTCAGTTGTGTACCTTTACCGCTAGTGCTGTCTTGCAGGTCATCATAAACTAAGATGGCGTTCGCTCCAGCACCTGCTTGCAAAGTGGTGACTATGACTCTGCCCCCTTCAGCACAGAGCTGATTGCACATGGCCTGTCAGCGTCCCCTCTACTGTTTGATGACTCAGTCCTCCCTCTACTTGTCTCTATTTGAACAATCTCTAAACCTTTGTTTGCACGGCAGCCCATGAAGTTATTTGGCCTTCATTTTGCAAAAACGTGATCGTAAACCCAAATGTAAACTTGAGCTCTGAATTCCCGAGGCTTTATTTGGTTACATGATCATCCACATCAACCCCAATAAGGTCACACTAACACTGTTCCATTTTTGAAACAAAAACATCAAATTAAAAAAATTTCTCGTACCACCAAGAAACCTCTAATGGTATATTTGTGGATCCCACTTTGAAATCCCTGGTACATTTAAAAGAGCTCTGGTCTGAGAATCCAAGGGCAGATTTCAATTGTAGGTCTTTCATTGACCAACTGTGTTCTGTGGGTCAATGCCTCCCTCTAGACTTCATCTGATCATCACCACTAATTGTCTTGCATTTTCGTCATTTTCACACTGACTTCACCTGACCATTCCACGAGGTCAGTATGACTGTCCTCAATGGACAGATGGGGAAACTGAGACCCAGGTACACAGCTAGTGAGTGAGGAGATGGGCCTAGAAGGCAGGTGGTCTGATCCCACAGGCACCACATGGCAGTGATTCGCAGGACTCAGGCTTCTCCTGGAGCGCCACAGTTCCCTGAGGGCAGACCCAGGTCTTGGGACCTGCACCTCCTCTCCCCACCCTCACCCACACACGTACCCGGCAACAGAGCAGAGTCCTGGGGAAAGTAGAACAGCCTTGATTCATCCTTGCCATGCCTCCAATGACCCACATCAGCCCTCTGCTCAGCTCTAGACAACACCCCTCCCACAAAATGACAAGTGATATTTTCTCAAGTAAAAGCTGAACAAGGATCCTGACAACTGAATTTTCCCGATGGATCAATTCATGTTTGCTTATTTATTTGTTTGGTGAAAAGACAGGTATAAGTCTATAACTCAAATCATATTTTATGCACACACATGTATATATGTGTCTGTATATACAAGTATATCCCTGTATATGTATGTATATATTTGTATGTATATAATAGACTTCCCTTGGTGAAAGAGGATGGTACCCATATATGCACACATATATGCATATATGTGTATCAAATGCATACATGTATGTATGTGCAACATATATACTTTCATTGATTAAAGAGAATGAAATTTCCTGGAATTGGAACTGTGTTAGAAACACAGGATTTGTGGTTGTATTTTTTTGTAGCTGAGGCACAGATCATTAGGGAAGGGTCTTCAGAGAGCAGCTGTCTCCCTGGGCCCTTGACTGCTGACCTCTCCAGTTCTTGGTGCCAGGGAGATTGTAGCTGGGCTTCCTCCCTTTGGAAACCATAAAGACTCCTCATCTTATCTCAGAAGCCTCTGTGGACACCATCACTCTTGAGATCCTCCCTCCTCCAGGCTTGATGTGTGTCTGTGTCTGCAGCTTTGACAAATAGAGAGATGTCCAGGGCTCTCTGAGGTTTGGGCTCCAGAGGGGAATTCCAGTTCAGACCTAGGGAACTCTTCCCTTGGATTTGTTCTATTCAAATGCAAGGAAATCATCTTTAGGAAGGGCCACCTTTAACAACCCTCCCTCCTACCACTCATGGATCTTAAGTTTTTAAAAGATTTTTTCTTCAAGAGAGAGTTTAAGTAATAATGAACTCATTCTTTCATTTTTATGAAACAAAGACATTTATACTTAACCATCAGAGATTCTAACTGGCATGTGGCTCATGCTTATGAGACCTACAGAGTTGACAGAGTAGCAGCTAAAACAAAGACATGTGACATTTTAGTTATTCATGCAGCCTTGCTCAGGGCACATGTACAACTATCATTAAGCTGTTTTAAATAGCGCTATTCCAGCATCTGTGCATAGAATATACGAGTGCCCACCAGTCCAACATTGTGCCTCAGGAGAACTCGGGAACAAGTAGGTGAATGCAAGCCCAGCTATGCTTGTTCAACTGCAAGAGAATCCTGCTAGTTGCTGGAGCTACAAAGGGGGAGACACTTCTTTGCTTTTGAGGCATTCCTGGTCCATGAATCAAGCCAATTATTGGGTCCTATAGCTTACTGGATGCTTTCATTTTTTAAAATGGGCTACTATGTGTAGAGGGTGGATGAGGGGGAAAGATCGCACAGGGATTCCCTAAGGTGGCACCCTAAGGATGCCGTAGTACTCCTGGGGACTCTGTGTCACTCCTCATTTGATAGCCAAAGCCCAGAGTATCTGTCCTGTCCGAGGCCGCCCAGGGCTTGTATTCAGTTGTTCTTGGTCCTGAGTGACTGGGGCCTTGTATCACTGGGCATAGGGTCCCCAGGGGCCTGGGCTTTCAAGAACAGCAGGCCTGCCCCACTCAGCATTCTGGCCCCAGCTCTCTTGCTCTTTGTGTTTTCTAGGTTGTGCTCACCTCCGCTCTGGGAATTGGCCATGGTTTCTGGAATCCCAGCCTCCTGCCCTGCTCTTTGCAGAGGTACCTTTATCCCCCCTCCCCCCAGCAGTCCCCCCATGAGCAGCTGCTGGCCCAGGGTAGATGCCCAGTGAATATCTGTGAGTTAACTCACTGAGGCTTCCCCTCCCTGGCCTAGCTGCCCGTTGCCCCTAGACTGTGGCCCTTTGGTCTCATGGAAGTCCTCTCTGTGGACTGCAAGGCTGGCAAAAAGTCACCATCTGCCCAGCAAGGGTGCTGTCTAACTTCTTCTGTCTCTAGTTCTTTCTTCAACACAAGCTTGTGCTGTCTCCTGAGAACGTCTAGAAGACTGGACAGCTTCCCAGATGCAATTACGCACTCGGATTGGTCTTAGCAGACCCTTTTACTGGCAATCCCAGTGTAAGCTTCTCCTCTAGCAGGAGGGGAGCACTCGTTAGACATGTAAATTCACTGCGGTCTCCAGGTCCTGCTTCGCCATGCTGCAGTCTGGCCTCCTGCACTTCTGTGGGTCAGATGATATCCTTTGTCAAGGCAAAAGGCAGCAACAGTCTTTGCGGTAGGAAGAGGGGCTGCCTGGGGCTTGGGCCGGTTGTTCTTGGGGCACAGTGACAGGGGACCTCTGATCTCTGGACCCTCAGTGTCCATAGGCCTTGGGCATCATGGTCCCTGAAATTTAGTTGATAATGACAAAAGCCAAGGTGGTAGGTTTTAAGAGTCTTTACTGATCATTGCTTCCGAAGCCTTCAGCATATGTGGGCCTCTGGTAAAAGGCCGGGGGTCAGAGCCAGGAGTCAGCTGTGTGGGTGTCAGGGCCTGGCTGGCTCATGTGCTGGGGCCAGGGAGAAAGGCCCACTGCCCCCCTGCTTTGTCCAGGAGAATTTGTGAGTTGGATCTGGTCGGGGGTGGGTGACGTAGGTTGGGTTCCCCAGGAAGCAGTCTCCGAGAAGGGATTTACTGTGCGGAGTGCATCTCAGGGGGGCACTTGTGACAAATTCCTGCGGGAGGGAAAGCAGGTGGCAGGCCAGGGCAGGGGAGGAGTTGAGCTGTGATGCAGGCTTGGTGACAGTCCTGACAGTCCCAGAATCATCTGAGCTCAGAGGCCCACCAGAGTCATCCGCATGGGCTCAAACAGCCAGCTTTCCGCACCTTACCTCTATCAGTCATTGGTACAGGGCATCCCGGAAAGGTTGTGACCTTGGGCAAGGCAGCTCTCTGAAGCTCAGGCAGCCCTGAGGGGGCTGCACTCCCAGCAGCTGGAACAGAGTCCTTCCTTGCAGGGAGATGTAGGTGGCAGCTTCATGTGTAATGAATATCATCACGAGATTGGAAACCGGGTCCTGATTCTGAAATGAAATTGAGAGGGGTGGGGCTTTCCTTAAGTTCAAACAAGATTCCAAACAGCAACCAGAGGGCCAAGGATAAGGTCAGCTCTCCAGGGAAAGGCAAGGAGTAGCAAAGACTAAGTAGGGTTCCAGGCGAGCTGGATGGGATTCTGGATGGGAGCAAGGAGAACTAACATTTACTGTCCCCTCTACGTGGCTGGTCCAAGGGCTGCAAACCAAGGAACAGGGCAAAGACTGGGCAGAAGGCCAGTGTTGGGGAGCCCAGGATGACTCCAGACCCCTCTCTCTGGGGGAGGATGGGATTGGGGGGTGGTTCAGATTCTCCCCGCTGCTGGCTTAGGTCATGATAGAGATTTGTTGTAAAGACTCAAATGAGTTAAAGCATGGAAAGTCCTTAGCCCTCAGTAAGCATCTCGGTGCTGGTGGTTACAGTTATCACCGTTATTCCATGCGGTGGAATGGACTGGGCAGGGCAGGGATTGACACCTCAGCAGGAGTATTCATCAGTTATCTTACTGAAGATGCTGATTGAGCTCCCAAGACATTTTGGGGGAAGGTGCACCCTACAGGTAGAGCAAAGATAGCTGTGATCTTTTTTCCAGTGGTAAAAAGGCCTCTGACTCCTCTTTCCTCCTCCCTTACTATTCCAAACATTCACTCATTTATTTATTCAACAAAATGTATCAAGCACACTCTCTGTGCCAGTGACTCTTCTGGTGCAAGAGAAAACAGCAGGGACAAAATAGACCTGCCTCCACTGGGCTTATGTTTTAATAGGGGGAGAGACAACAAACAAACCTCCAGTATATAAGCTGGTATTAAATGCCGTCAAGAAAAAGAAAGCAGAGAAGGGGAGTAGGGAATATCGTGGGGGGCTGGGTTTGTAATTTTCTGTAGTGTGGACAGGGAAGGACACTGGATGAAAATGATATTTGAGCAACAACGTGAAGGCAGGGAGGGTGGAAGCCCTGCAGATGTCTGGGAGGAAAGCATTATAGGCAGATAAAAGGACAGGTGCAATGACCTTGGGTTGGGAGTGAGTCTGGCCCGTCTGTGTTCAAGGAATGGGAAGGGGTGGGGAGGGAGCCAGGCGAGGCTTTGGTTCTTGGTCTGAGAGAGCTGAGGAAGCCACTGGGGGTCTGGGTGGAGGAAGCACAGCATCTGACTTCTCTTAAATGATCCTCTGGCTCAGGGTGGGGGATGGACCACAGACTGAGAAGAAAGCTGGGGGATGAGGCTGGAGGCTATTGCGGTAAACCTGGGAACGATGGTGGGAGCTGGACAAAGGAGAGGAGGAGGGAAGGCATCAAGGCTTAGATTCCAGGTCTGTTTTTAAGGTGGAGCCCACAAGATTTGGATGGAATGTGGGCTTTGAGAGAACTAGAGGAGTCAGGGAGGTTCTAAAGTCTTTCGAAGAGTTCTATGGGGATCCTTTGTGTTTGAAATGTCTTTGAGGCACCCAAGTGGATCCAAGAATCTGGAGCTTGAGGGAGAGGTCCAAACTGGTGAAAAAAAAATCCCTGAGTCCTGGTAGTACCAATGGCATTCATGCTATGAGGATGGAGCAGATCCCCTCGGGCTGCACTGTCCAGTATGGTGGCTCCTAGCCACACCTGGCCGTTGAGCCCATGAAACGTAGTTGGTCTTAATGGAGATGTGCTGAAAATGCTACATACACACCAGATTTGGAAGACTTAGAACAAAAAATGTAAAATATCTCATTGATAATAACTAGATTGCTAACATGTGGAACTGACAATATTTTGACTATATTGGATTATATGAAGTCTATTATCACTATTAATCTCACCTGTTCCTTGTTACTCCTTTAGAGTAGCTACTAGACAATTTCAAATCACGTCTGTGGCTTGTACTGTATTTCCACTGGACAGCGCTGACCCAGGCAGTGAAGTCACAGCACTGAGCCCTTGTGGCATCTGACATTTAGAGGTTTGAGGAGGAAACTGACCCCCTGCCCCCTGCCGTGTCAGGTAACTGCTGCAGGTCTGAACAGAGGGGACTTGCACGTGAGCTTGGGGTTCATTGAGCAAGGTGAAGGTCACCAGGATGTGAGGAGAACTGCTCTGGAGATGTGGGGGAGGTGGGAAGCCTGATCAGAGTGGCTTCAAGAGGGAATGAGGGGGCTTCCCTGGTGGCGCAGTGGTTGAAAGTCCGCCTGCCGATGCAGGGGACGTGGGTTCGTGCCCAGCTCCGGGAGGATCCCACATGCCGCGGAGCGGCTGGGCCTGTGAGCCATGGCCGCTGAGCCTGCGCGTCCGGAGCCTGTGCTCCACAACTGGAGAGGCCACAACAGTGAAAGGCCCGTGTACCTCAAAAAAAAAAAAAAAAAAAAAAAGGAAGGAATGAGGGGAGCGCAGCTGGGGACAGGCATACAGATGTCTCTTTCTAAGAGTTTTGCTATGAATGGATAGCAGGAAAGTTGGGGTGATAGCTGGAGGGGAAGGTGGGGTAAAGAGCAGTTTTATTTATTTATTTATTTATTTATTTTTTTTTTGCGGTATGCGGGCCTCTCACTGTTGTGGCCTCCCCCGTTGCGGAGCACAGGCTCCGGACGCGCAGGCTCAGCGGCCATGGCTCACGGGCCCAGCCGCTGCGCAGCATATGGGATCCTCCCAGACCGGGGCACGAACCCGTATCCCCTGCATCGGCAGGTGGACTCTCAACCACTTGCGCCACCAGGGAGGCCCGAGCAGTTTTATTTTTGACATAATGTGGATGGTAAACATTTATGGACCACTTTCTGTGGACGAACATTGCCTTAAGTACCTTGTACATATTGACTCACTTAATCCACCACCAACACCGTGAGGTAGTTACTATTTCTTCTCATCAATTTGCTGATGAGGAAACCAAGGTACAGAGAGGTTAAGTAACTTGCCTAAGGTCACATGACAGTTTAGTGGCAGAGCCAGGATTTGAACCTTGGCAATATGACTCTGAGGCTGTACCTTAACCACCTTGCTATGTGCATCTTTCCACCTGATAGGAATTCAAGGAGAGAGGGGAAAATCGATGACACAGGCTAGTGAGGGGAGGCTTGCTGGAATGTCGTCCTTGAGAAACGCAAGATGGATGGGGCTGGGTGGGCAAATGGAGGAGTTGTCCTAGCTGGGAGCACAGGCAGGCAGGCACAGGGCAGGATGCTGTAGGCTGGTGTGCCAGTTCCTAAGATCAGCACAGCCCTCCCCTGAGTGAGGGGGTGGAGGGGTTGCTGGCAGTTTGCAGGGGAGATGCTCCATGAGCCAGGAGGGAAACACTGGGGCATTGCCTGGCAGCGCAGGGCCCACTTAAGACTTGAGGCCATGAGTTCAAAGTCTAGATTGCTTTTCCTTTGCTTCTCCTTAGTGTCTCCAGGCCTGTCCTGCGCCCCAGGGCTCACTCGTGGCACATGCTGGCCACCGAGGGTGCCCGGCAGGCTGGATGATGTGGAGGCAGGGCTGCACTGTGGGCCACGAGAGTCCACGACGCAGGGCAGTCTGTGGCCAGCTGAGCTGCTCGGCTGGGGAAGAACCTGGCAGCCTGACCTCCTGACAGATTGAGGGCTGCTGGGGCTCAGTGGGCTGCAGAGGGAGGCGGGGCGGGAGCCAGCATCAATGAGCAGGGCCTCCCCCGGCTTTGAAGGGGCCCACGGTGGGCCTTTGAATTGCTCCATCTGGGGCCTGAGCTCTGAGTGGCTGGTCCCAGCGCTCGACAGTAAACTGTGGGGGACGGCCTTCAATTACAGAAGCGTAGCCAACCAAATCAGCTTTCAGATAAATTATTTATGCCAGGCCTGAAAGGGAGGGAGCTGGGCTGCAGGAACAACGTGTTCATTTTAATAACACGCCTGCAAAGTTGCAGTGCTCTGGGAGGGGGGGAGTATTGGGTGGAGGGGGAGAGAAGAAAGATGATTAGATTAGAAGCGGCCCTGCTGTAAATAACACACAAGAAGGGCATTTTGTTTCTTTTTAGAATGTCTTTTGTATCATGTTTTATACAAGGGAAAAAAGCATAATACAACATCTACGAAATGTTAATGAGGGTTATTCGCTGTTTACCTAGGTTGGGGGTTTGAAGAAAGGGCTGGGCTGGGAGGGAGGGGGTGTGGAAGATTGGATTCCATGTAAATGCAGACATCAGGGAGTCTGGAAGGCTCTGGAACAGGAGCTGGACTGGAGGCATGCTGTGTCCTGATGGAGGGGGAAGGAAAGGAACAAATCCCAGGGACTGGAATGGTGTTTTCTGTCTTGCCCAGAAGCAAGCTGGTGAGCCTGGATGGGAAGGAGGGGTCCCAGGGGGAATGCAGGTTGGGTGACTGGGGGATTCCCTCTGCCCTGAAACCTGGGGGAGAATGACAAGCTAGATGTGACATCTCTTCCCCCCACCGGTCACCTCCCTCCCCCAACCATGGGAAAAACAGGCAGAAATGAGAAGAATGCAGCCTGGTGCCCTTGGGAATTAGCTCCTGTCTGGGTGGCAAGTACAGGCACTGCCGCCAGAGTTGATGAGTGCTTGGGTTTTGGTGGCACAGGTGACGGAGAGGCCTCCCTGTCACTCTGGAGGTGTAGACAAGAGCACAGCTGTCCTTCCCTAACTCAAGGCAGTGCTCTGGGGTGTCGGGAGGCACTCTGCAAATCATCCCCTGACAGAGCTCAGAACCTGTTCCTCCTACCTCCACTCTGCTGTGAGCAAGTACTAAGAAAAATAGGCTGCATTAGCTGGGCTCGGATTTCAGCTTCCCAGGCCATTTCTTCAGTCTTGATGTACTTTTCCTCCCCTCTGTTTTCCTCCGTAGTCACCACTTTGTGATCAGTGAAGCAATCAGGCAAGGCTTCTTGGAGGAGGTGGCAGTCGTGTTGGGCTTTGAAGGGTGGGAAGGATTCCACAGGGAGAGGAGGAGGATTGTTGTCATTCAGAGAGTGGCAGGGACAGTGGGTGTGAGTGAGACATGGACCCTTCTGGGTTGTGGGCTGATGTATATCTTCTTGTATCCCGCAGACCCTAGGTTGCTGCACTGTGTTATCCCAGGGTGCTGCCATGTGAAAGGGAACCACTTGAGGAGCTGTGCAGTGCACAAGCTGAAGGGCTGTACATGGCAGCCTTACCTGTACAGCTTACATGTACGTGATATATGCCTAATATATCTTCTTCTGAATGACTAAATGAAAAACATACATGAAGAATAATTTGTTTAATAGCAAAAGAATCTGTACAGGTTTCAACTATTGTTAATTCTGTGAATTGCAAGTGACAGAATCCTAATTCAAATTGGCTTCAGAAACAAGATAATTTATTATTGCCTGTAACTAAAAAGTCCAGGCCCCAGAGGTACAGTCAAACTTCAGGTGTGGCTGGGAGCAGGGACCCATAGGATGTTGATAGAAATCTGTTTCACTCCATCTCTAGGCTCTGTTTGCCTTTATGATGGTTTTATTTTCAGACAAGCTCTCTCTAAGAGGTGGCAGAGACGGCCTCCAGCAGCTCCCAGTGTAGGAACCCGGGCAGTAAGCGAACCTCTTTCCTAATAATCCCAGCAGAAGTCCTGGCTTGGGTCTCATTGGACCACTGATCATCTGCCCACCTGTAAGCCAATCACAGAGGTGGGTGTCAGATAGTGTTAAGAGATGTAATACGCTGACTGACAGCGCCAGAAGCTTGGGGCTTGGAATACCCCTGAATCACATGTGCTGGGAGCAGAAGAGGGTGCGTTCCTCAAAGAAAATGGAAGTGCTATTACCAGAAGCAGGGAGAATGGATGTTGGGCTGGAAAAACAACAGATGTCCCCTTCTGCTGCAGAACCCTTTGGTCAAGTAAAATCTTACTGGGAAGCCGGGCATGCAAACCAAATAATAAGTGGGGCTGCTCTGGGGATGCCAGCTTGTAGGAGGGTATGTTCGGAGGAAGCCTTACTGCCTGAACGCAGCCTGTGTATTTTCCATGCTGCATTTTTGCAAACATCGAACCCCCATTTGGTAATGTGTGACCTCCTCTTAGTCACCTGTCCCAGCACCATCAATTAAGTAGAGACTTTAAAGGCCACCTTCCCACGTAGCTAGTCCTGCTTTATTCCTCCTCAGAGGACCCACAGCATAGTGTTTCCTAAAGGGAATTCCACATTGTTCTTTTGAAATCTTCTGGAAAACTGCACGTTCAGAAAATATTGCACATTATCCTTGGCTTGGAGAGCTGCGAGGCATATTAGCATTTTAAAGGCTCTGAAAAGTTCTGCCGTCACCTGTTTAGCTTTATTCAGCTCACGGTTTCCCTAAACCAATTGTCCACAGAATCTGCATTTCATCTGCATTTCCCTTTACCTAACACTGGAGGACTGGATATTTCCACTGCATGCACTCTCGGTGATGCTGACGGGGGACCTCGCACCTGACTTGCCGTTCCATGCTAACTGGTACTGTGACTCTCTGACACAGCGTTTCCTCCATCCAGGCTGGGTTTTCCCCTGGGCATCCAGATCCTTACTGGGCCTTGGTGAACAGGCTTTCAGTTGGACAAATGATCGCTGAGCGTGGTAGCTGACACTGTGCCCCTCGGAGATGAAGGGAGGGCTTCTGATGTGGGTTCACGCCTCTTCAGCCCCCACTAGTGCCTTGCCGTGCCTGGCCAGGAGTATTTTCCCGGTTGATAGAAGAGCCAGTTCACAGGTGACTCCAACGAGAGGCTCTTTTCCAAACAGGGGAAGGTTGTTGTGAAGCCTGTGACATTCTCAGCACAATAAGGCGCAGAGGGTCTGGGACGGTACCCAACGTCCGGCCCATCGTTCCTACAATGGGCTACGGGGCTGGCACCAGGGCTTATGGTGGGAACACCCATATCTCTCAGGGAGGTCCCTGCTTGGAAAGGGCAGCTCATATTCCATAGGCTCGTGGGCCATGGCTGCTGTCAGGAGTAACTCTGTAGGGTGGGGTAGAAGAAGTATGTTGGCATGGTTCTTCTCCCTGAGAAGGAAGGTCAGAGGGGGCGTATGATCCAGGGAGGACCCCCGAAAGAGGTGGGCAGGGCAGTGGATTGAAATGGGAGAAGGATGTGAATGGGTTTAGAGAAGCCCAGCTTCACTTATCACTTCCCAGCTGTGCACATGACTTAACCTCTCTGGTCTTGGCAGCCTCAACTGTGAAATGGAGTTACGGCTTCTCCTGTCACCTGGCTCTTTGAGGGTTAAATGAGAATGTGTGTGCAGGTGGTTTGCACCTGTGAAGAGTTACACATACAGGACCTACAGTTACAGAGCTCTGAGCCCTGTTTTCTGGGAGGCGAGGGTGAGGGAAGGAACAGAGGTAGGGACCCGTCAGAGATTGTGTGCCCTGAGGAAGGGGGAAGCCTTGGCGAACAGTTCCTGGGGGAGAGGATTCCCCAGGAACGGGCTTGGCAGGTCACTGCCTTGGTTCTACATGGACTGGAGGTACGTGTTACTGATACTGCTGCGGGCAGGAGTGGGTGGTGAGCGTTGGGGGCACACTGTTCAGCCTGTCGGGGTCTCAGCTTTGACTGCTGGCTCCAGAAGGAGTGGTCTCCCATTCTGTTGTGCCTCAGTTTTCTCATCTGTGCAGTGAGTAGAGACCCTTATCGTAGTACAAGGAAGCTCATGGCATTCTTCGCGGCAATATGATCTATAAAGCTCAGTTGAAGGGGGCCGGTGTCTCTCTGACAGAATGTGGGGATTTCTGTCAAGTGGGCAGAGTATGGGTTTGCAATCGACAGGCCTGGTTTTACATCCCTCCTTCCTTATCCAGTGACCAGCCGTGTAACTTCAGGTAGCTTCCTGACCCGCTCCGAATTGTATTTGTTCTCATCTTTAAAACTGGGGTAATTATGTGTACCTCCCAGAGTTATTGTCAGAGTTGAAGGAGAGCCAGCGAGTAACACGGCTAATGGATCCCTGGACACATGCCAGGCACGAGTAGGTGTAGTCATTGGATTGCATGCCCATGCACTGTTGTTTTCCCACCAGCCTGTCTGCCTTGAGTAAGCCCAGCCCACCATGGGAAATTGTAATTGGCCACTGGTTCAGTCCAGGTCAAATGCTTTGATAACACACTCTCATACGAAGCTACCCATGGGCAAAGAGCCTTCTGAGTGGGGGCCACAGCGGCCAGCTTCTAGCCGCATCCTCTGTAAAACCACACAGCTGTAGCCAAACACAGGCACTTCCTTAGTCCCCTGTAGGCAGCATCAGGATCTGGCTCCACAAGATTGCAGAAGGATGGGCAGGCCGTCGGGAGGGCTTAGGCATGGCTCTTGCCCTGTCTGGGCCTTAGTTTCTCTATCTGCAAACCCGAGGCATTGAACACGATGACCTACTGCTTCCTTTTCACTTCTAGAATCTTCTGTTGCTTCTAGAGGAGAGGGCAGGGAGGAGCCGCTTGATGGACACTGGCCATCTGCAGGCCTGGGGCTCTTATCCTAGCTCTGTGACCTTGGGCGTGTAGTCATTAATTCACGGCTGTGCTAGTACTGGGGATATTAAAGAGGACAAGACAGGATCCATTGCTCCGGCATCTCCTAATCCAGTTGGGGGACCAGATGTGCAAATGACCATCCTGCAGTGTGAGGGCACTGTTAGAAGGTGAGGAAGGGCCACGTGGGCACACAAGGCTGAGCCTGGGATGTCAAGGAAGGCTTTGCAGAGGGGATGTCAGGTGAGCTGGGTCCTGGAGGAGGAGGTGGAGGGGTGGGCGTCAGAGGAAGGCGCTCCAGGCAGAGGGCCTTGGTCTTGTGCTCTGGGGCAGAAACACCGTGGAGGAGAATTGGGCAGAGGCGGGAAGCTGCTCCCCAGCCTTGAGCTGACAGAGGGTGTGGTGCGGTGGTGAAGATGGGGGTTCTGGGACCAGGGTGCCTGGGCCCAGGCTGGATCCCAGCCCTTTAAGTTACTAACTGCCAGACCCTGAGCACATCACTTCACCTTGCTGTGCCTTAGTTTCCTCCCCTGTCCAATAGGAATGACTGGCATCCAGTTTATGGCATTAAATGAGGTAATTCATAGAACATGTAGGGCAGTATCTGGCTCAGTAAACTCCAGCTCTCATTTTAAAGATGAAAAAAAAAAATGAAGGTCAGAGGGAATAAGTGAGCTGTCTCAAGTCATATAGTCACAAGGCTGAAAGTCCAGCCTCTTCATCCCTCCTCTCCCCTCTTTCCTTTTCGTCTCCCCCTTCTTTCCCTCCCCTCTGCCTTCCTTTCCTCCTCTTTTCTTCCTCCTTCCTTCTTTTCTTCCCTCCCTCTTTTCCTCCCTGTCTCCTAGCACTGATAACCTCGTCCCACCCCTGAGCTGACCCCAGGAAGCCCTCCCAGTGCCTGGGCCTGAGTGCAATGCCCATTGCTCTGATCAGACTCACGGCATCACTGGGGCCCTGGCACCCTGAGTAAACCTGCTGGATTCTGAGCCTCTTGGCCTGTGCCAAGGTCTGAGGCTGAGTCTGGGCCTCCCATTTGTCCCTCTCTCCTCCCATCACCTCCTCCCTTCCCCCACACTCAGGGCCACCTCTGGCTCATTCAGGAGGGAAAGCAGGGCCTGGGATCTGTCTTCTGAGACAAGCAACTTCCAGGCCTTCATACAGGGCAGCCTGAGGCCTGTCCCCACCCACTGACGTCCATCACCAAAACAAATGGCTCTTGAACAGCCAAGAGTCACCCCAGCACCCCGGGGACCATGAGCTTACTGCCCATCCATCGGAGGCCACTCAGGGCCAGTTTCGGAGCCCAGTAATGACCAGTCTCCTCTACCTCTTGCACGGAGAGCAGAGAACAATAGTCCACTCTGAGCCTTGGAGCCAGACTTGGATGCCTGTGCTAATGAGCGAGCAGGTTTTGCAGCCCGTGGAAATCAGGCGCTGGCTTCTGGGCCCGCAGCAGCAGGATGATTGAAAACCAAGCAGGGATCCCAGCCCTGCCCTCAGCCCCCACTCTGTTTTTTGGGGGGTGATGTCTACACCACTGCCCAGACCAATCTATCTCTTCATGCTGAATTTTTCTAAAGCCAAATTGGAAAAAATTGAAAGTCACCTGCATGCTATTCCTCCTGGGCTCCAAATAGTTTTCACAGTTAGGGGAACAAAATATGCTGTTTTAATTTATTATAATAATAATTATTATTATTATTATCATTAGCCACAACAATAACAATACCACTAATCCCGCACACAGGAGGCTGGTTAACAGTAGGTGCACAAGGTGTTTTTCCAGCTGTGATTTCATTTGAGTCCTTGTCTGTAATCCGAGGAGGTCAAAGGCCCAGTGACTCCCAGCTGGGGTGGAGGGGCCAGCCCGGGACTCCCAGGTTCTGCTTTTCCCATGTCCTCAAGAAGGGATAACATTAGCAACAGTTTTTTTTTTTTTTTTTTTTTTTTTTTTTTTGCGGTACGCGGGCCTCTCACTGCTGTGGCCTCTCCCGTTGCGGAGCACAGGTTCCGGAGGCGCAGGCTCAGTGGCCATGGCCCACGGGCCCAGCCGCTCCGTGGCATGTGGGATCTTCCTGGACCGGGGCACGAACCCGTGTCCCCTGCATCGCAGGTGGACTCTCAACCACTGCGCCACCAGGGAAGCCCTAGCAACACATTTTTTCCAGCAGATGTGGCCGGGCACCTTCTGGGGACAGGCTCTGGGCATGTCAGAGGGAGAAGAGGGGCTCTTCACATTCACCCGGCTCCAGTCAGAGGGTGAAGACAGGCCCTCAGCCAGCTCATTTCATCCCCAGGCAGTGCGGGCGGGGAGGCCCTCAGCTTGAAAGTTGAGGTTAGTTTGGGGAAGGTCTCAAATGCCATTTTGATGAGTTTGGGTTTCATCGCAGATACCACAGTCTCTTTCAACTGTGCATTGAAGTGTGTGCATATAAGGTGTAAGGACACAGCTCGATGAATTTTTTCAAACTGAACACAGCCATGTAACCAGCCCCCAGATTAAGAAACAAAAGCCCCCCTGTACCTCCTTCCCCCGCAGAGACCGACCTTGACTTCTAACAACGTGGACTAGTGCTGCCTCTTTTGTATTTTATGGGGATGGGATCATGTGCACTTTGTGTCCGGCTCCTTTCACTCAGTATTATGCATGATATCAATATCATATATGCGATTGCTGATTGTTTTCACTAGTGCATGATATTCCATTGCATGGAGATACTGCAGTTCATGAATCCATTCATCATAGATGAGCATCTGGCCAGTTTCAAGTTGTGGGCTTTCATGAGTAAAGCTGCTGTGGATATTCTCGTACACGTTGTTCTTTGTGCCTATGTACACATTTCTGATGGCTATAAACCTTGGAGTGGAAACATCACATCTATGTATGCCCAGCTTTAGGAGCTATTGATAGACAATTTTCGAAAGTGGTTGCACTAATTTCTATCACTAGTTTTTGGGAGACTCAGGTCTCTGTAGGAGGGCCTTCAATTCCATGAATCTCTGTCAGGGGTCCTGGGCTTTTTGATGTTATAGATCCTTCATTAATCTGAGGGAAGCTGAAGAATTTTCTCCCAGAAATAAACTCAGAATTTTGCATCTGATTTCAGTAGCTTCATAGACCCTGTGAAACTCACCCAGGCCCAAGAATCCTGATCAGAACTCCTGTTCTGAGTGCTAAATTCTAAGATACATTGTGCACATTTTGATTCTATGTTTTAAAACTCTTTGACTGAATAGAAGACTTAGAACTTAACAGGGCCTCAGCAAAGCAGGGGCACCAAAACCAAAACGAACAAATTTTGAAAAATATGAAGCCATTTTGGGAAGAATTTGATGTTTGTTAATTTCACAAAAAAACACTGAAGTAGTCTTTAAATTAAAAATCGTAACACTGTTGGACATCCTTGCATATACTTCACAGATTAGAACTAACTTCGTGTTATGTTACGTATGGGAGAACCATAATCTTTTCAGGGCACAGGGCTTTTAACTGCCTTCAACCTGCCCTGGCAGGATCAGTGATGTAGCAATGACTTCTCACCCCTCCCTCTGTGTAAGTTGGGCTATCCCACACTGCTCGGGGGCATGCATCTGATGGGGGTTCCCTGGCTGTGAAGGCCTTGTGGACTTGCTGTCTCACTGGACCCTCACCATACCCCTGCTAGGTGGCCATCACAGCCCACTGTAAGGAAAGCAGTGGTGAGTGGGTCAGTTACCTCTGCAGGTGAGGAGTCTGCCCTGTCTGTCCTAGGATGGTGGCTGCAGGAACTGGGCTCTGGCCTGCGAGCAGAGGTGTGGGGTGGGTGGGAGCGGAGAGCTGCCTCCACATTTCCACATGTGACTCTGGTGAAGAAGTAGTTCACCAAAGGGTAGTGCTGGGATGGATGGATAGAACCTCAGTAAAGATGGGTTTCTGCTTGACATGAGAAAAACGTCCAAGTTTTAACTGTGTAATGAAGGAAACCAGGTGCTTGAGAGGTAGTGAGCTCCTTGTCCCTGGAGGCATGTAAGCTGATGTTGGATGACCACTTGACAGGGATATGGATGGACTAAATGATCTAGGTTTCCTTCAACCCTGAAATTGCTGGCCTCAGAGTCTTGATCGGTCTCCTGAACCCTGCTCAGTACTCTTTGCACCTTGCCAGTGACCTGACGTAGCTCAGTGCTCACACTGCACTGACCCGGCCTCTGCAATGGGCAAGATCCTGCATAAATGAACCTGACTTGCAGTAGGATTGACAGAGCAGAACGTATCCGAGATCTCCCAGCAACTTTGACTCATACAAGCAGGTCTCCATGAATTCAGGCAAACATTTTCCATTTCATGAAACGTGGCACAGTATCACCTCTGTTTTTCTTGAAAAAACAGTGTAGGGGAGGAAGTGTTACCTTCACGGCCCCATCGTCTGAGCACTGGCCGCCATCAGCCTTGGCAATTTCCTCGCACTGTGTTGAGGCCTCCCACCCTGCTAGACCCCACTCCTGGAGAGAGAGCTGGGAAAGCCATGGCTGCTGGTTGAGGAGTCCAGGGGCCTCTGGACCACTTGAAAAGGGAAGGTTTTCAGTGCAGTGTAGGACCTCAATGGGGGCCACTGGGGCTGAAGAAGTACCCTGTCCAGCTCCTCTGGGAAGTCCTTCCTTGAGTTCCCATCCCCACGTCTGTGTCTTGCTGCATCACCTCTGCCACCCCCTCCCTCCATCACCTCTCTCTCCCCCCGTCCTTAGCAAAGGCCCTCATCCTCGTTCACCAGGACTAGTGCAGTAGACACCCTCCCAGCTCATGTTCTCTGCTCACATGTATTAGGGTCCAGGGATGTCTGGGGTTAGCATGATGTACAGAACCACTGAACTTGGAAGGGTCTTACTGGACCCTGGATGGAGCCCCTGGTGGTCCCTCAGACCCATCACTCGTGGCCCAGGATGGCCTCTCAGCTCAGGTGAAACTTTATCTGTTTTCCTCAGGCTCATCACACTATCTTAGTGGCAGTTGGTCACCAGGCAGCTTGGCCTGGTGGAAGAAACCCTGGGCTTGGCATCAGAGGGATCTGGTTCAAATTGTGTCTGTGTGTGTGTGTGTGTGTGTGTGTGTGTGTGTGTGTGTGTGTGGACACTTACTGGCTGTATGACCTTGAGCAAAGCACCAAGCTTCAGATTTTGTCCTTCTTTGTACAATGGGGAGGACACAAGAGGGTCAGTGTGACAATGTGACAGCACCAGGCACATCCCAGAGATCTGACCCAGGCTAGCTGAATCTGCATCCTATTTATGACGTTTGCATGAGACCCTCCCTGCCACTGGACTGTGACCCACAAAGGGGACCAGTGGGCTCCTATGAACCCTTTTCTCCTCATCCAGCTCTTGGCTTTTGTGTTGCGTCTAGCAGGTACTCAATAAATGACTGTTGAGAAAATTAATTCAACAAGAATGGATGGAGTGTCTCCTTGCTGGAGGAGCCCTGTCCCAAGTTTCAGGGATTTGATGATGGCATGGGGCTTACACGTTAGTGGGGGCAGGCAACCAACCACCCAGTAGACAAGTAGATACCACAATGATTTGGTTTGTGGAAAGTTCTATAAAGACAGGAAAAGAGACAGATACAACGTGAGCCACTTTCACCTGAGGAGTCAAGGGAGGTCACTGAGCACCTGGAGGTTGACCTTAGAATTAAGTGACTTCTGGAGCCAGGTTCAGACACCCCCGGGGAGAGCGTTCCCGGTGGAGAGAGCAGCCAGTGCACAGCTGATGCACCGCTCTCTGTGTGCACACCCACTGTGCCCAGGCCCCTCCTAACAGCAAGTCTTGGGTGGAGGTGCTGGGCTCTGCACACCCTTTCCAGCTCTCAGCCTTGTTTGCTGCACGGACCTCGCTGGTCTTGAAGTAGGCTCCCGAGCTGCAGGGTTTATGAGGAGTGTCCAGTTCCTGGGCCTTATGAGAAAGGGCTCTGAAGTCCAGGAGTCCAGGGAGCCCCTTAGTGCACACCCTCTCTCTCCCAGTTCAGGCTCAGCTGCCAAGTCCTGGTAACACTAAGTCCTTACCTGAGATCCCCAGGTGAATCGGGTGCACATTACATTGAGAAGCACCAGGCTGTACCACGCTTTGCAACATGCACTATTGCAGTCAATGCCAACTCTTCCAGAAGAGTCTTCTCAGCCCTACAAAATCCCTGTGTTAGAGCCATCCAGTCAGCCCCGAGGCTCTGCATGGAGACATCTTCTTTAGAGATATTGCACAGACCAATTTTTATTTCTTTCAGGCTGTACATACCTAAGGTCAAAACTAGCAGGACCCTTGGAACTAATCTAGTCCCAGCTGCTCATCTTGTAGAGGAGGAAAGCAGCTTATCCAAGATCATATAGAGGTGTCAGAGATCAATCAACACGACATGGCAGGGCGTTTCAGCTACATATGCTACTTGGCATTGAGAAAAGCACAAAGCTAGTGTGGGAGGACCTGGGGCTGATGTCTCACCTTTGCCAAATATGATGAGTCTCTATGATTATCCCAACCCTGTCCGAGGAACTGATACAGGTCACCATGGTTACTGTTTATTGGGTATTCACTGTATACCAGACAATTTTCTAAGTGTTTGCATCTGTTATTTCACTGGGTCTTTACAGCAATTCTATGATGTAGGCACTGTTGCTACCTCCTCTTCAAAGATGACCACACTGTGGCCAGTGAAGTTAACGAGCTTGCTCAACATCTGACACAGATAGTAAAGAGCAGAGCCAGGACTCAAGCCTAGGCATCTGGATCCACGGCCCATGCCCCTCCCTTCTCCTGCACACTGTCTACGTAGAGAATTTGCACATAAAGGGGGAAGTTCCCCAGACTTCTGAGGCTGCACCAGGCAAGAGAAAAGCTGTTGTGGACACTCAGTTACCTGTAGATCAGTTCCTCTGATGGCTACCTGTGTGGATTGCCACCTCAGACATCCCACTTGGAAGGGAAGACAGATTTGCAAAGTCACTCATTTTATTTTATTTATTTTTATTTTTATTTTTTTGAATCTTCTGAACTGTATTTGGAACTAACAAAACTCTTCCTAGAGACAAGGCCCCGAGCAGAGTCTGTCCCCACCATAAAGTTTTATTATCAACTGTACAGAACAAAGTTAGCAACGAGTGATCTTTTGCACTAGAATAGGTAACTCCTTAGCTGCCCATACAATATCCAAACCGCACATCACGTGACATTAAGTTGCTGGTTCACAGTTGAATGTTACATTTAAATTATCTTAAAAAGTTGGAAGTCTTAGCTAAGTTTTTCGGTATCAATATGCTAATCATATCTAACACTTAGTGCCTGAGGTAGAGACTTCTGTAAGAGATTTATTGAAGAGAACACAATTGAGAGTACAATAAAGAGAAACACTTCCGATCTTGGAAGCATATAGCCAGATGTTTTTGCTGGTTCAACAAGGCAACGCTGACATGCTGAACTCTTACTTCTTTTATTTCTGTAGATATTTTGCATGGGAGTGGGGCTTTTTTGTTTGGACTCCTGGATTTTGGAATACATGTATTTCTTCTTTCAAAAGTATGATTATTAGCATGGAATGTGCATGAACCAAACTCACTTAACATCATTATTAAAAACAACAAAGACAACACAACTGCATTGGAGACAACAACAAGTAAAATCTTTTAAACTCTCCATGATATGTGGCCAGAATGAGTGACAAGTATGCAAGTCAACCTAATGATTCTAACATTTGATGGTGACTGTGAATTATTACAGATTTATGATATATAGGTGAGTTGAAATTTTATTTCCAGACTCTGCACTGTACAGGTGCAGGGGCTTTATTATTTTCAGGTAGTAAGACTCTTTGTGAAAATATAAGATCTTATAAAGATAAAATTAATTTAATATCTGGAACCTTCCAATCAAAATGACCAGCAACTGTGTATCTCTGACTTCAGGTACTTTTCTTCACAGTCGAAAGAGACCTTTCCTTTATAAAAAGACATTTCTTGAGGTAGGTTCTAGTATAACATACTTGCCTTTTACCAAAAACTGGCTGGACAAAAAGTTATCCTAAACTATAGGTATTATTTTTAGAAGTGTACTGTCTCTTAAATGAGACAGAAAACATAAAGCTGGACATTTATAAGCTTAACAGGTAAAGCATGGGTCTGACTAATAGAAATAACGTTTAAGTCCATTCTTGGTATAAACTGCTTAGAGCAAGTTAAATGTTTTAAACAATCACTGATTCCTGTGATAAACAGCCCCGAAGGACATCTTACTACATCACATAGTTCTTTCAAATATTTTTTTTTTGAAGCTCCAAGATCAGACAAATGACCAATAGTATTAGTTGGTCTTTTAATACCTTTTACCAGAGGCTTTTTCTAACTACTTCATAACACTTCTTAGAGGTAAGTGGCTCCAGGAACTTGGAAAAGTAAAGCAAACTGCCTAGTTTCATACCACGAAGAAATAACAGTTAAGGTACCTAATGATGACGTTTTTCTTTTTAAAGATATAGGTATCCTTCTAAAAGACAGATATGTGGGAGTCTTAACCTGTGAAAACCATTTTAGGTGGCAAAGTTCATTTTTATCAAAAGTAATTCTACAGACGTCAGTCAAGGAAAATCCCCAGAAAAACTGACTTCTAATGAAATAACACGCCTGTGGTTTTAAATGAACAAATATAGAAACAGGCAAAACTAAGGCATAAAGCAAAGGGGAAGCCACAAGATGAACGTTAACATGTCTTTAGGGGAAAATGTTATCTAATTCTTCCATTTAGAATACACAGGGTGATAGTTAATCATGCTGAATTGCGTGTTTGTAAGTTCCTAGGAGAGTAGATCTTAAAAGTTCTCAGCACAAGAAAATAAACTTTGTAACTATGTAGATGTTACACCTAGATGTTATGTAGGTGTCAGATGTTAACTAGATTTCTTGTGTTGATCATTTTGCAATATATATAAACATCAGATAATTATGTTGTAGACCTGAAACTAATATAATGTTATATGTTAATTATATCTCAATTTAAAAATTAGTAGAAAAAAACCACAGGATACTAGAAGTGGCATGTAGACTCATTGGCTTTAGAAATGAAGAGAAAGTGTGATGGGGTGAAAAGAATGGTTATCATCTTAACACCTGTTGCAGGAATTCCTCTCATGGAGAAGACTCTCTTTGTTTAATAAAAAAGTAGTAACTTGCTTGACTGAGGAAGGTGAAACTCTAAGGGTATGAGTTGGAAAGAGAGGAAGAAACATAGAGAAGCTAAACCACTGCATGGCAAAAAAAGATTAGGAGTTTTCGTTGTGGGGAGAGAGGAAAAGAGAAAGAAAATAAAGGGGAAAGGAGACCAGCCTACCAATTCATTGCCAGAAATGATCACAAACTCCTTTAAAAGATAAATCTAGTATTTGCTTCAATTTTTTCCTGTATTACTGTGATATGCTGTCATCCCAAGCCCTTCTTTCTTAATCTCAGTCATGTCTGCCTTTGTGTGTGTGTGTGTGTGTGTGTGTGTGTGTGTGTGTATGTGTGTACATGTATGTGTACCAAAGGAAGGAGGTGTTTTTCTCTCTGGGTGAGGTTGTAAGAATATCCCTATACAACCTAATTTAAGGAAAGCAAAATCTTCCAGATAGATGTGACTAGCAAAATTATCAGCCACCCATGGAGAGCATTGGTTGCTTTTGCCTGCCTAACCATTGAATCATTCTTCCAAGAAATAGTTAGTGAGCAACTACTATGTAGAAGGTAATAGACGAGGTTAGAGCAGCAGCAGAGGTTGCAGGTGGATGGTGTCCCTACATCATCTTTTGTGTTTTTATTAAGACTTTGTTCTGAGTGACATGAAGAACCACTGCAGGGGTCTGAGCAAAGGAAGGAGCTGTTCTTGCAGTTCTGGATCTGCCTGGATGCTAGCATGATAAGAGATTGTGAGGGACATAAGGGTAGAAGCAGATGGACCAATTAGGAAGCTATTGCTTCCTATATCCTGGGTAGGCTACTTGGAAGGGGGGTAACATGATTATAGGATTATAATTATTATTATGGAATATCAAGGAGGCAGTGGGTATGGAGGTCTGGAATTCAGGAGAAAATTCCAGGGTATAGATATGAATTTGGGAATCATCAACCTATAGATGGAATTTAAAACCCTGAGATGAGGGTTTTAAAACCCTGAGATGAGGCCTTCTTCAATTCCATCTCTGAGATTTCTAAGGTAGTGAGAGTAGACTGAAAACAAAAAAGAAGAGACTGAGTCCCAGAGGATTTCATTCAGCCTTTTGCACCACTTTGTCAAGGTCACCAGTGCCCTTGCTAAATCCAAAGGTCCTTTCCTAAGCCCCATAGTATTTGATCTTTGTTTGAGTTATGTTTCTTTCACATGCACTCCAAAGAGTCAAGATTAGTACACCCCTTCTTTGGAATTCCTAGAGATATCAAGAAGGATGCAAGGAACCCTATATGTGGAAAGGAGTTTCAGCCAAATTTATTTGCATCTCAAAGGATATAAGACAACTTTATCTGATTTCTGGGATGCCAAAAAAATCAAACATGTAGAATATACAGTGATGGGATATTTAAAATGTAGCATTATGGAGTATTGACACTAAAAGATGCAAAGAGATTCTTGAGCCTGCTGTGTTTTTAAAATTTTCAATTCCAGTTACTCAGTACTGGTATACAAGAGCAATTGACTTTGTCCATTGACCTTGAGTCCTGTGACTTTTCTTTACCACTTATTTTTTCCAGGAGTTTTTTGGTAGATCCATTGGGGTTTTCTACCTAGACAATCATGTCATCTGGTAATAAAGAAAACTTGATTTCTTCCTTTTCAATACATACATTTTTTTTCCTTGTCTTATTGAACCAGCGAGAACTTCCAGTACAATGTTGAATAGGAGTGCTGAGAAAGGACATTCTTGCTTGTTCCAAATTTAAGGGAGAAAGCATCTAGTTTCTCACCATAAAGTGTGATGTTTGCTATAGGTTTTTTGTAGATGTTCTTTATTAAGTTGTGAAATTTTGCCAATGTTCCTAGTTGGCTGAGAGTTTTTTGTTTTTTTTTTTCTTAAATCATGAATGGGTGTTGAATTTTGCAAAATGTTTTGGCATCAATTGGTATGATATGAATTTTTTTCTTTAGCCTGTTGATGTAGTGGAGTACATGATTGATTTTCAAATGTTAAATCAGCCTTGCATATCTTGAATAAGTCCCACTTGATAGTGGTGTATACTTCTTTTTATACATGGTTGGAATCAATTTGCTAATATTTTGTTGAGGCTTTTCCACTTATGTTCATCTAACATATTGATGGGTCTGTAGCTTTCTTTTCTTGTAATGTATAATCTGCTTTTATTTTTGGAAAAGGTTCTGGATAATTACTATTATATTTTCCTTAATGGTTTGGAAGCACGCATCAGTGAAACCCTTTGGAGCTTTCTTTTTTAGAAAGATTAAAAGTTTTAAATAGATATAGGACTATTCAGGTAATCTATTTCTCTTTGTGTGGGTTTTGGTAATTTATGTCTTTCAAGGAGTTGGCTCATTTCACCTGAGTTATCAAATGTTATCAACATCTCAGTTATCATCGGTAGCATCGTTTGCAAGTGTTTTCCCCTATTCCGTAGGTTGTTGTTTCATTTTGTTGATGATTTCCTTTGCTGTGCCAAAGCTTTTAAGTTTGATTAGGTCCCATTTGTTTATTTTTGCTTTTATTTCTTTTGCCTTGGGAGGCTGATCCAAGAAAATATTGCTATGATTTATGTCTGAGAATGTTTTGTCTGTGTTCTCCTCTAGAAGTTTTATGGTGTCATGTCTGTTCAGTCCTTTTTTAAAATAGTCAAGAGCACTGATATTCCATTACTCATTTCCAAAAGAATAGATGACCCATGAGCACTTTCTAACCTTGTCTCAGTTCATGCCCTCATCCCTTGTACCATATATATAATTCAGCATATATGAATTGGAATTCTAGAGTCTCCAGTGTGAAACTCTAACAGGTGAGATGGATTGACAATTCTTAAGTGCATGTATGATATAAATTTTATTTAAAAAAACTATTCATCTCTGACATGGAGACAATTAGAGAAGGAAAGCATGCAAATAATTCTTTGGTGGTTGCTAAGACAAAAGATTTGAGAGTAATTCCTATTCACATACATTTTCTCAGTTGTTTTGCCAGTTGCAGAAATATTGGGGAAAAAAATGAAGTAGGTAGCAAAAGGGGTCTCTCAGATTAGAATAAGATGCAGGCTTCTCGAATTCAAGCAAATGACAGACAGCACACGGTTCTATATCTTCGTGTAGCTGGTGATGAATTTTGCACCAAGGGGGAAAACTTATGGGGTATGCAGACTTTCACTTTCACCCATTGTGGATCTCTTATCTCTTTCTCTCTCCCTCTTGATACTGATACAGATATAGATATATCACATACATAGAGAGATAGATACAGTACACACACATTCATTATACTTAGTATATACACTAATATGTTAATAATATATATTCTAATCTCTCATTGAAAGAGTAATTCAAATAGTCCCAAAGTATATAAAATTAAAAGTAGGTCTCCCTTTTATACCCGATCCCCAGACCTTTCTCCCTACAGGCAACAATGCCAATAAAGTTCTTAGGTTTACTTTCACACACAGTCTATACATGTGCTTACAAAAATAAATAGCACAACTTACTCTAATAAATAATGTTCTCTTACAATCACCGGTTATAAAATATTATAATTTTCACTGTAACGATAATAACTATAAAATATTTAGAATTTGGCCTCAAAATGTTGTACAAGGGCTTAATGGAGAAAAAATGTAAAAATTCTATTAGAAGGTGTAAATGAAAACATGCACAATTATATATGTGAATCCTATTCATAGATTGGACAGCTTTATAATTATGTCAATGTTCTTCAAATGAATCTGTACATTCAATACAATTCCAAATAAAAATACTCATCACAGATTTTAAGGAACTGATAGCCTTCTTCAAAAATTTATGTGTAAGAGTATAGGTATACAAAAAACTAAGTCAATTTTGAACACTAAAATCAAAGAGAAGGGATTTCCCCTACCATAGATTAGGTGTGTCACAATGCTACAGTAACAAGTGGAAAGAAGGTATATTAGTGAGAATAATCACAAAGCATTGGAATAGAACCCAGAGCTCAGAAACAGACCCATGTATGTGGAAATGATACATGATAAAGGTGCCTACAAATTAGGGGAAAGATTTTTGTTTATTAGGTGACTGTGGGAAAAATTATTTATTACGTGGAGAAAAACAAAATTGAATTTCTATCTCACAACATAAACACAGGTGAATTCAAAATAGATTAAAGACCTTAATGTGAAAGATAAAATATAAATAAAAATATAGACAAATATCTTTATATAGTTTGAGATGGGGAAGGATATATTAAACAAGACCAGAAAATCACAACCACAAGAGAAAAAAATGCACGGGTGTGACAAGATCAAAATTAAGGATTTCTATTCAATAAAGGTCACCATAGCCAAAATTAACAACACCTGACAAGTAATCAATATCAAGGCTGTACAAGAAAATCCTTGTATATCATTGCGAAAAAGATAGGAAATCCAAGAAGGGTAAATGTGCACAGACTATGAGTAGACAATTCACAAAAGGAGCAATCCAGGAGACAAAGAAGTGTGTATCACTCCTAACAGCACAATGCACATTAGAACGTGGTGTGACTTCATCCACATGAGCTGGCCAAAAAGTCAAAAGTTGGCCATCATTAAGTTTGACCAAAGATACAGGAAACTGGGACCTCTAATCCACTGTTCTGGGAAATGTGACTGGAGAGCAGTCTGGTAGTAGGGAAATTCAATGTTCAGATACTTCATGATCTAGAATCCTCTCCAGTGCTCCCACTTGTCCTAGAAGCTGTTCATTGCTCTATGTTTGTGGGAGTGGGGTGGTGGAGGCTCTTTAGGGATCCACCACCAGGGAAATGAATAGATTTACTAAGAAATGCTATGCAGCTGTTAGAAACAATGAACCAAATGTACGTAGAGCAACATGGATAGATCCTAAAAATATAGCGTTGAGCGAATAAAAATTAAAAGAGGAATGAGGTATCTAGCGTGCTAACTTTTATGTACAGTTAAAACACATAAAATCACAAAGTTCACTACCTACTGGAGAGTGATACATCAAACATGTTAGAAGCACTCCTACTGTGGAAAAGATAATGGGAAGGGAACCCATTATGGATGGAAAACAAAACAAGAGAAGCTCAATGGCCAGGCAAATGGGGAGAGTCTGCCCTGATCTGAGGAGTGGGATAAACTCAAACCTCTGCCCCTGAGGAGCGAGAAATCAATCAATAGATGAATAATTCATTTTGTTCTTTGATTTAAATGTCATTACATTTATATATGAGTTGAGTTAAACTTGATTTGTTTTTTGCCATGTTTCATAAACAACTGAACCTTTAATTATGAGTTTGCAGTTTTCTTTATACATTTAAAAAACTTTTTCCCCCCAGGTCTCAGACATTTTCTTATGCCTTTGGAAGACTTCCCAAGGCACTGAGCCTGTATCATTGGATAGCATTACATGTACATAGTATTAGATTTTACAGTTATATCACAGTATAGTTAGTAGTCAGATTTTGGTGGGTATTTAGATTGTTCACTATGTTCTTTTTTCTTATAAACAGTAGTGCAGTGGATATTCTTGTATATTCATCATTGCACAATGTATATCAGTAGGTTAAATTCCTAAAAGTAGCATTGCTGGAGTGATATGTATATATATATTTAAACAGAAATTGTCAAATTACCCCTGCATCAGTTTCTACTCACATTCTTGCCAACATTGTGTGTTATTAAAATTAAAATTTTTTTCTATGCTGGTAGATGAAAAATTTTATTCATGATTTAAATTTTTATTTACTTAATTATAAGTAGCTTTGCATATTTTTTCCATGTGATCATAAGCCATTCATATTACTCTTGGCAGTTGGCCTTTTTCTTATTAATTTGCAAGTAATCTTTACTTATTAAGAATGTTAGTTCTTTTCCATATGTTCTATAAGTCTAAACCTAGCTAGATATACCTCTATCTCTATCTTTTTATACTGTGTCTATATCTAGATCACTTGTGTTTTATCAATAATATAATGTTTATATACAATTTTCATGGTTTTATTTTCAAGTTTAAATTAAATCCATCTGGAATTTGCTTTGGGTTAAGAAGTAGAGATCCAGAAACTTTATGTTTTCTTATATTTAGTCAATTGTCCCAAAATTGTTTACTCTATTACTCTTTTTCCTGCTGGTGTAGAATGTCACATTTACTGTATACTAAACTACTATTTGGGAGCTTTCTAAAAATTAGAATTTTTATTCTTTTTCATTGATCTCTTTGTTAATGTACCAATATCGAATACTTAATCATCCTAGCTTTATGGTATAATTAGATTAGTTCCTTCTTAGCACTCCCAGTTTCATAATTTTTGTGGTTCTTCTTGAAAGTTTATTTTTCCATATATTTTCAAATTATATTGTTTAGCTCAAGGAATGTGAGGAGGACATCCATACAGGAGGCTGGCCTGCCATGGGGAATTACTGCCCAAGCTGGGCAAGGAAGGTGCTCATGCAGGGAGGAGGTGGTGGCCAAAGTAAGAGATCAGTTACACACAGGAGGATTGGTCAAAGAAGTGAAATTGTTAGGATAATGGAAGCCAGACTTCTGCCTGTTGGGGCAGGGAGTTGCAAATACAGAAAGGGAGAAAACTAGAATGGATCTAGTGGTGTTGGACAGAATTGAAGGTTATCGCTGTGAATTCATAGTTTTTTAGATCTCGATCTATAGAAATAAACATAAATGAAAATGTGTGTGTAGGGACTGTATTCTATAGCTCTGTTTACTGAAAGGGCCTGGGAGCAGTGACACTCCAATAGCCACGAGTACATCCATTTGTATTAGTGCCCTAGTGCTGCTGTAACAAATTACCACACACTTAGTGGCTTTAAACTGTTGTTTATCATTTTACGATTATGGAGGTTAGAAATCTGAAATAGTTCTCATAGAACTAAAAACCAAGATGTCGGCAGGGCTGGAGGACATCACTTCACTCTGGCAGCTCTAGGGAAGAATCCGTTTCCTTGCTTGTCCTGCTTCCAGAGGCTGCCTGCCTTCCTTGGCTCATGGCCCCTTCCATCTTTCATGCCAGCAATCACATCACTCTGACCTCTGCTTTCATCTTCACTTCTCTTTCTCTGACTCTGATTTTCCTGCTTTCTTCTTTCCTTTATAAGCATTCTTATGATGACAATTAGCACCTGCCTGGATAGTCCAGAATAAACTCCCCATTTCGTTATCCTTAATCACAACTGCAAAGTCCCTTTGCCGTGTAAGGTAACATAGTCGCAGGCTCTGGGGATTAGGATGTGGACATCTTTAGGCACTGTATTCTGCCTACCACACCATTCTCCACTAAAGGAATTAGGGTGCTTGGAGAAATGATTGATTGAAGGGTCAGAGCATCTTGTGCCAGAAAATAAGAAAGGATTCAAAGAATAATGGGGGCTTTTCTAAAGGACACAGAGGCCAGCTTGAAGGGATTCCCAAAGGCCAAAATAAATCACGACAGTTACAGATTATAATGCATTGAATAAAATAGGAATCTATACTGATATAAATGCTTGAATAAATATAAGCTTTGATGAGGAATGAAATATTTATATAGTTTCAAAGTATCTTCCCTCAAAATATGTATTAATTACAAAGAGGAAAAAAGTAGTTTCATGGTGGGAAAGCCTGGAGACACCACCTTAATCAAGTGATCAAAGTGAATATCTTCAATAATGGGACAAATTGAAATTAAACGCCATGTGATAAGATGCAATAAGAAAACAGCATTACATCTGGAAGATTCATATAAAAGATGCATAATCTAAATCTAATTATGAGGAAAAGCAGCCAAACCAAAGTTGAGAAATATTCTAAAAAAAATTAATGGCCTGTAATCTTTTAGAGTTTAAGATCATCAAAGTCAGGGAAAGACTAAGGAACAATGCTATATTGAAAGAGACTAACAAAACATGACAATTAAATGCAACATGCTATTCTGAACTATATCCTTTTGCTGTAAAGAATATTATTGAGACAAGTGGTAAAGCTTGAATGGGATCTGAGGGTTTGATGGTAGTAATGAAAAGTGTTCATTTCCTGATTAGAGTGACACTACCGTGGTTTTTACAAGAATACATACACACAAAACACACTAAAGTATTCAAGAGTGGTAGGTCATAAGTTCAGCAGTTTATTTTCAGATGGTTAAGATAAGAGTTCTTTGCAGGGCACTTTTCACTTTTTGAAAATTTGAGATTGTTTCAAAAATAAAAAATTCAAAATAAAAGTCACACTGTCTAGTCAGGAAAAAAATCACATGGTCATTTTTATTAGAGTTGTGTTAAATTTATAGGTTATAGGAGGATTGACATGCTTACAATACTGCATTTTTGATGAACTAAAAAGTTATATATTCCCATTTGTTAAGCATTCTTTCATGTCTTTTGCTATTTTAAAGCTTCCTTTATATGGATCTTCAAAATTTCTTTTTATGTTTATTCCTTTATATGTTCATTTTTCCTGTTTGGTAAATGGGATCTATTATCCCATTATATTTTCTAAGTGTTTGTTGATTATATATAGGAAATCTAGTAATTTGACATATTAACTTTGTAACCAGCCATTTTGCAGATTCTCTTATTCTTTCTAATAGTTTTTCAGTTCATTCTTTTGAGACCTCCAGATAAAAACTTATAACATCTACAAAAAGGCTAATTTTTAAACCACTTCTTTCTGATTTTTATATCATATATTTCTCTAATAAAATTTCAGTGCATAATTACTTCTGGTAGAATAGTAAATAACATCATGATCCTGGGAATATTTCTTTTTCACAACTTTATACATTAAGTACAATGCTGACTTTTGGCTTATTATATAAAGGAAGTGTTAAAGTATTCCTATTTTACTGAGTTTTTTCATGCTTGGATGCTGCCTTTGTAATAATCATTATTATTTCATCTGTATGGATAAACATATGTTTTTTTCCTCTCCCTTAACTTACTCATTATTACGGTAAATTTGAGCCACCTTTGCATTCCTGCCATTATTCTTGTTTTGCCATGTTGTGCTGTACTTTTAATGTGCTGCTAGATTTTATTTGAAAATATTAGTAGTAGTTTTACATCAAAATTCATAAATAAGTTTTACCTGGTGTTTGTTTTGTGCCACTTTAGTTATGTCTTATTCTAATGAATGAAGAATTTTGGAGCAGTTGAAATGGCAATGGGATTATCTTCCACGTGGGATGAAATAACTTGTGGCAAACTACAGTCTCACCAAGAACATCAATAATGGCTGAAAAATAGGGACATAATTTCTTTGAAAGGTGTCAGAGGACATTGAGGCAACAGAAGTAGAGAAGCCGAAGCTCTGGAGAAGGGATGGTTTTGGAAAAGTGAGCTGACTCTTTTCATCCTTTTTACAGCAGGGGCATTTGCTAATTCTGGGTATGGACAGGAGGCTGGTAATCTAGGCTGGTAATCTAGATAGAAGGATGCTGCTGAAAGCAAAGAAATTTTGACAGAGACTTTGGAGGAGGTTTAAGCTAGTAAAAACTAGGTTAAGAAGCTAAGTAGAAAGGCTATACAGAGCAGCAGAGCTTTGCCAGTCTTGCAACACAAAGATGAGCGTTTGAGATCCATCAGGCAGCTCTTAGTTGGGAACCATGGTGTGGTGTGTTAAAAAATATATATATATTTTGTTTTTGTCCCCAGTTCCTGACACAGAGCTCCTAATACCCTTGGAACTTCCTGAGTGATATTAGGGTCTTTTGTATACTAAAGAGATGACTGGTGGCTGAGAACCCCTAAAAAGCTTCAGAATGGGGGTTGGTCAAGAAAGATCAAGCCTTGATTAGAGGGTTGGAACTGTCAGCTCCACCCACCCGCAGACCTCTGTCCGGTCAGGTGGCATATATTGAGGAGCTGAGAGGGTGACATGCCTGGGGAGGACACGGAAGCTCCACACCACTGCCCTCGCCCCCATACTATGCCCTATGCATCTCTTCCATTTGGCTGTTCCTGAGATATATCCTTTATAATAAACAGGAAAATGTAAGTAAAGCATTTTCCTCAGTTCGGTGAGTTGTTCAAGCGAGTTATTGAACCTTAAGGAGTAGGTTGTGGAAATCCCCACACTTATAGGCATTTGGTCAGAAGTACTGGGACTTGCTACTGGCTTCTGTAGTGAGGACAGTCTGTGCAACTGAACCCTTGACCTCTGGGGCCTGCGCTAAGTCCAGATAGCGTCAGACTTGAGTTGAGTTATTGGATACACAGTTGGTGTTGGAGAATCAGAGAACTGATGTCAGAAAAGACAACACGTATTTGGTGTCAGGGAGAAAAGCCTCTCATACAGAGAGCTAACTATTCCCAAGTAGCAAGGGCAGACTAGAGGCAGACTGGGCCACACCACAGCTGATATCCAGCCTTCACCCTGGACTGAAATAAATAATCAGTCACTATTCTATTGCTTATTAGAAGAAAGGATGAGAGCTCTCAGGCAAAACTAATCTATGAGAAGTCAAGAGAGAAGTTACCTTTGGGGAAGAGTAGTGAGTGATTAATAGGAACAGAAAATGAACTTCGGAGGGTGTGGTCATGCTCTGTTTTTTGAACTGGCTGTTAGTTACCCAGATGTGTTCAGTGTGCAAAATGTCATCCAGCTGGACAGTTATGATTTGTACCTTTTTCCATAAGTCGATTATTCTTCAAAACAAAGTCCACATTAAAAAAACAAATCCCTTAGTTCCAGTTCTCTCAAGATAGAGTAGTTCTGCTCTTCCCAGGTCCTCTCTCTTACAACTAAAATACTGTTGCCCTAACATAGCAAAGAAGCACAGAAAGACTCTGGAAAGTGGAAGGAAGGTGGATTCTTGGGACTTGAGGAACAACATGGCAGAGAGTTCCTTGGGTTTCCTTCTTGCCTCTCATGTATCGCCATCAGGGTGCCACAGAAGCCTCCAATCCTGAACCACTAACAGACATAGGCCAAAAACAAAAAAGCTCCAAGAAAAACCGTTATCCCTAGCCAAAGGACTGGGATAAGGATGACCTAACAACAGAAAACCCTTTTGACAATACTTGTCTTTTTTTTTTTTTTTTTTTTTTTCCAGTATGCGGGCCTCTCACTGTTGTGGCCTCCCCCGTTGCGGAGCACAGGCTCCGGACGCGCAGGCTCCGGATGCGCAGGCTCAGCGGCCATGGCTCACGGGCCCAGCCGCTCCGCGGCATATGGGATCCTCCCAGACCGGGGCACGAACCCGTATCCCCTGCATCGGCAGGCGGACTCTCAACCACTTGCGCCACCAGGGAGGCCCGGCAATACTTGTCTTATTCCAGCTAAACACCAGTGAAAAAACCTTACCCACCCACAGCTGTGGTTTTTGCAGGACTGAGCCAGGAACTGAACTTCCACACACACCCACGCATCCCCTCCACTTCACTGAAGCAGATGGCATGCCATCTCTCCTCCTCGTGGTGCCTAGGAGACAGGTAATCTTCCACTTCTCCCCAGTAGAACCAGGTGGGACTCCCATGCTCCCGTGCTGGCCGGGCAGAGCAGGGAGCTGGTCTTCTATCCCCTGCCTGGTAGAAGCAGTCAGTGCTCTGAAACTCCCACCAGGAGGGTGTCAGTGGGGTCCAGTGAGGAGGTGAGCCTTCATGGCCACTCAGCATCATTAGGGAGAATGGGGTAGTGGTAGGCGGGGCTACGTGGCACTTCCATTCTCTCCCTCCCCTCCCTGATGTCATCGTGTCAGGAGGGCCCAGCCGGTGGGGGTAACTAAGCTTCCTCCCCCAGCCTGCAGCAACAACACAGTATGAGTCAGCCCTGCGCTCTCCTGCTCCTTGGTGACTGTGGGGCACAGGAGGAAGCTGAACTAGACACCCACCCATCCCTCTGCTGCACCTTAACAGAGGAATTGCCTGCTGAACAAAGAAGATTAATAGGATAAAGAGACTCATAACATAATGTCCAAAATATTCAGGATACAATAAAAAGATCATTCATATACCAAGAACCAGGAAAACCACACTATGAATGAGAATAGACCGTCAACACCGAGATGACCAGGTGTTGGAATTATCTGACAAGGATTTTGAAGCAGCCGTCATAAACATGCTTCAACAAGCAATTAAGAATTCTCTTAAAGCAAATGAAAAAATAGAAAATTGCATTAAAGAAATAGAACATATAAAAAAGAATTAAGTGGAAATTATAGAAGTGAAAAATACAATAACGAGTAAAAACTCACTAGTTGGGCTCAGTAGTAGAGTGGAGATGACACAAGATAGAATCAGAGAACTTGAGAACAGATCAATAGAATTTACCCAATCTAATCAACAGAGAGAAAATAGACTGGAGAAAAAAAGTAACGGTCTGGTCTGAGGGACTTGGGTGACAATAACAGAAGAACTAATATTTGTTTTATTGGAGTCCCAGAAAAGAGAGAGAGATAAGACCTGAAAAAAAAAAAAAAAACTCAAAGAAGTAAAGAGCCAAATACTTCCTAAATTTGGTGAAAAACAGAAATGTATAGATTCAGGAAGCAGAGTGGATCCCAAATAGAAGCTAAAAGAAATATATAACAAGATACATGATAATTAAACTTCTGAAAACTAAAGACAAAGAAACAAAATCTCAGAAATATCCAGAGAGAAACAATGTATAAGAGAACACCAATATGAACAACAGAGAATTTCTCATCTGAATCATGGAGGCCAGAAGAGCACAGCATTTTTCAAGTATTGAAAGAAAAGAATGGTCATCAGCAACTTCTATATCTATAGAAAGTATCCTTTAGAAATGAAGGGGCAAATAAAGATTCTCAGATGTAGGAAAACTAAGAATTTTTGCTAGCAAGCCTACCCATAAAGAATGACTAGAGGAATTTTTCTAAACAGAAAGGAAGTTTTGGAACTTCAGAAAAGAAAGAAGAACATTGGATAGGTAAAAATAGGCTATGCTACTTCTCATGAGTTTCTTAAGTCATGTTTGACATTTGATGCAAAAAATATGATACCATCTGATGTGGGGATCAATGTATACAGAAGAAATACAAAAATATATTTAAAAGTGGGGATGGTAAGTAGGCCTAATTGTAAGTTCATTCCAAGTAGTATGTGATAAGCTATACATGTATATTGTAATCCCTAGAGCAGCCACTAAAATAACTACACAAAGTGACACTAAAAAAAATTATAAATAAATCAAGATGGAATTTTAAAAATGTTTAAATAATCTACAAGAAGGTGATAAAAGTAAAACAGAGACATGAGAAACAGGAAACAAGTTAATAAAATAGCAGACTTGGACTCTAATGTATTAATAATTACTTTAAATATAAATGGTCTATATATACTAATTAAAGACAGAGATTGGCAAGTGGATTAAAAAACATGATCAAATCATATCCTGCCTAGAAGAAACTGACCACAAATACAAAAACACTGATAGGCTGGAAATAAAGAATTGAAAAGTTATGCCATACAAACATTAATTTAAAAAAGCAGGACTAGCTATTGATATATTAATATCAGATAAAGGAGGCTCCAGAGCATTGGAAATTATTACAGACAAAGAGGGACCAGGGTTGATATTAATCTCTATGGTTTGTTTACTTTTCTTTGTACCTGTGGTTATGTCTCCATTTTCATTTCTACTTTTGTGTATTTGTGATTTCACTCCTTTTTTCCCCTTATTAGTCTGGCTAGCTTTTCTTTTTTAAAAAACTAGATTTTGCTTTTTTAAGGACCTACTTTTGTCTATGCTATTTACTCTGTGTCTTATTTTATAATTGATTAATTTATGCTTTTATCTTTACTAACTTCTTCCTTCGGCTTTTCTCATGCCCAATATTTTGTTCTTTGCATAACTTTTACATTGACTTAGTTTCATTTGTTCTTATTTAGTAAAATAACTTCATTAAGGCTGTAAAGTTACTTATGGGTGCTGTTTGAGCTGTACCCATGGGTAATGATTGGCAGTGTGTATATTATTGCTATTTCCTAGATACTCATTTTAATTTTTTTGCTTGGACCATAGGTGTTCAGAAGTGGATCAATCACCTCCTTAGTTTATTACACACTCCATTATTGGTCCATTCATAGCTCTCTTCTATTCTGTATTTATTTGTTGGATATTTGTTTGTTTGCTTTTAATAATAAAGATCTGTGGATCTATTACATAGTGAAAAACTAGAATTTTATAACTTGTATCCACTTTTGCGGTCCTGTCATAGACATCCTCCTTCTTCTTTTCACCTCAGTTATCCATCATTATAAATCTTGTGCAGATGTTTTCTTGCTTCCCCACCCCTTTGTTTGTTTGTTTTTTAAAGCTTTATTGAGATATAATTCACAAACCATAAAATTCACATACCAGTATAAAGTGTACAAATCAATACTTTTTGTATATTCAGGATTGTGCAACCATACTCAAATCTAATTTTAGAAAATTTTTGTCACCCCAGAAAGAACACCCATACCCATTATCAGTCACTCCCAGTTCTCCCCTCCTTTCACTAGTTGGCAACAACTAGTCTACTTTCTGTCTCTAAGGATTTGCCTATTTTGAACATTTCATGTAAATGGAATAATACAAAATGTGCCCTATTATAACTGGCTTCTTTGACTTAGCATAATGTTTTGAAGGTTCAGTCATATTGTAGCATGTATCAGAAGTTCATTTCTTCGTATGGATAGATAATACTCCATTGTGTGGATATACAACATTTTATTCATTCATGAGTTGATGGACATTTGAGTTGCTTTCATTTTTTGCATCTATGAATAATGCTGTCATGGACATTCATATACAAATTTTTGTGGAGACATGTTTTCATTTTGCTTGAGTATACGTCTAAGAGTGGAATTGCTGGGTCATACAATAACCCAATGTTTAACATTTTGAGGAACTGCCAAACTGTGTCCCCAAGTAGCAGCACTGTTTTACATTCCCTTTAGCAATGTATGAGGGCTCCGATTTTCCATATCCTTGTCAGCACTTATTATTCTCTATCTATTATATTTTAGCCATCTTAGTGGATGTAAAATATTTTATTGTGCTTTTGATTTTCATTTCCTTAATGACTAATGATATTGAGCATCATGTGCTTATTGGTCATTTGTGTATCTTCTTTAGAGAAAAGTCTATTAAGACCCTTTGCCCAATTTTAGTTGGGTTATTATTATTTTTTTATTGTTGAGTTGTGAGAGCCCTTTGTTTTCTGGATACAAGTCCTTTATCAAGTATATGATTTGAAAATATTTCTTCCCATCCCGTGGGTTGTCTTTTTACTTTCTTGATGTTATCATTGGTATCACAAAAGCTTATCTATTTTTTCTTTTGTTGCTCGTGCTTTTGGTATTATATCTAAGAAACCATTGCCTAACCCAAGATCATAAAGATTTACTCCTATGTTTTATTCTAAGAGGTTAATAGTTTTAGCTCTTACGTTTAGGTCTGTGATCCATTTTGAGTTAATGTTTGTATATGGTGTCAGCAAGGGGCTTAATTTCATTCTTTTACATTTGCATATCCAATTGTCCCAGTGCTATTTGTTGAAAAGACTATTTTTTTCCCCACTTTACTGTCTTGATAACCTTGTTGGGAATCAGTTGAAAAGGTGACCTTAAAATTCATATGGAAATGCAAGAGACTGAAAATAGTCAAAGCAATCTTGATCAGTGGAACAGAATTGAGAGTCCAGAAATAAATAGTTGATCAAGATTGCTTTGACTATTCTTAGTCCCTTACCAAAAAAAAGCTAGGATTTTTATAAGGATTGTGTTGATTCTGTAGGTCAATTTGGGGAATATTGCCATCTTATCTATATTAAATCTTACAATCCGCGAGCATAAAATATCTCTCCATTTATTTAGATCTTTAATTTCTTTCAACAGTATTTTGAAGTTTCAGTGTACAAGTCTTACAGTCTTCTGTTTAATTTATTCTTAAGTATTTTGTTCTTTTTGATGCTTTTGCAAATGGAATTATTTTCCTAATTTCATTTTTGTATCGTTTGTTGCTAGTTTATAGAAATATAATAGATTTTTATATTGGTCATGTATCCTGCAACATTTCTGAACTCATTTATTAATTTGAATAGGTTTTTATTGAATTCCTTATGACTTTCTAAATACAAGATCATGTCGTAGGCAAATAGAAATTATTTTACTTTTTCCTTTCCAATATGGTATCTTTTATTTCTTTTTCTTGCTTAATTGCTCTGGCTGGAACCTCCAGTACAATATGGAATGAACTGTTGAAAGGAGAATCCTTGTCCCTGATTTTAAGGAAAAGCATCCAGTCTTTCACCATTAAGTATAATTTTAGCTGTCCAGACCTATTTCAATGTAGTTCTGTTGTATCTATATTCTTCTAAAACTTATATTGTTTAGTATTTGCTTTTAATAACTTTATAAAAAGGGTATCAGGCAGTATATCACCTCTGGTACCTACTTTTCTTGATATGCTATTTTGTAGATATGGCCATATTGCTGCATGTGGCTGTGGTTCATTCATTTTGGCAGCTATATACTATTTCATTGTGTAAATATGACACAACTTAGTTAGCCATTATCCCATCTATGGATAACTTGATTGTTTCCATGGTTTTGCTGTTATGAAGATCGTTGCCATGATTATACTTATCAGTATCTTTTAGGGTAAATTTGAAAGAATTTCTCTTGGGAATACACCTAGTCATGGACTCGTGCATCTTATGGGAATATTCAATTTTATAAGATAATGTCAAGTTGTTTTCTAATGTGATTCTACAAATGTACATATCCATTAGTAACATATAAAAGGCTTTGTTGCTCTATATTCTCTCCATCCCTTTACACTGATGGACTATGATTTTTGCCCCTAAAATGAGTATAAAATGATATCACATCTTGGGGCTTACTTTTCATTTCCCTGAGGGCTTAATGGGGCTGAACACCTTTTCACAAATGGGCTTCATTTAAAATTGAGTGGGTGTTTCCCTGAATGTGTTGATTTTCCTGCACTTTCAAGCTTCACATATGTGTGGACCCAGAGAGCTCCCACTTACACTGGAGGAGCCCAGGGTCAGAGGGAAAAGATGCACATGCCTGTGACATCCAGATTCTGTCAGCTTGAAGTCAGCCCAAGCCCCATAGAACTGTCTACCCTGGCATGGCTGAAATCAGGGGAGATGCTGAGAAGATTTCAGTTAGGGAATCAGAGGTATCTTCAACAAGCTTATATTTGTTGTTTCACTCTTTGACCCCAAAATGAGAGTTTTTAAAATAAATAATAGATGAGTTTATCCCATTATATTTAATGATATTATAGGGTACATTTGGTCTCAGTTCTGTCATATTATTTTATATCATGCTTTATGATTTTAATGCTTCCTTTAAAAGTCTTTTACTTCATGGTCTGTATTTCCCTGGTTTACTTTGTGTATTAGTTTTCTCTCTAACAATTTGGAAGGTTTGTGGAGTATTTTTATTTCCTTCTGTGGTTACTTTGTAACTATACACAATATTCTTTTTTTTTTTTTTTTGCGGCACGCGGGCCTCTCACTGTTGTGGGCTCTCCTGTTGCGAAGCACAGGCTCCGGACGCACAGGCTCAGCAGCCATGGCTCCCGGGCCCAGCTGCTCCGCGGCATGTGGGATCCTCCCGGACCGGGGCACGAACCCGTGTCCCCTGCATCAGCAGGCGAACTCTCAACCACTGTGCCACCAGGGAAGCCCCACACAATATTCTTTTATGTCTTACTTCTCGAATTGTAACTTAAGAGGTTTTCCCACCATAAAAAACAAGCAAGTTAGTTTTCTTCCTCTACTTCACTTTCTCCCATTTCTCTTTAGGTATATTACTACTATTATTATTATTAGTTCTTTTATACTTTACATAATATCCTTCTACAGTACATCAATTGCTTGGTTTATCAGCTTCAGATGTGTTGACACTTTTCTTCATACGTGAGTATGTGTTCATATTAATCCTGCTTGGAACTTACTCTACATTTTTTACCTAAGTCCTAACAGATATCTTCAATTCTCGAGGACCATTGGCTAACTCCTCAAATACTGTCTCTCCCCATCCTCTTTACTCCTCCTATTACTCCTGTTTGAACAGGTGGAAGATGCTGGTCACGGGCTCCACTTTCCTCACCTGCTTTGTTGGGTTTTACTCCGAGCTCATCTCCAGAAAGTGCTGTTTCCCATATGGGAATTTCTGTTTTCACAGTTGCCTCCACCTCAGCCTAGGGATTTCCCTGGGCCTGGGCAAGCTTTGCTGTAAATATTTTCCTCAGGGTCTTGTACCTGGTGAGTGGTGCAGCTTTGGGACCCTACATTGCCCATGGAGCAGGTTTAGAGTTCTGACTTGCCTCAGGTGTCTCCTTTCTCATTCATGGCCTGGGGAGGTGGGCCCACTTTTGTGAGCGGATGGGTGGTGGTTTTCTTGATTCCGTTTTACTGAAGGGATGGCTCTCCCAGGCTCCTGGCTCTAAGCAGAAAGATCATTCGTAGCCTCTTTTGTGCACAGGGCCTGGTGCCTCACCTCCTCATCCCTCCTGGGTACTAAAACATGAGCAATTCCATCCAGTTCTTACACCCCTGTGCGCTATTTCGTGTTAGCTCCTGCTCACTGCTCTGGCTTTGAATTTTCTTTTGTTTCTGGCATGGGAGGATTTTCCCTTCTTGCATTCGAGTTCATCAATATGGTTGTAAATTTGCTTGTGTTATATTTTAGCTAGCATCTCTTCATGTTTGTAGGGGGTGTGATGGTTTTGGTGAAGGTGGCGAGGATGCTTTCCGCAGCAGCTTCGTGCTCCGTAGAGAGCAGAAGGTGGTGGTGATTCTGGCTATAGGGGCTGGCCCTCGGGCCTGGGCAGCTAGCAAGAGTGCTAAATGCAGAAGTCCTGGAGGAGCCTGAGAAGGGAAACCTGGGAGAAGACTCCAAGGGATAGAGATGAGTGACATAGTGGACATGAGAATTTCTGCATGGTGGGTCGATTTGGGGACGGCTAACACACAAACCCCAGTTATCTGTGAAACTGGGCTGTGGTTACCATGAACCTCCAGGAACAGCACTGATGTGCTCAACTGCCTTCTTTGAGTGGTATTTTGAGGAAATTAAGGAAAAGGGTCCATCTTTCTCATTAGGGGCCACCCAAAATGCAAAGACAAAAGTAACAATGTCAATAATATTTCAGAAACAGAAAACTGGAGCAGGAAACTGAATGTCGATTTTCTGAAATCTTGGGGAGGACGTTGAACCTCCCACAGGATATGAGGTAAGGTTTGAGCTAACTTTATTTACTACTCTAGGGGTGAGGTGACCTCTAGTTCACATACAGCTAGTCACATCTCTTGCCTTGTTTAATCTACGTGACAGAGCTCTGAACAAATAAAACTGTCCTCATCTCTGGAGCAGTGATTCTCAGTCAGGGGTGATTTTGACCTCCAGAGGATGTAAGCTGATGTATGGAGGCATCTGTGACCGTCACAACCTGGGTGGGGGAGGGTGTTACTGGTGTCTAGTGTGTAGAGGCCGAGGACGCTGCTAAACGTCCTGTGATGCTCAGAACAGGCCCCAGAGCCAAGAGTTATTCAGCCCCAAATGTTAATAGTACCAGGGTTGAGAAACCCTGATCTAGGGTAGGTAACTGTGGCTTAGAGACTTCAAATTATCTGTGTTACTTTGCAGAGCTGGACAATTAGGAATAACAAGGATAATTCACATTGATTAATAGCTGTATTACACTGCTTGAGCTGCCATAACAAAATTCCACAGGCTGGGTGGTTTAAACAACAGAAAATTACTTTCTCATTGTCTGGAGCCTAAAAGTCCAAGATCAAGGTGCCAACATGGTCAGTTTCTGGTGAGGACTCTTCCTGGCTTGCAGACAGCCACCTTCTCACTGTGTCCTCACATGGCCTTTCTTCTGTGTGTGCTTGTTGCGGGGAGGAGGGAGAGAGAGAGGTGGTGAGCATGAGCATGAATGTGAGAGCTCTGGTGTCTCCTCTTAAAGGACACTCATCCTATGGACCAGGGCCCCACACTTATGACCTTATTTTACCTTAATTACTTCCTAAAGGCCCCATCTCCAAATACAGTCTCATTAGGGGTTAGGGCTTCGACATATAGATTTGGGGGAGACAAAATCCATCCATATCAATTGCGCTCTCAGTCCCGGACATTGTTCTGAGGACTTTATGGGTGCTGTTATTATCACCCCATGATAGACATGGAAATCGAGATGAAGGGAAGGGCCAGTGACTTACCTGGGATGACAAGGGTATGGGGGTGCAACCAGGGTGTACACCAAGCAAGAGTCTCCAGCGCCTGCGCTCTCCACCACTAGGCTGCACTTCTCTGAGGGGCTCGGGCATGAATCCAGGTTTCCGGCTCTGTCCTAAGCTCTCTCCTAAGCTCTGCCCTGTACCTCATCTCCTTTTACAAGTTTACAGCCCAAGATACAGCCTGAGAATAAATAAAAGAAAGCCCGGCACCATAGCTTGAACCTAGGTAGATCAAAGAGATTTGTTTAACGTAGCAAAAGGGATGAGGCTTTTCTAGAGGAAGCCGCCGTGAGCTCCTGGGACAGATGTCGCAGATGGGCTCATGTACCTCCGTCCCAGGTCCCCCAGCCTTGGGCACTGAGGCAGTGCAGTCCTGGAGCAGACATGTGGGACAGTGGCCCGTGATCTCCAGGTCACAGCAGAGAGAGTGTGGCTCATTGAGACGGCAGTTGGGGCCTCCAGCTTTCTGATTATGGAGTGGGGAGCAGCTCCTCTGTCAAAGCCTGTTCAGTGGTGGCGTCTGAGACTCATTCCTGGGAGCTGAGCCTGCAGCCTCTCCTTCAGCCCTTCCAGGATGTTGTAAGCACCAATCCCTGTATTAAATCCCTCTCTGCTTAATCCAGCCAGAGTGGTGTCTATGATCTGTTGCGGCATGCTGATTGATACATGCCCGGCAAGGGAGGGGAGAAAGCGTGTGGGGGGAAAGCAGCTGGGGGAGGTTCCTTCCCAGCCCAGGGGCAGGTCGTGGGCAGGGATCTGGGGTCCTGCGGTGGGGAGGGCAGTGAGAATGCCGCCAGTATTTCTCTTGAGAGCCACGATGGGATACAGAAAAGATACTGAGCTGGAAGGTAGAAGATCTGAGTCCCTAGTTGCCTCTCTCCTCTTTGCTCGATGCGTGAACTTTGGTGAGTCTGTTGCCCTTTCTTGACTCGGGCGTCTTCCATTGGTCTTACTCTTAACCCTGACATTCTGTGGCATTGGGTCTGAAATAACCGAGGGAGCTTGTAGGGGGTGGGACGCAGGCTGGGATTTTCAGCAGAGCCCTCTTTAAATGTCACGGTGCAAGGCTTTACCATTTAAAGGGAGATTGACAGCCACAAGCAACCTAAAAAGATTGCTGTTCTGCTCCTCCTCTTAGCAGACAGAGCGTCTCATAAGCTGGAAATCAAGAGGTGCCTTGGGAAAGGGAGGCAGGAGCAAACTGCACCATTTACCAACTAGTCACAGGTCTGGGCTCTGACAAGAAGCAGTTATTCAAGACAAGGCTCCTGAAGAAAGGGGCAGCTGGGCTCAGGGCCCCAGTGGAGCTTTCTCCTGGGCTCCCCGCAAGGAGCGGGGTGGATATCTATGGTGTCCCCTGCAGGCTGCCTCCCCTTAACTCTGGGCAATGAGGCTCTGAGAAAACAACCCGAGGAGAGGGAGGCTGCTGGAAGTGATAGAAAGATCTCTGCTCTGTTGCTAGCTTGCTGTGTGACTCTGGGTAGTCTATTCATCTCTCTGGGCCTCTGTTGCCTTTATAAAATAAGGAAAATGGGTTTTCCTTCTGTAAGGGCAGGGACTGTCTGCTCTGTTTAGCCCTTTATCCCAGCACTGAAGCAGTGCCTGGCATGTAACAGGTTTTGATCAAGGATATTATTAATTGAAAGAATGAAGTGGATCCTATGGCAGTAACTGGGAATGGTTTTAAAGCACAAAAGGTCAGGTTCTGGTAGTGCTTTAGATGAACCACCTGGCTGCCACGTGGAGGGTGAGACGGAGGGAAGCCTAGAGTCAGGAGAGCTAGTAAGGAGGCTGCTACAATGAAATGATGAAGGTAAAATGAAAGACCAATGAGCTGAGGGCTATGAGAAGTGGCAACTTAGAGCTTTACATCTTGCAAATATTGCAGTGCACTTTGGTATACAGGTACATTATCTGATGCCATCTTTACAAAGGCCTGGGGATGGGGGCAGGGCAGGGATGGTACTCAGCTTTTCCAGACTCAGAAATTAAGATCCAGAGAGGTGAATGCAGTGCCTTATGCAAGGGTGGAGTTGGCAAGTGTCAGACTCAGGACTCAAATCAGGATGTGAGAAGACACTTAACATAACTAGTTATCAGGGAAATGCAAATCAAACTTACAGTGAAATACACCCAATAGAATGGCTAGAACTAAAAAGACTGATCATAACAAGTGCTGGCAAGAATGTGGGGGAAAGGGAACTCTCCTACGCTGCTGGTGGGTGTGTAAAATGTCACAGTCACTTGGAAAACAGCATGGCAGTTACCATATGCTCCAGAAATCCACTCCTAAGCATTTACCCAAGAGGAATAAAAATGTGTTTGCACAAAATTTTGTTCATGAATGTTCATAGCTGCTTGATTCAAAAAAGCCAAAAAAACTATAAACAACCCAAGTGTCTCTCAATGAAAAGGAGTGAGTAACTGATACAGGCAAAAAGGATGGATCTCAGAAACAGAATACTGAGCGTAAGAAGCCAGACATGAAAGGACAGAAACTATAGCATATTTTGCCATTTATATGAAACTCTAGAAAAGTCTAATCTATAATGACAGAAAGCAGAACATGGTTGCCTGGAGCTGGAGGTGTAGAGAGAGATCAAATGCAAAGGGGGAGGAGGAAGCTTTAGGGGGTGATGGAAATGCTCTGAATCCTAATTGTGCTAGTGTTTGCATTTATCCAAACTTGTCACAGTATACCTTTGGGTGGCTGTGGTTTATTATACTAAAAGTACATCTCCCCATCACATCAATGTAAGAGATCAACTGATTCCTCCTCCAGGGCAACTGCAGCTCATCCTGGCTCCCCGTGGCCCCCAGAACCAGGGAGATGGGTGGGGCCCATGGCCACCCACCTAACTGGGAGTGGGAAGCCCTAACCCAGAGCACCTCTAGGGCTTTGTTTGTGTGTGAAGATCACAGAGCCAGGGAGGCACTGAGGCTCTATCTGTGGCTGCCTTCCCAGCCTGTTCCCATTTGTACTTCCACGTCCCCATGTCCATCCTGGTGAGGAGGCCTTGAAGAAAGCAGCAGCTTTTACTGTCACCTGCTTTGAGACTACTCTGGCTCCAGGCTCAGAGGTGGCTGCCCATCCCCTGAATAATCTGGGCTCTTAGGTATAAGCTGGTCCCTGCTCCAGAGGGTCCCAGTAACACAGAGGCAGGCAGAGCCCTCCATCAACCTTGGCTCCTAGAGGTTGGAGGGCAAAGTCAAAGGTCAGCCTTAGGGTCTGTTTCCCTGCAAGGCTGGCTTAGTACCCCTGGTGGTGGCAGCCTTTGTGGATTCTGAGCATCCTTCCCTCTCTCCTGCCTCCAGCAACTGGCCCTGCAGGGAAGGTTGCAGTTACCAACATTCACACTGAATGGTGTTTGCTTTCTGGAGACAATGTTCTACACTCGATGTGAAGGAAAATCCCAGGAAGAGAGAAGAGAGGGGCAGGGCACCCATCAGTAGGGAATGAGACGACTGGGAGGTGGAAAAGTCTCAGGCATGGGGTGGCACGATGGTCCAAAGTGAGGGCAAGGCCGCTTGATAGGCTGTCTGGATCTTGCAGTGCCTTCTCTTAAAACTCTGCTTTGCTTCCTCTGACCCTGGCCTAAAGGACAAAGGTGTCCCCTGCTCTGGGATCCAAGGTCGGTCGGGGTCTGGCTCCAGCTGACCTTCCTGCCCCTCTTGTTTACATTGTCTTTGCTCATGCTGTCCCTGCCACCTGGAGGGCCCTTCCTCACTTTTCAATGTGGTGTATTCTAATTTGCATTCTAGTCTCAACTCTAGAGATTTCTTAAAAGCCTTCCTTGATCCTCCCAGCAGAAGTAATTGTTCCCTTCTCTGAGCTCAGAGAAAACTTGGCTTGTTCTGCTATTTATTTCTGAGTTTGTTTTCATGACCAGCTCCCTTCCAAATTGGAATCTTCACAAGGGCAGAGCTTGCGTCTTTGTAAGCCCCTAGCCTGGGCTCATCATGTGCCTGATGCAGACCAGGCACCCAGGAAATGCTGGTTGAGGCAGTGAGTGCCCTTGGTCTGTGCTTGGGCACAGCAGCTCTGTGGATGCTGGCATGCTGCACAGACAGGTCCTGTCTGTGTATGGGCAGCTGAACCCTGGCATTTGGAGCAGGACCCCGGGTCTTGGTCCCATAAGCCAGGCTGGGCAGCCAAAAGGAGGGCAGGCTTGGAAGCTGGAACCAGCCTGCTAAGCCCGTGATATTTACCAGGCTGACAGTTTCCCAGACAAAGCAGCCTGGAGACAGGGGATAGCTGGGGAAAGTGGGTCATCTTGACTCTTATTCAAGGCACCAGGGAGAGCCCTGGGGTTTAGCCATGGCAGTGATGGAGACTGATCCTGTCATTTGCTTGGATCCAAATGAAAGGGATTAGTGACTGCAGCAATATACTAGTTTTCCATGCAGCACAGGGCAAGAAGAGGCAGTACAGATTAAAAAAAAAAATATGTACGTGTATGTTGCATGTGCCTGTGTGTGCCTATGTGTGTGTGCATATACTACACATACATACACACCAAACACGCCCACATCATGTGGCAGTGTTCAAGTGCAAGTATCTACATACCTCTGATGGGATGGAGAAAAGGCATCAGCTTTAGAGCTTGGAGACTCTGGTTTGGGCCTCAGCATTTAATCAAGACCCCTGCCCTCCTTGAGCCTCAGTTTCCTCATCGGGGATGCAGACATGTTGACTATCCTCACACACCAAAGTGGCAGTGAGAGTGGTAGCAAAGGGGGCCTGCTGTGGGCATGAGAGATGGTCTTCAGAAGCTGCTCTTCTCCTGCGATTGGATTTCCCAGCCTCTCCTGTGCATGGATGATGTTCAGGTCACCAGCTCACGCTCAGCATCCACCTGCGGGCCACACACCTCCAACCCCCCAGGGAAGCCAGGAGTGGCATTAGCCCTGGAGTGGACGGGCGCACATGGGCGTTGCAGAGCCAGGAGCCCTGACTCCATTCCAGCAGATGCCGTGACCTTCAGCGAACACCTTCCCCACCTTGCCCTCGGTTTCCCCACTTGCACAGTGACAGCTGGATAACTTCAGTCTCACAGCACTGAGGGTGTGACTGAGCCGGGAAAGGCGTGGCAGGGTGGCTTCATGACCCCAAAGTGAGCGTCAACTCCAATGGCCAAAGGCACCACTTTATTTCATCCTCCACAAATATTCTGTCCCCTGGCCTCACAGCCGCTACCGCCTCTGCCCCATTACAGAAGAAATTACATAAAATAAGGTTCTGCTCTTAGAAACTCAGCCCCAGTGTGTGGTCCACCACAGCCTCCCTTATGAGTACAATTAGCTCATCGTGACGCCCTTTCCCAGCACTGAGAGCCAGGCAGACGCCTTCCCACTTCTGCTCGGCCGACAGACAGCACTGTCCACATGACCTCTTCCTCCAGTTCCCCTTCTCCACAGAAGGCAGGGGAGAGGGAAGGGTCATCTTCCCAATTTTACAGAAGGACAAAACCTTCCAGCATCGGAGGACGGCCCATGCCGCTGGTTCAGGAAACTCTTAATGCAGGATGGACTTTAATCCCCTTCCCAGTGCAGTGTCGCCTTCCCCATATCCCGCGCTCCTTCTGCGCTTAGGCTGGAGCATGCCCTTTGCTCCCAGACACACTCTCTAGAACATCCTCCGTCCTCCTTAGCCCAGGAAGCTCTAAGTTATTCCAGGTGCAGCTCCACCTTTGCCTCTCCAGTGTGCAGAGTTGCTGGACCCACGGTCCTCCCCTCTGGGTGCCCCTTGGCTACAGGGTGCAGAATTGTGTAGTAGCTTATTTAACCCTTTACCTGCGTACATGGAGCTCCATCAGAGCAGCCTCCCTGCCTCAGTCCTCCTTTTCCCCAGCCGCAGCCCCAAGAACATTTGCTGCAGGGAAGATCCTTGTGACATCAGTGAGAAGTGAGTGCTGGGCTTCCCTTGCCGCCCTGGAAGACGGCGCAGGGCCCTGGCCTCATTCTGTGAGGATGTCTAAAAGACCCAAGGCCCCATATTCCTCCCAACTCAAGTTCAATCTGCTCCTGGGACCCCAACCCCCCTCCTGCCTGAGCTTTGAATGGGAGGGAATGAGATCCCTGCTCAGTTTTGTCGGATTCCTCTTGAGCCCTGCCCCATCTCCTCTCCCTGACCCTTTACTCCAGAGACAGAGGGATAGATAGAGAGATGGAGAGAGGCCAAGAAACAAAGAAGAGAAAAATAGGATGCCAAAAAGAGACATAGGATGAGACAGAGGCAGACAGACATGGAGAGACAAAGAGAGACAGAGAGAGAAAAGGAACAAAATAAAACAGAGTGAGGAGATACAGGCAGAGAGGCAAAGCAAGAGACGGTCAGGGGAGGGGAGGGAAAACAAGCTGGAGGTGGCAGGCGGGGTCCAGGCAGCCTCGCAGCTGCAGAGGGGAGCCTGCCAGCCTGGCTGCGAGGGACTGTCCCAGCGTAGGGCCCCAGCGTGGGGCGATGGCAGCTGGGCTATGCATTTGGCTGTCTCTGCTGAGCCCAAACCCCTGCACCTGACCCAAGCTCAGCTGCTCCAGCCCTCTTGTTCTGTTGCCTGCAGCCACCAGTCCCCCTTCACTCGCTGAGAAAGGGAGCTGGGGGAGCGAGTGGCAAAGCCGGGCCTCCGGAGGTCATATTCCACCGGTGGGACCCATGCAGAAACCCATTCCATTTGGCTTGGGGATGAGACGTGGTTTTCGTGACAGTGGATCTCCTTTCTAATTAGAGACTTACTGAGATGTGTGTCGAAATCAGCAGCATTTTCTGAGCTCCACAAATAAGAACAGCGCTTCACTCCGGGGCAGTGTCCTCTGGGCTTGAGGCACCTCCCCGATGATGCTTTCCTTTGATGCACTTTCCATAACATCCCCGCTCACTGGGTGTCAGCCCAGCAGAAAGCGGGGGCCCAGGAGGTAAGGGAGGTGTCCAGGCACGGTCAACTTCTAAGTGTCAGCACCAGGAGCTGAATCCCATTAGCAGGTACGGAGCTCCACGCTGGCCCCTGGAACTCTGTAGTCCCATCATGGCTGACCAGTTAAGGGGGCCAGACTGTGGGTGGGCTGTAGAGCGAGGCTGGGTACAAGGTCAGGAGTTCTTTTTCTCCTATTTTGTGGAGACTGCAGTCATACATTTAGGGATGCGGGGTGAGTCAGCCCACATAATTGTTCAAGCAATGAAGGTGTTTTAAATTTTGTCCCTTGAAGCCCTACTCATTCTTTGTGCTCTACTGCACTTAACTGGCATCAGAGCCCAGATGCTTGCTGGGTGGCTGGGGAAAGAAAGAGCCCTGGGACCTAAAATTGAGTCAGAAATTATTAACATGCAATGAGATGGGGGGTATATTTTCCTACATTCCTCTTGAGGCAAAAGCTTAGATCCCTATGGGTCCCAGTGGAGGTAGAAGGACCCAACAAGAGGTACAGGGCAGGGCTGTGTGTAGGGAGGCAGGGGACAAGGAGGAAGGAAGGGAGCAGGTGGGGGGCCAGGCATCAGGGCATTGTGTGGACTGTGAGGTTTGTGATGTGGGCCACCCCGCCCCCTGATGGCTTCATCAAAGTCACTAACTTCTTACTCATTGGTTGTGTATGTGTGGGCACCAGGTTGGTTCACAGATGTCTGCATGAAGTTGTTGAGAGAGTGGAAAAAGCCAAGGGCAGGGATCTGTGTGTGCTCACAGATGCTGGCGTTGGGGGTTCCACCCAAGCGTGCCTCAATATTCAGGGCTCGCAGGCCCTAGCTGACATCTGGGTTATGGATACACAAAAAATATGGCCCAGGATGCAGAGCTGGAGGCTGGGGAATGTATTGGATAGTGAATCAGGATCTAAGAGATCCTGCCAGGGTGAAGTGAGACTGAGCCTGGGAAGCTGAAGTTTATTTGCACAGGAGATTTCTTGTCAAGATGGATGACGAGGCCGATGCGAGATCATCCCTCCCTTTCCAGATGCTTGATGGAGTAGGAGGAAGAGCAGAAGGAGGGAAGGAGGAGACAGAGCGGAAGCCACAGAAGACTGGGTACCACAGCAGATCTGTGCTTTAGGAGCTGGATTCAAACTGGGGTGGAGAGGATCATGGGCCCTGGAACTGGGCTCCCTGGGGAGAGTCAGTAGCCAGGAAGGAATTAGGTCATCTGCCTTTGGAAGCCAGAATCCTGTGGGAGGTGGAATGATTGGCCCCAATTATGCACCCCTCTCTGCAGCCAGACGCCTGCCATGGCCTCATCTTGGGAAGAGTATTTTTTCATGCCCCTTAACTTTGGGCTCAGCTGTGAAACTTGTTTTGGCCAATGTACCAGATGCCTGAATAAAGATTCAGAAAGATGGTGACGGCCTGGAGTGAGGCTAAATCTAATAGGAGGACGTTTAATGGGGACTGGAGACTTCTGTCCAACATGGTGGACAAAGCTGACACATGATGGAAAGTGACAGCATGCCAGTCTGGGCCTGAGTCTCCCTTGTTTCTGCTGGCCGTCTTGAGTCTCTGCCGAAGTCTTGAAAGGTACCTGCCGCAGTTATTCTGCTGGTCTAAGGAGGATGAGAGAATGGAGAGCAGGGCTACCCAAGCTGACCACAGATAGGATGTCCAACGGTCTCAGTTTTCCCGGGACTGTGAGGTATGCTGGGATGTGGGACTTCCAGCACCAAGACCGAGAAAGTCCCGGGAAAACCAGTACGAGCCAGTCACCCTACCCACACACTTTCTAAGAGAAGCATGACCAACCCAGCTGCAGTCTGAAGAGGGCCACCATATGCCACTACAGCCTTGACTGGGCAATGCACAGGCAGACAGAGCTGTCTCAGCTGACCCACAGATGTGTCATCTACGTGAGTGTTTCTTATTGCATCCTCTCTGACTTTGTGATTATCTGTTACACAACAGTATTGTGGCAATAGCTAACACATACATTGCCATGAACTCAGGGTCACTGTGGGAGGTGAGCTGCCCACACCAATGGGCCCTAGAGCCTCAAGTTGACCAAAAAAATCCACTCCTTAGTCTATGTATTAAACCAGTGGCTCTCTATCCTGACTGCATATTAGAATTTCCTAGGGAGCATAACAAAGCTAGACACCCAGAACTCTCCCCAGAGAGTGTATTCAATTCTTCGGCCATGTGGTCTTGGCATCAGCATTTTTTAAAAAGCCCACAAGGTGATCCTGATGTGCAGGCAGGTTTGAAAACTCGTGGATTAAGCAGTAGACCAGACACAGCTGAAAGAACAATGCTTAAGTTGGCTAAATGGAAGTTTCTGTCCCTGACTTGGCACACACCAGCTCCTTCCCATTCTGGGAGATGCGGCTTGGGAGAAGTTCCTGTGAAGAAGACTCAGGGGTCTGAGTGGACCCAGGATACTTGTGTTATCAGGGTCTTCGAGATGTAAAGAAGCCTTAGGAGGAGAGAGGTGGGAGTCCTGTCATATACACCTGAGTTCTGAGTCCTCTCCTCTAAGAGGTATGTGGACAGTGTGAGGTATATCTAGGCCTGAGCTTCCCAAACTTAAAGTGCCCAGGAAGCAGCTGCGGATCTTGTTAAAATGCAGGTGCCAACTCATCTGGAACTCTCACAAGTCTGGGGTGGAACCGATTCTCTGCATTTCTCAGGTTATGTCCACATGCTGAGCACACTTTGAGTAGTAAGGGGGTGGGAGGCGAGGGGATAGGACCGCAAGCTCCATGATTGCCTTCGACTGTCCGTACCAGAGAGAAGAGGATTCACAGGGGAACTTCCCATTGTAGAGGGCTGCCATGGGATAGGGAGGTTCAGCACGGCCCCACAGGGCAGATCTGGGGTAGGAGGAGACGTACCATCAAGTATTGAGACAAAGTTCGAGGTGAAAAACGATTGCCGTAGGAGGTGGTGAGCTGCCCATCCCAGCATCACAATGAGGCTCTCACCAGGGGCCGGATGATCCCTCAGGGAGAGGGCCTGGGTGTGGTCATCCATCCACAGCCTTCAAGGCCCATCCCTGCCCCAGACTCTTGGATCCTTGGGGTCTTTCATTTCTGCACTTGGGCCAGGGTCAGAGCCTGGGTGGAGACTGATGGGAGGTGAGGCCCTCCCTGCCAGGAGGCCTCCGTTCTGCACACACGGAAATCTCACCACCTGCTGGATACCCAGGCAGGCACAGCCATACAGGCAGCCTCTCTGGGTCCTCTCTCTGTCTAGGAGGAATCTTTGGTCTCTGGGAATGAACATCCCTGATCGGTGGAGGCTACCTCCTTGGCCAGACTGCTTAGCTGGGGCCAGGGGACATTAGATTCGAGAAGAATCAGATTTGATGACGTGTGTGCTCAGTATCTAAGCTGACATCAGGATTCTGTTTCACCTTTGTCATTGCCTTGCTGTACTGCTGTGCAAGACTGGTCCTCGTTTCCTGCTCTGTGCAATGAAGTTGGTGTGCATGGTCCTTCTAGCTCTGACTTTCTACAACCCTATGGAAATTTTTGCCTGTTTTAGCTTCCAGATTCTCATTCCAGAAGCCTGAAAATCTGACCGAGTCAGAGGAAACCCTTTCTCTGAATCCCCTTGGAAAGGAGTTTAGGGCCGTGGAGCTGGGGGAGTGGGCAGGGAGGCTGCAGCTACAGCCAGTCTGTGTAGGGCACCTCTGCTGCCCTGGGCTTTGAGTCAAAGCAGACCACCTTGGCCCCCAAGGGGGCAGATCCATCTGGAGCTCCAGACAAGTCTCTCTCTCCCTGGCTTCTCCTACTGCCCTCACCCTGGTCTAGGCCACAGTCCTCAGCACTGTGGGCCAGAGGGATGGGAGGCAGTGGGGTTGGGGGCGGCTGAGGGCTGCGGTTCACTGTCAGGAACGGGAGAGAGAAGGTGCAGGGCATCCCAAATCCAAACCCCGTGTCCGAAATGCAGAATGAAGACCTTAGGCCTGGTGCTGACGTGGGGGCGGGGAGAGTTGGATGGTGTATTTGTCAGGATGCACTGAGTTATACTGAGGTCACCGGTCTTGGTGGCTTAACACAATATAGGTTTGTTTCTGGCTCACACGTCAGGCACTGCAGGGGCTGGTGGAGGGCTCTGCTCTGCAGATTCTCTCAGAGACGCAGGCTGGTGAAGGCCCCATCATCTAGCGAAGCTGCCATTGCAACAGGAGCCTTCAGGGCTCACCAAAGGAGAGACTGTTAAAAGCAAGCCTGTTCCTACCTGTCCTACACTTCTGCTCACTGCCAGTCGGCCAATAGTCACTGACGGTAAGAGGCAGAAATGTCCTCCTTGTGTCTATAAAAAGGAGAACCACATCTAGGACCATGAAGGGATACCCACGACAACTGCTATATACGAACGTGTGCAGTATGCTCTACGTGAACAATCTCATTTACTTCTCGGGTAGGGATTATCATTACTATACCCACTTTCCAGATAGGCAAACTAAAGCACATAGAGGTAGACTGATTTTCTGATGTCACATGGCTAGGATGTGCCAGAGATGAATTTGAACACTGTTCTGCCTTACTCCACTCTGTTCAAGCCTGCATTCTCCAACACTAAATCCCAGGCAGATGGGAAGCATCAGGTTCCCGACCGTTTATGCTAGTCCCTGAGCCTGCAACAGTGAATGTTGGAGACACAGCCACTCCCTCATGCTGGGTTCAAGGTGAGACCTCACTCCACAGCCCAGAGGTAGAGACTTCAGGGCGGGAGAAGTATCGGAGAAACCCCACCACTTTTGGGCAGGGCTGACCGAGGGTGGAAAGTCGGACTCAAAAGTCCCAGCTTATTTTTGCCAGGCTCTCAGGTTGGAGGCCAAGGCCCCCTGGAGCAGAGCTGTGGATGCACTTCCTGCCCTGCCCAGGGAAGGGGGCCTGGCGGGAATCCTGGCTGGGAGGGCCTGGCAGCAAGCAGGAAGCTGACCGTTCGATATGGCAGGAAAACATCAGACAGAGGTTGGAGTCTCCTGCATCCCATAGGAGAGGTTTCCATGCGTCCCTTCCTGGCACATTACAGTCTGGGCACTGTAGCCACCAGAAGGACTCCTGAGGCTTCCTGGGCCCTGTGCCCACCCTCTTCTGGAGTTTTCTTCTGGAGTTCCACAGCTGAGCCTGATGGAAAAGCAAGGGAAGGCCAGTTTCTGCATTTTGGACTGTTGCTATCAAAATAAAAGGAGCTGGGGGAAAGTGAATACTGTTGAAGACCAGGCAGAGATGGAGAAAACTGTGCCTTTTATGGCTGAAGCTATTAAAAGTCCACTTAAGAACACGATGGCCGGCCACGACTTGCCTTCCTGCCAGGATTCCTCCCGGCCTTCCCTTGGTTCTTGGACCTTCCTGACTTCACCTCGGTGCCTGTTAGAGTTTTAGGGGGCTCCTGACAACTTTATGCTTGCAGTTTGGCTAGCACCCATCTGCATGGATCTCAGAGTGCATCAGGGGTCATTTCCAAGGACCAGTCATATTTCATGGTTTGCGTGGACTTCGCCGTACTGGAAACTGCTGGCTGTGGAGGCACTGCTAAAAACAAATGTTCTGTGTTTTCAGTCTCTCTCACCTGCCAAGAAGTTTCCTTGATGGCGCTGCCCCAGAAAACCATAGCAGATGAAGATTACATTAGAATAAATTGATTTAGAAGTGACACGAGGCTCCTCGGGAGAGGCTTGAATATTTCTTACATGTGTATGACATAGATTTCACCTGGGCCCTGCAGGAAGTGGGCAGGGAATGGGAATCTTATACCCAGATTCAGAGTAGCCTTGGAATGTGGCAGATGGAGGCCAGAGGATGGGCTGATTTTACATGCTGCTGCATAACCTTCTCTGCCTCAGCTTCCTTAGCTATGGAATGGAAAAAAGGGTGTTTATGACTAGTCTCCTAGAATTTTTTGGAAGTCCCCCCAGATCAGCCTGGATTGGGGTCCCCTTCCCAGATTCCCAGGAGCTCTGGGCAGTGTCTGGGGCCTGAGGGCGGGGGTGGGGGGGTCCCAGTGGGACTGGGATACATAAACCAAAGTCTCTGAGATTCAAATTCTCCAAGCCTCAATCCCACCAGGACGAAGAGGTGCCCCTCTCCCACCCCACCTCCTTTGTACCCTCACCGGACTACCATCTAGCACTTTCTTCCCCTTCCAGCTGCTCTGGCTTTGCTTTCAGTGATGATATTCCTGGAGCACAGAAGATGGCGCATTTTCCCAGGGCCTGCACCCCCCAGACCTATCCCTGCCCCAGCAAACTCTCAATGAAGTTACCCATCTGGAGAAACCAGAGTGATTTGCTTATTGAGCTTAAAAACCATAGGTTCCCAGGGGCTATTCCTTGGCCTTGATTTACATTGGTGACCGGACTAGAAGGTGATGGAAGGAGGAATTAGGGATTGTCACCAGTGCCTAGAATCACTGGGTAGAGTCTCTTCTGAAAGGGGCGGGGGCTTCTACCCTGCATGCCAATCAATGTCTTTCTGGGGCCAGTGAGACCTTCCTGGGGCCAAGGCATGAAGAGCAGAGAGGGGTTCCTGCAGCCTGGGGAGCCAGCAAGACTTCCTGGAAAAAAGAGAATGTGGAGGCATGAGCTCTGGCCTCAGTCGGGTCCATGTGTCTAATTCATAGGGAGGACACAGCCAGAGAAAAGAAGAACGTGGTTTCTTATTGCCTAGGAGAAAATTCATCTCCAGGAACAAGTCTCTTAGAGTGTGTGAGGGCTTTTTGGAAAGCTTTGCTCCTTCAAGGCAAAGAATTTTAATGTGGTATTTGAATGTCTGGCAAATGAAGTAATCCAAAGGGATGGACAGAGAATAACCCTTGGGACAACTTGTGCACGACTCTCTGGACCTTTCAGTAGTGACCCTGATCTTGCTGATGATTGTCCTGGGCAGGTTCTCATCACCCCTGCAGTCTTCTTCCCTCCCAGCCCTTCCTTCCCACCTCCCAGGAGGTGGATGGGATCTCGGCAGCTGCCCACCCCCTCACCGCTGGCGCACAGGTTAGGTGAGCCCCATGCTGAGAGCCGAAGGGGCTTGCAGGATGGCATATGTTCATTGTTTGAAAATGCAAACACCGGCATGGGGAGTTAGGGCCCTGTGCAAGCACCAGCAGTTAGGAGCATGTTGGAGATGAGCCAGGGTTTCATTTTTCCAACATATTTTGAAGACTTATAATGTGCCAGGCAGTCCCAGGCACTGACGATGCAGCAGGGAACAAGATGGGCCTTTCACTTTGGGGATGGGGAAGGGGAGAGATAAAAACAAACAAGTGAATACACGAAGGTTATTTCCAGCATCCTAAGTGCTGTAAGGGAAGTAAAATAGGGTGATGAGATGGAGGATGAGTGGGAGAGGGCAGCTTTTATTCAGTGGGCAAAGGTACACTTTGAGGGAGTAAATGGATCAGAGGAGGGATGAGAGAAGATGCAGAAAGGCCAGGAGGTGGTTGTCCCTGACCAGTGCCTTGGGCCAGGAAGGTGACAGTGGTGGTGGGGGAAGCAGACAGATGTGGGACATATTTTAGAAGCATCACTGACAAGATTTGTTGATAGATTGGATACAGTGGGTACAGTGGAGGGAGAAGTCAAAGGTGAACTCGGAAAAAGATTTCACTGAGTGCACGTATTTATTTACTCTATGCTGCTGCCAGCAATGATTTGCGACTTCTTACAAAAGAACACCAACAGTACAATCAAATACTTTATTTGAAGAATCAGAACCAAAGGGGAAAAAAAAAGCATGCAAAGCCCCACCCTAGGGACCAACAGAGTTATCATAGTTGAGTTTCTTCGCAGGTAGGGAAAAAGGGAAATAATATACAGTTAAGATAATATTCATGATTTTTAGAGTAAAAAACCGAAGCATACCATTATCTCAGAGGAAAGCAAAGATTCTCTTAGCACTAGAGTCTAAACAATTTTTTCCCAGGAGGCATCTTTTACAAAGATCTTTGCTTGCAGTGCAGGGTGGGATCTTAGACATGCCTGTGGCACCTGCACCAAGAAATTGTACCTGACTTTCCTGAGAGCTGTTCCCTGAAGACCGAGGGCATCCCATTGAAATGCAGCTGAATGGGTAGAGCGTGACGGCAGCCTTCTACTGGTTCGTGGAAGATGGAATGTTAAACTGTGCTTAGAAACCAGAGGGGAGAAACATAGCAAAACAAAGAAGTGCTAAAAATGTGTCGAGACTGGGGAATGGAAATTGTAGTCCTTGTGTGAGTCAAAAAGTAACGTGCGTTTTTCTTACATTTGCTTTTAATGTTCTACATGCAGAGTTTATTTTTTAGGATTATAAAATTAGTATCTCCACATTAGAGACAAAATTGAAAAATACTGAAAAGAATAGACAAAATAAAAATTAAAATCTCCCCTCAGAGATAACCAGTATTAATGTTTAATTCACTTCTTGGTCTAATACGTGTGTGTGTGCATGCAGACACACATGACATTTGTGTGTTAAATTTATGTCACATTTCCTTTCTTCTTGGATACGCATTTTTCATCTTTAATGTTTCTGAAATCAATGTGCTTCTTATAGTTAATGTTTCCTTTCTTGAAATATTTTTAAGTCAGGGGTACATCTTAAAATCACTACCATTGTAAAGGAAATACTGTAGTATAAAGCTAGAATAGTAGGGTTCTTTGTGCATAAATAATCGATCTCCTGCAACTTTCATTTAACATTACATTATAAATATTGCCACATGCCTTGAAATATGCTCTGAAGATATGAGGTTTACTGGCTACATAATATTCCATCCTAAGGATGTCTCCATTTGGACTCAATCCTTTCTATACTGAGAACAAGATTTCTCAACCACACATGTGAGAGAAGTGACTCACATAACTTGGGGTGAAACCATACAGCAGATGAACTCTGAAACATGTGTGTCCTGGTGGCATTTGATATAACAGTGACCCAAATGCCCCAGAGGTCTAAATTCTTGTCACTGTCATTGCGCCAGCTGTGACCCAGCATGTGCTGTTTAATATCACTGGACATCACTTTCCTCCTTTCTAAGACAAGAAGGCTTGCTGAAGTTCTTTCCCTTTGAAGGATGCTGGTAGCTAAACCTGGCTTCCCAACCAGGCTACAGGAGGAGGTGCCTCTGTGGTGTGAGCTGTGTTATTGTGAGGAATTCAGTGCACCTATGTTGACACTCCCAAGTCCTGGGGGATGCTGTGTTCCCAGGCTGAACCCGTGACAGGCCTGTCGGATCCCACCTCCTCCTCTCTAAAACTCCGATAGCCGTGACACAGCTGCACCCTCGTCCCTGTGTGTGGTTTGGCATCTTAGGCCAGGGGGAATTTCATGTCAAAATATCCTCCCTGGAAAATCGGAGCTTGACAAGAGACAGAACAATGTGCCTGCTGGGAGTCCCGTGTTGTGCCTGGTTGCCAAGGGCACGTTGCCACGTCCAGTGGGATTTCCACCTCAGAATCGGAGGTGAGAAGGGATTTAGAGGTCAGAGATGTGATAGTCCTTAACTCGCTGCTTTGTATAAAATAAGCAGTCCTCATCGTTGAATGATGAGTGGCTGAATATGTTGGGTGTGGCGGCCAAGAAAAGTACCTGTGGAAACGCAAGGGTTCAAAGGCTGTTGGGGGAGGATGTGCTCTCCTTGGGTCTGTTTGTACCCTGCGATTCTACAAAGTGAGTGCAGGAGACAGGAGGGAGCAGGGAGCAGCTCATCCCAGCCCTTGCCCCTGGTACCGGCGTTCCTGGGAAAGTCAGCTCATCCTTAGGACTAGTTCATTCGTTCAGAAAACACAATAGTCAAAGCAACAATCCAAGGTCCCTGCCTTGTGGTGTGAGAGAAAAAGGGGGAAATAGGACGACCCGAAGCTTCCTCATCTGGAAATAGGACCGGGGCTGGAGGTCTCCCGGGAAAATTCAAGATTGCTGGGTTCACTGAAAACACACCGCACAGACCTCTCCTCCACCACCTTCAGGATGGCATCTCCTGAGACAGGCCACCAGGCGAATAGTGATGAGTGGCCAGTGGAGGCTGCAAGGGTGGCTTTGTTCCCTTGGCTTTTATATATATATATATATATATACACACACACACACACACACACACACACACACACACACACACACATACACACACACTTTTTTTTTTTTTTTTTTTGCGGTACGCGGGCCTCTCACTGTTGTGGCCTCTCCCGTTGTGGAGCACAGGCTCTGGACGTGCAGGCTCAGCAGCCATGGCTCACAGGCCCAGCCGCTCCACGGCACATGGGATCTTCCTGGACCGGGGCACAAACCCGAGTCCCCTGCATCGGCAGGCGGACTCTCAACCACTGCGCCACCAGGGAAGCCCCACACACATATTTTAAATCAGCATTTTAGTGGTTTCTAATTTCATCTCCCAGAACTTCCTTCCAGGTCCTTCAAATGAGTATTGTAGGAGGCGGGTGACAGGGAGGGCAGTATTGGGTGCTGTGAGAGGACCCGGCCTCACCTTCCACTTACTGGCGGTGTGATCTCTGACACGTCCCCTCCTCCGTTAGGGCTCAGGCTTCTGAGACGTCTACAGGGACTCGGGGCTAGGCTGGGTCTCGAGGGGCCCACATTCAAGGATTCCAGAACCATGGCCCAGTCATTTCTCAGGTGTCTGACCCCTTTTGTTTAGGAAATCCCCAGGAAGTCTCCGGCTGCTGCACCACTGGTCGGATCCCATCGCATGTCCTAGAGCATTCTAGAGAAGCTTTGCCCTTTCCCTGCACCAAATAGGACGAATGCAATTTATTAGTAGTACTAGCAGTACCCTGACAGATTAGCGTCTTCCTGTGCAGGTTTGGTTTCCAAGGCACATTGCCGTCCACTGCCTCATTGAGCTCTACAAGCACCCTTGGGGGTGGGACACACAGGGTGTATTATGTCTATTTTACAGGTGAGGAACTTCAGGATCAGAAAGGTGAAGTGACACGTTGTACGGGTAGTAAATCATAAAACGAGGTCTCTCATCCCTGAGCCTGAACACCCATTCCAGACACGCTTCTGCTCATCTAGCCAGGGTGAGCTACTTATGGTGATGCCAAAGGGAGCTGTGGGCCAGGCCCAGAGGGGAGGCCAGGAGGTGATAGCTGGAGAGAGAGGAAGCGGGGCTTCTGGGCAGGTGGGGATGCAGACAAGCTGGTGTCGCAGAGTCAGGCAGAGCTGGGGAGATTTCTCCCAGGGAAGCACTGTCCCCTCGTCCCCTTTGCAGTTGTCCTCCTAGACTTCTATAAGACATTTGACATTACCTTTCATGATTACTGGGTGGATAAGACAGAGGACTCTGTCCAAATCCCAGTTAAACAAAGCAGATTTGTAACGGGTTGAACAACTCCAACTGCTGGTAATGGATCAGAAACAACACGGAAGGAGGTGTTTAGTGGCCTGCCACCAGGCACCATCCTCAGCCGTGTCCTGCCACACCACCTCCTGGGAATGTGGACTGCAATGCGGGAGCAGGAGGGCTGGCTGTCATTTGCAGATGACATTTAGCTGGGAGAAGCTGAGGCTGTTTTGTGTGACAGGTGTGGATCCCAATGATTGAGTGATGGGCTGACTCAACCAAGAATAAATGCTGAGTTCTATTCAGGGAAATCTCCCAAACCTATACCTGCATAAGAAGGCAGCTATGAGTATATGAGTTTATAGCAACATTTTTGGAGGGAAAAAAGGAGGCATTCAAGTTTTAATTTGTAGTTCAAAATGAATGACTTGTGAAACTGTCAGAAAAAGTTATTCGTCGTATGGATTCTGCTAATAGAGGTAGATATTCCATCAGAGGGAAGTGATGACGTTAGTTTATTTTGCGTATTCATAGAAGTGGGATTGCTGAGTTAAAGATTATGAATGTGTTTATAATTCTCTGCCTGTATCACCAGATTGATTTCCAGCTGGTGTGTCCCCGACCCGGTTACATGCCCACCAGCAATATGCAAAGACTGTCCTTCTCACTGCACTCACACCAGCATTAAGTATTATCCTTTTAAAACATAAATAAAAATGTGTCACATTGCAATTTGCATTTGTTTATTACCAGTAAAGATAAATTTCATTTTTAGTGTAGTGGCCATTGGTGGTTATTTTATGAATTATTGGTTCGTGTCATTTTCCGATTTTCTTTTGGGGTTTTCACCTTTTTCTTAAATGATTCAAATGAGCTTTGTACATTACAGAAATTAACTCTTCTCTGTCACATTTGTTGTAAATATTTCAGAGGAAAATATTTTCTGCAGTTTCTCTTTTTCTCTCTGGATCCAGGTTCCTGAATGCCTCAGTCTCAACTTGCATGAAATGTCCCGTGAAATTCCTGGAGAGCCTTCCAGGCCATATGCTCACAGCTCTGGTGCTCACATGTCAGAAACGATGGAGCTCATTCTGCCTGCCTTTGCCACCATATGCGCACACCCCTAATCTGACGGGCAGATCGGCAGCTGGGAGGGGGGAGGATGTGCCCATGGCTGGCAGAGGGCTGCCTGGCAAATCTTGACATCTTGGAAGGGAGAAGATGGGCAACGGAGATTCCTTTCTAAAACTGCATCCCTTTATTCTGAAAGAAAGGATTTGGGGTTTTCTGGAGATTAGGGCATTTAAACACACCACTAAATCAAGCTAAGATTCTGTTTGTTTCCCACACTGTGGAGCAAGATGAAAGTGTCCCTTGCTAGAACTATGGTGACATGCGATAGAGAGCTCTGGTTCAAGTGCCAGTCTGTCACTGACCTCCCTTCCCGTGTCACTGTGGACAGGCCATCTCACCTGCCTTTCTTCCATTTCTTTATTTGGCTACTGTCCCCAGATGCCAGTGTGGTGGGCTGTGTCACTGTGCTTCAATACTGCTCTTCCAGGGGAGGTTTGATGACTTTGTCAAACCCCCTACTGCTCAGATGCCGGAAAGGGCAGGCTCAGTGTATCCCTGCAGGACAGCCAGCTTTTTGAGCAGATTTTCCTGGTCTGCTGGTCAGGGAAATGGTAATGCTGGTCATCTCGACAATTCTAAAGTCCATGGTGACCAGGCAGGAATGGCCTCGCCCTAGCCTCCCACACATCTCTACCTAGCTCTCTAGATCAGGGTCAGCAAACAACAGCCAGTGAGCCAAATCCGGCCACCATGGGTTCTGTAAATAAAATTGCATTGGCACACAGCCGTGCTTATTCATTTATGTGCTGTCTGTGGCTGCTTTCATGCTGTAACAGGGTTGAGCAGCAGCAGCAGAGAATGTAATGGCCAGCAAAACCTAAAATCTTTCCTGTCTGGTCCTTTATAAAAAATTGTACTGGGCTTCCCTGGTGGCGCAGTGGTTAAGAGTCCGCCTGCCGATACAGGGGACACAGGTTTGTGCCCCGGTTTGGGAAGATCCCACATGCCACGGAGCGGCTGGGCCTGTGAGCCATGGTCGCTGAGCCTGCGCGTCCGGAGCCTGTGCTCTGCAACGGGAGAGGCTGCAACAGTGAGAGGCCCGTGTACCGCAAAAAAAAAAAAAAAAAAAAGTTGTACCAACCCCTGCTCTAGGTTGATGCTTACAAAGTCTGGTGCAGGGAAAAGTGTCCACTGGTCCAGAGCAAAGCAGGAAAATCAAGGACCAGAAGGTGAGCTTCCAAAAAAGCTCAATTTATTCAACATAGATACTGCCCTTTATACCAAGATTATATCCTTCCTTTTTTTTTTTTTCTGTTAAAATGCCTTGACTTTTACAAAATAATAGTGATGGTAAACTGCAGGTATTTTTCCAAATGTTTTTACTTGACCAAATAAAAAGTTGGCCATTCTATGTGGGTTCCCAAAATGGTTTGAAAATTTTTTCCACCTGTGAAATGCTCAAATCAAGAACGACTAACTCTCCTACCTTGGTTGACCCTTTGGAAGGGTCATCACCCACATCTTTCCTTTACACTGCTCATAACCATATTGTTTTGCCAGCAACATCCTCATTCATTCATTCATTTGTACATTCATTCATTTATTTTCTTACTAAGATGTTTATTAAAGACTTTGTGTTAGACCAGAGGATCTCAAACTTTTGGATCTCAGAATCCATTTTCATTCCTAAAAATTACCAAGGAACCCAAAGAGCTTTTGCTTATGTAGGTTATATCTATTGATATGGAAAATGAATACTGAGAAATGTTAATAATACTTCTCTAAGAATACATTTAACAATAGCAATAAAAAAAAACTATCGCATGTTAACATAAACATTTTTTCTTAAAAGCAACTATTTTCCAAAACAGAAAAAAAAAATTAGTGAGAAGAATGTCATTGATGGGCTTCCCTGGCGGCACAGTGGTTAAGAATCCGCCTGCCAATGCAGGGGATGTGGGTTCGAGCCCTGGTCCGGGAAGATCCCACATGCCACGGAGCAACTAAGCCCCTGCGCCACAACTACTGAGCCCGTGCTCTAGAGCCTGTGAGCCACAGCTACTGCAGCCCGTGCACCTAGAGTCTGTGCTCTGCAACAAAGAGAAGCCACCGCGATGAGAAGCCCACGCACTGCAATGAAGAGTAGCCCCCCGCTCACTGCAACTAGAGAAAGCTCACGTGCAGCAACGAAGACCCAACACAGCCAAAAATAAATAAATAGAATAAATAAATTTTTAAAAAAACTTAAAAAAAAAGAATGGCATTGATGCCTTTGTAAATCTCTTTGATATTTGGCTTAATAGAAGACAGCTGGATTCTTATACTGGCTTACCTTGGAGATATTGTGGGTTTGGTTCCAGACCACTGTAATAAAGCAAATTTTGCAATAGAGCGAGTGACACATATTTTTTGGTTTCCCGGTGCATGTAAAATTTAATGTTTACATTATACTGTAGTCTATTAAGAGTGCAATAGCGCTATGTCTAAAAAATCAATTTGCATATCTTAATTAAAAAATAATTTATTGCCCAAAAATGCTAACCATCATTTGACAATGCAGGGTTGCCACAAACCTTCAATTTATAAAAAAATGCAATATCTGCCAAATGCAATAAGACAAAGTATCCTTGTATCTGCTTCTGCATTCAGTCTGTTGTGATATGTTGCTTTGGTTGAAGTATGTGGAGAAAATTGTGCCTCACTCAGGGTTGTAGTTGGAAAAGAGAAGAGCCTTTTCAGATAATTGTGGGTAGTCTTCTTTGGTCCTACACCAAAACTCAACAAGTGGAAGTTTCTTAAAGTTTAGTTGTGATGTGGAATCTGAAACCATATTAGTGAACTTTTGGTACCTGGCTACATTAAAATTCATTGATCTGTCTTGGGCCTTCAATAGATCTTTTACCTACATGTGCTTTTGGAGTATGATGTATTGGTAAGCCGTTAAGTATTTGGAAACGCTTGAGCTCACAGTGGTGGAGATGCGTTGTCCAAATTCCTAAGTTTCATTCAACAGCTTGGATTTTAGATTTGGCAACCACATGGTCAGTTGTTTTCCTTGAAGTGACAGGCTTGCTTCATTCATTTTTGAGGAAATGTCTGCCAGATACCCCCATCTGAATAACCTTTGTTTGTCTGTCAGTAGTGCTTTCAAGTAAGAATGATGTTCCATGAAAGAAAAGCGGCTATTTCTGCTTGACACACAAACCATCACACAAGTGCTTTTCCTTGATGTGGGCACTGTACTTCAGTATGTAACAGATGTGCTTTTTAAAGACTTCCCATTTTGTCACACAAAATGTTAAAAATATGTATGTTCAAGGGTTGAGCTTTAATTATATTAATAATTTGTACTGCTTCATCAAGGACATTCGTAAGCACAATTTCTTTTTTAATTGTGAGTGCATCAGAATAACATGACTACTGGTCCAATTTGGTGCCACTGCCTTGGTTCGTGAAGGCACCAGAAATTTTACCCACCATTACTTTTGTAGCATCAGTGCAAACTGTAACACCATCATAGCAAACAGCAAATCATGGCTTCGTAACATTATGAAAAGCATTTGACTTTGTGGACATCCTGAAAGGGTCCTGGAGACCCCCAGTGGCCCACAGACTGCATTTTGAGAACCACTGTATTAGATGCAGTGGGGGATTCATAGATAAGTCAGATCCAGTTCTTGACATCAAATTATTCATCATCTATTGGTGGAGCTTGAAATGCTGGCAACTGAAATCCAAGTCCGAACGGGACAAATACTAAAAGATGTTAATTTTTTTATTGTGGGAGAATGTGCGTAACATAAAATTTACCGTTTTAACCATTTAAATTGTACAGTTTAGTGGCATAAGTATATTCCCAGTGTTGTGCAACCATCACCACCATCCATCCACAGAAATTTTTCATTTTCCCAAGTTGAAACTCTGTCTCCATTAAACAATAACTCCTTACTTCTCCCACCCCCAGCCCCTGGTAACCACCATTCTACTTTCTGTCTCTCTGAATTTGATGATTCTAAGTACCTCACATAAGTAGAATCATACAATAAATGGCCTTTTGTAACTGACTTACTTCACTTAGCACTGTTTTCAAGGGTCACCCATGTTGTAGCATGAGTCAGAATTTCCTTCCTTTTTAGGGCTGAATAATAGTCCAGTGTATGGCTATACTACCTCTTGTTTGTTTATCCATTCATCCATCCACAGACACCTAGCTTGCTTCCACCTTTTGGCTGTTGTGAATTCAGATTTTTTTTTCAGCTCTTTCCTAGACTTTATTTAAAAAAATTTTTTTTGAAGCATAGTTGATTTACAACGTCTTAGTTTCAGCTGTGCAGCAAAGTGATTCAGTTATATACATATATATATTCTTTTTTGATTCTTTTCTATTATAGATTGTTATAAGATATTGAATATAGTTCCCTGTGCTTGCTATACAGTAGGTCCTTGTTGTTTATCTGTTTTATATATAGTAGTGTGTACCTGCTAACCCCAAACTCCTCATTTACTCCTCCCCTCCCCTTTCCCCTTTGGTAACCATAAATTTGCTTTCTATGTCTGTGAGTCTATTTCTGTTTTGTAAGTAAGTTCAATTGTATCATTTTATAAGAGTCCACATATAAGAGATATCATATTCTATGAATTAAGATGTTAATTTCTGCAAAGCCTGCCTTGCTCTCTTGGCATTTCCTGATCATCTTTCTTTCCTTGGTAATAAGACACCAGGTGCCTCCAGGTTGGGCCTTCTTCTAGTACAGCCCACCCCACTCAGTCCAGGTGGCCCACATTGGTCAAGAACACCAGCATGATCTTTCTAAAACATGCTGCTTAGGCCTCCCCCATCCCATTTCCACCCCCACCCACACTGTCTTTTCCTCCTTCAGTTTGCATCCTCTCTACCCCAGACTAGATGTTCAGCAACAGCTGCTCTCATTCATTTCATCTCGACAAGTCTTTATTGATGACGCATTATTTGCTCATCAAACAGATCTGCCTTTTCAAACACTTACAGTCCTGGGCTTGGCTGCACGTTTGCCTGTTAAATCTGTATTTGCACACGTTGGAGTTGTCAGCTCCGCTCAATAGAGACAAAAAGCTCTGTGCATTGGATGTAGGTGTCTGGGGGAGGGTTTCTGAAGCACAGGGATTTTGTTAGACTAGCGGTGTGCCACCTTAACCTACCCAAGCTTCTCTAAACCATATTTATAAATCATTTAGATATTTTATTACTAGATTTACCATTTTACCTGGCATTTGCTGCAGCATCCAATAAATCAAGTGCTAAATGAGAAATGGGTGAATTGGAGCTTCAGTGAGGAGAGACGTATGTTATGTGAAACACACAGGAAAAGAAATCGCATTGCCTTCTGTCCTCCGTGTATTTCTCACCAAAGTTCCAGGAAAGAAGCTTACCACTGGCGCCCACCTTTTGTTTTTGAGATAGCCCTAACTCCATGTCACTTGTCACTTTCTGCTCTATGTGCTTGATCTTCTGGTTGGAAAAGCCACTCCTATTTTCACAATAGAAAACAAGCTCTTGAGACTCCCTGATCATGGTGAAAATGAAGTGTCTGCTTCATGTTTCACTGTTTATAAAGCCCTTCCAAGTACTTTATTTCACGTCATTTTCCAATAGACGTTCATGATGGACTCTATGTGAAGTGCTCAGTACGGTGCCTGGCATCCAGGAGAGATTCTCTGAGTGGAGTGGATGGTAATCAAGGAGGTGTTATCCTCGTCCCTGTTTACAGATGGGAGGCTCAGAGAGGTTAAGCCAATTAACTAAAGCCACACAGCCTATAAAGAGTTGCTTCCTTCGATCTCAGTTCATCTCTGGGGGGACCACTGTGGAGTTCTTTTCTCTGTAAACAATTGATATGTAATCATGCCTTCCCCCAGACCTGCCCAGATACCAAAATAATCTGATGAACTGCTTTTCTGCTCTTGTTTTTTTAAGAGGAACTTAATACCAATAAGGGGTCAAGGGAGGAAGAGGGAGAGGATTGGAAAGCAAAAATGAATCGAGCATTTTCTAGGTGTCATATAATACGTAGTTAATGCTTAGAACTAACTACTGGGGGATATTATCTCACTGTTTTGTAAACAAAGAAAATAGACTCAGAAAGTTTAGAAAACTTGCTCAGTATCTCACAGCTGATGAGAGAAGGAGCTGGGATTCCAAGGCAGATGTGTTTAGAATTCATGTCTGTCTTAACATGAAACTAACCATGGGCTTGGGCTACTGCAAAGTAGGGTCAGGAAAGGGCTGGCTCCTTAAGGACCATCTGGTCTGACGGCTTCACCCTGGACTTCATGGCTGTGGAGGACTCCAAGAACCTTCATACATTTTATGAAATGATGTGTCTGTGGGAGTGTGGCCAAGGATCTATTCTTGGGGGTGGGTTCAGATTAACAAAGAGAAACCGAAATAAGCTTGTGACTCACTGATCTATTCCAACACCAGTTTGTAAGTGGGGAAATTGATACCAAGGCAGGAAAAAAGGGTTCCCAAGCTTCATGTGAGTGGTGGAGCTGGAAGCCTTCTCCAGTCTCCGGACTCCCAGTTTACCCTAAATCTTGTCCCCCACATTAGCCTGAGCTGTTCCTCCAGTGCTGGTAAAGAGAGGATTGAGCTCAAAGATCAGCATATTAAGTGTTACCTGTTTGGATCTGGACCGGCCAGGCTGTCCTTGGCAGACCTGTGCTCTAGTGGTCTCAGAAAGCTTGGAGGTGAGCAGACCTTGCCCGAGAAGGGAGGAACAAAATGTCAGTTGACGTTTTATCAAAGCTCAAAGAGGTTTCAATTTGAAGTGTGAGAAAGGGTCGGAGCTTGGTTTTGTTTGAAAGGGCAGCTTCTGAGCCTCCATATCTCCAAGGTTTATAATTTCACCTTGTTTTGCCTCCCACCCCAGCCATGCTAGTCATTATAGCAAAAAGAGCACTTGATGGAAGAAAGACAGGTCTGTCCCTGCAAGAACAATTTCTCTGTTGTCTGTAGAATGCCACCCAATATGATAAGTGAAATGTCGATACTTCAGACTCCACTGGTCAGGATATTTATTCACTTTCTTTAGTTATCATCAAATTCAGCCAGCTGGCCAAGGAGCAGGTTTTAACTTCTTTGACAAGTAAAGACCCACTGTGAGGTGGTAACGTATCTTCCAACGTCATCTTTTGTGCAGCTCTTTGGATTTCTTCAAGCTTGTGCTGGTGCTGGGCTGTGGACCTGGGAGGAGGACAGTGCAAGGGGCTCAGGGCCAGATAAATCCCAGACCCTCTGAGTTCTGATTCAATGCCTCATCGAACTGGTTCTCAACCACTAAATCAGTTTACAGCAGTGGTTTTACCTCCCAGGGACAATATTGCTGTATTTGGAGACATGTGTCACAACCAGGGGGCTGCAATTGGCATCTGGTGGCTAGAGGCCAGGGATGCTGATAAACATCCTACAGTGCCCAGGACAGTGCCCATAACAAAGAGCTATCCAGTCTAAAATATCAGTAGTGCTGAGGTTGAGAAACCCAGGGTAGAGGCTTAGGCTGCATTAGGATACCGATGTGACCCACCATTCACTGGATATCTGCCACATTGGCTCCCAACAAGATGCCTACAGCAAAGAAGTACCCAGTCCCAAATGTCCATCGTGTCGAGGTTGAGAAAACCTGATTGGAATGCTGGGGTTCCAAGCAACAGAAACCGCCCCAGCCAACCTAAATATAAAAGGGAACTTACTGGAAGGGGAGGGGTTAGTAGACAGAATAGAGGGAAATGGTGATGTACCAGATCTTGCAAAGAGTAGAGATGAGGCCACTCCAGTGTGGGGCTGGAAGGGACTTTAGGCCAGTCTCCTCCAAGTGCCACTGAAGGCTCACCAGTTCCTGCCCTTTCATCACTAGCAAGGGGATGTAGATGCCTGGGAGAGAGAGTCTGATTGGCTGCCCTGGGACTGGGCCCACGCTGGCCAGAGGTCAGATGCTTCCAGACCTGCATGTGAGGGGCAGGGGGCCAGCCTCAGAGAGGAAAATAGAGGTGCTCTGAGCAGAAGGGGGCTGTGCACTGGGTGGGCAGAGCCAACATGTGTCCTCCCACGATCATTACGTGCTGTTAACGGCAGATACAGCAATGCCTTGCACTCTGTCTCACAGGACTCCACGTGGAAGAGCCAGGCTGGCGGACATTGTCACCGACCACTTGGGGAGTAGAAGCAAAGACCTCGAAATCTGCAAAACGCAGCGAAATTGATCTCGAAAAGAAGATCCCGGCATCTGGTAAGGTGGACTTCCGTTTCCTATTTTTCAACAACACCGTGCTTTTCGTTTCATGTATTGATCTGACCGACATTTACTGGGTTCATAGTGTGTCCAGGCGCTATGCCAGGGTCCTGAGTATAATCAGGTGTGGACCTCACCTGGGAAGAGCTTACAGTCTAACGAGGGTGAGAGAGAGGAAGAAGCAGACAGAAAGAGGAGGAGGGGGCAGAAATGGGACAGAGATAAAAGATATCAAAGCGGGTGTAAGGGGAAAGAGAAGTTAGTCATGGAATATCGGAATTCCACTCGGGCCATGATGCTTCTTCTGTGGACCTGCTCCCCCATCAACAAAGGAGGAGGACAGGTCAGGAACACACAGGAAGGAAGTGTTGCCACTGGCCAAAGGTGCGTTGGTGTCTCCAGAGCAGCGTTCTGGGGTGGATGCTGTGCCGCTGTTCCCCATGTGTGTTTGTTTGTTAGCGTGGGAACGATGCTCCCCCAGGGACCCTTGTCAGGCCCGCACGAGGCCACTGCGGTGTTGGCACGGAAGGCCCTGCATCTGTTCCTTTTACTTGTTCTGTTAAAGAAAAAGGCCCACTGAGGGTGTGCCGGGGGATCCAAACCGCTGGTCATAGGGCAATTACTTATTACGAACCTGAATACCTTCCTGATTGTATAAGGTTTCATTGTGTTTTTACGCGGAGGGCAGACTTGGAGAGTCAATTTGGCAGCCGAGACAGGGAGGAAAAAAGAGCTTTCAGGGATCATTCTGGGAGTTGAAAGTTCACCTCGAGGCAGAGGTTCAGGGATATAGTGCAATTCTGGGGACTCCACCAGAAGCCTCTTGGATCCGCATTAGCGCTTAACCCTCCGTGGGAAGTCATAAAGAAAGATGTTTCCCCCTTTCTCCTAACAATAATGTGACTTCCCCTCTAAGTAGCTCAACTGCTGGGCTCTAGGAGACCTGAGGGTAAAGGGGAATCAGCTTCCCAAATGCGGAGCTGTTCCTCCAGCATCAAGGCCAAGGCCGTCTGCAGCCCGTGGGCCCTGGGATGAGCTGGAGGAAGGGGGCCGAGGGCTGGCTGGGGGAGATGATGCCGCTCAGGGCAAAGTCTCACGTTCTCCATCTGTGATGAGCAGGGGTCTGACCAGACTAGCACTGAGAGCCTCGGTCCTCCCAGCTTGGAAACACTGTGATTCCTTGATCTCATGGACCAACTGCCATGACCTTCCTAAAACACTGCTGAGGGTGACAGAATGGTTTGTTCTTGGGTTGTGTTTGAGCAACATCAGGGACTCAACTCAGAGAAGAGCCTCTCGCTCCTGATGCACACGCTTACGTGTGTGCCACAAACTTGAATTCCATCCAGGTCTGCCCCTGCTCATGAAGCCTCTAATCACCACCACTAGCTCCTCCCCCTCCGTTACCCTATTTATTGAGTGCAAATGGCGTGGCAGGCAATAGGTGAAGTACCTTAAAGACATGTTCTCAGTTAATCCCCACAAAAATCTTATTATCACCTGCACATTATGGAGGAAAGTTCTAGGCCTCAGAGAGGTTTCGCAACTCATCTAGGGTCATACCCGTAAGCAAGTAATAGAGAGAAACCTCAGATTCAAGTTAGAGCAATGTAAATGCCATCTCTTAACATGCCCCTACACGGGTTCACCTTCCCTACCATTTCTCAGGACGCTTTGCACGCTGGGTACTGCTGGTGGCCATGTCGTCCTTTGGGCCGGCTACTTGGCCCAGTGGAAAGAACATGGGGATCCCAGAATCTTCCTCTAGCTCTGGGGTTACTTTAGCTCTGGGATTATTTAGCTCTGGGATTACCTTATTGTGGCCTTGGGCAAATTATCCTCTACTTCAGTTTTCTGTACTGAAAAATAGAAAGAAAAATACTTACCTTGCAGGATTTCTGTGATGCTTGATGACCTATTACATGTGGAAGTTCTTGATAAACAAGAGTTAAAATATTGTTATTTTTACTATGTCCTATCTCCAGTGCCTCTAAGCAGGGTCACAATCTCCTTGGGGTCAGGCTCTGTGTGTACACCTCATTATTCTCATAAAGTTTCTAGCCAGTGCTAAAAATATAACTGGCACTCAGAAGGAAGTGGTTGACCTAATATGAGAATCTTGCTCATGAATGTGCTTGCTCTATAATATTGCCAAATTGCCCTCCACAGGGCCTGAGCCATTCTGCATCCCAACAGCGGGAGTGGGTGAACACAACCATTTCTGCAACTTTCACCAATACAGTGTGTTAGCCAACATTTAGATTTTTGCCAATCTGAGAGCTAAAAATTAGTATCTCAACATAATTTAAATTTGCACTTATGAATTAGGCTAAGCACAGTCTTCTATGTTTAACAGCCATTTGTATATCTTTCTATGTAAATGGTTATAGATGGTATTGAGCTCGTGGTCTTTCTTCTTCATTGATATGTAGGGTATATATTTGGGAGATCAAGGCAATATAATTTGCAAAACTTTTTTCCCCAGTGTATCATTTGTTTTTAACTTTGCTTATGATGCAATTCATTTTAAAAACAAAAGCAAAGAGGAGCCAGGTCATAAGGCCTGTAGACATTTAGAAGAGTCCACGTGAGCTGGAAATGTACTTCCCTCCCTGTGGATCCCCAGGAGTGTACGTTTGTGTGCCAAGGGAAATACAGAGATGCAGGATCAACAAGGTGGAAACTTAAAAAAAAAAAAATATATATATATATATATATATATATACATGTATATACTAAGTAACCTACACCATTATTTTATAGTAAAACAAACATGGATATGAAATGGCATAGACGTCACCATTTGTATGAATTTTTAAAGTAAATATTGGAAAGTCAAAGAAATGTCACATCTGTATTTGGCTGCTTTGGGCTCTGCCTCCAGATACCCCATGGGGGTCTCTTTAATGGGAAAGCTTGAGAAGCACTGCTCTCATGGGAGCTGGCAAACGCATTCTTGTCTCAGGTCTGCCACTGGTTAACTGTGTGACCTGGCTGCATTCCACTGGCTGCCATAAACTTCAGATCCGCCAGAATATGAGCTCTCATTGGGCAGGGTTACTATTTACTGATGAATTGTCAGTGCCTAGGACAGATACCTGGTACATAGTAGGGGCTCCTAAATGGGTATTGAATATAATAGAACAACATGCTCAAAATTCACTCTATTCATCACTCTCCCCAAAGATACATCTGTCAGTTCTGTTCACATCGATGTTACCAGCCTACTGCATGTGGGATTCTGGGATATAAAGATGCCCGAAGGAGCCCCCCTACCCTCCCCCCATTGAGCAGGGCCAGAAACGTGTGCTCTGATTGGATGATCCTGAAGGATCGTTCTGGCTCCGTGCCCCTCCTCACGTGGTTCTTGCCTGGGTCTTGTAGAACATCAAGGTCAAGAATAAACACTTAGTCACGGGTCTCTAGAGGTCACCTTATCCACTCCTCTGCCACCTCAAAACACTACCCCCCTTTTGGGGGGGACCCTTGGGTGGTCCAGGCCCCATGAGACTGTCAGCACAGGTGGTCCTTCCATGTCATGGTGGTCCCAGGCCCATCTCACACGGCCTGCTCTAAAGAAACATGATCTGGGCTGTTTATGGGGTGTGGGCTCTGATATGTGGGTGGCAGGCTGCTGGGCCACCGGCAGGCAGTAAAGTCTTATACATAGGCCTGTTTTCCAGCTACAGCTGCCACATCAAAAGAGCAAACTCCCTACAAACTTTGCCTTAATTAAAAAAGTTATAGTAACCCTCAGGATGGAGGCAGGTCAGACACCCCTGGAGACAAAAGTTCTCTCTGTGGCCACAGACCAGACCTTTGCTTCCACCCCAGGCACTATTAAAAGTGGGGCGATTCTGTAGGCTGGAGACATCACAGGCTGGGGTAAAATAGGAACGGAAATGGAGTCTTTCTTCATACTCATAATTTGCTTCAGAGGAATCTAGGGCCAAACATTTGAAAAAGGGCCCTGGCTTCTTGGACAGATTTCTGTTTTTCACACGTTCCCATATTCTTTGGGGTCTTTCCCAGCTGTGCTTTCAAATGCCTCAATAACTTTGTTCTCTGATGGGAAAGCTGAGTCCTGGCAATGGGAAGGGAGGTTGCCTGCAGGACCCAGGCCAGCACCAGAGCCTGAGGACAGCACCTTGTCTAAGATCCCAGCCAGATCAGCCCACAGTTATCAGTCACAGAGACGGCAATGCTCCCTGGAGCGGCCATCTGCTCCCCGACATTTCCTGGACCCCTTGTAAGTGGCAAGGTCATGTGACTTGCCAAGGAAAAGTCCACTGGAGGGAAAGGTGCCCCTTGCTGGCTGCAGCAGGGAAAGGTCCGTGCAGGACTCCCCAGGCTCTCTCCTATGGCCACGACTGGGAACAGTGGCCCACAGAGTGAAAACTCCCTGCGTGTGGGTCTTGCATAGGTTCCCCCACCTCTGCACCACACACACACATCATACATAGACTCACAGTGTGGGATAGAAATATATTTTTACTGTGTTAAGCCCCGAAGATTTTTTCTCTGCAGCATAATACAGCCTAACCTAACCTAAACAGTACACTAAATTAGCCCAGTGAGCCCACGATATTTACTGATTCATTTATTCTTTAGCGCCCCAAAGACCACCATGGAGAAAAGTTACATGAAAACAGATTTCAGCTCAAACATAAGAAAATACATTTTCCCCACATAGGTACTCAGTTCTGACTATCAGAGGGCAAGTCCCCACTCCCCTGCTATGTCAAGTATCGGTTTATTGCCTCTCAGCACCAAATGGAGCTAGACTCTTTTTTTAAAAAGTTGAATATTTTAAAAATTAAAAATTATTATTTTAAATTGTGATAAAATACACATAATTTAAAATTTACCAACTTAAGCATTTTAAAATGTTGTGTAACCATTACCACCATCCACCTCCAGACCTCTTTTTATCTTGCAAAACTGAAACTCTAAGATAATACTTTTTAACGGAGACATCTGAAGATGAGCTGGGCTGTTTCAGGACGTGGTGCAAAGTCTGCTTTTGCACAGACTTGTAGCTGAGGCTGGATGGTTTTTTGGCAGGAGGATGGTGGAGCAGAAACCAACGGAGTGGAGTGGAGATTCACCTCCTGTATTCAGGGACCCCTCTCTCCACATTGCACTTTCATGTAAATTACAAAGAAGCTCTCTCTGGGGGTGAATCATCCACAAGTTCTCTGGGTAGATGAATTTTTTTTAAAGAACCCTGTATGAGTGACCAGCAGGTTTAAAAAGTGAGGCAGGGGGCTTCTCTGGTGGCGCAGTGGTTAAGAGTCTGCCTGCCGATGCAGAGGACACAGGTTCGTGCCCCGGTCCGGGAAGATCCCACATGCCGCGGAGCGGCTGGGCCCGTGAGCCATGGCTGCTGAGCCTGCGCGTCCAGAGCCTGTGCTCCGCAACGGGAGAGGCCACAACAGTGAGAGGCCCACGTACCGCAAAAAAAAAAAAAAAAAAAGAAGAAGTGAGGCAGGATGTCAGCTCCACGTGCCCCTCGGCTGGGCATTTTTGGGCAGGGTAGAAACCATGCGACTGTATGTAGCATCCCCATGTGCTGAGCTGAGCACTATCTCAGACCTTTCCATGTGCCATCTCTTTCTTTTACTTACTGCAGTAATCCAGTGGGCTGGTTATTATCCCTACTTGACAAAATGAGAAAACTAAGGCTCAGAAAATTTCAGTAAATTGCCATAAAGTCACAGCTAGTAAACAGCAGAGTTGTGGTTCAAATCCAGTCTGTCCACTTCCAAGTCCAGTGCTCTTTCTACTGCCTCCAGCTGTCCCCACTTGACCCAGGAGTCTATGATGGAGGTCATACCACGAACAGAGCCAGGACTCAAGCCAACAGTACTGGGTTACTGGGGTGAGGCATCCTGCTTTCACAATCCCAACAAGAAATGTGAAATTTTCACATGTGTGATAAATAAAAAGGGACTATTTACAATGCTCTGAGTCTTACCTGCATGGAAATATTTAAGGTAGTGTCACAACAAAATGAATTATTTCACCTACAAAGACATTCATAGGGGTTGAAGAATGCTGTGAAATACTTGCCTCTATAACCAACCAACATTCTCCCATTTCAATCCCCAGCTCTGTCTGAGGACCTGGGCCCTGAATATCAAGCACAACATACTCAATTTTCTCAAATACCACTAGTTAGGAAAAAAAGCAAAAGAAAGACAGAATGATTTCCTTTCTCATCTCCTGCAGGTGATTGGATTGCAGGGCTGGACAGAGGGAGAATGATTTTGTTTCTTGGATAATGGAATCAAATGGGTGCCTCTCGATTTATTCCTAAAAACACAACAGAGAAGTGGCGTTTATGTTCCTGAAACATGAAATCAGTAGAAACACAACTGGGGAAAGAAAGGGAAATTAGAAAGAAAATCGCCAATCATTTGATTATATGACAACTCGTGAACATTCACGTAATTCATTGTCCTCTGCAAATCTGTAGGAAGGATGACTGCTTTTTTTTTAAAAAAAATTGCTGGCTTCAGCATGTTTTTTTGTGAGAATGGGCAGCTGGAAAGGAAAGTGTTCTGGAACAGACGATGGCCCACACATCAGAGTTCCCCGAGCACTTTCATCTGTGTTACCTTTGTCCTGTGTTCTGGCTAGTGCCAGGCTCTTGGGCTCCCTCTCTCCCTCCCACTCCTGCTTCATGTACTTGGGACACCACACTGCGGTTGTCTTGTACCCTGGCTCTGCCCTGCATGCACGCAGCCAGATGCATACATGCGAGCCCACCTTCCTGTTCCTTCTCCTCCTCCTTTCAGACTGCCTTCAGCTCTGGTGCCTCCACCTCCTGACACACTCCCTGAGGGCTCCTGCCTTGGCTGGCTGTCCCTCTTCCCTGTTCTCTGGTGTCCTCTAGACCTCTAGTCAATGCCCCCACTGTCTCCTTGCAGAGGGTCTGGTGACAGACCTTCTCCTATCAAGGCTTAGAGGCCCTTGGAGCACAGGGGAGTGTCCCCCTGGCCCAGGCAGATGCTGGACCTCGCACAGAGCAGGGTGCAGAGTCTGCACCTAAGAAATACTGGGTGAACAAATCCCAAGAGGGTGGTGTCATTGTCCCTAGCACACAGACAAAGAAATGGAGGGTGACGGAGGCCAGGCGAGGTGTCCTGTGTCCCCAGTGCGTTAGAGATGGTGCCTGGGCCAAAGCCCAAGGTGGGTGACTCCTGGCATTCCCCTTGCTGGGGAGCATGCGGTCCTGTGTTTGAGGCCACAGCTCTTGGAGCTCCGACTTCCCCTCTGAGAAGCAGAGTTGTCTTGAGGTGAAGAAGCCATGTGACGTGGTGCCTCCATGGGGCGTTCTCTGCATCTAGGGCAAATATGGGGGAGGTGGCACAAGGATTTGGGAGTAAGAGTCTGCACCTTTGATCGACTTCACATGAATGGATTAACCCGGGCCAGGTTAAGACCCCAAATTGAAGGAGTAAATTTGTGTCAACTGCTTTAATGAATGTGTGCATTTACGGTCTCAATTATACGGGCACTTGCTGTCTCCATTTAAAAGATAAGGTTGAAAGGGGAGATGAAATTATGAGAAGAGATAAAATAAAAGCAAATCTAAGATATTATTCAAAAAGGAACTGGATGAAATAGCAAGAGCTGTCTGTGGTGGTAAAAGGAACACATGAGAGTGAAAGACATCCCCCTAATTATAGCTGCCGTAGGCTGCAAGCGAATATTCAAGTCAGCAGAAGAGCAACCTTCCTTCCCTCCTGGGCGTTTTTTACCTAAGGCCAAGAAAGCCTTTCAGTTAATGCGTTTCTCCCGAATGCCTACTATGTGCGTGTCCCTGAGGATATAAATGCTCTTGCAGACCCAGAAAAATGACAATAAATTATGATTTTTAAAAAAAATAGGACAATCTTCAATGCGTGGTAGGAGCCCCGAAGAGGGAGTGATTATCTACCTAGAGGAACTGGGGGTGGCGCAAAAGGGACACCTGAGTAAGCCTAATGGGTGAGGGTGATAGGTGGAGAGACGGAGGAAAGAGTCTCCAGCAGAAGCAGCCACAGAAAGTCTGGGAGGAGGGGCTGGAAAAGCGGTGGGGGTGTTTAGTCCTGGTTATTGAACGCTTAGTAAATACTAGGCCCTGGGCTAATTGCACTACCCCTGTTAACTGATCTGTTCATCACGGCATTTTGAGGTAGGTACTGTTATTACCTCCATGTTAGGGATGGAAATGCTATCGCTGAGGTTACGTAACTTGACCAAGATCATAAGGTTGGTGTGGACTCAGACCCAGGTCTCTTCTCTCACTAGAGAGAGAATATTAGGCTCTCTCTTGAAATTGAAGTCACAATGTCAGCCGAGGCTGCAGTCCTTTGAAAGCTGGATTGGGCTCATTCAGGTGGCTTTTGTTGGCAGGCTCTGTTCCTCCTGATGTCGGCTCTCTATGGGACTGCTTGTGATGTGGCTGCTCCCCCCAGGACAAGTGATCCAAGACAGAGAGAGATGCCAAGTGTCTTTTATAACCTACTTTGGAAGTGACATGCCTTCACTTCCATTGGATGCAATTGGTCACATAGACCAACGCTGGTACAATGTGGAGGGGACAACACACAGGTGTGAATACATGAAACGGGGATCAGAGAGGCTATCTCAGAGGCTGCCTACCCTGCCTGACCTCCTAAATTATTGGGAATTTTTGTTCCAGCAAGAAATGGGTAAGGGGGATGGGAATCTGATGTGTAGGTTCCTTTAGTGGGAACTTCAGGGCAGAATTTATTATAAATGCACGTAGAGAAGCCCAGTTTGACCCCCACTAAGAGGATGAGCTGGTCATCCCTTCCAAAAGGCACACACTGCAGAGTGGCCCTTTCCTCTCCCCCAGTGCTCCCTGGCTCCGCACCCGTATGTTGAAAGGTCTCTGCACACAGGTACTCTCTGCCATGCTGGCGGAGTTGAACTGGCTGCAGCTGCAGCTCTGGGGACCCTGAGCTGTGCAGTTGTGTTCAGAACTCCTTCACCCCCATGTGCCCACTTCCTCAGGCCAGCTCATATTCCATCCCCTCTGAAATCGTCACCCACACTTCCCAATCGGACTTCTCGCAGACCTGCAGCAATCCAGGCAGGCTCTGAAAGGCCTGGCTTCTCTTTCTGAGGATTTTATCAGCACGCGAAAATAAACAGAGCTCGAGGGGTCCTTGATGTCTTAGGATTGCATTTTTTTTTTATTGGAGTATAATTGCTTTACAGTGGTGTGTTAGTTTCTGCTTTATAACAAAGTGAATCAGTTATACATATACATATGTTCCCATATCTCTTCCCTCTTGCATCTCCCTCCCTCCCACCCTTCCTATCCCACCCCTCTAGGTGGTCACAAAGCACTGAGCTGATCTCTCTGTGCTATGCGGCTTCTTCCCACTAGCTATCTATTTTATGTTTGGTAATGTATATATGTCCGTGCCACTCTCTCACTTTGTCACAGCTTACCCTTCCCCCTCCGCATATCCTCAAGTCCATTCTCTAGTAGGTCTGTGTCTTTATTCCTGTCTTACCCCTAGGTTCTTCATGACATTTTTTTTTCTTAAATTCCATATATATGTGTTAGCATATGGTATTTGCCTTTCTCTTTCTGACTTACTTCACTCTGTATGACAGACTCTAGGTCCATCCACCTCATTACAAATAGCTCAATTTCGTTTCTTTTTATGGCTGAGTAATATTTCATTGTATATATGTGCCACATCTTCTTTATCCATTCATCCGATGATGGACACTTAGGTTGTTTTTGTCTCCGGGCTATTGTAAATAGAGCTGCAATGAACATTTTGGTACATGACTGTTTTTGAATTATGGTTTTCTCAGGGTATATGCCCAGTAGTAGGATTGCTGGGTCATATGGTAGTTCTATTTGTAGTTTTTTAAGGAGCCTCCATACTGTTCTCCATAGTGGCTGTACCAATTCACGTTCCCACCAGCAGTGCATTTTAATGACTGCTTCTTTCCGAGAAAACGAGCTGGCCCCATTTCCTGGTCAACATCCACACTCATATGAGCATAGCTGGACCTGGGATCTTGGGACCCAGAGCATTCCAAAGTGTGACTGACCAGTTTGCAATTAGCACTTCATTAGAGGGACACCCTTTGTCCACAGAACCAAGACTGGCTCCCAGAGACCAGCATCTCCCACCAACTCCCAGAGTGGTCTTTCTAGAACCTGCCTCTGAGCACACCACTCCTTGTTCAAAACTCTCCTTACACCTCCCTGCCTTGGGGATCCAGCTCCTCAGCATGGCTCACAAGGACCGTCACAGTCGGCCTCTGCCTGCTCCCCTGCCTCCGCTACCCGCTGCCCCTCCCCTCTCCTCCAGCCCTGCTCCCTTCAATTTCTACCGCAGTCAGATCCAACTGTTTGTCGTCGGTGAATGATCGATGCCGTCTTTCACCTCATCTCTGCCTTGAATGCCCTTCCTGTCCTGAATAACATCCATGCCCGCTTCAGAATTAATCTTCACCTCCCATCATCTGGGAAGCCTTCCATAAACCACCCCCAAGTTGAATTACATTCTCCTTTTCTTCCTCCCGTGTGAGCAAGGTGGTGGTGCTGTGTCTTGACGCTTGGCGGCTTCCTGGATATCCTAGGCAGTGTTCCCACCTTGGATGAGACCCTCTCACCCCCTCAGCCATTCAGGAGAGCTGGCTTGTAAAACTAGTCATGTGGAATGTCACCATGGGAGGGAGGAGAGGCCTGCCCAGCATGGCCCTTAGCAGCTCAGGCAAGCGCAGTGTGCCCTCATGTCCTGCATCCCTGTGGTCCCTAGGGCTCTGGGAACACATGGCGATAGCTCCCGAAATCCTTGCTAAAAAGCAGAGGTGGTCCAGCCAGCGTAGCCATGGTGCCTTGATATCTGAGAAGGCCCTGCCCTTGTGTCAGGGCAGGACTCCTGGGTTTAGTTGACACTTGGCTTCATTCGTTAAGGCTCTTTGCTGCTCACACTTCACAGCCTATGTTCCTGCCTCTGGACAGCTTGACGAGAGAGTGCAAGGAACAGCAAGGACTTTGAGTAGATGTGGCATCAAATCCCAACATCACAACAAGGCCTGTGGTCTTCAGCCAGTGACATAAACTCATGGGGCATCAGTGTCCTAACTGGCCAAGCAGAGGCAACATTCCCCATGGGCTGGCATGACAGTCACATGAGATAACATAAATGAGAGACTTAATGCAGCCTTAATTCTGCCCCGCCTCTCTTTCTTCCTCGATTCAAAATGTACCAAATGCCAACTGTATGCTGCGCTCCATGAGGGAGAAAACAGGAAGAAAACACAGCCTGCTCTTGAAAGCTCCCAGTCTACTATAAGAAGTGACACTTGGACATGCAAACTTACGATACAAAGTGGTAAATGACCAGTCCTGCAGAGGGGCGCCACTGGGGCTTTGGGAGAGTTTTCTGAGGGCGAGCTCCTGGAAAGCTTCTAGTCTGGGGGATTTGAATCTGGAAGGCATGGTGTGGACTTGGAGCAGCACGAATCCTGCAGAGTACCAGGATCCCACCCCCTCGCCGTGGACCAGAACCTTGCTTGCGGGAGATAAACATACAGCTGCTAGGGCTGCAAGGCGGGGCTGGGGTTGCAAGAACAGCCAGCCGCTCCTGGGGACTGCTGCGTTCTCCGGGCCCTTTCTGCCAGGATCTGAGGAGGCCTGTTTACATGGGTCCCCCCTGCGGTCTGTGCTGCTTAATATGCCTTTTGAAAAAGATGCTCAGTGGGACGTGTGCACATTTGTAATTACAAAGTCAGGGCTGTTTTTTCACAATCTGCCTGCTAATTTCTCAAGCGCAGGAAGGGAAATAGAAAAAAGTCCAAAATAGTCGAGTGGGTTCCCTGATAGAACTCTGTAGGGCTTCCTGTTTACAAAGCGCTTTTATTCCTCCCCATGAGGAAGGCAAACCAGATACTCTTAGCCCAGAGGGGAAACTGAGACCCACAGAGGAGAAATGATTTGTCCAAGGTTGCATGGCAAGTAGGAGGGGTAGGCAGGGCTACACCCCAGTTTCTCTGATGGCACATCTGGTGCCCTTTCCTATCAACCTGTGGCACAGAAAGAAGGAGGGATGAGGCAAGAAATTCCCAGAACCAAGGCTGCTTCCCCTACAAGGTGGGCATCCTGCCACGAGAAATGGCTCATCAGGAGCCACTGGGTGAAAACCCACATTCAGGGAAAGCCTTCCCAGTAACTGAGATCCAGCCGGAGGCTTCCAGGAGCAAGCCTCACACGGAATGAGGGCGGGCTAAGATTTCAGCCAACCCTTTGAAACCGAGCCTGCGGTTGAAGTCAGGTCAACACATTCACAGGCGTTTTGGGCCCTATCGACGTCTGGGGTGGGAAACCCACCCGAAAGCTGTTGAAATGCAGGGGCCAGCACTGGTTTTGCAGAACAGTGGCTCTTTGAGTGGAAGGTGTTCGAGAATTAAGTTTCCCCAGTGTTCCCAGGGCTCAGACTTAAAGCCAAGGGGGGTTGGGGCCTCCAGCACCTGATGGAGCCACTGATAGGTCCCTGCTGGCTAAAAGTGATGACATTGGCAAGAAACTGATCTTTCTGGGGAGCAGAAACTCAAGAGCACTCAAGTGCAGAACACAAGGCAAGTTGTGTTACCTGCCACAAAGGTTCAACTTTCATGCCTAGGGGAGGGGGTAAGAGGGACCATTGGTATTGGGTATCAAGGGTCCCAGACCAGACTCCGGAGGAGGAAACTGCTGGAGTGAGACCTCTTATCTTGTCTCCTACTGTCCTTCTCCACATAGAATTAGGACATGCTCAGGCTAGGGGTGGAGACTGGGTAACCCACTTGCTCCCTGTTTCATGGACGGGAAAATCAAGACGCTGCAGCATCAGGAGACTTACCTCTGGGCATCAGAGCGTGTCACACATGAGGCTTGCAACCAGGTCTCCAGATTCTCAGTCCACTGCTCATGGGGGCTGAGCAAAGAGACACAAATCAAGGTTCCCAGCTCTTTGTCACCATGTCGCGGGCCAAGCCACAGCCCACCTACCTCTGGCCTCCTTCACACTCCTTGTGATCCTGCTGAGTGCCGTTCCTTCCTGTAAGCTGATGCTCACACACATGTCTGGCCAAAGCAGGTTTCAGCCACTGGGCGATATTTGTTGAAAAGCGAAGTCAGTTTGTGTGAAGCAGCCCCTGCTTGGCCTGGCTCTCTTAACACCAGTCAGTCATACATTCTCCTGTTAGTCAACGCTTGGTTGAATGGTGAAGACCAAGGATATCCAATGGAGTGTCACGTGTGCACAGCCCAAGAGAATCCTGGGGGACAGCTGCTGACTGGGCTCTAGCATCTGCATCTAAAAGTCAAGTCCAACACGGCTGGTTATAGATAAAAAAGTGGCCATCCTGAAGTATGGTGGTCCATGGGTAGATTCTCGAGTTGGCTTAGGGTGGATATAAAGCTTCTGAAATTGCAGGGAACACCTTACCCATGTTTATACATGGGCTTTTATCTAAGAACAAGTCCCTATCTTTCATCAAATTTTCAACTCTGAATAATCGGAAGTTTAAGAAGCCATAATGTAGCTATCTAAAGGCATCATCCTAGCTCTGTGTTTATCCACCTCAGGTGTCTCACAGTGTCCTGGTTCCGTATAACACAGTCTGAGCTGGAGTGTCTCTTCTGACTTCAAAAACTGAAGTGTTGAAAGCCTTGGTCATGGCTGGGTGACCTTGGCTGCTGAAAGTTCTTTGTCATTTTTTTCTAGTAACTGTGTTCTTTCTGTAGGACAGTCACTCTCCTTTGTGCTGGGGATGAGGGGCTACAGTGGAAATATGAAGGCAGAGGGCTGAAGAAAGGAGGTTTAAACCCTCTGTGGTATTGACACAAAGAAGCCTTTCTTCTTAAGTGCAACCTGAAAAATAATCCCCCATTGGGGAGTGCCATGAAACTTCCTGTGTAACATATTCAGACATCCCCCGGCAGCTGTGGCCTGTGGGAACCCAATAGGGCCTGAGCCAAAGATGGGCATAGAGGTGGTGGGAGTAGCAATATCTGCCTTCTCTTCAAACTTCTTTCAATTAAGAAAGGACTTAGACTTTAAAAGTAAAATAAGAATTATGATGGAGTCATTGAAGACCAGCTCTAAGAAGAACTTTAGTTTTCTCAGCTGTGAAAATGTGACTTGGATGAGAATAGTCTCAGTGGCCTAGAAAGGACAGGACTTACCCACAGAGGTAATGCCCAAGCCCTTTGACCCCCTGTCTGAGAATTGAGCCTTGAGAATTGTATCTCCTCATATTCTTGCTGGGATGGTCACCACTTGGGAATGGTATCCTGGCATCAGTCATGTAAATGAAATATGAAAACTTCCCATTTTCTTGGGTACCTGTTGTCATTACTTCACCAGTTGGAGAGAACAGTACCCAAAGCAGTTCCTTTGAGTGAATGTCCTCCCCAGCAGGCAGGATAAAGGTGTTTTCCTAAAGTACCTGGTTGCAAAAAACCTTAGAGTCACAGAGAATCAACACCTGGGAGTACCCGGAAGACCACCTAGTCAAGTCCTGTCACTTTGTTGCAGGTGTTTCTGAGGCCCAGAGAAGAAAAGAGACTCAAACAGATGAGCTGTGCCCATCAGATTCTCTCGTTCAGAAAGGAAACAAGGAGTAGAGAGGAAAGTTTCCAGCTATGACGGGCACTGGGTTTTGAAGGTCACACAGCCTTGAGAACTTGGGTGGCAGATTTTGTTTGTTTGTTTGCTTTTGTTGGGATGAATAAACTGATGAGTACGTAAGTCTTTAGAGAGCTGGGAGTAGGGCAGGTGAGCAGAGATGTCTTTCGTGCCCTGGCTTCCCTGCAGTCCCTTAAACCCTGCTTTAGTGGAATGAACTGAGTTGATTTGTTGAAACATACAAAAGCCCTGACCAGAACAAGGGGACTCAGGTGTGCACAGGAGCTGGACTGTAGGACCTATGAGAACCCTTTAACCAGAGGTAGTCTGATTTCAGGGGTCTTGGGGTTCAGGGCCTATTGGAGCTAGCGAGCCATAAGCACAGGTAACTCATGCCAGTTTCACTGAAAATGCAGGTGGTCTCTGGGAAAGGGTCTTTGGGCAGCTTGATGCTCATAATATGGTCCTTAGACCAGCAGCATCAATATCTGGGGGTCGTTGGAGGTGTAGAGCCTCGGCCACACCCAGACCTCCTGAATCAGAATTTGCATTTTCACAAGTTCTCCAGCGATTCCTATGTACATTAGGTTTGAGAAGCAGTGATTTAAGAAGTAGCCTTGAAAAAAAAAACAAAGCAAGGACACGACAGAGAAAAGGCTGTGAGCAAAAACATGAGGATCTGCACTAATCTCATCTCCAGGACAAACTCGCTGTGCAGCCTTGGGAAAACCACAACCATGCTCAGAACGGCTGTTCTCTCATCTGAAAATGAGAGGGTTGGACTGGATGATCTTTATGCTCTAGCCTCGCAGGCATCTCTGATATGAGGTAGGAGGGGGGAACCCCACTCAGCTGAAGATCAGAGAGCTTCTTGCTGTGTAAAACACTCCCTAATCAGCCTATGTCAAGTCCCCCGCCCCCCGACTAACCACAGTGACAAGTCCCAGGAGTGCACCTTGTCAGGCTGTGAATAAAGTTCAGGCAGCTTGGTTAATTACCCTGACACCAACTAGAGTTAGCTACCCAGCAGCTCAGAAACTCATCTTAATGATTAGAGGAATGCACACGCCACAGCTTCAGTCACAGCCACCACCTTTGCAGGCTACAGCTTTGTTTCAGGGTCTCAAATTCAGGCAGAGGATCCCCAAGGGCATCAGGAGTCCAGGTAGGTGTCAGGAGGTTCCCCCTTGCCCATTCCACATGAGGGTGAGGTCATTCTCCAAATGTGTCATTAGTGAAGCTTTGTAACAATCATAACAAAGAACCCTTTTTTTTCTCTCCTACCTCTACGTGTAACCTGCTCCAAGTTCTCCACTGCTGTCAGAAAAGGCCATGCGGGATGTACTCCTCCTTATTCTCTAGCCACAAGTCCATTAATTTCTACCTCAAACCCTCTGCCCTGACCTCAGAGGGCTACACTCTGTTCCCTGTGTGAGCCATGATATTTCTTCTATTTGCACATATTGCTTCTGCCTAAAACACTCTTCTCTGCTCTTGACCATAGTCCTTACTCAGTCTTCAGATTTAGTGTCTCTGTCATTTCCCCCAGAAAGATATTGTGTCCATATCATGTCCCCCATGTCCAGGTTGGATGTCTGCATTTCTATAGAGTCCTGTGCTACATCAATTGTACTAGATATCACACTATATTTTGAGAGTTTCTCTACAAAACAATGAGCTCTGGGTTGTCAGAGACCATGCCTGACTTACTTAAGATCTAAGCTCCGTGAGGACAGGGATTGTTTTCTCTGTCATTGACAGCTGTATTCAGAGTGCCATGTACATTGCCTGGCACATAGAAGATGCTCAATAAATGTCCTTTAAATGAATGAATGAATGAAGAAATGAATTCCCCATGCTTAACACAGTGTCTGGTGCATGATGAACAATCAATTTTGTTTCAAGTGAATGAA